>NW_026988476.1:43357274-45790532 GCF_030222135.1 Aotus nancymaae | reverse complement strand
GAGACTCTGCACAGAATGTGTTTGCATACGGCTGAATCCACAGACGGGTTTAACTCTGGAAGTTGAGTGCACACATTGACAACCGTTCTGTTAGATAGCTGCGTTTTGGATTTAGAAGCAGATATTTCCCTGTGCTTACTGCCCTTTCTTCCAAAGTCCGGTATTGGGCTGGAAACGCCTGTTTTGAGACTCTGCACAGAAAGTGTTTGCAGACTGCTGAATCCAAACCCGGGTTTAACTCATGAAGGTAAGTGCACACATTGACAACCGTTCTGTTAGATAGCTGCGTTTTGGATTTAGAAGCAGAAATTTCCCTGTGCTTACTGCCCTTTCTTCCATAGGCCGGTATTGGGCTGAAAACGCCTTTTTTGAGACTCTGCACAGAATGGGTTTGCAGACTGCTGAATCCACACACGGGTTTAACTCTGGAAGTTGAGTGCACACATTGACAACCGTTCTGTTAGATAGCTGCGTTTTGCATTTAGAAGCAGATATTTCCCTGTGCTTACTGCCCCTACTTGCTTAGGCCGGTATTGGGCTGAAAACTCCTGTTTTGAGACTCTGCACAGAAAGTGTTTGCAGACTGCTGAATACACACACGGGTTGAACTCTGGAAGTTGAGTGCACACATTGAAAGCCGTTCTGTTAGATAGCTGCGTTTTGGATTTAGAAGCAGATATTTCCCTGTTCTTACTGCCCTTTCTTCCATACGCCGGTATTGGGCTGAAAACGCCTGTTTTGAGACTCTGCACAGAATGTGTTTGCAGACTGCTGAATCCACAGACGGGTTTAACTCTGGAAGTTGAGTGCACACATTGACAACCGTGCTGTTAGATAGCTGCGTTTTGGATTTAGAAGCAGATATTTCCCTGTGCTTACTGCCCTTTCTTCCATAGGCCGGTATTGGGCTGAAAACGCCTGTTTTGGGACTCTGCACAGAAACTGTTTGCAGACTGCTGAATCCACACACGGGTTTAACTCTGGAAGTTGAGTGCCCACATTGACAACCTTTCTGTTAGATAGCTGCGTTTTGGATTTAGAAGCAGATATTTCCCTGTGCTTACTGCCCCTTCTTCCTTAGGCCGGTATTGGGCTGAAATCTCCTGTTTTGAGACTCTGCACAGAAAGTGTTTGCAGACTGCTGAATACACACACGGGTTTAACTCCGGAAGTTGAGTGCACACATTGACAACCGTTCTGTTAGATAGCTGCGTTTTGGATTTACAAGCAGATAATTCCCTTTTCTTACTGCACTTTCCTCTATATGCCCGTATTGGGCTGAAAACGCCTCTTTTGAGACTCTGCACAGAATGTGTTTGCAGACTGCTGAATCCACAGACGGGTGTAACTCTGGAAGTTGAGTGCACACATTGACAATCGTTCTGTTAGATAGCTGTGTTTTGTATTTAGAAGCAGATATTTCCCTGTTGTTACTGCCCTTTCTTCCATATGCCGGTATTGGGCTGAAAACGCCTGTTTTGGGACTCTGCACAGAAAGTGTTTGCAGACTGCTGAATCCACACACGGCTTTAACTCTGGAAGTTGAGTGCACACATTGACAACCGTTCTGTTAGATAGCTGCGTTTTGGATTTAGAAGCAGACAATTCCCTGTGCTTACTGCCCTTTCTTCCATAGGCCGGTATTGGGCTGAAAACGCCTGTTATGAGACTCTGCACAGAAAGTGTTTGCAGACTGCTGAATCCACCCACGGGTTTAACTCTGGAAATTGAGTGCACATATTGAGAAACCTTCTGTTAGATAGCTGAGTTTTCGATTTAGAAGCAGTTATTTCCCTGTGCTTACTGCATTTTCTTCCATAGGCCGGTATTGGGCTGAAAACGCCTGTTTTGAGACTCTGCACAGAAAGTGTTTGCAGACTGATGAATTCACACACGGGTTTAACTCTGCAAGTTTAGTGCACACATTGACAACCTTTCTGTTAGATAGCTGCATTTTGGATTTAGAAGCAGATATTTCCCTGTGCTTACTGCCCTTTCTTCCATAGGCCGGTATTTGGCTGAAAACGCCTCTTTTGAGACTCTGCACAGAATGTGTTTGCAGATTGCTGAATCCACACACGGGTTAAACTCTGGAAGTTGAGTGCACACATTGACAACCGTTCTGCTAGATAGCTGCGTTTTGGATTTAGAAGGAGATATTTCCCTGTGCTTACTGCTGTTTCTTCCATATGCCGGTAATGGGCTGAAAACACCTGTTTTGGGACTCTGCAGAGAAGGTGTTTGCACACTGCTGAATCCACACACGGGTTTAACTCTGGAAGTTAAGTGCACACATTGACAACCGTTCTGTTAGATAGCTGCGTTTTGTATTTAGAAGCAGATATTTCCCTGTGCTTACTGCTGTTTCATCCATATGCTGGTAATGGGCTGAAAACGCCTGTTTTGGGACTCTGCAGAGAAAGTGTTTGCAGACTGCAGAATCCACACACGGGTTTAACTCTGGAAGTTGAGTGCACACATTGACAACCGTTCTGTTAGATAGCTGCGTTTTGGATTTAGAAGCAGATATTTCCCTGTGCTTACTGCTGTTTCTTCCATATGCCGGTAATTGGTAGAAAACGCCTGTTTTGGGAATCTGCAGAGAAAGGGTTTGCAGACTGCTGAATTCACACACGGGTTTAACTGTGGAATTTAAGTGCACACATTGACAACCGTCCTGTTAGATACCTGCGTTTTGGATTTAGAAGCAGATATTTCCCTGTGCTTACTGATGTGTCTTCCATATACCGGTAATGGTCTGAAAACGCCTGTTTTGGGACTCTGCAGAGAAAGTATTTGCAGACTGCTGAATCCACACACGGGTTTAACTCTGGAAGTTGAGTGCACACATTGACAACCGTTCCGTTAGATAGCTGCGTTTTGGATTTAGAAGCAGGTATTTCCCTATGCTTACAGCTGTTTCTTCCATATGCCGGTAATGGGCTGAAAACGCCTGTTTTGGGACTCCGCAGAGAAAATGTTTGCAGACTGCTGAATCCACACACGGGTTTAACTCTGTAAGTTGAGTGCACACATTGACAACTGTTCTGTTAGATAGCTGCGTTTTGGATTTAGAAACAGATATTTCCCTGTGCTTTCTGCTGTTTCTTCCATATGCCAGTAATGGGCTGAAAACGCCTGTTTTGGGACTCTGCAGAGAAAGTGTTTGCAGACTGCTGAATCCACACACGGGTTTAACTCTGGAAGTTGAGTGCACACATTGACAACCGTTCTGTTAGATAGCTGCGTTTTGTATTTAGAAGCAGATATTTCCCTGTGCTTACTGCTGTTTCTTCCATGTGCTTGTAATGGGCTGAAAACGCCTGTTTTGGGACTCTGCAGAGAAAGTGTTTACAGACGGCTGAATCCCCACACGGGTTTCACTCTGGAAGTTGAGTGCACACATTGACAACCGTTTTGTTGTTTTAGCTGTGTAATTTGAAAAACTTGCCTCTAAGTGCCTAGATGATGAAGTTCAAATGGGGGACCTGTGTCCACTTGCGTTGAGCATTCTTTCAGTGAGAAAGGATTAGGTTACCTTTTGACTCTTTAGCACTGATTCTCATTCTTGTCAATCAACTGTGAAATTTCTGTGTTAATTTCTAGCAGAGGTAATAGAGTTAGTCCAAAATCATAGGTGTATATAAGTCCAGGTGGACAAGTATGCCCAGAATCCCAGGCACTGAGCTGAAAAGGGGATCATTTCCCAGTGGGCCTCACGTCCCACAGAAACCGCTGTGCAAAAGTCGAGAAACAGATACAGAAAGTGACTGGCCTAAGGCTTGTCACTTGAATGTGAGTGGCTGAATGAGTGGCGGATGGTTGGAAATGAAATCCAAATCCCCTGACCTCTAATTTCAGAGGGTGCAGTGCCTCCCCAATGCCCGATTTTAGAGTTAAACGTCTTAGCAAGAGCTTCACTGCACTGAAGTCACCCTGAAAAGACATTAGCTTCCATCCGCACAGTCATTGCCCCCTGGTCTCTAATGAGAGTTTGCCCAGTTAAAGTTGCAACATTGGGTTTAACGTGAGAGATCTTGACTTTCAGCCTGTAACTTTTGAAAAGGGTCGATGTACTTAGGGCTTCCTGATACAAAGTAAGAGTCAAGGACCCTCTTCCGCAAAGAGGAGCTGGCCTTAGTGGGAAATGGAGAATGAGCTCCTTTAAATCACCGCTCTGTCACCAATCATTAAGAAACCTTTCCAAGAACATACATGTATCATGTCTCCAGGAGGGCTGGGATTTGTGCAAGGTTCTGAGTAACATGCTACCACAGGAAGGTGGAGGTCCTGCTCAGCCCTAGAGACAGACACACACATGCAAACACACACACAGAAACCTTAGACACACAACTGGTAGTGTCGAGCCAAAGACTTAGCAGTATGAGGAGGGCACTGAACCCACCCATGCTCCAAAGAAGGAGAGGCCTTTCCCTGATCCACACGTGCATTCTCCCTCCTTCTCCCCCAAACCTGCCTCCTCCTCAAGCCCACGCATTATTACATAGAACACGATTAGGCAGCGCTCTCAGGTTACAGAATTGTCAACGATGCTCTCGTTAAAACAACAGCACAGTCAAACAGACAGCATGCTAGCATGTGAAATGCGATCAGTTCTTTCAGACACGGCTCATGATGAATGGAGCCACACAAGGAGGACTGCAGCTATGCTGCGCCCCGAGCCGAACTGGGAGAATGGCTACCTACCAAAGTGCTGCACACTCTCATTTCACCCTCAGAGGCAGAAAAGAGGACTGCAAAGGACTCACGGGTCTCCCATGCTCTCCGCAAAGGACTCCCATTCCTCCTGCGGACCAAAGGTAACAACAAAAGCAGCTTTTTATTTGTAGAGCACACAACTTTTGGAAAATACACAGCTAAAACTGTCCCCGCTTTAAGTGCTGCAATTTGAAAAACTTGCCTCTAAGTGCCTAGATGATGAAGTTCGAATGGGGGACCTGTGTCCACTTGCGTTGAGCATTCTTTCAGTGAGAAAGGATTTGGTTACCTTTTGACTCTTTAGCACTGATTCTCATTCTTGTCAATCAACTGTGAAATTTCTGTGTTAATTTCTAGCAGAGGTAATAGAGTTAGTCCAAAATCATAGGTGTATATAAGTCCAGGTGGACAAGTATGCCCAGAATCCCAGGCACTGAGCTGAAAAGGGGATCATTTCCCAGTGGGCCTCACGTCCCACAGAAACCGCTGTGCAAAAGTCGAGAAACAGATACAGAAAGTGACTGGCCTAAGGCTTGTCACTTGAATGTGAGTGGCTGAATGAGTGGCGGATGGTTGGAAATGAAATCCAAATCCCCTGACCTCTAATTTCAGAGGGTGCAGTGCCTCCCCAATGCCCGATTTTAGAGTTAAACGTCTTAGCAAGAGCTTCACTGCACTGAAGTCACCCTGAAAAGACATTAGCTTCCATCCGCACAGTCATTGCCCCCTGGTCTCTAATGAGAGTTTGCCCAGTTAAAGTTGCAACATTGGGTTTAACGTGAGAGATCTTGACTTTCAGCCTGTAACTTTTGAAAAGGGTCGATGTACTTAGGGCTTCCTGCTACAAAGTAAGAGTCAAGGACCCTCTTCCGCAAAGAGGAGCTGGCCTTAGTGGGAAATGGAGAATGAGCTCCTTTAAATCACCGCTCTGTCACCAATCATTAAGAAACCTTTCCAAGAACATACATGTATCGTGTCTCCAGGAGGGCTGGGATTTGTGCAAGGTTCTGAGTAACATGCTACCACAGGAAGGTGGAGGTCCTGCTCAGCCCTAGAGACAGACACACACATGCAAACACACACACAGAAACCTTAGACACACAACTGGTAGTGTCGAGCCAAAGACTTAGCAGTATGAGGAGGGCACTGAACTCACCCATGCTCCAAAGAAGGAGAGGCCTTTCCCTGATCCACACGTGCATTCTCCCTCCTTCTCCCCCAAACCTGCCTCCTCCTCAAGCCCACGCATTATTACATAGAATACGATTAGGCAGCGCTCTCAGGTTACAGAATTGTCAACGATGCTCTCGTTAAAACAACAGCACAGTCAAACAGACAGCATGCTAGCATGTGAAATGCGATCAGTTCTTTCAGACACGGCTCATGATGAATGGAGCCACACAAGGAGGACTGCAGCTATGCTGCGCCCCGAGCCGAACTGGGAGAATGGCTACCTACCAAAGTGCTGCACACTCTCATTTCACCCTCAGAGGCAGAAAAGAGGACTGCAAAGGACTCACGGGTCTCCCATGCTCTCCGCAAAGGACTCCCATTCCTCCTGCGGACCAAAGGTAACAACAAAAGCAGCTTTTTATTTGTAGAGCACACAACTTTTGGAAAATACACAGCTAAAACTGTCCCCGCTTTAAGTGCTTTACAGCACTTAAAGCGGGGACAGTTTTAGCTGTGTAATTTGAAAAACTTGCCTCTAAGTGCCTAGATGATGAAGTTCGAATGGGGGACCTGTGTCCACTTGCGTTGAGCATTCTTTCAGTGAGAAAGGATTTGGTTACATTTTGACTCTTTAGCACTGATTCTCATTCTTGTCAATCAACTGTGAAATTTCTGTGTTAATTTCTAGCAGAGGTAATAGAGTTAGTCCAAAATCATAGGTGTATATAAGTCCAGGTGGACAAGTATGCCCAGAATCCCAGGCACTGAGCTGAAAAGGGGATGATTTCCCAGTGGGCCTCACGTCCCACAGAAACCGCTGTGCAAAAGTCGAGAAACAGATACAGAAAGTGACTGGCCTAAGGCTTGTCACTTGAATGTGAGTGGCTGAATGCGTGGCGGATGGTTGGAAATGAAATCCAAATCCCCGACCTCTAATTTCAGAGGGTGCAGTGCCTCCCCAATGCCCGATTTTAGAGTTAAACGTCTTAGCAAGAGCTTCATTGCACTGAAGTCACCCTGAAAAGACATTAGCTTCCATCCGCACAGTCATTGCCCCCTGGTCTCTAATGAGAGTTTGCCCAGTTAAAGTTGCAACATTGGGTTTAACGTGAGAGATCTTGACTTTCAGCCTGTAACTTTTGAAAAGGGTCGATGTACTTAGGGCTTCCTGCTACAAAGTAAGAGTCAAGGACCCTCTTCCGCAAAGAGGAGCTGGCCTTAGTGGGAAATGGAGAATGAGCTCCTTTAAATCACCGCTCTGTCACCAATCATTAAGAAACCTTTCCAAGAACATACATGTATCGTGTCTCCAGGAGGGCTGGGATTTGTGCAAGGTTCTGAGTAACATGCTACCACAGGAAGGTGGAGGTCCTGCTCAGCCCTAGAGACAGACACACACATGCAAACACACACACAGAAACCTTAGACACACAACTGGTAGTGTCGAGCCAAAGACTTAGCAGTATGAGGAGGGCACTGAACCCACCCATGCTCCAAAGAAGGAGAGGCCTTTCCCTGATCCACACGTGCATTCTCCCTCCTTCTCCCCCAAACCTGCCTCCTCCTCAAGCCCACGCATTATTACATAGAACACGATTAGGCAGCGCTCTCAGGTTACAGAATTGTCAACGATGCTCTCGTTAAAACAACAGCACAGTCAAACAGACAGCATGCTAGCATGTGAAATGCGATCAGTTCTTTCAGACACGGCTCATGATGAATGGAGGCACACAAGGAGGACTGCAGCTATGCTGCGCCCCGAGCCGAACTGGGAGAATGGCTACCTACCAAAGTGCTGCACACTCTCATTTCACCCTCAGAGGCAGAAAAGAGGACTGCAAAGGACTCACGGGTCTCCCATGCTCTCCGCAAAGGACTCCCATTCCTCCTGCGGACCAAAGGTAACAACAAAAGCAGCTTTTTATTTGTAGAGCACACAACTTTTGGAAAATACACAGCTAAAACTGTCCCCGCTTTAAGTGCTTTACAGCACTTAAAGCGGGGACAGTTTTAGCTGTGTAATTTGAAAAACTTGCCTCTAAGTGCCTAGATGATGAAGTTCGAATGGGGGACCTGTGTCCACTTGCGTTGAGCATTCTTTCAGTGAGAAAGGATTTGGTTACCTTTTGACTCTTTAGCACTGATTCTCATTCTTGTCAATCAACTGTGAAATTTCTGTGTTAATTTCTAGCAGAGGTAATAGAGTTAGTCCAAAATCATAGGTGTATATAAGTCCAGGTGGACAAGTATGCCCAGAATCCCAGGCACTGAGCTGAAAAGGGGATGATTTCCCAGTGGGCCTCACGTCCCACAGAAACCGCTGTGCAAAAGTCGAGAAACAGATACAGAAAGTGACTGGCCTAAGGCTTGTCACTTGAATGTGAGTGGCTGAATGAGTGGCGGATGGTTGGAAATGAAATCCAAATCCCCTGACCTCTAACTTCAGAGGGTGCAGTGCCTCCCCCATGCCCGATTTTAGAGTTAAACGTCTTAGCAAGAGCTTCACTGCACTGAAGTCACCCTGAAAAGACATTAGCTTCCATCCGCACAGTCATTGCCCCCTGGTCTCTAATGAGAGTTTGCCCAGTTAAAGTTGCAACATTGGGTTTAACGTGAGAGATCTTGACTTTCAGCCTGTAACTTTTGAAAAGGGTCGATGTACTTAGGGCTTCCTGCTACAAAGTAAGAGTCAAGGACCCTCTTCCGCAAAGAGGAGCTGGCCTTAGTGGGAAATGGAGAATGAGCTCCTTTAAATCACCGCTCTGTCACCAATCATTAAGAAACCTTTCCAAGAACATACATGTATCGTGTCTCCAGGAGGGCTGGGATTTGTGCAAGGTTCTGAGTAACATGCTACCACAGGAAGGTGGAGGTCCTGCTCAGCCCTAGAGACAGACACACACATGCAAACACACACACAGAAACCTTAGACACACAACTGGTAGTGTCGAGCCAAAGACTTAGCAGTATGAGGAGGGCACTGAACCCACCCATGCTCCAAAGAAGGAGAGGCCTTTCCCTGATCCACACGTGCATTCTCCCTCCTTCTCCCCCAAACCTGCCTCCTCCTCAAGCCCACGCATTATTACATAGAACACGATCAGGCAGCGCTCTCAGGTTACAGAATTGTCAACGATGCTCTCGTTAAAACAACAGCACAGTCAAACAGACAGCGTGCTAGCATGTGAAATGCGATCAGTTCTTTCAGACACGGCTCATGATGAATGGAGCCACACAAGGAGGACTGCAGCTATGCTGCGCCCCGAGCCAAACTGGGAGAATGGCTACCTACCAAAGTGCTGCACACTCTCATTTCACCCTCAGAGGCAGAAAAGAGGACTGCAAAGGACTCACGGGTCTCCCATGCTCTCCGCAAAGGACTCCCATTCCTCCTGCGGACCAAAGGTAACAACAAAAGCAGCTTTTTATTTGTAGAGCACACAACTTTTGGAAAATACACAGCTAAAACTGTCCCCGCTTTAAGTGCTGTAAAGCACTTAAAGCGGGGACAGTTTTAGCTGTGTAATTTGAAAAACTTGCCTCTAAGTGCCTAGATGATGAAGTTCGAATGGGGGACCTGTGTCCACTTGCGTTGAGCATTCTTTCAGTGAGAAAGGATTTGGTTACCTTTTGACTCTTTAGCACTGATTCTCATTCTTGTCAATCAACTGTGAAATTTCTGTGTTAATTTCTAGCAGAGGTAATAGAGTTAGTCCAAAATCATAGGTGTATATAAGTCCAGGTGGACAAGTATGCCCAGAATCCCAGGCACTGAGCTGAAAAGGGGATGATTTCCCAGTGGGCCTCACGTCCCACAGAAACCGCTGTGCAAAAGTCGAGAAACAGATACAGAAAGTGACTGGCCTAAGGCTTGTCACTTGAATGTGAGTGGCTGAATGAGTGGCGGATGGTTGGAAATGAAATCCAAATCCCCTGACCTCTAACTTCAGAGGGTGCAGTGCCTCCCCCATGCCCGATTTTAGAGTTAAACGTCTTAGCAAGAGCTTCACTGCACTGAAGTCACCCTGAAAAGACATTAGCTTCCATCCGCACAGTCATTGCCCCCTGGTCTCTAATGAGAGTTTGCCCAGTTAAAGTTGCAACATTGGGTTTAACGTGAGAGATCTTGACTTTCAGCCTGTAACTTTTGAAAAGGGTCGATGTACTTAGGGCTTCCTGCTACAAAGTAAGAGTCAAGGACCCTCTTCCGCAAAGAGGAGCTGGCCTTAGTGGGAAATGGAGAATGAGCTCCTTTAAATCACCGCTCTGTCACCAATCATTAAGAAACCTTTCCAAGAACATACATGTATCGTGTCTCCAGGAGGGCTGGGATTTGTGCAAGGTTCTGAGTAACATGCTACCACAGGAAGGTGGAGGTCCTGCTCAGCCCTAGAGACAGACACACACATGCAAACACACACACAGAAACCTTAGACACACAACTGGTAGTGTCGAGCGAAAGACTTAGCAGTAAGAGGAGGGCACTGAACCCACCCATGCTCCAAAGAAGGAGAGGCCTTTCCCTGATCCACACGTGCATTCTCCCTCCTTCTCCCCCAAACCTGCCTCCTCCTCAAGCCCACGCATTATTACATAGAACACGATTAGGCAGCGCTCTCAGGTTACAGAATTGTCAACGATGCTCTCGTTAAAACAACAGCACAGTCAAACAGACAGCATGCTAGCATGTGAAATGCGATCAGTTCTTTCAGACACGGCTCATGATGAATGGAGCCACACAAGGAGGACTGCAGCTATGCTGCGCCCCGAGCCGAACTGGGAGAATGGCTACCTACCAAAGTGCTGCACACTCTCATTTCACCCTCAGAGGCAGAAAAGAGGACTGCAAAGGACTCACGGGTCTCCCATGCTCTCCGCAAAGGACTCCCATTCCTCCTGCGGACCAAAGGTAACAACAAAAGCAGCTTTTTATTTGTAGAGCACACAACTTTTGGAAAATACACAGCTAAAACTGTCCCCGCTTTAAGTGCTGCAATTTGAAAAACTTGCCTCTAAGTGCCTAGATGATGAAGTTCGAATGGGGGACCTGTGTCCACTTGCGTTGAGCATTCTTTCAGTGAGAAAGGATTTGGTTACCTTTTGACTCTTTAGCACTGATTCTCATTCTTGTCAATCAACTGTGAAATTTCTGTGTTAATTTCTAGCAGAGGTAATAGAGTTAGTCCAAAATCATAGGTGTATATAAGTCCAGGTGGACAAGTATGCCCAGAATCCCAGGCACTGAGCTGAAAAGGGGATGATTTCCCAGTGGGCCTCACGTCCCACAGAAACCGCTGTGCAAAAGTCGAGAAACAGATACAGAAAGTGACTGGCCTAAGGCTTGTCACTTGAATGTGAGTGGCTGAATGAGTGGCGGATGGTTGGAAATGAAATCCAAATCCCCTGACCTCTAATTTCAGAGGGTGCAGTGCCTCCCCAATGCCCGATTTTAGAGTTAAACGTCTTAGCAAGAGCTTCACTGCACTGAAGTCACCCTGAAAAGACATTAGCTTCCATCCGCACAGTCATTGCCCCCTGGTCTCTAATGAGAGTTTGCCCAGTTAAAGTTGCAACATTGGGTTTAACGTGAGAGATCTTGACTTTCAGCCTGTAACTTTTGAAAAGGGTCGATGTACTTAGGGCTTCCTGCTACAAAGTAAGAGTCAAGGACCCTCTTCCGCAAAGAGGAGCTGGCCTTAGTGGGAAATGGAGAATGAGCTCCTTTAAATCACCGCTCTGTCACCAATCATTAAGAAACCTTTCCAAGAACATACATGTATCGTGTCTCCAGGAGGGCTGGGATTTGTGCAAGGTTCTGAGTAACATGCTACCACAGGAAGGTGGAGGTCCTGCTCAGCCCTAGAGACAGACACACACATGCAACACACACACAGAAACCTTAGACACACAACTGGTAGTGTCGAGCCAAAGACTTAGCAGTATGAGGAGGGCACTGAACTCACCCATGCTCCAAAGAAGGAGAGGCCTTTCCCTGATCCACACGTGCATTCTCCCTCCTTCTCCCCCAAACCTGCCTCCTCCTCAAGCCCACGCATTATTACATAGAACACGATTAGGCAGCGCTCTCAGGTTACAGAATTGTCAACGATGCTCTCGTTAAAACAACAGCACAGTCAAACAGACAGCATGCTAGCATGTGAAATGCGATCAGTTCTTTCAGACACGGCTCATGATGAATGGAGCCACACAAGGAGGACTGCAGCTATGCTGCGCCCCGAGCCGAACTGGGAGAATGGCTACCTACCAAAGTGCTGCACACTCTCATTTCACCCTCAGAGGCAGAAAAGAGGACTGCAAAGGACTCACGGGTCTCCCATGCTCTCCGCAAAGGACTCCCATTCCTCCTGCGGACCAAAGGTAACAACAAAAGCAGCTTTTTATTTGTAGAGCACACAACTTTTGGAAAATACACAGCTAAAACTGTCCCCGCTTTAAGTGCTTTACAGCACTTAAAGCGGGGACAGTTTTAGCTGTGTAATTTGAAAAACTTGCCTCTAAGTGCCTAGATGATGAAGTTCGAATGGGGGACCTGTGTCCACTTGCGTTGAGCATTCTTTCAGTGAGAAAGGATTTGGTTACCTTTTGACTCTTTAGCACTGATTCTCATTCTTGTCAATCAACTGTGAAATTTCTGTGTTAATTTCTAGCAGAGGTAATAGAGTTAGTCCAAAATCATAGGTGTATATAAGTCCAGGTGGACAAGTATGCCCAGAATCCCAGGCACTGAGCTGAAAAGGGGATGATTTCCCAGTGGGCCTCACGTCCCACAGAAACCGCTGTGCAAAAGTCGAGAAACAGATACAGAAAGTGACTGGCCTAAGGCTTGTCACTTGAATGTGAGTGGCTGAATGAGTGGCGGATGGTTGGAAATGAAATCCAAATCCCCTGACCTCTAACTTCAGAGGGTGCAGTGCCTCCCCCATGCCCGATTTTAGAGTTAAACGTCTTAGCAAGAGCTTCACTGCACTGAAGTCACCCTGAAAAGACATTAGCTTCCATCCGCACAGTCATTGCCCCCTGGTCTCTAATGAGAGTTTGCCCAGTTAAAGTTGCAACATTGGGTTTAACGTGAGAGATCTTGACTTTCAGCCTGTAACTTTTGAAAAGGGTCGATGTACTTAGGGCTTCCTGCTACAAAGTAAGAGTCAAGGACCCTCTTCCGCAAAGAGGAGCTGGCCTTAGTGGGAAATGGAGAATGAGCTCCTTTAAATCACCGCTCTGTCACCAATCATTAAGAAACCTTTCCAAGAACATACATGTATCGTGTCTCCAGGAGGGCTGGGATTTGTGCAAGGTTCTGAGTAACATGCTACCACAGGAAGGTGGAGGTCCTGCTCAGCCCTAGAGACAGACACACACATGCAAACACACACAGAGAAACCTTAGACACACAACTGGTAGTGTCGAGCCAAAGACTTAGCAGTAAGAGGAGGGCACTGAACCCACCCATGCTCCAAAGAAGGAGAGGCCTTTCCCTGATCCACACGTGCATTCTCCCTCCTTCTCCCCCAAACCTGCCTCCTCCTCAAGCCCACGCATTATTACATAGAACACGATCAGGCAGCGCTCTCAGGTTACAGAATTGTCAACGATGCTCTCGTTAAAACAACAGCACAGTCAAACAGACAGCATGCTAGCATGTGAAATGCGATCAGTTCTTTCAGACACGGCTCATGATGAATGGAGCCACACAATGAGGACTGCAGCTATGCTGCGCCCCGAGCCGAACTGGGAGAATGGCTACCTACCAAAGTGCTGCACACTCTCATTTCACCCTCAGAGGCAGAAAAGAGGACTGCAAAGGACTCACGGGTCTCCCATGCTCTCCGCAAAGGACTCCCATTCCTCCTGCGGACCAAAGGTAACAACAAAAGCAGCTTTTTATTTGTAGAGCACACAACTTTTGGAAAATACACAGCTAAAACTGTCCCCGCTTTAAGTGCTTTACAGCACTTAAAGCGGGGACAGTTTTAGCTGTGTAATTTGAAAAACTTGCCTCTAAGTGCCTAGATGATGAAGTTCGAATGGGGGACCTGTGTCCACTTGCGTTGAGCATTCTTTCAGTGAGAAAGGATTTGGTTACCTTTTGACTCTTTAGCACTGATTCTCATTCTTGTCAATCAACTGTGAAATTTCTGTGTTAATTTCTAGCAGAGGTAATAGAGTTAGTCCAAAATCATAGGTGTATATAAGTCCAGGTGGACAAGTATGCCCAGAATCCCAGGCACTGAGCTGAAAAGGGGATGATTTCCCAGTGGGCCTCACGTCCCACAGAAACCGCTGTGCAAAAGTCGAGAAACAGATACAGAAAGTGACTGGCCTAAGGCTTGTCACTTGAATGTGAGTGGCTGAATGAGTGGCGGATGGTTGGAAATGAAATCCAAATCCCCTGACCTCTAATTTCAGAGGGTGCAGTGCCTCCCCCATGCCCGATTTTAGAGTTAAACGTCTTAGCAAGAGCTTCACTGCACTGAAGTCACCCTGAAAAGACATTAGCTTCCATCCGCACAGTCATTGCCCCCTGGTCTCTAATGAGAGTTTGCCCAGTTAAAGTTGCAACATTGGGTTTAACGTGAGAGATCTTGACTTTCAGCCTGTAACTTTTGAAAAGGGTCGATGTACTTAGGGCTTCCTGCTACAAAGTAAGAGTCAAGGACCCTCTTCCGCAAAGAGGAGCTGGCCTTAGTGGGAAATGGAGAATGAGCTCCTTTAAATCACCGCTCTGTCACCAATCATTAAGAAACCTTTCCAAGAACATACATGTATCGTGTCTCCAGGAGGGCTGGGATTTGTGCAAGGTTCTGAGTAACATGCTACCACAGGAAGGTGGAGGTCCTGCTCAGCCCTAGAGACAGACACACACATGCAACACACACACAGAAACCTTAGACACACAACTGGTAGTGTCGAGCCAAAGACTTAGCAGTATGAGGAGGGCACTGAACTCACCCATGCTCCAAAGAAGGAGAGGCCTTTCCCTGATCCACACGTGCATTCTCCCTCCTTCTCCCCCAAACCTGCCTCCTCCTCAAGCCCACGCATTATTACATAGAACACGATTAGGCAGCGCTCTCAGGTTACAGAATTGTCAACGATGCTCTCGTTAAAACAACAGCACAGTCAAACAGACAGCATGCTAGCATGTGAAATGCGATCAGTTCTTTCAGACACGGCTCATGATGAATGGAGCCACACAAGGAGGACTGCAGCTATGCTGCGCCCCGAGCCGAACTGGGAGAATGGCTACCTACCAAAGTGCTGCACACTCTCATTTCACCCTCAGAGGCAGAAAAGAGGACTGCAAAGGACTCACGGGTCTCCCATGCTCTCCGCAAAGGACTCCCATTCCTCCTGCGGACCAAAGGTAACAACAAAAGCAGCTTTTTATTTGTAGAGCACACAACTTTTGGAAAATACACAGCTAAAACTGTCCCCGCTTTAAGTGCTTTACAGCACTTAAAGCGGGGACAGTTTTAGCTGTGTAATTTGAAAAACTTGCCTCTAAGTGCCTAGATGATGAAGTTCGAATGGGGAACCTGTGTCCACTTGCGTTGAGCATTCTTTCAGTGAGAAAGGATTTGGTTACCTTTTGACTCTTTAGCACTGATTCTCATTCTTGTCAATCAACTGTGAAATTTCTGTGTTAATTTCTAGCAGAGGTAATAGAGTTAGTCCAAAATCATAGGTGTATATAAGTCCAGGTGGACAAGTATGCCCAGAATCCCAGGCACTGAGCTGAAAAGGGGATGATTTCCCAGTGGGCCTCACGTCCCACAGAAACCGCTGTGCAAAAGTCGAGAAACAGATACAGAAAGTGACTGGCCTAAGGCTTGTCACTTGAATGTGAGTGGCTGAATGAGTGGCGGATGGTTGGAAATGAAATCCAAATCCCCTGACCTCTAACTTCAGAGGGTGCAGTGCCTCCCCCATGCCCGATTTTAGAGTTAAACGTCTTAGCAAGAGCTTCACTGCACTGAAGTCACCCTGAAAAGACATTAGCTTCCATCCGCACAGTCATTGCCCCCTGGTCTCTAATGAGAGTTTGCCCAGTTAAAGTTGCAACATTGGGTTTAACGTGAGAGATCTTGACTTTCAGCCTGTAACTTTTGAAAAGGGTCGATGTACTTAGGGCTTCCTGCTACAAAGTAAGAGTCAAGGACCCTCTTCCGCAAAGAGGAGCTGGCCTTAGTGGGAAATGGAGAATGAGCTCCTTTAAATCACCGCTCTGTCACCAATCATTAAGAAACCTTTCCAAGAACATACATGTATCGTGTCTCCAGGAGGGCTGGGATTTGTGCAAGGTTCTGAGTAACATGCTACCACAGGAAGGTGGAGGTCCTGCTCAGCCCTAGAGACAGACACACACATGCAAACACACACAGAGAAACCTTAGACACACAACTGGTAGTGTCGAGCCAAAGACTTAGCAGTAAGAGGAGGGCACTGAACCCACCCATGCTCCAAAGAAGGAGAGGCCTTTCCCTGATCCACACGTGCATTCTCCCTCCTTCTCCCCCAAACCTGCCTCCTCCTCAAGCCCACGCATTATTACATAGAACACGATTAGGCAGCGCTCTCAGGTTACAGAATTGTCAACGATGCTCTCGTTAAAACAACAGCACAGTCAAACAGACAGCATGCTAGCATGTGAAATGCGATCAGTTCTTTCAGACACGGCTCATGATGAATGGAGCCACACAAGGAGGACTGCAGCTATGCTGCGCCCCGAGCCGAACTGGGAGAATGGCTACCTACCAAAGTGCTGCACACTCTCATTTCACCCTCAGAGGCAGAAAAGAGGACTGCAAAGGACTCACGGGTCTCCCATGCTCTCCGCAAAGGACTCCCATTCCTCCTGCGGACCAAAGGTAACAACAAAAGCAGCTTTTTATTTGTAGAGCACACAACTTTTGGAAAATACACAGCTAAAACTGTCCCCGCTTTAAGTGCTTTACAGCACTTAAAGCGGGGACAGTTTTAGCTGTGTAATTTGAAAAACTTGCCTCTAAGTGCCTAGATGATGAAGTTCGAATGGGGGACCTGTGTCCACTTGCGTTGAGCATTCTTTCAGTGAGAAAGGATTTGGTTACCTTTTGACTCTTTAGCACTGATTCTCATTCTTGTCAATCAACTGTGAAATTTCTGTGTTAATTTCTAGCAGAGGTAATAGAGTTAGTCCAAAATCATAGGTGTATATAAGTCCAGGTGGACAAGTATGCCCAGAATCCCAGGCACTGAGCTGAAAAGGGGATGATTTCCCAGTGGGCCTCACGTCCCACAGAAACCGCTGTGCAAAAGTCGAGAAACAGATACAGAAAGTGACTGGCCTAAGGCTTGTCACTTGAATGTGAGTGGCTGAATGAGTGGCGGATGGTTGGAAATGAAATCCAAATCCCCTGACCTCTAATTTCAGAGGGTGCAGTGCCTCCCCAATGCCCGATTTTAGAGTTAAACGTCTTAGCAAGAGCTTCACTGCACTGAAGTCACCCTGAAAAGACATTAGCTTCCATCCGCACAGTCATTGCCCCCTGGTCTCTAATGAGAGTTTGCCCAGTTAAAGTTGCAACATTGGGTTTAACGTGAGAGATCTTGACTTTCAGCCTGTAACTTTTGAAAAGGGTCGATGTACTTAGGGCTTCCTGCTACAAAGTAAGAGTCAAGGACCCTCTTCCGCAAAGAGGAGCTGGACTTAGTGGGAAATGGAGAATGAGCTCCTTTAAATCACCGCTCTGTCACCAATCATTAAGAAACCTTTCCAAGAACATACATGTATCGTGTCTCCAGGAGGGCTGGGATTTGTGCAAGGTTCTGAGTAACATGCTACCACAGGAAGGTGGAGGTCCTGCTCAGCCCTAGAGACAGACACACACATGCAACACACACACAGAAACCTTAGACACACAACTGGTAGTGTCGAGCCAAAGACTTAGCAGTATGAGGAGGGCACTGAACTCACCCATGCTCCAAAGAAGGAGAGGCCTTTCCCTGATCCACACGTGCATTCTCCCTCCTTCTCCCCCAAACCTGCCTCCTCCTCAAGCCCACGCATTATTACATAGAACACGATTAGGCAGCGCTCTCAGGTTACAGAATTGTCAACGATGCTCTCGTTAAAACAACAGCACAGTCAAACAGACAGCATGCTAGCATGTGAAATGCGATCAGTTCTTTCAGACACGGCTCATGATGAATGGAGCCACACAAGGAGGACTGCAGCTATGCTGCGCCCCGAGCCGAACTGGGAGAATGGCTACCTACCAAAGTGCTGCACACTCTCATTTCACCCTCAGAGGCAGAAAAGAGGACTGCAAAGGACTCACGGGTCTCCCATGCTCTCCGCAAAGGACTCCCATTCCTCCTGCGGACCAAAGGTAACAACAAAAGCAGCTTTTTATTTGTAGAGCACACAACTTTTGGAAAATACACAGCTAAAACTGTCCCCGCTTTAAGTGCTTTACAGCACTTAAAGCGGGGACAGTTTTAGCTGTGTAATTTGAAAAACTTGCCTCTAAGTGCCTAGATGATGAAGTTCGAATGGGGGACCTGTGTCCACTTGCGTTGAGCATTCTTTCAGTGAGAAAGGATTTGGTTACCTTTTGACTCTTTAGCACTGATTCTCATTCTTGTCAATCAACTGTGAAATTTCTGTGTTAATTTCTAGCAGAGGTAATAGAGTTAGTCCAAAATCATAGGTGTATATAAGTCCAGGTGGACAAGTATGCCCAGAATCCCAGGCACTGAGCTGAAAAGGGGATGATTTCCCAGTGGGCCTCACGTCCCACAGAAACCGCTGTGCAAAAGTCGAGAAACAGATACAGAAAGTGACTGGCCTAAGGCTTGTCACTTGAATGTGAGTGGCTGAATGAGTGGCGGATGGTTGGAAATGAAATCCAAATCCCCTGACCTCTAACTTCAGAGGGTGCAGTGCCTCCCCCATGCCCGATTTTAGAGTTAAACGTCTTAGCAAGAGCTTCACTGCACTGAAGTCACCCTGAAAAGACATTAGCTTCCATCCGCACAGTCATTGCCCCCTGGTCTCTAATGAGAGTTTGCCCAGTTAAAGTTGCAACATTGGGTTTAACGTGAGAGATCTTGACTTTCAGCCTGTAACTTTTGAAAAGGGTCGATGTACTTAGGGCTTCCTGCTACAAAGTAAGAGTCAAGGACCCTCTTCCGCAAAGAGGAGCTGGCCTTAGTGGGAAATGGAGAATGAGCTCCTTTAAATCACCGCTCTGTCACCAATCATTAAGAAACCTTTCCAAGAACATACATGTATCGTGTCTCCAGGAGGGCTGGGATTTGTGCAAGGTTCTGAGTAACATGCTACCACAGGAAGGTGGAGGTCCTGCTCAGCCCTAGAGACAGACACACACATGCAAACACACACACAGAAACCTTAGACACACAACTGGTAGTGTCGAGCCAAAGACTTAGCAGTATGAGGAGGGCACTGAACCCACCCATGCTCCAAAGAAGGAGAGGCCTTTCCCTGATCCACACGTGCATTCTCCCTCCTTCTCCCCCAAACCTGCCTCCTCCTCAAGCCCACGCATTATTACATAGAACACTATCAGGCAGCGCTCTCAGGTTACAGAATTGTCAACGATGCTCTCGTTAAAACAACAGCACAGTCAAACAGACAGCGTGCTAGCATGTGAAATGCGATCAGTTCTTTCAGACACGGCTCATGATGAATGGAGCCACACAATGAGGACTGCAGCTATGCTGCGCCCCGAGCCGAACTGGGAGAATGGCTACCTACCAAAGTGCTGCACACTCTCATTTCACCCTCAGAGGCAGAAAAGAGGACTGCAAAGGACTCACGGGTCTCCCATGCTCTCCGCAAAGGACTCCCATTCCTCCTGCGGACCAAAGGTAACAACAAAAGCAGCTTTTTATTTGTAGAGCACACAACTTTTGGAAAATACACAGCTAAAACTGTCCCCGCTTTAAGTGCTGTAAAGCACTTAAAGCGGGGACAGTTTTAGCTGTGTAATTTGAAAAACTTGCCTCTAAGTGCCTAGATGATGAAGTTCGAATGGGGGACCTGTGTCCACTTGCGTTGAGCATTCTTTCAGTGAGAAAGGATTTGGTTACCTTTTGACTCTTTAGCACTGATTCTCATTCTTGTCAATCAACTGTGAAATTTCTGTGTTAATTTCTAGCAGAGGTAATAGAGTTAGTCCAAAATCATAGGTGTATATAAGTCCAGGTGGACAAGTATGCCCAGAATCCCAGGCACTGAGCTGAAAAGGGGATCATTTCCCAGTGGGCCTCACGTCCCACAGAAACCGCTGTGCAAAAGTCGAGAAACAGATACAGAAAGTGACTGGCCTAAGGCTTGTCACTTGAATGTGAGTGGCTGAATGAGTGGCGGATGGTTGGAAATGAAATCCAAATCCCCTGACCTCTAACTTCAGAGGGTGCAGTGCCTCCCCAATGCCCGATTTTAGAGTTAAACGTCTTAGCAAGAGCTTCACTGCACTGAAGTCACCCTGAAAAGACATTAGCTTCCATCCGCACAGTCATTGCCCCCTGGTCTCTAATGAGAGTTTGCCCAGTTAAAGTTGCAACATTGGGTTTAACGTGAGAGATCTTGACTTTCAGCCTGTAACTTTTGAAAAGGGTCGATGTACTTAGGGCTTCCTGCTACAAAGTAAGAGTCAAGGACCCTCTTCCGCAAAGAGGAGCTGGCCTTAGTGGGAAATGGAGAATGAGCTCCTTTAAATCACCGCTCTGTCACCAATCATTAAGAAACCTTTCCAAGAACATACATGTATCGTGTCTCCAGGAGGGCTGGGATTTGTGCAAGGTTCTGAGTAACATGCTACCACAGGAAGGTGGAGGTCCTGCTCAGCCCTAGAGACAGACACACACATGCAAACACACACAGAGAAACCTTAGACACACAACTGGTAGTGTCGAGCCAAAGACTTAGCAGTAAGAGGAGGGCACTGAACCCACCCATGCTCCAAAGAAGGAGAGGCCTTTCCCTGATCCACACGTGCATTCTCCCTCCTTCTCCCCCAAACCTGCCTCCTCCTCAAGCCCACGCATTATTACATAGAACACGATTAGGCAGCGCTCTCAGGTTACAGAATTGTCAACGATGCTCTCGTTAAAACAACAGCACAGTCAAACAGACAGCATGCTAGCATGTGAAATGCGATCAGTTCTTTCAGACACGGCTCATGATGAATGGAGCCACACAAGGAGGACTGCAGCTATGCTGCGCCCCGAGCCGAACTGGGAGAATGGCTACCTACCAAAGTGCTGCACACTCTCATTTCACCCTCAGAGGCAGAAAAGAGGACTGCAAAGGACTCACGGGTCTCCCATGCTCTCCGCAAAGGACTCCCATTCCTCCTGCGGACCAAAGGTAACAACAAAAGCAGCTTTTTATTTGTAGAGCACACAACTTTTGGAAAATACACAGCTAAAACTGTCCCCGCTTTAAGTGCTTTACAGCACTTAAAGCGGGGACAGTTTTAGCTGTGTAATTTGAAAAACTTGCCTCTAAGTGCCTAGATGATGAAGTTCGAATGGGGGACCTGTGTCCACTTGCGTTGAGCATTCTTTCAGTGAGAAAGGATTTGGTTACCTTTTGACTCTTTAGCACTGATTCTCATTCTTGTCAATCAACTGTGAAATTTCTGTGTTAATTTCTAGCAGAGGTAATAGAGTTAGTCCAAAATCATAGGTGTATATAAGTCCAGGTGGACAAGTATGCCCAGAATCCCAGGCACTGAGCTGAAAAGGGGATGATTTCCCAGTGGGCCTCACGTCCCACAGAAACCGCTGTGCAAAAGTCGAGAAACAGATACAGAAAGTGACTGGCCTAAGGCTTGTCACTTGAATGTGAGTGGCTGAATGAGTGGCGGATGGTTGGAAATGAAATCCAAATCCCCTGACCTCTAATTTCAGAGGGTGCAGTGCCTCCCCAATGCCCGATTTTAGAGTTAAACGTCTTAGCAAGAGCTTCACTGCACTGAAGTCACCCTGAAAAGACATTAGCTTCCATCCGCACAGTCATTGCCCCCTGGTCTCTAATGAGAGTTTGCCCAGTTAAAGTTGCAACATTGGGTTTAACGTGAGAGATCTTGACTTTCAGCCTGTAACTTTTGAAAAGGGTCGATGTACTTAGGGCTTCCTGCTACAAAGTAAGAGTCAAGGACCCTCTTCCGCAAAGAGGAGCTGGCCTTAGTGGGAAATGGAGAATGAGCTCCTTTAAATCACCGCTCTGTCACCAATCATTAAGAAACCTTTCCAAGAACATACATGTATCGTGTCTCCAGGAGGGCTGGGATTTGTGCAAGGTTCTGAGTAACATGCTACCACAGGAAGGTGGAGGTCCTGCTCAGCCCTAGAGACAGACACACACATGCAACACACACACAGAAACCTTAGACACACAACTGGTAGTGTCGAGCCAAAGACTTAGCAGTATGAGGAGGGCACTGAACTCACCCATGCTCCAAAGAAGGAGAGGCCTTTCCCTGATCCACACGTGCATTCTCCCTCCTTCTCCCCCAAACCTGCCTCCTCCTCAAGCCCACGCATTATTACATAGAACACGATTAGGCAGCGCTCTCAGGTTACAGAATTGTCAACGATGCTCTCGTTAAAACAACAGCACAGTCAAACAGACAGCATGCTAGCATGTGAAATGCGATCAGTTCTTTCAGACACGGCTCATGATGAATGGAGCCACACAAGGAGGACTGCAGCTATGCTGCGCCCCGAGCCGAACTGGGAGAATGGCTACCTACCAAAGTGCTGCACACTCTCATTTCACCCTCAGAGGCAGAAAAGAGGACTGCAAAGGACTCACGGGTCTCCCATGCTCTCCGCAAAGGACTCCCATTCCTCCTGCGGACCAAAGGTAACAACAAAAGCAGCTTTTTATTTGTAGAGCACACAACTTTTGGAAAATACACAGCTAAAACTGTCCCCGCTTTAAGTGCTTTACAGCACTTAAAGCGGGGACAGTTTTAGCTGTGTAATTTGAAAAACTTGCCTCTAAGTGCCTAGATGATGAAGTTCGAATGGGGGACCTGTGTCCACTTGCGTTGAGCATTCTTTCAGTGAGAAAGGATTTGGTTACCTTTTGACTCTTTAGCACTGATTCTCATTCTTGTCAATCAACTGTGAAATTTCTGTGTTAATTTCTAGCAGAGGTAATAGAGTTAGTCCAAAATCATAGGTGTATATAAGTCCAGGTGGACAAGTATGCCCAGAATCCCAGGCACTGAGCTGAAAAGGGGATGATTTCCCAGTGGGCCTCACGTCCCACAGAAACCGCTGTGCAAAAGTCGAGAAACAGATACAGAAAGTGACTGGCCTAAGGCTTGTCACTTGAATGTGAGTGGCTGAATGAGTGGCGGATGGTTGGAAATGAAATCCAAATCCCCTGACCTCTAATTTCAGAGGGTGCAGTGCCTCCCCAATGCCCGATTTTAGAGTTAAACGTCTTAGCAAGAGCTTCACTGCACTGAAGTCACCCTGAAAAGACATTAGCTTCCATCCGCACAGTCATTGCCCCCTGGTCTCTAATGAGAGTTTGCCCAGTTAAAGTTGCAACATTGGGTTTAACGTGAGAGATCTTGACTTTCAGCCTGTAACTTTTGAAAAGGGTCGATGTACTTAGGGCTTCCTGCTACAAAGTAAGAGTCAAGGACCCTCTTCCGCAAAGAGGAGCTGGCCTTAGTGGGAAATGGAGAATGAGCTCCTTTAAATCACCGCTCTGTCACCAATCATTAAGAAACCTTTCCAAGAACATACATGTATCGTGTCTCCAGGAGGGCTGGGATTTGTGCAAGGTTCTGAGTAACATGCTACCACAGGAAGGTGGAGGTCCTGCTCAGCCCTAGAGACAGACACACACATGCAAACACACACACAGAAACCTTAGACACACAACTGGTAGTGTCGAGCCAAAGACTTAGCAGTATGAGGAGGGCACTGAACCCACCCATGCTCCAAAGAAGGAGAGGCCTTTCCCTGATCCACACGTGCATTCTCCCTCCTTCTCCCCCAAACCTGCCTCCTCCTCAAGCCCACGCATTATTACATAGAACACGATCAGGCAGCGCTCTCAGGTTACAGAATTGTCAACGATGCTCTCGTTAAAACAACAGCACAGTCAAACAGACAGCGTGCTAGCATGTGAAATGCGATCAGTTCTTTCAGACACGGCTCATGATGAATGGAGCCACACAATGAGGACTGCAGCTATGCTGCGCCCCGAGCCGAACTGGGAGAATGGCTACCTACCAAAGTGCTGCACACTCTCATTTCACCCTCAGAGGCAGAAAAGAGGACTGCAAAGGACTCACGGGTCTCCCATGCTCTCCGCAAAGGACTCCCATTCCTCCTGCGGACCAAAGGTAACAACAAAAGCAGCTTTTTATTTGTAGAGCACACAACTTTTGGAAAATACACAGCTAAAACTGTCCCCGCTTTAAGTGCTGTAAAGCACTTAAAGCGGGGACAGTTTTAGCTGTGTAATTTGAAAAACTTGCCTCTAAGTGCCTAGATGATGAAGTTCGAATGGGGGACCTGTGTCCACTTGCGTTGAGCATTCTTTCAGTGAGAAAGGATTTGGTTACCTTTTGACTCTTTAGCACTGATTCTCATTCTTGTCAATCAACTGTGAAATTTCTGTGTTAATTTCTAGCAGAGGTAATAGAGTTAGTCCAAAATCATAGGTGTATATAAGTCCAGGTGGACAAGTATGCCCAGAATCCCAGGCACTGAGCTGAAAAGGGGATCATTTCCCAGTGGGCCTCACGTCCCACAGAAACCGCTGTGCAAAAGTCGAGAAACAGATACAGAAAGTGACTGGCCTAAGGCTTGTCACTTGAATGTGAGTGGCTGAATGAGTGGCGGATGGTTGGAAATGAAATCCAAATCCCCTGACCTCTAACTTCAGAGGGTGCAGTGCCTCCCCAATGCCCGATTTTAGAGTTAAACGTCTTAGCAAGAGCTTCACTGCACTGAAGTCACCCTGAAAAGACATTAGCTTCCATCCGCACAGTCATTGCCCCCTGGTCTCTAATGAGAGTTTGCCCAGTTAAAGTTGCAACATTGGGTTTAACGTGAGAGATCTTGACTTTCAGCCTGTAACTTTTGAAAAGGGTCGATGTACTTAGGGCTTCCTGCTACAAAGTAAGAGTCAAGGACCCTCTTCCGCAAAGAGGAGCTGGCCTTAGTGGGAAATGGAGAATGAGCTCCTTTAAATCACCGCTCTGTCACCAATCATTAAGAAACCTTTCCAAGAACATACATGTATCGTGTCTCCAGGAGGGCTGGGATTTGTGCAAGGTTCTGAGTAACATGCTACCACAGGAAGGTGGAGGTCCTGCTCAGCCCTAGAGACAGACACACACATGCAAACACACACAGAGAAACCTTAGACACACAACTGGTAGTGTCGAGCCAAAGACTTAGCAGTAAGAGGAGGGCACTGAACCCACCCATGCTCCAAAGAAGGAGAGGCCTTTCCCTGATCCACACGTGCATTCTCCCTCCTTCTCCCCCAAACCTGCCTCCTCCTCAAGCCCACGCATTATTACATAGAACACGATTAGGCAGCGCTCTCAGGTTACAGAATTGTCAACGATGCTCTCGTTAAAACAACAGCACAGTCAAACAGACAGCATGCTAGCATGTGAAATGCGATCAGTTCTTTCAGACACGGCTCATGATGAATGGAGCCACACAAGGAGGACTGCAGCTATGCTGCGCCCCGAGCCGAACTGGGAGAATGGCTACCTACCAAAGTGCTGCACACTCTCATTTCACCCTCAGAGGCAGAAAAGAGGACTGCAAAGGACTCACGGGTCTCCCATGCTCTCCGCAAAGGACTCCCATTCCTCCTGCGGACCAAAGGTAACAACAAAAGCAGCTTTTTATTTGTAGAGCACACAACTTTTGGAAAATACACAGCTAAAACTGTCCCCGCTTTAAGTGCTTTACAGCACTTAAAGCGGGGACAGTTTTAGCTGTGTAATTTGAAAAACTTGCCTCTAAGTGCCTAGATGATGAAGTTCGAATGGGGGACCTGTGTCCACTTGCGTTGAGCATTCTTTCAGTGAGAAAGGATTTGGTTACCTTTTGACTCTTTAGCACTGATTCTCATTCTTGTCAATCAACTGTGAAATTTCTGTGTTAATTTCTAGCAGAGGTAATAGAGTTAGTCCAAAATCATAGGTGTATATAAGTCCAGGTGGACAAGTATGCCCAGAATCCCAGGCACTGAGCTGAAAAGGGGATCATTTCCCAGTGGGCCTCACGTCCCACAGAAACCGCTGTGCAAAAGTCGAGAAACAGATACAGAAAGTGACTGGCCTAAGGCTTGTCACTTGAATGTGAGTGGCTGAATGAGTGGCGGATGGTTGGAAATGAAATCCAAATCCCCTGACCTCTAATTTCAGAGGGTGCAGTGCCTCCCCAATGCCCGATTTTAGAGTTAAACGTCTTAGCAAGAGCTTCACTGCACTGAAGTCACCCTGAAAAGACATTAGCTTCCATCCGCACAGTCATTGCCCCCTGGTCTCTAATGAGAGTTTGCCCAGTTAAAGTTGCAACATTGGGTTTAACGTGAGAGATCTTGACTTTCAGCCTGTAACTTTTGAAAAGGGTCGATGTACTTAGGGCTTCCTGCTACAAAGTAAGAGTCAAGGACCCTCTTCCGCAAAGAGGAGCTGGCCTTAGTGGGAAATGGAGAATGAGCTCCTTTAAATCACCGCTCTGTCACCAATCATTAAGAAACCTTTCCAAGAACATACATGTATCGTGTCTCCAGGAGGGCTGGGATTTGTGCAAGGTTCTGAGTAACATGCTACCACAGGAAGGTGGAGGTCCTGCTCAGCCCTAGAGACAGACACACACATGCAACACACACACAGAAACCTTAGACACACAACTGGTAGTGTCGAGCCAAAGACTTAGCAGTATGAGGAGGGCACTGAACTCACCCATGCTCCAAAGAAGGAGAGGCCTTTCCCTGATCCACACGTGCATTCTCCCTCCTTCTCCCCCAAACCTGCCTCCTCCTCAAGCCCACGCATTATTACATAGAACACGATTAGGCAGCGCTCTCAGGTTACAGAATTGTCAACGATGCTCTCGTTAAAACAACAGCACAGTCAAACAGACAGCGTGCTAGCATGTGAAATGCGATGAGTTCTTTCAGACACGGCTCATGATGAATGGAGCCACACAAGGAGGACTGCAGCTATGCTGCGCCCCGAGCCGAACTGGGAGAATGGCTACCTACCAAAGTGCTGCACACTCTCATTTCACCCTCAGAGGCAGAAAAGAGGACTGCAAAGGACTCACGGGTCTCCCATGCTCTCCGCAAAGGACTCCCATTCCTCCTGCGGACCAAAGGTAACAACAAAAGCAGCTTTTTATTTGTAGAGCACACAACTTTTGGAAAATACACAGCTAAAACTGTCCCCGCTTTAAGTGCTTTACAGCACTTAAAGCGGGGACAGTTTTAGTTGTGTAATTTGAAAAACTTGCCTCTAAGTGCCTAGATGATGAAGTTCGAATGGGGGACCTGTGTCCACTTGCGTTGAGCATTCTTTCAGTGAGAAAGGATTTGGTTACCTTTTGACTCTTTAGCACTGATTCTCATTCTTGTCAATCAACTGTGAAATTTCTGTGTTAATTTCTAGCAGAGGTAATAGAGTTAGTCCAAAATCATAGGTGTATATAAGTCCAGGTGGACAAGTATGCCCAGAATCCCAGGCACTGAGCTGAAAAGGGGATGATTTCCCAGTGGGCCTCACGTCCCACAGAAACCGCTGTGCAAAAGTCGAGAAACAGATACAGAAAGTGACTGGCCTAAGGCTTGTCACTTGAATGTGAGTGGCTGAATGAGTGGCGGATGGTTGGAAATGAAATCCAAATCCCCTGACCTCTAATTTCAGAGGGTGCAGTGCCTCCCCAATGCCCGATTTTAGAGTTAAACGTCTTAGCAAGAGCTTCACTGCACTGAAGTCACCCTGAAAAGACATTAGCTTCCATCCGCACAGTCATTGCCCCCTGGTCTCTAATGAGAGTTTGCCCAGTTAAAGTTGCAACATTGGGTTTAACGTGAGAGATCTTGACTTTCAGCCTGTAACTTTTGAAAAGGGTCGATGTACTTAGGGCTTCCTGCTACAAAGTAAGAGTCAAGGACCCTCTTCCGCAAAGAGGAGCTGGCCTTAGTGGGAAATGGAGAATGAGCTCCTTTAAATCACCGCTCTGTCACCAATCATTAAGAAACCTTTCCAAGAACATACATGTATCGTGTCTCCAGGAGGGCTGGGATTTGTGCAAGGTTCTGAGTAACATGCTACCACAGGAAGGTGGAGGTCCTGCTCAGCCCTAGAGACAGACACACACATGCAACACACACACAGAAACCTTAGACACACAACTGGTAGTGTCGAGCCAAAGACTTAGCAGTATGAGGAGGGCACTGAACTCACCCATGCTCCAAAGAAGGAGAGGCCTTTCCCTGATCCACACGTGCATTCTCCCTCCTTCTCCCCCAAACCTGCCTCCTCCTCAAGCCCACGCATTATTACATAGAACACGATTAGGCAGCGCTCTCAGGTTACAGAATTGTCAACGATGCTCTCGTTAAAACAACAGCACAGTCAAACAGACAGCATGCTAGCATGTGAAATGCGATGAGTTCTTTCAGACACGGCTCATGATGAATGGAGCCACACAAGGAGGACTGCAGCTATGCTGCGCCCCGAGCCGAACTGGGAGAATGGCTACCTACCAAAGTGCTGCACACTCTCATTTCACCCTCAGAGGCAGAAAAGAGGACTGCAAAGGACTCACGGGTCTCCCATGCTCTCCGCAAAGGACTCCCATTCCTCCTGCGGACCAAAGGTAACAACAAAAGCAGCTTTTTATTTGTAGAGCACACAACTTTTGGAAAATACACAGCTAAAACTGTCCCCGCTTTAAGTGCTTTACAGCACTTAAAGCGGGGACAGTTTTAGCTGTGTAATTTGAAAAACTTGCCTCTAAGTGCCTAGATGATGAAGTTCGAATGGGGGACCTGTGTCCACTTGCGTTGAGCATTCTTTCAGTGAGAAAGGATTTGGTTACCTTTTGACTCTTTAGCACTGATTCTCATTCTTGTCAATCAACTGTGAAATTTCTGTGTTAATTTCTAGCAGAGGTAATAGAGTTAGTCCAAAATCATAGGTGTATATAAGTCCAGGTGGACAAGTATGCCCAGAATCCCAGGCACTGAGCTGAAAAGGGGATGATTTCCCAGTGGGCCTCACGTCCCACAGAAACCGCTGTGCAAAAGTCGAGAAACAGATACAGAAAGTGACTGGCCTAAGGCTTGTCACTTGAATGTGAGTGGCTGAATGAGTGGCGGATGGTTGGAAATGAAATCCAAATCCCCTGACCTCTAATTTCAGAGGGTGCAGTGACTCCCCCATGCCCGATTTTAGAGTTAAACGTCTTAGCAAGAGCTTCACTGCACTGAAGTCACCCTGAAAAGACATTAGCTTCCATCCGCACAGTCATTGCCCCCTGGTCTCTAATGAGAGTTTGCCCAGTTAAAGTTGCAACATTGGGTTTAACGTGAGAGATCTTGACTTTCAGCCTGTAACTTTTGAAAAGGGTCGATGTACTTAGGGCTTCCTGCTACAAAGTAAGAGTCAAGGACCCTCTTCCGCAAAGAGGAGCTGGCCTTAGTGGGAAATGGAGAATGAGCTCCTTTAAATCACCGCTCTGTCACCAATCATTAAGAAACCTTTCCAAGAACATACATGTATCGTGTCTCCAGGAGGGCTGGGATTTGTGCAAGGTTCTGAGTAACATGCTACCACAGGAAGGTGGAGGTCCTGCTCAGCCCTAGAGACAGACACACACATGCAAACACACACAGAGAAACCTTAGACACACAACTGGTAGTGTCGAGCCAAAGAATAGCAGTATGAGGAGGGCACTGAACCCACCCATGCTCCAAAGAAGGAGAGGCCTTTCCCTGATCCACACGTGCATTCTCCCTCCTTCTCCCCCAAACCTGCCTCCTCCTCAAGCCCACGCATTATTACATAGAACACGATTAGGCAGCGCTCTCAGGTTACAGAATTGTCAACGATGCTCTCGTTAAAACAACAGCACAGTCAAACAGACAGCGTGCTAGCATGTGAAATGCGATCAGTTCTTTCAGACACGGCTCATGATGAATGGAGCCACACAAGGAGGACTGCAGCTATGCTGCGCCCCGAGCCGAACTGGGAGAATGGCTACCTACCAAAGTGCTGCACACTCTCATTTCACCCTCAGAGGCAGAAAAGAGGACTGCAAAGGACTCACGGGTCTCCCATGCTCTCCGCAAAGGACTCCCATTCCTCCTGCGGACCAAAGGTAACAACAAAAGCAGCTTTTTATTTGTAGAGCACACAACTTTTGGAAAATACACAGCTAAAACTGTCCCCGCTTTAAGTGCTTTACAGCACTTAAAGCGGGGACAGTTTTAGCTGTGTAATTTGAAAAACTTGCCTCTAAGTGCCTAGATGATGAAGTTCGAATGGGGGACCTGTGTCCACTTGCGTTGAGCATTCTTTCAGTGAGAAAGGATTTGGTTACCTTTTGACTCTTTAGCACTGATTCTCATTCTTGTCAATCAACTGTGAAATTTCTGTGTTAATTTCTAGCAGAGGTAATAGAGTTAGTCCAAAATCATAGGTGTATATAAGTCCAGGTGGACAAGTATGCCCAGAATCCCAGGCACTGAGCTGAAAAGGGGATGATTTCCCAGTGGGCCTCACGTCCCACAGAAACCGCTGTGCAAAAGTCGAGAAACAGATACAGAAAGTGACTGGCCTAAGGCTTGTCACTTGAATGTGAGTGGCTGAATGAGTGGCGGATGGTTGGAAATGAAATCCAAATCCCCTGACCTCTAACTTCAGAGGGTGCAGTGCCTCCCCAATGCCCGATTTTAGAGTTAAACGTCTTAGCAAGAGCTTCACTGCACTGAAGTCACCCTGAAAAGACATTAGCTTCCATCCGCACAGTCATTGCCCCCTGGTCTCTAATGAGAGTTTGCCCAGTTAAAGTTGCAACATTGGGTTTAACGTGAGAGATCTTGACTTTCAGCCTGTAACTTTTGAAAAGGGTCGATGTACTTAGGGCTTCCTGCTACAAAGTAAGAGTCAAGGACCCTCTTCCGCAAAGAGGAGCTGGCCTTAGTGGGAAATGGAGAATGAGCTCCTTTAAATCACCGCTCTGTCACCAATCATTAAGAAACCTTTCCAAGAACATACATGTATCGTGTCTCCAGGAGGGCTGGGATTTGTGCAAGGTTCTGAGTAACATGCTACCACAGGAAGGTGGAGGTCCTGCTCAGCCCTAGAGACAGACACACACATGCAAACACACACACAGAAACCTTAGACACACAACTGGTAGTGTCGAGCCAAAGACTTAGCAGTATGAGGAGGGCACTGAACCCACCCATGCTCCAAAGAAGGAGAGGCCTTTCCCTGATCCACACGTGCATTCTCCCTCCTTCTCCCCCAAACCTGCCTCCTCCTCAAGCCCACGCATTATTACATAGAACACGATTAGGCAGCGCTCTCAGGTTACAGAATTGTCAACGATGCTCTCGTTAAAACAACAGCACAGTCAAACAGACAGCATGCTAGCATGTGAAATGCGATCAGTTCTTTCAGACACGGCTCATGATGAATGGAGCCATACAATGAGGACTGCAGCTATGCTGCGCCCCGAGCCGAACTGGGAGAATGGCTACCTACCAAAGTGCTGCACACTCTCATTTCACCCTCAGAGGCAGAAAAGAGGACTGCAAAGGACTCACGGGTCTCCCATGCTCTCCGCAAAGGACTCCCATTCCTCCTGCGGACCAAAGGTAACAACAAAAGCAGCTTTTTATTTGTAGAGCACACAACTTTTGGAAAATACACAGCTAAAACTGTCCCCGCTTTAAGTGCTTTACAGCACTTAAAGCGGGGACAGTTTTAGCTGTGTAATTTGAAAAACTTGCCTCTAAGTGCCTAGATGATGAAGTTCGAATGGGGGACCTGTGTCCACTTGCGTTGAGCATTCTTTCAGTGAGAAAGGATTTGGTTACCTTTTGACTCTTTAGCACTGATTCTCATTCTTGTCAATCAACTGTGAAATTTCTGTGTTAATTTCTAGCAGAGGTAATAGAGTTAGTCCAAAATCATAGGTGTATATAAGTCCAGGTGGACAAGTATGCCCAGAATCCCAGGCACTGAGCTGAAAAGGGGATGATTTCCCAGTGGGCCTCACGTCCCACAGAAACCGCTGTGCAAAAGTCGAGAAACAGATACAGAAAGTGACTGGCCTAAGGCTTGTCACTTGAATGTGAGTGGCTGAATGAGTGGCGGATGGTTGGAAATGAAATCCAAATCCCCTGACCTCTAACTTCAGAGGGTGCAGTGCCTCCCCCATGCCCGATTTTAGAGTTAAACGTCTTAGCAAGAGCTTCACTGCACTGAAGTCACCCTGAAAAGACATTAGCTTCCATCCGCACAGTCATTGCCCCCTGGTCTCTAATGAGAGTTTGCCCAGTTAAAGTTGCAACATTGGGTTTAATGTGAGAGATCTTGACTTTCAGCCTGTAACTTTTGAAAAGGGTCGATGTACTTAGGGCTTCCTGCTACAAAGTAAGAGTCAAGGACCCTCTTCCGCAAAGAGGAGCTGGCCTTAGTGGGAAATGGAGAATGAGCTCCTTTAAATCACCGCTCTGTCACCAATCATTAAGAAACCTTTCCAAGAACATACATGTATCGTGTCTCCAGGAGGGCTGGGATTTGTGCAAGGTTCTGAGTAACATGCTACCACAGGAAGGTGGAGGTCCTGCTCAGCCCTAGAGACAGACACACACATGCAAACACACACACAGAAACCTTAGACACACAACTGGTAGTGTCGAGCCAAAGACTTAGCAGTATGAGGAGGGCACTGAACCCACCCATGCTCCAAAGAAGGAGAGGCCTTTCCCTGATCCACACGTGCATTCTCCCTCCTTCTCCCCCAAACCTGCCTCCTCCTCAAGCCCACGCATTATTACATAGAACACGATTAGGCAGCGCTCTCAGGTTACAGAATTGTCAACGATGCTCTCGTTAAAACAACAGCACAGTCAAACAGACAGCGTGCTAGCATGTGAAATGCGATCAGTTCTTTCAGACACGGCTCATGATGAATGGAGCCACACAAGGAGGACTGCAGCTATGCTGCGCCCCGAGCCGAACTGGGAGAATGGCTACCTACCAAAGTGCTGCACACTCTCATTTCACCCTCAGAGGCAGAAAAGAGGACTGCAAAGGACTCACGGGTCTCCCATGCTCTCCGCAAAGGACTCCCATTCCTCCTGCGGACCAAAGGTAACAACAAAAGCAGCTTTTTATTTGTAGAGCACACAACTTTTGGAAAATACACAGCTAAAACTGTCCCCGCTTTAAGTGCTTTACAGCACTTAAAGCGGGGACAGTTTTAGCTGTGTAATTTGAAAAACTTGCCTCTAAGTGCCTAGATGATGAAGTTCGAATGGGGGACCTGTGTCCACTTGCGTTGAGCATTCTTTCAGTGAGAAAGGATTTGGTTACCTTTTGACTCTTTAGCACTGATTCTCATTCTTGTCAATCAACTGTGAAATTTCTGTGTTAATTTCTAGCAGAGGTAATAGAGTTAGTCCAAAATCATAGGTGTATATAAGTCCAGGTGGACAAGTATGCCCAGAATCCCAGGCACTGAGCTGAAAAGGGGATGATTTCCCAGTGGGCCTCACGTCCCACAGAAACCGCTGTGCAAAAGTCGAGAAACAGATACAGAAAGTGACTGGCCTAAGGCTTGTCACTTGAATGTGAGTGGCTGAATGAGTGGCGGATGGTTGGAAATGAAATCCAAATCCCCTGACCTCTAATTTCAGAGGGTGCAGTGCCTCCCCCATGCCCGATTTTAGAGTTAAACGTCTTAGCAAGAGCTTCACTGCACTGAAGTCACCCTGAAAAGACATTAGCTTCCATCCGCACAGTCATTGCCCCCTGGTCTCTAATGAGAGTTTGCCCAGTTAAAGTTGCAACATTGGGTTTAACGTGAGAGATCTTGACTTTCAGCCTGTAACTTTTGAAAAGGGTCGATGTACTTAGGGCTTCCTGCTACAAAGTAAGAGTCAAGGACCCTCTTCCGCAAAGAGGAGCTGGCCTTAGTGGGAAATGGAGAATGAGCTCCTTTAAATCACCGCTCTGTCACCAATCATTAAGAAACCTTTCCAAGAACATACATGTATCGTGTCTCCAGGAGGGCTGGGATTTGTGCAAGGTTCTGAGTAACATGCTACCACAGGAAGGTGGAGGTCCTGCTCAGCCCTAGAGACAGACACACACATGCAAACACACACAGAGAAACCTTAGACACACAACTGGTAGTGTCGAGCCAAAGAATAGCAGTATGAGGAGGGCACTGAACCCACCCATGCTCCAAAGAAGGAGAGGCCTTTCCCTGATCCACACGTGCATTCTCCCTCCTTCTCCCCCAAACCTGCCTCCTCCTCAAGCCCACGCATTATTACATAGAACACGATTAGGCAGCGCTCTCAGGTTACAGAATTGTCAACGATGCTCTCGTTAAAACAACAGCACAGTCAAACAGACAGCGTGCTAGCATGTGAAATGCGATCAGTTCTTTCAGACACGGCTCATGATGAATGGAGCCACACAAGGAGGACTGCAGCTATGCTGCGCCCCGAGCCGAACTGGGAGAATGGCTACCTACCAAAGTGCTGCACACTCTCATTTCACCCTCAGAGGCAGAAAAGAGGACTGCAAAGGACTCACGGGTCTCCCATGCTCTCCGCAAAGGACTCCCATTCCTCCTGCGGACCAAAGGTAACAACAAAAGCAGCTTTTTATTTGTAGAGCACACAACTTTTGGAAAATACACAGCTAAAACTGTCCCCGCTTTAAGTGCTTTACAGCACTTAAAGCGGGGACAGTTTTAGCTGTGTAATTTGAAAAACTTGCCTCTAAGTGCCTAGATGATGAAGTTCGAATGGGGGACCTGTGTCCACTTGCGTTGAGCATTCTTTCAGTGAGAAAGGATTTGGTTACCTTTTGACTCTTTAGCACTGATTCTCATTCTTGTCAATCAACTGTGAAATTTCTGTGTTAATTTCTAGCAGAGGTAATAGAGTTAGTCCAAAATCATAGGTGTATATAAGTCCAGGTGGACAAGTATGCCCAGAATCCCAGGCACTGAGCTGAAAAGGGGATGATTTCCCAGTGGGCCTCACGTCCCACAGAAACCGCTGTGCAAAAGTCGAGAAACAGATACAGAAAGTGACTGGCCTAAGGCTTGTCACTTGAATGTGAGTGGCTGAATGAGTGGCGGATGGTTGGAAATGAAATCCAAATCCCCTGACCTCTAATTACAGAGGGTGCAGTGCCTCCCCAATGCCCGATTTTAGAGTTAAACGTCTTAGCAAGAGCTTCACTGCACTGAAGTCACCCTGAAAAGACATTAGCTTCCATCCGCACAGTCATTGCCCCCTGGTCTCTAATGAGAGTTTGCCCAGTTAAAGTTGCAACATTGGGTTTAACGTGAGAGATCTTGACTTTCAGCCTGTAACTTTTGAAAAGGGTCGATGTACTTAGGGCTTCCTGCTACAAAGTAAGAGTCAAGGACCCTCTTCCGCAAAGAGGAGCTGGCCTTAGTGGGAAATGGAGAATGAGCTCCTTTAAATCACCGCTCTGTCACCAATCATTAAGAAACCTTTCCAAGAACATACATGTATCGTGTCTCCAGGAGGGCTGGGATTTGTGCAAGGTTCTGAGTAACATGCTACCACAGGAAGGTGGAGGTCCTGCTCAGCCCTAGAGACAGACACACACATGCAAACACACACACAGAAACCTTAGACACACAACTGGTAGTGTCGAGCCAAAGACTTAGCAGTATGAGGAGGGCACTGAACCCACCCATGCTCCAAAGAAGGAGAGGCCTTTCCCTGATCCACACGTGCATTCTCCCTCCTTCTCCCCCAAACCTGCCTCCTCCTCAAGCCCACGCATTATTACATAGAACACGATTAGGCAGCGCTCTCAGGTTACAGAATTGTCAACGATGCTCTCGTTAAAACAACAGCACAGTCAAACAGACAGCGTGCTAGCATGTGAAATGCGATCAGTTCTTTCAGACACGGCTCATGATGAATGGAGCCACACAAGGAGGACTGCAGCTATGCTGCGCCCCGAGCCGAACTGGGAGAATGGCTACCTACCAAAGTGCTGCACACTCTCATTTCACCCTCAGAGGCAGAAAAGAGGACTGCAAAGGACTCACGGGTCTCCCATGCTCTCCGCAAAGGACTCCCATTCCTCCTGCGGACCAAAGGTAACAACAAAAGCAGCTTTTTATTTGTAGAGCACACAACTTTTGGAAAATACACAGCTAAAACTGTCCCCGCTTTAAGTGCTGTAAAGCACTTAAAGCGGGGACATTTTTAGCTGTGTAATTTGAAAAACTTGCCTCTAAGTGCCTAGATGATGAAGTTCGAATGGGGGACCTGTGTCCACTTGCGTTGAGCATTCTTTCAGTGAGAAAGGATTTGGTTACCTTTTGACTCTTTAGCACTGATTCTCATTCTTGTCAATCAACTGTGAAATTTCTGTGTTAATTTCTAGCAGAGGTAATAGAGTTAGTCCAAAATCATAGGTGTATATAAGTCCAGGTGGACAAGTATGCCCAGAATCCCAGGCACTGAGCTGAAAAGGGGATCATTTCCCAGTGGGCCTCACGTCCCACAGAAACCGCTGTGCAAAAGTCGAGAAACAGATACAGAAAGTGACTGGCCTAAGGCTTGTCACTTGAATGTGAGTGGCTGAATGAGTGGCGGATGGTTGGAAATGAAATCCAAATCCCCTGACCTCTAATTTCAGAGGGTGCAGTGCCTCCCCAATGCCCGATTTTAGAGTTAAACGTCTTAGCAAGAGCTTCACTGCACTGAAGTCACCCTGAAAAGACATTAGCTTCCATCCGCACAGTCATTGCCCCCTGGTCTCTAATGAGAGTTTGCCCAGTTAAAGTTGCAACATTGGGTTTAACGTGAGAGATCTTGACTTTCAGCCTGTAACTTTTGAAAAGGGTCGATGTACTTAGGGCTTCCTGCTACAAAGTAAGAGTCAAGGACCCTCTTCCGCAAAGAGGAGCTGGCCTTAGTGGGAAATGGAGAATGAGCTCCTTTAAATCACCGCTCTGTCACCAATCATTAAGAAACCTTTCCAAGAACATACATGTATCGTGTCTCCAGGAGGGCTGGGATTTGTGCAAGGTTCTGAGTAACATGCTACCACAGGAAGGTGGAGGTCCTGCTCAGCCCTAGAGACAGACACACACATGCAAACACACACACAGAAACCTTAGACACACAACTGGTAGTGTCGAGCCAAAGACTTAGCAGTATGAGGAGGGCACTGAACCCACCCATGCTCCAAAGAAGGAGAGGCCTTTCCCTGATCCACACGTGCATTCTCCCTCCTTCTCCCCCAAACCTGCCTCCTCCTCAAGCCCACGCATTATTACATAGAACACGATTAGGCAGCGCTCTCAGGTTACAGAATTGTCAACGATGCTCTCGTTAAAACAACAGCACAGTCAAACAGACAGCGTGCTAGCATGTGAAATGCGATCAGTTCTTTCAGACACGGCTCATGATGAATGGAGCCACACAAGGAGGACTGCAGCTATGCTGCGCCCCGAGCCGAACTGGGAGAATGGCTACCTACCAAAGTGCTGCACACTCTCATTTCACCCTCAGAGGCAGAAAAGAGGACTGCAAAGGACTCACGGGTCTCCCATGCTCTCCGCAAAGGACTCCCATTCCTCCTGCGGACCAAAGGTAACAACAAAAGCAGCTTTTTATTTGTAGAGCACACAACTTTTGGAAAATACACAGCTAAAACTGTCCCCGCTTTAAGTGCTTTACAGCACTTAAAGCGGGGACAGTTTTAGCTGTGTAATTTGAAAAACTTGCCTCTAAGTGCCTAGATGATGAAGTTCGAATGGGGGACCTGTGTCCACTTGCGTTGAGCATTCTTTCAGTGAGAAAGGATTTGGTTACCTTTTGACTCTTTAGCACTGATTCTCATTCTTGTCAATCAACTGTGAAATTTCTGTGTTAATTTCTAGCAGAGGTAATAGAGTTAGTCCAAAATCATAGGTGTATATAAGTCCAGGTGGACAAGTATGCCCAGAATCCCAGGCACTGAGCTGAAAAGGGGATGATTTCCCAGTGGGCCTCACGTCCCACAGAAACCGCTTTGCAAAAGTCGAGAAACAGATACAGAAAGTGACTGGCCTAAGGCTTGTCACTTGAATGTGAGTGGCTGAATGCGTGGCGGATGGTTGGAAATGAAATCCAAATCCCCTGACCTCTAATTTCAGAGGGTGCAGTGCCTCCCCAATGCCCGATTTTAGAGTTAAACGTCTTAGCAAGAGCTTCACTGCACTGAAGTCACCCTGAAAAGACATTAGCTTCCATCCGCACAGTCATTGCCCCCTGGTCTCTAATGAGAGTTTGCCCAGTTAAAGTTGCAACATTGGGTTTAACGTGAGAGATCTTGACTTTCAGCCTGTAACTTTTGAAAAGGGTCGATGTACTTAGGGCTTCCTGCTACAAAGTAAGAGTCAAGGACCCTCTTCCGCAAAGAGGAGCTGGCCTTAGTGGGAAATGGAGAATGAGCTCCTTTAAATCACCGCTCTGTCACCAATCATTAAGAAACCTTTCCAAGAACATACATGTATCGTGTTTCCAGGAGGGCTGGGATTTGTGCAAGGTTCTGAGTAACATGCTACCACAGGAAGGTGGAGGTCCTGCTCAGCCCTAGAGACAGACACACACATGCAAACACACACACAGAAACCTTAGACACACAACTGGTAGTGTCGAGCCAAAGACTTAGCAGTATGAGGAGGGCACTGAACCCACCCATGCTCCAAAGAAGGAGAGGCCTTTCCCTGATCCACACGTGCATTCTCCCTCCTTCTCCCCCAAACCTGCCTCCTCCTCAAGCCCACGCATTATTACATAGAACACGATTAGGCAGCGCTCTCAGGTTACAGAATTGTCAACGATGCTCTCGTTAAAACAACAGCACAGTCAAACAGACAGCGTGCTAGCATGTGAAATGCGATCAGTTCTTTCAGACACGGCTCATGATGAATGGAGCCACACAAGGAGGACTGCAGCTATGCTGCGCCCCGAGCCGAACTGGGAGAATGGCTACCTACCAAAGTGCTGCACACTCTCATTTCACCCTCAGAGGCAGAAAAGAGGACTGCAAAGGACTCACGGGTCTCCCATGCTCTCCGCAAAGGACTCCCATTCCTCCTGCGGACCAAAGGTAACAACAAAAGCAGCTTTTTATTTGTAGAGCACACAACTTTTGGAAAATACACAGCTAAAACTGTCCCCGCTTTAAGTGCTTTACAGCACTTAAAGCGGGGACAGTTTTAGCTGTGTAATTTGAAAAACTTGCCTCTAAGTGCCTAGATGATGAAGTTCGAATGGGGGACCTGTGTCCACTTGCGTTGAGCATTCTTTCAGTGAGAAAGGATTTGGTTACATTTTGACTCTTTAGCACTGATTCTCATTCTTGTCAATCAACTGTGAAATTTCTGTGTTAATTTCTAGTAGAGGTAATAGAGTTAGTCCAAAATCATAGGTGTATATAAGTCCAGGTGGACAAGTATGCCCAGAATCCCAGGCACTGAGCTGAAAAGGGGATCATTTCCCAGTGGGCCTCACGTCCCACAGAAACCGCTGTGCAAAAGTCGAGAAACAGATACAGAAAGTGACTGGCCTAAGGCTTGTCACTTGAATGTGAGTGGCTGAATGCGTGGCGGATGGTTGGAAATGAAATCCAAATCCCCTGACCTCTAATTTCAGAGGGTGCAGTGCCTCCCCAATGCCCGATTTTAGAGTTAAACGTCTTAGCAAGAGCTTCACTGCACTGAAGTCACCCTGAAAAGACATTAGCTTCCATCCGCACAGTCATTGCCCCCTGGTCTCTAATGAGAGTTTGCCCAGTTAAAGTTGCAACATTGGGTTTAACGTGAGAGATCTTGACTTTCAGCCTGTAACTTTTGAAAAGGGTCGATGTACTTAGGGCTTCCTGCTACAAAGTAAGAGTCAAGGACCCTCTTCCGCAAAGAGGAGCTGGCCTTAGTGGGAAATGGAGAATGAGCTCCTTTAAATCACCGCTCTGTCACCAATCATTAAGAAACCTTTCCAAGAACATACATGTATCGTGTCTCCAGGAGGGCTGGGATTTGTGCAAGGTTCTGAGTAACATGCTACCACAGGAAGGTGGAGGTCCTGCTCAGCCCTAGAGACAGACACACACATGCAAACACACACACAGAAACCTTAGACACACAACTGGTAGTGTCGAGCCAAAGACTTAGCAGTATGAGGAGGGCACTGAACCCACCCATGCTCCAAAGAAGGAGAGGCCTTTCCCTGATCCACACGTGCATTCTCCCTCCTTCTCCCCCAAACCTGCCTCCTCCTCAAGCCCACGCATTATTACATAGAACACGATTAGGCAGCGCTCTCAGGTTACAGAATTGTCAACGATGCTCTCGTTAAAACAACAGCACAGTCAAACAGACAGCGTGCTAGCATGTGAAATGCGATCAGTTCTTTCAGACACGGCTCATGATGAATGGAGCCACACAAGGAGGACTGCAGCTATGCTGCGCCCCGAGCCGAACTGGGAGAATGGCTACCTACCAAAGTGCTGCACACTCTCATTTCACCCTCAGAGGCAGAAAAGAGGACTGCAAAGGACTCACGGGTCTCCCATGCTCTCCGCAAAGGACTCCCATTCCTCCTGTGGACCAAAGGTAACAACAAAAGCAGCTTTTTATTTGTAGAGCACACAACTTTTGGAAAATACACAGCTAAAACTGTTCCCGCTTTAAGTGCTTTACAGCACTTAAAGCGGGGACAGTTTTAGCTGTGTAATTTGAAAAACTTGCCTCTAAGTGCCTAGATGATGAAGTTCGAATGGGGGACCTGTGTCCACTTGCGTTGAGCATTCTTTCAGTGAGAAAGGATTTGGTTACCTTTTGACTCTTTAGCACTGATTCTCATTCTTGTCAATCAACTGTGAAATTTCTGTGTTAATTTCTAGCAGAGGTATTAGAGTTAGTCCAAAATCATAGGTGTATATAAGTCCAGGTGGACGAGTATGCCCAGAATCCCAGGCACTGAGCTGAAAAGGGGATCATTTCCCAGTGGGCCTCACGTCCCACAGAAACCGCTGTGCAAAAGTCGAGAAACAGATACAGAAAGTGACTGGCCTAAGGCTTGTCACTTGAATGTGAGTGGCTGAATGAGTGGCGGATGGTTGGAAATGAAATCCAAATCCCCTGACCTCTAATTTCAGAGGGTGCAGTGCCTCCCCAATGCCCGATTTTAGAGTTAAACGTCTTAGCAAGAGCTTCACTGCACTGAAGTCACCCTGAAAAGACATTAGCTTCCATCCGCACAGTCATTGCCCCCTGGTCTCTAATGAGAGTTTGCCCAGTTAAAGTTGCAACATTGGGTTTAACGTGAGAGATCTTGACTTTCAGCCTGTAACTTTTGAAAAGGGTCGATGTACTTAGGGCTTCCTGCTACAAAGTAAGAGTCAAGGACCCTCTTCCGCAAAGAGGAGCTGGCCTTAGAGGGAAATGGAGAATGAGCTCCTTTAAATCACCGCTCTGTCACCAATCATTAAGAAACCTTTCCAAGAACATACATGTATCGTGTCTCCAGGAGGGCTGGGATTTGTGCAAGGTTCTGAGTAACATGCTACCACAGGAAGGTGGAGGTCCTGCTCAGCCCTAGAGACAGACACACACATGCAAACACACACACAGAAACCTTAGACACACAACTGGTAGTGTCGAGCCAAAGACTTAGCAGTATGAGGAGGGCACTGAACCCACCCATGCTCCAAGAAGGAGAGGCCTTTCCCTGATCCACACGTGCATTCTCCCTCCTTCTTCCCCAAACCTGACTCCTACTCAAGCCCTCGCATTATTACATAGAACACGATTAGGCAGCGCTCTCAGGTTACAGAATTGTCAACGATGCTCTCGTTAAAACAACAGCACAGTCAAACAGACAGCATGCTAGCATGTGAAATGCGATCAGTTCTTTCAGACACGGCTCATGATGAATGGAGCCACACAAGGAGGACTGCAGCTATGCTGCGCCCCGAGCCGAACTGGGAGAATGGCTACCTACCAAAGTGCTGCACACTCTCATTTCACCCTCAGAGGCAGAAAAGAGGACTGCAAAGGACTCACGGGTCTCCCATGCTCTCCGCAAAGGACTCCCATTCCTCCTGCGGACCAAAGGTAACAACAAAAGCAGCTTTTTATTTGTAGAGCACACAACTTTTGGAAAATACACAGCTAAAACTGTCCCCGCTTTAAGTGCTTTACAGCACTTAAAGCGGGGAGACTTTTAGCTGTGTAATTTGAAAAACTTGCCTCTAAGTGCCTAGATGATGAAGTTCGAATGGGGGACCTGTGTCCACTTGCGTTGAGCATTCTTTCAGTGAGAAAGGATTTGGTTACATTTTGACTCTTTAGCACTGATTCTCATTCTTGTCTATCAACTGTGAAATTTCTGTGTTAATTTCTAGTAGAGGTAATAGAGTTAGTCCAAAATCATAGGTGTATATAAGTCCAGGTGGACAAGTATGCCCAGAATCCCAGGCACTGAGCTGAAAAGGGGATCATTTCCCAGTGGGCCTCACGTCCCACAGAAACCGCTGTGCAAAAGTCGAGAAACAGATACAGAAAGTGACTGGCCTAAGGCTTGTCACTTGAATGTGAGTGGCTGAATGCGTGGCGGATGGTTGGAAATGAAATCCAAATCCCCTGACCTCTAATTTCAGAGGGTGCAGTGCCTCCCCAATGCCCGATTTTAGAGTTAAACGTCTTAGCAAGAGCTTCACTGCACTGAAGTCACCCTGAAAAGACATTAGCTTCCATCCGCACAGTCATTGCCCCCTGGTCTCTAATGAGAGTTTGCCCAGTTAAAGTTGCAACATTGGGTTTAACGTGAGAGATCTTGACTTTCAGCCTGTAACTTTTGAAAAGGGTCGATGTACTTAGGGCTTCCTGCTACAAAGTAAGAGTCAAGGACCCTCTTCCGCAAAGAGGAGCTGGCCTTAGTGGGAAATGGAGAATGAGCTCCTTTAAATCACCGCTCTGTCACCAATCATTAAGAAACCTTTCCAAGAACATACATGTATCGTGTCTCCAGGAGGGCTGGGATTTGTGCAAGGTTCTGAGTAACATGCTACCACAGGAAGGTGGAGGTCCTGCTCAGCCCTAGAGACAGACACACACATGCAAACACACACACAGAAACCTTAGACACACAACTGGTAGTGTCGAGCCAATGACTTAGCAGTATGAGGAGGGCACTGAGCCCACCCATGCTCCAAAGAAGGAGAGGCCTTTCCCTGATCCACACGTGCATTCTCCCTCCTTCTCCCCCAAACCTGCCTCCTCCTCAAGCCCACGCATTATTACATAGAACACGATTAGGCAGCGCTCTCAGGTTACAGAATTGTCAACGATGCTCTCGTTAAAACAACAGCACAGTCAAACAGACAGCGTGCTAGCATGTGAAATGCGATCAGTTCTTTCAGACACGGCTCATGATGAATGGAGCCACACAAGGAGGACTGCAGCTATGCTGCGCCCCGAGCCGAACTGGGAGAATGGCTACCTACCAAAGTGCTGCACACTCTCATTTCACCCTCAGAGGCAGAAAAGAGGACTGCAAAGGACTCACGGGTCTCCCATGCTCTCCGCAAAGGACTCCCATTCCTCCTGCGGACCAAAGGTAACAACAAAAGCAGCTTTTTATTTGTAGAGCACACAACTTTTGGAAAATACACAGCTAAAACTGTCCCCGCTTTAAGTGCTTTACAGCACTTAAAGCGGGGACAGTTTTAGCTGTGTAATTTGAAAAACTTGCCTCTAAGTGCCTAGATGATGAAGTTCGAATGGGGGACCTGTGTCCACTTGCGTTGAGCATTCTTTCAGTGAGAAAGGATTTGGTTACCTTTTGACTCTTTAGCACTGATTCTCATTCTTGTCAATCAACTGTGAAATTTCTGTGTTAATTTCTAGCAGAGGTAATAGAGTTAGTCCAAAATCATAGGTGTATATAAGTCCAGGTGGACGAGTATGCCCAGAATCCCAGGCACTGAGCTGAAAAGGGGATGATTTCCCAGTGGGCCTCACGTCCCACAGAAACCGCTGTGCAAAAGTCGAGAAACAGATACAGAAAGTGACTGGCCTAAGTCTTGTCACTTGAATGTGAGTGGCTGAATGAGTGGCGGATGGTTGGAAATGAAATCCAAATCCCCTGACCTCTAACTTCAGAGGGTGCAGTGCCTCCCCAATGCCCGATTTTAGAGTTAAACGTCTTAGCAAGAGCTTCACTGCACTGAAGTCACCCTGAAAAGACATTAGCTTCCATCCGCACAGTCATTGCCCCCTGGTCTCTAATGAGAGTTTGCCCAGTTAAAGTTGCAACATTGGGTTTAACGTGAGAGATCTTGACTTTCAGCCTGTAACTTTTGAAAAGGGTCGATGTACTTAGGGCTTCCTGCTACAAAGTAAGAGTCAAGGACCCTCTTCCGCAAAGAGGAGCTGGCCTTAGTGGGAAATGGAGAATGAGCTCCTTTAAATCACCGCTCTGTCACCAATCATTAAGAAACCTTTCCAAGAACATACATGTATCGTGTCTCCAGGAGGGCTGGGATTTGTGCAAGGTTCTGAGTAACATGCTACCACAGGAAGGTGGAGGTCCTGCTCAGCCCTAGAGACAGACACACACATGCAAACACACACACAGAAACCTTAGACACACAACTGGTAGTGTCGAGCCAAAGACTTAGCAGTATGAGGAGGGCACTGAACCCACCCATGCTCCAAAGAAGGAGAGGCCTTTCCCTGATCCACACGTGCATTCTCCCTCCTTCTCCCCCAAACATGCCTCCTCCTCAAGCCCACGCATTATTACATAGAACACGATTAGGCAGCGCTCTCAGGTTACAGAATTGTCAACGATGCTCTCGTTAAAACAACAGCACAGTCAAACAGACAGCGTGCTAGCATGTGAAATGCGATCAGTTCTTTCAGACACGGCTCATGATGAATGGAGCCACACAAGGAGGACTGCAGCTATGCTGCGCCCCGAGCCGAACTGGGAGAATGGCTACCTACCAAAGTGCTGCACACTCTCATTTCACCCTCAGAGGCAGAAAAGAGGACTGCAAAGGACTCACGGGTCTCCCATGCTCTCCGCAAAGGACTCCCATTCCTCCTGCGGACCAAAGGTAACAACAAAAGCAGCTTTTTATTTGTAGAGCACACAACTTTTGGAAAATACACAGCTAAAACTGTCCCCGCTTTAAGTGCTTTACAGCACTTAAAGCGGGGACAGTTTTAGCTGTGTAATTTGAAAAACTTGCCTCTAAGTGCCTAGATGATGAAGTTCGAATGGGGGACCTGTGTCCACTTGCGTTGAGCATTCTTTCAGTGAGAAAGGATTTGGTTACCTTTTGACTCTTTAGCACTGATTCTCATTCTTGTCAATCAACTGTGAAATTTCTGTGTTAATTTCTAGCAGAGGTAATAGAGTTAGTCCAAAATCATAGGTGTATATAAGTCCAGGTGGACAAGTATGCCCAGAATCCCAGGCACTGAGCTGAAAAGGGGATGATTTCCCAGTGGGCCTCACGTCCCACAGAAACCGCTGTGCAAAAGTCGAGAAACAGATACAGAAAGTGACTGGCCTAAGGCTTGTCACTTGAATGTGAGTGGCTGAATGCGTGGCGGATGGTTGGAAATGAAATCCAAATCCCCTGACCTCTAATTTCAGAGGGTGCAGTGCCTCCCCAATGCCCGATTTTAGAGTTAAACGTCTTAGCAAGAGCTTCACTGCACTGAAGTCACCCTGAAAAGACATTAGCTTCCATCCGCACAGTCATTGCCCCCTGGTCTCTAATGAGAGTTTGCCCAGTTAAAGTTGCAACATTGGGTTTAACGTGAGAGATCTTGACTTTCAGCCTGTAACTTTTGAAAAGGGTCGATGTACTTAGGGCTTCCTGCTACAAAGTAAGAGTCAAGGACCCTCTTCCGCAAAGAGGAGCTGGCCTTAGTGGGAAATGGAGAATGAGCTCCTTTAAATCACCGCTCTGTCACCAATCATTAAGAAACCTTTCCAAGAACATACATGTATCGTGTCTCCAGGAGGGCTGGGATTTGTGCAAGGTTCTGAGTAACATGCTACCACAGGAAGGTGGAGGTCCTGCTCAGCCCTAGAGACAGACACACACATGCAAACACACACACAGAAACCTTAGACACACAACTGGTAGTGTCGAGCCAAAGACTTAGCAGGATGAGGAGGGCACTGAACCCACCCATGCTCCAAAGAAGGAGAGGCCTTTCCCTGATCCACACGTGCATTCTCCCTCCTTCTCCCCCAAACATGCCTCCTCCTCAAGCCCACGCATTATTACATAGAACACGATTAGGCAGCGCTCTCAGGTTACAGAATTGTCAACGATGCTCTCGTTAAAACAACAGCACAGTCAAACAGACAGCGTGCTAGCATGTGAAATGCGATCAGTTCTTTCAGACAAGGCTCATGATGAATGGAGCCACACAAGGAGGACTGCAGCTATGCTGCGCCCCGAGCCGAACTGGGAGAATGGCTACCTACCAAAGTGCTGCACACTCTCATTTCACCCTCAGAGGCAGAAAAGAGGACTGCAAAGGACTCACGGGTCTCCCATGCTCTCCGCAAAGGACTCCCATTCCTCCTGCGGACCAAAGGTAACAACAAAAGCAGCTTTTTATTTGTAGAGCACACAACTTTTGGAAAATACACAGCTAAAACTGTCCCCGCTTTAAGTGCTTTACAGCACTTAAAGCGGGGACAGTTTTAGCTGTGTAATTTGAAAAACTTGCCTCTAAGTGCCTAGATGATGAAGTTCGAATGGGGGACCTGTGTCCACTTGCGTTGAGCATTCTTTCAGTGAGAAAGGATTTGGTTACCTTTTGACTCTTTAGCACTGATTCTCATTCTTGTCAATCAACTGTGAAATTTCTGTGTTAATTTCTAGCAGAGGTAATAGAGTTAGTCCAAAATCATAGGTGTATATAAGTCCAGGTGGACAAGTATGCCCAGAATCCCAGGCACTGAGCTGAAAAGGGGATCATTTCCCAGTGGGCCTCACGTCCCACAGAAACCGCTGTGCAAAAGTCGAGAAACAGATACAGAAAGTGACTGGCCTAAGGCTTGTCACTTGAATGTGAGTGGCTGAATGAGTGGCGGATGGTTGGAAATGAAATCCAAATCCCCTGACCTCTAATTTCAGAGGGTGCAGTGCCTCCCCAATGCCCGATTTTAGAGTTAAACGTCTTAGCAAGAGCTTCACTGCACTGAAGTCACCCTGAAAAGACATTAGCTTCCATCCGCACAGTCATTGCCCACTGGTCTCTAATGAGAGTTTGCCCAGTTAAAGTTGCAACATTGGGTTTAACGTGAGAGATCTTGACTTTCAGCCTGTAACTTTTGAAAAGGGTCGATGTACTTAGGGCTTCCTGCTACAAAGTAAGAGTCAAGGACCCTCTTCCGCAAAGTGGAGCTGGCCTTAGTGGGAAATGGAGAATGAGCTCCTTTAAATCACCGCTCTGTCACCAATCATTAAGAAACCTTTCCAAGAACATACATGTATCGTGTCTCCAGGAGGGCTGGGATTTGTGCAAGGTTCTGAGTAACATGCTACCACAGGAAGGTGGAGGTCCTGCTCAGCCCTAGAGACAGACACACACATGCAAACACACACACAGAAACCTTAGACACACAACTGGTAGTGTCGAGCCAAAGACTTAGCAGTATGAGGAGGGCACTGAACCCACCCATGCTCCAAAGAAGGAGAGGCCTTTCCCTGATCCACACGTGCATTCTCCCTCCTTCTCCCCCAAACCTGCCTCCTCCTCAAGCCCACGCATTATTACATAGAACACGATTAGGCAGCGCTCTCAGGTTACAGAATTGTCAACGATGCTCTCGTTAAAACAACAGCACAGTCAAACAGACAGCATGCTAGCATGTGAAATGCGATCAGTTCTTTCAGACACGGCTCATGATGAATGGAGCCACACAAGGAGGACTGCAGCTATGCTGCGCCCCGAGCCGAACTGGGAGAATGGCTACCTACCAAAGTGCTGCACACTCTCATTTCACCCTCAGAGGCAGAAAAGAGGACTGCAAAGGACTCACGGGTCTCCCATGCTCTCCGCAAAGGACTCCCATTCCTCCTGCGGACCAAAGGTAACAACAAAAGCAGCTTTTTATTTGTAGAGCACACAACTTTTGGAAAATACACAGCTAAAACTGTCCCCGCTTTAAGTGCTTTACAGCACTTAAAGCGGGGACAGTTTTAGCTGTGTAATTTGAAAAACTTGCCTCTAAGTGCCTAGATGATGAAGTTCGAATGGGGGACCTGTGTCCACTTGCGTTGAGCATTCTTTCAGTGAGAAAGGATTTGGTTACCTTTTGACTCTTTAGCACTGATTCTCATTCTTGTCAATCAACTGTGAAATTTCTGTGTTAATTTCTAGCAGAGGTAATAGAGTTAGTCCAAAATCATAGGTGTATATAAGTCCAGGTGGACAAGTATGCCCAGAATCCCAGGCACTGAGCTGAAAAGGGGATCATTTCCCAGTGGGCCTCACGTCCCACAGAAACCGCTGTGCAAAAGTCGAGAAACAGATACAGAAAGTGACTGGCCTAAGGCTTGTCACTTGAATGTGAGTGGCTGAATGAGTGGCGGATGGTTGGAAATGAAATCCAAATCCCCTGACCTCTAATTTCAGAGGGTGCAGTGCCTCCCCAATGCCCGATTTTAGAGTTAAACGTCTTAGCAAGAGCTTCACTGCACTGAAGTCACCCTGAAAAGACATTAGCTTCCATCCGCACAGTCATTGCCCCCTGGTCTCTAATGAGAGTTTGCCCAGTTAAAGTTGCAACATTGGGTTTAACGTGAGAGATCTTGACTTTCAGCCTGTAACTTTTGAAAAGGGTCGATGTACTTAGGGCTTCCTGCTACAAAGTAAGAGTCAAGGACCCTCTTCCGCAAAGGGGAGCTGGCCTTAGTGGGAAATGGAGAATGAGCTCCTTTAAATCACCGCTCTGTCACCAATCATTAAGAAACCTTTCCAAGAACATACATGTATCGTGTCTCCAGGAGGGCTGGGATTTGTGCAAGGTTCTGAGTAACATGCTACCACAGGAAGGTGGAGGTCCTGCTCAGCCCTAGAGACAGACACACACATGCAAACACACACACAGAAACCTTAGACACACAACTGGTAGTGTCGAGCCAAAGACTTAGCAGGATGAGGAGGGCACTGAACCCACCCATGCTCCAAAGAAGGAGAGGCCTTTCCCTGATCCACACGTGCATTCTCCCTCCTTCTCCCCCAAACCTGCCTCCTCCTCAAGCCCACGCCTTATTACATAGAACACGATTAGGCAGCGCTCTCAGGTTACAGAATTGTCAACGATGCTCTCGTTAAAACAACAGCACAGTCAAACAGACAGCATGCTAGCATGTGAAATGCGATCAGTTCTTTCAGACACGGCTCATGATGAATGGAGCCACACAAGGAGGACTGCAGCTATGCTGCGCCCCGAGCCGAACTGGGAGAATGGCTACCTACCAAAGTGCTGCACACTCTCATTTCACCCTCAGAGGCAGAAAAGAGGACTGCAAAGGACTCACGGGTCTCCCATGCTCTCCGCAAAGGACTCGCATTCCTCCTGCGGACCAAAGGTAACAACAAAAGCAGCTTTTTATTTGTAGAGCACACAACTTTTGGAAAATACACAGCTAAAACTGTCCCCGCTTTAAGTGCTTTACAGCACTTAAAGCGGGGACAGTTTTAGCTGTGTAATTTGAAAAACTTGCCTCTAAGTGCCTAGATGATGAAGTTCGAATGGGGGACCTGTGTCCACTTGCGTTGAGCATTCTTTCAGTGAGAAAGGATTTGGTTACATTTTGACTCTTTAGCACTGATTCTCATTCTTGTCAATCAACTGTGAAATTTCTGTGTTAATTTCTAGCAGAGGTAATAGAGTTAGTCCAAAATCATAGGTGTATATAAGTCCAGGTGGACAAGTATGCCCAGAATCCCAGGCACTGAGCTGAAAAGGGGATCATTTCCCAGTGGGCCTCACGTCCCACAGAAACCGCTGTGCAAAAGTCGAGAAACAGATACAGAAAGTGACTGGCCTAAGGCTTGTCACTTGAATGTGAGTGGCTGAATGAGTGGCGGATGGTTGGAAATGAAATCCAAATCCCCTGACCTCTAATTTCAGAGGGTGCAGTGCCTCCCCAATGCCCGATTTTAGAGTTAAACGTCTTAGCAAGAGCTTCACTGCACTGAAGTCACCCTGAAAAGACATTAGCTTCCATCCGCACAGTCATTGCCCCCTGGTCTCTAATGAGAGTTTGCCCAGTTAAAGTTGCAACATTGGGTTTAACGTGAGAGATCTTGACTTTCAGCCTGTAACTTTTGAAAAGGGTCGATGTACTTAGGGCTTCCTGCTACAAAGTAAGAGTCAAGGACCCTCTTCCGCAAAGAGGAGCTGGCCTTAGTGGGAAATGGAGAATGAGCTCCTTTAAATCACCGCTCTGTCACCAATCATTAAGAAACCTTTCCAAGAACATACATGTATCGTGTCTCCAGGAGGGCTGGGATTTGTGCAAGGTTCTGAGTAACATGCTACCACAGGAAGGTGGAGGTCCTGCTCAGCCCTAGAGACAGACACACACATGCAAACACACACACAGAAACCTTAGACACACAACTGGTAGTGTCGAGCCAAAGACTTAGCAGTATGAGGAGGGCACTGAACCCACCCATGCTCCAAAGAAGGAGAGGCCTTTCCCTGATCCACACGTGCATTCTCCCTCCTTCTCCCCCAAACCTGCCTCCTCCTCAAGCCCACGCATTATTACATAGAACACGATTAGGCAGCGCTCTCAGGTTACAGAATTGTCAACGATGCTCTCGTTAAAACAACAGCACAGTCAAACAGACAGCATGCTAGCATGTGAAATGCGATCAGTTCTTTCAGACACGGCTCATGATGAATGGAGCCACACAAGGAGGACTGCAGCTATGCTGCGCCCCGAGCCGAACTGGGAGAATGGCTACCTACCAAAGTGCTGCACACTCTCATTTCACCCTCAGAGGCAGAAAAGAGGACTGCAAAGGACTCACGGGTCTCCCATGCTCTCCGCAAAGGACTCGCATTCCTCCTGCGGACCAAAGGTAACAACAAAAGCAGCTTTTTATTTGTAGAGCACACAACTTTTGGAAAATACACAGCTAAAACTGTCCCCGCTTTAAGTGCTTTACAGCACTTAAAGCGGGGACAGTTTTAGCTGTGTAATTTGAAAAACTTGCCTCTAAGTGCCTAGATGATGAAGTTCGAATGGGGGACCTGTGTCCACTTGCGTTGAGCATTCCTTCAGTGAGAAAGGATTTGGTTACATTTTGACTCTTTAGCACTGATTCTCATTCTTGTCAATCAACTGTGAAATTTCTGTGTTAATTTCTAGCAGAGGTAATAGAGTTAGTCCAAAATCATAGGTGTATATAAGTCCAGGTGGACAAGTATGCCCAGAATCCCAGGCACTGAGCTGAAAAGGGGATCATTTCCCAGTGGGCCTCACGTCCCACAGAAACCGCTGTGCAAAAGTCGAGAAACAGATACAGAAAGTGACTGGCCTAAGTCTTGTCACTTGAATGTGAGTGGCTGAATGAGTGGCGGATGGTTGGAAATGAAATCCAAATCCCCTGACCTCTAATTTCAGAGGGTGCAGTGCCTCCCCAATGCCCGATTTTAGAGTTAAACGTCTTAGCAAGAGCTTCACTGCACTGAAGTCACCCTGAAAAGACATCAGCTTCCATCCGCACAGTCATTGCCCCCTGGTCTCTAATGAGAGTTTGCCCAGTTAAAGTTGCAACATTGGGTTTAACGTGAGAGATCTTGACTTTCAGCCTGTAACTTTTGAAAAGGGTCGATGTACTTAGGGCTTCCTGCTACAAAGTAAGAGTCAAGGACCCTCTTCCGCAAAGAGGAGCTGGCCTTAGTGGGAAATGGAGAATGAGCTCCTTTAAATCACCGCTCTGTCACCAATCATTAAGAAACCTTTCCAAGAACATACATGTATCGTGTCTCCAGGAGGGCTGGGATTTGTGCAAGGTTCTGAGTAACATGCTACCACAGGAAGGTGGAGGTCCTGCTCAGCCCTAGAGACAGACACACACATGCAAACACACACACAGAAACCTTAGACACACAACTGGTAGTGTCGAGCCAAAGACTTAGCAGTATGAGGAGGGCACTGAACCCACCCATGCTCCAAAGAAGGAGAGGCCTTTCCCTGATCCACACGTGCATTCTCCCTCCTTCTCCCCCAAACCTGCCTCCTCCTCAAGCCCACGCATTATTACATAGAACACGATTAGGCAGCGCTCTCAGGTTACAGAATTGTCAACGATGCTCTCGTTAAAACAACAGCACAGTCAAACAGACAGCATGCTAGCATGTGAAATGCGATCAGTTCTTTCAGACACGGCTCATGATGAATGGAGCCACGCAAGGAGGACTGCAGCTATGCTGCGCCCCGAGCCGAACTGGGAGAATGGCTACCTACCAAAGTGCTGCACACTCTCATTTCACCCTCAGAGGCAGAAAAGAGGACTGCAAAGGACTCACGGGTCTCCCATGCTCTCCGCAAAGGACTCCCATTCCTCCTGCGGACCAAAGGTAACAACAAAAGCAGCTTTTTATTTGTAGAGCACACAACTTTTGGAAAATACACAGCTAAAACTGACAGTTTTAGCTGTGTAATTTGAAAAACTTGCCTCTAAGTGCCTAGATGATGAAGTTCGAATGGGGGACCTGTGTCCACTTGCGTTGAGCATTCTTTCAGTGAGAAAGGATTTGGTTACCTTTTGACTCTTTAGCACTGATTCTCATTCTTGTCAATCAACTGTGAAATTTCTGTGTTAATTTCTAGCAGAGGTAATAGAGTTAGTCCAAAATCATAGGTGTATATAAGTCCAGGTGGACAAGTATGCCCAGAATCCCAGGCACTGAGCTGAAAAGGGGATCATTTCCCAGTGGGCCTCACGTCCCACAGAAACCGCTGTGCAAAAGTCGAGAAACAGATACAGAAAGTGACTGGCCTAAGGCTTGTCACTTGAATGTGAGTGGCTGAATGAGTGGCGGATGGTTGGAAATGAAATCCAAATCCCCTGACCTCTAATTTCAGAGGGTGCAGTGCCTCCCCAATGCCCGATTTTAGAGTTAAACGTCTTAGCAAGAGCTTCACTGCACTGAAGTCACCCTGAAAAGACATCAGCTTCCATCCGCACAGTCATTGCCCCCTGGTCTCTAATGAGAGTTTGCCCAGTTAAAGTTGCAACATTGGGTTTAACGTGAGAGATCTTGACTTTCAGCCTGTAACTTTTGAAAAGGGTCGATGTACTTAGGGCTTCCTGCTACAAAGTAAGAGTCAAGGACCCTCTTCCGCAAAGAGGAGCTGGCCTTAGTGGGAAATGGAGAATGAGCTCCTTTAAATCACCGCTCTGTCACCAATCATTAAGAAACCTTTCCAAGAACATACATGTATCGTGTCTCCAGGAGGGCTGGGATTTGTGCAAGGTTCTGAGTAACATGCTACCACAGGAAGGTGGAGGTCCTGCTCAGCCCTAGAGACAGACACACACATGCAAACACACACACAGAAACCTTAGACACACAACTGGTAGTGTCGAGCCAAAGACTTAGCAGTATGAGGAGGGCACTGAACCCACCCATGCTCCAAAGAAGGAGAGGCCTTTCCCTGATCCACACGTGCATTCTCCCTCCTTCTCCCCCAAACCTGCCTCCTCCTCAAGCCCACGCATTATTACATAGAACACGATTAGGCAGCGCTCTCAGGTTACAGAATTGTCAACGATGCTCTCGTTAAAACAACAGCACAGTCAAACAGACAGCATGCTAGCATGTGAAATGCGATCAGTTCTTTCAGACACGGCTCATGATGAATGGAGCCACGCAAGGAGGACTGCAGCTATGCTGCGCCCCGAGCCGAACTGGGAGAATGGCTACCTACCAAAGTGCTGCACACTCTCATTTCACCCTCAGAGGCAGAAAAGAGGACTGCAAAGGACTCACGGGTCTCCCATGCTCTCCGCAAAGGACTCCCATTCCTCCTGCGGACCAAAGGTAACAACAAAAGCAGCTTTTTATTTGTAGAGCACACAACTTTTGGAAAATACACAGCTAAAACTGACAGTTTTAGCTGTGTAATTTGAAAAACTTGCCTCTAAGTGCCTAGATGATGAAGTTCGAATGGGGGACCTGTGTCCACTTGCGTTGAGCATTCTTTCAGTGAGAAAGGATTTGGTTACCTTTTGACTCTTTAGCACTGATTCTCATTCTTGTCAATCAACTGTGAAATTTCTGTGTTAATTTCTAGCAGAGGTAATAGAGTTAGTCCAAAATCATAGGTGTATATAAGTCCAGGTGGACAAGTATGCCCAGAATCCCAGGCACTGAGCTGAAAAGGGGATCATTTCCCAGTGGGCCTCACGTCCCACAGAAACCGCTGTGCAAAAGTCGAGAAACAGATACAGAAAGTGACTGGCCTAAGGCTTGTCACTTGAATGTGAGTGGCTGAATGAGTGGCGGATGGTTGGAAATGAAATCCAAATCCCCTGACCTCTAATTTCAGAGGGTGCAGTGCCTCCCCAATGCCCGATTTTAGAGTTAAACGTCTTAGCAAGAGCTTCACTGCACTGAAGTCACCCTGAAAAGACATCAGCTTCCATCCGCACAGTCATTGCCCCCTGGTCTCTAATGAGAGTTTGCCCAGTTAAAGTTGCAACATTGGGTTTAACGTGAGAGATCTTGACTTTCAGCCTGTAACTTTTGAAAAGGGTCGATGTACTTAGGGCTTCCTGCTACAAAGTAAGAGTCAAGGACCCTCTTCCGCAAAGAGGAGCTGGCCTTAGTGGGAAATGGAGAATGAGCTCCTTTAAATCACCGCTCTGTCACCAATCATTAAGAAACCTTTCCAAGAACATACATGTATCGTGTCTCCAGGAGGGCTGGGATTTGTGCAAGGTTCTGAGTAACATGCTACCACAGGAAGGTGGAGGTCCTGCTCAGCCCTAGAGACAGACACACACATGCAAACACACACACAGAAACCTTAGACACACAACTGGTAGTGTCGAGCCAAAGACTTAGCAGTATGAGGAGGGCACTGAACCCACCCATGCTCCAAAGAAGGAGAGGCCTTTCCCTGATCCACACGTGCATTCTCCCTCCTTCTCCCCCAAACCTGCCTCCTCCTCAAGCCCACGCATTATTACATAGAATACGATCAGGCAGCGCTCTCAGGTTACAGAATTGTCAACGATGCTCTCGTTAAAACAACAGCACAGTCAAACAGACAGCATGCTAGCATGTGAAATGCGATCAGTTCTTTCAGACACGGCTCATGATGAATGGAGCCACACAAGGAGGACTGCAGCTATGCTGCGCCCGAGCCGAACTGGGAGAATGGCTACCTACCAAAGTGCTGCACACTCTCATTTCACCCTCAGACGCAGAAAAGAGGACTGCAAAGGACTCACGGGTCTCCCATGCTCTCCGCAAAGGACTCCCATTCCTCCTGCGGACCAAAGGTAACAACAAAAGCAGCTTTTTATTTGTAGAGCACACAACTTTTGGAAAATACACAGCTAAAACTGACAGTTTTAGCTGTGTAATTTGAAAAACTTGCCTCTAAGTGCCTAGATGATGAAGTTCGAATGGGGGACCTGTGTCCACTTGCGTTGAGCATTCTTTCAGTGAGAAAGGATTTGGTTACCTTTTGACTCTTTAGCACTGATTCTCATTCTTGTCAATCAACTGTGAAATTTCTGTGTTAATTTCTAGCAGAGGTAATAGAGTTAGTCCAAAATCATAGGTGTATATAAGTCCAGGTGGACAATTATGCCCAGAATCCCAGGCACTGAGCTGAAAAGGGGATCATTTCCCAGTGGGCCTCACGTCCCACAGAAACCGCTGTGCAAAAGTCGAGAAACAGATACAGAAAGTGACTGGCCTAAGGCTTGTCACTTGAATGTGAGTGGCTGAATGAGTGGCGGATGGTTGGAAATGAAATCCAAATCCCCTGACCTCTAACTTCAGAGGGTACAGTGCCTCCCCAATGCCCGATTTTAGAGTTAAACGTCTTAGCAAGAGCTTCACTGCACTGAAGTCACCCTGAAAAGACATCAGCTTCCATCCACACAGTCATTGCCCCCTGGTCTCTAATGAGAGTTTGCCCAGTTAAAGTTGCAACATTGGGTTTAACGTGAGAGATCTTGACTTTCAGCCTGTAACTTTTGAAAAGGGTCGATGTACTTAGGGCTTCCTGCTACAAAGTAAGAGTCAAGGACCCTCTTCCGCAAAGAGGAGCTGGCCTTAGTGGGAAATGGAGAATGAGCTCCTTTAAATCACCGCTCTGTCACCAATCATTAAGAAACCTTTCCAAGAACATACATGTATCGTGTCTCCAGGAGGGCTGGGATTTGTGCAAGGTTCTGAGAAACATGCTACCACAGGAAGGTGGAGGTCCTGCTCAGCCCTAGAGACAGACACACACATGCAAACACGCACACAGAAACCTTAGACACACAACTGGTAGTGTCGAGCCAAAGACTTAGCAGTATGAGGAGGGCACTGAACCCACCCATGCTCCAAAGAAGGAGAGGCCTTTCCCTGATCCACACGTGCATTCTCCCTCCTTCTCCCCCAAACCTGCCTCCTCCTCAAGCCCACGCATTATTACATAGAACACGATTAGGCAGTGCTCTCAGGTTACAGAATTGTCAACGATGCTCTCGTTAAAACAACAGCACAGTCAAACAGACAGCATGCTAGCATGTGAAATGCGATCAGTTCTTTCAGACACGGCTCATGATGAATGGAGCCACACAAGGAGGACTGCAGCTATGCTGCGCCCCGAGCCGAACTGGGAGAATGGCTACCTACCAAAGTGCTGCACACTCTCATTTCACCCTCAGAGGCAGAAAAGAGGACTGCAAAGGACTCACGGGTCTCCCATGCTCTCCGCAAAGGACTCCCATTCCTCCTGCGGACCAAAGGAAACAACAAAAGCAGCTTTTTATTTGTAGAGCACACAACTTTTGGAAAATACACAGCTAAAACTGTCCCCGCTTTAAGTGCTGTAAAGCACTTAAAGCGGGGACAGTTTTAGCTGTGTAATTTGAAAAACTTGCCTCTAAGTGCCTAGATGATGAAGTTCGAATGGGGGACCTGTGTCCACTTGCGTTGAGCATTCTTTCAGTGAGAAAGGATTTGGTTACCTTTTGACTCTTTAGCACTGATTCTCATTCTTGTCAATCAACTGTGAAATTTCTGTGTTAATTTCTAGCAGAGGTAATAGAGTTAGTCCAAAATCATAGGTGTATATAAGTCCAGGTGGACAAGTATGCCCAGAATCCCAGGCACTGAGCTGAAAAGGGGATCATTTCCCAGTGGGCCTCACGTCCCACAGAAACCGCTGTGCAAAAGTCGAGAAACAGATACAGAAAGTGACTGGCCTAAGGCTTGTCACTTGAATGTGAGTGGCTGAATGAGTGGCGGATGGTTGGAAATGAAATCCAAATCCCCTGACCTCTAATTTCAGAGGGTGCAGTGCCTCCCCAATGCCCGATTTTAGAGTTAAACGTCTTAGCAAGAGCTTCACTGCACTGAAGTCACCCTGAAAAGACATCAGCTTCCATCCGCACAGTCATTGCCCCCTGGTCTCTAATGAGAGTTTGCCCAGTTAAAGTTGCAACATTGGGTTTAACGTGAGAGATCTTGACTTTCAGCCTGTAACTTTTGAAAAGGGTCGATGTACTTAGGGCTTCCTGCTACAAAGTAAGAGTCAAGGACCCTCTTCCGCAAAGAGGAGCTGGCCTTAGTGGGAAATGGAGAATGAGCTCCTTTAAATCACCGCTCTGTCACCAATCATTAAGAAACCTTTCCAAGAACATACATGTATCGTGTCTCCAGGAGGGCTGGGATTTGTGCAAGGTTCTGAGTAACATGCTACCACAGGAAGGTGGAGGTCCTGCTCAGCCCTAGAGACAGACACACACATGCAAACACACACACAGAAACCTTAGACACACAACTGGTAGTGTCGAGCCAAAGACTTAGCAGGATGAGGAGGGCACTGAACCCACCCATGCTCCAAAGAAGGAGAGGCCTTTCCCTGATCCACACGTGCATTCTCCCTCCTTCTCCCCCAAACCTGCCTCCTCCTCAAGCCCACGCATTATTACATAGAACACGATTAGGCAGCGCTCTCAGGTTACAGAATTGTCAACGATGCTCTCGTTAAAACAACAGCACAGTCAAACAGACAGCATGCTAGCATGTGAAATGCGATCAGTTCTTTCAGACACGGCTCATGATGAATGGAGCCACACAAGGAGGACTGCAGCTATGCTGCGCCCCGAGCCGAACTGGGAGAATGGCTACCTACCAAAGTGCTGCACACTCTCATTTCACCCTCAGAGGCAGAAAAGAGGACTGCAAAGGACTCACGGGTCTCCCATGCTCTCCGCAAAGGACTCCCATTCCTCCTGCGGACCAAAGGTAACAACAAAAGCAGATTTTATTTGTAGAGCACACAACTTTTGGAAAATACACAGCTAAAACTGTCCCCGCTTTAAGTGCTTTACAGCACTTAAAGCGGGGACAGTTTTAGCTGTGTAATTTGAAAAACTTGCCTCTAAGTGCCTAGATGATGAAGTTCGAATGGGGGACCTGTGTCCACTTGCGTTGAGCATTCTTTCAGTGAGAAAGGATTTGGTTACATTTTGACTCTTTAGCACTGATTCTCATTCTTGTCAATCAACTGTGAAATTTCTGTGTTAATTTCTAGCAGAGGTAATAGAGTTAGTCCAAAATCATAGGTGTATATAAGTCCAGGTGGACAAGTATGCCCAGAATCCCAGGCACTGAGCTGAAAAGGGGATCATTTCCCAGTGGGCCTCACGTCCCACAGAAACCGCTGTGCAAAAGTCGAGAAACAGATACAGAAAGTGACTGGCCTAAGGCTTGTCACTTGAATGTGAGTGGCTGAATGAGTGGCGGATGGTTGGAAATGAAATCCAAATCCCCTGACCTCTAATTTCAGAGGGTGCAGTGCCTCCCCAATGCCCGATTTTAGAGTTAAACGTCTTAGCAAGAGCTTCACTGCACTGAAGTCACCCTGAAAAGACATTAGCTTCCATCCGCACAGTCATTGCCCCCTGGTCTCTAATGAGAGTTTGCCCAGTTAAAGTTGCAACATTGGGTTTAACGTGAGAGATCTTGACTTTCAGCCTGTAACTTTTGAAAAGGGTCGATGTACTTAGGGCTTCCTGCTACAAAGTAAGAGTCAAGGACCCTCTTCCGCAAAGAGGAGCTGGCCTTAGTGGGAAATGGAGAATGAGCTCCTTTAAATCACCGCTCTGTCACCAATCATTAAGAAACCTTTCCAAGAACATACATGTATCGTGTCTCCAGGAGGGCTGGGATTTGTGCAAGGTTCTGAGTAACATGCTACCACAGGAAGGTGGAGGTCCTGCTCAGCCCTAGAGACAGACACACACATGCAAACACACACACAGAAACCTTAGACACACAACTGGTAGTGTCGAGCCAAAGACTTAGCAGTATGAGGAGGGCACTGAACCCACCCATGCTCCAAAGAAGGAGAGGCCTTTCCCTGATCCACACGTGCATTCTCCCTCCTTCTCCCCCAAACCTGCCTCCTCCTCAAGCCCACGCATTATTACATAGAACACGATTAGGCAGCGCTCTCAGGTTACAGAATTGTCAACGATGCTCTCGTTAAAACAACAGCACAGTCAAACAGACAGCATGCTAGCATGTGAAATGCGATCAGTTCTTTCAGACACGGCTCATGATGAATGGAGCCACACAAGGAGGACTGCAGCTATGCTGCGCCCCGAGCCGAACTGGGAGAATGGCTACCTACCAAAGTGCTGCACACTCTCATTTCACCCTCAGAGGCAGAAAAGAGGACTGCAAAGGACTCACGGGTCTCCCATGCTCTCCGCAAAGGACTCGCATTCCTCCTGCGGACCAAAGGTAACAACAAAAGCAGCTTTTTATTTGTAGAGCACACAACTTTTGGAAAATACACAGCTAAAACTGTCCCCGCTTTAAGTGCTTTACAGCACTTAAAGCGGGGACAGTTTTAGCTGTGTAATTTGAAAAACTTGCCTCTAAGTGCCTAGATGATGAAGTTCGAATGGGGGACCTGTGTCCACTTGCGTTGAGCATTCTTTCAGTGAGAAAGGATTTGGTTACCTTTTGACTCTTTAGCACTGATTCTCATTCTTGTCAATCAACTGTGAAATTTCTGTGTTAATTTCTAGCAGAGGTAATAGAGTTAGTCCAAAATCATAGGTGTATATAAGTCCAGGTGGACAAGTATGCCCAGAATCCCAGGCACTGAGCTGAAAAGGGGATCATTTCCCAGTGGGCCTCACGTCCCACAGAAACCGCTGTGCAAAAGTCGAGAAACAGATACAGAAAGTGACTGGCCTAAGGCTTGTCACTTGAATGTGAGTGGCTGAATGAGTGGCGGATGGTTGGAAATGAAATCCAAATCCCCTGACCTCTAATTTCAGAGGGTGCAGTGCCTCCCCAATGCCCGATTTTAGAGTTAAACGTCTTAGCAAGAGCTTCACTGCACTGAAGTCACCCTGAAAAGACATCAGCTTCCATCCGCACAGTCATTGCCCCCTGGTCTCTAATGAGAGTTTGCCCAGTTAAAGTTGCAACATTGGGTTTAACGTGAGAGATCTTGACTTTCAGCCTGTAACTTTTGAAAAGGGTCGATGTACTTAGGGCTTCCTGCTACAAAGTAAGAGTCAAGGACCCTCTTCCGCAAAGAGGAGCTGGCCTTAGTGGGAAATGGAGAATGAGCTCCTTTAAATCACCGCTCTGTCACCAATCATTAAGAAACCTTTCCAAGAACATACATGTATCGTGTCTCCAGGAGGGCTGGGATTTGTGCAAGGTTCTGAGTAACATGCTACCACAGGAAGGTGGAGGTCCTGCTCAGCCCTAGAGACAGACACACACATGCAAACACACACACAGAAACCTTAGACACACAACTGGTAGTGTCGAGCCAAAGACTTAGCAGTATGAGGAGGGCACTGAACCCACCCATGCTCCAAAGAAGGAGAGGCCTTTCCCTGATCCACACGTGCATTCTCCCTCCTTCTCCCCCAAACCTGCCTCCTCCTCAAGCCCACGCATTATTACATAGAACACGATTAGGCAGCGCTCTCAGGTTACAGAATTGTCAACGATGCTCTCGTTAAAACAACAGCACAGTCAAACAGACAGCATGCTAGCATGTGAAATGCGATCAGTTCTTTCAGACACGGCTCATGATGAATGGAGCCACACAAGGAGGACTGCAGCTATGCTGCGCCCCGAGCCGAACTGGGAGAATGGCTACCTACCAAAGTGCTGCACACTCTCATTTCACCCTCAGAGGCAGAAAAGAGGACTGCAAAGGACTCACGGGTCTCCCATGCTCTCCGCAAAGGACTCCCATTCCTCCTGCGGACCAAAGGTAACAACAAAAGCAGCTTTTTATTTGTAGAGCACACAACTTTTGGAAAATACACAGCTAAAACTGTCCCCGCTTTAAGTGCTGTAAAGCACTTAAAGCGGGGACAGTTTTAGCTGTGTAATTTGAAAAACTTGCCTCTAAGTGCCTAGATGATGAAGTTCGAATGGGGGACCTGTGTCCACTTGTGTTGAGCATTCTTTCAGTGAGAAAGGATTTGGTTACATTTTGACTCTTTAGCACTGATTCTCATTCTTGTCAATCAACTGTGAAATTTCTGTGTTAATTTCTAGCAGAGGTAATAGAGTTAGTCCAAAATCATAGGTGTATATAAGTCCAGGTGGACAAGTATGCCCAGAATCCCAGGCACTGAGCTGAAAAGGGGATCATTTCCCAGTGGGCCTCACGTCCCACAGAAACCGCTGTGCAAAAGTCGAGAAACAGATACAGAAAGTGACTGGCCTAAGTCTTGTCACTTGAATGTGAGTGGCTGAATGAGTGGCGGATGGTTGGAAATGAAATCCAAATCCCCTGACCTCTAATTTCAGAGGGTGCAGTGCCTCCCCAATGCCCGATTTTAGAGTTAAACGTCTTAGCAAGAGCTTCACTGCACTGAAGTCACCCTGAAAAGACATCAGCTTCCATCCGCACAGTCATTGCCCCCTGGTCTCTAATGAGAGTTTGCCCAGTTAAAGTTGCAACATTGGGTTTAACGTGAGAGATCTTGACTTTCAGCCTGTAACTTTTGAAAAGGGTCGATGTACTTAGGGCTTCCTGCTACAAAGTAAGAGTCAAGGACCCTCTTCCGCAAAGAGGAGCTGGCCTTAGTGGGAAATGGAGAATGAGCTCCTTTAAATCACCGCTCTGTCACCAATCATTAAGAAACCTTTCCAAGAACATACATGTATCGTGTCTCCAGGAGGGCTGGGATTTGTGCAAGGTTCTGAGTAACATGCTACCACAGGAAGGTGGAGGTCCTGCTCAGCCCTAGAGACAGACACACACATGCAAACACACACACAGAAACCTTAGACACACAACTGGTAGTGTCGAGCCAAAGACTTAGCAGTATGAGGAGGGCACTGAACCCACCCATGCTCCAAAGAAGGAGAGGCCTTTCCCTGATCCACACGTGCATTCTCCCTCCTTCTCCCCCAAACCTGCCTCCTCCTCAAGCCCACGCATTATTACATAGAACACGATTAGGCAGCGCTCTCAGGTTACAGAATTGTCAACGATGCTCTCGTTAAAACAACAGCACAGTCAAACAGACAGCATGCTAGCATGTGAAATGCGATCAGTTCTTTCAGACACGGCTCATGATGAATGGAGCCACGCAAGGAGGACTGCAGCTATGCTGCGCCCCGAGCCGAACTGGGAGAATGGCTACCTACCAAAGTGCTGCACACTCTCATTTCACCCTCAGAGGCAGAAAAGAGGACTGCAAAGGACTCACGGGTCTCCCATGCTCTCCGCAAAGGACTCCCATTCCTCCTGCGGACCAAAGGTAACAACAAAAGCAGCTTTTTATTTGTAGAGCACACAACTTTTGGAAAATACACAGCTAAAACTGACAGTTTTAGCTGTGTAATTTGAAAAACTTGCCTCTAAGTGCCTAGATGATGAAGTTCGAATGGGGGACCTGTGTCCACTTGCGTTGAGCATTCTTTCGGTGAGAAAGGATTTGGTTACCTTTTGACTCTTTAGCACTGATTCTCATTCTTGTCAATCAACTGTGAAATTTCTGTGTTAATTTCTAGCAGAGGTAATAGAGTTAGTCCAAAATCATAGGTGTATATAAGTCCAGGTGGACAAGTATGCCCAGAATCCCAGGCACTGAGCTGAAAAGGGGATCATTTCCCAGTGGGCCTCACGTCCCACAGAAACCGCTGTGCAAAAGTCGAGAAACAGATACAGAAAGTGACTGGCCTAAGGCTTGTCACTTGAATGTGAGTGGCTGAATGAGTGGCGGATGGTTGGAAATGAAATCCAAATCCCCTGACCTCTAATTTCAGAGGGTGCAGTGCCTCCCCAATGCCCGATTTTAGAGTTAAACGTCTTAGCAAGAGCTTCACTGCACTGAAGTCACCCTGAAAAGACATCAGCTTCCATCCGCACAGTCATTGCCCCCTGGTCTCTAATGAGAGTTTGCCCAGTTAAAGTTGCAACATTGGGTTTAACGTGAGAGATCTTGACTTTCAGCCTGTAACTTTTGAAAAGGGTCGATGTACTTAGGGCTTCCTGCTACAAAGTAAGAGTCAAGGACCCTCTTCCGCAAAGAGGAGCTGGCCTTAGTGGGAAATGGAGAATGAGCTCCTTTAAATCACCGCTCTGTCACCAATCATTAAGAAACCTTTCCAAGAACATACATGTATCGTGTCTCCAGGAGGGCTGGGATTTGTGCAAGGTTCTGAGTAACATGCTACCACAGGAAGGTGGAGGTCCTGCTCAGCCCTAGAGACAGACACACACATGCAAACACACACACAGAAACCTTAGACACACAACTGGTAGTGTCGAGCCAAAGACTTAGCAGTATGAGGAGGGCACTGAACCCACCCATGCTCCAAAGAAGGAGAGGCCTTTCCCTGATCCACACGTGCATTCTCCCTCCTTCTCCCCCAAACCTGCCTCCTCCTCAAGCCCACGCATTATTACATAGAATACGATCAGGCAGCGCTCTCAGGTTACAGAATTGTCAACGATGCTCTCATTAAAACAACAGCACAGTCAAACAGACAGCATGCTAGCATGTGAAATGCGATCAGTTCTTTCAGACACGGCTCATGATGAATGGAGCCACACAAGGAGGACTGCAGCTATGCTGCGCCCGAGCCGAACTGGGAGAATGGCTACCTACCAAAGTGCTGCACACTCTCATTTCACCCTCAGACGCAGAAAAGAGGACTGCAAAGGACTCACGGGTCTCCCATGCTCTCCGCAAAGGACTCCCATTCCTCCTGCGGACCAAAGGTAACAACAAAAGCAGCTTTTTATTTGTAGAGCACACAACTTTTGGAAAATACACAGCTAAAACTGACAGTTTTAGCTGTGTAATTTGAAAAACTTGCCTCTAAGTGCCTAGATGATGAAGTTCGAATGGGGGACCTGTGTCCACTTGCGTTGAGCATTCTTTCAGTGAGAAAGGATTTGGTTACCTTTTGACTCTTTAGCACTGATTCTCATTCTTGTCAATCAACTGTGAAATTTCTGTGTTAATTTCTAGCAGAGGTAATAGAGTTAGTCCAAAATCATAGGTGTATATAAGTCCAGGTGGACAATTATGCCCAGAATCCCAGGCACTGAGCTGAAAAGGGGATCATTTCCCAGTGGGCCTCACGTCCCACAGAAACCGCTGTGCAAAAGTCGAGAAACAGATACAGAAAGTGACTGGCCTAAGGCTTGTCACTTGAATGTGAGTGGCTGAATGAGTGGCGGATGGTTGGAAATGAAATCCAAATCCCCTGACCTCTAATTTCAGAGGGTACAGTGCCTCCCCAATGCCCGATTTTAGAGTTAAACGTCTTAGCAAGAGCTTCACTGCACTGAAGTCACCCTGAAAAGACATCAGCTTCCATCCACACAGTCATTGCCCCCTGGTCTCTAATGAGAGTTTGCCCAGTTAAAGTTGCAACATTGGGTTTAACGTGAGAGATCTTGACTTTCAGCCTGTAACTTTTGAAAAGGGTCGATGTACTTAGGGCTTCCTGCTACAAAGTAAGAGTCAAGGAACCTCTTCCGCAAAGAGGAGCTGGCCTTAGTGGGAAATGGAGAATGAGCTCCTTTAAATCACCGCTCTGTCACCAATCATTAAGAAACCTTTCCAAGAACATACATGTATCGTGTCTCCAGGAGGGCTGGGATTTGTGCAAGGTTCTGAGTAACATGCTACCACAGGAAGGTGGAGGTCCTGCTCAGCCCTAGAGACAGACACACACATGCAAACACACACACAGAAACCTTAGACACACAACTGGTAGTGTCGAGCCAAAGACTTAGCAGTATGAGGAGGGCACTGAACCCACCCATGCTCCAAAGAAGGAGAGGCCTTTCCCTGATCCACACGTGCATTCTCCCTCCTTCTCCCCCAAACCTGCCTCCTCCTCAAGCCCACGCATTATTACATAGAATACGATTAGGCAGCGCTCTCAGGTTACAGAATTGTCAACGATGCTCTCGTTAAAACAACAGCACAGTCAAACAGACAGCATGCTAGCATGTGAAATGCGATCAGTTCTTTCAGACACGGCTCATGATGAATGGAGCCACACAAGGAGGACTGCAGCTATGCTGCGCCCCGAGCCGAACTGGGAGAATGGCTACCTACCAAAGTGCTGCACACTCTCATTTCACCCTCAGAGGCAGAAAAGAGGACTGCAAAGGACTCACGGGTCTCCCATGCTCTCCGCAAAGGACTCGCATTCCTCCTGCGGACCAAAGGTAACAACAAAAGCAGCTTTTTATTTGTAGAGCACACAATTTTTGGAAAATACACAGCTAAAACTGTTCCCGCTTTAAGTGCTTTACAGCACTTAAAGCGGGGACAGTTTTAGCTGTGTAATTTGAAAAACTTGCCTCTAAGTGCCTAGATGATGAAGTTCGAATGGGGGACCTGTGTCCACTTGCGTTGAGCATTCTTTCAGTGAGAAAGGATTTGGTTACCTTTTGACTCTTTAGCACTGATTCTCATTCTTGTCAATCAACTGTGAAATTTCTGTGTTAATTTCTAGCAGAGGTAATAGAGTTAGTCCAAAATCATAGGTGTATATAAGTCCAGGTGGACAAGTATGCCCAGAATCCCAGGCACTGAGCTGAAAAGGGGATGATTTCCCAGTGGGCCTCACGTCCCACAGAAACCGCTGTGCAAAAGTCGAGAAACAGATACAGAAAGTGACTGGCCTAAGGCTTGTCACTTGAATGTGAGTGGCTGAATGAGTGGCGGATGGTTGGAAATGAAATCCAAATCCCCTGACCTCTAACTTCAGAGGGTGCAGTGCCTCCCCAATGCCCGATTTTAGAGTTAAACGTCTTAGCAAGAGCTTCACTGCACTGAAGTCACCCTGAAAAGACATTAGCTTCCATCCGCACAGTCATTGCCCCCTGGTCTCTAATGAGAGTTTGCCCAGTTAAAGTTGCAACATTGGGTTTAACGTGAGAGATCTTGACTTTCAGCCTGTAACTTTTGAAAAGGGTCGATGTACTTAGGGCTTCCTGCTACAAAGTAAGAGTCAAGGACCCTCTTCCGCAAAGAGGAGCTGGCCTTAGTGGGAAATGGAGAATGAGCTCCTTTAAATCACCGCTCTGTCACCAATCATTAAGAAACCTTTCCAAGAACATACATGTATTGTGTCTCCAGGAGGGCTGGGATTTGTGCAAGGTTCTGAGTAACATGCTACCACAGGAAGGTGGAGGTCCTGCTCAGCCCTAGAGACAGACACACACATGCAAACACGCACACAGAAACCTTAGACACACAACTGGTAGTGTCGAGCCAAAGACTTAGCAGTATGAGGAGGGCACTGAACCCACCCATGCTCCAAAGAAGGAGAGGCCTTTCCCTGATCCACACGTGCATTCTCCCTCCTTCTCCCCCAAACCTGCCTCCTCCTCAAGCCCACGCATTATTACATAGAACACGATTAGGCAGCGCTCTCAGGTTACAGAATTGTCAACGATGCTCTCGTTAAAACAACAGCACAGTCAAACAGACAGCATGCTAGCATGTGAAATGCGATCAGTTCTTTCAGACACGGCTCATGATGAATGGAGCCACACAAGGAGGACTGCAGCTATGCTGCGCCCCGAGCCGAACTGGGAGAATGGCTACCTACCAAAGTGCTGCACACTCTCATTTCACCCTCAGAGGCAGAAAAGAGGACTGCAAAGGACTCACGGGTCTCCCATGCTCTCCGCAAAGGACTCCCATTCCTCCTGCGGACCAAAGGAAACAACAAAAGCAGCTTTTTATTTGTAGAGCACACAACTTTTGGAAAATACACAGCTAAAACTGTCCCCGCTTTAAGTGCTGTAAAGCACTTAAAGCGGGGACAGTTTTAGCTGTGTAATTTGAAAAACTTGCCTCTAAGTGCCTAGATGATGAAGTTCGAATGGGGGACCTGTGTCCACTTGTGTTGAGCATTCTTTCAGTGAGAAAGGATTTGGTTACCTTTTGACTCTTTAGCACTGATTCTCATTCTTGTCAATCAACTGTGAAATTTCTGTGTTAATTTCTAGCAGAGGTAATAGAGTTAGTCCAAAATCATAGGTGTATATAAGTCCAGGTGGACAAGTATGCCCAGAATCCCAGGCACTGAGCTGAAAAGGGGATCATTTCCCAGTGGGCCTCACGTCCCACAGAAACCGCTGTGCAAAAGTCGAGAAACAGATACAGAAAGTGACTGGCCTAAGGCTTGTCACTTGAATGTGAGTGGCTGAATGAGTGGCGGATGGTTGGAAATGAAATCCAAATCCCCTGACCTCTAATTTCAGAGGGTGCAGTGCCTCCCCAATGCCCGATTTTAGAGTTAAACGTCTTAGCAAGAGCTTCACTGCACTGAAGTCACCCTGAAAAGACATCAGCTTCCATCCGCACAGTCATTGCCCCCTGGTCTCTAATGAGAGTTTGCCCAGTTAAAGTTGCAACATTGGGTTTAACGTGAGAGATCTTGACTTTCAGCCTGTAACTTTTGAAAAGGGTCGATGTACTTAGGGCTTCCTGCTACAAAGTAAGAGTCAAGGACCCTCTTCCGCAAAGAGGAGCTGGCCTTAGTGGGAAATGGAGAATGAGCTCCTTTAAATCACCGCTCTGTCACCAATCATTAAGAAACCTTTCCAAGAACATACATGTATCGTGTCTCCAGGAGGGCTGGGATTTGTGCAAGGTTCTGAGTAACATGCTACCACAGGAAGGTGGAGGTCCTGCTCAGCCCTAGAGACAGACACACACATGCAAACACACACACAGAAACCTTAGACACACAACTGGTAGTGTCGAGCCAAAGACTTAGCAGGATGAGGAGGGCACTGAACCCACCCATGCTCCAAAGAAGGAGAGGCCTTTCCCTGATCCACACGTGCATTCTCCCTCCTTCTCCCCCAAACCTGCCTCCTCCTCAAGCCCACGCATTATTACACAGAATACGATTAGGCAGCGCTCTCAGGTTACAGAATTGTCAACGATGCTCTCGTTAAAACAACAGCACAGTCAAACAGACAGCATGCTAGCATGTGAAATGCGATCAGTTCTTTCAGACACGGCTCATGATGAATGGAGCCACACAAGGAGGACTGCAGCTATGCTGTGCCCGAGCCGAACTGGGAGAATGGCTACCTACCAAAGTGCTGCACACTCTCATTTCACCCTCAGAGGCAGAAAAGAGGACTGCAAAGGACTCACGGGTCTCCCATGCTCTCCGCAAAGGACTCCCATTCCTCCTGCGGACCAAAGGTAACAACAAAAGCAGCTTTTTATTTGTAGAGCACACAACTTTTGGAAAATACACAGCTAAAACTGACAGTTTTAGCTGTGTAATTTGAAAAACTTGCCTCTAAGTGCCTAGATGATGAAGTTCGAATGGGGGACCTGTGTCCACTTGCGTTGAGCATTCTTTCAGTGAGAAAGGATTTGGTTACATTTTGACTCTTTACCACTGATTCTCATTCTTGTCAATCAACTGTGAAATTTCTGTGTTAATTTCTAGCAGAGGTAATAGAGTTAGTCCAAAATCATAGGTGTATATAAGTCCAGGTGGACAAGTATGCCCAGAATCCCAGGCACTGAGCTGAAAAGGGGATGATTTCCCAGTGGGCCTCACGTCCCACAGAAACCGCTGTGCAAAAGTCGAGAAACAGATACAGAAAGTGACTGGCCTAAGGCTTGTCACTTGAATGTGAGTGGCTGAATGAGTGGCGGATGGTTGGAAATGAAATCCAAATCCCCTGACCTCTAATTTCAGAGGGTGAAGTGCCTCCCCAATGCCCGATTTTAGAGTTAAACGTCTTAGCAAGAGCTTCACTGCACTGAAGTCACCCTGAAAAGACATCAGCTTCCATCCGCACAGTCATTGCCCCCTGGTCTCTAATGAGAGTTTGCCCAGTTAAAGTTGCAACATTGGGTTTAACGTGAGAGATCTTGACTTTCAGCCAGTAACTTTTGAAAAGGGTCGATGTACTTAGGGCTTCCTGCTACAAAGTAAGAGTCAAGGACCCTCTTCCGCAAAGAGGAGCTGGCCTTAGTGGGAAATGGAGAATGAGCTCCTTTAAATCACCGCTCTGTCACCAATCATTAAGAAACCTTTCCAAGAACATACATGTATCGTGTCTCCAGGAGGGCTGGGATTTGTGCAAGGTTCTGAGTAACATGCTACCACAGGAAGGTGGAGGTCCTGCTCAGCCCTAGAGACAGACACACACATGCAAACACACACACAGAAACCTTAGACACACAACTGGTAGTGTCGAGCCAAAGACTTAGCAGTATGAGGAGGGCACTGAGCCCATCCATGCTCCAAAGAAGGAGAGGCCTTTCCCTGATCCACACGTGCATTCTCCCTTCTTCTCCCCCAAACCTGCCTCCTCCTCAAGCCCACGCATTATTACATAGAATACGATTAGGCAGCGCTCTCAGGTTACAGAATTGTCAACGATGATCTCGTTAAAACAACAGCACAGTCAAACAGACAGCATGCTAGCATGTGAAATGCGATCAGTTCTTTCAGACACGGCTCATGATGAATGGAGCCACACAAGGAGGACTGCAGCTATGCTGCGCCCCGAGCTGAACTGGGAGAATGGCTACCTACCAAAGTGCTGCACACTCTCATTTCACCCTCAGAGGCAGAAAAGAGGACTGCAAAGGACTCACGGGTCTCCCATGCTCTCCGCAAAGGACTCCCATTCCTCCTGCGGACCAAAGGTAACAACAAAAGCAGCTTTTTATTTGTAGAGCACACAATTTTTGGAAAATACACAGCTAAAACTGTTCCCGCTTTAAGTGCTTTACAGCACTTAAAGCGGGGACAGTTTTAGCTGTGTAATTTGAAAAACTTGCCTCTAAGTGCCTAGATGATGAAGTTCGAATGGGGGACCTGTGTCCACTTGCGTTGAGCATTCTTTCAGTGAGAAAGGATTTGGTTACCTTTTGACTCTTTAGCACTGATTCTCATTCTTGTCAATCAACTGTGAAATTTCTGTGTTAATTTCTAGCAGAGGTAATAGAGTTAGTCCAAAATCATAGGTGTATATAAGTCCAGGTGGACGAGTATGCCCAGAATCCCAGGCACTGAGCTGAAAAGGGGATGATTTCCCAGTGGGCCTCACGTCCCACAGAAACCGCTGTGCAAAAGTCGAGAAACAGATACAGAAAGTGACTGGCCTAAGGCTTGTCACTTGAATGTGAGTGGCTGAATGAGTGGCGGATGGTTGGAAATGAAATCCAAATCCCCTGACCTCTAATTTCAGAGGGTGCAGTGCCTCCCCAAACCCGATTTTAGAGTTAAACGTCTTAGCAAGAGCTTCACTGCACTGAAGTCACCCTGAAAAGACATTAGCTTCCATCCGCACAGTCATTGCCCCCTGGTCTCTAATGAGAGTTTGCCCAGTTAAAGTTGCAACATTGGGTTTAACGTGAGAGATCTTGACTTTCAGCCTGTAACTTTTGAAAAGGGTCGATGTACTTAGGGCTTCCTGCTACAAAGTAAGAGTCAAGGACCCTCTTCCGCAAAGAGGAGCTGGCCTTAGTGGGAAATGGAGAATGAGCTCCTTTAAATCACCGCTCTGTCACCAATCATTAAGAAACCTTTCCAAGAACATAAATGTATCGTGTCTCCAGGAGGGCTGGGATTTGTGCAAGGTTCTGAGTAACATGCTACCACAGGAAGGTGGAGGTCCTGCTCAGCCCTAGAGACAGACACACACATGCAAACACACACACAGAACCCTTAGACACACAACTGGTAGTGTCGAGCCAAAGACTTAGCAGTATGAGGAGGGCACTGAACCCACCCATGCTCCAAAGAAGGAGAGGCCTTTCCCTGATCCACACGTGCATTCTCCCTCCTTCTCCCCCAAACCTGCCTCCTCCTCAAGCCCACGCATTATTACATAGAACACGATTAGGCAGCGCTCTCAGGTTACAGAATTGTCAACGATGCTCTCGTTAAAACAACAGCACAGTCAAACAGACAGCGTGATAGCATGTGAAATGCGATCAGTTCTTTCAGACACGGCTCATGATGAATGGAGCCACACAAGGAGGACTGCAGCTATGCTGCGCCCCGAGCCGAACTGGGAGAATGGCTACCTACCAAAGTGCTGCACACCCTCATTTCACCCTCAGAGGCAGAAAAGAGGACTGCAAAGGACTCACGGGTCTCCCATGCTCTCCGCAAAGGACTCCCATTCCTCCTGCGGACCAAAGGTAACAACAAAAGCAGCTTTTTATTTGTAGAGCACACAACTTTTGGAAAATACACAGCTAAAACTGACAGTTTTAGCTGTGTAATTTGAAAAACTTGCCTCTAAGTGCCTAGATGATGAAGTTCGAATGGGGGACCTGTGTCCACTTGCGTTGAGCATTCTTTCAGTGAGAAAGGATTTGGTTACCTTTTGACTCTTTAGCACTGATTCTCATTCTTGTCAATCAACTGTGAAATTTCTGTGTTAATTTCTAGCAGAGGTAATAGAGTTAGTCCAAAATCATAGGTGTATATAAGTCCAGGTGGACAAGTATGCCCAGAATCCCAGGCACTGAGCTGAAAAGGGGATCATTTCCCAGTGGGCCTCACGTCCCACAGAAACCGCTGTGCAAAAGTCGAGAAACAGATACAGAAAGTGACTGGCCTAAGGCTTGTCACTTGAATGTGAGTGGCTGAATGAGTGGCGGATGGTTGGAAATGAAATCCAAATCCCCTGACCTCTAATTTCAGAGGGTGCAGTGCCTCCCCAATGCCCGATTTTAGAGTTAAACGTCTTAGCAAGAGCTTCACTGCACTGAAGTCACCCTGAAAAGACATCAGCTTCCATCCGCACAGTCATTGCCCCCTGGTCTCTAATGAGAGTTTGCCCAGTTAAAGTTGCAACATTGGGTTTAACGTGAGAGATCTTGACTTTCAGCCTGTAACTTTTGAAAAGGGTCGATGTACTTAGGGCTTCCTGCTACAAAGTAAGAGTCAAGGACCCTCTTCCGCAAAGAGGAGCTGGCCTTAGTGGGAAATGGAGAATGAGCTCCTTTAAATCACCGCTCTGTCACCAATCATTAAGAAACCTTTCCAAGAACATACATGTATCGTGTCTCCAGGAGGGCTGGGATTTGTGCAAGGTTCTGAGTAACATGCTACCACAGGAAGGTGGAGGTCCTGCTCAGCCCTAGAGACAGACACACACATGCAAACACACACACAGAAACCTTAGACACACAACTGGTAGTGTCGAGCCAAAGACTTAGCAGGATGAGGAGGGCACTGAACCCACCCATGCTCCAAAGAAGGAGAGGCCTTTCCCTGATCCACACGTGCATTCTCCCTCCTTCTCCCCCAAACCTGCCTCCTCCTCAAGCCCACGCATTATTACATAGAACACGATTAGGCAGCGCTCTCAGGTTACAGAATTGTCAACGATGCTCTCGTTAAAACAACAGCACAGTCAAACAGACAGCATGCTAGCATGTGAAATGCGATCAGTTCTTTCAGACACGGCTCATGATGAATGGAGCCACACAAGGAGGACTGCAGCTATGCTGCGCCCCGAGCCGAACTGGGAGAATGGCTACCTACCAAAGTGCTGCACACTCTCATTTCACCCTCAGAGGCAGAAAAGAGGACTGCAAAGGACTCACGGGTCTCCCATGCTCTCCGCAAAGGACTCGCATTCCTCCTGCGGACCAAAGGTAACAACAAAAGCAGCTTTTTATTTGTAGAGCACACAACTTTTGGAAAATACACAGCTAAAACTGTCCCCGCTTTAAGTGCTTTACAGCACTTAAAGCGGGGACAGTTTTAGCTGTGTAATTTGAAAAACTTGCCTCTAAGTGACTAGATGATGAAGTTCGAATGGGGGACCTGTGTCCACTTGCGTTGAGCATTCTTTCAGTGAGAAAGGATTTGGTTACCTTTTGACTCTTTAGCACTGATTCTCATTCTTGTCAATCAACTGTGAAATTTCTGTGTTAATTTCTAGCAGAGGTAATAGAGTTAGTCCAAAATCATAGGTGTATATAAGTCCAGGTGGACAAGTATGCCCAGAATCCCAGGCACTGAGCTGAAAAGGGGATGATTTCCCAGTGGGCCTCACGTCCCACAGAAACCGCTGTGCAAAAGTCGAGAAACAGATACAGAAAGTGACTGGCCTAAGGCTTGTCACTTGAATGTGAGTGGCTGAATGAGTGGCGGATGGTGGGAAATGAAATCCAAATCCCCTGACCTCTAATTTCAGAGGGTGCAGTGCCTCCCCAATGCCCGATTTTAGAGTTAAACGTCTTAGCAAGAGCTTCACTGCACTGAAGTCACCCTGAAAAGACATTAGCTTCCATCCGCACAGTCATTGCCCCCTGGTCTCTAATGAGAGTTTGCCCAGTTAAAGTTGCAACATTGGGTTTAACGTGAGAGATCTTGACTTTCAGCCTGTAACTTTTGAAAAGGGTCGATGTACTTAGGGCTTCCTGCTACAAAGTAAGAGTCAAGGACCCTCTTCCGCAAAGAGGAGCTGGCCTTAGTGGGAAATGGAGAATGAGCTCCTTTAAATCACCGCTCTGTCACCAATCATTAAGAAACCTTTCCAAGAACATACATGTATCGTGTCTCCAGGAGGGCTGGGATTTGTGCAAGGTTCTGAGTAACATGCTACCACAGGAAGGTGGAGGTCCTGCTCAGCCCTAGAGACAGACACACACATGCAAACACACACACAGAAACCTTAGACACACAACTGGTAGTGTCGAGCCAAAGACTTAGCAGGATGAGGAGGGCACTGAACCCACCCATGCTCCAAAGAAGGAGAGGCCTTTCCCTGATCCACACGTGCATTCTCCCTCCTTCTCCCCCAAACCTGCCTCCTCCTCAAGCCCACGCATTATTACATAGAACACGATTAGGCAGCGCTCTCAGGTTACAGAATTGTCAACGATGCTCTCGTTAAAACAACAGCACAGTCAAACAGACAGCATGCTAGCATGTGAAATGCGATCAGTTCTTTCAGACACGGCTCATGATGAATGGAGCCACACAAGGAGGACTGCAGCTATGCTGCGCCCCGAGCCGAACTGGGAGAATGGCTACCTACCAAAGTGCTGCACACTCTCATTTCACCCTCAGAGGCAGAAAAGAGGACTGCAAAGGACTCACGGGTCTCCCATGCTCTCCGCAAAGGACTCCCATTCCTCCTGCGGACCAAAGGTAACAACAAAAGCAGCTTTTTATTTGTAGAGCACACAACTTTTGGAAAATACACAGCTAAAACTGACAGTTTTAGCTGTGTAATTTGAAAAACTTGCCTCTAAGTGCCTAGATGATGAAGTTCGAATGGGGGACCTGTGTCCACTTGCGTTGAGCATTCTTTCAGTGAGAAAGGATTTGGTTACATTTTGACTCTTTAGCACTGATTCTCATTCTTGTCAATCAACTGTGAAATTTCTGTGTTAATTTCTAGCAGAGGTAATAGAGTTAGTCCAAAATCATAGGTGTATATAAGTCCAGGTGGACAAGTATGCCCAGAATCCCAGGCACTGAGCTGAAAAGGGGATCATTTCCCAGTGGGCCTCACGTCCCACAGAAACCGCTGTGCAAAAGTCGAGAAACAGATACAGAAAGTGACTGGCCTAAGGCTTGTCACTTGAATGTGAGTGGCTGAATGAGTGGCGGATGGTTGGAAATGAAATCCAAATCCCCTGACCTCTAATTTCAGAGGGTGCAGTGCCTCCCCAATGCCCGATTTTAGAGTTAAACGTCTTAGCAAGAGCTTCACTGCACTGAAGTCACCCTGAAAAGACATCAGCTTCCATCCGCACAGTCATTGCCCCCTGGTCTCTAATGAGAGTTTGCCCAGTTAAAGTTGCAACATTGGGTTTAACGTGAGAGATCTTGACTTTCAGCCTGTAACTTTTGAAAAGGGTCGATGTACTTAGGGCTTCCTGCTACAAAGTAAGAGTCAAGGACCCTCTTCCGCAAAGAGGAGCTGGCCTTAGTGGGAAATGGAGAATGAGCTCCTTTAAATCACCGCTCTGTCACCAATCATTAAGAAACCTTTCCAAGAACATACATGTATCGTGTCTCCAGGAGGGCTGGGATTTGTGCAAGGTTCTGAGTAACATGCTACCACAGGAAGGTGGAGGTCCTGCTCAGCCCTAGAGACAGACACACACATGCAAACACACACACAGAAACCTTAGACACACAACTGGTAGTGTCGAGCCAAAGACTTAGCAGGATGAGGAGGGCACTGAACCCACCCATGCTCCAAAGAAGGAGAGGCCTTTCCCTGATCCACACGTGCATTCTCCCTCCTTCTCCCCCAAACCTGCCTCCTCCTCAAGCCCACGCATTATTACATAGAATACGATTAGGCAGCACTCTCAGGTTACAGAATTGTCAACGATGCTCTCGTTAAAACAACAGCACAGTCAAACAGACAGCATGCTAGCATGTGAAATGCGATCAGTTCTTTCAGACACGGCTCATGATGAATGGAGCCACACAAGGAGGACTGCAGCTATGCTGGGCCCGAGCCGAACTGGGAGAATGGCTACCTACCAAAGTGCTGCACACTCTCATTTCACCCTCAGAGGCAGAAAAGAGGACTGCAAAGGACTCACGGGTCTCCCATGCTCTCCGCAAAGGACTCCCATTCCTCCTGCGGACCAAAGGTAACAACAAAAGCAGCTTTTTATTTGTAGAGCACACAACTTTTGGAAAATACACAGCTAAAACTGACAGTTTTAGCTGTGTAATTTGAAAAACTTGCCTCTAAGTGCCTAGATGATGAAGTTCGAATGGGGGACCTGTGTCCACTTGCGTTGAGCATTCTTTCAGTGAGAAAGGATTTGGTTACATTTTGACTCTTTAGCACTGATTCTCATTCTTGTCAATCAACTGTGAAATTTCTGTGTTAATTTCTAGCAGAGGTAATAGAGTTAGTCCAAAATCATAGGTGTATATAAGTCCAGGTGGACAAGTATGCCCAGATTCCCAGGCACTGAGCTGAAAAGGGGATCATTTCCCAGTGGGCCTCACGTCCCACAGAAACTGCTGTGCAAAAGTCGAGAAACAGATACAGAAAGTGACTGGCCTAAGGCTTGTCACTTGAATGTGAGTGGCTGAATGAGTGGCGGATGGTTGGAAATGAAATCCAAATCCCCTGACCTCTAATTTCAGAGGGTGCAGTGCCTCCCCAATGCCCGATTTTAGAGTTATACGTCTTAGCAAGAGCTTCACTGCACTGAAGTCACCCTGAAAAGACATCAGCTTCCATCCGCACAGTCATTGCCCCCTGGTCTCTAATGAGAGTTTGCCCAGTTAAAGTTGCAACATTGGGTTTAACGTGAGAGATCTTGACTTTCAGCCTGTAACTTTTGAAAAGGGTCGATGTACTTAGGGCTTCCTGCTACAAAGTAAGAGTCAAGGACCCTCTTCCGCAAAGAGGAGCTGGCCTTAGTGGGAAATGGAGAATGAGCTCCTTTAAATCACCGCTCTGTCACCAATCATTAAGAAACCTTTCCAAGAACATACATGCATCGTGTCTCCAGGAGGGCTGGGATTTGTGCAAGGTTCTGAGTAACATGCTACCACAGGAAGGTGGAGGTCCTGCTCAGCCCTAGAGACAGACACACACATGCAAACACACACACAGAAACCTTAGACACACAACTGGTAGTGTCGAGCCAAAGACTTAGCAGTATGAGGAGGGCACTGAACCCACCCATGCTCCAAAGAAGGAGAGGCCTTTCCCTGATCCACACGTGCATTCTCCCTCCTTCTCCCCCAAACCTGCCTCCTCCTCAAGCCCACGCATTATTACATAGAACACGATTAGGCAGCGCTCTCAGGTTACAGAATGTCAACGATGCTCTCGTTAAAACAACAGCACAGTCAAACAGACAGCATGCTAGCATGTGAAATGCGATCAGTTCTTTCAGACACGGCTCATGATGAATGGAGCCACACAAGGAGGACTGCAGCTATGCTGCGCCCCGAGCCGAACTGGGAGAATGGCTACCTACCAAAGTGCTGCACACTCTCATTTCACCCTCAGAGGCAGAAAAGAGGACTGCAAAGGACTCACGGGTCTCCCATGCTCTCCGCAAAGGACTCCCATTCCTCCTGCGGACCAAAGGTAACAACAAAAGCAGCTTTTTATTTGTAGAGCACACAACTTTTGGAAAATACACAGCTAAAACTGTCCCCGCTTTAAGTGCTTTACAGCACTTAAAGCGGGGACAGTTTTAGCTGTGTAATTTGAAAAACTTGCCTCTAAGTGACTAGATGATGAAGTTCGAATGGGGGACCTGTGTCCACTTGCGTTGAGCATTCTTTCAGTGAGAAAGGATTTGGTTACCTTTTGACTCTTTAGCACTGATTCTCATTCTTGTCAATCAACTGTGAAATTTCTGTGTTAATTTCTAGCAGAGGTAATAGAGTTAGTCCAAAATCATAGGTGTATATAAGTCCAGGTGGACAAGTATGCCCAGAATCCCAGGCACTGAGCTGAAAAGAGGATGATTTCCCAGTGGGCCTCACGTCCCACAGAAACCGCTGTGCAAAAGTCGAGAAACAGATACAGAAAGTGACTGGCCTAAGGCTTGTCACTTGAATGTGAGTGGCTGAATGAGTGGCGGATGGTGGGAAATGAAATCCAAATCCCCTGACCTCTAATTTCAGAGGGTGCAGTGCCTCCCCAATGCCCGATTTTAGAGTTAAACGTCTTAGCAAGAGCTTCACTGCACTGAAGTCACCCTGAAAAGACATTAGCTTCCATCCGCACAGTCATTGCCCCCTGGTCTCTAATGAGAGTTTGCCCAGTTAAAGTTGCAACATTGGGTTTAACGTGAGAGATCTTGACTTTCAGCCTGTAACTTTTGAAAAGGGTCGATGTACTTAGGGCTTCCTGCTACAAAGTAAGAGTCAAGGACCCTCTTCCGCAAAGAGGAGCTGGCCTTAGTGGGAAATGGAGAATGAGCTCCTTTAAATCACCGCTCTGTCACCAATCATTAAGAAACCTTTCCAAGAACATACATGTATCGTGTCTCCAGGAGGGCTGGGATTTGTGCAAGGTTCTGAGTAACATGCTACCACAGGAAGGTGGAGGTCCTGCTCAGCCCTAGAGACAGACACACACATGCAAACACACACACAGAAACCTTAGACACACAACTGGTAGTGTCGAGCCAAAGACTTAGCAGGATGAGGAGGGCACTGAACCCACCCACGCTCCAAAGAAGGAGAGGCCTTTCCCTGATCCACACGTGCATTCTCCCTCCTTCTCCCCCAAACCTGCCTCCTCCTCAAGCCCACGCATTATTACATAGAACACGATTAGGCAGCGCTCTCAGGTTACAGAATTGTCAACGATGCTCTCGTTAAAACAACAGCACAGTCAAACAGACAGCATGCTAGCATGTGAAGTGCGATCAGTTCTTTCAGACACGGCTCATGATGAATGGAGCCACACAAGGAGGACTGCAGCTATGCTGCGCCCCGAGCCGAACTGGGAGAATGGCTACCTACCAAAGTGCTGCACACTCTCATTTCACCCTCAGAGGCAGAAAAGAGGACTGCAAAGGACTCACGGGTCTCCCATGCTCTCCGCAAAGGACTCCCATTCCTCCTGCGGACCAAAGGTAACAACAAAAGCAGCTTTTTATTTGTAGAGCACACAACTTTTGGAAAATACACAGCTAAAACTGTTCCCGCTTTAAGTGCTTTACAGCACTTAAAGCGGGGACAGTTTTAGCTGTGTAATTTGAAAAACTTGCCTCTAAGTGCCTAGATGATGAAGTTCGAATGGGGGACCTGTGTCCACTTGCGTTGAGCATTCTTTCAGTGAGAAAGGATTTGGTTACCTTTTGACTCTTTAGCACTGATTCTCATTCTTGTCAATCAACTGTGAAATTTCTGTGTTAATTTCTAGCAGAGGTAATAGAGTTAGTCCAAAATCATAGGTGTATATAAGTCCAGGTGGACAAGTATGCCCAGAATCCCAGGCACTGAGCTGAAAAGGGGATCATTTCCCAGTGGGCCTCACGTCCCACAGAAACCGCTGTGCAAAAGTCGAGAAACAGATACAGAAAGTGACTGGCCTAAGGCTTGTCACTTGAATGTGAGTGGCTGAATGAGTGGCGGATGGTTGGAAATGAAATCCAAATCCCCTGACCTCTAATTTCAGAGGGTGCAGTGCCTCCCCAATGCCCGATTTTAGAGTTAAACGTCTTAGCAAGAGCTTCACTGCACTGAAGTCACCCTGAAAAGACATTAGCTTCCATCCGCACAGTCATTGCCCCCTGGTCTCTAATGAGAGTTTGCCCAGTTAAAGTTGCAACATTGGGTTTAACGTGAGAGATCTTGACTTTCAGCCTGTAACTTTTGAAAAGGGTCGATGTACTTAGGGCTTCCTGCTACAAAGTAAGAGTCAAGGACCCTCTTCCGCAAAGAGGAGCTGGCCTTAGTGGGAAATGGAGAATGAGCTCCTTTAAATCACCGCTCTGTCACCAATCATTAAGAAACCTTTCCAAGAACATACATGTATCGTGTCTCCAGGAGGGCTGGGATTTGTGCAAGGTTCTGAGTAACATGCTACCACAGGAAGGTGGAGGTCCTGCTCAGCCCTAGAGACAGACACACACATGCAAACACACACACAGAAACCTTAGACACACAACTGGTAGTGTCGAGCCAAAGACTTAGCAGTATGAGGAGGGCACTGAACCCACCCATGCTCCAAAGAAGGAGAGGCCTTTCCCTGATCCACACGTGCATTCTCCCTCCTTCTCCCCCAAACCTGCCTCCTCCTCAAGCCCACGCATTATTACATAGAACACGATTAGGCAGCGCTCTCAGGTTACAGAATTGTCAACGATGTTCTCGTTAAAACAACAGCACAGTCAAACAGACAGCATGCTAGCATGTGAAATGCGATCAGTTCTTTCAGACACGGCTCATGATGAATGGAGCCACACAAGGAGGACTGCAGCTATGCTGCGCCCCGAGCCGAACTGGGAGAATGGCTACCTACCAAAGTGCTGCACACTCTCATTTCACCCTCAGAGGCAGAAAAGAGGACTGCAAAGGACTCACGGGTCTCCCATGCTCTCCGCAAAGGACTCCCATTCCTCCTGCGGACCAAAGGTAACAACAAAAGCAGCTTTTTATTTGTAGAGCACACAACTTTTGGAAAATACACAGCTAAAACTGTCCCCGCTTTAAGTGCTTTACAGCACTTAAAGCGGGGACAGTTTTAGCTGTGTAATTTGAAAAACTTGCCTCTAAGTGCCTAGATGATGAAGTTCGAATGGGGGACCTGTGTCCACTTGCGTTGAGCATTCTTTCAGTGAGAAAGGATTTGGTTACCTTTTGACTCTTTAGCACTGATTCTCATTCTTGTCAATCAACTGTGAAATTTCTGTGTTAATTTCTAGCAGAGGTAATAGAGTTAGTCCAAAATCATAGGTGTATGTAAGTCCAGGTGGACAAGTATGCCCAGAATCCCAGGCACTGAGCTGAAAAGGGGATGATTTCCCAGTGGGCCTCACGTCCCACAGAAACCGCTGTGCAAAAGTCGAGAAACAGATACAGAAAGTGACTGGCCTAAGGCTTGTCACTTGAATGTGAGTGGCTGAATGAGTGGCGGATGGTTGGAAATGAAATCCAAATCCCCTGACCTCTAATTTCAGAGGGTGCAGTGCCTCCCCAATGCCCGATTTTAGAGTTAAACGTCTTAGCAAGAGCTTCACTGCACTGAAGTCACCCTGAAAAGACATTAGCTTCCATCCGCACAGTCATTGCCCCCTGGTCTCTAATGAGAGTTTGCCCAGTTAAAGTTGCAACATTGGGTTTAACGTGAGAGATCTTGACTTTCAGCCTGTAACTTTTGAAAAGGGTCGATGTACTTAGGGCTTCCTGCTACAAAGTAAGAGTCAAGGACCCTCTTCCGCAAAGAGGAGCTGGCCTTAGTGGGAAATGGAGAATGAGCTCCTTTAAATCACCGCTCTGTCACCAATCATTAAGAAACCTTTCCAAGAACATACATGTATCGTGACTCCAGGAGGGCTGGGATTTGTGCAAGGTTCTGAGTAACATGCTACCACAGGAAGGTGGAGGTCCTGCTCAGCCCTAGAGACAGACACACACATGCAAACACACACACAGAAACCTTAGACACACAACTGGTAGTGTCGAGCCAAAGACTTAGCAGGATGAGGAGGGCACTGAACCCACCCATGCTCCAAAGAAGGAGAGGCCTTTCCCTGATCCACACGTGCATTCTCCCTCCTTCTCCCCCAAACCTGCCTCCTCCTCAAGCCCACGCATTATTACATAGAACACGATTAGGCAGCGCTCTCAGGTTACAGAATTGTCAACGATGCTCTCGTTAAAACAACAGCACAGTCAAACAGACAGCATGCTAGCATGTGAAATGCGATCAGTTCTTTCAGACACGGCTCATGATGAATGGAGCCACACAAGGAGGACTGCAGCTATGCTGCGCCCCGAGCCGAACTGGGAGAATGGCTACCTACCAAAGTGCTGCACACTCTCATTTCACCCTCAGAGGCAGAAAAGAGGACTGCAAAGGACTCACGGGTCTCCCATGCTCTCCGCAAAGGACTCCCATTCCTCCTGCGGACCAAAGGTAACAACAAAAGCAGCTTTTTATTTGTAGAGCACACAACTTTTGGAAAATACACAGCTAAAACTGTCCCCGCTTTAAGTGCTTTACAGCACTTAAAGCGGGGACAGTTTTAGCTGTGTAATTTGAAAAACTTGCCTCTAAGTGCCTAGATGATGAAGTTCGAATGGGGGACCTGTGTCCACTTGCGTTGAGCATTCTTTCAGTGAGAAAGCATTTGGTTACATTTTGACTCTTTAGCACTGATTCTCATTCTTGTCAATCAACTGTGAAATTTCTGTGTTAATTTCTAGCAGAGGTAATAGAGTTAGTCCAAAATCATAGGTGTATATAAGTCCAGGTGGACAAGTATGCCCAGAATCCCAGGCACTGAGCTGAAAAGGGGATGATTTCCCAGTGGGCCTCACGTCCCACAGAAACCGCTGTGCAAAAGTCGAGAAACAGATACAGAAAGTGACTGGCCTAAGGCTTGTCACTTGAATGTGAGTGGCTGAATGAGTGGCGGATGGTTGGAAATGAAATCCAAATCCCCTGACCTCTAATTTCAGAGGGTGAAGTGCCTCCCCAATGCCCGATTTTAGAGTTAAACGTCTTAGCAAGAGCTTCACAGCACTGAAGTCACCCTGAAAAGACATCAGCTTCCATCCGCACAGTCATTGCCCCCTGGTCTCTAATGAGAGTTTGCCCAGTTAAAGTTGCAACATTGGGTTTAACGTGAGAGATCTTGACTTTCAGCCTGTAACTTTTGAAAAGGGTCGATGTACTTAGGGCTTCCTGCTACAAAGTAAGAGTCAAGGACCCTCTTCCGCAAAGAGGAGCTGGCCTTAGTGGGAAATGGAGAATGAGCTCCTTTAAATCACCGCTCTGTCACCAATCATTAAGAAACCTTTCCAAGAACATACATGTATCGTGTCTCCAGGAGGGCTGGGATTTGTGCAAGGTTCTGAGTAACATGCTACCACAGGAAGGTGGAGGTCCTGCTCAGCCCTAGAGACAGACACACACATGCAAACACACACACAGAAACCTTAGACACACAACTGGTAGTGTCGAGCCAAAGACTTAGCAGGATGAGGAGGGCACTGAACCCACCCATGCTCCAAAGAAGGAGAGGCCTTTCCCTGATCCACTCGTGCATTCTCCCTCCTTCTCCCCCAAACCTGCCTCCTCCTCAAGCCCACGCATTATTACATAGAATACGATTAGGCAGCGCTCTCAGGTTACAGAATTGTCAACGATGCTCTCGTTAAAACAACAGCACAGTCAAACAGACAGCATGCTAGCATGTGAAATGCGATCAGTTCTTTCAGACACGGCTCATGATGAATGGAGCCACACAAGGAGGACTGCAGCTATGCTGCGCCCGAGCCGAACTGGGAGAATGGCTACCTACCAAAGTGCTGCACACTCTCATTTCACCCTCAGAGGCAGAAAAGAGGACTGCAAAGGACTCAAGGGTCTCCCATGCTCTCCGCAAAGGACTCCCATTCCTCCAGCGGACCAAAGGTAACAACAAAAGCAGCTTTTTATTTGTAGAGCACACAACTTTTGGAAAATACACAGCTAAAACTGACAGTTTTAGCTGTGTAATTTGAAAAACTTGCCTCTAAGTGCCTAGATGATGAAGTTCGAATGGGGGACCTGTGTCCACTTGCGTTGAGCATTCTTTCAGTGAGAAAGGATTTGGTTACCTTTTGACTCTTTAGCACTGATTCTCATTCTTGTCAATCAACTGTGAAATTTCTGTGTTAATTTCTAGCAGAGGTAATAGAGTTAGTCCAAAATCATAGGTGTATATAAGTCCAGGTGGACAAGTATGCCCAGAATCCCAGGCACTGAGCTGAAAAGGGGATGATTTCCCAGTGGGCCTCACGTCCCACAGAAACCGCTGTGCAAAAGTCGAGAAACAGATACAGAAAGTGACTGGCCTAAGGCTTGTCACTTGAATGTGAGTGGCTGAATGAGTGGCGGATGGTGGGAAATGAAATCCAAATCCCCTGACCTCTAATTTCAGAGGGTGCAGTGCCTCCCCAATGCCCGATTTTAGAGTTAAACGTCTTAGCAAGAGCTTCACTGCACTGAAGTCACCCTGAAAAGACATTAGCTTCCATCCGCACAGTCATTGCCCCCTGGTCTCTAATGAGAGTTTGCCCAGTTAAAGTTGCAACATTGGGTTTAACGTGAGAGATCTTGACTTTCAGCCTGTAACTTTTGAAAAGGGTCGATGTACTTAGGGCTTCCTGCTACAAAGTAAGAGTCAAGGACCCTCTTCCGCAAAGAGGAGCTGGCCTTAGTGGGAAATGGAGAATGAGCTCCTTTAAATCACCGCTCTGTCACCAATCATTAAGAAACCTTTCCAAGAACATACATGTATCATGACTCCAGGAGGGCTGGGATTTGTGCAAGGTTCTGAGTAACATGCTACCACAGGAAGGTGGAGGTCCTGCTCAGCCCTAGAGACAGACACACACATGCAAACACACACACAGAAACCTTAGACACACAACTGGTAGTGTCGAGCCAAAGACTTAGCAGGATGAGGAGGGCACTGAACCCACCCATGCTCCAAAGAAGGAGAGGCCTTTCCCTGATCCACACGTGCATTCTCCCTCCTTCTCCCCCAAACCTGCCTCCTCCTCAAGCCCACGCATTATTACATAGAACACGATTAGGCAGCGCTCTCAGGTTACAGAATTGTCAACGATGCTCTCGTTAAAACAACAGCACAGTCAAACAGACAGCATGCTAGCATGTGAAATGCGATCAGTTCTTTCAGACACGGCTCATGATGAATGGAGCCACACAAGGAGGACTGCAGCTATGCTGCGCCCCGAGCCGAACTGGGAGAATGGCTACCTACCAAAGTGCTGCACACTCTCATTTCACCCTCAGAGGCAGAAAAGAGGACTGCAAAGGACTCACGGGTCTCCCATGCTCTCCGCAAAGGACTCCCATTCCTCCTGCGGACCAAAGGTAACAACAAAAGCAGCTTTTTATTTGTAGAGCACACAACTTTTGGAAAATACACAGCTAAAACTGTCCCCGCTTTAAGTGCTTTACAGCACTTAAAGCGGGGACAGTTTTAGCTGTGTAATTTGAAAAACTTGCCTCTAAGTGCCTAGATGATGAAGTTCGAATGGGGGACCTGTGTCCACTTGCGTTGAGCATTCTTTCAGTGAGAAAGCATTTGGTTACATTTTGACTCTTTAGCACTGATTCTCATTCTTGTCAATCAACTGTGAAATTTCTGTGTTAATTTCTAGCAGAGGTAATAGAGTTAGTCCAAAATCATAGGTGTATATAAGTCCAGGTGGACAAGTATGCCCAGAATCCCAGGCACTGAGCTGAAAAGGGGATGATTTCCCAGTGGGCCTCACGTCCCACAGAAACCGCTGTGCAAAAGTCGAGAAACAGATACAGAAAGTGACTGGCCTAAGGCTTGTCACTTGAATGTGAGTGGCTGAATGAGTGGCGGATGGTTGGAAATGAAATCCAAATCCCCTGACCTCTAATTTCAGAGGGTGAAGTGCCTCCCCAATGCCCGATTTTAGAGTTAAACGTCTTAGCAAGAGCTTCACAGCACTGAAGTCACCCTGAAAAGACATCAGCTTCCATCCGCACAGTCATTGCCCCCTGGTCTCTAATGAGAGTTTGCCCAGTTAAAGTTGCAACATTGGGTTTAACGTGAGAGATCTTGACTTTCAGCCTGTAACTTTTGAAAAGGGTCGATGTACTTAGGGCTTCCTGCTACAAAGTAAGAGTCAAGGACCCTCTTCCGCAAAGAGGAGCTGGCCTTAGTGGGAAATGGAGAATGAGCTCCTTTAAATCACCGCTCTGTCACCAATCATTAAGAAACCTTTCCAAGAACATACATGTATCGTGTCTCCAGGAGGGCTGGGATTTGTGCAAGGTTCTGAGTAACATGCTACCACAGGAAGGTGGAGGTCCTGCTCAGCCCTAGAGACAGACACACACATGCAAACACACACACAGAAACCTTAGACACACAACTGGTAGTGTCGAGCCAAAGACTTAGCAGGATGAGGAGGGCACTGAACCCACCCATGCTCCAAAGAAGGAGAGGCCTTTCCCTGATCCACTCGTGCATTCTCCCTCCTTCTCCCCCAAACCTGCCTCCTCCTCAAGCCCACGCATTATTACATAGAATACGATTAGGCAGCGCTCTCAGGTTACAGAATTGTCAACGATGCTCTCGTTAAAACAACAGCACAGTCAAACAGACAGCATGCTAGCATGTGAAATGCGATCAGTTCTTTCAGACACGGCTCATGATGAATGGAGCCACACAAGGAGGACTGCAGCTATGCTGCGCCCGAGCCGAACTGGGAGAATGGCTACCTACCAAAGTGCTGCACACTCTCATTTCACCCTCAGAGGCAGAAAAGAGGACTGCAAAGGACTCAAGGGTCTCCCATGCTCTCCGCAAAGGACTCCCATTCCTCCAGCGGACCAAAGGTAACAACAAAAGCAGCTTTTTATTTGTAGAGCACACAACTTTTGGAAAATACACAGCTAAAACTGACAGTTTTAGCTGTGTAATTTGAAAAACTTGCCTCTAAGTGCCTAGATGATGAAGTTCGAATGGGGGACCTGTGTCCACTTGCGTTGAGCATTCTTTCAGTGAGAAAGGATTTGGTTACCTTTTGACTCTTTAGCACTGATTCTCATTCTTGTCAATCAACTGTGAAATTTCTGTGTTAATTTCTAGCAGAGGTAATAGAGTTAGTCCAAAATCATAGGTGTATATAAGTCCAGGTGGACAAGTATGCCCAGAATCCCAGGCACTGTGCTGAAAAGGGGATCATTTCCCAATGGGCCTCACGTCCCACAGAAACCGCTGTGCAAAAGTCGAGAAACAGATACAGAAAGTGACTGGCCTAAGGCTTGTCACTTGAATGTGAGTGGCTGAATGAGTGGCGGATGGTTGGAAATGAAATCCAAATCCCCTGACCTCTAATTTCAGAGGGTGCAGTGCCTCCCCAATGCCCGATTTTAGAGTTAAACGTCTTAGCAAGAGCTTCACTGCACTGAAGTCACCCTGAAAAGACATCAGCTTCCATCCGCACAGTCATTGCCCCCTGGTCTCTAATGAGAGTTTGCCCAGTTAAAGTTGCAACATTGGGTTTAACGTGAGAGATCTTGACTTTCAGCCTGTAACTTTTGAAAAGGGTCGATGTACTTAGGGCTTCCTGCTACAAAGTAAGAGTCAAGGACCCTCTTCCGCAAAGAGGAGCTGGCCTTAGTGGGAAATGGAGAATGAGCTCCTTTAAATCACCGCTCTGTCACCAATCATTAAGAAACCTTTCCAAGAACATACATGTATCGTGTCTCCAGGAGGGCTGGGATTTGTGCAAGGTTCTGAGTAACATGCTACCACAGGAAGGTGGAGGTCCTGCTCAGCCCTAGAGACAGACACACACATGCAAACACACACACAGAAACCTTAGACACACAACTGGTAGTGTCGAGCCAAAGACTTAGCAGGATGAGGAGGGCACTGAACCCACCCATGCTCCAAAGAAGGAGAGGCCTTTCCCTGATCCACACGTGCATTCTCCCTCCTTCTCCCCCAAACCTGCCTCCTCCTCAAGCCCACGCATTATTACATAGAATACGATCAGGCAGCGCTCTCAGGTTACAGAATTGTCAACGATGCTCTCGTTAAAACAACAGCACAGTCAAACAGACAGCATGCTAGCATGTGAAATGCGATCAGTTCTTTCAGACACGGCTCATGATGAATGGAGCCACACAAGGAGGACTGCAGCTATGCTGTGCCCGAGCCGAACTGGGAGAATGGCTACCTACCAAAGTGCTGCACACTCTCATTTCACCCTCAGAGGCAGAAAAGAGGACTGCAAAGGACTCACGGGTCTCCCATGCTCTCCGCAAAGGACTCCCATTCCTCCTGCGGACCAAAGGTAACAACAAAAGCAGCTTTTTATTTGTAGAGCACACAATTTTTGGAAAATACACAGCTAAAACTGTCCCCGCTTTAAGTGCTGCAATTTGAAAAACTTGCCTCTAAGTGCCTAGATGATGAAGTTCGAATGGGGGACCTGTGTCCACTTGCGTTGAGCATTCTTTCAGTGAGAAAGGATTTGGTTACCTTTTGACTCTTTAGCACTGATTCTCATTCTTGTCAATCAACTGTGAAATTTCTGTGTTAATTTCTAGCAGAGGTAATAGAGTTAGTCCAAAATCATAGGTGTATATAAGTCCAGGTGGACAAGTATGCCCAGAATCCCAGGCACTGAGCTGAAAAGGGGATGATTTCCCAGTGGGCCTCACGTCCCACAGAAACCGCTGTGCAAAAGTCGAGAAACAGATACAGAAAGTGACTGGCCTAAGGCTTGTCACTTGAATGTGAGTGGCTGAATGAGTGGCGGATGGTTGGAAATGAAATCCAAATCCCCTGACCTCTAATTTCAGAGGGTGCAGTGCCTCCCCAATGCCCGATTTTAGAGTTAAACGTCTTAGCAAGAGCTTCACTGCACTGAAGTCACCCTGAAAAGACATTAGCTTCCATCCGCACAGTCATTGCCCCCTGGTCTCTAATGAGAGTTTGCCCAGTTAAAGTTGCAACATTGGGTTTAACGTGAGAGATCTTGACTTTCAGCCTGTAACTTTTGAAAAGGGTCGATGTACTTAGGGCTTCCTGCTACAAAGTAAGAGTCAAGGACCCTCTTCCGCAAAGAGGAGCTGGCCTTAGTGGGAAATGGAGAATGAGCTCCTTTAAATCACCGCTCTGTCACCAATCATTAAGAAACCTTTCCAAGAACATACATGTATCGTGTCTCCAGGAGGGCTGGGATTTGTGCAAGGTTCTGAGTAACATGCTACCACAGGAAGGTGGAGGTCCTGCTCAGCCCTAGAGACAGACACACACATGCAAACACACACACAGAAACCTTAGACACACAACTGGTAGTGTCGAGCCAAAGACTTAGCAGTATGAGGAGGGCACTGAACCCACCCATGCTCCAAAGAAGGAGAGGCCTTTCCCTGATCCACACGTGCATTCTCCCTCCTTCTCCCCCAAACCTGCCTCCTCCTCAAGCCCACGCATTATTACATAGAACACGATTAGGCAGCGCTCTCAGGTTACAGAATTGTCAACGATGCTCTCGTTAAAACAACAGCACAGTCAAACAGACAGCATGCTAGCATGTGAAATGCGATCAGTTCTTTCAGACACGGCTCATGATGAATGGAGCCACACAAGGAGGACTGCAGCTATGCTGCGCCCCGAGCCGAACTGGGAGAATGGCTACCTACCAAAGTGCTGCACACTCTCATTTCACCCTCAGAGGCAGAAAAGAGGACTGCAAAGGACTCACGGGTCTCCCATGCTCTCCGCAAAGGACTCCCATTCCTCCTGCGGACCAAAGGTAACAACAAAAGCAGCTTTTTATTTGTAGAGCACACAACTTTTGGAAAATACACAGCTAAAACTGTTCCCGCTTTAAGTGCTTTACAGCACTTAAAGCGGGGACAGTTTTAGCTGTGTGATTTGAAAAACTTGCCTCTAAGTGCCTAGATGATGAAGTTCGAATGGGGGACCTGTGTCCACTTGCGTTGAGCATTCTTTCAGTGAGAAAGGATTTGGTTACCTTTTGACTCTTTAGCACTGATTCTCATTCTTGTCAATCAACTGTGAAATTTCTGTGTTAATTTCTAGCAGAGGTAATAGAGTTAGTCCAAAATCATAGGTGTATGTAAGTCCAGGTGGACAAGTATGCCCAGAATCCCAGGCACTGAGCTGAAAAGGGGATGATTTCCCAGTGGGCCTCACGTCCCACAGAAACCGCTGTGCAAAAGTCGAGAAACAGATACAGAAAGTGACTGGCCTAAGGCTTGTCACTTGAATGTGAGTGGCTGAATGAGTGGCGGATGGTTGGAAATGAAATCCAAATCCCCTGACCTCTAATTTCAGAGGGTGCAGTGCCTCCCCAATGCCCGATTTTAGAGTTAAACGTCTTAGCAAGAGCTTCACTGCACTGAAGTCACCCTGAAAAGACATTAGCTTCCATCCGCACAGTCATTGCCCCCTGGTCTCTAATGAGAGTTTGCCCAGTTAAAGTTGCAACATTGGGTTTAACGTGAGAGATCTTGACTTTCAGCCTGTAACTTTTGAAAAGGGTCGATGTACTTAGGGCTTCCTGCTACAAAGTAAGAGTCAAGGACCCTCTTCCGCAAAGAGGAGCTGGCCTTAGTGGGAAATGGAGAATGAGCTCCTTTAAATCACCGCTCTGTCACCAATCATTAAGAAACCTTTCCAAGAACATACATGTATCGTGACTCCAGGAGGGCTGGGATTTGTGCAAGGTTCTGAGTAACATGCTACCACAGGAAGGTGGAGGTCCTGCTCAGCCCTAGAGACAGACACACACATGCAAACACACACACAGAAACCTTAGACACACAACTGGTAGTGTCGAGCCAAAGACTTAGCAGGATGAGGAGGGCACTGAACCCACCCATGCTCCAAAGAAGGAGAGGCCTTTCCCTGATCCACACGTGCATTCTCCCTCCTTCTCCCCCAAACCTGCCTCCTCCTCAAGCCCACGCATTATTACATAGAACACGATTAGGCAGCGCTCTCAGGTTACAGAATTGTCAACGATGCTCTCGTTAAAACAACAGCACAGTCAAACAGACAGCATGCTAGCATGTGAAATGCGATCAGTTCTTTCAGACACGGCTCATGATGAATGGAGCCACACAAGGAGGACTGCAGCTATGCTGCGCCCCGAGCCGAACTGGGAGAATGGCTACCTACCAAAGTGCTGCACACTCTCATTTCACCCTCAGAGGCAGAAAAGAGGACTGCAAAGGACTCACGGGTCTCCCATGCTCTCCGCAAAGGACTCCCATTCCTCCTGCGGACCAAAGGTAACAACAAAAGCAGCTTTTTATTTGTAGAGCACACAACTTTTGGAAAATACACAGCTAAAACTGTCCCCGCTTTAAGTGCTTTACAGCACTTAAAGCGGGGACAGTTTTAGCTGTGTAATTTGGAAAACTTGCCTCTAAGTGCCTAGATGATGAAGTTCGAATGGGGGACCTGTGTCCACTTGCGTTGAGCATTCTTTCAGTGAGAAAGGATTTGGTTACCTTTTGACTCTTTAGCACTGATTCTCATTCTTGTCAATCAACTGTGAAATTTCTGTGTTAATTTCTAGCAGAGGTAATAGAGTTAGTCCAAAATCATAGGTGTATATAAGTCCAGGTGGACAAGTATGCCCAGAATCCCAGGCACTGAGCTGAAAAGGGGATCATTTCCCAGTGGGCCTCACGTCCCACAGAAACCGCTGTGCAAAAGTCGAGAAACAGATACAGAAAGTGACTGGCCTAAGGCTTGTCACTTGAATGTGAGTGGCTGAATGAGTGGCGGATGGTGGGAAATGAAATCCAAATCCCCTGACCTCTAATTTCAGAGGGTGCAGTGCCTCCCCAATGCCCGATTTTAGAGTTAAACGTCTTAGCAAGAGCTTCACTGCACTGAAGTCACCCTGAAAAGACATCAGCTTCCATCCGCACAGTCATTGCCCCCTGGTCTCTAATGAGAGTTTGCCCAGTTAAAGTTGCAACATTGGGTTTAACGTGAGAGATCTTGACTTTCAGCCTGTAACTTTTGAAAAGGGTCGATGTACTTAGGGCTTCCTGATACAAAGTAAGAGTCAAGGACCCTCTTCCGCAAAGAGAAGCTGGCCTTAGTGGGAAATGGAGAATGAGCTCCTTTAAATCACCGCTCTGTCACCAATCATTAAGAAACCTTTCCAAGAACATACATGTATCGTGTCTCCAGGAGGGCTGGGATTTGTGCAAGGCTCTGAGTAACATGCTACCACAGGAAGGTGGAGGTCCTGCTCAGCCCTAGAGACAGACACACACATGCAAACACACACACAGAAACCTTAGACACACAACTGGTAGTGTCAAGCCAAAGACATAGCAGTATGAGGAGGGCACTGAACCCACCCATGCTCCAAAGAAGGAGAGGCCTTTCCCTGATCCACACGTGCATTCTCCCTCCTTCTCCCCCAAACCTGCCTCCTCCTCAAGCCCACGCATTATTACATAGAACACGATTAGGCAGCGCTCTCAGGTTACAGAATTGTCAACGATGCTCTCGTTAAAACAACAGCACAGTCAAACAGACAGCATGCTAGCATGTGAAATGCGATCAGTTCTTTCAGACACGGCTCATGATGAATGGAGCCACACAAGGAGGACTGCAGCTATGCTGCGCCCCGAGCCGAACTGGGAGAATGGCTACCTACCAAAGTGCTGCACACTCTCATTTCACCCTCAGAGGCAGAAAAGAGGACTTCAAAGGACTCACGGGTCTCCCATGCTCTCCGCAAAGGACTCCCATTCCTCCTGCGGACCAAAGGTAACAACAAAAGCAGCTTTTTATTTGTAGAGCACACAACTTTTGGAAAATACACAGCTAAAACTGACAGTTTTAGCTGTGTAATTTGAAAAACTTGCCTCTAAGTGCCTAGATGATGAAGTTCGAATGGGGGACCTGTGTCCACTTGCGTTGAGCATTCTTTCAGTGAGAAAGGATTTGGTTACCTTTTGACTCTTTAGCACTGATTCTCATTCTTGTCAATCAACTGTGAAATTTCTGTGTTAATTTCTAGCAGAGGTAATAGAGTTAGTCCAAAATCATAGGTGTATATAAGTCCAGGTGGACAAGTATGCCCAGAATCCCAGGCACTGAGCTGAAAAGGGGATGATTTCCCAGTGGGCCTCACGTCCCACAGAAACCGCTGTGCAAAAGTCGAGAAACAGATACAGAAAGTGACTGGCCTAAGGCTTGTCACTTGAATGTGAGTGGCTGAATGAGTGGCGGATGGTTGGAAATGAAATCCAAATCCCCTGACCTCTAATTTCAGAGGGTGCAGTGCCTCCCCAATGCCCGATTTTAGAGTTAAACGTCTTAGCAAGAGCTTCACTGCACTGAAGTCACCCTGAAAAGACATTAGCTTCCATCCGCACAGTCATTGCCCCTGGTCTCTAATGAGAGTTTGCCCAGTTAAAGTTGCAACATTGGGTTTAACGTGAGAGATCTTGACTTTCAGCCTGTAACTTTTGAAAAGGGTCGATGTACTTAGGGCTTCCTGCTACAAAGTAAGAGTCAAGGACCCTCTTCCGCAAAGAGGAGCTGGCCTTAGTGGGAAATGGAGAATGAGCTCCTTTAAATCACCGCTCTGTCACCAATCATTAAGAAACCTTTCCAAGAACATACATGTATCGTGTCTCCAGGAGGGCTGGGATTTGTGCAAGGTTCTGAGTAACATGCTACCACAGGAAGGTGGAGGTCCTGCTCAGCCCTAGAGACAGACACACACATGCAAACACACACACAGAAACCTTAGACACACAACTGGTAGTGTCGAGCCAAAGACTTAGCAGTATGAGGAGGGCACTGAACCCACCCATGCTCCAAAGAAGGAGAGGCCTTTCCCTGATCCACACGTGCATTCTCCCTCCTTCTCCCCCAAACCTGCCTCCTCCTCAAGCCCACGCATTATTACATAGAACACGATTAGGCAGCGCTCTCAGGTTACAGAATTGTCAACGATGCTCTTGTTAAAACAACAGCACAGTCAAACAGACAGCATGCTAGCATGTGAAATGCGATCAGTTCTTTCAGACACGGCTCATGATGAATGGAGCCACACAAGGAGGACTGCAGCTATGCTGCGCCCCGAGCCGAACTGGGAGAATGGCTACCTACCAAAGTGCTGCACACTCTCATTTCACCCTCAGAGGCAGAAAAGAGGACTGCAAAGGACTCACGGGTCTCCCATGCTCTCCGCAAAGGACTCGCATTCCTCCTGCGGACCAAAGGTAACAACAAAAGCAGCTTTTTATTTGTAGAGCACACAACTTTTGGAAAATACACAGCTAAAACTGTCCCCGCTTTAAGTGCTTTACAGCACTTAAAGCGGGGACAGTTTTAGCTGTGTAATTTGAAAAACTTGCCTCTAAGTGCATAGATGATGAAGTTCGAATGGGGGACCTGTGTCCACTTGCGTTGAGCATTCTTTCAGTGAGAAAGGATTTGGTTACCTTTTGACTCTTTAGCACTGATTCTCATTCTTGTCAATCAACTGTGAAATTTCTGTGTTAATTTCTAGCAGAGGTAATAGAGTTAGTCCAAAATCATAGGTGTATATAAGTCCAGGTGGACAAGTATGCCCAGAATCCCAGGCACTGAGCTGAAAAGGGGATCATTTCCCAGTGGGCCTCACGTCCCACAGAAACCGCTGTGCAAAAGTCGAGAAACAGATACAGAAAGTGACTGGCCTAAGGCTTGTCACTTGAATGTGAGTGGCTGAATGAGTGGCGGATGGTTGGAAATGAAATCCAAATCCCCTGACCTCTAATTTCAGAGGGTGCAGTGCCTCCCCAATGCCCGATTTTAGAGTTAAACGTCTTAGCAAGAGCTTCACTGCACTGAAGTCACCCTGAAAAGACATTAGCTTCCATCCGCACAGTCATTGCCCCCTGGTCTCTAATGAGAGTTTGCCCAGTTAAAGTTGCAACATTGGGTTTAACGTGAGAGATCTTGACTTTCAGCCTGTAACTTTTGAAAAGGGTCGATGTACTTAGGGCTTCCTGCTACAAAGTAAGAGTCAAGGACCCTCTTCCGCAAAGAGGAGCTGGCCTTAGTGGGAAATGGAGAATGAGCTCCTTTAAATCACCGCTCTGTCACCAATCATTAAGAAACCTTTCCAAGAACATACATGTATCGTGTCTCCAGGAGGGCTGGGATTTGTGCAAGGTTCTGAGTAACATGCTACCACAGGAAGGTGGAGGTCCTGCTCAGCCCTAGAGACAGACACACACATGCAAACACACACACAGAAACCTTAGACACACAACTGGTAGTGTCGAGCCAAAGACTTAGCAGGATGAGGAGGGCACTGAACCCACCCATGCTCCAAAGAAGGAGAGGCCTTTCCCTGATCCACACGTGCATTCTCCCTCCTTCTCCCCCAAACCTGCCTCCTCCTCAAGCCCACGCATTATTACATAGAACACGATTAGGCAGCGCTCTCAGGTTACAGAATTGTCAACGATGCTCTCGTTAAAACAACAGCACAGTCAAACAGACAGCATGCTAGCATGTGAAATGCGATCAGTTCTTTCAGACACGGCTCATGAAGAATGGAGCCACACAAGGAGGACTGCAGCTATGCTGCGCCCCGAGCCGAACTGGGAGAATGGCTACCTACCAAAGTGCTGCACACTCTCATTTCACCCTCAGAGGCAGAAAAGAGGACTGCAAAGGACTCACGGGTCTCCCATGCTCTCCGCAAAGGACTCCCATTCCTCCTGCGGACCAAAGGTAACAACAAAAGCAGCTTTTTATTTGTAGAGCACACAACTTTTGGAAAATACACAGCTAAAACTGTCCCCGCTTTAAGTGCTTTACAGCACTTAAAGCGGGGACAGTTTTAGCTGTGTAATTTGAAAAACTTGCCTCTAAGTGCCTAGATGATGAAGTTCGAATGGGGGACCTGTGTCCACTTGCGTTGAGCATTCTTTCAGTGAGAAAGGATTTGGTTACCTTTTGACTCTTTAGCACTGATTCTCATTCTTGTCAATCAACTGTGAAATTTCTGTGTTAATTTCTAGCAGAGGTAATAGAGTTAGTCCAAAATCATAGGTGTATATAAGTCCAGGTGGACAAGTATGCCCAGAATCCCAGGCACTGAGCTGAAAAGGGGATCATTTCCCAGTGGGCCTCACGTCCCACAGAAACCGCTGTGCAAAAGTCGAGAAACAGATATAGAAAGTGACTGGCCTAAGGCTTGTCACTTGAATGTGAGTGGCTGAATGAGTGGCGGATGGTTGGAAATGAAATCCAAATCCCCTGACCTCTAATTTCAGAGGGTGCAGTGCCTCCCCAATGCCCGATTTTAGAGTTAAACGTCTTAGCAAGAGCTTCACTGCACTGAAGTCACCTTGAAAAGACATAAGCTTCCATCCGCACAGTCATTGCCCCCTGGTCTCTAATGAGAGTTTGCCCAGTTAAAGTTGCAACATTGGGTTTAACGTGAGAGATCTTGACTTTCAGCCTGTAACTTTTGAAAAGGGTCGATGTACTTAGGGCTTCCTGCTACAAAGTAAGAGTCAAGGACCCTCTTCCGCAAAGGGGAGCTGGCCTTAGTGGGAAATGGAGAATGAGCTCCTTTAAATCACCGCTCTGTCACCAATCATTAAGAAACCTTTCCAAGAACATACATGTATCGTGTCTCCAGGAGGGCTGGGATTTGTGCAAGGTTCTGAGTAACATGCTACCACAGGAAGGTGGAGGTCCTGCTCAGCCCTAGAGACAGACACACACATGCAAACACACACACAGAAACCTTAGACACACAACTGGTAGTGTCGAGCCAAAGACTTAGCAGTATGAGGAGGGCACTGAACCCACCCATGCTCCAAAGAAGGAGAGGCCTTTCCCTGATCCACACGTGCATTCTCCCTCCTTCTCCCCCAAACCTGCCTCCTCCTCAAGCCCACGCATTATTACATAGAACACGATTAGGCAGCGCTCTCAGGTTACAGAATTGTCAACGATGCTCTCGTTAAAACAACAGCACAGTCAAACAGACAGCATGCTAGCATGTGAAATGCGATCAGTTCTTTCAGACACGGCTCATGATGAATGGAGCCACACAAGGAGGACTGCAGCTATGCTGCGCCCCGAGCCGAACTGGGAGAATGGCTACCTACCAAAGTGCTGCACACTCTCATTTCACCCTCAGAGGCAGAAAAGAGGACTGCAAAGGACTCACGGGTCTCCCATGCTCTCCGCAAAGGACTCCCATTCCTCCTGCGGACCAAAGGTAACAACAAAAGCAGCTTTTTATTTGTAGAGCACCCAACTTTTGGAAAATACACAGCTAAAACTGTCCCCGCTTTAAGTGCTGTAAAGCACTTAAAGCGGGGACAGTTTTAGCTGTGTAATTTGAAAAACTTGCCTCTAAGTGCCTAGATGATGAAGTTCGAATGGGGGACCTGTGTCCACTTGCGTTGAGCATTCTTTCAGTGAGAAAGGATTTGGTTACCTTTTGACTCTTTAGCACTGATTCTCATTCTTGTCAATCAACTGTGAAATTTCTGTGTTAATTTCTAGCAGAGGTAATAGAGTTAGTCCAAAATCATAGGTGTATATAAGTCCAGGTGGACAAGTATGCCCAGAATCCCAGGAACTGAGCTGAAAAGGGGATGATTTCCCAGTGGGCCTCACGTCCCACAGAAACCGCTGTGCAAAAGTCGAGAAACAGATACAGAAAGTGACTGGCCTAAGGCTTGTCACTTGAATGTGAGTGGCTGAATGAGTGGCGGATGGTTGGAAATGAAATCCAAATCCCCTGACCTCTAATTTCAGAGGGTGCAGTGCCTCCCCAATGCCCGATTTTAGAGTTAAACGTCTTAGCAAGAGCTTCACTGCACTGAAGTCACCCTGAAAAGACATCAGCTTCCATCCGCACAGTCATTGCCCCCTGGTCTCTAATGAGAGTTTGCCCAGTTAAAGTTGCAACATTGGGTTTAACGTGAGAGATCTTGACTTTCAGCCTGTAACTTTTGAAAAGGGTCGATGTACTTAGGGCTTCCTGCTACAAAGTAAGAGTCAAGGACCCTCTTCCGCAAAGAGGAGCTGGCCTTAGTGGGAAATGGAGAATGAGCTCCTTTAAATCACCGCTCTGTCACCAATCATTAAGAAACCTTTCCAAGAACATACATGTATCGTGTCTCCAGGAGGGCTGGGATTTGTGCAAGGTTCTGAGTAACATGCTACCACAGGAAGGTGGAGGTCCTGCTCAGCCCTAGAGACAGACACACACATGCAAACACACACACAGAAACCTTAGACACACAACTGGTAGTGTCGAGCCAAAGACTTAGCAGGATGAGGAGGGCACTGAACCCACCCATGCTCCAAAGAAGGAGAGGCCTTTCCCTGATCCACACGTGCATTCTCCCTCCTTCTCCCCCAAACCTGCCTCCTCCTCAAGCCCACGCATTATTACATAGAACACGATTAGGCAGCGCTCTCAGGTTACAGAATTGTCAACGATGCTCTCGTTAAAACAACAGCACAGTCAAACAGACAGCATGCTAGCATGTGAAATGCGATCAGTTCTTTCAGACACGGCTCATGATGAATGGAGCCACACAAGGAGGACTGCAGCTATGCTGCGCCCCGAGCCGAACTGGGAGAATGGCTACCTACCAAAGTGCTGCACACTCTCATTTCACCCTCAGAGGCAGAAAAGAGGACTGCAAAGGACTCACGGGTCTCCCATGCTCTCCGCAAAGGACTCCCATTCCTCCTGCGGACCAAAGGTAACAACAAAAGCAGCTTTTTATTTGTAGAGCACACAACTTTTGGAAAATACACAGCTAAAACTGTCCCCGCTTTAAGTGCTTTACAGCACTTAAAGCGGGGACAGTTTTAGCTGTGTAATTTGAAAAACTTGCCTCTAAGTGCCTAGATGATGAAGTTCGAATGGGGGACCTGTGTCCACTTGCGTTGAGCATTCTTTCAGTGAGAAAGGATTTGGTTACCTTTTGACTCTTTAGCACTGATTCTCATTCTTGTCAATCAACTGTGAAATTTCTGTGTTAATTTCTAGCAGAGGTAATAGAGTTAGTCCAAAATCATAGGTGTATATAAGTCCAGGTGGACAAGTATGCCCAGAATCCCAGGCACTGAGCTGAAAAGGGGATGATTTCCCAGTGGGCCTCACGTCCCACAGAAACCGCTGTGCAAAAGTCGAGAAACAGATACAGAAAGTGACTGGCCTAAGGCTTGTCACTTGAATGTGAGTGGCTGAATGAGTGGCGGATGGTTGGAAATGAAATCCAAATCCCCTGACCTCTAATTTCAGAGGGTGCAGTGCCTCCCCAATGCCCGATTTTAGAGTTAAACGTCTTAGCAAGAGCTTCACTGCACTGAAGTCACCCTGAAAAGACATCAGCTTCCATCCGCACAGTCATTGCCCCCTGGTCTCTAATGAGAGTTTGCCCAGTTAAAGTTGCAACATTGGCTTTAACGTGAGAGATCTTGACTTTCAGCCTGTAACTTTTGAAAAGGGTCGATGTACTTAGGGCTTCCTGCTACAAAGTAAGAGTCAAGGACCCTCTTCCGCAAAGAGGAGCTGGCCTTAGTGGGAAATGGAGAATGAGCTCCTTTAAATCACCGCTCTGTCACCAATCATTAAGAAACCTTTCCAAGAACATACATGTATCGTGTCTCCAGGAGGGCTGGGATTTGTGCAAGGTTCTGAGTAACATGCTACCACAGGAAGGTGGAGGTCCTGCTCAGCTCTAGAGACAGACACACACATGCAAACACACACACAGAAACCTTAGACACACAACTGGTAGTGTCGAGCCAAAGACTTAGCAGGATGAGGAGGGCACTGAACCCACCCATGCTCCAAAGAAGGAGAGGCCTTTCCCTGATCCACACGTGCATTCTCCCTCCTTCTCCCCCAAACCTGCCTCCTCCTCAAGCCCACGCATTATTACATAGAACACGATTAGGCAGCGCTCTCAGGTTACAGAATTGTCAACGATGCTCTCGTTAAAACAACAGCACAGTCAAACAGACAGCATGCTAGCATGTGAAATGCGATCAGTTCTTTCAGACACGGCTCATGATGAATGGAGCCACACAAGGAGGACTGCAGCTATGCTGCGCCCCGAGCCGAACTGGGAGAATGGCTACCTACCAAAGTGCTGCACACTCTCATTTCACCCTCAGAGGCAGAAAAGAGGACTGCAAAGGACTCACGGGTCTCCCATGCTCTCCGCAAAGGACTCCCATTCCTCCTGCGGACCAAAGGTAACAACAAAAGCAGCTTTTTATTTGTAGAGCACACAACTTTTGGAAAATACACAGCTAAAACTGTCCCCGCTTTAAGTGCTTTACAGCACTTAAAGCGGGGACAGTTTTAGCTGTGTAATTTGAAAAACTTGCCTCTAAGTGCCTAGATGATGAAGTTCGAATGGGGGACCTGTGTCCACTTGCGTTGAGCATTCTTTCAGTGAGAAAGGATTTGGTTACCTTTTGACTCTTTAGCACTGATTCTCATTCTTGTCAATCAACTGTGAAATTTCTGTGTTAATTTCTAGCAGAGGTAATAGAGTTAGTCCAAAATCATAGGTGTATATAAGTCCAGGTGGACAAGTATGCCCAGAATCCCAGGCACTGAGCTGAAAAGGGGATCATTTCCCAGTGGGCCTCACGTCCCACAGAAACTGCTGTGCAAAAGTCGAGAAACAGATACAGAAAGTGACTGGCCTAAGGCTTGTCACTTGAATGTGAGTGGCTGAATGAGTGGCGGATGGTTGGAAATGAAATCCAAATCCCCTGACCTCTAATTTCAGAGGGTGCAGTGCCTCCCCAATGCCCGATTTTAGAGTTAAACGTCTTAGCAAGAGCTTCACTGCACTGAAGTCACCCTGAAAAGACATCAGCTTCCATCCGCACAGTCATTGCCCCCTGGTCTCTAATGAGAGTTTGCCCAGTTAAAGTTGCAACATTGGGTTTAACGTGAGAGATCTTGACTTTCAGCCTGTAACTTTTGAAAAGGGTCGATGTACTTAGGGCTTCCTGCTACAAAGTAAGAGTCAAGGACCCTCTTCCGCAAAGAGGAGCTGGCCTTAGTGGGAAATGGAGAATGAGCTCCTTTAAATCACCGCTCTGTCACCAATCATTAAGAAACCTTTCCAAGAACATACATGTATCGTGTCTCCAGGAGGGCTGGGATTTGTGCAAGGTTCTGAGTAACATGCTACCACAGGAAGGTGGAGGTCCTGCTCAGCCCTAGAGACAGACACACACATGCAAACACACACACAGAAACCTTAGACACACAACTGGTAGTGTCGAGCCAAAGATTTAGCAGGATGAGGAGGGCACTGAACCCACCCATGCTCCAAAGAAGGAGAGGCCTTTCCCTGATCCACACGTGCATTCTCCCTCCTTCTCCCCCAAACCTGCCTCCTCCTCAAGCCCACGCATTATTACATAGAACACGATTAGGCAGCGCTCTCAGGTTACAGAATTGTCAACGATGCTCTCGTTAAAACAACAGCACAGTCAAACAGACAGCATGCTAGCATGTGAAATGCGATCAGTTCTTTCAGACACGGCTCATGATGAATGGAGCCACACAAGGAGGACTGCAGCTATGCTGCGCCCCGAGCCGAACTGGGAGAATGGCTACCTACCAAAGTGCTGCACACTCTCATTTCACCCTCAGAGGCAGAAAAGAGGACTGCAAAGGACTCACGGGTCTCCCATGCTCTCCGCAAAGGACTCCCATTCCTCCTGCGGACCAAAGGTAACAACAAAAGCAGCTTTTTATTTGTAGAGCACACAACTTTTGGAAAATACACAGCTAAAACTGTCCCCGCTTTAAGTGCTTTACAGCACTTAAAGCGGGGACAGTTTTAGCTGTGTAATTTGAAAAACTTGCCTCTAAGTGCCTAGATGATGAAGTTCGAATGGGGGACCTGTGTCCACTTGCGTTGAGCATTCTTTCAGTGAGAAAGGATTTGGTTACCTTTTGACTCTTTAGCACTGATTCTCATTCTTGTCAATCAACTGTGAAATTTCTGTGTTAATTTCTAGCAGAGGTAATAGAGTTAGTCCAAAATCATAGGTGTATATAAGTCCAGGTGGACAAGTATGCCCAGAATCCCAGGCACTGAGCTGAAAAGGGGATGATTTCCCAGTGGGCCTCACGTCCCACAGAAACCGCTGTGCAAAAGTCGAGAAACAGATACAGAAAGTGACTGGCCTAAGGCTTGTCACTTGAATGTGAGTGGCTGAATGAGTGGCGGATGGTTGGAAATGAAATCCAAATCCCCTGACCTCTAATTTCAGAGGGTGCAGTGCCTCCCCAATGCCCGATTTTAGAGTTAAACGTCTTAGCAAGAGCTTCACTGCACTGAAGTCACCCTGAAAAGACATCAGCTTCCATCCGCACAGTCATTGCCCCCTGGTCTCTAATGAGAGTTTGCCCAGTTAAAGTTGCAACATTGGGTTTAACGTGAGAGATCTTGACTTTCAGCCTGTAACTTTTGAAAAGGGTCGATGTACTTAGGGCTTCCTGCTACAAAGTAAGAGTCAAGGACCCTCTTCCGCAAAGAGGAGCTGGCCTTAGTGGGAAATGGAGAATGAGCTCCTTTAAATCACCGCTCTGTCACCAATCATTAAGAAACCTTTCCAAGAACATACATGTATCGTGTCTCCAGGAGGGCTGGGATTTGTGCAAGGTTCTGAGTAACATGCTACCACAGGAAGGTGGAGGTCCTGCTCAGCCCTAGAGACAGACACACACATGCAAACACACACACAGAAACCTTAGACACACAACTGGTAGTGTCGAGCCAAAGACTTAGCAGTATGAGGAGGGCACTGAACCCACCCATGCTCCAAAGAAGGAGAGGCCTTTCCCTGATCCACACGTGCATTCTCCCTCCTTCTCCCCCAAACCTGCCTCCTCCTCAAGCCCACGCCTTATTACATAGAACACGATTAGGCAGCGCTCTCAGGTTACAGAATTGTCAACGATGCTCTCGTTAAAACAACAGCACAGTCAAACAGACAGCATGCTAGCATGTGAAATGCGATCAGTTCTTTCAGACACGGCTCATGATGAATGGAGCCACACAAGGAGGACTGCAGCTATGCTGCGCCCCGAGCCGAACTGGGAGAATGGCTGCCTACCAAAGTGCTGCACACTCTCATTTCACCCTCAGAGGCAGAAAAGAGGACTGCAAAGGACTCACGGGTCTCCCATGCTCTCCGCAAAGGACTCCCATTCCTCCTGCGGACCAAAGGTAACAACAAAAGCAGCTTTTTATTTGTAGAGCACACAACTTTTGGAAAATACACAGCTAAAACTGTCCCCGCTTTAAGTGCTTTACAGCACTTAAAGCGGGGACAGTTTTAGCTGTGTAATTTGAAAAACTTGCCTCTAAGTGCCTAGATGATGAAGTTCGAATGGGGGACCTGTGTCCACTTGCGTTGAGCATTCTTTCAGTGAGAAAGGATTTGGTTACCTTTTGACTCTTTAGCACTGATTCTCATTCTTGTCAATCAACTGTGAAATTTCTGTGTTAATTTCTAGCAGAGGTAATAGAGTTAGTCCAAAATCATAGGTGTATATAAGTCCAGGTGGACAAGTATGCCCAGAATCCCAGGCACTGAGCTGAAAAGGGGATGATTTCCCAGTGGGCCTCACGTCCCACAGAAACCGCTGTGCAAAAGTCGAGAAACAGATACAGAAAGTGACTGGCCTAAGGCTTGTCACTTGAATGTGAGTGGCTGAATGAGTGGCGGATGGTTGGAAATGAAATCCAAATCCCCTGACCTCTAATTTCAGAGGGTGCAGTGCCTCCCCAATGCCCGATTTTAGAGTTAAACGTCTTAGCAAGAGCTTCACTGCACTGAAGTCACCCTGAAAAGACATCAGCTTCCATCCGCACAGTCATTGCCCCCTGGTCTCTAATGAGAGTTTGCCCAGTTAAAGTTGCAACATTGGGTTTAACGTGAGAGATCTTGACTTTCAGCCTGTAACTTTTGAAAAGGGTCGATGTACTTAGGGCTTCCTGCTACAAAGTAAGAGTCAAGGACCCTCTTCCGCAAAGAGGAGCTGGCCTTAGTGGGAAATGGAGAATGAGCTCCTTTAAATCACCGCTCTGTCACCAATCATTAAGAAACCTTTCCAAGAACATACATGTATCGTGTCTCCAGGAGGGCTGGGATTTGTGCAAGGTTCTGAGTAACATGCTACCACAGGAAGGTGGAGGTCCTGCTCAGCCCTAGAGACAGACACACACATGCAAACACACACACAGAAACCTTAGACACACAACTGGTAGTGTCGAGCCAAAGACTTAGCAGTATGAGGAGGGCACTGAACCCACCCATGCTCCAAAGAAGGAGAGGCCTTTCCCTGATCCACACGTGCATTCTCCCTCCTTCTCCCCCAAACCTGCCTCCTCCTCAAGCCCACGCATTATTACATAGAACACGATTAGGCAGCGCTCTCAGGTTACAGAATTGTCAACGATGCTCTCGTTAAAACAACAGCACAGTCAAACAGACAGCATGCTAGCATGTGAAATGCGATCAGTTCTTTCAGACACGGCTCATGATGAATGGAGCCACACAAGGAGGACTGCAGCTATGCTGCGCCCCGAGCCGAACTGGGAGAATGGCTACCTACCAAAGTGCTGCACACTCTCATTTCACCCTCAGAGGCAGAAAAGAGGACTGCAAAGGACTCACGGGTCTCCCATGCTCTCCGCAAAGGACTCCCATTCCTCCTGCGGACCAAAGGTAACAACAAAAGCAGCTTTTTATTTGTAGAGCACACAACTTTTGGAAAATACACAGCTAAAACTGTCCCCGCTTTAAGTGCTTTACAGCACTTAAAGCGGGGACAGTTTTAGCTGTGTAATTTGAAAAACTTGCCTCTAAGTGCCTAGATGATGAAGTTCGAATGGGGGACCTGTGTCCACTTGCGTTGAGCATTCTTTCAGTGAGAAAGGATTTGGTTACCTTTTGACTCTTTAGCACTGATTCTCATTCTTGTCAATCAACTGTGAAATTTCTGTGTTAATTTCTAGCAGAGGTAATAGAGTTAGTCCAAAATCATAGGTGTATATAAGTCCAGGTGGACAAGTATGCCCAGAATCCCAGGCACTGAGCTGAAAAGGGGATGATTTCCCAGTGGGCCTCACGTCCCACAGAAACCGCTGTGCAAAAGTCGAGAAACAGATACAGAAAGTGACTGGCCTAAGGCTTGTCACTTGAATGTGAGTGGCTGAATGAGTGGCGGATGGTTGGAAATGAAATCCAAATCCCCTGACCTCTAATTTCAGAGGGTGCAGTGCCTCCCCAATGCCCGATTTTAGAGTTAAACGTCTTAGCAAGAGCTTCACTGCACTGAAGTCACCCTGAAAAGACATCAGCTTCCATCCGCACAGTCATTGCCCCCTGGTCTCTAATGAGAGTTTGCCCAGTTAAAGTTGCAACATTGGGTTTAACGTGAGAGATCTTGACTTTCAGTCTGTAACTTTTGAAAAGGGTCGATGTACTTAGGGCTTCCTGCTACAAAGTAAGAGTCAAGGACCCTCTTCCGCAAAGAGGAGCTGGCCTTAGTGGGAAATGGAGAATGAGCTCCTTTAAATCACCGCTCTGTCACCAATCATTAAGAAACCTTTCCAAGAACATACATGTATCGTGTCTCCAGGAGGGCTGGGATTTGTGCAAGGTTCTGAGTAACATGCTACCACAGGAAGGTGGAGGTCCTGCTCAGCCCTAGAGACAGACACACACATGCAAACACACACACAGAAACCTTAGACACACAACTGGTAGTGTCGAGCCAAAGACTTAGCAGGATGAGGAGGGCACTGAACCCACCCATGCTCCAAAGAAGGAGAGGCCTTTCCCTGATCCACACGTGCATTCTCCCTCCTTCTCCCCCAAACCTGCCTCCTCCTCAAGCCCACGCCTTATTACATAGAACACGATTAGGCAGCGCTCTCAGGTTACAGAATTGTCAACGATGCTCTCGTTAAAACAACAGCACAGTCAAACAGACAGCATGCTAGCATGTGAAATGCGATCAGTTCTTTCAGACACGGCTCATGATGAATGGAGCCACACAAGGAGGACTGCAGCTATGCTGCGCCCCGAGCCGAACTGGGAGAATGGCTGCCTACCAAAGTGCTGCACACTCTCATTTCACCCTCAGAGGCAGAAAAGAGGACTGCAAAGGACTCACGGGTCTCCCATGCTCTCCGCAAAGGACTCCCATTCCTCCTGCGGACCAAAGGTAACAACAAAAGCAGCTTTTTATTTGTAGAGCACACAACTTTTGGAAAATACACAGCTAAAACTGTCCCCGCTTTAAGTGCTGTAAAGCACTTAAAGCGGGGACAGTTTTAGCTGTGTAATTTGAAAAACTTGCCTCTAAGTGCCTAGATGATGAAGTTCGAATGGGGGACCTGTGTCCACTTGCGTTGAGCATTCTTTCAGTGAGAAAGGATTTGGTTACCTTTTGACTCTTTAGCACTGATTCTCATTCTTGTCAATCAACTGTGAAATTTCTGTGTTAATTTCTAGCAGAGGTAATAGAGTTAGTCCAAAATCATAGGTGTATATAAGTCCAGGTGGACAAGTATGCCCAGAATCCCAGGCACTGAGCTGAAAAGGGGATGATTTCCCAGTGGGCCTCACGTCCCACAGAAACCGCTGTGCAAAAGTCGAGAAACAGATACAGAAAGTGACTGGCCTAAGGCTTGTCACTTGAATGTGAGTGGCTGAATGAGTGGCGGATGGTTGGAAATGAAATCCAAATCCCCTGACCTCTAATTTCAGAGGGTGCAGTGCCTCCCCAATGCCCGATTTTAGAGTTAAACGTCTTAGCAAGAGCTTCACTGCACTGAAGTCACCCTGAAAAGACATCAGCTTCCATCCGCACAGTCATTGCCCCCTGGTCTCTAATGAGAGTTTGCCCAGTTAAAGTTGCAACATTGGGTTTAACGTGAGAGATCTTGACTTTCAGCCTGTAACTTTTGAAAAGGGTCGATGTACTTAGGGCTTCCTGCTACAAAGTAAGAGTCAAGGACCCTCTTCCGCAAAGAGGAGCTGGCCTTAGTGGGAAATGGAGAATGAGCTCCTTTAAATCACCGCTCTGTCACCAATCATTAAGAAACCTTTCCAAGAACATACATGTATCGTGTCTCCAGGAGGGCTGGGATTTGTGCAAGGTTCTGAGTAACATGCTACCACAGGAAGGTGGAGGTCCTGCTCAGCCCTAGAGACAGACACACACATGCAAACACACACACAGAAACCTTAGACACACAACTGGTAGTGTCGAGCCAAAGACTTAGCAGGATGAGGAGGGCACTGAACCCACCCATGCTCCAAAGAAGGAGAGGCCTTTCCCTGATCCACACGTGCATTCTCCCTCCTTCTCCCCCAAACCTGCCTCCTCCTCAAGCCCACGCCTTATTACATAGAACACGATTAGGCAGCGCTCTCAGGTTACAGAATTGTCAACGATGCTCTCGTTAAAACAACAGCACAGTCAAACAGACAGCATGCTAGCATGTGAAATGCGATCAGTTCTTTCAGACACGGCTCATGATGAATGGAGCCACACAAGGAGGACTGCAGCTATGCTGCGCCCCGAGCCGAACTGGGAGAATGGCTGCCTACCAAAGTGCTGCACACTCTCATTTCACCCTCAGAGGCAGAAAAGAGGACTTCAAAGGACTCACGGGTCTCCCATGCTCTCCGCAAAGGACTCCCATTCCTCCTGCGGACCAAAGGTAACAACAAAAGCAGCTTTTTATTTGTAGAGCACACAACTTTTGGAAAATACACAGCTAAAACTGTCCCCGCTTTAAGTGCTTTACAGCACTTAAAGCGGGGACAGTTTTAGCTGTGTAATTTGAAAAACTTGCCTCTAAGTGCCTAGATGATGAAGTTCGAATGGGGGACCTGTGTCCACTTGCGTTGAGCATTCTTTCAGTGAGAAAGGATTTGGTTACCTTTTGACTCTTTAGCACTGATTCTCATTCTTGTCAATCAACTGTGAAATTTCTGTGTTAATTTCTAGCAGAGGTAATAGAGTTAGTCCAAAATCATAGGTGTATATAAGTCCAGGTGGACAAGTATGCCCAGAATCCCAGGCACTGAGCTGAAAAGGGGATGATTTCCCAGTGGGCCTCACGTCCCACAGAAACCGCTGTGCAAAAGTCGAGAAACAGATACAGAAAGTGACTGGCCTAAGGCTTGTCACTTGAATGTGAGTGGCTGAATGAGTGGCGGATGGTTGGAAATGAAATCCAAATCCCCTGACCTCTAATTTCAGAGGGTGCAGTGCCTCCCCAATGCCCGATTTTAGAGTTAAACGTCTTAGCAAGAGCTTCACTGCACTGAAGTCACCCTGAAAAGACATCAGCTTCCATCCGCACAGTCATTGCCCCCTGGTCTCTAATGAGAGTTTGCCCAGTTAAAGTTGCAACATTGGGTTTAACGTGAGAGATCTTGACTTTCAGCCTGTAACTTTTGAAAAGGGTCGATGTACTTAGGGCTTCCTGCTACAAAGTAAGAGTCAAGGACCCTCTTCCGCAAAGAGGAGCTGGCCTTAGTGGGAAATGGAGAATGAGCTCCTTTAAATCACCGCTCTGTCACCAATCATTAAGAAACCTTTCCAAGAACATACATGTATCGTGTCTCCAGGAGGGCTGGGATTTGTGCAAGGTTCTGAGTAACATGCTACCACAGGAAGGTGGAGGTCCTGCTCAGCCCTAGAGACAGACACACACATGCAAACACACACACAGAAACCTTAGACACACAACTGGTAGTGTCGAGCCAAAGACTTAGCAGTATGAGGAGGGCACTGAACCCACCCATGCTCCAAAGAAGGAGAGGCCTTTCCCTGATCCACACGTGCATTCTCCCTCCTTCTCCCCCAAACCTGCCTCCTCCTCAAGCCCACGCATTATTACATAGAACACGATTAGGCAGCGCTCTCAGGTTACAGAATTGTCAACGATGCTCTCGTTAAAACAACAGCACAGTCAAACAGACAGCATGCTAGCATGTGAAATGCGATCAGTTCTTTCAGACACGGCTCATGATGAATGGAGCCACACAAGGAGGACTGCAGCTATGCTGCGCCCCGAGCCGAACTGGGAGAATGGCTACCTACCAAAGTGCTGCACACTCTCATTTCACCCTCAGAGGCAGAAAAGAGGACTGCAAAGGACTCACGGGTCTCCCATGCTCTCCGCAAAGGACTCCCATTCCTCCTGCGGACCAAAGGTAACAACAAAAGCAGCTTTTTATTTGTAGAGCACACAACTTTTGGAAAATACACAGCTAAAACTGTCCCCGCTTTAAGTGCTTTACAGCACTTAAAGCGGGGACAGTTTTAGCTGTGTAATTTGAAAAACTTGCCTCTAAGTGCCTAGATGATGAAGTTCGAATGGGGGACCTGTGTCCACTTGCGTTGAGCATTCTTTCAGTGAGAAAGGATTTGGTTACCTTTTGACTCTTTAGCACTGATTCTCATTCTTGTCAATCAACTGTGAAATTTCTGTGTTAATTTCTAGCAGAGGTAATAGAGTTAGTCCAAAATCATAGGTGTATATAAGTCCAGGTGGACAAGTATGCCCAGAATCCCAGGCACTGAGCTGAAAAGGGGATGATTTCCCAGTGGGCCTCACGTCCCACAGAAACCGCTGTGCAAAAGTCGAGAAACAGATACAGAAAGTGACTGGCCTAAGGCTTGTCACTTGAATGTGAGTGGCTGAATGAGTGGCGGATGGTTGGAAATGAAATCCAAATCCCCTGACCTCTAATTTCAGAGGGTGCAGTGCCTCCCCAATGCCCGATTTTAGAGTTAAACGTCTTAGCAAGAGCTTCACTGCACTGAAGTCACCCTGAAAAGACATCAGCTTCCATCCGCACAGTCATTGCCCCCTGGTCTCTAATGAGAGTTTGCCCAGTTAAAGTTGCAACATTGGGTTTAACGTGAGAGATCTTGACTTTCAGCCTGTAACTTTTGAAAAGGGTCGATGTACTTAGGGCTTCCTGCTACAAAGTAAGAGTCAAGGACCCTCTTCCGCAAAGAGGAGCTGGCCTTAGTGGGAAATGGAGAATGAGCTCCTTTAAATCACCGCTCTGTCACCAATCATTAAGAAACCTTTCCAAGAACATACATGTATCGTGTCTCCAGGAGGGCTGGGATTTGTGCAAGGTTCTGAGTAACATGCTACCACAGGAAGGTGGAGGTCCTGCTCAGCTCTAGAGACAGACACACACATGCAAACACACACACAGAAACCTTAGACACACAACTGGTAGTGTCGAGCCAAAGACTTAGCAGTATGAGGAGGGCACTGAACCCACCCATGCTCCAAAGAAGGAGAGGCCTTTCCCTGATCCACACGTGCATTCTCCCTCCTTCTCCCCCAAACCTGCCTCCTCCTCAAGCCCACGCATTATTACATAGAACACGATTAGGCAGCGCTCTCAGGTTACAGAATTGTCAACGATGCTCTCGTTAAAACAACAGCACAGTCAAACAGACAGCATGCTAGCATGTGAAATGCGATCAGTTCTTTCAGACACGGCTCATGATGAATGGAGCCACACAAGGAGGACTGCAGCTATGCTGCGCCCCGAGCCGAACTGGGAGAATGGCTACCTACCAAAGTGCTGCACACTCTCATTTCACCCTCAGAGGCAGAAAAGAGGACTGCAAAGGACTCACGGGTCTCCCATGCTCTCCGCAAAGGACTCCCATTCCTCCTGCGGACCAAAGGTAACAACAAAAGCAGCTTTTTATTTGTAGAGCACACAACTTTTGGAAAATACACAGCTAAAACTGTCCCCGCTTTAAGTGCTTTACAGCACTTAAAGCGGGGACAGTTTTAGCTGTGTAATTTGAAAAACTTGCCTCTAAGTGCCTAGATGATGAAGTTCGAATGGGGGACCTGTGTCCACTTGCGTTGAGCATTCTTTCAGTGAGAAAGGATTTGGTTACCTTTTGACTCTTTAGCACTGATTCTCATTCTTGTCAATCAACTGTGAAATTTCTGTGTTAATTTCTAGCAGAGGTAATAGAGTTAGTCCAAAATCATAGGTGTATATAAGTCCAGGTGGACAAGTATGCCCAGAATCCCAGGCACTGAGCTGAAAAGGGGATGATTTCCCAGTGGGCCTCACGTCCCACAGAAACCGCTGTGCAAAAGTCGAGAAACAGATACAGAAAGTGACTGGCCTAAGGCTTGTCACTTGAATGTGAGTGGCTGAATGAGTGGCGGATGGTTGGAAATGAAATCCAAATCCCCTGACCTCTAATTTCAGAGGGTGAAGTGCCTCCCCAATGCCCGATTTTAGAGTTAAACGTCTTAGCAAGAGCTTCACTGCACTGAAGTCACCCTGAAAAGACATCAGCTTCCATCCGCACAGTCATTGCCCCCTGGTCTCTAATGAGAGTTTGCCCAGTTAAAGTTGCAACATTGGGTTTAACGTGAGAGATCTTGACTTTCAGCCTGTAACTTTTGAAAAGGGTCGATGTACTTAGGGCTTCCTGCTACAAAGTAAGAGTCAAGGACCCTCTTCCGCAAAGAGGAGCTGGCCTTAGTGGGAAATGGAGAATGAGCTCCTTTAAATCACCGCTCTGTCACCAATCATTAAGAAACCTTTCCAAGAACATACATGTATCGTGTCTCCAGGAGGGCTGGGATTTGTGCAAGGTTCTGAGTAACATGCTACCACAGGAAGGTGGAGGTCCTGCTCAGCCCTAGAGACAGACACACACATGCAAACACACACACAGAAACCTTAGAGACACAACTGGTAGTGTCGAGCCAAAGACTTAGCAGGATGAGGAGGGCACTGAACCCACCCATGCTCCAAAGAAGGAGAGGCCTTTCCCTGATCCACACGTGCATTCTCCCTCCTTCTCCCCCAAACCTGCCTCCTCCTCAAGCCCACGCCTTATTACATAGAACACGATTAGGCAGCGCTCTCAGGTTACAGAATTGTCAACGATGCTCTCGTTAAAACAACAGCACAGTCAAACAGACAGCATGCTAGCATGTGAAATGCGATCAGTTCTTTCAGACACGGCTCATGATGAATGGAGCCACACAAGGAGGACTGCAGCTATGCTGCGCCCCGAGCCGAACTGGGAGAATGGCTACCTACCAAAGTGCTGCACACTCTCATTTCACCCTCAGAGGCAGAAAAGAGGACTGCAAAGGACTCACGGGTCTCCCATGCTCTCCGCAAAGGACTCCCATTCCTCCTGCGGACCAAAGGTAACAACAAAAGCAGCTTTTTATTTGTAGAGCACACAACTTTTGGAAAATACACAGCTAAAACTGTCCCCGCTTTAAGTGCTTTACAGCACTTAAAGCGGGGACAGTTTTAGCTGTGTAATTTGAAAAACTTGCCTCTAAGTGCCTAGATGATGAAGTTCGAATGGGGGACCTGTGTCCACTTGCGTTGAGCATTCTTTCAGTGAGAAAGGATTTGGTTACCTTTTGACTCTTTAGCACTGATTCTCATTCTTGTCAATCAACTGTGAAATTTCTGTGTTAATTTCTAGCAGAGGTAATAGAGTTAGTCCAAAATCATAGGTGTATATAAGTCCAGGTGGACAAGTATGCCCAGAATCCCAGGCACTGAGCTGAAAAGGGGATCATTTCCCAGTGGGCCTCACGTCCCACAGAAACCGCTGTGCAAAAGTCGAGAAACAGATACAGAAAGTGACTGGCCTAAGGCTTGTCACTTGAATGTGAGTGGCTGAATGAGTGGCGGATGGTTGGAAATGAAATCCAAATCCCCTGACCTCTAATTTCAGAGGGTGCAGTGCCTCCCCAATGCCCGATTTTAGAGTTAAACGTCTTAGCAAGAGCTTCACTGCACTGAAGTCACCCTGAAAAGACATCAGCTTCCATCCGCACAGTCATTGCCCCCTGGTCTCTAATGAGAGTTTGCCCAGTTAAAGTTGCAACATTGGGTTTAACGTGAGAGATCTTGACTTTCAGCCTGTAACTTTTGAAAAGGGTCGATGTACTTAGGGCTTCCTGCTACAAAGTAAGAGTCAAGGACCCTCTTCCGCAAAGAGGAGCTGGCCTTAGTGGGAAATGGAGAATGAGCTCCTTTAAATCACCGCTCTGTCACCAATCATTAAGAAACCTTTCCAAGAACATACATGTATCGTGTCTCCAGGAGGGCTGGGATTTGTGCAAGGTTCTGAGTAACATGCTACCACAGGAAGGTGGAGGTCCTGCTCAGCCCTAGAGACAGACACACACATGCAAACACACACACAGAAACCTTAGACACACAACTGGTAGTGTCGAGCCAAAGACTTAGCAGTATGAGGAGGGCACTGAACCCACCCATGCTCCAAAGAAGGAGAGGCCTTTCCCTGATCCACACGTGCATTCTCCCTCCTTCTCCCCCAAACCTGCCTCCTCCTCAAGCCCACGCATTATTACATAGAACACGATTAGGCAGCGCTCTCAGGTTACAGAATTGTCAACGATGCTCTCGTTAAAACAACAGCACAGTCAAACAGACAGCATGCTAGCATGTGAAATGCGATCAGTTCTTTCAGACACGGCTCATGATGAATGGAGCCACACAAGGAGGACTGCAGCTATGCTGCGCCCCGAGCCGAACTGGGAGAATGGCTACCTACCAAAGTGCTGCACACTCTCATTTCACCCTCAGAGGCAGAAAAGAGGACTGCAAAGGACTCACGGGTCTCCCATGCTCTCCGCAAAGGACTCGCATTCCTCCTGCGGACCAAAGGTAACAACAAAAGCAGCTTTTTATTTGTAGAGCACACAACTTTTGGAAAATACACAGCTAAAACTGTCCCCGCTTTAAGTGCTTTACAGCACTTAAAGCGGGGACAGTTTTAGCTGTGTAATTTGAAAAACTTGCCTCTAAGTGCCTAGATGATGAAGTTCGAATGGGGGACCTGTGTCCACTTGCGTTGAGCATTCTTTCAGTGAGAAAGGATTTGGTTACCTTTTGACTCTTTAGCACTGATTCTCATTCTTGTCAATCAACTGTGAAATTTCTGTGTTAATTTCTAGCAGAGGTAATAGAGTTAGTCCAAAATCATAGGTGTATATAAGTCCAGGTGGACAAGTATGCCCAGAATCCCAGGCACTGAGCTGAAAACGGGATCATTTCCCAGTGGGCCTCACGTCCCACAGAAACCGCTGTGCAAAAGTCGAGAAACAGATACAGAAAGTGACTGGCCTAAGGCTTGTCACTTGAATGTGAGTGGCTGAATGAGTGGCGGATGGTTGGAAATGAAATCCAAATCCCCTGACCTCTAATTTCAGAGGGTGAAGTGCCTCCCCAATGCCCGATTTTAGAGTTAAACGTCTTAGCAAGAGCTTCACTGCACTGAAGTCACCCTGAAAAGACATCAGCTTCCATCCGCACAGTCATTGCCCCCTGGTCTCTAATGAGAGTTTGCCCAGTTAAAGTTGCAACATTGGGTTTAACGTGAGAGATCTTGACTTTCAGCCTGTAACTTTTGAAAAGGGTCGATGTACTTAGGGCTTCCTGCTACAAAGTAAGAGTCAAGGACCCTCTTCCGCAAAGAGGAGCTGGCCTTAGTGGGAAATGGAGAATGAGCTCCTTTAAATCACCGCTCTGTCACCAATCATTAAGAAACCTTTCCAAGAACATACATGTATCGTGTCTCCAGGAGGGCTGGGATTTGTGCAAGGTTCTGAGTAACATGCTACCACAGGAAGGTGGAGGTCCTGCTCAGCCCTAGAGACAGACACACACATGCAAACACACACACAGAAACCTTAGACACACAACTGGTAGTGTCGAGCCAAAGACTTAGCAGGATGAGGAGGGCACTGAACCCACCCATGCTCCAAAGAAGGAGAGGCCTTTCCCTGATCCACACGTGCATTCTCCCTCCTTCTCCCCCAAACCTGCCTCCTCCTCAAGCCCACGCCTTATTACATAGAACACGATTAGGCAGCGCTCTCAGGTTACAGAATTGTCAACGATGCTCTCGTTAAAACAACAGCACAGTCAAACAGACAGCATGCTAGCATGTGAAATGCGATCAGTTCTTTCAGACACGGCTCATGATGAATGGAGCCACACAAGGAGGACTGCAGCTATGCTGCGCCCCGAGCCGAACTGGGAGAATGGCTACCTACCAAAGTGCTGCACACTCTCATTTCACCCTCAGAGGCAGAAAAGAGGACTGCAAAGGACTCACGGGTCTCCCATGCTCTCCGCAAAGGACTCCCATTCCTCCTGCGGACCAAAGGTAACAACAAAAGCAGCTTTTTATTTGTAGAGCACACAACTTTTGGAAAATACACAGCTAAAACTGTCCCCGCTTTAAGTGCTTTACAGCACTTAAAGCGGGGACAGTTTTAGCTGTGTAATTTGAAAAACTTGCCTCTAAGTGCCTAGATGATGAAGTTCGAATGGGGGACCTGTGTCCACTTGCGTTGAGCATTCTTTCAGTGAGAAAGGATTTGGTTACCTTTTGACTCTTTAGCACTGATTCTCATTCTTGTCAATCAACTGTGAAATTTCTGTGTTAATTTCTAGCAGAGGTAATAGAGTTAGTCCAAAATCATAGGTGTATATAAGTCCAGGTGGACAAGTATGCCCAGAATCCCAGGCACTGAGCTGAAAAGGGGATGATTTCCCAGTGGGCCTCACGTCCCACAGAAACCGCTGTGCAAAAGTCGAGAAACAGATACAGAAAGTGACTGGCCTAAGGCTTGTCACTTGAATGTGAGTGGCTGAATGAGTGGCGGATGGTTGGAAATGAAATCCAAATCCCCTGACCTCTAATTTCAGAGGGTGAAGTGCCTCCCCAATGCCCGATTTTAGAGTTAAACGTCTTAGCAAGAGCTTCACTGCACTGAAGTCACCCTGAAAAGACATCAGCTTCCATCCGCACAGTCATTGCCCCCTGGTCTCTAATGAGAGTTTGCCCAGTTAAAGTTGCAACATTGGGTTTAACGTGAGAGATCTTGACTTTCAGCCTGTAACTTTTGAAAAGGGTCGATGTACTTAGGGCTTCCTGCTACAAAGTAAGAGTCAAGGACCCTCTTCCGCAAAGAGGAGCTGGCCTTAGTGGGAAATGGAGAATGAGCTCCTTTAAATCACCGCTCTGTCACCAATCATTAAGAAACCTTTCCAAGAACATACATGTATCGTGTCTCCAGGAGGGCTGGGATTTGTGCAAGGTTCTGAGTAACATGCTACCACAGGAAGGTGGAGGTCCTGCTCAGCCCTAGAGACAGACACACACATGCAAACACACACACAGAAACCTTAGACACACAACTGGTAGTGTCGAGCCAAAGACTTAGCAGTATGAGGAGGGCACTGAACCCACCCATGCTCCAAAGAAGGAGAGGCCTTTCCCTGATCCACACGTGCATTCTCCCTCCTTCTCCCCCAAACCTGCCTCCTCCTCAAGCCCACGCATTATTACATAGAACACGATTAGGCAGCGCTCTCAGGTTACAGAATTGTCAACGATGCTCTCGTTAAAACAACAGCACAGTCAAACAGACAGCATGCTAGCATGTGAAATGCGATCAGTTCTTTCAGACACGGCTCATGATGAATGGAGCCACACAAGGAGGACTGCAGCTATGCTGCGCCCCGAGCCGAACTGGGAGAATGGCTACCTACCAAAGTGCTGCACACTCTCATTTCACCCTCAGAGGCAGAAAAGAGGACTGCAAAGGACTCACGTGTCTCCCATGCTCTCCGCAAAGGACTCCCATTCCTCCTGCGGACCAAAGGTAACAACAAAAGCAGCTTTTTATTTGTAGAGCACACAACTTTTGGAAAATACACAGCTAAAACTGTCCCCGCTTTAAGTGCTTACAGCACTTAAAGCGGGGACAGTTTTAGCTGTGTAATTTGAAAAACTTGCCTCTAAGTGCCTAGATGATGAAGTTCGAATGGGGGACCTGTGTCCACTTGCGTTGAGCATTCTTTCAGTGAGAAAGGATTTGGTTACCTTTTGACTCTTTAGCACTGATTCTCATTCTTGTCAATCAACTGTGAAATTTCTGTGTTAATTTCTAGCAGAGGTAATAGAGTTAGTCCAAAATCATAGGTGTATATAAGTCCAGGTGGACAAGTATGCCCAGAATCCCAGGCACTGAGCTGAAAAGGGGATGATTTCCCAGTGGGCCTCACGTCCCACAGAAACCGCTGTGCAAAAGTCGAGAAACAGATACAGAAAGTGACTGGCCTAAGGCTTGTCACTTGAATGTGAGTGGCTGAATGAGTGGCGGATGGTTGGAAATGAAATCCAAATCCCCTGACCTCTAATTTCAGAGGGTGAAGTGCCTCCCCAATGCCCGATTTTAGAGTTAAACGTCTTAGCAAGAGCTTCACTGCACTGAAGTCACCCTGAAAAGACATCAGCTTCCATCCGCACAGTCATTGCCCCCTGGTCTCTAATGAGAGTTTGCCCAGTTAAAGTTGCAACATTGGGTTTAACGTGAGAGATCTTGACTTTCAGCCTGTAACTTTTGAAAAGGGTCGATGTACTTAGGGCTTCCTGCTACAAAGTAAGAGTCAAGGACCCTCTTCCGCAAAGAGGAGCTGGCCTTAGTGGGAAATGGAGAATGAGCTCCTTTAAATCACCGCTCTGTCACCAATCATTAAGAAACCTTTCCAAGAACATACATGTATCGTGTCTCCAGGAGGGCTGGGATTTGTGCAAGGTTCTGAGTAACATGCTACCACAGGAAGGTGGAGGTCCTGCTCAGCCCTAGAGACAGACACACACATGCAAACACACACACAGAAACCTTAGACACACAACTGGTAGTGTCGAGCCAAAGACTTAGCAGTATGAGGAGGGCACTGAACCCACCCATGCTCCAAAGAAGGAGAGGCCTTTCCCTGATCCACACGTGCATTCTCCCTCCTTCTCCCCCAAACCTGCCTCCTCCTCAAGCCCACGCATTATTACATAGAACACGATTAGGCAGCGCTCTCAGGTTACAGAATTGTCAACGATGCTCTCGTTAAAACAACAGCACAGTCAAACAGACAGCATGCTAGCATGTGAAATGCGATCAGTTCTTTCAGACACGGCTCATGATGAATGGAGCCACACAAGGAGGACTGCAGCTATGCTGCGCCCCGAGCCGAACTGGGAGAATGGCTACCTACCAAAGTGCTGCACACTCTCATTTCACCCTCAGAGGCAGAAAAGAGGACTGCAAAGGACTCACGGGTCTCCCATGCTCTCCGCAAAGGACTCGCATTCCTCCTGCGGACCAAAGGTAACAACAAAAGCAGCTTTTTATTTGTAGAGCACACAACTTTTGGAAAATACACAGCTAAAACTGTCCCCGCTTTAAGTGCTTTACAGCACTTAAAGCGGGGGACAGTTTTAGCTGTGTAATTTGAAAAACTTGCCTCTAAGTGCCTAGATGATGAAGTTCGAATGGGGGACCTGTGTCCACTTGCGTTGAGCATTCTTTCAGTGAGAAAGGATTTGGTTACCTTTTGACTCTTTAGCACTGATTCTCATTCTTGTCAATCAACTGTGAAATTTCTGTGTTAATTTCTAGCAGAGGTAATAGAGTTAGTCCAAAATCATAGGTGTATATAAGTCCAGGTGGACAAGTATGCCCAGAATCCCAGGCACTGAGCTGAAAAGGGGATGATTTCCCAGTGGGCCTCACGTCCCACAGAAACCGCTGTGCAAAAGTCGAGAAACAGATACAGAAAGTGACTGGCCTAAGGCTTGTCACTTGAATGTGAGTGGCTGAATGAGTGGCGGATGGTTGGAAATGAAATCCAAATCCCCTGACCTCTAATTTCAGAGGGTGCAGTGCCTCCCCAATGCCCGATTTTAGAGTTAAACGTCTTAGCAAGAGCTTCACTGCACTGAAGTCACCCTGAAAAGACATCAGCTTCCATCCGCACAGTCATTGCCCCCTGGTCTCTAATGAGAGTTTGCCCAGTTAAAGTTGCAACATTGGGTTTAACGTGAGAGATCTTGACTTTCAGCCTGTAACTTTTGAAAAGGGTCGATGTACTTAGGGCTTCCTGCTACAAAGTAAGAGTCAAGGACCCTCTTCCGCAAAGAGGAGCTGGCCTTAGTGGGAAATGGAGAATGAGCTCCTTTAAATCACCGCTCTGTCACCAATCATTAAGAAACCTTTCCAAGAACATACATGTATCGTGTCTCCAGGAGGGCTGGGATTTGTGCAAGGTTCTGAGTAACATGCTACCACAGGAAGGTGGAGGTCCTGCTCAGCCCTAGAGACAGACACACACATGCAAACACACACACAGAAACCTTAGACACACAACTGGTAGTGTCGAGCCAAAGACTTAGCAGTATGAGGAGGGCACTGAACCCACCCATGCTCCAAAGAAGGAGAGGCCTTTCCCTGATCCACACGTGCATTCTCCCTCCTTCTCCCCCAAACCTGCCTCCTCCTCAAGCCCACGCCTTATTACATAGAACACGATTAGGCAGCGCTCTCAGGTTACAGAATTGTCAACGATGCTCTCGTTAAAACAACAGCACAGTCAAACAGACAGCATGCTAGCATGTGAAATGCGATCAGTTCTTTCAGACACGGCTCATGATGAATGGAGCCACACAAGGAGGACTGCAGCTATGCTGCGCCCCGAGCCGAACTGGGAGAATGGCTGCCTACCAAAGTGCTGCACACTCTCATTTCACCCTCAGAGGCAGAAAAGAGGACTGCAAAGGACTCACGGGTCTCCCATGCTCTCCGCAAAGGACTCCCATTCCTCCTGCGGACCAAAGGTAACAACAAAAGCAGCTTTTTATTTGTAGAGCACACAACTTTTGGAAAATACACAGCTAAAACTGTCCCCGCTTTAAGTGCTTTACAGCACTTAAAGCGGGGACAGTTTTAGCTGTGTAATTTGAAAAACTTGCCTCTAAGTGCCTAGATGATGAAGTTCGAATGGGGGACCTGTGTCCACTTGCGTTGAGCATTCTTTCAGTGAGAAAGGATTTGGTTACCTTTTGACTCTTTAGCACTGATTCTCATTCTTGTCAATCAACTGTGAAATTTCTGTGTTAATTTCTAGCAGAGGTAATAGAGTTAGTCCAAAATCATAGGTGTATATAAGTCCAGGTGGACAAGTATGCCCAGAATCCCAGGCACTGAGCTGAAAAGGGGATGATTTCCCAGTGGGCCTCACGTCCCACAGAAACCGCTGTGCAAAAGTCGAGAAACAGATACAGAAAGTGACTGGCCTAAGGCTTGTCACTTGAATGTGAGTGGCTGAATGAGTGGCGGATGGTTGGAAATGAAATCCAAATCCCCTGACCTCTAATTTCAGAGGGTGCAGTGCCTCCCCAATGCCCGATTTTAGAGTTAAACGTCTTAGCAAGAGCTTCACTGCACTGAAGTCACCCTGAAAAGACATCAGCTTCCATCCGCACAGTCATTGCCCCCTGGTCTCTAATGAGAGTTTGCCCAGTTAAAGTTGCAACATTGGGTTTAACGTGAGAGATCTTGACTTTCAGCCTGTAACTTTTGAAAAGGGTCGATGTACTTAGGGCTTCCTGCTACAAAGTAAGAGTCAAGGACCCTCTTCCGCAAAGAGGAGCTGGCCTTAGTGGGAAATGGAGAATGAGCTCCTTTAAATCACCGCTCTGTCACCAATCATTAAGAAACCTTTCCAAGAACATACATGTATCGTGTCTCCAGGAGGGCTGGGATTTGTGCAAGGTTCTGAGTAACATGCTACCACAGGAAGGTGGAGGTCCTGCTCAGCCCTAGAGACAGACACACACATGCAAACACACACACAGAAACCTTAGACACACAACTGGTAGTGTCAAGCCAAAGACTTAGCAGGATGAGGAGGGCACTGAACCCACCCATGCTCCAAAGAAGGAGAGGCCTTTCCCTGATCCACACGTGCATTCTCCCTCCTTCTCCCCCAAACCTGCCTCCTCCTCAAGCCCACGCCTTATTACATAGAACACGATTAGGCAGCGCTCTCAGGTTACAGAATTGTCAACGATGCTCTCGTTAAAACAACAGCACAGTCAAACAGACAGCATGCTAGCATGTGAAATGCGATCAGTTCTTTCAGACACGGCTCATGATGAATGGAGCCACACAAGGAGGACTGCAGCTATGCTGCGCCCCGAGCCGAACTGGGAGAATGGCTACCTACCAAAGTGCTGCACACTCTCATTTCACCCTCAGAGGCAGAAAAGAGGACTGCAAAGGACTCACGGGTCTCCCATGCTCTCCGCAAAGGACTCCCATTCCTCCTGCGGACCAAAGGTAACAACAAAAGCAGCTTTTTATTTGTAGAGCACACAACTTTTGGAAAATACACAGCTAAAACTGTCCCCGCTTTAAGTGCTTTACAGCACTTAAAGCGGGGACAGTTTTAGCTGTGTAATTTGAAAAACTTGCCTCTAAGTGCCTAGATGATGAAGTTCGAATGGGGGACCTGTGTCCACTTGCGTTGAGCATTCTTTCAGTGAGAAAGGATTTGGTTACCTTTTGACTCTTTAGCACTGATTCTCATTCTTGTCAATCAACTGTGAAATTTCTGTGTTAATTTCTAGCAGAGGTAATAGAGTTAGTCCAAAATCATAGGTGTATATAAGTCCAGGTGGACAAGTATGCCCAGAATCCCAGGCACTGAGCTGAAAAGGGGATGATTTCCCAGTGGGCCTCACGTCCCACAGAAACCGCTGTGCAAAAGTCGAGAAACAGATACAGAAAGTGACTGGCCTAAGGCTTGTCACTTGAATGTGAGTGGCTGAATGAGTGGCGGATGGTTGGAAATGAAATCCAAATCCCCTGACCTCTAATTTCAGAGGGTGAAGTGCCTCCCCAATGCCCGATTTTAGAGTTAAACGTCTTAGCAAGAGCTTCACTGCACTGAAGTCACCCTGAAAAGACATCAGCTTCCATCCGCACAGTCATTGCCCCCTGGTCTCTAATGAGAGTTTGCCCAGTTAAAGTTGCAACATTGGGTTTAACGTGAGAGATCTTGACTTTCAGCCTGTAACTTTTGAAAAGGGTCGATGTACTTAGGGCTTCCTGCTACAAAGTAAGAGTCAAGGACCCTCTTCCGCAAAGAGGAGCTGGCCTTAGTGGGAAATGGAGAATGAGCTCCTTTAAATCACCGCTCTGTCACCAATCATTAAGAAACCTTTCCAAGAACATACATGTATCGTGTCTCCAGGAGGGCTGGGATTTGTGCAAGGTTCTGAGTAACATGCTACCACAGGAAGGTGGAGGTCCTGCTCAGCCCTAGAGACAGACACACACATGCAAACACACACACAGAAACCTTAGACACACAACTGGTAGTGTCGAGCCAAAGACTTAGCAGTATGAGGAGGGCACTGAACCCACCCATGCTCCAAAGAAGGAGAGGCCTTTCCCTGATCCACACGTGCATTCTCCCTCCTTCTCCCCCAAACCTGCCTCCTCCTCAAGCCCACGCATTATTACATAGAACACGATTAGGCAGCGCTCTCAGGTTACAGAATTGTCAACGATGCTCTCGTTAAAACAACAGCACAGTCAAACAGACAGCATGCTAGCATGTGAAATGCGATCAGTTCTTTCAGACACGGCTCATGATGAATGGAGCCACACAAGGAGGACTGCAGCTATGCTGCGCCCCGAGCCGAACTGGGAGAATGGCTACCTACCAAAGTGCTGCACACTCTCATTTCACCCTCAGAGGCAGAAAAGAGGACTGCAAAGGACTCACGGGTCTCCCATGCTCTCCGCAAAGGACTCGCATTCCTCCTGCGGACCAAAGGTAACAACAAAAGCAGCTTTTTATTTGTAGAGCACACAACTTTTGGAAAATACACAGCTAAAACTGTCCCCGCTTTAAGTGCTTTACAGCACTTAAAGCGGGGACAGTTTTAGCTGTGTAATTTGAAAAACTTGCCTCTAAGTGCCTAGATGATGAAGTTCGAATGGGGGACCTGTGTCCACTTGCGTTGAGCATTCTTTCAGTGAGAAAGGATTTGGTTACCTTTTGACTCTTTAGCACTGATTCTCATTCTTGTCAATCAACTGTGAAATTTCTGTGTTAATTTCTAGCAGAGGTAATAGAGTTAGTCCAAAATCATAGGTGTATATAAGTCCAGGTGGACAAGTATGCCCAGAATCCCAGGCACTGAGCTGAAAAGGGGATCATTTCCCAGTGGGCCTCACGTCCCACAGAAACCGCTGTGCAAAAGTCGAGAAACAGATACAGAAAGTGACTGGCCTAAGGCTTGTCACTTGAATGTGAGTGGCTGAATGAGTGGCGGATGGTTGGAAATGAAATCCAAATCCCCTGACCTCTAATTTCAGAGGGTGCAGTGCCTCCCCAATGCCCGATTTTAGAGTTAAACGTCTTAGCAAGAGCTTCACTGCACTGAAGTCACCCTGAAAAGACATCAGCTTCCATCTGCACAGTCATTGCCCCCTGGTCTCTAATGAGAGTTTGCCCAGTTAAAGTTGCAACATTGGGTTTAACGTGAGAGATCTTGACTTTCAGCCTGTAACTTTTGAAAAGGGTCGATGTACTTAGGGCTTCCTGCTACAAAGTAAGAGTCAAGGACCCTCTTCCGCAAAGAGGAGCTGGCCTTAGTGGGAAATGGAGAATGAGCTCCTTTAAATCACCGCTCTGTCACCAATCATTAAGAAACCTTTCCAAGAACATACATGTATCGTGTCTCCAGGAGGGCTGGGATTTGTGCAAGGTTCTGAGTAACATGCTACCACAGGAAGGTGGAGGTCCTGCTCAGCCCTAGAGACAGACACACACATGCAAACACACACACAGAAACCTTAGACACACAACTGGTAGTGTCGAGCCAAAGACTTAGCAGTATGAGGAGGGCACTGAACCCACCCATGCTCCAAAGAAGGAGAGGCCTTTCCCTGATCCACACGTGCATTCTCCCTCCTTCTCCCCCAAACCTGCCTCCTCCTCAAGCCCACGCATTATTACATAGAACACGATTAGGCAGCGCTCTCAGGTTACAGAATTGTCAACGATGCTCTCGTTAAAACAACAGCACAGTCAAACAGACAGCATGCTAGCATGTGAAATGCGATCAGTTCTTTCAGACACGGCTCATGATGAATGGAGCCACACAAGGAGGACTGCAGCTATGCTGCGCCCCGAGCCGAACTGGGAGAATGGCTACCTACCAAAGTGCTGCACACTCTCATTTCACCCTCAGAGGCAGAAAAGAGGACTGCAAAGGACTCACGGGTCTCCCATGCTCTCCGCAAAGGACTCCCATTCCTCCTGCGGACCAAAGGTAACAACAAAAGCAGCTTTTTATTTGTAGAGCACACAACTTTTGGAAAATACACAGCTAAAACTGTCCCCGCTTTAAGTGCTTTACAGCACTTAAAGCGGGGACAGTTTTAGCTGTGTAATTTGAAAAACTTGCCTCTAAGTGCCTAGATGATGAAGTTCGAATGGGGGACCTGTGTCCACTTGCGTTGAGCATTCTTTCAGTGAGAAAGGATTTGGTTACCTTTTGACTCTTTAGCACTGATTCTCATTCTTGTCAATCAACTGTGAAATTTCTGTGTTAATTTCTAGCAGAGGTAATAGAGTTAGTCCAAAATCATAGGTGTATATAAGTCCAGGTGGACAAGTATGCCCAGAATCCCAGGCACTGAGCTGAAAAGGGGATGATTTCCCAGTGGGCCTCACGTCCCACAGAAACCGCTGTGCAAAAGTCGAGAAACAGATACAGAAAGTGACTGGCCTAAGGCTTGTCACTTGAATGTGAGTGGCTGAATGAGTGGCGGATGGTTGGAAATGAAATCCAAATCCCCTGACCTCTAATTTCAGAGGGTGAAGTGCCTCCCCAATGCCCGATTTTAGAGTTAAACGTCTTAGCAAGAGCTTCACTGCACTGAAGTCACCCTGAAAAGACATCAGCTTCCATCCGCACAGTCATTGCCCCCTGGTCTCTAATGAGAGTTTGCCCAGTTAAAGTTGCAACATTGGGTTTAACGTGAGAGATCTTGACTTTCAGCCTGTAACTTTTGAAAAGGGTCGATGTACTTAGGGCTTCCTGCTACAAAGTAAGAGTCAAGGACCCTCTTCCGCAAAGAGGAGCTGGCCTTAGTGGGAAATGGAGAATGAGCTCCTTTAAATCACCGCTCTGTCACCAATCATTAAGAAACCTTTCCAAGAACATACATGTATCGTGTCTCCAGGAGGGCTGGGATTTGTGCAAGGTTCTGAGTAACATGCTACCACAGGAAGGTGGAGGTCCTGCTCAGCCCTAGAGACAGACACACACATGCAAACACACACACAGAAACCTTAGAGACACAACTGGTAGTGTCGAGCCAAAGACTTAGCAGGATGAGGAGGGCACTGAACCCACCCATGCTCCAAAGAAGGAGAGGCCTTTCCCTGATCCACACGTGCATTCTCCCTCCTTCTCCCCCAAACCTGCCTCCTCCTCAAGCCCACGCATTATTACATAGAACACGATTAGGCAGCGCTCTCAGGTTACAGAATTGTCAACGATGCTCTCGTTAAAACAACAGCACAGTCAAACAGACAGCATGCTAGCATGTGAAATGCGATCAGTTCTTTCAGACACGGCTCATGATGAATGGAGCCACACAAGGAGGACTGCAGCTATGCTGCGCCCCGAGCCGAACTGGGAGAATGGCTACCTACCAAAGTGCTGCACACTCTCATTTCACCCTCAGAGGCAGAAAAGAGGACTGCAAAGGACTCACGGGTCTCCCATGCTCTCCGCAAAGGACTCCCATTCCTCCTGCGGACCAAAGGTAACAACAAAAGCAGCTTTTTATTTGTAGAGCACACAACTTTTGGAAAATACACAGCTAAAACTGTCCCCGCTTTAAGTGCTTTACAGCACTTAAAGCGGGGACAGTTTTAGCTGTGTAATTTGAAAAACTTGCCTCTAAGTGCCTAGATGATGAAGTTCGAATGGGGGACCTGTGTCCACTTGCGTTGAGCATTCTTTCAGTGAGAAAGGATTTGGTTACCTTTTGACTCTTTAGCACTGATTCTCATTCTTGTCAATCAACTGTGAAATTTCTGTGTTAATTTCTAGCAGAGGTAATAGAGTTAGTCCAAAATCATAGGTGTATATAAGTCCAGGTGGACAAGTATGCCCAGAATCCCAGGCACTGAGCTGAAAAGGGGATGATTTCCCAGTGGGCCTCACGTCCCACAGAAACCGCTGTGCAAAAGTCGAGAAACAGATACAGAAAGTGACTGGCCTAAGGCTTGTCACTTGAATGTGAGTGGCTGAATGAGTGGCGGATGGTTGGAAATGAAATCCAAATCCCCTGACCTCTAATTTCAGAGGGTGAAGTGCCTCCCCAATGCCCGATTTTAGAGTTAAACGTCTTAGCAAGAGCTTCACTGCACTGAAGTCACCCTGAAAAGACATCAGCTTCCATCCGCACAGTCATTGCCCCCTGGTCTCTAATGAGAGTTTGCCCAGTTAAAGTTGCAACATTGGGTTTAACGTGAGAGATCTTGACTTTCAGTCTGTAACTTTTGAAAAGGGTCGATGTACTTAGGGCTTCCTGCTACAAAGTAAGAGTCAAGGACCCTCTTCCGCAAAGAGGAGCTGGCCTTAGTGGGAAATGGAGAATGAGCTCCTTTAAATCACCGCTCTGTCACCAATCATTAAGAAACCTTTCCAAGAACATACATGTATCGTGTCTCCAGGAGGGCTGGGATTTGTGCAAGGTTCTGAGTAACATGCTACCACAGGAAGGTGGAGGTCCTGCTCAGCCCTAGAGACAGACACACACATGCAAACACACACACAGAAACCTTAGACACACAACTGGTAGTGTCGAGCCAAAGACTTAGCAGGATGAGGAGGGCACTGAACCCACCCATGCTCCAAAGAAGGAGAGGCCTTTCCCTGATCCACACGTGCATTCTCCCTCCTTCTCCCCCAAACCTGCCTCCTCCTCAAGCCCACGCCTTATTACATAGAACACGATTAGGCAGCGCTCTCAGGTTACAGAATTGTCAACGATGCTCTCGTTAAAACAACAGCACAGTCAAACAGACAGCATGCTAGCATGTGAAATGCGATCAGTTCTTTCAGACACGGCTCATGATGAATGGAGCCACACAAGGAGGACTGCAGCTATGCTGCGCCCCGAGCCGAACTGGGAGAATGGCTACCTACCAAAGTGCTGCACACTCTCATTTCACCCTCAGAGGCAGAAAAGAGGACTGCAAAGGACTCACGGGTCTCCCATGCTCTCCGCAAAGGACTCCCATTCCTCCTGCGGACCAAAGGTAACAACAAAAGCAGCTTTTTATTTGTAGAGCACACAACTTTTGGAAAATACACAGCTAAAACTGTCCCCGCTTTAAGTGCTTTACAGCACTTAAAGCGGGGACAGTTTTAGCTGTGTAATTTGAAAAACTTGCCTCTAAGTGCCTAGATGATGAAGTTCGAATGGGGGACCTGTGTCCACTTGCGTTGAGCATTCTTTCAGTGAGAAAGGATTTGGTTACCTTTTGACTCTTTAGCACTGATTCTCATTCTTGTCAATCAACTGTGAAATTTCTGTGTTAATTTCTAGCAGAGGTAATAGAGTTAGTCCAAAATCATAGGTGTATATAAGTCCAGGTGGACAAGTATGCCCAGAATCCCAGGCACTGAGCTGAAAAGGGGATGATTTCCCAGTGGGCCTCACGTCCCACAGAAACCGCTGTGCAAAAGTCGAGAAACAGATACAGAAAGTGACTGGCCTAAGGCTTGTCACTTGAATGTGAGTGGCTGAATGAGTGGCGGATGGTTGGAAATGAAATCCAAATCCCCTGACCTCTAATTTCAGAGGGTGCAGTGCCTCCCCAATGCCCGATTTTAGAGTTAAACGTCTTAGCAAGAGCTTCACTGCACTGAAGTCACCCTGAAAAGACATCAGCTTCCATCCGCACAGTCATTGCCCCCTGGTCTCTAATGAGAGTTTGCCCAGTTAAAGTTGCAACATTGGGTTTAACGTGAGAGATCTTGACTTTCAGCCTGTAACTTTTGAAAAGGGTCGATGTACTTAGGGCTTCCTGCTACAAAGTAAGAGTCAAGGACCCTCTTCCGCAAAGAGGAGCTGGCCTTAGTGGGAAATGGAGAATGAGCTCCTTTAAATCACCGCTCTGTCACCAATCATTAAGAAACCTTTCCAAGAACATACATGTATCGTGTCTCCAGGAGGGCTGGGATTTGTGCAAGGTTCTGAGTAACATGCTACCACAGGAAGGTGGAGGTCCTGCTCAGCCCTAGAGACAGACACACACATGCAAACACACACACAGAAACCTTAGACACACAACTGGTAGTGTCGAGCCAAAGACTTAGCAGTATGAGGAGGGCACTGAACCCACCCATGCTCCAAAGAAGGAGAGGCCTTTCCCTGATCCACACGTGCATTCTCCCTCCTTCTCCCCCAAACCTGCCTCCTCCTCAAGCCCACGCATTATTACATAGAACACGATTAGGCAGCGCTCTCAGGTTACAGAATTGTCAACGATGCTCTCGTTAAAACAACAGCACAGTCAAACAGACAGCATGCTAGCATGTGAAATGCGATCAGTTCTTTCAGACACGGCTCATGATGAATGGAGCCACACAAGGAGGACTGCAGCTATGCTGCGCCCCGAGCCGAACTGGGAGAATGGCTACCTACCAAAGTGCTGCACACTCTCATTTCACCCTCAGAGGCAGAAAAGAGGACTGCAAAGGACTCACGGGTCTCCCATGCTCTCCGCAAAGGACTCCCATTCCTCCTGCGGACCAAAGGTAACAACAAAAGCAGCTTTTTATTTGTAGAGCACACAACTTTTGGAAAATACACAGCTAAAACTGTCCCCGCTTTAAGTGCTTTACAGCACTTAAAGCGGGGACAGTTTTAGCTGTGTAATTTGAAAAACTTGCCTCTAAGTGCCTAGATGATGAAGTTCGAATGGGGGACCTGTGTCCACTTGCGTTGAGCATTCTTTCAGTGAGAAAGGATTTGGTTACCTTTTGACTCTTTAGCACTGATTCTCATTCTTGTCAATCAACTGTGAAATTTCTGTGTTAATTTCTAGCAGAGGTAATAGAGTTAGTCCAAAATCATAGGTGTATATAAGTCCAGGTGGACAAGTATGCCCAGAATCCCAGGCACTGAGCTGAAAAGGGGATGATTTCCCAGTGGGCCTCACGTCCCACAGAAACCGCTGTGCAAAAGTCGAGAAACAGATACAGAAAGTGACTGGCCTAAGGCTTGTCACTTGAATGTGAGTGGCTGAATGAGTGGCGGATGGTTGGAAATGAAATCCAAATCCCCTGACCTCTAATTTCAGAGGGTGAAGTGCCTCCCCAATGCCCGATTTTAGAGTTAAACGTCTTAGCAAGAGCTTCACTGCACTGAAGTCACCCTGAAAAGACATCAGCTTCCATCCGCACAGTCATTGCCCCCTGGTCTCTAATGAGAGTTTGCCCAGTTAAAGTTGCAACATTGGGTTTAACGTGAGAGATCTTGACTTTCAGCCTGTAACTTTTGAAAAGGGTCGATGTACTTAGGGCTTCCTGCTACAAAGTAAGAGTCAAGGACCCTCTTCCGCAAAGAGGAGCTGGCCTTAGTGGGAAATGGAGAATGAGCTCCTTTAAATCACCGCTCTGTCACCAATCATTAAGAAACCTTTCCAAGAACATACATGTATCGTGTCTCCAGGAGGGCTGGGATTTGTGCAAGGTTCTGAGTAACATGCTACCACAGGAAGGTGGAGGTCCTGCTCAGCCCTAGAGACAGACACACACATGCAAACACACACACAGAAACCTTAGACACACAACTGGTAGTGTCGAGCCAAAGACTTAGCAGTATGAGGAGGGCACTGAACCCACCCATGCTCCAAAGAAGGAGAGGCCTTTCCCTGATCCACACGTGCATTCTCCCTCCTTCTCCCCCAAACCTGCCTCCTCCTCAAGCCCACGCATTATTACATAGAACACGATTAGGCAGCGCTCTCAGGTTACAGAATTGTCAACGATGCTCTCGTTAAAACAACAGCACAGTCAAACAGACAGCATGCTAGCATGTGAAATGCGATCAGTTCTTTCAGACACGGCTCATGATGAATGGAGCCACACAAGGAGGACTGCAGCTATGCTGCGCCCCGAGCCGAACTGGGAGAATGGCTACCTACCAAAGTGCTGCACACTCTCATTTCACCCTCAGAGGCAGAAAAGAGGACTGCAAAGGACTCACGGGTCTCCCATGCTCTCCGCAAAGGACTCCCATTCCTCCTGCGGACCAAAGGTAACAACAAAAGCAGCTTTTTATTTGTAGAGCACACAATTTTTGGAAAATACACAGCTAAAACTGTTCCCGCTTTAAGGGCTTTACAGCACTTAAAGCGGGGACAGTTTTAGCTGTGTAATTTGAAAAACTTGCCTCTAAGTGCCTAGATGATGAAGTTCGAATGGGGGACCTGTGTCCACTTGCGTTGAGCATTCTTTCAGTGAGAAAGGATTTGGTTACATTTTGACTCTTTAGCACTGATTCTCATTCTTGTCAATCAACTGTGAAATTTCTGTGTTAATTTCTAGCAGAGGTAATAGAGTTAGTCCAAAATCATAGGTGTATATAAGTCCAGGTGGACAAGTATGCCCAGAATCCCAGGCACTGAGCTGAAAAGGGGATGATTTCCCAGTGGGCCTCACGTCCCACAGAAACCGCTGTGCAAAAGTCGAGAAACAGATACAGAAAGTGACTGGCCTAAGGCTTGTCACTTGAATGTGAGTGGCTGAATGAGTGGCGGATGGTTGGAAATGAAATCCAAATCCCCTGACCTCTAACTTCAGAGGGTGCAGTGCCTCCCCAATGCCCGATTTTAGAGTTAAACGTCTTAGCAAGAGCTTCACTGCACTGAAGTCACCCTGAAAAGACATTAGCTTCCATCCGCACAGTCATTGCCCCCTGGTCTCTAATGAGAGTTTGCCCAGTTAAAGTTGCAACATTGGGTTTAACGTGAGAGATCTTGACTTTCAGCCTGTAACTTTTGAAAAGGGTCGATGTACTTAGGGCTTCCTGCTACAAAGTAAGAGTCAAGGACCCTCTTCCGCAAAGAGGAGCTGGCCTTAGTGGGAAATGGAGAATGAGCTCCTTTAAATCACCGCTCTGTCACCAATCATTAAGAAACCTTTCCAAGAACATACATGTATCGTGACTCCAGGAGGGCTGGGATTTGTGCAAGGTTCTGAGTAACTTGCTACCACAGGAAGGTGGATGTCCTGCTCAGCGCTAGAGACAGACACACACATGCAAACACACACACAGAAACCTTATACACACAACTGGTAGTGTCGAGCCAAAGACTTAGCAGTATGAGGAGGGCACTGAACCCACCCATGCTCCAAAGAAGGAGAGGCCTTTCCCTGATCCACACGTGCATTCTCCCTCCTTCTCCCCCAAACCTGCCTCCTCCTCAAGCCCACGCATTATTACATAGAACACGATTAGGCAGCGCTCTCAGGTTACAGAATTGTCAACGATGCTCTCGTTAAAACAACAGCACAGTCAAACAGACAGCATGCTAGCATGTGAAATGCGATCAGTTCTTTCAGACACGGCTCATGATGAATGGAGCCACACAAGGAGGACTGCAGCTATGCTGCGCCCCGAGCCGAACTGGGAGAATGGCTACCTACCAAAGTGCTGCACACTCTCATTTCACCCTCAGAGGCAGAAAAGAGGACTGCAAAGGACTCACGGGTCTCCCATGCTCTCCGCAAAGGACTCCCATTCCTCCTGCGGACCAAAGGTAACAACAAAAGCAGCTTTTTATTTGTAGAGCACACAACTTTTGGAAAATACACAGCTAAAACTGTCCCCGCTTTAAGTGCTTTACAGCACTTAAAGCGGGGACAGTTTTAGCTGTGTAATTTGAAAAACTTGCCTCTAAGTGCCTAGATGATGAAGTTCGAATGGGGGACCTGTGTCCACTTGCGTTGAGCATTCTTTCAGTGAGAAAGGATTTGGTTACCTTTTGACTCTTTAGCACTGATTCTCATTCTTGTCAATCAACTGTGAAATTTCTGTGTTAATTTCTAGCAGAGGTAATAGAGTTAGTCCAAAATCATAGGTGTATATAAGTCCAGGTGGACAAGTATGCCCAGAATCCCAGGCACTGAGCTGAAAAGGGGATGATTTCCCAGTGGGCCTCACGTCCCACAGAAACCGCTGTGCAAAAGTCGAGAAACAGATACAGAAAGTGACTGGCCTAAGGCTTGTCACTTGAATGTGAGTGGCTGAATGAGTGGCGGATGGTTGGAAATGAAATCCAAATCCCCTGACCTCTAATTTCAGAGGGTGCAGTGCCTCCCCAATGCCCGATTTTAGAGTTAAACGTCTTAGCAAGAGCTTCACTGCACTGAAGTCACCCTGAAAAGACATCAGCTTCCATCCGCACAGTCATTGCCCCCTGGTCTCTAATGAGAGTTTGCCCAGTTAAAGTTGCAACATTGGGTTTAACGTGAGAGATCTTGACTTTCAGCCTGTAACTTTTGAAAAGGGTCGATGTACTTAGGGCTTCCTGCTACAAAGTAAGAGTCAAGGACCCTCTTCCGCAAAGAGGAGCTCGCCTTAGTGGGAAATGGAGAATGAGCTCCTTTAAATCACCGCTCTGTCACCAATCATTAAGAAACCTTTCCAAGAACATACATGTATCGTGTCTCCAGGAGGGCTGGGATTTGTGCAAGGTTCTGAGTAACATGCTACCACAGGAAGGTGGAGGTCCTGCTCAGCCCTAGAGACAGACACACACATGCAAACACACACACAGAAACCTTAGACACACAACTGGTAGTGTCGAGCCAAAGACTTAGCAGGATGAGGAGGGCACTGAACCCACCCATGCTCCAAAGAAGGAGAGGCCTTTCCCTGATCCACACGTGCATTCTCCCTCCTTCTCCCCCAAACCTGCCTCCTCCTCAAGCCCACGCATTATTACATAGAACACGATTAGGCAGCGCTCTCAGGTTACAGAATTGTCAACGATGCTCTCGTTAAAACAACAGCACAGTCAAACAGACAGCATGCTAGCATGTGAAATGCGATCAGTTCTTTCAGACACGGCTCATGATGAATGGAGCCACACAAGGAGGACTGCAGCTATGCTGCGCCCCGAGCCGAACTGGGAGAATGGCTACCTACCAAAGTGCTGCACACTCTCATTTCACCCTCAGAGGCAGAAAAGAGGACTGCAAAGGACTCACGGGTCTCCCATGCTCTCCGCAAAGGACTCGCATTCCTCCTGCGGACCAAAGGTAACAACAAAAGCAGCTTTTTATTTGTAGAGCACACAATTTTTGGAAAATACACAGCTAAAACTGTTCCCGCTTTAAGTGCTTTACAGCACTTAAAGCGGGGACAGTTTTAGCTGTGTAATTTGAAAAACTTGCCTCTAAGTGCCTAGATGATGAAGTTCGAATGGGGGACCTGTGTCCACTTGCGTTGAGCATTCTTTCAGTGAGAAAGGATTTGGTTACCTTTTGACTCTTTAGCACTGATTCTCATTCTTGTCAATCAACTGTGAAATTTCTGTGTTAATTTCTAGCAGAGGTAATAGAGTTAGTCCAAAATCATAGGTGTATATAAGTCCAGGTGGACAAGTATGCCCAGAATCCCAGGCACTGAGCTGAAAAGGGGATCATTTCCCAGTGGGCCTCACGTCCCACAGAAACCGCTGTGCAAAAGTCGAGAAACAGATACAGAAAGTGACTGGCCTAAGGCTTGTCACTTGAATGTGAGTGGCTGAATGAGTGGCGGATGGTTGGAAATGAAATCCAAATCCCCTGACCTCTAATTTCAGAGGGTGCAGTGCCTCCCCAATGCCCGATTTTAGAGTTAAACGTCTTAGCAAGAGCTTCACTGCACTGAAGTCACCCTGAAAAGACATTAGCTTCCATCCGCACAGTCATTGCCCCCTGGTCTCTAATGAGAGTTTGCCCAGTTAAAGTTGCAACATTGGGTTTAACGTGAGAGATCTTGACTTTCAGCCTGTAACTTTTGAAAAGGGTCGATGTACTTAGGGCTTCCTGCTACAAAGTAAGAGTCAAGGACCCTCTTCCGCAAAGAGGAGCTGGCCTTAGTGGGAAATGGAGAATGAGCTCCTTTAAATCACCGCTCTGTCACCAATCATTAAGAAACCTTTCCAAGAACATACATGTATCGTGTCTCCAGGAGGGCTGGGATTTGTGCAAGGTTCTGAGTAACATGCTACCACAGGAAGGTGGAGGTCCTGCTCAGCCCTAGAGACAGACACACACATGCAAACACACACACAGAAACCTTAGACACACAACTGGTAGTGTCGAGCCAAAGACTTAGCAGTATGAGGAGGGCACTGAACCCACCCATGCTCCAAAGAAGGAGAGGCCTTTCCCTGATCCACACGTGCATTCTCCCTCCTTCTCCCCCAAACCTGCCTCCTCCTCAAGCCCACGCATTATTACATAGAACACGATTAGGCAGCGCTCTCAGGTTACAGAATTGTCAACGATGCTCTCGTTAAAACAACAGCACAGTCAAACAGACAGCATGCTAGCATGTGAAATGCGATCAGTTCTTTCAGACACGGCTCATGATGAATGGAGCCACACAAGGAGGACTGCAGCTATGCTGCGCCCCGAGCCGAACTGGGAGAATGGCTACCTACCAAAGTGCTGCACACTCTCATTTCACCCTCAGAGGCAGAAAAGAGGACTGCAAAGGACTCACGGGTCTCCCATGCTCTCCGCAAAGGACTCCCATTCCTCCAGCGGACGAAAGGTAACAACAAAAGCAGCTTTTTATTTGTAGAGCACACAACTTTTGGAAAATACACAGCTAAAACTGACAGTTTTAGCTGTGTAATTTGAAAAACTTGCCTCTAAGTGCCTAGATGATGAAGTTCGAATGGGGGACCTGTGTCCACTTGCGTTGAGCATTCTTTCAGTGAGAAAGGATTTGGTTACCTTTTGACTCTTTAGCACTGATTCTCATTCTTGTCAATCAACTGTGAAATTTCTGTGTTAATTTCTAGCAGAGGTAATAGAGTTAGTCCAAAATCATAGGTGTATATAAGTCCAGGTGGACAAGTATGCCCAGAATCCCAGGCACTGTGCTGAAAAGGGGATCATTTCCCAATGGGCCTCACGTCCCACAGAAACCGCTGTGCAAAAGTCGAGAAACAGATACAGAAAGTGACTGGCCTAAGGCTTGTCACTTGAATGTGAGTGGCTGAATGAGTGGCGGATGGTTGGAAATGAAATCCAAATCCCCTGACCTCTAATTTCAGAGGGTGCAGTGCCTCCCCAATGCCCGATTTTAGAGTTAAACGTCTTAGCAAGAGCTTCACTGCACTGAAGTCACCCTGAAAAGACATCAGCTTCCATCCGCACAGTCATTGCCCCCTGGTCTCTAATGAGAGTTTGCCCAGTTAAAGTTGCAACATTGGGTTTAACGTGAGAGATCTTGACTTTCAGCCTGTAACTTTTGAAAAGGGTCGATGTACTTAGGGCTTCCTGCTACAAAGTAAGAGTCAAGGACCCTCTTCCGCAAAGAGGAGCTGGCCTTAGTGGGAAATGGAGAATGAGCTCCTTTAAATCACCGCTCTGTCACCAATCATTAAGAAACCTTTCCAAGAACATACATGTATCGTGTCTCCAGGAGGGCTGGGATTTGTGCAAGGTTCTGAGTAACATGCTACCACAGGAAGGTGGATGTCCTGCTCAGCCCTAGAGACAGACACACACATGCAAACACACACACAGAAACCTTAGACACACAACTGGTAGTGTCGAGCCAAAGACTTAGCAGTATGAGGAGGGCACTGAACCCACCCATGCTCCAAAGAAGGAGAGGCCTTTCCCTGATCCACACGTGCATTCTCCCTCCTTCTCCCCCAAACCTGCCTCCTCCTCAAGCCCACGCATTATTACATAGAACACGATTAGGCAGCGCTCTCAGGTTACAGAATTGTCAACGATGCTCTCGTTAAAACAACAGCACAGTCAAACAGACAGCATGCTAGCATGTGAAATGCGATCAGTTCTTTCAGACACGGCTCATGATGAATGGAGCCACACAAGGAGGACTGCAGCTATGCTGCGCCCCGAGCCGAACTGGGAGAATGGCTACCTACCAAAGTGCTGCACACTCTCATTTCACCCTCAGAGGCAGAAAAGAGGACTGCAAAGGACTCACGGGTCTCCCATGCTCTCCGCAAAGGACTCGCATTCCTCCTGCGGACCAAAGGTAACAACAAAAGCAGCTTTTTATTTGTAGAGCACACAATTTTTGGAAAATACACAGCTAAAACTGTTCCCGCTTTAAGGGCTTTACAGCACTTAAAGCGGGGACAGTTTTAGCTGTGTAATTTGAAAAACTTGCCTCTATGTGACTAGATGATGAAGTTCGAATGGGGGACCTGTGTCCACTTGCGTTGAGCATTCTTTCAGTGAGAAAGGATTTGGTTACATTTTGACTCTTTAGCACTGATTCTCATTCTTGTCAATCAACTGTGAAATTTCTGTGTTAATTTCTAGCAGAGGTAATAGAGTTAGTCCAAAATCATAGGTGTATATAAGTCCAGGTGGACAAGTATGCCCAGAATCCCAGGCACTGAGCTGAAAAGGGGATGATTTCCCAGTGGGCCTCACGTCCCACAGAAACCGCTGTGCAAAATCGAGAAACAGATACAGAAAGTGACTGGCCTAAGGCTTGTCACTTGAATGTGAGTGGCTGAATGAGTGGCGGATGGTTGGAAATGAAATCCAAATCCCCTGACCTCTAATTTCAGAGGGTGCAGTGCCTCCCCAATGCCCGATTTTAGAGTTAAACGTCTTAGCAAGAGCTTCACTGCACTGAAGTCACCCTGAAAAGACATTAGCTTCCATCCGCACAGTCATTGCCCCCTGGTCTCTAATGAGAGTTTGCCCAGTTAAAGTTGCAACATTGGGTTTAACGTGAGAGATCTTGACTTTCAGCCTGTAACTTTTGAAAAGGGTCGATGTACTTAGGGCTTCCTGCTACAAAGTAAGAGTCAAGGACCCTCTTCCGCAAAGAGGAGCTGGCCTTAGTGGGAAATGGAGAATGAGCTCCTTTAAATCACCGCTCTGTCACCAATCATTAAGAAACCTTTCCAAGAACATACATGTATCGTGTCTCCAGGAGGGCTGGGATTTGTGCAAGGTTCTGAGTAACATGCTACCACAGGAAGGTGGAGGTCCTGCTCAGCCCTAGAGACAGACACACACATGCAAACACACACACAGAAACCTTAGACACACAACTGGTAGTGTCGAGCCAAAGACTTAGCAGTATGAGGAGGGCACTGAACCCACCCATGCTCCAAAGAAGGAGAGGCCTTTCCCTGATCCACACGTGCATTCTCCCTCCTTCTCCCCCAAACCTGCCTCCTCCTCAAGCCCACGCATTATTACATAGAACACGATTAGGCAGCGCTCTCAGGTTACAGAATTGTCAACGATGCTCTCGTTAAAACAACAGCACAGTCAAACAGACAGCATGCTAGCATGTGAAATGCGATCAGTTCTTTCAGACACGGCTCATGATGAATGGAGCCACACAAGGAGGACTGCAGCTATGCTGCGCCCCGAGCCGAACTGGGAGAATGGCTACCTACCAAAGTGCTGCACACTCTCATTTCACCCTCAGAGGCAGAAAAGAGGACTGCAAAGGACTCACGGGTCTCCCATGCTCTCCGCAAATGACTCCCATTCCTCCTGCGGACCAAAGGTAACAACAAAAGCAGCTTTTTATTTGTAGAGCACACAACTTTTGGAAAATACACAGCTAAAACTGTCCCCGCTTTAAGTGCTTTACAGCACTTAAAGCGGGGACAGTTTTAGCTGTGTAATTTGAAAAACTTGCCTCTAAGTGCCTAGATGATGAAGTTCGAATGGGGGACCTGTGTCCACTTGCGTTGAGCATTCTTTCAGTGAGAAAGGATTTGGTTACCTTTTGACTCTTTAGCACTGATTCTCATTCTTGTCAATCAACTGTGAAATTTCTGTGTTAATTTCTAGCAGAGGTAATAGAGTTAGTCCAAAATCATAGGTGTATATAAGTCCAGGTGGACAAGTATGCCCAGAATCCCAGGCACTGAGCTGAAAAGGGGATGATTTCCCAGTGGGCCTCACGTCCCACAGAAACCGCTGTGCAAAAGTCGAGAAACAGATACAGAAAGTGACTGGCCTAAGGCTTGTCACTTGAATGTGAGTGGCTGAATGAGTGGCGGATGGTTGGAAATGAAATCCAAATCGCCTTACCTCTAATTTCAGAGGGTGCAGTGCCTCCCCAATGCCCGATTTTAGAGTTAAACGTCTTAGCAAGAGCTTTACTGCACTGAAGTCACCCTGAAAAGACATTAGCTTTCATCGGCACAGACATTGCCCCCTGGTCTCTAATGAGAGTTTGCCCAGTTAAAGTTGCAACATTGGGTTTAACGTGAGAGATCTTGACTTTCAGCCTGTAACTTTTGAAAAGTGTCGATGTACTTAGGGCTTCCTGCTACAAAGTAAGAGTCAAGGACCCTCTTCCGCAAAGAGGAGCTGGCCTTAGTGGGAATTGGGAATGAGCTCCTTTAAATCACCGCTCTGTCACCAATCATTAAGAAACCTTTCCAAGAACATACATGTATCGTGTCTCCAGGAGGGCTGGGATTTGTGCAAGGTTCTGAGTAACATGCTACCACAGGAAGGTGGAGGTCCTGCTCAGCCCTAGAGACAGACACACACATGCAAACACACACACAGAAACCTTAGACACACAACTGGTAGTGTCGAGCCAAAGACTTAGCAGTATGAGGAGGGCACTGAACCCATCCACGCTCCAAAGAAGGAGAGGCCTTTCCCTGATCCACACGTGCATTCTCCCTCCTTCTCCCCCAAACCTGCCTCCTCCTCAAGCCCACGCATTATTACATAGAATACGATTAGGCAGCGCTCTCAGGTTACAGAATTGTCAACGATGCTCTCGTTAAAACAACAGCACAGTCAAACAGACAGCATGCTAGCATGTGAAATGCGATCAGTTCTTTCAGACACGGCTCATGATGAATGGAGCCACACAAGGAGGACTGCAGCTATGCTGCGCCCCGAGCCGAACTGGGAGAATGGCTACCTACCAAAGTGCTGCACACTCTCATTTCACCCTCAGAGGCAGAAAAGAGGACTGCAAAGGACTCACGGGTCTCCCATGCTCTCCGCAAAGGACTCCCATTCCTCCTGCGGACCAAAGGTAACAACAAAAGCAGCTTTTTATTTGTAGAGCACACAACTTTTGGAAAATACACAGCTAAAACTGTCCCCGCTTTAAGTGCTGTAATTTGAAAAACTTGCCTCTAAGTGCATAGATGATGAAGTTCGAATGGGGGAACTGTGTCCACTTGCGTTGAGCATTCTTTCAGTGAGAAAGGATTTGGTTACATTTTGACTCTTTAGCACTGATTCTCATTCTTGTCAATCAACTGTGAAATTTCTGTGTTAATTTCTAGCAGAGGTAATAGAGTTAGTCCAAAATCATAGGTGTATATAAGTCCAGGTTGACAAGTATGCCCAGAATCCCAGGCACTGAGCTGAAAAGGGGATCATTTCCCAGTGGGCCTCACGTCCCACAGAAACCGCTGTGCAAAGTCGAGAAACAGATACAGAAAGTGACTGGCCTAAGGCTTGTCACTTGAATGTGAGTGGCTGAATGAGTGGCCGATGGTTGGAGATGAAATCCAAATCCCCTGACCTCTAATTTCAGAGGGTGCAGTGCCTCCCCAATGCCCGATTTTAGAGTTAAACGTCTTAGCAAGAGCTTCACTGCACTGAAGTCACCCTGAAAAGACATTAGCTTCCATCCGCACAGTCATTGCCCCCTGGTCTCTAATGAGAGTTTGCCCAGTTAAAGTTGCAACATTGGGTTTAACGTGAGAGATCTTGAATTTCAGACTGTAACTTTTGAAAAGGGTCGATGTACTTAGGGCTTCCTGCTACAAAGTAAGAGTCAAGGACCCTCTTCCGCAAAGAGGAGCTGGCCTTAGTGGGAAATGGAGAATGAGCTCCTTTAAATCACCGCTCTGTCACCAATCATTAAGAAACCTTTCCAAGAACATACATGTATCGTGTCTCCAGGAGGGCTGGGATTTGTGCAAGGTTCTGAGTAACATGCTACCACAGGAAGGTGGAGGTCCTGCTCAGCCCTAGAGAGAGACACACACATGCAAACACACACACAGAAACCTTAGACACACAACTGGTAGTGTCGAGCCAAAGACTTAGCAGGATGAGGAGGGCACTGAACCCACCCATGCTCCAAAGAAGGAGAGGCCTTTCCCTGATCCACACGTGCATTCTCCCTCCTTCTCCCCCAAACCTGCCTCCTCCTCAAGCCCACGCATTATTACATAGAACACGATTAGGCAGCGCTCTCAGGTTACAGAATTGTCAACGATGCTCTCGTTAAAACAACAGCACAGTCAAACAGACAGCATGCTAGCATGTGAAATGCGATCAGTTCTTTCAGACACGGCTCATGATGAATGGAGCCACACAAGGAGGACTGCAGCTATGCTGCGCCCCGAGCCGAACTGGGGGAATGGCTACCTACCAAAGTGCTGCACACTCTCATTTCACCCTCAGAGGCAGAAAAGAGGACTGCAAAGGACTCACGGGTCTCCCATGCTCTCCGCAAATGACTCCCATTCCTCCTGCGGACCAAATGTAACAACAAAAGCAGCTTTTTATTTGTAGAGCACACAACTTTTGGAAAATACACAGCTAAAACTGTCCCCGCTTTAAGTGCTTTACAGCACTTAAAGCGGGGACAGTTTTAGCTGTGTAATTTGAAAAACTTGCCTCTAAGTGCCTAGATGATGAAGTTCGAATGGGGGACCTGTGTCCACTTGCGTTGAGCATTCTTTCAGTGAGAAAGGATTTGGTTACCTTTTGACTCTTTAGCACTGATTCTCATTCTTGTCAATCAACTGTGAAATTTCTGTGTTAATTTCTAGCAGAGGTAATAGAGTTAGTCCAAAATCATAGGTGTATATAAGTCCAGGTGGACAAGTATGCCCAGAATCCCAGGCACTGAGCTGAAAAGGGGATGATTTCCCAGTGGGCCTCACGTCCCACAGAAACCGCTGTGCAAAAGTCGAGAAACAGATACAGAAAGTGACTGGCCTAAGGCTTGTCACTTGAATGTGAGTGGCTGAATGAGTGGCGGATGGTTGGAAATGAAATCCAAATCGCCTTACCTCTAATTTCAGAGGGTGCAGTGCCTCCCCAATGCCCGATTTTAGAGTTAAACGTCTTAGCAAGAGCTTTACTGCACTGAAGTCACCCTGAAAAGACATTAGCTTTCATCGGCACAGACATTGCCCCCTGGTCTCTAATGAGAGTTTGCCCAGTTAAAGTTGCAACATTGGGTTTAACGTGAGAGATCTTGACTTTCAGCCTGTAACTTTTGAAAAGGGTCGATGTACTTAGGGCTTCCTGCTACAAAGTAAGAGTCAAGGACCCTCTTCCGCAAAGAGGAGCTGGCCTTAGTAGGAATTGGGAATGAGCTCCTTTAAATCACCGCTCTGTCACCAATCATTAAGAAAACTTTCCAAGAACATACATGTATCGTGTCTCCAGGAGGGCTGGGATTTGTGCAAGGTTCTGAGTAACATGCTACCACAGGAAGGTGGAGGTCCTGCTCAGCCCTAGAGACAGACACACACATGCAAACACACACACAGAAACCTTAGACACACAACTGGTAGTGTCGAGCCAAAGACTTAGCAGTATGAGGAGGGCACTGAACCCATCCACGCTCCAAAGAAGGAGAGGCCTTTCCCTGATCCACACGTGCATTCTCCCTCCTTCTCCCCCAAACCTGCCTCCTCCTCAAGCCCACGCATTATTACATAGAATACGATTAGGCAGCGCTCTCAGGTTACAGAATTGTCAACGATGCTCTCGTTAAAACAACAGCACAGTCAAACAGACAGCATGCTAGCATGTGAAATGCGATCAGTTCTTTCAGACACGGCTCATGATGAATGGAGCCACACAAGGAGGACTGCAGCTATGCTGCGACCCGAGCCGAACTGGGAGAATGGCTACCTACCAAAGTGCTGCACACTCTCATTTCACCCTCAGAGGCAGAAAAGAGGACTGCAAAGGACTCACGGGTCTCCCATGCTCTCCGCAAAGGACTCCCATTCCTCCTGCGGACCAAAGGTAACAACAAAAGCAGCTTTTTATTTGTAGAGCACACAACTTTTGGAAAATACACAGCTAAAACTGTCCCCGCTTTAAGTGCTGTAATTTGAAAAACTTGCCTCTAAGTGCATAGATGATGAAGTTCGAATGGGGGAACTGTGTCCACTTGCGTTGAGCATTCTTTCAGTGAGAAAGGATTTGGTTACATTTTGACTCTTTAGCACTGATTCTCATTCTTGTCAATCAACTGTGAAATTTCTGTGTTAATTTCTAGCAGAGGTAATAGAGTTAGTCCAAAATCATAGGTGTATATAAGTCCAGGTTGACAAGTATGCCCAGAATCCCAGGCACTGAGCTGAAAAGGGGATCATTTCCCAGTGGGCCTCACGTCCCACAGAAACCGCTGTGCAAAGTCGAGAAACAGATACAGAAAGTGACTGGCCTAAGGCTTGTCACTTGAATGTGAGTGGCTGAATGAGTGGCCGATGGTTGGAGATGAAATCCAAATCCCCTGACCTCTAATTTCAGAGGGTGCAGTGCCTCCCCAATGCCCGATTTTAGAGTTAAACGTCTTAGCAAGAGCTTTACTGCACTGAAGTCACCCTGAAAAGACATTAGCTTCCATCCGCACAGTCATTGCCCCCTGGTCTCTAATGAGAGTTTGCCCAGTTAAAGTTGCAACATTGGGTTTAACGTGAGAGATCTTGACTTTCAGCCTGTAACTTTTGAAAAGGGTCGATGTACTTAGGGCTTCCTGATACAAAGTAAGAGTCAAGGACCCTCTTCCGCAAAGAGGAGCTGGCCTTAGTGGGAAATGGAGAATGAGCTCCTTTAAATCACCGCTCTGTCACCAATCATTAAGAAAACTTTCCAAGAACATACATGTATCGTGTCTCCAGGAGGGCTGGGATTTGTGCAAGGTTCTGAGTAACATGCTACCACAGGAAGGTGGAGGTCCTGCTCAGCCCTAGAGACAGACACACACATGCAAACACACACACAGAAACCTTAGACACACAACTGGTAGTGTCGAGCCAAAGACTTAGCAGTATGAGGAGGGCACTGAACCCACCCACGCTCCAAAGAAGGAGAGGCCTTTCCCTGATCCACACGTGCATTCTCCCTCCTTCTCCCCCAAACCTGCCTCCTCCTCAAGCCCACGCATTACTACATAGAATACGATTAGGCAGCGCTCTCAGGTTACAGAATTGTCAACGATGCTCTCGTTAAAACAACAGCACAGTCAAACAGACAGCATGCTAGCATGTGAAATGCGATCAGTTCTTTCAGACACGGCTCATGATGAATGGAGCCACACAAGGAGGACTGCAGCTATGCTGCGCCCCGAGCCGAACTGGGAGAATGGCTACCTACCAAAGTGCTGCACACTCTCATTTCCCCCTCAGAGGCAGAAAAGAGGACTGCAAAGGACTCACGGGTCTCCCATGCTCTCCGCAAAGGACTCCCATTCCTCCTGCGGACCAAAGGTAACAACAAAAGCAGCTTTTTATTTGTAGAGCACACAACTTTTGGAAAATACACAGCTAAAACTGTCCCCACTTTAAGTGCTTTACAGCACTTAAAGCGGGGACAGTTTTAGCTGTGTAATTTGAAAAACTTGCCTCTAATTGCATAGATGATGAAGTTCGAATGGGGGAACTGTGTCCACTTGCGTTGAGCATTCTTTCAGTGAGAAAGGATTTGGTTACATTTTGACTCTTTAGCACTGATTCTCATTCTTGTCAATCAACTGTGAAATTTCTGTGTTAATTTCTAGCAGAGGTAATAGAGTTAGTCCAAAATCATAGGTGTATATAAGTCCAGGTGGACAAGTATGCCCAGAATCCCAGGCACTGAGCTGAAAAGGGGATCATTTCCCAGTGGGCCTCACGTCCCACAGAAACCGCTGTGCAAAGTCGAGAAACAGATACAGAAAGTGACTGGCCTAAGGCTTGTCACTTGAATGTGAGTGGCTGAATGAGTGGCGGATGGTTGGAGATGAAATCCAAATCCCCTGACCTCTAATTTCAGAGGTGCAGTGCCTCCCCAATGCCCGATTTTAGAGTTAAACGTCTTAGCAAGAGCTTTACTGCACTGAAGTCACCCTGAAAAGACGTTAGCTTCCATCCGCACAGTCATTGCCCCCTGGTCTCTAATGAGAGTTTGCCCAGTTAAAGTTGCAACATTGGCTTTAACGTGAGAGATCTTGACTTTCAGCCTGTAACTTTTGAAAAGTGTCGATGTACTTAGGGCTTCCTGCTACAAAGTAAGAGTCAAGGACCCTCTTCCACAAAGAGGAGCTGGCCTTAGTGGGAAATGGAGAATGAGCTCCTTTAAATCACCGCTCTGTCACCAATCATTAAGAAAACTTTCCAAGAACATACACGTATCGTGTCTCCAGGAGGGCTGGGATTTGTGCAAGGTTCTGAGTAACATGCTACCACAGGAAGGTGGAGGTCCTGCTCAGCCCTAGAGACAGACACACACACAGAAACCTTAGACACACAACTGGTAGTGTCGAGCCAAAGACTTAGCAGTATGAGGAGGGCACTGAACCCACCCACGCTCCAAAGAAGGAGTGGCCTTTCCCTGATCCACACGTGCATTCTCCCTCCTTCTCCCCCAAACCTGCCTCCTCCTCAAGCCCACGCATTATTACATAGAATACGATTAGGCAGCGCTCTCAGGTTACAAAATTGTCAACGATGCTCTCGTTAAAACAACAGCACAGTCAAACAGACAGCATGCTAGCATGTGAAATGCGATCAGTTCTTTCAGACACGGCTCATGATGAATGGAGCCACACAAGGAGGACTGCAGCTATGCTGCGCCCCGAACCGAACTGGGAGAATGGCTACCTACCAAAGTGCTGCACACTCTCATTTCACACTCAGAGGCAGAAAAGAGGACTGCAAAGGACTCATGGGTCTCCCATGCTCTCCGCAAAGGACTCCCATTCCTCCTGCGGACCAAAGGTAACAACAAAAGCAGCTTTTTATTTGTAGAGCACACAACTTTTGGAAAATACACAGCTAAAACTGTCCCCGCTTTAAGTGCTTTACAGCACTTAAAGCGGGGACAGTTTTAGCTGTGTAATTTGAAAAACTTGCCTCTAAGTGCATAGATGATGAAGTTCGAATGGGGGAACTGTGTCCACTTGCGTTGAGCATTCTTTCAGTGAGAAAGGATTTGGTTACATTTTGACTCTTTAGCACTGATTCTCATTCTTGTCAATCAACTGTGAAATTTCTGTGTTAATTTCTAGCAGAGGTAATAGAGTTAGTCCAAAATCATAGGTGTATATAAGTCCAGGTGGACAAGTATGCCCAGAATCCCAGGCACTGAGCTGAAAAGGGGATCATTTCCCAGTGGGCCTCACGTCCCACAGAAACCGCTGTGCAAAAGTCGAGAAACAGATACAGAAAGTGACTGGCCTAAGGCTTGTCACTTGAATGTGAGTGGCTGAATGAGTGGCGGATGGTTGGAAATGAAATCCAAATCCCCTGACCTCTAATTTAAGAGGGTGCAGTGCCTCCCCAATGCCCGATTTTAGAGTTAAACGTCTTAGCAAGAGCTTTACTGCACTGAAGTCACCCTGAAAAGACATTAGCTTCCATCCGCACAGTCATTGCCCCCTGGTCTCTAATGAGAGTTTGCCCAGTTAAAGTTGCAACATTGGGTTTAACGTGAGAGATCTTGACTTTCAGCCTGTAACTTTTGAAAAGGGTCGATGTACTTAGGGCTTCCTGCTACAAAGTAAGAGTCAAGGACCCTCTTCCGCAAAGAGGAGCTCGCCTTAGTGGGAAATGGAGAATGAGCTCCTTTAAATCACCGCTCTGTCACCAATCATTGAGAAAACTTTCCAAGAACATACATGTATCGTGTCTCCAGGAGGGCTGGGATTTGTGCAAGGTTCTGAGTAACATGCTACCACAGGAAGGTGGAGGTCCTGCTCAGCCCTAGAGACAGACACACACATGCAAACACACACACAGAAACCTTATACACACAACTGGTAGTGTCGAGCCAAAGACTTAGCAGTATGAGGAGGGCACTGAACCCACCCACGCTCCAAAGAAGGAGAGGCCTTTCCCTGATCCACACGTGCATTCTCCCTCCTTCTCCCCCAAACCTGCCTCCTCCTCAAGCCCACGCATTATTACATAGAATACGATTAGGCAGCGCTCTCAGGTTACAGAATTGTCAACGATGCTCTCGTTAAAACAACAGCACAGTCAAACAGACAGCATGCTAGCATGTGAAATGCGATCAGTTCTTTCAGACACGGCTCATGATGAATGGAGCCACACAAGGAGGACTGCAGCTATGCTGCGCCCCGAGCCGAACTGGGAGAATGGCTACCTACCAAAGTGCTGCACACTCTCATTTCACCCTCAGAGGCAGAAAAGAGGACTGCAAAGGACTCACGGGTCTCCCATGCTCTCCGCAAAGGACTCCCATTCCTCCTGCGGACCAAAGGTAACAACAAAAGCAGCTTTTTATTTGTAGAGCACACAACTTTTGGAAAATACACAGCTAAAACTGTCCCCGCTTTAAGTGCTTTACAGCACTTAAAGCGGGGACAGTTTTAGCTGTGTAATTTGAAAAACTTGCCTCTAAGTGCATAGATGATGAAGTTCGAATGGGGGAACTGTGTCCACTTGCGTTGAGCATTCTTTCAGTGAGAAAGGATTTGGTTACATTTTGACTCTTTAGCACTGATTCTCATTCTTGTCAATCAACTGTGAAATTTCTGTGTTAATTTCTAGCAGAGGTAATAGAGTTAGTCCAAAATCATAGGTGTATATAAGTCCAGGTGGACAAGTATGCCCAGAATCCCAGGCACTGAGCTGAAAAGGGGATGATTTCCCAGTGGGCCTCACGTCCCACAGAAACCGCTGTGCAAAAGTCGAGAAACAGATACAGAAAGTGACTGGCCTAAGGCTTGTCACTTGAATGTGAGTGGCTGAATGAGTGGCGGATGGTTGGAAATGAAATCCAAATCCCCTGACCTCTAATTTCAGAGGGTGCAGTGCCTCCCCAATGCCCGATTTTAGAGTTAAACATCTTAGCAAGAGCTTTACTGCACTGAAGTCACCCTGAAAAGACATTAGCTTCCATCCGCACAGTCATTGCCCCCTGGTCTCTAATGAGAGTTTGCCCAGTTAAAGTTGCAACATTGGGTTTAACGTGAGAGATCTTGACTTTCAGCCTGTAACTTTTGAAAAGGGTCGATGTACTTAGGGCTTCCTGCTCCAAAGTAAGAGTCAAGGACCCTCTTCCGCAAAGAGGAGCTGGCCTTAGTGGGAAATGGAGAATGAGCTCCTTTAAATCACCGCTCTGTCACCAATCATTAAGAAACCTTTCCAAGAACATACATGTATCGTGTCTCCAGGAGGGCTGGGATTTGTGCAAGGTTCTGAGTAACATGCTACCACAGGAAGGTGGAGGTCCTGCTCAGCCCTAGAGACAGACACACACATGCAAACACACACACAGAAACCTTAGACACACAACTGGTAGTGTCAGGCAAGGACTTAGCAGTATGAGGAGGGCACTGAACCCACCCACGCTCCAAAGAAGGAGAGGCCTTTCCCTGATCCACACGTGCATTCTCCCTCCTTCTCCCCCAAACCTGCCTCCTCCTCAAGCCCACGCATTATTACATAGAATATGATTAGGCAGCGCTCTCAGGTTACAGAATTGTCAACGATGCTCTCGTTAAAACAACAGCACAGTCAAACAGACAGCATGCTAGCATGTGAAATGCGATCAGTTCTTTCAGACACGGCTCATGATGAATGGAGCCACACAAGGAGGACTGCAGCTATGCTGCGCCCCGAGCCGAACTGGGAGAATGGCTACCTACCAAAGTGCTGCACACTCTCATTTCACCCTCAGAGGCAGAAAAGAGGACTGCAAAGGACTCACGGGTCTCCCATGCTCTCCGCAAAGGACTCCCATTCCTCCTGCGGACCAAAGGTAACAACAAAAGCAGCTTTTTATTTGTAGAGCACACAACTTTTGGAAAATACACAGCTAAAATTGTTTTAGCTGTGTAATTTGAAAAACTTGCCTCTAAGTGCATAGATGATGAAGTTCGAATGGGGGAACTGTGTCCACTTGCGTTGAGCGTTCTTTCAGTGAGAAAGGATTTGGTTACATTTTGACTCTTTAGCACTGATTCTCATTCTTGTCAATCAACTGTGAAATTTCTGTGTTAATTTCTAGCAGAGGTAATAGAGTTAGTCCAAAATCATAGGTGTATATAAGTCCAGGGTGACAAGTATGCCCAGAATCCCAGGCACTGAGCTGAAAAGGGGATCATTTCCCAGTGGGCCTCACGTCCCACAGAAACCGCTGTGCAAAAGTCGAGAAACAGATACAGAAAGTGACTGGCCTAAGGCTTGTCACTTGAATGTGAGTGGCTGAATGTGTGGCGGATGGTTGGAAATGAAATCCAAATCCCCTGACCTCTGATTTCAGAGGGTGCAGTGCCTCCCCAATGCCCGATTTTAGAGTTAAACGTCTTAGCAAGAGCTTTACTGCACTGAAGTCACCCTGAAAAGACATTAGCTTCCATCCGCACAGTCATTGCCCCCTGGTCTCTAATGAGAGTTTGCCCAGTTAAAGTTGCAACATTGGGTTTAACGTGAGAGATCTTGACTTTCAGCCTGTAACTTTTGAAAAGGGTCGATGTACTTAGGGCTTCCTACTACAAAGTAAGAGTCAAGGACCCTCTTCCGCAAAGAGGAGCTGGCCTTAGTGGGAATTGGGAATGAGCTCCTTTAAATCACCGCTCTGTCACCAATCATTAAGAAAACTTTCCAAGAACATACATGTATCGTGTCTCCAGGAGGGCTGGGATTTGTGCAAGGTTCTGAGTAACATGCTACCACAGGAAGGTGGAGGTCCTGCTCAGCCCTAGAGACAGACACACACATGCAAACACACACACAGAAACCTTAGACACACAACTGGTAGTGTCGAGCCAAAGACTTAGCAGTATGAGGAGGGCACTGAACCCATCCACGCTCCAAAGAAGGAGAGGCCTTTCCCTGATCCACACGTGCATTCTCCCTCCTTCTCCCCCAAACCTGCCTCCTCCTCAAGCCCACGCATTATTACATAGAATACGATTAGGCAGCGCTCTCAGGTTACAGAATTGTCAACGATGCTCTCGTTAAAACAACAGCACAGTCAAACAGACAGCATGCTAGCATGTGAAATGCGATCAGTTCTTTCAGACACGGCTCATGATGAATGGAGCCACACAAGGAGGACTGCAGCTATGCTGCGCCCCGAGCCGAACTGGGAGAATGGCTACCTACCAAAGTGCTGCACACTCTCATTTCACCCTCAGAGGCAGAAAAGAGGACTGCAAAGGACTCACGGGTCTCCCATGCTCTCCGCAAAGGACTCCCATTCCTCCTGCGGACCAAAGGTAACAACAAAAGCAGCTTTTTATTTGTAGAGCACACAACTTTTGGAAAATACACAGCTAAAACTGTCCCCGCTTTAAGTGCTGTAATTTGAAAAACTTGCCTCTAAGTGCATAGATGATGAAGTTCGAATGGGGGAACTGTGTCCACTTGCGTTGAGCATTCTTTCAGTGAGAAAGGATTTGGTTACATTTTGACTCTTTAGCACTGATTCTCATTCTTGTCAATCAACTGTGAAATTTCTGTGTTAATTTCTAGCAGAGGTAATAGAGTTAGTCCAAAATCATAGGTGTATATAAGTCCAGGTTGACAAGTATGCCCAGAATCCCAGGCACTGAGCTGAAAAGGGGATCATTTCCCAGTGGGCCTCACGTCCCACAGAAACCGCTGTGCAAAGTCGAGAAACAGATACAGAAAGTGACTGGCCTAAGGCTTGTCACTTGAATGTGAGTGGCTGAATGAGTGGCCGATGGTTGGAGATGAAATCCAAATCCCCTGACCTCTAATTTCAGAGGGTGCAGTGCCTCCCCAATGCCCGATTTTAGAGTTAAACGTCTTAGCAAGAGCTTTACTGCACTGAAGTCACCCTGAAAAGACATTAGCTTCCATCCGCACAGTCATTGCCCCCTGGTCTCTAATGAGAGTTTGCCCAGTTAAAGTTGCAACATTGGGTTTAACGTGAGAGATCTTGACTTTCAGCCTGTAACTTTTGAAAAGGGTCGATGTACTTAGGGCTTCCTGATACAAAGTAAGAGTCAAGGACCCTCTTCCGCAAAGAGGAGCTGGCCTTAGTGGGAAATGGAGAATGAGCTCCTTTAAATCACCGCTCTGTCACCAATCATTAAGAAAACTTTCCAAGAACATACATGTATCGTGTCTCCAGGAGGGCTGGGATTTGTGCAAGGTTCTGAGTAACATGCTACCACAGGAAGGTGGAGGTCCTGCTCAGCCCTAGAGACAGACACACACATGCAAACACACACACAGAAACCTTAGACACACAACTGGTAGTGTCGAGCCAAAGACTTAGCAGTATGAGGAGGGCACTGAACCCACCCACGCTCCAAAGAAGGAGAGGCCTTTCCCTGATCCACACGTGCATTCTCCCTCCTTCTCCCCCAAACCTGCCTCCTCCTCAAGCCCACGCATTACTACATAGAATACGATTAGGCAGCGCTCTCAGGTTACAGAATTGTCAACGATGCTCTCGTTAAAACAACAGCACAGTCAAACAGACAGCATGCTAGCATGTGAAATGCGATCAGTTCTTTCAGACACGGCTCATGATGAATGGAGCCACACAAGGCGGACTGCAGCTATGCTGCGCCCCGAGCCGAACTGGGAGAATGGCTACCTACCAAAGTGCTGCACACTCTCATTTCACCCTCAGAGGCAGAAAAGAGGACTGCAAAGGACTCACGGGTCTCCCATGCTCTCCGCAAAGGACTCCCATTCCTCCTGCGGACCAAAGGTAACAACAAAAGCAGCTTTTTATTTGTAGAGCACACAACTTTTGGAAAATACACAGCTAAAATTGTTTTAGCTGTGTAATTTGAAAAACTTGCCTCTAAGTGCATAGATGATGAAGTTCGAATGGGGGAACTGTGCCCACTTGCGTTGAGCGTTCTTTCAGTGAGAAAGGATTTGGTTACATTTTGACTCTTTAGCACTGATTCTCATTCTTGTCAATCAACTGTGAAATTTCTGTGTTAATTTCTAGCAGAGGTAATAGAGTTAGTCCAAAATCATAGGTGTATATAAGTCCAGGTTGACAAGTATGCCCAGAATCCCAGGCACTGAGCTGAAAAGGGGATCATTTCCCAGTGGGCCTCATGTCCCACAGAAACCGCTGTGCAAAAGTCGAGAAACAGATACAGAAAGTGACTGGCCTAAGGCTTGTCACTTGAATGTGAGTGGCTGAATGTGTGGCGGATGGTTGGAAATGAAATCCAAATCCCCTGACCTCTGATTTCAGAGGGTGCAGTGCCTCCCCAATGCCCGATTTTAGAGTTAAACGTCTTAGCAAGAGGTTTACTGCACTGAAGTCACCCTGAAAAGACATTAGCTTCCATCCGCACAGTCATTGCCCCCTGGTCTCTAATGAGAGTTTGCCCAGTTAAAGTTGCAACATTGGGTTTAACGTGAGAGATCTTGACTTTCAGCCTGTAACTTTTGAAAAGGGTCGATGTACTTAGGGCTTCCTGCTACAAAGTAAGAGTCAAGGACCCTCTTCCGCAAAGAGGAGCTGGCCTTAGTGGGAATTGGGAATGAGCTCCTTTAAATCACCGCTCTGTCACCAATCATTAAGAAAACTTTCCAAGAACATACATGTATCGTGTCTCCAGGAGGGCTGGGATTTGTGCAAGGTTCTGAGTAACATGCTACCACAGGAAGGTGGAGGTCCTGCTCAGCCCTAGAGACAGACACACACATGCAAACACACACACAGAAACCTTAGACACACAACTGGTAGTGTCGAGCCAAAGACTTAGCAGTATGAGGAGGGCACTGAACCCATCCACGCTCCAAAGAAGGAGAGGCCTTTCCCTGATCCACACGTGCATTCTCCCTCCTTCTCCCCCAAACCTGCCTCCTCCTCAAGCCCACGCATTATTACATAGAATACGATTAGGCAGCGCTCTCAGGTTACAGAATTGTCAACGATGCTCTCGTTAAAACAACAGCACAGTCAAACAGACAGCATGCTAGCATGTGAAATGCGATCAGTTCTTTCAGACACGGCTCATGATGAATGGAGCCACACAAGGAGGACTGCAGCTATGCTGCGCCCCGAGCCGAACTGGGAGAATGGCTACCTACCAAAGTGCTGCACACTCTCATTTCACCCTCAGAGGCAGAAAAGAGGACTGCAAAGGACTCACGGGTCTCCCATGCTCTCCGCAAAGGACTCCCATTCCTCCTGCGGACCAAAGGTAACAACAAAAGCAGCTTTTTATTTGTAGAGCACACAACTTTTGGAAAATACACAGCTAAAATTGTTTTAGCTGTGTAATTTGAAAAACTTGCCTCTAAGTGCATAGATGATGAAGTTCGAATGGGGGAACTGTGTCCACTTGCGTTGAGCGTTCTTTCAGTGAGAAAGGATTTGGTTACATTTTGACTCTTTAGCACTGATTCTCATTCTTGTCAATCAACTGTGAAATTTCTGTGTTAATTTCTAGCAGAGGTAATAGAGTTAGTCCAAAATCATAGGTGTATATAAGTCCAGGGTGACAAGTATGCCCAGAATCCCAGGCACTGAGCTGAAAAGGGGATCATTTCCCAGTGGGCCTCACGTCCCACAGAAACCGCTGTGCAAAAGTCGAGAAACAGATACAGAAAGTGACTGGCCTAAGGCTTGTCACTTGAATGTGAGTGGCTGAATGTGTGGCGGATGGTTGGAAATGAAATCCAAATCCCCTGACCTCTGATTTCAGAGGGTGCAGTGCCTCCCCAATGCCCGATTTTAGAGTTAAACGTCTTAGCAAGAGCTTTACTGCACTGAAGTCACCCTGAAAAGACATTAGCTTCCATCCGCACAGTCATTGCCCCCTGGTCTCTAATGAGAGTTTGCCCAGTTAAAGTTGCAACATTGGGTTTAACGTGAGAGATCTTGACTTTCAGCCTGTAACTTTTGAAAAGGGTCGATGTACTTAGGGCTTCCTACTACAAAGTAAGAGTCAAGGACCCTCTTCCGCAAAGAGGAGCTGGCCTTAGTGGGAATTGGGAATGAGCTCCTTTAAATCACCGCTCTGTCACCAATCATTAAGAAAACTTTCCAAGAACATACATGTATCGTGTCTCCAGGAGGGCTGGGATTTGTGCAAGGTTCTGAGTAACATGCTACCACAGGAAGGTGGAGGTCCTGCTCAGCCCTAGAGACAGACACACACATGCAAACACACACACAGAAACCTTAGACACACAACTGGTAGTGTCGAGCCAAAGACTTAGCAGTATGAGGAGGGCACTGAACCCATCCACGCTCCAAAGAAGGAGAGGCCTTTCCCTGATCCACACGTGCATTCTCCCTCCTTCTCCCCCAAACCTGCCTCCTCCTCAAGCCCACGCATTATTACATAGAATACGATTAGGCAGCGCTCTCAGGTTACAGAATTGTCAACGATGCTCTCGTTAAAACAACAGCACAGTCAAACAGACATCATGCTAGCATGTGAAATGCGATCAGTTCTTTCAGACACGGCTCATGATGAATGGAGCCACACAAGGAGGACTGCAGCTATGCTGCGCCCCGAGCCGAACTGGGAGAATGGCTACCTACCAAAGTGCTGCACACTCTCATTTCACCCTCAGAGGCAGAAAAGAGGACTGCAAAGGACTCACGGGTCTCCCATGCTCTCCGCAAAGGACTCCCATTCCTCCTGCGGACCAAAGGTAACAACAAAAGCAGCTTTTTATTTGTAGAGCACACAACTTTTGGAAAATACACAGCTAAAATTGTTTTAGCTGTGTAATTTGAAAAACTTGCCTCTAAGTGCATAGATGATGAAGTTCGAATGGGGGAACTGTGTCCACTTGCGTTGAGCGTTCTTTCAGTGAGAAAGGATTTGGTTACATTTTGACTCTTTAGCACTGATTCTCATTCTTGTCAATCAACTGTGAAATTTCTGTGTTAATTTCTAGCAGAGGTAATAGAGTTAGTCCAAAATCATAGGTGTATATAAGTCCAGGGTGACAAGTATGCCCAGAATCCCAGGCACTGAGCTGAAAAGGGGATCATTTCCCAGTGGGCCTCACGTCCCACAGAAACCGCTGTGCAAAAGTCGAGAAACAGATACAGAAAGTGACTGGCCTAAGGCTTGTCACTTGAATGTGAGTGGCTGAATGTGTGGCGGATGGTTGGAAATGAAATCCAAATCCCCTGACCTCTGATTTCAGAGGGTGCAGTGCCTCCCCAATGCCCGATTTTAGAGTTAAACGTCTTAGCAAGAGCTTTACTGCACTGAAGTCACCCTGAAAAGACATTAGCTTCCATCCGCACAGTCATTGCCCCCTGGTCTCTAATGAGAGTTTGCCCAGTTAAAGTTGCAACATTGGGTTTAACGTGAGAGATCTTGACTTTCAGCCTGTAACTTTTGAAAAGGGTCGATGTACTTAGGGCTTCCTACTACAAAGTAAGAGTCAAGGACCCTCTTCCGCAAAGAGGAGCTGGCCTTAGTGGGAATTGGGAATGAGCTCCTTTAAATCACCGCTCTGTCACCAATCATTAAGAAAACTTTCCAAGAACATACATGTATCGTGTCTCCAGGAGGGCTGGGATTTGTGCAAGGTTCTGAGTAACATGCTACCACAGGAAGGTGGAGGTCCTGCTCAGCCCTAGAGACAGACACACACATGCAAACACACACACAGAAACCTTAGACACACAACTGGTAGTGTCGAGCCAAAGACTTAGCAGTATGAGGAGGGCACTGAACCCATCCACGCTCCAAAGAAGGAGAGGCCTTTCCCTGATCCACACGTGCATTCTCCCTCCTTCTCCCCCAAACCTGCCTCCTCCTCAAGCCCACGCATTATTACATAGAATACGATTAGGCAGCGCTCTCAGGTTACAGAATTGTCAACGATGCTCTCGTTAAAACAACAGCACAGTCAAACAGACAGCATGCTAGCATGTGAAATGCGATCAGTTCTTTCAGACACGGCTCATGATGAATGGAGCCACACAAGGAGGACTGCAGCTATGCTGCGCCCCGAGCCGAACTGGGAGAATGGCTACCTACCAAAGTGCTGCACACTCTCATTTCACCCTCAGAGGCAGAAAAGAGGACTGCAAAGGACTCACGGGTCTCCCATGCTCTCCGCAAAGGACTCCCATTCCTCCTGCGGACCAAAGGTAACAACAAAAGCAGCTTTTTATTTGTAGAGCACACAACTTTTGGAAAATACACAGCTAAAACTGTCCCCGCTTTAAGTGCTGTAATTTGAAAAACTTGCCTCTAAGTGCATAGATGATGAAGTTCGAATGGGGGAACTGTGTCCACTTGCGTTGAGCATTCTTTCAGTGAGAAAGGATTTGGTTACATTTTGACTCTTTAGCACTGATTCTCATTCTTGTCAATCAACTGTGAAATTTCTGTGTTAATTTCTAGCAGAGGTAATAGAGTTAGTCCAAAATCATAGGTGTATATAAGTCCAGGTTGACAAGTATGCCCAGAATCCCAGGCACTGAGCTGAAAAGGGGATCATTTCCCAGTGGGCCTCACGTCCCACAGAAACCGCTGTGCAAAGTCGAGAAACAGATACAGAAAGTGACTGGCCTAAGGCTTGTCACTTGAATGTGAGTGGCTGAATGAGTGGCCGATGGTTGGAGATGAAATCCAAATCCCCTGACCTCTAATTTCAGAGGGTGCAGTGCCTCCCCAATGCCCGATTTTAGAGTTAAACGTCTTAGCAAGAGCTTTACTGCACTGAAGTCACCCTGAAAAGACATTAGCTTCCATCCGCACAGTCATTGCCCCCTGGTCTCTAATGAGAGTTTGCCCAGTTAAAGTTGCAACATTGGGTTTAACGTGAGAGATCTTGACTTTCAGCCTGTAACTTTTGAAAAGGGTCGATGTACTTAGGGCTTCCTGATACAAAGTAAGAGTCAAGGACCCTCTTCCGCAAAGAGGAGCTGGCCTTAGTGGGAAATGGAGAATGAGCTCCTTTAAATCACCGCTCTGTCACCAATCATTAAGAAAACTTTCCAAGAACATACATGTATCGTGTCTCCAGGAGGGCTGGGATTTGTGCAAGGTTCTGAGTAACATGCTACCACAGGAAGGTGGAGGTCCTGCTCAGCCCTAGAGACAGACACACACATGCAAACACACACACAGAAACCTTAGACACACAACTGGTAGTGTCGAGCCAAAGACTTAGCAGTATGAGGAGGGCACTGAACCCACCCACGCTCCAAAGAAGGAGAGGCCTTTCCCTGATCCACACGTGCATTCTCCCTCCTTCTCCCCCAAACCTGCCTCCTCCTCAAGCCCACGCATTACTACATAGAATACGATTAGGCAGCGCTCTCAGGTTACAGAATTGTCAACGATGCTCTCGTTAAAACAACAGCACAGTCAAACAGACAGCATGCTAGCATGTGAAATGCGATCAGTTCTTTCAGACACGGCTCATGATGAATGGAGCCACACAAGGCGGACTGCAGCTATGCTGCGCCCCGAGCCGAACTGGGAGAATGGCTACCTACCAAAGTGCTGCACACTCTCATTTCACCCTCAGAGGCAGAAAAGAGGACTGCAAAGGACTCACGGGTCTCCCATGCTCTCCGCAAAGGACTCCCATTCCTCCTGCGGACCAAAGGTAACAACAAAAGCAGCTTTTTATTTGTAGAGCACACAACTTTTGGAAAATACACAGCTAAAATTGTTTTAGCTGTGTAATTTGAAAAACTTGCCTCTAAGTGCATAGATGATGAAGTTCGAATGGGGGAACTGTGCCCACTTGCGTTGAGCGTTCTTTCAGTGAGAAAGGATTTGGTTACATTTTGACTCTTTAGCACTGATTCTCATTCTTGTCAATCAACTGTGAAATTTCTGTGTTAATTTCTAGCAGAGGTAATAGAGTTAGTCCAAAATCATAGGTGTATATAAGTCCAGGTTGACAAGTATGCCCAGAATCCCAGGCACTGAGCTGAAAAGGGGATCATTTCCCAGTGGGCCTCATGTCCCACAGAAACCGCTGTGCAAAAGTCGAGAAACAGATACAGAAAGTGACTGGCCTAAGGCTTGTCACTTGAATGTGAGTGGCTGAATGTGTGGCGGATGGTTGGAAATGAAATCCAAATCCCCTGACCTCTGATTTCAGAGGGTGCAGTGCCTCCCCAATGCCCGATTTTAGAGTTAAACGTCTTAGCAAGAGGTTTACTGCACTGAAGTCACCCTGAAAAGACATTAGCTTCCATCCGCACAGTCATTGCCCCCTGGTCTCTAATGAGAGTTTGCCCAGTTAAAGTTGCAACATTGGGTTTAACGTGAGAGATCTTGACTTTCAGCCTGTAACTTTTGAAAAGGGTCGATGTACTTAGGGCTTCCTGCTACAAAGTAAGAGTCAAGGACCCTCTTCCGCAAAGAGGAGCTGGCCTTAGTGGGAATTGGGAATGAGCTCCTTTAAATCACCGCTCTGTCACCAATCATTAAGAAAACTTTCCAAGAACATACATGTATCGTGTCTCCAGGAGGGCTGGGATTTGTGCAAGGTTCTGAGTAACATGCTACCACAGGAAGGTGGAGGTCCTGCTCAGCCCTAGAGACAGACACACACATGCAAACACACACACAGAAACCTTAGACACACAACTGGTAGTGTCGAGCCAAAGACTTAGCAGTATGAGGAGGGCACTGAACCCATCCACGCTCCAAAGAAGGAGAGGCCTTTCCCTGATCCACACGTGCATTCTCCCTCCTTCTCCCCCAAACCTGCCTCCTCCTCAAGCCCACGCATTATTACATAGAATACGATTAGGCAGCGCTCTCAGGTTACAGAATTGTCAACGATGCTCTCGTTAAAACAACAGCACAGTCAAACAGACAGCATGCTAGCATGTGAAATGCGATCAGTTCTTTCAGACACGGCTCATGATGAATGGAGCCACACAAGGAGGACTGCAGCTATGCTGCGCCCCGAGCCGAACTGGGAGAATGGCTACCTACCAAAGTGCTGCACACTCTCATTTCACCCTCAGAGGCAGAAAAGAGGACTGCAAAGGACTCACGGGTCTCCCATGCTCTCCGCAAAGGACTCCCATTCCTCCTGCGGACCAAAGGTAACAACAAAAGCAGCTTTTTATTTGTAGAGCACACAACTTTTGGAAAATACACAGCTAAAATTGTTTTAGCTGTGTAATTTGAAAAACTTGCCTCTAAGTGCATAGATGATGAAGTTCGAATGGGGGAACTGTGTCCACTTGCGTTGAGCGTTCTTTCAGTGAGAAAGGATTTGGTTACATTTTGACTCTTTAGCACTGATTCTCATTCTTGTCAATCAACTGTGAAATTTCTGTGTTAATTTCTAGCAGAGGTAATAGAGTTAGTCCAAAATCATAGGTGTATATAAGTCCAGGGTGACAAGTATGCCCAGAATCCCAGGCACTGAGCTGAAAAGGGGATCATTTCCCAGTGGGCCTCACGTCCCACAGAAACCGCTGTGCAAAAGTCGAGAAACAGATACAGAAAGTGACTGGCCTAAGGCTTGTCACTTGAATGTGAGTGGCTGAATGTGTGGCGGATGGTTGGAAATGAAATCCAAATCCCCTGACCTCTGATTTCAGAGGGTGCAGTGCCTCCCCAATGCCCGATTTTAGAGTTAAACGTCTTAGCAAGAGCTTTACTGCACTGAAGTCACCCTGAAAAGACATTAGCTTCCATCCGCACAGTCATTGCCCCCTGGTCTCTAATGAGAGTTTGCCCAGTTAAAGTTGCAACATTGGGTTTAACGTGAGAGATCTTGACTTTCAGCCTGTAACTTTTGAAAAGGGTCGATGTACTTAGGGCTTCCTACTACAAAGTAAGAGTCAAGGACCCTCTTCCGCAAAGAGGAGCTGGCCTTAGTGGGAATTGGGAATGAGCTCCTTTAAATCACCGCTCTGTCACCAATCATTAAGAAAACTTTCCAAGAACATACATGTATCGTGTCTCCAGGAGGGCTGGGATTTGTGCAAGGTTCTGAGTAACATGCTACCACAGGAAGGTGGAGGTCCTGCTCAGCCCTAGAGACAGACACACACATGCAAACACACACACAGAAACCTTAGACACACAACTGGTAGTGTCGAGCCAAAGACTTAGCAGTATGAGGAGGGCACTGAACCCATCCACGCTCCAAAGAAGGAGAGGCCTTTCCCTGATCCACACGTGCATTCTCCCTCCTTCTCCCCCAAACCTGCCTCCTCCTCAAGCCCACGCATTATTACATAGAATACGATTAGGCAGCGCTCTCAGGTTACAGAATTGTCAACGATGCTCTCGTTAAAACAACAGCACAGTCAAACAGACATCATGCTAGCATGTGAAATGCGATCAGTTCTTTCAGACACGGCTCATGATGAATGGAGCCACACAAGGAGGACTGCAGCTATGCTGCGCCCCGAGCCGAACTGGGAGAATGGCTACCTACCAAAGTGCTGCACACTCTCATTTCACCCTCAGAGGCAGAAAAGAGGACTGCAAAGGACTCACGGGTCTCCCATGCTCTCCGCAAAGGACTCCCATTCCTCCTGCGGACCAAAGGTAACAACAAAAGCAGCTTTTTATTTGTAGAGCACACAACTTTTGGAAAATACACAGCTAAAACTGTCCCCGCTTTAAGTGCTGTAATTTGAAAAACTTGCCTCTAAGTGCATAGATGATGAAGTTCGAATGGGGGAACTGTGTCCACTTGCGTTGAGCATTCTTTCAGTGAGAAAGGATTTGGTTACATTTTGACTCTTTAGCACTGATTCTCATTCTTGTCAATCAATTGTGAAATTTCTGTGTTAATTTCTAGCAGAGGTAATAGAGTTAGTCCAAAATCATAGGTGTATATAAGTCCAGGTTGACAAGTATGCCCAGAATCCCAGGCACTGAGCTGAAAAGGGGATCATTTCCCAGTGGGCCTCACGTCCCACAGAAACCGCTGTGCAAAGTCGAGAAACAGATACAGAAAGTGACTGGCCTAAGGCTTGTCACTTGAATGTGAGTGGCTGAATGAGTGGCCGATGGTTGGAGATGAAATCCAAATCCCCTGACCTCTAATTTCAGAGGGTGCAGTGCCTCCCCAATGCCCGATTTTAGAGTTAAACGTCTTAGCAAGAGCTTTACTGCACTGAAGTCACCCTGAAAAGACATTAGCTTCCATCCGCACAGTCATTGCCCCCTGGTCTCTAATGAGAGTTTGCCCAGTTAAAGTTGCAACATTGGGTTTAACGTGAGAGATCTTGACTTTCAGCCTGTAACTTTTGAAAAGGGTCGATGTACTTAGGGCTTCCTGATACAAAGTAAGAGTCAAGGACCCTCTTCCGCAAAGAGGAGCTGGCCTTAGTGGGAAATGGAGAATGAGCTCCTTTAAATCACCGCTCTGTCACCAATCATTAAGAAAACTTTCCAAGAACATACATGTATCGTGTCTCCAGGAGGGCTGGGATTTGTGCAAGGTTCTGAGTAACATGCTACCACAGGAAGGTGGAGGTCCTGCTCAGCCCTAGAGACAGACACACACATGCAAACACACACACAGAAACCTTAGACACACAACTGGTAGTGTCGAGCCAAAGACTTAGCAGTATGAGGAGGGCACTGAACCCACCCACGCTCCAAAGAAGGAGAGGCCTTTCCCTGATCCACACGTGCATTCTCCCTCCTTCTCCCCCAAACCTGCCTCCTCCTCAAGCCCACGCATTATTACATAGAATACGATTAGGCAGCGCTCTCAGGTTACAGAATTGTCAACGATGCTCTCGTTAAAACAACAGCACAGTCAAACAGACAGCATGCTAGCATGTGAAATGCGATCAGTTCTTTCAGACACGGCTCATGATGAATGGAGCCACACAAGGAGGACTGCAGCTATGCTGCGCCCCGAGCCGAACTGGGAGAATGGCTACCTACCAAAGTGCTGCACACTCTCATTTCACCCTCAGAGGCAGAAAAGAGGACTGCAAAGGACTCACGGGTCTCCCATGCTCTCCGCAAAGGACTCCCATTCCTCCTGCGGACCAAAGGTAACAACAAAAGCAGCTTTTTATTTGTAGAGCACACAACTTTTGGAAAATACACAGCTAAAATTGTTTTAGCTGTGTAATTTGAAAAACTTGCCTCTAAGTGCATAGATGATGAAGTTCGAATGGGGGAACTGTGTCCACTTGCGTTGAGCGTTCTTTCAGTGAGAAAGGATTTGGTTACATTTTGACTCTTTAGCACTGATTCTCATTCTTGTCAATCAACTGTGAAATTTCTGTGTTAATTTCTAGCAGAGGTAATAGAGTTAGTCCAAAATCATAGGTGTATATAAGTCCAGGTTGACAAGTATGCCCAGAATCCCAGGCACTGAGCTGAAAAGGGGATCATTTCCCAGTGGGCCTCATGTCCCACAGAAACCGCTGTGCAAAAGTCGAGAAACAGATACAGAAAGTGACTGGCCTAAGGCTTGTCACTTGAATGTGAGTGGCTGAATGTGTGGCGAATGGTTGGAAATGAAATCCAAATCCCCTGACCTCTGATTTCAGAGGGTGCAGTGCCTCCCCAATGCCCGATTTTAGAGTTAAACGTCTTAGCAAGAGCTTTACTGCACTGAAGTCACCCTGAAAAGACATTAGCTTCCATCCGCACAGTCATTGCCCCCTGGTCTCTAATGAGAGTTTGCCCAGTTAAAGTTGCAACATTGGGTTTAACGTGAGAGATCTTGACTTTCAGCCTGTAACTTTTGAAAAGGGTCGATGTACTTAGGGCTTCCTGCTACAAAGTAAGAGTCAAGGACCCTCTTCCGCAAAGAGGAGCTGGCCTTAGTGGGAATTGGGAATGAGCTCCTTTAAATCACCGCTCTGTCACCAATCATTAAGAAAACTTTCCAAGAACATACATGTATCGTGTCTCCAGGAGGGCTGGGATTTGTGCAAGGTTCTGAGTAACATGCTACCACAGGAAGGTGGAGGTCCTGCTCAGCCCTAGAGACAGACACACACATGCAAACACACACACAGAAACCTTAGACACACAACTGGTAGTGTCGAGCCAAAGACTTAGCAGTATGAGGAGGGCACTGAACCCATCCACGCTCCAAAGAAGGAGAGGCCTTTCCCTGATCCACACGTGCATTCTCCCTCCTTCTCCCCCAAACCTGCCTCCTCCTCAAGCCCACGCATTATTACATAGAATACGATTAGGCAGCGCTCTCAGGTTACAGAATTGTCAACGATGCTCTCGTTAAAACAACAGCACAGTCAAACAGACAGCATGCTAGCATGTGAAATGCGATCAGTTCTTTCAGACACGGCTCATGATGAATGGAGCCACACAAGGAGGACTGCAGCTATGCTGCGCCCCGAGCCGAACTGGGAGAATGGCTACCTACCAAAGTGCTGCACACTCTCATTTCACCCTCAGAGGCAGAAAAGAGGACTGCAAAGGACTCACGGGTCTCCCATGCTCTCCGCAAAGGACTCCCATTCCTCCTGCGGACCAAAGGTAACAACAAAAGCAGCTTTTTATTTGTAGAGCACACAACTTTTGGAAAATACACAGCTAAAACTGTCCCCGCTTTAAGTGCTGTAATTTGAAAAACTTGCCTCTAAGTGCATAGATGATGAAGTTCGAATGGGGGAACTGTGTCCACTTGCGTTGAGCATTCTTTCAGTGAGAAAGGATTTGGTTACATTTTGACTCTTTAGCACTGATTCTCATTCTTGTCAATCAACTGTGAAATTTCTGTGTTAATTTCTAGCAGAGGTAATAGAGTTAGTCCAAAATCATAGGTGTATATAAGTCCAGGTTGACAAGTATGCCCAGAATCCCAGGCACTGAGCTGAAAAGGGGATCATTTCCCAGTGGGCCTCACGTCCCACAGAAACCGCTGTGCAAAGTCGAGAAACAGATACAGAAAGTGACTGGCCTAAGGCTTGTCACTTGAATGTGAGTGGCTGAATGAGTGGCCGATGGTTGGAGATGAAATCCAAATCCCCTGACCTCTAATTTCAGAGGGTGCAGTGCCTCCCCAATGCCCGATTTTAGAGTTAAACGTCTTAGCAAGAGCTTTACTGCACTGAAGTCACCCTGAAAAGACATTAGCTTCCATCCGCACAGTCATTGCCCCCTGGTCTCTAATGAGAGTTTGCCCAGTTAAAGTTGCAACATTGGGTTTAACGTGAGAGATCTTGACTTTCAGCCTGTAACTTTTGAAAAGGGTCGATGTACTTAGGGCTTCCTGATACAAAGTAAGAGTCAAGGACCCTCTTCCGCAAAGAGGAGCTGGCCTTAGTGGGAAATGGAGAATGAGCTCCTTTAAATCACCGCTCTGTCACCAATCATTAAGAAAACTTTCCAAGAACATACATGTATCGTGTCTCCAGGAGGGCTGGGATTTGTGCAAGGTTCTGAGTAACATGCTACCACAGGAAGGTGGAGGTCCTGCTCAGCCCTAGAGACAGACACACACATGCAAACACACACACAGAAACCTTAGACACACAACTGGTAGTGTCGAGCCAAAGACTTAGCAGTATGAGGAGGGCACTGAACCCACCCACGCTCCAAAGAAGGAGAGGCCTTTCCCTGATCCACACGTGCATTCTCCCTCCTTCTCCCCCAAACCTGCCTCCTCCTCAAGCCCACGCATTATTACATAGAATACGATTAGGCAGCGCTCTCAGGTTACAGAATTGTCAACGATGCTCTCGTTAAAACAACAGCACAGTCAAACAGACAGCATGCTAGCATGTGAAATGCGATCAGTTCTTTCAGACACGGCTCATGATGAATGGAGCCACACAAGGAGGACTGCAGCTATGCTGCGCCCCGAGCCGAACTGGGAGAATGGCTACCTACCAAAGTGCTGCACACTCTCATTTCACCCTCAGAGGCAGAAAAGAGGACTGCAAAGGACTCACGGGTCTCCCATGCTCTCCGCAAAGGACTCCCATTCCTCCTGCGGACCAAAGGTAACAACAAAAGCAGCTTTTTATTTGTAGAGCACACAACTTTTGGAAAATACACAGCTAAAACTGTCCCCGCTTTAAGTGCTTTACAGCACTTAAAGCGGGGACAGTTTTAGCTGTGTAATTTGAAAAACTTGCCTCTAAGTGCATAGATGATGAAGTTCGAATGGGGGAACTGTGTCCACTTGCGTTGAGCATTCTTTCAGTGAAAAAGGATTTGGTTACATTTTGACTCTTTAGCACTGATTCTCATTCTTGTCAATCAACTGTGAAATTTCTGTGTTAATTTCTAGCAGAGGTAATAGAGTTAGTCCAAAATCATAGGTGTATATAAGTCCAGGTGGACAAGTATGCCCAGAATCCCAGGCACTGAGCTGAAAAGGGGATCATTTCCCAGTGGGCCTCACGTCCCACAGAAACCGCTGTGCAAAGTCGAGAAACAGATACAGAAAGTGACTGGCCTAAGGCTTGTCACTTGAATGTGAGTGGCTGAATGAGTGGCGGATGGTTGGAGATGAAATCCAAATCCCCTGACCTCTAATTTCAGAGGGTGCAGTGCCTCCCCAATGCCCGATTTTAGAGTTAAACGTCTTAGCAAGAGCTTTACTGCACTGAAGTCACCCTGAAAAGACGTTAGCTTCCATCCGCACAGTCATTGCCCCCTGGTCTCTAATGAGAGTTTGCCCAGTTAAAGTTGCAACATTGGGTTTAACGTGAGAGATCTTGATTTTCAGCCTGTAACTTTTGAAAAGGGTCGATGTACTTAGGGCTTCCTGCTACAAAGTAAGAGTCAAGGACCCTCTTCCACAAAGAGGAGCTGCCTTAGTGGGAAATGGAGAATGAGCTCCTTTAAATCACCGCTCTGTCACCAATCATTAAGAAAACTTTCCAAGAACATACACGTATCGTGTCTCCAGGAGGGCTGGGATTTGTGCAAGGTTCTGAGTAACATGCTACCACAGGAAGGTGGAGGTCCTGCTCAGCCCTAGAGACAGACACACACACAGAAACCTTAGACACACAACTGGTAGTGTCGAGCCAAAGACTTAGCAGTATGAGGAGGGCACTGAACCCACCCACGCTCCAAAGAAGGAGTGGCCTTTCCCTGATCCACACGTGCATTCTCCCTCCTTCTCCCCCAAACCTGCCTCCTCCTCAAGCCCACACATTATTACATAGAATACGATTAGGCAGCGCTCTCAGGTTACAAAATTGTCAACGATGCTCTCGTTAAAACAACAGCACAGTCAAACAGACAGCATGCTAGCATGTGAAATGCGATCAGTTCTTTCAGACACGGCTCATGATGAATGGAGCCACACAAGGAGGACTGCAGCTATGCTGCGCCCCGAACCGAACTGGGAGAATGGCTACCTACCAAAGTGCTGCACACTCTCATTTCACCCTCAGAGGCAGAAAAGAGGACTGCAAAGGACTCATGGGTCTCCCATGCTCTCCGCAAAGGACTCCCATTCCTCCTGCGGACCAAAGGTAACAACAAAAGCAGCTTTTTATTTGTAGAGCACACAACTTTTGGAAAATACACAGCTAAAACTGTCCCCGCTTTAAGTGCTGTAATTTGAAAAACTTGCCTCTAAGTGCATAGATGATGAAGTTCGAATGGGGGAACTGTGTCCACTTGCGTTGAGCATTCTTTCAGTGAAAAAGGATTTGGTTACATTTTGACTCTTTAGCACTGATTCTCATTCTTGTCAATCAACTGTGAAATTTCTGTGTTAATTTCTAGCAGAGGTAATAGAGTTAGTCCAAAATCATAGGTGTATATAAGTCCAGGTGGACAAGTATGCCCAGAATCCCAGGCACTGAGCTGAAAAGGGGATCATTTCCCAGTGGGCCTCACGTCCCACAGAAACCGCTGTGCAAAGTCGAGAAACAGATACAGAAAGTGACTGGCCTAAGGCTTGTCACTTGAATGTGAGTGGCTGAATGAGTGGCGGATGGTTGGAGATGAAATCCAAATCCCCTGACCTCTAATTTCAGAGGGTGCAGTGCCTCCCCAATGCCCGATTTTAGAGTTAAACGTCTTAGCAAGAGCTTTACTGCACTGAAGTCACCCTGAAAAGACGTTAGCTTCCATCCGCACAGTCATTGCCCCCTGGTCTCTAATGAGAGTTTGCCCAGTTAAAGTTGCAACATTGGGTTTAACGTGAGAGATCTTGACTTTCAGCCTGTAACTTTTGAAAAGGGTCGATGTACTTAGGGCTTCCTGCTACAAAGTAAGAGTCAAGGACCCTCTTCCACAAAGAGGAGCTGCCTTAGTGGGAAATGGAGAATGAGCTCCTTTAAATCACCGCTCTGTCACCAATCATTAAGAAAACTTTCCAAGAACATACACGTATCGTGTCTCCAGGAGGGCTGGGATTTGTGCAAGGTTCTGAGTAACATGCTACCACAGGAAGGTGGAGGTCCTGCTCAGCCCTAGAGACAGACACACACATGCAAACACACACACAGAAACCTTAGACACACAACTGGTAGTGTCGAGCCAAAGACTTAGCAGTATGAGGAGGGCACTGAACCCACCCACGCTCCAAAGAAGGAGAGGCCTTTCCCTGATCCACACGTGCATTCTCCCTCCTTCTCCCCCAAACCTGCCTCCTCCTCAAGCCCACGCATTATTACATAGAATACGATTAGGCAGCGCTCTCAGGTTACAGAATTGTCAACGATGCTCTCGTTAAAACAACAGCACAGTCAAACAGACAGCATGCTAGCATGTGAAATGCGATCAGTTCCTTCAGACACGGCTCATGATGAATGGAGCCACACAAGGAGGACTGCAGCTATGCTGCGCCCCGAGCCGAACTGGGAGAATGGCTACCTACCAAAGTGCTGCACACTCTCATTTCACCCTCAGAGGCAGAAAAGAGGACTGCAAAGGACTCACGGGTCTCCCATGCTCTCCGCAAAGGACTCCCATTCCTCCTGCGGACCAAAGGTAACAACAAAAGCAGCTTTTTATTTGTAGAGCACACAACTTTTGGAAAATACACAGCTAAAACTGTCCCCGCTTTAAGTGCTTTACAGCACTTAAAGCGGGGACAGTTTTAGCAGTGTAATTTGAAAAACTTGCCTCTAAGTGCATAGATGATGAAGTTCGAATGGGGGAACTGTGTCCACTTGCGTTGAGCATTCTTTCAGTGAGAAAGGATTTGGTTACATTTTGACTCTTTAGCACTGATTCTCATTCTTGTCAATCAACTGTGAAATTTCTGTGTTAATTTCTAGCAGAGGTAATAGAATTAGTCCAAAATCATAGGTGTATATAAGTCCAGGTTGACAAGTATGCCCAGAATCCCAGGCACTGAGCTGAAAAGGGGATCATTTCCCAGTGGGCCTCACGTCCCACAGAAACCGCTGTGCAAAAGTCGAGAAACAGATACAGAAAGTGACTGGCCTAAGGCTTGTCACTTGAATGTGAGTGGCTGAATGAGTGGCGGATGGTTGGAAATGAAATCCAAATCCCCTGACCTCTAATTTCAGAGGGTGCAGTGCCTCCCCAATGCCCGATTTTAGAGTTAAACATCTTAGCAAGAGCTTTACTGCACTGAAGTCACCCTGAAAAGACATTAGCTTCCATCCGCACAGTCATTGCCCCCTGGTCTCTAATGAGAGTTTGCCCAGTTAAAGTTGCAACATTGGGTTTAACGTGAGAGATCTTGACTTTCAGCCTGTAACTTTTGAAAAGGGTCGATGTACTTAGGGCTTCCTGATACAAAGTAAGAGTCAAGGACCCTCTTCCGCAAAGAGGAGCTGGCCTTAGTGGGAAATGGAGAATGAGCTCCTTTAAATCACCGCTCTGTCACCAATCATTAAGAAAACTTTCCAAGAACATACATGTATCGTGTCTCCAGGAGGGCTGGGATTTGTGCAAGGTTCTGAGTAACATGCTACCACAGGAAGGTGGAGGTCCTGCTCAGCCCTAGAGACAGACACACACATGCAAACACACACACAGAAACCTTAGACACACAACTGGTAGTGTCAGGCAAGGACTTAGCAGTATGAGGAGGGCACTGAACCCACCCACGCTCCAAAGAAGGAGAGGCCTTTCCCTGATCCACACGTGCATTCTCCCTCCTTCTCCCCCAAACCTGCCTCCTCCTCAAGCCCACGCATTATTACATAGAATATGATTAGGCAGCGCTCTCAGGTTACAGAATTGTCAACGATGCTCTCGTTAAAACAACAGCACAGTCAAACAGACAGCATGCTAGCATGTGAAATGCGATCAGTTCTTTCAGACACGGCTCATGATGAATGGAGCCACACAAGGAGGACTGCAGCTATGCTGCGCCCCGAGCCGAACTGGGAGAATGGCTACCTGCCAAAGTGCTGCACACTCTCATTTCACCCTCAGAGGCAGAAAAGAGGACTGCAAAGGACTCACGGGTCTCCCATGCTCTCCGCAAAGGACTCCCATTCCTCCTGCGGACCAAAGGTAACAACAAAAGCAGCTTTTTATTTGTAGAGCACACAACTTTTGGAAAATACACAGCTAAAACTGTCCCCGCTTTAAGTGCTTTACAGCACTTAAAGCGGGGACAGTTTTAGCTGTGTAATTTGAAAAACTTGCCTCTAAGTGCATAGATGATGAAGTTCGAATGGGGGAACTGTGTCCACTTGCGTTGAGCATTCTTTCAGTGAAAAAGGATTTGGTTACATTTTGACTCTTTAGCACTGATTCTCATTCTTGTCAATCAACTGTGAAATTTCTGTGTTAATTTCTAGCAGAGGTAATAGAGTTAGTCCAAAATCATAGGTGTATATAAGTCCAGGTGGACAAGTATGCCCAGAATCCCAGGCACTGAGCTGAAAAGGGGATCATTTCCCAGTGGGCCTCACGTCCCACAGAAACCGCTGTGCAAAGTCGAGAAACAGATACAGAAAGTGACTGGCCTAAGGCTTGTCACTTGAATGTGAGTGGCTGAATGAGTGGCGGATGGTTGGAGATGAAATCCAAATCCCCTGACCTCTAATTTCAGAGGGTGCAGTGCCTCCCCAATGCCCGATTTTAGAGTTAAACGTCTTAGCAAGAGCTTTACTGCACTGAAGTCACCCTGAAAAGACGTTAGCTTCCATCCGCACAGTCATTGCCCCCTGGTCTCTAATGAGAGTTTGCCCAGTTAAAGTTGCAACATTGGGTTTAACGTGAGAGATCTTGACTTTCAGCCTGTAACTTTTGAAAAGGGTCGATGTACTTAGGGCTTCCTGCTACAAAGTAAGAGTCAAGGACCCTCTTCCACAAAGAGGAGCTGCCTTAGTGGGAAATGGAGAATGAGCTCCTTTAAATCACCGCTCTGTCACCAATCATTAAGAAAACTTTCCAAGAACATACACGTATCGTGTCTCCAGGAGGGCTGGGATTTGTGCAAGGTTCTGAGTAACATGCTACCACAGGAAGGTGGAAGTCCTGCTCAGCCCTAGAGACAGACACACACACAGAAACCTTAGACACACAACTGGTAGTGTCGAGCCAAAGACTTAGCAGTATGAGGAGGGCACTGAACCCACCCACGCTCCAAAGAAGGAGTGGCCTTTCCCTGATCCACACGTGCATTCTCCCTCCTTCTCCCCCAAACCTGCCTCCTCCTCAAGCCCACGCATTATTACATAGAATACGATTAGGCAGCGCTCTCAGGTTACAAAATTGTCAACGATGCTCTCGTTAAAACAACGGCACAGTCAAACAGACAGCATGCTAGCATGTGAAATGCGATCAGTTCTTTCAGACACGGCTCATGATGAATGGAGCCACACAAGGAGGACTGCAGCTATGCTGCGCCCCGAGCCGAACTGGGAGAATGGCTACCTACCAAAGTGCTGCACACTCTCATTTCACACTCAGAGGCAGAAAAGAGGACTGCAAAGGACTCATGGGTCTCCCATGCTCTCCGCAAAGGACTCCCATTCCTCCTGCGGACCAAAGGTAACAACAAAAGCAGCTTTTTATTTGTAGAGCACACAACTTTTGGAAAATACACAGCTAAAACTGTCCCCGCTTTAAGTGCTTTACAGCACTTAAAGCGGGGACAGTTTTAGCTGTGTAATTTGAAAAACTTGCCTCTAAGTGCATAGATGATGAAGTTCGAATGGGGGAACTGTGTCCACTTGCGTTGAGCATTCTTTCAGTGAGAAAGGATTTGGTTACATTTTGACTCTTTAGCACTGATTCTCATTCTTGTCAATCAACTGTGAAATTTCTGTGTTAATTTCTAGCAGAGGTAATAGAGTTAGTCCAAAATCATAGGTGTATATAAGTCCAGGTGGACAAGTATGCCCAGAATCCCAGGCACTGAGCTGAAAAGGGGATCATTTCCCAGTGGGCCTCACGTCCCACAGAATCCGCTGTGCAAAAGTCGAGAAACAGATACAGAAAGTGACTGGCCTAAGGCTTGTCACTTGAATGTGAGTGGCTGAATGCGTGGCGGATGGTTGGAAATGAAATCCAAATCCCCTGACCTCTAATTTCAGAGGGTGCAGTGCCTCCCCAATGCCCGATTTTAGAGTTAAACGTCTTAGCAAGAGCTTTACTGCACTGAAGTCACCCTGAAAAGACATTAGCTTCCATCCGCACAGTCATTGCCCCCTGGTCTCTAATGAGAGTTTGCCCAGTTAAAGTTGCAACATTGGGTTTAACGTGAGAGATCTTGACTTTCAGCCTGTAACTTTTGAAAAGGGTCGATGTACTTAGGGCTTCCTGCTACAAAGTAAGAGTCAAGGACCCTCTTCCGCAAAGAGGAGCTCGCCTTAGTGGGAAATGGAGAATGAGCTCCTTTAAATCACCGCTCTGTCACCAATCATTGAGAAAACTTTCCAAGAACATACATGTATCGTGTCTCCAGGAGGGCTGGGATTTGTGCAAGGTTCTGAGTAACATGCTACCACAGGAAGGTGGAGGTCCTGCTCAGCCCTAGAGACAGACACACACATGCAAACACACACACAGAAACCTTAGACACACAACTGGTAGTGTCGAGCCAAAGACTTAGCAGTATGAGGAGGGCACTGAACCCACCCACGCTCCAAAGAAGGAGAGGCCTTTCCCTGATCCACACGTGCATTCTCCCTCCTTCTCCCCCAAACCTGCCTCCTCCTCAAGCCCACGCATTATTACATAGAATACGATTAGGCAGCGCTCTCAGGTTACAGAATTGTCAACGATGCTCTCGTTAAAACAACAGCACAGTCAAACCGACAGCATGCTAGCATGTGAAATGCGATCAGTTCTTTCAGACACGGCTCTTGATGAATGGAGCCACACAAGGAGGACTGCAGCTATGCTGCGCCCCGAGCCGAACTGGGAGAATGGCTACCTACCAAAGTGCTGCACACTCTCATTTCACCCTCAGAGGCAGAAAAGAGGACTGCAAAGGACTCATGGGTCTCCCATGCTCTCCGCAAACGACACCCATTCCTCCTGCGGACCAAAGGTAACAACAAAAGCAGCTTTTTATTTGTAGAGCACACAACTTTTGGAAAATACACAGCTAAAATTGTTTTAGCTGTGTAATTTGAAAAACTTGCCTCTAAGTGCATAGATGATGAAGTTCGAATGGGGGAACTGTGTCCACTTGCGTTGAGCATTCTTTCAGTGAAAAAGGATTTGGTTACATTTTGACTCTTTAGCACTGATTCTCATTCTTGTCAATCAACTGTGAAATTTCTGTGTTAATTTCTAGCAGAGGTAATAGAGTTAGTCCAAAATCATAGGTGTATATAAGTCCAGGTTGACAAGTATGCCCAGAATCCCAGGCACTGAGCTGAAAAGGGGATCATTTCCCAGTGGGCCTCACGTCCCACAGAAACCGCTGTGCAAAAGTCGAGAAACAGATACAGAAAGTGACTGGCCTAAGGCTTGTCACTTGAATGTGAGTGGCTGAATGTGTGGCGGATGGTTGGAAATGAAATCCAAATCCCCTGACCTCTGATTTCAGAGGGTGCAGTGCCTCCCCAATGCCCGATTTTAGAGTTAAACGTCTTAGCAAGAGCTTTACTGCACTGAAGTCACCCTGAAAAGACATTAGCTTCCATCCGCACAGTCATTGCCCCCTGGTCTCTAATGAGAGTTTGCCCAGTTAAAGTTGCAACATTGGGTTTAACGTGAGAGATCTTGACTTTCAGCCTGTAACTTTTGAAAAGGGTCGATGTACTTAGGGCTTCCTGCTACAAAGTAAGAGTCAAGGACCCTCTTCCGCAAAGAGGAGCTGGCCTTAGTGGGAATTGGGAATGAGCTCCTTTAAATCACCGCTCTGTCACCAATCATTAAGAAAACTTTCCAAGAACATACATGTATCGTGTCTCCAGGAGGGCTGGGATTTGTGCAAGGTTCTGAGTAACATGCTACCACAGGAAGGTGGAGGCCCTGCTCAGCCCTAGAGACAGACACACACATGCAAACACACACACAGAAACCTTAGACACACAACTGGTAGTGTCGAGCCAAAGACTTAGCAGTATGAGGAGGGCACTGAACCCACCCACGCTCCAAAGAAGTAGAGGCCTTTCCCTGATCCACACGTGCATTCTCCCTCCTTCTCCCCCAAACCTGCCTCCTCCTCAAGCCCACGCATTATTACATAGAATACGATTAGGCAGCGCTCTCAGGTTACAGAATTGTCAACGATGCTCTCGTTAAAACAACAGCACAGTCAAACAGACAGCATGCTAGCATGTGAAATGCGATCAGTTCTTTCAGACACGGCTCATGATGAATGGAGCCACACAAGGAGGACTGCAGCTCTGCTGCGCCCCGAGCCGAACTGGGAGAATGGCTACCTACCAAAGTGCTGCACACTCTCATTTCACCCTCAGAGGCAGAAAAGAGGACTGCAAAGGACTCACGGGTCTCCCATGCTCTCCGCAAAGGACTCCCATTCCTCCTGCGGACCAAAGGTAACAACAAAAGCAGCTTTTTATTTGTAGAGCACACAACTTTTGGAAAATACACAGCTAAAACTGTCCCCGCTTTAAGTGCCTTACAGCACTTAAAGCGGGGACAGTTTTCGCAGTGTAATTTGAAAAACTTGCCTCTAAGTGCATAGATGATGAAGTTCGAATGGGGGAACTGTGTCCACTTGCGTTGAGCATTCTTTCAGTGAGAAAGGATTTGGTTACATTTTGACTCTTTAGCACTGATTCTCATTCTTGTCAATCAACTGTGAAATTTCTGTGTTAATTTCTAGCAGAGGTAATAGAGTTAGTCCAAAATCATAGGTGTATATAAGTCCAGGTGGACAAGTATGCCCAGAATCCCAGGCACTGAGCTGAAAAGGGGATCATTTCCCAGTGGGCCTCACGTCCCACAGAAACCGCTGTGCAAAAGTCGAGAAACAGATGCAGAAAGTGACTGGCCTGAGGCTTGTCACTTGAATGTGAGTGGCTGAATGAGTGGCGGATGGTTGGAAATGAAATCCAAATCCCCTGACCTCTAATTTCAGAGGGTGCAGTGCCTCCCCAATGCCCGATTTTAGAGTTAAACGTCTTAGCAAGAGCTTTACTGCACTGAAGTCACCCTGAAAAGACATTAGCTTCCATCCGCACAGTCATTGCCCCCTGGTCTCTAATGAGAGTTTGCCCAGTTAAAGTTGCAACATTGGGTTTAACGTGAGAGATCTTGACTTTCAGCCTGTAACTTTTGAAAAGGGTCGATGTACTTAGGGCTTCCTGCTACAAAGTAAGAGTCAAGGACCCTCTTTCGCAAAGAGGAGCTGGCCTTAGTGGGAAATGGAGAATGAGCTCCTTTAAATCACCGCTCTGTCACCTATCATTAAGAAAACTTTCTAAGAACATACATGTATTGTGTCTCCAGGAGGGCTGGGATTTGTGCAAGGTTCTGAGTAACATGCTACCACAGGAAGGTGGAGGTCCTGCTCAGCCCTAGAGACAGACACACACATACAAACACACACACAGAAACTTTAGACACACAACTGGTAGGGTCGAGCCAAAGACTTAGCAGTATGAGGAGGGCACTGAACCCATCCATGCTCCAAAGAAGGAGAGGCCTTTCCCTGATCCACACGTGCATTCTCCCTCCTTCTCCCCCAAACCTGCCTCCTCCTCAAGCCCACGCAGTATTACATAGAATACAATTAGGCAGCGCTCTCAGGTTACAGAATTGTCAACGATGCTCTCGTTAAAACAACAGCACAGTCAAACAGACAGCATGCTAGCATGTGAAATGCGATCAGTTCTTTCAGACACGGATCATGATGAATGGAGCTACACAAGGAGGACTGCAGCTATGCTGCGCCCCGAGCCAATCTGGGAGAATGGCTACCTACCAAAGTGCTGCACACTCTCATTTCACCCTCAGAGGCAGAAAAGAGGACTGCAAAGGACTCATGGGTCTCCCATGCTCTCCGCAAACGACTCCCATTCCTCCTGCGGACCAAAGGTAACAACAAAAGCAGCTTTTTATTTGTAGAGCACACAACATTTGGAAAATACACAGCTAAAACTGTCCCCGCTTTAAGTGCTGTACAGCACTTAAAGCGGGGACAGTTTTAGCTGTGTAATTTGAAAAACCTGCCTCTAAGTGCATAGATGATGGATTTCGAATGGGGGAACTGTGTCCACTTGCGTTGAGCATTCTTTCAGTGAGAAAGGATTTGGTTACATTTTGACTCTTTAGCACTGATTCTCATTCTTGCCAATCAACTGTGAAATTTCTGTGTTAATTTCTAGCAGAGGTAATAGAGTTAGTCCAAAATCATAGGTGTATATAAGTCCAGGTCGACAAGTATGCCCAAAATCCCAGGCACTGAGCTGAAAAGGGGATCATTTCCCAGTGGGCCTCACGTCCCACAGAAACCGCTGTGCAAAAGTCGAGAAACAGATACAGAAAGTGACTGGCCTAAGGCTTGTCACTTGAATGTGAGTGGCTGAATGGGTGGCGGATGGTTGGAAATGAAATCCAAATCCCCTGACCTCTAATTTCAGAGGGTGCAGTGCCTCCCCAAGGCCCGATTTTAGAGTTAAACGTCTTAGCAAGAGCTTCACTGCACTGAAGTCACCCTGAAAAGACATCAGCTTCCATCCGCACAGTCATTGCCCCCTGGTGTCTAATGAGAGTTTGCCCAGTTAAAGTTGCAACATTGGGTTTAACGTGAGAGATCTTGACTTTCAGCCTGTAACTTTTGAAAAGGGTCGATGTACTTAGGGCTTCCTGCTACAAAGTAAGAGTCAAGGTCCCTCTTCCGCAAAGAGGAGCTGGCCTTAGTGGGAAATGGAGAATGAGCTCCTTTAAATCACCGCTCTGTCACCAATCATTAAGAAAACTTTCTAAGAACATACATGTATTGTGTCTCCAGGAGGGCTGGGATTTGTGCACGGTTCTGAGTAACATGCTACCACAGGAACGTGGAGGTCCTGCTCAGCCCTAGAGACAGACACACACATACAAACACACACACAGAAACTTTAGACAGACAACTGGTAGTGTCGAGCCAAAGACTTAGCAGTATGAGGAGGGCACTGAACCCAACCATGCTCCAAAGAAGGAGAGGCCTTTCCCTGATCCACACGTGCATTCTCCCTCCTTCTCCCCCAAACCTGCCTCCTCCTCAAGCCCACGCAGTTTTACATAGAATACAATTAGGCAGCGCTCTCAGGTTACAGAATTGTCAACGATGCTCTCGTTAAAACAACAGCACAGTCAAACAGACAGCATGCTAGCATGTGAAATGCGATCAGTTCTTTCAGACACGGCTCAGTTTGCCCAGTTAAAGTTGCAACATTGGGTTTAACGTGAGAGATCTTGACTTTCAGCCTGTAACTTTTGAAAAGGGTCGATATACTTAGGGGTTCCTGCTACAAAGTAAGAGTCAAGGACCCTCTTCCGCAAAGAGGAGCTGGCCTTAGTGGGAAATGGAGAATGAGCTCCTTTAAATCACCGCTCTGTCACCAATCATTAAGAAAACTTTCTAAGAACATACATGTATTGTGTCTCCAGGGGGGCTGGGATTTGTGCAAGGTTCTGAGTAACATGCTACCACAGGAAGGTGGAGGTCCTTCTCAGCCCTTGGGACAGACACACACATGCAAACACACACACAGAAACTTTAGACGCACAACTGGTAGGGTCGAGCCAAAGACTTAGCAGTATGAGGAGGGCACTGAACCCATCCATGCTCCAAAGAAGGAGAGGCCTTTCCCTGATCCACACGTGCATTCTCCCTCCTTCTCCCCCAAACCAGCCTCCTCCTCCAGCTCAAGCATTATTACCTAGAATACAATTAGGCAGCGCTCTCAGGTTACAGAATTGTCAACGATCCTCTTATTAAAATAACAGCACAGTCAAACAGACAGCATGCTAGCATATGAAATGCGATCAATTCTTTCAGAGATGGCTCATGATGAATGTAGTCACCCAAGGAGGACTGCGGCTGTGCTGCACACCGCGCCTAACTGAGAGAATGTCTACCTACCAAAGGGCTTCACACTCGCATTTCACCCTCAGAGGCAGAAAGGAGTACTGCACAGGACTCATGGGTCACCCATGCTCTCTGCAAAGAACTCGCATTTCTCCTGCGGACCACTAGTTACAACAAAAGTAGTTTTTTATTTGTAGAGCACACAACTTTTTAAAAATACACATCTAATACTGTCCCCGCTACTGCACTTAAAGCTGGGACAGTTTTACCTGTGTAATTTGAACAACTTGCCTCTAAGTGTATAGATGATTAAGTTAGAATGAGGGAACTGTATCCACTTGAGTTGAGCATTCTTTTACTTAGAAAGTATTTGGTTATATTTTAATTCTTTAGAACTGATTCTCATTCTTGTCAACCAACTCTGTCTTTTCCATGTTAGTTACTTGCAGAGGTAATAGAATTATTCCTAATCATAGTTGTACTGAAGTTTCGATTGACAAGTATTTTTAAGAAACCAGTTACTGAACTGAAAAAGTGTTGGTTTCACAGTAATCTTTAGGGTCCACATAAATCACTGTGCAAAAATCGAAAAACAGAGACAGAAAGTGACTCGTCTAAGGCTCTCAGAACATGACTCTCTGACTTGGCATGCATTGGAAGCCCCTCTCCAGGTTTCTCTGACCCTCAAATTAAAACAGCAATACCAGCTCATCCCTGGTCTCCAGCTCCACAATCCTCAGGCTATAACAGCAGCAGCAGCTCCTTCCTGGATCTCCAACGCAATGACTCTCACACTTGAAAGGCATCTCGAGGCCCTCCCCATATCTCTCTGACCCGGGAATTAGAACAGCACCACCAGCTCCTCACTGGGTCTTCAGCAATACAATCCTCAAGCTCTAAGAGCAGCAGCATCTCATACCTGGATCTCCAGCTCAATTACTCTAAGACTTGGCAGGCATCAAAATCCCCTACCCAGTTCTCTCTGACATTCAAATTAGAACAGCTGCATCAGCTCCTCCCTGGTTTCCAGCTCCACAATCTTCAAGCTATAACAGCAACACCAGCTCCTTCCTGGATCTCCAGCACAATGACTCTCAGACTTTTCAGGCATCACAGCCTCTCCCCATGTCTCTCTGACCCTGGAATTAGAACAGCAGCCCCAGCTCCTCCCTGGGTCTCCAGCTCCACAAACCTCAAGCTGTAACAGCAGCACCAGCTCCTCCATGGATCTCCAGCTCAATGACTCTCAGACTGGGCAGGCTTCACAAGCCCCTCTACAGGTCTCTCTGACCCTGGAATTAGAACAACAGCACCATCTCCTCCCTGGGTCTCCACCCCACAATCCTCAAGATATAAAAGCAGCACCAGCTCCTCCATGGATCTCCAGCTCAATGACTCTCAGACTTTTCAGGCATCACAGCCTCTCCCCATGTCTCTCTGACCCTCAAATTTGAACAGCAGCACCAGCTACTCACCGGGTCTGCAGCTCAAAGACCCTCAAACTTCAACTGTAGCACTAGGTCCTCCCTGGGACCAGGAGCTCCGGGAACCTCAGAGTTACACGGAGGCATCAATGGCTCCTCCCCAAACTCCAGCTTCAAGGTCATTAAATTTAAACTGCAACACCTCCTCCTCCCTGGACTCCAGCTCCGCGAAAATCAAACTTAAACTGCAGCACCTGCTCCTCCCGGGTCTCAAGCTCCATGACTATTAAATTTAAACTTCAACACCTGCTCCTCTCCAGGTTCCAGATCCATGACGCTCAATATTCCAAACCTGCACTGGCTCCTTCCCAATCTCCAGCTCAACAGCTGTCAGACTTGACAGTATGCACCAGCTCCGCCCCACAGCTAAACATCCGTCAAAGTTCTCTTTTATTTAGAATATACTCACTCTCAATGTACTCTTTTATTTAGAATATATCCATTCGCAAAGTACTCATTTATAAAAAATATACTCACACACAAAGTATTCATTTATGTAGAATATAGTCATACTGAAACTACTCTTTTATTTAGAATACATTCACTCTCAAAGTATTTTTTATAAAAAACATGCCCTCAAATTAAAATTTTATTTAAAATATACTCACTCTCAAAATACTCTTTTATAAAAAATATTCTCATGCTCAATGTACTCTTTTATTTAGAATATAATCATTCTCAAAATACTCCTTTACAAAAAGTAGACTCACACTCAAAGTATACATTTATTTAGACTATATCCACAAGGTACACATTTATAAAAAATATACTCACTCTCAAAGTACACTTCTATTAAAAAGTACAGATCATCTCAAACTACTCTTTCAATTAGAACATACTCACTCTCAAAATACTCTTTTAAAAAAAATTACTCTCAAATTACTCCTTTATTTAGAATATACTAACCCTGAAATTACACTTTTATAAAAATTATAGCTACTCGAAATGTACTCTTTTCTTTATAATACACTCCATCAAAATTGCATTTTATTTAGAATATATTCACACTCAAAATACTCTTTTATAAAAAATATACTCCCTATTAAAGCACTATTTTATTTTGAATACGATCACACTCAAAGTACTCTTATATACAATATACTCCCTCTCAAAGTACTCTTTTATTTTGAATATAATCAAACTCAAAATACTTTTTTATAAAAAATATACACATTTTCAACATACTCTTTCACAAAATATATACTCCCTCTCAAATTACTCTATTATTTTCAATACGATCACACTCAAAATACTATCTTATAAAAAATATACTCCCTTCCAAGGTATTCTTTTATTTTGAATATAATCACACTCAAAATACTCTCTTATAGAAAATATATTCCGTCTCATAGTACACTTTTGTTTTGAATATAATCACACTAAATGTACACTTCTATAAAAATATTCTGCCTCTCAAAGTGCTCTTTTACAAAAAATATACTGCATCTCAAACTACCCTTGTATTTTGAATACAATCACACTCAAATTTCTGTTTTATAAAAATATATTCCCTCTCAAAATACTCTTTTATAAAAAATATACAACCTCTAAAAGTACACATTTATTTTGAATAGAATCACACTCAAAATATTCCTTAATTTTGAATATTATCACACTCAAAGTACTCTTGACAAAAAATATACTCTCCCTCAAACTACTCTTTTATAAAAAATATATTTGCTCTCAAACTACTCTGTTGTTTTGAATATATTCACAATCAAAATACATTTTATAAAAAATATACTCTCTCTCAAATTACTCTCTTATTTTGAATATAATCACAATCAAACTACTCTTTTATAAAAAAATACTCCCTCACAAAATACTTTTATTTAGAAAATAATAGGCAAATTACTCTTTTATAAAAATATACACCCTCTCTAAGTACTGTTTTGTAAAAACTATACTCCTTCTAAAAGTTCTCTTTTATTTTGAATATAATAACACTGGAACTACTCTTTTATAAAAAATATATTCCCTCTCACAGCACTCTTTTATACTGAATATGATCCCTTTCAAAATACTCTTTTATTTTGAATACAACCACACTGGAAATACTCTTTTATAAAAAATATTCTGCCTCTCAACATACTCTTTTATTTTGAATATAATCACACTGGATATACTTTTTTATAAAAAATATACTCCCTATCAAAGTACTCTTTTATATTGAACATAATCATACTCAAAGTACTATTTTATAAAAAATATAGTCTATATAAATGTACTCTTTTATATTGAATATAATCACACTCAAAGTACTCAGTTTTAAAAAATATAAACCCTCTCAAAGAACTCTTATATTTTGAATATAAACACACTCAATGTACTCTTTTGTAAAAAATATACTCACTCTCAAATTACTCTATTATTTTGAATATAATCACACTCAAATTACTCTTTAATAAAAAATATACTCCCTCTCAAAGTACTTCTTTTTATTGAATATAATCAAACTCAAAGTAGTCATTTATAAAAAACACACTCCCACTCAAAGGACTCTTTTACTTTGAATATAATCCAACTAAAATTACTCTTTTATATTGAATACAATCACATTCGAGGTACTCGTTTGTATTGAATATACCCCTCTCAAAGTACTCTTTTATTTTGTATATAATCCCACTCAGTGTACTCTTTTTTAAAAAAAACACTCCTTCTCACATTAATATTTTACTTTGTATATAATCAAACTCAAAGTAGTTATTTATAAAAAAAATAAAACCTTGCTAAGTAGTATATTATTTTAAATATAATAACACAGGAATTAGTTTTTTACAAAAAATATACTCCCTCTCAAAGTACTCTTTTATATTGAATATAATCAAACTCAAAGTAGTGTTTTAAAAAATATATACTCCCTCTAAAACACTCCTTTATGTTGAATATCATCACACTGGAAGTACTGATTTTTAAAAAATATAAAACCTCTCAAGGTAGTATTTTATTTTGAATATAATGACAAAGGAAATACACTTTTATAAAAAATATACTCAGTATCAAAATACTGTTTTATATTGAATATAATCAAAATCAAATTCCTCATTTTTAAAAAATATACTGCCTCTCAAAGAACTCATTTATTTTGAACATAATCACACTGGAAGTACTCTTTTATAAAAAATATACTCCCTCTCAATGTACTCTTTTATTTCCAATACAAATCCACTGGAGGTACTCTTTTACACTGAATGTAATCACACTCAATGTACACTTTTATAAAAAAAAACACTCCCTCTCAAATTACTCTTTTATTGTGAATATAATCCCATTCAAAGTACTCTTTTATAATAAATATACTCCCCCTAAATGTACTGTTTTATTTTGAATAAAATCACACTAAAACTACTCATTTATATTGAATATAATCACACTAGAGGTACTCATTTTTTAAAAATATACTGCCTCTCAAAGTACCATTTTATTTTAAATATAACGACACAGAAATTACTCTATTATAAAAAATATACTCCCTCTCAAACTACTCTTTTATTTAGAATATAATACCACTAAATTACCCTTTTATATTCAATATAATCACACAGGAAGTACTCATTTTTTAAAAAATTACTGCCTTTCAAAGTACTAATTTATTTTGAAAATAATAACACTGGAAGCACTCTTTTATAAAAAGTACACGCTCTCTCAAAGTACTCTTTTCTTTAGAATATAATCCCGCTAAATGTACTCTTTCATACTGAATATAATCACACTGGAAGCATTCTTTTATAAAAAAAAAACTCCCTCTCAAAGTACTCTTTTATACTCAATATAAACACACTCAAAGTACTCTTTTATATTGAATATAAATAAACTCAGAGCACTCTTTTATATTGAATATAATCACATTACAAATACTCTTTTAAAAAAAAATATGGCCTCCCAATATACTCTTTTATATTGAATATAATCACACTGGAAGTACCCTTTTATAATAAATATACACCCTCGCAATGTACTCTTCTATATTGAATATAAATACACTAAAGGTACTCTTTTATATTGAATATAAATAGACCGAAAGTACTCATTTATATTGAATATAATCACACTGGTAGTACTCTTTTATAAAAAATATACTCCCTCTCACAGTACTCTTTTAAATTCAATATACTCTTTTATAAAAAATATACTCCCTCTAACAGTACTCTTTTAAATTCAATATAATCAAACTGGAAGTGCTCCTTATAAAAAATATACTCCCTCTCAAAGTACTATTTTATATTGAATATAATCAAACGGAAAATACTCTAATATAAAAAATAAACTCCCTCTCAAAGTACATTTTCTTTAGAATATAATCTGGCTAAACGTACACTTTCATATTGAATATAATCACACTGGAAGCATTCTTTTATAAAAAATATACTCCCTCTCAAAGTACTCTTTTATACTGAATATAAAAACACTCAAAGAACTCTTTTATATTGAGTATAAATACACTCAGAGCCCAATTTTATATTGAATATAATCACATTACAAATACTCTTTTAAAAAAAAATACAGCCTCCCAATATGCTCTTTTATATTGAATATAATCACACTGGAAGTACCCTTTTATGAGAAATATACACCCTCGAAAAGGACTCTTGTATATTGAATATAAATACACTAAAGGTACTCTTTTATATTGAATATAAATAGACTGAAAGTACTACTTTATATTGAATATAATCACACTGGTAGTACTCTTTTATAAAAAATATACTCCCTCTCACAGTACTCTTTTACATTGCATATAATCAAACTGGAAGTACTATTTTATAAAAAATATACTCCCTCTCAAAGTACTATTTTATATTGAATAGAATCAAACTGGAACTACTCTAATATAAAAAATACACTCCTTCTCAATGTACAATGTTCTTTAGAATATAATCCCGCTAAATGTACTCTTTCATATTGAATATAATCGCACTGGAAGCATTCTTTTATAATAAATATACTCCCTCTCAAAATACTCTTTTATATTTGAATAAAAACACACTCAAAGTACTCTTTTATATTGAATGTAAATACACTCAGAGCACTCTTTTATATTGAATATAATCACATTACAAATACTCTTTTAAAAAAAATATACCGCCTCCAATTATTCTCTTTTATATTGAATATAATCACACTGGAAGAATCCATTTATAATAAATATACACCCTCGCAATGTACTCTTGTGTATTGAATATAAATACACAAAGGTACTCCTTTATACTGAATATAAATGGACTGAAAGTACTCATTTATATTGAATATAATCACACTGGTGGTACTCTTTTATAAAAAATATACTCCCTCTCACAGTACTCTTTTATATTGAATATAATCAAACGGGAAGTACTCTTTTATAAAAAATATACTCCCTCTCAAAGTACTATTTTATATTGAATATAATCAACCTGGAACTACACTAATATAAAAAATATACTCCCACTCAAAGTACACTTTTATATTAAATATAATCACGCAGGAATTACTCTTTTATAAAACATATACTGCCTCTCAAAGTACTTTTTATGTTGAATATAATCAAACTGGATGTACTCTTTTATAAAAAGTATAATCCCTCTCAAAGTACTCTTTTATATTGAATATAATCACACTGGAAGTGCACATTTAAAAAAATAAACTCCGTCACAATGTACTCTTTTATGTTGATTATAAATACACTCAAAGTACTCCTTTAAATTGAATATAATCACTACGGAAGTACTCATTTATAATAAATATACACCGTCTCAAAATACTCTTTTATATTGAATATAAATACACTCAAAACACACTTTTATATTCAATATAATCACAATGGAAGTACTTTAATAAAAAATATACTCCCTCTAAAAGTACTCTTTTATATTCAATATAATCACACTGGAGGGACTCTTTTATAAAAAACATACTGCCTCTCAAAGTACTCAGTTATATTGAATATAATCACACTCAATATACTCTTTTATAAAAAATATACTCCCTCTCAAAGTACTCATTTTTACTGAATATAACCATACTGGAAGTACTCTCATAAAAAATATACTAACTCTCAAAGTACTTTTTTATATTGAATATAATCACACTCAAAATACTCTTTTATATTCAATATAATCCCACTCAAAGTACTCTTTTTTAAAAAATAGACCCCTTCACAAAGTACTCTTTTATATTGGATATAAGCACACAGGAGGTACTCTTTTATAAAAAATATACTCCCTATCAAAGTAGACATTTATATTTAATATAATCACACTAAAAATACCATTTTATAAAAAATATACTCCCTCAGAAAGTACACTATTATATTGAATATAATCAAACTGAATGTACTCATTTATAAAAAATATACTCCCTCTCAGAGAATTCTTTTATATTAATGTAATGAAACTCAATGTCCTCTTTTATAAAAAATATATTGCCTATCAAAGTACTCTTTTATTTTGAATATAATCACACAGGAACTACTCTTTTATAAAAATTATACTCCCTCTCAAAGTACTTTTTTAAATTGAATATAATCACACAGGAAGTACTCTTTCATAAAAAATATACTCCCTGTCTAACTACTCTTTTTTATGAAATATAATCACACTGGAAGTACAGTTTAATAAAAAAATACTCCATCTCATAGTACTCTTTTATATTGAATATAATCACACAGAATGTACTCTTTGATAAGAAATATACTCCCTCTCCAAGTACTCTTCATATTGAATATAATCACACAGGAATTACTCTTTTATATGGAATTAACCACATTGGAAGTACTCTTTATATAAAAAAGACTCTCTGTCAATGTACTCTTTTATATTGAGTATAATCACACTGGAAGTATTTTTTTATAAAAAATATACTGCCTCTCCAAGAAGTCTTTTATGCTGAATATATTCAAACAGGAAGTACTATTTTATGAAAAATGTACTCCTTTTCCAAGTACTATTTTTTATTGAATATAGTCACACTGGAAATACTCATTTATAAAAAATATACTCCCTCTCTAAGCACTCTTTTATATTGAATATAATCACACTGGAAGAAATCTTTTACTTTGAATATAACCACACAGGAAGTACTCTTTAATATTGAATGTAATCACACTGGAAGTACTCTTTTATATTGAACACAATCACACTGGAATTACTCTTTTATATTGAATGTAACCACACAGGTAGTACTGTTTCATAGAAAATATACTGCCTCTCCAGGTACTCTTTTATATTGAATGTAATCACACGGGAATTACTATTTTATATTGATTATAACCACTTTGGAAGTACTCTTTTATAAAAAAAAGACTCCTTCTGAAAATAATCTTTTATACTGGACATAATCACACCGGAAGTACTCTTTTATAAAAAATATACTGCGTCTCATGTACTCTTTTATACTGAATATATTCGAACAGGAAGTACTCATTTATAAAAAATGTACTCCTTCTCCAAGTACCATTTTTTCTTGAACATATTCAAACTGGAATTACTCTTTTATATTGAATAAAACCACACTCGAAATACTCTTTTATAAAAAATGTACTCCTTCTCAATGTTCTATTTTATATTGAATATAATCACACTGGGAGTACTCTTTTATAAAAAATATACTCCCTCTCAAAGTACTCTTCTGTACTGACTATAATCACACAGGCAGTACTCTTTTTTAAAAAATATACAACCACTCCAAGTACTCCTTTATATTGAATATAATCACACTGGAAGTACTCTTTTATAAAAAATATACTCCCTCTCAAAGTACCCTTTTATACTGAATATAATCACACTGGAAATACTCTTTTATAAAAAATATACTCCCTCTCAAAGTACTCTTTTTACTGAATATAATCACACATGAAATACTCTTTTATAAAAAATATACTCCCTCTAAATGTACTCTTTTATATTGAATATAATCACACTGGAAGTACTCTTTTATAAAAAATATACTCCCTCTCTAAGTACTCTTTTATATTGAATATAATCAAACTGGAACTACTCTTTTATTTTCAACATAATCACACAGGAATTACTGTTTTATAAAACATATAGACTCTCTCAAAGTACTCTTTTATATTGAATGTAATCACACTGGAAGTACTCTTTTATAAAAAATACACTCGCTCTCAAAGTACTATTTTATATTGAATATAATCACACTGGAAGTACTCTTTTATAAAAAATATACTCCCTATCAAATTATTATTTTATACTGAATATAATCACACAGGAAATACTCTTTTATAAAAAATATACTCCCTCTCAATGTACTCTTTTATATTGAATATAATCACACTGGAAGTACTCTTTTAGAAAAAATATACTCTCTCTCAAAATACTCTTTTATACTGAATATAATCACACTGGAAGTACTCTTTTGTAAAAATTATACTCCCTCTCAAAGTACTCTTTTATACTGAATATAATCACAAAGTAGGTACTCTTTTATAAAAAATATACTTCCTCTCAATGTACTCTTTTATATTCAATATAATCACACTGGAAGTACTCTTTTATAAAAAATATACTCCCTCTCTAAGCACTCTTTTATATTGAATATAATCAAACTGGAACTACTATTTTATTTTTAATATAATCACACAGGAATTACTCTTGTATAAAAAATATAGACTCTCTCAAAGTACTCTTTTATATTGAATATAATCACACTGGAAGTACTCTTTTATAAAATGTACACTCCCTCTCAAGGTACTTTTTTATACTGAATATAATCACACAGAATGTACTCTTTTATAAATATATAGACCCTCTAAAAGTACTCATTTATATTGAATATAATCACACTGGAAGTACTCTTTTATAAAAAATATACTCCCTATCAATGTACCCTTTTATATTGAATATAATCACACTGGAAGTACTCTTGTATAAAAAATATACTCCCTATAAAAGAACTCTTTTATACTGAATATAATCACACTGGAAGTACTCTTTTATAAAAAATATACTAACTCTCAAAGTACTCTTTTATACTGAATATAATCCCACAAGGAGTACTCTTTTATAAAAAATATACTCCCTTTCAAAGTACTCTTTTATACTGAATATAATCATACAGGAAGTACTCTTTTATAAAAAATATACTCCCTCTCAATGTACTCTTTTATACTGAAAATAATCACACTGGGAATACTCTTTTATAAAAAATATACTCCCTCTCCAAGTACTCTTTTATATTGAATATAATCACACTGGATGTACTCTTTTATTAAAAAATATACTCCCTCTCAAAGTACTCTTTTATATTTATAATAATCACACTGGAACTACTCTTTTATTTTCAATATAATCACACAGGAAGTACTCTTTTATAAAAAACATAGACCCACAAAAAGTACTCTTTTATATTGAATATAATCACACTGGAAATACTCTTTTATAAAAAATATACTCCCTCTCAAAGTACTCTTTTATACTGAATATAATCACACTGGAAGAACTCTGTTATAAAATATATACTCCCTCTCAAAATACTCTTTTATATTGAATATAATCACACTGGAACTACACTTTTATTTTTGATATAAACACAGGAAGCACTATTTTTGAGAAAATATAGACCCTCTCAAAGTACTCTTTTATATTGAATATAATCACAATCAAAGTACTCTTTTATAAAAAATATACTCCCTCTCAATGTACTCTTTTATATTGAATATAATCACACTGGAAGTACTCTTTTATAAAAAATATACTCCCTCTCAATATACTCTTTTATACTGAATATAATCACACTGTAAGTACTCTTTTATAAAAAATATACTCCATCTCAAAGTTCTCTTTAATACTGAATATAATCCCACAGGAAGTACTCTTTTATAAAAAATATACTCCCTCTCAAAGTACTCTTTTATACTGAATATAATCAAAAAGGAAGTACTCTTTTATAAAAAATATACTCCCTCTCAATGTACTCTTTTTTATTGAATATAATCACACTGGAAGTACTCTTTTATTAAAAAATATACTTCCTCGCAATGTACTCTTTTTTATTGATTATAATCACACTGGAACTACTATTTTATTTTTAATATAATCACACAGGAAATACACTTTAATTAAAAACATAAACCCGCACAAAGTACTCTTTTATACTGAATATAATCACACAGGAAGTACTCTTTTATAAAAAATATACTCCCTCTCAAACTTCTCTTTTACACTGAATATAATCACACAGGAAGTACTCTTTTATAAAAAATATACTCCCTCTCAAAGTACTCTTTTATACTCAATATAATCATAAAGGAAGTGCTCTTTTATAAAAACTATACTCCCTCTCAATATACTCTTTCATATTGAATATAATCACACCGGAAGTACTCTTTTATTAAAAAAAATACTCCCTCGCAAAGTACTCTTTTATATTGATTAAAATCACACTGGAACTACTCTTTTATTTTTAATATAATCACACAGGAAGTACTCTTTTATAAAAAATATACTCCCTCTCAATGTACTATATTATTTTGAATATAATCACACTGGAATTGCTCTTTTATAAAAAATATACTCCCTCCCTAAGTACTCTTTTATATGGAATATAATCAAACTGGAACTACTCTTTTATTTTTAATAAAATCACACAGGAATTACTGTTTTATAAAGAATATAGACTCTCTCAAAGTACTTTTTATATTGAATATAATCACACTTGAAGTACTCTTTTATAAAAAATACACTTCCTCTCAAAGTACTCTTTTATATTGAATATAATCACACTGGAAGTACTCTTTTATAAAAAATATACTCCCTCTCAAAGTACTCTTTTTACTGAATATAATCACACAGAAAATACTCTTTTATAAAAAATATATTCCCTATAAATGTACTCTTTTATATTGAATATAATCACACTGGAACTACGGATTTATTTTAAATATAGTCACACAGGAAGTACTCTTTTATAAAAAATATAGACCCTCTCAATGTACTCTTTTATGTTGAATATAATCACACTGGAAGTACTCTTGTATAAAAAATATACTCCCTCTCAAAGTAGTCTTTTATATTGAATATAATAACACTGGAAGTGCTCTTTTATAAAAAAGATACTCCCTCTCAAAGTACTCTTTTATACTGAAAATAATCACACAGGAAGTAATCTTTTATAAAAAATATACTCCCTCTCAAAGTACTCTTTTATACTGAATATAATTACACAGGAAGTACTCTTTTATAAAAAATATACTCCCTCTCAAAGTACTCTTTTATATTGAATATAATCACACTGGAACTACTCTTTTATATTTAATATAATCACACAGGAAGTACTCTTTTATAAAAAATATAGACCCTCTCAAAGTAGTCTTTTATACTGAATATAATCACACTGGAAGTCCTCTTTAATAAAAAATATTCTCCCTCTAAAATTACTCTTTTATATTGAATATAATCACACTTGAACTACTCTTTTATTTTTAATATAATCACACAGGAAGTACTCTTTAATAAAAAATATACTCCCTCTCAAAGTACTCTTTTATACTGAATATAATCACACAGGAAATACTGTTTGATAACAAATATACTCCCTCTCAATGTCCTCTTTATATTTAATATAATCACACTGGAAGTACTCTTTTATAAAAAATATACTCCCTCTCAAAGTACTCTTTTATATTGAATACAATCACACTGGAACTACCGTTTTATTTTTAATATAGTCAAACAGGAAGTACTCTTTTGTAAAAAATATAGTCCCTCTCAAAGTACTCTATTATTTTGAATATAATCACACTGGAAGTACTCGTGTATAAAAAATATACTCCCTCTCAATGTACTCTTTTATATTGAATATAATCACACAGGAAGTACTCTTTTATAAAAAATATACTCCCTCTCAAAGTACTCTTTTATAGTGAATATAATCACATTGGAACTAATCTTTTATTTTTAATATAATTACACGGGAAGTACTTTTTTATAGAAAATACAGACCTTCCCAAAGTACTCTTTTATATTGAATATAATCGCACTGTAAGTACTCTTTTATAAAAAATATACTCCCTTTCAAAGTACTCTTTTATATTGAATATAATCACACTGGAACTACTCTTTTATTTTAAATATAATCACACAGGAAGTACTTTTTTATAAAAAATATAGACCCTCTCAAAGTACTCTTTTATATTGAATATAATCACACTGGATGTACTCTTTTATAAAAAATATACTCCCTCTCAAAATAGTCTTTTATATTGAATATAATCACACTGGAAGTACTCTTTTAAAAAAAATACACTCCCTCTCAAAGTACTCTTTTATACTGAATATAATCACACAGGATGTACTCTTTTATAAAAAATATAGACCCTCTAAAAGTACTCATTTATATTGAATATAATCACACTGGAAGTACTCTTTTATAAAAAATATACTCCCTCTCAAAGTACTGTTTTATATTGAATATAATCACACTGGAAGTACACTTTTATAAAAAATATACTCCCTCTCACAGTACTATTTTATATTGAATATAATCACACTGGAACTACCCTTTCATTTTTAATATAATCACACAGGATGTACTCTTTTTTAAAAAATATAGACCCTCTCAAAGTACTCTTTTATATTGAATATAATCACACTGGAAGTACTTTTTTATAAAAAATATACTCCCTGTCAAATTACTCTTTTATACTGAATATAATCACACAGGATGTACTCTTTTACAAAAAATATACTTCCTCTCAAAGTACTCTTTTATACTGAATATAATCACACAGGAGGTATTCTTTTATAAAAAATATACTCCCTCTCAATCTACTCTTTTATATTGAATATAATCACACTGGAAGTAGTCTTATATTAAAAATATACTCCCTCTCAAAGTACTCTTTTATACTGAATATAATCTCACTGGAACTACTCTTTAATTTTTATATAAGCACACACGAAGTACTCTTTTATAAAAAATATAGACCCTCTCAAAGTACTCTTTTATACAGAATATAATCACACTGGAAGTACTCCTTTATAAAAAATATACTCCCTCTCAAAGTACTCTTTTATACTGAATATAATCATACAGGAAGTACTCTTTTATAAAAAATATACTACCTCTCAATGTACTCTTTTATATTGAATATAATCACACTGGAAGTACTCTTTTATAAAAAATATACACCCTCTCAAAGTACTCTTTTATATTGAATATAATCACACTGGAACTACTCGTTTATTTTTAATATAATCACACAGGAATTACTTTTTTATAAAAAATACAGACCCTCTCAAAGTACTCTTTTATACTGAATATAATCACACTGGAAGTACTCTTTTATAAAAAATATACTCCCTCTCAAAGTAGTCTTTTATACTGAATATAATCACACTGGATAAATTCTTTTATAAAAAAGATACTCCCTCTCAAACTACTCTTTATAGTGAAAATAATCACACAGGAAGTACTCTTTTATAAAAAATATACTCCCTCTCAAAGTACTCTTTTATACTGAATATAATTACACAGGAAGTACTCTTTTATAAAAAATATACTCCCTCACAAAGTACTCTTTTATATTGAATATACTCAGACTGGAACTACTTTGTTATATGTAATAAAATCACACAGGAAATACTCTGTTATAAAAAATATAGACCCTCTCAATGTACTATTTTATACTGAATATAATCAAACTGAAAGTACTCTTTTATAAAAAATATACTCCCTCTCAAATTACTCTTTTATACTGAATATAATCACAGTGGAAGTACTCTTTTATTAAAAATATACTCCCTCTCAAAGTACTCTATTATATTGAATATAATCACACTGGAACTACTCTTTTATTTTTAATATAATCACACAGGAAGTACTCTGTTATAAAAAATATAGACCCTCTCAAAGTACTCTTTTTTATTGTATATAATCACACTGGAATTACTCTTTTATAAAAAACATTCTCCCACTCAATGTACTCTTTTTTATTGAATATAATCACACTGCAAGTACTCTTTTATAAAAAATATACTCCCTCTCAAAGTACTCTTTTATATTGAATATAATCACACTGGAACTACCGTTTTATTTTTAATATAGTCAAACAGGAAGTACTCTTTTATAAAAAATATAGTCCCTCTCAAAGTACTCTATTATATTGAATATAATCTCACTGGAAGTACTCTTGTATAAAAAATATACTCCCTCTCAATGTACTCTTTTATATTGAATATAATCACACAGGATGTACTCCTTTATAAAAAATATACTCCCTCTCAAAGTACTCTTTTATAGTGAATAAAATCACACTGGAACTACTCTTTTATTTTTAATATAATTACACGGGAAGTACTGTTTTATAAAAAATATAGACCATCTCAAAGTACTCTTTTTTATTGTATATAATCACACTGGAACTACTCTTTTATAAAAAACATTCTCCCTCTCAATGTACTCTTTTTTATTGAATATAATCACACTGGAAGTACTCGTGTATAAAAAATATACTCCCTCTCAATGTACTCTTTTATATTGAATATAATCACACAGGAAGTACTCTTTTATAAAAAATATACTCCCTCTCAAAGTACTCTTTTATAGTGAATATAATCACATTGGAACTAATCTTTTATTTTTAATATAATTACACGGGAAGTACTTTTTTATAGAAAATACAGACCTTCCCAAAGTACTCTTTTATATTGAATATAATCGCACTGTAAGTACTCTTTTATAAAAAATATACTCCCTTTCAAAGTACTCTTTTATATTGAATATAATCACACTGGAACTACTCTTTTATTTTAAATATAATCACACAGGAAGTACTTTTTTATAAAAAATATAGACCCTCTCAAAGTACTCTTTTATATTGAATATAATCACACTGGATGTACTCTTTTATAAAAAATATACTCCCTCTCAAAATAGTCTTTTATATTGAATATAATCACACTGGAAGTACTCTTTTATAAAAAATACACTCCCTCTCAAAGTACTCTTTTATACTCAATATAATCACACAGGATGTACTCTTTTATAAAAAATATAGACCCTCTAAAAGTACTCATTTATATTGAATATAATCACACTGGAAGTACTCTTTTATAAAAAATATACTCCCTCTCAAAGTACTGTTTTATATTGAATATAATCACACTGGAAGTACACTTTTATAAAAAATATACTCCCTCTCACAGTACTATTTTATATTGAATATAATCACACTGCAACTACCCTTTTATTTTTAATATAATCACACAGGATGTACTCTTTTTTAAAAAATATAGACCCTCTCAAAGTACTCTTTTATATTGAATATAATCACACTGGAAGTACTTTTTTATAAAAAATATACTCCCTGTCAAATTACTCTTTTATACTGAATATAATCACACAGGATGTACTCTTTTACAAAAAATATACTTCCTCTCAAAGTACTCTTTTATACTGAATATAATCACACAGGAGGTATTCTTTTATAAAAAATATACTCCCTCTCAATCTACTCTTTTATATTGAATATAATCACACTGGAAGTAGTCTTATATTAAAAATATACTCCCTCTCAAAGTACTCTTTTATACTGAATATAATCTCACTGGAACTACTCTTTAATTTTTATATAAGCACACACGAAGTACTCTTTTATAAAAAATATAGACCCTCTCAAAGTACTCTTTTATACAGAATATAATCACACTGGAAGTACTCCTTTATAAAAAATATACTCCCTCTCAAAGTACTCTTTTATACTGAATATAATCATACAGGAAGTACTCTTTTATAAAAAATATACTACCTCTCAATGTACTCTTTTATATTGAATATAATCACACTGGAAGTACTCTTTTATAAAAAATATACACCCTCTCAAAGTACTCTTTTATATTGAATATAATCACACTGGAACTACTCGTTTATTTTTAATATAATCACACAGGAATTACTTTTTTATAAAAAATACAGACCCTCTCAAAGTACTCTTTTATACTGAATATAATCACACTGGAAGTACTCTTTTATAAAAAATATACTCCCTCTCAAAGTAGTCTTTTATACTGAATATAATCACACTGGATAAATTCTTTTATAAAAAAGATACTCCCTCTCAAACTACTCTTTATAGTGAAAATAATCACACAGGAAGTACTCTTTTATAAAAAATATACTCCCTCTCAAAGTACTCTTTTATACTGAATATAATTACACAGGAAGTACTCTTTTATAAAAAATATACTCCCTCACAAAGTACTCTTTTATATTGAATATACTCAGACTGGAACTACTTTGTTATATGTAATAAAATCACACAGGAAATACTCTGTTATAAAAAATATAGACCCTCTCAATGTACTATTTTATACTGAATATAATCAAACTGAAAGTACTCTTTTATAAAAAATATACTCCCTCTCAAATTACTCTTTTATACTGAATATAATCACAGTGGAAGTACTCTTTTATTAAAAATATACTCCCTCTCAAAGTACTCTATTATATTGAATATAATCACACTGGAACTACTCTTTTATTTTTAATATAATCACACAGGAAGTACTCTGTTATAAAAAATATAGACCCTCTCAAAGTACTCTTTTTTATTGTATATAATCACACTGGAATTACTCTTTTATAAAAAACATTCTCCCACTCAATGTACTCTTTTTTATTGAATATAATCACACTGGAAGTACTCTTTTATAAAAAATATACTCCCTCTCAAAGTACTCTTTTATATTGAATATAATCACACTGGAATTACCGTTTTATTTTTAATATAGTCAAACAGGAAGTACTCTTTTATAAAAAATATAGTCCCTCTCAAAGTACTCTATTATATTGAATATAATCTCACTGGAAGTACTCTTGTATAAAAAATATACTCCCTCTCAATGTACTCTTTTATATTGAATATAATCACACAGGATGTACTCCTTTATAAAAAATATACTCCCTCTCAAAGTACTCTTTTATAGTGAATAAAATCACACTGGAACTACTCTTTTATTTTTAATATAATTACACGGGAAGTACTGTTTTATAAAAAATATAGACCATCTCAAAGTACTCTTTTTTATTGTATATAATCACACTGGAACTACTCTTTTATAAAAAACATTCTCCCTCTCAATGTACTCTTTTTTATTGAATATAATCACACTGGAAGTACTCGTGTATAAAAAATATACTCCCTCTCAATGTACTCTTTTATATTGAATATAATCACACAGGAAGTACTCTTTTATAAAAAATATACTCCCTCTCAAAGTACTCTTTTATAGTGAATATAATCACATTGGAACTAATCTTTTATTTTTAATATAATTACACGGGAAGTACTTTTTTATAGAAAATACAGACCTTCCCAAAGTACTCTTTTATATTGAATATAATCGCACTGTAAGTACTCTTTTATAAAAAATATACTCCCTTTCAAAGTACTCTTTTATATTGAATATAATCACACTGGAACTACTCTTTTATTTTAAATATAATCACACAGGAAGTACTTTTTTATAAAAAATATAGACCCTCTCAAAGTACTCTTTTATATTGAATATAATCACACTGGATGTACTCTTTTATAAAAAATATACTCCCTCTCAAAATAGTCTTTTATATTGAATATAATCACACTGGAAGTACTCTTTTATAAAAAATACACTCCCTCTCAAAGTACTCTTTTATACTCAATATAATCACACAGGATGTACTCTTTTATAAAAAATATAGACCCTCTAAAAGTACTCATTTATATTGAATATAATCACACTGGAAGTACTCTTTTATAAAAAATATACTCCCTCTCAAAGTACTGTTTTATATTGAATATAATCACACTGGAAGTACACTTTTATAAAAAATATACTCCCTCTCACAGTACTATTTTATATTGAATATAATCACACTGCAACTACCCTTTTATTTTTAATATAATCACACAGGATGTACTCTTTTTTAAAAAATATAGACCCTCTCAAAGTACTCTTTTATATTGAATATAATCACACTGGAAGTACTTTTTTATAAAAAATATACTCCCTGTCAAATTACTCTTTTATACTGAATATAATCACACAGGATGTACTCTTTTACAAAAAATATACTTCCTCTCAAAGTACTCTTTTATACTGAATATAATCACACAGGAGGTATTCTTTTATAAAAAATATACTCCCTCTCAATCTACTCTTTTATATTGAATATAATCACACTGGAAGTAGTCTTATATTAAAAATATACTCCCTCTCAAAGTACTCTTTTATACTGAATATAATCTCACTGGAACTACTCTTTAATTTTTATATAAGCACACACGAAGTACTCTTTTATAAAAAATATAGACCCTCTCAAAGTACTCTTTTATACAGAATATAATCACACTGGAAGTACTCCTTTATAAAAAATATACTCCCTCTCAAAGTACTCTTTTATACTGAATATAATCATACAGGAAGTACTCTTTTATAAAAAATATACTACCTCTCAATGTACTCTTTTATATTGAATATAATCACACTGGAAGTACTCTTTTATAAAAAATATACACCCTCTCAAAGTACTCTTTTATATTGAATATAATCACACTGGAACTACTCGTTTATTTTTAATATAATCACACAGGAATTACTTTTTTATAAAAAATACAGACCCTCTCAAAGTACTCTTTTATACTGAATATAATCACACTGGAAGTACTCTTTTATAAAAAATATACTCCCTCTCAAAGTAGTCTTTTATACTGAATATAATCACACTGGATAAATTCTTTTATAAAAAAGATACTCCCTCTCAAACTACTCTTTATAGTGAAAATAATCACACAGGAAGTACTCTTTTATAAAAAATATACTCCCTCTCAAAGTACTCTTTTATACTGAATATAATTACACAGGAAGTACTCTTTTATAAAAAATATACTCCCTCACAAAGTACTCTTTTATATTGAATATACTCAGACTGGAACTACTTTGTTATATGTAATAAAATCACACAGGAAATACTCTGTTATAAAAAATATAGACCCTCTCAATGTACTATTTTATACTGAATATAATCAAACTGAAAGTACTCTTTTATAAAAAATATACTCCCTCTCAAATTACTCTTTTATACTGAATATAATCACAGTGGAAGTACTCTTTTATTAAAAATATACTCCCTCTCAAAGTACTCTATTATATTGAATATAATCACACTGGAACTACTCTTTTATTTTTAATATAATCACACAGGAAGTACTCTGTTATAAAAAATATAGACCCTCTCAAAGTACTCTTTTTTATTGTATATAATCACACTGGAATTACTCTTTTATAAAAAACATTCTCCCACTCAATGTACTCTTTTTTATTGAATATAATCACACTGGAAGTACTCTTTTATAAAAAATATACTCCCTCTCAAAGTACTCTTTTATATTGAATATAATCACTCTGGAACTAGTCTTTTATTTTTAATATAATCACACAGGAAGTACATTTTTATAAAAAATATAGACCCTCTCAAAGTACTCTTTTATATTGAATATAATCACACTGGAACTACTCTTTTATATTTAATATAATAACACAGGAAGTACTCTTTTATAAAAAATATAGACCCTCACAAAGTAGTCTTTTACACTGAATATAATCACACTGGACGTCCTCTTTAATAAAAAATATTCTCCCTCTCAATGTACTCTTTTATATTGAATATAATCACACTTGAACTACTCTTTAATTTTTAATATAATCACACAGGAAGCACTCTTTAATAAAAAATATACTCCCTCTCAAAGTACTCTTTTATACTGAATATAATCACACAGGAAATACTCTTTTATAAAAAATATACTCCCTCTCAATGTACTCTTTTATATTGAATATAATCACACTGGAAGTACTCTTTTATAAAAAATATACTCCCTCTCAAAGTACTCTTTTATATTGAATACAATCACACTGGAACTACCGTTTTATTTTTAATATGGTCAAACAGGAAGTACTCTTTTATAAAAAATATAGTCCCTCTCAAAGTACTCTATTATATTGAATATAATCTCACTGGAAGTACTCTTGTATAAAAAATATACTCCCTCTCAATGTACTCTTTTATATTGAATATAATCACACAGGATGTACTCCTTTATAAAAAATACACTCCCTCTCAAAGTACTCTTTTATAGTGAATAAAATCACACTGGAACTACTCTTTTATTTTTAATATAATTACACGGGAATTACTTTTTTATAAAAAATATAGACCCTCTCAAAGTACTCTTTTATATTGAATATAATCGCACTGGAGGTACTCTTTTATAAAAAATATACTCCCTCTCAAAGTACTCTTTTGTATTGAATATAATCACACTGGAACTACTCTTTTATTTTTAATATAATCACACAGTAAGTACTTTATTATAAAAAATATAGACCCTCTCAACGTACTCTTTTATATTGAATATAATCACACTGGAAGTTCTTTTTTATAAAAAATATACTCTCTCTCAAATTACTTTTTTATACTGTATATAATCACACTGGAAGTACTCTTTTATAAAAATATTCTCCCTCTCAATGTACTCTTTTATATTGAATATAATCACACTGGAAGTACTCTTTTATTTTTAATATAATCACACAGGAAGTACTCTTTTATAAAAAATATACTCCCTCTCAAACTACTCTTTTATGCTGAATATAATCACACAGGAAGTACTCTTTTATAAAAAATATACTCCCTCTCAAAGTACTCTTTTATACTGAATATACTCACACAGGAAGTACTCTTTATAAAAAATATACTCCCTCTCAAAGTACTCTTTTATACTGAATATAATCACACAGGAAGTACTCTTTTATAAAAAATATTCTCCCTCTCAATGTCCTCTTTTATATTGAATATAATCACACTGGAACTACGGTTTTATTTTAAATATAGTCACACAGGAAGTACTCTTTTATAAAAAATATAGACCCTCTCAATGTACTCTTTTATATTGAATATAATCACACTGGAAGTACTCTTGTATAAAAAATATACTCCCTCTCAAAATACTCTTTTATACAGAATATAATCACAGTGGAAGTACTCTTTTATAAAACATATACTCCCTCTCAAAGTACTCTTCTATATTGAATAAAATCACACTGGAATTACTCTTTTATTTTTAATATAATCACACAGGTAGTACTCTGTTATAAAAAATATACACCCTCTCAAAGTACTCTTTTGTATTGTATATAATCACACAGGAACTACTCATTTATAAAAAACATTCTCCCTCTCAATGTACTCTTTTTTATTGAATATAATCACACTGGAAGTACTCTTTTATAAAAAATATACTCCCTCTCAAATTACTCTTTTATATTGAATATAATCACTCTGGAACTACTCTTTTATTTTTAATATAATTACAGAGGAAGTACTTTTTTATAAAAAATATAGACCCTCTCAAAGTACTCTTTTATATTGAATATAATCACACTGGAAGTAGTTTTTTATAAAAAATATACTCCCTCTCAAAATAGTCTTTTATATTGAATATAATCACACTGGAAGTACTCTTTTATAAAAAATACAATTCCTCTCAAAGTACTCTTTTGTACTGAATATAATCACACAGGATGTACTCTTTATAAAAAATATAGACCCTCTAAAAGTACTCATTTATATTGAATATAATCACACTGGAAGTACAATTTTATAAAAAATATACTCTCTCTCAAAGTACTCTTTTATATTGAATATAATCACACTGGAAGAACACTTTTATAAAAAATATACTCCCTCTCAATGTACTATTTTATATTGAATATAATCACACTGGAACTACTCTTTTATTTTTAATATAATCATACAGGATGTACTCTTTTATAAAAAATATAGGCCCTCTCAATGTACTCTTTTATATTGAATATAATCACACTGGAAGTACTCTTTTATAAAAAATATACTCCCTCTCAAAGTACTCTTTTATACTGAATATAATCACACAGGAAGTACTCTTTTATAAAAAATATACTTCCTCTCAAAGTACTCTTTTATACTGAATTTAGTCACACAGGAAGTACTCTTTTGTAAAAAAATACTCCCTCTCAATGTACTCATTTATATTGAATATAATCACACTGGAAGTACTCTTTTATTAAAAATATACTCCCTCTCGAAGTACTCTTCTATATTGAATATAATCACACTGGAACTACTATTTTATTTTTCATATAATCACACAGGAAGTACTCTTTTATAAAAAATATAGACCCTCTCAAAGTACTGTTTAATACTGAATATAATCACACTGGAAATACTCTTTTATAAAATATATACTCCCTCTCAAAGTACTCTTATATACTGAAATAATCACACAGGACGTACTCTTGTATAAAAAATATACTCCCTCTCAATGTACTCTTTTATATTGAATATAATCACACTGGAAGTACTCTTTTATAAAAAATATACTCCCTCAAAAAGTACTCTTTTATATTGAATACAATCACATTGGAACTACTCTTTTATTTTTAATATAATCACACAGGAAGTACCCTTTAAAAAAAATACAGTCCCTCTCAAATTACTCTTTCTATTGTATATAATCACACTGGAACTACTCTTTTATAAAAAATATACTCCCACTCAATGTACTCTTTTATATTGAATATAATCACACTGGAATTACCCTTTATAAAAAATATACTCCCTCTCAAAGTAGTCTTTTATATTGAGTATAATCACACTGGAACTACTCTTTTAATTTTAATATAATCACACAGGATGTACTCTTTTATAAAAAATATAGACCCTCTCAAAGTACTCTTTTATACTGAATATAATCACACAGGATGTACTCTTTTATAAAAAATATAGACCCTCTAAAAGTACTCATTTATATTGAATATAATCACACTGGAACTACTCTTTTATTTTTAATATAATCACACAGGATGTACTCTTTTATAAAAAATATAGACCCTCTCAAAGTTCTCTTTTATATTGAATATAATCACACTGGAAGTACTCTTTTATAAAAAATATACTCCCTCTTAAAGTACTCTTTTATACTGAATATAATCACACAGGATGTTCTCTTTTATAAAATATATACTTCCTCTCAAAGTACTCTTTTATACTGAATATAATCACACAGGAAGTACTCTTTTATAATAAACATACTCCCTCTCAATGTAATCGTTTATATTGAATATAATCACACCGGAACTACTCTTTTATTAAAAATATACTCTCTCTCAAAGTACTCTTTTATACTGAATATAATCACACTGGAACTACTCTTTTATTTTTAATATAATCACACACGAACTACTCTTTTATAAAAAATATAGACCCTCTCAAAGTACTGTTTTATACAGAATACAATCACTCTGGAAGTACTCTTTTATAAAAAATATACTCCCTCTCAAAACACTCTTTTATACTGAATATAATCATATAGGAAGTACTCTTTTATAAAAAATATACTACCTCTCAATGTACTGTTTTATATTGAATATAATCACACTGGTAGTACTCTTTTATAAAAAATATACTCCCTCTCAAAGTACCCTTTATATTGAATATAATCACACTGGAACTGCTCTTTTATTTTTAATATAATCACACAGGAAGTACTCTATTATAAAAAACATAGACCCACTCAAAGTACTCTTTTATATTGAATATAACCACACTGGATGTACTCTATTATAAAAAATATACTCCCTCTAAATGTACTCTTGTATACTGAATATAATCACACTGGAAGTACTCTTTTGTAGAAAATATACTCCCTCTCAAAGTACTCTTTTATATTGAATATAATCACACTGGAACTACTATTTTATTTTTAATATAATCACACAGTAAGTACTTTATTATAAAAAATATAGACACTCTCAAAGTACTCTTTTATATTGAATATAATCACACTGGAAGTTCTCTTTTATGAAAAATATACTCCCTCTCAAATTACTTTTTTATACTGAATATAATCACACTGGAAGTACTCTTTTATAAAAAATATTCTCTCTCTCAATGTACTCTTTTATATTGAATATAATCATACTGGAACTACTATTTTATTTTTAATATAATCACATAGGAAGTACTCTTTTACTAAAAATATACTCCCTCTCAAAGTACTCTTTTATACTGAATATAATCACACAGGAAGCACTCTTTTATAAAAAATATACTCCCTCTCAAAGTACTCTTTTAAACTGAATATAATCACACAGGAAGTACTTTTTATAAAAAAATATACTCCCTCTCAACGTACTCTTTTATACTGAATATAATCACACAGGAAATACTCTTTTATAAAAAATATACTCCCTCTCAAAGTACTCTTTTATATTGAATATAATCACACTGGAACTACTCTTTTATTTTTAATATAATCACACAGGAAGTACTCTGTTATAAAAAATATAGACCCTCTCAAAGTACTCTTTTGTATTGTATATAATCACACTGGAACTACTCTTTTATAAAAAACATACTCCCTCTCAATGTAGTCTTTTTTATTTAATATAATCGTACTGGAAGTACTCTTTTATAAAAAATATACTCCCTCTCACATTACTCTTTTATATTGAATATAATCACGCTGGAACTCCTCTTTTATTTTTAATATAATAACACAGGAAGTACTTTTTTATAAAAAATATAGACCCTCTCAAAGTACTCTTTTATATTGAATATAACCCACTGGAAGTACTCTTTTGTAAAAAATATACTCCCTGTCAAAGTAGTCCTTTATATTGAATATAATAACACTGGAAGTACTCTTTTATAAAAAAGATACTCCCTCTCAAAGTACTCTTTTATACTGAAAATAATCACACAGGAAGTACTCTTTTATAAAAAATATACTCCCTCTCAAAGTACTCTTTTATACTGAATATAATTACACAGGAAGTACTCTTTATAAAAAATATACTCCCTCTCAAAATACTCTTTTATACTGAATTTAATCACACTGGAATTAGTCTTTTATAAAAATTATACTCCCTCACAAAGTACTCTTTTATATTGAATATAATCACATTGGAACTACTCTTTTATTTTTAATATAATCACACAGGAAGTACTCTTTTATAAAAAATACAGACCCTCTCAAAGTACTCTATTGAATTGTATATAATCACACTGGAACTACTCTTTTATAAAAAATATACTCCCTCTCAATGTACTCTTTTATGTTGAATATAATCACACTGGAATACTCTTTTATTAAAAATATACACCCTCTCAAAGCAGTCTTTTATATTGAATATAATCTCACTGGAAGTACTCTTTTATAAAAAATATACTCCCTCTCAAAGTACTCTTTTATACTGAATATAATCACACAGGATGCACTCTTTTATAAAAAATATACTTCCTCTCAAAGTACTCTTTTATATTGAATATAATCACACTGAAAGTACTCTTTTATAAAAAATATACTCCCTCTCAAAGTACTCTTTTATATTGAATATAATCACACTGGAAGTACACTTTATAAAAAATATACTCCCTCTCAAATTACTTTTTTATACTGAATATAATCACACTGGAAGAACTCTATTATAAAAAATATTCTCGCTCTCAATGTACTCTTTTATATTGAATATAATCACACTGGAAGTACTCTTTTATTTTTAATATAATCACACAGGAAGTACTCTTTTATAAAAAATATACTCGCTCTCAAACTACTCTTTTATACTGAATATAATCACACCGGAAGTACAGTTTTATAAAAAATATACTCCCTCTCAAAGTACTCTTTTATACTGAATATAATCACACAGAAAGTACTCTTTATAAAAAAAATACTCCCTCTCAAAGTATTCTTTTATACTGAATATAAACACACAGGAAGTACTCTTTTATAAAAAATATTCTCCCTCTCAATGTACTCTTTTATATGGAATATAATCACACTGGAACTACGGTTTTATTTTAAATATAGTCACACAGGATGTACTCTTTTATAAAAAATATAGACCCTATCAATGTATCTTTTATATTGAATATAATCACACTGGAACTACTCTTGTATAAAAAATATACTCCCCCTCAAAATACTCTTTTATACTGAATATAATCACAGTGGAAGTACTCTTTTATAAAAAATATACTCCCTCTCAAAGTACTCTTTTATATTGAATATAATCACACTGGAATTACTCTTTTATTTTTTATATAATCACACAGGAAGTACTCTGTTATAAAAAATATAGTCCCTCTCAAAGGACTCTTTTGTATAGTATATAATCACACTGGAACTACTCATTTATAAAAAACGTACTCCCTCTCAATGTACTTTTTTTATTGAATATAATCACACTGGAAGAACTCTTGTATAAAAAATAAACTCCCTCTCAATGTACTCTTTTATATTGAATATAATCACACAGGAAGTACTCTTTTATAAAAAATATACTCCCTCTCAAGGTACTCTTTTATACTGAATATAATCACACTGGAACTACTCTTTTATTTTTAATATAATTACACGGGAAGTACTTTTTTATAAAAAATATAGACCCTCTCAAAGTACTCTTTTTTATTTAATATAATCGCACTGGAAGTACTCTTTTATAAAAAATATACTCCCTTTCAAATTACTCTTTTATTTGAATATAATCACACTGGAACTACTCTTTTATTTTTAATATAATCACACAGGAAGTACTTTTTTATAAAAAATACAGACCCTCTCAATGTACTCTTTTATGTTGAATATAATCACACTGGAAGTACTCTTTTATAAAAAATATACTCCCTCTCAAAGTAGTATTTTATATTGAATATAATCACACTGGAAGTACTCTTTTATAAAAAATACACTCCCTGTCAAAGTACTCTTTTATACTGAATATAATCACACAGGATGTACTCTTTTATTAAAAATATAGGCCCTCTAAAAGTACACATTTATATTGAATATAATCACACTGGAAGTACTATTTTATAAAAAATATACTCCCTCTCAAAGTACTCTTTTATACTGAATATAATCACACTGGAACTACTCTTTTATTTTTAATATAATCACACAAGAAGTACTCTTTTATAAAAAATATAGACCCTCTCAAAGTACTCTTTTATACAGAATATAATCACACTGGAAGTACTCTTTTATAAAAAATATACTCCCTCTCATAATACTCTTTTATACTGAATATAATCATACAGGAAATACTCTTTTATAAAAAATATACTACCTCTCAATGTACTCTTTTATATTGAATATAATCACACTGGTAGTACTCTTTTATAAAAAATATACTCCCTCTCAATGTACTCTTTATATTGAGTATAATCACACTGGAACTACTCTTTTATTTTTAATATAATCACACAGTAAGTACTCTAATATAAAAAACATAGACACTCTCAAATACTCTTTTATATTGAATATAACCACACTGGATGTACTCTATTATAAAAAATATACTCCCTCTCAATGTACTCTTGTATACTGAATATAATCACACTGGAAGTACTCTTTTATAAAAAATATACTCCCTCTCAAAATACTCTTTTTTATTGAATATAATCACACTGGAACTACTCTTTTATTTTTAATATAATCACACAGGAAGAACTTTATTATAAAAAATATAGACCCTCTCAAAGTACTCTTTTATATTGAATATAATCACACTGGAAGTACTCTTTTATAAAAAATATACTCCCCCTCAAAATAGTCTTTTATATTGAATATAATCACACTGGAAATACTGTTTTATAAAAAATACACACCCTCTCAAGGTACTCTTTTATACTGAATATAATCACACAGAATGTACTCTTTTGTAAAAAATATACACCCTCTAAAAGTACTCTTTATATTGAATATAATCACACTGGAAGTACTCTTTTATAAAAAATATACTCCCTCTCAAATTACACTTTTATATTGAATATAATCACACTGGAAGTACTCTTTTATAAAAAATATACTCCCTCTCAAAGTACTCTTTTATATTGAATATAATCACACTGGAAGTACTCTTTTATAAAAAATATACACCCTCTCAAATTACTCTTTTATATTGAAAATAATCACACTGGAACTACTCTTTTATTTTTAATATAATCACACAGGAATTACTTTTTTATAAAAAATACAGACCCTCTCAAAGTACTCTTTTATATTGAATATAATCACACTGGAAGTACTCTTTTATAAAAAATATACTCCCTCTCAAAGTAGTCTTTTATATTGAATATAATCACACTGGAAGTACTCTTTTATAAAAAAGATACTCCCTCTCAAAGTACTCTTTTATACTGAAAATAATCACACAGGAAGTACTCTTTTATAAAAAATATACTCCCTCTCAAAGTACTCTTTTATACTGAATATAATTAAACAGGAATTACTCTTTATAAAAAATATACTCCCTCTCAAAATACTCTTTTATACTGAATTTAATCACACTGGAATTAATCTTTTGTAAAAATTATACTCCCTCACAAAGTACTCTTTTATATTGAATGTAATCACATTGGAACTACTCTTTTATTTTTAATATAATCACACAGGAAGTACTCTTTTATAAAAAATACAGACCCTCTCAAAGTACTCTACTGAATTGTATATAATCACACTGGAACTACTCTTTTATAAAAAATATACTCCCTCTCAATGTACTCTTTTATATTCAATATAATCACACTGGAAGTACTCTTTTATTAAAAATATATACACTCTCAAAGTAGGCTTTTATATTGAACATAATCTCACTGGAAGTACTCTTTTATAAAAAATATACTCCCTCTCAAAGTACTCTTTTATACTGAATATAATCACACAGGAGGTACTCTTTTATAAAAAATATAGTTCCTCTCAAAGTACTCTTTTATATTGAATATAATCACACTGAAAGTACTCTTTTATAAAAAATATACTCCCTCTCAAAGTACTCTTTTATATTGAATATAATCACACTGGAAGTACCCTTTATAAAAAATATACTCCCTCTCAAATTACTTTTTTATACTGAATATAATCACACTGGAAGAACTCTATTATAAAAAATATTCTCCCTCTCAATGTACTCTTTTATATTGAATGTAATCACACTGGAAGTACTCTTTTATTTTTAATATAATCACACAGGAAGAACTCTTTTATAAAAAATATACTCCCTGTCAAAGTACTCTTTTATACTGAATATAATCACACAGGAAGTACTCTTTTATAAAAAATATACTCCCTCTCAAAGTACTCTTTTAAACTGAATATAATCACACAGAAAGTACTCTTTATAAAAAATATACTCCCTCTCAAAGTATTCTTTTATACTGAATATAATCACACAGGAAGTACTCTTTTAGAAAAAATATTCTCCCTCTCAATGTACTCTTTTATATTGAATAAAATCACACTGGAACTACGGTTATATTTTAAATATAGTCACACAGGACGTACTCTTTTATAAAAAATATAGTCCCTCTCAATGTACTCTTTTATATTGAATATAATCACACTGGAACTACTCTTGTATAAAAAATATACTCCCTCTCAAAATACTCTTTTATACTGAATATAATCACAGTGGAAGTACTCTTTTATAAAAAATATACTCCCTCTCAAAGTACTCTTTTATACTGAATATAATCACACTGGAACTACTCTTTTATTTTTAATATAATCACACAAGAAGTACACTTTTATAAAAAATATAGACCCTCTCAAAGTACTCTTTTATACAGAATGTAATAACACTGGAAGTACTCTTTAATAAAAAATATACTCCCTCTCATAATACTCTTTTATACTGAATATAATCATACAGGAAGTACTCTTTTATAAAAAATATACTACCTCTCAATGTACTCTTTTATATTGAATATAATCACACTGGTAGTACTCTTTTATAAAAAATATACTCCCTCTCAATATACTCTTTATATTGAGTATAATCACACTGGAACTACTCTTTTATTTTTAATATAATCACACAGTAAGTACTCTAATATAAAAAACATAGACCCTCTCAAATACTCTTTTATATTGAATATAACCACACTGGATGTACTCTATTATAAAAAATATACTCCCTCTGAATGTACTCTTTTATACTGAATATAATCACACTGGAAGTACTCTTTTATAAAAAATATACTCCCTCTCAAAATACTCTTTTTTATTGAATATAATCACACTGGAACTACTCTTTTATTTTTAATATAATCACACAGGAAGTACTTTATTATAAAAAATATAGACCCTTTCAAAGTACTCTTTTATATTGAATATAATCACACTGGAAGTACTCTTTTATAAAAAATATACTCCCCCTCAAAGTAGTCTTTTATATTGAATATAATCACACTGGAAATACTCTTTTATAAAAAATACACACCATCTCAATGTACTCTTTTATACTGAATATAATCACACAGAATGTACTCTTTTGTAAAAAATATACACCCTCTAAAAGTACTCCTTTATATTGAATATAATCACACTGGAAGTACTCTTTTATAAAAAATATACTCCCTCTCAAATTATTCTTTTATATTGAATATAATCACACTGGAAGTACTCTTTTGTAAAAAATATACTCCCCCTCAAAATACTCTTTTATATTGAATATAATCACACTGGAAGTACTCTTTTATAAAAAATATACACCCTCTCAAAGTACTCTTTTATATTGAATATAATCACACTGGAACTACTCTTTTTCTTTTAATATAATCACACAGGAATTACTTTTTTATAAAAAATACAGACCCTCTCATAGTAATCTTTTATATTGAATATAATCACACTGGAAATACTCTTTTATAAAAAATATACTCCCTCTCTAAGTACTCTTTTATACTGAATATAATCACACAGGAAGTACTCTTTTATAAAAAATATACTCCCTCTCAAAATACTCTTTTTTATTGAATATAATCACACTGGAACTACTCTTTTATTTTTAATATAATCACACAGGAAGTACTCTTTTATAAAAAATATAGACCCTCTCAAAGTACTCTTTTATATTGAATATAATCACACGGGACGTACTTTTTTTATCAAAAATATACTCCCTCTCAAAGTACTCTTTTATATTGAATATAATCACACTGGAATTACCCTTTATAAAAAATATACTCCCTCTCAAAGTAGTCTTTTATATTGAGTATAATCACACTGGAACTACTCTTTTAATTTTAATATAATCACACAGGATGTACTCTTTTATAAAAAATATAGACCCTCTCAAAGTACTCTTTTATACTGAATATAATCACACTGGAATTATTCTTTTATAAAAAAGATACTCCCTCTCAAAATACTCTTTTATACTGAAAGTAATCACACAGGAAGTACTCTTTTATAAAAAATATACTTCCTCTCAAAGTACTCTTTTATACTGAATATAATTACACAGGAAGTACTCTTTTATAAAAAATATACTCCCTCTCAAAGTACTCTTTTATACTGAATATACTCAGACTGGTACTACTTTTTTATATGTAATATAATCACACAGGATATTCTCTTTTATAAAAAATATAGACCCTCTCAATGTACTCTTTTATACTGAATATAATCACACTGGAAGTACTCTTTTATAAAAAATATACTCCCTCTAAAAGTACTCTTTTATATTGAATATAATCACACTGGAACTACTCTTTTATTTTTAATATAATCACACAGGTAGTACTCTTTTATAAAAAATATAGACCCTCTCAAAGTAATCTTTTATATTGAATATAGTCACACTGGAAATACTCTCTCATAAAAAAAATGCGCCCTCTCAAACTACTCTTTCATATTGAATATAATCACACTGGAAGTACTCTTTTATAAAAAATATACTCCCTCTCAAAGTACTCTTTTATATTGAATATAATCACACTGGAAGTACTCTTTTATCAAAAATATACTCCCTCTCAAATTACTTTTTTATAATGAATATAATCACACTGGAAGTACTCTTTTATAAAAAATATTCTCCCTCTGAATGTACTCTGTTATATTGAATATAATCACACTGGAAATACTCTTTTATTTTTAATATAATCACACAGGAAGTACACTTTTATAAAATATATTCTCCCTCTCAATGTACTCTTTTATATTGAATATAATCACACTGGAACTACGGTTTTATTTTAAATATAGTCACACAGGAAGTACTCTTTTATAAAAAATATAGACCCTCTCAATATACTATTTTATATTGAATATAATCACACTGGAACTACTATTTTATATTTAATATAATCACACACGAAGTACTCTTTTATAAAATATATAGACCCTCTCAAAGTACTCTTTTATACAGAATATAATCACCCTGGAAGTACTCTTTTATTAAAAATATACTCCCTCTCAAAGTACTCTTTTATACTGAATATAATCACACTGGAACTACTCTTTTATATTTAATATAATCACACACGAAGTACTCTTTTATAAAAAATATAGACCCTCTCAAAGTACTCTTTTATACAGAGTATAATCACACTGTAAGTACTCTTTTATAAAAAATATACTCCCTCTCAAAGTACTCTTTTATACTGAATATAATCATACAGGAAGTACTCTTTGATAAAAAATATACTACCTCTCAATTTACTCTTTTATATTGAACATAATCACACTGGTAGTACTCTTTTATAAAAAATATACTCCCTCTCAAAGTACTCTTTATATTGAGTATAATCACACTGGAACTACTCTTTAATTTTTAATATAATCACACAGGAAGCACTCTATTATAAAAAACATAGACCCTCTCATAGTCCTCTTTTATATTGAATATAACCACACTGGATGTACTCTATTATAAAATATATACTCCCTCTCAATGTACTCTTGTATACTGAATATAATCACACTGGAAGTACTCTTTTATAAAAAATGTACTCCCTCTCAAAGTACTCTTTTATATTGAATATAATCACACTGGAACTACTCTTTTATTTTTAATATAATCACACAGGAAGTACTCTGTTATAAAAAATACAGACCCTCTCAAAGTACTCTTTTGTATTGTATATAATCACACTGGAACTACTCTTTTTAAAAAATATACTACCTCTCAATGTACTCTTTTATATTGAATATAATCGCACTGGAAGTACTCTTTTATAAAAAATATACTCCCTCTCAATGTAGTCTTTTATATTGAATATAATCACACTGGAAATACTCTTTTATAACAAATACATTCCCTCTCAAAGTACTCTTTTATACTGAATATAATCACACAGGATGTACTCTTTTATAAAAAATATAGACCCTCTAAAAGTACTCATTTATATTAAATATAATAACACTGGAAGTACTCTTTTATAAAAAATATACTCCCTCTCAAAGTACTATTTTATATTGAATATAATCACACTGGAACTACTCTTATTTTTAATATAATCACACAGGATGTACTCTTTTATAAAAAATATAGACCCTCTCAAAGTGCTCTTTTATATTGAATATAATCACACTGAATATACTCTTTTATAAAAAATATACTCCCTCTCAAAGTACTCTTTTTTACTGAATATAATCACACAGGATGTACTCTTTTATAAAAAATATACTTCCTCTCAAAGTACTCTTTTATACTGAATATAATCACACAGGAAGTACTCTTTTATAAAAAATATACTCCCTCTCAATGTACTCTTTTATATTGAATATAATCACACTGGAAGTACTCTTTTATTAAAAATATACTCCCTCTCAAAGTATTCTTTTATACTGAATATAATCGCACTGGAACTACTCTTTTATTTTTAATATAATCACACAGGAAGTACTCTTTCATAAAAAATATAGTCCCTCTCAAAGTACTCTTTTATACAGAATATAATCACACAGGAAGTACTCTTTGATAAAAAATATACTCCCTCTCAAATTACTCTTTTATACTGATTAGAATCACACAGGAAGTACTTTTTTATAAAAAATATACTCCCTCTCAAAGTACTCTTTTATATTAAATATAATCACACTGGAAGTACTCTTTTATAAAAAATATACTCCCTCTCAAGGTACTATTTTATATTGAATATAATCACACTGGAACTACTCTTTTATTTTTAATATAATCACACAGGATGTACTCTTTTATAAAAAATATAGACCCTCTCAAAGTACTCTTTTATATTGAATATAATCACACTGAAAATACTCTTTTATAAAAAATATACTCCCTCTCAAAGTACTCTTTTATCCTGAATATAATCACACAGGATGTACTCTTTTATAAAAAATATACTTCCTCAAAAAGTAATCTTTTATATTGAATATAATCACTCTGGAAGTACTCTTTTATTAAAAATATACTCCCTCTCAAAGTATTCTTTTATACTGAATATAATCACACTTGAACTACTCTTTTATTTTTAATATAATCACACAGGAAGTACTCTTTCATAAAAAATATAGTCCCTCTCAAAGTACTCTTTTATACTGAATATAATCACACAGGAAGTACTCTTTTATAAAAAATATTCTCCCTCTCAATGTACTCTTTTATATTGAATATAATCACACTGGAAGTACTCTTTTATTTTTAATATAATCACACAGGAGGTACTCTTTCATAAAAAATATACTCCCTCTCAAAGTACTCTTTTATACTGAATATAATCACACAGGAAGTACTCTTTTATAAAAAATATACTCCCTCTCAAACTACTCTTTTATACTGAATATAATCACACAGGAAGTACTCTTTATAAAAAATATACTCCCTCTCAAAGTACTATTTTATACTGAATATAATCAAACAGGAAGTACTATTTTATAAAAAATATTCTCCCTCTCAATGTTCTCTTTTATATTGAATATAATCACACTGGAAGTATGGTTTTATTTTAAATATATTCACACAGGAAGTACTCTTTTATAAAAAATATAGACTCTCTCAATGTACTCTTTTATATTGAATATAATAACACTGGAAACACTCTTGTATAAAAAATATACTCCCTCTCAAAATACTCTTTTATATTGAATATAATCACACTGGAACTACTCTTTTATTTTTAATACAATCACACAGGAAGTACTCTGTTATAAAAAATATAGACCCTCTCAAAGTACAATTTTGTATTGTATATAATCACACTGGAACTACTCTTTTATAGAAAACATACTCCCTCTCAATATACTCTTTTTTATTGAATATAATCGCACAGGAAGTACTGTTTTATAAAAAATATATTCCCTCTCAAATTACTCTTTTATATTGAATATAATCACACTGGAACTACCCTTTTATTTTTAATGTAATCACACAGGAAATACTCTGTTATAAAAAATACAGACCCTCTCAAAGTACTCTTTTGTATTGTATATAATCACACTGGAACTACTCTTTTTAAAAAATATACTCCCTCTCAATGTACTCTTTTATATTGAATATAATCACACTGGAAGAACTCTTTCATAAAAAATATACTCCCTCTCAAAGTAGTCTTTTATATTGAATATAATCACACTGGAAATACTCTTTTATAACAAATACAATCCCTCTCAAAGTACTCTTTTATACTGAATATAATCACACAGGATGCACTCTTTTATAAAAAATATAGACCCTCTAAAAGTACTCATTTATATTAAATATAATCACACTGAAAGTACTCTTTTATAAAAAATATACTCCCTCTCAAAGTACTATTTTATATTGAATATAATCACACTGGAACTACTCTTTTATTTTTAATATAATCACACAGGAAGTAATATATTATAAAAAACATAGACCCTCTCAAAGTAGTCTTTTATACTGAATATAACCACTCTTTAAGTACTCTTTCATAAAAAATATACTCCCTCTCAATGTGCTCTTTTTTACTGAATGTAATCACACAGGAAGTACTCTTTTATAAAAAATATAGACCCTCTCAAAGTACTCTTTTATATTGAATATAATCACACTGGAAGTACTCTATTATAAAAAATATACTCCCTCTCAAAGTACTCTTTTATATTGAATATAATCACACTGGAAGTACTCTTTTATAAAAAATATACTCCCTCTCAAAGTACTCTTTTATATTGAATATAATTACACGGGAATACTCTTTTATTAAAAATATACTCCCTCTCCAAGTACACTTTTATATTGAATATAATCACACTGGAAGTACTCTTTTATAAAAAATATACTCCCTCTCAAAGTCCTCTTTTATACTGATTATAATCACACAGGAAGTACTATTTATAAAAAATATACTCCCTCTTAATGTACTCTTTTATACTGAATATAATCACATTGGAAGTGCTCTTTATATAAAATATACTCCCTCTCAAAGTACACTTCTGTATTGAATATAATCACACTGGAACTACGCTTTTATTTTGAATATAATCACACAGGAAGTACTCTTTTATAAAAAATATAGACCCTGTCAAAATACTCTTTTATACTGAATATAATCACACTGGAAGTACTCTTTTATAAAAAATATACTCCCTCTCAATGTACTCTTTTATATTGAATATAGTTACACTGGATGTGCTCTTTTATAAAAAATATACTATCTCTCAAAGTACTCTTTTATACTGAATATAATCCCACTGGAAGTACTCTTTTATAAAAAATATACTCCCTCTCAAAGTACACTTTATATTGAATATAATCACACTGGAACTACTCTTTTATTTTTAATATAATAACACAGGAATTACTCTTTTAAAAAAAATATAGACCCTCTCAATGTACTCTTTTATACTGAATATAATCACACTGGAAGTACCCTTTATAAGAAATATACTCCCTCTCAAAGTCCTCTTTTATATTGAATATAATCACACTGGAACTACTCTTTTATTTTTAATATAATCACACAGGAAGGACTCTATTATAAAAAACATAGACCCTCTCAAAGTAATCTTTTATATTGAATATAACCACACTGGATGTACTCTATTATAAAAAATATACTCCCTCTCAATGAACTCTTTTATACTGAATATAATCACACCGGAAATAATCTTTTATAAAAAATATACTCTCTCTCAAAGTACTCTATTATACTGAATATAATCACACTGGAAGTACTCTTTTATAAAAAATATACACCTCTCAATGTACTCTTTTATACTGAATATAATCACACAGGAAGTACTATTTTATACAAAATACGCTCCCTCTCTAAGTACTCATTTATACTGAATATAATCACACTGGAAGTACTCTTTTATAAAAAATATACTCCCTCTCAAAGTACACTTTTATATTGAATATAATCACACTGGAACTACTCTTTTATTTTTAATATAATCAAACAGGAAGGACTCTATTATAAAAAACATAGAGCCCCTCAAAGTAGTCTTTTATTTTGAATATAACCACACTGGATGTACTCTTTATAAAAAATATACTCCCTCTCGATGTACTCTTTTATACTGAATATAATCACACTGGAACTACTCTTTTATTTTTAATATAGTCACACAGGAACTACTCTATTATAAAAAACATAGACCCTCTCAAAGTAGTCTTTTATATTGAATATAACCACTCTTTAAGTACTCATTTATAAAAAATTTACTCCCTCTCAATGTGCTCTTTTTTACTGAATATAATCACACAGGAAGTACTCTTTTATAAAAAATATACTCCCTCTCAAAGTACTCTTTTAGATTGAATATAATCACACTGGAACTAATATTTTATTTTTAATATAATCACACAGGAAGTACTATTTCATAAGAAATAAAGACCCTCTCAAAGTACTCTTTTATATTGAATATAATCACACTGGAAGTACTCTTTTATAAAAAATAAACTCCTTCTCAAATTACTCTTTTATACTGAATATAATCACACTGGATGTACTCTTTTATAAAAAATGTACTCCCTCTCAATGTACGCTTTTATATTGAATATAATCACACAGGAAGTACTCTTTTATAAAAAATATACTCCCTCTCAAAGTACTCTTTTATATTGAATATAATCACACTGAAAAAACTATTTTATTTTTAATATAATCACACAGGATGTACTATTTTATAAGAAATATAGACCCTCTCAAAGTACTCTTTTATATTGAATATAATCACACTGGAAGTACTCTTTTTAAAAAATATAGACCCTCTCAAAATTTTCTTTTATACTGAATGTAATCACACTGGAATAACTCTTTTATAAAATATATACTCCCTCTCAATGTACTCTTTTATATTGAATATAATCACACTGGAACTACTCTTTTATTTTTAATATAATCACACAGGAAGTACTCTATTTTAAAAAACATAGACCTTCTGAAAGTAGTCTTTTATATTGAATATAACCACTCTGGAAGTACTCTATTATAAAAAATATACTCCCTCTCAATGTGCTCTTTTATACTGAATATAATCACACAGGAAGTACTCTTTTATAAAAAATAGACTCCCTCTCAAAGTACTCTTTTATACTGAATATAATCACACAGGATGTACTCTTTCATAAAAAATATAGACCCTCTCAGAGTACTCTTGTATATTGAATATAATCACACTGGAAGTACTGTTTTATAAAAAATATACTCCCTCTCTAAGTACTCTTTTATTTTGAATATAATAACACTGGAACTACACTTTTATTTTTAATAGAATCACACAGGAGGTAATCTATTATAAAAAACATAGACCATCTCAAAGTAGTCTTTTGTATTGAATATAACCTCTCTGAAAGTACTCTATTGTAAAAAATATCCTCCCTCTCAATGTGCTCTTTTTTACTGAATATAATCACACAGGAAGTACTCTTTTATAAAAAATATAGACCCTCTCAAAGTACTCTTTTATATTGAATATAATCACGCTGGAGATTCTCTTTTATAAAAAACGTACTCCCTCAAAGCACTCTTTTATACTGAATATAATCATACAAGAAGTACTCTTTTATAAAAAATATACTCCCTCTCAAGGTACTCTTTTATACTGAATATAATCACACAGGAATTACTCTTTTATAAAAAATATACTCCCTTTCAATGTACTCTTTTATATTGAATATAATCACACTGGAAGTATTCTTTTATTAAAAATATACCTTCTCTCAAAGGACTCTTTTATATTGAATATAATCACACTGGAAGTACTCTTTAAAAAAAATATACTCCCTCTCAAAGTCCTCTTTTATACTGATTATAATCACACAGGAAGTACTCTTTTATAAAAAATAAACTCCCTCTCAAAATCCTCTTTTATACTGAATATAATCACACAGGATATACTCTTTTATAAAAAATATACTCCCTCTCAATGTACTCTTTTATATTGAATATAATCACAGTGGAATTACTCTTTTATAAAAAATATACTCGCTCTCAAAATAAACTTTATATTGAATATAATCACACTGGAACTACTCTTTTATTTTTAATAAAATAACACAGGAATTACTCTTTTAAAAAAAATATAGACCCTCTCAATGTACTCTTTTATACTGAATATAATCACACTGGAAGTACTCTTTCATAAGAAATATACTCCCTCTGAAAGTCCTCTTTTATATTGAATATAATCACACTGGAACTACTCTTTTATTTTTAATATAATCACACAGGAAGGACTCTATTATAAAAAACATAGAGCCTCTCAAAGTAGTCTTTTATTTTGAATATAACCACACTGGATGTACTCTATTATAAAAAATATACTCCCTCTCGATGTACTCTTTTATACTGAATATAATCACAGTGGAACTACTCTTTTATTTTCAATATAATCACACAGGAACTACTCTATTATAAAAAACATAGACCGTCTCAAAGTAGTCTTTTATATTGAATATAACCACTCTTTAAGTACTCTTTTATAAAAAATATACTCCCTCTCAATGTGCTCTCTTTTACTGAATATAATCACACAGGAAGTACTCTTTTATAAAAAATATAGACCCTCTCAAAATACTGTTTTATATTGAATATAATCACACTGGAAGTACTCTTTTATAAAAAATATACTCCCTCTCAAAGTACTCTTTTATATTGAATATAATCACACTGGAAGTACTCTTCTATATAAAATATACTCCCTCTCAAAGTACTCTTTTATATTGAATATAATTACACTGGAAATTCTCTTTTATTAAAAATATACTCCCTCTCAAAGTACATTTTTATATTGAATATAATCACACTGGAAGTACTCTTTTATAAAAAATATACTCCCTCTCCAAATCCTCTTTTATACTAATTATAATCACACAGGAAGTACTCTTTTATAAAAAATATACTCCCTCTCAAAGTACTCTTTATACTGAATATAATCACGCAGGATATACTCTTTTATAAAAAATATACTCCCTCTCAATGTACTCTTTTATATTGAATATAATCACAATGGAAGTACTCTTTTATAAAAAATATACTCCCTCTCAATGTACACTTTATATTGAATATAATCACACTGGAACTACTCTTTTATTTTTACTATAATAACACAAGAAGTACTCTTTTATAAATAATATAGACCCTCTCAAAGTACTCTTTTATACTGAATATAATCACATTGGAAGTACTCTTTTATAAAAAAAATACTCCCTCTCAAAGTACTCTTTTATATTGAATATAATCACACTGGAACTACTCTTTTATTTTTAATATAATCACACAGGAAGGACTCTATTATAAAAAACATAGAGCCTCTCAAAGTAGTCTTTTATTTTGAATATAACCACACTGGATGTACTCTATTATAAAAAATATACTCCCTCTCAATGTACTCTTTTATACTGAATATAATCACACTGGAAGTACTCTTTTATAAAAAAATATACTCCCTCTCAATGTTCTCTTTTATATTGAATATAATCACACTCTAACTACTCTTTTATATTTAATATTATCAAACAGGAATGCTCTTTTATAAAAAATACAGACCCTCTCAAAATACTCTTTTATACTGAATATAATCACACTGGAAGTACTCTTTTATAAAAAATATACTCCCTCTCAAAGCACTCTTTCATATTGAATATAATCACACTGGAACTAGTCTTTTATTTTTAATATAATCACACAGGATGTACTCTATTATAAAAAACATAGACCCTCTCAAAGTAGTCTTTTATATTGAATATAACCACTCTGGAAGTACTCTACTATAAAATATATACTCCCTCCCAATGTGCTCTTTTATACTGAATATAATCACACAGTAAGTAATCTTTTATAAAAAATATACTCCCTCTCAAAGTACTCTTTTATACTGAATATAATCACACCGGAAGTACTCTTTCATAAAAAGTATACTCCCTCTCAATGTATTCTTTTATATTGAATATAATCACACAGGAAGTACTCTTTTATAAAACATAAACTCCCTCTCAAAATACTCTTTTATATTGAATATAACCACCCTGGAACAACTATTTTTTATTTAATATAATCACACAGGAAGTACTCTTATATAAATAATAGGCTCCCTCTCAAAGTTTTCTTTTATACTGAATATAATCACACTGGAAGTACTCTTTTATAAAAAATACACTCCTTCTGAAAGTACTCCTTTAAATTGAATATAATCACACTGGAACTACTCTTTTATAAAAAATATACTCCCTCTCAATGAACTCTTTTATATTGAATATAATAACACTGGATGTACTCTTTTATAAAAAATATACTCCCTCTCAATGTACTCTTTTATACTGAATATAATCACACTGGAAGTGCTCTTTATAAAAAATATACTCCCTCTCAAAGTACTCTTCTGTATTGAATATAATCACACTGGAATTACTCTTTTATTTTGAATATAATCACACAGGAAGTACTCTTTTATAAAAAATATAGACCCTGTCAAAGTACTCTTTTATACTGAATATAATCACACAGGAAGTACTCTTTTATAAAAAATATACTCAATCTCAATGTAATCTTTCATATTGAATATAATCACACTGGAACTACTCTTTTATTAAAAATATACTCCCTCACAAAGTACTCTTTTATATTGAATATAATCACACTGGAAGTACTCTTTTATAAAAAATAAACTCTCTCTCAAAATACTCTTTTATACTGATTATAATCACAAAGGAAGTACTCTTATAAAAAATATACTCCCTCTCAAAGTACTCATTTATACTGAATATAATCACAGAGGATATACTCTTTTATAAAAAATATACTCCCTCTAAATGTACTCTTTTATATTGAGTATAATCACACTGGATGTACTCTTTTATAAAAAATAAACTCTCTCTCATAGTACTCTTTTATATTGAATAAAGTCACACTGGAAATACTCTTTTATTTTTAATATAATCACACAGGAAAGACTCTGTTTTAGAAAACATAGACCCTCTCAATGTTCGCTTTTATATTGAATATAACCACACTGGATGTACTCTATTATAAAAAATATACTCCCTCTCAATGTACTCTTTTATACTGAATATAACCACACAGGAAGTACTCTTTTATAAAAAATATACTCCCTCTCGATGAACTCTTTTGTATTGAATATAATAACACTGGAAGTACTCTTTTAAAAAAATATACTCCCTCTCAATGTACTCTTTTATACTGAATATAATCACACTGGAAGTGCTCTTTATAAAAAATATACTCCCTCTCAAAGTACTCTTCTGTATTGAATATAATCACACTGGAACTACTCTTTTATTTTGAATATAATCACACAGGAAGTACTCTTTTATAAAAAATATAGACCCTGCCAAAGTACTCTTTTATACTGAATATAATCACACTGGAAGTACTGTTTTATAAAAAATATACTCCCTCTCAAAGTATTCTTTTATATTGAATATAGTCACACTGGATGTACTCTTTTATAAAAAACATACTATCTCTCAAAGTATTCTTTTATACTGAATATAATCACACTGGAAGCACTCTTTTATAAAAAAATATACTCCCTCTCAAAGTACCCTTTTATTGAATATAATCACACTGGAAATAATATTTAATTTTTAATATAATCACACGGGAAGTACTATTTTATAAGAAATATAGACCCGCTCAAAGTACTCTTTTATATTGAAAATAATCACACTGGAAGTACTCATTTATAAAAAATATACTCCTTCTCAAATTACTCTTTTGTACTGAATGTAATCACACTGGATGTACTCTTTTATAAAAAATATACTCCCTCTCAATGTACGCTTTTATATTGAATATAATCACACTGGAAGTACTCTTTTATAAAAAATGCACTCCCTCTCAAAGTAGTCTTTTATATTGAATTTAATCACACTGGAACAATTATTTTATTTTTAATATAATCACACAGGAAGTACTGTTTTATAAGAAATATAGACCCTCTCAAAGTACTCTTTTATATTGAATATAATCACACTGGAAGTAGTCTTTTATAAAAAATATTCTCCTTCTCAAATTACTCTTTTATACTGAATATAATCACACTGGAACTACTCTTTTATTTTTAATTTAATCACACAGGATGTACTCTATTATAAAAAACATAGACCCTCTCAAAGTAGACTTTTATATTGAATATAACCACTCTGGAATTACTCTACTTTAAAAAATATACTCCCTCCCAATGTGCTCTTTTATACTGAATATAATCACACAGGAAGTACTCGTTTATAAAAAATATACTCCCTCTCAAAGAACTCTTTTATACTGAATATAATCACACTGGAAGTACTCTTTTATAAAAAACATACTCCCTCTCAAAGTATTCTTTTATATTGAATATAATCACACTGGAACTACTCATTTATTTTTAATATAATCACCCAGGAAGTACTCTATTATAAAATATAGACCCTATCAAAGTACTCTTTTATATTGAATATAACCACACTGAATGTACTCTATTATAAAAACTGTACTCCCTCTCATTGTACTCTTTTATACTGAATATAATCACACAGGAAGTACTCTTTTATAAAAAATATACTCCCTCTCAGAGTACTCTTTTTTATTGAATATAATCACACTGGAACTACTCTTTTATTTTCAATATAATCACACAGGAAGTACTCTTTTATAAAAAATATAGACCCTCTCAAAGTACTCTTTTATATTGAAAATAAACACACTGGAAGTACTCTTTTATAAAAAATATACTCCCTCTAAAAGTCCTCTTTTATATTGAATATAATCACACTGGAAGTACTCTTTTATAAAACATATACTCCCTCTCAAAGTACTCTTTTATACTGAATATAATCATACTGGAAGTACTCTTTTATAAAAAATATACTCCCTCTCAATGTACTCTTTTATATTGAATATAATCACACTGGAAGTACTCTTTTATAAAAAATATACTCCCTCTCAAAGTAATCTTTTATATTGAATATAACCACACTGGAACTACTATTTTATATTTTATATAATCACACAGGCAGTACTCTTTTATAAAAAATATAGACCCTCTCAATGTACTCTTTTATACTGAATATAATCACAATGGAAGTACTCTTTTATAAAATATATACTCCGTCTCAAAGTACTCTTTTATATTGCATATAATCACACTGGAACTACTCTTTTATTTTTAATATAATCACACATGAAGTACTCTATTATAAAAAACATAGACAATCTCAAAGTAGTTTTTTATATTGAATATAACCACACTGGATGCACTCTATTATAAAAAATATACTCCCTCTCAATGTACTCTTTTATAATGAATATAATGACACAGGAAATACTCTTTTATAAAAAATACGCTCCCTCTCAAAGTACTCTTTTATACTGAATATAATCACACTGGAAGTACTCTTTTATGAAAAATATACTCCCTCTCAAAGTACCCTTTAACATTGAATATAATCACACTGGAACTATTCTTTAATTTTAATATAATCACACAGGAACTACTCTATTATAAAAAACACAGGCCCTCACAAAGTAGTCTTTTATATTGAATATAACCACTCTGAGAATACTCTATTATAAAAAATATACTCCCTCTCAATGTGCTCTTTTATACTGAATATAATCACACAGGAAGTACTCTTTTATAAAAATATACTCCCTTTCAAACTACTCTTTTATACTGAATATAATCACACAGGAAGTACTCTTATAAAAAATATATTCACTCTCAAAGTACTCTTTTATACTGAATATAATCACACAGGATATACTCTTTTATAAAAAATATACTCCCTCTAAATGTACTCTTTTATATTGAATATAATCACACTGGATGTACTCTTTCATAAAAAATAAACTCTCTCTCATAGTACTCTTTTATATTGAATATAACCATACTGGAAATACTCTTTTACTTTTAATATAATCACACAGGAAGGACTCTATTTTAGAAAACATAGACCCTCTCAAAGAACTCTTTTATATTGAATATAACCACACTGGATGTACTCTATTATAAAAAATATACTCTCTCTCAATGTACTCTTTTATACTGAATATAATCACACTGGAAGTGCTCTTTATAAAAAATATACTCCCTCTCAAATTACTCTTCTGTATTGAATATAATCACACTGGAACTACTCTTTTATTTTGAATATAATCACACAGGAAGTACTCTTTTATAAAAAATATAGACCCTGTCAAAGTACTTTTATACTGAATATAATCACACTGGAAGTACTCTTTTATAAAAAATATAATCCCTCTCAAAGTACTCTTTTATATTGAATATAGTCACACTGGATGTACTCTTTTATAAAAAATATACTATCTCTCAAAGTACTCTTTTATACTGAATATAATCACACTGGAAGCACTCTTTTATAAAAAATACACTCCCTCTCAAAGTACTCTTTTATTGAATATAATCACACTGGAAATAATATTTAATTTTTAATATAATCACACAGGAAGTACTATTTTATAAGAAATATAGACCCTTTCAAAGTACTCTTTTATATTGAAAATAATCACACTGGAAGTACTCTTTTATAAAAAATATACTCCTTCTCAAATTACTCTTTTAAACTGAATATAATCACACTGGATGTACTCTATTATAAAAAATATACTCCCTCTCAATGTACGCTTTTATATTGAATATAATCACACTGGACGTACTCTTTTATAAAAAATGTACTCCCTCTCAAAGTAGTCTTTTATATTGAATATAATCACACTGGAACAATTATTTTATTTTTAATATAATCACACAGGAAGTACTGTTTTATAAGAAATATAGACCCTCTCATAGTACTCTTTTATATTGAATATAATCACACTGGAATTACTCTTTTATAAAAAACATACTCCCTCTCAAAGTATTCTTTTAAATTGAATATAATCACACTGGAACTACTCATTTATTTTTAATATAATCACCCAGGAAGTACGCTATTATAATAAACATAGACCCTATCAAATTACTCTTTTATATTCAATATAACCACACTGGATATACTCTATTATAAAAACTGTACTCCCTCTCAATGTACTGTTTTATACTGAATATAATCACACTGGAAGTACTCTTTTATAAAAAATATACTCCCTCTCAAAGTACTCTTTTTTATTGAATATAATCACACTGGAACTACTCTTTTATTTTTAATATAATCACACAGGAAGTACTCTTTTATAAAAAATATAGACCCTCTCAAAGTACTCTTTTATATTGAAAATAAACACACTGGAAGTACTCTTTTATAAAAAATATACTCCCTCTCAAAGTCCTCTTTTATATTGAATATACTCACACTGGAAGTACTCTTTTATAAAACATATACTACCTCTCAAAGTACTCTTTTATACTGAATATAATCACACTGGAAGTAATCTTTTATATAAAATATACTACCTCTCAATGTACTATTTTATATTGAATATAATCACACTGGAAGTACTCTTTTATAAAACATATACTCCCTCTCAAAGTACTCTTTTATACTGAATATAATCACACTGGAAGTACTCTTTTATAGAAAATATACTCCCTCTCAAAGTACTCTTTTATATTGAATATAACCACACTGGAACTAATATTTTATATTTAATATAATCACACAGTAAGTACTCTTTTATAAAAAATATAGATCCTCTCAATGTACTCTTTTATACCGAATATAATCACAATGGAAGTACTCTTTTATAAAAAATATACTCCGTCTCAAAGTACTCTTTTATATTGAATATAATCACACTGGAACTACTCTTTTATTTTTAATATAATCACACATGAAGTACTCTATTATAAAAATCATAGACCCTCTCAAAGTAGTTTTTTATATTGAATATAACCACACTGGATGTACTCTATTATAAAAAATATTCTCCCTCTCAATGTACTCTTTTATAATGAATATACTGACACAGGAAGTACTCTTTTATAAAAAATATGCTCCCTCTCAAAGTACTCTTTTATACTGAATATAACAACACTGGAAGTACTCTTTTATAAAAAATATACTCCCTCTCAAAGTACTCTTTAACATTGAATATAATCACACTGGAACTATTCTTTAATTTTAATATAATCAAACAGGAACTACTCTTTTATAAAAAAAATAGACCCTCTCAAAGTAGTCTTTTATATTGAATATAACCACTGTGAAAATACTCTATTATAAAAAATATACTCCCTCTCAATGTGCTATTTTATACTGAATATAATCACACAGGAAGTATTCTTTTATAAAAATATACTCCCTTTCAAACTACTCTTTTATACTGAATATAATCACACAGGAAGTACTCTTTTATAAAAAATATAGACCCTCTCAAAGTACTCTTTTATATTGAATATAATCACACTGGAAGTACTCTTTTATAAAAAATATACTCCCGCTCAAAGTACTCTTTTATATTGAATATAATCATACTGGAAGTACTCATTTATAAAAAATATACTCCCTCTCAAAGTACTGTTTTATAGTGAATATAATCACACAGGAAGTACTCTATTGTAAAAAACACAGACCCTCTCAAAGTAATCTTTTATATTGAATATAACCACACTGGATGTACTCTATTATAAAAAATATACTCCCTCTCAAAGTACTCTTTTATACTGAATATAATCACACTGGAAGTACTGTTTTATAAAGAATATACTCCCTCTCAAATTACTCTTTTATACTGACTAGAATCACACAGGAAGTGCTTTTTTATAAAAAATATACTCCCTCTCAAAGTACTCTTTTATACTGTATATAATCACACAGGATATACTCTTTTATAAAAAATATACTCCCTCTCAAAGTACTCTTTAATATTGAATATAATCACACTGGAACTACTCTTTTATTTTTAATATATTTACACAGGAAATACTCTTTTGTAAAAAATATAGACCCTATGAAAATAGTCTTTTATATTGTATATAATCACACTGGAACTACTCTTTTATTTTTAATATAATCACACAGGAAGGACTCTATTATAAAAAACATAAACCCTCTCAAAGTACTCTTTTATATTGTATATAACCACACTGGATGTACTCTATTATAAAAAATATACTCACTCTCAATGTACTCTTTTATACTGAAAATAATCACACAGGAAGTACTCTTTTATACTAAATACGCTCCCTCTCAAGGGACTCTTTTATACTGAATATTATCACACTGGAAGTACTCTTTTATAAAAAATATACTACCTGTCAAATTTCTCTTTTATATTGAATATAATCACACTGGAACTACTCTTTTATTTTTAATATAATCACACAGGAAGTAAACTATTATAAAAAACATAGACCCTCTCAAAGTAGTCTTTTATATTGAATATAAGCACTCTGAACGTACTCTATTATAAAAAATATACTCTCTCCCAATGTGCTCTTTTTACTCAATATAATCACACAGGAAGTACTCTTTTATAAAAAATATACTCCCTCTCAAAGTACTCTTTAATATTGAATATAATCACACTGGAAGTACTCTTTTATAAAAAATATACTCCCTCTCAAAGCACTCCTTTATATTGAATATAGTTACACTGGAAGTACTCCTTTATTAAAAACATACTCCCTCTCAAAGTACTCTTTTATATTGAATATAATCACACTGGACGTACTCTTTTATAAAAAATATACTCCCTCTCAAAGTCCTCTTTTATACTGATTATAATCACACAGTAAGTACTCTTTTATAAAAAATATGCTCCCTCTCAAAGTACTCTTTATACTGAATATAATCACACAGGATATACGCTTTTATAAAAAATATACTCCCTCTAAATGTACTCTTTTATATTGAATATAATCACACTGGATGTACTCTTTTATAAAAAATATACTCTCTCTCATAGTACTCTTTTATATTGTATATAATCACAGTGGAACTACTCTTTTATTTTTAATATAATCACACAGGAAGTACTCTTTTATAAAAAATATAGACCCTCTCAAAGTACTGTTTTATACTGAATATAATCACACTGGAAGTACTCTTTTATAAAAAATATACTCCCTCTCATAGTACTCTTTTATATTGAATATAATCACACTGGAAGTACTCTTTTATAAAAAATAAACTCTCTCTCATAGTACTCTTTTATATTGAATATAATCACACTGGAAATACTCTTTTATTTTTAATATAATCAAACAGGAAGGACTCTATTTTAGAAAACATAGACCCTCTCAAAGTACTCTTTTATATTGAATATAACCACACTGGATGTACTCTATTATAAAAAATATACTCCCTCTCAATCTACTCTTTTATGTTGAATATAATCACATTGGAACTACTCTTTTATTTTTAATATAATCACACAGGAAGTACTCTTTTATAAAAAATATACTCCCTCTCAAAGTACTCTTTTATACTGAATATAATCACACTGGAAGTACTCTTTTATAAAAAATATACTCCCTCTCAATGTACTCTTTTATATTGAATATAATCACACTGGAAGTACTCTTTTATAGAAAATATACTCCCTCTCAAAGTACTCTTTTATATTGAATATAATCACACTGGAAATACTCTTTTATTTTGAATGTAATCACACATTAAGTACTCCGTTATAAAAAACATAGACCCTCTCAAAGTACTCTTTTATATTGAATATAACCACACTGGATGTACTCTATTACAAAAAATATACTCCCTCTCAATGTACTCTTTTATACTGAATATAATCACACTGAAATACTCTTTTATTTTTAATATACTCACCCAGGAAGTACTGTGTTATAAAAAACATAGACCCTCTAAACGTACTCTTTAATATTGAATATAACCACACTGGATGTACTCTATTATAAAAAATACATTCCCTATCAATGTACTCTTTTATACTGAATATAATCACACTGGAAGTACTCTTTTATAAAAAATATACTCCCTCTCAAAGTACTCTTTTATATTGAATATAATCACACTGGAAGTACTCTTTATGAAAAATATACTCCCTCTCAAAGTACTCTTTTATATTGAATATGATCACACTGGAAGTACTCTTTTATAAAAAATATAGACCCTCTGAAAGTACTCTTTTATACCGAATGTAATCACACTGGAAGTACTCTTTTATAAAAAATATACTCCCTCTCAATCTACTCTTTTATGTTGAATATAATCACATTGGAACTACTCTTTTATTTTTAATATAATCACACAGGAAGTACTCTTTTATAAAAAATATACTCCCTCTCAAAGTACTCTTTTATACTGAATATAATCACACAGGATATACACTTTTATAAAAAACATACTCCCTCTCAATGTACTCTTTTATACTGAATATAATCACACTGGAAGTACACTTTTATAAGAAATATACTCTCTCTCATAGTACACTTGTATATTGAATATAATCACACTGGAACTACTCTTTTATTTTTAATATAATCACACAGGAAGTACTCTATTGTAAAAAACACAGACCCTCTCAAAGTAATCTTTTATATTGAATATAACCACACTGGATGTACTCTATTATAAAAAATATACTCCCTCTCAGTGTACTCTTTTATACTGAATATAATCACACTGGAAGTGCTCTTTATAAAAAATATACTCCCTCTCAAAGTACTCTTTTATACTGAATATAATCACACTGGAAGTACTCTTTTATAAAAAATACACTCCCTCTCAAAGTATTCATTTATATTGAATATAATCACACTGGAACTACTCTTTTATTTTTAATATAATCACGCAGGAAGTACTCTATTATAAAAAACATAAACCCTCTCAAAGTCCTCTTTTATATTGAATATAAGCACACTGGAAGTACTCTTTTATAAAAAATATACTCCTTCTCAAATTACTCTTTTTTACTGAATGTAATCACACTGGAAGTACTCTTGTATAAAAAATATATACCCTCTCAAAGTACTCTTTTATATTGAATATAATCACACTACAACTACTCTTTTATTTTTAATATAATCACACAGGAAGTACGCTTTTATAAAAAATATAGACCCTCTCAAAATACTCTTTTATACTGAATATAATCACACTGGAAGTACTCTTTTATAAAAAATTTACTACCTCTCAAAGTACTCTTTTTTATTGAATATAATCACACTGGAACTGCTCTTTTATTTTTAATAAAAACACCCAGGAAGTACTCTATTATAAAAAACATAGACCCTCTCAAAGTACTCTTTTATATTGAATATAACCACACTGGATGTACTCTATTATAAAAAATATACTCCCTCTCAATGTACTCATTTATACTGAATATAATCACACTGGATGTACTCTTCTATAAGAAAATATACTCCCTCTCAAAGTACTCTATTATATTGAATATAATCACACTGGAACTACCCTTTTATATTTAATATAATCACACAGGAAGTACTCTTTTATAAAAAATATAGACCTTCTCAAAATACTCTTCTAAACTGAATATAATCACACTGGAAGTACTCTTTTATAAAAAATATACTCCCTCTCAAAGTACTCTTTTATATTGAATATAATCACACTGGAACTACTCTTTTATTTTTAATATAATCACATTGGAAGTAGTCTGCTATAAAAAACATAGACCTTCTGAAAGTTGTCTTTTATATTGAATATAACCACTCTGGAAGTACTCTATTATAAAAAATATACTCCCTCTCAATGTGCTCTTTTATACTGAACATAATCACACAGGAAGTACTCTTTTATAAAAAATATACTCCCTCTCAAAGTACTCTTTTATACTGAATATAATCACACTGGAAGTACTCTTTTCTAGAAAATATACTCCCTCTCAAAGTACTCTTTTATATTGCATATAATCACACTGGAACTACTCTTTTATTTTTAATATAATCTCACAGGAAATACTCTTTTATAAAAAATATAGACCCTCTCAAAGTACTCTTATATACTGATTATAATCACACTGGAGATTCTCTTTTATAAAAAATATACTCCCTCTCAAAGTACACTTTTATATTGAATATAATCACACTGTAATTACTCTTTTATAAAAAATATACTCCCTCTCAAAGTACTCTTTTATACTGAATATAATAACACGGGAACTGCTCTTTTATAAAAAATATACTCCCTCTCAATGTTCAATTTTATATTGAATATAATCACACTGGAAGTACTCTTGTATAAAAAAATACTCCCTCTCAAAGTACTCTTTTATATTGAATATAATCACACTGGAACTACTATTTTATTTTTAATATAATCACACAGGAAGTACTATTTTATAAAAAATATAGATCCTCTCAAATTACTCTTTTATATTGAATATAATCACACTGGAAGTACTCTTTTATAAAAAGTATACACCCTCCCAAAGTACTCTTTTATATTGAATATAATCACACTAGAAGTACTCTTTTATAAAAAAATATACTCCCACGCAAAGTACTCTTTTATATTGAATATAATCACACAGGAAGTACCCTTTATAAAAAATATACTCCCTCTCAATGTACTCTTTTATATTGAATATAATCACACTGGAAGTACTCTTTTAAAAAAAATATACTCCCTCTCAAAGTACTCTTTTATATTGAATATAATCACACTGGAACTACTCTTTTATTTTTAATATAATCACACAGGAGGTAGCCTTTTATAAAAAATATAGACCCTGTCAAAGTACTCTTTTATACTGAATATAATCACACTGGAAGTACTCTTTTATAAAAAATATACTCCCTCTCAAACTACTCTTTTATATTGAATATAATCACACTGGAAGTACTCTTTTATAAAAAATATACTCCCTCTCAAAGTACTGTTTTATACTGAATATAATCACACTGGAACTACTCTTTTATTTTTAATATAATCACCCAGGAAGTTCTCTATTATAAAAAACATAGACCCTCTCAAATACTCTTTTATATTGAGTATAACCACACTGGATGTACTCTATTATAAAAAATATGCTCCCTCTCAATGTACTCTTTTTTACTGAAAATAATCACACTGGAAGTCCTCTTTTATAAAAAATATACTCCCTCTCAATGTACTCTTTTATATTGAATATAATCACACTGGAACTACTCATTTATTTTTAATATAATAACACCCGAAGAACTCTTTTATAAAAAATATAGACCCTCTCAAAGTACTCTTTTATACTGAATATAATCACACTGGAAGTACACTTTTATAAAAAATATACTCCCTCTCAAAGTACTCTTTTATACTGAATATAATCACACTGGAAGTACGCTTTTGTAAAAAATATACTCCCTCTCAATCTACTCTTTTATACTGAATATAATCACTCAGGAAGTACTGCTTTATAAAATATATACTCCCTCTCAAAGGACTCTTTTATATTCAATATAATCACACTGGAACTACTCTTTTATAAAAAATATACTCCCTCTCAATGTACTCTTTTATATTGAATATAATCACACTGGAAGTACTCTTTTATAAAAAATATACTCCCTCTCTAAGTTCTCTTTTTTATTGAATATAATCACACTGGAACTAGTCTTTTATTTTTAACATAATCACACAGGAAGTACTCTTTTATAAAAATATGTAACTTTTCAAAGTACTCTTATATATTGAATATAATCACACTGGAAGTACTCTTTTATAGAAAATATACTCCCTCTCAAAGTACTATTATATACTGAAAATAATCACACTGGAAGTACTCTTTTATAAAAATATACTCCCTCTCAATGTACTCTTTTATACGGAATATAATCACACAGAAAGTACTCCTTTATAAAAAATATACTCCCTCTCAAAGTACTCTTTTATTCTGAATATAATCACACTGGAAGTACTCTTTTATAAAAAATATACTCCCTCTCAATGTACTCTTTTATATTGAATATAATCACACTGGAAGTAATCTTTTATAAAAAATATACTCCCTCTCAAATTACTCTTTTATATTGAATATAATCACACTGGAACTACTCTTTTATTTTTAATATAATCACGCAGGAAGTACTCTTTTATAATAAATATATATCATCTGAAAGTACTCTTTTATATTGAATATAATCACACTGGAAGTACTCTTTTATAAAAAATATACTCCCTCTCAAAGTACTCTTTTATAATGAATATAATCACAGTGGAATTACTCTTTTATAAAAAATATACTCCCTCTGAAAGTACTCTTTTATACTGAATATAATCGCACAGGAAGAACTCCTTTATAAAAAATATACTCCCTCTCAAAGTACTCTTTTATACTGAATGTAATCACACAGGAAGTACTATTTTAAAAAAAATATACTCCCTCTCAAAGTCCTCTTTCATATTGAATATAATCACACTGGAAGTACTCTTTTATAGAAAATATACTCCCTCTCAAAGTACTCTTTTATATTGAATATAATCACACTGGAAATACTCTTTTATTTTGAATGTAATCACACATTAAGTACTCCGTTATAAAAAACATAGACCCTCTCAAAGTACTCTTTTATATTGAATATAACCACACTGGATGTACTCTATTACAAAAAATATACTCCCTCTCAATGTACTCTTTTATACTGAATATAATCACACTGAAATACTCTTTTATTTTTAATATACTCACCCAGGAAGTACTGTGTTATAAAAAACATAGACCCTCTAAACGTACTCTTTAATATTGAATATAACCACACTGGATGTACTCTATTATAAAAAATACATTCCCTATCAATGTACTCTTTTATACTGAATATAATCACACTGGAAGTACTCTTTTATAAAAAATATACTCCCTCTCAAAGTACTCTTTTATATTGAATATAATCACACAGGAAGTACTCTTTATGAAAAATATACTCCCTCTCAAAGTACTCTTTTATATTGAATATGATCACACTGGAAGTACTCTTTTATAAAAAATATAGACCCTCTGAAAGTACTCTTTTATACCGAATGTAATCACACTGGAAGTACTCTTTTATAAAAAATATACTCCCTCTCAATCTACTCTTTTATGTTGAATATAATCACATTGGAACTACTCTTTTATTTTTAATATAATCACACAGGAAGTACTCTTTTATAAAAAATATACTCCCTCTCAAAGTACTCTTTTATACTGAATATAATCACACAGGATATACACTTTTATAAAAAACATACTCCCTCTCAATGTACTCTTTTATACTGAATATAATCACACTGGAAGTACACTTTTATAAGAAATATACTCTCTCTCATAGTACACTTGTATATTGAATATAATCACACTGGAACTACTCTTTTATTTTTAATATAATCACACAGGAAGTACTCTATTGTAAAAAACACAGACCCTCTCAAAGTAATCTTTTATATTGAATATAACCACACTGGATGTACTCTATTATAAAAAATATACTCCCTCTCAGTGTACTCTTTTATACTGAATATAATCACACTGGAAGTGCTCTTTATAAAAAATATACTCCCTCTCAAAGTACTCTTTTATACTGAATATAATCACACTGGAAGTACTCTTTTATAAAAAATACACTCCCTCTCAAAGTATTCATTTATATTGAATATAATCACACTGGAACTACTCTTTTATTTTTAATATAATCACGCAGGAAGTACTCTATTATAAAAAACATAAACCCTCTCAAAGTCCTCTTTTATATTGAATATAAGCACACTGGAAGTACTCTTTTATAAAAAATATACTCCTTCTCAAATTACTCTTTTTTACTGAATGTAATCACACTGGAAGTACTCTTGTATAAAAAATATATACCCTCTCAAAGTACTCTTTTATATTGAATATAATCACACTACAACTACTCTTTTATTTTTAATATAATCACACAGGAAGTACGCTTTTATAAAAAATATAGACCCTCTCAAAATACTCTTTTATACTGAATATAATCACACTGGAAGTACTCTTTTATAAAAAATTTACTACCTCTCAAAGTACTCTTTTTTATTGAATATAATCACACTGGAACTGCTCTTTTATTTTTAATAAAAACACCCAGGAAGTACTCTATTATAAAAAACATAGACCCTCTCAAAGTACTCTTTTATATTGAATATAACCACACTGGATGTACTCTATTATAAAAAATATACTCCCTCTCAATGTACTCATTTATACTGAATATAATCACACTGGATGTACTCTTCTATAAGAAAATATACTCCCTCTCAAAGTACTCTATTATATTGAATATAATCACACTGGAACTACCCTTTTATATTTAATATAATCACACAGGAAGTACTCTTTTATAAAAAATATAGACCTTCTCAAAATACTCTTCTAAACTGAATATAATCACACTGGAAGTACTCTTTTATAAAAAATATACTCCCTCTCAAAGTACTCTTTTATATTGAATATAATCACACTGGAACTACTCTTTTATTTTTAATATAATCACATTGGAAGTAGTCTGCTATAAAAAACATAGACCTTCTGAAAGTTGTCTTTTATATTGAATATAACCACTCTGGAAGTACTCTATTATAAAAAATATACTCCCTCTCAATGTGCTCTTTTATACTGAACATAATCACACAGGAAGTACTCTTTTATAAAAAATATACTCCCTCTCAAAGTACTCTTTTATACTGAATATAATCACACTGGAAGTACTCTTTTCTAGAAAATATACTCCCTCTCAAAGTACTCTTTTATATTGCATATAATCACACTGGAACTACTCTTTTATTTTTAATATAATCTCACAGGAAATACTCTTTTATAAAAAATATAGACCCTCTCAAAGTACTCTTATATACTGATTATAATCACACTGGAGATTCTCTTTTATAAAAAATATACTCCCTCTCAAAGTACACTTTTATATTGAATATAATCACACTGTAATTACTCTTTTATAAAAAATATACTCCCTCTCAAAGTACTCTTTTATACTGAATATAATAACACGGGAACTGCTCTTTTATAAAAAATATACTCCCTCTCAATGTTCAATTTTATATTGAATATAATCACACTGGAAGTACTCTTGTATAAAAAAATACTCCCTCTCAAAGTACTCTTTTATATTGAATATAATCACACTGGAACTACTATTTTATTTTTAATATAATCACACAGGAAGTACTATTTTATAAAAAATATAGATCCTCTCAAATTACTCTTTTATATTGAATATAATCACACTGGAAGTACTCTTTTATAAAAAGTATACACCCTCCCAAAGTACTCTTTTATATTGAATATAATCACACTAGAAGTACTCTTTTATAAAAAAATATACTCCCACGCAAAGTACTCTTTTATATTGAATATAATCACACAGGAAGTACCCTTTATAAAAAATATACTCCCTCTCAATGTACTCTTTTATATTGAATATAATCACACTGGAAGTACTCTTTTAAAAAAAATATACTCCCTCTCAAAGTACTCTTTTATATTGAATATAATCACACTGGAACTACTCTTTTATTTTTAATATAATCACACAGGAGGTAGCCTTTTATAAAAAATATAGACCCTGTCAAAGTACTCTTTTATACTGAATATAATCACACTGGAAGTACTCTTTTATAAAAAATATACTCCCTCTCAAACTACTCTTTTATATTGAATATAATCACACTGGAAGTACTCTTTTATAAAAAATATACTCCCTCTCAAAGTACTGTTTTATACTGAATATAATCACACTGGAACTACTCTTTTATTTTTAATATAATCACCCAGGAAGTTCTCTATTATAAAAAACATAGACCCTCTCAAATACTCTTTTATATTGAGTATAACCACACTGGATGTACTCTATTATAAAAAATATGCTCCCTCTCAATGTACTCTTTTTTACTGAAAATAATCACACTGGAAGTCCTCTTTTATAAAAAATATACTCCCTCTCAATGTACTCTTTTATATTGAATATAATCACACTGGAACTACTCATTTATTTTTAATATAATAACACCCGAAGAACTCTTTTATAAAAAATATAGACCCTCTCAAAGTACTCTTTTATACTGAATATAATCACACTGGAAGTACACTTTTATAAAAAATATACTCCCTCTCAAAGTACTCTTTTATACTGAATATAATCACACTGGAAGTACGCTTTTGTAAAAAATATACTCCCTCTCAATCTACTCTTTTATACTGAATATAATCACTCAGGAAGTACTGCTTTATAAAATATATACTCCCTCTCAAAGGACTCTTTTATATTCAATATAATCACACTGGAACTACTCTTTTATAAAAAATATACTCCCTCTCAATGTACTCTTTTATATTGAATATAATCACACTGGAAGTACTCTTTTATAAAAAATATACTCCCTCTCTAAGTTCTCTTTTTTATTGAATATAATCACACTGGAACTAGTCTTTTATTTTTAACATAATCACACAGGAAGTACTCTTTTATAAAAATATGTAACTTTTCAAAGTACTCTTATATATTGAATATAATCACACTGGAAGTACTCTTTTATAGAAAATATACTCCCTCTCAAAGTACTATTATATACTGAAAATAATCACACTGGAAGTACTCTTTTATAAAAATATACTCCCTCTCAATGTACTCTTTTATACGGAATATAATCACACAGAAAGTACTCCTTTATAAAAAATATACTCCCTCTCAAAGTACTCTTTTATTCTGAATATAATCACACTGGAAGTACTCTTTTATAAAAAATATACTCCCTCTCAATGTACTCTTTTATATTGAATATAATCACACTGGAAGTAATCTTTTATAAAAAATATACTCCCTCTCAAATTACTCTTTTATATTGAATATAATCACACTGGAACTACTCTTTTATTTTTAATATAATCACGCAGGAAGTACTCTTTTATAATAAATATATATCATCTGAAAGTACTCTTTTATATTGAATATAATCACACTGGAAGTACTCTTTTATAAAAAATATACTCCCTCTCAAAGTACTCTTTTATAATGAATATAATCACAGTGGAATTACTCTTTTATAAAAAATATACTCCCTCTGAAAGTACTCTTTTATACTGAATATAATCGCACAGGAAGAACTCCTTTATAAAAAATATACTCCCTCTCAAAGTACTCTTTTATACTGAATGTAATCACACAGGAAGTACTATTTTAAAAAAAATATACTCCCTCTCAAAGTCCTCTTTCATATTGAATATAATCACACTGGAAGTACTCTTTTATAGAAAATATACTCCCTCTCAAAGTACTCTTTTATATTGAATATAATCACACTGGAAATACTCTTTTATTTTGAATGTAATCACACATTAAGTACTCCGTTATAAAAAACATAGACCCTCTCAAAGTACTCTTTTATATTGAATATAACCACACTGGATGTACTCTATTACAAAAAATATACTCCCTCTCAATGTACTCTTTTATACTGAATATAATCACACTGAAATACTCTTTTATTTTTAATATACTCACCCAGGAAGTACTGTGTTATAAAAAACATAGACCCTCTAAACGTACTCTTTAATATTGAATATAACCACACTGGATGTACTCTATTATAAAAAATACATTCCCTATCAATGTACTCTTTTATACTGAATATAATCACACTGGAAGTACTCTTTTATAAAAAATATACTCCCTCTCAAAGTACTCTTTTATATTGAATATAATCACACAGGAAGTACTCTTTATGAAAAATATACTCCCTCTCAAAGTACTCTTTTATATTGAATATGATCACACTGGAAGTACTCTTTTATAAAAAATATAGACCCTCTGAAAGTACTCTTTTATACCGAATGTAATCACACTGGAAGTACTCTTTTATAAAAAATATACTCCCTCTCAATCTACTCTTTTATGTTGAATATAATCACATTGGAACTACTCTTTTATTTTTAATATAATCACACAGGAAGTACTCTTTTATAAAAAATATACTCCCTCTCAAAGTACTCTTTTATACTGAATATAATCACACAGGATATACACTTTTATAAAAAACATACTCCCTCTCAATGTACTCTTTTATACTGAATATAATCACACTGGAAGTACACTTTTATAAGAAATATACTCTCTCTCATAGTACACTTGTATATTGAATATAATCACACTGGAACTACTCTTTTATTTTTAATATAATCACACAGGAAGTACTCTATTGTAAAAAACACAGACCCTCTCAAAGTAATCTTTTATATTGAATATAACCACACTGGATGTACTCTATTATAAAAAATATACTCCCTCTCAATGTACTCTTTTATACTGAATATAATCACACAGGAAGTACTCTTTTATAAAAAATATACTCCCTCTCAATGAACTCTTTTATATTGAATATAATAACACTGGAAGTACTCTTTTATAAAAAATATACTCCCTCTCAATGTACTCTTTTATACTGAATATAATCACACTGAAAGTGCTGTTTATAAAAAATATACTCCCTCTCAATGTACTCTTCTGTATTGAATATAATCAAACAGGAACTACTCTTTTATTTTGAATATAATCACACAGGAAGTACTCTTTTATAAAAAATATAAACCCTCTCAAAGTACTCTTTTATACTGAATATAATCACACTGGAAGTACTCTTTTATAAAAAATATACTCCCTCTCAAAGTACTCTTTTATATTGAATATAGTCACACTGGATGTACTCATTTATAAAAAATATACTATCTCTCAAAGTACTCTTTTATACTGAATATAATCACACTGGAAGCACTCTTTTATAAAAAATATACTCCCTCTCAAAGTACTCTTTTATTGAATATAATCACACTGGAATTAATATTTAATTTTTAATATAATCACACAGGAAGTACTATTATATAAGAAATAAACACCCTCTCAAAGTACTCTTTTGTATTGAATATAATCATACTGGAAGTACTCTTTTATAAAAAATATACTCCTTCTCAAATTACTCTTTTATACTGAATATAATCACACTGGATGTACTCTTTTATAAAAAATATACTCCCTCTCAATGTACGCTTTTATATTGAATGTAATCACACTGGAAGTACTCTTTTATAAAAAATGTACTCCCTCTCAATGTAGTCTTTTATATTGAATATAATCACACTGGAACAATTATTTTATTTTTAATATAATCACACAGGAAGTACTATTATATAAGAAATATAGACCCTCTCAAAGTACTCTTTTATATTGAATATAATAACACTGGAAGTACTCTTTTATAAAAAATATGCTCCCTCTCAAAGTACTCTTTTTTATTGAATATAATCACACTGGAACTACTCTTTTATTTTTAATATACTCACACAGGAATTACTCTTTTATAAAAAATATAGACCCTCTCAAAGTACTCTTTTATATTGAAAATAAACACACTGGATGTACTCTTCTATAAAAAATATACTCCCTCTCAAAGTCTTATTTTATATTGAATATAATCACACTGGAAGTACTCTTTTATAAAATATATACTCCCTCTCAAAGTACTCTTTTATATTGAATATAATCACACTGGAAGTACTCTTTTATAAAAAATATACTCCCTCTCAATGTACTATTTTATATTGAATATAATCACACTGGAAGTACTCTTTTATAAAACATATACTCCCTCTCAAAGTACTCTTTTATACTGAATATAATCACACTGGAAGTACTCTTTTATAAAAAATATACACCTCTCAAAGTACTCTTTTATACTGAATATAATCACACTGGAAGTGCTCTTTATAAAAAATATACTCCTTCTCAATGTACTCTTTTATACTGAATATAATCACACTGGAAGTACTCTTTTATAAAAAATATACTCCCTCTCAATATACTCTTTTATATTGAATATAATCACACTGGAAGTAATCTTTTATAAAAAATATACTCCCTCTCAAAGTACTCTTTTATATTGAATATAACCACACTGAAACTACTATTTTATATTTAATATAATCACACAGGAAGTACTCTTTTATAAAAAATATAGACCCTCTCAATGTATTCTTTTATACTGAATATAATCACACTGGAAGTACTCTTTTATAAAAAATATACTCCCTCTCAAAGTACTCTTTTATATTGAATATAATCACACTGGAACTACTCTTTTATTCTTAATATAATCACACATGAAGTACTCTATTATAAAAAACGTAGACCCTCTCAAAGTAGTTTTTTATATTGAATATAATCACACTGGAAGTACTCTTTTATAAAACATATACTCCCTCTCAAAGTACTCTTTTATACTGAATATAATCACACTGGAAGTACTCTTTTATAAAAAATATACTCCCTCTCAAAGTACTCTTTAACATTGAATATAATCACACTGGAACTATTCCTTAATTTTAATATAATCACGCAGGAACTACTCTATTATAAAAAAAATAGACCCTCTCAAAGTAGTCTATTATATTGTATATAATCACACTGGAACTACTCTTTTATTTTTAATATAATCACACAGGAAGGACTCTATTATAAAGTACTCTATTATAAAAAATATACTCCCTCTCAATGTACTCTTTTATACTGAAAATAATCACACAGGAAGTACTCTTTTATACAAAATATGCTCCCTCTCAAAAGACTCTTTTATACTGAATATAATCACACAGGAAGTACTCTTTTATAAAAAATATTCTCCCTCTCAATGTACTCTTTTATATTGAATAAAATCACACTGGAACTACGGTTATATTTTAAATATAGTCACACAGGAATTACTCTTTTATAAAAAATATACTACCTCTCAAAGTACTCTTTTATATTGAATATAATCACACTGGAACTACCCTTTATTTTTAATATAATCACACAGGAAGTAATCTATTATAAAAAACATTGACCCTCTCAAAGTAGTCTTTTATATTGAATATAACCACTCTGAAAGTACTCTATTATAAAAAATATACTCTCTCTCAGTGTGCTCTTTTTTACTGAATATAATCACACAGGAAGTACTCTTTTATAAAAAATATACTCCCTCTCAATGTACACATTTATACTGAATATAATCACACAGGAAGTACTCTTTTTTAAAAAATATAGACCCTCTCAAAGTACTCTGTTATATTGAATATAATCACACTGGAAGTACTCTTTTATAAAAAATGTACTCCCTCTCAAAGTAGTCTTTTATATTGAATATAATCACACTGGAACAATTATTTTATTTTTAATATAATCACACAGGAAGTACTATTTCATAACAAATATAGACCCTCTCAAAGTACTCTTTTATATTGAATATAATCACACTGGATGTAGTCTTTTATAAAAAATATACTCCTTCTCAAATTACTCTTTTATACTGAATATAATCACACTGGAACTACTCTTTTATTTTTAATATAATCACACAGGATGTACTCTATTATAAAAAACATAGAACCTCTCAAAGTAGTCTTTTATATTGAATATAACCAGTCTGGAAGTACTCTACTTTAAAAAATATACTCCCTCCCAATGTGCTCTTTTATACTGAATATAATCACACAGGAAGTACTATTTTATACAAAATTCGCTCCCTCTCAAAGTACTCATTTATACTGAATATAATCACACTGGAAGTAATCTTTTATCAAAAATATACTCCCTCTCAAAGTACTCTTTTATATTGAATATAATCACACTGGAACTACTCTTTATTTTTAATATAATCACTCAGGAAGTAGTCTATTATAAAAAACATAGACCCTCTCAAAGTAGTCTTTTATATTGAATATAACCACTCCTTTAGTACTCTTTTATAAAAAATATACTCCCTCTCAATGTGCTCTTTTTTACTGTATATAATCACACAGGAAGGACTCTATTATAAAAAATATAATAACACAGGAAGCACTCTTTTAAAAAAAATATAGACCCTCTGAAAGTACTCTTTTATACTGAATATAATCACACTGGAAGTACTCTTCTATAAGAAATATACTCCCTCTCAAAGTACTCTTTTATATTGAATATAATCACACTGGAACTACTCTTTTATTTTTAATATAATCACACAGGAAGGACTCTATTATAAAAAACATAGAACCTCTCAAACTAATCATTTATATTGAATATAACCACACTGGATCTACTCTATTATAAAAAATATACTCCCTCTCAATGTACTCTTTTATACTGAATATAATCACACTGGAAGGGCTCTTTATAAAAAATATACTCCTTCTCAATGTACTCTTTTATACTGAATATAATCACACTGGAAGTACTCTTTTATAAAAAATATACTCCCTCTCAAAGTCCTCTTTTATACTTATTATAATCACACAGGAAGTACTCTTTTATAAAAAATATACTCCCTCTCAAAGTACTCTTTTATACTGAATATAATCACACAGGATATACACTTTTATAAAAAACATACTCCCTCTCAATGTACTCTTTTATACTGAATATAATCACACTGGAAGTACACTTTTATAAGAAATATACTCTCTCTCATAGTACACTTTTATATTGAATATATTCACACTGGAACTACTCTTTTATTTTTAATATAATCACACAGGAAGTACTCTATTGTAAAAAACATAGACCCTCTCAAAGTAATCTTTTATATTGAATATAACCACACTGGATGTACTCTATTATAAAAAATATACTCCCTCTCAATGTACTCTTTTATACTGAATATAATCACACTGGAAGTGCTCTTTATAAAAAATATACTCCCTCTCAAAGTACTCTTTTATACTGAATATAATCACACTGGAAGTACTCTTTTATAAAAAATACACTCCCTCTCAAAGTATTCATTTATATTGAATATAATCACACTGGAACTACTCTTTTATTTTTAATATAATCACGCAGGAAGTACTCTATTATAAAAAACATAAACCCTCTCAAATTCCTCTTTTATATTGAATATAAGCACACTGGAAGTACTCTTTTATAAAAAATATACTCCTTCTCAAATTACTCTTTTATACTGAATGTAATCACACTGGAAGTACTCTTGTATAAAAAATATATACCCTCTCAAAGTACTCTTTTATATTGAATATAATCACACTACAACTACTCTTTTATTTTTAATATAATCACACAGGAAGTACGCTTTTATAAAAAATATAGACCCTCTCAAAATACTCTTTTATACTGAATATAATCACACTGGAAGTACTCTTTTATAAAAAATTTACTACCTCTCAAAGTACTCTTTTTTATTGAATATAATCACACTGGAACTGCTCTTTTATTTTTAATAAAAACACCCAGGAAGTACTCTATTATAAAAAACATAGACCCTCTCAAAGTACTCTTTTATATTGAATATAACCACACTGGATGTACTCTATTATAAAAAATATACTCCCTCTCAATGTACTCATTTATACTGAATATAATCACACTGGATGTACTCTTCTATAAGAAAATATACTCCCTCTCAAAGTACTCTATTATATTGAATATAATCACACTGGAACTACCCTTTTATATTTAATATAATCACACAGGAAGTACTCTTTTATAAAAAATATAGACCTTCTCAAAATACTCTTCTAAACTGAATATAATCACACTGGAAGTACTCTTTTATAAAAAATATACTCCCTCTCAAAGTACTCTTTTATATTGAATATAATCACACTGGAACTACTCTTTTATTTTTAATATAATCACATTGGAAGTAGTCTGCTATAAAAAACATAGACCTTCTGAAAGTTGTCTTTTATATTGAATATAACCACTCTGGAAGTACTCTATTATAAAAAATATACTCCCTCTCAATGTGCTCTTTTATACTGAACATAATCACACAGGAAGTACTCTTTTATAAAAAATATACTCCCTCTCAAAGTACTCTTTTATACTGAATATAATCACACTGGAAGTACTCTTTTCTAGAAAATATACTCCCTCTCAAAGTACTCTTTTATATTGCATATAATCACACTGGAACTACTCTTTTATTTTTAATATAATCTCACAGGAAATACTCTTTTATAAAAAATATAGACCCTCTCAAAGTACTCTTATATACTGATTATAATCACACTGGAGATTCTCTTTTATAAAAAATATACTCCCTCTCAAAGTACACTTTTATATTGAATATAATCACACTGTAATTACTCTTTTATAAAAAATATACTCCCTCTCAAAGTACTCTTTTATACTGAATATAATAACACGGGAACTGCTCTTTTATAAAAAATATACTCCCTCTCAATGTTCAATTTTATATTGAATATAATCACACTGGAAGTACTCTTGTATAAAAAAATACTCCCTCTCAAAGTACTCTTTTATATTGAATATAATCACACTGGAACTACTATTTTATTTTTAATATAATCACACAGGAAGTACTATTTTATAAAAAATATAGATCCTCTCAAATTACTCTTTTATATTGAATATAATCACACTGGAAGTACTCTTTTATAAAAAGTATACACCCTCCCAAAGTACTCTTTTATATTGAATATAATCACACTAGAAGTACTCTTTTATAAAAAAATATACTCCCACGCAAAGTACTCTTTTATATTGAATATAATCACACAGGAAGTACCCTTTATAAAAAATATACTCCCTCTCAATGTACTCTTTTATATTGAATATAATCACACTGGAAGTACTCTTTTAAAAAAAATATACTCCCTCTCAAAGTACTCTTTTATATTGAATATAATCACACTGGAACTACTCTTTTATTTTTAATATAATCACACAGGAGGTAGCCTTTTATAAAAAATATAGACCCTGTCAAAGTACTCTTTTATACTGAATATAATCACACTGGAAGTACTCTTTTATAAAAAATATACTCCCTCTCAAACTACTCTTTTATATTGAATATAATCACACTGGAAGTACTCTTTTATAAAAAATATACTCCCTCTCAAAGTACTGTTTTATACTGAATATAATCACACTGGAACTACTCTTTTATTTTTAATATAATCACCCAGGAAGTTCTCTATTATAAAAAACATAGACCCTCTCAAATACTCTTTTATATTGAGTATAACCACACTGGATGTACTCTATTATAAAAAATATGCTCCCTCTCAATGTACTCTTTTTTACTGAAAATAATCACACTGGAAGTCCTCTTTTATAAAAAATATACTCCCTCTCAATGTACTCTTTTATATTGAATATAATCACACTGGAACTACTCATTTATTTTTAATATAATAACACCCGAAGAACTCTTTTATAAAAAATATAGACCCTCTCAAAGTACTCTTTTATACTGAATATAATCACACTGGAAGTACACTTTTATAAAAAATATACTCCCTCTCAAAGTACTCTTTTATACTGAATATAATCACACTGGAAGTACGCTTTTGTAAAAAATATACTCCCTCTCAATCTACTCTTTTATACTGAATATAATCACTCAGGAAGTACTGCTTTATAAAATATATACTCCCTCTCAAAGGACTCTTTTATATTCAATATAATCACACTGGAACTACTCTTTTATAAAAAATATACTCCCTCTCAATGTACTCTTTTATATTGAATATAATCACACTGGAAGTACTCTTTTATAAAAAATATACTCCCTCTCTAAGTTCTCTTTTTTATTGAATATAATCACACTGGAACTAGTCTTTTATTTTTAACATAATCACACAGGAAGTACTCTTTTATAAAAATATGTAACTTTTCAAAGTACTCTTATATATTGAATATAATCACACTGGAAGTACTCTTTTATAGAAAATATACTCCCTCTCAAAGTACTATTATATACTGAAAATAATCACACTGGAAGTACTCTTTTATAAAAATATACTCCCTCTCAATGTACTCTTTTATACGGAATATAATCACACAGAAAGTACTCCTTTATAAAAAATATACTCCCTCTCAAAGTACTCTTTTATTCTGAATATAATCACACTGGAAGTACTCTTTTATAAAAAATATACTCCCTCTCAATGTACTCTTTTATATTGAATATAATCACACTGGAAGTAATCTTTTATAAAAAATATACTCCCTCTCAAATTACTCTTTTATATTGAATATAATCACACTGGAACTACTCTTTTATTTTTAATATAATCACGCAGGAAGTACTCTTTTATAATAAATATATATCATCTGAAAGTACTCTTTTATATTGAATATAATCACACTGGAAGTACTCTTTTATAAAAAATATACTCCCTCTCAAAGTACTCTTTTATAATGAATATAATCACAGTGGAATTACTCTTTTATAAAAAATATACTCCCTCTGAAAGTACTCTTTTATACTGAATATAATCGCACAGGAAGAACTCCTTTATAAAAAATATACTCCCTCTCAAAGTACTCTTTTATACTGAATGTAATCACACAGGAAGTACTATTTTAAAAAAAATATACTCCCTCTCAAAGTCCTCTTTCATATTGAATATAATCACACTGGAAGTACTCTTTTATAGAAAATATACTCCCTCTCAAAGTACTCTTTTATATTGAATATAATCACACTGGAAATACTCTTTTATTTTGAATGTAATCACACATTAAGTACTCCGTTATAAAAAACATAGACCCTCTCAAAGTACTCTTTTATATTGAATATAACCACACTGGATGTACTCTATTACAAAAAATATACTCCCTCTCAATGTACTCTTTTATACTGAATATAATCACACTGAAATACTCTTTTATTTTTAATATACTCACCCAGGAAGTACTGTGTTATAAAAAACATAGACCCTCTAAACGTACTCTTTAATATTGAATATAACCACACTGGATGTACTCTATTATAAAAAATACATTCCCTATCAATGTACTCTTTTATACTGAATATAATCACACTGGAAGTACTCTTTTATAAAAAATATACTCCCTCTCAAAGTACTCTTTTATATTGAATATAATCACACTGGAAGTACTCTTTATGAAAAATATACTCCCTCTCAAAGTACTCTTTTATATTGAATATGATCACACTGGAAGTACTCTTTTATAAAAAATATAGACCCTCTGAAAGTACTCTTTTATACCGAATGTAATCACACTGGAAGTACTCTTTTATAAAAAATATACTCCCTCTCAATCTACTCTTTTATGTTGAATATAATCACATTGGAACTACTCTTTTATTTTTAATATAATCACACAGGAAGTACTCTTTTATAAAAAATATACTCCCTCTCAAAGTACTCTTTTATACTGAATATAATCACACAGGATATACACTTTTATAAAAAACATACTCCCTCTCAATGTACTCTTTTATACTGAATATAATCACACTGGAAGTACACTTTTATAAGAAATATACTCTCTCTCATAGTACACTTGTATATTGAATATAATCACACTGGAACTACTCTTTTATTTTTAATATAATCACACAGGAAGTACTCTATTGTAAAAAACACAGACCCTCTCAAAGTAATCTTTTATATTGAATATAACCACACTGGATGTACTCTATTATAAAAAATATACTCCCTCTCAGTGTACTCTTTTATACTGAATATAATCACACTGGAAGTGCTCTTTATAAAAAATATACTCCCTCTCAAAGTACTCTTTTATACTGAATATAATCACACTGGAAGTACTCTTTTATAAAAAATACACTCCCTCTCAAAGTATTCATTTATATTGAATATAATCACACTGGAACTACTCTTTTATTTTTAATATAATCACGCAGGAAGTACTCTATTATAAAAAACATAAACCCTCTCAAAGTCCTCTTTTATATTGAATATAAGCACACTGGAAGTACTCTTTTATAAAAAATATACTCCTTCTCAAATTACTCTTTTTTACTGAATGTAATCACACTGGAAGTACTCTTGTATAAAAAATATATACCCTCTCAAAGTACTCTTTTATATTGAATATAATCACACTACAACTACTCTTTTATTTTTAATATAATCACACAGGAAGTACGCTTTTATAAAAAATATAGACCCTCTCAAAATACTCTTTTATACTGAATATAATCACACTGGAAGTACTCTTTTATAAAAAATTTACTACCTCTCAAAGTACTCTTTTTTATTGAATATAATCACACTGGAACTACTCTTTTATTTTTAATATAATCACATTGGAAGTAGTCTGCTATAAAAAACATAGACCTTCTGAAAGTTGTCTTTTATATTGAATATAACCACTCTGGAAGTACTCTATTATAAAAAATATACTCCCTCTCAATGTGCTCTTTTATACTGAACATAATCACACAGGAAGAACTCTTTTATAAAAAATATACTCCCTCTCAAAGTACTCTTTTATACTGAATATAATCACACTGGAAGTACTCTTTTCTAGAAAATATACTCCCTCTCAAAGTACTCTTTTATACTGATTATAATCACACAGGAAGTACTCTTTTATAAAAAATACACTCCCTCTCAAAGTACTCTTTTATATTGCATATAATCACACTGGAACTACTCTTTTATTTTTAATATAATCTCACAGGAAATACTCTTTTATAAAAAATATAGACCCTCTCAAAGTACTCTTATATACTGATTATAATCACACTGGAGATTCTCTTTTATAAAAAATATACTCCCTCTCAAAGTACTCTTTTATATTGAATATAATCACACTGTAATTACTCTTTTATAAAAAATATACTCCCTCTCAAAGTACTCTTTTATACTGAATATAATCACACGGGAACTGCTCTTTTATAAAAAATATACTCCCTCTCAATGTTCAATTTTATATTGAATATAATCACACTGGAAGTACTCTTGTATAAAAAAATACTCCCTCTCAAAGTACTCTTTTATATTGAATATAATCACACTGGAACTACTATTTTATTTTTAATATAATCACACAGGGAGTACTATTTTATAAAAAATATAGATCCTCTCAAATTACTCTTTTATATTGAATATAATCACACAGGAAGTACTCTTTTATAAAAAGTATACACCCTCCCAAAGTACTCTTTTATATTGAATATAATCACACTGGAAGTACTCTTTTATAAAAAAATATACTCCCACGCAAAGTACTCTTTTATATTGAATATAATCACACAGGAAGTACCCTTTATAAAAAATATACTCCCTCTCAATGTACTCTTTTATATTGAATATAATCACACTGGAAGTACTCTTTTAAAAAAAAATATACTCCCTCTCAAAGTACTCTTTTATATTGAATATAATCACACTGGAACTACTCTTTTATTTTTAATATAATCACACAGGAGGTAGCCTTTTATAAAAAATATAGACCCTGTCAAAGTACTCTTTTATACTGAATATAATCACACTGGAAGTACTCTTTTATAAAAAATATACTCCCTCTCAAACTACTCTTTTATATTGAATATAATCACACTGGAAGTACTCTTTTATAAAAAATATACTCCCTCTCAAAGTACTGTTTTATACTGAATATAATCACACTGGAACTACTCTTTTATTTTTAATATAATCACCCAGGAAGTTCTCTATTATAAAAAACATAGACCCTCTCAAATACTCTTTTATATTGAATATAACCACACTGGATGTACTCTATTATAAAAAATATGCTCCCTCTCAATGTACTCTTTTATACTGAAAATAATCACACTGGAAGTACTCTTTTATAAAAAATATACTCCCTCTCAATGTACTCTTTTATATTGAATATAATCACACTGGAACTACTCATTTATTTTTAATATAATAACGCCCGAAGAACTCTTTTATAAAAAATATAGACCCTCTCAAAGTACTCTTTTATACTGAATATAATCACACTGGAAGTACACTTTTATAAAAAATATACTCCCTCTCAAAGTACTCTTTTATACTGAATATAATCACACTGGAAGTACGCTTTTGTAAAAAATATACTCCCTCTCAATCTACTCTTTTATATTGAATATAATCACAAAGGAAGTACTCTTTTATAAAATATATACTCCCTCTCAATGTAATCTTTTATATTGAATATAATCACACTGGAAGTACTCTTTAAAAAAAAATATCCCCCCTCTCAAAGTACTCTTTTATAGTGAATATAATAACACTGGAAATACTCTTTTATAAAAAATATACTCCCTCTCAAAGTACCATTTTATATTGAATATAATCACACTGGAAGTACTCTTTTATAAGAAATATACTCCCACTCAATGTACTGTTTTATATTGAATATAATCACACTGGAACTACTCTTTTATTTTTAATATACTCACACAGGAAGTACTCTATTATAAAATACATAGACCCTCTGAAACTACTCTTTTATAGTGAATATAACCACACTGGATGTACTCTATTATAAAAAATATACTCCCTCTCAAAGTACTCTTTTATACTGAATATAATCACACTGGAAGTACTCTTTTATAAAAAATATACTCCCTCTCAAAGTACTCTTTTATACTGAATATAATCACACTGAAACCACTCTTTTATAAAAAATATACTCCCTCTCAAAGAACTCTTTTTATACTGAATATAATCACACAGGAAGTACTCTTTTATAAAAAATATACTCCCTCTCAATATACTCTTTTATATTGAATATAATCACACTGGAAATACTCTTCTATAAAAAATATACTCCCTCTCAAAGTACTCTTTTACATCAAATATAAGCACACTGGAAATACTCTTTTATTTTTAATATAATCACACAGGAAGATCTCTTTTATAAAAAATAGAGAGCCTCTCAAAGTACTCTTTTATACTGAATATAATCACACTGGGAGTACTCTTTTATAAAAAATATACTCCATCTCAATGTACTCTTTTATATTGAACATAATCACACTGGAACTACACTTTTATTTTTAATATAATCACACAGGAAGTACTCTTTTATAAAAAATATAGACCCTCTCAAAGTACTCTTTTATATTGAATATAATCACACGGGAAGTACTCTTTTATAAAAATATCCTCCCTCTCAAAGTACTCTTTTATATTGAATTTAATCACACTGGAACTACACTTTTATTTTTAATATAATCACACAGGAAGTACTCTTTTATAAAAAATATGGAACCTCTCAAAGTACTCTTTTATATTGAATATAATCACACTGGAACTACTCTTTTATTTTTAACATAATCACACTACGTACTCTATGATAAAAACATAGATCCTCTCAAAGTACTCTTTTATATTGAATATAACCACACTGGATGTACTTTATTATAAAAAATATACTCCCATTCAATGTACTCTTTTATACTGAATATTATCACACTGGAAGTACTCTTTTATAAAAAATATACTCCCTCTCAAAGTACTCTTTTATATTGAATATAACCACACTGGAACTACTCTTTTATTTTTAATATAATCACACAGGAAATACTCTTTTATAAAAAATATAGACCCTCTCAAACGACTCTTTTATATTGAATTTAATCACACTGGAATTACTCTTTTATAAAAAATATACTCCCTCTCAAAGTACTCTTTTATATTGAATATAATCACACTGTAACTACTCTTTTATTTTTAATATAATCACACAGGAAGTACTCTTTTATAAAAAATATATATCCTCTCAAAATACTCTTTTATATTGAATATAATCACACTGGAAGTACTCTTTTATAAAAAATATACTCCCTCTCAAAGTACTTTTTTATACTGAGTATAATTACACTGGAAGTACTCTTTTATAAACAATATACTCCCTCTCAAAGTATTCTTTTATACTGAATATAATCACTCAGGAAGTACTGCTTTATAAAATATATACTCCCTCTCAAAGGACTCTTTTATATTGAATATAATCACACTGGAACTACTCTTTTATGAAAAATATACTCCCTCTCAATGTACTCTTTTATATTGAATATAATCACACTGGAAGTACTCTTTTATAAAAAATATACTCCCTCTCTAAGTTCTCTTTTGTATTGAATATAACCACACTGGAACTAGTCTTTTATTTTTAATATAATCACACAGGATGTACTCTTTTATAAAAATATGTAACTTTTCAAAGTACTCTTTTATATTGAATATAATCACACTGGAAGTACTCTTTTATAGAAAATATACTCCCTCTCAAAGTACTATTATATACTGAAAATAATCACACTGGAAGTACTCTTTTATAAAAATATACTCCCTCTCAATGTACTCTTTTATACGGAATATAATCACAGAGAAAGTACTCCTTTATAAAAAATATACTCCCTCTCAAAGTACTCTTTTATTCTGAATATAATCACACTGGAAGTACTCTTTTATAAAAAATATACTCCCTCTCAATGTACTCTTTTATATTGAATATAATCACACTGGAAGTAATCTTTTATAAAAAATATACTCCCTCTCAAATTACTCTTTTATATTGAATATAATCACACTGGAACTACTCTTTTATTTTTAATATAATCACACAGGAAGTACTCTTTTATAATAAATATATATCATCTGAAAGTACTCTTTTATATTGAATATAATCACACTGGAAGTACTCTTTTATAAAAAATATACTCCCTCTCAAAGTACTCTTTTATAATGAATATAATCACAGTGGAATTACTCTTTTATAAAAAATATACTCCCTCTGAAAGTACTATTTCATACTGAATATAATCGCACAGGAAGAACTCCTTTATAAAAAATATACTCCCTCTCAAAGTACTCTTTTATACTGAATGTAATCACACAGGAAGTACTATTTTAAAAAAAATATACTCCCTCTCAAAGTCCTCTTTCATATTGAATATAATCACACTGGAAGTACTCTTTTATAGAAAATATACTCCCTCTCAAAGTACTCTTTTATATTGAATATAATCACACTGGAAATACTCTTTTATTTTGAATGTAATCACACATTAAGTACTCCGTTATAAAAAACATAGACCCTCTCAAAGTACTCTTTTATATTGAATATAACCACACTGGATGTACTCTATTACAAAAAATATACTCCCTCTCAATGTACTCTTTTATATTGAATATAATCACACTGAAATACTCTTTTATTTTTAATGTACTCACCCAGGAAGTACTGTGTTATAAAAAACATAGACCCTCTAAACGTACTCTTTAATATTGAATATAACCACACTGGATATACTCTATTATAAAAAATACATTCCCTATCAATGTACTCTTTTATACTGAATATAATCACACTGGAAGTACTCTTTTATAAAAAATATACTCCCTCTCAAAGTACTCTTTTATATTGAATATAATCACACTGGAATTACTCTTTATGAAAAATATACTCCCTCTCAAAGTACTCTTTTATATTGAATATGATCACACTGGAAGTACTCTTTTATAAAAAATATAGACCCTCTGAAAGTACTCTTTTATACCGAATGTAATCACACTGGAAGTACTCTTTTATAAAAAATATACTCCCTCTCAATCTACTCTTTTATGTTGAATATAATCACATTGGAACTACTCTTTTATTTTTAATATAATCACACAGGAAGTACTCTATTATAAAAAACATAGACCCTCTCAAAGTACTCTTTTATACTGAATATATCCACTCTGGATGTACTCAATTATAGAAAATATACTCCCGCTCAGTGTACTCTTTTATACTGAATATAATCACACTGGAAGTACTCTTTTATAAAAAATATATGCCCTCTCAAAGTACTCTTTTATATTGAATATAATTACACTGGAACTACTCTTTTATTTTTAATATAATCACACAGGAAGTACTCTTTTATAAAAAATATAGACCCTCTCAAAGTACTCTTTTATATTGAATATAATCACACGGGACGTACTTTTTTTATCAAAAATATACTCCCTCTCAAAGTACTCTTTTATATTGAATATAATCACACTGGAAGTACTCTTTATAAAAAATATACTCCCACTCAACGTGCTCTTTTATATTGAATATAATCACACAGGAAGTACTCTTTTATAAAAAAAAATAGACCCTCTGAAAGTACTGTTTTATACCGAATATAATCACACTGGATATAGTCTTTTATAAAAAATATACTCCCTCTCAATCTACTCTTTTATATTGATTATAATCACACTGGAACTACTCTTTTATTTTTAATATAATCACACAGGAAGTACTCTATTATAAAAAACATAGACCCTCTCAAAATCGTCTTTTATGTTGAATATAGCCACACTGAATGTACTCTATTATTAAAAAATATACTCCATCTCAATGTACTCTTTTATACTGAATATAATCACACAGGAAGTACACTTTTATAAAAAATATAGACCGTCCCTAAGTACTATTTTATATTGAATATAATCACCCTGGAAGTACTCTTTTATAAAAAATATACTCCCTCTCAAAATACTTTTTTATACTGAATATTATCAGAGAGGAAGTACTCTTTTATAAAAAATATACTCCCTCTCAAAGTACTCTTTTATACTGAATATAATCACACATGAAATACTCTTTTATAAAAAATATTCTCCATCTCAATAAACTCTTTTATATTGAATATAATCACACTGGAAGTACTCTTTTATTAAAAATATACTTCCACTCAAAGTACTCTTTTATATTGAAGATAATCACACTGGAAGTACTCTTTTATAAAAAATATACTCCCTCTCAAAGTACTATTATATACTGAATATAATCACACTGGAAGTACTCTTTTATAAAAATATACTCCCTCTCAAAGTACTCTTTTATACGGAATATAATCAAACAGAAAGTACTCCTTTATAAAAAATATACTCCCTCTCAAAGTACTCTTTTATACTGAATATAATCACACAGGAAGTACTCTTTTATAAAATATATACTCCCTCTCAAAGTACTCTGTTATATTGAATATAATCACACTGGAAGTACCCTTTTATAAAAAATATACTCCCTCTCAAAGTACTCTTTTATTCTGAATATAATCACACCGGAATACTCTTTTATAAAAAATATACTCCCTCTCAATGTACTCTTTTATATTGAAAATAATCACACTGGAAGTAATCTTTTATAAAAAATATACTCTCTCTCAAAGTACTCTTTTATATTGAATATAATCACACTGGAACTACTCTTTTATTTTTAATGTAATCACACAGGAAGTACTCTATTATCAAAAACAAAGACCCTCTAAACGTACTCTTTAATATTGAATATAACCACACTGGATGTACTCTATTATAAAAAATTCATTCCCTATCAATGTACTCTTTTATACTGAATATAATCACACTGGGAGTACTCTTTTATAAAAAATATACTCCCTCTCAAAGTATTCTTTTATATTGAAGATAATCACACTGGAAGTACTCTTTTATAAAAAATATATGCCCTCTCAAAGTACTCTTTTATAATGAATATAATCCCAGTGGAATTACTCTTTTATAAAAAATATACTCCCTCTCAAAGTACTCTTTTATACTGAATGTAATCACACAGGAAGTACTCTTTTATAAAAAATATACTCCCTCTCAAAGTACTCTTTCATATTGAATATAATCACACTGGAAGTACTCTTTATAAAAAATATACTCCCTCTCAAAGTACTCTTTTATATTGAATATAATCACACTGGAAATACTCTTTTATTTTTAATATAATCACACAGGAAGTACTCTTTTATAAAAAATATACTCCCTCTCAAAGTACTCTTTCATATTGAATATAATCACACTGGAAGTACTCTTTATAAAAAATATACTCCCTCTCAAAGTACTCTTTTATATTGAATATAATCACACTGGAAATACTCTTTTATTTTTAATATAATCACACATTATGTACTCCGTTATAAAAAACATAGACCCTCTCAAAGTACTCTTTTATACTGAATGTAATCACACATTATGTACTCTTTTATAAAAAATATACTCCCTCTCAAAGTACTCTCTCATATTGAATATAATCACAATGGAAGTACTCTTTATAAAAAATATACTCCCTCTCAAAGTACTCTTTTATATTGAATATAATCACACTGGAAATACTCTTTTATTTTTAATATAATCACACATTATGTACTCCGTTACAAAAAACATAGACCCTCTCAAAGTACTCTGTTATATTGAATATAACCACACTGGATGTAATCTATTACAAAAAATTTACTGCCTCTCAATGTACTCTTTTATACTGAATATAATCACACTGAAATACTCTTTTATTTTTAATATAATCACACAGGAAGTACTCTATTATAAAAAACATAGACCCTCTTAAAGGACTCTTTTATATTGAATATAGCCACAGTGGATGTACTCTATTATAAAAAATACATTCCCTCTCAATGTACGGTTTTATACTGAATATAATCACACTGGAAATACTCTTTTATAAAAAATATACTCCCTCTCAAAGTACTCTTTTATATTGAATATAATCACACTGCAACTACTCTTTTATTTTTAATATAATCACACAGGAAGTACTCTTTTATAAAAAATATAGACCCTCTCAAAGTACTCTTTTATATTGAATATAATCACACGGGACGTACTTTTTTTATCAAAAATATACTCCCTCTCAAAGTACTCTTTTATATTGAATATAACCACACTGGATGTACTCTATTACAAAAAATATACTCCCTCTCAATCTACTCTTTTATGTTGAATATAATCACATTGGAACTACTCTTTTATTTTTAATATAATCACACAGGAAGTACTCATTAAAAAAAACATAGACCCTCTCAAAGTACTCTTTTATATTGAATATATCCACACTGGATGTACTCAATTATAGAAAATATACTCCCGCTCAGTGTACTCTTTTATACTGAATATAATCACACTGGAAGTACTCTTTTATAAAAAATATATGCCCTCTCCAAGTACTCTTTTATATTAAATATAATTACACTGGAACTACTCTTTTATTTTTAATATAATCACACAGGAAGTACTCTTTTATAAAAATTATAGACCCTCTCAAAGTACTCTTTTATATTGAATATAATCACACGGGACGTACTTTTTTTATCAAAAATATACTCCCTCTCAAAGTACTCTTTTATATTGAATATAATCACACTGGAAGTACTCTTTATAAAAAATATACTCCCACTCAACGTGCTCTTTTATATTGAATATAATCACACAGGAAGTACTCTTTTATAAAAAATATAGACCCTCTGAAAGCACTGTTTTATACCGAATATAATCACACTGGATATAGTCTTTTATAAAAAATATACTCCCTCTCAATCTACTCTTTTATATTGATTATAATCACACTGGAACTACTCTTTTATTTTTAATATAATCACACAGGAAGTACTCTATTATAAAAAACATAGAACCTCTCAAAATAGTCTTTTATGTTGAATATAGCCACACTGGATGTACTCTATTATTAAAAAATATACTCCATCTCAATGTACTCTTTTATACTGAATATAATCACACAGGAAGTACACTTTTATAAAAAATATAGACCGTCCCTAAGTACTATTTTATATTGAATATAATCACCCTGGAAGTACTCTTTTATAAAAAATATACTCCCTCTCAAAATACTTTTTTATACTGAATATTATCAGAGAGGAAGTACTCTTTTATAAAAAATATACTCCCTCTCAAAGTACTCTTTTATACTGAATATAATCACACATGAAATACTCTTTTATAAAAAATATTCTCCATCTCAATATACTCTTTTATATTGAATATAATCACACTGGAAGTACTCTTTTATTAAAAATATACTCCCACTCAAAGTACTCTTTTATATTGAAGATAATCACACTGGAAGTACTCTTTTATAAAAAATATACTCCCTCTCAAAGTACTATTATATACTGAATATAATCACACTGGAAGTACTCTTTTATAAAAATATACTCCCTCTCAAAGTACTCTTTTATACGGAATATAATCAAACAGAAAGTACTCCTTTATAAAAAATATACTCCCTCTCAAAGTACTCTTTTATACTGAATATAATCACACAGGAAGTACTCTTTTATAAAATATATACTCCCTCTCAAAGTACTCTGTTATATTGAATATAATCACACTGGAAGTACCCTTTTATAAAAAATATACTCCCTCTCAAAGTACTCTTTTATTCTGAATATAATCACACCGGAATACTCTTTTATAAAAAATATACTCCCTCTCAATGTACTCTTTTATATTGAAAATAATCACACTGGAAGTAATCTTTTATAAAAAATATACTCTCTCTCAAAGTACTCTTTTATATTGAATATAATCACACTGGAACTACTCTTTTATTTTTAATGTAATCACACAGGAAGTACTCTATTATCAAAAACATAGACCCTCTAAACGTACTCTTTAATATTGAATATAACCACACTGGATGTACTCTATTATAAAAAATTCATTCCCTATCAATGTACTCTTTTATACTGAATATAATCACACTGGGAGTACTCTTTTATAAAAAATATACTCCCTCTCAAAGTATTTTTTTAAATTGAAGATAATCACACTGGAAGTACTCTTTTATAAAAAATATATTCCCTCTCAAAGTACTCTTATATAATGAATATAATCCCAGTGGAATTACTCTTTTATAAAAAATATACTCCCTCTCAAAGTACTCTTTTATACTGAATGTAATCACACAGGAAGTACTCTTTTATAAAAAATATACTCCCTCTCAAAGTACTCTTTCATATTGAATATAATCACACTGGAAGTACTCTTTATAAAAAATATACTCCCTCTCAAAGTACTCTTTTATATTGAATATAATCACACTGGAAATACTCTTTTATTTTTAATATAATCACACAGGAAGTACTCTTTTATAAAAAATATACTCCCTCTCAAAGTACTCTTTCATATTGAATATAATCACACTGGAAGTACTCTTTATAAAAAATATACTCCCTCTCAAAGTACTCTTTTATATTGAATATAATCACACTGGAAATACTCTTTTATTTTTAATATAATCACACATTATGTACTCCGTTATAAAAAACATAGACCCTCTCAAAGTACTCTTTTATACTGAATGTAATCACACATTATGTACTCTTTTATAAAAAATATACTCCCTCTCAAAGTACTCTTTCATATTGAATATAATCACAATGGAAGTACTCTTTATAAAAAATATACTCCCTCTCAAAGTACTCTTTTATATTGAATATAATCACACTGGAAATACTCTTTTATTTTTAATATAATCACACATTATGTACTCCGTTATAAAAAACATAGACCCTCTCAAAGTACTCTTTTATATTGAATATAACCACACTGGATGTAATCTATTACAAAAAATTTACTGCCTCTCAATGTACTCTTTTATACTGAATATAATCACACTGAAATACTCTTTTATTTTTAATATAATCACACAGGAAGTACTCTATTATAAAAAACATAGACCCTCTTAAAGGACTCTTTTATATTGAATATAGCCACAGTGGATGTACTCTATTATAAAAAATACATTCCCTCTCAATGTACGGTTTTATACTGAATATAATCACACTGGAAGTACTCTTTTATAAAAAATATACTCCCTCTCAAAGTACTCTTTTATATTGAATATAATCACACTGCAACTACTCTTTTATTTTTAATATAATCACACAGGAAGTACTCTTTTATAAAAAATATAGACCCTCTCAAAGTACTCTTTTATATTGAATATAATCACACGGGACGTACTTTTTTTATCAAAAATATACTCCCTCTCAAAGTACTCTTTTATATTGAATATAACCACACTGGATGTACTCTATTACAAAAAATATACTCCCTCTCAATCTACTCTTTTATGTTGAATATAATCACATTGGAACTACTCTTTTATTTTTAATATAATCACACAGGAAGTACTCATTAAAAAAAACATAGACCCTCTCAAAGTACTCTTTTATATTGAATATATCCACACTGGATGTACTCAATTATAGAAAATATACTCCCGCTCAGTGTACTCTTTTATACTGAATATAATCACACTGGAAGTACTCTTTTATAAAAAATATATGCCCTCTCAAAGTACTCTTTTATATTAAATATAATTACACTGGAACTACTCTTTTATTTTTAATATAATCACACAGGAAGTACTCTTTTATAAAAATTATAGACCCTCTCAAAGTACTCTTTTATATTGAATATAATCACACGGGACGTACTTTTTTTATCAAAAATATACTCCCTCTCAAAGTACTCTTTTGTATTGAATATAATCACACTGGAAGTACTCTTTATAAAAAATATACTCCCACTCAACGTGCTCTTTTATATTGAATATAATCACACAGGAAGTACTCTTTTATAAAAAATATAGACCCTCTGAAAGCACTGTTTTATACCGAATATAATCACACTGGATATAGTCTTTTATAAAAAATATACTCCCTCTCAATCTACTCTTTTATATTGATTATAATCACACTGGAACTACTCTTTTATTTTTAATATAATCACACAGGAAGTACTCTATTATAAAAAACATAGACCCTCTCAAAATAGTCTTTTATGTTGAATATAGCCACACTGGATGTACTCTATTATTAAAAAATATACTCCATCTCAATGTACTCTTTTATACTGAATATAATCACACAGGAAGTACACATTTATAAAAAATATAGACCGTCCCTAAGTACTATTTTATATTGAATATAATCACCCTGGAAGTACTCTTTTATAAAAAATATACTCCCTCTCAAAATACTTTTTTATACTGAATATTATCAGAGAGGAAGTACTCTTTTATAAAAAATATACTCCCTCTCAAAGTACTCTTTTATACTGAATATAATCACACATGAAATACTCTTTTATAAAAAATATTCTCCATCTCAATATACTCTTTTATATTGAATATAATCACACTGGAAGTACTCTTTTATTAAAAATATACTCCCACTCAAAGTACTCTTTTATATTGAAGATAATCACACTGGAAGTACTCTTTTATAAAAAATATACTCCCTCTCAAAGTACTATTATATACTGAATATAATCACACTGGAAGTACTCTTTTATAAAAATATACTCCCTCTCAAAGTACTCTTTTATACGGAATATAATCAAACAGAAAGTACTCCTTTATAAAAAATATACTCCCTCTCAAAGTACTCTTTTATACTGAATATAATCACACAGGAAGTACTCTTTTATAAAATATATACTCCCTCTCAAAGTACTCTGTTATATTGAATATAATCACACTGGAAGTACTCTATTATAAAAAATATACTCCCTCTCAAAGTACTCTTTTATTCTGAATATAATCACACCGGAATACTCTTTCATAAAAAATATACTCCCTCTCAATGTACTCTTTTATATTGAATATAATCACACTGGAAGTAATCTTTTATAAAAAATATACTCTCTCTCAAAGGACTCTTTTATATTGAATATAATCACACTGGAACTACTCTTTTATTTTTAATAAAATCACACAGGAAGTACTCTATTAACAAAAACATAGACCCTCTAAACGTACTCTTTAATATTGAATATAACCACACTGGATGTACTCTATTATAAAAAATTCATTCCCTATCAATGTACTCTTTTATACTGAATATAATCACACTGGAAGTACTCTTTTATAAAAAATATACTCCCTCTCAAAGTATTCTTTTATGTTGAAGATAATCACACTGGAAGTACTCTTTTATAAAAAATATACGCCCTCTCAAAGTACTCTGTTATATTGAATATAATCCCAGTGGAATTACTCTTTTATAAAAAATACACTCCCTCTCACAGTACTCTTTTATACTGAATGTAATCACACAGGAAGTACTCTTTTATAAAAAATATACTCCCTCTCAAAGTACTCTTTCATATTGAATATAATCACACTGGAAGTACTCTTTATAAAAAATATACTCCCTCTCAATGTACTCTTTTATATTGAATATAATCACACCGGAAATACTCTTTTATTTTTAATATAATCACACAGGAAGTACTCTTTTATAAAAAATATACTCCCTCTCAAAGTACTCTTTCATATTGAATATAATCACACTGGAAGTACTCTTTATAAAAAATATACTCCCTCTCAAAGTACTCTTTTATATTGAATATAATCACACTGGAAATACTCTTTTATTTTTAATATAATCACACATTATGTACTCTTTTATAAAAAATATACTCCCTCTCAAAGTACTCTTTCGTATTGAATATAATCACAATGGAAGTACTCTTTATAAAAAATATACTCCCTCTCAAAGTACTCTTTTATATTGAATATAATCACACTGGAAATACTCTTTTATTTTTAATATAATCACACATTATGTACTCCGTTATAAAAAACATAGACCCTCTCAAAGTACTCTTTTATATTGAATATAACCACACTGGATGTAATCTATTACAAAAAATTTACTGCCTCTCAATGTACTCTTTTATACTGAATATAATCACACTGAAATACTCCTTTATTTTTAATATAATCACACAGGATGTACTCTATTATAAAAAACATAGACCCTCTTAAAGGACTCTTTTATATTGAATATAGCCACAGTGGATGTACTCTATTATAAAAAATACATTCCCTCTCAATGTACGGTTTTATACTGAATATAATCACACTGGAAGTACTCTTTTTTAAAAAATATACTCCCTCTCAAAGTACTCTTTTATATTGAATATAATCACACTGCAACTACTCTTTTATTTTTAATATAATCACACAGGAAGTACTCTTATATAAAATATATAGACCCTCTCAAAATACTCTTTTATACTGAATATAATCACACTGGAAATACTCTTTTATAAAAAATATACTCCCTCTCAAAGTACTCTTTTATATTGAATATAATCACACTGGAACTACTCTTTTCTTTTTAATATTATCACCCAGGAAGTACTCTATTATAAAAAACATAGACCCTCTCAAAGTACTCTTTTATATTGAATATAACCACACTGGATGTACTCTATTATAAAAAATATATTCCCTCTCAATGTACTCTTTTATACTGAATATAATCACATTGCAAGTACTCTTTTATAAAAAATATACTCCCTCTCAAAGTACTCTTTTATATTGAATATAATCACACTGGAACTACTCTTTTATTTTTAATATAATCACACAGGAAGCACTCTATTATAAAAATATAGACCCTCTCAAAGTTCTCTTCTATATTGAATATAATCACACTGGAAGTACTCTTTTATAAAAAATATACTCCCTCTCAAAATACTCTTTTATATTGAATATAATCACACTAGAAATACTCTTTTATAAAAAATATACTCCCTCTCAAAGTACTCTTTTCTACTGAATATAATCACACTAGAATTACTCCTTATAAAAATATACTCCCTCTCAAAGTACTCTTTTATATTGATTATAATCACACAGGAAGCACTCTTTTATAAAAAATATACTCCCTCTCAAAGCACTCTTTATACTGAAAATAATCACACAGGAAGTACTCTTTTATGAAAAATATACTCCCTCTCAAAGTACTCTTTTATACTGAATATAATCACACAGGAATTACTCATTTATAAAAAATATACTCCCTCTCAATGTATTCTTTTATACTGAATATAATCACAGTGGTACTACTCTTTTATTTTTAATATAATTACACAGGGAGAACTCGTTTATAAAAAATATAGACCCTCTCAAAGTACTCTTTTATATTGAATATAATCACACTGGAAGTACTATTTTATAAAAAATATACTCCCACTCAAAGTACTCTTTTTTACTGAATATAATCACACTGGAACTACTCTTTAATTTTTAATATAATCACAAAGGAAGTACTCTATTATAAAAAACTTAGACCCTCTCAAAGTACTCTTTTATATTGAATATAACCACACTGGATGTGCTCTATTATAAAAAATATACTCCCTCTCAATGTCCTCTTTTATACGGAATATAATCACTGGAAGTACCCTTTTATAAAAAATACACTCCCTCTCAAAGTACTCTTTTATATTGAATATAATCACACTGGAACTACTCTTTAATTTTTAATATAATCACAAAGGAAGTACTCTATTATAAAAACATTGAACCTCTCAAAGTACTCTTTTATATTGAATATAACCACACTGGATGTACCCTATTATAATAAATATACTCCCTCTCAATGTACTCTTTTATACCGAATATAATCACTGGAAGTACTCTTTTATAAAAAATATACTCCCTCTCAAAGTACTCTTTTATATTGTATAAAATCACACTGGAACTACTCTTTTATTTTTAATATAATCACACAGGAAGTTCTCTATTATAAAAAACATATACCCTCTCAAATTACTCTTTTATATTGAATATAACCACACTGGATGTACTCTATTATAAAAAATAAACTCCCTCTCAATGTACTCTTTTATACTGAATATAACCACACTGGAAGTACTTTTTTATAAAAAATGTACTCCCTCTCAAATACTCTTTTATACTGAATATAATCATACTGGAACTACTCTTTTATTTTTAATATAATCACACAGGAAGTACTCTTTTATAAAAAGTATAGAACCTCTCAAATTACTCTTTTATATTGAATATAATCACACTGGAAGTACTCTTTTATAAAAAATATAGACCCTCTCAAAGTACTCTTTTATATTGAATATAATCACACTGGAAGTACTCTTTTATTAAAAATATACTCCCTCTCAAAGTACTCTTTTATATTGAATATAATCACACTGGAAGTACTCTTTTATAAAAAATATAATCCCTCTCAAAATACTCTTTTATACTGAATATAATCACACAGGAAGTACTCATTTATGAAAAATATACTCCCTCTCAATGTACTCTTTTATATTGAATATATTCCCACTGGAAGTACTCTTTTATAAAAAATATACTCCCAATCAAAATACTCTTTTATATCGAATATAATCACACTGGATCTACTCGTTTTTTTTTAATATAATCACACATGAAGTACTCTATTATAAAAAACATAGACCCTCTCAAAGTATTATTTTATATTGAATATAACCACACTGGATGCACTCCATTATAGAAAATATACTCCCTCTCAATGTACTCTTTTTACTGAATATAATCACACTGGAAGTACTCTTTTATAAAAAATATACTGCCTCTCAAAGTACTCTTTTATATTATATATAATGACACTGGAACTGCTCATTTATTTTTAACATAATCACACAGGAACTACTCTTTTATACAAAACATACTCCCTCTCAAAGTACTCTTTTATACTGATTATAATCACACAGGAATTACTGTTTTATAAAAAATATACTCCTTCTCAAAGTACTCTTTCATACTGAATATAATCACACAGGAAGTACTCTTTTATAAAAAATATAGACCCTCTCAAAGTACTCTTTTATACTGAATATAATCTCACTGGATGTACTCTTTTATAAAAAATATACTCCCTCTCAAAGTACTCTTTTATATTTAATATAATCACACTCGAACTACTCTTTTATTTTTAATATTATCACCCAGGACGTACTCTATAATAAAAAACATATACCCTCTCAAAATACTCTTTTATATTGAATATAACCACACTGGATGTACTCTAGTATAAAAAATATACTCCCTCTCAATGTACTATTTTATACTGAATATAATCACACTGGAATTACTCTTTTATAAAAAATATACTCCCTCTCAAAGTACTCTTTTATACTGAATATAATCATACTGGAACTACTCATTTATTTTTAATATAATCACACAGGAAGTACTCTTTTATAAAAAATATAGACCCTCTCAAGTTACTCTTTTATATTGAATATAATCACACTGGAAGTACTCCTTTATAAAAAATAACGACCCTCTAAAAGTACTCCTTTGTATTGAATATAATCACACTGGAAGTACTCTTTTATAAAAAATATACTCCCTCTCAATGTACTCTTTTATATTGAATATAATCACACTGGAAGTACTCATTTATAAAAAATATACTCCCTCTCAAATTACTCTTATATACTGAATATAATCACACAGGAAGTACTCTTTTATAAAAAATATACTCCCTCTCAAAGTACTCTTTTATACTGAATATAATCACACAGGAAATACTATTTTAAAAAAAAACATACTCCCTCTCAAACTACTCTTTTATATTGAATATAATCACACTGTAACTACTGTTTTATTTTTATTATAATCACACAGGAAGTACTCTTTTATAAAAAATATAGACCCTCTCAACGTTCTCATTTATATTGAATATAATCACACTGGAAGTACTCTTTTATAAAAAATATACTCCTTCTCAAAGTACTCTTTTATATTGAATATAATCACACTGGAAGTACTCTTTTATAAAAATATACTCCCTCTCAAAGTATTCTTTTATACTGAATACTATCACACAGGAAGTACTCTTTTATGAAAAATATACTCCCTCTCAAAGTACTCTTTTATACTGAATATAATCACACAGGAAGTACTCTTTTATAAAAAATATACTCCCTCTCAATGTATTCTTTTATATTGAATATAATCACACTGGAAGTACTCTTTTATAAAAAATATACGCCCTCTCAAAGTACTCTTTTATATTGAATATAATCACACTAGAAGTACTCTTTTATACAAAATATACTCCCTCTCAAAGTACTCTTTTATATTGAATATAATCACACTGGCAGTACTCTTTTATAAAAAATATACTATGTCTCAAAGTACTCTTTTATACTGAATATAATCACACTGGAAGTACTCTTTTATAAAAATTATACTCCCTCTCAAAGTACTCTTTTATACTGAATATAATCACACAGGAAGTACTCTTTTATAAAAAATATACTCCCTCTCAATGTATTCTTTTATATTGAATATAATCACACTGGAAGTACTCTTTTATAAAAAATATACGCCCTCTCAAAGTACTCTGTTATATTAAATATAATCACACTAGAAGTACTCTTTTATAAAAAATATGCTCCCTCTCAAAGTACTCTTTTATATTCAATATAATCACACTGGAAGTACTGTTTTATAAAAAATATACTATCTCTCAAAGTACTCTTTTATACTGAATATAATCACACTGGAAGTACTCTTTTATAAAAAATATACTACCTCTCAAAGTACTCTTTTATATTGAATATAATCACACTGGAACTACTCTTTTATTTTTAATATAATCACACAGGAAGTACTCTTTTATATTGAATATAATCACACTGGAAGTACTCTTTTAAAAAATATATACTCCCTCCCAAAGTACTCTTTTATACTGAATATAAACACACTGGAAGTACTCTTTTAAAAAAAATATACTCCCTCTCAAAGTACTCTATTATACTGAATACAATCACACAGGAAGTACTCTTTTATAAAAAATATACTCACTCTCAAAGTATTCTTTTATATTAAATATAATCACACTGGAACTACTCTTTTGTTTTTAATATAATCACACAGCAAGTACTCTTTTATAAAAAATATAGATCCTCTCAAAGTACCCTTTATATTGAATATAATCACACAGGAAGTACTCTTTTATAAAAAATATACTCCCTGTCAAAGTACTCTTTTATACTGAATATATTCACACTGGAAGTACTCTTTTATAAAAAATATACTCCCTCTCAAAGTACTCTTTTATATTGAATATAATCACACTGGAACTACTCTTTTACTTTTAATATAATCACACAGGAAGTACTCTATTATAAAAAATATAGACCCTCTCAAAGTTCTCTTTTATATTGAATATAATCACACTGGAAGTACTCTTTTATAAAAAATATACTCCCTCTCAAAGTACTCTTTTATATTGTATATAATCACACTGGAACTACTCTTTATTTTTAATATAATCACACAGGAAGTACTCTTTTATAAAAAATATACTCACTCTCAATGTACTCTTTTGTACTGAATATAATCACACAGGATTTACTCTTTTATAAAAAATATTCTCCCTCTCAAAGTACGCTTTTATACTGAATATAATCACACTGGAAGTACTCTCTTATAAAAAATATACTCCCTCTCAAAATACTCTTTTATATTGAATATGATCACACTAGAAGTACTCTTTTATAAAAAATATACTCCCTCTCAAAGTACTCTTTTCTACTGAATATAATCACACTAGAAGTACACTTTTTTAAAAAATATACTCCCTCTCAATGTACTCTTTTATATAGAATATAATCACTGTGGAAGCACTCTTTTATAAAAAATATACTCCCTCTCAACGTACTCTTTTATACTGAATATAATCATACTGGAGCTACTCTTTTATATTTAATATAATCATACAGCAAGTACTCTCTTATAGAAAACATAAATCCTCTCAAAGTACTCTTTATATTGAATATAACCACAGAGGGTGTACTCTATTATAAAAAATATCCTCCCTCTCAATGTACTCTTTTATATAGAATATAATCACACTAGAAGTACTCTTTTATAAAAAACATACTCACTCTCAAAATACTCTTTTCTACTGAATATAATCACACAGGAAGTACTCTTTTAGAGAAAATTTAGACCCTCTCAAAGTAGTCTTTTAAATTGAATATAATTACACTGGAAGTACTCTTTTATAAAAAATATACTCCCTCTCAAAGTACTCTTTTATATTGAATATAATCATACTGGAAGTACGCTTTTATAAAAAATATACTCCCTCTCAAAGTTCTCTTTTATATTGAATATAATCACACTGGAATACTCTTTTATGAAAAATATACTCCCTCTCAAAGTACTCTTTTATACTGAATATAATCACACTGGAAGTACTCTTTTATAAAAAATATACTCCCTCTCAAAGTACTTTTTTTTTCTGAATATAATCACACAGGAAGAACTCTTTTATAAAAAATATACTCCCTCTCAATTTACTTTTTTATATTGAATATAATCACACTGGAACTACTCTTTATTTTTAATATAATCACACAGGAAGTACAGTTTTATAAGAAATATAGACACTCTCAAAGTACTCTTTGATATTGAATATAAACACACTGGAAGTACTCTTTTATAAAAAATATATACTACCTCTCAATGTACTCTTTTATGTTGAATATAATCACCCTGTAACTACTCTTTATTTTTAATATAATCACACAGGAAGTACTGTTTTATAAGAAATATAGACCCTCTCAAAGTACTCTTTTATATTGAATATAAACACACTGGAAGTACTCTTTTATAAAAAATATACTCCCTCTCAAAGTACTCTTTTATACTGAATATAATCACACTGGAAGTACTCTTTTATAAAAAACATAGACCCTCTCAAAATACTCTTTTATATTGAATATAACCACACTGGTAGTACTCTATTATAAAAAATATACTCCCTCTCAATGTACTCTTTTATACTGAATATAATCACACTGGAAGTACTCTTTTATAAAAAATATAGAACCTCTCAAAGTACCCTTTATATTGTATATAATCACACTGGAAGTACTCTTTTATAAAAAATATCCTCCCTCTCAAAGTACCCTTTTATACTGAATATAATCACACTGGAAGTACTCTTTTATAAAAAATATACTCCCTCTCAAGGTATTCTTTTATACTGAATATAATCACACAGGAAGTACTCATTTATAAAAAATATACTCCCTCTCAATATACTCTTCATATTGAATATAATCACACTGGAAGTACTCTTTATCAAAAATATACTCCCTCTCAATGTACTCTTTTATATAGAATATAATCACACTGGAACTACTCTTTTATTTTTAATATAATCACACAGGAAGTACTCTTCTATAAAAAATATAGACCCTCTCAAAGTACTCTTTTATATTCAATATAATCACACTGGAAGTACTCTTTTAAAAAAAATATACTCCCTGTCAAAGTACTCTTTTATATTGAAAATAATCACACTGTAACTACTCTTTTATTTTTAATATAATCACACAGGAAGTACTCTTTTATAAAAAATATAGACCCTCTCAAAATACTCTCTTATACTGTATATAATCACACTGGAAGTACTCTTTTATAAAAAAATATACTCCCTCTCAAAGTACTCTTTTATATTGAATATAATCACAGTGGAAATACTCTTTTATTTTTAATAAAGTCACACAGGAAGTTCTCTGTTATAAAAAACATAGACCCTCTCAAAGTACTCTTTTATATTGAATATAACCACACTGGAAGTACTCTATTATAAAAAATATACTCCCTCTCAATGTACTCCTTTATACTGAATATAATCACACTGGAAGTACTCTTTTATAAAAAATATACTCCCTCTAAAAGTATTCTTTTATATTGAATATAATCACCCTGGAAATACTCTTTTATTTTTAATATAATCACACAGGAAGTACTCTTTTAGAAAAAATATAGACCCTCTCAAAGTAGTCTTTTATATTGAATATAATTACACTGGAAGTACGCTTTTATAAAAAATGTACTCCCTCTCAATGAATTATTTTATATTGAATATAATCTTACTGGAAATATGCTTTTATAAAAACTATACTCCCTCTCAAAGTACACTTTTATATTGAATATAATCACACTGGAAGTACTCTTTTATAAAAAATATACTCCCTCTCAAAGTACTTTTTTTTTCTGAATATAATCACACAGGATGTACTCTTTTATGAAAAATATACTCCCTCTCAATATACTATATTATATTGAATATAATCACACTGGAAGTACTCTTTAATAAAAATATACTCTCTCTCAAAATACTCTTTTATATTGAATATAATCACAATGGAACTACTCTTTTATTTTTAATATAATCACACAGGAAATACTCTATTATAAAAAACATAGAACCTCTCAAAGTACTCTTTTACATTGAATATAACCACACTGGAAGTAATCTGTTATAAAAAATATACTCCCTCTCAATGTACTCTTTTATACTGAATATAATGACACTGAAAGTACTCTTATATAAAAAATATAGACCGTCTCAAAGGACTCTTTTATATTGAATATAATCACACTGGAAGTAATCTTTTATAAATAAAATTCTCCCTCTCAAAGTACTCTTTTATATTGAATATAATCACCCGGGAACTACTTTTTATTTTTAATATAATCACACAGGAAGTACTCTTTTATAAATAATATAGACCCTCTCCAAGTACTTTTTTATACTGAATATAATCACACTGGAAGTACTCTTTTACATAAAATATACTCCCTCTCAAAATACTCTTTTATATTGAATATAATCACACTGGAACTACTCTATTATTTTTAATATAATCACACAAGAAGTACTCTATTATAAAAAACATAGACCCTCTCAAAGTACTCTTTTATATTGAATATAACCACACTGATAGTACTCTATTTTAAAAAATATGCTCCCTCTCAATGTACTCTTTTATACTGAATATAATCACACCGGAAGTACTCTTTTATAAAAAATATAGACCCTCTCAAAGTACCCTTTATATTGTATATAATCACACTGGAAGTACTCTTTTATAAAAAATATACTCCCTCTCAAAATACTCTTTTATACTGAATATAATCACACTGCAAGTACTCTTTTATAAGAAATATACTCCCTCTCAAATTACTCTTTTATACTTAATATAATCACACAGGAAGTACTCATTTATAAAAAATATACTCCCTCTCAATATACTCTTTTATATTGAATATAATAACACAGGAAATACTTTTATTAAAAATATACTCCCTCTCAATGTACTCTTTTATATTGAATGTAATCTCACTGGAACTACTCTTTTATTTTTAATATAATTACACAGGAATTACTCTTTTATAAAAAATATAGACCCTCTCAAAATACTATTTTATATTGAATATAATCACACTGGAACTATTCTTTTAGTTTTAATATAATCACACAGGAAGTACTCTGTTATAAAAAACATAGACCCTCTCAAAGTACTCTTATATAGTGAATATAACCACACTGGAAGTACTCTATTATAAAAAATATACTCCCACTCAATGTGCTCTTTTATACTGAATATAATCACACTGGAAGTACTCTTTTATAAAAAATATTCTCCCTCTCAAAGTACTCTTTTATACTGAATATAATCACACAGGATGTACTCTTTTATAAAAAATATACTCCCTCTCAAAGTACCCTTTTATACTGAATGTAATCACACAGGAAGTACATTTTATAAAAAATATACTCCCTCTCAATGTACTCTTTTATATTGAATATAATCACACTGGAATTACTCTTTTATAAAAAATATACTCCCTCTCAAAGTACTCTTTTATATGGAATATAATCACACTGGAACTACTCTTTCATTGTTAATAGAATCACACAAGAAGTACTCTTTTATAAAAAATATAGACCCTCTCAAACTACTGTTTTATATTGAATATAATCACACTGGAAGTACTCTTTTATAAAAAATATATTCCCCCTCAAAGTACTCTTTTTTATTGAAGATAATCACACTGGAACTATTCTTTTAGTTTTAATATAATCACACAGGATGTACTCTGTTATAAAAAACATAGACCCTCTCAAAGTACTCTAATATAGTGAATATAACCACACTGGAAGTACTCTATTATAAAAAATATACTCCCACTCAATGTGCTCTTTTATACTGAATATAATCACACTGGAAGTACTCTTTTATAAAAAATATACACCCTCTCAAAGTACTCTTTTATATTGAATATAATCACACTGGAAATACTATTTTATTTTTAATATAATCAAACAGGAAGGACTCTTTTTGAAAAAATATAGACACTCTCAAAGTAGTCTTTTATATTCAATATAATCACACTGGAAGTACTCGTTTATTAAAATTATACTCCCTCTCAAAGTACTCCTTTATATTGCATATAATCACACTGGAAGTACTCTTTTATAAAAAATATACTCCCTCTCAAATGTCTCTTTTATATTGAATATAATCACACTGGACGTACTCTTTTATAAAAAATATACTCCCTCTCAAAGTACTCTTTTGTACTGAATATAATCACACTGGAAGTACTCTTTTATAAAATATATACTCCCTCTCTAAGTACTCTTTTGTACTGAATACAATCACACAGGAAGTACTCTTTTATAAAAAATATACTCCCTCTCAATGTACTCTTTTATACTGAATATAATCACACAGGATGTACTCTTTTATAAAAAATATACTCCCTCTCAAAGTACTCATTTATACTGAATATAATCACAAAGGAAATACTCTTTTATAAAAAATATACTCCCTCTCAAAGTACACTTTTATATTGAATATAATCACATTGGAACTACTCTTTTATTTTTAATGTAATCACACAGGAGGTACTGTTTTATAAAAAATATAGACGCTCTCTAAGTACTCTGTTATACTGAATATAATCACACTGGAAGTACTCTTTTATAAAAAATATACTCCCTCTCAAAATACTCTTTTATATTGAATATAATCACAATGGAACTACTCTTTTATTTTTAATATAATCACACAGGAAGTACTCTTTTATAAAAAACATAGACCCTCTCAAAGTACTCTTTTACATTGAATATAAGCACACTGGAAGTACTCTGTTATAAAAAATATACTCCCTCTCAATGTACTCTTTTATACTGAATATAATGACACTGGAACTACTCTTATATAAAAAATATAGACCGTCTCAAAGGACTCTTTTATATTGAATATAATCACACTGGAAGTACTCTTTTATAAATAAAATTCTCCCTCTCAAAGTACTATTTTATATTGAATATAATCACACTGGAACTACTTTTTATTTTTAATATAATCACACAGGAAGTATTCTTTTATAAAAAATATAGACCCTCTCAAATTACTTTTTTATACTGAATATAATCACACTGGAATTACTCATTTACAAAAAATGTACTCCCTCTCAAAATACTCTTTTATATTGAATATAATCACACTGGAACTACTCTATTATTTTTAATATAATCACACAGGAAGTACTCTATTATAAAAAACATAGACCCTCTCAAAGTACTCTTTTATATTGAATATAACCACACTGGTAGTACTCTATTATAACAAATATACTCCCTCTCAATGTACTCTTCTATACTGAATATAATCACACTGGAAGTACTCTTTTATAAAAAATATACTCCCTCTCAAAATACTCTTTTATACTGAATATAATCACACTGGAAGTACTCTTTCATAAAAAATATACTCCCTCTCAAAGTACTCTTTTATAATGAATATAATCACACAGGAAGTACTCATTTATAAAAAATATACTCCCTCTCAATATACTCTTTTATATTGAATATAATCACACTGGAAGTACTCTTTTATAAAAAATATATTCCCTCTCAAAGTACTCTTTTATATTGAATATAATCACACTGGAACTATTCTTTTAGTTTTAATATAATCACACAGGAAGTACTCTATTATAAAAAATATAGACCCTCTCAAAATACTCTCTTATACTGTATATAATCACACTGGAAGTACTCTTTTATAAAAAATATACTCCCTCTCAAAGTGCTCTTTTATATTGAATATAATCACAGTGGAAATACTCTTTTATTTTTAATAAAGTCACACAGGAAGTACTCTGTTATAAAAAACATAGAACCTCTCAAAGTACTCTTTTATATTGAATATAACCACACTGGAAGTACTCTATTATAAAAAATATACTCCCTCTCAATGTACTCCTTTATACTGAATATAATCACACTGGAAGTACTCTTTTATAAAAAATATACTCCCTCTAAAAGTATTCTTTTATATTGAATATAATCACCCTGGAAATACTCTTTTATTTTTAATATAATCACACAGGAAGTACTCTTTTAGAAAAAATATAGACCCTCTCAAAGTAGTCTTTTATATTCAATATAATCACACTGGAAGTACTCTTTTATTAAAAATATACTCCCTCTCAAAGTACTCTTTTATATTGAATATAATCACACCGGAAGTACTCTTTTATAAAAAATATAGACCCTCTCAAAGTACCCTTTATATTGTATATAATCACACTGGAAGTACTCTTTTATAAAAAATATACTCCCTCTCAAAGTACTCTTTTATACTGAATATAATCACACTGGAAGTACTCTTTTATAAAAAATATACTCCCTCTCTAAGTACTCTTTTGTACTGAATATAATCACACAGGAAGTACTCTTTTATAAAAAATATACTCCCTCTCAATGTACTCTTTTATACTGAATATAATCACACAGGATGTACTCTTTTAGAAAAAATATACTCCCTCTCAAAGTACTCATTTATACTGAATATAATCACACTGGAAATACTCTTTTATAAAAAATATACTCCCTCTCAAAGTACACTTTTATATTGAATATAATCACATTGGAACTACTCTTTTATTTTTAATATAATCACACAGGAGGTACTGTTTTATAAAAAATATAGACGCTCTCTAAGTACTCTGTTATACTGAATATAATCACACTGGAAGTACTCTTTTATAAAAAACATAGACCCTCTCAAAGTACTCTTTTACATTGAATATAAGCACACTGGAAGTACTCTGTTATAAAAAATATACTCCCTCTCAATGTACTCTTTTATACTGAATATAATGACACTGGAACTACTCTTATATAAAAAATATAGACCGTCTCAAAGGACTCTTTTATATTGAATATAATCACACTGGAAGTACTCTTTTATAAATAAAATTCTCCCTCTCAAAGTACTATTTTATATTGAATATAATCACACTGGAACTACTTTTTATTTTTAATATAATCACACAGGAAGTACTCTTTTATAAAAAATATAGACCCTCTCAAAGTACTTTTTTATACTGAATATAATCACACTGGAATTACTCATTTACAAAAAATGTACTCCCTCTCAAAATACTCTTTTATATTGAATATAATCACACTGGAACTACTCTATTATTTTTAATATAATCACACAGGAAGTACTCTATTATAAAAAACATAGACCCTCTCAATATACTCTTTTATATTGAATATAACCACACTGGTAGTACTCTATTATAACAAATATACTCCCTCTCAATGTACTCTTCTATACTGAATATAATCACACTGGAAGTACTCTTTTATAAAAAATATACTCCCTCTCAAAATACTCTTTTATACTGAATATAATCACACTGGAAGTACTCTTTCATAAAAAATATACTCCCTCTCAAAGTACTCTTTTATAATGAATATAATCACACAGGAAGTACTCATTTATAAAAAATATAATCCCTCTCAATATACTCTTTTATATTGAATATAATCACACTGGAAGTACTCTTTTATAAAAAATATATTCCCTCTCAAAGTACTCTTTTATATTGAATATAATCACACTGGAACTATTCTTTTAGTTTTAATATAATCACACAGGAATTACTCTATTATAAAAAACATAGACCCTCTCAAAGTACTCTTTTATATTGAATATAACCACACTGGAAATACTCTATTATAAAAAATATACTCCCACTCAATGTGCTCTTTTATACTGAATATAATCACACTGGAACTACTCTTTTATAAAAAATATACACCATCTCAAAGTACTCTTTTATATTGAATACAATCACACTGGAAACACTACTTAATTTTTAATATAATCACACAGGAAGGACTCTTTTAGAAAAAATATAGACCCTCTCAAAGTAGTCTTTTATATTCAATATAATCACACTGGAAGTACTCTTTTATTAAAAATATACTCCCTCTCAAAGTACTCTTTTATATTGAATATAATCACACCGGAAGTACTCTTTTATAAAAAATATAGACCCTCAAAGTACCCTTTATATTGTATATAATCACACTGGAAGTACTCTTTTATAAAAAATATACTCCCTCTCAAAGTACTCTTTTATACTGAATATAATCACACTGGAAGTACTCTTTTATAAAAAATATACTCCCTCTCTAAGTACTCTTTTGTACTGAATATAATCACACAGGAAGTACTCTTTTATAAAAAATATACTCCCTCTCAATGTACTCTTTTATACTGAATATAATCACACAGGATGTACTCTTTTAGAAAAAATATACTCCCTCTCAAAGTACTCATTTATACTGAATATAATCACACTGGAAATACTCTTTTATAAAAAATATACTCCCTCTCAAAGTACACTTTTATATTGAATATAATCACATTGGAACTACTCTTTTATTTTTAATATAATCACACAGGAGGTACTGTTTTATAAAAAATATAGACGCTCTCTAAGTACTCTGTTATACTGAATATAATCACACTGGAAGTACTCTTTTATAAAAAACATAGACCCTCTCAAAGTACTCTTTTACATTGAATATAAGCACATATATACCATGGAATACTATGCAGCCATAAAAAAGAAATTAGTTCAACCATTGTGGAAGACAGTGTGGCAATTCCTCAAGGACCTAGAAATAGAAATTGCATTTGACCCAGCAATCTCATTACTGGGTATATATCCAAAGGATTATACATCGTTCTACTATACGGACACATGCACACGAATGTTCATTGTAGCGCAGTTTGCAATAGCAAAGACCTGGAACCAACCCACATGCCCATCGATGATAGACTGGACAGGAAAAATGTGGCACATATACACCATGGAATATTATGCAGCCATCAAAAACGATGAGTTCACGTCCTTTGTAGGGACATGGATGAACCTGGAAACCATCATTCTCAGCAAACTGACACAAGAACACAAAATCAAACATCACTTGTTCTCACTCATAGGTGGGTGTAGAACAATGGGAACACATGGACACAGGGAGGGGAGAACTATACACGGGTCTGTGGGGGTGGGGTGGGGGGGACAGCAGGGGGTAGGGAGTTGGGGAGAGATAGCATGGGGAGAAATACCACATATAGGTGAAGGGGAGGAAGGCAGCAAATCACACTGCCACGTATGAACCTATACAACAATCTTGCATGTTTTTCACATGTACCCCCAAACCTAAAATGCAATAATAATAAAAAAACCCTAGATGAAAACCTAGGCAATACCACCCAGGGCATAGACATAGGCAAGGGCTTCATGACAAACACACAAAAAGCAATGGCAACAAAAGCCAAAATAGACAAATAGGATCTAATTAAACTTAAGAGCTTCTACATAGCAAAAGAAACTATTGTTAGAGCTAACTGGCAACCAACAGAAGGGGAAACATTTTGCAATCTACCCATCTGAGAAAGGGCTAAAAACGTGAATCTACAAAGCACTTAAACAAAGTTTCAAGAAAAAAAAAAAAAAACATAAAAAAGTAGGCAAAGCATATCAACAGATACTTCTCGAAAGCAGACATTTATGCAGCCAACAAACATGAAAAGAAGCTCATTGCACTGGTCATTAGAGAAATGCAAATCAAAACCACACTGAGATACCACCTCATGCCAGTTAGAATGGCCATCATTAAAAAATCAGGAGACAACAGCTGCTGGGGAGGATGTGGCAAAATAGGAATGCTTTTCCACTATTGGTGGGAGTATAAATTAGTTCAACCATTGTGGAAGACAGTGTGGCAATTCCTCAAGGATCTAGAACTAGAAATATCATTTGACCCAGCAATTCCATTACTGGGTATACACCCAAAGGATTATAAAACATTATATTATAATGACACAGACACACATGTTTATTGAGGCAATGTTTACAATAGCAAAGATTTGGAACCAACCCAAATGCCCATCAAAAATAGACTGGATAAAGAAAATGTGGCACATATATACCATGGAATACTATGCAGCCATAAAAAAGAAAGAATTCATGTCCTTTGCAGGGACATGGATGAAGCTGGAAACCATCATTCTCAGCAAACTGACACAAGAACAGAAAACCAAACACTGCATGTTTTCACTCATAAATGGGTGTTGAACAATGAGAACACATGGACACAGGGAGGGAAACATTACACATTGGGGCTTGTTGGTGGCTGGGGGTGCCTAGGGGAGGGATAACATGGGATGGAAGAATCAGGGAGGGATAACATTAGGAGAAATACTTAATGTATATGACGGGGGGATGGATGCAGCAAACCACCATGGCACCTGTATACCTATGTAACAAACCTGCACCATCTGCACATGTACCCCAGAACTTAAAGTATAATTAAAAAAATAAAAAGAACAATTATTTTGTATACAAGACAGCTGAAAAGGAAAAATCTACCATGTCCATATAGGAATAATTTGTGCTGTGTGCCAATAAGAACCTGGTTTAGGTTTCTATGCCAATTTACAACTCCCATACTGTACCAGGGAAGGTTAGTGGCTATGGAAAATACCACCAGGGTGTGCTATCTAAAGACACATCCATTAGTGTGTTAACTATAAAAAAGGAACATTGCACAGTTTAAAAACAAATCTTACAGAGACTTTTCAATTATTTTCTTTAAAAGGAGTGAATTGTGTATAGGAGAATTAAATGCTTTGCAGACAAGAAAAAAAAAACAGTAGAACCAACTATTACTACTGTCTCCTCCTCCTTCTTCCCCTCCTCCTCCTCCTCCTTCTTCTTCTTCCTCTCCTTCCTTTTACTCCTCCTGCTTTTTCCTCCTCCTTCTCTTCATCTTCCTCCTCTTCCTCTTCATCTTCCTCCTCTTCCTCCTTTTCCTCACTTTTTCAGCCTTGACATCTCTCATTTTTTTTGCTGCATCAGGATTTCCTTTAGCTTGGTATGCATCAGTACCCTTTACATAGTTTCTTTTCAGCTTTACAGCCTTCTTCTCATAAGGTTGCTTGTCATTTGCAGAAGTGTTATTACACATCTCTCCCAGTTTCTTTGCCTTATCACCAATAGATAGACTGGGATATTCTTTTTTGACTTTTGGGCAATATTCGGAACAGAACAAGAAAAAAGCCAAAGGAGACCTCTCTGATGGAAAGAGTTCCTTGAAATTTTTTGCATCCCCTTTAGGAAATATAGATTTTCATTACTTTTTCATATCCACCTTTGCCATGTTTTCACATTTTCCTTTCTCTTTAGCAGACATGATCTTCCACTTCTCTGAGCACTTCTTGGAGAACTCTGAGAAGTTGACTGAAGCATCTGGGTGCTCCTCCCAACAAGTGTGCACAAAGACTGCATATGAGAACATTTTGACTCTCAGCTTCTTAGGACCTCCTTTGCCCATGGTTAGTTATTTCCTCTCAATGAGGCAGAGTCATCCAGTGCCCATTCAGCTCTCACTTGCCCCAGCACTGTCTCTATGGAGCTCAATGTACTGCCATAACTGTGCTTCCATTCTTTATTTTTGTTAGGAAGTATTCTGTGATATTCTTTTCCCCCTCCTTCTTCACCTCCTCTCTTTACTATCTTCATCCCATTCTCTTTTTACCATTCTTCTTACTATCCTCTAAGCATCATTCTCACCACCTTCTCTTCATCATGTGATTTTTTTGTAGTGTAATGTGATTATGCACTATATTAAAATATTAACTCCTTAGTGTGAATTACAGTAATATAATTTAGACCTTTTTTTCACTCCTCACACATATCTGGCAAAACTTTGACTCTGGATTAATAAAACCATCTGCTTTCTCCATTCATACACCTGGGTTCCTGAGCATTGGTAGAGAAAAATCACACAGTCTGTGCCTTGGAGCCACGAAAAATTCTTAGTCTCCAACTTCAGCTCACCTTCAAGTTGCCTAGCAGCATTTCCACATGTACTACAACATCTCCTTAAGGCCCAAGAGATAAGACATCCTAAGATCATATTAAGAATATTATTGCAATGATGAGACAGGATTCTAGCTGGGCAGTAGAAAAAAACTTCCCTTTCACCCACTCCTTCTACTAAAATCCTTCCAATCCTTCCAATACCATTTCTGCAAGACCAGGATGGTTTTCTTAATTCCATAATTGCCCCCTAATGTCTCTTCTCCATATAAGATCCAGAGTAAGTCGTTAAAAATGCAAAACTGACTGGATAATTCCCCTGCTTACTCTCATTGGCCTCCTGCCACACTTACAATAAAACATACTTCTTACTAAGGCCTATCAAACCTGACACAATCTGGCCACTCCCCACTTCTTCCCTAATCTTCTCTAGTCACATTAGTATTCTTCCTGATCCTCAAACCTGAAGCGCATGCCCACTTCTTTTGTGCTTGCTTTTCCCTTGTACTGGAACACTCTTCTTCAGAGTTGGACATGGTTCCCTCCCTTCTTTCATTCAGGTCTCTGTTCATATGTCACCTTCCTCTGCCTACATACTGATCCACTTTCTTGTACCATTAGCCTGAGCACAGAGAAATGTCAGTACTGAGATCTACTTATAGCATCATAATGGAACTTTATTATGCTGCATGTTACATACGTTCACGTTCCATTCCTTACTGTGTCCTTGGGCCTCCAACAGGCTTATACATGGAAAGATAAATACATCTTTGTATTCATCAGAAAGAATATAAACTTGGCAAAGACACCGTGTAGAATGGCAACAGCAGGAGAAGGGCATGGAGAGTAAGGACAAGAGAATCCTCATCTGAGTTTGCCCATTCAGGCCCTGGGTGCTTTTTTTTAAATTTTATTTATTTTTAAATTTATGTACAGTAAAATTTACTGTTTGTGGCGTATACTTCTATGAATTCTGACGTATGACTAGAGTCATTTATCTACTCCCACAATCAAGATATGAAGCAGTGTCATCACTCCCCAAAACTCACTCATCCAGCCAATTTATAGTCAATCCCTTCCCCACCCACTCCCAACCTCTGGCAACTACTTATGTGTTCTCCATCTCTATTGCTTTTAGACCCTATTATTGTTACTCTAACCATTATTTGAAGTCTAGCTAGTCCTAATAATATCTGCAGGAGTCATTCAAATCAGAACTTGAGGATAGCTAAATAATTAGTTGAGCATGACTGAAAGAATATTAACTTAAGCATAGATATATTTAATAAACAAAATGGAAGCTTTACTGAGAATGTGATATAGACTCTCAGGGCAAAACCTCAGCTGGAGTGGTTAGAATAATTTCCATGTTGGTCTGGCTTGGCTCAGATTCCTCCTCTCCTGAGAAGGAGGAGCACTATATGTTCATTCAGGCTTCTGCTAATTCCCTTCCCAATATCTGTTCCTGTCCCTCATAAATTACCTTTATATACGACTGCCTTAATATTAATTGCAGTATTTCCATTGGACTTACCAAAGTCCAAAGATCCTTTTAAGCACTGAATAAACTGTCACTGAATTGCTGAAGGTTATTATAATGATGTCTGCAAAATGCTATTTTTCTATGCAGTTCCTGCAACTCCCACTCTCCTTCCATTTGAGCCCTGCCTTCTGAGTCTGCTCCCTCACTTAGGAACCAGCTGCTTCTTACCCTGAGTGTTCTGTGCTCTGGCCTCGATTCTTTGGTTTGCCACATCTAGGTTTTGAGTGTGACCTGGGACAAGAGGGTTTAAAAGTTAGAGTCCAACTTCCACCCTGGTTACTGTGGCCTTATTGTATCATATCACATCCACTAATCACTCATGTCTACTAGAAACTCTGACCCATGAATTACATAGTGGCATTGAGTTTCCCACAGTAGGAATTAAAAGTAGGAATAACAAGAAAGCTCACAGGTTAGCTCCTGTACCTGCAACTGTAGCATCAAAACTGCAAGTTAACAAATCTGGCAGGCTATGATTGCAAAGTGGCTTCAACAACATTTGATGATTCATAGCTTTGCTTAGGCCTTGTCTCATATAATATAGTGGAACTATACTAGATTCTAGCTCTGAATTCACCTTGGAGGTCTCTTTATTTCCTAGTTCCAGCCACTCTTCACAATATTCCTGAGGGAGATATGTGTCCAAAGGGGCAAAGGAAAACAAAGAAGCCCTTTAGTATTAGTCTGGTATGACCATATGGCCAGGTTTGCCAGGACAATGGTAGATATAAGGTGCAATTATCATAGCACATTTTTCACTCTCAAAGTATACCCATTTTGATGATATATCATATGGTTACCCTAATTATATACAGCAAGCATAGTCTCCCTTTCCCTGCAGCTCTGGAGGGAATATGGAATCACCAAAAGTCAGACAGACAAGGTGAGTGGTAGAGCATCAAAGAAAGGAACCAAAGTTGTTTATACCATGGAGTAGTAAAATTGGCAGCCAGCATTTTGCAATGCTTCTCAGAGTGGAAACAACACCTATACAGAGGGTTCTTAGGATGGAACTTGAATTTTCACAAATGTAGAGACTAAGGACAAATATGAAACTAGAAAGTAACATCCCAGAAAAGAAATGTTGTCAAGCAGGAAGGAGATGCTGGAAAGCCATGCAGATTGGATCAGTAGTTAAGAACTCTATTCTGACCAATAGTTAAGAACTATTATTATCTTTTCAGTACTAGTATATATGAAAAGATTTATTAAATGACAAATAGTTCTTATTCCAAGGTATGTTTTGTTGTTCTCAACAAATCTATCAGTTTCACAAAATCCTGAGTTGAATAAGCCTTAAGCAGGTTTGGTGGACCCAACATGAGTTTTACAATAATAATTCCAAAACCCGGAGTGGAGAAAATCAGATAATCAGCACTGGTAACAAAATGCTTTCTTAACATAGCTTATTCCTGTCTAGGCATGTCGTATGTTTCAGAAGTCCATGGTAATTCTATGCTTGTTATGATAACAGAGAGACACTTTTGCAGTTTTACCACCATGTAAGTAGAATGACATTTGGGGCAAAGATAAGGGAGACATGTCATGAGTAAGAAAATAGGTGCTGGTTCTGCAATGTCACTTGAGGACATTCTTGTGGCTTTTGACTTGTGGTTTAGTTTATTCCTTCTGGGTACTGCATTTGTGTGTCAGGTGAGCTGGGATGTGATTGGTTTTTATGGTTCTTACAAGTAATAAAATATTAACTGTAGTCAGTTTTGTTTTTGCTACCATAAGCCCCACACTTGCTCCTGCCATTAAGTATTTAGATGGCCCTGTGACCATGATGTAACTTCTCTAGGCCTGAGGTTCCTTATCTCAGGACATAAACAGAGCTTTGGATTTCATTAGATGCTATCTACAGTTCCTTATAGCTCTATGATTTTACTTTGTATTTCTAGGAAGGTATCTGTGTTTACAAATCTTAAGTTTATGTGACAAACCCCTGAGAAGGAGCACTATGTGTTCATCCAGGACAATACCTAAGACAAAAAGTAAATAAAAAATAAAACAGTGATTTCATACTTCAGGCAGCCTGGAAGAAGGTCTTTCAGGGAAGCCTCCCTTCTCTTCTCCCAACTCCTTCCTTCCTGTTAGAAAAGGCTAATTGGTCACATTCCAGGCGTCTCTGTGAACCATTTGCATTCCTGGATGGGATCATCATGCACTGAATACCATGTACATGGGTACAGCATGAATTCTTCTTACTTATACCCACAAGTCTCATCCTAGCTGTCTCTTGCATATTATCTTTCTCACTCATGCAGAAACAAATGAAAAACTGAGCTAGGTTCCATTGGCTTTCTTGCCCTCTTCTCTCTCTTGAGCACTGAAGTTCTTCCTACAGGACTCCTGTCCTTTTGGTATCCCTCTTTCTGGAACATGAGAAGATCCTGGTATCCAAATGTAGGCCACATGCCCCTATTAAGCATAGCAGAACATGGCATGGGCCTGGGGGATGGGAGTATGAGCTTTAAGGTCCAAGTGGGGTTACCATATAATATCTGGCAGCTCTACCTTAGTTATATAAGTGTTCTATACAACATTTCTATACAACATATTCTATGCAACATTTCCCTGAAACAAAAGAACCACTTTATGATTGTGGTCTGAATTGAAAACAAGTCCTGTTATTGGACAAAATTATAATAACTATGATATGATATTTCAGTATCAGCTCCAGGGCCAGGTCAATAATAGCCACTTATAAGGATTACTATTTAATCACATGTGAGCTGCTTCATTTATACAGTTGTGACAGCCCTGAAGAATGATTATACTCCTTACTTAATGGTTCCTATAATATCTTAGGTAATGTCACTAGAAGTTAAAAATTCAACATATTTTACCCCACAATATAAAATGTCTTGTATTTCACTTCAGAAAAGTAATTTTGGTATGTGTCACACCACACAGCATCCAGATCCAAATAAAACAGTTGTTCTTTCCATACATCTATGTCTTTGTCTTCATGAGTTAATACAGAAATCTAATTCTTTCTAATGGCTTAGGCTGGACTGCAGCAATTTCTGTTCTTATGCAACAGAGTGATTCTTTAAATACTTGGATATGTTTTTGCCATCTGAATTCTTATTGGTAAGAACCCAGAGCTTTGGGTCTGCTTTTCTCTTGCTTCTATAAAAGTTATTAGAGACCCATACCAATCAAGGTGCAAATTACATTTAAAACTGCTGGCCAGAAATGGTGGGTCATGCCTGTAATTCTAGCACTTTGGGAGGCCAAGGCAGAAAGACTGCTTGAGGCCAGGAGTTCAAGACCAGCCTGAGCAACATAGCAAGACCCATCTCTACAAAAAATCATGTGCCTATAGTCCTAGCTAGCTACTCAGATCACTTGAGCCAAGGAGTTCAAGGCTACAGTAAGCTATGATCACACTGCTGCAATCCAGCTTGGGCAATAGAGTGATACTCTTGTCTTTAAAACAAAAAGAAAAATTACCACAGTCTTTATGCATGTTGGCTTGGGAATCTCTCCATCTATTTGGATGGTCTTTGCCCAATGACAGATTCCTTGGCCTCCACCTCAATTCAGTTTCAGGCCTTGCTGGCTTTCTTTATCTATATCCATTTGGAAATTAGATCAATTTTTAGCTACTTTACCTCTCGTAGAGCTTGGCTTTAGGTGACTGTCTTCGGGTAAAAGCCAAAGAGCAAGTAAACCCATTGATGCAGCCCATTTAGGTCAGCCTTGTTGAGGGAAAAAACAGGGTAAAGAAGGGTGGAGAGAAAGGACAAATGGAAAGAATCCAGCACAATGGAGAACTCGATGTTGGGAATTTTGTTCTTCTTGAGGTTTTCCCTCATTTTGACTCTGAAGCATCCTTCTTTCACCCAGCAAACAGATCTCTTATAACCTCATTCTACAGGTTCCCTAGATAAGTTCAGACAGGTTGAAGTCCTAAGGTGACCGCACTGAGCATACCAAAATGGGACCTTACCTCACAAAGTGGTGATTCCCAAAGGTATATTTTTCTGAGCATGAGAATTCTTGGCTCTCACCGTGAATGAATTCTCTCTGCCTTTTACTCTTTCACTGTGAAGAAAACAACTGATATATATCCAATGCCAACAGACAAATTGCCGTGGTAGTTCCAAGATGGCTGTCCTATGGGTGTTCTTGAATGGCATGTAATTTTAGAGTAGTCTTTCTTTAATTTATTTGAGGACTATATACAAGCCATTGTGTTAAATGTTATGGGTTACTATGGACTGAATGCTTGTGTTCCCTACCTCTGAATTCGTGTGTTGACACCCTAACTCCCAGTGTGACTATATTCTGAGATACAGCCTATAAAGTGGTAACTAAAGTTAAATGAGGTCATAAGGATTGGACCCTGATCTGATAGGAATAGTGTCCTTAGGAGAAACAACACCAGGGTGACCACTCTCTCTCATGAACATGCTCTCTCTCTCTCTCTTCTCCTCCCTCCCTCCCTTCCCACACACACAGAAGAAAGGTCATGTAAGGACATAGGAAAAAGAAGCCTTCTGCAAGTCAGGAAGAGAGCCCTTACCAGAAACTAATTTGACTAGAACCTTAATCTTAGACTTTCCATCCTCCAGAACTGTGAGAAAATTGATTTTTGTTGCTTAAGTTATGCCATCTATGGTATTTTATTACAGCAGTGGAGTGAATATAGAGGTATAACAAAAACTATTGCCCTAGAGAAGCTTACAGTTCAGAGAGAATATACTCTGATTCCATTGGAGTGGAAGTGAGTACCTAAATACTACCTAATATTAGGCAGAATAAAATGAGAGTTAAAAAGGTGTTGCAATAAAAACGCCTGTGAAGGCTCAGGGGAGAGGAGTTAATTACAAGAATATGACAAAACGTTTTAGAGAGGACACAGCAGAAAAAGTTTTGGCTCTGTTCAGCCTGATATACCTCCTTAAACAGCCTGATATACCTCCTTAAATAGGTGATCCTGTCTCTACATTATACACCATGTTTTGACATGGACCACCTACCTCGTGTTCAACAAACCTATGGTTTGCATTGAACCTACCCATTTTCCAGTCTTCTGACCACTGACTTTAACACTGATTTTTCAACTTCTCCCATCTGAAAGATAGGATTCACAATAATATTTTCTTGGCCACAGCACTGGCTCACATAAACTGGGCTTCTGCCTCCTCATGCTGGAAATTGAGCTTAGGATCAATTTTGACTTTGGTCTTCCCTGCTGACATTCTCACTTGGTGCTACCATTTTCCTAGGTTTCTGCTGGACCCAGACAAGTTGGATCTTGAGAAAGGGAAATAGTTTAATGGAAAGAAAATGACGTTTCAACATTAAAAATGAAATCAACATTAAAACCTGAGGCACAACAAAAGCAAATCCAAAACTCTTGAAACAGTACCCTTTTATTATGGAAAGAAGAATAATGTGTGATTGAAATTTTTGCATACTTTGTACTCTGTGTTCTGAAATCTGCAATCAGAGTGTCAGAAGTTGTTGAAATGCCCACTATAATCTGTGAATTGTCTTACGTAGCTGTATTTCTTGTTTTGTTGACAGAGTTGGTAAGAGTTTTCTGCTTGTGTATTGTGAAAAGTATAAATTTTTTCTTTTTTTTTAATTACATTTTAGGTTTTGGGGTACATGTGAAAAACATGCAAGATTGTTGCATAGGTGCATATGTGGCAGTGTGATTTGCTGCCTTCCTCCTCTTCACCTATATGTGGTATTTCTCCCCATGCTATCTCTCCCCAACTCCCCACACCACGCTGTCCCCTCCACTCCCCAACAACAGACCCCAGTGTATAGTGCTCCCCTCCCTGTGTTCATGTGTTCCCATTGTTCAACACCTCTCTAGGAGTGAGAACATGTGATGTTTGATTTTGTGTTCTTGTGTCAGTTTGCTGAGAATGATGGTTTCCAGGTTCACCCATGTTCCTAAAAAGGACACAAACTCATCGTTTTTGATGCCTGCATAATATTCCATGGTGTATATGTGCCACATTTTTCCTGTCCAGTCTATCATCGATGGGCATTTGGGTTGGTTCCAAGTCTTTGCTATTGTAAACTGTGCTGCAATGAACATTCGTGTGCATGTGTCCATATAGTAGAACAATTTATAATCCTTTGGATATGTACCCAGTAATGGGATTGCTGGGTCAAATGCAATTTCTATTCCAGTTCCTTGAGGAATTGCCACACTGTCTTCCACAATGGTTGAACAAATTTACACTCCCACCAACAGTGTAAAAGTGTTCCTATTTCTCCACATCCTCTCCAGCATCTGTTGTCTCCAGATTTTTTAATGATCGCCATTCTAACTGGCATGAGATGGTATCTCAATGTAGTTTTGATTTGCATTGCTCTAATGGCCAGTGATGATGAGCATTTTTTCATATGCTTCTTGGCCTCATGTATGTCTTCTTTTGTAAAGCATCTGTTCATATCCTTCATCCATTTTTGAATGGGCTTGTTTGTTTGTTTGTTTGTTTTGTAAATCTGTTTTAGTTCATTGTAAATTCTGGATATCAGCCCTTTGTCAGATGGGTAGATTGCAAAAATTTTTTCCCATTCTGTTGGTGACCGATTCACTCTATTGACTATCTTTCACCATGCAGAAGCTGTGGAGTTTGATTAGGTCCCATTTGTCTATTTTGGCTTTTGTTGCCAATGCTTTTGGTGTTTTGGTCATGAAGTCCTTGCCTACGCCTATGTCCTGAATGGTTTGCCTAGTTTTTCTTCTAGGGTTTTTATGGTGGTAGGTCTTATGTTTAAGTCTTTAATCCATCTGGAGTTAATTTTAGTGTAAGGTGTCAGGAAGGGGTCCAGTTTCTGCTTTCTGTATATGGCTAGCCAGTTTTCCCAACACCACTTATTAAACAGGGAATCCTTTCCCCATTGCTTGTTTGTGTCAGGTTTGTCAAAGATTGGATGGTTGTAGATGTGTTGTGTTGCCTCCGAGGCCTCTGTTCTGTTCCATTGGTCTATATCTCTGTTTTGGTACCAGTACCATGCTGTTTTGATTACTGTAGCCTTGTAGTATAGTTTGATGTCCAGTAGTGTGATGCCTCCCGCTTTGTTCTTTTTGCTTAGAATTGACTTGGCTATGTGGGCTCTCTTTTGGTTCCATATGAAGTTTAAGGTGGTTTTTTCCAGTTCTGAGAGGAAAGTCATTGGTAGTTTGATGGGGATAGCATTGAATCTGTAGATTACTTTGGGCAGTATGGCCATTTTCACGATATTGATTCTTCCGAACCATGAACATGGAATGTTTCTCCATCTGTTTGTGTCCTCTCTTATTTCGTTGAGCAGTGGTTTGTAGTTCTCCTTGAAGAGGTCCTTTACATTCTTTGTTAGTTGTATTCCTAGGTATTTTATTCTCTTTGTAGCAATTGTGAATTGCAGTTCATTCTTGATTTGGCTCTCTTTAAGTCTGTTATTGGTGTATAGGAATGCTTGTGCTTTTTGCACATTGATTTTGTATCCTGAGACTTTGCTGAAGTTGCTTATCAGTTTCAGGAGATTTTGGGCTGAGATGATGGGGTCTTCTAGATACACAATCATGTCATCTGCAAATAGAGACAATTTGACTTCCTCCTTTCCTAGTTGAATACCCTTTATTTCTTTTTCTTGCCTGATTGCTCTGGCTAGACCTTCCAGTGCTATATTGAATAGGAGTGGTGAGAGAGGGCATCCTTGTCTAGTGCCAGATTTCAAAGGGAATGCTTCCAGTTTTTGCCCATTCTGTATGATATTGGCTGTTGGTTTGTCATAAATAGCTTTTATTATTTTGAGATAAGTTCCATCGATACCTAGTTTATTGAGGGTTTTTAGCATAAAGGGCTGTTGAATTTTGTCGAAGGCCTTCTCTGCATCAATTGAGATAATCATGTGGTTTTTGTCTTTGGTTCTGTTTATGTGGTGAATTACATTTATAGACTTGTGTATATTGAACCAGCCTTGCATCCCCGGGATGAATTCTACTTGATCCTGGTGGATAAGCTTTTTGATGTGCTGTTGTAATCGGCTTGCCAGTATTTCATTGAAGATTTTTGCATCTATGTTCATCATGGATATTGGCCTGTAGTTTTCTTTTCTTGAGTCTCTGCCAGGTTTTGCTATCAGGATGATGTTGGTCTCATAAAATGATTTGGGAAGGATTCCCTCTTGTTGGATTATTTGGAATAGTTTCAGAAGGAATGGTACCAGTTTCTCTTTGTATGTCTGGTAGGATTCGGCTGTGAACCCATCTGGACCTGTGCTTTTTTTGGGTGGTAGGCTCTTAATTGCTGCCTTGACTTCAGACCTTGTTATTGGTCTGTTCAGGGTTTCAACTTCTTCCTGGTTTAGGCTTGGGAGGAGGCAAGTGTCCAGGAATTTATCCATTTCTTCCAGGTTTCCTAGTTTATGTGCATAGAGTTGTTGTAATAATCTCTGATGATGGTTTGAATTTCTGTGGAATCTGAGATGATATCCCCTTTATCATTTTTTATTGCATCTATTTGGTTATTCTCTCTTTTCTTTTTTATTAGTCTGGCTAGTGGTCTCTCTATTTTGTTGATCTTTTCAAAAAACCAGCTCCTGGATTTCTTGATTTTTTGAAGGGTTTTTCATGTCTCTCTCTCCTTCAATTCTGCTTTTATCTTAGTTATTTCTTGTCTTCTGCTAGGTTTTGAGTTGTTTTGATCTTGCTCCTCTAGCTCTTTCAATTTTGACTTTAGGGTGTCAATTTTAGATCTCTCCTTTTTTCTCATGTGGGCACTTATTGCTATATATTTTCCTCTAGAGACTGCTTTAAATGTGTCCCAGAGATTCTGGTATGGGGTGTCTTCATTCTCATTGGTTTCGAAGAACATCTTTATTTCTGCCTTCATTTCATTGTTTATCCAGTCAACATTCAAGAGAAAGTTGTTCAGTTTCCATGAAGATGTGCGTTTCTGGGTTGGTTTCTGAATTCTGAGTTCTAACTTAATTGCACTGTGGTCTGAGAGACTGTTTGTTATGGTTTCTGTTCTTTTGCATTTGCTGAGGAGTGATTTACTTCCAATTATGTGGTCAATTTTAGAGTAGGTGTGATGTGGTGCTGAGAAGAATGTATATTCTGTGGATTTGGGTTGGAGAGTTCTGTAAATGTCTATTAGGTTTGCTTGTTCCAGGTCTGAGTTCAAGTCCTGGATATCCTTGTTAATTTTCTGTCTGGTTGATCTGTCTAATATTGACAATGGTGTGTTGAAGTCTCCCACTATTATTGTGTGGGAGTCTAAGTCTTTTTGTAAGTCTTTAAGAACTTGCCTTATGTATCTGGGTGCTCCTGTCTTAGGTGCATATATATTTAGGATCATTAGCTCTTCTTTTTGCATTAATCCTTTTACCATTATGTAAGGTCCCTCTTTGTCTCTTTTGATCTTAGTTGCTTTAAAGTCTATTTTATCAGAGATAAGAATTGCAACTCCCGCTTTTTTTCTGTTCTCCATTTGCTTGGTAAATCTTCCTCCATCCCTTTATTTTGAGCCTATGTGTATCCTTGCATGTGAGATGGGTTTCCTGGATACAGCACACCGATGGGTTTTGGCTTTTTATCCAATTTTCCAGTCTGTGTCTTTTGATTGGGGCATTTAGTTCATTTATGTTTAGGGTTAATATTGTTATGTGTGAATTTGATCCTGCCATTTTGATGCTAGCTGGCTGTTTTGCCCGTTAGTTGATGCAGATTCTTCATTGTGTTGATGCTCTTTACCATTTCGTGTGTTTTCAGAGTGGCTGGTACTGGTTGCTCTTTTCTATGTGTAGTGCCTCTTTCAGGATTTCTTGTAAAGCCGTTGTGGTGGTGATGAAATCTCTGAGTACTTGCTTGTTCAGAAAGGATTTTATTTATCCTTCACTTATGAAGCTTAGTTTGGCAGGATATGAGATTCTGGGTTGAAAGTTCTTTTCTTTAAGGATGTTGAATATCGGCTCCCATTCTCTTCTGGCTTGTAGGGTTTCTGCTGAGAGATCTGCTGTGAGTCTGATGGGCTTCCCTTTGTGGGTAACCCGACCTTTCTCTCTGACTGCCCTTAGCATTTTCTCCTTCATTTCAGCTCTGGTGAATCTGATGATTATGTGCCTTGTGGTTGCTCTTCTTGAGGAATATCTTTGTGGTGTTCTCTGTATTTCCTGGACTTGAATATTGGCCTGCCTTGCTAGATTGGGGAAGTTTTCCTGGATAATATCCTGAAGAGTATTTTCCAGCTTGGATGCATTCTCTGTGTCACATTCAGGTACACCTATCAAACGTAGATTAGGTCTTTTCACATAGTCCCATATTTCTTGTTGACTTTGTTCATTCCTTTTTACCCTGTTTTCTCTAATCTTGCCTTCTCATTTTATTTCATTCAATTGATCTTCGACCTCTGATATCCTTTCTTCTGCTTGGTCAATTTGGCTGTTGAAACTTGTGCATGCTTCGCAAAGTTCTTGTGTTGTGTTTTTCAGCTCCATCAATTCACTTAAATTCCTCTCTAAGTTGTCCATTCTCGTTAGCATTTTGTCAAATCTTTTTTCAAGGTTCTTAGTTTCTTTGCATTGGGTTTGAACATGTTCTTTTAGCTCACTAAAGTATCTTATTACCCACTATCTGAAGGCTGATTCTGTCATTTCATCACACTCATTCTCCATCCAGTCTTGTTCCCTTGCTGGTGAGGAGTTGTGATCCCTTGTAGGAAGAAAGGTGTTCTGGTTTTGGGTGTTTTCATCGTTTTTGTGCTGGTTTCTTCCCATCTTTGTGGATTTATCCACCTGTCAGCTTTGTAGTTGTTGACTTTCTGATTGGGTCTCTGAGTGGACGTTCTGTTTGTTGTTGATGAAGCTATTTCTGTTTCTTAGTTTTCCTTTTAACTGTCTGACCTCTCTGCTGTAGGACTGCTGAGGTCCGCTCCAGGTCCTGCTTGCCTGGGAATCACTTGCAGCAGCTGCCGAACCGTAAGGGTTGCCCCAGCTTCTTCTTCTGCTTTGTCCCAGAAGGATACCTGCCAAATGTCTGTCTGAGCTCTCCTTTATGAGTTGACTCTTTGGATATATGGGGGTCGGGAGCTGCTTGAGGAAACAGTTCTTTATATTAGCTCAAGTGATGAGCTGTGAGCCCCGTTGTTCATTCAGAGCTGCTGGGCTGGTAAATTTAAGTCTGCAGCAGCAGAACTCATAACCCCCCCACCTTTTTTTTCCCCAGGTGTTCTGTCCCAGGGAGTTAGGGCTTTATGAGTCTCAGCCGTACTGCTGCCCTTTTTTTTTTCTTCAGGGCTGCCCTGCCCACAAGGAGGCAGCCTAGTCACTCTCAGCCTGCAGAGGCTTCACTGAGCTGCTGTGGGCTCTGCCCAGCTGCCATGTGAACTTCCCTGCAGTCCTGTTTATATGGGTGTAGTTAGAGCTGCTTCCACAATGTTGGCCCACCTCTGCAATCACGGACTTTCTCTGTAATGGCGCATTGCCGTAGCAACAGCCGGCTGCCTCAGTAATGGTGGACGCCCCTCCCCCACAGAGCTGGACCATCCCAGGTTCAGCTGTGTTTGCTGTCAAACTCTCAAAAGAGAGCCTTTCCAATTGCTGTTTTTCTTTATTTTGCTTTTGTTTTTGTGGGGGTGGGACCAGCCAGACCTGATCTCCTGGCTCCCTGCCTCAGAGCCTTTTATTTTTTCATTGAAGGTTGGCTCTCTACCAGGCGACCTGGTCTCCTGTTGAATAGGTGCCGGGATCTGTGTGTTTTCCCATGTGGTGACCCACTGTGCCACTGAAACTGCAGCTCTGAGATTCGCAGCACTTTTTTTTTGCCCGGGAATCTTCTGGCCTGTTTCCCTGTTTCAGCTCCCCTTGCTGGCTAAGTGGGAACACAGTCCCATTTACACTGCTCTGGGAGTGGTTGCACTGGCTGAAACCATGGCTCTTAGATTCATGGTGCTTTTTTTGCCCAGGAATCTCCTGGTCTGGCTCCCTGTTTCAGCTCCCTTTGCTGGCTAAGTGGGAACACAGTCCTGTTTACTCTGCACCCAGAGCTGCTGCACTGGGAAGCAGGCAATACAGCCGCACCAGCCACACCAGCCACGCTGGTGACCCGTGGGCTCCTCTGCCTGTGAATCTCCTGGTCTGTGGGCAATAAAAATCCGTCTGGAAATGCGGCATCCACTCACCCTCTGCACTTTCATTCGGAACTGCAATCCTGAGCTGGATCTAACTGGCCATCTTTGACTGGGGACCGAAAAGTATTATTATTAAAAACCCTTCCTTTGATATCTGAACCACTTAGTAATACAATCTTAGTAATGAGAACCTTTATCTTAGCAATTCAAATGGTCAAGAAGTTTTGAAAGGGTTTATTGTGGCCATCACAAAGTGGTAGGTCCTGCCCTATGACCTAAGAAATTCTAAAATTTATAGTGATAATAGGGTGATACAGATTGATAATATACATTTTTAAAATTTCATCTCTGAGCAATGACTGGTAGGATTTTTAACTACTACTTTAAGCAATTAAATAATTTTCTTTTATGTTCTAAACCTAGGCAAACAGAGACATTGAAGGCCTTTAATACAATAGGGATTTGGGCATGTTATGTTATTAAAGTTGTAAAAGTGGAGAGTTCTTTAATCTCATTTGTTGAGTAGTCTCTCAGCAACTGCATAAATTATTAATTCTAAAACTGCATTGATGTGTTTATAACATACTGACGTGTGACAATAGCACAAAGGAAGGGGAAGAAATGGAGCTATATCAGAGCAAATTTTTATATACTATTAAAATTACAATGGTATTAATCTGAACTTGATTGCTAATGTTAAGACATTAATTGCAATCTCCAAGGAAACCACTAAGAGTATTTCTCAAAAAAATATAGTAAAAGAAACAGCAAGGGAATTAAAATTATATGCTAGAAAATATTTATTGGCTGGATGTGGTGGCTCATGCCTGTAATCCCAGCACTTTGGGAGGCCAAGGTGGGTGGATCATGAGGTCAAGATTCGAGACCAGCCTGGCCAATATGGTGAAACCTCATCTCTACCAAAAATACAAAAATAAGCCAGATGTGGTGGCACGTGCCTGTATTCCCAGCTACTCAGGAGGCTGAGGCAGAAGAATCGGTTGAATCCAGAAGGCAGAGGTTGCAGGGACATTGTGCCACTGCACTGAAGCCCGGGTGACAGAGTGAGATTCTGGCTCAAAAAAAAAAAAGAAAAGAAAAGAAAAAAATATTTAACACAGAAGAAAGAAGTAATAAAGGAATAAATATACAAAAAAGATGTAACACATATAGAAAACAAATAGAAACATATGTGTGCATGTGTCTTTATAATACAATGATTTATAATCCTTTGGGTATATACCCAGTAATGGGATTGCTGGGTCAAATGGTATTTCTAGTTCTAGATCCTTGAGGAATTGCCACACTGTCTTCCACAATGGTTGAACTAATTTACACTCCCACCAACAGTGTAAAAGTATTTCTATTTCCCCATATCCTCTCCAGCCTCTGTTGTCTCCTGATTTTTTAATGATGGCCATTCTAACTGGCATGAGATGGTATCTCAATTGGTTTTGATTTGCATTTCTCTGATGACTAGTGATGATGAGCTTTTTTCCATATGTTTGTTGGCTAGGTGAATGTAAACCTGCACATTGTGCACATAACCCCAGAACTTAAAGTATGATAATAATAATAAAGAAAACAAATAGAAAATAGCAGACATAAATCCTACCTCATTAGTAATTTTAACAAATGTAAACTAAACACGAATCAAATTTAGTAAACAAAACACTCCAATCAAAAGGCCAATAACTGTAGAATAAATAAAAACATGATCCAACTATATGCTGTCTACCATATAATGCACTTTAGATTCAAATGTGCAAATAGGTTGAAATAAAAAGATGGAAAAACATATAGCATGCAAATGGTAAACAAAAGGGAATGGGAACAGCTATATTGATATCAGATGAAATAGACTTTAAAACAAAAGTGTTACCAGAGGACTTTTCTAATAATAAAATGATCAATGTATTAGGAACATAAATAAATGGGTCAATTCAACAAACACAAAACTATTACAAATATATGCACTTAACAACAGAGTTCCAAAATACATGAACCAAAAATTGAGAGAATTGAAGAAGGCCTAAGACAATTCAACAATAATAGAGATTTCATTAACCCAGTTTCAATAATGGATAGAATCAATAGACTATCAACAAGAAAGCAGAAGATTTGAAAAATGCTATAAACCAGCTAGACCTAATAGACATCTGTGAACACTCCACCTCAAAGAGCAATGTACACATTCTTCACAAGTGCCCATGATATATTCTCCAGAAAACATCATATGTTAGGCCATAAAACAAGCCTCAATAAATTTTTCCTACAACAAAAATGGAATAAAATTTAAAAATCAATAAGAGAAGAAAATTTGGAAAATTCTCAGATATGTAGAAATTGAATGACATAATCCTAAATAATCGATTGGTCAAAGATGAAATCACAAGGGAAATTAGGAAATACTTTAAGATGAATAACAATGAAAGTACAATATATGGAACACAAGCTATACTTAGGAATTTCTAGCTCTAAAGACCTATATTTAAAAAGAAGAAAGATCTCAAGTAGAAAGCCTAAATGTCTGCCTTAATAAACCAGAAAAAGAAGAGTAAACTAAATTCAAAGCAAGTAGGAGGAAGAAAATAACAAAGATTAAAGTAGAAATAAATAAAACAGAAACTAGAAAAACAATAGAGAAACAGCAATGCTAGAAGTTGGTTCTTTGATATGATTCACAAAACTGATATATCTTTAGCTAGACTGAAAAGGAAAAGAGAAGGGAAGACTTAAATTCTATCATTAAGAATAAAGCAGGGGGTGGGGATCTACCTACCTTACAAAAACTAAAAGGACTGTAAGGGAATGAGTAATTGTTTGCCAATGAACTCAGTAGCCTAGATGAAATGTGTGTTATTCGTAGAAAGACAAACTAGTCAAACTGACTCGAAAATACATAGAAAATCTGAATAGATCCATAACAAGTAATGATATTGAATTTGTAATAATAATTAAAATTTTCCTATAAAAATCCCAGGCCCAGATGATTTACCAATAAATTCCACTCAACTTTTAAAGAATTAACACCAATCTTTCTCAAGCTCTTCCATTAAAAAATAGAATACTTCCCAATTCATTCATTACCATCATACCAAAATCAGACAGACTTCACAAGAGAAAAAATCTACAGACCAATATTCCTTATGAATGTAGATGTTACAACCATCAATAAAATACTAGCAAACCATGTCTAGTCATATAAAATATCCAGTGTTTTACACCATGACCAATTGGAATTTATTTTAAGAACACAAAGTCAGGTAAACATCTGAAAATCAACTAATATAATACCAATAGAATTTTAAAAAACAAAACCCACATGATCATCTAAATAAACACAGAAACAAATTGACAATTTCTAACATCCTTTCTTAATAAAAACTCAGCAAATTAGGAATAGAAGGAAATTTCCTCAACCTAACAAAAGACCATCCATGAAAAACCCACAGCTAATATCATACTTGATAGTGAAAATCCTAATATCGTTAGGATGGTAATACTCCCCTAAATGATCTGCAGATTCAAAACAATTTGTATCATAACTCCAGCTAGCATGTTTCACATAGATTGACAAGCTTATCATAAAATTCATATGGTAATACAAGTAATTCAGAATAACCAAAATAATCTTGAAAAAGAACAAAGTTTAAAGACTTACAGTTTCTGATTTCAAAACTTACTACAAAACTACACTAATGATAGTGCAGTACTGGCATAAGATTAAATATATAGATCAATGGTAAAGAATTGGGAATACAGGGGGAAAAAAGTCCTTCTATTTATGGTCAACTGGTTTTTAGCAACGCTGTAATATAATTCAATGAGAAAGGTAGTCATTTCAACGAATGGTCCTGGGACCACTGGATGCCCTTATACAAAAAAATAAAGTTGGACCCTTTCCTCATACACTATACAAAAATTATTTCAAAATGAATCATAAGCCTAAATGTAAGAGCTAAAACTATAAAACTATTAGAACAAAGCAGGAGTAAAAATCTTCCAGGAATGACCTCTTAGATATGATACCAAAAGTACATGCAACAAAAGAAGAAAATAAACTGGACATTAACAAAATTAAATTAAAAGCTTCCATGTTTCAAAGGACATCATCAATAAAGTGAAAAGACAACCCACAGAATGAGAAAAAACATTTGCAAATTATATATCTGATAAAGGTCTAATACCCAGAATAAAGCACCCTTACAACTCAACAATAAAAAGACAAAAAATTCAATTAAAGAATGGGCAAAGGAATTGAATAGACATTTCTTCAAACAAGACAAATAGTCAGTAAGTATATGAAAAGATGTTCAGTGCCATTAGTCATCAGAAAATGCAAACTGAAGACAATGAGATACCCATTTTACACCCAATAGTATGACTATAATAAATAAGATAGAAATAACAAGTATTGGCAAGGATGTGAAGAAATTGGAAACCTCATACACTACTGTTAAAACGTAAAATAGTGCAGCTGCTTTGGAAAACAGTTTGGCAGTTCATCAAAAGTTAAATGTGGTTACCTAAAGACCCATCGTTTTCACTCCTAGATATATACTGATGAAAACTGAAAATATGTCTATGGACAAACTTGCACAGATGTTCACAGTAGCATTATTCATAAAAGCTAAAATGTAGACAACTCAATTGCCCAACAACTAATGAATGGTTAAACAAAATGTGATATAACCAGTTAATGAAATATTACAAGGCTATAAAAATAAAGGTATCAGTACAAACTACAACACAGATGAACTTGGAAATATTAGGCTGGTTAAAGACTCCAGACACAAAAGGCTATATATAATTCCATCTTTATGAACTATCCAGAATAGGCAAATCCATAAAGACAGAAAGTAGATAAGTGGTTTCCAGAGATTGGTGGTAGGGGAGAATGGCGAGTATATGCTAATGAGTATGAGGTTTCTTTTGGGGCTGATTAAAATATTCTAAAATTAGACCTTGGTGATTGTACAACTCTGCAAATACACTAAAACCCACTGCATTGTACGATTTTAAAGGGTGAATTTTAAGGTATGTAATTTATGTCAACAAAGCTGTTATTTATTAAATACCTGGCCTACATTGGACATTTAATAAATGTAGGTTGGTTTTATTCCCATCAACCTCAATTCAAATTACAGAGCTGTTGCTATTTCCTGCTGAGGGTTTTACACCTTTTATCTTCTCAGTCCTTGCAGTGGCCAGATGGGACCACCTAATGATTGCCAGTGAAGGAATTGGAAACAGCTGCCCAGATTGTTGGGCTAGGGAGAGGAGCTGTGGCAAAGCATGGTAAACCCAAAAGTGGGGAAGAGATTCAGGATCTCACTAGAGGTTGTTTAGACAATAAGCTTGGGGAAAGGGTAGAGGATAAACATTGAGGTAAGAGACCAGTGGCCTGTGATCCGGAGGCACCTCAATTCAGTTGACAGCTTCTTATATCCCTCTTTCTGAGTTTCATTCAGCTGCCAGCTTGATTTCTTAGAGAGCTAGGGCAGGTGTCCTACTGCTTGTACTCACAGATATTTAGTCATTTTCCTCCTGGGAAACTGTATTTTATATGAATAATTATGTTACTGAGCACAGCCAGGAAAAACAAAGGAGAGTTGAGATTTCAAACTACCCTGAATACGAGTGAAAAAAAGACGGTTGAGATTTATTGGGCATATTAGCAACAGGTAAACTAAATATAACTGTATTAATGGGCTGTATAAGTTTCTTTTAATTTTTAATGTTTCATGGGTATGTAGTAGGAGTATGTATTTATAGGGTACATGAGATATTTTGATACAAGCATGCAATGCACAATAATCACATCAGGGTAAATGGAGTATCCATCACTCAAGCATTTATCCTTTCTTTGTGTTACAAACCTTCCATTTATAGTCTTTTAGTTATTTTTTAAATGTACAATCATGCATAATCACCTTATTTTACTATAAAATCGTAGATCTTATTCAGTCTAACCATATTTTGGTATCCATTAAATATCCCAACTTCCCCAATCCTAAACTCCTTCCCAGCCTCTAGTAACCATTATATCCATGGTAACCATTATATCCATTGTATTCCATTGTATATCCATTGTATCCATTGTATCTCTGGTAACTCTCTATATCCATGAGTTCAATTGTTTTAATTTTTAGCTCCTACAAATGAGTGATAACATGTGAAGTTTGTCTTTCTGTGCCTGGCCCATTTCACTTGGCATAGTGGCCCTCAGTTCTATCCATGTTGTGGCAAATGACAGAATATTGTTCATTTTTATGGCTGAATAGTATTCCATTGTGTATAGGTGCCACATTTTCTTTATCCATTCATCTGTTGATGGACACTTAGGTTTCTCTCAAATCATGGCTATCGTGAATAGTACTGCAATACACATGGAAGTGTAGATATCTCTTTGATATATTGATTTCCTCTTTTTTTTTTTTTTTTTTTTTTTTTTGGCTATATACCTAGCTGCCTAGCAGTGGCACTGCTGGTAATTCTATTTCTAGTTTTCTGAGGAACCTCCATACTGTTCTGCATAGTGGCTGTACTATTACATTTACACCAACAATATACAAGGGTTATCTTTTCTCTGCGTGCTCACCAGCACTCATTATTGCCTTGTTTTTGCATAAAAGCCATCTTAACTGGTGTTATCTCATTGTAGTTTTGATTTGCATTTCTATTGAGCGTCTTTTATATGTCAGTTTGCAATTTGTATATATTCTTTTGAGAAAAGCTGTTGACATCTTTTGCCCATTTTAAAATCAGATTATTACATTTTTCCCTTTGAGTTATTTGAGCTTCTTGTATATTCTGGTTAGTAATCCCTTGTCAGATAGATAGTTTGCAAATATTTTCTACCATTTAGTGAGTTGTTTCTTCACTTTGTTGATTCCTTACTTTGCTATACAGAAGATTTTTAACTTGATATGATCCTATTTGTCCATTTTTGCTTAGACTGTCTGTGTTTATGGGGTATTACTCAAGAAATCATTGCCCAGTCCAATGCCCTGGATAGTTTTCCAATGTTTTCTTGTAAGAGTTTTGTATTTTGAGGTCTTAGACTTAAGTGTTTAATCCACTTTGATTTTATTTTTGTGTATGGTGAGAGATAAGGGTTGAATTTCTTTCTTTTGTATATAGATACTCAGTTTTCCCCGCATATTTTATTGAAAAGACTACCTTTTCCCCAATGTATGTTCTTGGCATTTTTGTCAAAAATGAGTTCACTGTAGATTTATAAATTTATTTCTGGGTTCTCTGTTCTGTTCCTTTGGTCTATGTGTCTGTTTGTTTGCAGGAACCATGGCGTCTTAATTACATTAGCTCTGTAATATAATTTGAAACTGGTAATAAAATTCCTCCAGTTTTTTTCTTTTTGCTCAAGGTGGCCTTGGCTATTCTGGGTCTTTTGTGGTTCCATATAAATTTTAGGACTTTTTTTCCTATTTCTGTGAAGAATGTCATCAATGTTTTCACAGGGATTGCAATGAATCTGTAGATTGCTTTGGGAAATATGGACATTTAAACAATATTCTTTCAATCCATGAAGATGGAATATTTTTCTGTTTTTTGTCTTCTCAGTTTCTTGTGTCAGTGTTTTATAGTTTTTATTGTAGAGATCTTTTACTACTTTAGTCTATTCCTAGGTATTTAATTGTATTTGTAGTTAATGTAAATGGGGTTACATTCTTAATTTCTTTTTCAGATTGTTCATTGTTGGCATATAGAAATGCTACTGACTGACTTGAACCACAGGAGTTCCAGAACAGCCTGGGCAACATGGAAACACCTGATTTCTATAAAATATACAAAAATTAACCAGGCATGGTAATGCATGCCTGTGCTCTCAGCTACTCAGGAGGCTGAGGCAGGAGGATAGCTTGAGCCCAGGAGGATCAGCCATGATCACACCACCACACTCCAGCCTGAAGGACAGAGTGAGACCAAAACCAAAGACACATTGTAGTAAGAAAATTACATATATCTGATGAAAATTCATGAGAAAATTGTCAACAAAATACTAGCAAACTAAATTAAACAACACATTAAAAAGATCATTCATCATGACCATGACCGTCATGGGGTAAAGTGGGATTTATCCTATGAATGCAAGGATGGTTCTACATACACAAATCAATTAATGTGATGCATCACATTGACAGAATGAAGGACAAAAACCATATAATCATTTTAATAGATGATGAAAAAGCATTTGATAAAATTCAACATTTCATAAAAACCTTCACAAAACTGGATACAGAAGGAAGATACCTCAACACAATAAAAACCATTTATGACAGACCCATAGCTAGTATAATACTGAATGAGGAAAGACTGAAAACCTTTCCTCTAAAATCTGAAACAAGAATGTTCACTTTGACCACTGTTATTCAGCATAGTACTGAAAGACCTAGCTAGAGCAAACAGACAAGAGAAAGAAATAAAGGGCATCCAAAATGAAAAGGAAGAAGCCAAAATCTCTTGTTTTCATAATGATCACACCACTTCACTCCAGAGTAATATTGGCCTCATAGAATGAGTTTGGAAGTATTCTCTCTCCTTCTATTTTCTAGAATAGTTTGAGTAAAATTGGTCTTAGTTTTTTGTTTTTGTTTTCTTTGAGACAGAGTCTTGCTCTGTCACCAGGTGCCAGGCTGGAGTACAGTGGCAGGATCTTGGCTCATTGCAACCTCCACCTCCCAAGTTCAAGCAATTCTCCTGCCTCAGCCTCCTAAGTAGTTGGGACTACAGGTGCACACCACCACACCCAGCTAATTTTTGTATTTTTAGTAGAGACAGCGTTTCACCATGTTGGACAGGATGGTCTTGATCTCTTAACCTCATGATCAGCCCACCTTGGCCTCCCAAAGTGCTGGCATTACAGGCATGAGCCACCGCACCCCACTGGTCTTAGTTCTTTAAGTGTTTGGCAGAATTCAACACTAAAGCCATAAAATCCCATGCTTTTCCTTGCTGGGAAACTTTTTATTATAGCTTCCATCTCATTACTTGCTATTGGTCTGGTCAGGTTTTAGATTTCTTCATGGTTCAACCTCAATAGGCTGTATATGACTAGAAAGTTTTCCATTTCCTCTGGTTTTTCAATTTATTGGCATATACTTGCTCATAATAGTCTCTAATGGTCCTTTGAACTTCTGTGGTATTGATTGTAATGTCTACTTTTTCATCTCTGATTTTATTTATTTGGGTCTTCTCACTTTTTTCTTATCCTAAATAAAGGTTTATAAATTTTATCTGTTCAAAAAATCAACTTTTCTTTTCATTGTTTTTTGTATTGTCCTTTTCATTTCCATTTCATGTATTTCTGCTACTAATACAGCATTTTGTTCACTTTTGCTTTTTTAGAAAAGCAAAAATAATGATACATCATCAGGGTGTTTTTGAAATTTTTCTTCTACTTTGATGTAGGTATTCATTGCTATAAATTTTCCTCTTAGTACTTATTTTGTTATATCTCATAGGTTTTGATATGTTGTGTTTCCATTTTCATTTGTTTCAAGATATTTTAAAATTTCTCTCTTAACTTCTTCATTGATCTTCTGGTATTCAGGAGCATATTATATAATTTCCATGTATCTGTATAGTTTCCAAAGTTCTTATCAATTTCTAGTTGTCTTCTATTGTGGTCAGAGAAAATACTTGATATTATTTCTATTTATCTGAATTTTTAAATATGAGTTTTGTGGCCTATCATTATGGTCTATCCTTGAGAATGATCCATATGCTGAGGAGAAGAATCTATATTCTGTAGCTATGGATGAAGTGTTCTATAAATATCCATTAGGTTTATTTGGTCTATAATACAGATTAAGTCCAATGTTTCTTTGCTGATTTTCTGTTTGGATGATCTAATTGGTATTCAATTAGGAAAAGAGGAAATCAAATGGTCTCTATTTGCAGATGACATGATTGTATATTTAGAGGACCCTATCATCTCAGTACATCTCCTTAAACTGACAAGCAACTTCAGCAAAGTCTCAGGATATAAAAATCAATGTGCAGAAATCACAAGCATTTCTATACACCAATAGCAGACTAACAGAGAGCCGAATCATGAGCAAACTCCCATTCACAATTGCTACGAAGAGAATAAAATACCTAGGAATACAATTTCAAAAGGATGTAAAGGACCTCTTCAAGGAGAACTACAAAACACTGCTCAAGGAAATAAGAGAGGACACAAACAGATGGAGAAACATTCCATGCTCATGGTTAGGAAGAATCAATATTGTGAAAATGGTGATACTGTCCAAAGTAATTTACAGATTCAACATGATCCCTATCAAGCTACCAATGACCTTCTTCACAGAACTGGAAAAAACCGCCTTAAACTTCATATGGAACCAAAAGAGAGCCCACATAGCCAAGACAATCCTAAGCAAAAAGAACAAAGCCAGAGGCATCGCACTACTTAATTTCAAACTATACTACAATGCTACAGTAATCAAAACAGCACGGTACTGGTACCAAAACAGAGATATAGATGAATGGAAAAAAACAGAGGCCCTGGAGGCAATGCCACACATGTACAAGCATCTGATCTTTGAGAAACCTGACAAAAACAAACAATGGGGAAAGGATTCCCTGTTTAATGTATGGTGTTGGGAAAACTGGCTAGCCATATACAGAATGCAGAAACTGGACCCCTTCCTGACACCTTACACTAAAATTAACTCCAGATGGATTAAAGACTTAAACATAAGACCTAAAACCACAAAAACCCTAGAAGAAAATCTAGGCAACACCATTCAGGACATAGGCATAGGCAAGGACTTCATGACTAAAACACCAAAAGCAATGGCAACAAAAGCCAAAATAGACCAATGGGATCTAATTAAACTTAAGAGCTTCTGCACAGCAAAAGAATCAATCATTAGAGTGAACTGGCAACCAACAGAATGGAAAAAAAATGTTTGCAATCTACGCATCTGACAAAGGGCTAATATACAGAATCTACAAAGAACTAAAGCAGATTTACAAGAAAAAAGCAAACAAACCCATTCAAAAGTAGATGAAGGACATGAACAGACACTTTTCAAAAGAAGACATTTATGCAGCTGACAAACATATGACAAAAATGCTCATTATCACTGGTCATTAGAGAAATGCAAATCAAAACCACATTGAGATACCATCTCACACCAGTTAGAATGACAATCATTAAAAAATCTGGAGACAACAGATGCTGGAGAGGATGTGGAGGAAAAGGAACACTTTTACACTGTTGGTGGGAGTGTAAATTAGTTCAACCATTATGGAAGACAGTGTGGCAATTCCTCAAGGATCTACAACTAGAAATACCATTTGACCCAGCAATCCCATTACTGGGCATATACCCAAAGGATTATAAATTGTTCTATTATAAAGACACATGCACATGTATGTTCATTGTTGTGCTGTTTACAATAACAAAGACCCGGAACAACCCAAATGCCCATCGATGATAGACTAGACAGGGAAAATGTGGCACATATACACCATGGAATACTATGCAGCCATAAAAAAGGATGAGTTCGTGTCCTTTGTAGGGACATGGATGAACCTGGAAACTATCATTCTCAGCAAACTGACACAAGAACAGAAAGCCAAACACCACATGTTTTCACTCATAGGTAGGTGATGAACAATGAGAACACTTGGACACAGGGAAAGGAACAACACTCACTGGGGTAAGTGGGGGATTGGAGGGAGGGGTAGGGGAGGGACAGCATGGGGTGGGAGGTTGAGGAGGGATAACACCTGGAGAAATGACTGATGTAGGCAATGGGGGGATGGAGACAGCAAACCATCATGGCATGTGTACCTATGCAACAATCCTGCAGGATGCAGCATGTGCACATGTACCCCAGAGCCCAAAGTACAATTAAAAGAAAAAAGAAAAAAAATAGCAGAAAGCTTTCCAAATCTGGTGAAATACATACATATGCAGGTATAGAAAAGTTAAAAGTCTCCAATCAGATTCAATACAAACAAGACTACACCAAGACATTATAATCAAACTGCCAAAAATCAAAGACAAAGAAAGGATCCCGAAAGAAGCAAGAGAAAAGAAGCAAATTATATTTAAGGGATTTCTGAAAAGTCTGTCAATGGATATCTCAGCAGAAACCTTATAGACCAAGAGAGAGTGAGATAATATATTCAAAGTGTTGAAGGAAAAAAACTGCCAACCAAAAATCCTGTATCTGGTAGAGGTATTCTTCCATAATAAAGCAGAGGTAAAGACTTACCCAGACAAACAAAACACCTGAGTTTATCACCCAGAGACCTGCCTTTTAAGAAATGCTAAAAAGGGTTCCTCAAACTGAAAGAAAAATATGCTTATTAGTAACACAAAAAAATATATAAAAGTATAAAGCTAGTTAGTAAAGCAAATTCTTGTGAAAGCTAGTAAAAAAGTCATCAAGGAAATGCAAATTAAAAGCACAATGAGATATTACTTCACACCTATTACAGTGGTTATTAGCAAAAAAGACAAAAGATAAGCATGGACAAGAACATGTAGAAAAGAAAACCCTTGTACACTATCACTGTTGGTGAGATTATGAATAGTACAGCCATTATGGAAAATAGTATGGATATTGTTCAAAAAATTAAAAATTCAACTATCATATGATCCAGCAATCTGACTACTGTGTATATATCCAAAGAATATGAAATCAATATGTCAAAGAGATACTTGCACCGTCCTGTTCATGCTGCAACATTATTCACAATCGCCAAGATACTGAATCTACCTAAGTGTTTATCAATGAATGAATGGATAAAGAAAACATATACATACATAATGAAATACTATTCGATCTTAAAAAGGAAGGAAACCCTGTCACATGTGACACCATGGATGGCCCCAGAGGACATAGTTAAGTGAAATAAGCCAAGCACAGAAGAAAAAATACCATATGGTCTCATTTATATGTAGAACTTTTGGAAGTCAAACTTACAGAAACAGAGAAAACAGTCACTACCTGAGGCTGAGGAGGTTATATAGATTGAGGAGATATTGGTCAAAAGACAAAAAATTTCAGTTAGGAAGAATAAGTTTAAGATATCTATTGTTCATTATGATGACTACAGTTAATAACAATATATTGTATAATTGAAAATTGCTAAGAGAGTATATTGGAAGTGTACTCACCACAAGAAATAAGTATGTAAGATACTACATATGTTAAATAGTTTTATTTGCCATTATATGATATACACATATATTAAAACATCATGTTATATACCACAAGTATATATACATATATTTCACTTGTCCGTTAAAATATATAAATTAAAATTTTTTTTTAAGTTCTTTGCTTTTCACCCAGGAGCCTTGTGTCTTCTGCCAACATTCCTGAAACTATGTCAGGCTTAGATGTTAGCATGCAAGTCGGGTTAAATCTCAGATCCCATGAAAAGCAGGGAAAAGAATGATGGTAGGAAGTTTCTACTCTAGTTATGGCTAGTATTTAAGTAATTATTATACAGCACCCATCCAACTTGAAGTTTAACTTTATTTAACATAATCTATGTATAAAAAGATTTGTATTTCTCCTATTGACATAACTTTGATTTCATTTATTGCAAACTTGGGCCATTATGTCAAATATAGAGCATCCTCCATGTCCTATGCTATATTACAAAGCATTCTGACATCAAGTAACAGTAAAAACCACTCTGTTCAAATTGGTTTTTCCCTATCCCTGAGTTTCTCCCCCAACTACAGGAAGGAGAATATAGAAATAATTGTCTCATCTGCCTCTACCTCAGTAGAAATATTACTAAAATATAGTTATAAATATGACAAATTACATGCAAAACCCAACTAGAAATTTCTAGTAAGCACTTGGATGCTACTTGGAGAAAATGTGAGAACTAAAAATATGGTAATTTGAATATCAGTCACAAGTTTGGCTAAGATATACCACTTTATTTTTCTACATTTCAACTTTCCAATCCTGAGCCTCCATTGCACTGGCTGACAGGAAAATTGATCTCTGCCATTCTTGGGGATATCCTTCTTCCTGGGTTGTACTATAATTTCAGTATCTTTCACAGTGCGAGGGTAAGAAAGGGAATTTAAACATTTCTCACTGAAGTCTGTTGCCCTATATCCAATGGTCTCTACAATTCTAGATGTGCTCTGCTGCTTTTATGCCAGTTTAGTAGCTGTGGATCTTTTTTAGGCTGCCTGTGTCCTGTCTGCCTAAATGCTCCAAGAGTCATTTTTCTCTGGCTGCTCTCTTTCTCTCTGCTGTCACCCTAGTGGCAGTAGCTAATGTGCCAGTGCCTTATCTTGGGACCCCAAAGAATTCATTTTTATCTCCTATCCTCAGTCTAAGAAGTTGCTATTTTAATCTGAGGTAGATCTCTGTACTTTCATGTTTCTTTTGAAACATGCCATTTATGCATAGGAAACGTCTCCCTTTCTTTTAACGTCCCCTTTCAGTTTTCCTGAGTGCTTACGCTTTTGGAATGCAACAACCAAGAATTGTGGAGTATTTCTGCTTTTTGTTCATCTGCGTACCTCCTCCAAGGCAATGATCACAGAAGAGGGAAAATACAGAGATGGAAACTCCATAGATTCATATCTCAAAATAGTTTTCAGACACACAGATTGCATCAGAAGCTGAGTAAAGGCAAAGTCATAAAAATTAATCAAATATTTTTTAATCTATTACATAAAAATCCAAAGGCCCATCTTGCACTTTAAACTGTACTTCTGCCATTCAATTTTTCTATTTCAGTCCGTGGTGATTTTATTTCCTTCTAAACTCATGGAAACTAATTGCTACTATTTTCATTTTGCAGTAATAATCAAGTGCTACCTTGTCACTTAGTTTGTTCTCCAAGTATACTGAGGTTTCACCTATAATTTTTTATGTTGCCCAACTAATATGTATTCATTACAAAGAATTTGGGGATTTAACTTTGTGCCATGGCAGGCAAATTATTTAAACTAATGCTCATACTGAAAACATCAAAAAATAATCAATAAAATAGGTTTTAATTTCCTTAAGAGTACTGAAGAATTGAAAAGATTTTAAGGAACTAGCAGGCCAAAATTCAAGGGAAGGCTGAAATTCAAAGAAAAAAAGCCATTAACACCAAAGCCACTTTAGGCCTGAAGGCTCTGTCCTTTCTGCATAACTTGAATTCCCTTTTGGCAAACTTGCAGGGTGGTGGAGATAGAAGTCAAATCCAAATGGGAAGAGAGAGTTTAGTAGAAGATTTTCCCAAATTAAATTGTAACCCAAAAAGCTATACCCTTAGGGTCTAAGGTGTGTACCCAGATGTAATTCAAGTTAAGGATCTTGAGATGTAGAGATTATCTCTGATTAACTAGGTGGGCCCAGAGTCATCACAAGGGACCTTATAAGAGGGAAAATCAGAGTCAGAAGTAAGAGACATGATGGTGGAAGCAGAGCCTGAATGATGTGAGAAAGGGGCCAAAGTATACAGGCAGCCTCTAGAAGCTGAAAAAAGGAAACAGATTCTCCCGTAGAGTCTCCAGAAAGAATGCAGCCTGGCAGAAACCCTGATTGCAAACTTCAGGACTGTAGCAGGATATACATGTATTGTTTTAACCCATTAAGTTTGTGGTCATTTGTTACAGCAGCAATAGGAAACATATACATTATAGGTCTAAAAGAATCCCCACAAATAATTGTCACAAACATGAGCCATACACTGCCAAAATAGCAAGTGTGGAAAAACACAAGGCACAATGAATGAAACCAGCAGAAACAACAGAAGAAATAGATGCACAAAGTATTCAGACATAAGAATCATCAGATGCAAATCTGAAAACCCTCTATGCCTACTATGTTTAAAGAAACACAAGATAAATAGAAACTTTCTGTAGAGAAAGGTAAAAATCAGACCCCAAATGACCAATTAGAAACTTACAGAAATAAAAAATAAAATACATAGTAACCACAATTTAAAATGTAATGGATATGTTTATCAGCAGATTAGAGCCAGCTGAAGAAAGAATAAATAAAAATATTAAAAAATTATCCAGAATACATCATATAAAACAAAAAGACAGCCAGGCGCAGTGGTTTATGTCCATAATCCCAGCAGTTTAGTAGGCCAAGGCAGGCAGATCACCTGAGGTCAGGAGTTCAAGACCAGCCTAATCAACATGGTGTAATGCCGTCTCTACTAAAAATACAAAAATTAGCCAGGCATGGTTGTGGGCCCCTGTAATTCCAAATACTTAGAAGGCTGAGATAGAAGAATCACTTGAACCCAGGAGGCAGAGTTTGCAGTGAGCCGAGATCATATCATTGCACTTCACACTAGGTGAAAAAGCAAGACTCTGTGTCAAAAAAAAAAAGGATATAAAATGTGAAAGAAAAATTTTAAAACATTCTAATATACATGTATCAGAATCCCAGAAGGAAAGAAAAGAAAGAATAAATAGAGGCAATACAGTATTTGAAAAAAATATGGCTAAGAATTTTCCATAACTCATGAAAGACAACAATTCCCAGATTTAAATAGAACAAATTGGACAAATAAAAAGAAATCACCATCTAGGTACATCACAGTGAAAATGCAGAACACCAAAGATAATGTCTTAAAGGGAGCCAGATGTAAAATATCACATTCAAAAGCACAACTGTTATGCTTATGACTGATTTTTTGAGTAACCATGGAAGACAGGAGACATCTTTGACTGTTCTTAAAGGCAATAACTGCCAACTTGGAATTCTACATACCAAGAGAAAACATTTTTGAGAGTGAAGGTAAAGTAAAAACAATCAGAGACATAAAAATCAAGAGAGTGCAACTAGCAGTCCTACACTAATGAAAATTTTAGAGGATGTACTGCAGGCAAAGGAAAGTAATTTCACAGAAGGTGTGAGATACAAAAAGGCATAAAGAGCAAAAAAAAAAAAACTGCATATATGTGGGTAAATTTAAATGAATAATGATTTAAAAGAGATAAAATAATGTGAGATAAAGAAAGTTATAATACAGAATTAAAATATTCAATAACATATAAGTTAAGGTGGGAGAAAATGATCTTGATGTGTTCTAAGAAACTTACATTATTCTGGAGGAATGTAAAGGTATTGATTAACTCTACACTTTGAAAAAGTTAGTTATAAATTATTAAATTTCTAGTATTGCCACTAAGAAAACAGGAACCTAATGGATAACTTCCAAACTAGAAGCAAAATGAATTAAAAAGATTGCTTTTAAGTGACCAAAAAGAAGGCAAGAAAGGAGAGAAAAAGAAACATAGAAAAGATGGAAAAAGTAAAAATCACAAAATAACATGATAGCTGTAATACACAATGCTGTAGGTAAAAAACATAGATTCAGGCTGAGTAAAATTACAAAATATAACTACTATATGGTGTTTACATAAAACACATTTAAACAATGACTCAAATAAAATAATTATTAAAAATACCATACAAATATTAAATTCCTCCCCAAAAAGCTAGTGCAGCTGTAACTATATTAATCTCAAACAAATAAATGCAAAGGCAGAAAGCATTATTGAAGATAAAGGGGAACATTTCATTATGAGAAAGCTGTAGTTGGCCAGAAAGATACAAGCACTTTAAATTCATACAATGCCAATAACATAGTCTCACAATGTGTAAAGCAAAATTTCATTAAATCTAAAAGCATAATGGAACATTTTTAATGCACCTCTCAAAAATGTATATAAAAGAATACAAAATAATCCATGAATATACAGCAGACTTGAATACAATGAGCAAGCTCGACCTAAATAAAAGATTATTGCTGAATATACACAGTATTTTCAAGCACACATGGAATGTTCTACAAAATTGAGCTATAAAGCAGGTCTCAACAAATTTAACATGATTAAAATCATACAGAGAATACTCTCTTGCCACAGTAAAATTAAGCTGGAAATCAATAACCAACAATAGTCAAAACAGAGAGACCAAATGTGGGCACCGCTTAAGTCCTGTTGGAGAAGATCAGAACTTGGAAAAAATGGTCAAGCCATTGGCAGTGAGGATAGAAGGTGGAAAATATAGGATATATTTAGAAAGCGAAACAGCTACAGCAATGTAGGATGCATAGTGGATAGTAGGGCCATCAAGTAGAACTGGAAATACTTGTAAAGAGGTTGGAGAGAGAAATGAGTTCGATTTGTCTGCAGAACTAGTCAAAAATTATGTTTCCTTCCAGTCTTATTCCTATATATTTCCTTATTTAACACAATAATAATAGTAATACTATTATTTAATAATATAATTTATATTCCTTATTTTTACTTAATATATAACACAGACATTTGTACATGTGATCACATACACTTGATAAAATGGTAATATAATATTCTTTCCAGATAATATCATAGTTTACTTAGCCAGTCTCTAATTGCTGAACAGCCTTTGAAAGAACATTTTGATTAAGTTTTATGAACAAAGTTTTAATAAAATATTTAGGATTACTTCTTTAGGATATATTCAAGGAAATTAGGATGGGCATTGTGGCTCACACCTGTAATCTAGCACTGTGGGAGGCTAAGGCAGGAAGATCACTTGAGGTCAATAGTTCAAATGCCAGCCAGGGCCACATAGCAAGACACTGACTCTCATTAGAAAAGGAAAAAAAAAAAAAAAGAAGTGTAATTACTAGGTCAAAAGACATAAACATTTTTAGGGCATTTGACACATTGCCAAAATGTCGTCTACAAGATTTGTATTGATTTACATTTCCATCGGCAATAAATGAAGTCTCATTAATAATATTAGAAACCACATTATCAATTGTTAAAAATCTGTTTAATTCATACTTATGAAAAATAGAAAATTGTCTTAATTTAAAGTTTTCTGATTACTATGAGGAAGAACATTCCCCGTATTTGCTGGAGACATGTTTTCTTTTCTGTGAATTCATCCCTTTGTATATCAATTTAAGTCTTAGTATTTTACCAAATTTATATCAAAATTACCAAATTAATTGTGATTTCTTTTTCTTCCAGGCTTATGTTTGTCTCCTAATTTTAACTGCGGGTTTTTTTGGAGGGGGGATAAACAGAAGTTTTTAACAATCACACGGGTAAATATTTATTTACTTTTTTCATTACTTTTTGGCTGCCTTCTTCTAAAAATTTGACGAATACTATTCCTTTTCCTATGTTTTGATTTGTTTTTAGATATGTAACTCAAACCATCTGAAATTGATTTTGATGCTTGATGTGAAGTGAGAATCTATGCTTTTCCCCCAAAATTGCTAAACAATTGCTGCAACATAATTTATTGAATAACTCTATATTTTTCTCTTGATTATATGTCTTTTATGTACATTGGATTCATATTATATTCAAGTTTATTTCAGGGCTATCTTGCACCAAAAGGTATAAAGGTATTTATAACTGCACTGTTAAAATGTGCTTTAATATCTAGTAGATATTTTTGAATACCATCTGATAAGATATTATTTTGTTGCTTTCCTTATAGAAATATTCCTAGTGAGGATTATTCATTGATTGCCTATGTCTTAAAACACCAACATAAAGAACCAAAAAAAAATTACAACAGTATAACATGGTCATAGAAGCAGTGTAAATAATATAAAGGGGATAAAGCAAAAAGAAAACAGCTTCCCCTGTGTCCCTTTAAACTCTCAGTTCTGCTTGTTGAGGACCACTCTTAACATTTTGTTGTATTTTTCCAGAAACTGTATGTATGTGTATATGTACAAACACACACACATATGTACACACTATAAAAAAAAACACATATAATGTTTATTCTCCATTTTCAAAAATTGGATCATATTATACCCTCAGTCCTCAAACTTATTTTTTAACCTCACTTTTCATAATAGTAGCAGTTTCTTTATCCAGAACAAACTTTAAAATAACTAGTGCAGGAGAGAGATACAAGATGGCTGGTTAGGAGCAGCTCAGGATCGCAGCTCCCAGTGAAAGCGCAGAGGGTGAGTGGACGCCGCATTCCCAGATGGATTTTTATTGCCCACAGACCAGGAGATCCCCAGGTGGAGGAGCCCCACAGGTCACCAGCACGGCTGTTTTGGCCAGCACAGCTGTTTTGCCAGTGCCCCAGTGCAGCGGTTCCTGCTACAGAGTTCCCCTGCCCCCCCATTAGCCAGCAAGGGGAGCTCCAGGAAGCTCCAGGAAGCTCTGGGAAGGCAGAGTCACTCACTCATCTTATTGAAAAAAAGGGGACTGAAACAGGGAGCCAGGCCAGGAGATTCTCAGGCAAAAAAGCACCACGAATCTCAGTGCCGCTGTTTCAGCCAGCACAGTGGGTTGCCGCACGGGAAATCACACAGATCCTGGTGCCTTTTCAACAGGGGACCATAACACCTGAGAGAGAGCCGACCGTTCAACTAAAAAACAAAAGGCTCTGAGGCAGGGAGCCAGGTGATCAGGCTTGGCTGGTCCTACACCCACAAAAAAAAAAAAATTAGCAATTGGAAATGCTCTGGGTTGAGAGTTTCACAGCAAGCACAGCTGAACCTGGGATGGTTCAGCTCTGTAGGGGAGGGCCATCCGCCATTACCGAGGCACTCCACCACTACGGAGGCAGTCCGCCATTGCTGAGGCAGCCTGCCATTGCCAAGGGAACCCGCCATTGCTGAGGCAACCCACTATTTCAGAGAGAGTCCATCATTACAGAGGCGGGCCACCATTGCTGAGGCAGTTCTAACTACACCCATATAAACAAGACTGCAGGGAAGTTCACACGGCAGCTGGGCAGAGACCACAGCAGCTCAGCAAAGCCTCTGCAGGCAGACAGTGACTAAGCTGCCTCCTTGCTGGGCAGGGGAGCCCCGAAAAAAAAAAAAAGGCACCAGCACAGTGGAAACTCATAAATAAAGCCCTAACTCCAGGGGACAGAACACCTGGGGGAAAAAAAGGGGTTTATGAGTTCTGCTGCAGCACACTTAAACATACCTGCCCAGCAGCTCTGAATGAACAACAGAGTTCACAGCTCAGCACTTGAGCTATGATAAAGGACAGACTGCCTCCTCAAGCAGCTCCCTGACCCCCACATAACCAAAGAGTCACCTCATAAAGGAGAGCTCAGACTGACATTTGACAGGTATCCTTCTGAGACAAAGCAAAAGAAGAAACTGGTAGCAACCCTTACTGCGCTGCAGCTGCTGCAGGTGATCCCCAGGCAAGCAGGGCCTGGAGTGGACCTCAGCACTCCTAGAGCAGAGGGGCCAGACTGGTAGAAGGAAAACTAAGAAACAGAAATAACTTCATCATCAACAAACACGACATCCACTCAGAGACCCAATCAGAAAGTCAACAACTACAAAGTCGACAGGTGGATAAATCCACAAAGATGGGAAGAAACCAGTGCAAAAAGGATGAAAACAGCCAAAACCAGAACACCTCTCCTCCTACAAGGGATCACAACTTCTCACCAGCAAGGGAACAAGACTGGATGGAGAATGAGTGTGATGAAGTGACAGAATCAGGCTTCAGATGGTAGGTAATAAGAAACTTCCATGAGCTAAAAAAACATGTTCTAACCGAATGCAAAGAAACTAAGAACCTTAAAAAAAGATTTGATGAAATGCTAATGAGAATGGACAACTTAGAGAAGAATATAAGTGAATTGATGGAGCTGAAAAATACAACACGAGAACTTCACAAAGCATGCACCAGTTTCAACAGCCAAATTGACCAAGCAGAAGAAAGGATATCAGAGGTCGAAGATCAACTCAATGAAATAAAATGAGACGGCAAGATTAGGGAAAACAGGGTAAAAAGGAATGAACAAAGTCAACAAGAAATATGGGACTATGTGAAAACACCTAATCTACCTTTGATAGGTGTACCTGAATGTGACGAAGAGAATGCATCCAAGCTGGAAAATACTCTTCAGGATATTATGCAGGAAAACTTCCCCAACCTAGCAAGGCAGGCCAATATTCAAGTCCAGGAAATACAGAGAACACCACAAAGATATTCCTCAAGAAGAGCAACCCCAAGGCACATAATCGTCAGATTCACCAGGGTTGAAATGAAGGAAAAAATGCTAAGAGCAGTCAGAGAGAAAGGTTGGGTTACCCACAAAGGGAAGCCCATCAGACTCACAGCAGATCTCTCAGCAGAAACCCTACAAGCCAGAAGAGAGTGGGAGCCAATATTCAACGTCCTTAAAGAAAAGAATTTTCAACCCAGAATTTCATATCTAGCCAAACTAAGCTTCATAAGTGAAGAAAAACAAAATCCTTTGAGAACAAGCAAGTACTCAGAGATTACATCACCACCAGGCATGCTTTACAAGACATCCTGAAAGAGGCACTACACATAGAAAAGAAGAACCAGTACCAGTCACTATAAAAACATACCAAATGGTAAAGAGCATCAACACAATGAAGAATCTGCACCAACTAATGGACAAAACAGCCAGCTAGCATCAAAATGGCAGGATCAAATTCACACATAACAATATTAACCCTAAACATAAATGGACTAAATGCCCCAATCAAAAGACACAAACTGGAAAATTGGATAAAAAGCCAAAACCCATCAGTGTGCTGTATCCAGGAAACCCATCTCACATGCAAGGATACACATAGGCTCAAAATAAAGGGATGGAGGAAGATTTACCACGCAAATGGAGAGCAAAAAAAAAGCAGGAGTTGCAATTCTTATCTCTGATAAAATAGACTTTAAAGCAACTAAGATCAAAAGAGACAAAGAAGGTCATTACATAATGGTAAAAGGATCAATGCAACAAGAAGAGCTAATGATCCTAAATATATATGCACCCAATACAGGAGCACCCAGATACAAAAGGCAAGTTCTTAATGACTTACAAAAAGACTTAGACTCCCACACAATAATAGTGGGAGACTTCAACACACCATTGACAATATTAGAAAGATCAACCAGACAGAAAATTAACAAGGATATCCAGGACTTGAACTCAGACCTGGAACAAGCAAACCTAATAGACATTTACAAAACTCTCCAACCCAAATCCACAGAATATACATTCTTCTCAGCACCACATCACACCTACTCTAAAATTGACCACATAATTGGAAGTAAATCACGCCTCAGCAAATGCAAAAGAACAGAAACCATAACAAACAGTCTCTCAGACCACAGTGCAATCAAGTTAGAACTCAGAATTCAGAAACCAACCCAGAACCACACATCTTCATGGAAACTGAACAACTTTCTCTTGAATGTTGACTGGATAAACAATGAAATGAAGGCAGAAATAAAGATGTTCTTCGAAACCAATGAGAATGAAGATACCACATACCAGAATCTCTGGGACACATTTAAAGCAGTCTCTAGAGGAAAATATATAGCAATAAGTGCCCACATGAGAAAAAAGGAGAGATCTAAAATTGACACCCTATTGTCAAAATTGAAAGAGCTAGAGGAGCAAGATTAAAAAACTCAAAGCTTAGCAGAAGACAAGAAATAACTAAGTTAAAAGCAGAATTGAAGGAGATAGACACAGAAACCCTTCAAAAAATCAATAAATCCAGGAGCTTCTTTTTAAAACGATCAACAAATTAGACAGACCACTAGCCAGATTAATAAAAAAGAAAAGAGAGAATTACCAAACAGATGCAATAAAAAACGATAAAGGGGATATCACCACAGATTCCACAGAAATTCAAACCATCATCAGAGATTATTACAAACAACTCTATGCACATAAACTAGTAAACCTGGAAGACATGGATAAATTCCTGGACACTTGCCTCCTCCCAAACCTAAACCAGGAAGAAGTCGAAATCCTGAATAGACCAATAACAAGGTCTGAAGTCGAGGCAGCAATTAAGAACCTACCACTCAAAAAAAGCCCAGGTCCAGATGGGTTCACAGCCGAATTCTACCAGATATACTAAGAGAAACTGGTACCATTTCTTCTGAAACTATTCCAAATAATACAAAACGAGGGAATCCTTCCCAAATCATTTTATGAGACCAACATCATTCTGATACCAAAACCCGGCAGAGACTCAACAAGAAAAGAAAACTACAGGCCAATATCCATGACGAACATAGATGCAAAAATCTTCAATAAAATACTGGCAAGCCGATTGCAACAGCACATCAAAAAGCTTATCCACCAGGATCAAGTAGGATTCATCCCGGGGATGCAAGGCTGGTTCAACATACGCAAGTCTATAAACATAATTCACCACATAAACAGAACCAAAGATAAAAACCACATGATTATCTCAATTGATGCAGAGAAGGCCTTTGACAAAATTCAACAGCCCTTTATGCTAAAAACCCTCAATAAACTAGGTATCGATGGAACATATCTCAAAATAATAAAAGCTATTTATGACAAACCAACAGCCAATATCATACAGAATGGGCAAAAACTGGAAGCATTCCCTTTGAAATCTGGCACTAGACAAGGATGCCCTCTCTCACCACTCCTATTCAATATAGTACTGGAAGTTCTAGCCAGAGCAATCAGGCAAGAAAAAGAAATAAAGGGTATTCAATTAGGAAATGAGGAAGTCAAATTGTCTCTATTTGCAGACGACATGATTGTATATCTAGAAGACCCCATCATCTCAGCCCAAAATCTCCTAAAACTGATAAGCAACTTCAGCAAAGTCTCAGGATACAAAATCAATGTGCAAAAATCACACGCATTCCTATACACCAATAACAGACTTAAAGAGAGCCAAATCAAGAATGAACTGCCATTCACAATTGCTACAAAGAGAATAAAGTACCTAGGAATACAACTAACAAGGAACATAAAGGACCTCTTCAAGGAGAACTACAAACCACTGCTCAATGAAATAAGAGAAGACACAAACAGATGGAGAAACATTCCATGCTCATGGTTAGGAAGAATCAATATCGTGAAAATGGCGATACTGCCCAAAGTAATTTACAGAGTCAATGCTATCCCCATCAAGCTACCAATAGCCTTCTTCACAGAACTGGAAAAAACCACCTTAAACTTCATATGGAACCAAAAGAGAGTCTGCATAGCTAAGTCAATTCTAAGCAAAACGATCAAAGCGGGAGGCATCACACTACCGGACATCAAACTATACTACAAGGCTACAGTAATCAAAACAGCATGGTACTGGTACCAAAACAGAGATATAGACCAGTGGAACAGAACAGAGGACTTGGAGGCAACACAACATATCTACAACCATCCGATCTTTGACAAACCTGACACAAACAAGCAATGTGGAAAGGATTCCCTGTTTAATAAATGGTGTTGGGAAAACTGGCTAGCCATATGCAGAAAGCAGAAACTAGACCCCTTCCTGACACCTTACACTGAAATTAACTCCAGATGGATTAAAGACTTAAACATAAGACCTACCACCATAAAAACCCTAGAAGAAAACCTAGGCAAAACCATTCAGGACATAGGCGTAGGCAAGGACTTCATGACCAAAACACCAAAAGCATTGACAACAAAAGCCAAAATAGACAAATGGGACCTAATCAAACTCCACAGCTTCTGCACAGCAAAAGAAACAGTCAGTAGAGTGAATCAGCAACCAACAGAATGGGAAAAAGTTTTTGCAGCTTACCCATCTGACAAAGGGCTGATATCCAGAATTTACCAAGAACTAAAACAGATTTATAAGAAAAAAAACAAACAAGCCCATTCAAAACTGGGCGAAGGATATGAACAGATACTTTACAAAAGAAGACATACATGATGCCAACAAACAAATGAAAAAATGCTCATCATCACTGATCATTAGAGAAATGCAAATCAAAACTACATTGAGATGCCATCTCACACCAGTTAGAATGGCGATAATTAAAAAATCTGGAGGCAACAGATGCTGGAGAGGATGTGGAGAAATAGGAACACTTTTACACTGTTGGTGGGAGTGTAAATTAGTTCAACCATTGTGGAAGACAGTGTGGCAATTCCTCAAGGACCTAGAAATAGAAATTCCATTTGACCCAGCAATCCCATTACTGGGTATATATCCAAAGGATTATAAATCGTTCTACTATAAGGACACATGCACACGAATGTTCATTGTAGCGCAGTTTACAATAGCAAAGACCTGGAACCAACCCAAATGCCCATAGATGATAGACTGAACAGGGAAAATGTGGCACATATACACCATGGAATACTATGCAGCCATCAAAAACGATGAGTTCGCGTCCTTTGTAGTGACATGGATGAACCTGGAAACCATCATTCTCAGCAAACTGACACAAGAACGGAAAATCAAACACCACATGTTCTTACTCATAGGCGGGTGTTGAACAATGAGAACACATGGACACAGGAAGGGGAGCACTACACACTGAGGTCTGTTGGGGGGAAATAGGGGAGGAACAGCGGGGGGTGGGGAGTTGGGGAGAGATAGCATGGGGAGAAATGCCAGATATAGGTGAAGGGAAGGAAGGCAGCAAATCACACTGCCACGTATGCACCTATGCAACAATATTGCATGTTCTTCACATGTACCCCAAAACCTAAAATGCAATAAAAATTTAAAATAAATAAATAAATAAATAAATAAATAAATAAATAAAAATAATAATAATAAAATGTTAAACAGAAAAAAAAAGAACTTAAGAGAAAATAGCCTTTTCTCTTAAGGCTATATTCTCTTGTATGTATGTAATAACATACAAGACTATGTTATATTTACTTTTTAAATTTGTGTATATAAAAATATTAAAATGTACCCAAATTTAAAAAGTAAATATAACATAGTATTGTATGGTTTTCTGTGTATGAAGAAGTAATTTTTTGACAATTGTAACAGTAATGTCAATAAAGAGAAACTACTTGAAAAAATAAATAACTAACTAATGCAGTTCCAAAATATCCCACCAAAGTTTTGTCTGGAATTATATCAAATCTTATACAAATTAACAGGCATATTGAATTTCCTTCACTTGGCAATATCAAGGAAGTGCTTCCTCTAGCCCTTAGGTCTTTGCTAAGGAATTTTCCACATCTACTTCAGTCCCATTTTTCACCCTTTCAACACTCTAACTCTTAACGACCCTTTAGTTATTATTAATAGCTTAGGATATTTTTTCCCACAAGCCTTTGTATATACATTTTTCCTGGACTTAGTGTTTTAATAAAAATCATAGTAATTCTAATGGGTTTTGGAGATTCTGATGGGATTTCTTGATATCTAAGAATATAACTTGAAAATAATAAAAGTTTATTTCTGGTTCATCTTTATTGCACTGATCAGAACTTCCTATGCAATATTAAGTAATAATGGTATGGTAGTATTATGCCTACTCTTACTGAATATGCCTTTTGGGTTTTACTTTAAAATATGTTATTTACTGGGGGTTCAAAATAAGTACTCTTTACCATGTTAAGAAGGTGAATGTTTACTTCTATTCTTGCAGATAATATATTAGGAATGACTTTGATTTTATTAAATGTCTTTTTGGCATCTGTTGAGATGATTGTGATGTTTTAAATGACTTATTTACATTAAGAAATATAAATAATTTTCTCTAAATAGAAAAATATTTCCCATTATGGAATCTTGATTATATTCCTAGAATAAAATTAAAATTAAAAATACATATTGTTGCTTTCTTTTTCTCATATTTTCTTTAGAAGTTTTTCAACTATGTTAAATAAAAAGGGTTAGCAAAAATCTCTTTTTTTATTTGATAGAAGCATTTAGAATCATAAAACATCAACATTTAAGGGGTAAGTATTCTCCACTCAGGCTAGAAATGAGAAAGTTATAAATGAAGAAGTTGATGTTCTTGTTCATGAAAACAGTATCTTGTGAATTTCATTAGCATGAACCGATATAATCTAATCATCCCTGGATGAATCAATTTCCTCAAACTGCAGATCTTAGGAATGGATACTGTATTTGGGTAGAGCTGTAAAGCATAATAATAACTATGAGAACTGACTAAAAGCAGTCACCCATACAAATTCTCATTACCAATTCCTAGGTCAAAGACTGTTTATAAGGTCAAAAATATTACAAAATTACTTCACTGGGTAGATAATGTAGATTTTTTATATTTTTCAGTTATTTTGACTATCTGAGGACTTAAACCAGTGGTCCCCAACCTTTTTGCCACCAGGGACCAGTTTCATGGAAGACAGGTTTTTCATGGATTTAGGGGTTGAGGGATGAGGGACTGTTTTAGGATGACACTGTTCCACCTCAGATCATCAGGTATTAGATTCATAAGGAGCGCACAACCTAGATCCCCAGCATGTGCAGTTGACAGTAGGATCGGGACTCCTATGAGAATCTAATGCCGTGTCTGATCTGACAGGAGACGGAGCTCAGGCAGTAAAGCTGGCTTGCTGCTCCCCTCCTGCTGGGCAGCCCAGTTCCTAACCAACTACGATCAGTATGAGTCTGCAGACTAAGGGTTAGGGACCCCTAGCTTTAACTGTATATTAACCTCTGTTAACCAGTACCTTTGAAGGGATTTTATTTTCATTTAACTTTAAAGGGGTTCTACTTTTCCTCTCACCATTCTGCAACCCAAATATATTTTAAAGCATCTGAAACATACAACAAACTTTATATTCAAAACTACCAGCAACTTTGGTAATGCTTAAGACAATACGCAAGTAATTCAGATGTCATTTAACCTCTTTAATACAAGAATTCTATCACAGACAATATCTTTCTTACCTATCAGTGAAAAAAAGTCCTGTAGCACCTCTTAATTCAAAAGAAAGAATCTTAAACTCGTTAAATCCCTCTGAAGCTAGGAAGGTCAACTTTGCTTTGCCTTCTGATTTAAGTCATTTACTGATACCCCAACACATGGTTGAAATTACTTTAGTAGATCTATGCTAGGCATAAGTTACTCATCTGGCTTTGCAATAACATTGGTTTTTCTAATTAATGCTCGCTCTTAGGCATAAAATCTGGCTTGAAAATTTAAATGATTTAGCCAGGGACTGACAGATGTGTGAATAATTCCCAGCTTCAACGATTCTGTTATGTACCTCTTTAGATAACTTTCTTCAGTACAATCAATTCTCTGAGATCAAAAATATATTATGACAGTTATGTTATTTTCTATTTTTCTTACAGAAAAAGTTTCCTTTCCCTATAAATCTATTGGAAAATTGTTAGAATAGGCATAACCTTGCCTTCATTTGTAGCAACCACATTTATACATTATTTAACTTGGCTCATGTAATTTATTCCTTACACAGAGAAGTTTATATCTATCATTATCCCTCCAATCTTTGCATTTGGGTAAAATGTTCAGAAGATACAAGGAATGTTATCCCTCTTCTAAGGTCATTCGTGCATAAAGTACATATTTTTCCAGGCTTACACAATGTAAAGGTTTAACAGTAAAATAAGTAATATCCTTCATTTCCCTAGACCTAAAGCCCTTGTCACATGGCAGTTTAAGTTGTCATCAGAGATCATGGCTGGGGGCGGGGTGGGTGGAGAGTCTCTAGATCACCTCTAGATATTTATATAGCTATTCCTCAATGTATGATAGGGTTATGTACAGATAAACCCATCACAAGTTAAAAATACCATAAGTTAATGATCACCATTCTAACTGGCGCGAGATGGTATCTCAATGTAATTTTGATTTGCATTTCTCTAATGACCAGAGACAACAGATGCTGGAGAGGATGTGGAGAAATAGGAACACTTTTACACTGTTGGTGGGAGTGTAAATTAGCTCAACCATTGTGAAAGACAGTGTGGCGATTCCTCAAGGACCTAGAAATAGAAATTCCATTTGACCCAGCAATCCCATTATTGGGTATATATCCAAAGGATTATAAATTGTTCTATTATAAGGACACATATACATGAATGTTCATTGCAGCACAGTTTACAATAGCAAAGACCTGGAATCAGCCCAAGTGCCCATCGATGATAGACTGGACAGGGAAAATGTGGCACATATACACCATGGAATACTATGCAGTCATAAAAAATGATGAGTTTGTGTCCTTTGTAGGGACATGGATGAACCTGGAAACCATCATTCTCAGCAAACTGACACAAGAACGGAAAATCAAACACCACATGTTCTCACTCATAGGCGGGTGTTCAACAATAAGAACACATGGACACAGGGAGGGGAGCATTACACACTGAGGTCTAGGGGAGGGACATTGGCAGATAGGGAGTTGAGGAGGGATAACATGGGGAGAAATGCTAGATATAAGTGATGGGGATGGAGGCAGCAAACCACATTGCCATGCATGTACCTATGCATCAATCCCGCATGTTCTTTACATGTACCCCAGAACCTAAAATGCAATAAAATATATATATAAATAATAATTAATAAACTCCCACATATATAATCCATAAGTTAAAATGCATTTAATACAATTAACTTACTGAACATCATAGCTTAGCCTTGCCTGCCTCAAATGGCTTAGAACACTTACATTAGCCTATGTTTGGGCAAAATCATCTGACAACACAGTACACTGTAGAGTATAGGTTGTTTGCCCTTGTGATCATGCAGCTGACTAGGAATTACACCTTGCTGCAATCTGTCCAATAGTGCAAGAGCATCATATCCATTTCTATTGAATGCATACTGCTTTCACACCATTGTAAAGGTGAAAACTTGTAAGTCAAAGCATTGTAAGTTAAGGTACTATATGTAGTAATGCCACATTTTTAAAATTTTCTGAACACAAACAATATTTCTGGGTAGTTTGCTTCACTTTAGTAAATTATTCTAAAAAATATTTTCTGTACTTTGGAGTAAGATAAAAATATGAATACATACTTTTTTAATGTCACTCTAAATTATTGTGCAACAGCCCTCTTCAAGAATTATTGAATTATTTAAAAGATTTTGTTGTTGCTTGACTTTCTCTTTACTCTTAATTAGGGCTTAAATTCCATAAAATTAGGTGTTAACGTTTGGATTTCTCTCTGGAAGTAAAGGTAATGCCAGTGGTTGTGGTTTTCTTACCATGTAGGACATTAAACCCTGTATCTATTAGCAAACTCATTTTAGCTTTCCTATGACTAGTTAACTATATATCTCAGGTTCCTCAAACTCTTGTTTGAACCAGCTTTACCATCTTGTTGATTCCCTTGATAATGAATTAAGAAACATTTAACACATGCTTACTATAGTATCCAGACAAGAGATAAGTCTTATTTTTTAAAAAAATTATTCCTTAACAGGTCTCCTGTTTAACGCAGTTCACTTTTAAGGCCAAAGCCTCCTATATGTGATTTTCTTCCCAAGCTCTTCTTAACAAAGTAGAAAGTTGGTGGTTTCAAATAGGTTAAAACATGAAAAAACTATAAACTCCTAAGGTACATTTCTGTATGCAAACACCAAGTAAAGCATTTTAAAAATCCTTGTCACTGGCAAGTACAGGCATGCCTTTTTTTTCCCTTAAAATTGTGTGTGTGTGTGTGTGTGTGTGTGTGTGTGTGTGTTATAAGTAAACTTAAAATATCTTATTAAGCCAATGCTCCAAATGCAGCAATTAGAGGAAAAATAAATAAATGACAAAAGTCATGTTTTTAAGGACATCAGAGTAATGGAGAAGCAAGGACTAAACAGTATTCCAGAAGAAGGAGATCCCTTTTAAATAAGATTTTGCTAGCAATCAATTTTCTTTCCCCCAGGAAATTTGCTAATTCTAAGCCTTCATTAAAGGCTGAACTTGATGCAGGTAGAAGGAGGGACTGAGTGGGTGGGAAAAAAAACAGTGGATCTCTTGGTAGTTGTGGAGGTTGTCATGACAGTTGGAAAATTTGAGGAACCCAAAACATGTGACAAGTTTTCCTCATGAGATGTTTATTGAGTTTTGGGCCTGGGGGGAAAGTGGAAAATATCAGTCATAAGCTGCTAAAAGGCAGAATAAATATCATGGAGTTCAAGACAGAAAGTCTTTCAAAAGGAAGAACTGCTTCAAAAACACTAGCCATATCCCCATCAAGACATTTTCTAGAAAGCAGAGGCTAAAAAGCTAATCCCAAAATTTCTTAAGGAAAGAAATGAATCTTCCACAGTGCCCAGGCTGAGGATACAAAACATGGTGGACTCAGTCAAAATGGGATGATGGGCCCAAAGAAGAAGACACTACAGTAGTGCATTTGCAATTTACTAAAACTGCAACTCACACCTAACCTAATCTTTGTTGGATTGAAGGAATCAGCCTTTCACGTTACCTGCCATATAGAGAAAAGATTAAATACTTGCTGGTGGAACATACAGCATCTTCTTCTCTATGATACTTTCATGCATAATATCTGGCATTAAAAAACATATAAGGATAAATGGTAATATGTGCAATAATCAGGTTTAAAAATAGACAATAGAAGCAGGCCCACAAATGCTATAGATTTTAATGTTTAATATAGAAGGAGATTAAAATGACAATGATAAATATTGTAAAGAACAAATAGGAAAAAATGGACAGATTGAATAAAAACATTGAAAATTTTAATGCAGTACCAGAATCTATAAAATGGAAACTAGTCTGTATTCTACAATTGAAAAATATAATATCTGAAATTAAGAACTCATAGCCTGGGTTTAACAAACTGAACACTAATGAAGTCAAGATTGATAAGGGCAAAAATAAATGTGAACTGAAGCAAAAAAAAAAAAAAGATGGAAATAAGATAATAGAGTGTAATAAACATATAAAGCACAGTTGAATAATTTAACACATATGTAACTGGAATCCTATAAAAGAAGCAGAGTAAGAATGAAGCAGACACAATTTTTATAGATTTTATTTTTGGAGCAGTGTTAGGCTCATACATAATTCAGCAGAAAGTAGACTTAACATATATGCTACGGCCTCCACACGTGCAAGCCTCCTTCACTGTAAATATCCCATGGCACGATTATTTTAAAAGGCAACAATGGCCAAAAATTTTATAAAATTGATTAAAGACATAAAACTAATGATTTAAGAAGTTTAGAACTGGAGGAAGACCATGATGGGAGCTGCAGCACAGTCAGAGGTGTAGGTTATGGGGACAGTAAGGATTGTATCCTGGAGCCACTTTCCCTGCCAGATAGTCCAGGTGGCAGCACCACATTAGAAGGTTCTCCATCTGTGCCTTGTATTTTCTGTGAAGAACATTTCCCTGTGGCTGAACAAGACAAACTTCTGAAGCACGTGAATATTGAACATAATGTCATCATAGCTGATATCAAGTTGGTTGCTGACTTGCAAAGGTACATTTTATGTTGGAGAAAAAGGTTCACTGAACAGTGCATCACAGATTTTTGTAGTGTGATAAGAGTTAATTCCATTGCTCCATTTGAAGAACAAGAAAATCATTTTTTGTTATATGAAGTTTTACCAGAACATAGAATTCTTAGAGAAGATCTTCAGAAACACAGACTGATGCCTCTTAGGAGTTAAGACTGTTGTATTCAGGATCTGACAAGCTGGCAGAATAGGTACAACTCCAGTCTACAGCTCTCAGCAAGACAAACACAGAAGGCAGGTGATTTTTGCATTTCCCACTGTGTGGTACCCAGAACCTCAGGGAGAAAGCAATTCACTTCCCTGGAAAGGGGGCTGAAGCCAGGGAGCCAACTGACCTTGCTCAGCAGGCCCAATTCCCATGGAGCCAGCAAGTTAAGAACCAATGGCTGGAAATTCTTGCTGCCAGCACAGTAGTCTGAAGTAGACCTGGGATGATCCAGCTTGGTGGGGGGAGGGGCAACTGCCTCTCTAAATTCCTCTTCACTGAGCAGGGCATCTCTGAAAGAAAGACAGCAGCCCCAGCCAGGGGCTTATAAATATAACTCCCATTTCCCTGGGACTGAGCTCCTGGGGGAAGCAGCAGCTATGGGCACAGCTTCAGTGAACTTAAACATTCCTGCCTGCTGGCTTGGAAGAGAACAGCAGATCCTGACACGAAGGGCTCTCCAGTAGAGCACTCAAGCTCTGCTAAGGGACAGACTGCCTCCTCAGGTGGGTCCCTGATCCCCATGCCTCCTAACTGGGAGCGACCTCCCAACAGGGGTTGACAGATACCTCATGCAGGACAGTTCAGGCTGGCATCAGGCTGGTGCCCCTCTAGGATGAAGCTTCCAGAGGAAGGAGCAGGCAGCAATCTTTGCTGTTCTGCAGCCTCTGCTGGTGATACCCCGGCAAATAGGGTCTGGAATGGACCTCCAGCAAACTGCGTAGACATGCAGAAGAGAGGCCTGACTGTTAGAAGAAAAACTAACAAACAGAAATCAATAACATCAACATCAACAAAAAGGATACCCACACACAGAAACCCCATCCAAAAGTCATCAGTCTCAAAAATCAAAGTTAGATAAATCCACAAAGATGAGGAAAAACCAGAGCAAAATTGCTGAAAATTCCATAAACCAGAATGCCTCTTTTCCTCCCAATGATCGCAACTCCCATCCAGCAAGGGCACAAAACTGGACAGAGAATAAGTTTGAGGAACTGACAGAAGTAGGCTTCAGAAAGTGGGTAATAACAAACTCCTCTGAGCTAAAGGAGCATGTTCTAACCCAATGCAAGGAAGCTAAGAACCTTGAAAAATGGTTAAAGGAATTGCTAACTAGAATAATCAGTTTAGAGAAGAACATAAATGACCTGATGGAGCAGAAAAACACAGCATAAGGATTTCGTGAAGCATACACAAATATCAGTAGCCAAATTGATCAAGTGGAAGAAAGGATATCAGAGATTGAAGATCAACTTAATGAAATAAGGCATGAAGACAAGATTAGAGAAAAAAGACTGAAAAGGAATGAACAAAGCCTCCAAGAAATAGGGGACTTAGTGAAAAGACCAAACCTACAATTAATTGGGGTCCCAAATGTGATGAGGAGACTGAAACCAAGTTGGAAAACACACTTTGGGATATTATCCAGGAAAACTTCCCCAACCTAGCAAGACAGGCCAACATTCAAGTTCAGGAAACACAGAGAACACCACAAAGATACTCCTCAAGAAAAGCAACCCCAAGACACACAATCCTCAGATTCTCTAAGGTTGAAACAAAAGAAAAAATGTTAAGAGCAATCATTTAAGAGAGAATGTTAAGAGAGAAAGGTCAGGTTACCTACAAAGGGAAGCCCATCAAACTAAAAGCAGATCTCTCTCCAGAAATGCTACAAGCCAGAAGAGAGTGGGGCCCAATATTCAACATTCTTAAAGAAAAGAATTTTCAACCCAGAATTTCATATCCAGCCAAACTATGTTTCATAAGCAAAGGAGAAATAAAATCCTTTACAGACAAGCAAATGCTGGGGGATTTTGTCACCACCAGGCCTGCCTTAAAAGAGCTCCTGAAGGAAGTGCTAAATATGGAAAGGAAAAACTGGTACCAGACACTACAAAAACACACCAAAATAAAGACTTAGAGACACTATGAGGAAACTGCATCAACTAATGTGCAAGAAAACCAGCTAGCATCATGATGACAGAATCAAATTCACACATAACAATATTAACCTTAAATGTAAATGGGCTAAACATGCCAATTAAAAGAAACAGACTGAAAAACTGGATAAAGAGTCAAGACCCATAGGTGTGCTATATTCAGGAGACCCATCTCACCTGCAAAGACACACATAGGCTCAAAATAAAGGGATGGAGACATATTTACCAAGCAAATGGAAAGCAAGAAAAGGCAGATGTTGCAATCCTAGTCTCTGATAAAACAGACTTTAAACCAACAAAGATAAAAAAAGACAAAGAAAGGCATTACATAATAGTAAAGGGATCAATGCAACAAGAAGACCTAACTATCCTAAATATATATGCACCCAATACAGGAGCATCCAGATTCATAAAACAAGTACTTAGTGACCTACAAAGACTTACACTCTCTCACAATAATAGTGGGAGATTTTAACACCCCAATGTCAATATTAGACAGATCAATGAGACAGAAAATGAACTAGAATATTCAGGACTTAAACTCAGCTCTGTACCAAGTGGACCTAATAGATATCTACAGAACTCTCCACCCCAAATCAACAGAATATACATTCTTCTCAGCACCACATAGCATTTACTCAAACTTTGACTGCATAATTGGAAGTAAAACACTCCTCAGCAAATGCAAAAGAACAGAAATTATAGCAAACAGCCTCTCAGACCACAGTGCAATCAAATTAGAACTCGGGATTAAGAAACTCACTCAAACCACACGATTACATGGAAACCAAACAATCTGCTCCTAAATGACTATGGGAATAATGAAATTAAGGCAGAAATAACGAAGTTCTTTGAAACCAATGAGAACAAAGAGACAACATACCAGAATCTCTGGGACACAGCTAAGGTGATGTTTAGAGGGAAATTTATAGCACTAAATGCCCACATCAGAAAGTGGGAGAGATCTAAAATCAACACCCTGACATCACAGTTAAAAGGATTAGAGAAACAAGAGCAAACAAATTCAAAAGCTAGCAGAAGACAAGAAATAACTAATATCAGAGCAGAACTGAAGGAGATAGAGACACAAAAACCCTTCAAAAAAATCCATGAATCCAGCAGCTAGTTTTTTTTAAAAGATTAATAAAGTAGATAGACTGCTAGCCAGACTAATAAAAAAAGAAAAGAGAGAACCCAAATACACACAATAAAATAAACAAAGGGAATATCACCACTGATCCCACAGAAATAAACTACCATCAGTGAATACTATAAACACCTCTATGCAAAAAAAAAAAAAAAACTAGAAAATCTAGAAGAAATTGATAAATTCCTGGACACGTACACCCTCTCTAGACTAAACCAGGAAGAAGTCAAATGCCTGAATAGACCAATAACAAGTTCTGAAACTGAGGCAGTAATTAATCACCTACCAATCAACAAAAGCCCAGGACCAGATAGATTCACATCCAAATTCTACAAGAGATACAAAGAGGAGCTGGTACCATTCCTTCTGAAACAATTCCAAACAATAAAAAAGACGGCATCCTCCCTAACTCATTTTATGAGGCCAGCAGCATCTTGATTCCAAAACCTGGCAGAGGCACAACAAAAAAAGAAAATTTCAGGCAATATCCCTAATACACATCAGTGCGAAAATTTTCAATAAAATGCCGGCAAACCAAATCCAGCAGCACATCAAAAAGCTTATCCACCACGATCAAGTCAGCTTCATCTCTGGGATACAAGGCTGGTTCAACATACACAAATCAATAAATGCAATCCATCACATAAACAGAACCAATGACAAAAACCACAATTATCTCAATAAATGCAGAAAAGGCCTTTGATAAAATTCAACACCCTTCATGCTAAAAACTCTCAAAAAACTAGGTATTGATGGAACGTATCTCAAAATAATAAGACTTATTTATAACCAACCCATAGTAAATATCATACTGAATGGGCAAACGCTGAAAGCATTCCCTTTGAAAACTAGCACAAGACAAGGATGCCCTCTCTCACCATTCCTATTCAACAAAGTTTTGGAATTTCTGGCCAGAGAAATCAGGCAAGAGAAAGAAATAAAGGGGTATTCAATTAGGAAGAGAGAAAGTCTAATTGTCTCTGTTTGCAGACAACATGATTGAACATATAAAAACCCCATTGTCCCAGCCCCTAAACTCCTTAAGCTGATAAACAACTCAGCAAAGTCTCAGGATACAAAATCCATGTCCAAAAATCACAAATGTTCCTATAAACCAATAACAGACAAGCAGAGAGGCAAATCATGAGTGAACTCCCATTCACAATTGCTACAAATAGAATAAAATACCTTGGAATCCAACTTACAAGGAACACGAAGGACCTCTTCAAGTAGAACTACAAACCACTGCTCCAGAAAATAAGAGAGAACACAAACAAATGGAAAAATATTCTATGCTTATGGATAAGAAGAATCAGTATCCTGAAAACTGTCACACTGCCCAAAGTACTTTATAGATTCAATGCTATTCCCATCAAGCTACCATTGACTTTCTTCCCAGAACTAGAAAAAACTACTTTAAATTTCATATGGAACCAAAAAGGCCCATATAGCCAAGACAATTCTAAGCAAAAAGAAAAAACCTGGAAGCATCACACTACCTGATTTCAAACTATACTAAAAGGCTATAGTAACAAAAACAGCATAGTACTGGTATCAAAAACGACCAATGGAACAGATCAGAAGCCTCAGAAATAACATCACACATCTACAAGCATCTGATCTTCAACAAACTTGACAAAAACAAGCAATGGGAAAAGGATTTCCTATATAATGAATGATGCTGGGAAAACTGGCTAGTCATATGCAGAAAACAGAAACTGAACGCCTTCCTTAAACCTTATATAAAAATTAACTCAAGATGGGTTAAAGGCTTAAACATAAACCTAAAATCATAAAATTCTAGAAGAAAACCTAGGCAATACCATTCAGGACATAGGCATGGGCAAAAACTTCATGATTAAAATACCAAAAGCAATTGCAACAAAAGCCAAAATTGACAAATGGGATCTAATTAAAGTGAAGAGCTTCTACACAGCAACAAAACAAAACAAAAAAGCCTATCATCAGAGTGAAGAGGCAACCTAGAAATGGGACAAAATTATTGCAATCTATGCATTTGACAAAGGTCAACTATCCAGAATCTACAAGGATCGCAAACAAGTTTACAAGAAAAAAAAATCACATCAAAAAGTGGGCAAAAGATATGAGCAGACAATTCGCAAAAGAAGACATTTATGCAGCCAACAAACACATTTTTTAAAAAGCTCATCATTAATGTATTAATGCAAATTAAACCACAATGAGATAACATCTCACGCCAGTTAGAATGGTAATCATTAAAAAGTATGGAAACAACAGATGCTGGTGAGGATGCGGAGAAATAAGAATGCTTTTACATTGTCGGTGGGAGTGTAAATTAGTTCAACCATTGTGGAAGACAGTGCGGCAATTCCTCTAGGATTTAGAACCAGAAATATCATTTGACCCAGCAATCCCATTATTGGGTATATACCCAAAGGATTATAAATCACTCTACTATAAAGGCACATGCACACATATGTTTACTGCAGCACTATTTACAATAGCAAAGACTTGGACCACCCCAAATACAGATCAGTGATAGACAGCCTAAAGAAAATGTGGCCCATAAACACCATGGAATACTATGCAGCCATAAAAAAGAATGAGTCCATGTCCTTTGCAGGGACATGGATGAAGCTGGAAACCATCATCCTCAGCAAACTAACACAGGAACTGAAAAGCAAACACCATATGTTCTTACTCATAAGTGGGAGTTGAACAATGAGAACACATGGACATCAGGAGGGGAACATCACACACCAAGGCCTGTCAGGGGGTGGGAAGCAACAGAAGGGAAAGCATTAGGACAAATACGTAATGCATGCAGGGCTTAAAACCTAGATGACAGGTTGATAGGTGCAGCAAACCACCATGACCCATGTATATCTATGTAACAGACCTGTATGTTCAGCACATGTATCCGAGAACTTAAAGTAAAACAAAATAAAAATTTTTAAGAATGAAGTTTACAGAAGTTCAAGAAAAATACAAAAGAGACCACACTCAAGAACATTATAGTCAAATAGCTGAAAACTAATGAAAAAGAGAAAACTGTAAAAACAGAGAAAAGAGACATGTTGCCTTCAAAGAAGCAACAGGACATAAGACTGACTTTTCAACAGAATTTTTGGAAGTCAAAGGCAATGGAATGGCATATGTAAAGTGCTAAAGGAAAATATAACTGCCAACTATAAAACTGAGTACTCTTTGAAAAATGAAGACAATTTATTGAAAGCAGATCTATGGTATAAGAAAAAAATGGATACAGTTTTTAAGGCTAAACAAGAATGAATGGAAGCACAGTTTTACATGAAAGAATTTAGAAAAGGTATAGTTCAGAAAAGTTAAATCTATTGGTAATATAAGAAAATGTTGAGCATTTTAAACAATAATGACAATAAAGTCCTGTGGGTTCATAAAATATAGACAAACAAAATATTCAACAATAATAGCACAAAGGGCAAGAGACTGACTTACCTAGGCAGAACCAGGAAGATGGGGCCACTGTAAAAGTGGGTAAGATGAACTCAGCTAAAATTTGTAAACAAATTGCTAAAGGCTGATATGAGCTAACATAAGAGTATAAAATCCTTTGGAACCATGACATGAGTTTGCACCCCTTCATAGGCTCTTCTCCCTAGGGCTCATGAGGTGTTCATTAGAAAGACTGGGGTCAGGGCAAGAGACCAGAAGAAGCATCCATTGAAGATGAGCCTTAGAAAATGGTAGTAGCCAAGTTATGGGAAAGACACCATTCTATGGTTGGTCCTTTTTCCACTAGGAAAAAGAACAAAACATTTAATCAATCAGCTGGGGTATGGGGTTTGGAGGGGTGGATAGAAAACCACCTCATTCCTAGGACACCATTGGGCTGGGAGCTGGGGAGGAAAAATCTTCCAGTCTCTGGGGAAGGAGACATAAAACCATCCTGGATCTAGACCACTAGAAATTTGTTGCTGGTAGTAGAGTGAAAGAATTAAGAAAGCACCATCCTTAGATATAGGGACGTGAGATCTACTGAAGAATGAGGCTAAACTAAGACAACAGGGAATTCCTCTGGCCTTATCAGCAGAAAAATCAAACACTGACAATTTGCTGTTGGCAAATAAGATAGCTTGGAGAGTGACCTATTCTGAGGCTCAGGAACACAGGGAAGGCTAAAATCTCAGGGTAGGATTAGGAACTTCAAGAAAGTTTGCTATCCAGCAAACTGATCCTCGCCCTAAAGATAAAACAATACAGATGAAAGAAGCCAGTGGTACAATGAAGACAAACATAGCAACAGCAAAACATAAAACCAGCTCCATTCCTGAGAAGTTTGACACAACCTTCTCCCACATACACAAACATGGTAAAAGAAAAAAAAAATGCCTGACCATTTTCAGATATAAATACTACTTACCTAAATCTTACTGTTCTGCACACTCTCTGGTAATTAATAGAACATTAGGAAAGTGCTCTCTTTGGCAGTACATACACTGAAATTGGAAAGATACAGAGATGATTAGCATGTCCCTGTGCAAGGATGACAGACAAATTCATGAAGACTTTCATTAAAAAAAGAGACAAAGAGACATGTAAAAGCAAGAAAAAACAAACTCACTGTCAAAAAACAATGCAACCAAAAAAACAAGATTCAAGAGATAATGTAGACATTAAAATTATCCAACAAGTAACTTAAAATAACTACAATTCATATGGTTCTAGTGGGAAAAAATTAACAACATGCACAAGAACACAGCATTTCAGCAGAGAAATGGAAATTATAAGAAATTAATGGAAATGCTAAAAATAAAAAGTGGTAACAGAGATGAAGATTACTTTCAATGCACTCAAAACATCAAGGAAAGTCAGTGAAATTAAATGTAGGTCAATAGAAATTATCCAAATTGAAGGACAAAAAAGACAGTGGGAAAATAAAAATGGCTCAGAGCCCCCAAGAGCTGTGGTATCATATCAAATGGTCTACCATATGTAGAATGGTAATCCCCACAGATGGCTTTAGGGGTGGAAATGACAGAGAAGAGAGAGAAACCAAATAAATATTTGGAGAGTTAATGGTTAATATTTTTCCAAAATAATGTAAGACATGAAGCCACAGATCTAAGAAGGTCAGAGAACCATAAGCAGGATAAACAAGAGCAACAAAAATAAAACCACCTGGATATATCATATTGAAAGTGCTAAAAGTGAAAGATAAAGGGATAATCTTAAAGACAACCAGAAGTAAAAAGACATGTTACAAATAGAACAACAAAGATAGGAACTGAAGTAGATTATTAATCAGGAATTATACAAGCTAGGAAAGAATGAAAATAAATATTTAAAGTGCTGAAAAAATTGTCAAACCAGAATGTTATGGAACTATCTTTCAAACATAAAGAAGAAATAAAGACTTTCAGACAAATATAAACAGAAGTGTCAAAAAAATCTTCAGAAAGAAACAGAGCTAGACAGAAATTTAAATCTACACAAAGAAATGATGAAGATAAAAGACTTTTTTCCCTTATTATAATTGTTCTAAAAGATAACCAACTTTTTAAAGGAAAAATAGAAAGAGTACTTTGGGTTTACAATATGTGTAAAGGTGAAACATAAGAAAATGATAGAAAAACAGACTGGAGGGAGCAACTGGGAATATCCTGTTGTAAAGTACTAACATTACATGTGAGTGATATAATGTTATTTGAAGGTAAACTGTGAATAACTAAGACATTCATCATAAATTCTATGTCAACCACTAAAAAGTCAAAAAGAAGTGTAAGTAAACCAACAGTAAAGATAAATACTGAGTTACAAAAAAAAATACACAATTCAAGAGCAGACAGAAAAAGACAGAAAGAGAAAAAAGGACAAATTAAACAAAATAGCAAACAACTAGCAAGATGATATATTTAAATCTGACCATATCAATAATTTCATTTAACGTAAATGATGTAAACACACTAAATAAAAAAGAATGTTATATGTCATTTTTTTAATGTCAAACCTATCGGGAAACAAAATGGTGCAGCCACTGTGGGAAAGAGTTTAGCAGTTCCTCAAAAAGTTAAAAATAGAGGTACCACATGACTCAGCTGTTCCACTCCCACATATATGCCCAAGAGAAGGGAAAACACATGTTCACACAAAAAGCTGTACATGAATGTTCATAGCAGCATTATTCAAAATAGCCAGAAAGTGAAAACAACCCAAATGCCTATCAACTGATGAGCTGGATAAATAAAATGTAATATATCCATGCAATAAAATCTTGTTCAACCATAAGAAGAAATGAAAGAATGATACATGCTGTAATATAGATGAAACTTCAAAACATGCTGAAAGAAGACAGACATAATCGGCCACATATTGTATATTGCATTTATATGAAATATCCATAATATGAAAATCCATAGAGAAATAAAGTAAATTAGTGATTGCCAGGGTTGAAACAAGGAGAGAATTGGAACTGACTGCTCACAGGTATGAGTTTCTTTTTGGAATGATGGAAATGTTCTGAGATTAAATATTGATGACAGCTGCACAACATTGTGAATAGTCTAAAAACCACTAAATTATACATTTTAAAATGTTTAAAATGGTGAATTTTATATTTTGTGTATTTTATCTCAATTTTAAAAATTAAAGAGACCTGACTACATTGTATCTATGAGAAACTCACTGAAAATGAAAAAAACAAAAACAGTTCAAAATAAAAGAGTAGAAAATCATATGCCATACAAATGGTAATCATAAGAAAGCTAGTGTGGCAATATTAGTATCAGAAAATAAAACTTCAGTATAGGAACATTTCCTGGGATAAACAGGAAAATTAGCCGGGTGCAGTGGCTCACACCTGTAATCCCAGCACTTTGGGAGGCCAAAGTGGGTGGATTACCTGAGGTAAAGAGTTTGAGATCAGCCTGACCAACATGATGAAACCCCATCTCCACTAAAAATACAAAATTAGCTGGACATGTTGGTGCACACCTGTAGTCCCAGCTACTTGGAAGGCTGAAGCAGGAGAATCATTTGAACCGGGGAGGCAGAGGTTGCAGTGAACCAAGATGGCACCACTGCACTCCAGCCTGGGTGACAGAGTGAGATTCTGTCTCAAAAAAAAAAAGGAAGAAAATTACATAATAACAAGAAACCAATTCACCAAGAACATACAGAAAATGCGTAATATGCACACATCTAACAAAAGATTTGCAGAATACAGGAAGCAAAATATGAAGAATAAATGATATTAGATAAGTCCAAAATTATGGTGGGTGATTTCAACACTTTTCTCTCTGTAATCAAGAAAGCAGTAAGACTGAAAATCAGTAAGGGATTAAAAAGCTTAAAAAGATTAAAAATAAAAAGGTAGAAAATCATATGCTATACAAACCCTAATCACAGAAAAACTTACCAAAAAATTGGAAAATAGTTGCAATTGAATGAACAGGAAAAAACATCGTATCAAAATTATTGAGATGTGGATAAAGCTGTCCTCATAGTGAAAGTTTTAGCATTAATGCTTATATTTAAAAATTATAAGAAGGGTATGGCAGCTTATACCTGTAATCCTATCACTTTGGGAGGCCAAGGCAGGAAAATTGCTTGAGGCTAGGAGTTGGAGACCAGTCTGGGCAATATCAGGAGACCCCGTCTCTACAAAAAAATAATTTAAAAAAGCTAGACCTGGTAGCACATTCCTGTAGTTTCAGCAACTCAGGGGGCAGGAGGATTGCTCCCTTCCAGGAGTTCTAAGATACAGTGAACTATGGTTGCACCACTGCACTCCATGCTGGACAACAGAGTGAGACCTATGCAGCCATAAAAAAGGATAAGTTCATGTCCTTTGCAGGGACATAGATGAAGCTGGAAACCATCATTCTCAGCAAACTGATAAAAGAACAGAACACCAAACACCACATGTTCTCACTCATAAGTGGGTGTTGAACAATAAGAACACATGGACACAGGAAGGGGAACATCACACACCAGGGTCTGTTGGGGGCTGGTGAGGTGACTCGAGGAGGGATAGCAGGGGGTGGGGGGATTGGGGAGGGATAACAGTAGGAGAAATACCTAATGTAGATGACAGGGGGATGGATGCAGTAAACCAACATGGCATGTGTATACCTATGTAACAATTCTGCACGATCTGCACATGTACCCTAGAACTTAAAATATAATTTTTAAAAACCACAAAAAAAGGAAAAGGAAATCAGAAAGTTCTCAAATCAATGATCTGGGCTTTTATCTTAAGTAAAATATTTATAAGGAAAGATGAAAGAGCTAAAAGGAAAAAAAAAAAACTGAAAAGAAGAACAAAATTGGAGGACTTACTACAAGATTTCAAGATTTACTATAAATAATCAAGTAACCAAGAAAGAGGGTGATATTGGTGAAAGGACAGACACAAAGATCAGTGGAACCACACAGTCCAAACATAGACGCTTATATCTGTTTTAACAGAATTGCAAAGGCAATTCTATAGAGAAAAAATGATCATCTTTCCAAAAACAGTATGGAAAAGGGCATCCATTTGAAAAAGAAAACAAAAACTCAATCCATGCCTCAGAACATACACAAAAAATGAAGTCAAAATAGATAATAAGTATAAATGGAATATTTGAATCTGTAAAACTACTACAACACAATGTAGGCTAAAGTCTTTGTGACAGTAGGTCATACGAATGTGTCTTAGATATTCCTTAATCAATAATGCTGTGGACTGTGAATCATAAAAGTAAAAAATGATAAATATCTGTCCATCAAAATTTTGAAAAACTTAGCTCTTCAAAAGACCATGTAAGAAAATTAAAGACAAGCAAAGACAAGGATAAAATACCTGAAAAACTCTTAGCATTTAAAGGTCTCCTATTCCAAATATATAAAGCATTCTAAAAACTCAATGTGAAGAAATTAAACAACCCAGGGAAGAAACTTTGTGAAAGGTGTGAGCAGATACTGTATGAAAAAAAGATGTGGATGACAAATAGGCACATAAAAAGGTGTTCTACATCAGTAGTGTTTGGGGAAATACAAATTAAAACCACAATGAAATTCCACCACACACCTATTAGAATGACAAACAAAAAACCTGACAATACCAAGGGCTGCTGAAGATGTGGTGCAAACTGGAATCCTTATAGGTTATTGCTGGGAGTTCAAAAATGGTGTGACTATTTTGGAAATGAGTTTTCAGTTTCTTAATTTAAATGTATACTTACATGGCACAGCAACTCAACTCACAGGTATTTAGACAAGAAAAATGAAAATGTATTCACATTAAAACCTGTATGTGAAAAGAAAAAAACCAGAAAACCTGTATGTAATGTTTATAGCAACTTTTTCAAAGTAATGAAAGACTGGTAGCAAGCCAAACGTATTGTTTATAGTTGCCAAAAAGTGGAAACAACTCAAAAAATGTCTTTCAACTGGTGAATGGATAAACAAATTGGTATATCCATGCAGTAATACACTATTCAGTAATAAAAAACAAATGGTGGAAATAATAACATGAATGAACTGAGAGGTATAATTCTACAGAAAAGAAGCCAAACACAAAATACTACATATTATATGATTCCACTTATATGGTATTTTATAAAGGCAAAACTCGAGGGATAGAAAAGAGGTCAGTAGTTGTCAGGATCTGAAGATATGGGGAATGGCTGATTTCAAAGAGGCACAGACAAATTTAGGAGAATGATGGAACTGCTCTATACCTTGATTGAGGTGGCAGTTACATAACTATGCTTTTTACAAAACTCATACAACTATCTAGTAAAAATGGTGAATTTTACTGTATGGAAATTGTACCTCAATAAACCTGAATTAAAGAAAAACTAATAAAGGAAGTAACATGGAATAACAATAAAATTTAACCCCAAGAAAATTAGGAAAGGAAAAAGAAAAAGAGAAATAATTTTAAAAACAGAAGCAAAATGGCAAACATAAAGCCAATTACATGAGTAATTACATGAAGTGCAAATGGACTAAGCACACTAATGAAAAGGCAAAAATTTTCAGACTGTATTTTTTAAAAAATCCATGTGTATTGTTATCCTTTAAATATACGTTCACAAACTGATTGAAAGGAAAAGAATGGGAAAGGTAATACCATGCAAACAATAACCTAAAAAAGTTTGAGGTTATATTAATATCAGACGAAGTAAACTTTTTTTTTTTTTTTTGAGACTGGAGTGTCTTGCTCTGTAGCCCAGGTTGGCGCGATCTTGGCTCACTGCAACCTCCACCTCCTGTATTCAAGAGATTCTCCTGCCTCAGCCTCCCGAGTAGCTGGGACTACAGGCACGTTCCAAGGCAACCCGCTAATTTTTTGTTTTTAGTAGAGATGGGGTTTCCTCGTGTTAGCCAGGACGGTCTCAATCTCCTGACCTTGTGATCCACCCACCTTGGCCTCCCAAAGTGCTGGGATTACAGGCATGAGCCACCGCGCCCAGCCCAGACAAAGTAAACTTTAAGGCCAGAAGTGTACTAGAGATAAAGGATGGCATTTTATAAAGATCAAGCGGTCAATTCAACAGGAAAAATTTTAAATTCTAAATTTTTATGTCCATGATAACCTAGTTTCAAGCAATATAAGCAAACATTGGTAGAAGTAAAGAAGAAACAGACAAAACCTTAATCAGTTTAATATACCTTTCTCTGATGTGTTAGATGCAAGAGGATAATTAGATAACAAAAATTAGAAATCATATAGAATATTTGAACAAAATGATTAACCAATCTGATCTACTTGATATATCGAAAGAATACTACACCCAACTGTGAATTCTTTTCAAGCACACATAAAATGTTTGTGAAAATAACTATATGCTATGCATAAATCAAACCTGAACAAGCTTCAAAATTATCGAAATCATATAGGTTATATTCTCAGACCAGGGTGGAATTAGCCTCAAAACCAACTAATAGAAACATAACTAGAAGATCTGAAAATGTTTGGAAATTAAAGAAAGCTTTTCTAAATAAACCAGTAGTCAACATAATGAAAATGAAAATTCAACTCATCAAAATTTATGTGGTGTAGCTAAAACAGTGTGTGCTGGTTACTGAATTATTGCCTCTCTGCTCCAAATTCCTCATTTGCCTGTTGTGTGGCCCTTTAATTATTTGTCCTTGCCAGCTGGAACTTTGTCCATTAGAGGGCAGTAGAAATATGCTGCAGGAGGAAAAGATTTTTTGCTTCCTGGTTCTGGTGTACTTGCTACTCCAGGATGCATAGTTTTCCCCAGCATCAAGTTTCTGCAGTTCACGGTAGCCAGCAACACCCAGCAACCAGCAGGGAGTTTTGTAGTGGAAAGACTCCACTGAAGCATCTCCCCACGAATGTCTTTCACTGGCACCCCAGAATGTGGATTTCCAGCATATTTTGTCATTAAGGCATCATGGCAACTTCTCTGCTATCCAATGAGCCACAGCACTGCCCTCTACAACAGGCTGTTGATCTTAGGCCTGGGTGGTATCTTCCTTGAGTCAGCTATGTCAGCTCTGAGGGGAGAAAGCTGCAACCTGTATCTACTATTCCTATACCCTTTGGAATCCTCTTCTTGCTAGCAAATCTCTCATGACTTCAATTACCTAGTATGGTTAATAGTTACTTTTTTTTCTTTTTTTTGAGAGTCTCTCATACTATTTCCCAGGGTGGGGTGCAATGGTGTGATCTGGGCTCATTGCAACCTCCTCCTCCCAAGTTCAAGCGATTTTCATGCCTCAGCTTCCTGGGTAGCTGGAACTACAGTTGAATGCCACCGTAACCGGCTAATTTTTGTATTTTTAGTAGAGACAGGGTTTCCCCATGTTGGCCAGGCTGGTCTCGAACTCCTGACCGCAAGTGATCTGCCTGCCGCAATCTCCCAAAATGCTAGGATTATAGGCATGAGCCATTGCACCTGGCCTAATAATTCTTTATATTAAATTTTTTATTAAAATTACTGTGTGAGTTATCTCTCCTGATTAGATTTTTTAAATTTACAATAATTAGAAGAAAGTTGACTTTACATGCCTATATCAGAAAAGAAAAAAAATTAAAAATTAATTTATAAGTGACCATCTCAAGAAGTGAGAAAAAGAACAGAAAATAGAGGGAAGTTAATAAAAATGAAAACAGTAATTGATGAAATAGCTGACATAAAACTGAGAAAAATCAACAAAGCCAAAGATTTTTTTTCAAAGAATATCAGTAGATTTGATAAACCCTTAGCAAGACCAACCGAAAGCAAAAGTATAAATTACTAATATCAGAATAAAAGGGCAATATCACTACAGATCCAACAAAAATAAAAAGATAAATCAGAAGTATTTGGAATAATTTTATATAAATAAATTTGACAATCTATATAAAATGAATGATTTTATATAAAATAACAAGTCATCTAAATTGATAAAAGAAAAATTAAAAGAAATCAAAATCATTACTAAATATATTCTATCTATAATTTAAAACTTACCCTCAAAGCAAATTTAAGCTTGGATGTATTTAGTGGTGAATTCTCCAAAATATTTAGGAAAAAATATCAATCCTACACAACCTCTTTTAGGGAATAAAGAGAGTACACTTCCTCCTAATTTATGTTTTTTGAGGCTAGACCAACCCTAATACAAAAATATGACAAAGATATTATAATACAAGAAAATTACAAGCTAATAATTCTCATGAACATAGGGACAAAAATTAGAACAAAGTATTAAATAATCAAATCCAAAGAATATATAAAAAGGATAACATATCATAATCAATTTGGTTTATTCTAGGAATAAAAATCGGTTTAAAAAGTTAATATAATTTATCTCACTAAATTGTATTTGCTTTTATTATGTAAGTAATAAAATAAAATAATAATAAAAGTAAAAATCACTGATCACCATGCCAAAAAACCTTCAATTACCCACTAGTTCATAAAAGCTCTCAGCAAATTTGAAATATGAGAACTTTTTAATGTGATAAAGTTTATGTACAAAAGGCCTGCTGCTAACATATTTAGTGGTGAAATGTGGAGTGCTTTCTTCCTGAATTCAGAAACCACTCAAGCACATTTATTTTCATTACTTCTATTAATCATTGCATTGCTGGTCCTAGTTAGTGCAACAAGGCATGAAAGAAAAGTTGTCAGGTTGGAAAGAAGGAAGTAAAACTGTCATTTCAGATGACATGGTTGTAAATACAGAAAAATCCAAAAGAATATATACACAATTAGAGTTAATTAATAAATTTAGATCAGTCACTGAATACAAAATCAACATATAAAAATCTATTGTATTTGTATGTGTTTGCAAAAACAGTTGGTAAATAAAAATTTTAGAACAATACTATTAGCAGCATTGGAAAACCTCGAATACCTGGGAATAAATTTTATAAAAGACTTGTAAGATCATTAAAGTAAAAACTGTAAAACATTTCAGAGAAAAATTATATAAGATCTGACTAGATGAGTAGATACCATGTTCATGGACTTGAAGACTTAATATTATAAATTACTTTTATAACTTAAAAATCTATTTTTCAAACGTTAATTATTGATTCAATGCAACCCCAATCAAGATCCCAACAGAGTATTTTGTGGAAATGTATTAGGGATTTCCATAAGTTATATGAAAATGCAAATGACCTATAGCAGCCAAGAAATCAAGAAGAAATTGTTGGAAAAGTCATCATATCAGATAGCATGACTTACCATAAAGCTACAGTATTTAATGCAGTGTGGTATTAGCATAATAATAGATGCATACACCAGAAGGGAAGTCTAGAAATAGGTTCATATATGTACTTGATGTACAACAATGGTGCCACTGCAATTTTGTAATAATAAGATTTTTTTCAATAAATGATGCTGGAGCAATTAGATAATTCACATGAAACAGACTTTAACCTTAATTTACACTATCTACAAAAATTAATACTGATTAAATTATAGACCTTCATGTGAAAGAAAAACAGTAATATCCTAGAACATAGGTTGGTAAATTTTTCTGTAAAGGGACAAATAAGTAAATATTTTCAGCTTTGTAGGTCATATGGTCTCTGTTGTAACTACTTAACTCTGCTGTTGTAGTTCAAAGGCAGCCATAGACACCACATAAATGAATGAATGAGAATGGCTGTGTTCCAAATTTTATTTACAAAAACAAATGGCAGGTCACATGGGCCGTAAATTTCTGACCCCTGCTCTAGAAGATAACAGAATAATTTCATGACATTGGGTAGACAGTGATTTCTTAAATAAGATACCCCCAAAACATAAAACATAAAAGATGGATTAATTGAAGTTCTGAGGTTCTGTTTATTGAAAGACATCATTAAGAGGATAAAACAGCAAGACATAGTTTAGTAGAAGATATTTGCTATATATGTGTACTTATACATGTATCATGTATGTTTTATATATACATATAGCTGTGTATATGCATGTATTTATATACACACATATATTGCATATATATCCAACAAATAACATATCTACAATATCTAAAGAACATCTACAAATCAATAAGAAAAAGACAAATCAACAAACAAAATGAGCAAAAAACTTGAGCTTCCATTTTCCAAAAGAGACTATCAATATGAATATAAGCACATGAAAATATGTTCCATATAATTAGTAATCAGAGAAATGCAAATAAGAATAAACCATAATCAGATACAAGTCCATCCCCTGCAAAATGGATAAAATGAAAAAGAATGACACAAAAATTAATGTGCAAAAATTGCTAGCATTTCTATACACCAAAAACAGGCAAGTCAAGAGCCAAACCATGAATGAATTTCCATTCACAATTGCTACAAAAAGAATAAAAAACCTAGGAATGCAGCTAACAAGGGAAATGAAGGACTTCTTCAAGGTACAAATCACTGCTCAAAGAAATCAGTGATGACACAAACAAACGGTAAAACATTCCATGCTCATCAATATTGTGAAAATGGCCATACTGCCCAAAACAATTTATAGATTCAATGCTACTCCCATTAAACTACCATCAACTTCTTCACAGAACTAGAAAACACAATTTAAAAATTTATGTGGAACCAAAAAAGATCATGAATAGTCAAGCCAGTACTAAGCAAAAAGAACAAAACTAAGGGCATCAAGCTACCCGATTTCAAACTATACTACAGGATTACAGTACCTAAAACAGCATGGTACCAGTACAAGAAAAGACACATAGACCAATGGAACTGAATAGAACACCCAGAAATAAGATCACACACCTTCAACCATCTGATCTTTGAAAACCTGATAAAAATAAGCAATGGGGAAAGCATTCCTTATTTAATAAGTGGTATTGAGAAAACAGGCTAGCCATCTGAAGAAAACTGAAACTGGACTCCTTCTTTATACTATATACAAAAATCAACTCAAGATGTATTAAAGACTTAAATGTAAAACCCAAAACTATAAAAACCCTGGAAGAAAACCTAAGCAATACCATTCAGGACATAGGCATAGGCAAAGATTTCATGATGAAGATGTCAAAATCAATTGCAACAAAAGCAAAAATTGACAAATGGAATCTAATTAAACTAAGGAGTCTCTGGACAGCAAAAGAAACTGTCAACAGAGAAAACAGAAAATCAGTAGAATGGGAGAAAATTTTGGAATTATGCATCTGACAAAGATCTAATATCCAGCATCTACAAGGAACTTAAACAAATTTACAAGAAAAAACAAATAATACTATTAAAAAGTGGGCAAAGGACATAAACAGACACTTCTCAAAAGAAGACATTCATGCAGCCAACAAACAAAAAAAAGCTCAACATAACTGATCATAAGAGAAATGCAAACCAAAGCCACAATGAGATATCATCTCACACTAATCAGAACAGTTATTATTAAAAAGTCAAAATATAATATATGCTGGCAAACTTGTGGAGAAAAAGGAACACTTCTATCTGTTGATGGGAGTATAAATGAGTTCAACAATTGTGGAAGACAGTGTGATGATTCCTCAAAGACCTAGATACAGAAATAACATTTGACCTAACAATCTCGTTAGTGGGTATATACCCAGAGGAATATAGTATTAAATCATTCTATTATAAAAACACATACACATATATGTTCATTGCAGCACTGTTCACAATAGCAAAGACATGGAATCAACCTAGATGCCCATCAATGATAGACTGGGTAAAGATAATGCAGTACATATACACCATGGAATACTATGCAGCCATAAAAAGGAATGAGATCACGTCCTTTGCAGGGACATGAATGGAACTGGAGGCCACTATCCTTAGCAAACTAATGCAGGAGCAGAAAATCAAATACTATATGTTCTCACTTATAAGTGGGAGCTAAATAATGAGAACACATGGACACATAGTGGGGAGCAATACACACTGGAGCCTATTGGGGGGCAGAGGGTGGGAAGACGGAGAGGATCAAAAAACGTAAGCAATGAACACAAGGCTTAATACCTGGGCGATGAAGTAATCTGTACAATAAATCCCCATAACACACATTTATCTATGTAACAAACCTGCACATCTTGCACATGGACCCCTGAACTTAAAAGTTTTAAAAAACAAACAAATAAATAAACAAATAAAAATTAGTTTAGATTCAATATTCACTTCAAACTTTTCAAAATCTATTTCATACCTATAATTATATATCCTTCTAAATTCTAAAGCTGATAACTCTTTTTTTTAACCTTGGTCAGACATTCCAGACTTTTGACATTTTTGGTTCTTTTGAAAAAAATCATCTCTTAGTTTTATACAAATTTATCCCACCCCAAGCTCCCACATTTTATTCATTTGTTTTTTTCTTTAGTAATATCCTTGCTTCCACTTTATGTATTTTTTTCCACTAGCTTTTTAAGCTTTATACATGATTTATTTCTAGCCAATCTTTTCTCATTTTTAAAACATGCATTCCTGGCTGCATTTTCTCTGAGTATATGTAGATTTTGATTTGTATTGTTTTCATTGTCATTCTTGTTGTTGCAGTTAATTACACTAGCTCTGGATCATGCTATCTAGGTTCAAATCCCAACTCTGTCATTTATGAATTGTGTGCCCTTGGCCAGGTTAGTTAGTAGAGCTTTCTGTTTCAGCTCCTCATCTGTGAAATCAGATGATAATGGAATCAACTTCCCAAGATTACTGTGAAAATAAAAAGATAATCCAGGTAGATCACTTAACATAATGCTGGTTTTATAATAATGTTCAATAATTTTAAGATATTATCATTTCTAAATAATTTATAATTTCATTTTAAATTTCTTCGTATTAAAGTTATTTAAAGGTGAGGTTTTTATTTCCAAGTTTATAAACAATTTGCTTATTTATTGATTAATTAAAATTTTATTTCAGTATAAAAAATGTGACCTAAATGATTTATGTTGAAATTTAACATTTTCTTTGAGTTTTAGTAGCCAGTTAATATTTCATGTGTGTTTGAAGAGACCATGCATTCACTGCTTATTGCATACAAAGTCCTTTATTCAATCAGACTTCTTTGTTATTATAATCCTCTCTACCCTTACTTATTTTTTCCTACTTGATCTATCAATTTGAGATATGTGTCAAAGTCTTCCAAAATGGCTCTGTATTTTTCATTCCTACTTATATTTCTATCATTTTCTGCTTGTTATATTGTTAGATTTATAAAGGTTCATTATTAATAGAGCTTCTTATAGAATTATATTTTCCACCAATATGAATGTTTTTTTATCTTGTCAAATCCTTTTCACATCATTCTTTTTTGTCTAACATTATGTTACTATATTTGTTATCCTTATTAGAACTTGCCTGATGTATCTTTCTATGTTTTTATTTTCAATTTTCTTTTTAGATGTCTTTTTCTAAATAACAGATAGACAGATTTGCTGTTGATGTTTTACCAAATTTGAGATTCTCTTTATTAAAGAAATTCTGTTCATTTGTCATGTGTTGGAATTATTGATGGCTTGACTTTTTTTCTGCCATCTGGTTGTCCATATGTGTGTGTATGTGTTTATCATATAAACAGCTATATAAAAGTTATAAAACATATAGCTTTTAGAACTTCCCTCCTATCTCTACATTATGCCTTGTCCCTGCCATCTTTATGTTGCAATCACCTAGAATAGGAGTTCTGCTCCCTCCTTTTGTAATGTCTTATTGCACATTCATTTACATATTATCTGTGGCTGCTTTCACACTACAAAAGCAGAGCTGAGTAGTTGTAACAGAGGCTATATGGAACACAAAACTGAAAATATTTACTATCTGGCCTTTTACAGAAAACATTTGCCAATGTCTAATCTAGATTTAAATTTCATGTTATTAATTTTAAATATATGTCATATTTAGACAAATTATCTAATTTCTTTTATCTCCACTGATTCTTGAATCCTTCATCTTCATCTTCTTGGATTCATCATTTATTTTGTTAAAGTTTATCCTATAGTCATCCTTTCAAAGAGATTCTATTGGTGATACACATCTGCTAAGTTTATTTCAAAAATCATGTTTTTAAATTTCTGGGATCATTGTTTCATTTTCATGGATGTAATATCTTGAAACTCGTTGAGGATAATTATATTTGTGATACTTATAAGCATATATTCTACATACAATAATTATATTTTCCTAAAATTATAAAATTTATAAAAAGAATTTGTACTTATCTTTTTTAAATTTATAAACTCTCTTTCCTTAGGTATTATTTTTTCTGAGTTTGGTGTCTCTGCAAACTTGTATTATTCTTGTATTGGATTATTCTCATACTTTATAAATGAGAATCCCAGTTAGCTCTCTCCTTCTGCTTGATGTGGGTCGACTTGTGATTATAGGGGAAGGGAAGGGCATATTGCTGGGGAGAGTGTTTCTTTTCAGATTGAGGAGCCTCCCTGTGCCTCCTGGGGTCCACTGCTACTCTTCTGACCCTTTGCTCTCAGAATCCACAGGCTCACTACTTTAATCTGTGAACAATTACAAACAGGAGAAGGGAATGTGAATAGCAGTCCAGCTGCTCCAAATGCAGTGTTTCAATTAATCACTCTGGTCATTACCCTAGGATGTCCTATTCACAGAATCTGCTCTCTCTTAGCTTGTAGCTTTCCTGAAATTTCTCCTACCTCCTCAGCAATCTGGAGCCTATGAGTATGTATGGCACAGTTTCTCTAGTATGTTTTTCTAAAGTTTGATATCATCTCCTAAAAATTTCTCATACACTTAATGGCACTTTTTTGCACCCAGTCCTGTCTCCACCCCTCTTAATCTTTTCAGTCATTTCCTAAGATTTAGTAGAGGTAACTTCCCTGCAGGGTGACATGTTGAGTTATTCTTCATACACAGGATTTTTCAATTAACTCTGTCAAAACACCATGAAATATAATTTGTGGGTGATAAACTATGTTCTTGCCATTTTTATTTCAAAACATTTAAAAAGATACTCAGAGTTTCTGTGACACAGAAAGAAAAGTGAAGCCCTACTGCAACAATTGTCTGAGGGGATTTAAAATGATAAAATTTCACCAACTATAGTGCAAAGGGGTACTTAGCCTCAAGTCACTTGCCTTTAACAATACATTGGATAGTCTATTCTATTTTTTCAAATGTTCTTTCATGGGGGTGAGAGACACCGATTGCAAAGAGCTGTAATTTTTAGCCACTTTTTCCACCTTATACACTGGGCAGTGATTAGTGACATTTTCAGTCAGATTTGGCTAACAAGCTCATCCTGTTTTGGAATTCTACTCCCCTCCCTGCCATACCTCAATTCCTGACTGCTGAGTCTCCTGTTCAGAGTACATCAGGAATTAACTTTAACAGATTTAATACTCCTTAAGAGAACCCTTCCGAGAGTACCTAGAAAGCAGAGACCCTCACCTCTAATATTATTTAGGCTTTCGAGTCCCTGAAAAGAATAGCTGGTGTCATTTGGCTCTCTTGAGGGTCCTCAGAAGGGATATATGTTTGAAATTCCTATAAATATTGTGTAAGATTTTCCAACTGATTATGAACATCCTCCCTCCCTTCTTTCTCCTTTTTCAGTTATGGGATTGATATTTGCAGGGGGTCAAAGTCAGACATCTCTGTACACTCCCAGAACCTTCTGACATAGCATGTATTGAACCTCTCCTTTTTTGTTGTTTTTTGGTTGTTGTTGTTTTTGCTTGGTGTAGGCTAAATTTTTTCTTCTTGCCATCCAATGGTGCCAATTTCACTATCTGCTATACACATTTCAAACTCACAGAGTTTGAATGTCCTTCTGTGCTCTGATCAAGGAATTTCTTGTAGCAGCTATCTTAGGTGCAATGTGGCTTTCAGTGATCGTGACCTGTGCTTTATCAGATTTTAAAGTAGTGGCATGTAACAACTAGGCTGCCACCACTATTGGTTTCACGGCTTCTGTCAGTTTTAGGGCCCTTATCCTTTGCCATCAATCTATTGCTTGTCTTCTCTTCTCCACCTCCCAGAGAAAAAAAGGAAAGCAAATTCATATTTATTTGGCTCTTACTATGTGTAAAGCATTGTGCTGGGTATTTTCAGAAATATTTTTCATTAAATTATCAGTACAACTGAGTGAGGGAGTTATTATCCCCACTTTTACCAGTTGGAAAATTGAGGCTCAGAGAAGTGAAGAACTTCCTTGAGATCACAAAAGTGGCAAGTGGTAGAGCTGAGATTTGGATCCTGGACTCCAAACTCAGAAGCCTGGGGGATTTCCCTGAGGGTCATCCTCAAGCTTCATCTGCCCAAGAGTGTGGATCTGAATTCAAATGAGAAACTAGAGGTTATAGGAAGCATGTAGCAGACTCTTTTCCTTGAAAGGAACAAGGCTGGCCAGAGTACCTTTAAATGTGGAGAACTGTAGCACCAGACAGGCTGAACAGACAAAGTTGGTTGCCTGAAATTTTTCCGTAGAGTCATGGAGACATGAATTTTAAGTACAAATGAACTCAGTTCTGAGCTCCTGCACTATTATTATAAATAAAATATTGAGCTTTCTTATTAGCTCATTTTGCTTTTTCTGACATTCTGCTTTTATTTCTTAACATAGACAAAAGGAGATTTTTCTAATTCAATACCTCAATTCAACAAACATTTATTGTTTGGCTACTTTGTGGTAGGGACTATAGCATATGTTGGAGATAAAGAGAAGATTAAAAACATGCTTCCTGACCACATATAGTTTGCAGTATTAGAAGTCAGGGAGAGGGAGTGTTGATGCAAGAAAAGGCAAACAAACCCACAATTAGCCTACAACGAGACAGAATAACATAAAGCTGTGCAAGGTGCCACAGAACCACAGAAAAGAGACAGCTAACACAACCTGGCTGGGAGTGGATAGGGAATGGATAAGGGAAAATTGCTGAGAGGGTGCAATTCTTGATAAATGTGTGACCCCTTCAGACCAGCAAGACCATAACTTTTTGTGTAGAACTCTAGTGGAAGGAGAAAATCACACTAAACTAAGGAAGTAATGAAAGTCTTCTCCTGAGTGTCTGAGAAGATAATTCCGTTGCTAGAGCTGCACTGGAGCCTAAATGAAACTTTCATGCCCCAGCTCTCTTTAATTTTCTTGTATGTAAGTTCACTTGTATGTCTGTTCCTGGATTTCTGGGTGGCTATCTGGAATTTCCTCAAGGCCTGGCTAATAATCCATTTCTCTTCATTTGTACCCCCTTTCTCTAGTGCTCCATCCGGAAATTTACTCAGCTCCTATCAATCCCTGGGCCTACTGCTCCTACATTACTAAGCCACTATCTTATCTTCTGTAAGCCCTATGAGCTTCTCTTCACAGTTTCTGCTTAATCATTGCCTCTACTGGTTGTTGTCTAATGGTTTTTGAGGTCAGCTTTCTCTTGTGTATCCTTTAGCTACTGTTTTTACTCCCAACTGCCTAACTTTCTCTCTTTATCATATTCATACTCTCCAAAAAAGGAATCAGTTCGTTAGCTAATTACTAACCTCTTCCTTGGGCAAAGGCTTTATTGAGTCAGCTCACAAGCCACTGTCTAACCAGAAGATTGATTGCCATGTTGAGCCCTGTTCCAACCAGGAGGCCAGAGTTACAAGAGACAAGGACAGAAGCTTACATCGATAGAACCAGCCTTAGAGGGGGACTGTGGATATGGCAGACAACCTGAGGCTTTGCTGAATTAGAAGAATCACACTACAGGCATAATTAGACGCATTTTAAAAGAAGAAAACATACTAACATCAGCCACAATACAACACTGACATAACTTCAGGGGATGGCAGGGGAAAAGGGGATAAAGAAAAATAGAAATTCATCTTTAGGAATAAACATTTATGTACAGGAAAGAGCACAGAAAATAGATCTATTTTCAGAAAGGAGACAGGTTGATCCACTTCATAGCAAATTACCTTTCCTGAGATCCACATAAAGGAAGTCCAAAGACATCTTCTTCTTCTCAAATATATGAGTGACTTACCAAGTGTGGTAAGTGTCATGGTTCCTCAGCCTAGCCAAGTTGACACATACCCAGTTATTCAATCATACTCTAAGCTGGATGTTGCTGTAAAGGTATGCATTTTGCAGATGTGGTTAATTATCTACAATCAGTTGACATTAAGTAGATTATCCTAAATAATCTGGATGGGTCTCATCCAATCAGGTGAAAGGTCTTAAGAGCAAAACTGAGGTTTTTTTCCTAAAGAAGAAGAAATTTCACCTGTGGGTTGCAGCCTCCACTATGCAAGGGATTTTTGACCTGCTGGCCTGCCCTAAAGATTCAGACTTGCCAGCCTCACAATTATGTAAGCCAATTTCTTTAAAATAGATAAACATACAAATATAAAATATGTATCTCCTACTAGTTCTCTGGTAAAACCTCGCTTTGTGCAGTGCACAGTATGGAAGCACAAATTCCTCAGACTAGCTTCAGTAGACTCAGAATTTGGTACCCCATAGAAGCTTTATCATCAGTTGCTCACTCCAATTAGACCAGACTCCTGTGTGTCTTGTCATTTGCATGCTCATTTCCCTGCTTCCACTCACACTGCCTTTCCCTTTGTACTTGTCTCCATTCTTTCTCCCACCTTTATATATCCTTCCTTTTATTTGCACTCTAGCTCCATCCCAAGTCCTCCACAAAGCAGCTTTTATCTTCAGCTCCTTTTGCTCTTTCTCTAAATTCCCTTAGCAGTTATTAGCTATGCCATTCAGTAAAGTTTTTAATCTTATGTATCTTACCTGACACTGTTTTTTAATATATAATATCCACCACTAGGAGGTATAAATTTGCAAGTACAAATTTGGATGTACATGACATGTCACTATTCTTTAAATCAAATTAAATTTATCACAGACTTAAGTGATCTCAGCCTTAATTCTGCTGGAGTAGAAGGAAATCCAATCTCAGCTCTTACTGGGCTTCCCTCTCTTCCTAATATTGTAATAGAGTTTGACTTATGTTGAGCGTAGAAAATGGAAGATGGACTTTGACATCCTCACTGGTCCCTAGAAGCCAGGCAATTCCTCCACTTACGGGCCAAGAGGGGCAAGGGAATCCAGTCTCCCTGACAGCACCATGCATCCATATGAGGTTAAAATATCTCCCTGGGGTACTCTTATTCTCACTACTGGAACCCTAATCTTTCATTTTCTACAGTTTGGGGGAAGTTTTGGTTCTCTGTAATTCCATCTGCCCATAGCCCCTTCTACTTTCTTTCTCATTCTCTGTCTTCCCAGATGTGCTTACCTTTTTAATCCCCTAGCAATATCTCCTCAAGGAGCAACAGACTTGGAAGGTAGATTGCTGGGTACAACTCCAGAAATAATATTGACACAGCATTCTAAGGAGTCCTGTTCCAAGGGGTTTCATTTACAATGTGAATAATGCCCCCTGGAGTTGCCTAAGAGAGAGCTCTTGTCAGACAATGTTCTGCCTAGTAACACAAAATTCCCTTGAAGCCTGGCTGGAATGGAAGGGAGGGAAAATATAAGGAGAACAAAACCCAAATAAATAGCTCAATAAATTATCCTATCACACACCTTTTCTTCTTGTGTTTTTATTTCACTTTAAAAAATATGTATGGGCTGACATGAGTAGTGTTCCAATTAGATTATGAGCTTCTTGAAAATGAGAACAATATTTTATTTACTACTTATTTTTAACCTTTCTAAGGTTGCAACATAATAACTTGTACATAACAGGTTCTCAAATGTGCCTTGAAAGGAATGGAAGAATGACTGAGTTTGTGAATTATTGGTTAGGCCCTGACCTGTTCAGACTGCACTGGCACCAACTTCCTCACTGCAGGATTGACTCTGGTGTCTTTTTATTGTCACTTTTAGTGTTAGGTAAATAACTAAACCACTTTTAGTGTCACAATTTCGTGTTTTCCTTTACCAGCTTCTGTTCACAGCCACTCCTTTCTTGAATTTCTGAGATATCAAATTTCTCCTAGGGACATTTTTGGCCCAAGTAGAAGTAAACATTTCCTTTAAAATTTAGATAGATGATATTAACTTGAAGCTTCTTTAATGTAAAAGAATGGAAGGTTACAACATAAACATGTATATGGTACCAACAGTGGAAAATGTCTAAGTGAAATCAAAGTGGGACCTGGCATTCGTTTCAATATACTACTCAATTGAAGAGCTGAGTACATTATGTGAACTTTATTCCACTAATCCTCAGAGATAAGCAAAAGAACTTGAAAGAATGGCTTGTATAGATAGGGTCATATAGCCAGGTAGTGACAGTGTTGTTAACAGCCTGCTGCCTTGCCAATACTCGAATAGTTAGGCTACTTAGCCTTAACACCGGGCTATACATTGCTTTAATGACATAATGACATATTTGTGCTCTAACAGAAGAATTCACATTTTCACAGCATATTTACATTAGCATTCCTGGTATTGAGAACATGTATCCAAATCTGCCAATATTCACTTAGTTCTGAACCTTACAATTTCCCTTTTCTGTAATCTTGCTGCTGCTTTTATTTTTCTCCTCTCCACTCCTTCCCACATCCCCTTCTCTCTAATGATATTAAAAGTAAGACTGAAAGAAAGCTCAACCACATTATAGCACTGAAACTTAATATATCAGCCCTCCTAGGACTACTTGGACTTTGAAAGACAACTTAGCTGAAAGAAATTATCTATCACTTTCTGCTATCAAGGAAGATCTTGGGAAAGTAAAAAGCCTTCTTTCCGTGTTCTCTTACGTAACATGTAGGTGATTACACATTCTACTTTCAGCTTCTAGAGGAGAAAGTTTGCAATGGAAAAAGACAGAGGAAGTAATGATAGGGGGAAAGAGGATGAGGGGAGTATTTCATTTTAATATTTAAGTGAGGAAAGAAGGAAACAGGGTAGAACTTTACCTTTTCCAAATCTGGTAAACCACCATAGTTTGTGGAAAGGAAATGTATACTTTCAGTACTTAACCAATATGCACCAACAAGGAAACCGTTTTCCAGGCCTTCTTTTGACAGAACAATCCTAACTAATAATGCAGACTGACATTTTGTAAAATGTGTTTTTGTCTCCCTCTCCTTCTTTTCCCTCCCCTATACTCATTTAGGATCTGATCACAGAGTCAGCACCGGGCTATGCATTATCCCTCATCAACCAGTGCCCTTTCATGGCTTCACACCAGCATGTTATTCCCTTTACCTGAAATCATCTTCCCGCTGTTGCTCTGCCTATTCAACTCCTATTCATCTAGCAAAACCCAATTAAAACGCCAGCCATGATGCCTTCTCCAGTTCTATCCTGAGCAAGACTAATCCCTCCCTCTATTATGACTCCAGAGCACTAGTGAACATGTTTATATTTTATAACTCATCATCTTATATAATTAATATATGTTGATATGTTGCTCTACTCCACAAAATGTAAACTACTTTAAGTTGGGGCCAGGTCTTATTTATTCATATTTTCTGTGCCTAATACTACTATATATCAGGCATGATAAATATATATACTACAGTCTGAACAGTGTAAAATATTTACAGTTTCATAAGGGAGACAAGGTTTACAGACATAAGAGAGCAAGATGGTATAATGGATTGGACTAGGAAAATGAGGGTTAGGTAAGTACTAAATTCAACAATATTTATTAAATAGCTAGGAGACAGGAATTATATCCTGGGAGTACTAGGATAAATAAAACAGTCATTTCCTTTAAGGTGCTCACAATTCACCTTGTAGATACTCTTTAAAAGTAGACACTTCCCTGGTTTACCTATCACTTTACGTGTTGTTCCTGACAGAAACCCTGTGATGTACGTCATTATTTTCATTTTTATAGAGATGGAAACAGAGGGTTTGAATTCCCAGGTCTTCTGACTCCAAGGCCAGATTTTTCTTCCCCACTACATCAGTGTTCCTCCAAATTTTCCTCTAGTGTACACTTTCCCAGTAGAGAATAAACTTAGGCTCCTCAGGGTTGGGAAATACTTGTATGTTATCTTAAAAAGTAATGCTTACTACAATCTCTTACCTTATTTACCAGACAGTCAAAATGATGCTCTGAGAAAATGAGCCACATTGATTCTGGATCCATGAGGGTCCTCAGTACAGAGTTTCACAATCAGAGTAGTCCACATAACGTGAGAAGCATATGGCTACACTCCTGCCTTTATCCAGGGTCCCTGGGTTTGGCTTGAGTCCACATCCAAAATTGTGGTTAACTTCATCAGACTTCTTAGTGTCATAATTTTATTCACAGTCTTCTCTGAAGACTAGAACAAAACTCCCAGATGTTAAGTGAGCAGTGAGGGCTGACCCTTTCCTCCCTGAAAGGATATCTCATTCTGGCAATAAGGACTCCTCAGTCTGATACTATTTGCCACGCCTCCCATTGCTGGTCTCCTACTCCCTGAGGGTCCTCGAAGACCCGAAAAGGCTTACCACCACACTCCGGTCAGCACCGCCGCTAGAGGGCAGCCCGCGGTTGCAGCTTCCTGAGCCCTCTAGTGGCTGCTAGGGTGACCTGGCTCTTTTATGGAACCCATTAAAAACTCAGAAGTTGCACTTGGGAAGCCAGCCTGTGTGACACCCGGTAGCGAACTTCTTAGAAAACGTCTTGGTTCTCAGCTTCCTTTTCTTAAGGCCTTTGGCAGGCCTTAGATACGTTACCTCTCTTGATGAGTCTCCTACTCCCTAAGGATGTCCCCCGCCCAGGGTGTTGGAACTTGGAGCCATCATTCTCTCTTGGCAAGGCAAAAACTTAGAATCTTGGGGAACTTGGCAACTTTCCTCGATGTGATATAGGGAGCGCGCGCGCGTGCACGCGCACACACACACACACACACACACACACACACACACACGTATATATATATACCTACATCCAAGATTTTTCAGCGTAATTCTAGTTTCAGCATTGCTTGCAGGCTCTGGAATTAAACTTCCAGGACTCAAATATTGGCTCCTGCATTTACTAATAGGGTAATTTTGAGAATGTTAATTAACCTAAGCTTCCATCTCATCAGTAACATAGGGAGAATAATAATACCTACATTATACACTTTTGGGGAGGAATAACTATGATAATGTATGGAAAGTGCTAGTCTGGAACACCAAGCGTTCAACAAACATTAGCTATTTTTATTCTTCAAAGCTTCTGTCTAGTGCACACCATGTCTATCAATTTGGTCCAGAAAAATACTGTCTTTACACACCCACACGAATATATGCATGCAAAATGAATTTCATAAACCACCTATAGTTTTCTAAAGTGACTACGCTAATAGAGACCTTAGAGTAAGGAAAAGGGGGCTCATTTGTGTGATGCAATTCGTGCAATGGGTATTTGGAGCACAACCTAATCCAAGAGGCCTGGATCCTCACGGGGTGGGGGAGGGGGGGACGGTGTTTCGCACACAGGTGTTCTTCCTCCCCACACCCCCACCCTCACCCCTCACCAAGTGCAAACATTCAGGGTGAGTCTGGCCCTTGAGTCTGTGGGTCAGGGCAGAGGGCACAGTGGACAAAAGCAAGAGAGTTTCAGGCCAAGGCAGGGAACTGAGAACTCAAAGGCCAGGCAACCCAAGCCAATCAGATTCACCACCCACTAGGAATCTAAAAGGTGGCCGAGCCTCACAGCCCAAAGTCCACGCACAGCAGGAAAGTGGCCAGAGAATCTGACAGGTAGAAACCTGATAGAGACGCTATCAGAAAAGTTAAAAGCTGAAAGGCTCATAACACCCACAGACCCAAAGAAAGGTCAGTGTGAGCTGAACAGCTGTTGTATCTGGTGCCAGGTGCCTTGGCTGCTGTCTTCTACATCCAGGCAGCCTCCCTGATTAGCCCCACCTAGAAAAGCCAATTCTTCTGCTCTTAAAGGAGACTGGCTTATTTGTGGCAAAGCTATCATTTAGGTATGAATGGGAAGTAGGCGAATGGTGTGGAGTCTGCGGGGGGAGGGGGGGTGTTCAACGGGCTTCAAAGCAAGGAGCTCGTGGCTGAAGCCTGAGCCTCCATGTTGTGAGTACTACGAGCGTTTCTTTCAGAGACAGACAGGGGCCTTGTCTGCCAGGGACCCGGACAAGCCGCGACTGGAGGTATGCCTTAGATCCTGGGTTGAAATGGGAGCGGTATAAAGGAGGAGGGAAGGCATTCCTGGAAAGCGGGCGGGGTGGGGTGGGTAGGTGGAGGGGAACAGCACGAGCAAAGGCATTAAAGAAGAATGAATCTGCTGCGGGTTGAGGATGGCATGGAGACTTCCCTGATTGGAGCCGGGAGTTCTTGCAGGGGGATGGAGGCCGCTATGATTGGATAGCTAAAGTGGGGCCAGATTTGGAGGGCTTTGAATGCCCGACCGAGGAGCACTCAACCCAGCTCCTGACTGGCGATTTCCGTTCAAGACCGAATTACCTAAAGGGTGGTTAATTCCAACGGGTGTTCTTCTTTGGGGGCTTCTGAAAAGTCAGTTTATCCTCTTACCTGTTTCAGTTCTATTTACTCGGGGAGGAAGTAATCCTTACATGTCGAGGGGAGGGGGAAAATGTTGATAAATTTCTCTTTACTTGCTTTGAAGATGCCTCCCCCGCCCCAAATCCCATTTCCACGTCAAATATTATTAAATTTGGTAATTTGGTTTCTCCTACTCCTCACGCAAGATCTCTTTCTCTCGCCAGCACCTCCCCCACGTTTTCCTGCTCTCCACCAGCCAGGCCTGTCGCCTCCCGGCCCCCAGTGGCGTGCTCCCCAGCCCGCCCCGGCCCACGCCGCGCGCCCCCGCTCCGCGCCGCGCGCCCCCCTCCCGGCCCACCGCGCCCGCGGTCCGCACACTCTGGTCCACGCCCCCCCGGCGGAGCGGTAGGTGTTGTGCGGTCTGCGCCGGGCCGCAGTGCGGCTGCGCGCACTGTGCTGCCTCCGGGGCTGGCAGAGCAGCGGCGGCCGCGGCGGCGGCTGGGCCGGGAGCGAGCGGCGGCGGCGTGGGGAGTGGCGTGGAGCGGATCCTGGGGCTGCAGCCGCGCGGGGACTCCGGAGTAGAAAGCCCCGGGGACAGGGAAGGAAGGCCCGGCCGCCAAATCCCTGAGCAACCGTTCTTCTTCGATTTTGGGGGAAGCCTGCCCCCCACCTCGTCTTCAAACGTCCTCATCTCACCCCCCAGCCCCGGCCGCTGACAGGAGGAGGCGGCGGCGGCAGCGGGGGGCTGAGGGGCGCCGCCATGCCTCTGCCGCGGTGAAGCGCCCCGGCTGTGAGGAGCCGCTGATCTCCCCGGTGATGTCCCCCAGGCGGCAGGCGAAAGCGACTCACTCGAGCCCTGGGGTAAAGGCCTAGCTTATCCAGCTTCCTTCCTCCTCCTCCTCCTCCTCCTCTTCCCCTCCCCCCATCCTCCTCTCCCCATTTCGTCTTCCCCTCGCGGTCTCTTCCCTTACCCTTCCCCGAGCCCCCATCTTTCCCTCCCTCCCTCCCACCCCTCCAGCAGCGATGGCAGAGGAACAACAACAGCCGCCACCACAGCAGCCTGATGCCCATCAGCAGCTTCCCCCCAGCGTCCCCAACTCGGGGGTGGCCCTGCCAGCCCTTGTGCCCGGGCTGCCAGGGACAGAGGCCAGCGCGCTGCAACACAAGATCAAGAACTCCATCTGGTAAGAGGATCCTCCATCGCTGGGGTAAAAAAGCCCAGGCACATTTCTGCTGCAAAGTGGGTGGGGGGCGGCGGGCGGCGGGCGGGGGAGCGGAGGAGGAGGCTGATGCATTCATTCAATGTGGCTTTCCCAAGTCGGGTGCACATTTGTAGGACCTCTGGAAGTCTGGGGACTTTGCATCAATCAGCGCCTGTCTCCTTAGCTAAAAAAATGCTTTTACCCCCTCCTCAATTTTGAGTGCAGGTAAACACGTTTTGGTTTTTTCACTCATTATAAAAGAAATATGGGTCGAAATTAAGTCATATTGCATGATGGTGGCATGAATTTGGAACTGGAGAATGTGAAATATGTTTACTCCTTTTTGCAGCCATAGAAGGAGGAAGAAGTGTATTGTGAATTTTCACCAAACAGACATTGTGCATAAGAATATTAATATGCAGCACAAAACCTAATGTGTCTCTTCCTTTCATTTTGGGTTTCTGAATGTTTTTGCCTCCTTTATTCTAATATTAGATTTCTCTTTCAGGGAGTTTATTCTTTGCATTGATTGTGAAGAAAGTACTTCTTGAGTATAAAATATTTTAAGATGGTAGTTTATACCATAAAGTTATTTTTTTACTTAAAAATAGGGAATCAAATGTCTTGCCATTTGTGCGTCTTTTTAAAAGAAACCATAGATAAAATATCTTCTGCTATTTTACTTTCTTGTATGAAAATTTCCAATATTTCAGCATTAGATTGAACTCCTAAAGTCTAGTGGGAATCTTTTAATAATTAAATACACTGAGTTAAGTCCATCCACTGTTAGAGCCATTGCAATATTCTTTGAACATGAACTTGCATTGTTTTGTAGGATTCTTCATTAACCGACTTTTTTTTTTTTTTTTTTTTAATATAGCACTATTTTTTTAAATGGAAAGCAATATTTGAAATTTGGTCTAAGAGATTGCCTTTAATAGAAGTTTAAAAAGAGAATTTCATATGGCATTTTTAAAAGCCTTGATTTTGAAAATAGAAATGAAATCTTTGCAGGTCCATCATTGAATATGAGTACTAAAATATCAAAACTCCTTTTATCATTTTGAAAACATATTGTAAAGCAACTGGCATTGCATGTACAGTATTTACACATTTTAAAAGTGACAGTTTTTAAATACAAGGTTAAGGTTAGTTATATAGTAATTTTCATTATTTTCTTGGCTTGCATCCATGTTGTCATGATGCTCAAATGAAGTAGGTCAATACAGGCTTTAATAGTTTCATCAACAGTGGTTGACAGTTGAATATCTTGCTTTCAGTTTTAATTTTAAAATGAAGTTTATTTTGAAGAAGAATTTTTTTGGCTTTGACAATAGTCATGTTGTAGCAACTTGAATAGGTCCCGTAAATACGATTGGGGTGTGTGTGTGACAGAAAACAGTCTTTATTCTTCATTGAATACCCTCACCCCCTTTTTAAAGCTACAGTTTAAAAGAAGAGATAGTGAATATCTTGGTTACCGTCAAGGTTTTCACAAAACCAGAGTGGTTTTTTTTAACCTGTAGTGACATGAAACTTTTTGTTTCTGAAAACCTCATTAAATTAAATTAAGCAACTTGGTTTTTACATTCAGATGTGGGATATTCAAGTCATGAACTAAAATTTTTTTAAGAGAGGCAAATTTTAAAAGTTGAATTAGTAATGTATATTTCACTATGAGAACAAGAGGGGAAAGGAATCTTCACTTTATAGTTTTAAAATAGGTGAGTTGTAGAGTCAGCTGAGTGAAATGTTTAAATGACAGTCAAGTACATTTTTTGATTAAAAAATGTGTAAATTTAATTATTCTTTATTAGTTGATATTTGCACATCCATTACAGCCTTACTGCTCTGATTTTAACATAAGAAATACTTCTGAAGTAGAATACACTCCAGTTTTTGGTACTTGTTCTGAAAAAATAATGGGTAACAAACACGTGAATCCCAAAATATGAAATTTTATGTTTTTGTTTTAAAATTGTGATGGTATACTTACTAGCATCTAATGTTCAATTTTAGAAATCCTATTGGCAAAAATGATTTTTATGTACTTAAAACTTTAGAGTAAACAACATTTGTAGATAATAAACAAGATAAGTGCATATATTTAATAGTCTTGTACCCCCTGCTCCAAAAGAATGGATTTATATTATTCATTAAGTGACTGTTTAAAATAAAGATATCAAAAGTGAAGACTCCTTTACTACCATATTCTCCTAAGAAATATATGTATTAAATTTAAATTACATTTTTGAGGCAATAATATTATTTTACAAATTATTTTATCACCTGATAATGTTCTGAGAGAGGATCAGTTTTGTACTACTTCCTGAATAATCCTTGATACCATTATTAATGAGAATTTAAAATTACAGTCAAAAGAAATGTGACATTTAAAAATTATCAAATGGGTTTTGCATTTGGTTTATCATAGTTTCTAAATTACTAGGCTTGCATATCACAAACAAGTCTGTACTTGTCCTCCTTTACAAATATAAATATAGTTTGTGATGTAGGCCTTTGACTGGACAATGAGTTATTTATCAGTTCATAATTAATTTATTCTGTTTATTAAACTGAAATCCTGTTTGATAAAAGTATGCCCATTGAAATATCAGGCATTAAATGAGTCTTTGAAGACAAGCATTCAACTTTGATTGGAAACTATTTCTTAAGAGTTACAAATATATTTTAAAGGTGTATATAGAAAATAAAGATAGTACAAAATTGATAGTATTGTTATATTTCTATAATATGGTTATGAATACCTTCAACTTAAGTGTAAGTTAATAAGCTTACACATTTCTTACTGTTACTCATTCTTACTCTGTAGACAGAAAGTCCAAATCACTGACATTACTCACTAGAAAGGAGATTTCTTAGTAGGCATATGTTTTAGTACTGAATATGCTGTAAGGTATTTATAATTTCTAAGGAGTAGAATTCCAAAATAAGCTTTTTGTTGTTAAAACTAGTAACCCATGAATTTTTACCTAAAACAAAGCCACAACCTAACTGCAAATTTTTTTTAACTTAAATTGCACCCCTCTTTGGTTACTTTAAAAAAAAAAAAAAAAAAAACCAAAGCAAGTTTTCCCTTCCTTTTATCTCTCAGTGTCTTCATAGTTCAGTGAAAAATATTTAGTGTTAAGCAACAATAAACAAATTTACTAAGTCCTTTTGTTTACTTTTTAAGGCAGTTTTACTTGAAACCCTAATTGCTGTGAAACAAAAGGATTGAGATGGTTTCTGCCTGTTTGTGGTTACTTATGTTTGAGATCATACCTACATGAGTGGGAGCAAATAACATATTTGCAATGAGTCTATAACACAGATACAGGTTGATCATCCCCAATCCAAAATCCAAAATACCCCAAAATTCAAAATGCTCCAAAATCTGAAAGACTCCAAAACCCCAAACATTTTTGGTGCCAGAAGTGAAAAATTCCACACTCAACGTTGTATCATGCACAAAATTATTTAAATTACTGTATAAAAATTACCTTCAGGTTATGTGTATTAGGTGTATATGAAACATAAACGAATTTCATGTTTAGGCTTGGGTCACATCCCCAAGATACTCATTACACATGCAAATATTCCAAAATCCAAAATAATCAGAAGCACGCCAGGCCTGGTGGCTCATACCTGTAATCCTGGCACTTTGGGAGGCCGAGGTGGGCGGATTGCCTTAGCTCAAGAGTTTGAGACCAGCCTGGGCAATATGGTGAAACCCTGTCTCTACTAAAATACAAAACGTTAGCCTGGCATGGGAGCTGGCGTCTGTAGTCCCAGCTACTTGGGAGGCTGAGGCAAGAGAATTGCTTGAACCCAGGAGGCCAAGGTGCAGTGAGCTGAGAACATGCCACTGCACTCCAGCCTGGGCGACAGAGCGAGACAAGGCTCAATAAGTAAATAGGAAGCACATATGAGCCTAAGCATTTCAGATAAGAGATAGTCAACGTATACCTGAAAATTCAAAAAAAATACTGGTGTTTTATTTTAGAAAATATTCCACTACTACATTTATTCAAATTCAGGGATTATTAAAAGAATTTTTTATCAATTACTATAAATTTATTGGCAGATGAGACTTCATAAGCTTCTTATTAAAACAATCCTATAATATTGTTTTACCTACTTTATGGAAAGAGAGAAACAATAACAGAAGACCTGTAAGATTCTGCTGATTCCTTATTAGACTGTGAAAAAAATTCTGGGGTCAGAGTTCTTTATCTTTACTCAGTCCTGCAAGGCATACGTACTTCTGTATCTGCTATATTTTAGGCTTAAAATTATAATAAAAGTGGTATTACATATATGATCTATTTTGGATGTTCTCTGAATTCTAGTTAAAACCCAAATTGAACAATTTTGTTTTACTTTCTTATGATAATGACAATTGACATCTAGATGTTAAGTGATTAATCTCTTGTTTCCATCTTAGTTAGAGCAAGCAAAGTTTGGTAAATCCAGAAGATTTACATAGTGGTGCCATATAAGTTCTGATTTCCGTTCCCTGTTCTAGAAGGCAGTGGTTGAGTCTTATTCTTGGTTTTGAGTCAGGTAGCTTGTTAACCTGTTGAGAAATATTATTGTTCCTTCAACTACAGTGGAAAACATTTACTATAAACTCATGATGTTAAAGTTTACTTTAACTGGAAATCCAGGATTTTCATTTTTCTTTAAAAATAGAGACTGACTAGCACATCAGCTGGCTTCCATATATTTTTGATGAGTAGTTTGACTTGCTACCTACCTTGAGTTTAGCCTGTTTTCAATACCAAGCATGCAAAAGACAAGATGCATTTTGTGTATCCATATTGAGGCTGTGTCCCAACACAGTTTCTAGTTCCAGAAGTAAGGCAGTTCCTTGCTCTCCTATGATTTGAAACTGATGAAATTGTCTTCCCTATTGATGAAAGGCAAGTTACACAATTTAAAGCCTGTTGATTTTCTTGTCTTCTTTAGGTTGGGTAGCACATATGTATGTATGTAAATGATTGACCAATTTGTTCTCTCCTTTGAAAGGTGTCTTGAATGATGGTATGTGCAGGACTGATTGGGTTTCTGTCTCACTGTTAATTTTTGGTATTATTTGGGGAAAATGAGCTTCACAGTAGTAGAAAAGACAGACATGTCTTGTTTTGAAAGATGCTTTGGATTAAGAATTATATCACATTACTTTTTCCATTAGAAAATAATGTTGCATGCTAAAATTATACAAATGAAAATTAAAATAAGCCTTATCATTTACTTACATTTGAGCACTTTAAGCAAGAACAGTTTGTAAGTACTCAAATGAATACCTGCTATATACAAAGTACTATGCTAGAGACTGGCATTTGAGGAATGCCCATTCACTTGTAATATTAACCTTGTAAAATTGACCTAAGCAAAAATATGCAATAAAACTTCTCTTTTATTCAGTTTAGGGGACCAGGAAAAGAAGTGACAAGTGTCAAGGTATGGACTGTGGAAAAAGTAGACCTTAGTTTCCTCATTTACAAAATGAGAGGTTTATACTAAGTGACCTTGAAGGTTCCTGTAGCTAAGTTTCTAACTCTGTTAGTAAATCAATATTGACAACAATAATAAAACCATAAGCACAGTGAAAGACTAACATAATTAATTTATCATAGGCAATCAGCAGAACATTTTCATTGGATGAATTATTAGGATTTCTCAGTGTTTCCTTGGGTGTTAGCAGAGGAGGACTTGGTTATTGCTACCTTGTGCCAAGGGTTCTGTTCTGTGAGATTAAGTCTGCAAATCTTTACTGAGCATATATTATATTTAAAGTAGTTAAAAGTTATTTGTTGTGTAAAAGTAAGGCTATGCGGTAATCCTGGTTTTCGGGGAGTTTACTAACTACTGGTTGAGAGATTGTAGTAGGGAGTCTGTTTGGGTGCTGCATTTGTTTTGTTTTCTTTATAAAGAGATGCTCAGTGTTTAATCTTATCCCATGATAGTATTTTAATATTTTAAGGTAGTAGCGAATGTTATATTGTAAATTCGATTATATAAATAAGAAAAGTATGTACCCTTTTCATAATAATTTAGTTCAGAGTTGAGCTTCACAGCTATTCCTCTTCATCTAGGATAGATATTTTAGTAAGTGATTGTGACAGAATGTTATTTGTAAATTATAAGGAACATGATAGTAAGATGGTTATTCCACATCTCTGAGCAAAGTTTACCACGCTTGTCCAGTGTCTCCTATTCCACCATTCTCTGTTTAGTCTTTTAGTTGCTTTCTCTTCTGCTTTCTAGAGGGTTAGAACCCTCTAGAACCTACTTAGAAGTTCAAGTTAAAGATGAGCAACATAGGCCAAGAGGAGGAAGAATCTTCCTGCCCTGGGTAGGATAATAAAATAAGGAACAATAAGCACTAAAGCCTTAATACACTTGATTGCTGACTATGAGAGTAAGATATTTAGCACTCAACTCACGTAAATAAAAACATTAAAACATGATTTTTCTTTTTTGCCACTGTAAGTAGGCATTACTTTTTCTGTTTCATTAACTATATGCCTCCTATTTATAAGACAAAATAGAAACATAATAAGATTTGGTTAACTACGTACACCCGCTCTATTAGCATCTATTACTGTAGCTTATATGTATATAAAGTTGTGTGGGAGGTGAAGTTTTCTATTTCCTCATAACTGAGCACAAACGGAAAACTGCTGATATTCCTTGCTATTTGAATCTTTTTTTTTTCCTGAGTGCAGAGAGTGAGAGGTCAGAAAGTGACAGATTCCAATCTGTTCTGTCTTAGATTTTTGGAAGGCATTAGTCCATATGGTACACAGTACCATCTCTTCCAAATAGCCTTATCTAAAATAAAAAAAAAATTATCTGAACCCATTTGTTGTCTAAATTTGGATAGCAAGGATTTAGATAACAAAGGATACCTATATACCCATTCCGACACAGGATTAGCAAATCGATTTGAACTTGCATGTTAAGTCTGATTGATTAGTGATATTTCTAGCAAGGGCATGGGAATAAGAAGTAATGATATACATACCCTATAATTGCCACCCTTTTTCTGTCCGAAATCAGTAATTTTTAGAATTGGAGCTCTCTTATAGATGAAGCAGTAGAGCAATGGCTATCTTGGGAAGGGAGAGTCACTAGGGCTATTGTCTTGCCATTTATGATACCTAATTTTAAAGTACAAACCAAGCATGGAGAGCACTTGAGTTTGTGTGTTTTTCTGTTTTTCTGTGGCTTTTCTGTTTTAAGCACCTGTATTGCCAAGTAGCTACCAGATGAAAAAAGGAGATTACTGTATGAAGTGGCTGCTTCAATTTGTACTGTCTATTACCCTTTCTCTTTGCTTCCATTATTTTGCTTCTCTGCTTATATATGTGCTGGTGTGGTCCTATTACCTGCTACCTTGAGAATGTTGTTTCTGCTGATATAAGTGTCTAACTTTAAGATCCAGCTCATGAAGCCTGTCGTATGAATCTTTCCTCAGCTTCCAGGGGAACAATGATTTGAGTTGTATAATTTAATTTTTTTCAGTAGTTTAGACTGGCCTTACCTAAGATAAGTTCATATTAGTGAGTTTTTACTGAATTTAAAGGAAGCACTCTCATTTTCTAATATGTAAAGTTGATAGGAATTTGGAGATTAAATATATCTGAAACAAAGTAATCACTTGCAGAATCAGTAGTTTACAATATGACAGTAAAATGTGTTATTTATATATAGCAGAACCAAGAACTTACCATTGTTTTTGCAGTATGTGTTAAATTTTAAAATTTAATTGGATGAGTGTTACTTCAGTTACGTTTTGCTTAAAGTTGGTGCTTCTGGGAACCTGGGAAATGTATTCCAACAAGATGCTTTAGTTAATATAAGTGAATCTCTTCCATATTTGATTGTAGTCATTAGATTTATTAATAAGGTATGTCAAATCAATCTTTGATCAAAATTTAACTGTCAGATTATTAAATGCATGTCCTTGTTTCTGAAGCAGGAGCTACGAGCAAGCAGTATTTTAGGCAGATTCTACATGTACAAGTTTTTAATGAAGTCAGAATGTCAAAGATAAATTCTGAATTTATAGAATCATATAGTCAGGGAAAGCTGAATGCAATACACATTTATTTTAATGACTGCTACATAGATGGCATAAAAAGGTTAAAAAAGAATAAGACATTATCCTTACCTTTAAAACATTCATCCTCTTTTGTGGTAGGTTCATCAATTGAATTTATCAAAAGTAAGATTTTGTTAAATGCAGTAAGGGTATGTAAGCAGTGGCATAAACAAATACAGAATTAGGTGAGGGAGGGATTCAATGAGGACATAATATTTTTACTGGCAAAATTCAGAATAGTGGCCTTAATGAAAAATCAAGTGATGGGCTATCCTAAAACACTTAACAGTATACTTACTTGGTCATTGTTATTCTCACTAGCAGAATTTGGATTGAGTTGTTGATGATGACAGTGAGCTTTGCCAATAATGTGAATAAATAGAGGAAAATAGCTTGGAAGAAAATTTACTTGACTAAGGAATAGGGTTTCCGCTAACTAATCACAATCCTTTTATGTAAGCTTTCATCTACAAAATAGAAGAAAGAATATAAAGTAATAGTAGAGAAGAAAAGGATGTGAGCTGGGTGGGAACTGGGGCAGAGTACCAGAGTGTAAGTAGCCACAACCTATGTCACCTTAAACTTGGCATTTCACAACAGCCTTTCTTCTATGCCGTAGTACCTTACCACCTCAAATTGCTTTCATTTATAGTTACTCTACTTTTGATAGTAGATATCACTATTCCTTCTTTCCATCAGTCTGGCAGCACCCATTTCATCTTTGATTTTTCTCTCATCCTCGTGTTCAGTATTTTAACAAGTTTCCCAGTTTGCAGTGTAGCTTAAATTTCTCGTCTTCCCATTTCCAATGCTGATAAGGTTTGGCTATGTCCCCACCCAAATCTCATCTTGAATTGTAGCTCCTGTAATTCCCATGTGTTGTAGGAGGGACCTGGTGGGAGATAATTGAGTCATGAGGGCAGTTTCCCCCATACTGTTCTCGTGGTAGTGAATAAATCTAACGAAATCTGATGGTTTTATAAAGGGAAACCCCTTTCACTTAGCTCTCATTCTTTCTTGTCTGCCACCATGTAAGATGTGCCTTTCGCCTTCCATCATGATTGTGAGGCCTCCCTAGCCACATGCAACTGTCAGTCCATTAAACCTCTTTTTCTTTATAAATTAACCAGTCTCAGGGATGTCTTTATCAGCAGCATGAAAATGGATTAATACAGTAAATTAGTACCAGTAGAGTGGGGCACTGCTGTAAAGATACCCAAAAATGTGGAAGTGACTTTGGAACTGGGTAACAGGCAGAGATTGGAACAGTTTCAAGAGCTCAGAAGATAGAAAATGTGGGAAAGTTAGGAACTTTCTAGAGACTTGTTGAATGGCTTTGACCAAAATGCTGATAATGGTATGGACAATGAAACCCGGGCTGAGGTGGTCTCAGATGGAGATGAACCTGTTGGAAACTGGACTCTTGCTAAGCTTTAGCAAAGAAACTGGTGGCATTTCGCCCCTGCCCTAGAGATTTGTGGAACCTTAAACTTGGGGGAGGTGATTTAGGGTATCCTGCGGAAGAAATTTCTAAGCAGCAAAGCATTCAAGAGGTGACTTGGGTGCTGTTAAAAGCATTCAATTTTAAAAGGGAAACAGTGTAAAAGTTCAGAAAATTTGCAGCCTTATAATGTGATACAAAAGAAAAACTCATTTTCTGAGGAGTTCAAGCCTGCTGCAGAAACTTGCATAAGTAGTGAGGAACCAAACGTTGGTCACCAAGACAATGGGGGAAAATGTCTACAGGGCATGTCAGAGGTTTTCACAGCAGCCCCTCCCATCACAGGTCCAGAGGCCTAGGAGGAGAAAATGGCTTCATGGGCCAGTCTTATGGCCCCCTTGCTCTATGCAGCCTAGGAACTTGGTGCCCTGCATTCCAGCTGCTCCAGTCATGGCTGAAAGGGGCCAAGGTACAGCTTGAGCTGTGGCTTCAGAGGGTACAAGCCACAGGCATTGGCAGCTTCCATGTGGTATTGAGCCTGTGGGTGCACAGAAATCAAGAACTGAGGTTTGGACTGACTCCACTTAGATTTCAGAGGATGTATGGAAACACCTGGATGTCCAGGCAAAAGTTTGCTGCAGGGGTGGGGCCCTCATGGAGAACCTCTGCTAGGGCAGTGCAGAATGGAAATGTGGGGTTGCATTCCATACACAGAGTTCCCACTGGGGCACTGCCTAGTAGAGCCATGAGAAGTGGGCTACCATCCTCCAGACCCCGGAATGGTAACTCTACCAACAGCTTGCACTGTGCGCCTAGGAAAACTGTATACATACACTCGATACCAGCCCATAAAAGCAGCCAGGAGAGAGGCTTTATCCTGCAAAGCCACAGGGGCGGAATGGTCCAAGACCATGAGAACCCACTTCTTGAATTAGCGTGACCTGAGTGTGAGACATGGAATCAAAGGAGATCATTTTGGAGCTTTAAGATTTAACTGCCCCACTGGATTTCAGACTTGCATGGAGCCTTTAGCTCCTTCATTTTGGGCAGTTTCTCCCATTTGGAATGGGTGGCTTTATCCAATGCCTGTACTCCCATTGTATCTAGGAATTAACTAGCTTTTTGATTTTACAGGTTCATAGGTGGAAAGGGCTTGCCTTGTCTTGGGTAAGATTTTGGACTGTGGACTTTCAAGTTAATGCTGAAATGAGTTAAGACTTTGGGGACCATTGGGAAGGCATGACTGGTTTTGAAATGTGAGGACATGAGATTTGGGGGTGGGCAGAGTGGAATGTTACGGTTTGGCTGTGCCCCAGCTCAAATCTTAACTTGATTTTAGCTCCCATAATTCCCATGTATTGTGGGAGGGACATGGTGGGAGATAATTGAATCATGGGATGATTCCCGCATATTGTTCTCATGGTAGTGAATAAGTCTCACAAGATCTAATGGTTTTATAAAGAGAAACCCCTTTCGCTTGACTCTCTCATCTTCTGTTGTCTGCCGCCATGTAAGACATGCCTTTCGCCTTCCACCATGATTGTGAAGCTTCCCCAGCCATGTGGAACTTTGAGTCCATTAAGCCTCTTTTTCTTTATAAATTACCCAGTCTCAGGTATGTCTTTAAAAGCAGCATGAAAATGGACTAATACAACTGCCAAGACCATAATTCAGTGCTTCACTATCTCATTCCTAGATTATTACAGCAGCAACATAGCTGTTCTGTGCCGTTGTTCTTTCTCCCCTACTGTGCTGTTCTGTATGTTACGGTCAAAATAAGCCGCCTTGCTATTCACCAGCATTCAACATCCACTTCAGTCCCTCAGGTATCTCGCTGTTGGCCTTATATTTTGTGATCCTGCTTTCATTTCTGCTTTACATCTTTCCTGTTTCACATCATTTCCTTGTTTCCAAACCCTACTTAATTACATCTTAACCATTTTTGAAGCCATAGCTCAAGTCATTGTACTATGAAACATTCCGTACCTACTCTAGTACACATTGACCTTTCCTTGACTTCATAGTGTGTAGTGAGTTCTGTACAATTTAGCACTTAATCACTCAATATTTTTCCTGTGCTGTTGTAATAAACAAGTTATTTGAAGGTGGGGACAACAAATTTTGCATCTTTTTTTTTTTTCATCTAGTGGTAGGTACTAGTGAATATCTTTTTTTGTTTACTGCATTCTTAGTGGCACTTTCCTTTTTTCTATATATTAATGTTTTTGTATTCGATAACATAATGTGGTAATTTTCTCCCAAAACAAGTTATTAAATGAATGGTGCATTTTACAGAATAGAGGACTTACAGCAGTTGATATTTTTTAAAATTGCATTGGTGAAACTCAATGAATCATTTATTAAGAGTTTCAGTTTTACTAGTCCTATATCTTTCACTGTATACCTAGATTTAAAAATAATCTGTGTTCCAAATGAAAGCCATTGTGTCCTTCATTTAAAAGCCACTGAGCGAGTGAGTACTACATGGCTCAGTAACCTTTCATGACTGAGTATACAATAGTAGTTAGGGTTTTATGGACTGATTAGTTATTCTGTATCCCAGCCTAGTTCCGAAGAGAGAAATTAAAGATCCCTTAACATTGAAGTGGAGATGGCTTTTTTAAGTTTGGTCCTAGCAGAGGGTTTTAGCTAATTTTTTTAGGAGACAAGACCCAAAGCTAAGGTAACTTGAGTTATGGCCAAAGCCTGAAGGTGACAAAGGAAACTTGTCGGCGAGGGCAGATAAGGAAGGAGGTAGATTTATTGGGGAAGTATGAAAAGGATAGGAGTAAAATAGGAAGACAACAGAGAGGGCCTGAAGTGTTTCGGGTTCATACAAGTGGCTACCTAGGCTACTGATGTAGAGCTTTCTTTCTTTTCTTTTTTGATGAGGGGCAGGGTTCTAAGGATCTTCATTTTAGAGACCCTTTCAGCTTTAAAATTGTATTTTGTATTGTGCTGCTTGGTTACAGCAGTGGTTCTCGAATTATTACCCTATTCTTACCACCTGGGACCTTGTTAGAAATTTAAATTTGGGGGCTGCCCCACAACCCAGAATTACTATAATAGAAACTCTAGGGCTATGGTCAGCAGTCTTTGTTTTAACCAGTCTTCCAAGAGATTCTGATTCTCTAACTGAAACTGAAATTTGAGAACCACTGGATTAAAGGAGTCATCTTCTTAAAAACAAAACAACAACAATTAGGCCAGAGTCCCATGTGGCAAAGTTGCAGTATGGTAGTCCCCGCTTATCTGCAGTTTCACTTTCTGAGGTTTCAGTTATTTGCAGTCAACCACAGACTGAAAATACTAAATGGAAAAATACCAGAAAAAAAATTATAAGTTTTAAATTGCTCCCTAGTCCAAGTAGTGTGATGAAATCTTGTGCCATCCTGCTCCATCCTGCCCTTTAGTCACTTGGTAGTCATCACAGGGCTTTGGTAGTGCTATGTTCAAGTAACCCTTATTTTACTATGTAATTATTACAGTTACTTATTTTACTATCCTATTTTGTTATTAGTTATAATTAACCATTAATTATTGTTTTTCCCTATGTCTAATTTATAAATTAAGCTTTATTATAGGAATATATAGGAAAAAACATATATATAAGTTTCTGTACCATCTGTGGTTTCAGGCATCCACTGGGGGTCCTGGAAGGTATCCCTCAAGAATAAGGGAAGACTACTGTATTCTCAGTCATTCTTAAGTCCTCCAAGGTGGGATTCATAATTCCATAATTTTAATGTTTTTGAATATAGTTCTGCTACAGCCTCATTTTTAAATTTTAAAGTATTGTAAGTATATACTTTTCTTCTAAACTAAAATCTTTAGTCTCAGTAATTGTGTATTAAATGAACTGATGAAGAAAAATTAAACACATAGCATTTAGTCACTATTATCTTCTTTTTCCTTTAGAGCACTTAGTATACTAATCATAGTTATTTTGAATTTCCAGTCTGACAATTCCAAAATCTGTCATATCTGAAACTGGTTCTGATGCTTGGTCTGCTTCTTAAGTTAAATGAGAAAATGAAACATAGTTTCATAGTTCTTAGTTATTCTAAAAACTATGGGACAGTTACAAAAAGTATAACATAAGCATAAGTGGAATATCAGAAGTAGAAGATAGAAAGGAACAGAAGAAATATTTGAGGTAATATTAATTTGAGAATTTCCCAGAATTAATGACAAACACCAAATCCAGGAAGATCAGAGAACACTAAGCATGGTAAATACAAATATACATATACATATATATATATATATATATATGCCCAGGCATATTTTTACTCAGCCTATAGAAAATTAGAGAAAATCTTGAAAGAAGCCAGAGAGAGAGAAAAAAAAAAAAAAAAAAAAACACTTTTCCTACAGAGGAATAAAGATAAGAATTTTATCAGATTTGAACTCAGAAAGTATGCAAGCAAGAAGAAAATGGAGTTAAATATTGGTGTCAAAGTAAGAAAAGTAAAACCACCAACCTAGAATTTTGAATCCAGCAAAATTATTCTTCAAAAGTGAAAGAGAAATAATGATTTTCTCAGAGAAACAAAACTTGGAATTTGTCACTGATAGATCTGCCTTGCACAAAATATGAGGAGGTCTTCAGAGAGATGGAAAATGATATAGGTCAGAAATTCAGATCTATATAAAGGAAGAGTAAGAAGAAATAAATAAAGATAAAATAACACTTTTTTCTTGTTTTTTTTTTCTTCTTCTTCTTTTTTTTTTTTGAGATGGAGTTTCACTCTTGTTCCCCAGGCTGGAGTATAATGGCATGATCTCGGCTCACTGCAACCTCCACCTCCTGGGTTCAAGCCAGTCTCCTGCCTCAACCTCCCAAGGAGCTGGGATTGCAGGCGCCTGCCACCACGCCCAACTAATTTTTACATTTTTAGTAGAGATGGGGTTTCAACCATGTTGGCCGGTCTGGTCTCAAACTCCTGACCTCAGGTGATGCGCCTGCCACAGCCTCCCAAAGTGCTGGGATTACAGGTGTGAGCCACCGTGCCCAGCCCATTTTTTTTCTTATATTTACTTGATTTAATAGATAACAGTTGAAAATAATAACAGTGTATTCACTGAGTATAGTTCATGGATAAGCGAAATGAGTAACAACAGTTCATTCACTGCTGGGATGAAAGACTTGAGAATACTCTAAAGTACTTGGACTAACCATGAAGCAGTATGATGTTATTTGAAAGTGGACTTGGATTAGTTATAAATGTATATTGCAAAGTCTAACCACTAAAATTTTTTTTCAAATAAAGGAAGTGTAATTGGTTGCTAAGAGACTTGAGAATATGGAATCATATAAAATGCTCAAACTCAGAATGGAAGACAAAAGAGAAATAGAAACAAACAAAGGGCAATATCTGATACATGTCAGTTCATTTATACCAATAATCATTTCAAATGTGGATGTTTTAAATAACACCAATTAAAAGACTGTCAGAGTAGATAAAAAACAAGACTCAACTATATGTTTACAAGTTTACCATTTACAGTAACCAGTTTCATTTTATCATTTGCTAACCAATTACTTGTAACATATTTCATGAATGTCTTGTAGCAGAAGTTGAAAACCTTTGCAAAATACTTCAAGCTAGTGGCAAAGTGCTTAAATTACAGAGATGAAGAGGAAATGGCCGTATTTGATGCCCAGTGTTATGTATAAACCACTTAATTTCTTCCACTTAGAATTAATTTTCCAAGTAATTATTGAGCACTTCTTATGTGGATTCTAATTTTTATAAAACAGCTTGATTGAGATAATTTACATACCATTAAATTCACTCATGTTAAGAATACAATTAAATGGTTTTAGTATGTTTACAAAGTTGTGCTGTCATCACCATGATCTGATTTTAAAACAATTTGATTTTTTTAAGCAGTTGAAAACTCAACTATAGTGACAGAGTTGCGTAGCAATTACAAGTAGAAAGGTTATTTATCTAATTATAATTCTGGAGGGTCAAAAGCAGTAGGAGCATTTGAGGTGGTGTTTCGGTTTCACATGCTGAAAGTTAACAGAACCATGTTCTTTTAACTCTGCAGGTTAAAGGGGTTTGTTCTTTTTCTCTGCAGTCTTTCCATGTCTTTATCCTTTTTTGGATCAGTCTTTTATTACTTTAGATACACTAGAAAGCTTTCTTCTACTTAGACGCTTACTTCTAAAAAAATTGTCAAAGTATTGTTTTGAACTTCACCATAAGTTGTGTGAGTCTTACTGTGATTCACATCATTTTAAGACACTTATACTTTATGTATTTGTAATTAGAGAGCACTGTATGTAAGCTGTCTTGTTTTTCTGCAGTGTATTTTGAACCCTCCAGTAGTTATATCTTCCTAAATTAATTTCTCTGCCAAGCATAAAACCCTCCAAATAGAGTAACTTTTATTAAAATTCTTATATTTTTAACAGTTTTGAAGTGAAAAAGTGTCAGAATCACAGAATGACAATCCAATGTAGTTGTATAATAAACAATTATAATTCCTTTTCTGGAATTAGTTGCCTGAGTTTGCCATCCCAGTCACCGATTCTTTTGAAGGTGTTTCCTTTTTCAGTAAAATAGAACTGGCAGTAATGCTTATCTTATAAAGGTATAGTGAAGATTAAATGAGATAATTCAGATGGAACATTAATGTAAAATCTGGTACATGATAAGTACTGGGTAAATGTTGCTTATTATCTTTTAACTGTACTATAATTAAGAACGTTTTTATTTTAACATACCATCTATATACAAGATTATATGATTACTTCTGATTTTTATTACTATATTAGTATATTGTAATGTTAGGAAGCATGATGATATGTAAAGGAAGAGTTTTCCAGACTGTGAGAACAGCAAATACAAGTTCTTAAGGCCACACACCAGGAAGCCAAGGCATAAGAGTACCATGAGTACAGTGGAGTGTGGCACTTGAGGTCAGAGGTAAAGGAAAAACAGATTTGTATAGGACTTTGCTTTTTTTTTTTGAGACAGAGTTTCACTCTTGTTGCCCAAGCTGGAGTGCAGTAGCATAATCTCTGCAATCTCCACCGCCTAGGTTCAAACGATTCTTCTGCCTCAGCCTCCTGAGTAGCTGGGATTACAGGCACACGCCACCACATCTGGCTAATTTTTGTAATTTTAATTGAGATGGGGTTTCACTATGTTGGCCAGACTGGTCTTGTACTCTTGACCTCAGATGATCCGCCTACCTTGGCCTCCCAAAGTGCTGGGATTACAGGCATGAGCCACCATGCCCAGTGTGCTTTCCAGGTCTTGTAAGCACTTACAAGTGAGTGCTTCATTCTGAGTGAGATGGACACCATTGGAAGACTCAGGGCAGAGTGAAATATGACCTGACTGATGCTTTAACAGCTCGTTTGGCTGCTGTGCTGAGAGGATGGTGTAGACTATGGAGCAAGGGCAGACACAGGTAAACCAGACTGGGCTTGGTTACTGAAGTTTTTACACTGGGAATGTGTGTGAAAGATGAAGTACATGCAAATATTAATAAGTGGTGGTGTTAGGGTTAGTTATGAGTGATTTTATTTATATTTTTCTCTATTTTACAAAAAATGAGTGACATATTAGGCTCTTTGATTAGGAGGATGTATTTCCATATTAAGTACAGTATTATCAGTGCAGTTACTAAATCTGAAGGATTTGCTGTTAGATTAAATGTTCATAATCTGTCTACTGGAATACAATGAAGCATCAGCAATTTCCAATAAATGACCTAAGTTAACTAGAAAAAGAGAATTAATGAATAAAACATTTTACATAATGCAATTAAAGTAACTAGAATTGAACTAGACTATATTAACAATAGAAAATGTAAATAATTATTATTAAAACAGTCTAGTGGCCTTATTAATACTACTGTTAGTTTCCTCTTAGAGTTTTGTAAATTACTGTTTTGAAGTCTCAAACTCTTGTTTTAAGTAATTGCATTTAGATAGTGGTTTTAACAGAACACTCTATAATTGGCCTTGTTCTTTCCTTCATCTGTTTTCTTTTTGCCTGAGTCACTTTCTGCCAGCCCTACCTCCTTAGTAAATTTCAGTTTATCCTTCAGAGCTTCTCTTAACTACAAAAAGAGTCTTTTCCAAGTCCTTTAAGTCTTTGATCACTCTTCCACTCAGTTCCATTTTTGTTGTGGTGGTGGTGGTGTTTGAGACAGGGTCTCACTATGGTGCTGAGGCTGAAGCTCAGTGGTGCAATCAAGGCTCACTAAAGCCTTGAACTCCTTGGCTGAATGGGAAACGATCCTCCCATTCAGACTCCCAAGCAGCTGGGACTACAGGTGCATGCCACCATGCCCAGCTAATTTTTAAATCTTTTTGTAGAAACAAGGTCTCACTATTGCCCATGGTGATCTCAAACCCATCAGCCCAAGCATTCCCCCTGCCTTGACCTCCCAAAGTGTGAGGATTACAGGCATGAGCCACCACACCTGGGCTTCACCCTCAGTTCTGATTCTTGTTACCATACATGACAATTGTAATAAAATAATTATTTGTGTAATTTGTACAGTTGTTTAGATTTTTTTGTTAGATTATCAGTACCATAAGGATGTATTTTATTTCCCTTATAGTTGTTTACCGAGTGCAGAATGGATACATGTATGAATTAATGAGTTAATTTAGTTCTTTTTTCCTCCAGCTCTGCTTCTGAAATTAAGTGCACAGATTGGGCTTCCTGAAAATAATCAGAGTTTCTTACTTAACAGTCTCCCTGAACTGATTTCCCCTAGGGTGTATTGCATCTGTTTGTCACTCTTCCCAAAGGTATTTCTTGCTTTTAGTCCTTCTGTAGGTGACTTCCCTCTGGGTAACTAGTGTATTCTTGTTGAATATACCTACACTTGTATTTCCTCTTAATCTTTTGGTTAATCACTAATTCCCCACTTTTCCTGATAGTCACTACATTAGGTATGCTCTTTACGTGGTCCCAAAATATCTGCATTGGTATATTATTACATCTACTTTAAAGCTTATATTTAATAAATATGGATCCCATTTTTATCTAGTCTAAAGAAACAAGACAATATCCAATATGGTGAAAGGAAGTATTTCCTCAACACTTACATAGTACAGAGTGTTTGTAGTGGAAAATTCAGAAGCTCCTACTTTGTCTCCCTGTCTTTTGATGTTCCTTGAATTTTTCTCCATCCTTTTTGTTTTCTTGTCTTTCCTCTCTTGTTCTTACCCTTTTCCCCTCCTCTTTTATCTTTTTTCTCAGTCTCCCACTTCTTCTCCCATCATAAAAGAAGTTTTTAATGTAATTTATAAAAATATTATGTCGGCTTTTCTTACATTTAGAATCTGAGAAGTTTGCAGCTTTTTATTTCTTTATCAGGTTGTTTCAAAGATTAATTAGGTTGTTTAAGAAAATATGTGATTAGCTTTTGATATAAAAAGATTATTACAAAATTATTTAATAATGTCCTATAGAAAAGGTGTGAGTCAGCAAGCAGGTTTACAGAAGGAAAGGGTTATGCTAGACTGCTTGCTTCTAGTCTCTAGATAAAAAGATACCAAATTTCAACCGGTTGCAGGCACCTGTCGAAGGCAGAGAGGAATTAAGCTAGAAAAACAGTTTGGGATTCCAAACTTCTAAAGTGAGTTGTGAAATGTTGTGAAATATCTACATTTTGAGCCTATTTGGATAGAAGCACGATTTATGTTTTACTTTAAATAATAGAATAAAATTTCTATAATTGTTTAAAATCAGTTTTTAAGTAAGTCGAAGTGCATATTCCAGCATTGACAGTGCAATATGAACAGTGGAGAGGTTGCTCAGACAGCTGCTCTCCTTGATGAAGACAGTGACCTGTGAATGACTGTAACTGAAAACCCAGCAAGAGAAATCCAGTTTTATAGGAAATTGTTTTGGGATGTCAGTTGTCCAGTGTTGGTTACTTGTTTATATAGCTGAGGTTACATGTGTTAATCTTTGCTTGACTTAAAAGAGATAAATGGGCTCTGGAGTAATTGTGGCAGATTAAAAAATGAAACAATTATATTTTAGACCTGCATATTTTGTCTGTTTTGGACTACAAATATTCATCCCTTCAGTTCCAAATGTAAAAATGTTACATTTAGTAATTGTGAAATCTTGTTATTGCTATTCTTGTTCTTTTTTATTTAGAATCATAATCAAGTAGTATTTTTGTTATAATACTAATACAAATCAATGATAAAGGAAGCATCAACAAATCATCAGGAGGATTATTTGAGAAATAGTATTAGTGCAGTTGGATAGCTGTTTGGCAGAGGAAGAGAATAGATTAACCTCAACCCATAACAGTCATCAACAGAATTCCAGGTGAATACATAGTTAAATGAAAAAAAAACAGTGGGATGATTTTCAAAAAGAACAAATAGAAATAAGCTTCTGATGGAATGAAAGATTTTCTCTATTAAGTAGAAGAAGACATCTCAGAACAAACAAGTGAAAATAGATGTTACCACTTAAAATAACCTCCCCCCTCCAAAAAAAAAAGTATGTGTTTTTTTCACTCATACTGAATCCATATTAAAAGACAGGGCAAAGGAAAATTTAATGATTTTACCTAATTACATTAGCAAATTCTTCTGTTAAAATATTAGTGGGGTAAAAAAAATGTATAGTTATGCAGCTGGATACAGAGAACTTGACATATACATACACACACACAAAAAAAAAAATCCTAATCTTAGCAAAAGAGAGTGGAAGAAAAATACACCAAAAAATGTTGCTTTTTGGTAATGTTGGGAGTGGTGAGATAGTTTTCAAAATATTTATTTTCTTTTCATATTTTTTTAGCCTTTCTGAGATGAACCATTTACATTAAAAATATTTATTTTAAAATTGCTTGCTTATAGAATTCAAATATGTCATAATTTCCTTCCAACTTGAGTTTTCAGCTTATCTTCTCTATCCTTCTTTCTCTTACATGCAGTTCCCTCACCAGGAATAGCACTGTTCATTTTACAAAATTTTATAAAAATTTTAATATGAATGCCTTCAACTTGCTCCATTTTACTACGTGGCTCACCACATCTTATTTACATTATGTCCAGCTGCATCACACATTTATGTTATTTGCCTAGCTTTGAAGAATATCTTTACTTTGAGACTGTTCTCTGATAGTTATGGAAGGAGTACTTGCTGTCTATCTTGTAGTCTTCCATCTCTTTCTTTAGCTTTGGTTGTACCCTTTAGCAGTAATGCTTCTCTTTTCCCTCTGCTTATTGAAAAACAGCTTTCAAGACCATGATAAATGACACCTCAGTTTACTTTATACTTTCGATTGTTTTTTTAACCACATTTAACCTTGTACTTCCATTATAACATTTGTCACAGTTTGCATGTACCACATTTTTAAACCACGTATGTCTTTCTCTTCCAGTAGATATTGAGCCCCTGATGGGCAACAACTATATGTTACTCATTTTTTAATCTCCCACAGTGATGTGTAACAAATATTTATGGTCTTAAGTTGATTTAAATAATAACTTGTCACAGTTTAAATCACTAGTCAGAAAGGTGTTTTATTCCATTTTTACCTATAACACGTTTCTTCTTGTTTAATGTGTAATCTTAATGCACTGTATTTTACTTATAAAAAGGACTTTTATTTTTTACATATTAAAAGCAGACTAGGTGTGGTGGCTCACACCTGTAATCCCAGCACTTTGGGGAGACCGAGATGGGCAGATTGGTTGACTCCACGAGTTCATGACCCACCTAGGCAGCATGATGAAATCTCATCTCTGCCACAAATAAAATAACCATTAGCTAGGTGTGGTGGTATGTGCCTGTAGTCCCAGCTACTCAGGAGGCTGAGGTGGGAGAAGGATCACCTGAAACTGGGAGGTTGAGGCTGCAGTGAACCATGATCATGCTACTGCATTCCAGCCTTGGTAACAGTGATCTTTTTCTCAAAACTCGTAGACACACACACCACACACACACAGAGCAAAAGCATACTCATTACAGAAAAAAATTTAAAGCATAAAAGAATGTTTTCACCATCTACATGTTTCTTTTATTTTTTCTTTACATAGTTGTTTTGTTTTGTAAACCATGTATATTTTTTCTTAATATTTATATAATTCATTCAATAAATGTTAATTAAAGACTGATTATCAGGCAGTTACTGTTAGAATTCTAGGGCTGTAGCAGTAAACAAAATAGTCAAAAATACTTGATTTTATTAAGTTTATATTGTAGAGGGGGACATAACAAACAAGTAAAAAATATATATACTCTGGGATATGATAGTAAATTTTCTGAAGAAAAGCAGGAGAATAGGGAGTGTGCATGTAAGGAAGAGGATTAAAGTTTTAAATAGGTTGGTTTATGAGGAGATCACCAGCAGGGTAACATTTGAATAAAGACCTGAATTATGTAGTGATCTGGGTGAGTATCCGAAGATAAAGCATTTATTTATAGTAGTGGAGCCTAAATATTCAACAAAAAAAGAATGTTTAATATAATTTTAAAATTACTGCCAAGATTTTACTGTATAGCTATAAAAATACTTTGTTATTTATGTATAATGTCTTGAGAAAATGCCTACCATACAATGTTAAATGGGAAAAGGAAAATATAAAACTAATTTTATCCTAATTTTAAAAAAGATTTTACATACATAGTGTACAAATAATGTAAGCAGAAGAAAATATGCCCCAAGTAAACAGATGTTCTTTGTAGGGCTTGGTTTTTTAATTTCTTGAAAATTGTTCATTTTTCTGTTTTCTTGATGAGTATGTATTAAACTTTAAAAGTATATAAAAATTAATTTTGATACATTTTAACTTCCAGGTCTGGCCTTAATGAGGTAATGGGTATTAAACTTACCTTCCCTCCATGATCAACTATAAAAGTAGATAAAAGCCATGAAGGAACTGGTTTTATTTGGCATTAGATAGCCAACCATAGGGCTGTGATCCTTAGGAGAAGGGGAACCCAGTAGGTAAGCTCACAGTGGCTATTTAAACTGTAGCTGAGGGAAATAAAGCTCAAATACGGACTAGAGGTTTAGTAGGATAGAGGAAACAGTGATTAGAGGGCATGGCTGCTGAAGCAGTTGGATTTTTAAGGCTTCTACTTTCTGCTTAGGGAAGAAGCATCAGAAACCTTTACAGGGATCACCCTGATTCTTTAGCTGAATGCTGAACTCCACATGTGCAGGGCCAGTCTCTTCTGAGAACACCTTTTGGGATCTGTAGTCAAGAGGAGGTTCTGGAGATTACACAGTGCTGAGAGACAGAATTTCAGACAGCCAGATGGGAGAGATCTTGCTGAGCACCTTGGGCATTCATTAAGACTTCAGGAAGTCTAGACCATAAAGACTAGGGCTACTTTACCCATAGAGTAAGAGCTTTTCTAGTTCATTTCTAGCAAAGTGTAAAGCTAACCTTCAAAAATATCAGGTTAAACTGCCAGTAAATCACTTGATGCCAAACCAAAACACACTTTAAAAGAATGTCAGATGTTCCACAACATAGTACCCACAATGACCAGCTATATAAAAAATTACTAAACAAATGAAGAAGCAGGGAACTGTAGGGAAAAAGAAAATAAAAAAAGACCCAGAGATGACAGAGGCATGGAATTAGCAGCCAGCTATTTTATATTGTCTCTGGTAAATATGCTCAAATATTTAAAGGAAAAGATGGACACTGTTGATGCACAGATAGGGAATCTCAGCCAGAGTAGAGCTCTAAATAAGAATCAGATGGAAAACCTAGAACAAAAAAATTTAATATCTGAAATAAAAAATTCATTGAATATGCTAAATGGCAGATTGGAAACTACAAAAGAAAACTTCACTGAAGTTAACCACAGAAAAAGGAGAGGAAAAAGAAATGAACAAGACTCTGTGACTCATGGGCCAATATTAAGTGGTAGAACATAGTGTAAGTGGAGTCCCAGAAGAAGAGATACTCAGAGAAAGCATTTGAAGATACGATTATTTAAAGATTTATAAATTTGAAGAAAACCCACAGACCAATGGAGGTCAACAAATACCAGACACAATAAACACAAAAGTAATCATAGTAGTACAACTAGTACAATTACTTAAAACTGAAGATAAAGAGAACATCTTAAAGACAGCTAGAGGGGGTAGGAATGGGGAAGACACATGATATACATAGGGAAACAATAACATTAATGAAGACTGACTTCTCATTAGAAATAATGAAGGCTGGAAAACAATGGAATGTCCCCTTTAAAATGCTGAAAGAAAAAATTGTCAATCTGGAAATTTAAATTGAACAAAAATATCTTTCTGAAATGTAAACAAAATAGACATTTTCAGATTTACCAAAAGCTAAAAGAATTCATCACCATCAGATTATCACTGTAAATAATGCTAAAATAAGTCCTTCAGGCTCAAGAAAACTGATACCGGTCAGAACCTCAGATCTAAATGAAGGGGTGAAGAGAACCAGAATTGATCTCTCTGTAGGATAATACAAATGACTTAAGTGTTTATTTTCTGTGAAAGACAATTGTTGGTTTAGAGCAAAATGTTATCATTGTTTATATCATGTAGAAGTAAAAGATCATGAAACAGCACAGAGAACAGTAGTAAGATAGATTGAATTCCACTGTTGTAAGATGATGAACTTAAAATACTCAGTGAAGGTAGACTGTGATAGATTAAGGATATATACTGTAATCCCTTGAGCAATTGCCCAACAAAGTGGTACAGGTAAGAAGCCAATAGAGGTGATAAAATGGAACACTAAAAAATACCAAATGAATAAAAAAGACAGGAAAGGAGGAACAGTGGAACAAAGAACAGAATGATAGATTTAAAAACAAGACAGTAAACTTAATCATATTAATAATTACTTTAAATTTAAATGGGTTAAACATTATGGTTATGAGGCAGAGATTTTCAGACTAGATAAAAGAGCAGGAGGGACTCCATGTTTGGATCCCCTTCCACGACACTCCCTTCAGGGAAGCTTCTCTTCTCCTCCTAAACTCCATCTGTCTCTATTCCCTTCCACTCAGTGTGGAAGCTGCTTTCCTCTCCTGCATTCCATCTTTCTGGATTCTCTCACTCAGTGTGAGAGTTAGCTGTTTCTTTCTCTCTCCTTCTCCTGTTTTTTTTCTCTCTCTCTAAATCAAAGAAAAAAAAAAGCAGGATCCAACTATATACCATCTACAAGAGATACACTTTAAAGTGTGTATTATATTTAAATATAAAGATTTAGAATAAATATAACCTAAGAATACAGCTTACCAGGGAGGTGAAACATTTGTACAACAAGAACTACAAAACACTGCTGAAGGAAATCATAAATGACACAAACAAATGGGAAAACACATTCCGTGCTAATGTATAGGAAGAATTAATGTTTTTTAAATGGCCATACTGCCCAAGGCAATTTACAGATTCGGTGCTATTTGTATCAAACTACCAATGACATTCTTCACAAAATTAGAAAAAACTATTAAAATTTTACCAAAAAAGAGCCTGAATAGCCAAGGCAGTCCTAAGCAAAAAGAACAAAGCTGGAGGTACCACATTAACCTGACTTGAAACTATTATATAATACAAGGCTACAGTAACCAAACAGCATGGTACTGGGACAGATACAAACACATAGACCAGTGGAATAGAATAGATAGCCCAGAAATAAAGCCATACACCTAAAACCATCTGATCTTTGACAAAGTCTACAAAAATAAGCAATGGGAAAGGACTCCTTATTCAATAAATGTTGCTGGGATAACTGACTAGCCATATGTAGAAAATTTAAACTGGACCCATTTCCTTATATACAAAAATCAACTCAAGATGCAATAAAAACTTAAGTGTAAAACCTAAAACTTTAAAAACCCTGGAAGATGACCTAGGAAATACCATTCTGGTCACAGGACACAGGAAAGGAAAGATTATGACAGAGGCCAAAAGCACTTGCAACAAAAACTGACAAATGGGATTTAATTAAACTGAAGAGCTTCTGCACAGCGGAAGAAACTATCAACAGTAAAGAGCTTATAGAATGGGAGAAAATATCTGCAAACTATGCATCTGACAAAGATCTAATACCCAGAATCTATAAGGAACGTAAGCAAAAAGCAACCCCATTTGGCTGGGTTTGGTGTTTCACTCCTGTAATCCCAGTACTTTGAGACGCTGAGGCAGATGGATCACCTGACATCAAGAGTTTGAGACCAGACTAGCCAACATGATGAAATCCCATTTCTACTAAAAATACAAAAGATTAGCTGGGCGTGATGGCAGGCTTCTGTAATCCCAGCTACTCAGAAGGCTGAGGCAGGAGAATTGCTCGAACCTGGGAGGCAGAGGTTGCAGTGAGCCGAGATCACACCACTGCACTCCAGCCTGGGCAACAAGAGCAAAACTCGTGTCTCAAAAAAAAAAAAAAAATTGAGAAGTTGGTATGAACAGACGCTTGTTAAAAGAAGACATTTGCATGGCCGACAAGCATATGAAAGAGTGTTGAACATCACTAATCGTTAGAGAAACGCAAATCAAAACCATCCAGTCAGAATGGCTATTACTAAAAAGTCAAAAAATAGAAGATTATGATTCCTGGTCAGGGAACAACGACAAAAAAGAGATGCTGGTGAGGCTGTCAAGAAAAGGGAATGCTTATATACTGCTCAATGGGATATAAATTAGTCCAGTCACGGTGGAAAGCATTTTGGAGATTTCTCAAAGAACTGAAAACAACTACCGTATGACCTAGCAATCCCATTATTGGTTATATACCCAAACAAATATCAGTCTTTCTACCCCAACGATTCATGTACATGCATATTTTCATTGCAGCACTATCTACAATAGCAAAGACATGGAATCAACCTAAATGCCCATCCATGGTAGACTAGATAAAGAAAATGCGGTAAACATACACTATGGAATACTACACAGCCATAAAAAAGAATAATATTACATCCTTTGCAGTGACATGGATGTAGCTGGAGGCCATTATCCTATGCAAACTAATGCAGGAAGAGAAAATTAAATACTGCATGTTCTCATTTATACGTGGAAGCTAAACATTGAGAATACATGGACACAGAAGAAAACAGACACTTGGACACACAGAAGAAAACAATAGACACCGGGTCCTACTTGAGGGTGGAGGGTAAGGGTTAAAAAAGCTGCCTATCAGATACTGTGCTTATTACCTGGGTAACAGTAATCTATACAAAATCCCTGTGACATAGCAATTTAACTGTATAACAGACCTGCACATGTACTCCTGAATCTAAAAGTTAAAAAAGATTTAGAATAAATATAAAAGGATGGTAAAAAGATGTACTAAGCAAACAGTAACCATTAGAAAGCTGGAGTGGCTCTATAAATACCAGACAAAATAGTCTTCAGAATAAATATTACCAGTGATAAAGTGGATATTTCATGATAGTGAAAGTACCTACCAGACATCAGACATAAAATCGTATATATTTATTTATACCTAATTATGGAATGTCAATTTATATGAAGCAAGAACAGATTTAAATAAAGGGACAAGTAAAAGTTAATTTTGTCACTTGACAACTAAGATTATTACATTTTAACTTTTTATAATAAACCTCAGAAGGTATTAATGTTTGTATGCTGCCAATTTTTTTCTCCCATTGTCATACTGCTCACTAATTTTTTATCTAATTTGATTCCTTCACTCATTTCCATTTGTTTATTCACTGTTGTAATATATATTCTCTAATTGTGCAGTTTAATCTTTCTGTTTTCCAATATTGGTGTGTAGTGGGAATTTTAGGTTTGTAATAAGACAGACATAGATTTGAGTCCTGGTGTCATTTCTAGATTATATTTGTACCTCATTTTGCAAGCAATGTTTGTAAAGCACAATGTATTGAGTGCTCAATACATGATACCATTTTTATTTGAGAGAGTTTTGTTCTATTTGTTTTACTATTTTCTGGTTTGCTTAGTTTGGATGGAGGTGATTATTGCTGCCTTTGTTGCTCACTACACATGCTGTTAAAGTTGGTTTTCCACTTTTCATTATTGAATAAGTACTCCCATGCCTCTTCACCTCTAAAGGCCTAGATGCCATATGGCAAGCAGTTCCTCTGTATCTGTGGGGAGTTGGTTCCAGGACCCCCATAGATAACAAAACCAGGGATGCTCAAATTCGTTATGTAAAATGACATAGTATTTGCATGTAACTACATGCATTCTCCTGTATACTTTAAATCATTTCTAGGCTGGCGCAGTGGCTCACACCTGTAATCTCAGCACTTTGGGAGGCCGAAGTGGGCAGATCACTTGAGGTCAGGAGTTCAAGACCATCCTGGCCAACGTGGTGAAACCCTGTCTCTACTAAAAATACAAAAAATTAGCTGGGTGTGGTGGCAGGCGCCTGTAGTCCCAGCTACTCGGGAGACTGAGGCAGGAGAATCACTTGAACTCAGGAGGCGGAGGTTGCGGTGAGCTGAGATCACGCCACTGAACTCCAGCCTGGGTGACAGAGCAAGACTCCATCTCAAAAAAAAATCCCTTTTAGATTACTTGTAATACCTAATACAATGTAAATGCTATGTAAATCATTTTTATATTATGTTGTTAGGGAATGATGATCCAAAAAATGCTTGTGTATGTTCAGCACAGTCACAACCATCTTTTTTTTTCCCTGAGTATTTTCAATTTGTGGTTGGTTAAATCCATGGATGCAGAACTTATAGATACAGAGAGTTGACTGTATATCCATACACCATGCTCACTGGGTTTTCACCGGTCTCCCAGGTGGAGAACTAATAAAAAAGATAAAACACGACAGATTGGTTTGATTGAGTAAAAGAATATGGATCACTGTCATTTTATGAGTTATTTATAGCATTTATGCCTCAATATGTTACTACTGAGTAACAGCTATGCCTATCATTAAAACTGTTCAGTTGAAGCTGTAATTAACTAAATTGTATATATCATGCACTTCAACTAATGTGTAGACACACTTCATAACTAGTACTCAAGTTGTATGAACACTGACTCATGAGTTAAAACATTGAGTGGAAAAGATGTCCATGTATTATGAAGAATACCTAAGGTTTATGTTTTAGAATTATATGTGCATTTCTTTATGACATCAAGAGAAAGCTGTCACACAAATTCAGAGTATGTGACATTCTCAAGACAATTGTCCTGGGCTCTTCAGAAAGGGAATATCGTAGATTTTTTTTTTTTTTTAAAGATGTAGCAGCCACTTACAGTGTTGAACCTAGATTTTATGTGGTTCTAGGGGTAAAAGCTCTGTTAGACATTCTTGATAATTAGGGAAAATGTGAATGTGGACTGCATGGTGTATTGTGGAATTACTGTTAATGTTTTTAGATGGCATAATGAAAATTTTGCTTATTAGTAGATACATTTGTTTTATTCTTGGGAGATGTCAGGCATTGTAATGTGTACAACTATTAAAATACAGCAGAATGAATTATAGTACATTGTGTGACTATAGAAAGAAAATAAATTTGATAAATAATGGTCAATCTAGGCATATAGTTTTTGGTTGTACTATTCTTTCTATTTTTTATTTTGTCTGTTTTTATGATAATAAGTTTGAAAATACTTGAAAATACTTGGCAATTAAAACTAGATCTCCAAAGAAGAAAATCATTGGAGCCAGGCTTGGTGGTGTGTCCCTATAATTCTCGCTAATCTAGAGGCTGACAGGAGGATCACTTGAGCCCAGGAATTTGAGACCAGACTGAGCAATGTAGTGAGACTCTATCTATATTTGTTAAAAAAAAATTGTGACAAAAATTAGAAAATATAGAAAATTCTATGATAATGAAAAGACTTCACATCAGAACTTGTAGTTGTACCTAATTGATATTTATAGAAAAATTTATGCTTTAACTGGCTTGTACTGGGGGGGATGTTGAAAATTAATGAGATAAGCTTTCAATTTTAGATAAAAAATGAACAGAACATTCATACAGTCAAGACAGAACGTTTTTGTCACTGCAAATATTCCTCATAGTATCCTTCTATATCCCTACCGACTTCTTACCTTTCACCCTCAGCTGCTGGCAATCACTAATCTGTTACCCTATTTCTAAAACTTTTGTCACCTCAAGAATGCTATGTAGATGGAATCATAAGTAATCTTTTGGGATGGGCTCTTTTCACTCAGCGTAATTCACTGGGCATTTATTCAGATTGCTCTAGCTATCAGTAATTTATTCCTCTTCATTACTGAATAGTACTTCATAATATGGATATATCACAGTTTAACCATTCTCCCATTGTAGGATATCTGGATTGATTCCAGTTTTTGGCCCTTACGAGTAAAGCTGCCATCAACAGTTATGTACAGGTTATTATGTGAACATAATCTGCATTTCTCTGGGATAAATACCCAAGAGTGCAATTGCTTGGTCATATGGTAGTTGCATGTTTAATTTCTTAAAGAAAAGCAAAACTTTTCCAGAATAACTGTACCATCTTACATTCCCACAGACAATGTCTGAGTGATCCAGTTTTTCAAAATCCTTTGCCAATATTTCATGTTGGCACTCTCTAATAGCTGTTCTTATAGGTATATAGTGATATCTCATTTTGATTGTATTAGTATTTCCCTAATGGCTAATGATGTTAAATATCTTCTCATGTGTTGTTTACCATTTATACAAACATCTATACTATTTGTATATACTCTTTGATGATATATTTTTTCAAGTATTTTGCATATATTCTAATTTGATTGCTTTTTTGCTGTTGAGTTTTGAGAGCATTTTTAACATATTCTAAATGTTAGTCCTTTGTCAGATATACATATGAAATTTTTTACACTGAAGCTTGTCTTTTTAACTTTTTTTAAAGAATAAACTTTATTTCTTAGAGCAGATTCAGAATCACACCTAAAAGAATCAGAAGATGCAGACATGTATAGCCTCCCAATTATCAACATCCTGCGTTACAGTGGTACAGTTGTTAAAACTGATTTACCTCCATTGATACAGTATTACCCAAAATCTGTAATTTACATTAAGCTTCACTCCTACTGGTGTACATTCTATGCGTTTAGTGAATGACATGTTTCCACCATTAAAGTATCATAAAGATTAAGTTCACTGCCCTAAAAATTCTCTGTGCTCTGCCTATACGTTCTTATCTCCCTCCAGCACTAGGCAACCACTGATCTTTGTACTGTCTCCATAGTTTTGCTTTTTCCCCCGCATGTCTATAGTTGTAATCACACAGTATGGACCCTTTTAATATTCGATTCTTATACTCAGTGTAATATGCATTTCAGTTTCTTCCATGTCTTTTCATGACTTGTATAGCTAATTTCTTTTTTGCACTGAATAATATTCCATTAGTGGATATACCACTGTTTATCCATTCACCTACCAGTGACATTTGTGTTGCTTTCAAATTTTGACTGTTACAAATAAATCTGCTAAAAACATGTGTACCAGTTTTTGTATGAACATATTTTTTCACCTTCTTTGCGTAAATTTCATGGAGTGCAATTGCTCGGTCATAAAGTAGGAATATTTAGTTTTGTAAGAAACTGCCAAAATGTCTGGTTGATCTACATCCTTCTCAGGATTTAGTGGTGTCAGTGTTTTGGGTTTTGGCCATTTTAATAGGTATGCATAATATCTCATTGGTGTTTTGATTTGCATTTCCCTGATGACACATGATGTGGAGCATCTTTTCATATGCCTATTTGCCATTTGTGTGTCTTTGGTGAAGTCCATCTGTTCAGGTCTTTGTCCCATTTTTAATAGGTTTGAGTTATAAGAGTCTCTGTATTTTGGATAAGTCTTTTATCTGACGTGTCTTTTGTAAATACTTTTTTCTCCTTCTGTAGCTTATTTTATTCTCTTGGGAGTGTCTTCTTCAGAAGAGAAATTTTTTGTTGTAATGAAGTTCAGCTCATCAATGTTTTCTATTATGGATAATGCATTTGGTGTTATATCTAAAAGTCATCACGAAATGCAAGGTCATCTAGTTTTTCTTCTACGTTGTGTTCTAGGATAAAGTTTTGCATTTTACATGTAGTTCTGTGATCCATTTGAGTTAATTTTTGTGAGGAGTATAATGTCTGTCTCTAGTGTTGTTTGTTTTGGTTTTGCTTGTGGATATTCAGTTCTAGCACTATTTTTTTAAAAGACTGTCTTTGTTTTATTTGCTCCTTTGTTAAAGATCAGTTGGCTATATTTCTGTGACTCTTCTGAAAAGGATTGTAGAGAATTGATATACTTTCCTTCTTTTTTAAATGTTTAGTAGAACATACCAGTGAACCCATCTTGATCTTTTGCTTTTGGTTTGGAAAGATTATTAATTATTAATTCAATATCTTGGCACCTATAGGCCTATTCATATTTTCTATTTGTTTCCTAATTTTGCATATTGTGTCACCCAGGAACTGATTCATTTCATGTATGTTATTACATTTGTTGACATAGAGTTGTTCATATAACTCCTTTATTCCTTTAATGCCAGGGGATCTATAGTGATGTCACCTCTTTCATTTCCAGCATTAGTAATTTGTGTGTCCTTTTCTTTTCTAACCCTTCTTTTCCTAGTCTCCTACGATGGAAGCTTAGTTTATTTATTTTAGGTCTTCTTTTCAAATATATGCATTCAATGCAATAAATTTCTTTCTAAGTACTGTTTTTGTTGTTTTTCCACATATTTTGACATCTTGCATTTTCATTTTCATTAAAGTATTTTAAATTTTCTCTTGAAATTTCTTCTTTGACCTATGCGATATTTAGAAGTGCATTGTTTAATTTCCATATATTTTGGAATTTTCCAGCTATCTTTGTTTTCGATTTATAGTTTAATTCCTCTGTGATCTGAGAGCAGATACTGTGTAATTTCTATTTTTAAAAAATTTGCTGGGCTGGGCATGGTGGCTCACGTCTGTAATCCCAGCACTTTGGGAGGCCAAGTCAGGAGGATCATGAGGTCAGGAGTTCGAGACCAGCCTGACCAACATGGTGAAAGCCCGTCTCTACTAAAAATAGCTGGATGTGGTGGTACGCACCTATAATCCCAGCTACTCAGGAGGCTGAGGCAGGAGAACACTTGAACCTGTGAGGCTGAGGTTGCAGTGAACTGAGATTGCTCCACTGCACTCCAGCCTGGGTGACAGAGTGAGACTCTGTCTCAAAAATAAATAAATAAATAAATAAATTGTTAAGATGTGTTTTATGGCCCAGGATATTATCTGTCTTGGAGAATGTTCCTTGTGAGCTTGAGAAGAATGTGTGTTTTTTAGATGAAGTGCTTCATAAAAGTCCCTTATATCCTGTTGGTTATGTTGTTGAGTTCAACTGTGCCCTTCCTGATTTCATACCTATTGAACCTGTTAATTTCAGATAGAGGGATGTTGAAGTCTTCGAGTATAGTCGTCTATTCTGTTTCTTTGTGCAGTTCTTTCTGGTTTTGCCTTACATCTTTGAAGTTATATTTTGAGGCTCATATACATTCAGGATTGTTATGTCTTCTTGGAGCATTCACCTGTTTATCACTATGTAATGCCTCTCTTGCTTTGAAGCCTGCCTTGTCTGAAATTAATATATTAACTTCTACTGTCTTTTGACTAGTGTTAGCATGGCATATCTTTTTTCATCCATATACTTTTAATCTATATGTATCCTTATATTTAATAAAGTGAGTTTTTGTAGATAACGTATAATTGGGTTTTGTTCCTCACCCACTCTGACAGTCTCTGTCTTTGAATAGGTACATTTAGACCATTGACATTCAAAATAATTATTGATGTAATAGTTGGATTAATATTTATCCTATTTATTTTCTATTTGTTGTCCTTGTTCTTTGTTCTTATTTTTGTTTTCCTCTCTCTTTTTTTTTTTTTTTTGCCTTTTGTTGTTTTGATTTAGCATTTTATTTGATTATGTTTTCTTTCTTTTATTGGCATACGAATTACTTTTCTTTCTTTTGCATTTTTTAGTGTTTGCCCTAGAGTTTTCAGTATACATTTACAACTAATCCAAGTCCACTTTCAAATAACATTTTACTGCTCACAGGTATTGTGAAAACCTTATAATAACAAAATAATCCTAATTCCTGCCTCTGGTTTCTTATATTACTACTGTCACTCATTTTGTTTATATAGAAGCATATGTGTCTCTATAAAAGCATACATAATTCAGTACTTTGTTTCTGTGATTCTTTTGAACAAATTATCTGTTGGATCAATTAAAAATAAAAAAAATTAAAACTTGATTTTACCTGCACTTTTTCCTTCTCTGATGCATTTTCCTTATTTACATAGATTTGAGTTCTGACCTTTATTTAATTTTTCTTCTCTCTAAAGAATTCTTTTTACACTTTCTTGCATGGCAAGTCACTGGGAACAAATTCCCTCGATTTTTGTTTTCTTCTTCACTTTTGAAAGAAAATTTTGCAAGTATTAGTATTTTAGGTTGGGTTGTTGGTTTTTTTTTTTTTTTTTTTTTTCTCTTAACACTTTGAGTGTTTCACTCCACTCTCCTTCTTGCACTGTTTGTGAGAATCAGATATAATTCTTATGTTAGTTCCTGTATAGGTATGGTATGTGTTTCCTCTAGCTTCTTTCAAGAATTTTTCTTTATCTTTGGTTTTCTGTAGTTTTGAGAATTACATGCCTAAGTATAGTTTTTTTGTTTGTTTGTTTGGTTTGGTTTTCGACGTTTAGATTGGTGGATGTTCTCTGAGCTTCCTGGATCTGTGGTTTCATGTCTGACATTAGTTTGGGGAAATTCTTTTGTCATTGTTTCAGAAATTTCATGTATTCCTCTTTTTCCTATCCTTCTGAAATTTCCATTACACATATGTTATGCCTTTGAGTTGTCCTACAGTTCTTGGATACTCTGTTCTACATTTTGTTTTCTTTTGTTTTTTCTGTTATTTTTCTTCTTGCTTTTCAAATTTGGTAGTTTCTGTAGAGTTAACCACAAGCTTAGATTCTAACCTAAGCTGTGTCCAGCCTACATTAAGTCCATCAAAATTATGTCTCATTTCTGGTAGTGTTTCTAATCTCTAACATTTCTTTTTGGTTCGTATAATTTTTGTCTCTTTATATTGCCCATCTGTTCTTGCAGTCTGTGTACTTTATCTATTAGAACCCTTAGCATCTTAATCATAATCATTTTAAAATTCCTAGTCTGATAATTCCAACATCCCTGCCACATTGGACTATATTTTGCTCTTTGCTGTGCTCTTGAAACTGGATTTTGCCTTTGACTGTCTTATAACTTTTTCTTGATAACCAGATATATGTTACTGAATGAAAGGATCTGCTGTTAATAGGCCTTTAGTCATGTGGTACTGAGGTACAAGGGGATGGGGAAGCATTCTGTAATCTTATCTGAAGGTCTCAGTCTTTCAGAAAGCCCGTACCTCTGCCCTGTAAACTTCACAAGTACCTCTCAGTCTCTACAGTGCCCCCTTACTTGAAACAGGATGGCTAAACTGGTCTGGAGTTTGTTTTTCCTTTTGCCCAGGACTGTTATGCTCTGATAAAGCTCCAGCAGGATAGGCTGTAGTTGATCTAGTTTATCCTGAAGGTAGCCTTATTAGGAGCAGAATGCTTTGGTGTTTTTCACAATGGTTCCTTTTCTCCTTCCGTTGCCTGAGGCATGAAATTTGTCTCCAATATTCAGAGGAGGTTTTTCTTAAATATTCACCGTGAAAACCTGGTCAACCTCTTGGAGGTAAAAGTTTGCAGATGCTTGATTACTGGATTCCCCTGGAGTTTATCTCAGACTTGTTCACTCTGAACCTCTTGTAATTCATCAGTTATAATTTGTTTCCCTGCTTTGGTACTGAATCTTAGGGAGGTTTGTGCTTGGGAGTTACTGCTCCGGCAAACTACAATTCTCTGTACTTGCCTATTGGTCGCTCCAGTGTTTGATGGGGGGCTGTAATTAGACCTCTGACGTTAGCGCTCTGACAGATCCTAAGAAGAGTTGTTGATTTTTCAATTTTTTTTCAGCTTTTTTCTTCTAGGACTAGTGTTGACTTATAGCTTCTTACATGCTGGACCAGAAATCAGAAGTCCTAGCTCTTTTAAAAAAATTAATCTACTTAACAGTCTTTTGCAGAGCACAGGTCCTTTTATGGATAATATGTTTGGTGCCAAGTCTAAGAACTTCGCTTTGCCCTAGATATGAAAGATTTTGTCACTTTTTTTCTCAAATGTTTTGTACATTTGTTTTACATTTTTAAATCTGTGATCCATTTTGAGTTAATTTTTCTGTAAGGTATGAGGCTTAGCTTGATGTTCATTTTTAAAAAATTTGTTTTAATTATAGTAAAATGCACATAAGATTCAATTTACCATTTTAGCCATTTTTAAGAGTACAGTTGAGTGGCATTAAGTATATTTACACTGATGTGCAGCCATCAACACTAGCCATCCACAGAACTCTTTTCATCTTGCAGAACTGAAACTCTGTACCCATTAAACACTACCACCTCATTTCCTTTTCCTTCTGATTTCTGACATCCACAGTTTTACTTTCTGTCACTGAATTTCACAACTCTAGGTACCTCATGAAAGTGAAATCTTACAGTATTTGTCTAGTTTGAGGTCTTTTTTAATTTTTAATTTTACATAGTAATTTTAATAATACATGTGGGTAACATGAAATATTTTGATACAGGCATGCAAAGTGTAATAATCACATCAGAGTAAATGGGGTATCCATCACCTCGTGCATTTATCTTTTGTGTTATAAATAGGACAGTTATATTTTAGTTATTTTTAAATGTACATTATTTTTTACTGTAATCACCCTGTTGTGCTAGCAAATGCTGGGTCTTATTCATTCTTTCTGGGTTTTATTTTTATTTTTATTTTTTGGAACTATCAACTATCCCTGCTTCTCACGACCCACCCCCCCACCCCCACCGACCCTCAAGCCTCTGGTAGCCGTCCTTCTCTCTCTCCCCCTCATGAATTCAGTTGTTTTAATTTTTACCTTCCACAAATAAGTGAGAACATGTGTGCTTCTTATTTCACTTAAAATAATGACCTCCAGTTCCATCTATGTTATTGCAATGACAGGATCTCATTCTTTTTTATGGCTGAATAGTGCTCCGTTGTGTACATGCACCACATTTTCTTTATCCATTCATCTGTTGATGGACACTTAGGTTGATTCCATATCTTGGCTATTGTGAATAGAGCTGCAGTAAACATGGGAGTGCAGATATCTGTTTGACAAACACATTTCCTTTCTTTGGTCTAATACCTAGCAGTGTGATTGCTGGATCTTATGGTATCTCTATTTTTAGATTTTTGAGGAGCCTCCAAACTATTCTCCATCGTGATTGTGCACCAACCACTGTGTCCCACTAACAGTGTATGTGGGTTCTCTTTTCTCCCCATCCTTGCCAGCATTTGTTATTGAGTATTTTTCTGTGACTGGCTTCTTTTACTTAGCATAATGTCTTCAAGGTTCATTGTACATTGTACTTCAAGGTACATTGTAGCATGTATCACAATGTTTTTCTTTCTTATGTCTGAATAATATTTTTTGTCCATTTATCCATCAGTAGACACATGGGTTGCTTCCACTTTTTGGTTATTGTGAATAATGCTGCTCTGAACATTAGTGTACAAACATCTGTTCTACTCTGTGCATTTATTCTTTTTGACATATACTCGGAAGTGGAACTGCTGGATCATATGGTAATATTAATATTTTTGATGAACCACCATACTGTTTTCCATAACAGCTACACCATTTTACATCCCCACCAGTAGTACACAAGGATTCCACTTTCTTCACATCTTCATTAACACTTGTTATTTTCTGGGTTTTTGTATGTTTTTTTCTTTTTCATGGTAGCTATCCTAATGGATGTGAGGTAGTATTCTTTTTTTTTTAACCTGTGAGAGTCTGATTGCGTTCCTTCATTTAATCCCTTTCACTTTTTTCAAAACTCAGGCATATTTGAGTGAGTTTATTTCCAGGTTCTTAGTCACGCTCCGTTGATGTATGTTTCTGTCCCTTTGCTAATAGCAGCATAATGACTAACTTCATAAAATAAATTGGGAAGTTTTCTCTTATCTTCTGTTTTCTGTAAAGCAATGTGTAGAATTGGTGTTCTTAAATTTTTTTTTTTAATTTTAATTTTTTTTTATTATACTTTAAGTTCTGGGGTACATGTGCAGCACATGCAGGATTGTTACATAGGTATAGTTCTTAAATGTTTAGTCGAAATCTCTAGTGAAAACATCTGGGCATTTACATTCAATTTTAAACTTTTGTTAGTCAAACTTGTATCAACATAATGAGAGTGAAAAGGTAAAATCACTCTGAGAGGAGAAGTGAGAGAAGATAGTTGCAGTGTAACTAAATGAAGATTTGTATTTGAGATAAAGACATTTTACAGATTTCTAAGAAGCCAATCGGAATTTGGGCAAAAAGCATAATCAGGCATTTCATAGAAAGGACTTGTGTTCAAAAACCTGCAGAAACTCGTTAAAACTTGTTAGTTGTCAGGGAAAGGCAAATTAAGACAACCTTCTTCATGCCCACTAGAATTGGCAAAACTTGAGTTTCCTGCTACTGGCAGTTACAGCTATATGCTCTGAAGACTAAAGTGTTACTCACAACTTCATGTTATGTTCTCTGTTCTTTGGTGATGTAGAAAGAGCATTTAATTCAGACTAGGGATTTGGAGAAATTAGACAATATTTTTTGGAGTGTGTGCTGTCTCTGTTATGTTTTTGAAACACTCTCCACAAGCCATAGAAAAGTCTGCCTTCTTAGGGGAAAATACTCTTCTTTGGCCTTTATTGTCTTAATAGATGCCTTTTTAGGTATTCCAGTGACTTTTCGTTCTAAACAATATGATTGTTTTAGATGTTTCTGTGTGCACTACTTATTCTCGTTGTTCAGTTACTTCTTTAAACTTTGTGCTTTGAGTTTCACAGAATTCTTAAGCATGCCTAGTTTGAACTGTAGCAGCTCTAGAGTAAGGTGAGTTTCTGACCCTCACTCCTATTTGATTTCATAAAGTTCCTTTTTTGATCTTAAAAGCACAAGACTAAAATAAGATTATTTGGAGTAAGATTTTAATTAAATTCATATTATATTCCATTGCCATTATTACTTGAATGTGTGTATGGTTGGATAGTATAGCTCCATAGGTCATTGCCTTTTGGTTTTGACCAAATCAGAAAGGCATTCCTGATCATTTACTTATTAGAGTTTACATTAGAATATTGTTAGGATCTAGACCCTCAAAGCTTTAGGCTACAATGCTCTCATATTGCTTACAAATACTCTAGCACTGATTCTCCCAAGGGTTGTAGGAGTAGCCTTACGTGTGCTTTTAAATCAGCATTCTGCACATGGACTAATAGTTTCTCAAGATGATCCAGGAAAATGAAGTGTTTTTTCATTAGTTTGGGAAGTGGTGTATGGGATAGCACTCCAGCCCACTCTCAAATGGATACAATGCATGTTAGCATATTAAGGCTGGGTTCAGTGGCTCATGCCCTAATCCCAACACTTTGGAAGCCAAGGCAGGTGGATCACTTGAGTCCAGGAGTTCGAGACCAGCCTGGCCAACATGGTGAGACCCTGTCTGTACTAAAAATATAAAATTAGCTAGGCATGGTGGTATGCACTTGTAATCCCCACTACTCAGAGGCTGAGGCAGGAGAATCACTTGAACCTGGAGGGCAGAGGTTGCGGTGAGCCGAGATCGAGCCATTGCACTCCCGCCTGGGGCGACAGAGCGAGACTCTGTCTCAAAAAAAAAAAGTTTTGTTACAGGAAAGGGGTCTCAATTCAGACCCCAAGAGAGGGTTCTTGGATTGGATCTAATGCAATAAATAATTCAGGGCAAGTCCGTAGTGTAAAGTGAAAGCGAGTTTATTAAGAAAGTAAAGGAATAAAGGAATGGCTACTCCATAGACACCGCTGGTTGCACATTTTTATGGTTATTTCTTGATAATATGATAAATAAGGGGTGGATTATTCATGTCTCCCATTTTTTAGACCATATAGGGTAACTTCCTGATGTTGCCATGGCATTTGTTAACTGTTATGGTGTGGGTCGGAGTGTGGCAGTGAAGATGACCACAGGTCACTCTCGTGGCCATTTTGGTTTTGGTGGGTTTTGGCCTGCTTCTTTACTGCAACCTGTTCTATCAGGAAGGTCTTTATGACCTGTATCTTGTACTGACCTCCTATCTCATCCTGTGACTTAGAATGTCTGCGAATGCAGCCCAGTAGGTTTCAGCCTCATTTTACTCAGCTCCTATTTAAGATGGAGTAAATAGTTCACACGCCTCTGACAGTTTCATGATCAGTCTTGTATTGTAAGGATAGAGGAACTTAATCCTTAATTTAAAATCTTATTTTAAACAATATTAAAATCCTGGCTGATTTTATTTAACCCAGCAATTCCTAAATTTACTTGTTCGTTAGCCACTATTTCCCTGGGTTACTGCGTATATTAGGAGGAACAGTCTTTACAAAGTGAACTTCTAGGATACTGGCAATATGTCACTAATCTGTACTAACTTTGCAGTTTTCTATTGGTTCCAGGTTGTCATATGGTTGGCCTCTGATATTTTCATACAAACTTTATACTTGACAACTGACTCCTGCTTATAATTCCTTACCAACTATAATACATAAATGCCTCATTATCTGTGCCTGTAATTCTTGATTTTAAGTGAAGAACAGTAAGGTATTAGCTTAGTCACTTTTTTTGGTGGTGGGGACCAGATATTGAGATGCTGATCACTTTGCTGTCCAAGTAAAATCTAGAAAGGAATTAATCTGCTTGTATCATGGTTGATGGCAGTCTACCCAAAAGATTGTCAGTTTTATATATATTTTAGATGTAAGCCCTGTAAGAATAACAGATGACCTCTTTTGTCTCTGTATGCTCACCTCCGAGACAGTCAATATACTTTCTTTTTCTTTTTTAGAGACAAGGTCTTGCTCTGTCATCCAGGCTGGAGTGCAGTGGCATGATCATAGCTCACTGTAGCCTCAGACTTCTGGCTCTAGCAATTCTCCTGCCTCAGCATCCCACATAGCTGGGTGTATAAGCACACATCACCACACCTGGCTTATGTATTTTATTTTATGTTTTGTAGAGGCAGGGTTTCGCTGTGTTGTCCAAGTTGGTCTCAAACTCCTGACTTCAAGCAGTCCTACTGCCTTGACCTCCCAAAGTGTTGGGATTATAGCTATAGCTATAGCTATAGCTCCCAGCCCAAACTTTTAATTATAGCCCAGGAGACATGCTGTGCCATAGACATACACTGTCCAGCACAGTAGCCACTAGTTACATGTAGCTTTTGAATACTTGAAATGTGGCCAAATCAGATTGAGAGTGTTTTAAGTATAAAATACACATTGGATTTCAAAGACTTAGTATGAAAAAGATCTAAAATATCTCCATAATGTTTATATTCATTGCATATTGAAGTGTTAATATTTTGACATATTAAAATACTTTACTAAATGTAATATACTTTTTACTTCTTAATGTACTAGGTAATTTAAGATTTCTGTGGTTTGTATTATATTTCTATTGGATAGTGACTCTGTAGGCCCTTTTCCCATGAACTGATAGGTCTTAGAGACTCAGCCTGATTATCTAGGTTGTTAGAAAGCTTTCTCGTCTAGGGAAAAATTCTGGTATTTTGCAGTTTTTCTGTGTGGGTGTGTTTTTTAAACTATTGACCGAAAAACAAATGATTCCTTATCCATATATTGCTTTGAAGTAGCCCAAAAAGAGATTACTACCAGACATTCCTACATAGAATTATCCTTTAAGGCACAGGGAGAAAAATGAAAAATCTAGACGTTTTTAACTATATCCTTAATAAATTATTTTACCTATTTCCACTAATAACTCTTCTATCTTTAAAAATATATCAGTTTTGATATCTTCTTCTCTAAAGCATCATTTGAACATTGAGGAGATTAATGCATAATTTTTTTATCTCCTGAGATAGCGTACTCCTTTATAGATTGAAATGCTTTTAGGTTAGATTTTCCTTCCTTTGGTTCTCTTACTGCCTTGTGGAAGAGAATTTTAATATTAACTATCAAATTGGTTTTTATATTTTTTTGCCTTGGTTATAAGAAAAATTCTGTGATTCTTGGGTTTAAGTGGAGGACTGTAGGACCTTGAACTTGGTGACTTTTTTTGGATCAAATTTGGGATACTGAACTGTTTACTGCCCTAATAAACTCTTAACTCTAGAAAAGAGTAATAAGTCATATCTTGTAAGTATACCTGTAGGCCATTTAACTACAGTTTTAAGAAATGTTCTCATTAATTTATATGAGACACTGGCATAGTCCTTAATCTGCCCATGAAGCATCATTGCTTGGATAAGCCATCTTAATGGAATTCTCATTTTAACTTCAGCTCTTTAAACCATTTCCATTTTGGTTTTCTTTTTTATAGTCTCAGTTAAGCACCTAATACCATGGGTTGGTCTAATGCTTTTCAGTTTAAAAAAAAAAAAAAGACTTGGACATACAAAGCTTGTCATCTATTGGTGACACCTAAGGTACATTCAAAAAAGTGAAGTCACTTACATGTATCCCCTTGTTTTTCTCAATTTAAAGATCTGCCTTATATCTGACACAAGTTTTTCTTAATGTAACCTTAGCTACTAAGCTATGTGGATATATAACTTCTGAAACTATGCTGCAGGGGAAGAAGAGTTGTTTTCCCCACTACACAATCCAGTGATGTTGTCTTGCCTGTATTTTAGATTCTTTTTAAATGTTTGTAAGTATACAAACTGAATAACAAAAAGTTTAAAACGCTTTTTAAACATTTGAAAAGAAACTAAAGACTTAACTTCTCATCTCCCAGAAAGAACAGTTATCTTTATGGATAAGTCGCAGTGCATGCAGCTGTCTCATGTTTCATTTCATTATTTTTATGGGGATTGTTTCCTGTTCTGTAGACCAGGTAAATTTGCTCATATTTGGAACCTGCACCTACCTCTGAATGTTCAGCACTAGAGGTCATTGACCTTTAACTTATCTTTTTTACTGACAATACGTAATGTTTCTATGGAGAAGGAAGTTCCAGAATGGTGAGACTGGGGCACAAAATGTTCTTCTTGATTAAAATCCCAGTGTAAAATAGAGGTATTATTATCAGACATCATCGTAGCATTTTTAACTGTATAATGGAGCCAAATAAAAACCAATGTGTGACGTTGTACAAGTCATTTTTTGTTCTTAATTTGTAAATGAAAGGGTTTGACTAGATTTAGTTTTATATAGCATTTATTAAGAACCTATTACGTGCTTGTTATTACAATATGGCTTCTTATATAAATGTTAAATCTTTATTAAAAAAACTCTGGAGGAGATGCAGCATATAGCTAGTAGTTATAGAATTGGAATTCTTCCTTTTTTTTTTTTTTTTTTTGAGACAGATTAGTTTTGCTTGCTCTTGTTGCCCAGGCTGGAATGCAATGGTGCCATCTCAGCTCACTGCATGCTCTGCCTCTGCCTCCTGGGTTCAAGGGATTCTCCTGCCTCAGCCTCCCAAGTAGCTGGGATTATAGCCATGTGCCACCACATCTGGCTAATTTTGTATTTTTAGTAGAAACGGGGGTTTCTCCATGTTGATGAGGCTGGTCTTGAACTTCCGACCTTAGATAATCTGCCCTCCTCTGCCTCTCAAAGTTTTGGGATTACAGGCATGAGCCACCATGCCCAGCCAGAATTCTTCCTTTCAAGACCATGTTTTTGGTTCCTACCATGTTTTTGGCTCCTGCCATATTTACCATGGTGTTTCTTACTAGATAAATTTATTTGAAGATTTCTTTTTAGCTTTAAGGAATGTATTATATGTGCATATGCTTTACTGTTATTTGACATGTTTGAGTCCTGTTGACTCTTTCAGTTTTTAATATTAATATCAACCTGAAAATGTTTGCATGAAGAAAACTGGGAAAGTACATGGATTGAGACTAAAGAGAGCAGCACAATTTGTTTAGTACTCTGCCTCCCCAAAATACAGATTTTTACAATCCTGTTAGAGCAAATTAGCTATTTTTAAATATTATATGGTAAAATTCAGCATTTGGAGCAGCCAGCAATCATATAAGGAAAGATACCTATACATGGAAGGACAGCAAAAAAGGAAAATAACTCATTAGAAAGCAAAAATTAGTCACTATATTCTAAACTTTCAAATAATAGTCTTTTTGTATCACTCAGTGGTAGCTTAGGTAAATACTGATTAACAGTGACTCAGTAGACATCAATTAAAATGGCCCAATCTTTGATTCTTAGTTTTGTATACAGCCTTCTCCTGTAAATTTTAAGTGTTTCACAGTTTACATCAATGTCAGAAGGTTTTTAGGCCTCAAACTCTAGTCCCTTAGCTGTAGGTCCTACATATTTTATTTGCTTTTCCTTTTAAAAGGATCTGCTAAGTCCTTCCCCTCTTTTTTTCTTTTTTTCTTTTTTAGAGATGGGGTCTTGCTATGTTGACCAGGCTGGTCTTGAACTCCTGGCCTCAAGCGATCACTTCCTTAACAGGCGTAAGCCACTACACCCAGCCCCCTCATTTAGCTTTTCATTGTAAAAAATTTCAAATATATGTAAAAGGAAAGAAAAGACAATGAACTCTCGGGTCTTTATTATTCAGCTTTAACAATTAGTTTTGTAGCTAATCTTATTTATCCGTAACGCTTCATCGGTTATTTTGAAGGGAATCCCAGACATCATATCACTTTTACAGTTTGTTTGAATCAGTATCCTTATAGCTACTGGTTGATATCTCTTAAACTCTAGATGCCTTTAAAAAATTTTTCTTGCAGTTTTTTATTTGTTGAAGAAACTGGATCCTTTGTCCTATGGAATTTCCCACCATCTGTTTTTACTGATGTTATCTTCATGTAGCATATTCTTCTTCCCCTTTATTACAATAAATTGGTAGAGATATGTTTTAATATTTCAGCAAGAATACTTTGTAGGTGGTGGTGTGTACTTACATTGGGAGGCTGAGCTTCTTTTACTCTAATGGAACATACTTCCTTGACTATACTGAACTGGATATAATGTTGCTCTAGGGAGAGATGTTTTTCTTTTGAGGGCATCTGAGACAAAAGTCATTCTAGGTTCTATTCTTCCGCCCTTATACTCCCCACTCCCCCCACCACAGTCCTCGCCTTTGAACTTTAGGTTAGGGATTGTTGGGAAGAGATTATTACCCACCTGTTGTATGCTCCTAAATTATTTAGTTAAGAATATAGAAACCAAATGACTATTCTGAATAGTAGCAAATACAGTATATCTAAAAAAGTTTTTCCCATCTTTTTAGGTTTTCTGTGGTACATATAACCACCATCCCTACAGGGAAGGTTCACCTAGCATTGCTGTATCAAGTTCTGAATATATCATTGCCCTTTTGTTCCTAGGCTTTCTTGAACATTTTGCAAAGACTTAATAAATGATATTTATAACATTACAGTTTTCTGGACTTTGAACTAATTCAGCACTAGCAAGGCCATATTCTCATCCTGGGGGTGAGAAAGCTCAGATGCACTTAAGTGATGTATTTGCTTCTAGTATTCCAGAATCCTCGAAAACCCATCTTCCTGCAATCCACCCCTTGAACCTGTTTTAATACCCTTTGACTTGTATGGTTCTAATATAAAGTTTGTATCAAAGACCATAATCCAAATACTTTTTTCCACACTGCTATCCCTAGCTTGCTTCCCTCTCTCTCCCTTCTCTTTCTTTCTTCCATCCTTCCTTTTATTGATCACATGTTTATAATTGCCTAATGCGTACCAGGCAAAGTGCTAGACTCAGGAAGCAGGTTAACTAGACATAGGCCTGTGTACAAGGGAAAGGTTGGCCCAGTGGGACATTTAATTATTGATATAAAAAATAACTATCACGTCACACACAGAATCCAGGAAAACTCAACTCCCAAATGTGAAAAGCAAAAGTTAAGAAGAAAATAAAATATCTTTCTGAGCTCACGATAAGGAAGATTTCTTAAAACACATCAAAAGCAATTTTCATAAAGAAAAATATTAATGTTTGACTACATTAAAATAACTTTCTGTAGGACAATAAACACTGTAAAAAAAAAGCAACGTGCTGCTGATGGCGAGAAGTTATTTGTAACTCAAGTAGTTGTCAAAAGATTAGTATCTAAGGTATAAGAAGAGCTCCTGTTAGTAAATAAAATAATAAAAACCACCACGTAGAAAATGGGGTAAAGGATATAAGTAGGCAATTCACAGAAGAAAACTTAGTGGTCAGTAAATATATTAAGGTGTTCAACCTCACTGATAAAGAAATGCATTTTAAAACAACAAAATGTTTCATACCCATAAGATTGGCAGAAGTCTGTCATTACCTGTTTTGGAGAAGACAGAGAAAAATCAGTGTTATATCCAGCCAATGGAGTATAAATTGGCCAAAATTACCTGGAAAGGCAATTTGGCAATAATCAGAAAGTTGAAGATCAACATATTGTAGTGCTTGTGTTGTGTATGTGTCCAAGAAAAAGTCCTGCAATATGAATAACAAAATCTACATACCAAATGTTTGTTGCAGTGTTGTACATTACAGTACGGAGCTAGAAATACCATAAGAGTCCATTATTAAAGAATAAGTAAAGTGGTATGTTCAAACAATGGAATATTATGTATAGTAGTTTGCTAGGACAGCCACAACAAAGTACCACAGACTTGATGGCTTAAGCAACAGAAATTTATTTTTTACCAGTTCTGTCGGCTTGAGGTCCAAGAGAAGGTACCAGCATGGCTGATTCTTCCTAGTGCTGTATCCATTCCATTAAACAGCGCTCAGGGGTTAGGGCTTCAATACACAAATATGGGGAGGGGTCTGGACACACAATTTAATACACACTTCTGTGTAACAGCTACAATGGATAAACTAGAATGTATCAAAATGGATAAACTTCTAATGCCTATTAAGTAATTTTTTTAAAAAAAGAATGATACGTGCAGCAGAACTTCATGCCTGTGAAGTAAACAAAACTATTATATTGTTTATGGAGGTAGTCAGCATTTATAGTAAATGTATATACACTCATGGGAATAATAACTTCTGGATAGTGGTCACCACTGAGAAAGGAATGATGGAATGTTATAGGAAAAAAATCCCATGGGGACTTTATCTGTAAAGTTTTCTTCCTTAAGGAAAAAAGCAAAAAGTTCAGATTTATTCAGACTGGCTAGCAGGTACATGGGTGTTATATTAGTCTTTATAACTTTCCTATATATTTGGAACCTGATAATATAAAAAAAGCAAAGAAAATATTATATCAATGAATGAAATGTTATTAATCGAAGTTGAAAATTCATTTGAGTAATATGATCTAGTAATCAAATATTAGGCACAAGTTACCTCATGATAAAGTTCATTCTTCTGGTTGAAAGTAGTTTTTATGTTTAGAACAACAATAAAATCTGTAATTCTTTATAGTATCCTATGTCAAAAGCAAGAAGTTTACTTTCCACATATAAAAAAGTTTGAGCTTTTGAAATAACTCATTTGTAGAGCATTGAATTGCATATACTAGGGAACTTCTAATAATGTGACACAATACATAGCATATGACATTTTGTTCCAGAGCAGTGGCTCTCAACTAGGAACATATGGAAATGTGTGGGGCAATTTTGGTTGTCAGAATGTCTAGGAAGCACTGCTGGCATTTAGTGAATACCATCTTATGATTCCAAACATCCTATAATGGTTTTGATAAACCCATAAAGTAAAGCAAGGTGCCATCCTAAGTGTTAGTACCTGGTTGAGAAACATTGGTCTATAGGTTAATTTCCTTTAGTGAAAAGTAGAGTCTCTAAAAATTCACAAGAGCAGGCAAGCACTATGAACAATGACTATTTCAAAGGCAATTTGGATTACAGAGAAAAACAGGATTGTTACTTTGGAGTCTGTTGATTAGGCACTAATATCTAAAGCAAGTTTTTTTCTTAATTTTATGATCCTAATTTTATTAGGTAAATTAATAACATAAAGATTAACCACATAAAGTGTACTATTCAGTTGCATTTAGTAACTTTATGATGTTATGTAGCCATTACCTCTATCTAGTTCCAGAGCATTTTTCATCATCCAAAAGGAATATGCATTAAGCATATCACTTCATTTCATCAACCCCAGTCAACCACTTGTCTGCTTTCTGTCTCCCTTGATATAGCTATTCTGGAGATTTCGTATACAGGAAATCATACAAGATGTGACCTTTTACATCTGTCTTCTTTCACTTAGCGTAAAGTTTTCATGGTTTATCCATATTGTAGCATGTGTTGGTACTTCATTCCTTTTTATGGTTGAATAATATTTCATTTTAATAATATATCACATTTTATTTATCTTTTCATCACCGTTGATGGCCATTTGGGTTGTTTCCTCCATTTGACTGTTGTGAATAGTGCTGCTATAAACATTCAGCGTGTTTGTGTAGAGGTTTTTGTTTGCATACCTATTTTTATTTCTTTGAGTCAAATTGTTAGATCAGGTGGTAATTCTGTGTTTTCGCTTTTTGAGGATGTGTCAGGCTTTTCAAGAGCAGCCATACCATCTTTCATTCCCACAAGCAATGTACAAGGATTCCAATCTCCCCATCCTTACTAACAGAATCTATTGCTTTTAAGAAGACAAAATAAATGAATTTAAATGTCTGCATGGTGTGATTTTTTTATTTTTTATTTCCTTTTTTTCTGGCTACATCTTTATAGAATTAGCCACTATTATGACTATTATTATTTTTAAAAATAATATAAAATTTTGTTTTATATTATATGAGCAAACAAAAGCAAAAGTACATATTTTTAATATGAGCAAGTATAAGGTAAAAATAAGTTTTGCTATGATGGACTGAGCTAAGTCACAACCTGCAAAAGGGATCTAAAGTCAATGTGTTTTTAATGGAATTAATTTTTTTATAGGAGTAGAAGCTAAGAGTTTGATTTCTTCTGGCAAGGATAGAATGTAAGAGCTTCTCCTAGTTGATGTATTATAGGGTCCCTCCCCTATCTCAGATTTTCTTTGGGTTAAATCTAGTATCTGGTATTCACAGATACCTCTGTTTCTACAACACAAGAAATTTGAATCAAGTATATAGGAATTGTGAGTCACTCTGACTTCAGAATTGAGGACTCCAAATAAATGTAAAAATAGCATTGAACTTTTGGATAGAGGCTAAACTTGGTGTTGGAAGGGATAAGTGAGAGTCTCCTAGAATATTTTCTGCAGTAAAAAACAGTTAACCAACAATTTGTTGAAACTGGGGAAACAGATTATGAAATGTTTCTGGCAAACAAGATATCTAAAGGTTTTTTCTGTCCTACCGTTGCTTACATTGTATTACATATTATGTATGTTTGGCCCATGACTGATAATTTATTGTATCTTGCTTAAATTTGAATAGAGGGAAATATTACTTGGTATTTTTGTAATGTATTTCTTTGTGTGAAAGCAGGATTAGACTATGTTGTTGTTTTTTTTTTAATTTTTAAACACGTTTCCTAACATTTACTATTTCTTTTGTATAATTTCCCTGGATAAGAAAGCTTTATCCAGCTTCACCCTGTAGTTTGATTTAGAGGAAACAAAATGTTTTCTCGAGCTGTATTTCCATTGCTTAACTTTTTATCTGGTTTGTTTTTATCTGCTTTATTGCTAGTGTTTTCCCCCTCTTCCCTGCTACTTTACATCAATAACATTCTGATGATATGACTTGATATGTAAATCTTGAAAGATATAGAAAATGAGTGGTTAGCATGTTCCATAAATGTAATAGTTATGATACCACAGCACAATTATGGTACTGATACTTTGTTTTTTAAAATCTAATACCAAAATGCCAGATTGATACTATTTAATTAAAATTTTTATAAAAATAAAAGTTATTCAGCAAAACTGGAAGTTCAATGCTTATCGTATCAATTATCAATAATCATGAATTTAAAAAATTAGAAGAATATTAATGTTGAGCATACATTATCATTTGGACAAAAATTATTTGCAGATAAAATTAGTAATATAGTTTTATTAAAAAATAAAAAATGGCCTCAGAGACTGCCTGTCTACTGGTTCCCAAACCACACGTGCCTTCCCTGCCTGGGTCTTGTCGCAGTCACCACTGCCACTGCACCATCGCTTTCATCACCAGGCAGTTCATTTACTCTGTGTCCTCCTTGTCCACAGCCCTGGGCAAGAAAAATCGTCATCAAGCACATAATGGTCATCAGCATCACACACACTGCTGCAGTGACCAGCCACACAGTAGTGTTGCTAGACCAGACAGAGGACATCTTGGCAGAATATAAAAAGGGAATTGAGAAGAGCCTTGGGAAAGTGGCAAAGAAGTTGTTTGCAGAAAACACTAAGGCTGATGATGAATTTGTGGAGAAAACCCTAAGCAGCATATCAACCAGCAGAGATGGAGCATCCATAGTTCACAGTACAGACCTGGTGGTAGAGGCCATTGTAGAGAATCTACAGGCCATTGTAGAGAATTAAGCTCTCAAGAGGCTGGACAAGTTTGCTGCCAAACATACAGTTTTTGCCAGTAATACTTCCTCCTTGCATATTGCAAGCATAGCCAATACTACCACCAAACAAGACTGATTTGCTGGCCTCCATTTACTCAATCCAGTGCCCCTGATGAAACTTGCGGAGGTCCTTAAAACACCAGTGGTCACCCAAAAGACATTTCAATCTTTGGTAAACTTGAGCAAAACCCTGAGAAAAGATCCTGTTTCTTGCAAGGACACTCCTGGGTTTATTATCAGCTGTCTCAGGATTCAACACCTCATGGAAGCAGTCAGGCTGCATACATAAGGTGATGCATCCAAGGAAAACATTGATACTGCTATGAAGGTAGGAGCCAGGAACCCCATGGGCTCACTTGAGCTTCTAGATTACGTTGGGCTGGATACTGTGAAGTTCATTATGGATGGATTGCATCAATAGATTTCAGACCAGCCCATCCTTGAAAAAGCTGATGGCAGAGAGAAGTCTGGAGAAGGATTTTACAAATACATATTATGCTCAGCTTCTCTGGCTCTGCATAGAACTCCTGTGAGCGCTTACGAGCCAGTACCCAAAGTTCCTGTGAGAATACTCTTTGGTCACACCTTCCCTCACACAGCACAGTTTATTTGATATGCATTTTGATTGTAATCTATCTGAAGTAATTATTACACTAGTTACAGTAGTAACAGATTCTACCATTAAGAACTAATTCCCATGTTAAGTCTGTTTATTTCTGTGTATTTTCTAAAAAGCTTTACACCTTTGGTGCCTTGGAGCAAATGCTGTCATTTTGGTAAAGAACTGCCTGAATTCATTCTCTCGAAAAGGGGAAAATACTTGCTCTGAGAGTGAGAGTGAGAGTATATTGTGCTCATTCTTGCTGCATGGCAGTCACAAGCCATTGGCACAGACAGGGTATATTTGTGGAGTGCGGCAGCAAGCAGCACCTGAATCTTGCCTTTATGAGAACATTTTCCCCCTTGCAGCTTTGAGCCTTACCCTACCTTCTGGGTACAACGTAAGATGTTATGTCTCCATTCAACTCATCATCAAGACGCTGCTGCTGCAGGGGTGGGCTTATGTCCATGCACTTGGTTTGCAGTAAGAAGTCGGTTTTCCTGGCCATTCAGTTCCACAGAGTGTAATAATTACTATCTGTCTGGGTTTTTTTCCTTGAGAAATCAGTGTTCCAAATTGCCTGTAAATGGACTCTAATAAAATACAATCTTTTAGTCTGTCAAAATTTTAATTGAAATAAATATGTGTAAAATAAAATTGTTTAAGAAACCCCAAAATAATAAATGAACATTTAAATTATGAAATATTTAAAAGTCATATATTATGTACTTTTATAAAATGCAGGCTCACATGTGCATTGGTGGTTTGTTATTGAGTGATATGCATATTTCTGTGCATGTTTTTCCAGTTGCTGAAAATGCTTGATCTTAACTAGTTGGAGTAATGGTAAAAAGATAGATAATTCCAAATATATTCTTCTAACTCCTTTGTCTATAGATAATTCAATTTCTTTTTTGATAACTTTGAAGTTTTTTAATTTAAAATTTTATTTACTTGAATTTTCATATATTTAATTTTTAATCAGAGTTTTAGGTTCTTATAATTTATTGACTCAAAAAGATATTACAAAACCTGCTGAGAAAAACCCCAGTTATCCAAACCACTAACTCATTGCCTGTTAGAGAGAGCCAGGTCCTTTCTCTTCTGTTACCCCAAACAGTGACAAACATTGGCCAGAGAGGAAGGGAGCCCTGCTGATGGTGAAAAGGCCAGCTTCCTGGGTTATCACAGAGGGTAGAGAGTGATTTCAAAGAGCAAACAGAAAATAGCCAGCCTAAACATTTAATTTCTAAGACATCTCTTTTTAACTTTCTAAATATACTTTAAAAATATATATTTGTGTTTCTTGAATGCAGTGTTTTCTCTTAAACTTTGTGAGGATTAAAACTTTGTTTTCTTTTTGCACAGTGTTATTTCTTCCAAGTAAGGATTTCACCCCCTTTTTTCTCTCTCTTTCATATTGGATATTTTTTTCCAGTTGTCTGTCCATCTCAGTATATTTAAGAGTGAGACACAAAAAGTTGATAGGAAGCTCTTCACGTGTAGATGGTGCTTCTGCTTTCCAATTCAGTAGGTCCGTAGTGAGACCCGTAAATTTGCATTTTAGCTAGTTCCCAGGTATGCTAATACTGTTAGTCCAGGAATCATATTTTAAGAACCACTTTATTACGGAATGCTCTTGAGATTCATATCTATGGAAGAGAATGGATGGGAAGGAAACAGTTTGGGCAGTGGGAAAGTTGAGTTGCAATGCTGAAGAGTTACGAAGCTAGAATGACCCATCAGAGCTGTCTGAAGTTGAGGAAAGGGGCTGGGCCTTAATATCCCCATGTTGATTACTGTCTAAATATGGGCTGTCCCTGGAAATTGCTATGACCTTGAGAAGTGATGTTTTCTTCAGCCTAGATGATCATACCCAAGGGTGAAGACACTGAATCCTGACAGACCAAGGGCTTTGTGCTGCACTGCACTGTACTCCCAGCAGTAGGCAAAATTCTTTCCTGAAAAGGGGAAATGGAACATTGTATTAGGTTGTCTGTACATGATCCTTCCCAGTCAGCAGGGAAGCCTTATCCTGAGACAGCTACTTTTTCTAATTTTTCTTTTACCGTAGATTAATTTTATCTACTCTAGAAATTCATATAAATAAGATCATACAGAATGAAGTTTTCTAGGTGTTTTATATAGCTCAGTATATCTATTAGATTCATCCATGCTCCTTTGTGTATGTATCGGTTTTTTTAAATTGCCGAGTAGTACTCCATTGTGTGAATGTGCCACAAAGTGTTTATTCGTTCTGACATTGATATCATTTGGATTGTTTCCAATTTGGATTATAAAGATTCTGTGAACACTCTTACTCATTTTGTGGACATCTAGTTTTATTCCTGTTGGATAAATACATACAGTAGGTTTTTATCTAACTGCTAAACTAGTCCAAGGTGGTTTTACCTTTCACAGTCCCACCATAAATGTATGAAAGTTGTAGTTGCTTCAAATCCTTGCCAATATTTGAGTTTTTAGCATTTTTAATTTAAGCTTCCTAATGGTGTATCATTGCAACTTTGACTTGTATTTCCTTGGTAGCTTGGTTCCTTGAAGGATACCAAGCCACCAAGGAAACCAAGCTTCCTTGATTCCTTTTTGTGTGTTTATTGGACGTTTGTGTACCTTTTTTTGTGAAATATCTATTCCAGTTGTTTGCTTTTTATTAATTGAGTTACCTTTCTTTACTATGGAGTTGTAGGAGTTCCTTATATATTCTGGGCATAAGTCTTTTGTCAGATATGTTTTTCAAGGGTTTTATTTAGTTGGTGGTTTATTTGCTTACTTAATTGATGTCTTTCAGTGAACAGAAGATTATTCTCATTTTGATGGAGTCTGATTTATTTTTATTTTTAGAAACAGGGTCTTGCTCTGTTGTCTTGGCTGAAGTACGGTAACATGATCAGAGCTCATTGAAGCCTTAAACTCTTGGGCTCAAGCGATTATCAGCCTCCAAGTTGCTAGGGGCTACAGACATGCACCACCATGCCTGGCTTTTTAAAACTTTTTTTGTAGAAATAGAGTTTTTCTGTATTGCCCAGGCTGGTCTCAAACTCGTGGCCTTAATCAATTCTTCCACCTTGGCCTCCCAACGTCTTTTTTTTTTTAAATGTTTATTGTGGCAGGGCGTGGTGACTCAAGCCTTTAATTCCAGCACTTTGGGAGGCTGAGGTGGGTGGATCACCTGAAGTCAGGAATTCAAGACAGGCCTGGCCAACATGGCGAAACCTCAGCTCTACTAAAAATACAAAAATCAGCCATGTGTGGCAGCACACGCCTGTAATCCTAGCTAGTTGGGAGGCTGAAGCAGGAGAATCACTTGAACCCGGAAGGCGGAGTTGTATTGAGCCGAGATCGTGCCACTGCACTCCAGCTTGGGTGACAGAGCGAGACTGTCTCAAAAAAAAAAAAGTTTATTGCTTCTGTAACCCTAAGAAATCTTTGTCAGCTCTCACATCATAATATTTTCCTATGTGTTTCTTCTGGACACTTTAAGCTTCAGCTCAAACTTTTTATACTATGAGGTTTGTATATTTGTTTACAAACATGTCTAGTTACTCCATAAGGATTTGTAGTAAGGATTTTCTATTGTCCCTTGAATTGCTTTGGTACCTCTGCTGCAAATCAATTTACTATGTAGAAGTTAGATATCATTAGTCAGGTTTCATTCGTATAACTTTTTCACTGCATGCAGTGTTACTTTTTTCTGGCTTCTCTCACAGTGTGCTTTTTATCTTTGTTTTTTCATCCTTTTGACTATGTGTGGATTTCTTTATAATTACCCTGCTTGGAATTTTCTGAACTTCTTGGATCTAGAAGATTGTGTTTTTCCTAGAATTTGGGAAGACTTTGGCCATTTATTAAATATTATATTTTTCTGTCATCTCTTCTCTCACATTGTGCATAGACACTGGATATTGCATTTTAAATTTCTGAAGCTCTGTTTATTATTTTAAAAAGACTTTTCTTCACATTCAGTAGACCTATTCATTTTCCAGTTAAGTGACCCTTTCTCTGCCACCTGATCTCCAATTAAGGTCATCCAATGAATTTTTCATTTCAGACATTATAATTTTTAAGTTCTAGAACTTCTATTTGGTTCTTTTTCATAGCTTTCATTTCTCAGCTGAGATTTCCCCATATAAACATTTATTATGGCCATATTCTCCTTTAAATGCTTGAACATGTTATAATACTTGCTTTGACATCCTTGTCTGCTAATTCTGACATTTAGATAATTCAGGATTTGGTATCTGTGAGCTGCTTTTTCTATTGACTCTAGGTCTCTTTCCTGTTTGTTCACACTAGTGTATTTTGCTTGTGTACTGGGCATTATGGGTGATATGTTAAAGACTTTGGATCTTGTTCTTTTTCTCTGATGAGTTGGTTTTTGTTTTAGAAGACATATAATGTGACTGGAATCAAATCGCAACTTTATTTTTTCTGTGACAGGCAGCAGCAGAAATCTCATCTCAGATCCTTCCACCTTCGAGCTGTTTCTTTTTGTGGAGAACCTTGGACCTTTCCTCAAACTAGGGTCATTCAAATATTGGGCATAGTTCATATAGAAATTTTGCAGCACTTTTTTTTCTGGGATTTCACCTTTCACTTTTCAGCTGCCTTGGCAACCCCAAACTTTGTCCTTTTTAAGCTAGCAAGATGACAGATTCCTGCTTCAGTTCTAAGTGGCCATTGCCATATGGGCTGATAAGTACCCTCAGGCAAAAGCCTTATAAAAATTCTACCAGTGCTCTTTGGGAGGCTGAGGTTGGTGGATTGCCTGAGCTCAGTAGTTCTAGACCAACCTGAGCAACATGGTGAAACCCGTCTCTACTAAAATACAAAAAACTAGCCGGGTATGGCAGCATGTGCCTATAATCCCAGCTACTCAGGAGGCTGAGGCAGGAGAATCACTTGAACCTGGGAGGCAGAGGTTGTAGTGAGCTGAGATTGTGCCATTGCCCTCCAGCCTGGGCAACAGAGCAAGACTCTGCCTCAAAGAAAAAAAAAATTCTACCAGTACAGTTTTCTTATTTAAGGCTAACTTCTTTACAATTGCTACCTGCTTTTGATTACCCTTTTTACTTAATGTTTGTTTTTATATTTTGTCCAGAGTGTATAATTGTTATGTGTGGCAAGTTTATTTTAATATATGTTAACTTGTCATTATTTGAAGCAGAACATGGAAGCATTATTTTAATTGAAACAAAGTATATTCAGGTAATATTTTAGGAAATTATGAAGCATCCACTAAATGGAATATTAAAAAATACAATAAGTTTAAAGACTATTAGTGGAACATGATTTTGGTAAATTTCACTAATACCCTGCTTTGATTATAGCTGTGTTAAAAATTAGATATGTTCATGAATACATACTAGAGAGAATATGGGAAAAAAGGAAAGAGTTTATTTAGTGGTTATAGTGGTGAAATTTGGGAGAAGTTTCCAAAAATATTCTGTTAACACTGATACAAAACTACGGTGTGTTTATTATACACACACATATATGTATAGATATGTGTGTATATTATATAATTTATATATACAGTTTATATGTATATATATAGTATATATATATACACACACATATAGTAAAAGACTTCTAGACAGAATAGTTGAGCTCTTGTGGCAGTATTCTCACCCTATACTCCGGATATAAACTGTTGGTAAGATATATACAGAAAGATTATATACGTATATAAAAGCTTCAAATAGAGAAGTTAAATTCATAGGTGCTAGTAACAAGGAGTCAGGAGAGCTTACTTAAGAAAGGTGGTAAGCAGGAACTAATTCCTAAATGGCTCATAGTGGCTTTCATGTCCTCATACAGACCTTAAATGCTGGGAATTGATGTCTTCATGTTCATAGGAAAGTCTAGGCTACATACTCTGTGCCCTCACGAGGTAGTTGGAACTCATCAACTAAAGCATTGAACCTGAAAAGAGATTTTTACTTATGAAATGGGACTGAAAAAGGGAAGCCACCCAGGCAGTTTCAGGTAAGCTTGCTCTTTCCCCAGGGCATGCAGAAAAGTAAAATATGAGATCTGGAGCCTTAAGCCTATATTATAGACGAATTTGGAATTTGATTTAATATAATAGTTTCCTTTTTGTACAAGGACTCTAAATCAATAAATCAGTATAAAAATTGGTCTGGAACCATTAAACCCTTAGAGATTCAGCAGAGACAAATGTGAACTGCTTCCATAACCCAGAGGATATAAGACTCCTCTGAAAAACAATCTTTGTGAAGATAAGTTCATAATTTAAAAATTTCAAATCACAAGAGACCTGGAGAAAATATCCTCACTTGAAATGAACTCATGATTAAATTAAAAAGAATAAACCACATGATGAAAGGGAGACTGACCACAAACTTCTCGTCTGTAGTGAAAAACAGAAAACAAAAAGAAAGATGGTTTAACAGAATTAATATGCAACAGAGTAGAGTTTAAGGCAAAATGGCATTACTGAGTTTAAAGGACACTAGATCATGACAAAAGGAATATACTACCAAGAAAATGTAAAAATTATAGTCTTATTTATATAGAGTATAGTCTTAGCAGTATAGTCTTCAAGTTAAGAAAGCAAACATTGACAGTTCCAAAGAGAAATTAATAAATGTCTGGTTATAGTTGGATATTCAATATGTGTCAGAAACTGGTAGATAAAAAGCCAACAAAATATTTAAACAGCATAATTAATAAACTTGATTAAATATAAATGAATATGGAAAGCCCTCTAGCAAATAAATAGAGAATATAGATTTACTTAAAGGATACATAGATTCTTAAAAAATATGACTATGACTTGGGTTCCAAAGGAAGTTTTCATCATGAAAACCATATTCCTTGGCTGAAGTGAAAAAAATGATTTATTGGTAGTAGATAGTTTAAAAATAAAGTACATACATATACATGAACATATATTAAATTGTAAAACATTTATAATTAAATAACAAAATACAACATAGCAAAATTTGTAGTTTCCAGTTTATGGAAATTTTTCAGGAATAGAAAAAGTCTTTCTTGTTTGTGCTTATTAAAAACGAAGGGGAAAATGTGTTTTGTATTCAACTTTAACAGCATAAACACAATGCAGAAGAAAAACAAAAAATAAATAAAAACTTATGAGACGTCAAAAAAATCTGAATCAAAAAAACTGAAAGCTAGTTTTTTTAAAAGATACATAGATAAACCTCTTTGCCAGGTACTGTTCCTAGTGTTGGGAATGTAGTAGTAAGCAAATCATACCAACTTCTTTCCCTAAAAAGCTAGTGGGGATGTTGGACAAACAGATAAGTGCCATGGCAGTAATTATAATAAAGATAAATAAAGCAACATAAAGGACAAGAGTGACAAGATACTCGGTCAGGGAAGGTTTCTAAGGAGATAATCTTTGAACTGAGCACAGAAAAGTAAGGGAGCAAGCCAGGCAGATGGCACTTTTGAAAAGTGTCCCTTGGCAGAGAGAACAGAAGAGCAAAAGCCTTAAATATCATACTAATAGAACTAAAAGAAAAGTAACTTAAAATGATAGAGAACATTTACCAAAACACGTTACCAGCATTATTCTTGATTTCAAAAAGCTTAGAAGTAAATTATTTAATGTGGAAACAAAACAAGAGTACCTGCTATCACTGCTACTCTTCATTATACTGAAGATTTTAGCCAAAGTAATTAGATAAGAAAAAGGAGGGGGAGGAGACACAAAGATTGGAAAGGAAGAAAAATATTAATTATAAATGAAATGATTATCTACAAGAGAATCTACATACTATTAGAACTGGCTGAGTGCAGTGGCTTATGCCTGTAATCCCAGCACTTTGGGAGGCCAACATGGGCAGATCACCTGAGGTCGGGAGTTCGAGATTAGTCTGACCAACATGGAGAAACCCCATTTCTAGTAAAACAAAAATAAAGTAAAAAATTATCCAGGGTGGTGGCGTACGCCTGTAATCCCGGCTACTCAGGAGGCTGAGACAGGAGAATCACTTGAACCTGGGAGGCAGAGGTCGCGGTGAGCTGAGATCACGCCACTGTACTCCAGCCTGGGCAACAAAAGTAAAACAGTGTCTCAAAAAAAAAAAAAAAAGAATCTACATACTATTAGAACTAATAAGAGTTCATGAAGTTTGCTGGAGATAAGGTCAACATAGAAAACCAATAGTTTTGCTGCACATCAATACAGAGATATAATTTAATACCATCTGTAAGCTGCCTTGTGCTTTTTCTAACAAAATATTCAGAAGGGAAATGACATTTCAAGGACAGTTAAAAAATAAATCCAAATTATCAGTCATCTCCCTCATTTAATCTATAACATCAATACAGTCCAAAAATAAAGTCCTCCATAAAGTTTAGGAGGACTTTATGAAATTAGAAAAACTGATTGAAAAATTCACCTGGAAAAACAAAGGTCCAAGAATTGTCAAGACTGTTTTGGAAATGAACAAGGGGGGTCATGCAATCAAATAACTAGACCTAATTTTTATAGCAGTAATAAATTCAAAATGTGATGTTGGCTTAGGGATAGACAAGTAGATTAATAATAAAACAGAAAAGAAGGGCCAGAAACAGATAGAAATTTGGTAAAATAGAGAACAATTGATGGAAAACACCACATAGTGTATATTACACCATACTATACACAAGAATAAATTCCAATTAGAGTAAAGATCAAAATGAGAAAAGCTACCTTCAAAACTTCTAGAATTAAATATAGACTGCCTTTAACCTTAGCTAGATAGGATTTCTTAAAGAAGACATAAAAATAACTCATAAAAGAAAGAATTGTTTGACTAGATCAAAAATGTTAACTTTTATTAGAGAAAAGTTATTAAAAAGTTAAATATATATAATAGAATTAGTATCTAGAGTATATAAAGCTACTATAATGTAATAAGAAATAGCTCCACTTAAAAATATGTGAAGGTTACGAACCAACAATTCATAGGGGAGAAAATCCATATGTCGAAAAGGCAGGTGAAAAGGCACACAACATTGCTAGTAATTGGGGAAAAGGCAATTTAAAAAAAAAAAAAATTTATATCCATTGGAATAGTAACTTTTTAGTATATGTATTACATATAGCATGTATAAATGGCATATATATGCAAGGTAATAGGAATTATCATATACTGCTAATGGAAGTATAAATGGATACAAGTGTTTGAAAGAGAAATTTCTTAATGTAAAATAAAGTTTAACCAAAATCATTTATAAGCCATAGAAAATTGACTTCTAGATTTATAGCTTAGAAATTCTTATGGGTATATACCAAGAGACATGTACAAAGACACTTATTGCAGTATTGTTTGTAGAAAAATTGGAAGCTACATAATTACCTTTCAGTAGAGGAATTGATGAATAAATTTGATTATTCATTCAGTGGGATACTTCTTAGTAAATGAACTTCATCTAAGTATATGAACATGGATGGATCTCAAATACAATGTTGAGTAAAAAATTGTAGAATATGTACAAAGTAATGGAATTTACATAAACATTTAAAAGCTTCACAGAACAGTGTATGTTGCTTCTAGATTTTTGTGTATCTAATACAAGTAACAACTGGAAAGTTTACACACTGGATTAATGGTAGTTGCCTTTGAGAAGGTAGGGAGGGGTATAAGGTTAGGGAGAACAAAAGGGGGACTTAAACTTCGATATTGTTCTATTATGTTTAACTATAAAGTAAAAATAATCAAGGGGCTAAATTAAGTGATTTCAGGGCCCTCATCTACCAGAAGGGCTTTCATTTTTCTTTATAATTCTATCCTTTAAAACAGTGGTCCCCAACCATTTTGGCACCAGGGACCAAATTCATGGAATACAGTTTTTCCACAGATGGAGGGCTGGGGGAGATGGTTTGGGGGATGATTCAAGCTCATAACATTTATAGTACAGTTTATTTATGTTATTATTATGTTGTAATATATAATGAAATAATTATACAGCTCACCATAATGTAGAATCAGTGGGAGTCTGCTTGTTTTTCTGCAGCTAGATGGTTATCCCATCTGGGGGTGATGGGAGACAGTGACAGATCATCAGGCATTAGATTCTCATAAGTACCATGCAACCTAGATTCCTCATATGCACAGTTCACAAGAGGGTTCACAGGCTTCTATGAGAATCTGATGTTGCCACTGATCTGACAGGAGGCAGAGCTCAGGCTGCTTGGCTGCTCACCTGCTATGTAGCCCGGTTACTAACAGGGATGAGAGTTGGAGACCCCTGCATTAAAAGGCTATCATTTACATGTATCTTTTAGAGCTTTATCATTATACATTACATGTACCTTTTAGAGCTTTATCATTACATGTATCTTTTAGAGGATGGTAGATATAACCATCCTCCTTACATAATCCCATAGAGTAGAATGTTACTGATAGAATGTTAGTAGTAGTACATAATAGTAGTTACTGGTAGAATGAAAATATGTTGAGAGCTATATGTTATAAAATAAACATTTCATTTTCATACTAACTTATATAAAAACTCATTCTTAAGTGGTCCCAGTCTTTCCAAGGGCTTTTCTTCATCTAGGGGACTGAATTATTTTTGTCACTTATTCATTCAACAGATTTTATTGAACTCCATACACATACCAGGTGATAACACAGCAGTGAGCAATACAGACAAAGCCTGCTCTCATGAACTTTAAATTCTAGTCAAGGAAGATAGCTGGTAAACAAATTAATAAAATTATAATATGGCAGATGATAAGTGCAATGATGAAAAATCAAGCACAATGAGAGCTATAGAGAGTGATTGGGAGTATTTTATATGGGGAAGTCAGGGAAGAACTGTCTGTTAAAGATAACATGGAGCAAGGTAACAAAGAAAGTAAAGGGGTAAGTTATATAGAAAAGTCCTAGAGGGTGACAGATCAAGCCAGTGCAGGGCCCGCTCTTGCCATACTGCTATCATGGAGGTCGCCTGGCTAGAGCTAAATGAATGAAGAATAGACTACTATGAGATTAGACCAGAAAGGTAACAGAGGATTGGGTCATACAGGGCTTTTATGGCCCTGGCAGAGACTAAGGATTAATATCATCTGCAAAAAGAAGACAAGATCTTTGCGAAATCTTGCAGTGAGCCAAGATCACACCACTGCACTCCAGCCTGGCAATAGAGCAAGACTCCATCTCAAAAACAAACAAAAAAAACCTCTAAAAATACTTTATTGGATTTTGGGAAGGGGATTTCATTCCCTCTTAACCTACAGTTATCCTTTACTTTTTTGCTCCTTTTAGTCATTCTGAACTTTGCAATTAAACTGAATCCAGTCATATTTTATTGTTTAGAAAATGAAATTTGAAATCTGGGTACAGGTATAAAATATTGTTATTAATGATTGTGTTAAATGAAATTTCAATACTACTTTTTTCACATTATAGCTTAGCTGTATGGCTACATAAAAAAGCAAATAACCAGTTTTGGTTTACATTTATTTGGCTTTAGAAACTTTTGCAGAAGACAATTTGGTTTTAACATGTTTTAAAGATTGTATGTAAACTGTTCCTGAACATCTTGCACAATTTCTTTGCATTTTCACTTTCCTTTGTGTTACAACAAAATCCAAAGTTTGCAATAGTTGTTTTTTATACTGGCTTCATTTGTGTTATTTATTATCATTTCACTTATATTCAGTAGTTCAGTTAAATTGATGTATAATGGCTTTATTGTATTGTTTATTTCCTTTTTTATTTTTTGATGGAATCTCGCTCTGTCATCCAGGCTGGAGTGCAGTGGCGCATTCTCAGCTCACTGCAACCTCTGACTCCCTGGTTCAGGTGATTCTCCTGCCTCAGCTTCCTGAGTAGCTGGGATTACAGGCACGAGCCACCACACCTAGCTAATTTTTGTATTTTTAGTAGAGGCAGGGTTTCACCATGTTGGCCAGGATGGTCTCCATCTCCTGACCTCATGATCCGCCCGCCTCAGCCTCCCAAAGTGCTGGGATTATGGGCATGAGCCACCTCGCCTGGCCAATTTATTATTATATTAATCTTTTGTTATTGCTTTTATGTCTAGAGATTCTTGTTACTGGTGTGTGTGTCTGTGCGTAGAGACAGGGGTGGGGGGAACAGAATCTTTTATATGTCAAATCTTACAAGCTGCAGATCGTAGTACATCATTATGACTTTTAAGTGCTAAGCAAATTGTTGTCCAGCGTGGCAGGCAAACAGTAAAAATCATAATTACTGCAAGCTCTGTGCCATACTTTTAAGTATAGTAATAAATGTGCATTTATATACTGTTAAAAATTGTTTACTCAAAATAAACTTAGGAAATATTTTGACCATGCTTTAAGATTAAATTTAGTACAATGAATGGGAAATAGATTTTTGTTTTGCTTAGTGAAAAACACAGTTTTAGGCTACAATCCTTAATCTTAGTAGGATGCTGTATTTATTTTTTTCATAGTAAGGAAGACTAAATTACCACATTTACTGAGAATTTTGCAGATATTTCATAAACTTTTCATTTACTAACCTAACTTTCTCTTTCTTTTAGCAAAACTGTACAATCTAAAGTGGACTGCATTTTGGTAAGTGAAATAACTAATCTTAAAGTTCTTTTGCAATAAGGTTTTTACCACAATATAAAATATAAAATTTTTAAGGAAATATTGATTTTAAATATAATCCAACTCCAGTGAATAAAATTTGACATTTTAATTACAGCCCCCTCAGGTGAATTGTTTATAAGCTATCTAGATACTTTCCTATGTCTCATCAATAATAAAATCACAATCTTAGGTAATTACATGTTTTTGAATCTTACTGGCTTTTACTGAAAGATTGCTTAAACAAACATTTAATTAAACTGGATATTTATTTTTCGATTCTAATAACTTTGTAAGAATTTGTTTAGAGAAAAGTTTTTGAAGATGCTTAATCAATTAGTTTTGTTTCGATAGCCTATCTTTCATGTTTTGGTTGCTAGCCTGTGGGAATTAAGCAATAATAATAGTTTAAGTTTAGATTCTACTTAATAAACTGTAAAAATGTGTTTTAAAAAAAGCTTTTAAGATGCTTAGTGGATTAGTTTTTGTTGGGTTGCCAGCTTTTAAGATTTAAAGCCACAATAATAGTTTAAATTTAGATTGTGTTAATATAGTTGTAGTTTCTTAGGTCTTCTCTTAAAAGTGTGAGGGAAGGAGCATGCAGCTACTGGGACATCTGGAATACTGCTGATTTCTTTCATAACATCTCTGCTGAAAGGCTACCCTCTAGAGTTTAGAACATACGAAGGCTCTGTAGTGTCAGATTCCCCAAATTGTCAGTGTTGTTAGTTCTCTTTTCCTGCTTGTGACTGCAAAAGTTCTCCTATCCAGGTTTGAGTCTTGCTTATAAGCTAACTTGAGATTGGTGGTGGTGGTGGTGGTGGTGGTGGTGGTGGTGGTGGTGGTGGTGGTGGTGGTCTGTTTCAGTGTCTGGTGCTGAAATAGTATGATATCTTAATAGCTTATGTTATTATTAGGTATTCTACTCTAGGTAGGTGAATAAATAGGAACAATTTATAGGAGAAGTTATAATTTAATCAATTTTCTTTTACTTTTCTAACCTAATACCTAAAAGAGAACTTTGTGGAGGTGTTTTTCTTTTCCTTCTCACTTACTCTTCCTTTTGGGATGTGTGTGTGTGTGTGTGTGTGTGTGTGTGTGGGTGTGCAGTTTGTTTAGACACCAATGCTGTTACATTTCATTCAAAAAATTATTAAACTAAGTTATTGAACAGTTTTACTCATAAGGGATACCAAACAGAAAAGACATATTCTCTGCCCTTAAGAAATCTAGTCTGTTATAAAGAAATATATTCAAGAGTACTCTTAAGACCTGGGAAAGTGGTGATTGGGGATGGAGGAAGTAACACATTCCCACCAACCCCCAGAGCATTTCCTCTGTCTTCCAGCTCTTAAGAGTCTCATTGTTTATGTGTCATTCTGTAATTATTTCATGATTACCATATACTAGACCCTGTTCTTGGTACCAGAGTACAGTGGTAAGCAAGACAGACACAGTTCTTGTCTATCTAAGGCTACCTACTTTCTTTGCAATACTTGAGATAACTTTGGAGGATTACTCATTTTTTCTCTTCATTGAAAAGAGGCAGAAGAAAATTGGTATAAATTATAAAATATGACATTTATAAAATGCTAAGTAAGAACAAAAGTCTTTTTAAAGTCTTTTAATAGTTCAGAAGTGTTTATATTTTAGTGTAAGTTTTAGAATATATGTAAATTTTTACTCAGTAATTTAAAAATACTGTTAGGTCCTAGACATACAGTGATGAACAAGATACTAAGACCTCTCCTCTCATGATCCTTTTATTTTATTGGGTGGGGTAGACATTAAAAAAGTGAGCAAATAAGTAAGCATTATAATTCAGATAATGATAAGATACAACACAGTTTTTAAAAGGCAAAGGCAGGAAGGCGATGGTGGGTAGGGTAACCTTAGATAGGGTGGCCAGGGAAAGCTTCTCTGAGGAGATGACATTTGAGTGGCGACCTGAGTAATAAGAAGCCACCCTTGAGTCATGATCTGCTGGTGATATACACAAGGTAGAAGAGGAACAGTAGGTACAAAAATTTTGAGGGAGGAATGAGTTTGGGATCTTTGAAGAATACAGGATCCCAGTGTGCTGGAACTTATGGAAGGAAGTAGAGAGTGATAGAAAAGTTCAAGCAGGGAGTTGTTCGTGTATTGCATATTTAGTCATGGCAAGTAATATCCTATGTGCATGGGAAGCTGATTAGAGGATTTTATGCAGAGAATAGTGCAATCCAATTTTTTTTCCTCGCAATAGTTGGAACAGTGGATTGTAGGGGGATATGAATAAAAGCAGGAAAACTAGTTGGGCTATTGCAGAAGTACAGTAGATAATTCAAGGCTCTTACTCAGATGATGGCAATGGAAGTTGTTTTTTTTTTTTTTTAAGTAGATGGATTTAAGGCATATTTTGGATATAAAGCTAGTAGGCCTTGCTTGCTGGTAGATTGAATGTGGAGGGGAAACAGAGGAATCAAGGATGATTCCTTTCAGTCTAAAGCACTTCTTCTAGTATTTCTTATACCACAGGTGTGTTTGTAATGAATTTTCCCAGTCGGTTTATCTGTGAATGTCTTTATTTTGCCTTCAGTTTTAAAACATAGTTTTGCTGGAAATGGAATTTCTAGTTTACAGTTTTATTTGCTTGTTTTTTCTTTTATTATTTTGAATATGTTATTCCATTGCATTTTGGACATCAGCCATTAATTATATTATCGTCTTCCTTTACATAAGTTTTATTTTGTTGGTGTTAAGATTTATCCTAGATTCATTTTCTCAGTCATTCACTTCTCTCTCCCCGAATTTTAACAGTTTGACTATGTATATAGTGGATCACCTTCTGTTTGTCCTATGTGGGCTTTGTTGAGCTCACATAGATAGTTGGATTTGGGATGTTTTCAGCCATTATCTTCCAAATACTTTTTCAGGCCTTGATTCTCCGCTTCTAAAATTCCCATTTCACATATGTTGAAATGATTGATGTTATTTTTCTTGTCTCTCTGAAGCTCTATTTATTTTTTTCTCTGATTATCTTTATGCTGTAGTTTCTCTATCTTTACTAAGATTCCCTGTTGTCTGACTCATTGTCGTTCTGTTTTTCTTTGTGTGTTTAAATATAGTCCACCTCATCCTAGCAGCAATACTGTTCAAACCATGTGGGTTTGAACACATGGTTTCATGGGGATAGGTCATGGTAGCAGCCATGAGCAAGAATAATAAAGACTCTCATAGTTACTACTACCTGAAGTTCAGTAGTCTTTAGACCAAACACTTCCCAGTGTGCTGTTTGCCTGTACTTAGTTTCCAGAACCTAGTTTCTGACTGCTTTGTGTCTTTTTATAGTTGTAGAAAGAATTAGCCAACCTCTTTACTTCCTTTTCCAGATATCTCAATCTTTTTATATTTTATTACATTTTATTACATTTTTTTCTAAAAGTTTTATAGTCGTAACGTTTTTCTTTTAGATGTTTGAACCATCATGTGTTAAATTTGTGTTTGCTTTAAGGTGAACTTCAAGGGTCATTTTTTACATTATGAATGGATATCCAGTTTTGTTTATATATATATATATATATATAAATATATATATATATATATATATAATTGCACTTTAGGTTCTGGGGTACATGTGAAGAACATGCAGATTTGTTACATAGGTACATACATGACGGTGTGGTTTGCTGCCTCCATACCCATCACCTATATCTGCCATTTCTCCCCATGTTATCCCTCCCCAACTCCCTACCCCCTGCTGTCCCTCCCCTAGTCTCCCCCAACAGACTCCAATGTGTGATGCTCCCCTCCTTGTGTCCATGTGTTCTCATTTTTCAACACCCACCTGTGAGTGAGAACATGCGGTGTTGAATTTTCTGTTCTTGTGTCAATTTGCTGAGAATGATGGTTTCCAGGTTCATCCATGTCCCTACAAAGGACACAAACTCATTGTTTTTTTATGGCTGCATAGTATTCCATGGTGTATATGTGCCACATTTTCCCTGTCCAGTCTATCATCGATGGGCATTTGGGTTGGTTCCAGGTCTTTGCTATTGTGAACTGTGCTGCAATAAACATTCGTGTGCATGTGTCCTTATAGTAGAACGATTTATAATCCTTTGGATATATACCCAGTAATGGGATTGCTGGATCAAATGGAATTTCTATTTCTAGGTCCTTGAGGAATCGCCATACTGTCTTCCACAATGGTTGAACTAATTTACATTCCCACCAACAGTGTAAAAGTGTTCCTATTTCTCCACATCCTCTCCAGCATCTGTCTCCAGATGTTTTAATAATCGCCATTCTAACTGGCGTGAGATGGTATCTCAATGTAGTTTTGATTTGCATTTCTCTAATTATCAGTGATGATGAGCATTTTTTCATATGTTTGTTGGCCTCATGTATGTCTTCTTTTATAAAGTATCTGTTCATATCCTTCGCCCACTTTTGAATGGGCTTGTTTTTTTCTTGTAAATCTTTTTTAGTTCATTGTAAATTCTGGATATCAGCCCTTTGTCAGATGGGTAAGCTGCAAAAATTTTTTCCCATTCTGTTGGTTGCCGATTCACTCTAATGACTATTTCTTTTGCTGTGCAGAAGCTGTGGAGTTTGATTAGGTCTCATTTGTCTATTTTGGCTTTTGTTGCCAATGCTTTTGATGTTTTGGTCATGAAGTCCTTGCCAACGCCTATGTCCTGAATGGTTTTGCCTAGATTTTCTTCTATGGTTTTTATGGTGTTAGGTCTTATGTTTAAGTCTTTAATCCATCTGGAGTTAATTTTACTGTAAGGTGTCAGGAAGGGGTCCAGTTTCTGCATTCTGCACATCGCTAGCCAGTTTTCCCAAGACCATTTATTAAACAGGGAATCCTTCCCACATTGCTTGTTTTTCTCAGGTTTGTCAAAGATCACATGATTGTAGATGTGTGGCATTGCCTCCGAGGCCTCTGTTCTGTTCCATTGGTCTATATCTCTGTTTTGGTACCAGTACCATGCTGTTTTGATTACTGTAGCCTTGTAGTATAGTTTGATGTCCAGTAGTGTGATGCCTCCCGCTTTGTTCTTTTTGCTTAGAATTGACTTGGCTATGCGGGCCCTCTTTTGGTTCCATATGAAGTTTAAGGTGGTTTTTTCCAGTTCTGTGAAGAAGGTCATCAGTAGCTTGATGGGGATAGCATTGAATCTATAAATTACTTTGGGCAGTATGGCCATTTTCATGATATTGATTCTTCCTAACCATGAGCATGGAATGTTTCTCCATCTGTTTGTGTCTTCTCTTATTTCCTTGAGCAGTGGTTTGTAGTTCTCCTTGAAGAGGTCCTTTACGTTCCTTGTTAGTTATATTCCTAGGTATTTTGTTCTCTTTGTAGCAGTTGTGAATGGCAGTTCATTCTTGATTTGGCCCTCTTTAAGTCTGTTATTGGTATATAGGAATGCTTGTGATTTCTGCACATTGATTTTGTATCCTGAGACTTTGCTGAAGTTGCTTATCAGTTTCAGGAGATTTTGGGCTGAGACAATGAGGTCTTCTAAATATACAATCATGTCGTCTGCAAATAGAGACAATTTGACTTCCTCCTTTCCTAATTAAATACCCTTTATTTCTTTTTCTTGCCTGATTGCTCTGGCTAGAACTTCCAGTACTATATTGAATAGGAGTGGTGAGAGAGGGCATCCTTGTCTAGTGCCAGATTTCAAAGGGAATGCTTCCAGTTTTTGCCCATTCAGTATGATATTGGCTGTGGTTTTGTCGTAAATAGCTTTTATTATTTTGAGATACGTTCCGTCAATACCTAGTTTATTGAGGATTTTTACATAAAGGGCTTCTGAATTTTGTCGAAGGCCTTCTCTGCATCAGTTGAGATAATCATGTGGTTTTTGTCTTTGGTTCTGTTTTTGTGGTGAATTACGTTTATAGACTTGCGTATGTTGAACCAGCCTTGCATCCCCGGGATGAATCGTATTTGATCATGGTGGATAAGCTTTTTGATGTGCTGTTGCAGTCAGCTTGCCAGTATTTTATTGAAGATTTTTGCATCTATGTTCATCATGGATATTGGCCTGTAGTTCTCTTTTCTTGTTGAGTCTCTGCTGGGTTTTGGTATCAGGATGATATTGGTCTCATAAAATGATTTGGGAAGGATTCCCTCTTTTTGGATTATTTGGAATAGTTTCAGAAGGAATGGTACCAGTTCCTCTTTGTATGTCTGGTAGGATTCGGCTGTGAACCCATCTGGACCTGGGCTTTTTTTGGGTGGTAGACTCTTAATTGCTGCCTCAACTTCAGACCTTGTTATTGGTCTATTCAGGGTTTCAACTTCTTCCTGGTTTAGGCATGGGAGGAGGCAAGTGTCAAGGAATTTATCCATTTCTTCCAGGTTTCCTAGTTTATGTGCATAGAGTTGTTCGTAATAATCTCTGATGATGGTTTGTATTTCTGTGGAATCTGTGGTGATATCCCCTTTATCGTTTTTTATTGCATCTATTTGGTTATTCTCTCTTTTCTTTTTTATTAATCTGGCTAGTGGTCTGTCTATTTTGTTGATCTTTTCAAAAAACCAGCTCCTGGATTTATTGATTTTTTGAAGGGTTTTTTGTGTCTCTCTCTCCTTCAGTTCTGCTCTGATCTTTGTTATTTCTTGTCTTCTGCTAGCTTTTGAGTTTTTTGATCTTGCTCCTCTAGCTCTTTCAATTTTGATGATAAGGTGTCAATTTTAGATCTTTCCTTGCATCTCATGTGGGCATTTACTTCTTTAAAGTTTCTTCTAGACACTGCTTTAAATGTGTCCCAGAGATTCTGATATGTTGTGTCTTCATTCTCGTTGGTTTTGAAGAACAAATTTATTTCTACCTTTGTTTCATTGTTTATCCAGTCAACATTCAAGAGCCAATTGTTCAGTTTTCATGAAACTGTGTGGCTCTGAGTTAGTTTCTTAATCCTGAGTTCTAGTTTGATTGCACTGTGGTCTGAGAGATTGTTGGTTATGATTTCTGTTCTTTTGCATTTGCTGAGGAGTGATTTACTTCCAATTATGTAGTCAATTTTAGAGTAGGTGTGATGTGGTGCTGAGAAGAATTTATATCCTGTGGATTTGTGGTAGACAGAGCTGTAGATATCTATTAGGTTTTCTTGGTCCAGATCTGAGTTCAAGTCCTGGATATCCTTGTTAATTTTCTGTCTTGTTGATCTGTCTGATATTGACAGTGTAGTGTTAAAGTCTCCCACTATTATTGTGTGGGAGTCTAAGTCTCTTTGTAGGTCGTTAAGAATTTGCTTTATGTATCTGGATGCTCCTGTATTAGGTTCGTATATATTTAGGAATGTTAGCTCTTCTTGTTGCATTGATCCTTTTACCATTATGTAATGCCCTTCTTTGTCTCTTTTGATCTTTGTTGGTTTAAAGTCTGTTTCATCAGAGACTAGGATTGCAACTCCTGCTTTTTTTTGCTCTCCATTTGCGTGGTAAATATTCTGCCATCCCTTTATTTTGAGCCTATGTGTATCCTTGCATGTGAGATGGGTTTCCTAGATACAGCACAATGATGGGTTTTGACTTTTTATCCAGTTTGCCAGTCTGTGTCTTTTGATTGGGGCATTTAGCCCATTTACATTTAAAGTTAATAGTGTTATGTGTGAATTTGATCCTGTCATTTTGATGCTAGCTGGTTGTTTTGCCCATTAGTTGACACAATATCTTCATTGTATTGATGCTCTTTACCATTTTGTACGTTTTTGGAGTGGCTGGTACTGGTTGTTACCTTCCATGTTCAGTGCTTCTTTCAGGAGCTCTTGTAAGGCAGGCCTGGTGGTGATGAAATCTCTGAGCAATTGCTTGTTTGTAAAGGATTTTATTTCTCCATCGCTTATGAAGCTTAGTTTGGCTGAAAATGAAATTCTAGGTTGAAAGTTATTCGCTTTAAGGATGTTTAATATGGGCCCCCACTCCATTCTGGCTTGTAGGGGTTCTGCCAAGAGATCCGATGTGAGTCTGATGGGCTTCCATTTATGGATAACCCGATCTTTCTTTCTGGCTGCCCTTAGCATTTTTTCCTTCATTTCAACCCTGGTGAATCTGACAATCATGTGCCTTGGGGTTGCTCTTTTTGAGGAATGTCTTTGTGCTGTTTTCTGTATTTCCTGGACTTGAATGGTGGCCTGACTTGCTAGTTTGGGGAAATTCTCCTGGATAATATCCTGAAGAATGTTTTCCAGCTCGTATTCATTCTCTCTGTCAATTCAGGTACACCTATCAAACGTAGATTAGGTCTTTTCACATAATCCCATATTTCTTGAAGGCTTTGTTCATTTCTTTTTACTCTTTTTTCTCTAACCTTGCCTTCTCATTTTATTTCATTGAATTGATCTTCAATCTCTGATACTCTTTCTTTTGCTCGGTCTCTTTGACTATTGAAACTATTCCTCTCTAAGCTGTTTATTCTTGTTAGTATTTTGTCAAACCTTTTTTCAAGGTTTTTGGTTTCTTTATGTTGGGTTAGAACATGTTCTTTTAGCTCAGAGAAGTTTGTTATTACCCACTTTCTGAAGCATGTTTCTGTCAATTCATCAGACACATTCTCCAGCCTTGTTCCCTTGCTGGTGAGGAGTTGTGATCCCTTGGGGGAGGAGAAGCGTTCTGGTTTTGGGTGTTTTCATCCTTTTTGCACTCATTTCTTCCCATCTTTGTGGATTTATTTACCTGTGGTCTTTGTAGGTGGTGACTTAAAGGGATGGGGTCTCTGAGTGGACGTCCTTTTTGTTGTTGATGCAGTTATTTCTGTTTTTTTTAGTTTTCCTTCTAACAGTCAGGCCCCTCTGCTGCAGGACTGCTGGAGGTCTACTCCAGACCCTGCTTGCCTGGGGATCACCTGCAGCAGCTGCAGAAAAGTAAGGGTTGCTGCCAGCTTCTTCTTCTGTTATCTTGTCCCAGAAGGATACCCTCCAGATGTCAGCCTGACCTCTCCTTTATGAGGGGTCTCTTTGGATATACAGGGGTCAGGAGCTGCTTGAGGAGACAGTCTGTCTCTGATAGGAGCTCAAGTGCTGAGCTGTGAGCTCCGTTGTTCTGTTCAGAGATGCTGAGCTGGTACGTTTAAGTCTGCTGCAGTGGAACTCATGACTGTTCTGTCCTGGGAAGGTGGGGCTTTATAAGTTCCTGACATGCTGCTGCCTTTTTTCCAAGATACCCTGCCCAGTGAGGAGGTAGCCTAGTCACAGTCTGCCAGCAGAGGCATTGCTGAGCTGCTGTGCCCAGCTGTTGTGTGAACTTCCTTGCGGTTTTGTTTATAGAGGTATAGTTCAAACTACTTTGGTAATGGTGGTCTGCCTCAGTAATGGTGGACTGCCTCTGTAATGGCGGACTGCCTCTGTAATGGCGGACTGCCTCTGTAATGGCAGACTGCCTCAGTAATGGCGAACTGCCTCTGTAATGGATTGCCTTGGTAGTGGCAGACTGCCTCGGTAATGGTGGACGCCCTTCCCCCTACAGAGCTGGACCGTCCCAGGTCCAGCTGTGCTTGCTGTGAAACTCTCAATCCAGAGTGTTTCAGATTGCTGGTCTTTGTGAGGGTGGGACCCGCCAAGCCAGATCACCTGGCTCCCTGTTTCAGCCCCCTTTTTTTTTCAGTTGAATGGGTGATGCTGTCTCCCAGGCATTCCAGGAGCCCATATTTGTGTGAGTTTTTGTGCAGAGACCCGCTGCACTGGTTGTGCTGAAGATGTGGCGCTTTTCTGCCTGGGAATCTCCTGGTCTGTGGGCAGTAAAAATTCATTTGGAAATGTGGTGATTACTCACCCTCTGCATTCTCACTGGGAACTGCACTCCAGAGCTGTTCCTATTCGGCCATCTCGGATATCCAGTTTTCTGGCACCATTTATTGGAAAGTCTACCCCTCCCCAGTCACCTCCTATATCAAAAATCATTATATGTGGGTCTTTTTCTAGACTCTTTTTTTCCCATTGATTGCTGTGTCTATCTTTATGACATCACTACACTGTCTTGTTTACTGTGCTTTATAGAAAGTTTTGATATCAGATAATATAAATGGTTCAGATTTTTTCTGGCATTTCCATATAAATTTTAGTTACTTTGTCAATTTTTATTTTTTCAAAAAAGTTGTACTTGGATTTTTGTTGGGATTACCTCAACTTATGGATCAATTTGGGGACAATTGATGTCTTATTAACAAATTTTAATTCATGAGCTTGGTGTATCTCCATTTCAGTTGGTTCTTCTATAATTTCTTTCAGCATGTTTTGTTATTTTCTGTGTATAGGTTTTGTAAACATTTTATTAAAACTAAAGTTTTTAGATGCTACCAAGTATGGCATTTAAAAATCTTTGTTTTCCATTGTTTTATTACTAATAGTTATATTGATCTTGTGACCTGCAAACTTGCTAAATAACCTATTAAATCTAGTAACTTTTATGTAGTCTTTAGGATTTTCTGCCCACCCAATCGTATTATCTATGAATAAAGAAACGTTTATATGCCAGTTTCTTTTGCTTACCTTATTGTACTGCTAGGGGCTCTGGGAGATAGGTGAATAGAAATGTGAGAGTGAATTTCTTTGCCTTGTTTCTGATCTTAAGGAAAAAACAGTGATTCATTCACCAGACAATATGAAGTTAATTTTAGCCTGTTCATGGATACTCTTCATCAGGTTAAACGTGTTACTTTCTGTGTCTATTTTGCTAAGAGTTTTTTTTTTTTTTAATCATAGTTACATGCTGTTTTTTTGTTTTTGTTTTTGTTTTTGTTTTTTGTTTTTTGTTTTTGAGATGAGTCTCACTCTGTCCCTAGGCTGGAGTGCAGTGGTGCAATCAAACTCACTGCACCCTCCACCTTCCAGATTGAAGCAATTCTCCTGCCTCAGCCCCTCTAGTAGCTGGGACTATAGGCATGTGCCACCTGGCCCAGCTAATTTTTATAATTTTAGTACAGACAGGTTTCACCATGTTGGTCAGGATGGCCTGTATCTCTTGACCTCGTGATCTGCCTGTCTTGGCCTCCCAAAGTGGTGGGATTACAGGTACAAGCCACCACATCTGGCCATATGCTGATTTTTGTCAAACAGTTTTTCTGTACTTACTAATAGTTTCTATTTCTATATAATCATATTTCATATTTTTCCATTGAAGTATCTAATCTGCTATAAATCCCATCCAATAAATTTTCTCTTCTAGATCTTATATTTTTTCAGTTCTAGAAATTCAAATTGGTTTTTTTTGAGATGGTGTTTCACTTTTGTTGTCCAAGCTGGAGTGCAGTGTCAGATCTCGGCTCACTGCAGCCTCCACCTCCCAGGCTCAAGTGATTCTCCTGCCTCAGCCTTCCAAGTAGCTCGCCACCATGCCCAGCTAATGTTTGTATTTTTAGTAGAGGCAGCGTTTTGCCATGTTGGCCAGGCTGGTTTCCAACTCCTGGCCTCAAGCTATCTCCCAACATTGGTCTCTCAAAGTGCTGGGATTACAGGCATGAACCACTGTGCATGGCCTGAAATTCTACTTTTTTATAGTTCTTTTTTATATCCTTCATTTTGTTCCTTTCTTAAATACTTGTCTTAAATTCCCTCCTTGACTGCTAATTGTAGTATCTGTACCATTTGTTTCTCTATCATTTTGTCTATTATCGCTATTATTTTGTTTGTCTTAAATACCTGTCTTAAATTCTTTGATTGCTAATTGTATTATTTCTGTCATTTTTGTAGTTCCTTTTTTTTTTTTTTTTTGAAATAGAGTCTCTATCACCCAGGCTGGAGTACAGTGGCACGATCTCAGCTCCCTGCAATCTCCGCCTCCTGAATTCAAGCGATTCTCCTGTCGCAGCCTCCCAAGTAGCTGGGATTACAGGCGCCTGCCCCCATGCCCAGCTAATTTTTGTATTTTTTTTTTTTTAGTAGAGAGAAGGTTTCACCATGTTGGCTAGGCTGGTATTAAACTCCTGACCTCAGGTGATCTACCTACCTTGGCCTCTGAAAGTGCTGGGATTACAGGTGTAAGCCACGGTGCCCAGCCTTTTGTTTTGTTTTGTTTTGTTTTTGTTTTTGTTTTTTGAGACAGAGTTTCACTCTTGTCGCCCAGACTGCAGTGCAGTGGCACGTCCCTGGCTCACTGCAACCTCTGCATTCTGGGTTCAAGCAATTCTCTTTCTTGAACTCTGGAGTAGCTGGGATTACAGGTGCCTGCCTCCACACCCGGCTAATTTTTTTGTATTTTTAGTAGAGACAGGGTTTCACCATTTTGGCCAGGCTGGTGTCAAAATCATCACCTCAGGTGATCCACCCACCTCAGCCTCCCAAAGTGTTTGGATTACAGGCATGAGCCACCATGTCCAGCCTGTGGTCCATTTTATTTCCTGATTTTTGCTGCAGTTACAGGTCATATTTTTCTGCTTCTTTGCATATCTAGTAATTTTTACATTAGTGCTGAACACTGATTTTTATGGGGTTTTTTTGAGCATTTGAGTTTTCTTCTCTTCTTTAAAGTGTATTGAAGTTTGTTTCAGCAAAACTGGAACATGTGTCAGCCAATTGTAGATCACTAGTAGCTCTTTGCCCAATCTTATGGAATTTTCATCTACATATATACAGTTTAGTTTTCACCTATAGATTCCAAATCCACATAGGGATTTGTGTAGATTTTGAAGCTGTTTCTTTATCTTTCTTCCATATGGTACTTTGCCACCTTGAACACTAACCTCTTTCTCTTTAGCTCTGCAGTACTGCCTTGCTCTGCTTGAGTTGCTCCTTTCTGCACCAACAGTCAAGTTGTCTTTAGATAGAAGCATCTCATTTGTTTTTTTCTCTCTCAGGTCTAACAGTCTTTACTTTTTGTTGTCCAATTTCTGAAAACACTTGTTTCCTATATTTTGTTCATGTTTTGAGATGGTGGAGCTGGGAGAGTTGTTCCAGTATCAGGTACTCCACTGAGGCCACATGCAGAAGTCTCTTAACACCTATTTTAAGGATTCAATAAAATATATAGGCCCCTTCTCACCTTCTGTTTCTTTAGTGATTTATTTTCCACTATTCTTCACTAAACCTGTTTCAAACTTCTTTAGCTCAAGCTACTAAACTCACCTCTTCTTTTCTTGCTGCCAGCAAATGATCTTGCCTTCTACTTCTCTGAGAAAATAGGAAGTTGCCATGTAGGTACTCCACTAAATTAATGCCATTTCTTGTCCCTAACTTAATATTTGCTCAGTTATATACCAGTTCTTGTCTTCCTTCCCTTATCTCTCAACAGAAGAGTTGTCCTTCTGCCTGTCTGAATGCTGATCTCTCTCTCCCTACCCTCTAGGTCCCATCCCTTCCCATCTCAGAATTCACGTCATGATTTATTTTCTTTCTCCTACTTCTTTATTTTCTTATTTTCTACTGGCCTATTTTCATTAATAGTTAAATGCTTAATTTTACCCCATCTTTAAAAAAGAAATCTTTCCTGAAACCCACAACCTTTCTCTAGCTACCACTGTATCTTTTTCCTTTTGAAAGAGTAAAGTCAAAGTTTAGTCAAAGTGTTTATTGTACTTAGTCTCATGTCTCACCTTCCATTCAGTTTTGAACCCCAGTAACAAAAATCTTCTAATACCACTCCTCTAAAACTTACATTTATAGAAGATACCATGACCCCTTTCTGCTGAATATAATAGGTAATATCAGTCCCAGCTGACAACCCTTTTTCATTTCTCCCTGTTGTCCATTTCCTTACACATGCTAACCCCTCGTCCCCCCATTTTGTCACATTCTCAGTTTTTAAATCCTTTAAGATGCCACACTATCCTGGTTTTCATGTTACATTTTAGGCCGTTCCTTCAAGGGTGTCTGTTCCTTTGTATTTTGTCTGTATTTGTCCAAAGTAATCTCATCTACTTTGATGGTTTCAATTAATCTCATTATACTGATGACTCCTAGTTATACGTCTCCATCCTAGGCTCTAGGCCCATATATCCAACTCTGTGTCAGCTAATCAGTTTTACTGGGATGTCACATAGATACTTCAAACTCAACTTTTCCAGAGCCAAACTCCTATCATACTCTCAATTCTGCATCTATCTGTTTTAGTTTCCTATTGCTGCTATAACAAATTTACATAAACTTAGAGGCTGCATAAAATAACAGATTATTTTAATAGTTCTGTGGGCCAGCAGTCTGACATGGGTCTCACAGGAATAAAACTAAGTTGTTAGCAGTGCCATGGGTTTTTTGTTTTATTTTGTTTTTTTCTGGAGACTCCAAGGGAAGAATATGTTTCTTTGCCTTTTTTAGCTTCTGATAGCTGCATCTTCAAAGCCATTAATGGCTGCTTGAGTCTTTCTTACATTGCATCACTCTGACAAAGCTCTTTTTTGTGTCCTTAAACCTCACTCTTACCAGGATACCTGAGTATATATTGATCCTAGTCAGATAAGCCAAGATAATCTCCCCATTTTAAGATTCTTAATTTAGTCCTATCTGCAAAGCCCTTTTTCCAATGCAAATTCCCAGGGGTTCAAAGATTAGGACATGAACATTTCTGGGTTCATTATTCTGTCTGTCATACGTCTTAGTGAATGGTACTGACTCATCTAACCTAAAAACCTAGAAGTCAGTCTCAACTCTTCCTCAACCTGCTTTTCAACTAGTCAGTTACCAGGTCCTATCAGCAATTCCTTGGTTGCTCTATTTTTGTCTATTCCTACTGCTGCTGCATTAATTCAGATCATCATAATTATTCTAGATACTGCAACTCTTTTTCTACTTCTAGTCTTTCCACATTCGTTATTTTCTCCACACCATCATCATAGTCATCTTTATAAAGTTCTGTTTGTTTCACACCATTGCTTAAAAGTTTTCATTGGTTCCATATTGCTCTGCCTTATGGCCTGGAAGATTGTTCATACTCAGACCTTACCTTTTTTGTCTAACCTTATCTTTCTCCACTCTCCCCACAGCCTATCAGCAAGCTGTGGAGTAGAAGAGAATATTTACTCCCTCAGTCTGTAACAGCATTATCCATGAAACTTTCTATGGTGGTAAAATGTTTTATATTGTACATGCACTATTTAATATGGTAATCAGTAGCCATGTGTGCCTACTTAATACTTGAAAGGTGGTTAGTATGACTGAGGAGTTAACTTTTAATTTTAATTCTAATTAATTTGCAGTTAAATAGCCAAATGCGGCTAGTGGCTACCACTTGGACAACAGCGATCTCCAACAATGGTTCTCAACCAGGCAGTATTTGTTCTCCACATCCCTAGGGGACATTTGACGATATATTGAGACATTTTTGGTTTTCATACTTGGGGAATACTTCCGGTATCGGATGGGTAGAGGCCAAGGATGCTCTTTCAACATCCTACAAAACAGGGTGTCTCCCACCCCCGTAACAGACTTAGCCCAAAATGTCAGAGTGCTGAGGTTGAAAAAGTCTGATGTAGACTGTTCCTTCTTTTTTTTTTTTGTAATACCTGCTTATATTTTAGGATTCGTCTTAGATACCAATGCTTCTGGAAACCTTCTGTGATTTCTCTGTTCCATGACATCCTGTGCGTACCCTTATTTATGTGATACAGTAACCTTTGTGGTAGTTATAATTGGCATTTATATTTTTTTCTTCACTTAAGTATAGGAACATATGCATTGGAATATACCCAGAGGCACATGAACCAGATCAATAAATATTTGCTGAATGTATGAATGAATATAAACTAATGAATCAATCATTAAACATACTGTAGTTTAAAATATAAAGAAGTGTTGCCACCTTAAATTTATACCTTTTAGAGATAATACACTTATAAAATATTGGGAAATATTTTTGAGAGTTACTCTTGCTTTACCAGTAAGTAAAGATAACTCGTTCCTTTAGAAGGAAAGAACTTTTTTTTTTTTTCTGTCATTCTCCCCTTTGCTCCTGCTCTACTCAATGTAGTATGCCCCTTCCTTCCATACTCACCTGTTAAGAGGTAAACAATCCGATCCACCCCCACTCTGATCCCTAGAGTGGTTTTGGAAAACTAAAACTTTATTACATAAATGCAGGAAGGATTTAAGCAGGTGAAGTAGGACAAATAGACTAGAAACTAAAAAAAGCTGACTAGCAATATAGCAGAGTGGCTCCAAGTTGAGCCTATAGAATGAAACAGAACTGAGTTTGAATTCTTATCCTGCCATTCTTTTCTGAATTCCCATAATTCTAACCTGACTTAGGTAGGTATAAAGAAGGATTAATAGTATGTATTCCACTGAGTTGTCATAAATATTAAATGAGATAATTAGTGTAAAAATAGTGCATGGCACATAAGCACACATGGCAGCTTTAGTTGAAGGTGTTATATGTGTAAATTCATAATGTGGATCTAATTGACTTAATTTCCATAAATATATGTTTTTAAGTCTAAACATTAGTCAAGGATTGCATTTTATGTTCATCATCACAGAACTTACTGTTTAAAAATAAATGCTCACCATATGGAATTACTGAGGGCATAGTATTCAAGTTCTTAAACATAGGCAGTGGAAGATGGAGAAAGTTTGGAACCTGGCTAAAGCCATCCAAGAAACTGTAAGGTGTATAATGTAGAACACTCCATATTTCCTACCTTTGTAGGCCTTTGTAGGTGAGATTCACTTTACCAGCAGAGCTCTTCTTGAGTTTCTTCACTTGCATAAGTTCTGCTTCTTTTTTTGCACTAGCTCAGAAGTTATCTTTTTCAGAAATCTTTGTTTATCTACTAGGACTATGTATTTATCTGCAGATAACAGAAAATCCTAACTATAGAATGAAACAGCTGGTGGCTTAAAGTAGTAAGAGTTCGTGTCACCAAATGAGAAGTTCAGAGTTAGGTGTTCAAGAGTGATGCAGTAACTGCAATGCCTCCAGTGTCCTAGTCTCTTTTTTATTTGCTGTGTTATCTTTGGTTCTATCACATCATTGATGGCCTGCTGTACCACTATGCCATTAGTCCAAAGACTAAGGCAAGAAAAGGGGAAGAAGGGCAAATGGGCTTGCTTCTAGGGAAGCTGTCTTTTTCTTCAGCATATCTCCTTATATTCAGGAAAGCCACTTTAGGAACTTCAGCCTCCAGAGTAATGTCACATGGCTACTCCTACCTGGAAGGGGAACTAGGACATATTTTGTTTTCTAGTCTCTAAACCAGAGGGAGAAAAAGAATGTGGTGGTTAGCAGCATATGTATCATGAGACAACCTATTAGCCATGCTGTCCAGTGTTAAGGGCCCCAGCTTTCTTGTACGCTGTATATATCCCTATCGAAACTATTACTGTGTAGTATGCTATCACCAGCTTAATTTGTTTTCTTCTCCAAAAATAAGTTTTGGAAGTAAGGGCTGGGACTTATGTCTCTATATCCCTAGTACTTAACATTGTCTTTTCATGGAAGACACTCAGTAAATATTTACTGGTTGGTTATTTACAAACAGTGATTATCAAAAAGTAAGTAAATATGGACATAATATCCCCTAAACAGTTTGTTTTTTATTGTTATTGTTAGTATTTATTGAGTAATTACCATGTGGCAGACAAAGGCTTCACATGTTTTATCATTCAATCTTCATAATTTGCCTGTGAGGTTAATGTGTCATCATCGTCATTTTCTAGATGGAGAAACAGACTCAGACAAGTTTAAGTAATTTACCAAAGGTTTTAAAATTTACTTATTGGTAGAATTAGACATTTAATCCAGATAATCTGACTCCAGGGCCCAGACTTTTAAAAACTATGCTATATACTATATCATTCTTTACAAATTTTCTCAAGTATGAGCTTATAATCAAGAAAATGTCCCTTAAATTAACTTTCCAATAGAAAGTAATCTGAAATGAAAAATTAAAAACTGGCTTCATCTTACTGAATTTTAGTAATCAAGAATTCTAAATGCAGTCTGTTTTTATAAGCAGGTTGTCTCAATGCTGTTTTAAAAACTTATGCTCACTAAGCAAAATAGATAAAATAATGTTAGATATTTAAGTTGATTACAGTTATGAAGACAATATTGAAATCGCTAGAAGTAAAAAATATAAAGTATCTATGCTAGTTTTAAAGCTATAAAAAAAGTATCAGTAGAGAAATGAAAATGTTTGTAGTAGCATAATTATGAATATATTTTTTGTTAATGTTTTAATGTTTTTACAGTACAAATGTAATTTTTACTTTAAAAATAACCAGCATATCTTAAACTAAATTTCTTACCTGAATTGTAACACTTTTAGATGTATAATGTCATAGTACACTTATAAAGCTGATCTAATTAAATTTTTCATAATCAGTTTAATAGTCAAAGTAAAATTTTACCCTGGATATATCTGACACCAGAGTATTATTAGCTAGACCCAGCAGAGTGTGAAAGTTTTTCAGTCTATATTACTTAGTCCCCTTATTTTACTTCAGCTATACCTGAGAGGTATAGTAGGGACTAAAATGTAAGAGAAATAACTTTTTTTTTCCTTGAGACATCGTCTCACTTTACCACCCAGGCCGGAGTGCAGTGCCATGATCATAGCTCACTGCAGCCTCAAATTCCTGGGCTTAACTCAAGTGATCCCTCTGCCTCAGCCTCCTGGGAAGCTGGGACTATACATGCACACCACCAAACCTGGCAAAAAAAATTTTTTTTTTTTTGTATGAATGAGGCTTCATTATGTTGCCAAGGCTGGTCTTGAATCAACTCCTGGTCTCAAGTGATCTTCCTCCCTCAGCCTCCCATGATAAATAATTCTTAATATTTGGTGTACAAAAGGCCTAGTCTGCTGAGAGTCAACCAAAGGAGGATGGGAAATACTCTTCTTGGAATTCCCAAAATATGCTCCTTGGAGTAGTAATTCCATGAAATAGGAATATGTTGTGCCAAAGATTCTATAGCCAGGAATGGTAGCTGTAGTCCAGCTACTCAGGCTGGAGGACTACTTGAGTTCAGGAGTTCTAGACTACAGGATCTACAGTTGTGCCACCACACTACAGTCTGGGTGACAGAGAAAGACCTCATCTCTTTAAACAACAACAGCAACAGAAATGTTCCATAGTCAAGTACGTTCATGAACTCAATTTAAAAATGTCTTAAATGGTGTATCATATTCAGTATGTTCCAAAATTTTTTTCCTCTGAATTTCTCTTCCCCCATTTCCTCATCCAACTTCTTATGAAACTGGTGTTATGAAACACACTGTTTATGCACTAGTAAAGTCTATAGGGCAAGTTTTTAGAGTAGAAAGAGAAATTACTTTTTACAGGTTATCATCCAGAAATAACAGGAAGCAGTCTCCCGACTAGATCTAATGTTTGGGTCCCCTAAATTGACTAGTTTGGCTTTGGAGTTATTAGAACAAATAAAAGTTAAGAGGGGTCTATATTTTGGTTCCCTTTAGCAAGGTTAATGTAAAATTAAATAACATGTAGCTTGCCAGGAACTCGGCTGAAAACAAGAGAAAAATATTTCTATCTCATGGATTCAGTAATTCCACAGCAATCCTCATAAGATTTTAGAGGTAAGAGTAGACAACCTAGGCTGCATGCCGTGGCTCACACCTATAATCCCAGCACAATCCTAGTAAGATTTTAGAAGTAAGAGTAGACAACCTAGGCTGGGTGTCGTGGCTCACATCTATAATCCCAGCACTTTCCAAGGCAGGAGGATCTCTTGAGCCCAGGAATTTGAGACTAGCCTGAGCAATATAAGGACATCCCATCTCTACAGAAAATAAAAAAATCAGCTGGGCATGATGGCATACACATGTAGTCTTAGCTACATAGGAGGCTGAAGTGGGAGTATCTCTTGAGCCTAGGAGGTCAAAGGCTGCAGTGAGCCATGAATGGGACACTGCACTCCAGCCTGGGTGACAGAGTGGCAGCATGTCTCAAAAAAAAAAAGTAGACAATCTTTGTTTACTTTTTCACCATCAACTGGCTGGAGAAATCAGAGGCTTAAAATGAGGAATAAAGGAGCCTGAGTATTTTAAGTTAATTTCAGTCTATTTTATACCTTCCAGGAAGAGTGTATCATCTTATTTTCTAGTTATCTTTTAGGGCTCTCTACCTGACCAGTGTTATAAGAAAGAAAGCATTTTTATGTCTTGGCAGCTATTTCTAGGTTTAAAAAATGCAGTTAGCCTATCTTTTTGGTGACTTAGCATAGCCTAATAAAACATCTGCTTTACAGAGCATGCTATGCTCAGCATCTCGAAGGCCAGCTAAACTCACCAGGTAAAAAGAGGAACATATCTAATGAGTTCCTTGTCACTGGTAAGTATATGGCTTTCTGAATTAAGTCAGCTCTACTAGGGTAGGGTTTATTCATGAGAATTGACCAATGGAGGATTTTTTTAGGACTATCATTAGGAGAGAAAAATTGAAAAATGATGTGGGGTTACCAGAATACCTGTTGCTTCTGGAGGGTTAAGGTTATTGTCACTTCCTGAAACTAGGTGACAGAGGCCATCATTCAGTTAATTGTGTAGTGAGTTGGGTTTCTTCCACGGGAGAAGTAAGACTTCTTCTCCCGTGGAAGAAAGCAGTGGTGTCCTCTTGCAAGGGAGTATAGCAAAAAACTAGTAGTTGTTGTATCTACAAGTTTTAAACACTGATTATGTAATCCTTTAAAACAGGGGTCCCCTAGGTACTGGTTCATGGCCTGTTAGGAACCAGGCCACACAGCGGTAAGTGAGCAGTGGACCAGCAAGCATTCTGCCTGAGCTCCGCCTCCTGTCAGATCAGCAGTGGCATTAGAATATTATAGGAGCACAAACCCTATTGTGAACTGAACATGTGAGAGATCTAGGGTTATGTGTGCGTTATAAGAATCTAATGCCTAATGGTCTAAGATGGAACAGTTTCATCCCAAAACCATCCCCTGTAAACCCTACCCCATCCATGGAAAAACTGTCTTCCATGAAACTGGTCCCTGATGCCATAAAGGTTGGGGACCATTGCTTTAAAAGACTTCTCCTCTCTACCTTCCAACTCTACTGGCATAGTGTTTGTACTCCTGAGGCAAATGATCAATATTAACAGCCTACGCTGTGTTCTCTAAAAACTGTCCTACTTTAGTGAGCTGCAAAGCCTATTATCAGGTAACCTTAAGAACCAACTTTCTGGCCACACATGAGTTGCCCATTACAAAAATCTAAAACCTAAAAAAGAAAAAAAAAATCATGGCAGAGGTACTAACTACCCCGTGTAATTTTAGCATAGTTAAAATCAGGCAAAGGAAGGCAGTGCAAGCAGTCTGTTGGTAGGAAGTCTGTTCATGTATTATGGTTATCTGTGTGGAATTTCAGTGGTACCTGAGTTCTCACCAGGATCCTATCTGGGACACTGCAATAGAGAATATTTCCTGGGTGTAACTTTCCTACTCTCTGCTCCGTATTAAGTACTGTATGTTTCACAGATCCTGGATTTTAAAACATATGATTGCTCAGGTGTAGACTGGATGGTAAAAACAAACAGGCGTGGTCCAGCAAATCGAGCATCTGGTGCTTATGACCCTGTAAGGAATCAGCTCCTGACCCTGTAGATGGGCCAGAAGGGCTAAACTTGAGACTGACAAGCTGAATCTGTTCCTCAAAAGTGTTTTCTTTGGACCACACTGATGTTTTAAAATTTTTGAATTGGTTGCCATATTTTGGAATTAGGAGAATTCACAGAAAATCATAGGTGTTTGTTTTCTGTTTTCTCGAAAACAAGACACTGAGCCCTTGTTTTCACATGACAACAGCTGAACCTAAGTAGTGATTATTCCTTTTAAACATGACATGCACTCTTTAATCCTATCAGTCCCCACTATGCTTTTATCCCCTTTGTACTCGTGCATTACCCGCCTGGCCTTTGAGTTTGTGGCTTTTGTGTTAGATGATTTGGGGGCAAGGTTATTGTAAGAGCCATTCTTTACAGGGTTGAGGACCCATAATAGTATAGATGAGGATAGATAATGAGAAGAAAGCCTCGGTTTTTGTTTCTTAGTAATATAGAGTCTTTACTGTCAGTTCCTGCCTTACCTGGCCATTACAACAGCCAGTCAATAGAAAGCAAAAGTAGTATATAACAAAGAATAATGATAACTCTTGAGTCTCTGCTTTGGATCAGCCACTGTGTAAAACATGTTGCCTTCTCACTTCCCTGTGAGACCATCCTTGATGACTGTATTTTAAATTGTGGTTTAACATTTAAACCTCCAACACTTTTTCTTCCTAGCATTTATCATCATCATGTAACGTATGTTTTACTTTTAAATTTTATTGTCTGTCTTCCTGTTACTAAAATATACAATAGTGCCTAGAGCATAATAGGTACTTGATGCTAGATGAATATATGTGAATAATCTCATTTAATTTTTAAACTTTCCAAGTCTATCCCATGGTTTAGTTTTTTTAAATCAGAAGTCAGTTTTCTTCATATACTTACTGCTAAAATGATTGAATGGAAACTGAAAACTATCTGGAACTTTAGGATATACGATACCTGCTTCCTGAGAAACAGACCTAATATTAGAATGGTGCCTTCTAAGAGAGATGACATACTCCCAGCAATAAATTTGAGTAGCTCACTACAGTAGTAATTCTTAACAAGAGGCACAGCTCCTTTCTTGCCCTCTAGAGATACGTGCTGCATCTGTGAGGGGTTATGGATGTGGAGTATGCAATTCCAAAAAATTACCTTCTTCCCTTTACAGGAGAAAGCATCCTTTTTCACCTCAAATCCTTGTTCTAATGAATGCTAAATGGTGACCAAGGTCAACTCAGTGACCCAGACTTGATTGAAAGTAAAAATTTTGTTTGCAGTAATTAAAATATATCAAATAAATAAGTAACAAAAATTAACATATGTTATGGCTTGAAAAAGGCTCATGGTTAGAAGATCGGATTTATTTTGTGATATGGCACTGGAGTTACTGTTAGTAAGATTTATCTCAGAATCTTATTTTTTCTTTTCATTCACTTAGTGGAGAAGAAATAGGCAGTTTTCAAAATGTAGAGCATGTCTGTGTAGAATTTACTTGAGTGGGAAAACTTGGCAGTGGGGCTAGATTTAAATAGCTAGTTTGGTTTTGTTTTTGAGTATCACCAAAAGAAATAATCTGTCTAAGGCCATGCTGTTTAAAGGATTTTGAACCTTTTACTCTCTCCTTTTTTTACATTAAGCACTTGAATTATTTCATCTACCTTTAGTATGTGAGGAAAACATAGTTATTAATGTTTTTGTTTTTTACTCCTGTTACTGACTCAACTGGACTAAATTGCCACTGAGGCCCAAAAAATGAGTTCTGGTAACTTTTGTATTTCATAATTATAAACAATGCGCTAACCATTGTCAGCTAGCTTTCAAATTTATTACATTGTCTCAAATAGGAATAGGAAGAAATATGATGGCAATCTCTCATCATTACCTGAAAGGAATGCAATTTTCATTAATATTTTTATATTCAAAGGATGACATAATACACAAAAGTGTGCTCTGATAGGAAACAAACGAATTCTTATAGTATTCTGATTTTTCTATCTTTGCATTTTAAGTCATTTCAAACTTGCAGAAACGCAAAGTCTTGGGGAGAAAAGGAGGAGAGGTTACTAGGAACAGAGAAAACAGGGACTAAAGAATTGACTTTTCCTCTCCATGGCCTACATCATTGTTAAGACTGTAGCTTTGTAATCTTGAAGAATCCAGTAGAAATCCAGTTTTTTGGAAGCATCAGGGTAGCTGGGCTGTGAAGTACCATCATTTCTTTCCATGCCGCAAAAAGTTAAAAGCACAGTGACAAGAAAGATCTAAACCTCATCCTTCTTGCTGATACCTCCACCCATCCTCACCTGCTAATAGAACCCTGGGATATTTTCAAATAGCACAGAAATGTTAATAATAACCTGGCCTTCACCTGAGTGATTCAGAGTGAATTTAGAGGAATGTTACATGATGATCCCATGATGGTCAGTTTTTACAGAATTTTTTTTTTTTTTTTTTTTTTTTTTTTTTGAGAGAGAATAGGAAGGAGGAAAACGGAAGAGAAAGAGAGAGAGAGAATGGGGAGGAGGGAGAAGGAAAAGAAAGAGGGAGAGAGAATGGGAGTATTGCTTTCTTGCCCAGGCTAGAATGCAATTTAGTAATGGGTATTGAAAACCTCTTTTATACTGATAATTATACTTAATGATGTAGTCAGGAAGGAATAAGGGAAGAAGATAACAAACAAACAGCCAACCAATATTTAATTTAAACCTATGAAATGCTATGCAATTACTGAGGAGTGATTTACTTCCAATTATATAGTCACCTTTGGAATAGGTGTGAGGTGGTAATGTATGTTTTGTGTATTTGAAGTGGAGAGTTCTATAAATGTTTATTAAGTTTACTTGTTCCGGGTCTGAGTTCAAGTTCTGAATATCCTTGTTAATTTTCTATCTCGTTGATCTATAGAATCGTTAGCTCTTCTTGCTGCATTGATCCTTTTGCCATTATGTAATGTCATTCCTCGCCTCTTTTGATCTTTGTTGCTTTAAAGTCTACTTTATCAGAGGCGAGAATTGCATCTCCTGCTTTTTGTTTATTAGTTTATTTTTACTCTCTGTTTGATTGGTAAATCTTCCTCCTCCTCTCTGAGTCTTTGTGTATTGTTGCATGTAAGATGGGCCCGGATGCAGCATACCGATGGGTTTTGGCTTTTTATCCAATTAAAATATATATAGGTTTAATACCGGCGTTTGATGCTAGCTGGCTGTTTTGCCCATTAGTTGATGTAAATTTTTTATTGTGTTAAAGTTCTTTGCTTTTTGATATATTTTTGGAAAGGCTGATATTGGTTGTTCCTTTATATGTATAGTGCTTCTTTCAGAAGCTCTTGTAAAGCAGGCCTGGTGGTAGTGAACTCTCTAAGTACTTGTTTGTTCGCAAAAGATTTAATTTTTCCTTCGCTCATAAAGTTTAGTTTGGCTGGATAGGAAATTCTGGGTTGAAAGTTCTTTTCTTTAAGGATGTTAAATATTGGTCCCCACTCTTTTCTGGCTTGTAGGGTTTCTGCTGAGAGATCTGCTGTAAGTCTGATAGGTTTCCCTTTATGGGTAACCTGACCTTTCTCTCTGGCTGCCCTTAGTATTTTCTCCTTCATTTCAACCCTAATAAATCTGGCGATTATGTGCCTTGGGGTTGGTCTTCTTGAAGAATATCTTTGTGGTGTTCTCTGTATTACCTGGAGTTGAATATTACCCTGCCTTGCCAGGTTGGGAAAATTTTCCTGAATGATATCCTGAAGAGTATTTTCCAACTTGGATTCATTCTCTTCATCACATTCAGGTATACCTATCAAACGTAAATTAGGTCTTTTCACATAGTCCCATATTTCCTGGAGACTTTGCTCATTCCTTTTCATCCTTTTTTCTGCATTCTTGTCTTCTTGTTTCATTTCACTGAGCTGGTCCTCGACTTCTGATATCCTTCCTTCTGCTTGATCAATTCGACTGTTTAAACTTGTGCATGCTTCGTGAAGTTCTCGTGTTGTGTTTTTCAACTCCATCAATTCACTTATATTCTTCTCTAAATTGTCCATTCTCGTTAACAGTTCGTCAAACCTTTTTTCAAGGTTCTTAGTTTCTTTGCATTGGGTTAGAAGAAGTTCTTTTAATTCACAGAAGTTTCTTATCACCCACGTTTTGAAACCTGCTTCTGTTATTGGAACACACGTGTAATCTATTAAGCCTTGTTCCGTTACTGATGAGGAATTGCAATCCCCTGTAGAGGGAGAGGCATTCTGATTTTGAGTATTCTCTACCTTTTTACGCTGGTTTCTTCCCTTCATTATATATTTGTCCGTCTGTCGTCTTTATAATTACCGACTTTCTAACTGGGTCTCTGACGTCCAACTTGTTGATTCCCTGCGCCGAGATCTGAGCAATCCACTGAGCCGGCCAAAACAGTGGTGTTAAGATTGATGGTGCTTTTCTGCCTGGGAATCTCCGGACTCTGCACCAAGAACTGGCATGCTAAGGCACCAGCAAAACCACCACGCCGGCCACAAGAGTCGCCCTGGCGACCCGTGGGGCTCCTCCACTGGGAATCTCCTGGTCCGTGAGCAACAAATATTCGTCTGAAAGTGTGGCGTCCTCTCGTTCTTTGCGCTTTCACTGGGAGGTACATGCCCGAGCTGCTAATCATCAGCCATCTTGGATCTCTCTCCCAGAATTTAACAATGGAAAGAAGTGTTCTTAATATGGCTCTCATTTGAATTCTATTTCAAGGGGACTCAAATCTTTTGGCTTTGGTACCCTCTGGCTATTTGAACTCTAGTTCCTCTATATGAATGTTTTAGCAGTATGCCCTTGTCTACGCATTTCATTTGGTTCTTACTTTGGCACTTATGTAGCCAAAGATGCTATGATATTATGATACTTTCTCCCATGTTATTCATTATCTCAGTTGCAGAGATTCAGCTTCCTTTTTTACTATTAAGTTATAAAAAATTCCTCGTTATGTTCCTTTCCTGGGTTTATCTTTTTATTATCATCAATTTATGAACTCAGTTTTTAAGACATATTAAACAGGCAAATATAAATAGCTAAGAAAACCAAAATATATTTTAGAGCACATTCATAAAAATTACCAGTTTAGATACAGTGAATGTCCCTGGAAATATCTCTAAGTTTTTTGTTTTATAATGTAATTGATTCCTAATTTTATGTGCAGAAACTTCCCAATATTAAGCACAGAATCTACTTAGGAATATCTAAGTTGGAGTAGGAATTTGTCGGTGCTAACATTGCAGCCCCATGGGGCTCCTTAATGTTGGAATTTCTCCAGGCTTGATTATAGCTGAAGCAAGTTGAAAAGGAATTTTTAAAATTTTTTTAGCTGCCTGTAATCCCAGCACTTTGGGAGGCCGAGGCGGGTGGATCATGAGGTCAAGAGATCGAGACCATCCTGGTCAACATGGTGAAACCCCGTCTCTACTAAAAATACAAAAAATTAGCTGGGCATGGTGGCGCACGCCTGTAATCCCAGCTACTCAGGAGGCTGAGGCAGGAGAATTACCTGAACCCAGGAGGCGGAGGTTGCCGTGAGCCGAGATGGCGCCATTGCACTCCAGCCTGGGTAACAAAAGCGAAACTCTGTCTCAAAAAAAAAAAAAAAAAATTTTTTTTAAGCTTGTTTTTACATGGCTGTAAATTCTCTAGGTCATCTTGCAGGATTAGGAAGAAAACATGTGAGAAACAAGTTTTGGGTTTTGCTCAGGTTTGCTTGTCAGCATTGCTTCACTTTTTCTTAGCTGTTCTCTAAGTACTGATGTCTTTCAGATTGACTCAGATCATATTCCTTATCTTGGAGCAGCATATTTTGAACAGAAAATTAAGCCATTTTCATTTATATACCTAATTCAGTAGGTTTACAAATAGAAGGACAAATCCTCACAATAATACAACTACAATAAAAATTACTCACCCCAATTGATTTATATTTTCTGGAACTGAGAAGAGAAAAACATTACCTCTTACATTGTTTATAGGAGGTAGCCCTCAAAAGAAAATCACTTATCTCTACTCTGCCCAGTGATCCTCATAACAAGTTAGGACACTAAAATTGCTGAAAATTAAGAATTCTAAGCAACAAGCATGGAAAATAGAGTCCTCATACCTGACCTTTTTCTCTATCTTCCTTACTCAATCCTGTGGAACAACTGCTGGGGCCTCAGAGAATATAATATCAGGTATGTTGATTGTTTCCATAAATTTAAAGAGGCTACAGAATAAGCTTTATACTTTCTCCTTTTGATCCTTCTGTCAGTGATGCTGGTGAAGAAGAGTCCTTTTAGAAACTGCTCCTGAATCAGTGTCGCCTGAGGTGGGGAAAATTAGAATTTTTTTTTTTTTTTAGTTTTGTTTTTGTAGCTTAAAAAAATCAAGGGCAAACAAATTTAATCATAATTATTAGTGTACTTATGCCCCCTCCATATGTGGTAACTCAACTGAAGAAACAGTTAAACTTGGTTATTTAGGTTTCTGGATTTTAAGCTGACTATTCCAAATACAAAGTTAAATTAAAACTTAAAAAAAAAAAACTACTGATACCAGTTTGAAAACTTTCATGGACTAATTATGGCCATGATACCCAGGTTGGTCATCTTCTACCAGAACTCAGTTATTGTCAACCTGGCCAGTACTTTGGAAGGTGATTATAAGTCTCAACAAGCATTTCTGCAGCTTCTGGAAATAATGATCCTCAGATATAATTTCACCATCAAGGATCTGCATGAAAGCTCCTCAGTGAAGTACTAATTGTTATGCTCTTTATAAGCATCAGCCCTTCCCCAGTTTTTTAACCTTGCTTAAAAAAAAAAAAAAAAAAAAAAAAAAAAAACAGAATAACACAAGAAGGAAGACTGTCGTTACAGGAAACAAATCACTACAGATTTCAAATGAGGGAAATCACTTTTCATTAACATTTGTGAAGTTGTGGCTTAAACCTGATGCTTCACTTTTTCACAATGATCCCTAAAAACAGGAGCAGATCTCTCTATTTAGACTACTTTTAAACTGCATAGTATGCCAACAAATAATGAAAACATAGTTCCTTACCAGCTGCTTAAAGGTCTTTAAGTTCGGGTAATAAGACATTGAAAACTCTGTCTGGTTCTCTGCAGTCCATCTGGTATGTATTGACAGTTCAGAAACAGATGTCCTGAGCAAACAGGAACAACAAAAAATTAGTATTTGCAATATAGAATATTATTTCAGATATTTCTTTAAGACAGAAGAGAAATGAAAAGTTACACATTTTGTTCCTGACTGAACCTGGGATAACTTATTTCTGATCTCTTCTGCTTAGATTGATTATTTCTTTCTCCCTAGTAACACAGTTCTTGTCAGAAATACTTTCTAACTTCAATTGTATGTTGATAGCTCAGGAAAAAAATAGTATCTATCCTTTTCTGCACTCACCCTAAAGAAAGCCAGTACTTCTGTAACATGATCTTCAATGATATGTGACATAGGACCCTTGCTCTTGTGGTATTCTAACCAAGTTAGTAGAGATTACCAGGCTAAATATGTCCTGAAATTCTTTTTTTTTTTTTTTTTTTTTTTTTGAGACAGAGTTTCGCTCTTGATACCCAGACTGGAGCGCAATGGCGCGATCTCGGCTCACCGCAATCTCCGCCTCCTGGGTTCAGGCAATTCTCCTGCCTCAGCCTCCTGAGTAGCTGGGATTACAGGCACGCGCCACCGTGCCCAGCTAATTTTTTGTATTAGTAGAGACGGGGTTTCACCATGTTGACCAGGATGGTCTCGATCTCTTGACCTCGTGATCCACCCGCCTCGGCCTCCCAAAGTGCTGGGATTACAGGCTTGAGCCACCGCGCCCGGCCCTGAAATTCTTAAAGATGCCTTAGCTACTCCCAAGTTCATTGAAGCCTTATTCACAATACCTAAGATAGGGAAGCAACCTAGGTGTCCATCATCAGATGGATGGATAAAGAAAATGTGATTTATGTACACAATGAAGTAGTATTCAGCCTTAAAAGGGGGAAGCTTCTGTTATTTACAATAACATGGACTAACCTGCAAGGCATTATACTAAGTGAAATAAGCCAGGCACAGAAAGACAAATACTACATGATCTCACTTATATGTGGAATCTAGAAAGGTTGAACTCATATACATAGAGAGTAAAATGATGGTTACCAGAGACTGAGAGGTGGCAGGGAGGGATATGGTAAGGGGAGATGTTTATCAAAGGGTACAAAGTTTCAGTAAGACGGTAGTAATAAGCTTTAGCGATCTATTGCACAGAATGGTGACTATTATAATAATAACACATCGCATATTTCAGAATTGTGAAAAGAGTTATTTTTTTGGGTTGGGGGTCATTTTGTTTTGTTGAGACAGGATCTTGCTCTGTTGTCCAGGCTGTAGTGGCATAATCCCGACTCACTGCAGACAACCTCTCTGAGCTCGAGCAGTTCTATTTCAGCCTTCCAAGTAGCTAAGACTACAGGTATGCACCACCACACCAGCTAATTTTTGTATTTTTTGTAAAGACAGGGTTTTGCCATGTTATCCAGGTTCTAAGAGTGGATTTTAAATGTTTTTGCTACATAAAAAATATGTGATTAATTTAATTATTAAATTTAATTATCTGATTTAATTATTCCTCATTGTAAATATATGGCAAGACATCACATTGAACTCCATAAATATTTACAATTAATATTTAATGATTAAAATTTAAGGGGCCAGGTATGGTGGCTCATGCATGTAATCCTAGCACTTTGGAAGGCTGAGGCAGGAGAATCATTTGAACCCAGGAATTCGAGGCTGCAGTGATCTGTGATTGCACCACGGCACGCCAGCCTGGGTAACAGAGTGAGATCCTATCTCTTTAAAAAAATTTTTTTTTCTTAAATGTTTTAAAATGCCTGACTTTTTCACATAAAAGATTCTATACTAGTTGATAGAATTTAAATTATAAACTCTTCTGCCAGAGATCTGATTTTAAGCAATTTTATATTTTTTAATAACATTTACATAACAATAATACCTATAATAAGTTTTATATCACAAAAATTTATGAGCATTTTGTCACTGTGTTTTTTATTTTGAAATTGATACTCAGCTTAAACAGCTTGCCTAATATTACAAAGCTAATGAGTGGCAAATCTGGAACTCAGATCCGGGTCTTCTAATTCTGTATCCTATACCTTACCCCGCTATATCTTACAGCTTGAGATAGACATCAAGTTCAAGTAACAGCTGCTTCATTCATCTATTTTATATATATATATATATATATATATATATATAAATATATGTCATATCCTTATTATAGTTCTTATGTAATATGGCTTATTCTTTATTATTAAATTTGTCAGGAGACTTGCCTGTTAACCTCAGATTTATAAAAGCTTCATCAAAGTTACTGTTGTTACTCTGCTAATCAGTTACTAGGTGATATTCTTATATGAAAAGTCTCTATGACATAAGTTCTAGAAGAGTCAGCGAATCATACATTTTGCTATATGACCACCTTAAGGATAAATTGTTAGGTTTTTTTCCTAAATTAAATACCAACTCAGAGAAAGATATTTTCATATGCTGAACATAAAAATGGCATTATTTTTAACCTGTAATAAAGATTCCCATGATAGAGGTAGCACAAAAAATCAGTAGAGAAAGTGTGAAATACTCAATAAGTGATAACTGGGACAATTTTTAGTTAGGTCCCTACTTTATATCTTACAGAAAAATAAATTCCAGAGCAAGTAAAGGCCCAAGTGTGAAAAACAAAAATTTTAAAGTTTAAAAAGAAAATATAAGATACTATCTTTATGACAATGGAATAGGGGAAAATTTCAAAAACTAAAGACCAAAAGCTCAGATTATGAATGAAAAGACTGATATATTTGACTGCCTGGAAATGACAAACTTTGACATCACAAGACTTCAAAAACAAAATGAATAGACAGGCCAGTACTAGGAGAAGATATTAGCAGCACTTACAACCACTAGAAGATTAGCATCCAGACTGCCTGATAAATATCCCCATATTTAGATGAGCAAAAGAAATGAATGGGCAGTTCCTTGAACAGCGTGGTTCTCCAAGTGTAATCCTCTGACTGCATCACCTGGGAGCTTGTTAGAAGTCCAGATTCTCAGGTCCCAACTTCAGACCTACTCAATCAGAAACTCTGGAAGTGGGGCTATGCAGTCTCTGTTTTAACCCGCTCACTAAGTGATTCTTGTGCATGTTAAAATTTTAGAGCTACTCTGTTAAATGATAAATAATATGAAAAGATTTGGTCTCATCATCAATCAGAGAAGTATAAAACAATGATACACATTTTCACACCCATAAGAGTAACTAAAATTTAAAACTTAAGTTTTAGCAAGAATGTGGAGAAATTGTAGTATTGATATCAGGAACATAAATTGGTGTACGTTTTGGAGAGCAATTTGAAAATATCCAATAAGGTTGACTATGTACATTCTTTGTTACCAGGTATTTGTGCTTTCAGGTTACATACCTTAGACAAAAATGCTCACACAAGGTCACAAGAGTCACAAATAAAGGATTTCCATTGCAGCACTATTTGAAATAATGAAACTTTGTTATAATTTATTGTCTATCAGTAGAGACATGAACAAACTGTGGTTTTGTTCCATGGGATACTATTTCTATAAGCTGTTAAATAAAGTCCAAGATCTAAAGCAAATATGGCAAAAGGTTAGCATCTTGTAAATGTGGATATTGACACATGCATGTGCACATTCTCTACTATGTTTGAAATACTTTGTAGTTTTAATTTTTAACAATTAAATGAGATATTAAAATATTGAAAGGGTTTCTGTCTGGCTCTGTCTTATCTTTCAGGATTCTGCCTCAAAGGTGGATTGAGTTTGGAAAAACCAGATCATTATAGTTGAGGTGGTGTAACCAGACAGTGGAAAACATTTTTTGAAACAGTCAGTAAATTGTAATAAACAATCAGTATAACAGTAAACAATCAGATTAATTGAGGATAAGCTGCATACTTTCCTGAGTAAATGCTGTGGCCCAAAGTAGAGGAACAGACTGATATATTGCAAGATCATGTATATTAAACTTATTAGAGCTGAATTTTTAATCAGTTTTTGGATTTTTTTTTAAAGTAATAGTTAACTGGAAGAGAGCATGAAGGCTGTATATTCTAAACTAGTGCTTCTAAACCATTTTTTAGCCCATACCCTATTCTGATAAATGCAATTATATTCTTGTTTAGTATCATTTGAAATTCAAAATAAGTTAAATACTCTTCTAAAAAATGAATGAATGAAAGCCTTTTTGATATTTTATTATTATAACCTTCTCTGAATTTAATATGATTGTCATTGTTGTGATTAAGTGGGTGATGTTAATAATATTGAACAATGGTTCATGCCTACTATCCCACCACTTTGAGAGGCAGGAGGATCACTGGAGGCCAGGCAGGAATTCAAGACCAGCCTAGGCAACAAGAAGACCCTGACACTATAAAAAATAAATTAAAAAATTAGCTGGCTGTGGTGGCACACACCTGTAGCCCAAACTACTTGGGAGGCTTAGGTGGGATGATCATTTGAGCCCAGGAGTTTGAGGCTGCAGTGAGCTATGATTATGCCACTGCACTTCAGTCTGGGCAACAGAGTGAGATTCTCTTTAAAGAAAAAAATTTGTTTGACAAAAAAATACTTCAGGAACCATATTTAAGACAGATTAAAGTAGGGAGACATTGGAGGTAGGAAAACCAGCTAGACATTTTAGAAATTTAAGTGTCATTAAAAGTCCCTTAAGGGCAAGAACTATGCTGGTGGTGTGTTACTCCTCTATGTCGTATTGTTCACTCTTTGTATGATTTGTGATATATAGTATAGGTTCATAGTTATTTTATGCCATTTGTGGAACATAGCAGAAAACAAAAGTAATGGATAAGCAAATGAATTATTCTTATTGTTGAAAGACAGCTGAAGACCTACACTACTGTGGTGGCAGTGAAAAATCAAAAGACTGGAAGAAGATGGGGCAGAGAGTTAGAGGGCTAAATAAAGGATTAACATGGAATGCACCAAGAGAATTAAACAGACTCCAAAACTGAACACTGTGGAAACTAGAAAAAAGAAGGTGATGATAAGTAGCAGTTAAGAAGGGAATGTGTGTCCGTTTTCTTTGAGGGGAGAGCTACACACAGGGTATAGCTGGTATTACTAGGTATTGGAGCAAGAACTAATTGGAAAATACCTGTAGGCCATAGGATTTTTTTTTTAGAGCTAGCTGAGGTTTTATTTTGGACCAAAAGAAAAAGCGATTGAATTGTTTTGCAGCTGGAGGCATGGGCAAGGGGGGTCCCCAGGCAGTAAACTCCCCCGCAGGTGGGCTGAGGGCTAGGGCTGAGCCTCAGGTGGGTCTCCTGTTCCCTGTGCTCCCCTGCACAGGGGCCTCCCTCCAGGGCTCTGGGGCAGCCTCAGGAGGCGCAGGCTGGGAGGGGCCACTGCAGCTTTTCACTTAGGCAAGAAGTCAGAGGACTTAGATGCCAGCTTCCCATCGGACACCAGCTTCCTATTGCGAGTCTCAGTCTTCACAACTATAGCCCTGGTGGTGCTGGTGGTCCTGGTGGTGCTGGTGGTGCTGGTGGTGCTGGTGGTGCTGGTGGTGCTGGTGGTGCTGGTGGTGCTGGTGGTGCTGGTGCAGCTGAACGAGCTGGAGTCCGTGCCAGAGCCAAAGCTGGAGCCCAGGCTGTAGCTGAGGCTGGGGCTTGTGAGGACCCCATAAGGCCACAGGGTTTTAAAAATGTAAATTTGGGAGCTGTTTGCATGTGATTGGTTAAATGATGATGTGGATGGATTCTAAGATTAAACTTTTGTGGATGTCTTCTAATGAGACTAAGAATAGGCTTGATTATATCATTTTAGATTTTTTCAAAAACTGAATCTCTGTTTAAATTATGCCTTATTAAGTAAGAATAAATTCTACCAGGAATGCCAATAATCTTTCCACATTCTTCATTGCAGTGGAGTTTTGCTTGAATTAGGCTACCAGAATTTTACTATGGATATTTTTATTATAATAGGATTTGTGGCACATTTGAAGCCATTATGGCAAACTCAATTTAGAAAAAAGTTACAAAGAAAGAGGAAGGCAAAAATTATTTTAAAGGGCACATTTATAGACAAAATGACATGGTTGCAGGACAATAGCAATAGAAAATCTTACAGGTAGATTCTTTATATAGCAGCCACTGTTGCAAGCCAACAAGTAATTACATCTGTAATATCCAGAAAGAGTTATTGGTTTTATTTCAATGTTTTTAACCTCAGTTCCATTCACAGGTAACAGTAGCACCACCAGTCACATGTCCTAAATATTTAAAAATTAGAAAAGGATTCTAGAAACTATATCATTCATTTTATAGTTGTACGGAAAATTTGCCATAAAACTGAAAACCTCATAGCCAGTTAATGGTCAGACGAGGACTAACTAATAAAGTTTCTCTTAACTCCTGGTCCAGTATTTGTCCCATAACTACTGTAAAACTCTCTTTCTTTAAATGTGATTAAAAATGAGAAGCTTTTGTCTGAGTATTGGTCTATAATTTTATTTATGCCTATGATATAAGAACTAATAGGGAAGTACCATTTTATTAAATTTTTGCATGTAATAAATTTATTTGAACAACCTAATTGTATTATTTTAGTGATGAGAAAAAATGCCTAGATTTTGTTTTATTTGGCAAATGATTCATCTGTTTTAAATTTAAACAGTAATTAACTTTTAGGGAGATGTTAGTAAATTTTGTTTGGGGAAAAATGAGTGTTTTTTTAAAATGATCTTTTTAATCCTTTGTAAACAGCAAGAAGTTGAGAAGTTTACAGACCTAGAGAAACTCTACCTCTACCTTCAGCTGCCTTCTGGTCTCAGCAATGGAGAGAAAAGGTATATCTATTCTTGGTTTTGTAGAATTACATTGTTTATAGGAAGTCCCTAGGATATATGTGAGGGGTGTGTATGTTGTGGTTGTTACAGTTTTTACAATATTCCTAAAATCATTAGAAAACATGATGGCAAAACAATACATCATTTTAGTCTTTGATGATATTTGGTTAAGTATCTCCTTGCAGTTTTTGCTAATCTATTTTTGCAACTGGGTAGATGCTATGACATGCAGTTTGGGTTTTGTTTCATAGATGGATGAATATGTTTATGCGTATGTGAGGGATTGTGAAAATTGAACAGAAAATCAAAGAATAAACAGATAGGTATTGTAAGGAATAAGGTATGAGTCTTTTTTTAGTTACTATCAGGTAAACACATCAGAGAATATAAAACAGAAAATAAAGTGAAATTGCCTTACGAAACATGAATTCTTGATAAATGGAAGGTGTATTAAGTGCTTGGGGTATTACTATAGTTTCGTCATTAAAAAATTTAGAAAATGTGGAGAGAAGTTGTTCATTCAGTCATTCTATTTTTTTAAGTTTCTTAACCTTTTAAGTATTTCTCAGAATTCATTTTATTTATATAAATTGTGCTTACCACTCTATTTTTTTTAAACTGTGTGTAGAAATAAATGAAGTGAAAATTTTAAAACTGTTTTAATCATGTTATGTCCTAGACACTTGCTCAATGTTTTATTTGAAATTAAATAAATTATTCTTATAGATAGCTGAGATAGATGTCAGAACCAGTAGAGTAGCTTCTCTTGTGCTATCTTTGGTGTCATTTCATGATATTTATTTACAAATAATACTTCCATATAATAAAAGTTTACAATGTTTAATGGATCTGTCAGCCTGGGGCAGGGGGCATGGCTGTAGGAAGGATTTAGGAGGAAATTTGTCTGTTGAGGATCTCTCTGATGTGAATTCCATTCTGGAGCATATTGTGCTTTAGTAAGATTTCCGAGAAGTTAATTAATTTTTGTTTTAAAGTTTGATGATTTATTTGGTAAGTGTAGGCAAATGAACAGACAAGTGCATGGGCAAATATCCACTGAAAAGTGATTTTGACCAAAACAAATACTTTGTCAGTGCTCCATCACCTGCAAGGACGGGGATGGAGCAGGGCAGTAACTTCAGTCTTAAACTAGCTGTAGAAAACAGCTCACAACCATAGGTGGACAATTATCTACTAGATGTCCTAAGTTTGGTTTGGTCATTTATAGTATATTTGCACACAGTTCTTTAGTGGAACATTTAGGCCTAGCTCAAAAATTATCAGTGAATTGCTGTCTGGTCAGCTAAAACATGTTTTCATTCTATTAGTGATCAGAATGCCATGTCGTCTAGTCGGGCACAACAAATGCATGCCTTTTCCTGGATTCGGAATACCCTAGAGGAACATCCTGAGACTTCACTGCCCAAACAGGAAGTCTATGATGAGTACAAGTAAGTACTATGTGTAATATGGCATGCTGATGTGTTAAAGAAGTAAAATACTATACTTGGCCATAGTGATTTGTTTTATTATTGGTGAATATAAAGCTGGTATATGGGAATTACACTTAGAAATATCTTAAGATTCATTCCAGCTCTAAGGTTCTATAGTAGTATGTGTAATAAAGGGCAGGATTAATGAATAAAAGGATTTCTGTAGAGTTCTTCAGGATGACAGGAGGGAGGTCAGGGATTACAAGGACAGTGATGTAGGATTGGTGAATAAAAGGATTCCTGTAGAATTCTTAAGGATGATAGGAAGTATGTATCTGGGGTTAGAGAGTGACAGGCAATAAATAAGTCAATACAGAAGAAAAAACTAAAACATGATTTTTTACTTGGACTTTTTAAAGGCCATTTTCATGAATCTAAAACTCTTCTAATTCTCCATACTAAAGAATATTGTATATTATTTATTCAAGGACCAGAGAGTTCAGTGACTTGCACATATTAGATACTCAAATAAATGTGGTTGTACATACAATTTATTTAAATTCAGGAAACTAAAGTATAGAGGCTGATGAGCCCTTCTGGTTAGAAAAAGTTTAATAGGTGCCAAATATAGTCTCATTTAACATTTTTATAATTGATCTGGAAGGAGGAATTTATTCTGGCAGAGCAAATAAAACCAAATTTGGGGACATATTGAAATGTAAAACCAATAAGCATTAACATTTTGTACTTACATATGTGGGGAGAAAAGTGTCAAATAAGGCTGTTGCTCACCAGTGTAAGGTAATGCGAAGGAATTGTACTTATTGAGATTATTGGTGTCTACTGAAAATTCTTACTACCTTACCAAAAGATACATAATGGAGCTAGACAAAAGTCTAGATAAATGTATCTTAAATGATCAAGCAAACAAAGTTAAACTGAAAAACTCTAGATTTATTTTCTCTTTATAAAGATTAAAACTGAAAGTGAATATCATCCAACTTGTTCATTCATTCAGGCAACAACTAAGTTCCATTGAATACCTATATGCCAGACCCTGTAATAAGTTCTGAGGATACAGTTATAAGACAGACACAGCCCTTGCCCTTATTAAGCATATATACATATACTTAGAGTAAGCAGGAATTCTTCATTAAATTCAAGTTAGTTAAAATTGAACACTCTGAAACTTCAAAGAAGCAAATTTAAATTCAGTAAAAGGTTACAGAAATCAGGTAAACTTGTGTGACATGTTGAAACTCTGGATTGATGATCAAGAGAATAGATTCTGTCATTAAACTTGTGTGATATAGACAGTTATTTTAACCACTCTTTGTCAGTTGGTTCATCTATAAAATGAAGCAGTTGAAGATGTATGAGTTTTGTTTTGTTTTGTTTTATTTTTTGAGACAGGGTTTAACTCTGTCACCCAGGCTGGAGAGCAATGGCACGATCATGGCTCACTACAGCTTTAACTCCCACCTCCAACCCCTGGGCTCAAGCAATCCTCCTGCCTCCGCCCTCCAAGTAGCTAGTACTACAGGCACACACCACTATGCCTGGCTAATTTTTGTATTTTTTGTTTGTTTGTTTTTTTTGAGAGAGAGAGTTTTACCATTGCCCAAGCTGAGGTTTCTTTTAGCTCTTAAATTGTAAAAGTTGTTTGAAGTAGAAAATGTTAAAGGACTAATTATCCAAAGATGTCTTGCTGGTTTTCCAAAAGGCACATTGGGCAAATAATTGTATGACATTTCCATAACGGACTAATGAGGGAACACAAGATACTCATATATTTTTGAAGTAATGACTTTCCTCTGCACCACCCTTCGTATTACCTTGGAGATAGTATGCTGCATTTGTGGAAGGGTGATCCTGGGCCATGAAAGCAGTCCTTATATTCCTAAATTCTGCCTTGGGCAAGGTATGGTTGTTTTTCTATAATATTTGAATTTTTCCTTGAAATATTTTTATGAGATTCCCATAAATCTATATGATTTTTTTTCTAAAAACAGTTAAAAGATTTTTTACACAAAAGAGACCCAAAACATCACATTGTTTGGGAGGAGTAGTGAGAACTCTAATTTTGAGCAATTAATTTACAGTTCAGTAGAGAGCAACAGAGGTAAAAGAAAGTGATTTAGATAGGCTAAAGGCAGAAGTAGGTAAGGAAGACTTTTTATAGTGCATGAATAGGAAATAAATGCCAGTTCTGTTCATGGAGTTGGAGAGAATTATACTAATGATAATAAGTAGAGTACTATACACAAAATATTTGAGTCTGGGCATTTTAGTTCAAAAAAATTCACTAAGAATTTTTCATTTATCAATGTTGTATTCCGCATAGTGTTTCCACATAGTAGGCACTAATTAAATATTAAGAGTGATTAGAATGGAGTATGATCCCTGACATTGATAATAAAATTTGTATTGTAACAGACCTTGTAGTCTTCCACTATGTTCCTATCCTCTTTTTATAGATGAAAACATTGAAACCTGGAGAAGTTAAGTGACTCTTCCAGTATAACAGAACTAGTTAGGGGCAGATCTAAGACAAGAACTCAGATCTCATGAGTGGGTTCATAATGGGTTTAGAAGGTAAGCTTGTTACAGTTGAGTAATATCAAATTGCATGGGTAGAAAACATTGGACAAGTAGTTAGAAATACTGCTAATATTATTTGGCCAGGACTTCCACTTAGTGTGGATAAATAAAGTGCTCAAAGTATAAATTAGTTAACATATGGTTAGTATACCTGCATACAAATAATATAGTTATTGTAAGAGACACAGCATAGTAACATGACATGCACTAGTAAGAAAATATTGGTGTTTCCACAGAATTATATCATGTAGAAGCTTGACGTTCTTCTGTTATTTGATTGTACATTGCCTAAAATCATTATTTGCCATTTGGTTTTAAATAATTTGAAAGAAAGAAAAAAAATTGTAGAAACACTACCGAAAGGCAAAATGTAAATTAAAGTATTAGGAAATAGTTAAAAGTTTTTAAATTATGTTGTCTAAAGAAAACAAAATAGAATATAGCTATATATTTTAAGTATAAGGGTTTTAAATCACAGGAGACATTTCAGTTAGAGCCAAAATCATTAGACATGCATTATCCTGTTTAGAGTGCCTACATGAAACTTCCTGAATAAAAACTTAACATAGAATGATCAGTCTTAAACTGATGCTGTTTTCAATATTCACGGAAAGAAATGATGTTATTAATATGAGGTATCCCTTTAAGTTATTTGTTGTTGTGTATGGATCCTTTCATAATTTCATTGCAGTGTGTTTAGATGTACTGTGTGAAAATCCTTTTAATAGTCATTAAAAGCAAAATCCCTTTGAGGAAAAAAAATGAAGATGTAATCTCAGATAATAATAATTGGCTTCTTTTAACTGTGTTTTCATGCTAAATTAAGATATTAATAGAAATAAACTTTAAGGAGTTTTCAGCATGCAAAGACAGTTTAACTTAGAAATGATTGAGCTGGCGATTGGAGCTCTGGGAAGGCAGAGTTATCCATTTATCTGATTAAAAGGGGGACTGAAAAAGGGAGCCAAGCTAGGAGATTCCCGGGCAAAAAAATGCCGCGAATCTCAGAGCTGCTGTTCAGCGAGAGCAGTGGGTTGCCTCACGGGAAATCACACAGATCCTGGCACCTTTTCGACAGGCAACTGGAACACCGGGGAGAGTGGACCGTTCAACTAAAAAAAAAGGCTCTGAGGCCAAGAGCCAGGTGATAAGGCTCAGCTAGTCTCACCCCCACAAAAAAAAGGCAGTTGGAAATGCTCTGGGTTGAGAGTTTCACAACAAGCACAGCTGAACCCAGGAAGGTCCAGCTCTGTGGGGGAGGGGCGTCCACCATTACCAAGGCAGTCCACCACTACGGGGCCATTGCTGAGGCAGCCCACTGTTGCCAAGGCAACCCACCACTACAGAGAGAGTCCGCCATTACAGAGGTGGGCCGGCTTTGCTGAGGCAGTTCTAACTACACCCGTATAAACAGGACTGCAGGGAAGTTCACATGGCAGCTGAGCAGAACCCACAGCAGCTCAGCAAAGCATCTGCAGGCAGACAGTGACTAGGCTGCCTCCTCGCTGGGCAGGGCAGCCCTGATAAAAAGGCAGAAGCACAACAGAAACTCATAAATAAAGCCCTAACTCCCCAGGACAGAGCACCTGAGAAAAAAAAAGGGGGTTTAGGAGTTCTGCTGCAGCAGACTTAAATGTACCTGCCTAGCAGCTCTAAATGAACAACGGAGATCACAGCTCAGCACTTGAGCCCCTATAAAGGACAGACTGTCTCCTCAAGCAGCTCCCTGACCCCCGTGTATCCAAAGAGTCACCTTATAAAGGAGAACTCAGACTGCCATTTGGCGGGTATCCTTCTGGGACAAAGATAGCAGAAGAACAAACTGGCAGCAACCCTTACTGTTCTGCAGCTGCTGCAGGTGATCCCCAGGCAACCAGGGCCTGGAGTGGACCTCAGCAGTCCTACAGCAGAGGGGCCAGACTGTTAGAAGGAAAACTGAGAAACAGAAAGAAATAACTTCATCATCAACAGACTGACATCCACTCAGAGACCCAATCTGAAAGTCAACAACTACAAAGACGACAGGTGGATAAATCCACAAAGATGGGAAGAAACCAGCGTAAAAAGGATGAAATCACCCGAAACCAGAACACCTCTCCTCCTACAAGGGATCACAACTCCTCACCAGCAAGGGAACAAGACTGGATGGAGAATGAGTATGATGAATTGACAGAATCAGGCTTCAGAAGGTGGGTAATAAGAAACTTCTGTGAGCTAAAAGAACATGTTCTAACCCAAGGCAAAGAAACTAAGAACCTTGAAAAAAGATTTGATGAAATGCTAATGAGAATAGACAACTTAGAGACAAATATAAGTGAATTGATGGAGCTTCAAAACACAACACGAGAACTTCGCGAAGCATGCACAAGTTTCAACAGCTGAATTGACCAAGCAGAAGAAAGGATATCAGAGGTCAAAGATCAACTCAATGAAATAAAATGAGAAGGCAAGATTTAGAGAAAAAAGGGTAAAAAGGAAAGAACAAAGTCTCCAAGAAATATGGGACTATGTGAAAAGACCTAATCTCCATTTGATAAGTGTACCTGAATGTGATGGAGAGAATGAATCCAAGCTGGAAAATAATCTTCAGGATATCATCAAGGAAAACGTCCCCAACCTAGCAAGGCAGGCCAATATTCAAGTCCAGGAAATACAGAGAACACCACAAAGATATTCCTCAAGAAGAGCAGCCCCAAGGCACATAATCATCAGATTCACCAGGGTTGAAATGAAGGAGAAAATGCTAAGGGCAGCCAGAGAGAAAGGTCGTGTTACCCACAAAGGGAAGCCCATCAGACTCACAGTAGATCTCTCAGCAGAAACCCTACAAGCCAGAAGACAGTGGGGGCCAATATTCAACATCCTTAAAGAAAAGAACTTTTAACCCAGAATTTCATATCCAGCCAAACTAAGCTTCATAAGTGAAGGAAAAATAAAATCCTTTGCGAACAAGCAAGTACTCGGAGATTTCATCACCACCAGGCCTGCTTTACAAAAGCTCCTGAAAGAGGCACAATACACAATGAAGAAACTGCATCAACTAACGGGCAAAACAGCCAGCTAGCATCAAAATGGCAGTATCAAATTCACACATAACAATATTAACCCTAAACATAAATGGACTAAATGCCCCAATCAAAAGACACAGACTGGAAAATTGGATAAAAAGCCAAAACCCATCGGTGTGCTGTATCCAGGAAACCCATCTCACATGCAAGGATACACGAAGGCTCAAAATAAAGGGATGGAGGAAGATTTACCAAGCAAATGGAGAGCAAAAAAAAGCAGAAGTTGCAATTCTCATCTCTGATAAAATAGACTTTAAAGCAACAAAGATCAAAAGAGACAAAGAGGGACATTACATAATGGTAAAAGGATCAATGCAACAAGAAGAGCTAACGATCCTAAATATATATGCACCTAATACAGGAGCACGCAGATACATAAGGCAAGTTCTTAATGACTTACAAAGAGACTTAGACTCCCACACAATAATAGTGGGAGACTTCAACACACCATTGTCAATATTAGACAGATCAACCAGACAGAAAATTAACAAGGATATCCAGGAGTTGAACTCAGACCTGGAACAAGCAAACCTAATAGACATTTACAGAACGCTCCACCCCAAATCCACGGAATATACATTCTTCTCAGCACCAAATCACACCTACTCTAAAATTGACCACATAACTGGAAGTAAATCACTCCTCAGCAAATATAAAAGAACGGAAATCATAACAGTCTCTCAGACCACAGTGCAATCAAGTTAGAACTCAGAATTCAGAAACTAACTCAGAACTGCACAGCATCATGGAAACTGAACAACTGGCTCTTGAATGTTGACTGGATAAACAATGAAATGAAGGCAGAAATAAAGATGTTCTTCGAAACCAACAGGACTGAAGACACAACATACCAGAATCTCTGGGACACATTTAAAGCAGTCTCTAGAGGAAAATATATAGCAATAAATGCCCATATGAGAAGCAAGGAGAGATCTAAAATTGACACCCTATCATCAAAATTGAAAGAGCTAGAGGAGCAAGATCAAAAAAGCTAAACACCTAGCAGAAGACAAGAAATAACTAAGATCAGAGCAGAACTGAAGGGGATAGAGACACAACCCTTCAAAAAATCAATAAATCCAGGAGCTGGTTTTTCTAAAGATCAACAAAGTAGACCACTAGCCAGATTAATAAAAAAGAAAAGAGAGAATAATCAAATAGATGCAATAAAAAACAATAAAGGGAATATCACCACAGATTCCACAAAAATACAAACCAGCATCAGAGATTATTACAAACAACTTTATGCACATAAACTAGTAAACCTGGAAGAAATGGATAAATTCCTGGACACTTGCATCCTCCCAAGCCTAAACCAGGAAGAAGTTGAAACCCTGAATAGACCAATAATAAGGTCTGAAGTTGATGCAGCAATTAAAAGCCTACCACCCAAAAAAAGCCCAGGTCCAGATGGGTTCACAGCCAAATTCTACCAGACATAAAAAGAGGAACTGGTACCATTCCTTCTGAAACTATTCCAAATAATCCAAAAAGAGGGAATCCTTCCCAAATCATTGTTTGAGACCAACATCATCCTGATACCAAAACCTGGCAGAGAATCAACAAGAAAAAAAAACTTCAGGCCAATGTCCATGATAAACATAGATGCAAAAATTTCAATAAAATACTGGCAAGCTGATTGCAACAGCACATCAAAAAGCTTATCCACCATGATCAAGTAGGATTCATCCTGGGGATGCAAGGCTGGTTCTACATATGCAAGTCCATAAACGTAATTCACCACATAAACAGAACCAAAGACAAAAACCACATGAGTATCTCAATTGATGCAGAGAAGGCCTTTGACAAAATTCAACAGCCCTTTATGCTAAAAACCCTCAATAAACTAGGTATCGACGGAATGTATCTCAAAATAATAAAAGCTATTTACGACAAACCAACAGCCAATATCATACTGAATGGGCAAAAACTGGAAGCATTCACTTTGAAATTTGGCACTAGACAAGTATGGCCTCTCTCACCACTCCTATTCAATAGAGTACTGGAAGTTCTAGCCAGAGCAATCAGGCAAGAAAAGGAAATAAGGAATATTCTAATAGCAAAGGAGGAAGTCAAATTGTCTATTTGCAGATGACATGATTGTATATCTACAAGACACCATTGTCTCAGCCCAAAATCTCCTGAAACTGATAAGCAACTTCAGCAAAGTCTCAGGATACGAAATCAATGTGCAAAAATCACAAGCATTCCTATAAACCAATAACAGACTTAAAGAGAGCCAAATCAAGAACGAACTGCCATTCACAACTGCTACAAAGAGAATAAAATACCTAGGAATACAACTAACAAGGAACGTAAAGGACCGCTTCAAGGAGAACTACAAGGCACTGCTCAACGAAGTAAGAGAGGACACAAACAGATGGAGAAACATTCCATGTTCATGGTTAGGAAAAATCAATATCATGAAAATGGCCATACTGTCCAAAGTAATTTACAGATTCAACGCTATCCCCATTAAGCTACCAATGACCTTCTTCACAGAACTGGAAAAAACCACCTTAAACTTCATATGGAACCAAAAGAGAGCCCGCATAGCCAAGTCAATTCTAAGCAAAAAGAACAAAGCAGGAGGCATCACACTACCGGACTTCAAACTATACTACAAGGCTACAGTAATCAAAACAGCACAGTACTGGTACCAAAACAGAGATATAGACCAATGGAACAGAGCAGAGGTCTTGGAGGCAACACAACATATCTACAACCATCCGATCTTTGACAAACCTGACAAAAACCAGCAATAGGGAAAGGAGTCCCTGTTTAATAAATGGTGTTGGGAAAACTGGCTAGCCATGTGCAGAAAGCAGAAACTGGACCCCTTCCTGACACCTTACACTAAAATTAATTCCAGATGGATTAAAGACTTAAACATAAGACCTACCACCATAAAAACCATAGAAGAAAATCTAAGCAAAACCATTCAGGACATAGGCGTAGGCAAGGATTTCATGACCAAAACACCAAAAGCATTGACAACAAAAACCAAAATAGACAAATGGGACCTAATCAAACTCCACAGCTTCTGCACAGCAAAAGAAACAATCATTAGAGTGAATTGGCAACCAACAGAATGGGAAAAAATTTTTGCAGCCTACCCATCTGACAAAGGGCTGATATCCAGAATTTACAATGAACTAAAACAGATTTACAAGAAAAAGCCCATTCAAAAGTGGGCAAAGGATATGAACAGATACTTTACAAAAGAAGACATACATGAGGCCAACAAACATATGAGAAAATGCTCATCATCACTGGTCATTAGAGAAATGCAAATCAAAACTACAGAGATACCATCTCACGCCAGTTAGAATGGTGATCATTAAAAAATGTGGAGACAACAGATGCTGGAGAGGATGTGGAGAAATAGGAACACTTTCACACTGTTGGTGGGAGTGTAAATTAGTTCAACCATTGTGGAAGACAGTGTGGCTATTCCTCAAGGACCTAGAAATAGAAATTCCATTTGACCCAGCAATCCCATTACTGGGTATATATCCAAAGGATTATAAATCGTTCTACTATAAGGACACATGCACAGGAATGTTCATTGCAGCACTGTTTACAATATCAAAGACCTGGAACCAACCCAAATGCCCATCAATGATAGACTGGACAGGGAAAATGTGGCACATATACACCACGGAATATTATGCAGCCATCAAAAACAATGAGTTTGTGTCCTTTGTAGGGACATGGATCAACCTGGAAACCATCATTCTCAGCAAACTGACACAAGAACAGAAAATCAAACACCACTTGTTCTCACTCATAGGCGGGTGTTGAACAATGAGAACACATGGACACAGGGAGGGGAGCATCACACACTGGGGTCTGTTGGGGGGAAATAGGGGAGGGACAGCAGGGGGTGGGGAGTTGGGGAGAGATAGCATGGGGAGAAATGCCAGATATAGGTGATGGGTAGGAAGGCAGCAAATCACACTGCCACGTGTGTACCTATGCAACCATCTTGCATGTTCTTCACATGTACCCCAAAACCTAAAATGCAATAAAAAAATGAAAAAAAAAGGTTAAACAAATAAATCAAGTCATTTTCTCTTTTTCTTTCTCTTTTTGAAGATAAAATGGGTTATTGCTGAGGTATTACAGGGTTAAGTGAAAATTTTTAAGAATTATTTTTTTTTATTGCATTTTAGGTTTGGGGGTACATGTGAAGAACATGCAAGATTGTTGCATAGGTGCATACGTGGCAGTGTGATTTGCTCTTTCCTCCCCTTCACCTATATGTGGCATTTCCCCCCATGCTATCTCTCCCCAACTCCCCACCCCCTGCTGTCCGTCCCCTATTTCCCCCCAACAGACCCCAGTGTATAGTGCTCCTATACACTAAGAATTATTTTTTAAGGTGTGGGGAATTTTTTTTTTTTTTTAAAGAAATGATTTTGAGCTTTTTTATGTGTTGGAACTTTTGACTTCTAATGTTCATATCTTCAGGAAAATTATCATTAATGCAGTTATTTTATACTCTTTTTCTAATTATAAAATGCATATTCATCATGCAAGTTTGGGCAAATAGTTACAAATGGATAAAGAAGAAAAATAGCACCTGTAATCTCACTACCTGAAAATAACCATCTTGCTTTATTTCCTTTTAGTTTTTCTAATGCCTTCTTTAATGTATACATTTTTGTTATTGTGTAACCAAATTTGGCCCCCTGTTGATGCCATTCTTGGGTCAGAGGTTAGTTGCAAGTAGCACTGCAGTGAACATCCTTGGCTGTATAATTTAATGTAAATTATCAAAATTGGAATTGCTGGCTAAATAATTTTTTTGTTAATCACTTAATGGATTTCTTTCTGATATATTCGTTCTAGCCTTTTACATGTCCATTTCTTTTTTTTATGTATATGTCCATTTCTTAATGATTATTAGTCTTTATATATTAAAGACATCAATATTAAAATGTAAATGTTTGTTCAAGATTATTATTTTAGTTAATTTTTAAATACTTCTGATCTTTACACTTTTATCACAGCTTGTAACATTACTATTATGCTTAAAAAAAAAACTTCTCCATGCCACCAGCTGCTAAATACTCACCTAGATATTTTTATTTTTTTATATATAATTGTTGAATCTATGTGCAATTTTTTTAGTAAATGCTATTAGATAAGGTACTTCTTTTAATTTTTTCTAAATGGTTACCTAATTTTCCCAGCTTTTTTATTGAATAATTTTTCTCTGTTAACACTAATCTATAATGTACTATCATCTTACTGAAGCCTTCTGGACTTAATTTTCTTCCTTTATGTTCTCTGTTTTTATGGTAATACTATACTACTTAGATATATTTATACTACTTAAGTATTTCAGTTATTAAATGTTTAAATAGCTGACAAGACCAGTCTTTCCTCCTTACCCTCTTTTTCACAAGTTTCCTTGGTTTTATTTTCTGACCAGTTAATTTTTTTTATAGGAAGTTGCTAATCACTTTTCTGATTATAGAAAAGGAAACTCTAAAGGGATTTTTATGCAAACACATTAAGTGAAAATTTTAGAAAAATTAACCTCAGACTAGAAATATGTTTCTTAATTTACATGTTTCTTTCATGCCTTCAGTAGCGTTTTGCCTTTTCTCCCTTAAGTCCACTTTCTCATTTAACTTATTCCTTGGTAATTTTTATTATTTATATTGTGAAAAATGTTTTATTCTTTGTTTTGGTTTATAGGAACTTCCTAGATTTCTGTTATTTTTATGTTGTACATTTTGTATTTACTGAATTTTGTCTAGTCCTTATTTTTCAGTTGCTACTTTTGACTTTTCTAGGTAATTTATCCTGTGTATCTATCTTCTTCTTTGTCTTTACTTTGTTATTATATTTAATAGACTTACCTTCCAATTTTACATATAGCAGTGAGAGACGTCATTTCCTCTTACAGTAAATTCACTGATGTTAAGTATGTATCACTTAGAGTTGACCAAAACTTTATTTTCTTTTTAATGAGAAGTGAGTATTGAAAATCACTAAATACTTTGGCATCTAAGTGAAATTATTTTGCAGTGCTTCTTATTTGAACTGTTGATGTGGTATATTTTATAAAGATATTACTTAACATAGGTCAGACACAGTGGCTCATGCCTATAATTCTCACCACTTTAGGAGACCAAAGCAGGAGGATCACTTCGGGCCAGAAGTTTAAGACCAAACTGGGCAACAAAGCAAGACCCTGTCTCTACAAAAAATTAGCTGGGCATGGTGCTGTGCACCGTTAGTCCTAGCCACATGAGAGTCTCAGTTGGGAGGATTGCTTAAGCTCAGGAGGTGGAGGCTGCAGTTAAGCAATGATCCGCACCAGTGCACTTCAGCCTGGGTAACAGTGAGATCCTGTATCCAAATAAAAAAAGAGATACCTAAGATAAGCTCTTATTTCTAGAATGAATGTCTTCCTTATGTCAAGATATGTTATCTTGTGGTGTACCATTGAGTTCTGTTTTCAAGTATATTAATTAGGAACTTTACATCTACATTCATAAATGAATTTGATCTGTAATTTTTTTTTATGCTATCTTTGTCAGGTTTTGATATCAGGGTTAGGCCAGCTTTGCAAAATGGATTGGAACTCTTTCCCTAATTTTCTGTGCTCTGGAACAGTTTATGTAGCATGGGACTTACTTATTCTTGAAACTTTTAAAGAGCTCAACTGTAAAAACATCTAGGCCTAGAGCCTTTGTTGGAGGTAATTCTTTGACAATTTTTTGTGTTTTATACTGGTTAGGTTTTTACTTTATTAGTCAATTTTGGTCATTTGTTTCTCTCACAAATTTAATATCTTCTATATCTTCTTACATGCTTTTTGATATTTCTAGTTTTGTACATTGAATTTTCCTCTTTTTTCATATTTCTTTTAGCCTAATTTTTTTTTTTTTTTTTTTTTTGGTTTTTCTTTTTTAGACAAGTAAAATCAAATATGTCAGTTTTATTTTCTTGTCTGTTTTTTTTTTTCATTTATTATTTGCCTTTATTTTGTTCTTTCTGGTTTTCTCGGGTTTTTTTCTTACTCTTTAAATGGAATGCTTAACTTTGTTTCCATTCTTTCACATTTAAGATAAGAATATTTATATCTATTAATTTACCTCTCATTATAGTTTTGGCTATATTCTGTTTGACATGCTTATCAGTTGTTATAATTGCCATTACTTTCCAATAGTGTAGAATTATTGTTTTGACCTAGAATTAGTTAAAAATTTATTTTTAAATTTTTCATGTGTTTGAGGGAGTTTATTCCATTTTATTTTGTTTTACACTTTCTTATTTTTAGTTTTATTATACTGTGGTCAGACAAATGAGGCTGAGTTTCTGATATTTTTATTGAGATTTTACTTTCAGCCTAACAAATTATCAATATTTAAAATATTTCTAAACGTTCTTTTTATATAGCTCTGTATATTCCATTGATTCCACTAAATCAACTTTTTAATATTTTTCAAATTTTGCAAAAAATTCTTTTTGTCTTTTTACTCAGTCGAAGATGAGCAGTGTGTTAATCTCTCACAAAAATCATGTTTATCACAGTCCTTAGAGTATTTTTTATGAGTTTTGCTTTACAAATTTTAGGACTGTTTGACACAAAAGTTTCACGACTTTATATCCTTAGTAGAGTTTCAAGAAAACTAATTTTAAGCAAATACAAGTACATTTAAGAAAATTAACTGTATTACAGGATAGAAAGTTTTCAGCTACCATTTACAAATGGCTTGGGAAAATCTTCACAAATTATATCCTGGGAGAAGTAGCCATATGTACCTTGGCCATAAAGATCAACCATAGGGACATCAAAACAATACCAAAACCCGAAATGTTTCACCCTTGTACAAAACCATGATAATGCCAGATAACTCAGCCTGAACTTTGCCAAGTAGATGTTACAAGAACTTTATGAATTCCTAGTTTTAGAAATACCATTACTGTTATAGATCTCTTCACTTTGCTATCATCACCTACCCTGGAGGACTGCTTTGTTTTCAGGGCAGTGTCCTCCCCAACTTCCTGGTATAAAAATTTTCAAACATAACAGAAATGTTGAAAGTATACTGTAAGAATATCCATATTCCTATGTGCTTCACCTAGGTTCAACAGTTTTTTTTTCTATACCGTTTGAAAGTAAGTTGTGAATATGATACCTCTCCTAAGAATAAGAACAATCACTTTTATAATTATAATACTTTGATTACATCTAAGGAAATTAACATCAGTTCTATAATTCACCTATTACCTAATTTAGAGCTTTTTTTTTTTCACTCTATCAGCCAGGCTGGAGTGCTGTGGTGCAATCTCGGCTCACTGCAATCTCTGCGTCCCGGGTTCAAGCGTTTCTCCAGCCTCAACCTCCCCAGTCGCTGGGACTACAGGCATGCACCTCTACACCTGGCAAATTTATTGTAGAGATGAGTTTTAACCATGTTGGCCAGGCTAGTCTCGAACTCCTGACCTCAAGTGATACACCCAGCTTGGCTTCCCAAAGTGTTGGGATTACAGGCATGAGCCACTGTACCTGGTCCTATTTTTAATATAGGAAAAAATAACTTACTCTTCTGATCTATGAACATGGGTTTTTTTGTTTACTTAGATATTTAATTTCTTTCAAAGATGTACACATCTTAAACTTTTGTTAAATTTATTTCTAAATATTCTTTTTAAGTAGAATTATTTTTAATATCATTCTTAAATGACTTGTTGCTAATATACATAAATAAGAATGGTTTTGTATATTGATCTTATATCCTGGAATTTTGGTCACCTTTATTAGCTCAATTACAGGTTTTAGTGTATTTCTTAGGATTTTTTAAATATTTCATCTGAAAATAGAGATAATTTTACCTCTTCCTTTCTAATCTGGATGTCTTCTCATTTATTTTCTTGCCTGATTGCCATGGCTAGAAACTTGAGTACAGTGTTGAATAGGAATGGTGAGAGTGGACACCCCTTCCTTGTCTTTTGCCTGATCTGAAGAGGAAAGCTTTCAGTCCTTTGCCAATAAGTATGATATTATCTGTGGGTTTTTATAGATGGCCTTTATTAGGTTAAGGAATTTCCATTTTGTTACTAGTTTGTTGGATATCTGTCAAACTTTTTTCTGCATCTATTGAGATGGTTATATCAGAGGGTTTTTTTAATGTACTGAATTAGTGTATTACGTTATTATTTTTGTATGTTGTACCTATCATTCATTTCTGGGATAAATCACACTTAGTCATAATATCTAATCCATTATATATGCAGTGAGTTTCAGTTTGTCAGCCTTTTTTTCAGTATTTTTGCATCTGAGGGATATTGGTCTATGGTTTGCATTCTCAGAATGCTGTCTGATTTTGGTGACAGGATAGTGTTGGCCTTAGTATAATGAGTTTAGAAGTATTCCCTTCTAAACTGTGAAACATTGATTAGAATTCACCAGTGAAACCATCTTGTTCTTTGCTTTCTTTGTAGTTACATTTTAAGTTACTAATTCAGTCTCTGTTATTGGTCAGGTTATCTATTTCCTTTTGAGTCTATTTTGATAGTTCGTGTTGTTCTAGAATTATTCTTTCATGTAGATTTTCCAATTTGTTGTCATACAGTTTTTCATAGTAATACCTCCTCTTTCATTCCTGATTTTAGTTGAGTCTTCTTTTTGTTTTTTTACTTGGTCAGCCTAACTAAACATTTGTTAGTTTTGTTAGTCTTTTCAAAAAACCAATTTTGGGGTTCACTTTTTTCCTAATGTTTTATGTTCCTATTATATTTCTTTCCACTAGATTCTTTATTAATTCCTCCTTCTGCTTGTTTAGGAGTGAGTTTTCTCTTTTGTTTCTAGTTTCTTTCTTTCTTTGTGGGTTTTTTTTTTCTTTTCTTTTTTTTTTTTTTTTTTTTTTTTTTGAGGCAGAGTTTCGCTTTTGTTGCCCAGACTGGAATGCAATGGCACAATCTTGGTTTACCACAACCTCCGCCTCCTGGGTTCAAGCAGTTCTCCTGCCTCAGCCTCCCGAGTAGCTGGGATTACAGGCATTTGCCACCACACCTGGCTCATTTTGTATTTTTAGTAGTGACAGGGTTTCACCATGTTGTTCAGACTGGTCTTGAACCCCCAACCTCAAGTGATCTGCCTACCTCGGCCTCCCAAAGTGCTGGGATTACAGGCTTAAGCCACCATGCCCTGCTTGTTTCTAGTTTCTTAACATGGTCCTCCACTAGTTTATTGATTTGACACCTTTCTCCTTTTTTAATATAGGCATATGTCCCTATAAATTTCCTGCTAAGCACTGCTTTGACTACATCCCATACATTTTGATATGCTGTGCTTTCATTTTTATCTCAAGTATTTTCTAATTTCTTTTGTGATTTTTTTGACCAATTGATTTTGTAGGAATTTGTTTTTCAGATACTTGTGAATTTCCTTTTCCTTTAGTTATTGATTTCTAGTTTCTTTCCACTATGACCAGAGAAAATATATTTTGTGATTTCAGTTCTTCTAAGTACTGAGTACTTATTTTATAGCCTTAGCCTAACATATGATCTATCCTGGAGAATATTCCATATGCACTTGAGAAGAATATTTTTTTCTGCTATTGTTGGGTGTTGGAGTGTTCTTAGGTGTCTGTTAGATCTAGTTGGTTTATAGTGTTGATCAAATCATCTGTGTCCTTTTTGATCATCTGCTTATTATCGAAGTGGAGCATTGAGGTCTTTGACTGTCATTGCTGAATTGTCTTTTTTATGTATTTTGGAGCTCTGTTGTTTGCTGCATAAAAGGTTATGATTGTCACAGCTTCTTGATGGATTGACCATTTCATCTTAATGTCTTCGTCTCTGTTAACAGTTTTCTTCTCTGAAATTAGTATAGCTACTCCAGTTCTCTTTCAGTTGTTGTATCCATGCTATATATTTTTCTATTCTTTTATTTGTAGCCTATTTGTGTCTTTGAATATAAATATATACATAGCATGTAGACAACATATAGTTTGATGATGTTTTATTTTAAATTCACCCTGCCTTTTACTGGAGAATTTAATCCATTCACATTTAGTGTAATTACTGATAAAGTAATGTTTACATTTGCCATTTTGCTATTTGTTTTCTGTATGTCTTATGCTTGCCTTTTGTTCCTCTGTATCAGGTGGGGTCCCTAAGGGAATCCACCACACAAGTGAAATAATGACAATTGTTTGTGATGAGGATTTGCAAAGCACTCCAACTACTTTGTTTTATTTCAGTGAACACAAGACTGCACTGGGAATTTAGGGTAGTTTTCAAGGCTCCTAATGGGGAATGAGAGATCAGACTAGGCGCAAAATGGCACAAAGCTATTACTGTAGTTCAGCCATTTTTCTTAAATAAATGCCCCCAGTTTGCTGCAGGTCTTTGGTTCATTTCCAGATTTTTTTTATTGTTTTATGGAGGAGTCAGTTTAGGAATTTTACTATGCAATTCACTGATATCACCGTACTAAAGAATTTAAATCCCTAAATGTTGGTGAATTAAATTCCTAAATGTTGATGGATCAAATAATGGTCAGTTCTAGTTGCCACACTTTATTTAAAAATTAACTGAAATGATCTAGCAAATGAAATAGCCATTTTAACTATAAGAAATAAAAACTATGAAAACATAGAAGATTAAAGCCTTTATAAAGACTTTCTTATGGTCCATAAAAAGCATAAACTATGAAAAAGACTCCTTCCAAATTGTATTTAATATTTCCCTCTGCTACAGAATAAAGCCCCAAACCATTTATTTTTCTGGGAAAGGAGGACTTATACAGGGGAGAAAGATTGGACTTGGAAAGTAGCTATATGTATATAAGTTTGAGTCCTAATTTGCTTAGACATGTACTGGGATTTGTAACCATGAGGAAGTCCTTAACCTTTAATGTTTGCCTACTAACCTTTTGTAAAATAGAAAAATATCATACTTTTTTTAAGATTAAAAGCTATGAACTAGCTGAAAAAAGCAATCAAGAAGATAATCCCACTTATGTTATCACACACACACACACACACACACACACAACACCCAAGAAACCCTCAGAATACACTTAACGAAGGATGCAAAAGAGCTCTAGGAGGAAAACTAAAAAAACTGATGAAGGAAATTAAAGACTATCAAATAAATGGAAAGACATCCCATGCTCATAGATCAGAAAAACTAATATTATTAAAATTACCATGTTACCCAAAGCAGTCTACAGATTGAATGCAGTTTCTATCAAAATACTGATTGTATTCTTCACAGAAATAGAAAACAAAGAAAACCTAAAAATTTATATGGAAGCACAGAAGACCCAGAATTACCAAAACAGTGCTCACCAAAAAGAAAAAAACTGGAAGACTCACATTACCAGACTTCAAAATATACTGCAAAGCTGTAGTAACCAAAACAGCATAGTGCTGGCATAAAAGTATGCATATAGACAAATGGAACAGGATAAAGAATCCGAAAGTTAATACACATATCTACAGCCAACTGATTTTTGACAAAGACACTAAGAACATTCATTGGGTAAAGGACAGTCTCTTCAATAAATGGTGCTGAGGAAACTGGGTATACCTATGTAGAAGAATAAAATTAAACTCATATCACTCACCCTATACAAAAATTAACTCAAAATGGATCAAAGACATAAAGGTAAGACCAAAAATACAAAATTAGCAGAAGAAAAAGCAGGGACTTAAGGACATTGGCCTGTGAAAAGGTTTTATGAATAAGAGCTCAAAAGCCTAGGCAACAAAAGCAAAAGTAAACCAGTGGGAATATATCAGACCAAAAAGCTTCTGCACAAAAAAGGAAACAATCAATAGAGTGAAAAGAAGACTTACAGAATGGGAGAGAATATTTGCAAACTATTCATCTAAACAAAGGATTAATATCCAGATCATTATATACAAGGAACTCAAACATCTAAGCTGTGAAGAAAAATCTGGTTCTTAAATATGCAGAGGACATGAGTAGACATTTCTCAAAAGAAGGCATACAAATGGCCATAGGTTTATAGGAAAATGCTTGACATCACTAAACATCAGAGAAACGCAGATAAAAACCACAGTGAGGTATCATCTTACCCATTTAGAATAGCTACTTTCAGAAAGACAAAAATTAACAGGCCAGGCAAAGTGACTCACTCCTGTAATTCCAGCACTTTGGGAGGCCAAGGCAGGTGGATCACAAGGTCAAGAGAGCAAGACCATCATGGCCAACATGGTGAAACCTGGTCTGTACTAAAAATACAAAAATTTGCTGGACATGGTGGCACATGCCTGTGTCCCAGCTACTCGAGAGGCTGAGGCAGGAGAATCACTTGAACCCAGCTGGCAGAGGTTGAAGTAAGCAGAGATTGTGCCACTAAACTCCAGTCTGGTGACAGAGCAAGACTCCATCTCAATCAATCAATCAATAACAAATGCTGGAGAGGATGCAAAGAAAAGGAAACACTTATACACTGTTAGTGGAAATGTAAACTAGTACAGCCACTATGGAAAACAGTATGGAAGTTCCTTAAAAATACAGAGAGGTGTACCAAGATAGCCAAGTAGAAGCCTCCACTGATCATCCTCCCTCTTGGAACACCAAATTTAACAGTGATCTACAAAAAAAAATCTTCATAAGAACCAGAAATTAGGTGAATGGTTACACTACCTGGTTTTAAGTTGAAAGAGGCACTGAAGAAGGTTAGAAAAGAGAGTTGAATTGCTGACACCACCTCTCCCCTATCTCCCAGCACCTACCATGGAGAATAAATCCACTTGCAGGAGGGGAGAGTAAGCAGTTGTGGAACTTTGCATTGGAACTCACTGCTGCCAACACTACACAGAACTCAGCCGGCTCCTGTGTAGAGAGCATTCAGACCAGCCCTAGCCAGGGAGGAAATCTCCCATTCCAGTGGTTGGAGCTTGAGTTCCCACAAACCTCGCCACTGCAGGCTAAAGTACTCTGGAGTCCTAAATAAACTTGAAAGGCAGTCTAGACCACAAGGACTGCAATGTATAGGCAACTCCTAGGGCTTTGCTGGGCTTGGAGCCAGTGGAATTGGGGGAATACCACCTAGTGAGACACCAATGAGGGTGGCCAAGGGAGTGCCTGCATCAGCCCTCCCTCAACCTGAGGCAGCACAGCTTGCAGCTCTAAAAGAGACCCCTCCCCTTCCACTTGAGAGGAGAAGGAAAGTGAAGAGGACTTTATCTTAAAGCTTAAATACCAGTTCAGCCACAGTAGTATAGGGTAACGGGCAGAGTCATTGAGACCCCCATTTCAGGCTCTAGCTCCCAGATGACATTTCTAGACACACCCTGGGCCCAAAGGAAAGCTACTACAGTGACAGGAAGGACCCAGTCCTGTCAGGATTCATCACTTGCTGACTAAAGAGCCTTTGGGCCCTGAATAATTAGCAGTGGTAACCAGGTAGTACATGTCAGAGGTCTTAGGTGAGATTCTGCTGGCTTCAAGTATGACCCAGTATATTTACAGCTGTGATGGCTGCAAGGTAAGACTTCTGCTTGGAAAAGGCAGAGGGAAGAATAAAGGGGACTTTGTTTTGCTGCTTAGGTGCCAGCTCAGCCACAATCGGGAAGACCTCCAAGAGGGCTTTTGGGGTCCCCACTTCCAGGCCTTGGCTCTTAGATTGTATTTCTTGACCTATCCTGGGCTAGAAGGTAGCCCACTGACCTGAAGGGTGAGTCCCAGATTTGAGAGCATTCACCACAAGCTGACTGAAGAGCCCTTAGGCCTTAAGTGAACATTGGCAGTACTCCCTGTGGGCATGTGATAACAGACATGGGGAGAGACTCCTCTGCCTGGGGAAAGAAGAGTGGGAAGGATTTTGTCTTGTGGTTTGAGTGCCAGCTTAACCATGGTAGGATAAAGCACCAGGAAGATTTTTATGGTTTCTGGAATCAGATCCTGCTCTTGGATAGCGTTTCTGGACCCATCTGGGGCCTGGGGCACCTCAGAACCCCGAAAGCAAGAACAAAAGACTGGCTGGCTTCACAAACTGCTGATTGTAGAGCCCTAGGGCTTGAGTGAGAACATATATGGTAGCCATGTAGTAGTGACAGTGAGCCTTGGGCAATACCCAATGCTATGCTTATTTCAGGTCTAACCAAGCACAGTCCCAGTAGTAATGGTCACAGGGCTGCTTGTGTCACCACTCCCCCAGCTCCAGGCATTTCAGCATAGAAGGAGGGAGAGACTCCATTTGTTTGGGAGAAAGCAACGGAAGAGAACAAGAATCTCCACATGGTAATGCACAGAATTCTTGCAGACCTCATCTAAGACCATCAAGGTGGTGCCTCTGTGAATCCACAAAAACCACATTACTGGACTGGTATGCCCACAAAGGCAGATATCTCTGCAGTGGCCAAAAACAGATGATAGCACAAAAGTCCCTTTGAATACCTTGAAAGTATTTCCCAGTAGGATAGGTACAAACAAGTCTGTGAATCTGCAAGAACCACAACTTAATGGACCGGAATGCCCACAAATGCAGATATCTCTGCAGTGGCTGAAAACAGATGATAGCACAAAAGTCCCTTCAAATACCTGGAAAGTCTTTCCCAGTAGAATAGGTACAATCAAGCCCAGACTGTGAACACTACAACAAATACCTAACTCTTCAATGTCTAGACACTGATGAACACTCACAAGCATCAAGACCATTCAGAAAACATGACTTCACCAAACGAACTAAATAAGGCACCAGGGGCCAATCCTGGAGAGACAGATATGTGACCCTTCAAAAAGAGAGTTCAGAATAGCTCTTTTGAGGAAGCTCGAAGAAATTCTGAAAAACAGAGAAGGAATTCAAAACCCTATTCCATAAATTTAACAGAGATTAATTTTTGAAAAGCAAATTCTGGAGTTGAAAAATGCAATTAATATACTGAAGAATGCATCATAGTCTCTTACTAGCAGAACTGATCAAGAAGAAAGAATTAGTGACCTTGAAGACAGGTTATCTGAACATACACAGTCAGAGGGAGACCAAAAAATAAGCACACCAAAAGATCTAGAAAGTAGCCCCAAAAAGGCAAATCTAAGAGCTGTTGGCCTTGAAGAGGAGACAGACAGAAATAGAAAGTTTATTCAGAGATAGTAACAGAGAACTTCCAAAATCCAGAAAAAGATAACAATATCAAAGTCCAAGAAAGTTACAGAACATCAAGCAGATTCAACCCAAAGAAGACTACCTCAACGCATGTATAATCAAATACCCAAAGGTCAAGGATAAAGAAAGATCCTAAAAGCAGCAAGATAAAACAAACAAATAACATACAATGGACCTCCAGCAACAGACTTTTCAGTGGAAACATTGCAAGCTAGGAGAGAGTGGCTTGACACATCTGAAGTGCTGAAGGAAAAATACTTTTACCCTAGAATATATTTCACTCAGTGAAAATATCTTTCAAACAGGAAGGAGCTAAAAAGATTCACAGACAAATGAAAGCTTAGGGATTTCATTAACATCAGACCTGACATACAAGAAATGCTAAACAGAGTTCTTCAATCTGAAAGAAAAGGATGTTGTGCAATAAGACATCATCTGAAGGTACAAAACTCAGTGGTAATAGTATATACACAGAAAAAACACAGAATATTATAACACTGTAATTATGGTGTGTAAACTACTCACAGCAGGAAGACTAATAGATGAACCAATCAAAAACAATAACTGCACAACTTTTCAAGTCATAGTATAATAAAATATAAATAGAAACAAGTTTTTAAATGAGAAGACAATATTTGAGTATAAAGGTTTTATTAGTTCTCTTTTAGCTTGTTTCTTTTTGCAGTCCAATAATTTATCATCAGTTTAATATGTTGTAAGATATCTGCATGCCGCATGGTAACCTCAAATCTAAAAACATGCAACAGATATACAGAAAAATAAAAAGCAGTAAATTAAAGCATACCACCAGAGAAAATCACCTTCACAAAAAGGAAAGACAGGAAGAGAAGACCATTAAAAAAAAACAACAACAAAACATAAAACAACCAAATGGCAGGAACAAGTCCTTATCGATAGTAACATTGAATGCAAATGGGATAAAGTCTCCAATCAAAGGACATGGAGTGGCTGGATGGACTGAAAAAACAAGACCCAACAATCTCTTGCCTGCACTTCACCTGTAAAGACCAACAGAGACTGAAAACAAAGGGATGGAAAAAGATATTCCATGCAAATAGAACCCAGAAAAGAGCAGGAGTAGCTATACCTATATCAGATGAAATACATTCCAAGACAAAAACTGTAAGAAGAAACAAAGAAGATTATTATGTAATGATAAAGGGGTCAACTGAACAACAGGATATAACAGTTGTAAAGATGTATGCACCCAAAACTTAGAACACCCAGATATATAAATAAATATCATTAGCACTAAAGAGAGAGAGAATACAATACAATATAATACAATACAATACAATACAATACAATACAATACAATACAATACAATAATAGCTGGAGAATTCCACACCTCACTTTCAGCATTGGACACACCATCCAGACAAAAAGTCAGTAAAGAAACATCAGATTTAATCTGCAGTATACTCCAAATGGACCTAATAGATATTTACAGAACATTTCATCCAACAGCTGCAAAATACACATTTTTCTCATCAGGATATGAATCATTCTCAAACACAGTCTATATGTTAGGTCATAAAACAAGTATTTAAAACACTCAAAAAGTTAAAGTAATATCAGGTATCTTCTCTGACCAAAAGTGAATAAAACTAGAGGTCAGTAACGAGGAATTTTGGAAATTATATAAACACATGGAAATTAAACAATATGCTTCTGAATGACAAGTGAGACAAGGAATATATTTAAAAAGAAATTGAAAAATTGAAACAAATGATAATGGAAACACAACATACAAAACCCTGTGGAATCCAATGAAAGCATTACTAAAAGGGAAGTTTATAGTTATAAGTGCTTACATCAAAAAAAGAAGAAAAATTTCAAATAAACAACCTAATGATGCATCTTAAAGAACTAGAAAAATAAGAGCAAACCAAACTCAGAATTAGTGGAAGAAATAATAAAGATCAGAGCAGAAATAAATGAAACTGAAACAAAGAAAACAATACAAATAATAGAGGTCAGAGCAGAAATAAATGAAGTTTAAACAAAATACAAAAGATTGACAAATGAAATGTTTTTTTTGAAAAGTTAAAATTGACGAAACTTAAAACTTTAGCTACACTAAGAAGAAAACAGAGAAGACACAAATAGCTAAAATTAGAGATGAAAAAGGATACATTACAACTAATACCACAGAAATTCAAAGAATCATTAGTGGCTACTGTGAGGAAGAACTATATGCAAATAGACTGGAAAACCTGGAAGAAATGGATACGTGCCTAAAAACATACAGCTTACCAAGATTGAACCATGAAGAAATCCAAAACCTGAAGAAATTATTATTATAGTTTGGATCAAAGCTGTAATAAAAAGTCTCCCAGCAAAGAAAAGCTTAGAACCCAATGGCTTCACTGGTGAATATTATCAAACATCTAAAGAATTAATGCCAATTCTACCCAAACTATTCCAAAAAAATGGAGGTGGAGGAAATACTTCCAAACTCATTGTATAAAGCCATCATTACCCTGATGTTGAAACCAGACAAAGACTCACCAAAAAAAAAAAGAAAGTAAAAACTTCAAGCCAACATCTCTGATGAACACAGATGCAAAAAACCTTAACAAAACACTAGCAAACTGGATTCAGCAATACATTTAAAAGACTATTTGGCCAGGCATGGTACCTCATGCTTGTAATCCCAGCACTTTGGGAGACCAAGACAGACAGATCACTTGAGCACAGGAGTTTGAGACCAGCCTTGGCAACATGGTGAAACCTTGTCTTTGCAAAAAATATATAAATTAGCTGGGTATGGTAGCACATGCCTGTATCCTGATTGCTCAAGAGGCTGAAGTTTGAGCCCAGGTGGTTGAAGTTTGAGGAGGATCATTTGAGCCCAGGTGGTTGAGGCTGCAGTGAGCCCTGATTGTAGCATTGCACTCCAGCCTGGGCAACAGAGCAAGATTCTGTCTCAAACAAACAAAAATCATTCATTATAACCAATTGAGATTCATTCCAGGGATACAAGAATGGTTCAACGTACACATGTTAATGTGATACATCATCATATCAACATAATAAAGGACAAAAACTATTTGATCATTTTAATTGATGCTGAAAAAGCATTTCATAAAATACAACATCTCTTCATGATTTAAAAAACCCTCAAAAAACTGGGCATAGAATGACATACCTTAACATAATAAAAGATGTATATGACAGACCCACAGCTAGTATCATAGTGAAAGAGGAAACACTGAAAGCTTTTCCTGTAAGATCTGGAACATGACTTGGATGCCCACTTTCACCACTGTTATTCAAATAGTACTAAAAGTCCTAGCTAGAGCAGTCAGATGAGAAAAAGAAACGGAGGGCATCCAGGTTGGAAAGGAAGGGTCAAATTATCCCTATTTATAGATGATATGACTTTATATTTGGGAAAATCTAAAGACTCCACCAAAAAAACTATTTAAAATTGATAAATTCAGTAAAGTTGCAGAATATCATATCAGCATACAAAACTCCGTAGCATTCCTATATGCCAACCATGAAGGATCTGAAAAAGAAATCAAGAAAGTAATCCCATTTATAATAGCTACAAATAAAATTAAATACCTGGGAACTGACTTAACCAAAGAAGTGAAAGATGTCTACAGTGAAAACTATAAAACATTGATGAAAGAAATTGAAGGAAGCATAGAATAGAAAGGTATTCCATGTTCATGAATTGAAAGAATCATTATTAAAACAGTTATACTACCCAAAGCAATCTGCAGATTGAATGCAATCCCATCAAAATACCAATGACATTCTTCACAGAAATATAGAAAAAAAAATCCCAAATTTATATTAAAAGACCCAGAATAGCCTGAGGTATTCTAAGCAAAAAGAACAAAACTGGAGTAATCACATTACCTGACTTCAAATTCTATTACAGAGCTATAGTAACCAAAACAGTATGGTACTGGCATAAAAGCAGACACTTAGACCAGTAGAACAGAATAGAGAACCAATTCATACATCTACAGTGAACTCACTTTCTTTTTTTTTGTTTGTTTTTGAGACACAGTCTCAGTCTGTCACCCAGGCTGGAGAGCAGTGATGCAATCTCAGCTCACTGCAGCCTCCATCTCCCAGGTTCAGGCGATTCTCCTGCCTCAGTCCCCCAAGTAGCTCAGACTTCAGGCATGCACCACCATGCCTGACTAATTTTTTTGTATTTTTAGTAGAGATGAGGTTTCACCATGTTGGCCAGGCTGGTCTTGTAACTCCTGACCTCAGGAGTTCCACCTGATCCACCCACCTCAGCCTCCCAAAATGGTGGGATTACAGGCATGAGCCACCGCACTCAGCCAGTGAACTCATTTTCAACAAAGATGCCACAAGTATACATTGGGGAAGTTGGATGATCTCTTCGATAAATGATTCTAGGAGAACTGGATATCCTTATATAGAAGAATGAAACTAGACCCCTATCTTTTGCTATAAACAAAAATCAAATCAAAATGGATTAAAGACTTAAATCTAAAATCTCAAACTATGAAACTACTATAAGAAAACACTAGGGAAACTCTCCAGGACATTGCACTGTGCAAAAATTTCTTGATCAATACCCTACAAGCACAGTCAACCAAAATGAAAGTGGACAAATGGAATCACGTGCAGTTAAAAAGTGGCACAGCAAAGAAAGCAGTTAACAAACTGAAGAGACAACCCACAGAATGGGAGAAAATATTTGCAAACTCTCCATCTGACAAGGGATTAAAAACCAGAATATAGAAGGAGCTCAAACAACTCTATAGGAAAAAAAAATCTAATAATTTGATTAAAAATGGGCAAAAGACCTATATAGACAAATACAGATGGCAAAAAGGCATGTGAAAAGGTACTCAACATCATTGTTCATTAGAGAAATACAAATCAAAATTACCATGTATAATCTCATGCCAGTTCAAATGACTTTTATCCAAAAGACAGACAATAACAAATGATGGCAAAGATGTGGAGGAAAGGAAACTTTCATACACTGTTGGTGGGAATATAAACTACTAAAGCTACTGTAGAGAATAATTTGGAAGTTTTTCAATAAACTAAAAATAGAGCTACCATCTGATCTAGTAATCCCACTGCTAGGTATATATCCAAAAGAAAGGAAATCTGGATATCAAAAAGATATCTGCACTCCCATGTTTATTGCAGCACCATTCCCAATAACCAAGATTTGGAAGCAACCTAAGTATCCATCAAAAGATGAATGGATAAAGAGAATGTAGCACATATACAAGATGGAGTACTATTCAGCCATAAAAATAGAATGAGATCCTATCATTTGCACTAACATAGATGGAACTGGAGGTCACTATGTTAAGTGAAATAAACCATTTACAGGAAGACATCATATGTTCTCACTTATTTGTGGGAGCTAAAAATTAAAATAATTGAACTCATGGAGATCGAGAGTAGAATGATGGTTACCAGAGGCTTGGAAGGGTAATGAGGGGATAGTAGTGAAGTGGGATTGGTTGATGGATACAAAAACATAGTTAGAAGGAATGAATAAGATCTAGTGTTTGATAGCACAACAGGGTGACTATAGTCAAGAATAATTGTACATTTTAAAAGAACCAAGAGTATAATTGGATGGTTTGTAACACAACAAATACTTGAGGTGATGGATACCCCATTTACCCTGATGTGATTATTATACATTATATGCCTGTATCAGAGTATCCCATATACCCCATAAATATATATACCTAATATATACTCACAAGAAAATTTAAAATATATATTTATAGACAGATAGGACTACCATATGATCCATGGAAAGAAATCTGTATATCAAAGAGACATCTGATACCCACGTGGTTTACTGCGACACTATTCATTATACCCAAGATAAATAATCAACCTAGGTGTACAACATATAAATGAATAAAGAAAGATATATATACACGATGGAATACGATTCAGCCATTAAAAATGAGATCCTGTCATTAGCAGCAACATGAGCGGATCTGGAGGTCATTATGTTAAGTGAAATAAACTGGTAACAGAAAGTTAAACACTACATGCTCTGACTCATGTGGAAGTTCATAAAAGTTCATTTCATAGAAGTAAAAGGTAGAACAGAAGATACTAGGTGCTGGGAAAGGGAATGGGGATATGAAGAGAGTAGTTAAAAGATACAAAATTAGAGCTAGATAGGAGGAATAACTTGTATAGCACTGAAAGATAACTATGCTTAACGGTAGTATATATTTTCAAGTAGTTTGGAGGATATTGAATGTTCCCAGTACCAAGAAATGATACATGTTTGAGATTATGGATATGCTAATTACCCTGATCTGTTCACTATACATAAGTGTACACCTTAGCTTTTTTGAAATTCTTGGTTTCAAAACCACATGCTGCTCTTCTCAGGTTTTGCTCACATTCTTTCCTCTACGTGAAATAACCCTGCCTCACCCTCCACATATTCTGACACCCATCTGATTAAATCTACTTGATCTCTAAGGCCCAGTTGAAATCTACTTTCTCCATATAATATTAGACCCTTAGTTCTAGCTCAGGCATGGCATTTTATTCACAGTACTCTATGTAACTTTTATTGGAAAGTAATGTACACACATAAAAATATATAGATTATAAGTTTACAGCTTCACAAATTTTTACAAAATAAATACCCTCATATTACCAGCATCTAGATTCAGAAATCACACATTGCCATAATCCTGCCTTATATCCTCTTATAATTACTCTCTTTACCAGCACCTAGCTTCTGTCCTGCTTTTAATGTCAGAGGCTAGCTTTGCTTGTTTTTGAGCATTACATGAATGAAATTATGCAATATGCTGCATTTTGTATCTGGCTTTTTTATTCAATATTACATTTGTACAATTTATGCATTTTAGTTTATTCATTCACACTATTTAGCATCCCATTTCTGAATACATACCATAATTTCTTAGTTCATTCTACTGTGTGCAAACATTATCCTTTTCTTCCCTTGTAGTTTTAACTTGCATTTCCCTGATGACTAATAAAGTTGAGTGCCTTTTTCATATGTTCTTGGGCCAATTGGGTATTGTCTTCTGTGGAGAACCTATTTAAGTCTCTGTCCATTTTTCTTACCTCTTCTATACATTCATTAATGGTAGGTAACTACATCTCACTCATTTTCTACTGACACAGATTCTATAAGAATGTCATACTGTGTATATTAGAGCTGCATGTATTTATTAAGATTTTATGCAGAAAATTAAAATTGAGGACTGATCAGTGTTCTTCAGAAAGAACCTTTTGAAAATGTTACAGTGCAACCAGTCAATACATATGTATTGAGTACTCATTGTGTGAAATTTTGCTTGAGTCATCAGTAAAGAACCACTTACTTAACTACCTTGCAAACCATCTTTACCTCTTTTCCTTAGTTTTCTCATCTTCAAAATGGTATGATTATATGAGATAACACTAGAGTCTCTTGGCTTTTTTTTTTTTTTTTCAGGTATACAACCTTGTTAAAATTTGAATTTATCCTTTTACTAATGTGATTTCAGAAATGTTCCCAACTATTGCAGAACTAAGTGTAGTAAAATTGATCTGGATGGAAATCAGAGAAGAGAGATGGTCACTCAGGAATTTACTGGGTCAAGTCCCCTTTTTCAATGTTTGTTAATTCTTACTCTATAGGTAGTTACTGTTGATAATCATAAATCTAAACATTTTATATACAGTTAATTGAAAACAAAGGAGAACTTAGGTAATCCAAAAATGAAAGTGTATATACAAATAGAGCTCATATTATATGCAGAGTATGATCAATATATTGATCATGTATATATGTGTGTCTCTGCTTTAAAAATAACAATCCAAATTCACCAAAAGAATAGTCATTTTTTAAAAGCCTGAATACAATAAGCAGACAGTCCCAATTTCCCCCTCTACCACACACCTGTCAACTACAAATATTTCTGTCTGTATGGATTTCCGTACTGTGAATATTTCATATAAATGGAATCATACAATAAAAAAAAATAGTCATTTTAGCTGGGCAAGGTGGCTCACTCCTGCAATCCTAGCACTTTGGGAAGCCGAGGTGGGCGGATCACCTGAGGTTAGGGGTTCGAGACCAGCCTAGCCAACATAGCGAAACCCTGTCTCTAGTAAAAATACAAAAAATTAGCCAGGCATGGTGGCAGGCACCTGTAATCCCAGCTACTCCAGAGGCTGAGGCAGGAGAATTGCCTGAACCCAGCGGTAGAAATTGCAGTGAGCTGAGATCACACCATTGCGCTCCAGGCTGGGCGACAGAGTGAGACTCTGTTCTGAAAAATAAAGTAAAAATAAAAAAAGAGTAGTCATTTTAAATGGCTTCTGTTAAAATGAGGAGCCATTTAAAATGGCCCATAATAAGAAGCCTTTCTTTAAGATTTACTTTTTACTGATATTAAAGACCCAAATTTCTTTTTAAAATCTTGAGGATTTATCAGATGACTTCATAAACTATAGGTTTTTAATTAATAATTTATAAACTTCAGGTTGAGATTCTTAACCTGTCAATCCCGATTCACCATGACTGAATCTTTTTTATAGGATTATTAAGCAAAATGATGGAAAATAAAGGCAAGTTCTGGTTAAGGAGGTCATACATGATAGTTTTTTATATATACATGATAATTTAACTCTTCTTTAATTTTGAATTCAACCAGAGTAATCTTTCAGATATATTGTTCATCCTGTAGTTATTACATAAAAAGTATTATTGGTGAGTTTCAATATGATCAGCATATTAGTATGATCCTAGTCTAAGACCAGCTTACTATTACTAGTACTATCAAAATTGTTAGTGCATACTATATTATTGTTCTGCCCAAAACACAGAACACTATGAAAAACACAAATTTCTTTCTCTTTTTTTTTTTTGGAGACAGAGTCTCACTCTGTTGCCCAGGCTGGAATGCAGTAGCGTGATCTCAGATCACTGCAACCTCCACCTCTTGGGTTCAAGCAATTCTCCTGCCTCAGCCTCCCAAGTAATTGAGACTACTGGTGCCTGCTACCATGCCCGGCTAAAATTTTTTTGTATTTTTAGTACAGATGGGGTTTCACTATGTTGCCCAGACTGGTCCTGAACTCCTGAGCTCAGGCGGTCACCCACCTCGGCCTCTGAAAGTGCTAGGATTACAGGCATGAGCCACCACACCCAACTGAAAAAGACAAATTTCTTTATGGTTAGGGTCAGCCACTTTCAAAGAGTTTTCTATCCAGAGTATTAAGATCTAATTACTCCTTAAAAATAAAAGAGAATGTCAGCAGTTTTTCTGCTTTGTAAGTCTCAGGCTAATAAGATATTTGACCATATTACTTTTATCTCATTTGTCTTTCAGATTATCTACCGAATGTTTGGTTTGATTAATACTTTTAAGGCAGTGTAACTCTACCATGTCTTTGGGACCTCCCAAAATTCCCATATCCTTTATTGTCATTTATAGTACATGAATACTAAGACTCACTAAAATAACATTATGGGTCTAGGTAAGTCTTAAGAGGCCCTTTAATAGAAAATTGATCATTCTTAATAAATTATTTTTATAATATTAGAAAAAATTTTACTGATGTAATTTTGGTTATAATATAAGCATTGAGTATGCTATTTTATTTTACTTTAAGTTCTGGGATGCAGGTTTGTTACATAGGTAAACATGTGCCATGTTTGCTGCACCCATCAACCCGTCACCTAGGTATTAAGCCCTGCATGCGTTAGCTATTAGTCCTAATGCTTTTCCCTCCCATTGCTGCTCCCCAACAGGTCATGGTATGTGTTATTTTCCTCCCCATGTCTATGTGTTCATATTGTTGAGCTTCCACTTATGAAAACATGCAGTGTTTGGTTTTCTGATCCTGCATTAGTTTGCTGAGGATGATGGCTTCCAGCATCATCCATGTCCCCTGCAAAAGACATTATCTCATTCCTTTTAATGGCTGTGTAGTATTCCACGGTGCATATGTACCATATTTTCTTTGCTCAGTCTATCGTTGATGGGCATTTGGGTTGGTTCCATGTCTTTGCTGTCGTGAGTAGTGCTGCAGTAAACATGTATCTTTATAATAGAATGATTTCTATTCCTTTGGGTATATACCCAGTAATGGAATTTCTGGGTCAAAAGATATTTCTGGTTCTAAATCCTTAAAGAAGCTCCACACTGTCTTCCACAATGGTTGAACTAATTTACATTCCCGTGTAAAAGTGTTCCTCTTTCTCCACATCCTCGCCAACATCTTTTGTTTCCTGACTTTTTAATAATTGCCATTCTGATTGGCATGAGATGGTATCCTTATTGTGTTTTGCATTTTTGATGTCCATTTCTCTAATGAGCAGTGATGTTCAGCTTCTATCTTATGTTTGTTGGTTGCATAAATGTTTTCTTTTGAGAAGTAGCTGTTCATGTCCTTTGCCCACTTTTTGATGGGGTTGCTTTTATCTTTTTTTTTAATTGCATTTTAGGTTTTGGGGTACATGTGAAAAACATGCAAGATTGTTGCATAGGTGCATACGTGGCAGTGTGATTTGTTGCCTTCCTCCCCTTCACCTATATGTGGCATTTCTCCCCATGCTATCTCTCCCCAACTCCCCACCCTCCGCTGTCCCCCCTACTCCCCCCGAACAGACCCCAGTGTATAGTGCTCCCCTCCCTGTGTCCACGTGTTCCCATTGTTCAACACCCGTCTATGAGTGAGAACATGCGATGGTTGATTTTGTGTTCTTGTGTCAGTTTGCTGAGAATGATGGTTTCCAGGTTCATCCATGTCCCTACAAAGGACACAAACTCATTGTTTTTGATGGCTGCATAATATTCCGTGGTGTATATGTGCCACATTTTTCCTGTCCAGTCTATCATCAATGGGCATTTGGGTTGGTTCCAGGTCTTTGCTATTGTAAACTGTGCTGCAATGAACATTCGTGTGCATGTGTCCTTATAGTAGAACGATTTATAATCCTTTGGATATATACCCAGTAATGGGATTGCTGGGTCAAATGGAATTTCTGTTTCTAGATCCTTGAGGAATCACCACACTGTCTTCCACAATGGTTGAACTAATTTACACTCCCACCAACAGTGTAAAAGTGTTCCTATTTCTCCACATCCTCTCCAGCATCTGTTGTCTCCAGATTTTTTAATGATTGCCATTCTAACTGGCGTGAGATGGTATCTCAATGTAGTTTTGATTTGCCTTTCTCTAATGACCAGTGATGATGAGCATTTTTTCATATGCTTCTTGGCCTTATATATGTCTTCTTTTGTAAAGTATCTGTTCATCTCCTTCACCCATTTTTGAATGGGCTTGTTTGTTTTTTTCTTGTAAATCTGTTTCAGTTTGTTGTAAATTCTGGATATCTGCCTTGTGTCAGATGGGTAGGCTGCAAAAATTTTTTCCCATTCTGTTGGTTGCCGATTCACTCTAATGACTGTTTCTTTCGCCATGCAGAAGCTGTGGAGTTTGACTAGGTCCCATTTGTCTATTTTGGCTTTTGTTGCCAATGCTTTTGGTGTTTTGGTCATGAAGTCCTTGCCTACGCCTATGTCCTGAATGGTTTTGCCTAGGTTTTCTTCTAGGGTTTTTATGGTGGTAGGTCTTATGTTTAAGTCTTTAATCCATCTGGAGTTAATTTTAGTGTAAGGTGTCAGGAAGGGGTCCAGTTTCTGCTTTCAGCATATGGCTAGCCAGTTTTTCCAACACCACTTATTAAACAGGGAATCCTTTCCCCATTGCTTGTTTTTATCAGGTTTGTCAAAGATCGGGTGGTTGTAGATATGCTGTGTTGCCTCCAATGCCTCTGTTCTGTTCCATTGGTCTATATCTCTCTTTTGGTACCAGTACCATGCTGCTTTGATTACTGTAGCCTTGTAGTATAGTTTGATGTCTGGTAGTGTGATGCCTCCAGCTTTGTTCTTTTTCCTTAGAATTGACTTGGCTATGCGGGCTCTCTTTTGGTTCCATATGAAGTTTAAGGTGGTTTTTTCCAGTTCTGTGAAGAAGGTCATTGGTAGCTTCATGGGGATAGCGTTGCATCTGTAAATTACTTTGGACAGTATGGCCATTTTCACGATATTGATTCTTCCTAACCATGAACGTGGAATGTTTCTCCATCTGTTTGTGTCCTCTCTTATTTCGTTGAGCAATGGTTTGTAGTTCTCCTTGAAGCGGTCCTTTACGTTCCTTGTTAGTTGTATTCCTAGGTATTTTATTCTCTTTGTAGCAGTTGTGAATGGCAGTTCATTCTTGATTTGGCTCTCTTTAAGTCTGTTATTGGTGTATAGGAATGCTTGTGATTTTTGCACATAGATTTTGTATCCTGAGACTTTGCTGAAGTTGCTTATCAGTTTCAGGAGATTTTGGGCTGAGATGATGGAGTCTTCTAGATATACAATCATGTCATCTGCAAATAGAGACAATTTGACTTCCTCATTTCCTAATTGAATACCCTTTATTTCTTTTTCTTGCCTGATTGCTCTGGCTAGAACTTCCAATACTATATTGAATAGGAGTGGTGAGAGAGGGCATCCTTGTCTAGTGCCAGATTTCAAAGGGAATGCTTCCAGTTTTTGCCCATTCTGTATGATATTGGCTTTTGGTTTGTCGTAAATAGCTTTTATTATTTTGAGATACGTTCCATCGATACCTAGTTTATTGAGGGTTTTTAGCATAAAGGGCTGTTGAATTTTGTCAAAGGCCTTCTCTGCATCAATTGAGATAATCATGTGGTTTTTGTCTTTGGTTCTGTTTATGTGGTGAATTACATTTATACACTTGCGTATGTTGAACCAGCCTTGCATCCCCAGGATGAATCCTACTTAATCATGGTGGATAAACTTTTTGATGTGCTGTTGTAATCGTCTGCTAGTATTTTATTGAAGATTTTTGCATCTATGTTCATCATGGATATTGGCCTGTAGTTTTCTTTTCTTGTTGAGTCTCTGCCGGGTTTTGGTATCAGGATGATATTGGTCTCATAAAATGATTTGGGAAGGATTCTCTCTTGTTGGATTATTTGGAATAGTTTCAGAAGGAATGGTACCAGTTCCTCTTTGTATGTCTGGTAGGATTCGGCTGTGAACCCATCTGGACCTGGGCTTTTTTTGGGTGGTAGGCTCTTAATTGCTGCCTCAACCTCAGACCTTATTGTTGGTCTGTTCAGGGTTTTGACTTCTTCCTGGTTTAGGCTGGGGAGGAGGCGAGTGTCCAGGAATTTATCCATTTCTTCCAGGTTTTCTAGTTTATGTGCATAGAGTTGTTTGTAATAACCTCTGATGACGGTTTGAATTTCTGTGGAATCTGTGGTGATATCCCCTTTATCATTTTTTATTGCATCTATTTGGTTATTCTCTCTTTTCTTTTTTATTAATCTGGCTAGTGGTCTGTCTATTTTGTTGATCTTTTCAAAAAACCAGCTCCTGGATTTATTGATTTTTTGAAGGGTTTTTTGTGTCTCTATCTCCTTCAATTCTGCTCTGATCTTAGTTATTTCTTTTTTTTTTTTTTTTCATGATCTGTGGTTTTCTTTTTAATTATCTTAAGTCTTATGATCACACATCATTTTTAAATTTGTGCATATCTCCTCTACTTTAATCCTTTTAAGTTGGCAAAAGCACCATTCCCAATCACAAATACACAGCAGTTGTACAGTTTTGTTTCTGAATGGCTGTTTAAAGACAATCCTAAATTATAACTCAGTTTGACTTAGATTGTAAAGAATGCAAGAGTGAAGTTTAATTGGCTACTATTTTGAAAGCACGTGACCTTATAGATCATCTATAAAATGTGTGAAGTGTTAAATAATTTTTGATATTACACATAAACCACACAAAATGCCTTTCAGTAAGTAAAAGGAACCATTTTAAATACAGGGAATTCTAATTAGATTGGCATAGTTAAGGCCAAAAATATAGCCATTGCTACCTATTTATCTTCAACCCTTGCCTTTAAGAGGCAAATGAACACAAAACACAGGTGAATCTTTCTTGGTTCTGAGACAGTGAAGGAATTTCCCCCATATTTAAATATATTCACATAACCAGTTATATAAATCTAAATATAAAACCAATCTCCAGTAAGTTTGAAGATGGCACTCACCATCTTTGCGAAAAGTTTAACGTTACTAACGAAGTCTAATCATATCTTTAGAAGGGGTAAACAGTGATAGAATTTACTAAATTGGAATTATTATTAAAATCCAAAAACTGAACATATTCATTTAACCACAAGCCAGTCTTAGTTTTAAATCAGGACTGCCCAACAAAATATTCTGTCAGTCATTCATGATGTAAATTCTGATGTATGAGATCTATTAAAGTATGGTACACATAAAAAAGTCATGAGACATTTGTTTCATAATAAATAAGGCAGTGGCCAATTATTACTCATTAGTAGCTTTTTTGAGATAAGCTATTAAGTCTTCCCTTTCTCCCTTCTTCTTAATGCCGACAAAGATCATTTTTGTTCCACGGATATACTTCTTGGGATTCTCCAAATATTCCATCAGTGTATCCTCTCCCCAGATGATGCCTTTGTTCTTATTGGCTTCAGTGTAAGTGAATCCAGAGGCCTGACCTGTCTTCCGCCCAAAGAGACCATGGAGATTAGGCCCAGTCTTGTGCTTGCCTCCCTTTTCCACGGTGTGACATTGGAAACACTTCTGAATAAAAATCCTCTTGCCTTTCTCAACATCACCCATATTTAATTCTTTTTCATCGTTAGCGCAACAAAGGTTACCGCTCAGAAGCCGGATGTCCCACTCTCTTGATCTTAGTTATTTCTTGTCTTCTGCTAGGTTTTGAGTTTTTTTTGATCTTGCTCCTCTAGCTCTTTCAATTTTGACAATAGGGTGTCAATTTTAGATCTCTCCTTGCTTCTCACGTGGGCACGTATTGCTATATATTTTCCTCTACAGACTGCTTTAAATGTGTCCCAGAGATTCTGGTATGTGGTGTCTTCATTCTTGTTGATTTCGAAGAACATCTTTATTTCTGCCTTCATTTCATTGTTTATCCAGTCAACATTCAGGAGAAAGTTGTTCAGTTTCCATGAAGCTGTGTGGTTCTGGGTTGGTTTCTGAATTCTGAGTTCTAACTTGATTGCACTGTGGTCTGAGAGACTGTTTGTTATGGTTTCCGTTCTTTTGCATTTGCTGAGGAGTGATTTACTTCCAATTATGTGGTCAATTTTAGAGTAGGTATGATGTGGTGCTGAGAAGAATGTATATTCGGTGGATTTGGGATGGAGAGTTCTGTAAATGTCTATTAGGTTTGCTTGTTCCAGGTTTGAGTGCAAGTCCTGGATATCCTTGTTAATTTTCTGTCTGGTTGATCTGTCTAATATTGACAATGGTGTGTTGAAGTCTCCCACTATTATTGTGTGGGAGTCTAAGTCTCTTTGTAAGTCATTAAGAACTTGCCTTATGTATCTGGGTGCTCCTGTATTAGGTGCATATATATTTAGGATCGTTAGCTCTTCTTGTTGCATTGATCCTTTTACCATTATGTAATGTCCCTCTTTGTCTCTTTTGATCTTTGTTGCTTTAAAGTCTATTTTATCAGAGATGAGAATTGCAACTCCTGCTTTTTTTTTTGCTCTCCATTTGCTTGGTAAATCTTCCTCCATCCCTTTATTTTGAGCCTTTGTGTATCCTTGCATGTGAGATGGGTTTCCTGGATACAGCACACTGATGGGTTTTGGCTTTTTATCCAATTTTCCAGTCTGTGTCTTTTGATTGGGGCATTTAGTCCATTTATGTTTAGGGTTAATATTGTTATGTGTGAATTTGATCCTGCCATTTTGATGCTAGCCGGCTGTTTTGCCCGTTGGTTGATGCAGATTCTTCATTGTGTTTATGCCCTTTACCATTTCGTGTGTTTTTGGAGTAGCTGGTACTGGTTGTTCTTTTCCATGTGTAGTGCCTCTTTCAGGAGCTCTTGTAAAGCCAGTCTGGTGGTGATGAAATCTCTGAGTACTTGCTTGTTCGCAAAGGATTTTATTTTTCCTTCACTTATGAAGCTTAGTTTGGCTGGATATGAAATTCTGATTTGAAAGTTTTCTTTAAGGATGTTGAGTATCAGCCCCCACTCTCTTCTGGCTTGTAGGGTTTGTGTTGAGAGATCTGCTGTGATTCTGATGGGCTTCCCTTTGTGGGTAACCCGACCTTTCTCTCTGGCTGCCGTTAGTATTTTCTCCTTCATTTCAACCCTGGTGAATCTGACGATTATGCGCCTTGGGGTTGCTCTTCTAGAGGAATATCTTTGTGGTGTTCTCTGTATTTCCTGGACTTGAATATTGGCCTGCCTTGCTGGGTTGGGGAAGTTTTCCTGGATAACATCCTGAAGAGTGTTTTCCAGCTTGGATGCATTCTCTTCGTCACATTCAGGTACACCTATCAAACATACATTAGGTCTTTTCACATAGTTCCATATTTCTTGTTGCCTTTTTCATTCCTTTTTACCCTGTTTTCTCTAATCTTGCCTTCTCGTTTTATTTCATTGAGTTGATCCTCGACCTCTGATATCCTTTCTTCTGCTTGGTCAATTCGGCTGTTGAAACTTGTGCATGCTTCGCGAAGTTCTCGTGTTGTGTTTTTCAGCTCCATCAATTAACTCATATTCCTCTCTAAGTTGTCCATTCTCGTTAGCATTTCATCAAGTCTTTTTTCAAGGCTCTTAGTTTCTTTGCATTGGGTTAGAACATGTTCTTTTAGCTCATGGAAGTTTCTTATTATCCACTTTCTGAAGGCTGCTTCTGTCATTTCATCGCACTCATTCTCCATCCAGTCTTGTTCCCTTGCTGGTGAGGAGTTGTGATCCCTTGTAGGAGGAGAGGTGTTCTGGTTTCGGGTGTTTTCATCCTTTTTGCGCTGGTTTCTTCCCATCTTTGTGGATTTATCCACCTGTTGACTTGTAGTTGTTGACTTTCTGATTTTGGTAAGTTTAAATCTGCAGCAGCAGAATTCATAACCCCCCTTTTTTTTCCCCAGGTGTTCTGTCCTAGGGAGTTAGGGCTTTATGAGTTTCTGCTGTGCTGCTGTCATTTTCCCTGCCCACAAGGAGGGAGCCTAGTCACTCTCAGCCTGCAGAGGCTTTGCTGAGCTGCTGTGGGCTCCGCCCAGCTGCTGTGTGAACTTCCCTGCAGTCCTGTTTATATGGGTGTAGTTAGAACTGCTTCCACTATGTTGGCCCGCCTCTGTAGTGACGGACTCTCTCTGTAATGGCGGGTTGCCTTGGCGATGGCAGGTTGCCTCTGGAACTGCAGCCTGCCTCCGTAATGGCAGACGCCCCTCCTCCACAGAGCTGGACCATCCCGGGTTCAGTTGTGCTTGCCGTGAAAGTCTCAACCCAGAGTGTTTCCAATTGCTGTTTTTTTGTTTTTGTTTTTGTTTTTTTGGGGGTGGGACCAACCGGGCCTGGTCACCTGGCTCCCTGCCTCAGAGCCTTTTGTTTTTTAGTTGAACGGTCGGCTCTCTACCAGGTGACCTGGTTGTCTGTTGAATAGGCGCCGGAATCTCTGTGATTTCCCGTGCAGCGACCCACTGCACTGGCTGAAACTGCGGCTCTGAGATTGTGGCGCTTTTTTGCCCAGGAATCTCCTGGCCTGGCTCCCCATTTCAGCTTCCCTTGCTGGCTAAGAGGGGACACAATCTAGTTTACTCTGCACTGGGAACCCCTGCACCAGGGTGCAGGCCAAACAGCCGCGCCAGCCAAAACAGCCATGCTGGCAACCCGTGGGGCTCCTCCGCCTGTGAATCTCCTGGTCTGTGGGCAGTAAAAATCCGTCTGGAAATGTGGCGTCCACTCACCCTCTGTGCTTTCACTCGGACCTGGAATCCTGAGCTCCTCCTAACTGGCCATCTTGGCTCTGGATCTTTTTATCTTACAATTTTAAGTTCCATGTAAATTCTGAATTTAGACCTTTGTCCAATAGGTAGATTGCAAATATTTTCTCCCGGTCTGTAGGTTATCTGTTCACTCTGATGATAGTTTCTTTTACTGTGCAGAAGCTTTTTAGTTTAATTAGATCCCATTTGTCAATTTTAGCTTTTCTTTGAATTGCTTGTGGTGATTTCTTCATAAAATTTGTGCCCATGCCTATGTCCTAAATGGTATTCCCTGGATTTTCTTCTAGGATTTTATGGTTTTGGGTTTTAAATTGGAGTCTTTAATCCAGCTCAAGTTAATTTGTGTATAAAGTATAAGGAAGGGGTCCAGTTTAAGTTTTCTGCATATGGCTAGCCAGTTTTCCTAGCACCATTTCTTAAATTGGGAAATCTCTACCCATTGCTTGTTTTTGTAAGGTTTGTCAAAGATCAGATGGTTGCAGATGTGTAGTCTTATTTCTGAGGTCACTATTCAGTTCCATTGGTCTGTCTGTTTTGCTACCAGTACCATGCTGTTTTAGTGACTGTAGCCTTGTAGTACAGTTTGAAGTCAGATAGACTGATGCCTCTGGCTTTGTTCTTTTTGCTTAGGATTGTCTTGGCTATATGGGGTCTTTTTTGGTTCCATATGAAATATAAAGTAGTTTTTTCTAATTCTGTGAAGAAAGTCAGTGGTAGTTTGATGGGAATAGCAGTGAACCTGTAAATTATTTTAGGCAGTATGGCCATTTTGATGATATTGATTCTTCCTATCCATGAGGATGGAATGTCTTTCCATTTGTCTGTGTCCTCTGTTTTTCCTTGAACAGTGGTCTGTAGTTCTTGAAGAAGTCCTTCACTTTCCTTGTTAGCTGTATTCCTAGGTATTTTATTCTGTATAGTAATTGTAAATGGGAGTTCATTCATGATTTGGCTGTCTGCTTGTCTGTTGTTGGTGTATAGGAATGCTTGTGATTTTTGCACATTGATTTTGTATCCTGAGACTTTGCTGAAGTGGCTTATCAGCTTAAAGAGATTTTGGGCCGAGACAATGGGGTTTTCTAAATATAGGATCATGTCATCTGCAAACAAACAATTAGACTTTCTCTCTTCCTAATTAAATATCCTTTATTTCTTTCTCTTGCCTGATTGCCCAGGCCAGAACTGCCAGTACTGTTTGAATTGGAGTGGTGAGAGAGGACAATACTTGCCTTGTACCAGTTTTCAAAGGGAATGCTTCCCATTCAGTATGACATTGGCTGTGTTGGTCATAAGTAGCTCTTATTATTAAGATACGTTCCTTAATACCTAGTTTATTGAGAGTTTCTAACCTAAAGGGATGTTGAATTTTATCAAAAGCCTTTTCTGCATCTATTGAGATACTCATGTGTTTTTATTCATTGGTTCTGTTTTTGTGAAGAATTACATTTATTGATTTGTGTATGTTGAACCAGCCTTGCTTCCCAGGGATGAAGCTGACTTGATCATGGCAGATAAGATTTTTGATGTGCTGCTGGATTCAGTTTACCAGTATTTTATTGAGGATTTTGGCATTGATGTTCATCAGGGATATTGGTCTGAAGTTTCTTTGTTGTGTCTCTGCCAGTTTTTGATATCAGGATGATGCTGGCTTCATAAAATGAGTTAGGGAGGAGTGCTTCCTTTTCACTTATTTGGAATGGTTTCAGAAGGAATGGTACCAGCTCCTCTGGTATAATTTGGCTGTAAATCCTTCTGGTCCTGGGCTTTTTTTGTTTGGTAGGCTATTTATCATTGCCTTAATTTCAGAACCCGTTAATTGGTCTATTCAAAGATTCGACTTCTTCCTGGTTTCGTCTTGAAAGGGTGTATGTGTCCAGGAATTTATCCATTTCTTCTAGATTTTCTAGTTTATTTGCATAGAGGTGTTTACAGTATTCTCTGATAGTAGTTGTATTTCTGTGGGGTCAGTGGAGATATCCCAGTTTTTTTTTATATATATATTGTATTGCACTTTAAGTTTTGGGGTACATGTGAAGAACATGCAGGATTGTTGCATAGGTACATACGTGGTAATGTGGTTTGCTGCCTTCCTCTCCATCACCTGTATCTGGCATTTCTCCCCATGTTATCCCTCCCCAACTCCCCAGCCCCTGGTGTCCCTCCCCTGTTTCCACACCCCCCCCAGACCTCAGTGTGTGATGCTCCCCTCCCTGTGTCCATGTGTTCTCCTTGTTCGACACCCACCTATGAGTGAGAACATGCGGTGTTTGATTTTCTGTTCTTGTGTCAGTTTGCTGAGAATGATGGTTTCCAGGTTCATCCATGTCCCTACAAAGGACATGAACTCATCGTTTTTGATGGCTGCATAGTATTCCATGTTGTATATATGCCACATTTTTCCTATCTGGTCTGTCATCGATGGTCATTTGGGTTGGTTCCAAGTCTTTGCTATTGTAAACAGTGCTGCAGTGAACATTCGTGTGCATGTGTCCTTATAATAGAATGATTTAGGAGAGAGATCCAAGATGGCCGATTACTAGCAGCTCAGGATTGTAGCTCCCAGTGAAAGCACAGAGAGCGAAAGGACGCCATGCTTTCAGACGAATTTTTCTTGCTCACGGACCAGGAGATTCCCAGTGGAGGAGCTCCACGGGTCGCCAGCGCGACTCTTGTAGCCAGTGCAGCAGTGTTGCCGGCACCTTGGTGCAGCAGTTCTTGGTGCAGAGTAAACGGGTCTGGGTCCCCTTCTGGTTGATGTTTGGAGCTCCAGGAAGGCAGAGTTGCCCATTCAGCTCATTGAAGAAGGGACTCAGGAGGGAAGCCAGACCGGAGATTCCCAGGCAGAAAAGCACCATGAATCTTAATGCCACTGTTTTAGCCGGTGCAGTGGGTTGCTCAGATTCCGGCGCTGGGAATCAATAAGTTGGACATCCACTCAGAGACCTAATTTGAAAGTCCGTAATTACAAAGATGACAAGTGGATAAATTTACAATGACGGGAAGAAACCAGCATGAAAAGGCTGAGAATACCCAAAATCAGAATGCCTCTCCCTCTACAGGGGATCACAGTTCCTTATCATCAGGGAAACAAGGCCTGATGGAGAACGAGTGCATTCCAATAACAGAATTAGGCTTCAGAAGGTGGATAATAAGAAACTTCTGTGAGTTAAAAGAACATGTTCTAGCCCAATGTAAAGAAACTAAGAACCTTGAAAAAAGGTTTGACAAAATCCTAACCAGAATAGACAATTTAGAGAGGAATATAAGTCAATTAATGGAACTGAAGAATACGAGAACTCCACGAAGTATGCACAGGTTTTAACAGTCGAATTGATCAAGCAGAAGAAAGGATATCAGAGGTCGAAGACCAACTTAATGAAATGAAACGAGAAGACAAAATTAGAGAAGAAAGAGTAAAAAGGAATGAGCAAAGTCTCCAAGAAATACGGGACTATGTGAAAAGACCTAATTTACATTTGATAGGTGTACCTGAATGTCATGAAGAGAATGAATCCAAGCTGGAAAATATTCTTCAGGATATTATTCAGGAAAACTTTCCTAACCTAGTAGGGCAGGACAATACTCAACTCCAGGTAATCCAGAGAACACCACAAAGATATTCCTCAAGTAGAGCAACCCCAAGACACATAATCATTAGATTCACCAGGGTTGAAATAAAGGAAAAACTTCTAAGGGCAGCTAGAGAGAAAGGTCAGGTTACCCATAAAGGGAAGCCTATCAGCTCACAGCAGATCTCTTAGCAGAAACCCTACAAACTAGAACAGAGTGGGGGTCAATATTCAAAGAAAAGAATTTTCAACCCAGAATCTCATATCCAGCCAAGCTAAGCTTCATAAATGAAGGAAAAATAAAATTTTTCACGAACAGGCAAGCACTCAGAGATTTCATCACCACCAGGCCTGCTTTACAAGAGCTTCTGAAAGAAGCATGACACACAGAAAGGAACAACCAGTATCAGTCATCCCAAAAACTTACCAAAAGGTAAAGAGTATCTCCATAATGAAGAATCTATATCAACTAATGGGCAAAATAGCCAGATAGCCTTAAGTGACAATATTAAACTCACAAATAGCAGTATTAATCCTAAATTTAAATGGATTAAATGCCCCAATCAAAGACACAGACAGGCAAATGGAATAAAAAGTCAAAACCTATCGATACGCTGTATCCAGATCCATCTCATAAGCAAGGACACACAAAGATTCAAAATAAATGTTTGGAGGAAGACTCACCAATCAAATGGAGAACAAAAAAAAAAACAGGAGTTGAAACTTTCATCTCTAACAAAATAGACTTTAATAGTAATAAAGACTAAAAGAAACAAAGAAGGACATTACATAATGGTAAAAGGATCAATGCAACAACAGCAGTCAAAGATCATAAATATATATGCACCCAATATAGGAGCACCCAGATACATAAGACAAGTTCTTTTTTTTTTTTTTTTTTATTGCATTTTAGGTTTTGGGGTACATGTGAAAAACATGCAAAGTTGTTGCATAGGTGCATTCATGGCAGTGTGATTTGCTGCCTCCCTCCCCCTCACCCATATCTGGCATTTCTCCCCATGCTATCCCTCCCCAACTCCCCCTCCCGCTGTCTCCCCCACTCCCCCGCAACAGACCCCCGTGTATAGTGCTCCCCTCCCTGTGTCCATGTGTTCTCCTTGTTCAACACCCTCCTATGAGTGAGAACATGTGGTGTTTGGTTTTGTGTTCTTGTGTCAGTTTGCTGAGAATGATGGTTTCCAGGTTCATCCATGTCCCTACAAAGGACGCGAACTCCTCATTTTTAATGGCTGCATAATATTCCATGGTGTATATGTGCCACATTTTTCCTGTCCAGTCTATCATCGATGGGCATTTGGGTTGGTTCCAGGTCTTTGCTATTGTAAACTGTGCTGCAATGAACATTCGTGTGCATGTGTCCTTATAGTAGAATGATTTATAATCCTTTGGATATATGCCCAGTAATGGGATTGCTGGGTCAAATGGAATTTCTATTTCTAGATCCTTGAGGAATCGCCACGCTGTTTTCCACAGTGGTTGAACTAATTTACACTCCCACCAACAGTGTAAAAGTGTTCCTATTTCTCCACATCCTCTCCAGACTTATAAAGAGACTTGGACTCCCGCACAATAATAGCAGGAGACTTTGACACCACATTGTTAATATTCGATGGATCAATGACATAGAAAATTAACAGGGACATCTATGATTAGAACTCAGAACTGGAACAAGTAAACTCAGTGAATATTTATAGAATTCTTCACCCCAGATCCACAGAACATACATTTTTCTCAGTATCATATTACACCTATTTTGAAAGTGACCACATAATTGGAAGTAAATCACTCTTCAGCATTTGCATAGCATTTCACAGACTTAAATGAAATATTGGTTAGCTGTTTGTTTGTTATTTTCTTCCCTTATTCCTTCCTGTCTCTGCTGTTAAGCACAATAATTGGCATAAAAGAGGTTTTTAATACCTATTTTTAGATTGCATTCCAGCCTGGGCAATAGAGCAAGACTCCTGTTCTCTCTCCCCCTTTCTCTTTCTCTTTCTTTCTTTCTTTCTTTCAAAAAAAAAAAGTCTCACTGTGTTTCTCTCTGTTGCTGTTTCTCCCTCCTCTCTCTGTCTTTCTCACCCACCCACCCTTTATCCCCCTTATTCTGTGTTATTTCTCTCTTTTAGTTTTCCTTCCTTCCTTATTATTCTTCCTTTGGCTCTTCTGTCCCACTCATTAAAAAAAAAAAAAAAAGAATAGAATGATAGTTACCAGAATATGGGAAGGGTGAGAGGTAAAGAAACTTTGGTGAATGGGCACAAACATACGTTTAGATAGAATAGTAAGTTCTAATATTCGATAGCACACTAGGGTGACTATAGTTAACAATAATGTATATTTCACAATAGCAAGAAGAGATTCGAAATGCTCCTAACAAATGTGAGGTGATGGATATCCTACGTAACCTGCCTTGATAATTATGCATTTTATGCATGTATCAAAATATCACATATACCCCATATACATGCACAATTACTATGTATCAATTGATCATTCAATACATTCCTTTAAAAATCCAACTATGTACGAAAGACATACTTCAGAATGAAAAATACAAACAAATGAAAAGTATAATAATGGGAAAATAAATTATTTAAAAAACAGAGTAGCTAGCAGATGGATGGGGCAAAATAAACTATAAACCAAAAACTTTTAGATATAAAGTAGAACTTTTTATTGTAATAAGTTAATTAATTAATAATGTTAACATTAATTAACACACACACACAAAAAAAAAAGTAGAATGATTTATAATCCTTTGGATATATACCCAGTAATGGGATTGCTGGGTCAAATGCAATTTCTATTTCTAGGTCCTTGAGGAATCACCACACTGTCTTCCACAATGGTTGAACTAATTTACACTCCCACCAACATTGTAAAAGTGTTTCTATTTCTCCACATCCTGTCCAGCATCTGTTGTCTCCAGATTTTTTTAATGATCACCATTCTAACTGGTGTGAGATGATAGCTCAATTTTTGATTTGCATTTCTCTAATGACCAGTGATGATGAGCATTTTTTCATATGTTTGTTGGCCTCATATATGTCTTCTTTGGTATAGCGTCTGTTCATATCCTTCGCCCACTTTTGAATGGGCTTTTTTCTTGTAAATCTGTTTTAGTTCTTTGTAGATTCTGGATATTAGCCCTTTGTCAGATGGGTAGATTGCAAAAAATTTTTCCTTTTCTCTTGGTTGCTAATTCATTCTAATGATTGTTTCTTTTGCTGTGCAGAAGCTCTGGAGTTCAAATAGGTCCCATTTGTCTATTTTGGCTTTTGTTGCCAATGCTTTTGGTGTCTTAGTCATGAAGTCCTTGCCTATGCCTATGTCCTGAATGGTTTTGCATAGGTTTTCTTCTAGGGTTTTTATGGTGGTAGGTCTTTTGTTTAAGTCTTTAATCCACCTGGAGTTAATTTTAGTATAAGGTGTCAGGAAGGGGTCCAGTTTCTGCTTTCTGTATGTGGCTGGCCAGTTTTCCCAACACCATTTATTAAACAGGAAATACTTTCCCCATTGCTTGTTTTTGTCAGGTTTGTCAAAGATCAGATGGTTGTAGATGTGTTGTGTTGCCTCCAAGGCCTCCATTCTGTTCCATGGGTCTATATCTCTATTTTGGTACCAGTACCATGCTGTTTTGATTATGGTATAGTTTGAAGTCAGGTAGTGTGATGCCTCCAGCTTTGTTCTTTTTCCTTAGAATTGACTTGGCTATGTGGGCTCTCTTTTGGTTCCATATGAAGTTTAAGGTGGTTTTCTCCAGCTCTCTGAAGAAGGTCATTGGTAGCTTGATAAGGATAGCATTGAATCTCTAAATTACTTTGGGCAGTATGGCCATTTTCACGATATTGATTCTTCCTAACCATGAGCATGGAATGTTTATCCATCTGTTTGTGTCCTCTCTTATTTCGTTGAGCAATGGTTTGTAGTTCTCCTTGAAGAGGTCCTTTACGTTCCTTGTTAGTTGTATTCCTAGGTGTTTTATTCTCTTTGTAGCAGTTGTGAATGGCAGTTCGTTCTTGATTTGGCTCTCTTTAAGTCTGATACTGGTGTATAGGAATGCTTGAGATTTTTGCACATTGATTTTGTATCCTGAGACTTTGCTGAAGTTGCTTATCAGTTTGAGGAGATTTTGGGCTGAGACAATGGAGTCTTCTAAATATACAATCATGTCATCTGCAAATAGAGACAATTTGATGTCTTCTTTTCCTAACTGAATAACTTTATTTCTTTTTGCCTGATTTCTTTTGCCTGATTGCTCTGGCTAGAACTTCCAATAGTGTATTGAATAGGAGTGGTGAGAGACGGCATCCTTGTCTTGTGCCAGATTTCAAAGGGAATGTGTCCAGTTTTTGCCCATTCAGTATGATGCTGGCTGTGGTTTTGTCATAAATAGCTTTTATTATTTTGAGATACGTTCCATGAATACCTAGATTATTGAGAGTTTTTAGCATAAAGGGCTGTTGAATTTTGTCAAAGGCCTTCTCTACATCTATCGAGATAATCATGTGGCTTTTGTCTTTGGTTCTGTTTATGTGGTGAATTACGTTTATAGACTTGCGTATGTTGAACCAGCCTTGCATTCCCAGGATGAAGCCTACTTGATTGTGATGGATAAGCTTTTTGATAGGCTGTTGCAATGGGTTTGCCAGTATTTTACTGAAAATTTTTGCATCTATGTTCATCATGGATATTGGTCTGAAGTTTTCTTTTCTTATTGAGCCCTGTATCATTTTTTATTGTGTCTATTTGATTATTCATTCAGTATGCTTATAGTTATTAATTAGCAATAAAAGTACCTCATCTATTAAATAAAGGGATTAGTACACTTTTCTGTATAAGTTCCTCATGTATAAAGTATGTCTAATAAAACTACCTGTCTTAAGGTTGTTGAGAAGATTAAATGATTTAAGACAAAGAAAGCACTCAAAAAATGTCAGGTATGGTTATATCCCACAAGTATATTTTGCCATAAGTCTGTTGTGATTCATTGTTTATATTTTTGTACCATTAAACAATGTTTACCTTTAACTTGTACAATTAAATTTCTAAATGGCTTGAATGAATATTAAAGAAAGACCGAATTGTTACTATGGATTTTGAGTGATGTGTTCATAGTCATATTGAATATTAGGTTTAATTTCAGTCTTGAAAGCATACTTTTAAATGGGAGCAAGAAAAAAAAGCAATGATCTGATTTTTAAAATGACATCAGTGTGTTAGTGAGTGTGTGAACAGAACATTCTCTGTTCCTCACCCTTTTGGAGTCTTGCATAAGTATCATCTGCTGCTGAGTTAAGAGTTAATTGACACCATATCTTGCTTGGTCAATCTGCAGTTAAAGTTATAAAGCAGGAAAATAAGATAAACCTAACCCAGATCTCCACGTGGCCTGGAATTACCTATGGTTTATTATATAGCACAAAATTATGAATAAATATGTAAATACTTATTACATTCGACTTTTTCAAGAATCATTGAATATCTAGATTCTTCTTAATGGGGAAAGGGACCCTATTGGAATTCTTTTTCTTTAAAATTTATAACCACTGAAAATTGGATAGACCACCTCACAATAAAGAGTCCTCCCCATCAGAGAAGCATTGGTGTTGAAGTAACCCATCCTTTAGGAGTATGACCATTTCTACATCTGGCTAGAAGTTGAACAATACAACTTCTTGATTTTTTTTCCAATTCTAACATTTCACAAAATTAAAGAAATTGAGAACCTATTCAAGGTATTGTTTTTGTTTTTACATTGACACTTTATTTTCTCTTTGACATGAGTTACCAAAGCATAAAGTTTTGAATCATAGGCAGTTTTCTGACATAATTCAGGAGGAATAATTTCAGCTATTTATAATGTCTATAAAGTACTTTTAATATTTATCCAGAGTATTTGACAATGCGGTTGTTGTAATTTATCCCTCTAAAAAAAGTAGAATAAGTATCAAAAACCAGATGGAATTGGATGATTTTGTGAAATAACCATACAATATAAATTGTATTTGAAAAACAAATTTGGCATTGGTCATCTTGATACTGAGAAAGACAAGAAGCTTTTTATCTGGGGAACGTGAGCTCTTTTAAATTGTCAGACCCAGTGGGGCATTAAAATGTGAAAGTAGTCATGTCTCATTCCCTTTCTCGAGCTAAGTAATCTGCCTGCTGTATGGATTTTATACGAAGTAGCCATAAATTATCCTAACAATGCCGGATGATGGGCACCATAACTTATACCCTACAGTTCAACAATGTGGAGCCAATTACTAATCACTTATTTCTGTACACCAGTGAGAATTCCAGACAAACAATTTTTATAATTGCCCCCTCTCCTAATTTGTCCTGTTTTCTTTAAAAAACATGAGCCTCTCCTTTCTTCTCTGGAGCACTTCTCAGCATTTCCCAGCCTGCAGTCCTCAACCTTGACCCAGATAAACTCGCTATATTAATTTTGCTCACTTTATTTCTTTAGGTCAATGATACTTAACATTACTTCTTGTGCCAACCTTTCTCCTACCCACCTTCTGTCAAAGTAAAAAATGTTGGTATACTAATGTAATGAAAAAAAAAAAAAACAAAATCTGAAACACCGACGGAGAACAGAACGGATACCTTATCTCTGAAATGTCTCATTATACTGCTTCTCTTTATTTGATTTCAGTTTTTTAAGCCCATCTCTGCCAGTGCTGTCTTAGGAGCCAGGGGGGCAATGTTTCTTCTTTGCTTTTTTTTTTTTTTTTTTAGGTCTTTTGTTTCTTTAACGTTTATGATAGTTTTTCTAATTTTCTTTTTGTGCTGGTTTGAACCATCAAGAACTAATTTAACTTGCTTCTGAAATTGATTCGATGCAACTCATTTTCATTGTTAGCACCCAAAAATAGTTACCTCTTCACTTTGTACCTTGAACCTTGCAAGACCCCCGAGCCCTCAAAGTATCAAATTTAGTCTCAATTTAAATATGAGGCTGCTGATACTTCCCATATGGGAAACTTTCAGTACATGTTAGTTCCCTTTCTCTTCCTGCTCTTCAGCATTGTTGGTGATGTGTTTGCTGGGCTACTCCTTCCCTTTTAACCCTCAATGGTATGCAGGATTTGTTGTGGGAATAGGGAAGGGAAATACCATTGTCTCCAGACCTACACTATTTTTGTATTAAGGCTCCCAGGGGTCTTTGCTTCCTCTTGAGTCTCTCCCAACTTAATTTCTTGAGTTCAGGTCACTTGAGGGATGTTGTCAGGACATTCAGCAATCTACAAAAAGACCCAAGTCCCGATTTCCATTACACCCTGCCCACCATGTGTCCCAGTTGTTTTCGTTTCTTTTCTGCATGACTTCACCAGGAAGCTGTCCTGGTTGATGCTAAATGAGAGGTGAGGCGGAGACAAAGGGAATTCCTCTGGCTTCCTCTTCATTCATATTTCACAGGTAGTGGTTCTTCCAAAGGCCTTGGTGGCCAGAATGAGGTGTGGCCTTGGTCTGCTGCTGAACTGGTAGAGGATTGACACTTTACTATGACTAGCAGCTCTAGAGAAAAACAGAACATCTGATTCCAGTAGTGGTTAAGACTTGGTGTGTCTCTTAGATCCCACTTGAAGTTACTGTCTTACAAAGTAACATTTTTTTCTGGCAGTACTAGGGCTGATGAGGATAGAAGGAAGAACACTAGGACCTTTGGAACTTTTCCCTGTGCCTCTGTTTTTTCTCTTATCAGTAAAATAAGAATGTTGGTGCATTCCTAGGGTCCCTTTTAGTTCAAACATATCACATTTCTAAATTTTAAACCATCTAGTAGTGTCATCTCTGTCTGATGTGCATGGTATGTATATTGGAAATTATCCCAGTATGTAAGCCTGATACATATGGGGAAACTTACAGCCCTACCTGCGGAGCTGGATATGTTCATTTATGAGTGGTGGTTGGCATTGTAATTAGAAAACTTTGTACCAACATTATAACTTACTGCAAGATTTGTGAATGTTATTGAAAGCATGACTATATATCCTGAGGGTGAAGCCAGTTAACTAAACCTGAGTTAACATGCATTGCCAAAGAGTGAAGATCATAGACGTTGTGGTAAATGACTTGAAAGATCCTTTGCTTCACTTTGTCAAAAGAATCAAATTGTATTGAAATAGCACTCCGTGTCATATAATTCTGAATTCTATCTAAATTGGCCCTTCCTTCTTTTGCAGGAGCTATTGCGACAATCTTGGTTACCATCCATTAAGTGCTGCTGATTTTGGAAAGATCATGAAAAACGTCTTTCCAAATATGAAGGCACGTCGTTTGGGCACAAGAGGCAAATCTAAATATCCTTTACCAGAATGGTTTTAGTAACATCTCTTATGTTCTCACTTGTTATAAGAACATCTGTTGTAAACTGGCAACTTTATTTAGAAAAAAATTAACAAATAAAAGTAACCCAAAAGCATTTAGTAGAATTGCAAATGTAACTTTCACAGGTATTTATCACACTGTGAGAGAAATAGCAAATAATGGTTTATTCATATATTAAGATTATGATTGACTTTACCTTACTCTATCAATGTAAAGTGTTATTAATGGTCTGATCTCCTTTGTTTTAACAGTAAGAAGTTTTGAGGCCTGCCATATGTTCAGCAATTATATGAATAAAAGTTGAGAAAGATGCTAGCTTATGTTCTTTTCTTCTTTCAGTTTAGAAACATATGGGATCTCCTTAGCCAAAAAAAAAAAAAAAAAGAATCAAAAAATTTTCTCATGGAACTGTAACAGAAACACTAATCTTTCAGTACAAATATTTTTCAGCCATCCATTTAAAGCCTGTATTAAAATTACAGCCAGAGTATAGAAAAGGTCCTTCTTGTGATGGAGGAATACTTAGGAGCAAACAGAAGTAAGGAAATTAAAATTAAGAATTCATTATAGTTCTTTCTTCTCTTAGAATAAGATTGTAAAATAGAGAGTCTCTGTATCATATTAGATTACATTCATTTTCTCCTTCCGTAGCTCTTCTTTTTTTTCAGAGCATAAAATTAACCACTATGGAGGAGATGAGAAGAAGGGGAAGGGAAGAAACTTATTTTTCTAAAATGGTTCCAGGTGTTCTCTAACCACTTGTTGCATGACCTATTCTTGCTTCCCAAATGCAAACAGAAATGTTTTGATGTGTCTTTGGCATGTTATAGGCGATAATCCTGTATGTTTCAGTGGAAAAAGAGAAACGAAAAGGTTAAAGCCCTTGTGACACTCTTAAGAGTTGTTTTTGTCCCAGTGCCCTGGGCTAAAGTTTCCCTTCCCTGTGCCAGGTTTCCATCTGGCTATTCCTTTCCTTCTGACCTGTTTGTTACTGGTGGCTGGCACAGCATATTAGGAACATTTATTCATAAAATTTATAACAGATGAGAATCCTTTCATTTAAGACAGTAGTATTTAACATTCTGAAAGGGTATTTCAGTTTCAAAAGAGTACAGGTGTCCCAAGTTTTTAATATTAAGGTTATTCTTACTGAAGAATTCAGAAAGTAGATGTTATCTCATGTTGATTTTATTCTCATTTCATATATGGTTAATTCTAAAGTGCTATCTGTATAAGAAATTCATTTAATTTCAGATATTTAGACCTTAACTGTTTGTTACATATTGCTACAGTGGACTAAGAAAAAAAGCTTTTGTTCATATGCCAACACTGCCCAACCTTGACTTTCACAAAACTGGAGATGGGGTAAGAATTCAGCCTTTTCTTTTTAATAAGTAAAACTGTACCTTTATATCAACATTGAAATGTATCCTGCAAAGTCTCATTTGGTTAAGACCAGGGACTGTGCCTTTTAAAATTTAAATAAGAAAAAAAAAAAATATATATATATATATATATATATATCCCATAGTGGCTGAAACATCAACATGAAATTTGGGGGAACAAAGTTTCGAAGTTACCGATTTCTCTTATTTCCTTAATATATTTTGGACTGCGTGTGTGTGAGAGAGAGTGTGTGTATATTGTAGTAAAGAGGAAAAAGTCAGTCATAGTGTAATATGTTTTATAGGAATTTTTTAGAAAAAATATATGGCTATTGGCATAGTTTTATTTCTGTTAGGAAGATTCAAAATATCTATCAGTCTTCATGTATGTTCAAAAACCATTTAAAATGTTATATTCGCAAGGCTGCTGACTGCTGTGCCCTAGTGGGTATGAATCTCTTATTTGCAAAGCTCCTATATGTCTGCCGGTGGGTCAGTTCATACTACTTTAACCCATGGATTTACATTGTGTCTTCTAATTAAGAATACCCATCTTCAACGTGCTTCAATTTAATTTCTCTGGTATTTTACAAGTTAACTTTTCCTTTTTTCTTTGCTTAGTTGGAAGGAGCCGAACCTTCTGGGCAGCTTCAAAATATAGATGAAGAAGTTATCTCTTCTGCTTGCCGTCTTGTGTGTGAGTGGGCCCAGAAAGTGTTAAGCCAACCATTTGACAACATCTTGGAATTAGCTCGCTTCCTTGTAAAAAGTCACTATATAGGCACCAAGTCAATGGCAGCTCTAACTGTAATGGCAGCAGCACCAGCAGGTACGACATTATTGTAAACAAGCTAACAATGGACAGAGGTATTGTTGTATTTAGAACTGGTAGCAGAAGAAGAGTTAGATCAAAGAACTTCATCTTTTAGTACTTCTATGAGTTCATTCTTACTCCACTTAACACTAAATTCAGGTGGGTTTGTTGAGCCAACGAAATAATAATCCTTTCATCATAACAGAGCTTAATGCTATGTTACTGTATTATGCTTTGCTGGCATATGAAACTGTAGATTCTCCAGATGATATGTTATTAATATTTCTATTTTTACATTTATAGGATGTGTTTATGTGTACTTTTATTTGTACATACATGTATATGTGTATCTAAGTTAATAAAATATTAGAGTAAAATAAGATTCAATTTTAAAATTACTTGTTCAGTTCCTATTCCAGAAATTAATGCTTATAAGTAAAATCTTTTTTAGACACTGTGACAGGTAACTTGGTCTCAAAAAAAAAAAAAAAAAACTGTAAGAAGCCTTACTATAAAATAACAAGAGTGATATTTTTTAATATGTATTCATATGACTATTTTTATTCAAAGAGGAATTTTTGGAATCAACAGTTTTGGGATTGACAGTCTTGATAGAATGATTTCTTCCTAAATTAATAGTTTTGTAAAATATCAGTTCTGATGAATATTTTAAAATATCTTATTTCAGTTACACCTTAAAAACCTAGAGTGAATAAATTATCATTCTAGAAAATTGTGATTTCTATTAAAAATAGAGTGATACAGTGATCTGAGACTTATTTTTTTCAAGGACAGTCCTTCTAAGTGTTAATTCTAAATATTTTTAAACCTACAATAGATTTATCCTGGCCAGAACTGTAGTCACTTAATTAACTTCACTTCTTTTTTTAGTATTTTTTACACATTAATAATGACTCCATTTTCTTCTAGTTTACATTTAGTTTGTGGTAGGGGGGTGTGTATAACCTCTCATTTTGTGATCAATTGAAGATCCATTTCAGAAAAAAAAAATGTGTTATATAGTTTTTCCTGTCTACATGTAAACTATGACCTAAATCTGCTTATTCATTATACTGACGAGCAGGAGAATGCTTGACCAGCCTTATCGAGCTAAACAGCTCATATATGTTACCTCATTTAATTCCCCCAGCAGTCCTGTGAGATAGGTGATATTTATTCCCAATTTATAGACTTGGGGAAGTCAATAAACTAATCAATGGGCATATAAGTAGTGGAGCCAGGATTTGAATCCTAAGTTGTCTGTCTCCAAAGCCCAGGTTCACTCAATTGTATCATAATGTCATATAGTAGAATGAGCTTGAAAAGGAGTGAACCCTTCAATTTGCTCTGTTCTCTCCTACCCCAGCCAACACCTAGAAGAGCACTTCAACAGATGGAGGGAGGATTTAGGAGGTATCATGGGGAACAGAAACATCTCTTCCCTATTTCTCACAATATTCACAAAGTCTAACTGAGGAAAATGTTGAATGCATTGGATGAATTAATTTTTAAGGTATAAGTGTAAATAAAGGTGTAAGTTTTTTAACAAAAGTACTAAAAGTTACATATATAAAGAACAGGGGTTTTTTTCCCTTTTTGAAAGCAATCAGCCTGAGAGGATAAACACTTTACCAACGTATCATTACTCAAAACATTTTTAGAATGTCTCTTAAAATTTTAATCTCAGCCCTTACTACATTTTTCAAAAAGACCTTTGATAGTAAACTAATTTCCATCCTTTGAAGGTGAATTTGGTTTTTTATAGTCTCCATATTAAGAACAGGTTGTGTTACAAATGTCCTTTTGTAAGTCAGCTGCTTGGAACTCATTCCTGTCTAAAAACCCTGGCAAGAAGGATAAGACAGCCAAGCTGTGAGCCATTGGCAGAGGCTCTCTGGGGTGCAGGTGCTGAGAAGCCAGAACTGAGGCTGGGGGCCCGGAAGGGGCAAAACAATTGGAGTTGGATTTGAGAGGAAAAATCGTGATTTTTTTAAAAGGGGTTAGGGGTTCAGTAGATCAAGTTATAGCCTCTTAGTTCTCTATTTCTTGCTCCCCACATCAAGTTGTTGTTGTTAACCAGAATGATGAAAAGCAGAAACTGGGATTGGGAAAAGAAGGGGCAAGGTGTACCAGCAGTTTAGTTGTTCCTCCCCTTTCTTGTTACTATAAAATAACAAGAGTAGTCATTGTTTTTACTACCCACAACTTACTTTCTAATGATCTCAGTGCCACACTCTAAATCTGAAAAGAGCTTTCTAAAATTTTTATAGAATTTTTCTTAAAATTTATAATTTCCTTATTTTGTCGACTTTTTTTCAATGTTTATCTTACTACTGTTTTAAAGGTTTTCTCAGTGACACTTTTTGGGAATATCTTAACCTTAGTCTTATTCAGAAATTCTGCTTCTTAATTTCTTCTAGATCATACTGGAATAACTGTATAGTAACAATAAAATAATAGTGCCTATTTCCATGAATTTCTGGTAGGATTAAAAACTTGTTCTCTCCATACAATTTTTTTCCAAGATGTGGAGTGGCTTCAGCAAATATTTATTGAATTATTGAATGCCCATCATGGGCTAAATATTAAAATCATGAAAATGCATGAACTTCTTTCTGATTAGAAATGGGGGGAGGGAAATTTACTGACCTTTGAGTAAAAGTAAAAATGCTGTGTTGGCATTTATCTTAGCTTCTTCACATTTATGACATAGCTACTGATTTTTAAATCCTGTTGTTGTTGATTTAACTGAAACTGTCACCTTAGTTGAACCATATTGTAAAATGACAAGGCTATATTGACAATTGTTTATAAATTCAAAGTCTAATACTTGATGCTTTATAAAGAAATTGAGTTAAAATTTGCTGTTTTTGTTGCTTTGTCCAGTAGATGGCTACATTTTCAAAGAAATTCAAAGGAACCTGCATTCTATAAAAGAGAGTATTTATTTTAGCTTTCCTTTCTGTTTATTTTCAGGAATTAAAGGAATTACCCAGCCTTCTGCTTTTATACCTACAGCTGAAAGTAATTCCTTTCAGCCTCAGGTGAAGACTTTGCCATCTCCAATTGATGCTAAACAGCAGTTGCAACGGAAAATCCAAAAGAAGCAGCAAGAGCAGAAACTACAATCCCCTTTGCCAGGAGAATCCTCAGCAAAAAAATCAGAAAGTGCTACAAGCAATGGAGTGACTAGTATTCCTAATGGAAATCCTTCAATCCTTTCTCCTCAACCTATTGGTATCGTTGTGGCAGCTGTTCCTAGTCCCATTCCGGTAATATAATTAAATAGTATTTGGCCTTATTGGGATGGTGGGTAATCAATTGTTTACTTAAAAGTGGCAGATGAGGGACTCCATGTTTGGATCACCTTCCATGAACACTCCCTTCGTGGAAGCTGTTTTTCTGTCTCCTGGATTTCCCCTCTGGGGTCCCCTTCCACACTCTCTTGGAAGCCTGTCTTCTCCTCCTAAACTCCATCTCTCTCTATTCCCTTCCACTCTGTGGAAGCTGCTTTCCTCTCCTGGATTCCGTCTTTCTGGATTCTCTCACTCAGTGTGAGAGTTAGCTATTTCTCTCTCCTTCTCCTGTTTCTCTCCCTAAATAAATGACTTTCTACAAACAAACAAAAAAAAAAGTGGCAGATGAAAAGAAGGCAAGTATAGGTTTAGCTGCAGACTGGTTTTGTGACCACAAGCAGCTTCCCCTTCAGTTGGTTCTCTCTTATTCAAGATGTATGCTGTTGATTACAAACTGAGCTATGAAACATTATTGAAAATATTAAGATCCAAGACATGCAAAGTATGCACATAACCACTCAGAGCTTTATGTAAGAGTGAGTCATTTTCTCATTTTCAGAGTTGTTTCATCCCTGGCCAGGCCAAGATAATTTTTTTTTTTTTTTTTCTTTTTAGACAGAGCCTGCTCTGTCACCCAGGCTGGAGTGCAGTATTGCAGTCTTGGCTCACTGCAGCCTCTACCTCCTGGGTTCAAACCATTCTTCTGCCTTAGCCTCCCAAGTAACTGGGATTGCAGGCACCTGCCACCACACCTAGCTAATTTTTGTATTTTATATTTTTAGTTGGCCAGGCTGGTCCTGAACTCATGACCTCAAGTGATCCACCCACCTTGGCCTTCCAAAGTGCTGGGATTACAAGGGTGAGCTACTGCATCCAGCCAAGCCAAGATAATTTAATTGCAAACTTTTTTTTAAATTTAAACGCTTTTCTTTTTAACATTCAGATGGGGCAAAATTATAATATGTACTGATAACATTTAAATGTAGGCCTATCTGTGGCTTGCCAGATACAGAACTAGAACCTTGGCCAAGTTCTTTAGCTAGCTAGTTTGTTTCCTTATCTACAAATAGAGGTTAATAGTCTTCTTTCCTATCTCACACAACTGAGGTTATGATGAAGGGACTTTTAAAATGAGAGTACATCATGCCATAGTAAGTTGGTACTTTATGTTATTATTGATAATAATATTTAAGAGATATTTTATCTTGTTTTTCTTTTTCCTATTATCATCATCATCATGTCATTAAAACATGAAATACCTGGTAACCGCACTATTCACTGTAGGGCAAACTGGGGTACATACTGCTTTTATCTTATATTCAGTGGTTTAGTAACAGACGTTTAAGGTAGACACATTTTAAGACAGTTTCCCCTCAGTGAGCCATTTTTGCATAGATTCTGGTAGGTAACCTTTATAGTTGTATGTTTTTCAAGATTTTATGTCTTCTTCCTATAACCCCCTTAAATCATCGTTTCAGCAAATATTCATCACACTTGTGAAGCTTTTCATTTTGTTAGCTGAAAAGTGACTTAATATTCTTTTTTTTTTTTTTTTTAGACAGAGTCTTGCTTTGTCACCCAGGCTGGAATGCAGTGGTGCAATCTTGGCTCACTGCAACCTCCGCCTCCCAGGTTCAAGCAATTCTCCTGTCTCAGCCTCCTGAATAGCTAGGATTACAGGCGCCTGATACCACGCCCAGCTAATTTTTGTATTTTTAGTACAGATGGGGTTTTGCCATGTTGGCCAGGGTGGTCTTGAGCTCCTGACCTCAGGTGATCCAACCACCTCAGCCTCCCAAAGTGATAGGATTATAGGTGTGAGCCACCATGCCCAGTCTCTTCTTACCTATTTTTTATTTACAATGCATTATGGTTGCATTTGTTATATTTGTGTGTCTGGTTGTGTAGAACCTGGTCTAGAAGGACTCTCTTCTAACATAGGAACTTTTTTCTTTTTAATATTAACATTTAATGAATGCCTTGAAAGTATATAAAGATACATGAATTTACTATTTATAACCTAGACCTGTTAAATCTGACTTTTTGCTGTCTTTTAACAGGTCCAGCGGACTAGGCAATTGGTAACTTCACCGAGTCCAATGAGTTCTTCTGATGGCAAAGTTCTTCCTCTCAACGTACAGGTGGTCACTCAGCACATGCAGTCTGTGAAGCAGGCACCAAAGACTCCCCAGAATGTTCCAGCCAGTCCTGGTGGAGATCGTTCTGCCCGGCACCGTTACCCTCAGATCTTACCCAAACCAGCCAACACCAGTGCACTCACCATTCGCTCTCCAACTACTGTCCTCTTTACTAGTAGTCCCATCAAAACTGCTGTTGTACCCGCTTCACACGTGAGTTCTCTAAATGTGGTGAAAATGACAACAATATCCCTCACACCCAGCAACAGTAACACCCCTCTTAAACATTCTGCCTCAGGCAGCAGTGCTACAGGAACAACTGAAGAATCAAGGAGTATTCCACAGATCAAGAATGGTTCTGTTGTATCACTTCAGTCTCCTGGGTCCAGGACCAGCAGTGCGGGGGGAACATCTGCTGTGGAAGTCAAAGTGGAACCTGAAACATCATCAGATGAGCATCCTGTACAGTGCCAAGAGAACTCTGATGGGGCTAAAGCTCCCCAAACACCTAGTGCCCTTTTGGGACAGAAAAGTAATACAGATGGAGCACTGCAGAAACCTTCCAATGAAGGTGTCATTGAAATAAAAGCAACTAAGGTCTGTGACCAGAGGACCAAATGTAAAAGTCGCTGTAATGAAATTCTGCCAGGCACATCAACAGGCAATAATCAAAGCACTGTCACTCTATCAGTTGCTTCTCAGAACTTAACTTTCACCAGCACCAGCTCACCATCTAATGGTGACTCAATCAATAAAGACCCTAAATTATGCACTAAAAGCCCAAGAAAACGACTGTCTTCTACATTGCAAGAGACCCAGGTGCCTCCTGTAAAGAAACCAATTGTGGAACAGCATTCAGCAGCTACCATAGAAGGGCAGAAACAAGGCAATGTTAAGAAGGACCAAAAGGTTCCACATTCAGGGAAAACAGAAGGTTCAACAGCAGGTGCTCAGATTCCTAGCAAGGTATCAGTAAATGTCAGTTCACACATAGGAGCGAATCAACCCTTGAATTCTCCTGCCCTTGTTATCAATGATTCAGCTTTGGAACAGCCAACAACTCCATCATCATCTCCAGATATAAAAGTAAAACTTGAAGGAAGTGTCTTTCTCTTAGACAGTGATTCAAAGTCAGTTGGCAGCTTTAATCCAAATGGATGGCAACAAATCACTAAGGATTCTGAGTTTATATCTGCCAGTTGTGAACAACAGCAAGATATCAGTGTTATGACAATTCCTGAGCACTCTGATATCAATGACTTAGAAAAATCTGTTTGGGAATTAGAAGGAATGCCACAGGACACATATAGCCAGCAGCTACATACCCAGATACAAGAATCTTCTTTGAATCAAATACAAGCACATTCTTCAGATCAGTTACCTCTGCAATCTGAACTGAAGGAGTTTGAGCCTTCTGTTTCCCAGACAAATGAAAGCTACTTTCCTTTTGATGATGAACTTACACAAGATAGTATTGTGGAAGAGCTGGTGCTTATGGAGCAGCAGATGTCAATGAACAATTCGCATTCCTATGGCAACTGTTTGGGAATGACCCTTCAGAGTCAGTCAGTAACTCCAGGAGCTCCAATGCCATCTCACACCTCCAGCACCCACTTCTATCATCCAATCCATAGCAATGGCACTCCAATCCACACACCTACACCCACACCCACACCCACTCCTACTCCAACCCCAACCCCCACCCCAACATCTGAAATGATTGCTGGATCTCAGAGTCTATCACGGGAGAGCCCTTGCTCCAGGCTAGCCCAGACTACACCTGTGGATAGTGCTTTAGGAAGTAGCCGACATACACCCATTGGTACTCCACATTCTAACTGCAGCAGTAGTGTCCCTCCCAGCCCTGTTGAATGCAGGAATCCATTTGCATTCACTCCAATAAACTCCAGTATGGCATATCATGATGCCAGCATTGTGTCAAGTAGTCCTGTGAAACCGATGCAAAGACCCATGGCCACACACCCTGACAAAACAAAGCTTGAATGGATGAATAATGGGTATAGTGGGGTTGGTAATTCATCAGTTTCTGGCCATGGCATTCTTCCAAGCTATCAGGAACTAGTGGAAGACCGTTTCAGGAAACCTCATGCTTTTGCTGTGCCTGGACAGTCTTATCAGTCTCAATCCAGACATCATGACACCCATTTTGGTCGTTTGACTCCTGTCTCTCCTGTGCAGCATCAAGGTGCCACTGTAAATAACACCAACAAACAGGAGGGTTTTGCAGTCCCTGCCCCTCTTGATAATAAAGGAACTAATTCATCTACCAGCAGCAACTTCAGATGCCGGAGTGTGAGCCCTGCTGTTCATCGCCAACGTAATCTTAGTGGAAGCACCCTGTATCCAGTATCTAATATCCCACGATCTAATGTGACCCCCTTTGGAAGTCCAGTAACCCCAGAAGTTCATGTTTTCACAAATGTTCACACAGACACATGTGCCAACAACATAGCTCAAAGAAGCCAATCAGTTCCATTAACAGTCATGATGCAGACAGCCTTCCCAAACGCTCTTCAGAAGCAAGCAAACAGTAAAAAAATAACCAATGTTTTGTTGAGTAAACTTGATTCTGACAATGATGACGCAGTGAGAGGTTTGGGAATGAACAACCTGCCCTCTAATTATACGGCCCGGATGAATCTCACTCAGATTTTGGAACCTTCTACTGTTTTTCCTAGTGCCAACCCACAAAATATGATCGATTCCAGCACTTCTGTTTATGAATTCCAGACACCATCTTACCTCACCAAAAGTAATAGCACCGATCAGATCAATTTTTCTCCTGGAGATAATCAAGCACAATCAGAAATTGGAGAGCAACAGTTAGATTTCAATAGCACTGTTAAAGACCTGTTGAGTGGAGACAGCTTGCAACCCAACCAGCAGCTGGTAGGTCAGGTAGCATCTGATCTCACTAATACTGCATCTGATTTCTCTAGCGATATCAGGTTGTCTTCTGAGCTCTCAGGCAGCATCAATGATTTGAACACTTTAGACCCAAATCTACTGTTTGATCCAAGTCGTCAGCAGGGACAAGATGATGAAGCTACACTGGAAGAATTAAAGAATGATCCATTATTTCAACAAATTTGCAATGAATCCATGAATTCTATGACTTCATCAGGTTTTGAATGGATAGAAAGCAAGGACCATCCTACTGTTGAAATGTTGGGTTAAATTGTGTTTTATAATATGTAGCACACTGTATCTAAAGACATATGTATTGTATTTGTCTTAATGGAAGTGCCTCCCGCAGCAGAAATACTATTAATTGTGACATTTTAAAAGCGTTTGCTGCAGAAGTGGTTTCTTCTTCAGTAGGAAATGGTTAGACTTGCCTCAGTTCTTAACAAGTGTCTAAAGACAGTAGTCTGTAGAAGAACAAGTATTAGGTTTTAAATTTTATGATGTGCCCCATTTAATCACATTGTTTGCTGTAAACAATTGACTATCCAGCTGTTACAAGAGCAGTCAATCTTTGTTTTGTGTAAGTTGGTTTCATCAGTTGATCTTCACAAAACTCAGAATAAACCATCAATTTTAGATATAGGCTATTTTGTTGTTGGCATTATCTTTTAGATATAAAATCATTGCTAAGGTAAACTGTAGACAAGAAGGTCTTCCTTGAAACAGGGATAATATTCAGGTTATTATAAATATTTAGGCTTGAAGCATAGAGCTACTGTAGGATGAAAATCTCTGTAGGACTTTCTGGGGCTTCAGTACCATTTATACACCCATGATGAAGGGCTTAAATAGGAAAAAATAATGGAAAAGTAAATATTACTTTAAGGAAAGCAAAGCTGCACTAAAATTTTTAAGAGAAAAAAACAAGTAGCCATTTATATTTGTGACCCTGCATTAATATTATTTGTAAGTATTGATTTTAATACAGAGCTAGCCTACATGGATGCGCAGGCACGCACACACAAACAAGTAAATGTAACTCGGCATCTGTAATATAATAAATACAAGCATGTTAGAAAAATGCTTTATGTTTTGTTGGTTGAGGTAGGGAAATGAGAAGGAAAACGCATTCTCTTCGTTTCATCACACTGACTGCATGCACTTATTGAGATTCTAATTGAGATTTATTTTGAAATTTTTCATTAAAATATATCTCAGTAACCAATTTTTTCCTCTTCAGTGGAGTGACTGATTCCTTCGCTCCTCTTGAATATAGTAACATAGTTTGATCGTAGGATCCCTTTGAAAAACAAGCAGGAAGGAGGAAAACAAACAGCCAAAAACATTTCACCACATAAGGTCTGAAGCCACATATTTTTGTATCTCTGATGAAACAAAGGGGTTATCAATAGTACTTGAAGAAGAGGAGCATTTTATTACTTGCTTTATTTATTTATTGTGATAACCACAATTGCAAATGAAGAACTCAGGATTTGTTTTAAAATATTTCTCTCTATGGCTCCCTTTTTTTGTGAATAATTATTTATGAGTTGCATATTGACACAAATCTTCTCACTGGTTGAAAGCTCCATTTAAGTGAGTATCAAGATCACTTTCAAAAAGATTTTTAAATTGCCATTGTTTTTAAAGCTAACACAAAACCATTTGCTATGCTACCTTGAACCTAGCTAAGCTTTCCTTTATCTTAGTAAGCCAATCAGAAGACTACAGTCAATGAATATTTAGCAAATGTGCTGAAGAGTTTAATAAGGTTTTCTTCAATAAATTTGCAAGGTAGGGTATTAACATATTTTGATAAATAAATGGTGCTAGAGTTGGCGCAGAGGTTTATAAATTGATATGTCTTAGTTATTGGCATTTGTGTGTGTTTGCTGTTATCTTGATTTAATGATTTGTTAGGTACTTTTTTCTTGATGCTAGTTATTTCTTCACTGTACATTGAGACAGAGCACTACTGCACACCAAAGTATGCAATACCCAAAGGAAATTATGTGATTTCTTCTAACAAATGATGGGAGCCTTTCTTTCTCTATGAGATACTCTGAAAAGGAGATTTTGAGGCCATTCTAATCCCTTGTTTACATTATTAGCTTCCTACTAATATAAAAATAATGGAAATCTTTTTTGATAAAAATATAAAGACTGGAGGATTTTTAACCCCTGTACAGTATTGCAGCAAACTCTTTAAATTTGGTTGAATTCGTCCAGCAAACTTTCTGGGGTTCCTATATTGCACTAAATTTGTTGAACCTGTGGTAGGCACATCTCTTAGGATAAATGCAACCAATACAGTCCACAGATTAAACTTTTTAAATGTGTTTCATTATGAAAAGACAAAATGTCATCAAAGTGACAGATAAAATTGTCTTATGTAGCAATGTGCATTGATCTCAATGAGATATTTCTATTATTCTCTTACATGAGAATATTAACAGCAGGAAGAATTAAGTTTAGTTTGCTTCACCATGTTAATACATGATCACAAAATGTGCATGAGTGTTATTGACTTATCTTGTACAGTACTAGGATTCCTGTAACCACTCTTTTTTTTCTTCGCTGTATTGAAACTGGTTCACTGTTAACCAGGCAAGCATAGTTATTCACAGGTTATTTACTTTATGTTTACTAATTCTGCTTAGTTATTGTTGAACATGTTCTGTTCCAGATTATTTTTTATTGTTTTGATGTTTAAAACATTTTGCATACTGTTTATCATAAGACTTCATGAAGTAAATAATTTTGCATATAATTGCAATAAGCACTGACTTTTGAACTGAAAAGAAGGAAAGTGTTTTTTTGTGCAGTGCATCTGAGGTTCATATAATAGTCTTGTACTATAATGTGCTTTACTACATGATAAATGACAAAAACAAGCCCTGTTTCATGTTTCATTTAGTGCAAAAAGTCAGATTTCCCCAGTGTTTTGTTGTCTGTTGTACCTGCTGAAACTACAGTAGTTGAATATTGCGGTAGCATTTCAGTTCTCTTTTTTTATTAAAAGTGCTTAAAAATTGTTTTTTAAATGTTTTCAAAAACAATTAAAAACATTTTATATTAAACTGACTGGATCTGAAGGTGTTTTATGGGGCGTATTTTATATAGGCATCACATTTTGTAAACAGACCCAATGTTATTCTTCCTTTGATGTCATGAACTTTGGGGAATGAATAAAAATCAGCAGAAGGCAGAACAGTGCTGCTGATCTGCTTTGTGCTATTAATCCAGAAGAATACACAGATCTTTTTTCATTCATTGAAACTCCGCTGTTCATTTAATGATTATTACCAATGAATGGTGCATGGCATAGAACTTTATGTTGTCCAAAAAGCCATCTTTTTCTCCTTCACATAATGTTCATTTTTAAATATTAGCCAATGGAGTACCTAGGTAAGTTTATTTCTGGAGTTTTGAATAGAAAAAGAAAATTTTAAAGCACAGCTGTGTTCAAAAGCAGTATAGGCATTTCCAGGTATCAAAAATAACAAACTGATAAGTATAATGAATTTGTAAGCCAGAACCTGGGCTATAGGTCTGGAAGCAAGCCAAAGTAGCCAGAAATGTCAGCTCCTGTAAACTAATGAAACCAGGGTCTAGAATAGAGTTTCCTTACTCTTGAAACTGAGAAGCAAAAATAACCAGTGCCTGGGACTACAATTTATATTGTAGACAGATCTTGAGTCAAACAGCCTACTCCTTTGTTTACGTAGCTCTTTGTAGATCTGCGATAGTGCCACTATCACCACAGATCTGGAACCCTCAGTTTGAACAGGTGGTAGAAGCAATTGTAAAAGTAAAGAAGAGTGGAGATTAGGAAGGGAGAGATAAAGAGCAGGAAGGCTCCCATGCAAGCTGAGCCTGCAAATCAAAATTCCAAAGTACTTGAAGAACATGAAACTAATCCTAAGAAAGGCAATCACTCAAGAGAAAATGAAAGTAATGAACTACGTAGATATTACTATAAGTATGTTAGACTCCTCAGTGCTCAATGATATGAAAGGGTAAAATGTAGAGCAGGTAAACAAGAACCAGTCCATATGGTCAACCAGTAAAAAAATTCTGGAGGTGAAAATACTGTGTCATCTGAGGTGATTTTGGTTGCAAGTAATTGAAAACTCAACACTGGCTTAAACCGTAAGGACATGTACTTTTAGCTTAATATTGGAGATAGGAGGTTCATGGGTTCATTCAATGGTTCACTGTTTACAGGCACCAGATGTTGTTTTTCTGTGTTTTGGTTTCATCATCTTCACCTTTGCTTGGCTGTGTCTATTACCTCATGGTCTCAAGATGGCTGCCACAGCTCAGATATTATATACCCTCATAACATCCCAACCAGGATAGTAAGAGCAGTTCTCATGGCCTTTTATCAGAGAGAAAAAAATCTCAGAATCTTCCATTATGCAGTCCATACACACACTCTCAATGGATGAAACCATGTCGAAGGCTAACCCTAAGGCCAGTTACGTAGCTTAGATCCTGAATTAATGCTTTATAGCTAGGAGAGGAGCCCGTTTCCTGGAGCATGTGGTCATTCATCTTAAATGAGTTCCATCACCTAGGGAAGATACTAGGGACTTGCTCTTAGGGAGGCAACCAGTAGTGGTCACTGCAAAATCTCAATAACCAGATAAGATGAATAAGATCCTATATCCACCTTTGAGGGGCTTAAAATCACAAGAGTTAGGTACATGTTCTTTGGCAAGTGCCAACAATATGTATAACATGCTATGTAGAAGAAAAGAAGTAAGAATTTGAAATCTACTGAACTAAGCATAAGTTTACCGGTGTTAACTGGTATCTTGCCTTCCCTCCCACTATGAACTGAAGAATCATATTGGTAAGCATCATAAATGCAAGTTGCCTCAGCTCCTACAGCATAACAAAAGACCAAACTTTGTATTTTGTTAAATCTGAAACACAGATTTATTTTGACATACATTGTTATAAATGAATTTTTAAATACTTTATAAACTTATGGATGGGATCACATCAATATTTTATAATCGAAATTTTTAAAATATATATGCCAGTCCTGTTGCTATAATCTGCTAAGAAGAAAGAATGAAACAGACTGCATTTTTCAAGATTTGATTTTAAAAAGTACTTAATCTCGGAGAGGAGAAGAAAGTCATATAAATGTATCATGAGAGTGATATTACTGTAATATATAGAGTATTTCTTTGCATTAGACCCAGTGTTAAATAGTTTGCATATATCCTCACATCCTCGTAACAATTTTTAGAGAATATTATTTTTCAGGTGAGCAAATTTTAGTTCAGAGATTAACTGGTGGAGGCAACAGAGATAATAACAGGAAGAGCCAGGATTATCTTAATTTCAAACCCCACTTCATAACATTATGCTATACTGAAGATATGTGTTCACATTGTACCTACTGCAGTTGAATGATCTGGTGGCTTCTTTGAATTTTCATTCTGGTTTTAAATTTGGAATTGAGTTTTATTTTTGTGGAATTCTTTATTTCTTTTTAACCTCCCATCCTTTTATCTCAACAATTCCTTTTCATTTTTAGTGCTTTTAGATTTACCTGTAGTTTGTAACTTTCCTCCAGATTACCTGAATCCTTTTCCCTCCCTTCTCTCCATGGAAATACCCTGATAAATTAGGAGAACTAAGATTTAAATACAAAATTTTGTTTTCTACACGGCTTTTCAAGCACATTTCATAGAGGTATACCCTAATCATATTTATGTTTAAATCACTTAAAATTTCACCAGAAAATAAAAATGGGACTTTTTTTGAACAGATGATAAACTGCCTAAAATATGTCAGTCTCTGTACAAGGTGCTAAAGGAGACACCTGCCATTTTGAAATTTTGCAATATAATGAAAAAGACACAGTGAATGTCTTTGCAGGATACAATGAGGTTACTATAGCAGAGGCAAATATTTACCACTAGCATGCATTCTCCCCTTCTTCCTTACTGTTAAAGTCCTTGATTTTAGCTGGGCACATAGCCATCTGACAAAAAGGCCATATCTGCTAACTTCCCTTGCAGTTCAAGTGCTCAACTAAAGAGATGTAACCAGAAGGTTTGGGTGCTACTTCTTTGCGGTGTTTTTGTCCCTCCTGGCTGGAATGCAAATGTGATGGCTAGAACTCAGGCGCCTCTCTCGGACTTCATGGTAAAGCCACATGCTGAGGATGATGAAGCAACAAGATACAAGGAGCTCAAGGCCTGATAACTTTGGGAGGGAATCTGCCCAACTCTTCCCGACTGCTTACCTCTCGATGTGTTTTACATGAGAGAAATAAATTTCTTTCTGGTTTAATTCACACTTATTTTGAGTCTTCTGTCACTCAACACAAATCCAAATTCTAGCCCACATAGCTGCTAGAAGGTTTTAAGCAGGAGTGGGGAATGTTAGAGTCACATAATGATTTTTAAAACTATCAATGGATGCCCGCATACCCTAAGAATGGCAATCTGCATCTCATTTTCATTGGGATTGGTAAATCTGGAGAGGCGCCTAGAAAAATACCCCTTCATAGCTTTGGGGGTTGGGAGAGGCAGAAATAAGAGTAGATGGATTCTGAGCTACTGATCAAATTGAAAGGCAATATAGCATTCTGGTCAGACCTGGGTTTAAGTCTTACCTCTGCCAATTACAACTATGACCCTGGGAAACTTACTTGAATATTAGTAATGATATCCATCTGGCAAGCATTTCTAGTGGTGTGCCACATGGTTCTGGCCTGTTCATTATGTTGCCAATATTTTGAATGAACACACAATAAGTTTGCTGTGACAAATGTGGATTGGCTTGCTCAATTTCTGTTCCAGCTTCCTCCTTGTTTGAAGGAGCAGAAAAGCAAAAAACTACATTTGCTAGACTTCCTCACAGCCATGTTCTGGATATAATTACCTATCATCTATAAGATTTGTTCTTGAAAGCTCTGAAGGGGGAAAAATGAAGCAAAAGCCATCTTCCTACTTCTTTTTTGGTGACTTTTTCTTGCAAGCAAGCTCATAAGAGTCTTTTAGCAGCCGTGTACTAGAGTCTATTCTTGTGATTCTTAAGTTTGAAGGTCCATGTTCCAGTGCGAAATCACCAATTTTGTGAACGTCAAGAGACAGTCAAGTGGTGCAGTGATGGTACCAACAGTATCAGCAACTTCCTAGTGTGGTTTCCTGCTCTCTGGTGTAATTTTAGAGACAAACTCATGGGTGATTACCCTGATGATCAGCTCTACCATGTTGTTCCAGGAGTCATTTCAGGAGATAAGTCTAAAGTCTGTTTTTCTACTTATAGTTTTTTCTCAGTATCTGGGCAGGGATTGGTTCCAGGATCCCCAGGAATAACAAAATCTGCAGATGCTCCAGTCCCTTACATAAAATGGCAAATGGCATAGCATTTGCACATAGCCTATACACATCCTCCTGTGTACTTAAAGTCTTCTGTAGATTACTTATAAAACCTAATGCAAGCCAGGCATGGTAGCTCACACCTGTAATTCCAGCACTTTAGGAGGCTGAGGCAGGTGGATCACTTGAGGTCAGGAGTTCGAGACCAGCTTGGCCAACATGATGAAATCCTGTCTCTACAACAATACAAAAATTAGCCAAGTGTGGTGGTGCACACCTGTAGTCTCAACTACTTGGGAGGCTGAGGCAGGAGGATCACTTGAACCTGGGAGGCAGAGGTTGCAGTGAGCCAAGATCATGCCACTACACTGCAGCCTGGGCAACAGAGAGAGACTCCATCTCAAAGAAAAAAAATGCAGTGTAAATACTATGTAAATAGTTGTTATACTGTATTATTTTTATTGGTATTATTTTTCTTTTTGTATTATTTATTGGTTTTTTTCCCAAATATTTTCAAACTGTATTTGGTTCAATCTGCAGATGAGGAACCCATGCTATGAAGAGCCAACTGTATTTGTAAGCACCTAATCCTCTGCATTAAATCCTTTTCTGTTTAAAATACCGAGAATAAACATTTTCTACACTCCACCCCAACTCATAACATATGCCTATAGGCTAGGAGTCAAGAACATCTTAAATCTGGACCTGGTTCTATCATTCTTTTACCCTCTCTGCACTTTAAGAGATAATAATCCCTGTCCTAATTATTTCTGAGAATCTTGTGAATCTTAGTAAAATATGACAATATTTTGTAAACCCTAAGTCAAAGCGGTTATAATTATCATTAATACTATGTGAAAGAACAGGCATCTGAGAGTGGGAAAAATTACTGTCCTTTTTAGCAGTTAAATGTTATATTTTATCTGAAGCCTCCCTCCACCCCCACCACATACACATCTGTCAGATGGTAAAGTATGAATCCAGATTCAGGTAAAGCACTGAACTTTGAATTAATGGCAATAAACAAGAAATAAGTGTTAGTAAAATATTTAATTTAAAACAAGCTGTTTGAGCACATTTGTTTAACTGATATCAACATAAATCATTCAAATCATGAGACCTCTTGTACTTGGACTTCACGTATTTGAAACACACGGTTTAAATTTGCTACCACAAATCTATTCCTGGTCAACGTAACTCTTTACTGAATCCTTCATAGTCTTAGCTCACCTTCATAACAGTTCTGAGACTGCTGTCTTAAGAAGCACTGGTCTTTTTAAATACTTGAAAAAAAAAAAAAAGTACTGGTAATTTTATAATGGATAAGCCAAGTCCCTGCTCCTTTGGTTTCTAGAACGTGGTATTCTCATTCACCTCCTACCTCTCAGATCCCTCATTCTCAGTCTCTTTCAGAGACCAGCTTCCTCTACCTATTATTTAAATATAGATATTCTTTAACATTCTGTCATTGGCTCTTCTCTTATTATTCTTTCTCTCCCTAGTCATTTTAGAAACTCCTACAGCTGATTGATGGCTTCCAAATCTAATTTTTCACATTTGACCTCTATATTTACTTCCAGTCTCAAAATCTAAATGCCCAAACTGAAATATCTTCTCCTTTTCTCCAAACTTCTCTTCCTACTTTCTGTTAACAATGTTATTATTGCAGTCATTGGTTGAAAGCTCACATGGCTGGGCATGCTGGCTCACGCCTGTAACCCCAGTATTTTCGGAGGCCAAAGTGGGTGGATCACTTGAGATGGGGATTTTGAGACCAGCCTGGCCAACATGGTGAAAACTCATCTCTGCTAAAAATACAAAAATTAGCCAGGCATCGTGGTGCATGCCTGTAATCCTAGCTACTTGGGAGACTAAGGCAGGAGAATTGCTTGAACCCAGAGGGCTGAGGCTGCAGTGAACCAAAATTGCGCCATTGCACTCCAGCCTGGGTGACAGAGTGAGACTCTATCTCAAAAGGAAAAAAAAAAAAAAAAAAAAGCTCACAGGCTCTTTCCTTCACACTTTTCCTCAACATCAAATGAGTTTCTAAGTCCTATACATTTAAGGTACATATCTATTTGTTTTTTCCTCTCCCTCTTAACCCTGCCTTGGTTGATGAATTAATTTCTCACTTGAAATACCAAATTATTTATAACTTCTGTAGTAATTTCTGTGCAATGCCATCATAGCAATCCTTAACTCAAAAGCCTTTGATATTCAGAAGTAAACAGCCTTCATAGATACAAGCAATAACCAGTTAGATAATATAATGCACGAGAAGACCCTTTTTATGCTAAAAATAAAAAAGATAAAATATCCAAAGATGAACTTAAGTAATATATAAAACTTATATAAAAAAACACCTTTATAGCACTTTTACTGGCCAGGCACAGTGGCCCATACCTGTAATCCCACCACTTTGGGAGGCCTAGGCAGGTGGATCACATGAGGTCAGGAGTTCAAGACCAGCCTGGACAACATGATGAAACACCATCTCAACAAAAATACAAAAATTAGCCAGGCACAGTGGCGGGTGCCTGCAATCCCAGCTACTGCAGAGGCTGAGGCAGGAGAATCTATTGAACTCAGGAGGCAGAGGTTGCAATGACCTGAGAACACACCATTGCACTCCAGCCTGGGTGACAGAGTGAGGCTTCATCTCAAAACAAAAAACAAACAAACAAACAAAAACACTTTTACTGAAAGGCCCAAGGTAGACCAGAGCAAATGGAACAGGAAAACATATTTAGATGAGAGAGACCTGGCAAGATGGCCAAATAGGAACAGCTCTGGTCTGCAGCTCCCAGTGATGTCAACACAAAAGACGGGTGAATTCTGCATTTCCAACTAAGGTACCTGCTTCATCTCACTGGGACTAGTTAGACAGTGCATACTGCCCACAGAGGGCAAGTTGAAGCATGGTGGGAAGTGCAAGGGGTTGGGGAACTCCCTCCCCTAGCCAAGGGAAGCCACAAGAGACTGTGCCATGAGGAACGGTACATTCCAGCTGAGATACTACACTTTTCCCATGGTCTTTGCAACCCACAGACAAGGAGATTCCCTCAGGTGCCTATGCCACCAAGGCCCTGGATTTCAAGCACAAAACTGGGGGGCTGTTTGGGCAGACACTGAGCTAGCTGCAGGAGTTTTTGTTTTTCATACCCCAATGGCACCTGGAATGCCCGAGACAGAACCATTTACTCCCCTGGAAAGGGGGCTGAAGCCAGGGAGCTGAGTGGTCTAGGTCAGCAGATCGCACCCTGATTGAGCCCAGCAAGCTGAGATCCACTGGCTTGAAATTCTGTCTGCCAGCACAGCAGTCTGAAGTCAACCTGGGACTCTTGAGCTTGGTGGAGGAGGGGCAGTCCAACATAACTGAGGCTTGAGTAGGCAATTTTCCACTTGGCGTATAAATAAAGCTCCAGGGAACTTCAAACTAGGCAGAGCCCACCGCAGCTCAGCAAAGCCACTGAAACCAGACTGCCTCTCTAGATACCTCCTCTCTAGGCAGGGCATCTTTGAAAAAAAAGGTGGCAGCCCCAGTCAGGGTCTTATAGATAAAACTCCCATCTCCCTAGAAAAGAGCACCTGGGGAAATGGACAGCTGTGGGTGCAGCTTCAGCAGACTCAAACATCCTTGCCTGCTAGCTCTGTGCAGTGAATCTCCCAGCATGACGTCTGAACTCCACTAAGGGTCAGACTGCCTCCTCAAGTGGGTCCCTAACCCTCAGGTCTCCTAACTGGGAGACACCTCCCAGCAGGGGCCAACAGACAGCTCATACAAGACAGCTCCAGCTGGCATTTGGTGGGTGCCCCTCTGGGATGAAGCTTCCAGTGGAAGAAACAGGCAGCAACCTTTGCTGTTCTGCAGCCTTCACTGGAGATACCAGGCAAAAAAGGGTCTGGACTGGACCTCCAGCAAACTCCAGCAGACCTGCAGCAGAGGGGCCTGTCAGAAGGAAAACTAACTAACAGAAAGAAACAGCATCAACATCAACAAAAAGGATGTCTACTCAGAAACCCCATCCAAAGGTTACCAACATCAAAGACCAAAGGTAGATAAATCCACGAAGATGGGGAAAAAACAGCACCAAAAAGCTGAAAATTCCAAAAATCAGAACACCTCTTTTCCTCCAAAGGATCACAACTCCTTGCCAACAAGGGAACAAAACTGGATGAAGAATGAGTTTGATGAATTGACAGAAGTAGGCTTCAGAAGGTGGGTAATAACAAAGTACTCTGAGCTAAAGGAGCATGTTCTAACCAAATGCAAGTAAACTAAGAACCTTGAAAAAAGGTTAGATGAACTGCTAACTAGAATAACCAGTTTAGAGAAGAACATAAATGACCTGATAGAGCTGAAAAACACAGCAAGAGAACTTCACGAAGCATACACAAGTATCAATAGCCAAATCAATCAAGCAGGGAAAGGAAATCAGAGATCGAAGATCAACTACATGAAATGAAGTGTGAACACAAGATTAGAGATAAAAGAATGAAAAGGAACAAACAAAGCATCCAAGAAATATGAGACTATGTGAAAATACCAAACCTATATTTGATTGCTGTACCTGAAAGTGATAGAGAGAATGGAACCAAGTTGGAAAACAATTTTCTCCAGGAGAACTTCCTCAACCTAGCAAGACAGACCAACATTCAAATGCAGGAAATACAGAGAACACCACAAAGATACTCCTCAAGAAAAGCAACCCCAAGACACATAATTGTGTCATCAAGGTTGAAACAAAGGAAAGCATGTTAAGGACAGCCAGAGAGAAAGATTGGGTTACCCACAAAAGGAAGCCCATCAGACTAACAGCAGATACCTTGGCAGAAACCCTACAAGCCAGAAGAGAGTGGGGGCCAATATTCAACATTCTTAAAGAAAATAATTTTCAACCCAGAATTTCACACCCAGCCAAACTAAGCTTCATAGGTGAAGGAGAAATAAAAGCCTTTACAGACAAGCAAATGCTCAGACATTTTATCACCACCAGGCCTGCCTTACAAAAGCTCCTGAAGGAAGCACTAAACATCAAAAGGAAAAACCAGCACCAGCCACTGCAAAAACATACCAAATTGTAAAGAACCTCAACACTACAAAGAAACTGCATCACCTAACAGACAAAATAACCAGCTGGCATCATAATGACAGGATCAAACTCACACATAACAATATTAACCTTAAATGTAAATGGGCTAATCCCCTATTAAAAGACACAGACTGGCAAACTGGATAAAGAGTTAATACCCATCAGTGTGCTGTATTCAGGAGACCCATCTCACATGCAAAAAGTTTGGACATATAGGTCCAAATTCAGGGATGGAGGAATATTTAACAAGCAAATGGAAAGCAAAAAAAAGCAGATGTTGCAATCCTAGTCTCTGATAAAACACACTTTAAACCAACAAAGTTCAAAAGAGACAAAGAAGGGAATTACATAATGGTAAAGGGATCAATGCAACAAGAAGATCTAACTATCCTAAATGTATGCACCCAATACAAGAGCACCCAGATTCATAGGACAAGTTCTTAGAGACCTACAAAGAGACTTAGACTCCCTCACAATTAGAGTGGGAGACTTTAACACCCCACTGTCAATAGTAGACAGATCAATGAGACATAAAATTAACAAGGATATTCAGGACTTGAACTCAGCTCTGGACCAAGTGGACCTAACAGACATCTACAGAACTCTCCACTCCAAATCCACAAAATATACATTCTTCTCAGCACCACATCACACTTATTCTAAAATCAACCACATAATTGGAAGTAAAACATTCAACAAATAAAAAAGGACAGAAATCATAACAGTCTCTCAGACCACAGTGTAATCAAATTAGAACTCAGGATTAAAACACTCACTCAAGCTGCACAACTACATGGAAACTGAACAAACTGCTCCTGAATGACTACTAGGTAAATAACAAAATGAAGGCAGAAATAAATAAGTTCTTTGAAACCCATGAGAACAGACACAATGTACCAGTATCCCTGAGACATAGCTAAAGCAGTGTTTAGATGGAAATTTATAGCACTAAATGCCCACAAGAGAAAGGAAGAAAGACCTAAAATTGACAACTTAACATCACAATTAAAATACCTAGAAGAGAAAGAGGAAACAAATTTAAAAGCTGGCAGAAGACAAGAAATAATTGAGAGAGATCCAAGATGGCTGATCACTAGCAGCTCGGGATTGTAGCTCCAAGAGAAAGCACACAGAACGAGAGGACGCCACACTTTCAAATGAATTTTTGTTACCCACGGACCAGAAGATTCCCAGCAGAGGAGCCCCATGAGTCGCCAGGGTGACTCTTGTGGCCAGCATGGCAGTTTTGCTGGCACCCCAGCATGATGGTTCTTGGTGTAGAGTAAATGGGACTGGGTCCCCTTTTGGTCAACATTTGGAGCTCCAGTAAGGCAGAGTCGCCCATTTGCCTGATTGAAGAAGGGACTCAAGAGGGAAGCCAGAATGGAGATTCCCGGGCAGAAAAGCACCACAAATCTTAATGCTACTGTTTTGGCCGGCGCAGTGGGTTGCTCAGATTTTGGCACTGGGAATCAACAAGTTGGACATCCACTCAGAGATCTAATTTGAAAGTAGGCAATTACAAAGATGACAGATGGATGAACTCACAATGATGGGAAGAAACCAGCATAAAAAGGCTGAGAATACCCAAGATCAGAATGCCTCTCCTTCTACAGGGGATCACAGTTCCTCATCAACAAGAGAACAAGGCCTGATGGAGAACAAGTGTGTTCCACTAACATATTTAGGCTTCAGAAAGTGGATAATGAGGAACTTTAGTGAGCTAAAAGAACATGTTCTAGCCCAATGTAAAGAAACTAAGAAACTTGAAAAAAGTTTAACGAAATCCTAATGAGAATTGACAACTTAGAGAGGAATATAAGTCAATTAATGGAACTGAAGAACACAATACGAGAACTTTGCGAAGTATGCATAGGTTTTAACAGTCAAATTGATCAAGCAGAAGAAAGGATATCAGAGGTCGAAGACCAACTTAATGAAATGAAACTAGAAGACAAGATTAGAGAAGAAAGAGTAAAAAGGAATGAGCAAAGTCTCCAAGAAATATGAGACTATGTGAAAAGACCTAATTTACAATGGATAGGTATACCTGAATGTCATGAAGAGAATGAATCCAAGTTGGAAAATATTCTTCAGGACATTATTCAGGAAAACTTTCCTAACCTAGTAGGGCAGGACAATACTCAACTCCAGCTAATCCAGAGAACACCACAAAGATATTCCTCAAGTAGAGCAACTCCAAGACATATAATCACTGGATTCACTAGGGTTGAAATAAAGGAGAAAATTCTAAGGGCAGCTAAAGAGAAAGGTCACATTACCCATAAAGGGAAGCCTATCAGACTCACAGTAGACCTCTCACCAGAAACCCTACAAACTAGAAGAGAGTGGGGGTCAATATTCAATATCCTCAAAGAAAAGAATTTTCAACCCAGAATCTCATATCCTGCCAAACTAAGCTTCACAAGTGAAGGAAAAATAAAATTTTTCACGAACAAGCAAGCACTCAGAGATTTCATCACCACCAGGCCTGCTTTACAAGAGCTTCTGAAAGAAGCACTACAAACAGAAAGGAACAACCAGTATCAGTCATCCCAAAAACTTAACAAAATATAAAGAGTATCTCTATAATGAAGTATCTACATTAACTAATGGGCAAAATAGTCAGCATCAAATGACAATATTGAACTCACAAATATTAATTCTAAGTTTAAATGGATTAAATGCCCCAATCAAAGACACAGACAGGTAAATTGAATAAACACTCAAAACCCATCGGTATGCTGTATCCAGATCTATCTCACAAGCAACGACATACAATGACTCAAAACAAAGGAATGGAGGAAGATTCACCAATTAAATGGAGAGCAAAAAAAACAACAGGAGATATAACTTTCGTCTCTCACAAAATAGACTTTAATAGTAACAAAGACTAAAAGAAACAAAGAAGAACATTATATAATGGTAAAAGGATCAATACAACAACAGGAGTTAATGATTATAAATATAGATGCACCCAACACAGGAGCACCCAGATACATAAGACAAGTTCTTAATGACTTATAAAGAGACCTGGACTCCCGCACAATAATAGCGGGAGATTTTGACACCACATTGTTAATATTCGACGGATCAACGACATAGAAAATTAATAGGGACATCTATGATTTGAACTTAGACCTCGAATAAGCAAACTTAGTGAATATTTATAGAATTCTCCACCCCAGGTCCATAGAACATACATTTTACTCAGTATCACATTACACCTATTTTGAAAGTGACTACATAATTGGAAGTAAATCACTCTTCAGCATTTGCATAGCATTTCACAGACTTAAATGAAATATTGGTTGGCTGTTTGTTATTTTCTTCCCTTATTCCTTCCTGTGTCCCTTGTTAAGCACAATTATTGGCATAAAAGAGGTTTTTAATACCTATTTTTAGATTGCATTCCAGCCCGGGCAATAGAGCAAGAATTCTGTTCTCTCTCCCCCATTTTCTTTCTCTTTCTTTCTCTCATTAAGAAAGAAAGAAAGAAAAATAATTAAGATCAGAGTAGAACTGAAGGAGAAAGAGACATGAAAAACCCTTCAAAAAACATCAATGAATCCAGGAACTGGTTTTCTGAAAAGATCAACAAAATAGACCACTAGCCAGACTAATAAAGAAAAGAGAAGAATCAAATAGATGCAGTAAAAAATGATAAAGGAGATATCACCACTGATCCCACAGAAATACAAATGACCATCAGAGAATACTATAAACACCTCTAGGCAAATTAACTAGAAAATCTAGAAGAAATGGTAAATTCCTGGACACATACACCCTCCCAAGACTAAACCAGGAAGAAGTCGAATCCCTAAATAGACCAACAACAAGTTCTGCAACTGAGGCAGTAATTAATAGCCTACCAACCAAAGAAAAGTCCAGAACCAGATGGATTCACGGCCAAATTCTACAAGAGGTACAAAGAGGAGCTGGTGCCATTCCTTCTGAAACTATTCCAAACAACAGAAAATGACGGGTGCCTCTGTAACTCATTTTATGAGGCCAGCATTATCCTGATATGAAAAACTGGCAGAGACACATACAAAAAAAGAAATTTTCAGGCCAATAGCCCTGATGAATATCGATGCAAAAATCTTCAACGAAGTACTGGCAAACTGAATCTAGCAGCACATCAAAAAGTTTATTCATTGTGATCAAGTCAGCTTCATTCTGGGATGCAAGGCTGGTTCAACATACACAAATCAATAAATGTAATCTATCACATAAACAGAACCAAAGACAAAAACTACGTGATTATCTTGATAGATGCAGAAAAGGCCTTTGACAAAATTCAACAGCTCTTCATGCTAAAAACTCTCAATAAACTAGGTATTGATGGAATGTATCTCCAAATAGTAAGAGCTATTTATGACAAACCCACTGCCAATATCATACTGAATGGGCAAAATCTGGAAGCATTCCCTTTGAAAACCAGCACAAGACAAAGATGCCCTCTCTCAACACTCCTATTCAATTTAATATTGGAAGTTCTGGCCAGGGCAATCAGGTAAGAAAAAGAAATCAACGGTATTCAAATAGGAAGAGAGGAACTCAAATTGTCTATTTGCAGATGACATAGCTGTATATTTAGAAAACCCCATCATCTCAGCCCAGAATCTCCTTAAGCTGATAAGCAACTTCAGCAAAGTCTCAGGATAGAAAATCAATGTGCAAAAATCACAAGCATTCCTATACACCAATAATAGACAAACAGAGAGCCAAATCATGAGTGAACTCCCATTCACAATTGCTACAACCAGAATAAAATACCTAGGAATACAACTAACAAGGGATGTGAAGGACCTCTTTAAGGAGAACTACAAACCACTGCTCAAGGAAATAAGAGAGGACACAAAAAAATGGAAAAACATTCCATGCTCATGAATAGGAAGAATCAATATCATGAAAATGGTCATACTGCCCAAAGTAATTTATAGATTCAATGCTGTCCCCATCAAGCTACCATTGACTTTCATCACAGAATTAGAAAAAAATGACTTTAAATTTCATATGAAATCAAAAAAAGAGCCTGCATAGCCAAGAAAATCCTAAGCCAAAAGAACAAAGTTAGAGGCATCACATTACTGACTTCAAACTATACTACAATGCTACAGTAATCAAAACAGCATGGTACTGGTACCAAAACATATATAAAAACTAATGGAACAGAACAGAGGCCTCAGAAATAATGCCACACATCTACAACCATCTGATCATTGGCAAATCAGACAAAAACCAGCAATGGGGAAAGGATTCCCTATTTAATAAATGATGTTAGGAAAACTGCCTAGCCATATGCAGAAAACTTAAACTGGATTCCTCTTCCTTACATCTTATACAATATTTAACTCAAGATGAGTTAAAGACTTAAACATAAGACCTAAAACCATAAAAATCCTAGAGGAAAATCTAGGCAATACCATTCAGCACATAGGCATGAGCAAAGACTTCATGACTAAAACACCAAAAGCAATGGCAACAAAAGCCAAAACTGACAAATGGAATCTAATTAAACTAAAGAGCTCTGCACAGCAAAAGAAACTAACATCAGAGTGAACAGACAACCTACAGAATGGGAGAAAATTTTTGCAATCTACCCATCTGACAAAGGGCTAATATCCAGAATCTACAAAGAACTTAAACAAATTTACATGAAAAAAACAAACATCCCCATCAAAAATTGGGCAAAGGATATGAACAGAAACTTCTCAAAAGAAGACATTTGTGCAGCCAACAAACATATTTTTAAAAAGCTCGGCTGGGCACAGTGGCTCACGCCTGTAATCCCAGCACTTTGGGAGGCCGAGGTGGGCAGATCACAAGGTCAAGAGATTGAGACCATCCTGGCCAACATGGTGAAACCCTGTCTCTACTAAAAATACAAAAATTAGCTGGCATGGTGGTCTTCACCTGTACTCCCAGCTACTCAGGAGGCTGAGGCAGGAGAATTGCTTGAACCCAGGAGGCGGAGGTTGCTTTGAACTGAGATTGCACCACTGCACTCCAGCTGGCGCCTGGTGACAGAGTGAGACTCTGTCTCAGAAAAAAAAAAAAAGCTCACCATCACTGGTCATTAGAGAAATGCAAATCAAAACCACAGTGAGATACCACCTCATGCCAGTTAGAATGGCGATCATTAAAAAGTCAGAAAACAACAGATGCTGGAGAGGATGTAGAGAAATAGGAATGCTTTTACACTGTTGGTGGGAGTGTGAATTAGTTCAACCATTGTGGAAGACAGTGTGGTGATTCTTCAAGGATCTAGAACCAGAAATACCATTTGACCCAGCAATCCCATTACTGGTTATATACCCAAAAGATTATAAATCATTCTACTATAAAGACACATGCACATGTGTGTTTATTGCAGCACTGTTCATGATAGCAAAGACTTGGAACCAACCCAAATACCTATATAGATTGGATAAAGAAAATGTAGCACATATACATCTTGGAATACTCTGCAACCATAAAAAAGGATAAATTCATGTCCTTTGCAGGGACATGGATAAAGCTGGAAATCATCATTCTCAGCCAACTGACACAAGAACAGGAAACCAAATACCACATGTTCTCACCCATAAGTGGGAGTTGAACAATGAGAACACACGGACACGGGGAGGAAAACATCAAACACCAGGGTCTGTTGCTTGGGTGGAGACCTAGAGGAGGGTTAGCATTAGGAGAAATATCTAATGTAGATGACAGGTTGATGGGTGCAGCATACCACCATGGCACATGTGTACCCATGTAACAAATCTGCATGTTCTGCGCATGTACCCTACGACTTAAATTATAATTTTTAAAAAGAACTTAGATGAGAAGAGTCAACATCATAAAGACATCAATGCCCCCTAAGTTAATTAATACATTTAATGTGATTCCAACAAAAATGCCAACTCTTCTCTTTTCTAGAGCTTGAAAAATTAGATATACATTTAAAATGAGAACACAGGTAAGTATAGCCAAAAAAAAAAATCTGAAAAGAAAGAAATATCTGAAGGGCTAGCCCAAGAAGGTATTAAATATAGAGTCACAAGGCAAAAATGCCCTAGAAGTAATGTCAGACAACAAATGACAAACTAGAAAGAGATATTGCAACTTGTATTACATACATACCCCTTTATATCCATATAGGGGTAATATCCCTAACATGGAAAGAAGCCATAAAATCATGGGAGGCAGAAGGCCAAAATCTAATAGAAAAATGGACAAAGGATATTAACAGACAGCTCACAGAAAAAGAAATGGTCATTGTGTCAGAGGTGTTCAAACCGGAGCAACTCCATCTTGAACAGGGGCTTGGAAAATGAAGCTGAGACCTGCAGGGCCACATTCCCAACAGGTTAGACATTCATAGCCACAGGATATTTATGGTTAAGGGAACAGGTTAATAATATCTACCAAACTGACCCAGGACTTAACAGACCCAGGATATAACAGACCCAGGAAATGTCCTGATGTCCCAATATCTTAAAAACAAAAGAACTTTAAGTTTTGCTTTAAACATAATAATATAGATTCTTGCAGAAGACAGCAGTTATATAAAGATTAGCAATCGTTTGTGACAAACTGTTGTGGCAGAGTGCATTTCCCCATGACTTTTTGCTTTGTTATCTTCTATACAAGCAAGCATTGTACCTAAGGCAAACACGTTTCTCCTCTTGCTTTTGGCAGTACACTATTCTGTCTATTAAGTGCTATTCCTTCTTTATCTTTTTTAATATATAGTTTATTGCATTTTAGGTTTTGGGGTACATGTGAAGAACATGCAAGATTGTTGCATAGGTACATACATGGCAGTGTGATTTGCTGCCTTCCTCCCCATCACCTATATCTGGCATTTCTCCTCATGTTATCCCTCCCCAGCTCCCCACCCCCACTGTCCCTCCCCTAGTTCCCCCCTACAGACCCCAGTGTGTGATGCTCCCCTCCCTGTGTCCATGTGTTCTCACTGTTCAACACCCACCTATGAGTGAGAACATGTGGTGTTTGATTTTCTGTTCTTGTGTCAGTTTGCTGAGAATGATGGTTTCCAGGTTCACCCATGTCCCTACAAAGGACATGAACTCATCATTGTTTATGGCTGCATAGTATTTCACGGTGTATATGTGCCACATTTTCCCTGTCCGTTCTATCATCAATGGTCATTTGGGTTGGTTCCAAGTCTTTGCTATTGTAAACAGTGCTGCAATGAACATTTGTGTGCATGTGTCCTTATAATAGAATGATTTATAATACTTTGGATATATACCCAGTAATGGGATTGCTGGGTCAAATGGAATTTCTATTTCTAGGTCCTTGAGGAATCACCACACTGTCTTCCACAATGGTTGAACTAATTTACACTCCCACCATCAGTGTAAAAGCATTTCTATTTCTCCACATCCTCTCCAGCATCTGTTGTCTCCAGATTTTTTAATGATCGCCATTCTAACTGGTGTGAGATGGCATCTCAGTGTAGTTTTGATTTGCATGTCTCTAATGACCAGTGATGATGAGCATTTTTTCATATGTTTGCTGGCCTCATGTATGTCTTCTTTTAAAAAGTGTCTGTTCTTGCTTTCACTTTCTCCTGTGGACTCACCCCTAATTCTTTCTTGCACAAGATCCAAGAACCCTCTCTTGGGGTCTGGCTAAGGAGTCCTTTCCAGTAATACTTAGACATGGGAAAAAAATGCTTAATCTGACTCATAGTAAGAGAAATACAAATTAAAACGACACCAAGATAGCACTTCTCACTTACCAGATTTGCAAAAATCTAAGTTTGACACCATCCTCTGTGGATGGTGAGACATTCTGTGTGCACTGTGAGACACAGGCATTCTATATTGTTTTCTTGTACATTTCCTAAGGAATTTTCTAGACAACAAATTTTGGACATCCAAATGACTAAAGAGAAGTCAACCCAAGGACTGGCATTGAGCGTTAAATACCTATTGGAATACTAAGACAACATGAGGGTTAAAGAGAAGAGAGTATACACTACATATTGGACACATCATCTGAAAATGTACATACAACTAAAGGAAGTAGAAAGCACCTATGCAAATAACTTTTTAACTTTTCAGTAAGATGTGTGTTGATAGAGTAGGTGATTTCACTGAGACTGCTGTAGATGTAGTGCAAGACAATGCAAACTAATTGTGCGATACTCCAGTTTTACAGTTCTTAGGTCCCTGAGACCCTGGATTCTCAGAAGCAAGGATATGCCTGTGTAAGAAGTAAGTTTTAAGTAAAAACCCTGCAGTCCTGACTTTGAAATGGAAGTATCAGCATGAACTCATGGAACATCTTGGTGTACAACAGCAAAGAAGCTTCCAAAGACTACAGAGGTCATGTTGAAAAGACTCTCAAGAGCCAACATAAGCTGCCAGTGGTCACAGATGGGACAATGTCAGCTCAGTAAGAATGATAACGCTAGCAGATCAAAACACTTAAAATATGTTTAAGTCCATGAGTTTTAATGATCCTAAAAAATTAACTGGTCACCTTTTGAGGATGACAGATAATCAACTTATTTTAATTGATAAAGAGAAAGAAACAAATATTTATCCTGCCTTTCCTATGTGAGCTGAACCAGTGGATAACAAGATAATAGATAAGGGGGAGTGCTCTAGTGAGAAATATTCTAGCGTCCCAGCACTTTGGGAGGCCGAGGCAAGTGGATCACTTGAGGCCAACAGTTCAAGACCAGCCTGACCATTAGAGATGGTGAAATCCCATCTCTAATAAAAAAAAAAAAATTAGCTGGGTGTGATAGCAGGCACCTATAATCCCAGCTACTCGGGAGGCTGAGGCAGGAGAATCGCTTGAATCCAGGAGGCAGAGGTTACAGTGAGCTGAGATTGTACCACTGAACTCCAGCATGGGTAACAAGAGCAAGACTCTCTCTCAAAAAAAAAAAAAAAAAAAAAAAAAAAAAAAAAAAATTCTAGCTAATAAATGAGGAAGGAATGACACAAATGGAGTATCATCATTTTTCAGCCCCTAATGAATTGAGTTGAACTAAATGATGGGCGTCAGCAGCTATTAGGTTGGCACAAAAGTAATTGTAGTTTTGCCATTGAAAGTAATGGCAAAAACCACCATGCGTGGTGGCTCACTCCTGTAATCCCAGCACTTTGGGAGGCCGAGGCAGGCAGATCACCTAAGGTCAGGAGTTTGAGACCAGCCTGGCCAATATGGAGAAACTCCGTCTCTACTAAAAATAAAAAAATTACCCAGATGTGGTGGCACACACCTGTAATCCAAGCTACTCGGGAGGCTGAAGCAGGAGAATCATTTGAACCTGGGAGGTGGAGGTTGCAGTGAGTTGAGATCGCGCCACTGCACTCCAGCCTGGGTGACAAGAGCAAGACTCCATCTTTTTAGTTGTAATACTAAATTGCAATTACTTTTTTCTTTTTTAGACAGGAGTCTCACTCTGTAGCCCAGGCTGGAGTACAGTGGCGCAATCTCAGCTTAGGGCAACCTCCGTTACATGGATTCAAGCGATTCTCCTTCCTCAGCCTCCCAAGTAGCTGGGATTACAGGCACGTGCCACCACACCCAGGTAATTTTTTTGTGTTTCACTATGTTGGCCAGGCTGGTCTTGAACCCCTGACCTCAGGTGATCTGCCCGCCTCGACCTCCCAAAGTGCTGGGATTACAGGTGTGAGCCATTGCACCCAACCCAACCACAATTACTTTTGTGCCAAACTACTAACGTTATAAAAGCAGATATAAGCAGACATAATATGCCTACTAATTATAGAACGCAACTCACAATAAAGTAGTCTCACCTCCCAAAATTAAACCTAAGTCTAATCAAGCCTGTATACCTGTTACAGTAGGCATCTAGTTAGGTATGAGCAGGGCTCCCAGCAACACCTCCAGGAGCGTAGGATGACCCTCAGGTGATGGTGAGATGGTTATTAACTTTCTAAAGTAATAATTGGTCACAGCCAGCACCAGGAAAAGGCAGGCTTTTAATAAATAGAAAACACCTGAAACTGATCAGCAGCTTCCCAGTAAGATCTAAGGAGTTGGGAGAAGCAATGCAAGACCCTGGAAGTATGCTAGCATATAAAACGCCAAATCAGAAGGTCGGACTACACACATGTCTTTCAAGTCGCCTGCTTGGCCCTCTTCCAAGTATACTTTCCTTCCTTTCATTCCTGCTCTAAAGATTTTTAATAATCTTTCACTCCATTTCTAAAACCTGCCTCAGTCCATCCTTCTGCCTTACACAGAGTTCGCCACTCAGTGGAATTCTTTCTTCAGAGGACGCAAGCATTGAGGGTGCTGCAGACCCATATGGATTCATTCAGCTGCTAACATACCTAATTACCAAGTTATAGGAAATACATAGATAAGACACACTTTATCAGTCAGGTGTAGTGGTTCATGCCTATAATCTCAACATTTTGGGAGGCCAAAATGGGAGTATTTCTTGAGCCCAGGAGTTTGAGACCAGCCTGGGCAACGTGGTGAATCCCTGTCTCCACAAAAATTAGCCCTATATGGTGGTACACGCCTGTAGTCCCAGCTACTCAGGAGGCTGAGGTAGAAGGACTGCTTGAGCCCAAGAGTTCAAGGCTGCAGTGAGCCAAGATCATGCCACTGCACTACAGCCTGGGTGGCAGAGCAAGACCTTGTCCAAAAAAAAAAAAAAAAAAAACAAGGTACACTGTGTCATGGGGGTACAATTAGTAAAACCAGAGTCTGAGAAACTCTACAACAGTCCAATTTCAAGAAAATGAAAAGCAATGGAAGGGGATTCTATAGATTAAAAGACATTTAAAAAGTTATGTGAAAATTCTTATTAAACAGGTGAAAACAAACTATAATGTTTATGTATGCACACCTGGGTTGATTCAAATCATGAAGAAAAGCAAAGACGTGATTACTATAAAAGAACAAATGGACACACAGAGGGCCTCTGGGGTGGCTACCACGGTGCTGTTCCCTCACCTAGATGGTGGTCCCAGGGGTGTTTGCTTACAATAATTTGTTTAGGTAACAATTTGTTCTATGTGGCTTTATCTGTTTTATTTTGCCGTTTTGAAGGGTTATTTTTGAAAAGAGAAGTGGTATCCTAAATATGGGCAATTATGAGAAAATTTGTCTTTTCTCTGTATCAACTGTTTTAAGATAACTAAATACTTTACTTGGCACAGGGAAATTTTTCTTTAATAAAGATTCCAAGGCCGGACATCCCAGCACTTTGGGACGCTGTGCGGTGGGAAGATCCTTTGAGCCTAGGAGTTTGAGCTCGACAACATAATGAGACATCATCTCTAGAAAAAATTTTTAACATTGGTTGAGCGTGGGAGCATGGGCCTATAGTCCTAGCTACTTGGTTGGCTGAGGTGGGAGGATCACTTAAGCCCAGGAGCTGGAGGCTACAGTGAGCTATGATCGCACTAATGCACTCTAGCCTGGGTACAAAGTGAAACACAGACTCAAAAAAAGACAAAAACAATAAGTTGGTGTATATTTCAACATAACTAAAATAACTGGAATGTTCCTAACAAAAAGAAATGATAAATGCTTGGTGTGATGGACATACCAATTACCCAGATTTGATCATGACACATTGTTCACTTATATCAGAATATCATATATACTCCATAAATAAGTACAAATATTATGCATCCATAAAAATTAACAATGAAAAAATAGTTCCATGTAATAAGTGTGAAGAGAATGATAAAATTAGAAAATCACCACTTTGTGAGACCTAATGAAATACACAACTCAGGCAAAGACTATCAATGGATGAAACCAATAGTTGGATAGAAAATTTTACAGTGTGTATCAGCATTACTATTAATAAGTGTGAAACAAGCAGGCATCAAGTAATTTTAATTAACAAGAAATAAAGGGAAAATTTAAATAACACCTCAGGGGAGGAACCAGACCAATTCATATTCGGTAGTATTCTAAGGGACACCTGACACGGTTCCTTCCGTAAATCAATGGCACAAAGAAAGAAAAGCAGGGTGAGGAGGGCTGCTCTGGATTAAGATAGATTTAAGAGTTGTAAAAGCTATATGCCATGTGTGGTCCTTGTTTAGAACATGATTTAAACAATCCAGCTTCAAAAGACAATTTTGAGGTAATCAGGAAAATTTGAGTATGGACTGGCTACTTGTTGACACCAAGGAATCATTAGGTTAATAATGATATTTGGTTTGTGAGAAAATGTCCATAATTTTTAGAGATGTATACTGAAATATATGAACGAGAAAAAACACAGGCTGTCCAGGATTCACTCTGAAATACTTTGATAAGAGAGAGAGGGGAGGAGAGAGGAAGAATGTCTTACAAAACCTTGCTAATTGTTTAATCTGGGAATGGGTTATGTTTTTTATTTCTGTATATATACTTGAAACATTTTTTATTAAAAAGCAGCTTTGTTATGATTCCCTGTGTTCCAGCAAATAAGATATTTGCAAGACACATCACAAACTCCAAGCCCCTTTGGAGGGTATTTACGGCACTGCACAATCGACTCCTTTCAAGTCACATGAGCTGAAGAGTTTCCTGATCTTGAACTCCCGACCTCAGGTGATCCGCCCGCCTTGGGCTCCAAAATGCTTGGATTACAGGTGTGAGCCACCACGCCCAGCCAAGCTGAGGAGTTTCCTAAAGGAAAATCAGGGTGCTGTCTCCAGAAAAAGGGGAATCAAAGTCAGGCCAAACATAATAGATACCCACTCTATTCCCAAACAACTTTCTGAGCCTCATCTTAGCAAATGTCTTCTACCAGCCAGTAATGGTGGCTTACGCCTGTAATTCCACCATTTTGGGAGGCTGAGGCCAGTGGATCACCTGAGGTCGGGAGTACCAGGGCAGCCTGGGCAACATGATGAAACTCTGTCTCTACTAAAAATACAAAAATTAGCCAGGCGTGGTGGCGGGTGCTTGTAATCCCAGCTACTCGGGAGGCCGAGGCAGGAAAATTGCTTGAACCCGGGAGGCGGAGGTTGCAGTGAGCCAAGATCGCGCCATTGCACTCCAGCCTGGGCAACAAGAGTGAAACTCCGTCGAAAGAAGGAAAGGAAAGGAAGGGGGTGGGGAGGGGAGGAGGGGGAGGGGGAGGGGTCTTCTACCTACCCAAACAGAAACACTTGCTGTTTCCGTAATAAAGCAACAATGCTATGCTTCTAAGTCTCACCCAAGCTGTTCCGTTTTTTTAAAAATACTTTTCCTTCAAAATCCACAAGTGCCAGCTGAGGGGAAGCCTTTGCCAATCCATACCTAGCGCAAGAAGCCTGGTGGCACCTGATTCAGGCTTCTATGATAGCATTTTGCCTTGTATGGGAAAATACATATGTATCCATGTCCACCATTAAACCAAAAGCTCCTTAAAAGCCCCTTTCATTGCTTGCATCAAAGCACAAACCCCTAAGACTTGTTTACAGCAAAGGCACAAGCCATGTTTGCTGAATTGAATTGATGCTAATGATTCTCAGATAGATTTTCTCAAAAAAGCACAAAACATTAACCTAAGAAATTGTTGTCCTTCATAATAGCAAATAAATGAAACATTCATTATCTGATATCTCTGGCCTATTTAAAGACACTGGATATCAGTTTAAAGACTAGATATTAGACCCAAATCATCTATAGCCAAAGACGCCTGCTTAGAGATCTGTAAGGGGAGACTGAGATGTGTTTGCATCTTGAAACATGTTAATTTCTTTGCCAACCATAGCAGATGGCCACCCTTACTACTTGTAACAGAAATTTAACTGATTTGACAATAGCCTTATGGTCTTTCTGGTAGGATGCCAAATATTTGCATTAAACTAGTCTTTGATTAAGCTACTATTTTGGTGTGTAAGCCTGTAAATGGAAACAGCCTCAAATCAAACAATTTCAATAAACAAATAATACTTTTATTTTTAACTTGCTGACTGGAGTCTACTATAGTCTTTGTAAAATTATGTTATGCAAATCTATTTTTACATTTTTAAAATAAATCTTTTAAAGAAAATCTTGAAGTAGGCCTGTGTTTGCATTTGTAAACCAGATGGGCATCTATGTTTTATCTGCGTGAGGTGGTCCTCCATATGGAAGGAGGGCTTCGCCTTAGGAAGAGGGCAGAAGACGAACAGCCATGGAGCACTATGGAGATAACTTCCTTTAACCTATCACAAAAAGCCCAGGTCAATTTGAGGCTTTGAACTTAAATGCAAAGTAAGGAACTAGTTTCTCCCACTTCTGGATGAACCCTTACCCACCCACAAGAGGCCTAGTTTCTCCATCCACCCTAAATACAAAATTTCTCCTAAGCCCCTCTGTAACATTCTATAAATTTTCATCTCAGCCTATATTGATTTTTGGAGCTTTAGAGCCTGATTGTATCTTAAGGAAGTTAGAACACCCCAATCTGTCTTCAAATGGGGAAGTGGGATTTGGAAAGGTGAGGAAATTAATGAGTCAAGGCCAATATTCAGGCTGCTTGGTCCCTGGCCCAGTGCTTGTTCAGGGCCTCCCTGAGAATGTGGGGAGGTTAGACTAGATGAAGCGATCTCCACTTACAGTTCAATGCCACTTGAAGCAGAAAGCATGCTACAGTGATGGGCTTCTCTTACCCTAGGTTTCTCTCTTCCACACATTTCCATTTCTGGGTTTTTGTTTTTTTTTTTCCTGTAGAATTTTTTTTTTCACTTACACTGAATATTTTCAAAACATTTTATTTTTTGGCCAGGCACAGTGGCTCATGCCTGTAATCTCCAGTACTTTGGGAGGCTGAGACGGATGAATCACATGAGGTCATGAGTTCAAGACCAGTCTGACCAACATGGTGAAACCCCATCTATATTAAAAATACAAAAAAACTAGCTGGGCGTGGTGGCATGCACCTGTAATCCCAGCTACTTGGTAGGCTGAGGCAGGAGAATTGCTTGAACCCAGGAGGCAGAGGTTGCAGTGAGCCGAGATATTGCACCACTGCACTCTAGCCTGGGTGACAGAGCAAGACTCTATCTCAAAAAAAGAAAAAAAAAAGATTTTATGTTTTAAGAGCAATTTTAGGTTCATAGTCAAATCTACAGGAAGATTAGAGATTTCCCATACACCCCATGAAACCACACATGCATAGCCTTCCCCATTACCAACATTCCCCACTAACATGGTAACTTTGTTATAATTGTTGAACTTACATGGACACATCATGACCACCCAAAATTCATAGTTTTCTAGGGTTCACTTTTGCTGCTGTACATTCAATAGGTTTGGACAAATGTATAAAGACAGGTATCCATCATTATAGTAACATACAGAGTATTTTCGCTCCCTTAAAAATCCTCTGTGTTCTGCCCATTCATTCTTCCCCCTCCTCCACCAGCCCCTGGCTGCCAACCACTAATCTTTTTATTGTCTTCATTGTTTTGTCTGTTCCAGGATATCATACAGTCAGAATCAAACCCACAGCAAGTAACTTTTTTATATTGGCTTCTTCCACTTATTACTATGCATTTAAGGTTCCTTCATGTCTTTTCACAGTTTGACAACTCTTATTTTAGTGCTGAATCATATTCCATTGTCTGGATGTACCACCATTTATTTTTCCTTTCATCTGCTAAAGGACATCTTGGTTGCTTCCATGTTTTGACAATTATGTATAAAGCTTGTATGAACATTCATGTGCTGCTTTTGTGTGGAAATAAGCTTTCAGCTTCTTTGGGTAAATACCAAGAAGTACAATTAGATTGTATAGTAAGAATATGTTTAAATTTTTTAAGAAACAGCCAAATTGTCCTCCAAAGTGGCTGCACCATTTTGCATTTCCATCAGCAAGAAATGAGAGTTCCTGTCATTTCACGTTCCTGTCAGCATTTGGTGTTGTCAGTGTTCAAGATTTTGGCCACTCTGATAGAAGTGTAGAAATATCTCAGCGTTGCTTTAATCTGCATTTTCCTGATGACATATGATGTGGAGCATCTTTTCATATGCTTATTTACCATCTATATTTCTTCTTTGGTGATGTATCTGTAAAGGTCTTTGGTACTTTTTTTTTTTTTTTTTTTGAGACCAGAGTCTCACTCTGTTGCCTAGGCTGGAGTGCAATGGCATAACCTTGGCTCACTGCAGCTTCAATCTTCTGGGCTCAAGCCACCCTCCCATCTCAGTCCCCCAAATAGCTGGGACTACAGGTGTGTGCCATTGTGCCCAGCTAATTTTTTGGAGAGATGGGATTTCCCTATGTTGCCCAGCCTAGTCTTGAACTCTTGGGCTCAAGAGATCTCCCATCTCAGCCTCCCAAAGTGCTGGGATTACATGTGTGAGCCACTGCATCTGGCCTGGCACATTTTTTAATCAGGTTGTTTGTGTTTTTCTTGTGGAGTTTTAAGAGTTTTTTTTTTTTTCTTGTATATTTTGGGTAACAATCCCTTATAAGCTTTTTTTTTTTTTGGAGAGAGAGAGAGTCTCACTCTGTCATCAGCTGGAGTGCAGTGGCGCTATCTCAGCTCACTGCAACCCCCGCCTTCTGGGTTCAAACAATTCTCCTGCTTCAGCCTCCCAGGTAGTTGGGACTACAGTCGTGCGCCACCACTAGGGCTAATTTTTGTATTTTTAGTAGAGACAGGGTTTCACCATGTTGGCCAGGATGGTCTTGATCTCCTGACCCTGTGATCCACCTGCCTCGGCCTCCCAAAGTGCTGGGATTACAGGCGTGAGCCACTGCATCCAGCCCAGATTTTCTTTTGTAAATATTTTCTTCCATTTTGTGGCTTACCTTTTCATGCTCTTGACAATGTTTTTCAGATAACAGAATTTTTTTTTTATTTTATTTTAATAAGGTCAGACTTACCAGTTCTTTCTTTCATGGACTGTGCTTTTGGTATTACAACTAAAAAATTACCACCAAACCCAAGGTATCTAGATTTTTTCTCTTATGTTACCTTCTAGGGGTTTTTTAGTTTAGCATTTTACGTGTGGATGTGTCATCTATTTTAATTTTTTGAAGAGTGTAAGGTCTGTGTCTAGCTACATATTTTTGCTTGTGGATATTTAGTTGTTCCACCATTTGTTAAATAGACTATCTTTTCTCCATCATATTGCCTTTGTTCCTTTGACAAAGACTAGTTGACCATATTTCTGTGTGTCTGTTTCTGGGATCTCTATTCTGTTCCATTGATGTATTTGTCTATTGTTTCACCAATCCACATTGTCTTCATCACTATAGCTTTATAACAAGTCTTTAAGTCTTGTAGTGTCAGGCCTCCATCTTTGTTCTTCTCCTTCCAAATTGTCTTGGCTATTCTGGGACTTTTGCCTCTGCATATAAATTTTATTATCAGTTTGTCAGTATCAACATAATAACTTGCTGAGATTGTGATTGTGATTCCACTGAATCTATAGATCAGTTGAGAAAAACTGACATTTTGACAATATTGAGTCTTCCTTTATCAATGAACATGGAATATATCTCAATTTATTCAGTTATTTGACTTCTTTCATCAGTTTTGTAGTTTGCCTCATATAGAGGCTTATCCATATTTTTTTACATCTATACCTAAGTATTTCACTTTGAAAGGTGCTAACATAAATAACATTGTGTTTTTAATTTTGAATTCCACTTGTTCATTACAGATATATGGGAAAGCAATTGACCTTATTTATCTCATATCTTGCAACCTTGCTAGAGTTGCTTATTAATTACAGACGTCTGTTTGTTGATTCTTTCACATTTACCCTACAGATGATCATGTCATTCATGATGAAAGAGTTTTAATTTTTCCTTCTCAATTTGTATTCTTTTTCTTTTGCCTCTTTTTTTTTGGTCTTACTGTATTAGCTAGGACTTTCAATACAATGTTAAAAATGAGCAGTGAGATGGAACATCCTTGCCTTGTTTGCCTTGCTCCTAATCTTAGTGGGAAAGGTTTGAGTTTCTCACCATAAAATATGATGCTAGCTGTCAGATTTTGGTAGATATTGGTAAATATTCTCTATCAAGCTGGTCAAGTCCCCTCTATTCCTAGCTTACTGAGAAGTTTTTTTGTTTTGTTTTGTTTTGTTTTTATCACTAATAGGTGTTATAATTCATCAAATTTTTTTTATATATTTATTGAATCAATCATGAGACTTTTATTCTTTAACCTGTTGATGTGATAGATAACATTAACTGATTTTCAAATGTTGAACCAACCTGGCATACCTGGGACAAATCTCACTTGGTCATCATGTATAATTCTTTTATGCATTGTTGGATTGAATTTGCCAATACTTTGTTAAATATTTTTGAATGAGAGAACTTGGTCTATAGTTTTCTTGCAATGTTTTTTGTCTGGTTTTGGTATTAGGGTAATGTTGGCCTCATATAATAAGTTACGAAGTATTCCTTCTGCTTCTATCTTCTGAAAGAGATTGTAGATAACTGATACAATTTTTTACTTAGCTGTGTGGTAGAATTTACCAATGTACCCATTGGGGCCTGTGGCTTTGATATCAGTTATTCATTCAATATCTTTAAGAAATACAGACCTATTCAGATGGATTATTATTGTGTGAATTTTGGCAGATTGTGTCATTAAAGGAATTGGTTCATTTCATGTAGCTTATCAAACCTATGAACATAGAGTTGTTCATAGTATATGTTTATTATCCTATTAATGGCCATGTGATCCTTTAATGGCCAGCCTGGGCAATAAAGTGAGACCTCATATATATTAAAAAAAAAAAAAAAAAAAAAACCTCACTGATTTCTTCTTGTAACTTTTATTATTTTTATACTCGATTTGGATTTAATTTGCCGCCTTCTAGTCTCTTAAAGTGGAAACTTAGATCACTGAATTTAGATCTTTCTTCTTTCCTAAGATACACATTCAGCACTATAAATTTCCTCTAAGCATTGCTTTTGCTGCATCCCACAAATTTTGATAAGTTGTGTTTTTATTTTCATTTAGTTCAAAGTATTATTTAATTTCTTTAGATTTTCTTGACTCATGTTATTTAGAAATCTGGTGTTTTTACTCCTCAGCAAATGCAAAAGAACGGAAATCATAACAGTCTCTTAGACCACAGGGCAATCAAATTAGAACTCAAGATTAAGAAACTCACTTAAAACCACACGACTACATGGAAGCTTAACAACCTGCTCCTGAATGACTACTGTATAAAAAACAAAATGAAGGCAGAAATAAAAGACACAATGTACCAGAATCTCTGGAACACATTTAAAGCAGTGTGTAGAGGAAAATTTATAGCACTAAATGCCCACAAGAGAAAGCAGGAAAGACCTAAACTCGGCACCCTAACATCACAATGAAAAGAACTAGAGGAACAAGAACAAACAAATTCAAAAGCTAGCAGAAGACAAGAAATAACTAAGATCAGAGCAGAACTGAAAAAGATAGAGACACAAAAAACCCTTCAAAAAATCAATGAATCCAGGAGCTGGTTTTTTGAAAAGATCAATGAAATAGATAGACTGCTACTAATAAAGAAAAAAGAGAGAAGAATCAAATATATGCCATAAAAAATGATAAAGGGGAGATCATCACTGATCCCACAGAAATACAAACTACCATCAGAGAATACTATAAACACCTCTATGCAAATAAACCAGAAAATCTAGAAGAAATGGATACATTCCTGGACACTTACACCCTCCCAAGACTAAACCGGGAAGAAGTTGAATCTCTGAATAGACCAATAACAAGTTCTGAAATTGAGGCAGCAATTAATAGCCTACTGACCAAAGAAAGTCCAGGACCAGACAGTTACACAGCCGAATTCTACCAGAGGTACAAAGAGGAGCTGGCACCATTCCTTCTGAAACTATTCCAAACAATGGAAAAAGAGGAAATCCTTGCCAACACATTTATGAGGCCAACATCATCCTGATACCAAAACCTGGCAGAGACACACACACACACACACACACAAAAGAAAATTTCAGACCAGTATCTCTGATGAACATCGATGCAAAAATCCTCAATAAAATACTGGCAAACCAAACCCAACAGCACATCAAAAAGCTTATCCATCACAATCAAGGCGGCTTCATCTCTGGGATGCAAGGCTGGTTCAACATATGCAAATCAATAAATGTAATCCATCACATAAACAGAACCAAAGACAAAAACCACATGATTATCTCAATAGATGCAGAGAAGGCCTTTGACAAAATTCAACAGCAATTTATGCCAAAAACTCTCAATAAACTAGGTATTGATGGAACGTATCTCAAAATAATAAAAGCTATTTATGACAAACCCACAGCCAGTATCATACTGAATGGGCAAAAACCAGCACAAGACAAGGATGCCCTCTCTCACTACTCCTATTAAGCATAGTATTGGAAGTTCTGGCCAGGTCAATCAGGCAAGAAAATGAAATAAAGCGTATTCAATTAGGAAAACAGAAAGTCAAATTATCTCTATTTGCAGATGACATGATTGTATATTTAGAAGACCCCATCATCTCAGCCCAAAATCTCCTTAACCTGATAAGCAACTTCAGCAAAGTCTCAGGATACAGAGTCAATGTGCAAAAATCACAAGCATTCCTATACACTCATAGTCAATTTCATTTCATCTATACCTCAACCCATTTTTCCCACTTCTCCAAATTATTTTAAAGCAAATCCTAAATATATCATTTCTTTTAAACATTTCAGCAAGCTATATCCAACAATAAGACCAGTTCCCCCTCCAAATTTTGTTAATTATTCCTGGTTATTAGTAGTCAAGAGTTGCTTAAAACTTTGAGATAGCTTCTGTTAATGTAAACATGTTTACTTATAAATTCCTTTACAGTAAGATTTGGTTACTTCATTCATTTATTTATTCATTCATTCATGATACATTAAAAACATGGGCCAAGCACAGTGGCTCACATCTCTAATCCCAACACTTTGGGAGGTCAAGGCAGGCAGATTGCTTTGAGCTCAGGAGTTCAAGACCAGCCTATCCAAACCCCGTCTCCACAAAAAAAAAAACACAAAAATTAGCCAGGCGCAGTGGCAGACGCCTATAGTCCCAGCTACTTAGGAGGCTGAGGCACGAGAAATGCTTGAACCTGGGAGCCAGAGGTCACAGTGAGCCAAGATCACACTACTGCACTCCAGCCTGGGCAACTGAGTGAGACTGTCTCAGAAAAAAAAAAAAAAAAAAAAGTTATTTTTAGCCATTATATTTTGAGGTGATTTTTTACTAAAAACAAACTAAAACAGAAATTAGTCTTTGGAAGTAAGGTGCTGCTGTAACTGAAGCCTACCACAGGTGATTTTGAGACTGAGCCACGGAGAAGGATCACAGCATGACAAGGCAGCACGGACATTGTTACTGGAAGCTGCAAAGACGGTCATCTGTGTTTCAGAGTAGGGGGACAGTTAGTGAAGCTGATGACTACAGTAACATGGAAGATAGAAACTTGATCTGGCTAAAGGAAATTTCCAAGTCAAATGCCAAAGGGGCTAATTTGCTTATTTTAGCTGCATATGATAAAACACGAGAAGGAGAGATGAACCAAAAGAAGAGCAATTCAATTTCCAAGGAGAATGTAAAGTATTTCCAGCCTACAGATTGCTGAGCTGGAAAATAAAACTCTCTCCCCAGGGGTTCTCAATGTAAGAAATGGTGTCAGGAACCTCCTGGCAAAATGTGACCTTGGTCTACAAGATTAAATTGAGGGTGGGGCTGTAAGACCTGTTATAAGACCTCACAGTTCAAAGCAGAGAGATCCCGCTCCAAGAGATGTGTGGATGTAGGTGTGACTTGCCTAATGGAACAGGCTATAATATATAGAAAACCCACTTTTTAAAAGGAGTTGTACACAGACTAAAGGAACAAAAGCAATTCAAAATGAAGAGAGACCTCTGGATACCCCACTTTCCATGACTGAGACGCCAACTGAGGAATTAGCTGCAAAGATGAAGCATTTGTCATGGAAAAGGGAAAAGGTCTCAGGATGGAGCCAACAGCCAAAATACAGTGAATTAAGTGACCATTAGCAAGGAGCAGAAACAGGACTTCATTGAGAAACAGTCCTGCCCCTGGAATCACAGGAACTGGCAACATGTGCCTGGCTGGATTTCAGAACTGCAAAGAGCCTGTGCCTGCCATGTACCTTCCATCTCCTCCCCTTGGGAATGGGAGTGTCTCTTACAGTTATCTCATTGCTTTCACATCATGGTTTGTGGGGTTGGGGGAGGGTGGTGATGGTGACAGATAACTTGAATTATTAGTTCACAATCTTCCAGACTGAGAAAAAGCTGCACCCAAGCAGTCTAATCCACATCTAGACCTGAGCAGATAGTGAGATTCTGAACAGTAAACTGCTTTCATATTGAATGAGAGATCCAACTGGGGCTTCTTGAGAGGATATGAATATATTTTCCATGTAGAATAAACATAAATTATCTATGGCCAAAGAATAAACTATGGTAGATTACAGATGAGCATAAAATTTTTTCTATTCCCCTCATTGTGATATGAAGTTATTTCCTCTCCTCTTGAATCTGGGTTGGCTTTGTGACTTGTTTTGACAAACAGAATGCAGCAGAAGTGACACTGTGCAGATTCTGGGTACAGGCCTTAAAAGACCAGGCAGCTTCCAATTTTGCCCTCTTGGAGCCCCAAGCCGCCATGAAAACAGGTTCAGCTACCGAGATGGATAGAGCACATAGAGAGAGAAAGATGCCAAGCTCCAGATGTCCCAGCCATTACAGTGAAACACCAGACATGTGCGTAAAACTATCTTGAATTCCCAGCTGCAGGCAGTAAACTGCCCTAAGTCCAGCAAACACAAACTGCAGAATTGTGGATACATTTGTGGTGGATGTTTTAAATCACTAATCTTTGGGATAGCTAGTTACAAAGCAACAGATAAATAAAATATAGATACTATGATGGATGGAAATAACTGCAAGTTCTTTTGAGTTCCACATATCAGCTATCTCCCTTTCCCTTGAATTTGAGCTGGCCCCATGGCTTGGCTTTGACTAATATCTTACTTCACATGCTCAGTGGGTTAGCTGGACAGTTCCTCTGCTGGGTTTGCCTGGGCTCACTCAGTTGGCTGCATTCAGCTGGGCTGGAAGATCCGAATAGCTTCCCTCACAGGACTGGCGGTTGGCACCAGCTGTCAGCTGTGGCATCTGGTTCTCTTCCTCATGCTGTCTCTTCTTCAATAGACTAGACCATTTTCCTTACACAGTGATTTTAGGGCCCTTAAGCACCTTGAAGCTGAGTCTCTAGAAATTGGACATTGTCACATCTGCCACATTCTATTGGTCAAAGCAAGTCAAATGGTCAACCTAGTTTCAAGAGGTGGAGAACTAGTAGAAAACTGGTAGTTTCTCTACCTATTGATGAAAAGAACTGCAAAATATGGCGGCCATGTTTTCCAATCTATCGACGATGGGCAAACTGTACCACAATAATTGTAGTTAATGCCAGACATTTTTTGCTTAAGAATATAAGAGCCAAACTGAACAAAACTAGAATGACTACACCAAGGGTCCCCAACCCCTGGGTTCTAGACCCATACTAGTCCATGGCCCGTTAAGGACCTGGCCACACAGCAGGATGTGAACAGCAGGCAAGCGAGCACCACCTGCCTGAGCTCTGCCTCCTGTCAGATCAGCGGAGGCATCAGATTTCCATAGGAGCGGGAACCCTGCTGTGAACTGCACATGCAAGGGATCTAGGCTGCATGCTCCTTAAGAAAACCTAACTAATGCCTGATGATCTGAGGTAGAAGAGTTTCATCCCGAATCATCCACCACCACCACCGCTACCCCAGCCTCCACTCCCCCACCCCATCCCTGTCCATGGAAAAACTGTCTTCCACAAAACTGGTCCCTGATGCCAAAAAGGTTGGGGATTGCTGGTCTACATAATATATGACATTTAAAAACTCAACCTCTGAGAACATTACATCATCATTTTATTTCAGCCTGAATGTCAAAAGTACCTTAATTTTCATTTTTCTTCTTTTAGGAAGCCAGTTTAAATAAAAATACCAATGCTAAAGCTAGGTCTCCAACTACCAGGGTAGACACCATTGCTGGTAAGAACTGTTTTCCCCTGAAATCCTGTTAAACCTGGATAATGGAGAGTAAGGAGAAACTGGAATACAAAATCTGCAAATGAATGAAACTCAGTCAAGGAAGACCCCGAGATTCCTGGGAAGGCCCCAAGCTACTGCCAATCATATTGTAAACACTACTGTAAAAATGTACAATTTTTAGAGCTAGACTTAACTTTTCTGGAATTAACCTTGAGTGATTAATAAGCTTGAATCTACTAAGAACCAGATATTGTAGAAAATCCTTTAGATCATGAATTCCACAAATACAAGTTGCTGAACCAGAAGAGTCTGAGAATTTCTACCTTTAGTCATGAGTCAGAAATAAGTGGTGATAGGCCAGGAACAGTAAGCTCCATCTCTAATCCCAGCACTTTGGGAAGCCCAGGAGAAGGGATCACTTGAGGGCAGGAGTTCGAGACCAGCCTGACCAACATGGTGAAGCCACATCTCTTCTAAAAATACAAAATTAACCAGGCATGTTGGTGCACGCCTGTAATCCCAGCTACTTGGGAGGCTACGGCAGGAGAATCACTTGAACCTGGGAGGCGGAGGTTGCAGTGAGCCAAGATCGCGTCAATGCACTCCAACCTGGGCAACAAGAATGAAAATCCGTCTCAAAAAAAAAAAAAGAAAGAAAGAAAGAAAGAAAGAAAGAAAGAAATCAGTAGTGACTAATCCTTGTCTAAGATTGATATAAAAAGTAAACTTATTTAAAGGAATCTTGTGATTGTCCTTCTCATCCTTTATCATCTAGAGCTGTAGTCCCCCACCTTTTTGGCACCAGAGATTGGTTTTTTAGAAGATAATTTTTCCACAGATTGTTGGGGCTAATGAGGTTTCAGAATGAAACTGTTCCACCTCAGATCATCAGCCATTAATTAGGTTCTCATAAGGAGTGCGCAACCTAGATCCCTCGCATGTGCAGTTCACAATACTGCTTGTGCTCCTATGAGAATCTAATGCTGCTGCTGGTCTGACAGGAGATGGAGCTCAGGCGGTAATGCTCACTCGCAGCTCACCTCCTGCTGTGCCACCCAGTTCCTAACAGGATACGAACCAGAACCGGTCCACGGCCCAGGGTTTGGTGACCCCTGATCTAGAGAAATTTCTTGGACAAAGTTTTGTTTGTTTTAGAGAGGTGATCTCACATTGTTCCCCAGGTTGGAGCACAGGGGCTATTCACAGGCATGATGACAGCATATTGCAGCCTTGAACTCCTGGGCTCAAGTGATAGTCCCGCTTCAGTCTCTTGAGCATCTGGGACTACAGACAGACACCACCACACCCAGCTTGGATAAAGTGTTTTAATAAAAAATGCTATAAAAAAGATTTATGTCAGCTTGAAAAGTAACATACTTTTTCACAGTTTTATCAAAGTAGATTAAGACTTGAACAATCTGTAGTATCAATGAGGCACTATTTCGTTTTTAAATTATTTGGTATTTTTCCAGTTTTACATCATAGTTGTGTTAGAGAAGGCAAAAGTTACATGCAGTTTTCCAGTTTTACCACTAGATGGAGAATACATCTTCTAAGCAAGACAAATCTTAAAAGCGCCCACTTTGTGTGCACCATTCTGCTAGGCCCTACCATGCTGAAATACCCTATGTAGATGATCCCTTAAGTGTGTTTGTGGTCTAGGAAGACTAAGACAAGAACTCAAGAAACTGTATTTCGAAGTACGAAATAATGTCAAAATACAAACAAAATGTTGTATGGAAATTTAAAGAATAATTCCAAAAGATTAGCAGTTTTGGATACAGCGTATTTGAGTTTTGAAGTTCAAGTGATGTTTCAGCAGGCTGAAGCGGAGTGTGATGCACAAAACACAAAGGCAGAAAAACAGACAGTGCAGCTTTCTTGGCAGAGATAAGATCTGAGATGTAGTACAGGGCTATACTGCTTTAAATATATGAACCAGGCTCCTCTACATTCCTTCCCTCAGGCGGCTGGAATGCCCTGCTGCCACAGTCATAGCCCTTCTACCTCCTGGAAAGAGTCGAATGTGAATTTCTTGAAGTCAGAGATTTTTTTGAGTATGTCTTTGAATCTCTAGCATTGTGCTAGATATATGTAGCTTGGGAGCCAAGAGCAATGGGAAGTTACTGGAATACTTTTCTGGATAAAAAATTTGGCCCACCAACTGACACAAGAACAGAAAGCCAAACACCGCATGCTCTCACTCATAGGTGGGTGCTGAACAATGAGAACACGTGGACTCAGGGAGAGGAGCATCACACACTGGGGGCAGTTGGGGGGGTAGGGAGAGACAGCAGTGGGGAGGGGAGAAATGCCAGACATAGTATGCACCTAAAGTAAAGTAAATATTAAAAAAAAATTTTGGCCCACCAAATTTTGATTTCATATCCTCCTTTAATGGTCGGCCAAATTTTTTCTGATTATAAAACGTATCCATGTTATTGTTATTTTTGGATATTTTTACAAATCTGGCCCACCATTAAAGAGGATATAAGTTTCATACCAATCAGAATCTTCCAAAAAATACACCATATTATGAAGGTAAGTCTAAAACATCAGTCTGCAAGGTTTTTTTTATGTTAAGGCAGCATTATTTGCATGCATCATGTATATTGCTGCAATGTAAAATGTCAAATTGGGATAGAGATTGCAAGCTGGTGACTTGGGATCCTATGTAGCTCAAGACAGATTTTGTTAAATTTGCACAATGTTTTAAAATATTTTTAGTTAATTAATATTAACTAAAGTAATTCTATTATTTAAAGTAATTGATATTATTTTACAAATTATGAGATTTTCACATACAATTTAGATTTCTGGCTTCTCTTTAAAAATTCAAAAATTACACATACTGGGTCCCGATTCTCAGATGGCAGAATCACTTGACACTGGGTGGAGAATCTCCCTATGAGATCACACACATCCTCTCTGGATTTCACAGTCCCTATGCTCCCTTTGTAACACATAGGACCTACCTTCCCATATATACCACCTGTCTGGCCCAACATTTGATTTGTGGGACCTCTGTGTTGACTCTTTTGGATCTTCGAACTTTAGAGTATTTGCTGAACTAGTCATTACCAGTCATTACACACTGATATTCTAAAACTCTTTACTGCATCCATGTTGGTTAGTGTGTAAAATCTGCTTTGTTACAACTGAGTATACACCCCACTACTTCATTAACCTGGGTTCTCCAGAAAGTTAGCAGAAGATTTTGGGATGCTATTGAATGGGATATAATCTGCAAAAATAAGAGTTAAGACACATGGTGTAGGATCAAAGAAAGATCACATGAGTATTGCAACATCTGAGAACTCTGCGCTATGATCATACAGGGAGTACATTCTGGGCAGCAAAAATGTCTTAAGAATAGTTAGGATTTTTATAGCAGGAATGCAAAGGGTCACTGTTGAACTTTTAAAGCCCATTTCAGAAGCAAGAGTCTTGATGGCCCTGTGTGGTGGCTCATACCTGTAATCCCAGCACTTTGAGAGGCCAAGGGGGGTGGATCACCTAAGGTCCAGAGTTTTCAGACAGCCTGGCCAAACTAGGGAAACCCTGCCTCCGCTGAAAATACAAAAATTAGCCAGGTGTGGTGGCACACATCCGTAGTTCCACCTGCTCGGGAAGGTGAGGAATGAGAGTCGGTTGAACCCAGGAGGCAGAGGTTACGGTGAGCTGAGATCTGACAGAGTGAGACACTGTCTCAAAAAAAAAAAAAAAGAAGAAGCAGGAGTCTTGAGAGCTAGATATATCAGTCAGAGTCTAACCAGGAAAACAGAAACCACTTTAAGAGCTTGTAACAGAGAGAAATTACAAAATTACTTAGCTAACTGGGTACAAACTAAATGGAGGAGGTGAGAAACCAAAGAATTGATGGCAACGTCACCCAGAGATTCACAACACCAGCAAGACTGGAAAGACAAGGGAGGAGATGGCGTTACTACAAGGAAGCTGCGTCTACAGGGTCAGTTCCTGCAGAGGAAGTAGAGGGAAATACCAAGACTTCTCCTTTGTCACCCCTGTTTTTATCTCCTGCTAGCATCTCACAGTGGCCATCCCAGCCAGAGCCAGTTGCTGTGGGGTCTGCAAGCATCAGGGTCCCCAGACAAGAATGCTGGGAAGGGGCAGGGTAGGGCTGGCCTGGAGAACAGGCTGCTGACCCGCATACCGATGACAAAGGCCAACCATCTGAGATGGAACAGGGTTTTTTCTGTTTTTAACTTACAAAAACATTGCTTTTAAATATCTCGATCCAAAGCATAGAGGGCTAAGTTGAGAACTTTTAATGTAAACCATAGGGTAGAGGATATGAGGTCATGGCCACTTCCTGTCACACAAAAAAGCAATAAAACCCTTCCTGGTTTGGGAGGAAGATCTTAGAGAGAGGCTGAGGAGGACGGGGCTCTTCAACTCTGTGAGTGGGGCTAGGTAGGGAGGAAGAACCTGACTTTGGTGACCCCTCCAGAGGTTAGGGCTGGGGACAGTTCAGGGGAGGGATGCACCATTTCCATCTGGAAATTTTGAAGGATACTGCCTTAAAGAATGCCCCACACTGACAAGGGAATGAAGTAGAGCAGCAGTCTAGGAGACTGGTTTTCCATGGGGATTCTGGGGTTGTCTGTGTTCTGGGTGAGCTTCAGAGGCCACGTGCCTCTGGGCAGGAGGCACGGTCTGTGAGAGGGCCACGGCCCTGAAGACTGGATTCCAGTTGAGGAGGGCAGACACCTTGAGCAGAAGTTGAGCACAAGCACCACCAGCCTCCACAGCACAGGCTGGCAGGAGCAGCAGCCAGTGGTGCACACAGGAGACACAGACCGTAGCTGAGGCCAGCGAGGAGTGGAGGTCACAGGGGCCCAGGCCCTCCTCTCCACAGTGCAGTGCTGGGTACATGCCACCTGCCACCTGCACTCACAGAATAACCCTGGGGCAAAGAGAAAAGGAGATTTTTTTTTAAGTCTAAGCATCGAGTTTGGCTTTGAATTAAATTTGAATTTTGAATTGGTTATTTTTCCAAAAGAAATGATGTTTTTCCAAAAGAAATGAGGGGCTGTTTTTATCAACAAATAAACTTACGTTTCTTTGCATCTGACTTCAAACCTATTGTATGTACAGGGTTTCAAGCTAGTATGCCTGTTCTGAGTTTAAACAAACAGACCACACACACACATGCACACAGAGATCTCACACACACACAGTTTCTCAGCCTTTCAACTGCCTTCTTTGTTACTGGCTGAATCAGTTTTTCCCTCAAGCAAAGAATGCCATTCTAATGGGTGAACAGTCATTGGGCAAAAAATATCATTTTGGGGAAAAAAATTGGTAACTTGGTTTCAACTTTCCAAGTTATCCAAAATTCCAAATTCATTTCTTTTTCTTTGTGGAGACCTGTGATGCCCACAAAGATGTTTACTCTGATCTAGATATCCTCACTTCCAAGAAGGCCTCCGTGTAGAATATCTCTCTTTTCAAGCCCTTTAGGGTTACCTAGGGGGGGCTTGACCTTCAGTAATAATCTCCCATCCCTTCATTGGTGGCTTTCCTTCATTCTCCTGCTGACCCTACCCTCAGGAAGCTTCAGCCATGATGCACACTGAGCCTCCATTGATGGATGATGAGTTCAATGCATGCATTAGGCAGGGCTCTGAGACAGAGTTGTGCAGGAAGAGTGCATCTTACAGCCCTAGGGGCATTATTTCATCCCAGCCTGTGTATGCACCACTCCCTCACAGGGATGTACAAGGTGTGCATGGTAGGCCTCGATTTACATCAACAGAGGTAAGCAGGTATCTTTCCTTAAGAGAAACAGAAAGTGTAGGCTGATTCCTGAACAGAAATCTCCTCTCCTCCCAGCTAGCGACAGAATCCTCCTTGGCTGGCCACAGGCATATCCTGAACTGAGGCTCTCCCTGGCTGGTGTGGTCCTCCCCTTGTGTACTCTGCGCCTATCTCCCAAGTCAGCCTCAGCTTCTGCATCACTCACAATAGGTTCTCTTTCAAGCTTAGCTCCAAAATCTTGTCTCTTTCTCCAAAGCCCAGTCTTTCCAAATGTCCCTTGAGCCTCCACACTTATGGCCTGAGTTGCTTTATGACTTTGCCTGATGCTCTGAAAAGAGCTTTAGTTCTTTGAACTATTCAGGGTCCAAGAAAGAAGCCTTCAATATAGCATTCCACATTTCTTTATTTCTTCTTCTACCAGCTATTCTTCATCTGCCTCTAAGTAGCACACCTGGTCTGTGCACCCTGTTTTTTCTCCCAACTTGAGGTTGACGCAGGAACTCACAGATCTCTTCCAGGTTATGGAAGACCAATGCAGCACTGACTCAAGCTCTCTTCATCTACCAAACATACTATGGCACCAGTTCTACTCTACTGAGGCTACCCATAGTATCACAGCACACCGTGCACTGTGTTGGTCCCCTCCTACAGCTCCACGTGGAAAGTGAGGCATAGACTCCTTCTGCTCTGATGACTGAACCAAGCACCATCAACAAGTTCCCCTACCATGGGTTTGACTATAGGGGCCTGGGACCAGGCTGCACGCTAGCTCTTGCTCTCCCTCTTACTCTTTGTCCGATTCCTCTCTCCCAGCTCAGTAAAAGTTTCTTTGGTTTTCCTGCCTAGAAGGAAGATAGCGGAATTGCCCATGAGTCATAGTCTGTATTGTTCCCTTCTCTATGGTTACTTTTTATAAAGCTAAACTCTGATCTTATGATTTGGTTTAAAGTTTGGAACCAAGCCCTCTTTGAATGAAAAACTGAATCATTTTTCTCTCTCAAAGTCTTGGCTCAAACAAATACAAAATGCTATGATTTCAGACTCTTTGCCAAGTGTGAATTTAAAAATCCATTCAACCTTGCTATATGGTTGAGTATTGGAGGGGTCCAATACTCATGTGGAAATTTTATTGCCATTGTGATAATATTAAGAGGTAGAACCTTAAAGAGGCGATAAGGTCACAAGGGCTCTGCCCTCATGAATGGATTAATGCCATTATCTTGAGAATGGGTTAGTTATCCCAGGAGAGTGCTCCTAATAAAAAGGAGAAATTTGGCCCAATTTCCTGTCTTGTGCCCCCTCTTACCATGTGATGACTTCCATCATGCAATGACATGGCAAAAAGGCCCTACCAGATGCAGCCCATTGATCTTGAACTTCCTGCCTCTAGAATCATTAACAAAATGCAACCATACTTGTTTTATTGTGCTTCACTTTATTGCACTTCACAGATAGTGCTTTTTTTTTTTTTACAAATTGAAAGTTTGTAGCAACATAGAGCAAATCTATCAGCTCCATTTTTCCAACAGCACATGCTCATTTTATGTCTCCATGGCACATTTTGCTAAATTTTTCAATATTTCAAATTTTTTCATTATGTAATTACATTTGTTATGATGATCTGTGATCAGTATTCTGACTGTACCACTGACTGGTCATTTTCCCATCTCTGACCCTCTCATTGGACCTCCCTGTTCCATGAAACGTAAATATTGAAATTGGACAAATTAACAACACTACAATAACCTCTATGTGTTCAAATGAAAGGAACAGTGGGACATCACTCATTTTAAATCAAAAGCTAGAAATGATTAAGGTTATTGAAAGAGGCATGTCCGAGGCTGAGATAGGTCAAAAGCCTCTTGTATCAAATAGGTAGCCAAGTTGTGAATGCAAAGGAAAAGTTCCTGAAGGAAACTAAAAATGCTACTCCAGTAGAGATATGAATAAGAAAGTGAAACAGAATTATTGCTGATATGGAGAAAGTCTTAGTGGTCTGGATAGAATTTCAAACCAGCCACAGCATTCTCTTAAGCCATAGCCTAATCCAAAGCAAGGCCCTCACTCTTTTCAATTCTATGAAGGCTCAGAGACGTGAGGAAGCTATAGAATAAAAGTTTAAGCTAGCAGAGGTTGGTTCCTGAGGTTTAAGTAAAGAAGCCATCTCCATAAAAGGGCAAGGTGAAGTGGCAGGTGCTGATGTAGAGGTTGCAGCAAATTATCCAGAAGATCTAGCTCAGGTCATTGATGAAAGCAGCCACACTAAACCACAGATTTTCAATGTATATGAAACAGCCTTCTATTGGAAGAAGATGCCATTTGGACTTTCATAGCTAGAGAGGAGAAGTCAATGCCCGGCTTCAAAACTTCAAAGGACAGGCTGACCTTCTTGTTAGGAGCCCATGCTTATTTACCATTCTGAAAATCCTAGAGCCCTTAAGAATTATGCTAAATCTATTCTGCCTGTGCTCTATAAATAAGACAACAAAGCCTGGATGATAGCATGTCTGTTTACAGCATAGTTTACTGATTATTTTAAGCCCACTGTTGTGATCTACTACTTAGAAAAAAAAGATTCTATTGAAAATATTACTGTTAATTAATAATGTACCTGGATGACTGGGTATATTGTTAGTGAACAGTAATATTTTCAATAGAATCTATTGGTCATCCAAGAGGTCTGATGGAGACAAACAATGAGATTCATGTTATTTTCATGACTGCTGAGACAAGATCCATCCTGCAGCCCATGGATCAAGGAGCAATTTTAACTCTCAAGCCTTATTAATTAAGAAATACATTTCACAAGGCTATAGTTGCCATAGATTGTGATTCTTCTGATGGATCTAGGAAATGTATGTAAATTGAAAACCTTCTGAGAAAGATTTGCCATTCTGAATGCCATTAAGAACATCTGTGATTCATGGAAAGGGTGTTAAAATTTCAACATTAACAAGGGTTTGGAAGAAGTGGATCTCAACCATCATGGATGACTTTGAGAGGTTCAAGTCTTCAGTAAAGAAAATAATTACAGATGTGGTAGAAATACCAAGAGAACTAGAATTAGAAGTGGAGGCTGAAGATGTAACTGAATTACTCCAATCACTTAATAAAACTTGAACAGATGAGTTGCTTATCATAGAGGGGCAAAAAAAAAGCGGTTTCTTGAGATGAAAGCTACTCTTGGTGAAGATGCTATGAACATTGCTGAAGTAACAACAAAGGGTTTAGATTATTCCATAAACTTAGTTGATAAAGCAGGGCAGGATTTGAGAGGATTGACTCCAGTTTTGAAAAATTTTCTACGGTGGGAAAAATGTTTTCAAAGAGCATCACATGCTACAGAGCAATCTTTCACAAAAAGACTTGGCCAGGTGTGGTTGCTCAGGCCTGTAATCCCAGCACTTTGGGAGGCTGAGGTGGGTGGATCATGAAGTCTTGAGATCGAGACCAGCCAGGCCAACATGGTGAAATCCCATCTCTACTTAAAAAATACAAAAAGATTAGTTGGGCATGACAGCACATGCCTGTGATCCCAGTTACTCAGGAGGCTGAGGCAGAAGAATCGCTTAAACCAGGAAGTCAGAGGCTGCAGTGAACTGAGATCGCACCACTGCACTCCAGCCTAGGTGAAAGAGCAACACTCTGTCTCAAAAAAAAAAAAAGTCAATTGATGTTCAAAGTTCACTGTTATCTTATTTTTAAAAATGCCCAGACACCGTAAGCTTCAGTAACCATGACCCTGATTAATTAACAGCCATCAATGTCAAGACAAGACTCTCCACCAACAAAAAGATTACAACTTGTTGAAGGCTCAGATGATCATAAGCATTTTTTATCAATATTTTAAAATTAAGGTATGTACTTTTTTAAGACATAGCGCTATTACACATTTAATAGAATATAGTTTAGTGTAAACTTAACTTTTACATCCAGTAGGGAATCAAAAAATGTGTGTGACTTACTTTATTATGTTATTCACTTTATTGTAGCCATCTGGATATATATGAATATCTGGATATTCCAGATACCTGGAATATCTTCAAAGTATGCATGTAAATTTCTGTTTATTATAAACTACTCAGTTTATGGTTTTCTATTAAAGCAGTAGAAAATGGACTAAAACAAACCTTGTCATTAAATTATTTCTTTGTAGATAGTGTCTGCCCTCAACAGTGAATGCCATTATCCAACAGGCAAACAATGAGTATCATTTTAGGAGATAAAAAAATGTAAGGTCGAAATCTCCAAATACTGTTCCAGAACACTTTTAGAGACAAGCTGAGACATTGTTTTGCTTTGAAATTATTGCTGATGATACAGTTTTGTTTTTACCTGTTATATTTCTTCAGGAATGCTGTCATGACTTTTAAAATATTTGATGAACCCTACTGTTAGGTCTTGCAGAGCCACTGCAGAAGGATGGATGTTAGACAAAGTCATGGTTTCAAGGCTTTATCAAAATTCCTAGAAATTTCCTCATGACATTTAGTTATTTCTTATGCTTTAAGATCATTTATAGTCTGGATCTCATTAAAGAGAATCCCTACTTGAACTGGGAGAACACTTTTAAAGGGAAAGACAAGAATGTGTTAGTCACTGAACTGAAACTTGTTTTGGTAAATTTATGAGGAAGTGGAATAAATTTAAGACTTTCTTTGCTTAACAGCTTGTTTCCTTCAGATCTCCACTTTGGTCATAATATTTAGTTACTTCTTGAGAAGACGACTCTGGAGAGAATTCCATTTTTCCTCAAAGGAATCTTTAAATAATCAATATTACTCTTTGTACCAAATAACCAAATACTTAAGCCAGACCTATGTCTCCTGACCAGGGAGATTTTCCCTATTGTATCTGTAACTGGTCTTGATTTCTGCCTGGGGCATTACCTAATATTGTAGAAGAGATAATTTTTTGTTTGTTTGTTTTGAGACAGAGTCTTGCTCTGTTGCCAGGCTGGAGTGCACTGGCGTGATGTAGGCTCACTGCAACCTCTGCCTCCCGGGTTCAAGATATTCCCTTGCCTCAGTCTCCCAAGTAGCTGGGACTACAGGCGCACGCCACCATGCCCAGCTATTTTTTTTTTTTTTTTTTAATTTTAGTAGAAACTCAGTTTCACCATGTTGGCCAGGATGATCTCGATCTCCTGACCCTGTGGTCCGCCTGCCTCAGCCTTCCAAAGTGCTGGGATTACAGGCATGAGCCACGGCGCCCGGCCAAGATAATGTGTTTTAAAAACAGGTTTAAAGAGTGTTTTTACCCCACATAATTAATGAGGAAGGAAGGTATTTTTTGTTTGTAGGGTATTCCACAGTTTATCTCCTCAAACTACATCTCAACAATGTTCTTAAATAACAAAGCAATTGCTTTTCAGTTTCTAAAAAGGTAATAGCCATTTACTGCAAAGATATTCCAGCTCATATAGAGAAAGTGATGCATATACTGAAAGACAGCCTTCTCACTTTCCTTCTGGGGTTCTAATGTCTTCCTGGAATTTCCTTCCAGGAAATTTCTCTTTTCCCTTAAAGAGTTAACTGCTGTATGAGAAGCATCCTGAAAGAAGACAATATGGTTCCTTTTGGAAGGGAACAAGGTTATTTTATATACGACATGTTAAATCAAAGTATGCAACCTCTAAATTATTAACTGAAAAGTCAATAATCTAATGTACTAAAAACTATCTAACATATCACTTTCAAAGTAATAACTAGTCCATAATGTTTTAAAAACTCATATAACCATCAAAAGTATGTAATAAAAAACAGTGATCCTCTGCTTTGTTCATCTTGTTCTGCTCCTTAGAGGTAACTGTTTTCAATTTTGTCATGTTCTAGCATTACCTTCATATTTCTAAATATGCAACTTTGCTATTTATTCATCAATTTTAGAAGTTATCCAAGTTATCTATTATTATGGTAGAGGAGTTACACTCCCTCAGCTTCCCGTAATCCATCCTTCCAATGCAGTTTTTTCATAAATTTTGGTAAATTCATTTTCAGTGTTTTTCATCGCTATGACTGTATGTATATTTACATCTAATTCAAGAAGTGTGACTGAATAGCACACTCTAGGGCAATCAGGAGGCCAGCTGACTTTTTCTTCATGTAACCCCAAAGGTCAACGTGTTACTGGTAGAGGGTATCCAAGTTCTTGGCATCATGAACAAAGAATTGGACACAATGCACAAACAAAGCAAGGAAAGAATGAAGCAACAAAAGCAGAGATTCACTGAAAACAAAAGTACACTCCACAGAGCAGGAGTGGCCCAAGCACAGGGGCTCAAAAGCCTACTTACACAATTTTCTGGGGTTTAAACACCCTCTAGAGGTTTCCATTTGCCATTTGGTGTACGCCTCATGCAAATGAATTAGTGGCCCACAATCAGAGGCTTTGGTTGCTCTGCAACCAATCAGAGGCTAAAGTTAAGTTACAAAGGTTACACTCTTTGCAAACATCTGATTGGTTGTAGAAAGCAACCAATCAGAGGCTAAAGTGAAGTTACAAAGTTACACTTCTATGCAAATGAAGACTTGGTTAGCAATCACTCTGATTGCGGAAAGCAAGTAATCAGAAGTACTTTCAATTATTCCTTTGCTGCTCAGAAAAGAAAGGGTGGTTTGCAAAGGGAGTAGCCTGTGGTCCTTTTGTTACTTAGATGTGGAAAGTCGCGGTTTTCCTTTGATTTAGTTTTGGGAAGTCAGGGGGACTGCGCGGTAGATTCCCTGCCTCCAGACACTATTCTCCTGCCTCAAATGTCTCTAGAGAGACACTGTATTTTTTCTGAGGTTGTTCATCTCTCCACCTCCTGCTTGTGGTTGTATGATTGGTTATTGTTATTTTGAAATTCAGTCACGGAACTTGAAAAAGCTTTACCATTTCAAACGCAGATCACTGAATTTGTTTTAAATGAGTCATTTCATCTTCACTCTTCTCTATTCCTGGTTCAGTTTCAAAATATCCCTTCCATTACTAGTATTGGGAAGAGGTGGGACCTGACTACTTGTGGTGTGTATAGTAACCTGGGAATCTAACTGTTGCATATAAAGGCCTTCAAACAGTCCCCGGACTTTGCTATTTACATACTTTTGCACCAAATCTTTATAGACTCCAGTGGGGATGGCACCAGGTTCAACAGGCCAAAGAAGACACCCAGGGCCAGCAAACAAGACATGGGGTTGTGTTGGGGGCTAACTACAGGGGACAGCACAGTGTTGGTGGGCTGGACAGAAGAACCCCACAACCCAGTGGCAGTGGACTAAGCAGAAGAATCAAAATCACTTGCAAAAACAATGCAGTTTTTATAGCATTTTCACTTAGCCCCTGTCCCCTAAAATCTCCACCTGGAAACTTTCATTCAACCCAAAACAAAGGGTCTCAATGCTCTGTACGGCCTACATTCCACAGGACAGGATGGGGCCCAGATGTTCCTTATAGATAAGGAATAAATCTCTGGATAGTTCCTCTCCCAGATTCCTTAGCTTGGAACTCTGAACAGCATTCAGGTGCACCTGCCATACAGGGTCATTCTTAGGGTATGTGTAAATTATTGCTATCAAGTTCACTTAATACGCACACACACACACACACACACACATTCTACACAGTCTTGCCCTCTGAGATTCCTGGCACTTCCAATTCATGAGCATTTTCAGGATTCTGTGGGACAAATCAGCTAAGTCCTATTAGTATCCTCATTTATGGGTACTCTTAACTGGTTAGGTCTACTGATTACATTTAAAATGTACTGGGTAGAGGAAGAGGTGGGAGAAACAGGAATTTATCTTCAAATAAGCAATAAAGCATCAATTGTGTTGGGTTCATTTCATATCTGTGATAATAGACAATTTGTCTACAGAGTTCTATCTATCCTTCATGAGCTTGGCATGACATGTCTGGGTTTTTTTGTTTTGTTTTCTTTGGGTTTTTTTTTTTTTTTTTTTTTACACAAAGGTAAACCTTGACAGATAAGAAAAGAGTCTTGAAGTAGCACTTGCCTTGTATCAGATTTAAGAGGACAGTGGTCTGAGCCCCTGAACTACAGGTGATGTTAAAGAATCATAACTTTAATCTTCAAAATATTCTACAATTGCAGGAACATGTGAGACCAAGAGTTGAACTCTCTGTCTCAAAAGTAATAAAAGGTCTTTAATTTCATCCCTTGCTAGAAGGGGTTAGAAATGCCTGTTCTGGGCACCTTGCATCCAGGCAGTAAGTTTGAACCATCAATCTGTAGTGGATCTGTGTTTCTTCCCTTCCTGCTGTGGTTGGGATTGGTGTAGCTGCCAGGTGGAACTGTTGCACCAAAATGCCCAGGGCTTAAAGGAATCCATCATAAATATGGCTCTAAGGTTTTTACATATTTATGGTTCTCTCCATTCCTGTATGATGATAGAATGGGAAGGATATATTCACTTTTTGTGTGATAGCTAAAGATACTTATCAAACTAATATGTTCCTTGTCTGTTTTTTTTAAAGAAAGGGCCTCAATCTGCTGCCCAGGATGGAGTACAGTGGTGCGATAGCCTCAAACGCCTGGGCTCAAGATGTCCTGCCACCTCAGCCTCTCGAGTACCTGGGATTATAGGCATGCATCATCACATCCAGCTAATTTTTATTATTTTTTATAGAGATGGGGTCTTGCTATGTTGTTGCCGAGGCTGGTCTTGAACTCCTGGCCTAAAGCAATCCTTCCACCTAGGTCTATTTATATATATATTGGTATTATATCCAGAACAAAAAAATGTGGTATAAAAAAATGATTAAGACCTGACCATATGCTATTATCTGAAAATAATCTTAACATACAAAATAAGTTAACAAATAAGTACCCAGAGCCAGCAAACAAGACATGGGGTTGTGTTGGGGGCTAACCACAGGGGAGAGCACAGTGGAGGTGGGCAGGATAGGAGAACCCCACGACCCAGTGGCAGTGGGATGAGTAGAAGAATCACAATCACTTGTAAAAAGCATGCAGTTTTTACAGCATTTTCAAATAAACGCTATAAAAAATTTAAGGAGATACACTCCTTAAATCCTAAAAAGCAAGGGTAGGGGAACCCTTTTCTGGTAAAACACTAAAGACAATCTTAAAATACTAAGAAGAATCTGAAACAACAGTAGAAAAATAAAAAATGCTAAATATAATCTAAACAAAGTTCTGATACAGAGGTTAAAACTGGACGACCAGAGCCATTGACTGCACCGAGGGAGCAACGTCTGTCACAGCTTAATGCAGTCATGGTCTTTCCAAGAGCGGGACTCCTTGGAAGACTTAGACAATCTTATCACTAACAGCAAAGATCCTCAGGTGTAAATCTCAAAGAGAAGATCCTTACATTTTCTCCTGTGTGACCTAAAGCAATGACACGGGACTTTTGCACCTCAGTTGCCTTATCTGAAAAAATAGGATGCCTGCCTCCTAGAATTGTTGTGACAATTAAGAGTAAAACTGTTAGATGAGTGCCTGGCACAATGGCACACTGTAACTGTTACCAATTAGTATTATTACCTCACACCTAAGGAAAGAAGGAAATAGAAAAATGCTAAAAAAATTAAAAATAAAGTAGGGGGAGGATGGTTAGAATTAGCTAAAGGTGATGCCCTAATCAAGCAGCCCAGGGTCTCTCCCTTTTGGTCCTAAATTGTTTTCCAATTCAGGAAATTCCAGGATTGCATCAGCAGAATGAGATAACTGCCTTGTTGTCTGAACCCTTTGCCAGCACGTGATGCTATTATGTGAGTCCACTGTTCCAACATGAGTCACACATGTGAGCCGCAGCCACTTCTGCAGATGGAATAAAGTGTTTCATCAAGGTGCAAGAACTGCACTTTCTCCTTTTTTCTCACCTTGAACCTGAATCATGTGGGATTAATGTCCTAAGTATTTGCTCTATAGTTAACTCCAAATTATTCATGCTAGTGGAGAGAAAGAAAGACACAGATGGACATAAAGAATGACTGCTTCAAAAATCCCTTATAACTTGTGACTTTTGTAGTTAGAATTCTATATTGAGAATTGGTGCCTAATGTTCTGGAAACAAAACTTGAAGCAAAGTAAGTCTTGCTGGCCAGGCACGGTGACTCGTGCCTGTAATCCCAGCATTTTGGGATGATGAGGCAGGTGGATGGGCTGAGCCCAGGAGTTTCAGGCCAGACTGGACAACATGGTGAAACCCTATCTCTACAAAAAAAGATTCTTTGAAAAATTAGACAGGCATGGTTGCACATGCCTATGGTCTCAGCTACTCAGGAGGCTGAGGTGGGAAGATCACTTGAGCCTGAGAGGTTAGGACTGCAGTGAGCCATCATGGTACCACTGCACTCCAGCCTGGCCAACAGAGCAAGACTGTCTCAAAAAAAAATTAGGTTAAAAAAGTTTTAAAATAAAGTAAGTCTTGCTAGAAGATTGACCTCAGAAAAACCAGAAAATTTATCCCAGCCTTCATCCCATAACCTAGTACAAAACCATGCTGCTTTCCTCTACTGAGGCAGGAGGAACCATAGCATCTGATGGGGGACATTACTAGCCTGACTTGCGTGATTGCTCTCTCTTGCACTTCACTGGGAGAAGGAAGATAGTTAACCATTCCTGGCTGCTGAATATAATTGTGAATAGAGCCTTAGTCTCCTCATCATTCTGAAGATTGTATACAATAGAAATAACAAAGAAAATTATGATATCTCCTGAGAGTTTAAGTTATTTTTTTAAATTCATGAATAGTATAGTTTATGCATTATGTAGAAATCAGCTCTTCAATAGACTGTCCCTGGGAAAACTGGTTGGAGGGTTTTGTTTTTGTTTTTGTTTTCTCAAGGGCAGAGAGAGCAAGGAAGGAAGGAAGGGAGAAAGAAATATCAGTCTGAATCAATGATACACACACACACACACACACACACACACACACATCAGTTTTATTATTGAGTTGCAATTTTTTTTTTCGAGGCAGGGCTGGAATGCAGGGTCATGATTATAGCTCACCATAGCCTTGAACTGCTGTTCTTAAGCCATCCTCCTGCCTCAGCCTGTAAAGTGCTGGAATTATGGGCATGAGCCACTATGCCTGGAGAGGTGTAATGTAATGTAATTCTACTATGTGGTAAAACCCTAAATCATGATTTTCAGTATATCCCACTGAAGCCAGTTCAGTAAATCCCACAAGCCAGTTCATCTATGAGATACTTTCTACAAAGTTTAACTCTTCAAGTATGCAAACACTCTTTTAATGTATGAATTTAGAAATGATTGTCTGAATATTTTGTTTCTAAAATACAAGATGGCATCTGCTTTATGAATGTATATATTCCATTTCATTATTTCTCTCTGCAGAACATAAATTCATGGTGAAGGGCACCATAATGAATTACTTAGCCAAACCAGGCTTTTTGACTTGAGCTTAGATGACTGATACGGAGGAGAGATCCAAGAAGGCCGATTAGGAGCAGCTCAGGATTGCAGCTCCTAGCAAAAGCGCAGAGGGTGAGTGGACGCCGCATTTCCAGATGGATTTTATTGCTCACAGATGAGGAGATTCCCAGGTGGAGGAGCCCCACGGGTCACCAGCAAGACTGGTTTCGCCAGCGCGGCTGTTTGCCGGTGCCCTGGCACCGTGGTTCTCATTACAAAATACACGGGTCTGGGCCCCGTTTTAGCTGGCAATTGGAGCTCCAGGAAGGCAGAGTTGCCCATTCACCTGATTAAAAAGGGGACTGAAACAGGGAGCCAGGCCAGGAGATTCCTGGGCAAAAAAGTGCCACGAATCTCAGTGCAGCTGTTTCAGCTGGTGCAGTGGGTAGCCACACGGGAAATCACACAGATCCTGGTGCCTTTTCAACAGGTGACTGGAACACCTGGGACACAGTCGACCGTTCAACAAAAAAAAAAGCTCTGAGGCAGGGAGCCAGGTGATCAGGCTCGGCTGGTCCCACCCCCACAAAAAAACAGCAATCTGAAACACTCTGGATTGAGCTCAGCACTTGAGCTACTAGAAAAGACAGACTGTCTCCTCAAGCAGCTCCCTGACCCACATATATCCAAAGAGTCACCTCATAAAGGAGAGCTCAGACTGACATCTGGCGGGTATCCTTCTGGGACAAAGATAGCAGAAGAAGAAACTGGCAGCAACCCTTACTATTCTGCAGCTGCTGCAGGTGATCCCCAGACAAGCAGAGCCTGGAGTGGACCTCAACAGTCCTACAGCAGAGGAGCCAGACTGTTAGAAGGAAAACTGAGAAACAGAAAGAAATAACTTCATCATCAACAGACTGACATCCACTCAGAGACCCAAATTGAAAGTCAACAACTACAAAGACGACAGGTGGATAAATCCACAAAGATGGGAAGAAACCATCACAAAAAGGATGAAAATACCTGAAACCAGAATGTCTCTCCTCCTACAAGGGATCACAACTCCTCACCAGCAAGGGAACAAGGCTGGATGGAGAATGAGTGTGATGAATTGACAGAATTAGGCTTCAGAAGGTGGGTAATAAGAAACTTCTGTGAACTAAAAGAACATGTTCTAACCCAACCAAAAGAAACTAAGAACCTTGAAAAAAGACTTGACGAAATGCTAACAAGAATAAACAACTTAGAGAGGAATACAAGTGAATTGATGGAGCTGAAAAACACAACACGAGAACTTCACGAAGCATGCACCAGTTTCAACCACCAAATTGACCAAGCAGATGAAAGGATATCAGAGGTCAAAGATCAACTCAATGAAATAAAACAAGAAGGCAAGATTAGAGAAAAAAGGGTAAAAAGGAATGAACAAAGTCTCCAAGAAATATGGGACTATGTGAAAAGACCTAATCTACATTTGATAGGTGTACCTGAATGTGACAGAAAGAATGAATCCAAGCTGGAAAATACTCTTCAGGATATTATCCAGGAAAACTTCCCCAACCTAGCAAGGCAGGCCAATATTCAAGTGCAGGAAATACAGAGAACAACACAAAGATCTTCCTCAAGAAGAGCAACCCCAAGGCACATAATCATTAGATTCATCAGGGTTGAAATGAAGGAGAAAATGCTAAGGGCAGCCAGAGAGAAAAGTTGGGTTACCCACAAAGGGAAGCCCATCAGACTCACAACAGATCTCTCAGCAGAAATCCTACAAGCCAGAAGAGAGTAGGGACCAATATTCAACATCCTTAAAGAAAAGAACTTTCAACACAGAATTTCATTTCCCACCAAACAAAGCTTCATACGTGAAGGAAAAATAGATTCCTTTGCGAACAAGTAAGTACTCAGAGATTTCATCACCACTAGGCCTGCTTTACGAGAGCTCCTGAGAGAGCCAATAAACGTAGAAAGGAACACTCAGTACCAGCCACTCCAAAAACATACCAAATGGTAAAGAGCATCAACACAATGAAGAAACTGCATCAACTAATAGGCAAAACAGCCACCTAGCAACAAAATGCAGGATCAAATTCACACATAACAATATTAACCCTAAATGTAAATGAGCTAAATGCCCCAATCAAAAGACACAGACTGGCAAATTGGATAAAAAGCCAAAACCCATTGGTGTGCTGTATCCAGGAAACCCAGCTCACATGCAAGGATACACAAAGGCTCAAAATAAAGGGATGCAGGAAGATTTACCAAGCAAATGGAGAGCAAAAAAAAAACAGGAGTTGCAATTCTCATCTCTGATAAAATAGACTTTAAAGCAACAAAGATCAAAAGAGACAAAGAAGGACATTACATAATGGTAAAAGGATCAATGCAACAAGAAGAGCTAATGATACTAAATATATACGCACCCAATACAGGAGCACCCAGATACATAAGGCAAGTTCTTAATGACTTACAAAGAGACTTAGACTCCCACACAATAATAGTGGGAGACTTTACACCCCATTGTCAATATTAGACAGATCAACAAGACAGAAAATTAACAAGGATATCCAGGACTTGCACTCAGACGTGGAACAAGCAAACCTAATAGACATTTACAGAACTCTCCACCCCAAATCCACCGAATATACATTCTTCTCAGCACCACATCATAGCTACTCTAAAATTGACCACATAATTGGAAGTAAATCACTCCTCAGCAAATGCAAAAGGACGGAAATCATAACAGTCTCTCAGACTACAGTGCAATCACGTTAGAATTCAGAATTCAGAAACTAACTCAGAACCGCACAGCTTCATGGAAACTGAACAACTGGCTCTTGAATGTTGACTGGATAAACAATGAAATGAAGGCAGAAATAAAGATGTTCTTTGAAACTAACAAGAACGAAGACACAACATACCAGAATCTCTGGGACACATTTAAAGCAGTGTCTAGAGGAAAATATATAGCAATAAATGCCCACATGAGAAGCAATGAGAGATCTAAAATCGACACCCTATCATCAAAATCGAAAGACCTAGAGGAGCAAGATCAAAAAAACGCAAAAGCTAGCAGAAGACAAGAAATAACTAAGATCAGAGCAGAACTGAAGGAGAGAGAGATACAAAAAACCCTTCCAGGAGCTGGTTTTTTGAAAAGATCAACAAAATAGACAGACCACTAGCCAGATTAATAAAAAAGAAAAGAGAGAATAATCAAATAGATGCAATAAAAAACAATAAAGGGGATATCACCACAGATTCCACAGAAATACGAACCATCATCAGAGATTATTACAAACAACTCTATGCACATAAACTAGGAAACCTGGAAGAAATGGATAAATTCCTGGACACTTGTGTGCTCCCAAGCCTAAACCAGGAAGAAGTCAAAACCCTGAATAGACCAATAACAAGATCTGAAGTTGAGGCAGCAATTAAGAGCCTACCAACCAAAAAATGCCCAGGTCCAGATGGGTTCACAGCCAAATTCTACACAGACATACAAAGAGGAGCTGGTACCATTCCTTCTGAAACTATTCCAAATAATCCAAAAAGAGGGAATCCTTCCCAAATCATTTTATGAGACCAACATCATCCTGATGCCAAAACCAGAATCAATAAGAAAAGAAAACTTCAGGCCAATATCCATGATGAACATAGATGCAAAAATCTTCAATAAAATATTGGCAAGCCGATTGCAACAGCACATCAAAAAGCTTATCCACCATGGTCAAGTGGGATTCATCCCGGGGATGCAAGGCTGGCTCAACATACGCAATTCTATAAACGTAATTCATCACATTAAACAGAATCAAAGACAAAAACCACATGATTATCTCAATTGATGCAGAGAAGGTCTTTGACAAAATTCAACAGCCCTTTATGCTAAAAACCCTCAATAAACTAGGTATTGATGGAATGTATTTCAAAATAATAAAAGCTATTTACGACAAAACCACAGTGAATATCATACTGAATGGGCAAAAACTGGAAGCATTCCCTTTGAAATCTGGCACTAGACAAGTATGCCCTCTTCCACCACTCCTATTCGATATAGTATTGGAAGTTCTAGCCAGAGCAATCAGGCAAGAAAAAGAAATAAAGAGTATTCAAATAGAAAAGGAGGAAGTCAAATTGTCTCTATTTGCAGATGACATGATTGTATATCTAGAAGACCCCATCGTCTCAGCCCAAAATCTCCTGAAACTGATAAGAAACTTCAGCAAAGTCTCAGGATACAAAATCAATGTGCAAAAATCACAAGCATTCCTATACACCAATAGCAGACTTAAAGAGAGCCAAATAAAAAACAAACTGCCATTCACAATTGCTACAAAGAGAATAAAATACCTAAGAATACAACTAACAAGGAACGTAAAGGACCTCTTCAAGGTGAACCACAAACCACTGCTCAACAAAATAAGAGAGGACACAAACAGATGGAGAAACATTCCATGCTCATGGTTAGGAAGAATCAATATCGTGAAAATGGTCTTACTTCCCAAAGTAATTTACAGATTCAATGCTATCCCCATCAAACTACCAATGACCTTCTTCACAGAACTGGAAAAAACCACCTTAAACTTCATATGGAACCAAAAGAGCGCCTGCATAGCCAAGCCAATTCTAAGCAAAAAGAACAAAGCAGGAGGCATCACACTACCTGACTTCAAACTATACTACAAGGCTACAGTAATCAAAACAGCATGGCACTGGTACCAAAACAGAGATATAGCAAATGGAACAGAACAGAGGCCTCGGAGGCAACACAACACATCTACAACCATCCGATCTTTGACAAACCTGACAAAAACAAGCAATGGGGAAAGGAGTACCTGTTTAATAAATGGTGTTGGGAAAACTGGCTAGCCATGTGCAGAAAGCAGAAACTGGACCCCTTCCTGACACCTTACACTAAAATTAACTCCAGATGGATTGAAGACTTAAACATAAGACTTAATACCATAAAAACCCTAGAAGAAAATCTAGCCAAAACCATTCAGGAAATAGGCATAGGCAAGGACTTCATGACCAAAGCACCAAAAGCATTGGCAACAAAAGCCAAAATAGACAAATGGGACCTAATCAAACTCCACAGCTTCTGCACAGCAAAAGAAATGGTCATTAGAGTGAATTGGCAACCAACAGAATGGGAAAAAAATTTTGCAGTCTACCCATCTGACAAGGGGCTGATATCCAGAATCTACAAAGAACTAAAACAGATTTACAAGAAAAAAAACAAACAAGCCCATTCAAAAGTGGGTGAAGGATATGAACAGACACTTTACAAAAGAAAACATACATGAGGCCAACAAACATATGAAAAAATGCTCATCATCACTGGTCATTAGAGAAATGCAAATCAAAACTACATTGAGATACCATCTCACGCCAGTTAGAATGGCGATCATTAAAAAATCTGGACACAGCAGATGCTGGAGAGGATGTGGAGAAATGGGAACACTTTTACACTGTTGGTGGGAGTGTAAATTAGTTCAATCATTGTAGAAGACAGTGTGGCGATTCCTCAAGGACCTAGAAATAGAAATTCCATTTGACCCAGCAATGCCATTACTGGGTATATACCCAAAGGATTATAAATCGTTCTACTATAAAGACACATGCACACGAATGTTCACTGCAGCACAGTTTACAATAGCAAAGACCTGGAACCAACCCAAATGCCCATCGATGATAGACTGGACAGGGAAAATGTGGCACATATACACCATGGAGTACTATGCAGCCATCAAAAACGATGAGTTCGTGTCCTTTGCAGGGACATGGGTGAATCTGGAAACCATCATTCTCAGCAAATTGACACAAGAACAGAAAATCAAACACCGCATGTTCTCACTCATAGGCGGGTGTTGAACCATGAGAACACATGGACATAGGGAGGGGAGCACTATACACTGGGGTCTGTCAGGGGGAAATAGGGGAGGAACAGCAGGGGGTGGGAGTTGGGGAGAGATAGCATCGGGAGAAATGCCAGATATAGGTGATGGGGAGGAAGGCAGCAAATCACACTGCCATGTGTGTACCTATACAACAATCTTGCATGTTCTTCACATGTACCCCATACCCTAAAATGCAATTAAAAAAAATGACTGATAAGGTTTGGCTGTGTGTCCCCACCATAATCTCATGGTGAATTGTCATCCCCACTGTTGGAGAAAGGTGGGAGGTAACAGATCATGTGGTGGATTTCCCCCTTGCTGTTCTCAGGACAGTCAGTGAGTTCTCAGATCTGGATGTTTAAAAGTGTGTAACACTTCCCCCTTCGCACTTTCTCCCGCTCCACCATGTGAAGATGTGCCTGCTCCTGCTACGACTGTAAGTGTCCTGAGGCCTCCCCAGCCATGCTTCCCATACAGCCTGTGGAATAGTCAGTCAACTCACTCTCTTTTCTTCATAAATTACCCTGTCTCAGGTAGTTCTTTTCAGTAGCATGAGAACAAAGTAATGCAATGACTGTATTGTCTCTAAGTACACACTTTGCTGTTGTCAGCCACGCAAATAAAACCTGGTTTAGGATGGAAGGCCCTATTGGCAATCAGAAGCCATCTGAAGCCAGACTTCATTTTTTTCTCAGCATTTTCAGCCTGTACTGTCTTTTTATTTTTTCAAAAAGAAGAGAGTTTTTTTAAAAAAAAGAAACAGATGATAATGGTTGAAAATACACTACAAATATGTATTTTACTCTTCAGAAGTAACTATAAGCTTTTATATTTTGCACATGTATAATTTGTTAATAAATGTAATTTAAAAAAACTTCAGCCAAATTAAATTTAAAGGAGTTTAACTGAGCAATAAATAATTCATGAATCACACGACCCCCAGAACTATAGCAGATTCAGAGACTCCAGTACAGCCATATGGTAGAAGATTTATAGACAAAAAAACAAACAGGCGGTGATGTACAGAAATTGGAAGTGAGGTACAGAAACAGCTGGATAGGTTACAGTTTGGCATTGACCTTACTTGAACACAGTTTGAACACTCAGCAGTATATGAGTGGTTGAAGTATGGCTGTTGGGATTGGTCAAGACTGAACTATTGTTATAGGTACATACTCCTAAGTTAGGTTTTCAATCTTGTCTGCCAATTAAGTTAGATTACAGTTTGTCCACAAGGACTCAAATATAGAAGTACAGAGTCCTTCTCAGGCCATTTTTAGTTCAGTTTAACAAATCATAATCAACAAATTAAGTAACCTAATTTTTTCACTTGCAGTGTATCATCGGCATCTTTCTTGTTAGAGTTGATAGAAACGTCTCAAATATTGTTAAGCATTGAGTGGTTCTCAAACTTGACTGCACGTTAGAATTACCTAGCGCACTTTATAAAAATGCAAATACTGGGTCTCACTCTCAAACATACAATCAGAACATCTGAGGGTGGGTCCTGGAATTGTGAGTTTTTTAAAGTGCTTCTGGAGATGAACAGGTGCAGTCAGGGTTGAGAATCACTTATCTATCTTACTATTTTTTAATCTACATAGTATTATGCATATACCATATAAACCCCCTCCTACTGTGGACACTTAGGTAGTTGTGAATTTTTCTACTATATGCAGTGCTGCAATTAACATTATTTTATATACATTTTGCTTATTTGGCCTGAAGATAAAGTCCTAAATTCAGAATACGCATATTTAAAATATTAATACGTGTACCCGATTCTTTTCCAGAATGATATATTCTAAAGTACCAGCCAACTGACTTTTTCTACCCTGGGAATTATTGATATTTTTCATCTTTGTCAGTCTGATGTATTGAAAACAATCTCTGATGTTGCTTTCATTTGAATTTCTTTGCTTATTAGTGAGGCTGAGAAACTTATGAGCCATTATTCTGTCTCCTAAACTAACTCTAAATAGAGTCAAGTACTGACTAAAGTGAAAGGTCTACTGGATTATTTATTTAGCAGGTAGAACTTGGGGAGAACAGTTGCTCCAAAGGCTGACGAAATTGTAGTGTTCAAAGAAAACTTAGAGATCATCTAGTTTATTCTGAGTAATGCAGTGACTTATTTTCCCATCCAAAAGCTGAATGTTACTAGCACTAGAAAATTCAGATGAAACAATAGTGAGGTGAGGAAAAGACATAGCAAAGGGGGAGAAAACGTAAACTGGGTAGGAAAGAAGATGAGAACAAAGGAAATGGTGGTGCACAAAGAACAGAGAGAAAGGGGCAGTACTATCCGGCGGATGGGTCCACAGGATGGACCCATATTGGATGGGTCCTTCCAAGAAAGCAGGTGAGCCAGGTCCATGGAGACAAGGGCAAGGGCCACAGGGACAAAGCCATGGATAGGAGAGCTGCTTCTCTAGATCGGGGCAGCTGGACCCTGCTGCCAGCAACAAACCAGCTGGAATCTGTTATCAGACAGACAGACCCGTGTTGGTGTACTGAGAAGTCAAGTGAGCACATCCCCTAACAGAGGCTGAGGGCTCAAGTTCTCAGATAGGGTGGGAACAAGACAGCAGGCAGCAGTAATTTTTAAAAAATGAAATCCAGCCAGTACTGCTAGGTGTAGGATGACGATTTCTGGTAGGTTTATGTTTGGAGCCAGAGACAGGAGTTCACCTCATAGATATGATAATCAGAACCGATTCTCAGGAGGGCGTGGCATCTCCTGACTCTTTTTAAGACTATCATATCCGTGTGGTGAAATTCTGGACTTTGGTAGGTATTTGAGGCTGCCCATTTCAGCTTTATAACCTAGACAGGGACTACTCCCCCCTCAACTTTAATAATATAGATGCTCCTGTGCCCACTTTGATTATATACCGAGCCTAAATCTCTTCTTACGCTTCTTTGATCACTGAGAAAGAAGTGGATACTTCCACCAAGGAAACGTCTGTTACTCTAGAGTTTGAGGACAGAGGTATAAAACCACTGTTTTATTTTATTTTATTTTATTTTATTTATTTATTTATTTTGAGACGGAGTTGCGCTGTTACCCAGGCTGGAGTGCAATGGCGCGATCTCGGCTCACCACAACCTCTGCCTCCTGGGTTCAGGCAATTCTCCTGCCTCAGCCTCCTGAGTAGCCAGGATTACAGGCATGCGCCACCATGCCCAGCTAATTTTTTGTATTTTTAGTAGAGACGGGGTTTCACCATGTTGACCAGGATGGTCTTGATCTCTTGACCTCGTGATCCACCCGCCTCGGCCTCCCAAAGTGCTGGGATTACAGGCGTGAGCCACCGCGCCCAGACCTAAAACCACTGTTCTTAAATGAGGTGGTTAATGCCCGCCGTGCACTTAGTTCTTCTAGAATTATTCGCTCCACCCAATCATAGTGAAACCAGCAGTGTTGAGAGTGGGGAGCAGCCCCCAGCAGCCAGGTGGTGTTGGTTGAGGGGGGATGGTGATGCCATCTTCCATGCTGATCTCTGATAGGTGGGCAGACATGCAGCTCACCTCTAAACCAGCCGCAAACCCCTACTGGTGAGGCAGGAGCCAGAGCTAAGGTACCTGTGGGGACCACCACACAGCCTACATCTTGACAAAATGCCCACTGCATTTGCCCAATACTGGTAGTGGCTTTGAATACTATTTAAAGGTAAAGCTGCCTGACAGCAGTAACTTGAGCATGCCCTGAGACTGACCTTGTATGGCACATACACCTCCCTGTGTGCTCAAAGCTAGGGAATCCAGGAGTGGCCAACCCAGAGATTCATTCCTTGTTTAGGAGGAACATCTAAGCCCCCATCTCATCCCAAGGAGCACAGGCCATGCAGTGGACTGAGGCGCAGAGTTTTGGGGTGAATGAAGACTGCCAAGTGGAGATTGTTAAGGGGAGAGTATTAAGTGAAAATGCTACATGAACCGCGTGCTGTTTGCAGGCAGTCGTGATTTTCCTGCTCAGCCTGCTGCCACTGGGCTCTGCAGTTATCTGGACTATTCTATCACCACTGGGCTCTTTTCTCTGTATGCAAGTCTCTAAGACAAGCCCCACACTGGTTCTGGGTCTCTTCTTTGGTCTCTTCAACCTGGTGCCTTCCCTACTGAGGTTCATAGGGGTTTGGCACAACTATGGAGGCCGAATCATGGGTTGCTGGGTGGTGTTAATGCTCTGCAGCCAGAGACCCCCAGGAACACCCCTGCAGCTGAAAAGTTGGGTTTAGTGCTCCAGGCAACGGGGGAGACCACACACCCTGGGGCATGCCTCTGTCACCGTGGGGTATTTAAAAGATTACTATAGGATTTGGGCTCTTGCTAGGTAATTGTAGAGTTTAAGGAAGTAGGAGTTTTCCTCTGGACTGGAGGCTGTCAGGAGCCAGAGGTAATTCTAAGATTGGGCATCTTAATGAATCTCATCTAGAAGGAGGGAAGACTAAAGTAAATCTAAGCTGATCATTGGTAAAGCAGCAGTAGGCACTCATATTAGGCAGGATAGGGGTATGTTTGGTCGTTTTTGTGGCTAGGAAAATGTTCATGTTTTGTCCACGTTCAGACCTAATCGCAAAGTGGTCTCATTTCTCTCTTGATTCATCCTGGTCCTAGGATGGTCTTGCTGGTGTTCTGTGAAACGGTTTATGTTCAGCAGAACGCACCGGCCTGACTATGGGTGCCAGGGCAGCTCCTGAGTGTCAGGGGCTTCTTATCTCTTTCTCACAGTCAAATTTGACTGAGGCACAGAGCTCTTAAAGATCACATGGGGCAAATGGGAACAAGACTTAGGCTGGAAGGAGTGTGAGAGAGCCCAGCAGTGGGGAAGGATGGCAGGAAGCCACAGACAGTAAGGACGTCTGACGTCTCACACAAACCAGGGATCAGAGGTCTTACACAAACCAAGAGGGCACTGCTGAGGGACAGCTACCACGAAAATCAGGGGGAAACAGGGAAGGACGTGTTCCCACGCAGGGATACTACGAGAAACCAGGCTGCTTAGTGGAGTTTGGAATGGGGGCAATATGTTTGTACCACTGATGTGAAGATGGGACTCATGTCTCTGTCCTGATGTGTCATATTCTAGAAAGTGTATATTGAAAGCCACTGGATGCTTCAAATATGCAATTTTTATTACTTGACCAGCCACAAAATGTTCTTCACTAACCAGCACATTAATTCCGAAGTAGGTATAACCCTGAGACCAGAAAGTAAAACTGAATGGTAGTACCTAGGGTAGGGTTGGCAAATTTAGGAACAATGTTAGAGATCTCTAGTTGAATCTGAATTTCAGATAAACTTCAAATATGCAGTATTTAAGAATACTTATTATTAAAATAAACTATTTATTATCTGAAATTCAAACTTAACTGTCCTATATTTTACATGGCAGCCCTAATAACCTAAGTAGGTATTTTTACATCTTTATGTATGTATGTATGTATGTATTTATTTGAGACAAAGTCTCATTCTGTCACCCAGGCAGGAATGCAGTGGCGCGATCTCGGCTTACAGCAACCTCCGCCTCCTGGGTTCAAGCGATCCTCCTGCCTCAGCCTCCCAAGTAGCTGGGATTACAGGTGCCTGCCACCACACTCAACTAATTTCTGTATATTTAGTAGAGACGGGGCTTCACCATGTTGGCCAGGCTGGTCTTGAACTCCTGACCTAAGGTAATCTGCCTGTCTTAGCCTCCCAAAGTGCTGGGATTACAGACGTGAGCCACCATGCACAGCCAAGCCCTAACCTAAGTAGGTTCGAACCACAAAATAATATAGCCTAAGGAGAAATCATGTAAGTCCAGAGAAACAAGCTGTATGTGCATCAAAATACCTGACCACAAGATAAGGGGTCCTAACAGAGCCTGTGCATGCCGGTCAATCTATTAATACAATGGTGTTATCTGAGGACATGGGAATCTTCGACCCAGTAAAACTGGTCAGGATTGTTAGCATCATTAATCAAACTCTCTTAATGGTTAAAAAATTTCTATCCATATGTTATTCTGATTCTGATTTTTTTCTTTGCTTATCAAATTTCTTTTGAACGATCCAGTATATGTTAGCCATGCTAAGGTGCTAAGGCATTTATACAATTAACCTAACAAAGTGCCAACTAGATCTAATCAAACAATATCATGGTAAAGGCAGAGTTGAGCAAAAGCAGTAACGTATCACATTCTGGGTTGAAAACAATTAACACAGTGAGAAAGATGGCATCTTTCCAAATTTAGTCACAGATTTAAGGTAGTATGATTAAAATACCAAAAGAAATTCCTACAGAAAATAGCAAACCATTTATGGAAAAACACAAAGTGGTTAGGTGCACTGGTTCCTGCCTGTAATTTCATCACTTAGGGAGGCCGAGGCAGGAGGATCGCTTGAGCCCAGGAATTGGAGGCCAGCCAGGGCAACATTGCAAAACCCCATCTCTACAAAAAATATAAAAATTAGCCAGATGTGCTGGTGATGGCCTGTAGTTTCAGCTATCTGTGAGACTGAGGTGGGAGGATCACTTGAGCCCAAGAAGGTGAGGCTGAGTGAAGCGTGATCACGCCATTGCACTCCAGTCTGGGTGACAGAGTGAGACTCTGTCTCAAAAAAAAAAAAGAAAGAAAGAAAGAAAAAAAGAAGGAAAAGCAAAAAATAATTCCAGATGCTGGTTTTAGTGAAAAAGTAACATTTTAAGTTATAAAACAATTACGTATTTATAAAATTTCCTATAAACAGAAATAGAAGTTAATGATAGAAAGAATGTAAAAATTGATCCAAACATTTTAAAAGTTAAAATAGGTGGCTAGATTTGACTTCTATCTTCCTCTGTTCTTCTTTACATCCACATTTCCTTTTCACCCTCCCCCTTCCCCCACTTCCCTTCAAATGGAAAGAATTCCTTGGTGAGATTTTGTAGCAAAGATTGCTACGAGAAGTTGTCACTACCTGCAAAGGAAAGCTTTGTCTCAGAGAAGCTTCACTACTCAGGACCTGCAGGAATGAAACCTTCCTGAGATGCAAAAGCTCTACCACGTGTCCACTGCTGCTCCAGGGAGACAAAGGACTTCAGAGATCAAACTCCAGCACTCCAGGACAATGCCTGGGCCTGAGGGAGAAGCGTGAGATGAACAAAACCAGGGTTCCTGGTAGAGAAGGAGGAGGCCAGAGGACGAAGAAGGAAAGTCCTAGATGTTCATCCGAGGTAGACTCCGGACTAAAAGATGATTCAACATTGTCAGCTAAAGGAAAACAAAAATCAAGCTTTTAAAGAATTAAAGTTCATTGTATTCAGAAGTCTTACTGAGGACTACAGCCAGAGAGAGTCAGAAGGGTCTGTGGGACAGTTCTGAAGCCGTGTTTCCATTGATAGTAAGGTTCGGTATGTGCTCAGAAGTTACATTAAGACAGAATCACATCAGAGTCTGAGGATAAGAGTACATCTGGCTATAGATGACAAAGGTGTACCATTAACCCTTCAGATTTTTTTTTTAAGAGACAGGGTTTCATCATGTTGATCAGGCTGGTCTTGAACTCCTGACCTCAGGTGATCCACTGCCTCAGCCTCCCAAAGTGCTGGGATTACAGGCATAAGCCACGACCCCTGGCCTCAGATGTTATCTTATGTGTAGGCAAAGGCAAAGACTAGGGTCATTTAACTTTTAAGGAATATGTTGACTCAGGCAAGAGACTTGGGAGCCATGTGCCCTATCCTATTTTGTCTTCAAAGCATTGGCCGTGTGCGGTGGCTCACCTGTAATCCTAGCACTTTGGGAGGCCAAAGCAGGTGGACTGCTTAGGCCCAGGAATTTGAGACTAACCTGGGCAACATGGCGAAACCCTGTCTCTACTAAAAACACAAAAATTAGCTGGGCGTGGTGATGTGCGCCTGTAATCCCAGTTCTCGGACGGCTGAGGCAGGAGAATCGCTTGAACCCGGGAGGCAGAGGTTGCAGTGAGCCAAGATGGCGCCACTCCACTCCAACCTGGACAAAACAGGTTGGTCTCAAAAAAGTAAAATAAAAATAAAAATAGAGCATCCCTTTGGAGGGCTAAACAAAGTCACAGAGTCAGGGGCATTGTGGAAATTATGCTGGCAAGCAGAAATGAGCAAACATGACTTCTTACATCTGATACTTTGTCTCAGTGAAAAGCAAAGAAATATTGTGCACAACCCTTTGTACTACACATACACACATATGCACACACACACATGAATCAAACAAGGTAACATATTAACATGCATTGTAACATGATGAAAGCAAATTGCAGAAGTCTGCATGTGGAGTGAGGGAGTGAGGCCTTGTGTGTCAAAAGGAAGGAAAAGAAAGCACATTCATTTTTACTTGTATCTGCACTGAAATGATACATAAAAAACTAAAGTGATTTCACATGGAGGACAGGGGAGACGAGGTGAACGGGGCAAGAGTGTTAGAGAGACTCCAATGCACACTCCTGGAACACTGTATTGTGGAAAACTTTCAAATATATATAAAAATAAAAAATACAGGCAGCCTCAGCAACAATAAACATTTTTGTTAAATCTTATTTCACTGGTACCCCACATTTTAAAAAAATTCTTAAAATTCTAAAAAAAAGTTTGTTACATAACTATGTACCATTTGAAATAAGTTCACAATGAGTTTAAAAAGAGATTCAGAAAGAAAGAAGAGAGGAAAGCTTTTGGAAACAAGCGTAGACTGTTTTGTTTTGGGTTTTGTTTTTTGTTTTTTATTTTTGTTTTGCTGTAAAGGAGAACTGGGAGGTGAGGATGCTTTTTTGTTGTGTAGTTGTTTCTTGAGCGACATTAATGGTATTTCGTGTGCTAATGGGGGAAAATACCCAGTAGAGAGAGAAAATCTAATAATGCAGGAAATAAAGGTAGGATTTGCAGAAACATGCGAGAGCAGGTGAGGGGATGGAATCTCCATCCTGGATAGAGTTGTTGCCCTTGACTTGCTGGGTGTGGTGGCATGCACCTGCAGTCACAGCTACTTGGAGGCTGGGGTGAACCACCTGAGCCCAGGAATTCCAGGCTATAGTACGCTACATTGATCAGGTGTGTGCACTAAGTTTGGCATCAATATGGTGACCTCCTGGGTTGGGGAAATCTTGTCTAAGGAGAGGTGAACCAGTCAATGTCAAAAATGAAGCAGGTCAAAACTCCTGTGCTGATCAGTAGTGGGACTAGGCCTGCGAATAGCCTCTGCAATTCAGCCTAAGCAACATAGCAAAACCCTTTCTCAAAAAACAAAACAAGAAACAAATAAATACATTCTAGGGTGTCCTTTAAATAATCAATAGAGTGTGATGCTACATGAAAAAGTATAAGTAAAATAATATTAAATTTTAATTGTTAACTTGGGTAGTTTTAAGCACTGGGTCATTTTTAATTGTTAACTTGGGTAGTTTTAAGCACTGGGTCATTTTTAATTGTTAACTTGGGCAGTTTTAAGATTGTGTCATTTTGTCAAAATATGTAAGCAATGTTTTAAAAAATTATGGCACTAGCCAGGCACAATGGCTCATGCCTGTAATCCCAGCACTTTGGGAGGCCGAGGCAGGCAGATCACCTGAAGTCAGGAGTTCAAGACCAGCCTGGCTAACATGGTGAAACCCCATTTCCACTAAAAATAGAAAAAAATTAGCTGGGTGTGGTGGCGCGCACCTGTAATCCCAGCTACTTGGGAGGCTGAGGCAGGAGAATCGCTTGAATGTGGGAGGTGGAGGTTGCAGCGAGCCAAGATCATGCCAGTGCACTTTGGCTTGGGCAGCAAGAACGAAACTCCATCTCAAAAAAAAAAAAACTTATGACACTAGATATTTAAATGTTATTATACAAAAATGAAGTATCTGTTGCTGCTCAGCTGTTTGTTTGGATTTAAAAAGATATGTACAGGTTTGACAAAATTCATATCAACATTAATAAACTAAGAAGGCAAGATATATTGGTTTCATATTGTATTACAGATGCAGAGATAACAGAATATTTTGAATGCTAGCAAATGTCAAAAAGAATATTACTGAGAAAAGCAGTGAAGAATAAGAAATAGCAAAGGGGAAAAATAATTTGAGAAGGTCAAATGAGTTTTTCATAATTCTTACTGATGAAGCAAAAGCAATGTGTAAAAGAAGTTAGCAACACATATTACTTTTTCTTTCTTTTCTTTTTTTTTTCTTTTTCTACAGGATTTTACTATGCTGCCTTGGCTGGAATACAGTGGCATGATCATAGCTCACCACAGCCTCAAACGCTTGGGCTCAAGCAATCCTCCTGCCTCAGCCTCCCAAATAGCTATGACCACAGCAAGTGCTACCATGTCCAGCTGTTTTACATTTTGTCAGCACAACGTCTATGGTGTCCAGGCTTCATATCACATATTTTTAGGAGTGGCAAGGGAGCCCTTGACAAGATAAATAAGTATTTTATTAAAGCTTCCTCATTTATGATCTATTGATACGTTTATTTGAAATGTAATTCCTCCTGGATGGTATAACACTCTAAGTCATACTGGTTATTGTGAGTAGGCTAATAAAATTTTTTTCATGACAGTAGGTGATAGACAGTAGGTACTGATAGCAAAAGATTTAAAGGCATTAAAACCAGAGTGTACAGATTCAGATGAAACTCTACTCAGGGGGAGAAACTATGCAAGAATGCAGAAAGGAGAAGAAGAGTTAAGGAATGTGTCTACTTTATAATAGTTCTAGGACACACTTTGGATGTGAGTCACACTGACAGTCTACAAGGTAGAACCAACTTACCAGCAACCAGAACATGTGAGGTGGGAGGGCCTGATATCAAGGTTCTTGTGTTATTCTGGATGAGACTAGAAAAATGGTTACTTTTGTATTTTAAGTCTATAATACATGTTAACATATTAAGGATAACTATCAAAGGAATAAAAATAAGATTTATAATTAGCTGGACATGGTGGTATGTGCCTATAGTCCCAACTACTCAGGAGGCTGACGTGGGAGGATTGCTTGAGCCTGGGAGGTTGAGGCTGCAGTGGGCCTAAATCACACCACTGCACTCCAGTTGGTGCGACAGAGTGAGACTCTGTCTCAAAAACAAAAACAAAAACAAGATGTATAACTTCCTAAACAGCTGAGGGGAAAAGAGGAAGAAAAACAAAATATGATCAATCTATAAGTCATTCACAGTAAGAAACACAGCTCCCCAAATCCTAAGTAAAATATTGTTAAACTGAATCCAGCAATGAGAAGGGACGGAGGCAGATTTTGAGACCAACAGAGCATAAACAATAATCTCTTCATTCCTTCATCATTTACTGAGTGACTGTGTTGCGCCAGGGATATCATGGAGAAAACAGGCAAACATCTCTGCCACCTTAAAGTTACTATTAATATTCGAACTAGGGATAAACACAACAAACAAATAAGCAAAATACATAGTATGTCAGATGACAATCACTGCTACAGAGAAAAATAAGACAGGGAAGGAGGTAAAGGAGCAGAGGAACATGACTGCAGTTTTACATAGTGTTATCAGAATTATGCAGAATGTGATGTTTGGTCAAAGAAGACCTGAGAGTTGAGAGGTATGTGTAGGTTTACATATATAGATGTGTTTAAATGTATGTTCATAAAATCTATGTGTGGACATCTATTAGTATATACACAGACAAAACTATGTAAACATAGGAATATACATAGACATCTGTGAGAGAGAACTACCCAGGCGGAGGCAGAGGAATGAGCAAGTGCAAAGGCCCTGAGGTGGGAGTGTGCCTGGGGTGAGCAGGAACAGCAAAGAGCAACAGGAGATGTGGGCCCTTGAAAGGACTGCAGCATTTACTCTGAGGAAGATGGGAAGTTTTCTGAAGGTTTCAGGTAGAGAAGGAGAATTATCAAACACATTTTTAAAGGATCATTTCAGATGCAATTTGAGAATCCACTATAAAGAGGCAAGTGTGGAAGCAGAGAGACTGGGAAGGGATCATGACTCAATCCAGGCAACAGATGAAGATGACTTGAATTCAGATAGCAGAGATGGTAAGCAGTGGTCAGATTAAGAGTATATTTTGAAGGAAGAAAGGGGCAGTATGATCTGCCACTAGATTTAATAGAATGGGTGCGTGGCATGAGAGTGATTACAAATAAATATGTTACTGTAGATCAAATAGGATTTGTATCAGAAATGCAAGGAGAACCTAATAATGTTGTTTACCAAATTAGCAGATTAAAGGAGAAACACAATATAATCCTCTTATAAATGCAGGAAAAAAAATTCTACTAATTGACACCAAGTGAAATGATGTATTATGCTTATAAGTCTGTGATTTGGTTGGTAGGAAATTAGCAAATGATGTGGGAAAAATCTCAAGAGTATTTAAAATATATTTTTTCAATCCAGTTACTAAATTTAAAGATGGCAACTAGTCAAAGTTTTAAAAAAGTTTAGGCAAACTTGAGATAGAAGGAAAATTGCTGGTCTGTATAAAACATAGGTATGTATAGGCAATACCATATTTAATCATAAAACAATAGAAATAATACTTTCAAACTCAGGAATAAAACAATGATGCCCACCATCACTATTCCTATTCAAAATTGTCATGAAAGAACCAGTCAATGTAGTAAGACAAGAAAAAAATATAAGGATTGGAAGGAAAGAGCACAAGGTAACTATTCATAGAGGACATGATTATCTACACAGAAAATCCAAGATAATACAACCATGATAACTAACTAAAGAGTCCAGCAATGTGGGTTTAAGCACAATATTCAAAATTCATTGTATTTCCACACAATAGCAGCAAACATTTCCATAGTGTAGCAGCAAACAATCTGAAAATGTTATTAAAGAAAATGATCCCACTCATAGAAGCAACCAAGCTGGTTAGATAGCTATGAATAAATCCCACAAAAGATATGCAAAACCTCTATTGATACTATTTAAAACACTTATTGAAGTTTAAAGAAGCCCTAAGTAAATGGAAAGGTTTGCCAAGTTCTTTTTTATTTTGAGATGGAGTCTCACTCTGTTGCCCAGGCTGGAGTGCAGTGGCATGATCTCCGTTCACTGCAACCTCCACCTCCCAGGTTCAAGTGATTCTCCTGCCTCAGCCTCCCAAGCAGCTGTGATTACAGGGGCACCACTATGCCTGGCTAATTTTTTGGATTTTTAGTAGAGATGGGATTTCACCATGTTGGCCAGGCTGGTCCTGAACTCTTGACCTCAAGTGATCCGTCTGCCTCAGCCTCCCGAAGTGCTGGGTAACAGGTATGAGTCACTACATCTGGCAGCCATGTTCTTAAGTAGGAATAGTTAACGCCATCAAGATGTTGTTCATCACTAATTAACCTGCATAAGCAATACAATTCCAATCAAAATCAAACTCATGGCTGGGTTTTTATGTAATCTGAAAAGGCAATCCTAAAACTCAGATAGTAAAGGTCTAAAAATAGTAGCGACATTTTGAAGGGGACTGGCACTACCCAGACATCCAGATGTCAAGATGCACTATAAAACTATAGCAATTAAGTAGTTTAGTTTTAAAAAATCAAAATTATTCTAACTCTTCTTAGTAGGGGAATGGGTAAATTCTCTTTTATTCATACAATGGAATAATAAACAACAGAGAAAATGAATAAACTCAATTTCCATGTATCAAATTGTATAATTCAAAAAATGCTGTTAAAAAGCAAGTTGAAAACGAACCTATAAACTATGACACTATGTTTAATTTAGAGATACAAACAATAATTAGTGTATTCTTTATGGATACAAGCATATGCACTAAAAATTAAAAAAAAAAAAAAGCTGTGGTTGCCTCTGGAGGAGAGAAGAGGAAGAAATGGGACCAGAGCAGGGCAATATGCTTTGCCATATTCATAATATTTTTAGAATGTGCTCTTAAATAGAAGTGGCAAAATATCAAGATATACTTAAGCAAGCCTCAATAAATTCAAAAAGATAGCAACCATACTCTCAAACCACAGTGGAACAGAAATAGAAATCAATACCAAAATCTCTCAAAACCTCAGTTACATGAAAATTAAATAACTTGCTCCTGAATGACTTTTGGATAAACGATGAAATTAAAGCAGAAATCAAATAAATAATAAATGAAATAAATGAAAATAGAGACACACATAACAAAATCTCTGGGATGCAGCAAAAACAGTGGTAAGAGGAATATTGATAGCACTAAATGCCTACATCAAAATGTTAGAAAAAATCTTTTTTTTTTTTTGAGATGGAGTTTTGCTCTTGTTGCCCATGCTGGAGTGCAATGGCGTGGTCTCAGCTTACTGAAACCTCTGCCTCCCAGGTACAAGCGAATCAATTTTGTATTTTTAGTAGAGACACGGGTGTCTCTATGTTTGTCAGGCTGGTCTTGAACTCCCAACCTCAGGTGATCTGCCCACCCTGGCCTCCCAAAGTGCTGGGATTACAGGTGTGAGCCACCGCACCCAGCCAGAAAAAAACTTTAATTAATAACTTAATATCACACCTAGAGGAACTAGAAAAACAAGAACAAAGCTAGCAGAAAAACTAAAATCAGAGCAAAACGAAGTGAAATTTAGACCAGTGGCTCATTCCTGTAATACCAGCCCTTTGGGAGGCCAAGGTGGAGGGATCACTTGAGGTCAGGCATTAGAGATCACCCTGGCCAACATGGTGAAACCAGTCTCTACTAAAAATACAAAAAAAAAAAGCTGGGCTTGGTGGCGCATGCCTGTAATCTGAGCTACTCAGGAGGCTGAGGCAGAAGTTTGAACCCAGGAGGTGGAGGTTGCATTGAGCCAAGATCATGCCACTGCACTCCAACCTGGGTAACAGAGAGAGATTCCATGTCAAAAAAAAAAAAGGAAATCAACAAAACCAAAAATTGGTTTTGACAGGATAAACAAGATTGACAGACCATTAGCTAGATTAACAAAGATAAAAAGGGAGAAGATCCAAATAAGCACAATCAGAAATGACAATGGTTATTACAAGTGATCCTACAGAAATACAAAAGATGCTCAGAGACTATCATGACCACCTCTATGCATACAAAGGAGAAAATCTGGCTGAAATGGCGGTATTCCTGGAAACACACAGTCTCCCAAGATTAAATCAGGTAGAAATTGAAACTGGGAACAGACCAGTATGAAGTTCTGAAAGTGAATCAGTAACAAAAATCCTACCAACCAAAAAAACCCTATACCACATGGATTCAGCCAAATTCTACCAGATGTACAAAATGCTTACATCAATTCTACTGAAACTATTAAAAAATAATCATAAAGGAGGAAGGACTCCTCCCCAACTCATTCTACAAAGCATCACCCTGATACCAAAACCTGCCAAAGACACAACAGAAAAAGAAAACTCCAGGCCAATATCCCTGATGAACATAGATGCAAAAATCCTCAACAAAATATTAGCAAACCAAATCCAACAAGACATCAAAAAGTTAATTCACCACAATCAAGTAGACTTCATTCCTGGGATGCAAGATTTGGTTCAACATACACAATTCAAGAAATGTAATTGACCACAGAAACAGAATTAAAAACAAAAACAATATGATCATCTCAATTGACACAGAAAAAGCTTTCAATAAAACCTGGCCAGGCACAGTGGCTCACACCTGTAATCCCAGCACTTTGGGAGGCCAAGGCAGGCAGATCACAAGCTCAGGAGTTCAAGATCAGCCTAGCCAACATGGTGAAATCCCGACTCTACTACAAATAAAAACAACAGCTGGGTGGCGCCTGTAGTCCCAGCTACTTGGGAGGCTGGGACAAGAGAATCGTTTGAACCCAGGAGGCGGAGGTTGCAGTGAGCTGAAATTGCACCATTGCACTCCAGCTTGGGCAACAGGGCTAGACTCTGTCTCAAAACAAACACACAAACCCAACATTCCTTCTTGATTAAAAAACAAACAAACAAACAAAAAACCTTAGGTAGCCAGAGCAATCAGGCAAAGCAAAGAGATAAAAGGCATTCAAACTAAAAAAGAAGTCTTCACTGACAGTATATCTATACCTAGAAAACCCTAAAGACGCTACAAAAAGGATTAGGGAACTGATAGATGACTTCAGTAAAGTTTCTGGATACAAAATCAATGTGCAAATATCAGTACCATTTCTATATACCAACATTCAAGCTGAGAGCCAAACTAAGAACACAATTTCATTTACAATAGCCACATACACACACACACACTCTACCTAGGAATAACATGCCATGAATATGGATCAGAGGAATAAATATCACCAAGCATGGTGGCTCATGCCTGTAATTCCAGTGCTTTGAAAGAGAGAGGCAAGCGGATCACTTAAGGTTAGGAGTTTGAGACCAGCCTAGCCAATATGGCAGAACCCTATCTCTACTAAAAATACAAAAATTAGCCAGGTATAGTGGCACATGCCTGTAATTCCAGCTACTTGGGAGGCTGAGGCAGGAGAATCACTCAAACCTGGGAGGTAGAGGTTGCACTCCAGCCTGAGCAACAGAGGGAGATTCCGTCTCAAAAAAAGAAAAAAAAAAACATGTAAGAAGAATCAATATCATTATGGCCATACTGCCAAAGGAATCTACATATTCAACACTATTCCTATTAAACTACCAATATCATCTTTCACAGAACTAGAAAAAAACTATTCTAAAATTCATATGGAACCAAAAAAGAGCCTGAATAGCAAAAGCAATCCTAAGCAAAAAGAACAAACCCAGAGGCATCACATTACCTGACCTCAAGCTATACTATAAGGCCACAACAAAAACAGACACATTGACCAATAGAACAGAATAGAGAATCCAGAAATAAACCTGCACACCTATAGCCATCTGATCTCAATGAAGCTGACAAAAATAAGCAATGGAAAAAGAACTCCCTATTCAATAAATGGTGCTGGGATAACTGCCTAGTCATATGCAGAAGAATAAAATTCAACCTCTATATTTCACTGTGTACAAAAAATTACCTCAAGATGGAATAAAGATTTAAATTAAAGACCTCAAACTATAAGACTACTAGAAGAAAACCTAGGAAACACCATTATGGGCACTGGCCTTGGGAAATAATTTATGACTAAGTCCTCAAAAGCAATTACAGTGAAAACAGAAATTGACAGGTGGGACCTAATTAAAGAGCTTCCAGACAACAAAAGAGGTTATTAACAAATTATATGGACAACCTACAGAATGGGAGAAAATATTTGCAAATTACACACCTGACAAAGGTCTAATAGCCACAATCTGTAGGGAACTTAAACAATTAAACCAGCAAAAACTAATAATCCCATTAAAAATGGAGAAAAGACATGAACAGACATTTCTCCAAAAACGATATAGAAGTATCCAACAAATATATGAAAAAAAATGCTTCATATCACTAATTATTAGAGAAAGGCAAATCAAAACCACAATTAAATACCATCTCATACCAGTCAGAATAGCTATTGTTAAAAAGTCAAAAAACAACAGATGCTAGCAAGGCTGCAGAGAAAAGGGAACATGTATACACTGTTGATGAGAATGTAAATTAGTTCAGCCGGTGTGCAAAGCAGTTTGGAGATTTCTCAAAAAAACTGAAAACAAAAGACCATTTGACCCAGCAATCCCTTACTGGGTATATATCCAAAAGAAAACAAATGGTTCTACCAAAAGACATATGCATCCGTATGTCCATCGCAGCACTATTCAGAATAACAAAGACCTAGGATCAACCTAGGTGCCCATCAATGGTGGACAGGATAAAGAAAATGTGATACATACACACTACGAAATATTATGGCATCATAAAAAAAGGAATAAAATCATGCCCTTTGCAGCAACATGGAGGCAGCCATTATCCTAAGTGAATTAATGCAGGAACAGAAAGTCAAATACCACATTCTTATTTATAAGTGTGGGCTAAATATTGGATACTTATGGACGTACAGATGGCAACAATACAGATGGGACTACTGGCAGGGGTGGACAAGGGTTGTAAAACTATTGGGTTCAGTACCTGGGTGACATGATCATTTTATACCCTTAACCCCAGCATCACACAATATGCCCAGGTAACAAATTATATGGACAACCTACAGAATGGGAGAAAATATTTGCAAACTACACACCTGACAAAGGTCTAATAGCCACAATCTGTAAGGAACTTAAACAATTAAACCAGTGAAAACTAATAATCCCATTAAAAATGGAGAAAAGACATGAACAGACATTTCTCCAGAAAGGATATAAAAGGAACCAACAAATATATGAAAAAATGCTTCATATCACTAATTATTAGAGAAAGGCAAATCAAAACCACAATTAAATAGCATCTCATACCAGTCAGAATAGCTATTGTTAAAAAGTCAAAAAATAACAGATGCTGGCAAGGCTGCAGAGAAAAGGGAACTTGTACCCCCTTAATCTAAAATAAAAGTTGGGGAAAAAAGATATACTTGATCTGTGTGCATGGCTGTTTTTGAATTATTTTCTGATTTTTAAAAACTAAGTTAGCGGGCATAGTATGGCGAATGAGAGGACAGGTCTGTGGTCAGACTGCCTAGGTTTGAATCCTGGCTCCACCGCTTTCTGGTCCTGTAGCCTTGGGAATGCTTCACTTTACCTCTCTGTGCCTCTGTTTCTTCATATATGATACAGAGTCAAAATAAGACCGATCTCATAGGGTTGTTGATAGAATCAACAATCTGCTTAAAACAGTGCCTGCCTCATACATAACACTTTTCAAGTGGTATGCCAAATGAAAAAATACATATATTTAAATTACACCCTTCAAATTATTTTTTAAGGAACATTTTTCATTTCACAGAATTCTAAAAAGTTCCAGGTATAATTAATGCCTGCTAATTAGATTCAACTGTGCTGCTTTTCCTCTCTTTTGATTACAGCGCCCCTCTTCCCAATGAGGAGTCTGTTCATGCAGTTCAGCTGGGGCTAACACACTTGCACCTGCCCTAGAGGAAGGAACAGGTAAAAGAAAGGCCAATCAGACTCTTCTCTTAGATTAAATACATACAGCTGGGGAGATAAATGGCCTCTTTGTCTTCTGTGTTTAGGGGGAAACTAAGAACTACCTAGACTTGGGACTACTGGTAGCTGTTGTGCTGCTGAGTAGAGAGAGCCTCTTCAAGAACAAAGCCATGGAAGAGGCAAGAGAGGAATGGAACACAGAGAGACAGACTTGAAACTCTTAGGTCTAGTCATGCCTAGAATCAGATTTACTTTCTTGGACTATCCAGGTATATGCAGCAACACACAACTGATTCTCACTGTATTAGCGTTCTCCAGAGGGACAGAACTAGTAGGATAGATGTAGAGGTATGTACGTAAGGGAGCTTCTTAAGGAGAATTGACTCACATGTTCACAAGGCGAAGTCCACGACAGGCCGTCTGCAAGCTGAGAAAGAAGGAAGCCAGTAGAGGCTCAGACTGAGTGCAAAAGCCTCAAAAGTAAGGAAGCTGACAGTGCAGCCTACAGCGCCCCCGGCAAAACACTGGTGTAAGTCCAAGAGTCCCCAGAGAACCTGGAGTCTGATGTCCAAGGGCAGGAAGCATCCAGCATGGGAGAAAGATGAAAGCCAGAAAACTCAGCAAGCCAGCTTATCCCACCTTTCTCTGCCTGCTTTGTTCTAGCCTCTCCAGCAGCTGATTGGATGGTACCCACCCACATTGATGAAGATGGGTCTTCCTCTCCCAGTCTACTGACTCAAATGTTAATCTCGTCTGGGAACACTCTCACAGACACACCCAGAAACAATACTTTACCAGCTACGTAGGCATCCTACCATCAAGTGGACACATAATATTAAACATCACCCTCATTATTTGTGGATGCTGTATTTGCAAATTTGCCTACCTGCTAAAATATATTTGTAACCCCCAAATTAAGACTCTTGAAACTATAAGGTAATTTTAAACCTTACCCCTATTTTCTGAAGGTTTGATAATTTGAGTCTCTGGAATAAACTGACAGCGTACAGATTAACAGGAGAAAAGGCATACAGTTTATTACGTGCATGCACGTGGGAGCCTCATAAATTACAAGATTCAAAGAAGGGCTAGATGGTCAAAGCTTTTATAGCATCCTGAGCTACAGAAAGAAATAGGGGCTTGAGGCTTCTGTGAGGAGGTGGTGACAGATTATGAGAGGGTGAGTGGAGGAAATGTATAGTGAACAAAGTTGTCTTGTTACACAGAGAAAATATCTCAAGTAGCAACCCTCAGAATAGGTAGGCTGGGAGCAGTGGCTCTTGTCTGTAATCCCAGCATTTGGGGCTGAGGCAGTCAGATTGTTTGAGGCCAGGAGTTTGAGATAAGCTTGGGCAATGTGGAAAAATCCCACATATCTACAAAAAAAGAAAAATGTAGCTGGGTGTGGAGGTGCATGCCTATGGTCCCAGCTACTCAGGAGGCTGGGGCAGGAGGATTCCTTCAGCTGGAAGGTAGATGCTGCAATGAGCCATGATTGTGCCATTGCACTCCAGCCTGGGCGATGGGAATGAGACCCTGTCTCAAAAAAAAAAAAAAGAAGAATAGTTGGCAACTTTTGACAAAGTCTATCTGGGCAAGTACCAACATTTAGTCTCTTCTCCTGTGATATAGTTAATCTTCCCTAGATAATAAGATTGCAGAGACAGGACAAATGAGTCCCTTCTGGAGGATCCATTTTTAGACAGATAAGGGAACATCAGAGAGAGCTCCCTCTTGTTCTTTAGGGGAGAAGGGCAAGAGACAAGAGCACAGGTGAAAGTCACTGAGACCTTGGTTCTCCTTCAATTCAAAGCACTCAGCATGCCACAGTGCCATACTATGGGATATTGCTTTTTGAGCTCCAACAGCGCTTTTACAATCATTCATTGACAGGTGCAAAGTAGTGAAAAATTTGAATCACCTGATGCGCATTTTCCAGCTGAGATTCAATAAGACCTCTGATGTATTACTTGACCTCTCACACTGTAAACAAATGTCCTTTTTGCAATCTTTAGTGCCAAGTTTTTCACATTTTGTGATTTTTGGTGATTTCACAGTTTAACATGGCCCTTGAGCTTAGTGCTAAAGTGCTGTTTTGTTTAGTGTTCCTAAGTACAAAACTGGGATGTGCCTTACAGAGAAAATATGTGGGTTAGAAAAGCTTTGTTCAGGCATGAGTTAGCATGTTGGTAGTTCAATGTTAATGAATCAACAATAGGTATTAAATGAGATGTCTTTAAACCAAAACACACATAAAACAAGGTTATGTATCTGGGTTCCCGAGAGGCCAGCACGTCCGCCGGGGACTCTTGGCCAGCAGGAGAGTTCCAACCTGAATAGGGGAGTGCGTGGAAGAAAAGAGAGACAGAAAGCGGGGTCTGGAGGACTGAGTAAGCAACTGCTTAAACAGCAATTTTATTTTGCACAGTTAGTATATATATCTTTGTCCTACTTCATTTGCAGGAACAGACACCATTATCTCATACATCAAAGGGAACAAAAAGTCCTCAGGATACAAGCTTAGGCAGCAGATAACACAATAGTAAAATCAGATACAATATCGGATACAATTAAGTCGTGCAGGTGGGTCTCATTATCAGGTCGTACAGGTGGGTCTCATTACCAGGGTGAGGAAACCTATGGATAAGAAGTTAATGATCTATACAAGGCACCAGAGAAGCAGTAAACCTATTATCTTTGCAAACAGCAGTCACAAGAACAAGCACAGGACCCCACAATAGTGGGTAAACAAAGTCATAAATGCAGGAACAGAAAATAGACACAATGTCTTCTCAGACCACATAGGTATCACATCATGGTCTAGTAAAATTATTTTCATATATCCTTTGATTTCAGTTCAGCTTTCCCATAGCTCAACTGCCTCCAACAGGAAACTGTGTTCAGGCTCAAGCTCACCATATGGCAAGGCCCAATTCCGAGGGGCCTTACATGGGAACATTCCCCACGTATGTATTGATACGTTGATGAAAAAATTGTGACTAGAGGCTCCCTGAAACCTAACCTTTTATATCCTCTAGGAGCAATGGTTCAGTATTCACCGATGCAGTGTTTAGGGCAACCTGATAGAACATAACTAGTGTGAAGAATAAGAATTGACTCTATTCTACTTTTGCTTAAGTTAGTTTGAGTTGGAAGAAGAAGGACATAAGGTAGAAGGGGCTGAGGGGAGGTTTTATGAAAGAAATGGCTTTTAAGTGGAAAGGCCACAAATGAGTTGCATTTTACCAGAAAAGAGAGTGGGAGAAGAGAATTCCAGGCTAAGACAAAGACCTTTGGGTGACAAGGAGCAAAGCACGTTTGATGACCCAAAAGAAAGCCAGTGAAGTTGGACCACAAAAATCAAAAGAATAATTATGTGAGAATTAAGACAGGCAGAAAATATATATAGTGGATATTTTTGTGCCTACCTGTATTCAATTTCCCACACCTTCCTTCTTATAGATCCCCAATTTTGTTCTGGTATCCATCCTTATCCAACCTTTGGGATTAGGGGAAACTAACAACATCCTCAGCTCACAAAGTAAGGACTAGTTAAGGTAAACTAACTATGGAATCTCATCCCTGGCCAACAAATGGTTTAGGAATGGGAATGTACCTCAGTGTTGACCAATAAAATTTGAGCTACTGATAGCCTTTGGGAAAGTTCTTTACATTTGAGTGATAATGACGGAAAGTAGCTCTCACTGTTCCACATTGAATGTAAGCAAAGGAGCCTGTTGCTTAATTTGTGTCCTTGAGGGAAGCCAGCCTGAGAACAAAGCCTACACATGGAGAATGGACTCTCAAACACTGCAAGAAAATCAAGCCAGAATTTTGATCATGTTGAAACTGCCTTTGCAAAATTATGACAGTAAGAGAAATCTGACATAGTTGATTCCATCTTACTTCTGACTGCCAAGCTATCCTCAGTCTTTCCTGGGTGTGGCCCAAGGTAACCAGGGGGAGAATTTATAGTTTAACCTTAAAGCAGGGGTGATAATAGCCCTTCCCAAACTAAACTGCCTTTGTAAAACTAATAAATGGACTCAAGTTTAGCCTTATGAGAGGGGCCTGAACTCTGCTAAAATGTAGGCATAGTTTCTAATCCCTTGCTGCTCAGGAGTTATGTGGCCAGAAGTCACAAGATTTGTGACCTTCCCAATTGCTCCTATATAACATCACTTTTATAGAACCTATACTTGTTTTTTTTTTTTTTTTTTTGAGATTTTTTCAGATTTACCCCACCTGAACTCATGACTCAAGTAATCCTGTGGCCCCACCCGGAGGCAGACTCAGCCCATAAGGACTACTTTCCATACTCCTACAATTTCATCCCCAAACAATCAGCATCACCTATTCCCTAAAAATCCTAAACTCCAAGTCTTCAGAGACTGATTTGAGCCAAGTTTTCCCTCATGGGCTGGCCTCATGTCAATTAAACCTTTTCTCTACTGCAATGCTGCCATCTCAGCAGATTGATTTTGTCTGTGCATTGGACAGGACGAACCTGTCTGGCAATGACAATATTGTACCTGAAGTCTACTTACATCAAGGCATTTGGTTATATAGCCAACTTCACTTTTTAAGGTTTGGAGTTGGTTTTCTGTTAATTGAGGTGGAAAGCCTCTTAACTGAAACAATAGGTGTCCAGGATTCATCTCCTAAGAGATAAGTCTAAGCTGAATGCAATTGGATGGAGAATTGGAAGCTCAGGTGAGCAAGTCATTGAAGCCACCTGATATGGTTTGGCTGTGTTCCCACCCAAGTCTCAACTTGAATCCACTTGTTGTGGAAGGGACCCAGGGGGAGGTAATTGAATCATGGGGGCTGGCCTTTCCCAGGCTATTCTAATGATAGTGATTAAGTCTCATGAGATATGATGGGTTTATCAGGGGTTTCCACTTTTGCTTTCACCTCAATTTTTCTCTTGCCACAGCCATGTAAAATGTGCCTTTCACCTCCTGCCATGATTCTGAGGCCTCCCCAGCCACGTGGAACTGGAAGTCCAATTTATCCTCTTTTTCTTCTCAGTCCCCAGTATGTCTTATAAGCAGCATGAAAATTGACTAATACAGTAAATTAGTACCAGTAGAGTGGGGCATTGCTGAAAAGATACCCAAAAACGTGGAAGTGACTTTGGAAATGGTTAACAGGAAGAGGTTGGAACAGTTTGGAAGGCTCAGAAGAAGACAGGAAAAAGTGGGAAAGTTTGGAACCACCCAGCAATTGGTTGAATGGCTTTGACAAAAACGATGATAGTGATATGAACAATAAGGTCCAGGCTGAGGTGATCTCAGATGGAGATAAGGAACTTGTTAGGAACTGGAGCAAATGTGACTCTTGTTACATTTTAGCAGACACTGGTGGTATTTTGCCCCTGACTTAGAGATCGGTGGAACTTTGAACTTGAGAGAGATGATTTAGAGTATTTGGTGGAAGAAATTTCTAAGCAGCAAACCATTCAAACGGTGACTTGAGTTTTATTAAAAGCATTCTGTATTAAAAGGGAAACAGAGCATAAAAGTTCAGAAAATTTGCAGCCTGACAATTCAGTAGAAAATAACCCATTTTTTGAGGATAAATTTAAGCCAGCTGCAGAAATTTGCATAAGTAGCAAGAAGCCTGATGTTAATCCCCAAGATCATGAGGAAAATGTCTCCTGGACACGTCAGAGACCTTCATGGCAGCCCCTCCCGTTACAGGCCTGGAGGCCCAGGAGGGAAAAATGGTTAGTGGGCCAGGCCCAGAGTCCCATGCTGTGTGCAGCCTAAAGACTTGGTGCTCTGTGTCCCAGCTGCTCCAGCCATGGTTGAAAGGGGCCAGCATAGTCTGTGGCTTCAGAGGGTGGAAGCCTCAAGCCTTGGCAGATTCCACATGGTGTTGAGCCTGTGGGTGCACAGAAGATAAGAACTGAGGTTTGGAAACCTCTGCCTAGATTTCAGAAGATGTATGGAAACACCTGGATGCCCAGGCAAAAGTTTGCTGCAGGGGTAGGGCCCTCGTGGAGAATTTCTGTTAGGACAGTACAAAAGAGAAATGTGGGGTCAGAGCCCCTACACAGAGTCCCTAATGGGGCACTGCCTAGTGGAGTTGTGAGAAGAGGACCACTGTCCTCCAGACTCCAGAATGGTAGATCCACTGACAGCTTGCATTGTGTACCTGGAAAGCTGCAGACACTCAATGCCAGCCTGTGAAAGCAGCCAGGAGAGAGGCTGCACCCTGAAAAGCCACAGGGGTGGAGCTGCCCAAGACCATGGAAGCCTACTTTTTGCATCAGCATTAACTAGATATGAGACCTATAGTCAAAGGAGATCATTTTGGAGATTTAAAATTTGACTGCCTCACTGAATATCGGACTTGCATGGGCCCTGTAACCCCTTTGTTTTGGCCAGTTTCTCCCATTTGGAACAGCTGTATTTACCTAATACCTGTAACCCCCATTGTATCTAGGAAGTAACTAGCTTGCTTTTGATATTACAGACTCATAGGTGGAAGGGGCTTGCCTTGTCTCAGATCAGACTTTGGACTGTGGACTTTTGGGTTAATACTGAAATGAGTTAAGACTTTGGGGGACTGTTGGGAAGGCATGATTGGTTTCAAAATGTGAGGACATGAGGTTTGGAAGGGCCAGGGGTGGAATGATATGGTTTGGCTGTGTCCCCATTTAAATCTCAACTTGAATTATATCTCCCAGAATTCCCACATGTTGTGGGAGGGACCCAGGGGGAGGAGGTAATTGAATCATGGGGGCTGGTCATTCCTGTGCTATTCTCATGACAGTGAATAAGTCTCATGAGGTCTAGTGGGTTTATTAGGGGTTTCTGCTTTTGCTTCTTCCTTTTTTTCTCTTGCTGGTACCATGTAAAAAGTGCCTTTTGCTTTCTGCCATGATTCTGAGGCTTCCCCAGCCATGTGGAACTATAAGTCCAATTAAACCTATTTTTCTTCCCAGTCTTGGGTATGCCTTTCTCAGCAGCAAGAAAATGGACTAATATACCACCCTCAGGGGATTTACAAGAATTCTGGACAGAAATATTTATAATTAAGCAGTAATCAGTCCGCAAGTTAACTCACTTCCTTGTTACTCAAAGTCATATCACACTAGATACTGGCCATTTGAACCCCCATTATACCTATAAATAGGATTCCTGACCCTAGAATCATAAAGCTTTTGTTTACAATAGATACAATTTCTGACATTAGAGTCCTAATACTTTCGTTTAAGAATTGCTTAAGCAGAACCTGAATTCCAGCAGAACAGCTGATGCCAAGCAGTTTAAGACCCTTGTAGAGTAACTGAATCAGCATGAGACTATCATTTCTTCATCTCTCTGAACCATGACTTCACCATGCACTCTTCAACCAAGCAACAATCTTCATGCCTTGGCTTACTCCAAAACCCTTATACTCTACTCCCAACCTCTTCAGGGAGTTTGAGGTTTCCTCCCATCTCCTCATGTGGCAGCGCTACAATTAAACCTCTTTGCTGCAACCTGGTGTCTTGGCATATTGGCTTACCATGCACATCAGCCAATAGACCTATTATAGTTACATAATAACCAGACAATCTAGTTTGATGTTACATGATGTGTTTATTTCCCTTTGGTTATTTGTTATTATCTAGCCTTTAGTAAAGTCTCTTTTTTTAATTTCCTTGAGACAGGGTCTTACCTGTTGCCCAGCTTGGAGTATAGTGGTGCCATCACAGCTCACTGCAGCCTTGACCTTCCAGCTCAAGCAATCCTCCCACCTCACCTGAGTAGCTGGGACTACAGGTGCACATCACCACACTCAGGTAATTAAAAATATGTATATTTGTAAGATGGGGTCTCACTATGTTGCCCAAGCTGGTCTCAAACTCATGGGCTCAAGTGATCCTCCTGCCTTGGCCTCCCAAAATGCTGAGATTATAGGTATGAACCACTGCACCTAGCCCAGTAAAGGCTTGTGTACACAATAAGCAATTGAAGTTTTCCTTGCCCATGAAATTATACTAAGAGTGACTTTAATGATTATTCCAGGATCTATAGAAATTCAAAGCAATCCCTTAGATTTCTTTGAACGCTAGATGTACTCATGTTTATATGTTTCTATTACTAACTCTGGTTCAGTTTATGGGTCATTTCACTCTCTAGTATATATTGAACTCTATGCTGTCTGCTGAACATCACACCAACCTTTAAAAGAAACATACACAAAAGAGATATTTGTATGTTTAATAAATATGATCAAATATTTTGGGGACAGATAAGGAGCTTTTGTTGTAAAAATGCAAACAACTTTAATGTTAAACACCCTTACTCTTAAAGGAGTGTACAACCAGGGTTTGATTGTTATTTATTTTTTTCTGTCCATTTCTCCGCTAGATTCATGTCATCCCTTTTCTTTTTCTTCTCCATCCTCCATTCCCTCACTGAATATACTAGGAGCTCCAATGTCTTCTTTCCTTAAAATGCAGAACAATTCAACTCTTCAATACCAAATTTAGCTCTAGGCTCATTTTGCATACCTAAACCTATCAAGGTATTCAGCAGAACAAAAGGGACTTTCTTGTAACAGAATGCACCCTCTTTAGAAGAACTCTCCTCATAAGTTAGTAATTTTAAACATTCTAGTGTTCTTGGTTGTACTAAGGATATTAAGGATCAGTTAATTATATTGATCAGTGTGCTCTAGAGTAGTAACTGGCAAGAGATCCCCAGCCCCGCCCTTGCCACTGTGGATGTTATTCTTTTAATTCTGATCTTAGATCTGGATTTTATTGCTATTAAGTTAGAAGGCATTCCCTTGTAGTAGAGATGCCAGTTATATAAATTTCTTGCTTATGGTTAAACATTCCATAGTACTCAGTTAGGTTTCTATCACGTATAAGAGAGATACATGTTTTCTGCCACCTTAATATGTAAGGTATTTCTTTTTTTATAAAAAGCAGGACTGTTTATCTGAAGAATAATATCAATTTCTTCTTGAAATTCAAGTGGTTCTCAATAAGAAACTCATTACGTTGGGGGAGATTTTTATTGCAATGATCAAGCGAATCAAAAAATAACTTAACAACCAGTTCTCAGGAAGGAAAGAAATTAGAAGAGCTCTCGGAACCTCAGAAGGGGAACTCCCAATGTTAGGGGCCAGCCTTGGGATAACTTAGCACTAACTGCCTTCTGTGTCCATGTGACTCTGCTAGAGATTTTATTTTATAAACATTTTATTTTACTTTATTTATTTATTTGAAACAGGATCTCACTCTGTAGCCTAGGCTGGAGTGCAGTGACATAATTTTGGCTCACTACAACTTCTGCCTCCCAGGCTCAAGCGATTCTCCTACCTCAGCCTCCCAAGTAGCTGGGATTACAGGCACCCACCATCATACCCAACTAATTTTTTGTAATTTTAGTAGAGATGGGGTTTCACCATGTTGCCCAGGCTGGCCTCAAACTCTTGAGCTCATGGTATCCCGTCTTGGCCTCTCAAAGTGCTGGGATTACAGGTGTGAGCCACTGCACCTGGCCTTAAAAACATTTTAAATTGAAGGATAACACATAAAATCTGCACAGGTCCTAAGTATACAGCTGAATGAACTTTTACCAAGTGAATGCACACATTAATTGGCACCCAGATTAAGATTGTCCGTGTCCTAGGGTTTTCATGTGATCTACTAGTCATTGCCTCCCAAAAGTATTCACTATTCTGACTTCTATCACAAATTTGTTTTGCCCATTTTTTACTTTATTTAAATGAAACCATACCATATGCTTTAATGTCTACCTTCCTTTGCTCAACATTATGTCTGTGCGATTGTCATGCCAGACCCACATTGCCCCCAATAGGGATGGTATCATGTCTGAGAGGCTGAAGAAGAGAGGTGGAGACAGCAAATGAGACGTAGGGTTTATTGGAAGAACTTACAAATAGGGGTGGTCCAGTGGCAGCAGCTGCACAGGAGAACCACTCCTGTTTGTTAAAAGCATGCACTTTACATTGCATTTTCATTTGGTGTCCTCTTTCTAGCAACTTCCACCTAGCGATTTTCATTTAATCCAAAACAAAGGGCCTCAATCCCATATACAGCCTGCATTCCAAGGGATGGACTAGGGGTTCAGATATCCTTCATAGAAAAGGAGTGAAACTCTGGGTTGACCACTCCCAGGTTCCTTAGCTCAGAACTCTGAACACACATTCCTCTTAGACCATAGGTTCATTCTTTTTGTTTTTTTGAGACGGAGTTTCACTCTTGTTACCCAGGCTGGAGCGCAATGGCACAATCTCGGCTCACCGCAACCTCCGCCCCCTGGGTTCAAGCAATTCTCCTGCCTCAGCCTCCCGAGTAGCTGGGACTACAGGCATGCGCCACCATGCCCAGCTAATTTTTGTATTTTTAGTAGAGACAGGGTTTCACCATGTTGACCAGGATGGTCTCAATCTCTTGACCTCGTGATCCACCCGCCTCGGCCTCCCAAAGTGCTGGGAATATAGGCGTGAGCCACCACGCCTGGCCCATAGGTTCATTCTTAAGCATATACTTACATTTTTGCTGCCAGGTTCATCTGTCATGCAGCAACGTATCCTACTGTTGCACATAACAGTAACTTGTTCTGATTTTTCTATTGTATTCCACTCTATGAATATTATACCCTTGATATACATTTGGGTTGTTTCCAATTTGGAGATATTATAAACAAAGCTACAAATAAATGTTCTTGCACATGTCTTTTGGGTCACCCATGTTTTCATTCATCAAGAGTGGAATTGCTGGGGGATAAGGTAAACACCTTATTTAGATTTAGTAGACTATTGCCAAATAGCTTGCCAAAGAGGCTATGCCAATTTACATTCCCAACAGCAGATGATTACTTTCAGTTGCCCCAGATCCTTGCTGACATGTGGTATTGTCATTTTTAGATTTTGTATCCTTTCTGATATGTGAGTAGTGCTATCTCATTGTGTGCATTTCCCTGACAACTAATGATTGAGCACCTTCTCCTCATATGTTCATTGAACAATTAGATATCTATAAGGTTTCTTGCTGAGTTAAATGAGGAAATGGAGACCGGAGTAAGGAAATTAAAAGCCAATTTATTCAGCTCCCGGGCGAGGTTCTATGATCCTGGAAAGGGGCCAAAGAAGTCGCGCATCTCTTCTTGGGGCGTGGGGTTTTATAGAGAGTGGAGGTAGTTGATCAGCTGCAGGGGAAACAAAGTGGACGTAGTCTCATTGGTTATGAAAGGACTGAGCATGGACGAGGTGAGCCGTCATTGGCAGCCAAGCTGGGCTACTGGCAAGTGGGCTGGTTGAGGACATAAGGGGCAAGCTGCCTTAAGGCAGGTCTTTGGCAGGATTTTTCAAAATTTCGGCAGGTGTATAGTTTGCTGATGAGTGCAGGACTGAGATTGGAATGCGGAAATGGGTGTGGGGAGCCCACGTGGAGAGGGCAGATGATGAGTAATGCACTCAGAATGGTGACATAGTTTTCAGGCGCAGAGACAGAAGGGTGTGTCCATTTGGCTCCCAGCAAGGCAACTGGCCTTACAATATCCTCCTTTGTGAAGTGCCTGTTTAAGTATTTTGCCTCTCTTATCGAGTTGCCTGTCTTGATATTATTAAGTCCTTTATTAGAATCGACACCAAAAATTTAAATTTCCAGAAGAGGCTGTGCATGGTTGGCTCATGTCTGTAATCCTAGAACTTTGTGAGGCAGAGGTGGGTAGATCACTTGAGCACAGGAGTTTGAGAACAGCCTGGGCAACATGGCAAAACTCCATCTCTACAAAAAATACAAAATTTAGCCAGGCATGCTAGTATGTACCTGTAGTACACACAGTCCCAAGAGGCTGAGGTGGGAGGATCATCTGAGCCCTGCAGCCATGATTGCACCACTGCACTCCAGCCTGGATGACAGAATGAGACCTGTCTCAAAAAAAAAAAGAAAAAAGAAATTTTAAGTTATCCTAAAAAGCTCTCTGGTTCTTACTAATTCTAAAATTGCTTCCCTGCAATATTATTATCAAATAAGAATCAGGAGTAATTTTAGTTAAATTTACTTATTTTATGTAACATATTTATCAGGAGTAATTTTGGCTAGATTACTCCTGATAAATATGTTACATAAAATATATAAATATGTCATATAACAGATAAATATCATCTAGTATTCTATGTGTTTTATTAAAACCCTTTATTAATGTAGTAACAGTATTTTTCATTCATTGATATGGTTTGGCTGCATCCCCACCCAAATCTCATCTTGAATTGTAGTTCCCATAATCCCCACATGTTGTGGGAGGGACCCAGTAGGAGGTTATTTAATCATGGGGGCAGTTACTCTCATGCTGTTATCGTGATAGTGAGTTCTCATGAGATCTGAAGTTTTATAAGGGGATTTTCCTCCTTTTGCTCCACATTTCTCCTTGCTGTTGCCATGTGAAGATGGACATGTTTGCTTCCTCTTCCAACAGTTTCCTGAGGTCTCCCCAGTCCTGTGGACCTTTGAATCAATTAAACCTCCAGCCTTTATAAATTACCCAGGCCAGGTGTGGTGGTTCATGCCTGTAATCCCAGCACTTGGGGAGGTCAAAGAGGGGGATCACCTGAGGTCAGGAGTTTGAGACCAGCATAGCCAACATGGTAAAATCTCATCTCTACTAAAAATTCAAAATTGCCAGGTATGGTGGCGGGGGCCTGTAATCCCAGCTACTCGGGAGGCTAGGCAGGAGAATCACTTGAACCTAGGAGGCAGAGGTTGCAGTGAGCCGAGATTGTGCCATTGCACTCCACCCTGGGTAACAAGAGCAAAACTCCATCTCGAAAAATAAAAGTTACCCAGTCTCAGGCATGTCCTTATAGCAGCATCAGAATAGACTAATACAATTATTTTATTTCACTGTTTTAATTAATACTTTATAAGACAAAATTAAAACATTATTTTTTAAAAAAATGAATACATTATAAATAAGGCAAAAGTCACTTTTTATTTTAATTCCCCAAATCCTAGCACCCTCCACTATGCCAGAAGTAGCCATCATTATAAGTTTGATGGGCACAATTCACTACAGTAAACAGTATATACATTGTTCTTCAACTTGGTTCTTGGTTTTTGCTTCGACACTTTGTCTTGTGATGCTATGTTGCATACTCATCTAATTTATACATTTCAGCAGCTTTATGGAAAAATACAGTATCAATATACACAGTTTATTTAAGTTATTCACCTATGGATGTCAATTGGGTCATATAGAGTTTACATTGTTTCATATGACTTTTTCACGTAATAGGGAAGACATTTCTAAACAAAATTGATCAAAAAAGCTCAATCTTGAACAGAGAGAAAAAAATTACATTTGCCCTCAATATTTTTGTATCTATTCTGCAATAAAAACTTTTATATCCTTTGGCATTACCTAAAACATACAATGAGGGAATGCCCTCTTATTCTAAAATTCTTTGATTCTCTATGTATTCTCAATAGGATATGCCAAGTTGTTTTTTGTATTCTTATCATACACTAGACAGGTAGTGATTTTTGTTTGTTTGTTTTTTTGAGATGGAGTTTCACTCTTGTTACGTAGGATGGAGGGCAATGGCGCAATCTCGACTCACTACAACCTCCACCTCCTGGATTCAAGCGATTATCCCACTTTAGCCTCCCAAGTAGCTGGGATTACAGGCATGTGCCACCACGCCTGGCTAATTTTGTATTTTTAGTAGAGATAAGGTTTCACCATGTTGGACACACTGGTCTTGAACTCCTGACCTCAAGTGATTCACCCACCTTGGCCTCCCAAAGTGCTTGGATTACAGGCATGAGCCACCGCACCCAGAGACAGATAGTACTTTAACCTCAACAATATCTGCCTCAAACTTTGTGCTGCTATAACAAAATATCTGTTGGGTAATTTAAAATGGACAGAGATTTGAACTCCTTGGCTCAAGTGATCCACGTCAGCCTCCCAAGGAGCTAAGAATATAGGCATGCAGCACCATGCCTGGCTAATTTATTCTATTTTTTAAAAAAATTGTTTTTACTGACAGGGTCTTGCTATGTTGCCCAGGCTGGTCTGAAACTCCTGGCCTCAAGCAGTCCTCCTGCTTCAACCTCTCAAAGTGCTGTGATTACAGGCATGAGTCACTATGCCCCGCTGATAATTACCTCTTAAAGATCCCACCTCTCAACACAGTTGCACTAAGGTTTAAATTTCCAACACATGAACTTTGGGAGACATATTCAAACCACAGCAGAAGTTACTTTAGTTTTGGTCTCAGAAATGAGTCAAAAGAAAAAGGAAGAATTCAGATGCTACAAATGTATCATGAAAATTGCTTGCAAAATATTTATCTGCTCTTCAGAGTCTTCAACTAAAAGCTAAACAAGTTTGTACAGGTAGACAGGACCTTTAGCTTAATTTGTAAGCTAAGCGGCTTCCTCCAAAGCCCTCAAGCCATTTATCACTCATCATCTTTTAAAAACAAACCTAAAATGTTAATCTGTATTTGGTAGAAAAACTTGAAGACCATTTTCTCAAATGATTTAGACATTTGAAACTTTAGGTAACTTAAAAACTACTTATTTGCCACAGAAATATTACATATAAAGACATATAAAGTACATATTACATTACCTATAGAATAATATTGAGCACTTCTAATTGCTTGCAAATTTCTCTTCTTGGTCTCATAAGGAGATAATCTCATTTTCATTCACACATTTGAGTCATTTCAAATAAAGTGTAGAAACACCAGATCTTTAGTAGAAATCCTAATTTATAATGCTTCTACTCTGTATGTTAGAATAGAATGGAAGCAATATCTTAAATATTTAACTAAAAATCACTTTTATAGATACATTCTCTTATTCAGAATTAAGAATAGCTAGGGTATAGTTGGGAGGCTAAGGCAGGAGAATTGCTTGAACCCAGGAAGTGGAAGTTGCAGTGGGCCGAGATCCTGCCACTGCACTCCAGCCTGGGCAATAGAGTGAGACTCTCTCTCTCAAAAAAAAAAATTGCTAGGGTAAAAGAACCCAGAAACATAATGTCTTTTCTTTTTCTAGGGAACTATATAAAGCATTTTGCATTTCGAGTTATTATCTTTGTTTTTTTAATAACTCAGGAAAATATCAGACAAATTCCAAATGCTACTCATTTTAACTAAAAGCTTAAGTTATTGTAGAAAGGCAACACTTTTGTAATATTGATATTTTAAACTTTTTCATTTTATCACTTAAAAATTGTTAATAATTGAAATGGAATGTACTTTGTTAGTTTATTTTATATTTGAGAGCTAAAATTACAGCATTTGCTCAAAGGTTTTGAACTACGGCATATTAATGGTATAGATATGGTTTATCTATTATAGAATTGAGTCATATGCAATAAGCAGCAGCGTAGAATCCATAAATATGAAGATTTCATGAGGGAAAAAATCAGTGTTACATAGCATTTTTCCCTGTTTCTGGCAAATAGCATCTTTCATTCATATAACTGTTGACTGGCTTCTACATGTCCGATGGGAAGATAAACACGGTTCTTACGTTCAAGGAACTCCCAGACTAATTCAGGGAGAACTACAAAACAATTTAGGTACTCCTGAATTAGGAATCCTAGTTCCCAGTATGGGGTAGAAGAGATGCTTCTTCCAGGAGACACAGCAGGGGTGCCACTGTACTGGAAGCTATGACCACCACTTGGTCACTTTGAGCTTCACATGTTAGTGGACCAACAGAAAAACATAGTAATTACCATATTGGCAGGGAGGTATAGGAGCTATGCTTGAGTTACACCAGAAAGACAAGAAAGAGTATGTTTGGAACTCAGGGGATTCACTGGGGCATATTTTAGTACTTGCATGTCCAATGACAACTCTAAATGGGCAATTATTAGAACCATGATGTAATAAGTTTAACACAACTATCAAGTCATATTTTTAGGGGAATGAAAATATGAGTTAACACCAGGCAATAATCTAGATTTGCTGAAGTGCTGGCCAAGAATGGGAAAACTGAGAGTGGGTGGTAGGAGAGAGATAATGCATATCATTTATGGCCTTGAGACCAGTTACACAGTAGATGCTGCAGCTTATCCTACAAACCCTTGTCTATCAAGTCTTTTGGAGAAGTTAAAAACTGGACACACCTCAAAGACTCTTTGGCAGAATGGACTAAGGGGCAGATCTGCACATGTATTAGATTCCTCTTGCACTCTGCCTCATATCCTCTCAATTAACCTTTACTCCGGTCCTTGCTGCAGCAACCAAAGGCACAGAGATGTAACCAGACAGCAACTCATTTTAGTTGCTTAATTTATATTTCACTTTCTGCCCCTGTGCCTCACTGTCACTTCTGTTGCATAACTCTAGGAGCCTATTCAGCCATTCAATACACAAGAAAATCTGCAAATATTAACATCCTATGAAATAACCCCTGTCCAATGGGTAATTAAAACTAATGAATAAATACTCTTTTCTTGGTAGAACAATTCTGAGACACATTCTGTATAGCTCCTGAAGGGTTCTTAGTGATACCAAGCCCCAAATCAAGTTAATAATGTAAATGAAACTAAAAAACTTTTAAAATCACTGCCTGGGTTTTATGCCATTCCTTGTTTTACTCTTTTCAGTCCCTCACTCATGTTTTCTAGACTCAGTCATGTGCCAATATATGTTTAATAACTGCCTCTCCAGGAAAAAGAAATTATCTTGGTTTGTAGTGTTTGCTGATTTCTATGGTATAAATACTCACACCATGGTTAATTTCAGGCTACCAACAAGACATCACTAAATCTGCAGTTGGATAGAGGTGTACACAATTGCACCGTGGAGGCAGGTATGAGTTGAGTCTAGCACACTACTGCTTGAGAGTGTGTATCAAAATAAACTACTGCATACAAACATTTGTCTCAGAAGATACAGGGTGAGACAAAAAAGACAAAAAGCTACCAGTCTGGGCCAATTACCAGACAATGATGGGTGTACTGACATTAGCCATGGAAACCAATAAGATGAGAAAAAAATTCTTAGGTAGAAAAGGAAAGAATTTCTATTGTATAACAAATTGGTGATAGGAAGAAGTTGTAGGAATGAGCAGGGAGTATGAATTTTAAGATACTCAGAAGTTTCTAGCCTTTCCAACTGAATAGACAATAATGCTATTTCCAAGACACAAAATACAGGATGACAACAAGTTCATTTTCAGATCTATTTAATTTGATATTTTTTCATGATATCCAGGCAGATATAGTTTGTGGGAAATACATGTCTGAAGCTTAGGTAAGAGATAAGGGTGTGGAAGCAATAGCAAGTTATTGTGAAATTCTATTGCTGATAACTGCTTATGTTCCTGGAATATCCTGCCACCCTTCCTCTGGCTCCAGTCAGACAGCAGTGAGGCTTTCTGATTACTGCCCTCAGGCTAGAACTGTTACTACAGAAATGAAAAGAGAAAGGTGAGTCAGTGCTCAGTTTATAAGTTTTAAAATAGAGCTTTGAAACTCCTGGTAGAAAAAAATATGTCGATGCTAGGTGCAGTGGCTCATGCCTGTAATCCCAGCACTTTGGGAGGCCAAGGCAGGCAGATCACTTGAGGCCAGGTATTCAAAACCAGCCTGGCCAACATGGTAAAACCCTGTCTCTACTGAAAATACAAAAGTTAGCCATATATGGTGCTACATATCAGTAATCCCAGCTATTCAGGAGGCTGAGGCAGAGGTTACAGTGAGCCAAGACTGCACCACTGTACTCCAAGCCTGGGCAACAGAGTGAGACTCTGCTTCAAAAAAAAAATGTTGAGAGAAAGGTTTTTTTCAATAAAACTTTTATTTCAAAAGCCTGCATTTGAGTACCAAGAGCCAAAGTTGATGCCATAAGCAACAGATTTGGGTAGAATGAATGATAATGAAGCCTGTTTTCCTACCCTGAAGAGAGTTGGAGATGAAGATATAGATGAGTCTCTGGGACTCTACTTACTGCCTACAGTTTCACTGCAGAGTATCAAGAGGCAGTGATTACAAATTCCCTAATAATTGTTCTATTCTAAAGAAAAATGTGCTCTGCACCACTTCCTGTCAGGAGCCCTATGAGATGATAAACCCCAAGCAGCTCTCCTAGGAGAGCCTTGCAGCAGTAGCTGCAGTAGAAATGACAATATGGCATAATTTGACAGTGTGCTGGAGTCCAGCACCCAAGATCTCTGTTTCTAAAGTACTAGAGGACAGCATCTGGAAGTTTTCACAATTCTAAAAGAGGGTGGAAAATGGTTGAGAAAGGGCCAGTGACCCAGAGGAGCCCTTAGAGATGGAACCTCAGCCAGAGATTGAAGGTAAACTGAGAACAGCTATGTATTCCATTAGAGTGACAACAAAACACCAAATACCCTTCTCCACTGCCATTATCACAATAAGCTTTTAGTATTTAGATTTGAACTGTTAAAAGATAAACATAGGCACATTAAAGTTTTAAAGAGTCTATTTGAGCACAGAACAATTCATGAATTGGGCAGCACGCAGAACCAGAAGAGGTTCAGAGAGCTCCTCCCCAGCAGCATGGCCAAGAAGGTTCTATAGGCCAAATGTGGAAGTAAAGAAATAACTTAACTGGCTACAGCAAGGCACTGCCTTACTTAAGTATTATCTGGTAGAGTCTCCAGTTAGAGGTTAATTGGTGGGTGCTGACTGGTTAAGCTTACATTACATTTTACTGTTTACATTGGGCTTCAATGTGCTTAGGAAGGATCCCAAGGTAATGGAGTCATCTGAGCCTAATGACCTCCCAATTAATTATTTTAACATACTCATGAAAAGAGTGAGGAGGAAAAGAAAATTATTTAAAATAAAACCTGAAAAGACTAGGAAAATCTAGAATGACCATGTCCTTAATTCTAAAATTTACCATAATTAATTGCCATGTGTATTAGGGTTCTTCAGGAAGACAACCGGTAGTACATACATGTATAAAAAGACTTGTTATGAAGGACTGGCTCACTTGATCATGGAGGCTGAGAAGTCCCATGATCTGCAGTTTACAAGCTAGAGGCGTGATCAGGAAAGCTGGTGGTGTAGTTCCAATCCAAGACCAAAGGTCTGAGAACTAATGTATAATTCCCACTGCATGTGTAAAGTCCCAAGAACCAGAAGCTCCAATGTCTGAAGGCAGAGAAGATGGATGTTCCAGCCCAAGAAGAGAGCAAATTCTCCCTTCCTCCCCCGTTTTATTCTGTTTGGATCCTCAGTACGTCGGATGATGCCCACCAGCATTGGTAAGGGTAATCTTCTTTACTCAGTTTACTGATTCAAATGCTAATCTTTTCCAGAAACACCTTCACAGACACACTCAGAAATAATATCTTACCAGTTATCTGGGCATCCTTTTGCCCTGTCAAATGGACACATAAATTTAACTATCATACCATAATTTACAAAATTTACCACACTAAGAGATTAAAAGAAAACAAAGAATATCTCGAGAGATGAAGAAAGCATTGCTAAATAAAATCCAGCATCCATTTATGATCAATAATCTTAGCAAACTAGTAATAGAAGTGAATTTCTTAACCAAAAAACGAACAGCAAAAAAACAAAAAGCCCAAAAATGAAAACAAAAAGCAAAGCCCTACAGCAAATATCAATCTCTTTAAAACCTCGAACATGACAATTACACCTGTTATCACCATGACTATTTAAGTATTAAGGATACTAATGTAAGAAAGTGAAATGTAAGCTAAGAAGATTAGAAAGGAAAAAATGAAATTATTCAAAATATTAAGGAACTTCTACATTAAAAGTGAAAAGAATTATTTTAGACATAACAAAGTCCAGCAAATTTGTTTAACACTAAGGTAAATATACAAAATTCAGTTGTATTCCAGCACACCAGCACTAAACTATTAGAAAATTTAAAGAAGACATCATATTTACAATAGCAAGGAAAAACATAAAGTATGTTGAAATACATGTTGCAAAATATGTCAAACTATAATGCAGAAAATCTTAAAAATTTTCAAAAAACATTAAGATCTATCTAATCTGATAAACTTTTGTTTTTAGAACAGTTTAGACTTACAGAAAAATGGTAAAGATAGTACAAAGATTTCCTTTATATTCTACACCCAGTTTCCCATTATTAACATCTGACATTAGTATGGTCCATTTGTTACAATCAATGAACAAGTATTAACTAAAATCCGTATTTTATTCAGATTTTCTTAGTTTTACCTAATGCTCTTTTGCTGTTCCAGGATTGCAGTCAGGATACTGCATCACATTTAAACACTATGTATCCTCAGGATCCCCTTGGCTAGGACAGTTTCTCAGAGTTTCCTTGTTGTTGATGGATCTTGACAATCTTGAGGAGTACTAGTTAGCTTTGTGTAGAATGTTTCTCTACTGGGATTTGCCTGATGTTCTTCTCATTGGACTAGGGTGAAAGCTTTTTTAACAGGAAGACTACAGAGTTAAAGAACCCTTCTCAGTCCATGATAAACCATCATCATGTTAGGAAAGACTATGAACATGACTTATCACTGCTGATGTTGTCCTTGATCCCCTCATCACATAGCTTGTATCTCCACTGTAAAGTTACTATTTCCCTCACCTGCTTTCCATACTGGACTCTACAAGGAAGTCACTAAGCTCAGGCACACTGAAGCAGCGAGGAGTGATACTCCCCTCCTTGAAGGCAGAGTTCTTCAGACAAGCAGAACCAATAGGATATCTATATATCTACACAGATCTATAGACATGTCTACATGCCTGTCTGTGCATTTACATATCTATCTCTATAGATATAGGGAGATTTAAGGGAAATTACTCCACACGATTATGGAGGGCAAGTCCCATAATCTGCTGTCTCGAAGGTGGAGAATGAGAAAAGTTGGTGATAAATAATTCAGTGTGAATCTAAAGGCCTGCTGGTGTAAGTTCCTGAGGTTGAAGACCCATGAGCCAGCGCATGGATGTCCAAAGGTGGGAAGGAAAACACAGATGTACCAGCTCAAGAAGGAAGAATTCTCCCTTCCTCTGCCTTTTCCTTCTATTCAGGTTCTCAAAAGTTTGGATGATGCCCTCCCCCTACCCCCTGCCAGCACTGGTAAGGGTAATCTTTACTCAGTCTATCAATTCAAATGCTAATCTCTTCTGGAAACACCCTCAATGATACACCCAGAAGTAATGTTTTACCAGCTACATTGGCAGCCAACATTGACACATACAATTAGTCAACACACAGAGTATCTATAATCTCTATTAAAATGTATATGGAATTCTGCACAGATAATTCTTCTCCCTTACTTACTTAATCATTTATTTATATCAGCACAGACTTATCTGTTTATTTTACACTTCGGGTTACAATCCAATACTACTTTATTTTGTTGCTTAAATTGCTCTTGCTTTGGCCATTGAGAGATCTCTGACATGGGTTTGATCACTTTTTCTCTTTCTCCCTCTTTCACCTCTTTCTCTCTTTGGGTCTGGCACTAAACATGCCCCAGGCTCATTTGTACATTTTCTGCCCCAGTCCTAGAACCAGCCATTTTTCCAAAGGGCCCTTGTTCCTTCTGTTGAAGACATTTATTTATTTATTTATTTATAGATAGATAGATAGATAGATAGATAGATAGATAGATAGATAGATAGATAGATAGACAGACAGACAGACAGACAGACAGAGTCTCACTCTGTCGCCCAGGCAGGAGTACAGTGGTGTGGTTTCTGTTCACTGCAACCTCCATCTCCTGGGTTCAAGCAATTCTCCCACCTCAGCCTCCTGAGTAGCTGGGATTACAGGTGTGAGCCAGCACACCTGGCTAATTTTTGTATTTTTTGGCCAGGCTTGTCTCTAACTCCCAGCCTCAAGTGATCCACCTGCCTTGGCCTCCCAAAGTGCTGGGATTACAGGTGTGAGCTACCATGCCTGCCCTATTGAAGACATTTATTTTTAACCAGCACAATTTTATTGCTTCTTTTTTAAAAAATTTGAAACAACCCTAAATTACAGAAAAGTTTGAAAATTTACCTCAAAGAACTTTTTCTTGTATTATTTGAGTGTACTTTGCAGACCTGTTGACCCATCACCTCCTAATACTTTCACATTTACTTCTTACAAAGTCATATTTATCTACATAACCATAATACACTTATCAAAACTGAGCAATTAACATTCATATATTACATAATCTAATCCTCAGATACATTCGTGTTTCAGCTAATGCTCAAATAATGTCTTTTATAGCAATAGGGCTCAGAATCATCAGTTGCCTTTGTCATGTCTGTGATGGTTACTTTTGTCAAATCGGAGAACTTGGTGAACTGTGAGTAAAGCAGGTTGCCCTCCGATCAGTTACAGGTCCAAGGAGAACAAAAAGACCAGCCTCCCTGGGCAAGAGGGAATTCTCCAGCAGATGGCCCTGGGACTTCATCTGCACCATCCACTCTTCTAGGTCTCCAGCTTGCAGGCCCACACTGCCCATATTGGACTTGCCAGCTACCATAATTGTGTGAACCAATTCTTCATAATAAATCTCTTTATATATATATGACTCCTATCGGTTCTGTTTCTTTAGAGAACCATAATGCAGTGTCTTTAATCTCTGTCAGTCTGGAGCAGTTCCTCCAACTTTCTTGACTTCTATGTCCTTGACACTTATGAAGCGTACAGGGCAAGTATTTTGTAGTACATTCCTTAAATTGGATTTTTCTCATGATTAGACCCAAGTTATGCAGGAAAAGCACTGGTTTGCAAGACTCTGATTTTTCCCAACACTAATGTTCACTTTGATCTTTTGATTAAGGTGGAGTCTTTCAGGATTTTCCACTATGTAACTAAGTACTTTGTGGAAAGATACATTGAACCCTGTAAAAATCTCACTTGTCACTAAACTTTGAATTTACTCATTTATTATAATTTATATCTGTAATGGACTCACGGTATTGGAAATATTCACTGGATTATAGTCTGTTGCTATCATAATTTATTTTGGTGCTCAAGTTAGTCCATATTTGGCCAGTGGGAACCTTTTCAGGTTGGTTCCTGTGTCCTTTTGATCTGTCTCCATCGTTATTTTCATTATTTTCTGGTATAACAAGATGTTTCAGGCTCAACTTTTATTTGCCTTGTCCTAGTCCTGGAATCAGCCATTTTTCCAAGGAGCCCCAGTTTCTTTCTTTCTTTCTTTTTTTTTTTTTTTGAGATGGAGACTTGCTCTGTTACCAGGCTGGAGTGCAGTGGCACGATTTCGGCTAACTGCAACATCCACCTCCCTGGTTCAAGTGATTCTCCTGCCTCAGTCTTCCAAATAGCTGGGATTACAGGTGTGCACCATCATGCCCAGCTAGTTTTTGTATTTTTAGTAGAGATGGGGTTTCACCATGTTGGCCAGGATGGTCTCAATCTCTTGACCTCGTGATCAGCCGGCCTCGGCCTCCCAAAGTGCTGAGATTACAGGTGTCAGCCACCACACCCAGCAGGAGCCCTGGTTTCTTTTACTAAAAAAGATAAAATATGGATGCAAGATATGCTCATTGCTTTTGGGGTGTCACTGTTCCCAGACCCTCTTAGTGTACAAATGTAGAAAATATTTGTGTGTGTGTGTGCATGTGTGTGTGTATGCATATGCAGTAGAGTTTTATATCTACATTTATTTCTATGCTGTCTACATATATTAAAAACTTTGAGTTCATATCAATACCACCAATTTCATTATAACAGAAGACTCATTCAAGTTTTCTCTTTCCATTCTTGTAACTCCCTTCTTCAACAGTAAAGAATGTGGTTCTTGTTATCATTCATATATTCACTTATTGGATCAATCATCTCTACAAATAACTAATTTCCCATTTCTGCCATCATCACTACACCAAGTAAATCCTTCCTGAATACACTTGGGCCCCAGTGCCTTGCACCTGGCTGACTACTTCCCACCTCTTGTGGGAGGGCGTTTTAAAAGATAAGCATGATACCTGAACTCTCTGATTTACTCCTTCCTCTGCCTTGTTACCTGGAACATGGATGTAACGGTCGAAGTCTGAGCCACTCTCTGGACTATGAGGATAAGGGTCACACGTACAAACATTAGAGAAGTGAGCTGTAAAATCCCTGAATTTCTGATGCTTTGGCAAGGCAAACTAGCCCTATTAATCCTGGCCTGCCCACTGTCTAGACTTTTACATGGGAGAGCCACATAACATGAGTCTTTAAATATTACTGGTTTGAATTACTATCAGACAGACATTGTAATTCTACTTGATAAAGACGTCCAAAACTGGAGGCCAGCAGACACAAGGATACATCTACTAATGCCAGGAGGCAGTGATGAGAACCTTCATCATGAAGATGAAGGAGCACAGCAGCCTATTAGAAATTAGAATCCAGCTTAGCAAAAAGAGGGTCAGGGAAGACCAATGAATTGATTAGGACTATGTCTTCTACCACTGGAGGTAGAAACTTAGTTGATTTCAGAAAATTAAATAGTAACATGTCTTGCTCTACTAAGCTCTGAATCTGAGATGGGCTCTACAAAGAGTGTAGACGAAACCACGGTAATGGCAATGGCAATGGATGACATCCAGGGAGTGTGCAATGGAAGAAAAAACGAACCTTAAACATCTCAAACACTAACTATTAGAAAGGAAGCAGCCAGCAGTTATTAAGAGTGAGAGAATTAAAGGAGAACTTCTGAACAAGACTTTTTTTGTATCCCTTAGGGAATTAATTACCAACATTAAAGTACATTTCATATCGTTACCTTTCATATTGTTACATTCAGCCTCAGATTTTTATCCCAAGGGGTGATATTTTAAAAACTAGAAACAATTTCAACTTCTGCATCACAGTGAAATCTACAGGCAGAGTTAAAAAGGGTTAGGTACATACACTGCTAGAAAGTCTAGACCAGATTTACTGGTTTTCATTCATTTCTTAGTCTTTAATCAGTCTGGAGGCTCATGTAAAGGCAGATTTGAAGGGAGAAAAGACACAAGAACAAGACATGGAAGGGGTGATGCCATTGGAGGTTGCTAGAATTGCCTGGGCTTTGACTTGGGATGATCCCTAGCATAAGTGTGAGGCACAGAATAAATTGTTATGCACCATATCACATTCTTCACACATGCCTCTCACATGGTTATACGCATACTCAAACCAAATCAACATAAACCTAATTGAAGGCAGCCTAGGTGGGCAAAACGCCTTCATTAGAGTTCTGCGCAGTTGAGTGATATGTACAGAACAAGAGTTCTCCATTCTAAACAGCTTTCTCAATGGTAGTTGGTTATTGGACAACCAGCTGATATCACCATCTCTATTTGAACTTCCTTTAATTTCAGGGTCCCCTCCTAGCTGTTGACTGGGATATAATAATTACTCTGGTTCAACTTGTATTGGTAGCTGCCTGTTTAATTCTCCAAGATTTCATATTCAGAATGACAGAATAAGAAATCATGAGTCAAATCAGCGGTCTTCAGAAGTATCGTCACTAATGCCTATTAGCTACATCAAGTGGCCAATTTGCTTTACTTTATAATCCCTTGGGGATTTATTCATTTTTTAAAAAATTACCAGTTTTAGGCTGTGTATACTTATCATATATTCATTAAATTTTAGTAGCAGTAACGTAAGTTGTTTACACACCTGTTTGTAACTGTGCCCTGAGATGACATTGAATTAACTTAAATTCAAATGACTTAACTGACTTAAAATTAAACATAAAAATGTATATCATGAGAGATGAGGAAAATATTATTCCCAAAATAGAAGGTCACACAATATTTTCAGATTATTTTATTCTTACCCCACAAACCCCACAGATACTCAACAGCTTAAAAAATAAATTGGCGGGGCACGGTGTCTCACGCCTGTAATCCCCAGCACTTTCAGAGGCCGAGACCGGCAGATCATGAGGTCAGGAGCTTGAGACCATCCTGGCCAACATGGTGAAACCCTGACTCTACAAAAAATACAAAAATGAGCTGGGCATGGTAGTGTGCACCTGCAATCCCAGCTACTTAGAAGGCTGAGGCACAAGAATAGCTTGAACCAGGGAGTCAAAGGTTGCAGTGAGCTGAGATGACGCCACTGTACTCCAGCCTGGAGATACAGCAAGACTCTCTCAAAAACAAACAAACAACAACAACAACAAAATAAAATAAAATAAAATAAAATAATGCTTTCATGGCTTTTTAGATTTAGGTAAGCCAACAATTCCTTACCATTCTGTAATTTTATAGTCATGTTTGATTAAGTGACAGATGAAATCTGAATTGTATATTAACAGAATTCTGATACATGATATTATATGAATGAAATGGACACTGCCGAACATAAAGTACAACAATTGAGACAAGTCTTGGTCTGCCGCCCAGTTTGGAGTGCAATGGCGAGATCTCGGCTCACTGTAACCTCCACTCCCAGGCTCAAGCAATTCCCTTACCTCAACCTCCGGAGCACCTGACACTCCAGGTGCCTGCCACCACGCCCAGCTAATTTTTGTGTTTTTAGTAGAGACAGGGTTTCACTGTGTTGGCCAGGTTGGGCTCAAACTCCTGACCTCAGGTGATCCACCCTCTTCGGTCTCCCAAAGTGCTAGAATTGCAGGCATGAGCCACCGCGCCCAGCCAAGTACAACAAAATCTTATGTAACAAGCCAGTAATATGGGCTATAGCCTTGGTCCCACATAGCATTTTAAACTGTTAAAAATAAATTAGAATTATTGTGAAATCATTGAGGAAAATAAAAATTAGATTTTGAGACTATAGAATTTTGCAAATTTCTGCAAATGCATAAAAAAAGATACAAATTTTGGCCTAGATGTTAATAATTTTACCCAGACTCTTATGGATGTCTTATTTGGTGACGGTCTTCCAGTAATCATGGAACTATAAAGCCCATCAGTAAGGAATATTAAAAAGCATGATAGGACGGGCGCGGTGGCTCACGCCTGTAATCCCAGCACTTTGGGAGGCCGAGGCGGGTGGATCATAAGGTCAAGAAATCGAGACCATCCTGGTCAACATGGTGAAACCCTGTCTCTATTAAAAATACAAAAAAATTAGCTGGGCATGGTGGCGCGTGCCTGTAATCCCAGCTACTCAGGAGGCTGAGGCAGGAGAATTGCCCGAACCCAGGAGGCGGAGGTTGCGGTGAGCCGAGATCGCGCCATTGCACTCCAGCCTGGGTAACAAGAGCGAAACTCCGTCTCAAAAAAAAAAAAAAAAGCATGATAATTCCATAACCTTATTCCACAGAAGGAGTTATTCTACAGGAGGTCCTAGTTCATTTTATTTTTCCCCCTTCTTCACTGCTGTCTGGTAGAGGTACACGTCAACGCTCAGATAAAGCAGGTTGAGAGTCAGCCTGGAGGTTGGACGTCACTGGTGGGCTTTAAAATGGCTCAACTCCTGGTCAGGTTAGGACGTTACTGGTGGACAGACCACAGGACAGCAAATAGCTTAGGAATTGGCAGTGTTTACAAATCCTGGGGAGAGAATTTCAGATCCCGAGTCAAAGCCTGCTGCGATCCCTCCAGGCCTCCCCATTTGCTGCCACGCTCTGGCTTTCCCCGGAGGTCCCAAAGTCCAGCTTCTTACTGGAATCGACAGCCTTCACCGACTAGAAAGCACTGTAATTTTCAGCTTGGGATTTAAGTGGGTATTAAGCTCACGGATTCCCAGGCGTCTAGTCAGAGGCCGAGCTCCCGGTCGGATCTCACCGAGACTTGTTGCTGAGGAACACTGCAGCTTGGCTTCCCGGCGCTTCCCGGCTCCCCCGCAGGGCCGTCAACCACCCACCCCCTCTTGGGGAGGGGACCGACTGCGCACCCCGCCACGCACGTTCCCCACGCCCTGGCCCCCGTCGCGCGCGCTCCTCCCACCTGAGCCCCGCCACGCGCGCCCTTCCCACTGCCCAAGCCCCGCCACGCGCGCCCCCGCTCAGCCCCAGGAGCGCGCCCCGCCAGCCTTTTCCCGCCGCGCTGCCGGGTGCCGCTAGCGCCCTCTCGCCGAGGGAGGCGCTGCTGTCGCCGGGGGAGCGCCTCCTCCTCTTCCTCCAACTCTTCCCCGCCTCCTCCCGCTTCTCCTCCTCCTCCTCTACAGTTGCCTGCCCTGTGCTGGGGCAAGCGCGTCCGGTTTGCGGAAAGCGTTCGGAAATGGCAACTTGCGCGGTGGAGGTGTTCGGACTCCTGGAGGACGAGGTGCGGAGGCCGCGGGGCTGCGGGGTGGGCTTCCCTTTGGGCTATTCAGCAGCCCGACCCGGGGAGGTAGCAGCAGTGGCCACGGCCGGAGGCTCCGCTGTCAGCCCCTCCTCCCTCGTCGCGAGCGCGGGGAGCGCGCAAGGCGCCGCGGGGACTGCGGGGGCGGCCCGGCGCGCGGGCGCTGGGAGCTAGCGGGAGGAAGCGAGTCTGTCGGGTCCACACCGCCCTCTCTCCGAAGCAGCAGCCGCGTTCCTTGTCGGTTTCCTTCAGGAAGTGTTGAGGAGGGGGCGATGCGGCCGGCGGGGGACGCACAGCACTGCGTCAGCCCCTTCCTGCCACCCGCGCCGGGCATGCAGGGCTCCTAGGGGTGGGGAGACGGTCGCAGCATCCCCGCTGTTGATTTGCTACCCCTGGCAGAGGCCCGGCCAACTTAACTTTACGGACTTCGGTCTGGAGAGTTCTAAGTCAATTGTCATTTGCTGTTTTGGTTTTTTCTTCTTTATCTGAAATCCTTTTTAATTCTCTAACTAGAGACAAGATTGGGAGAGCAGGAACGTAAATTTTTCTCTTCCTCCTTAGCAACAAGTGTCAAGTGTGAGAAGTTCATGGTTGGTTTCACCGGTCATCGTTGATATTAAAAAGTAAAGTCAAAAATGTATAAATACCTCATAAAGAAGTTACTACATCCGTTCCCTTTGAAAACTAAGCTCTGGGATTTGAAGAAGGCAGAGCTGGCTCTTCTCAGCTAAATAACATAGTGGTTATGTCTTATGCTTATTAAAAGTACTGTAACACCATTTGGAAAGGCTGTTCCGTCGGAAATGATACATGTGGCTTCTCTGTATTCCTGGAGATTGTCTCAAAAATGCAAATGGGTGGGACATGAAAAGGTTGTATATAGTGTAACAGTGGGACTGATTACAAGTCAAAAAAAAATTCAAATTTTTTGCGTTCTTGTTGGCTGATTAAGCTGCCACCTGTACCTGTTATCAAGATTAGACCCAATTAACAGAAAATCCCTCAGCCTAATTTATGCTGCTTGCTTAGATATTGTAATATTTAAGTTGTATATTTCCTTCTCTTGGTAACTTGATGTCGTCAAAAGTTTTACACTTCTCTTGAGAGTTCTTTGTTTATAAAGGGTGGGAAATTTAATGCAGAGAAGTTATTTCAGGGTATTTTGAAAATGCTTACGTGATGCGGTTAGAATTTAATTTCCTAGTTACTGCTGCCAGAAGGGAAACAAAGTGATGATGGACAAATGGTGGCGGCTTATAGTCCCTCAGAAACCATAGTCAATGTGTTACAGCTAAAGATAACATTCTAGCTAATGGGCGCTTTATTCTGTAGACGAGATCAGAAGATGATGCAGCACTTCACCTGTGATCGCTTTCTTATAAGTTGGATTTCCCTGCTTGCTACCTACACTGCCCAATGCAGATAACTTCAAGCTCATGTCCAACCCCATCAGGCTGGCCTTGGACTTTCTTTCCCTGCTGTTGTTATTCACAGGTAGGCCCTGCTAATGGCAGATTTCTCATCTCGCCTCCTTCCAGCAGAGCCAGTTGATCTTAGTGAAAATATTGCCAAAGCTGTCATTCACCAACTGTTTTCTCTCTCTTGCTACATGATCAGTGTTTTTAATTATCTGCTTTATTAATTTCTCTGTTTTCAATCATCACCTCTCTGCCTAGCTGAAATAAAACTAAGTGTGGCAGTTCGCGGGTGGTCAGTAAGCTACTGGGGCTAAAGGCCAGAAACTCCACCCTTTGAAATGTGGATTTCCTGAACTTGCTGAAGGATTTATACTTCATGGCTTGGGGCCTATCCCATTCACATTATGGGAGTTCTCACTGTCATTTCCATGACTCTAATTTCCTCTATCCCCCTCTGTCTATTTTGTGGAAGGGAGCAAGATAGGAAGATAAGAGATATGGTGATGAAGAGTCTTCCACTTCTTCCATTGTAATTGGATTATTCATTCAACAGACATTCATTTACCGTTTGCTCTGAACCATGCATTGTGCTAGACCAGGGATAGAGACGCAAAACAGTCTCAGCCTCGGATAAGGGAAAGACAAAAGTCACTTTTTTTGTTGTGGTGGCTGCCATCTCTTTACTATCATTTGCCTTTTATTTTCTGGTCCATCACAAAAGTAAAAGGTGGATTGGAACCCCCACACACACATACACAGACACACCCCTTTTGTTAAAGGAAGGAAGCATTGCAGCTGTGTCACTTCTAAAACTCACAGACTAATCTGGAAATAGGCAGCCCTCTGCTGTTGATTAAAAGTAAAGTGCTTTTCTATTACAACAAAAGGAGATGATTCTTATTTTAAATTTGGAACTAAAACAGGGAGAAAAATAATTTGAAATGGGGTAGAAGATAGTGAAACAATTGTAATCAGTAGATAGTGAATAGCTGCTGAGTCACAGTGTCTGAGCCTATTAGCACGAAGTGTGCTAAAATGTAAATCATAATACCTTTCTCTCCCTTTTCTTGTTTCTTTCTTTCTTTCTTTCTTTTTTTTGACATGGAGTCTTACCTTGTTGCTGAGGCTGGAGTGCAGTGACACGATCTCAGCTCACTGCAACCTCCACCTCCCAGTTTCGGGCGATTCTCCTACCTCAACCTCCCAAGTAGCTGAGACTACAGGTGCACAAGCCACCACGCCCAGCTAATTTTTGTATTTTTAGTAGAGATGGGGTTTCACTGTGTTAGCCAGGATGGTCTCAATCTCCTGACCTTGTGATCCACCGGCCTCGGCCTCCCAAAGTCCTGGGATTACAGGCGTGAGCCACTGCGCCCAGCCACCTTTCTCTCAGTTTTCAGTGAGTTTTAACTCTTCTTCTATATATAAGTGGCTTATAATAAGAGATGGCCCTGGCTGCTTCTGCAAAATTTTGCTATTAAAGCATTAACAAACCAAGGAGGAAATGTAGTATAATTTATAACAGATTTGCTCTGACAGCCACTTGAAATTAACAGTAGAGAATAATATGCACCAGTCTTTAGTGGGGATCAGTGTCATGGATGTGGACTGGAATTCAGCATCCCTTCCCACCTCCTTCTAATGCACCTCCCAGTTAGGTGGAGGCGGGAAAACTAAACACTGTTTCCCACACTCCCTCAAAATTATTAGTCTGTATCCAAGATAGGCTCCCCAGTTAGGTGCACTTACTTGGGATTTGGGAAGTAGAAATGAGGTAGAGCATATTGTTTTGTTTCTTTGGCTTTTTCTGCTCAAAAGCACAGTCAGGCAAACATTGAATTTTTCTGCATAAGTATTCCAATATCTGATAACTTGCTTTTTACGTATTGCTAGGAAGTCACAGAAGTAAGGGTGGTGGTGGCTTCTAGAATGAGTTCAAGAATATAACCATCAAGATTGGTTATATTCTTGAACTCATCAGTTCTGGTGATGGCTCCTGATCACCTTTTCTGACTGAGGCGGAGGTAGTAGCTTCCTGGGTGGGTTGGTCTTATGTGTTTCTGATCTAGAACTGCTATCTCCAACCATTTTGGCACCAGGGACTGGTTTCATAGAAGATAGTTTTTCCATGGACCTGGGGTGAGGGCTGGTGGTTTCAGGATGATTCAAACGCATTACATTTATTGTGCACTCTCCTCCTCTCATTATTTCATTGTAATATAAAATGAAATAATTATACAATTCACCATAATGTAGAATCATTGGGAGCCCTGAGCTTGTTTTCCTGCAACTAGCCGGTCCCGTGTGTGGGTGATGGTAATGGGAGACAGGGAGACAGTGACAGATCATCAGGCATTAGATTCTTATAAGGAGCACACAGCCTAGATCTCTTGCATGCGCAGTAAGGGTTCATGCTGCTTTGAGAATCTAATGCTGCTGCTGATCTGACACGCGGCAGAGCTCAGGAGATAATGTTATAGATGAGGAGTGGCTGTAAATACAGATGAAGTTTTGCTCACTGGCCTGCCATTCACCTCCTGCTGTGTGGCGGGTTACTAAGGTTGGGGGCCCCTGCTCTAGAAGTCCAGCCTCGTGCCTACTCTTCCAGCTCTTCCAAAGATTTTTGTAAGCATCTAATCCCCTGTATTAGCTTCTTTCTTCTTTAAACATTGAGAATGGGCCGGTCGTGATGGCTCACACCTGTAATCCTAGCACTTTGGGAGGCTGAGGTGGGCGGATTACTTGAGGTCAGGAGTTCAACACCAGCCTGGCCAAGATGGTGAAACCTGTCTCTACTAAAAAAATATATATATATATTTTTTTTTCATACATACAAAAATTAGTTGAGTGTGATGGCACGTGCCTGTAATCCCAGCTACTCGGGAGGCTGATGCAGGGGAATGGCTTGAACCTGGGAGGTGGAGGTTGTGGTGAGCTGAGATCATGCCACTGCTCTCCAGCCTGGGTGGTAGAGTGAGACTCAAAAAAAAAAAAAACAAAATCGAGAACAGTTTTTGTATCCTATAATAAAGCCTGACTGAAGCAAGGAAAAGAAGGAAGGAAATAAAAAGGAAAGAGTTTAAAGTCTCCACTTCCGGTATGGAGAGTGCAGTTTGCACATACAGAAGAATAGATGCCCCTGGTGGCAGCAGCTGCAATACATAAGCAACAGGGTAACTAAGAAGGGTATATTCTGATACTTCTGGACCCAGTAAGGCTGAGCAGAAACTGACCCTCACTCAAGGAACAAACTTCCCAAACCTTTATGTACTTCACACAAAGGAGGAGAAGTATAGTTTAAGCAGCAGCTGTATTAGTAATCACTTCCAATCTTTCATGCATTGTTTTTGCCATTAGTGCTTTTTTGCAACTGTTTAATTCCAGGATCATTATAAAATATTCTTCATGGGTTTCCCTGGGACCAAAGAAGTGAATAAATACAGTGTATTTTAAAAATAATTTATTTCAAAATTATTTTAAACCAACAGAAAAGTTGAAAGTGTAACACAAAGAGCTCCAGCATCCTCATAGTGCAGATTCTCCAACTGTTAACCTTTTCACTACAATTGTTCCATCACTCTTTTTTGCCATTTTCATTCATCTTTTTCTGAACCTTTTGAGAGCAAGCTGCAGATACAATGCCCCATCATCTCTAAATACTCTAGTGTGTATTTTTCTAAAACAAGAATACTTACCTGCATAACAGCCATACAACTCTCCAGGCTAGGAAATGGAAATGATACACAGTGCCATTCAATCCACAGATACCATCCAAATTTTGATAAATGTTCTAATAATTTATCTTTTTCCTTTTGTGGTCTAAGAACCAATCTGGAAACATATATTGCATTTACTTGGCAGTCTCTTCTAATCTGTAACAGTTCCTCAGTTTTTCTTATCCTAGACAGTTTTAAGAAGGACAAGCTGTACATCCTATGATGTTTCTTATTTTGGGTCTGTTGAGTGTTTCCTTGTGACCATGTTCGGGTCCCACTCTTTGGGCAGGAATCACAGAAATGATGCTGTGTTCTTCCCATGCATCACACCTGGGCACACTGATACTGACTTGTCCCCACACTCTCAGTAATAACCTTGATCACTTGGTCACCTTGGTATCTGACAGGTTTCTTCTCCGTAATGTCACCATTTTTCTCTTTATAATTGATAGTATTTGAGGGGAACATATTGTAAGATTATGCCAATATCCTATTTTCTCATCAAGTCTTCATCCTCAGTTTTAGCATCCATGGATGAATTCTAGATGAAGCAAACACCACTATTTTGTTTTCTTTCCATCTATATTAGTTGACATTCTACGTAAGAAGAGCTTTCTTTTTCCTCTCATTTATTAATATCAGCATGGACTTGTGGAATCCCATTTTATTCAGCAGGTTGTAATCAGTTACTGTCATTAAGTACTTTATTGCTCGTACCGTCCCAGTTTGTCCAGTGAGAGCCCTTTCAAGGAGGTTCCTAGGTCCTTGTAACAAGTCTGCATCATTCTTGAACACTTTATTACTTTCTGGCAGTCGTTGTAGGCGTCTCTTGTATTTTACCTGGCTCAGCTCTGTCTTCAGTCAGCCATTTTCCCGAGGAGCACTGTTTCTATTTAATATAAAATTGCTTTTAAAACATGCTACAATTTGAGTGTTTGGTGTGCTCATTGTTACTGGGATATACTCTTGGACCATCTCAGTGAACAGAGTTAAGAAGTGTATGTGTGTGTGTTTATGTGTGTATGTGTACTATACACACATACATAAAGTATACACATAGATCTATAGCTATTTTTATATCAATCTGTAAATACATATATTTTAAAATTATGATTTCATACTAATTTTTCCATGTCTTAATACCTTAGTTCCTTTATAGCCGTAAGTACTGAAATTTTTTTCATAACTGAAAAAAATTGACTTTTATTATCCTTAATATATTTATTTATTCATTTACTATATGTTCAGTGTAACTAGCTTCCCAACCATGCAGACATCTCCTCTGCCACTTCAGCTCTTCACATCCTTGAATGCCAGAGGGAATATTGCTGTTCTCTACGCAACATCCCTATGCAGCGCTCTCCTCCCCTCCTGGGTACCCTTGCCAGTGGGCACCCCTCTGATGCCCTTCTGATCTCTGTATGGCATCTCCCTCCTCCCGTAGCGCCCCATGCTGGTGAGCATGTGAACCATGCACCTCTGTGAAATTCCCTCCAACCCTACAGACATTGCCTGTAGTGGCTGTGGTTGACTGCTCTGCACCAGGAACGGAAGAAGAGAAGGAACTATAATTTCTTTTATAGGTAATTAGAAATTCATATCACATAGGAATAGAATCTTTGAGCTGTAAGGGACCTTGTAAATAAATCATTTAGGGTGTGCAGAGGTATAGAAAATGGGATTCTATTGGGTTAGAATTCTGGTCCTGTCACTTACTTGGTGAATCTTGCATAATTATTTAACATCAGTCAGAGCAGGACATTCAAGTCTGCTGATTCTCCCATCCCTTACCTGTCTCAGAAATATTCTACAGCATTTGGAGACATGCAGGAACCAGCTGAACACAATTGCTTCTGAGTTTATCATGAGTTCTACTCCAGCACTGAATCTTTAAGTCAGAGCGCTGATTTGAATTGCTAAGCCCATTGTTCTGCTGAATTCTGTGGCAATTGATGTTACGTCTTCCTTACAACTTCATTTATTCTGGCCCCCTTGCCAATCTTATCAAAGTTTTAAGAGGATAAATGAATGGGGAGGGGGTAGGAGAAGTCTGGAGATAAATGCGGGGAGAAAGGCACAGCGCAAACAAATAAGCATTTTGACACTACTTTTTTGAAAGTCGAGGGGTAAATATTTCTGTAGCCCATTATTATAACTCATGGCTGGACTCAAATGTCTGGCTTCAACTGATGTGAGATATGTTGGGGCAATGAAGAGAGTAATGTGAACAATCATGGCAGTGAATAAAGATGCTTTAGTGAAAGTATTCTCCTTTGGGAAAAAGAGTCAACCTTAATAAATAACAACTGCCTTTAACTTAACACCCGCTCTATGCCAGGCACCAGGTTAGATTTTTTCACACTTTAGCTATAATCATCACAACATTACTGCAAAGGTAGGAGGTGTTATCCCCATTTTAGAGATAAGGAATATGAGATTCTGATTTGTTTGAGAACCTTCTCCTAGCAGGTAGCAGATCTGGGATTGAAACGCAGATCTCTTTCATACCAAATACGTGGTCTTTCCGCTTTCCTGCTGCTAATACCCAAAAAAAATAATTTAACAGAAGAGGCTTTTTCTCAGGAAGATGACGAATGGAATGTGTGCGAAATTAACTTGTAATTGTTCTTAGGCTCTCATTTCCACATCTTCTGTCTTTTCTTGTTATAGGTTTTAGGTGGACCTCTGAAATACTTGATTTCTGTGTTTGCTTAGCAAATATTTGATGAACACTATGTATCAGGCATGTGGGTCAGGGCATGAGGTATAATGACGAACAATAGACTTTACCGACTTTATAGCTGAGAGGGAGAGAGAAACATTAAATTATCACACATGAATGTTTTGTAAGTATTATTAAGGAAAACAGTGTAAAATGGAAGTATATATAACAGGCTGGGTGTAGTGGTTCATGCCTATAATCCCAGCACTTTGGGAGGCTGAGGCAGGTGGATCACTTGAGGTCAGAAGTTCGAGACCAGCCTGGCTAACATGGTGAAACCCTGTCTCTACCAAAAATATAAAAATTAGCTAGGCATGGTGGCACACACCTGTCGTCTCAGCTACTTGGGAGGCTGAGGCAGGAAAATTGCTTGAACCTGAAAAGTGGAGGTTGCAGTGAACCGAGATCGAGCCACTGCACTCCAGTCTGGGCAACAGAGCAAGACTCTGTCTCAAAAATATATATATATATATATATCAGAAAATTAATTAATCTTGTATGGTGTGGAGAAGGGAGAAAGTATCAAGGAAATTGAAACTTAGGATGAACAGGAGTTAGCAGGTGAAGAGCGGGGCAAAAAGCCTTCCAAGTAAATAGAACCACATGTGCAAAAGATGGATTGGAGACTAACATGAAGGTTGGAGTGCTAAAACAAGAGGGACAGTGTCAGCAGATGAGGCTGGAGAGGACAGCCTGATCAGGCAAGGCGGGCATACCATGTTAGGGACTTGGAATTGGATACCAGGTGGAGTGGAAATCAAATGCACACAAACCATCATCATCATCAACATTATTTTTCATAATTAATATTTGTTCCTCATATGCTTAACATTTGTTTGCTAGTTATGTATTTCTTCCTGCTTCTTCAACTTTCCATCTGGGATCACTTTGTCTGCCCAAAGTAGATCATCTAGAATTTCTTTATTTTTGGAGATGGAGTTTTACTCTTATCACCTAGGCTGGAGTGCAATGGTGCAATGTTGGTTCAGTGCAAGCTCCACCTCCCGGATTCAAGCAATTCTCCTGCCTCAGCCTCTCGAGTAGCTGGGATTACAGGTGCCGGCCACCACAGCTGGATAATGTTTGTATTTTTTGTGGAGACAGGGTTTCACCATGTTGGCCAGGCCGGTCTCGGACTTCTGACCTCAGGTGATCCACCCGCCTCAGCCTCCCAAAGTGCTGGGATTACAGATGTGAGCCACCGTGCTCGGCCCTAGAATTTCTTTTACTGAGTGTTTGTTGGAATTGAGCTTTCTCAGTTTTTGTTTTTGTGTGAAAATGTATTGATTTTGCCTTCTTTGATGGAATGGGGGTGGGAAAGAGTAAAATTTACAAAGAGTGAAATACGCATATCATAAATAAACAATTTGATGGTTTTTTAACATGTAAAGGCAATGACCCAATTATGATATAGAATTTCCATCATCCCAGAATGCTCCCTTGGGTTCTCTTCCAGTCACTTCTACCCCTCTACTCTCCATAGGCAACCTTTTATCACCATGGATTACTTTTGCCTGTTCTGGAACTTCATGTAAATGGAATGTACATTTTGTGTTTTTTTGTGTCTTGATTCTTTTTGGGAGAGTCATCCACGTGGTTGCTTGTATCAATAGCTCATTCTTTTTCTTGCTGAATAGTATTTCATTGTATGAATATATCCATTCTCCTTTGATGGACACATTGATTGTTTCCAGCTGTGGGCTATTATGAATAAACTTATGGTGAACATTAATCTACAAATCTTTTCATAAAAATATATTTTTATTTCTCTTATGTAAATCCCTAGGGATGGAATTTCTGGATCATATTATATATGTTTAACTTTATAAGAAACTGCCCATCAGTCTTCCAAAGCGATTGTACCATTTTAATCTCCCATTGATAGTATGTGAAAGTTCTAGTTGCTGCACAGCCTTTCAGCAACATTTGAAGTTTCAGCCAAAGCCTTCCTCCTACTCCTGTCTCCCAGCCTTATAGTAACCTAGATTATCAGCTCCATGTGTATCCTTTCAGAGATACTTTGTGTATAAATAAACAGATACAGTGCTATCACACTTAAAAGTTGTGATAAGATGTAAAGTAATGATGAGTTGTTCTTTCTTAGAAGTTATATAGTATTGATTGAATAAAGTCTGGTATTCTAAACGAGGAATACTTCCATAATTGCATTAACTATAGCAGTTTCCTTTCCTACCTCCATGTTCTATACCTGTGGTTCTCAACTTTAGTGTCCATCCGAAGAGTTTGTTATAATACAGAATACTCCACAGTGTGTGATTCAGTAAGTGCAGGCCTGAATACTTGCATATGTAATAAATTTCCATGTGATGTTCATACCTCTGGTCCACTTTGAGAACTACTGCTTGCTCCTAAATGATTCTGGATATTTCTTCTTTATTATGGCTGTTACTGTCAAAAACTCCTGAAGAACTTTGAGCTATGCTTATGGATATCATAGACTCCAGCTTTACAGGGACACTTCTGATTGATTTTATTTCTCAGTATGGGTGATCTTCCATTTATATTTTTATAGACTGTTTCAAATAAATTTACATGCCAGAAGAAAAAAACTGCTGTCAATCCATAGGTTCCAATTTTTAGTTTGGAAAATATGGTCGCCATAAGTGATGTAGCATGTTGCTCAAAAGAAAAAAAATAGAGATTGGGCATGGTGGCTCACGCCTGTAATCCCAGTACTCTGGGAGGCTGAGGCAGGTGGATCACCCATGATCAGGCGTTTGAGACCAGCCTGGCCAACATGGTGAAACCCCGTCTCTACTAAAAATACAAAAATTAGCCAGGCGTGGTGGCGGGCACCTGTAGCTACTTGGGAGGCTGAGGCAGGAGAATCATTTGAACCTGGGAGGCAGAGGTTGCATGCAGTGAGCCGTGATCGCACCACTACACTTCAGCCTGGGTGACAGAGTGAGACTCCATATCAAAAAAAAAAAAAAAAAAAAGGAAAAAATATACATACCTCCCTAGCATTTTTTTTTGTTGAATATTTTGTGTTTACCTTACATAGGGTAAGAAGGTAAACACAAAATATTCATTCACATCTGAATCACTATACCATGTTTATAATTATTTATTACACATTTTTTTATTGGTTTTGTTTTCTGTATGTCACAAATTTAATTGCAAGCTGTTGGACAGAGCTTTAAAACCACTCTGAAGTAAAAATACGCACACACGCACACACACACACACCCTAAACACACTAAAAAATGAATGCTAGCCATTTCCTTTTCCTTGTCCTTGTTGAAGACAGCCTCTTGCTATGTTGCATTCCATCTGGACTGTTTGTTCTCTACACCTGTTGTGTAGCCATCATCTGTGGGCATCCATTTGCCATCATTGTGACTGAGAATTCACCTGATCTCTTCTGTGTTGGATCCGCTGTTTCTTTAATTTCTTGTTTTCTTCTTTCCAAATGTATTGCTTTATTTGGTGGCTTACATCCTCTGTATGAGGGGCAGGTACTGTTGACTGGAGACTCTTACAATAGAATGATCCGAACCTACCATTTCATTGTGAGATTCTCATATGTCACTATTTATAGTATTTTTTTTCCTTGCATCACCCAGTTTCCTCGGAGAGGAATCTTCTGTTCGGTGGGTACAGGTCTAGTGGCTCATATTTTCAGACCCAAGTTGGGGGATGGGGCTAAGGGCTCATTGGGTAAACTTTTCCCTGCCTTTAGTTGTACTCCTATTTTCAGCTACTTTAGAAAGGTTTCTTGTTAATCCAGAATTTGTCAGCCCCTACTGTGTGCCAAGTATTCTGCTGGTTTCTACAGAGATATCCTCTGTAGAGGATATCTTAATGAAAACATGGCCAGGCCTGTAATCCCAGCACTTTGGGAGGCCAAGGTGGGTGGATCACCTGAGGTCAGGTGTTTGAGACCAGCATGGCCAACATGGCAAAACTGAAAATAAAAAAATTAGCCGGGCATTGTAGTGCATGCCTGTAATCCCAGCTACTCGGGAGGCTGAGGCAGGAGAATTGCTTGAGCCCGGGAGGCGGAGGTTGCAGTGAGCCAAGATCGCACCACTGCACTCCAACCTGGATGACAAAGTGAGACTCCATCTCAAAAAAAATAATAATAATTTTAAAAAGTTAAAAGATAAGTTTCCAAAATCTCAGTTTTAAAAGTAGAGAAAGGCATAAAGTTTACAGCCTCAGATGCAAGATAGTATGTGGTAAATGCTACATAAATGAGCCTCTGACAAAGCGAAAGTTAATTTCAACTAAGGCTTTTAGAAAAGATGACGTGGGCTTTGAAGAAAGGTCAGAACTTTCTTTAAAGAAAAAAATAGAATGTAAAATTTACAAAATGTTTAACAAGTAAAAACTTTCACGCTCTTATTACTTTAATGTCTATTTTTATTTTTGCATATTTTCTTCTAATACTTATTATCTGTGTATGTTTTTAGTTGCCATAGAATAGATTTCAGCATTGTTATTTTTTCAATTAATGTAATTGTTCTGTTGTAATAATAAATTACTTTTTTAATGGCTTCAAAGGATTCTGCTCAGATGATATAGGACTTTAACAGTGAAGGAGTAAGGGAATCCAGCTTGTATAAAAACTCAGAGATAAGTAAAAATGAGGTGTATATATTTTTTAAAAATAGACTTCCGAGGGTGAGGGACAGGAGAGGAATGGGAGAAAGATGAAGAATAACAAAAGATGAATCTCCCAAGACCTGTGAGAAATGGAAAGACATACAGCCCTGCGTTTCCTGTTCCTGGTTTTTTTGCACTGACAGGGAATTGGAAGAGCAGTTAGTAGATGTCTTCATGAATTGTGGAGAAAATCTCAGCCCTAAGAAGCTACGTTTTAATTACTGAAGCTGCCTGCATAGATAACCATTACTCCACATTACCAATTTGTTTCTCCTTATCATTCAAAAAAGCCACATCTCTTTGCCTATAGTTTGCAACTTTCTATTTTATTTTCAAAAACAATAAAGCTCTCTTTACTCATGAGTGGAAGAGGGAAGGTTCAAGGTTTAGTGAAGAGCCCTGGTCTGGTATAATTTTATCCCTGTTTTGATTAAGGAAAGGGTGTTTAACTTTTGTCCTTTTTTACTTATTTAAGCACTATGCAGATTTCTGTTAATAGTACTCACTATCAGAATTCTAGTTATTGAAGAGTTTTTTTCTGTAGTTGCAGCATTTATGCTGCTTTCCCTCCTTTTCAAAGATGTGAGAGATAACAATCTCAACAAATGAAAGTGATGGAAAAGACTAATTTTGACAATTCTCTAGCATAAAATTATAAAATGAAGTTAAAATCGATACAAATATGAAAATAAGTGGCCCTTATTGATTTTATGAAAGCGATTTTTAATCAGTGTAGCTTCTTATCAATTAATCATAGCATTTAAAATAACTAATTCTGATTTTTGTGGTACAAAATTATTATTTTGTGGTGGGAAATGCAAGGAGAAAGGTTAAAAGTTAAATGCATCTGGGATAGCTGTGTTATTTATAATCCCCTGGAATTGTTTTTGATTAATGCTTGTTACATTTTCGTCATGAGACTGAGGAATGTTTCAGTCAAGGGTAATATGGATGGTGTTTAATATCAGGAGCTCCACGAATATGGATTTGCTTTTTAGAGATATATGATAATCTCTTTTCTCAGTTAAGGTCATGTAAATTAGAACTGCTGTCTGAACTTAGAAAAAATAAGTAACATTATTTGCTGTTGTCACTTTCAGTTATACTCTACCACTTGAGAGAAATTGTGCTTGTTAATTAAGTTATCACAGAAGAGATTTTTAATCTGAAGAATTCAGTTTTGGAGATTTCTACCTATGCAATGTAGTATGGCTACTTACCAGTAAACTGGTATAGGAAGAATTTGACCGTCAGGGCAAATGGAATACTTCAGTCGGCCTATTTATTCAGTGACCTTCCAGAAAAAAAAGAGTAATCCATAAGTGTCTCTGATTTTTGGGAATCCTTCCCCTCAGAAAACTGAAATTTCAACTTACATGTTTTCTTCTCTCGTTTTCAGTTCCATCTTTATTGCTCATACCTGAGGATTTCCCTTCTTTTTTGCAAGATCAGCTATCTATTTAATTTTATTTGGTGATGGAAGAAAGTTATTTTTATCTAGCATCTCCAGTCAGAGTTTTTTTGTGTTATATTAATTTACCATATGAGTTTTAGAATTAGTAGAATATTTCATTTACAGTCATGCATTGCTTAACAACGGATATACCTTCTGAGAAATGTATCATTAGGCAATTTCATCATTGTGCAAACATCATAGAATGTACTTACACAAACCTAGAAAGTATAGCCTACTGCACATGCAGGGCTGTGTGATACAGCCTATTTTTCCTAGTCTGCAAACCTTTACGGCATGATACTGCACTGAATACTGTATGCAGTAGTAATACAATATAAATATTGTGTATCTAAACATATCTAAACATAGAAAAGGTAAAGTAAAAATTTGGTATAATAATTTTATGGGACCACCATCATATATGCTGTCCATCATTGACTGAAATACCATTCTGCAGCCACGATTATATCTTAGTTATTTAGCAAGATCTCCTGGAACAGGGGTGTTTGTAAATCTTTAGAAGGAAGAAGGTTAAAATAAGTAATCTATGATATATATATTTTCTCCCACTCAGACCTCTTCTGAGAAAGACATACAAGCTGCTACTTATCAGTGGAATCATTTTAGAATAGAATCTGTTAATTTGCTATCTCTTGTGCTATCACATTTCATATTTGTTGATCTTTTAAATTTTTAAAAAATGTTTAACTTTTATGGACACAGTAAGTATATATATTCATGGGGTACGTGAGATATTTTGATACAGACATGCAATGTATGATAACCACATCCAGGTAAATGGGGTATATATTAGTTAAAGCTTTCATCATTTCTTTGTGTTGCAAACATTCTAAGTGTTCTCCCTCTGTTATTCTGGAATGTACAACAAATTATTGCTGACTGTGGTCACCATATTGTGCTATCAAGTACTAGGTCTTACTCGTTGTATCTAATTATATTTTTGTGCTCATCCACTTCCTCCAGGTCTCACTACTCTTCTTACAAATGCGTGAGAATGTACAAAGTTTGTTTTTCTCTGCCTGACTCATTTCACTTAACATAGTGTCTTCCAGTTCTAACTGTGTTGTTGCAAATGACGGAATCTCATTCTTTTTTATGGCTGAATAGGACTGCATTGAGTTTACGTACCATATTTTCTTTATCTGTTCCTCTGTTGATGATTGCAAGCTGATTCCAGATCTGCTGCAATACATGTGGGAATGCAGATATCTCTTCAATGCCCTGATTACATTTCCTTTGGGTATATACTTAGCAGTGGGATTGCTGGAACATAAAATAATCTATTTTTACTTTTTTGAGGAAACTCCATAGTGTTCTTCATTGTGGTTATACTAATCTACACTCTCATTAATGGAGTATAAGGATACCCCTTTTGCCACATTCTTGCCAGAGTTTGTTATTGCCCGTCTTTTGGCTAAGAGCCATTTTAATTGGGATAAGATGATACCAAATTGTAGTTTTGATTTGCACTTTCCTAATTAGTGATATCAAAAACCTTTTCAAATACTTGTTTTGCACTTGTATGTCTTCTTTTGAGAAATATATATTCAGATCTTTTGCCCATTTTAAAATCAGATTATTGGAGTTTTTCCTATTGAGTTGTTAGAGCTTCATATATTTTCTGGTAATTAGTCCCTTGTTGGATAGTTTGAAAATATTTTCTCCCATTCCGTTGGCTATCTTTTCACTTTGTTGATTGTTTGCTTTACCATGCAGGAGCTATTCTTTTTTTTTTTGAGACAGAGTCTCGCTCTGTCACCCACGCTGGAGTGCAGTGGCATGATCTCAGCTCACCGCAACCTCCACCTCCTCAGTTCAAGCAAACTCTCCTGCCTCAGCCTCCCAAGTAGCTGGGACTACAGGCGTGCTCCACCATGCCCAGCTAACGTTTTGTATTTTTAGTAGAGATGGAGTTTCACCTTGTTAGCTAGGATGATCTTGATCTCCTGACCTTATGATCTGCCCGCCTCGGCCTTCCAAAGTGCTGTGTTACAGGCATGAGCCACTGCGCCTGGCCGATGCAGGAGCTTTTTAAGTTGATGTGATCCAATTTGTCCATTTATGGTTTGGTTGCTTGTGCTTTGGGGTATTGCTCAAGAAATTTTTGCCTAGACCAGTGTCCTGGAGAGTTTCCTCAATATCTTGATTTGATTTTTTTTTTTTTTTTTTTTTGAGACGGAGTTTCGCGCTTGTTGCCCAGGCTGGAGTGCAATGGCGCGATCTCGGCTCACCGCAACCTCCGTCTCAGCCTCCTGAGTAGCTGGGATTACAGGCATGCGCCACCGTGCCCAGCTAATTTTTTGTATTTTGAGAGACGGGGTTTCACCATGTTGACCAGGATGGTCTCGATCTCTTGACCTCATGATCCACTGGCCTCAGCCTCCCAAAGTGCTGGGATTACAGATTTGATTTTTGTATATGACAAGAGATAGGGGTCTGGTTTGATTCTTCTGCAGGTGGATACCAGTTTTCCCAGTGCCATTTATTGAAGAGACTATCATTTCCCCATTGTGTGTTTGTAGCACCTTTGTCAAAAAGGAGTTTACTGTATATGTATAGATTTACTTCTTTGTTCTCTATTCTGTTCCACTGGTTTGTATGTCTCTTTTTATGCCAGTACCATGTTGTGTTGGATACTATAGCTCTGCAGTATAATTTAAAATCCAGTAATCAATTTGAGTCCATTTTGTTCTTTTTGCTCGGAATGACTTTGGCTATTCTGGATCTTTTGTAATTTCATATATTTTAGGATTGTTTTTTCTATTTCTGTGAAGTATGTCATTGGTATTTTTATAGGAATTGCATTGAATCTTTAGATTGCTTTGGGTATTATGGACATTTTAAACATAGTCTTCCAATTCATGAACTTGAAATTTTTTTTTTTTTTTGGTGTTGTCTTCTATTTCTTTCATCGTGTTTTATAGTTTTCGTTGTCGAGATCTCTCACTTCTTTGGTTAAGTTTATTCCTAGGTACTTAATTTTATTTGTAGCAATTGTAAAAGGGATTACATTCTTGATTTCTTTTTCAGATCGTTCACTTTTAGCATATAAAAATGTTACTGATATAATACCTGATTTCTTAAATAAAAAGAAATGCTGCTTTTTTATATATATATTGATTTTGTATCCTGCAACTTTACTGAATGTGTTTATCAGTTCTAATAACTTTTGGGTGGAGTCTTTAAGTTTTCCAAATACAAGTTCATATCATCCTCAGATGAGAATAATTTCATGTCTTCCTTTCCAGTTTGGCTGCCCTTCATTTCTTTCTCTTATCTGATTGCTCTAGCTAGGACATTTTTCTAGCCATTTTTTGGAATCGTTTGAGTACTATATTCAATAACAGTGGTGAAAGTTGGGGAGTCCAGGCACAGTGACTCATGCCTGGAATCCCAGCACTTTGGGAGTCCAAAGCAGGTGGATTGCCTGAGGTCAGGAGTTTGAGACTAGCCTGGATAACATGGTGAAACCCCATCTCTACTAAAAATTTGTTTGTTTTTAAAATTACCTGAGTATATGGGCGCACACCTGTAGTGCCAGCTACTCGAGAGGCTGAGGCAGGAGAATCACTTGATCTCGGGAAGCGAAGGTTACAGTGAGCTGAGATTGTGCCACTGAACTCTAGCCTGGGTGACAGAGTAAGACTCCATCAAAAAAAAAAAAAAAGAAGGAAAGAAAGTAGACATCCTTATCTTGTTCCAGATCATAGAGGAAAGGCTTTCAGTTTCTCCCTATTTACCATGATACTGTCTATGGGTCTGTCATATTTGGTTTTTATTGTGTTGAGCTATGTTCTATCCGTAGTCAGGTTTACGTGTGTGTGTGTGTGTATTTTATTGTACTTTAGGTTCTGGGGTACATGTGCAGATCATGCTGATCGTTGCATACATACATACATGGCAATGTGGTTTGCTGTCTCCATCCCCCTGTCACCTATATCTGGCATTTCTCCCCATGTTATCTCTCCCCAACCTCCCTACCCCACACTGTCCCTCCCCTGGTGCCCCGCAACAGACTCCAGTTTGTGATGCTCCCCTCTTTGTGTCCATGTGTTCTCATTGTTCGACACCTACCTATGAATGAGAACATGTGGTGTTTGATTTTCTGTTCTTGTGTCTGTTTGCTGAGAATGATGGTTTCCAGATTCATCCATGTCCCTACAAAGGATACAAACTCATCCTTTTTCATGGCTGCATAATATATATGTGCCACATTTTCCTTGTCCAGTCTATCATTGATGAGCATTGGGTTGGTTCCAAGTCTTTGCTATTGTTAACAGTGCTACAATGAAGGTATGTGTGCATGTGTCTTTATAATACAATGATTTATAATCCTTTGGATATATACCCAGTAATGGGATTGCTGGGTCAAATGGAATTTCTATTTCTAGGTCCTTGAGGAATTGTCACACTGTTTTCCACAATGGTTAAACTAATTTACACTCCCACCAGCAGTGTAAAAGTGTTTCTATTTCTCCACATCTTTTCCAGCATCTATTGTCTCCTGATTTTTTAATGATTGCCATTCTAACTGACATAAGATAGTATCTCAATGTGGTTTTGATTTGCATTTCTCTAATGACCAGTGATGATGAACATTTTTTCGTATGTTTTTTGGCCTCATATATGTCTTCTTTTGAAAAGTGTCTGTTCATGTCCTTTGCCCACTTCTGAATGGGTTTGTTTGTTTTTTTATTGAAAATCTGTTTTAGTTCTTTGTAGCTTCTGGATATTAGCCCTTTGTCAGATGGGTAGATTGCAAAAATTTTTTCCCATTCTGTTGGTTGCCAGTTCACTCTAATGATTGTTTCTTTTGCTGTACAGAAACTCTGGAGTTTAATTAGATCCCATTTGCCTATTTTGGCTTTTGTTGCCAATGCTTTTGGTGTTTTAGTCATGAAGTCCTTGCCTATGCCTATGTCCTGAATTGTTTTGCCTAGGTTTTCTTCTAGGGTTTTTATGGTGTTAGGTCTTATGTTTAAGTCTTTAATCCATCTGGAGTTAATTTTAGTGTAAGGTATCAGGAAGAGGTCCAGTTTCTATTTTCTGCACAATGGCTATCCAGTTATCTCATCAATATTTATTAAACAGGGAATGTTTTCCCCATTGCTTGTTTTTGTCAGGTTTGTCAAAGATCAGATGGTTGTAGATGTGTGGCATTGCCTCCGAGGTCTCTGTTCTGTTCCATTTGTCTATATCTCTGTTTTGGTACCAGTACCATGCTGTTTTGATTACCATAGCCTTGTAGTATAGTTTGAAGTTAGGTACCGTGATGCCTCTGGCTTTGTTCTTTTTGCTTAGGATTGTCTTGGCTATGTGGGCTCTCTTTTGGTTCCATATGAAGTTTAAGGTGTTTTTTTCCAGTTCTGTGAAGAGGGTCATAGGTAGCTTGATGGAGGTAGCATTGAATCTTACTTTGGGAAATACAGCCATTTTCACAATAATTATTATTCCTAACCATGAGCATGAAATGTTTTTCCATCTGTATGTGTCCTCTCTTATTTCCTTGAGCAGTGATTCATAGTTCTCCTTGAAGAGGTCCTTTACATCCTTTTTTAGTTGTATTCCTAGGTATTTTATTGTCTTTGTAGCATTTGTGAATGGCAGTTCACTCTTGATTTGGCTCTCCTTTAGTGTGTTATTGGTATATAGGAATGCTTGGGATTTCTGCTCATTGATTTTGTATCCTGAGACTTTGCTGAAACTGCTTATCAGTTTCAGGAGATTTTGGGCTGAGATGATGGGGTATTCTAAATATACAATCATGTCGTCTGCAAATACAGGCAATTTGACTTCTTTCTTTCCTAATTGAATACTCTTTATTTCTTTTTCTTGCATGATTGCTCTGGCTAGAACTTCCAACACTATATTGAATAGGAGTGGTAAGAGAGGACATACTTATCTAGTGCCAGATTTCAAAGGGAATGCTTCCAGTTTTTGCCCATTCAATATGATATTGGCTGTTGGTTTGTCATAAATAGCTTTTATTATTTTGATATACATTCAATCAATACCTAGTTTATTGAGAGTTTTTAGCATAAAGGGCTGTTGAATTTTGTTGAAGGCCTTCTCTGCATCTATTGAGATAATCATGTGGTTTTCGTTTTTGGTTCTGTTTATGTGGTAGATTACGTTTATAGACTTGCATATGTTGAACCAGCCTTGTATCCCTGGGATGAAGCCTATTTGATCATGATGGATAAGCTTTTTGATATGCTGTTGCAATCAGTTTGCCAGTATTTTATTGAAGATTTTTGTATCTATGTTCATCATGGATATTGGCCTCAAGTTTTCTTTTTTTGTGGAGTCTCTGCAGATTTTGGTATCAGGATGATGTTGGTCTCATAAAATGATTTGGGGAAGATTCCCTCTTTTCGGATTGTTTGGAATATTTTCAGAAGGAGTGGTACCAGCTTCTCTTTGTATGTCTAGTTGAATTCTGCTGTGAACTCATCTGGACCTGGGCTTTTTTTGGTTGGTAGGCTATTAATTCCTGCCTCAACTTCAGCCCTTGTTATTGGTCTATTCAGGGTTTCAACTTCTTCCTGGTTGAGGCTTGGGAGGGTGCAAGTGTTCAGGAATTTATCCATTTCTTCCAGATTTGCTGGTTTATGTGCATAGAGTTGTTTGTAGTAATCTCTGATTGTAGTTTGTATTTCTGTGGAATCGGTAATATCCCCTCTATCGTTTTTTATTGCATCTATTTGATTCTTCTCTCTTTTCTTTTTTATTAATCTGGCTAGTGGTCTATTATGTTGATCTTTTCAAAAAACCAGGTCCTGGATTTATTGATTTTTTGAAGGGTTTTTTTGTGTCTATCTCCTTCAGTTCTGGTCTGATCTTAGTTATTTCTTGTCTTCTGCTAGCTTTTGAGTTTTTTGATATTGCTCCTCTAGCTCTTTCAATTTTGTCCATAGAGTGTTGATTTTAGATCTTTCCTTGCTTCTCATGTGGGCATTTATTGCTATAAATTTCCCTCTAGACACTACTTTAAATGTGTCCCAGAGATTCTGGCACATTGTGTCTTTATTCTCGTTGGTTTTGAAGAACATCTTTATTTTTGCCTTCATTTCATTGTTTATGCAGTCAACATTCGAGCCAGTTGTTCAGTTTCCATGAATTTGTGCGGTTCTGAATTAGTTTCTTAATCCTGAGTTCTCATTTGATTGCACTGTGGCCTGAGAGACTGTTTGTAACTTTTTGCATTCTTTTGCATTTGCTGAGGAGTGATTTACTTCCAATTATGGTGGTCAGTTTTAGAGTAGGTGTGATGTGGTGCTAGGAAGAATGTATATTCTGTGGATTTGGAGTGAAGGGTTCTGTAGATATCTGTTAGATTTGCTTGGTCCAGATCTGAGTTCAAGTCCTGGATTTATCAAATGCTTTTTAGCATCATTTGAAATGATCATATGGGTTTTGTCCTCCATCCTGTTGATGTGATGTATCACTTTTATTTGAGTATGTTGAAACATCCTTTCATCCCTGGTATGAATCCCACTTGGTCATGATGAATGATTTTTTCAGTGTGTTGTTAAATTTGGTTTGCTACTATTTTATTGAGGATTTTTGCATCAAGGTTTATCAGAGATATTGGCCTGTAGTCTTTTTCAATGGATCTTTTTCTGGTTTTGATATTGGGGTAATATTGGCCTTACAGAATGAGTATGGAAAGTATTCCCTCATCCTTTATTTTTTGTAATAGTTTGAGTAGGATTGGTATTAATTCTTTAAATGTTTGGTAGAATTTGGCAGTGAAACCGTCAGGTCCTGGGCTTCTCTTTGTTGAGAGACTTTATTACAGCTTCAATCTCATTATTTGTTATTGGTCTTTTTATGTTTTGAATTTCTTCATTGTTCAATCTTTGAAGGTTGTATGTGTATAGGAATTTATCCATTTCTCTTAAGTTTTCCAATTTATTATCATATAGTTGTTCCTAATAGTCTCTAATGACCCTTTCAACATCTGTGATATCAGTTGTAATGTCTCCTTTTTCATCTGTGATTTTATTTATTTGGGCCTTCTCTCCTTCTTAGTCTAGTTAATGTTTTGTCTATTTTGTTTATCCTTTCAAGCACCACCATTTCATTTTGTTGATATTTTGTATTATTTTCTTTGCTTCAATTTTATTTATTTCTGCTCTGATCTTTATTATTTCTTTTCTTCTAATTTTAGAGTTAATTTGCTCTTTCTTTTCTTGTTCTTTAAGATACATTTCTAGTTTTTTTTTTTTTTTGTAGTTTTTCTACTTTTTCACGTAGGTACTTATAGCTATAAGCTTCTCTTTTAGTACTGCTTTTGCTGTGTTCCATAGGTTTGCTATGCTGTGCTTCCATTATTACTTGATTTAAGAAATTATTTAATATCTTCTTAATTTCTTCATTGACTTGCTGGTCATTCAAGAGCATACTGTTTAATTTCTATTTGTTTGTGTTATTTCCAAATTTCTCTTGTTATTGATTTATGGTTTTATTCCATTGTAGTCAGAGAAGATACTTTTAAGATTTTAATTTTTTAAATTATTTTCTTTTTCAAGACAGGGCCACTATGTTGCCTGTTTTTTGTTGTTTTTTATTTGTTTTTAACAGATAGGGTCTGACTGTGTTGCCCAGGCTGGTTTTGAACTCCTGAGCCCAAGCAGTCCTCTCACCTTGACTTAGTGTTGGGATTACAGGCATGAACCAATATGCCTAGCTGAATTTTTAAAGACTTGTTTTGTGGCTAACATATTGTTTATCCTTGAGAATGATCCATATGCCAAGGAGAAAAATGTGTATTGTTTTTCAATTTTGTTTTTCAAATGTTCTATAACTGTCTATTAGGTTCATAGGGCAGATTAAGTTCAATGTTTCTTTGTTGATTTATTATCTGGATATCTGTCCATTGCCAAAAGTGGAATGCTGAAATTTCCAACTATTACTGTATTGAGGTCTAGCTCACTCTTTGGCTTTAATAATATTTGCTTTATATAACTGGATATTTCAGTGTTGGATGCATATATATTTACAATTATTTTATCTTCTTGCTGAAATGATCCCTTTATCATTGTGTAATAACCTTCTTTGTCTCTTTTTTTAGTTTTTATATTAAAATCTGTTTTATCTGATGCAGCTATTCCTGCTCTTTTTGGTTTTCATTGGCATGGAATATCTTTTTCCATCCCTTTATTTTTAATCTATGTGTGTCTTTACAGGTGAAGTGTGTTTCTTGTGTGCAACAGATTGTTTTTTAATCCATTCAACCACTCTATGTCTTTTGATTGGAGAGGTTAGTTCATTTACATTTATTGTTATTATTTATAAGTAAGGACTTCTGCCATTTTAAATTTGTTTTCTCGTTGTTTTATGGACTTTTTTGTGAAAGTGTTTTATTTGGTGGTATGCTTTAATTTCCTGGTTTATATATTTTATGTATCTGTTGTAGGTTTTTTAACTTGATGTTACCATGAGGGTTGCAATTAACACCTTATAATGCATTATTTTAAACTGATGACAGTTTAACTCAGATTGTAAAAACAGACAGGAAGAGAGAAAACTAATAAAAACTCTACACTTTATCCCCTTTGCTTTTTAACTTTTTCTTATTTCTATTTATATCTTCTTATATTGTCTGTCTTTTAAAATTGTTGTCATTATTATTGATAGGTTCATCTTTTAGTCTTTCTGCTCAATATATGAGTAGTTTACATACCACAATTACAGTGTTGTCATATATTGTATTTGTCTGTGTACTTACTGTTACCTGTCAATTTTGTACCTTCAGACGATTTCTTATTACTTTTTAATTTCCTTTTCTTTCAGGCTGTAGGTTCTTTTCTTTCAGACTGAAGGTTCTTTTTTTTTTCAGGCTGTAGGACACCCTTTAGCGTTTCTTGAAGGATGGGTCTGATGTTGATTACATCCCTAAGCTTTTGTTTGTCTGAGAAAGTCTCTATTTCTCCTTTACATTTGAAGTGTATTTTCACTGGGCATACTGGTCTAGAATAAGATTTTTTTCCTTCAGCACTTTAAATAAATAATACCACTGTCTCCTGGCCTGTTGTCTACTCAGAAACCTGCTGCTGAACGTATTGGAGCTTCTTTGTTTTTTGTTTTGTTTTTAAATTTTCTCTTGCTGCTTCTATGATCCATTCTTTATCTTTTGCGTTTGGGAGTTTGGTTACTAAATGTCTTAAAGTAGTCTTCTTTGGGTTAAATATGCTACCTTCTTGTACCTGAATATTGATATCTTTCTCTAGGCTTAGAAAGTTCTCTGTTACAATTTCTTGAAATAAACTTTCTACCCCAGTCTCTCTTTCTACCTCCTCTTTAAAGCTAATAACTTTTTTTTTTTTTGAGACAGAGTCTCACCCTGTTGCCTAGGCTGGAGTGCAGTGGCACAATCTTGGCTCACTGCAGCCTCTGCCTCCCAGATTCAAGCATTTCTCATTCTTCAGCCTTCTGTGTAGCTGGGATTACAGGTGTGCGCCCCCACACCCAGCTAATTTTCATATTTTTAGTGGAGACGGGGTTTTGCCATGTTGGCCAGGAGAGTTTCGAGCTTTTGACCTCAAGTGATCCACTTGCCTCGGCCTCCCAAAGTGCTGGGATTCCAGGCATGAGCCACCATGCCCAGCCCAAAATCTCTTAACTTTGCCCTTTTGAGGCTATTTTCTAGATTCTGTGGCATGCTTTGTTACTTTTATTCTTTTTTTATTTTTACTCCTCTGACGGTGTATTTTCAAATAACCTGTCTTCAAACTTGCTAATTCTTTATTCCTCTTGATCAGTTCTGCCATCAAGAGATTTTGATGTATTCTTCAGTTTGTCATTTAATTTTTTCAACTCCAGAATTCTGCTTGATTCTTTATAAGAATCAAAGAGATTTTCAATCTCTTTGTTAAATTTATCTGATAGGATTCTGAGATCCTTCTTTGTGTTGTCTTGTATTTCATTGAGCTTCCTCAAAACAGCTATTTTGAATTCTCTGAGAGTTCACATATCTGTGTCCCTCTGGAATTGGTCACTGGGGCCCTATTTAGTTTGTTTTTGGTGAGATCATGTTTTCCTGGATGTTGTTGATGCTTGTGGGTGTTCATTAATGTCTGAACATTAAAGAGTTAGGCATTTATTCAGATCTTCAGTCTGGGCTGATCGGTACCCATTCTTCTTGAGAAGGCTTTCCAAGTATTCAAAAGGAATTTAATGTTGTGATCCAAGTCTTTGGTCACTGAAGCCGTATGTGAGCATATTAGTGGGCACCCCAAGCCCAGTAATGTTATGACTCTTGTAGTCTCATAGAGGTACCACCTTGCTGGTCTTGGGTAAGATCTGGGAGAATTTCCTGGATTACCAGGCAGAGACTCTTGTTCTCTTCCCTTACTCTCCCCCAAAGAAGTGGAATGAGTCTGTCTCTCTCTGTGTGTTCTGAACTGCTTGAAGTTGGCAGAAGGGTGACACAAGGACCCTTGTGGGCACCACCACTGGGACTGTGTTGGGTCACACCTGAAGCCAACACAGTACCAGATCTTGCTCAAGGCTTGTGGTAACTATTTCCTGGCTATTGCTTGTGTTTGTTTAATACCCAAGGGCTCTTCAGTCAGCGGGAGATGAATTTGCCAGGACCAGGTCTTTCCCTTCAGTGCAGTAGATTCCCTTCTGGCACAGGGTGGGTCTAGAAATGATGTCAAGGAATTGGGGCCTGGGATTAGGCACTTTAGGAATCTGCTTGGTGCTTATTTTACTGGGACTGTCATGGTAACCAGGTTGCAAGATAAAGTCCTTTTTACTGTTCCCTTTGATTTCCTCAAGCAGAGTCTGCCCATGGCTACCACTGCGCAGACCAGTGGCCACGACAGTCTGGCTACTGCTAATATTTATTAAGGGCTCAAGGTCTCTTTAATCAGTAGGTGGTGAGTCCTCCCAGGCCTGGGTCTCTCCCTTTAGGATAGTGGGTTTCCTTCTGGCCCAGAGTGGGTCTAGAAATGCCCTCTTGGAGCTAAGGCCAGGAATCAGTGACTTTAGGAGTCTGATTGGTGCTTTATTTTACTGTGACTGAGCTGGTGCCCGAGTTGCAAGACAATCTTTTTTTTACTTTTCCTTCTCCGTTCCTCAAGCAGGAGTCTTTCCCTGTGGCCACCACGCCTGGGAATGTGTTGGATCACACCCAAAGCCGGCATAATACTGAGTCTTGCCCAAGGCCTGGGGCAACTGCTGCCTGGGTACCCCTGATTTTTATTCAAGGCTCAAGAGCTCTTTAGTCAGCAGGCAGTGAAATCTGTCAGGACTAGGTCCTTTCCTTCAGGGTGGCGGATTCCCCTCTGACCCAGGATGGGTCTAGAAATGTCTGGGAGCTAGGACCTAGAATGGGGGATCAGGACTCTGGTTGCTGCTTTATTTTGTTGTGACTGTGCTGGTATCCAAGTTGCAGAACATAGTCTCCTCTGTGCTCTCTCCTAGAGCTATGAACTGAACTGTCTGAAGTTGGAGGAGGGGTGACACAAGCATACCCTTGGCCACCATGTTGGTGTCTCACTGGTTCATGTGCATCCCAAGTCTACTGGCTCCAAGCCCAGCACAGTACCAGGACTTGCTCAGGGACTGCAGTGCTTATGGTCTAGACTGCCTTTTAAGTTTATTTAGGATCTCGGAATGCTTTAGCCTACAGGGACAAGGCTTGCCCAAATTCAGCCTCAAACTACTTGGATGGATGATTCCACTCTGGCTGAGGCTGATCTAAATTCTACTTCCATGGGTGCCAGCTGACTTCTGCCCTGTGTTGCCTTCCATTGTGACAGGGAAGCACTGAGTTCCAATGCAAAGTCCCACGTTCACTTTGCTCTTCCTCCTCCAAAGGCATAGATTCTCTCTTAGCTGCCACACTGCACTGCCGGGGTATGTGGGAGGGGCGGTGTAGGCAGTTCAAGACTGTCTTTCCTACCCTCTTCAGTGCCTCTTTCCTTGATATGATGTTAAAACTAGGTACTGTGATCAGTCACTTGATTTTTGGTTCTTAAGAAGGTGCTTTCTTGTTTGAAAATTGCTTCAATTTGATGTTCCTTGGTGGAGACTGTCACTAGAGGTTTGAATGGGCCATCTTGCTCCGCTTCCTTTTCCACATTTGTTGATCTTCAGTAATGCTCCTGTAAACACCGTTGTACTTAAGTCCTTGTGTACGTAGATGTACGTTTATCTAGGGAAACATCTAAAAATGGAGTTCCTGGGTTTTTGTTTTAGAACTTTAGTAAGCATGTCAAGCATCTCTTTAGAATGATCCATCAATTTACATTCCCACCAACAGTGCATTAGCGTTCTTTCTGCTGACTGGTGAGATTATCTTTTCATATATTTCTTAGCCATTCTACATGATATCTTATACTTGGTTAATTGTATTTTACATATGGATTTTTAGGAGTTCTTCACATATTCTGGGTAATTATCATTTGTCTCAATAATATATATTTTAGATACTTCTATCCTGTATATATATTTTAGATATGTCTACAGGAAGAAGTATCTAAAATATCCCCTTATTTTTTTCATTTTGCACATGATATTTTTTTCTCATACTAAAGGTATATAATTTTATTATTGTGGAATTTAATAATTTTTGCTGTTAGCATTTGTATTTTTTTAATCGTTCCAAATGATATAGAACTACTCTAAAATTTTTAATGAATGCTTTAAAAAGCTTTTACTTTTAGACTTTATATGGAATTTGGTTTTATATTTTAGTGTAAGAGAGTGATTGAATGTTATCGTTTACTTCTTTACTCATTTTTACTCTTCTATATGAATTTTGGAATTATTTATAAATATCCATGAAAAAATTTGAAGAGGCTGTTGGAATTGTTTTAAATTTATAGATTACTTTGGAGAAAAAATATAATATTAAATATTTTCACACATAAACACAGTGGATTTCTCCATTTATTGAAGTCTTGTTTATATTCTTCAATATTTTGTAAATTTTTTTATAGGATCTTGCTCTGTCACCCATGCTGGAGTGCAGTGGTGTTCATAGCTCACTATAAACTCAAACTCCTAGGCTCAGGCAATCCTCCTGCCTCAACTTCCCTAGTAGCTGAGATGACAGACACAAGTCACCATGGCTGGCTTAATTTTTTGGAGGGATGAGGTCTTGTTATATTGCCCAGACTGGTCTCAAACTCCTGGGCTCAAGTGAGTCTCTCACCTTGGCCTCCCAAAGTGCTGTGATTATAGGTGTGTGCCACCATGCCTGGCAATATTTTATAATGTTATCTATGAAGGTTTTTATATTTCTTATTTTATTTCTAACAGTTTTGTAATGTGAATTTTAAAAAAAAAGTATGCATAATGTTTTATAATTTTTTCTTACCTTTTTATATTGAACAATTTTAAACCTACAGAACAGTTAAAAGAGTAGTATAAATAGTACAGTATACACCTGAATACTCAAGAACTAAATCCACAAATTGGTAACATTTTGCTTATTCTTCTTTATTTGTATTATACACACATAGACACAGCATGGTCATGTTCAATTTTTTATTTGCTAAGTTATTTGAAAGTAAGTTGCAAACTTTATGCTACTTTATCCCTAAACACTTCAGTCTGTATCTCTTGAATCTAAGACCCTCTTTATCAAACCTCCATGCCATCATATCAAAGATATTTAATATTTGATACATTACAATACAACATTGTTATATATTCTGTTGTCTGTTTAATGGGATTTTTAAAATAACCTTTTCTAAGTCGTTATTACAAATAATTATGGGCTGGGTGCAGTGTCTCATGCCTGTAATCCCAACACTTTGGGAGGCTGAAGCGGGCAGATCACCTGAGGACAAGAGTTCAAGACCAGCTCGGCCAATGGTGAAAGTCTGTCTCTGCTAAAAGTAGATAAATTAGCCAGGCATGGTGGTGCATGCCTGTAATCCCAGCTACTTGGGACGTTGAGGCATGAGAATCACTTGAACCCACGAGGAGAGGTTGTAGTGAGCCAAGATCACGCCAGTGCACTTTAGCCTGGGCAACAGAGTGAGACTCTGTCTCAAAAAAAAAACAAAAAAAAACCCAAAAACCAAATGATGATGAACTTTCACTTTTGTGAAAGCAATAATTAGAAATTCATATTAGTTGCAATACTTTGGCTTTAGATTTTCTTGGACACAGTGATAAATTCTTATTCAGTGTAATAATTTGACTCAAGTTTTTGCTTATCTTTGTAAATAATCAGGTCATCTACAAATAATTTTCTTTTTTCCTATGTAACTTTTAACCAAATTAATTATTGAAAAATTCTTCAATTAATTTTAATATCCTAATTACTTTATTTGATAAATATTTTTTAGAAGATTGTGTCTTAGTTAACTTATAAGTACATAAAAATTAAATCTAAATTTTTGTATTTTAGGAAAATTCACGAATTGTGAGAGTAAAAGTTATAGCTGGAATAGGCCTTGCCAAGAAGGATATATTGGGAGCTAGGTAAGTATATCAATGTGGCTTATAATTTTAAAACTTTGCATTTGTTAATTAATTTTTTCTAAACTTTAGTTAAATTAAAAATCAAATAGTATTAGTAAATTGTTGTGGAAAGTATAACAATAATATTTCCAATTAGTGGTTTATTAAATCTCTTGGTGTCTGAATTACTAAATTTGTGAAATTAGGCAGAAGTACAAATGATAGCAATTATTATAGAATACGTTATTAAACTCTGCTTCTGGAAATTTGTAAAATTCTAACAGACTAATTCTTTAGCAGATGACAACCATAAACTCTGGACTTAGTACAAAAAGCAGCAACCTGAAGCCAGTGGAAAGTGAACAGAGCAGGCAGATTCTGGTGGGAAGTTCGTGTTTGGAAGAAGGGAATGGTACTGAGTTCCTGATACTATAAATTGGTCTGAGGGCAGGTAGAATCAGAACGTGGAAAAATTGTAGTCTTCATGGCCTGGGAAAGTAGCAGAATCCAATCTTTGATTCAATTAAAAATCAAATAGGGCTGGGTGTGGTGTCTCACGCCTGTAATCCTAGCACTTTGGGAGGCTGAGGGAGGTGGGTCACTCGAGGTCAGGAGTTCCAAACCAGCCTGGCCAACATGGTGAAACCCTGTCTCTACTAAAAATACAAAAATTAGCCAGAAATCACTTGAACCCAGGAGGTGGAGGTTGCACTGAGCCGAGATCGTGCCACTGCACTCCAACCTGGACAACAGAATGAGCCTCCGTCTCAAGAAAATAAATAAATAAATATCAAATAGTATTAGCAAATTGTTGTGGAAAGTAGCATAATAGTATTTCCAACTGATAATTTGCTGAATCTCTGAATCTGAAGAAAGCATGGCAATGGTAAGGATTCTGGAAGGGAGAGAGCTGAAGAGCTCAGCAACTCAGCTGAAGGCAAAAGCTCTGAACAAAGCCTAAGAAACGGGGTTTGGGAGACTGAGGCAGATGGATTGCTTGAGCTTAGGAGTTTGAGACCAGCCTGGGCAATATGATGAAACCTCATATCTACAAAAAATAAAAAAGTCAGCTGGGCACGGTGGCGTATACCTATACTTCCTGTTACTTGGGGGACTGAGGAAGATTGCTTGAGCCTGGGTGGTTGAGGCTTCAGTGAGCCAACATTGTGCCACTGTACTCCAGTCTGGGTGACAAAGTGAGACCCTGTCTCAAAAAGCAAACAAAAACAGGATTTGTGGCTCTTGTCCAAACAAGATAATTAATTGCATGATTGTCTTAGTCTGTTTAGTGTTGCTGTAACAGAATTCCTGAGACTGTGTAGTTTGTAAAGAAAAGAGGTTGATTTGGTGAGTGGAAAGTTTAAGATTGGGGTTTTCCATCTAGTCAGGGCCTCAGGCTGCTTAAAGTCATGGCAGAAAGGGGAAGGGGACCTTGCATACGCAAAGAAATCACATGGCAAGAGAGGAAGTAAGGGGAAGGTGTGCCAGCCTCTTTTTGACAAATAGAGAGGAACAAATAGAATGAGAACTCACTCACTCCCAAGGGAGGTCATTAACCTGTTCAGGAGGGATTTGCTCCCATGACCCAGATTCCTCCAACCAAGACCCATCTTTCAATATTCCCACATTGGGAATCAAAATTCAAAATGCAGTTTGGAGCGTACAAATATTCAAACCATTGCAATGATAAAAGAGGCAAACACACACACACACATACATACACACACAAAAACAGCAAAATTCAGTCTCCAAAACTTAACATTTATAATCTATGTCCAGGATATAATGCAAAATTACTTACCTAAAAAGAACCAGAAAAATAGAAGGCATTTTTCAGTAGAGAAAATAAAATATGCCTGCAATAAATTTTAAAAAATAGGAAATGAAATGGAAACCATAAAAAAATGAAAATTCTAGAATTGAAACATACAGCATTTGAAGTTAAAATTGTTGGGTGGATTTATCAGCCAAATGGAGAAGAGGAAAGATTAAAACTGAACTTAAAGATAGATCAGTACAAATTGTTACCTAGCTAGAAGATGAGAGAGAGGAGAGAGACAAAGAGTGGAGGTAAAGAAAAGAAAGAAACAAACAAACAAAAGAACAGAGCCTTGGGGATTTGTTAGATAATATCTAACAGTCTAATGTGGGTATCATTAGATAATATCTTACAGTCGGAGAGGGGAGGGAAAGAAGAAGGCAAAATATATTTTGAAGAAAAAACTGGCCAAGTTTTTTTTTTTTTTCAAATTTGATTAAATTCATATAGTATTAAAAAACACCAAGCAGGATAAATGCTAAGAACACAATGAGGTGCATAATAGTCAAACTGTTGAAAGCCAAGAATAAAGAGAAAAATCTTGACAAAAGAGGAAAATATGACCCTTTACACATGGGGGAACTGTAATTCAATTAATTACTGACTTCTTACCCAAAACTATGGAGACAAGAAAAAATGGGACAATAAAATAACAACCGTCAATCCATAATTTTATATTCAGTGAAAATATTTTTTAAGGAAGATGACAAAATGACAGCATTTTCTAAAAAAAGACAGCTAGAGAATTCATTGTTGGCAGACCTTCTTTGTAGATATCTTATCAGCTGAAGAAAATTGAAACCAGATGGACACTCAGGTCCTCAGGAATAAAGAACATCAAAAATAGTAAATATCTGGGAATATACAAAACATGTTTTGCTTTTATCATCATACCTTTTTAAAATAAGACATATGCCTGTTGAAATCCCAGCTAACAACATTGTTTTGTAGGATTTATGTTGTATGTTAATGGAATACATATAACAACTATAACATAAAGGATGGAACCGGTATGAGTTATGGACCTATTTAGTAGAATGGTACAATACTAAGTGTAAGTAGAATAAAAAATTAATGATGTATATTGCTATATCCAGAGAAACCAATAAAAAAAAATGCAAAGAATTACAGATTGAAAAAACAGTAGATTTTAAAATGAAATTCTTGAAAAACTGAAAAAAATCAGGAACTTGAGCCCAGGGGTTCAAAACCAGCCTGGGCAACAAAGTGGGACCCCATCTCTACAAAAAGTCAAAAAATTAGCCAGGTGTGATTGTATGCACCTGTGGTCCCAGCTACATAGGACACTGAGGTGGGAGGATCACTTGAGCCCAGGTGGTCAAGGCTGCAATGAGCTGTGATTATGCCACTGAATTCCAGCCTAGGTGACAGAGTGAGACCCTGTCTCAAAAAAAAAAAAATTTAAAAATTTTAAAAAAAAAGAAAAGGAGGAAAAAATGATCAAAAAAAGTTAAAGAGGCCAGGCCTCGTGGCTCACACCTGTAATCCCAGCACTTTGGGAGGCTGAGGCAGATAGATCACCTGAGGTGAGGAGTTTGAGACCAGCCTGGCCAACATAGTGAAACCCCATCTCTACTAAAAATTCAAAATTAGCCAGGTGTGGTGGCTCATGCCTGTAATCCCAGCCTCTCAGGAGTCTGAGGCAGGAGAATCACTTGAACCCGGGAGGCAGAGGTTGCATTGAGCCAAGATCACACCATTGCACTGTAGCCTGGGCAAAAGAGCAAAACTCCATTAAAGGAAAAAAAAAAGCCAGAAAAGGAGGAACAAATGATCAAAAAAAAGTAAAAGAGGCTGGGTGCAGTAGCTCACACCTGTAATCTCAGCACTTTGGGAGGCAAAGGCAGGTGATTACTTGAGGTCAGGAGTTCCAGAGTGGTCTGGCCAACTTTGTGAAACCCCATCTCTACTAAAAATACAAAAATTAGCTGGGCTTGGTGGCAGGCACCTGTAATCCCAGGTACTTGGGAGGCTGAGGCAGGAGAATCACTTGAACCCAGGAGGTGGAGGCTGCAGTAAGCCAACATCATGTCACTGCACTCCAGCCTGGGTGACAAGAGCAAAACTCTTTCTCAAAAAAAAAAAAAAAAGGAACGGGCAGGGCCATGGAAAATAAACAATAAACCTGGTAAACCTAAATCCAGTTATGTCAATAATTACATGAAACATTAATGGATTAAAATAAATAGGAGGCAGGAATTGTTAGTATAAATTTTTTAAAAAAGACCTAACTATATACTGTCTTATGAGATACACTTAAAATATAAAGACATAGCTAAGTTGAAAGAAAATGGACACAAAAAGATATGCCATGCAGTGAGCATAAATAGACTGAAGTGGATATATCAATATCTGATAAAACAGATTTCAATGCAAAAATATTCAAACATTTCATGATGATAAAAATGAACTCAATCAGGAATATATAGCAATCGTAAATGTGTGTGTTCCTGCTAAAAGAACTTAGAAAAATATGCATCAAAATTTGACAGAATTAAAGGGGAGATTTTTAAAAATCCCAGTCATAGTTGGAGGCATTAACACTTCTCTTTCAACAGTTGATAAAACAACTAAATAAAAAAAAATCAACAAAAACATACATTCGAACAATATTAGGAACAACTTTTACCTAAGAACACTATTTCTAACAACTTTCTTATCAAGTGTTCATGGTACATTCACCAGCATAGACCATATATGGGCTGTATTTGTTTATTGCTGCATAATAATATTACCACAAACATAGTTGCTTAAAAGAACATACATTTATTTTCTCATGGTTTCCGTGGTTCAGAAGTTCTTGCATTGTTTAACTGGGTCCTCTCCTACAGGGTCCTCTGTTACAGGGTCTTGCAAAGCTGCTGTTGTATTTTTTTTTCTAATTTGGTCTTGAAGTCTCTTCCAGGAGAGTGGCTGTAAACTCTAGCCCTACCCTGATGAGACTCTATGAATTTGGATGTAGATGTTTACAGTGTGCCTTTCACGGTATGTCTTTATCCTGGCAGGTGCCCTCATGCCTAAGTGCCTGACTCATGTCCAGGTGTTCCTGTCATATAACTTGCATATCCTGGCAGATGCCCTTATGGCTCTTGTCTGACCTGTGTTCAATTTATTTCTACTGAAATAGCAGATAGCCACTCTCTAGGAGAATCCTGACAAAGAAGTTAGGGTTGAGTTTATCAGTCAGGTGAGACACAAGAGGTAATTCAACAAAACACATGAAATAACAGCAGTTTATTACTTACAGATGCCAGAAAGAAGAAGGCAGCATGCCTCTCAGGACTGACAGGAAGTGGGGAGCCATCTGGACATGCACATTCAACTAGTGAGGAGGAGGGACAGGAGAAAGAGTGCAAGGGACCTGTGGGTTGAGGCTTTTATTGGGGGCCAGGGCATTTTCCAAGCATGTTTCCCTCAGGGAGTTGTGTTTGGTGGGTTTAGAGTAAGCAGGCACAAATTTCATGAAGTCATGCTCTGAGAAATCTGTATTGGGGTTCTCTAGGGGGACAGAACTAATAAGATAGATGTATATATGAGGAGGAGTTTATTAAGGAGTATTGACTCACATGATCACAAGGTGAAGTCCCACAATAGGCTGTCTGCAAGCTGAGGAACAAGGAAGCCAGTCCAAATCCCAAAACCTCAAAAGTAGGGAAACTGACAGTACAGCCTTCAGTCTGCGGCCAAAGGTACAAAAGCCCCTGGTATATCACTGATGTAAGTCCAAGAGTCCAAAACCTGAAGAACTTGGAGTCTGATGTTTGAGGGCAGGAAGCATCCAGCACTGGAGAAAGACGAAGACCAGAAGACTCAGCAACTCAAGTCCTTCCACATTCTTCTGCCTGCTTTATTCTAGGTGCCCTGGCAGCTGATTAGATGGTGCCCACCCAGATTGAGGATGAGTCTACCTCTCCCAGTCCATTGATTGAAATGTTAATATCCTTTGTCAACACCCTCACAGACATACCTAGGAATAATACTCTGCATCCTTCAGTCTAATCCAGTTGACACTCAGTATTAACCATCACGGAGAGGTGGTTACTGTGGCATATTTATTCAGTCCTTGGGGTTGTGGGGTAGGTGGAGCAAGTCAAGTGGGTTGAATCTACTTGTTCCTTAGGGAGTTGGTTACCAGTAAGCAATTGTTAAGGTAGTTATCTGGATTGACCACACTGAGGAGCTGAGAGGAGGTAGAGAACTGGAAACTATGCTAAGGGTAACTAAGACCTGCTTCTGGTATAAAAATGTCCAACTTAACATTTGAGTGCTGATGCAATATAAAATGATAGGAATTCACTTCAGCTGTCATTAAGGTATTGGTAGGGCTGTGGTCTTATCTGAGAGTTGCCTGGGGAAGGACTCACTTCTAAGGTAATGTGTTTGCTCATGGCATTCAGTTCCTTGCAGGGTCCCAGTTTGAGCATTTCCATTTCTTGCTGTCAGCTGGAGGCCATCTCAGCTCCTTGCCATTCAGCAGTTCACAAGCTGGCAGGTTGCTTCTTCAAAGCTAGCAAAAGAGTCTCCTAGAAAGATGGGTTACAATCTTATGTATAATGTAATCACACACTTTTTGTCCCTTTGCCATAATCTGTTGGTTAGAATATATAGATTTTTCCCATGCTTAAGAGGAGAGGAACACAAAGAGCATGAACATCAGGAGGTGGGGATAATAGAAGCCGCCCTAGTGTCTATCTGCCCCAGTATTCTGGGCCATAAAACAATAAACCACATTCTTTTGAAATGCACATGGTACATTGACCAACATAGACCATGTGTTGGGTCCATAGGACAAGTCTCAGAAATTTTCAAAAAATTGAAATTTATACGAGATGTTGAGAACAATGAAATTAAATTGGAAAACAATAATATTAAGATCTAGAAAAACTGCAAATATTTGAAATTTAATCAGTATACTTCTAAATAATCTATATTTCAATGAAGAAAACATTTTGAACTGAATGAAAATGAAAATACAGCAGTATCACAATTGTGTGATGTAGCTAAAGTTATATTCAGAGGGAGGTTTATATCTTTAAAATGCTTAACTTAGAAAAGGAGCAAGATATAAATGAATGTTTTGAGTTCTGACCTTAATAAATTAAACAAAGAGTGAATTAATTCCAAGGTAAGTAGAAGGAAGAAATAATAAAAACAAGGGCCAATCAATAAAGAGAAAATGGGGGGAGCTGGATCCAAGATGGCTGAATAGGAACAGCTCTGGAGTGCAGTTCCCAGTGGGAACAATGCAGAGTGTAAATGATCACTGCATTTCCAAATGAGTTTTTACTGCCCACAGGGAATCTACCAGAAGATTACCTGGCTGAAAAGTGCCATGAGTCTCCAGCACGGCTGTTTCAGCTGGCACCGTGGGTCTCTGCACAACTCACACAAATCTGGGTGGCCGTTTCAACTGGCGCCTGGAATGCCTCGTAAACAGAGCTGCCCATTCAACTGAAAAAAAGGGGACTGAAACAGGGAGCCAGGTGATCTAGCTTAGGTCCCATCCCAACAAAGACGAGCAATCTGAAATGCTCTGGATTGAGAGTTTCGCAGCAAGTGCAGCTGGACCCAGGCCAATCCAGCTCAATCGGGGGAAGGGCATCAGCCATTACCAAGGCAGTCCACCACTACTGAGGCAGTCCGCCATTACCAAGGCAGTCCACCATTACTGGGGCGTTGCGCCATTACTGCGGCAATCCACCTTTACTGAGGTAGTCTGCCATTACCGAGGCAGTCTGCCATTACCGAGGCAGTCTGCCATTACTGAGGCAGACTGCCATTACTGAGGCAGTTCTAACTGTACCTCTGTAAACAAAACTACAAGGAAGTTCACACAGCAGCTGGGCAGAGCCCACGGCAGCTCAGCAACACCTCTGCTGGCGGATGTGACTAGGCTACCTCCTTGCTGGGCAGGGCATCTCTGAAAAAAGGCAGCAGCATGTCAGGAACTTATAAATAAAGCCCCACCTTCCCAGGACAGAGCACCTGGGAAGAAAGGTGGTTATGAGTTCTGCTGCAGCAGACTTAAACGTACCTGCCCAGCAGCTCTGAGCAGAACAACAGAGCTCCCAGCTCAGGACTTGAGCTCCTATAAGGGACAGACTGTCTCCTCAAGCAGCTCCCCGACCCCCTTATATCCAAAGAGACACCTCGTAAAGGAGAGTTCAGGCTGACATCTGGCAGGTACCCTTCTGGTATGAAGATAAGAAGAAACTGGCAGCCACCATTACTGTTCTATAGCCACCACAGGTAATCCCCAGACAAGCAGGGTCTGGAGTGAACCTCCAGCAGTCCTACAGCAGAGGGGCCTGACTGTTAGAAGGAAAACTAAAAAACAGAAAGAAAGAACTTCATCAAAAAAGATGTCCACTCAAAGACCCCATACAAAAGTCACCAACTACAAAGACCACAGGTAGAATCCACAAAGATTGGAAGAAACAAGTGCAAAAAGGATGAAAACACCCAAAACCAGAGCGCTTCTCCTCTAAGGGATCACAACTCCTCACCAGCCAGGGAACAAAGCTGGATGGAGAATGAGTCTGATGCATTGACAGAAACAGGCTTTAGAAGGTGGGTAGTAACAAACTTCTCTGAGCTAAAAGAACATGTTCTAACCCAATTGCAAAGAAACTAAGAACCTTGAAAAAAGGTTTGACGAAATGTTGATGAGAATAAACAGCTTAGAGAAGAATATAAATGAATTGATGGAGCTGAAAAACACAACACAAGAACTTCGCAAAGCATACACAAATTTCAGTAGCCAAATCGACCAAGCAGAAGAAAGGGTATCAGAGATTGAAGATGAACTCAATGAAATAAAATGAGAAGGAAAGATTAGAGAAAAAAGAGTGAAAAGAAATGAACAAAACCTCCAAGAAATATGGGATTATGTGAAAAGACCTAATCTATATTTGATAGGTGTACCTGAATGTGATGGAGAGAATCCAAGCTCAAAAACACTCTTCAGGATATTCTCCAGGAGAACTTCCCCAACCTAGCAAGGCAGGCCAACATTCAAGTCCAGGAAATACAGAGAACAGCACAATGATGTTCCTCAAGAGAGCAACCCCAAGACACATAATCGTCACATTCACCAGGGTTGAAATAAAGGAAAAAATACTAAGGGCAGCTAGAGAGAAAAGTCGGGTTACCCACAAAGGGAAGCCCATCAGACTCACGGTGGATCTCTTGGCAGAAACCCTACAAGCCAGAAGAGAGTGGGAGCCAATATTCAACATCCTTAAACAAAAGAACTTTCAACCTAGAATTTCATATCCAGCCAAACTAACCTTCATAAGCGAAGGAGAAATAAAATCCTTTACAAACAAGCAGTTGCTTTAAAATTTAAAAAAAAATTTTTTTTAATTAGCTAGGTGTGCTGATGCATCCCTCTGGTCCCGGCTATTGAGGAGACTGAGGTGGGAGGATCACTTGAGCCCAGGAAATTGAGGCTGCAGTGAGCCATGTTTGTGCCACCTCACTCCAGCGTTGGTGACAAAGCAAGACCCTGTCTCAAAAAAAAAATGTAGTATTGATCCTTTTGTAGTTTATAAGTGTCGTGACGGGGTGTTCATGCACATGTGTAAGATGCGCCACCCTTGAGGCTTGTTACAGCATAAGCAGATTACCAGTCTCACATGAAAAAAAAAAAGAAATGTAGTATATATATACAGTGTTTAACATTCAGCCTTTAAAAAGAAGGAAATTCTACAATATGTGACAATACAGATTAACTATTAGGATATCATGCTAACCGAAATAAGCCAGTCACAGAAGGACAAATATTGCATGTTTCCATTTGTATGAGATGTCTAAAATAGTCAAATTCATAGAATCAAAGAGGGGAATGCTGGTTGATGTGTTGGGGTAAGAAGTGAGTAGGAATGGAAGTTACTAAGTAACAGGCATTAAACTTCAGTCAAGCAGGAAGAATAAGCTCTAGAGATCTGCTGTACAACGTTGTGCCTAAAGTCAACGTTAAGTATGTACAATTAAAAATTTAAGAGAGTTGAGCTGCCGAGTACAGTGGCTGATGCCTGTAATCCCACCACTTTGGGAGGCTGAGTCAGGTAGATCACTTGAGCCAATGAGTTCGAGACCAGCTCCGGCAACATGGTGAAACCCTGTTTCTACCAAAAAAAAAAAAAAAAAAAAACATAATTAGTCAGGCATGGTGATGTGTGCCTCTAGTCCCAGCTACTTGGGAAGCCGAGGTGGGTGAATCACCTGAGGTTGGGAGTTCAAGACCACCCTGACCAGCATGGAGAAACTCTAAAAATACAAAATTAGTCAGGCTTGGTGGCGCATGCCTGTAATCCCAGCTACTCGGGAGGCTAAGGCAGGAGTATCGCTTGAACCCAGGAGGCAGAGGTTGCAGTGAGCTGAGATTATGCCATTGCACTCCAGCCAGGGCAACAAGAATGAAACTCCATCTCAAAAAAAAATTTAAAAAAAGGAAAAAAAAGGGCAAAGTCCTTGAATAGACAGTGTCTGTAGATTATCCAAGTCTGTTTGTCTAGCTAGATGGTGAGATTAGGGATAGATATATAATTACATTTACATTTTATATTTATATTTATTAATATATAGTTAGTTGGAAAAACCATGGATAAGATTGGAAAGGGAAAATGTAGAGAGAGCAGAGGGCTGGCGCTGTACTTTAGGGAACATCAGTATTTAACTGGCAGACAGTAGAAGAGGAGCCTAAGTAAGCCACCGAAGAAACAGAATGGCATGAGGAGAACTGGAAGAGGTGTGTCGTAGAAGCAAAATGAGATGAATGTTTCAAAGATAAAATGGTCAGTAGTATCTAATAACGTAAAGAAGCCAAAAAAATAAGTATCTGGAAAATGTTGATTGCTTTAACAAGATTGGTGACTTTTCAATAGCCTTTTCAGAGGAGTGAGTCTGAAGGGAAGAGACAGAAAACAGACCTTAGGGTTTTGAAGAGTAACTGGAATTAAGGAAATGAAGAAAAGGAGGTAGTATGCTATAGTGGTTAAGAGTATAGACCGGGCATGGTGGCTCACCCCTGTAATCCCAGCACTTCACCTAAGATCAGGAGTTCAAGACCAGCCTGACCAATATGGTAAAACCTCATCTCTACTAAAAATACAAAAATTAGCTGGGTACGGTGGGGCACACCTGTATCCAGCTACTTGGGAGGCTGAGGCAGGAGAATAGCTTGAATCTGGGAGGCGGAAGCTACAGTAAGCCAAGATCACACCATTGCACTCTAGCCTGGGTTACAGACTGAGGCTCTGTCTCAAAACAAAAGCAAGAGTATGGCCTCTGGAGCCAGGTGCTGGAGTTTCAATCCTGGCTGTCTGCTTACTAGCTCTATCTGTATGAAATAAAGAAAGGAATAGTACCTGCCTCATAGGTGGTTATAAGGATTCAAAGAATTAATATACCAAACCTGCTTACAGCAGTGTCTGTCACAGAGTAATTGCTATGTAAGTGTTCTTGTTTTTGTTATTACAGATTATTCTCTTAAATGGTTTGACTGAGAATGGAAGAAAAAGATGTGTTTTCGTTTGCTGGAGAAGGGAGGGAAAGTCAAGGGGAAGAGGAGTTTAAAAACATTTATATTCCTAGAAAAACCTAGATCAAAGAAAATGCCAAAGGTCTCAAGAGAGCAGCGAGAGCAGATGATGCAAGATTCCAGAGGAGGTGGGAGAGAACTGAACAAGGGGGATTAGACTGAAAACCAGAGGACTCCTGACTCACTAGATTAGGGGTAGGGATAGGTTCTGTTAAATACCAGTAAGTTGGAAGTGGTCTGGTAACATGGTATGAGGAAATGTCGTTGGGGAAAGGATAGTTTGGCTTAGTTTGGAGGGGATTTCGTGGAGAATGGTGAGTACTTGGGATACTCAAGGGAAATAGAAATTTAACCATGGACAAGTAGTGTTCAAAGTCTTGGGGTTTGCAAACCTATGTATCACAAGATCTTTCTCCATGTCTCCTTGTAGAAGTGGTATATATAACAGAATTTTTGTTTTTGTTTTTGTGAAGGAGTCTTGCTCTGTAGCCAGGCTGGAGTGCAGTGGTGCGATCTCGGCTCACTGCAGCCTCCACTTCCCGGGTTCAAGCAATTCTCTTGCCTCAGCCTCCTGAGTAGCTGGAACTACAAGCGAGTGCCACTACACCCAGCTAATTTTTGTACTTTTAGTAGAGACAGGATTTCACCATGTTAGCCAGATGGTCTTGATCTCTTGACCTTGTGATCCGCCTGCCTCAGCCTCCCTAAGTGCTGGTATTACAGGCGTCAGCCACCGTGCTCTGCCCATAGTTACTTTTTTTAAGTGAAAGCAGTTTGCCTTTAATTTACAAGAAGAGTTTACACCCATGAGATAACATAGAACAACCTGAGGTCTTACAAAACCAGTCTTAGAATCATTGAATTAACCATCTTAACTCAAAAGAAGAAAGAATGTAATAAAAAAAAAAAACAAATTTTAAAAATCTAGAAAGGTTATAATCATTAGGCCTGTGATTAAAAGGTTTTCTTTCTAATTGTTTGTGTATTTCGCTAATGTGGTACTTCAGGCTTTTAACGAGATACAAAAATTACTTTAATTGCTTACCTGCCTAAGAATCCTGACTTTTAAATGTAAGAAATCATTGTAGATATAATTAACAAGGAAAACTGTGAATTTTATAGTTTGGGTAATCTGAGGTTGGGGTAAACAATAATTAAAATTTTTCTTTCTTTTTTTTTTTAACAGTGATCCTTATGTGAGAGTGACATTGTATGACCCAATGAATGGAGTTCTTACAAGTGTGCAAACAAAAACCATTAAAAAGGTTAGACTTAGCAGTATTCAAAAAGTTTTTAATGTACTTTGTTTTATTTTTACATTACAAAAATGTTATTCTATGTTTATTATTTTTTAGAGTTTGAATCCAAAGTGGAATGAAGAAATACTATTCCGAGTAAGTATGTATTTTATTTTACTAAAGTGGAAAAAGTAAGATTTTTTTCAGGAGGTTAGAATAATAAATTCTTGTTTCTGATATTTGAAGATGTATCTCAGGATTTGCCCAAAGTTGTGAAAATGTAAAAGGAATTGAAATTGGGGATGACATGGTCCTAAAACCATTTATTTTATGAAAAACACAAATGTAAGATAATGGAGAAACTAAAGACTGGAATTATCTCATTCTAGTAAAACTGATTTAGAGACTGTACAATAGTCTGATTCCAGTTGAGCAGATTCAGTGTTTTCTCATAAAGATGATGCAAATTATATTTGTGTCTTCCTAGTCATTTATTACTAAACACATTGAGGGTTTATCAAGTGAATACATTTCTTTTTATGCACACGTCACTAACATTGCTGCCTTTCCACCCCATATGCCTCATTTACCATCAGAGCAGACTCCAGTCAGCAGTTACTTCCTGGTTCCTCAGCAGGGCCCTCAAACTGACAGTGTTTCCTTGTACCTATTTAGTATCAGAGTCCTTTCTGTTGCCAGAATCGAAACCCTACCAGAGCAGTGGTAGAGATGCATTTCAGGAATTTCCCCTCTGGATTATTCCCACTTTTATCATCCTTAAAATCTTCTTCCTTGACCTCATATTCCCCTTTAGCTATTGACTCGTTTCTCTGTTCACCTGAATATGAAACATTCATGGGAGAGTTGTCTACCCTCATCATTTCTGCTTCTCTGGGATGCTCGTTAACCCACTCTACTCTAACTCATACCCCTGTTACTCAGATGAAACTGCTGTTATTTAGGTCACCAGTGACTTCCCTGCTGCCAGGTTCATCTCATCTCATCTTACTCATGCTGTTCTCAGCATTTGACATGACAGATCATTCCCAAAACACCAGCCCCTCTGGAGGCTTCTGTGGTACCGTACTTGATTTCAGTAAGGAAAGCAGAAGCCCTTCTTCTGTACTTCATGTTTAAAGATTTTTGTTTGTTTTGTTTTGTTCAATTTTAATAAGGTGAATTTGAAGGAAAGAAATTGCTGACACTAAGGGCAAGGCAGCTGTTGCTGCAAAGATCCAGCCAGCGGCACCAATTAGGTTGCCTCTGGTTTTTTGGTTTGAAGAAAGATTTTCCCCACTCTATCTAGTATGACATAAAAACAACATTTTAAATCGGTTTGGAAATTTTGGATTCTTGAGGAAATGGTATTGAATAAATTGGATAGTCATATGAAGAAAAACGAAGCTAAATTTCTGTTTTTACTATTTCACCAGAATAAATTCCAGACTTGATAATGTCTGGTTTTGATTGCTTTTTTGGCACAAATGTTGCTTAGGGGTGAGTTTTTAAATTCCCAAGTTGTTGAGTTATTTATTTATTTCTACTTTTGTTTTATTTTACTTATTTTGTTACATTTTTCTTAGAATCATGTATTTTCAACGTATTTCAAAGTTTTCTTTCTATCTTTTTTTTCTAATATTATTGGCTTGCCCATGTTTAATAATGTTTAGTCATAATAACAATGGATGTATATTTGTCTTGTTTTCAATTTTAGTGGGAATGCATCTAGCATGTCTCCAACATGGATAGCTTTTTATTATTTACCATATTAAAGAGGTATTCAGCTATTGCTATTTTTTTAAGAGTTAAGAAACCATATTGATACTTCCAGTTTGAGCCATGATACAGTAATAGGATGTTAGGCTTAACCTGATGTGTAAACAACCATGAAGCTAGAGGGGATAGGAGAAATGGGGAGATGTTGGTCAAAAGGTACAGACCTTTAGTAGTAAGCTGGATAAGTTCTGGGATCTAATGTGAAGCATGGTGACTATAGTTAATAATACTATATTGTACACTTGAAATGTACTAAGAGAGTAGATTTTAAGTGGCCTCACTATACACACAATGGTAAGTAACTATGTGTGGTGACAGATGTGTTAATTTGATGTGGTAATTATTTCACAAAGTGTACATAAATCACGCGTATCTTGAATATGTACAATTTTTGTCAATTATAACTCAAGAAAACTGGAAAATAGAAAAAATCTACTTAGATATAGTGAAATAGATGGTTAAAATTTGAAAGATGAAAAAGGACATACCATGCAAAAGTAATCGAAAGAAACTGAGGTAGCCATATTAATGTCAGACAAAGTAGACCTTAGAATAAGGACAATTACTAGGGATAAAAGGACCATTATATGATGATAAAAAGGAGAAATTCCTGAAGAAGCCGGAAGAATTCTAATTGTGTATGCACCTAATGACAAAGCACTAGAATACCCAAAGCAGTAAATGATAGCCCTGAAAGGAAAAATAGGCAAATATATTATCCTATATGGATAATTTAGCACTCTTCTTTCTCTCAGTAACTGGTAGAAAATGTAAATTAAAAAAAAATTTAGTAATGATACTGAAGTCCTGAAGAACACTATCAAACTGATTTTACCTAATTGACATCTGTGGACTCTCTACTCCAACAGTAGGAGACTATGTCTTTTCAAGTACACATAGAATAGTTACTGAGTAATCTGGGCCAAAGCCCAAACCAATTTTAAAAGATATCATGCAAATTTTGGTTTCTGACTATAATGGAATGAAAGCAAGTTTCAATAACAGGAAGGTATATAGAAAATCCCCAAATATTTGGAAGTTAATCACTTCCAAAAAGCTCATGGGTCAAATAAAAATTCTCAAGGGAAATTAGAAAATATTTTAAGAGAATGAAACAAAAATACATCAAAATATGTACATTGTAGGTAACATAATGCTTAAAAGGAAATATGTAGCATTAAATGCTTATGTTAGAAAAAAAGAAAGGCCTTGTATCATTAAGCTTCCACCTTAAGAAACTAGAAAGTAGCATCACTGCAGAACCTACAGATTTTAAGTAGATAATGGATATTGTGAACAGCTTTTTGCCTATAAATTCAATAACTTAGATGAAATGCATCAGTTTCTTTAAAGATACATACTACCAAAACTCACTTAAGTAGAAATAGATTACCTAAATAGTCTTACATCTCTTAAAGAAATTGAATTTGAAGTTAAAACCCTTCCAACAAAGAAAACCGCGGGTCTAGATAACTTGCTGTTGAATTCTATCACATATTTAAGGAGTAAATAATTCCGTTTCTACACAATGCCTTACCAAAAATAGAAGAGGAGGGAAATGTCCCATTTTATTCATGAGGCCAGCATTACCCCAATATCAAAGCCAGACAGAGACTATAAGAAAATTAAACAGCAGATCCTTAATTCTCAGGACCATAGCCACCTTATGGTAAGTTGACTATATTGGGCCCCATCCTAAGGACCAGTCATGTGTCCTCACATGGATAGATACCTCTTCTGCCTCTGTGCTTGCCCTTCCTGTCCACAGAACTCAGCCAGCACAACTACATGGGGGCTTACAGAATGCATGATTTGTAGGGATAGAAATCCACACAGTTACTTGTTTTTCTAGGGCTGCAGTTCATAGAAAAGGAGGTGCATGAGTAAGCCCATTGATCACATTACCTACCACACCAACCAGGAGCAAGAAGCCTCACAGAACACTGGAATGGCCTACTAAAGCCACAACTGTACTACCATTTGAAGGCAATACTCTGCAATGATGGGTGCTGCTTTTTGGGATACAGTTTACTCATTGAATCGGATACCTCAATATGAGGCTGTGTTCCCAACAGGAAGTACACAGGGGTTGAGGAACAAAAGAAGAGTAGGAATAGCTCAGTTTACAGTTTTACAGTGATCCACTGGAGGACTTGGTGCTTCCCATCCCTGCAACTCTGAGTTCTACAGTTTTAGAGCTTCAAGACCCAAAGGAAGCAAACTCTTTCCAGGGTACACAGCAAGGTCCCATGGAACCACAGCCTACAGTGGCTGCCAGATCACTCTGAACTCCTTGCATCCAAGAACCAGCAGGCAACTGGGACTATTAGTTGGTTGAATCTGCTTGGATAGTCATTCTCCAGTGTCTTATCAGGAGGGTTGCACACTGGGAGGGTTGAGGGTGGAGCCTGACTAGACAAGCCTGTCTTCAAGCCCCTGAGTTGTACATGGGAATGGTAAGCATGGCTGAAGTAATCCCCAGGCCCTTGTCAGAATGCTCAGGTGTGGGTGCAGTGGCTATGGGGAGTGGATGTTGCTTTTAGTGTCAGCAGCTATAAAATGGCAGTTGGAGAGCATTGGCCCCAGGTGGTGGCTACAAGTCTGGTAGTCTTTCTTCAGGACATTTTTTAATTTACTAGCCCTGCTCCTGGAGGTGGTGAGATCACTACCAGTGGTTCATGTTTTGGCTCTGGTAGCAACAACCAGCAGTGGCACCTAGCTGTGTGTGTGGGGATTTCAATGGGACTTCAGAGTCCTGGAGATCCAGAGCCTGTTGGGCCCGGGCAGGATGTACTCTGGTCTTCTTTTCTTGATTTCCCGTCTTCCTTAAGCTGATTGGAAATCAAGAAAAGGTTATCTGTTAGAGAAGTCCAATGTTAGGCAAGATTGTCTGGGCTCTAGAACCTCTGCTGTGCTCAGGTTTTGGCCAGGAGCAAGCAAGGGGCACACAGCAGGTAGATTCAAATGTGCATGCTCAGTTTGGGCTGTCAATCCACTATGCTTATTGCAGCAAGTTCTCTTGAAAGTGATGCTAAAGAGGCCAAATGTGGTAGCTCACCACACCTCTAATCCTAGCACTTTGGGAGGCCAAGGTGCGTGGATCATTTGAGGTCAGGAGTTCGAGACCAGCCTGGCTAATGTGGAACTCATCTCTATTAAAAATAAAAAATTAGCCAAAAATCGCTTGAACCTGGGAGGTGTTGGTTGCAATGAGCCCTCATTGTGCCGCTGCACGTCAGTCTGGGCAAGAGCCTGAGAGTCCATCTCAAAAAAAAAAAGAGAAAGAGATGCTAAAGAAATCTGAGTAGTTCAGTTCTCTGGCTGTTACAGTGGTGATAATTTAAAGAAGCATGGTGTAATCTTAAGAGCAGCTACTAAGAAATTAAAATAGAAATTTAAGGCTGGGTGTGGTGGCTAATGCCTGTAAGCTGTAATTCCAGCACTTTGATAGGCCGAGGTGGGCAGATCATGAGGTCAAGAGATCGAAACCGTCCTGGCCAATGTGCCCATCTCTATTAAAAATACAAAAATTAGCTGGGCATGGTGCTGTGCACCTGTAGTCCCAGCTTCTTGGGAGGCTGAGGCAGGAGAATCTTTTGAACCTGAGAGGCAGAGGTTGCAGTGAGCCGAGATCATGCCACTGCACGCCAGCCTGGGAACAGAGTGAGACTCATCTCAAAAAAAGAAAAAAAGAAAAAAGGAAGAAATATGTATAAAAATCCAATAAAAGAAATAAAATGAAATACCAAGAAATAATAATTTTAAAAAAGCAAGAAAAGAAGAATTAAAGATAAACAGAAAAGAAATAAAAAAGTGATAGTAATAAAGTCAAGCATGTCACTAATTTCCCTTCAAAAAAGCCAGATTCAATTAGATGCTTTTTACAGGGGACACACTTTGAGTATATAGACCCAGACAGGTTAAAAGTAAAAGGACAGAAAAAGAGTTACTAGATTAGTCCATTCTCACACTGCTATAAAGAACTACCTGAGACTGGGTAATGTATAAAGAAAAGAGGTTTAATTGACCCACAGTTCCATAGGCTGTAGAGGAAGCATGGCTGGAGAGGCCTCAAAAAACTTAGAATCATGGCAGAAGGTGAAGGGGAAACAGGCATATCTTACATGGCCAGAGAAGGAAGAAGAGAGGTAAGGGGGAAGTGCTGCATACTTTTAAACAAACAGATCTCATGAGAACTCACTCACTATTACAAAAACGGCAAGGGGGAAGTCCACCCCTATGTTTGAATTACCTCCCACCAGGCCACTCCTTCAACAATGGGATTACAATTTGACATGAGATTTGGGTGGGGACACAAATCCAAACCATATTCTGCCCCTGGGCCCTCCCAAATTTCATGTCCTTCTCGCACTGCAAAATGCAATCATCCCTTCTCAACAGTCCCCTAAGTTTTAACTTATTCCAGCATTAACTGAGATGTTCACAGTTCAGAGTCTCATGTGACACAAGGTCAGTCCCTTCTGCCTGTGAGTCTGTAAAATCAAAAAAAGTTACTTCTAAGATACAGGCATTGGGTAAATATAACCATTACAAAAGGGAGAAATCAGCCAAAATAAAGGGGCTATAGGCCCCATGCAAGTTCAGAACCCAGCAGGGCAATCATTAAATCTTAAAGCTCCAAAATAATCTCCTTTGACTCTGTGTCTCACATCCAGGCCACACTGATGCAAGGGGTGGGCTCCCAAGGCCTTGGGCATCTCCACCCCTGCGACTCTGCAGGGTACAGCCCCTTTGGCTGCTTTCACAGCCTAGTGTTGAGTGCCTGTGGCTTTTTTTCCTCTACCCATTCTGGGATCTGGAGGATAGTGGCCCATTTCTCACAGCTCTGCTAAGCAGTTTCCAAGTGGGAACCCTGTGTGGGGGCTTCATTTCCACATTTCCCCTCCACACTGTCCTAGTAGAGGTTCTCCATGAGGGCTCTGCCCCTGCAACAGGCTTCTGTCTGTATATCCAGGCTTTTCCATACATCCTCTGAAATATAGGCAGAGCTCCCAAGCCTCAACTCTCCCTCTGCATACCTGCAGGCTTAACACCATGTGGATGCCACCAAGGCTTATGGTTTGCACCTTCTGGAGCAGTGGCCTGAGACATATTTGGCCTTTATACTCATAGTTGGAGCTGGAGTGACTGGGATGCAGAGAGCAGTGTCCCAAGGTTGTACAGGGTAGCAGGGCCCTGGGCCAGGGCCATGAAACCATTCTTCCCTTCTAGTCTTCTGGAGCTGTGATGGGAGGAGCTGCCACAAAGATCTCTAAATTGCATTCAAGGCGTCTTCCCCATTGTCTTGGCTATTAACATTCAGGTCCAGCAGCTGGCTTGAATTCCTCCCCAGAAAATGGTGTTTTCTTTTCTACCACATGGTCAGGCTGCACATATTCCAAACTTATATGCTCTGCTTTCCTTTTAAATATAAGTTCCAGTTTCAGATCATCTTTGCGAATGCATATAAACATATGTCGTTAGAAGCAGCCAGGCCACAGTTTAAACACTTTGCTGCTTAGAAATTTCTTCTGCCAGATACCCTAAATCATCTCTTTCAAGTTCAAAGTTCCAGATTTCTAGAGCAGCGGCACAGTGCTGCCAGTCTCTTTGCAAAAGCATAGCAAGAGAGACCTTTACTTCACTTCCCAAAAGATTCTTCATCTCCGAGACCTCCTCAACCTGGACTTCACTGTCTTTATCACTATCAGCATTTTGGTCACAGCCATTCAACAGGTCTCTAGGAAGTTTCAGCTTTCCCTCATCTTCCTTTCTTCTTTTGATCTCTCCAAATTGTTTCAACCTCTGCCCATTACCTACTTCCAAAGCTGCTTCCACATTTTCAGATATCTGTATAGCAATGCCCAACTCCCCAGTACCAATTTTCTGTATTTGTTTGTTCTTGCATTACTATAAAGAACTACCTGAGACTGGGTAATTTATAAAGAAAAGAGGTTTAATTGACTCTCAGTTCCACAGGCTGTACAGGAAGCATGGCTGGGGAGGCCTCAGGAAACTTACAATCATGACAGAAGGTGAAGGGGAAGCAGGCTTGTCTTACATAGCCAGAGAAGGAGAAGAAGGAAGGGGGAAGTCCTACACACTTTTAAACAACCAGAGCTCATAAGAACTCACTCACTACCACCAGAACAGCAAGGGGTACATCTGCCCTTATGATCCAGTCACCTCCCAGCAGGCCACTTCTCCAACATTAAGGATTACAATTTGACATGAGATTTGGGCAGAGACATAATTCCAAACCATATCAGATACCTTGCAAATACCAGAAAAAAATATACTAATGGTTGTATTTACATTAGCCAAATTAGACTTTTAGGACAGAATTGCCAGAACAAAGGGGAATTTCATTATTGTAAAGGGTAAATTCATCAAGAAGAATACAATCTAAAATGTGTATGCACTTAGTAATAAATCTTTAAAATTACGAAGCAAAAATTGACAGAACTAAGTAAATAAACAAATCCACAATAGTTGATTTTATCACCTCTCTCTTAGTAACTGATACAACAACTAGACAAAAAAGAATTAGTAAGTACATGGATGATTTGAACAACACTGGTAATCGAATTCACCTATTTGACATGTATAGAACACTACAGCTAATACCGAAGAGTGTACACACTCTTTATATATGCCCATGAAACATTTACCAAGGTAGACCACATATAGGGTCATAAACCAAGTTCCAATACACTTAAAAGGATTGCAATTCAGCAGGATTGGCTGGGTGCGGTGGCTCGTGCCTATGATCCCAGCACTTTGAGAAGCCAAGGTATGTAGATCACTTTAGGTCAGGAGTTCAAGACCAGCCTGGCCAACATGGTGAAGCCCCACCTCTACTAAAAAATAAAATAAAATAAAATAAAAAATCAGCTTGGTGTGGTTGCACCCACCTGGGAGGCTAGGCACAAGAATCAGTTGAACCTGGGAGGCGGAGGTTGCAGTGAGCTGAGATCACACCACTGCACTCTAGCCTGGGTAACAGAATGAGACTCTGTCTCAAAAAAAAGAAATTCAACAGGATATGTTCTTGGAGAACAACAGATTTAAGTTAGAATTCAGTAACATATATATATAGCTGAAATATCACAAATATTTAGAAATTAAGCAAGTTGCTTTTGAATAAGCCATGGATCAAAAAATATATATAAGGAAAATTAAAAAGCATTTAACTGATTATTAAAGCATAACACACCAAAATGTGAGATGAACCTAATTCAGTGTTAGTACTTTATACCTTTAAATACTTACATATAAATGAAGAAATACTCAAAATCATTGATCTAAGCTTGCACCTTAAGTTCTTTAAAAAAAAAAAAAAGGAAGGAAATAAGAGTGGAAATCAATGGACAAGAAAATGGACAAAAAGTAGAGAAACCAATAATGGATCTTTGAAAACAATTAATGAAATTGGTATGCCACAGCTAGCCTTAAATGAGAGAGAAAGGTGCCCAAATGACCAATATTAGGAATCAGAGGCAGGAACCTACAGACATTTTTTAAAAGGTAATATTATAACTAATTTTATGCCAATAATTTTAACAATTTAGTTAAAATAGATAAACTCTTATAAGCCAAAATATACTAAAACCAATATAAGTAGAAATAGACAATATAGATATCTGTTAGAGGAATTAATATTATTGTTTAAGTTATAATTTTTAAAATTTACCATTATTTTTGATGATCTTACTCTCCTATTAGAGAGAATACTTGGCCTGGCACAGTTGCTCATCCCAGCACGTTGGGAGGCCAAGGTGGGAGGATCACATGAGCCCAAAAGTTTAAGATCATCCTAAGTAACATAGTGAGACCCCAACTCTACCCTCCCCCAAAAAAGCTAGAATTTGAGGACACCCTGGGCAATATAGTGAGACAGCAACATAGTGAGACCTCATCTCTACCAAAAAAAAAAAAAAAAAAGCTGGAATTTGAGGACACCCTGGGCAACACAGTGAGACAGTCCCGAAAGAAAGGAAAGGAAATGGGAAGGGAGGGGAGGGGAGAGGAGATGAGGATGTGGGGGAGGGAATAAGGGGATGGGGGAAGGAAGGAAAAGGAAGGGAAGGGAAAGGAAGAGGGAAGGAAGGGAGGGAGGAAGAAAGAAAGGGAGGGAAGGAAGCTTGAAAGTCAGTACTACCTTTGAATTAGAGATGTTAACCAGAAAAATAAGGACATTTAAACAAAATTTTAACTGATTTATTGAGGTATAGTTCATATACAAAAAGCCTGTACACATATAATACATATAGTTTGATAGGTTTAGACGTATGCATACAGCTGTGAAACCATCACTACAATCAAGGTCAAATATAACCATCACCTCCAAAAGTTTCTTCCTGTCACCTCCTTTTTTGTAGTAAGAACACTTGATATCTACCCTTTTAGTTTTCAGTGTACAATGCAGTATTATTAACTATAAACACCATGTTGCAAAAAGATCTCTAGAACATATTCATTGTGTATAACTGAAATTTTACACCCATTGAATAACTCCCAATTTATCCCTACCCCCAGCCTCTGGAAACCACCATCCTACTCTCTGCTTCTATGAATTTGACTATTTTAGATACTTTATGTAAGTAAGATCATCAGTATTTGTTCTTCTGGGAATAGCTAATTTCACCTAGTGTAATGTCCTCAAGGTTCATCCATTTTGTTGCAAATGACAAGATTTTCTTTTTGAAGGCTGAATAATGCCTCATTGTATGTATATGCCACATTTTCTTAATTTATCCTTCATTGAGTATTTAGGTTATTTCCATATCTTGGCTTCTGTGAATAATGCTATAACAAACGTGGTAGGGCAGATAACTTTAATTGCAGTGATTTTATTTCCTCTGGCTACATACCCAGAAGTGGGGTTGATGTATGATCTGGTAGTTCTACTTTTAAATTTTTTTAGGAACCTTTATACTGTTTTCTATAGAGGCTGGACCATTTTACATTCCTCCCAACAGTGTACAAGGATTCCAGTTTCTCCACATCTTCACCAAAACTTGTTATCTAAAAGATCTAAAAATTTTTGTGATAGTCATCCTAACAGGTGTGGTTTTATTTGCATCTCTCTGATGATTAGTGATTTTTGAGCACCTTTTCACGTAAAGGGTGGGCCATTTGTTTGTCTTCTTTGGAGAAATGTCTACTCAAGTCCTTACTTCATTTTTTAAACTGGGTTCCTTGTTTGTATTAGTCCGTTTCACATTCCTATAAAGATACTACCTGAGACTGGGTAATTTATAAACAAAGGAGGTTTAATTAACTCACAGTTTTCTCAGGAAACTTACAATCAAGGCAGAAGATGAAAGGGAAGCAGGCACCTTCTCCACAAGGTGGTAGGAGAGACAAGAGAAAGTGAAGGGAGAAGAGCCCCTTGTAAAACTGTCATATCTCCTGAGAACTCACTCACCATCACAAGAACAGCATGGGGGAAACTGCCCCCATGATCCAATCACCTCCCACCAGATCCCTCCCTTGACATGTGGGGATTACAATTTGAGATGAGATTTGAGTGGGGACACAGAGCCAAACCATATTATTGTTGGTGGCATTTTTTTTTTTTTCTTCTGAGACAGGGTCTCACTCTTACCCAGGTTGGAGTGTAGTGGCACAATCATGGCTCATTGCAGCCTCAACCTTCTAGCCTGAAGTGACCACCCCTCCCCTCTCCGCAAGCCTTCCAAGTAGCTGCAAACACAGGTCATGCCACCACACCCAGCCAGTTTTTAATTCTTTTTTTTTTTTTTTTTTTTTTGGAGTGACTCACTGTTTTGCCCAAGTTTGTCTCAGACTCCTGGACTCAAGTGATCCTCCTGCCCTGCCCTCCCAAAGTGCTGAGATTACAGGTGTGAGCCACTGTGCCTGCCAGTTTGTTTTTGGTTTTTGTTTGTTTATTTTTACTATTGAGTTATGGGAGTTACTTTTGTATGTAATTTCGGAGTTTGGAGAGCAACTCTTTTTCTTATACATGGTCTGCAAATACTTTTTCCATTTTGTAGGTTGCCTTTTCACTTCGTTGATTGATTCCTTTGCCATATAGAAGCTTTTTAGTTTAATGTAGCCACACTTTGTCAATTTTTGCTTTCATTGCCTCTGCTTTTGGTGTCACCCAAAAGATCATTGTCAAGACCAAAGTCAAGAAGCTTCTCCTCTGTTTTCTTCTAGGGGTTTTACAGTTTCGGGTCTTATGTTTATGTCTTTAATTAATTTGAGTTGATTTTTGTGTATGGTTTAACATAAGGGCCAATTTCTTTGTTTTGCATATGGATATCCAGTTTTCCTAAGCCATTTGTTGAAGAGACTATCCTTACCCCTCTGTGTATGGTTGGCACCTGAGTCAAAGATCAGTCAACTGTATTTCATAAGTTTATTTTTGGGCTATTTTATTGGTCTCTGTCTGTCTTAATTTTTGTATCATACTGGTTTAATTACTGTAAGTTTGTGATATATTTTGAAATCAGGAACTATGATGCCTCTAGCTTTGTTCTTCTTTCTCAAGATGCAGGGTCTTTTTTAGATCTGTATGAATTTTAGGATTTTTTTTTCTATTTCTGTAAAAAATACCATTGGGATTTTGGTGGGTGTAGTATTGAATTTTTAGATTGCTTTGGGTAGTATGGACATTTTAACAATATTTAGTTCTTCCAATCCATGAACACAGGATGTCTTTCCATTTATTTTTGTCTTGAAAGAAAGCTATTTATAATTGATATATCAGGATTAGGACTCTACTGCCATATCCTTATTTTTATTTTTTTTTCCATAACTTCACTATTACCAAATGTTATAGCTAGTAACATTTACCAAATATTTACTTCATTTTTGTGATCATAGGCTGCACATTTGTTTCATTTAAAAATTTTGCTAATTTATTATAAGGATAACTAGATAAATTTGTGTAGATCAATACTAATTCATTAAGCTAGAAAAAGAACCGAAAACACATGGTGAAATGTCTTCTGTACAAAGGACATTATGATGTGTGGTACTCTATTTTCCTCTTTGTCATTTATATCATCGTTTTTATATAGCTCAGAATATTTTCAACTGAATGTATTTGCCATAAAAATGTCTGCTGAGATAACATATTATAGCAACAATTTGGTTCTTGGGCATTCAGCCAAATGGAAATTGTGGTCAGAAGTTGAAGGCAGCTTTTATATCTTTGAGAAAACATGAAGTTCAAAAACGTTTTTATGAAAAACTGTTACTCATAAGTTAAAAAACAGGAAACTGCAAGTTGAAGTTAGTGCTCAATAGCAAATTATGGCCAGGTGTGGTGGCTCACGTCTGTAATCACAGCGCTTTGGCGGGTGATTACAGAGGCTGAGGTGGGTGGATTGCCTAAGGTCAGGAGTTCAAGACCAGCCTGGCCAACATGATGAAACCTCATCTCTGCTGAAAATACAAAAATTAGCTGGGCATGGTGGCACATGCCTGTAATCCCAGCTATTCGGGAGGCTGAGGCAGGAGAATCACTTGAACTTGGGAGGCGGAGGTTGCAGTGAGCCGAGATCATACCATTGTGGTCCAGCCTGGGTGACAAGAGCGAAACTCCATCTCAAAAAAAAAAAATAGCAAATTATAATAAAAATCTACACTTCATATGCTCAGAGGGAAAAAAGTGCAACACATTAGGTAAAGTGCACACGTAAGAATCGTGCATGGGCATCGGAAAAAGCCTCACCCCATTTCCTACATTCTGTGGGTACTCTATATATATCTTTAGCATTTATACTCAATATATTAGATTCATATAAAGTATATATATGCATGTGTATATGTTATAGAAGTAATGTAACTTATACATGATAATATTTTTATGAAGAGAAATGAAAATCGCCGTAATTTCATCTCTATAAAACTACCACTGATAGTGTGCTCTTCTGTGATTTCCTATGTGTATTTTTCTACGTATTTTTATGGATCGGAAAAAAACCTACCTACATACACAAATTTGATATGATATTTTTCTATACCTATTTCTCAGGCACTTTGCTATGCTTGTTAATGAGATAGCCACAGTCTGTACCCTCAACAAAGCTTACTGTCTAGTATGGACTAGTGTGAACAAGAAACTCAAAATTACTATCAGTGTGCTGAGCTTTATGGAAGAGAAAACACAGGGTACCGGAGAGTGAATACAGGGATGGGGGATCACTTACTCTAGAAGGTTTAGGAGGGAATCCTGTGACAAACTGTATTGTTTAGGATGCTTTCAGCTTCAAGTTACAGACGAGGTAACAATTAAAACTGCCTTACACAATAAGCACACTGGTTATCTCTAATCATAAGAAGAATAAAAGAAGGTTGGTCATTGCAGCAGGTGAAGGAAGTTATGCTTGACCCAGCTTCTCTGGGATTCTCTTGGCTCTCTCTCTCTGTGGTCACAGATATTTATAGCAGTTCCAAAGACACGATAATGACCAGAGGTTAAACGGGAAAGCTTTTTGCTGAGTATCTCTTTTAAAAAGTGAAGAACCAGCCAGGGCTGGTGGCTCCCGCCTGTAATTCCAGCACTTTGGGAGGCCGAGGTGGGTGGATCACAAGGTCAGGAGAGCGAGACCATCCTGGCCAACAAGGTGAAACCTGACCTCTACTAAATATACAAAAATTAGCTGAGCGTGGTGGCAAGCACCTGTAATCTCAGCTACTCAGGAGGCTGAGGCAGGAGAATCGCTTGAACCAGGGAGGCGGAGACTGCAGTGAGCAGAGATCGTGCCACTGCACTCCAGCCTGGGCAACAAAGCTAGACTGTCTCAAAAGAAACAAACAAAAAAAGTGAAGAACCTTTTTTCAGAAGATCCCCCAGAAGACTTGGAATCTTTTTCTCTTGGGCCAGAATTGTGTGATGTGCATATTTCCTACCCCACTGTTGGTAACGAAAATGGTGTTACCCTGAGGCTTACAGGAATCAGAATTCTGGGGAAGAGGAGTAGCTGTGTATCCCTGGCATACATGGTCACCCAGTATTTGAATAAAATCATAATCCTGTTAGCTAGGAAGAAGGTGGGACACCACATCAGTGCAGCAGTAAGTAAATTACGATACATGCATACAACAAAATCCTTATCGGCTGTTTAAAAAGAGGCAGGTTTATAGGTTTTGATATATAATTCATTTCAGATTATATTAAATGAAGAAAGGAAAATGCATAACAAGGCCAGGTGCAATGCCTCACGCCTGTAATCCCAGCATTTTGGGAGGCCAAGGCAAGTGAATCACCTGAGCAAGGAGTTGAAGACCAGCCTGGCCAACATAGTAAAACCGCATCTTTACTAAAAAAAAAAAAAAAAGCCAGGTGTGGTGGTAGGTGCCTGTAGTCTCAGCTACTTAGGAGGCTGAGGCAGGAGAATCGCTTGAACCTGGGAGGCGGAGGTTGCAGTGAGCCAAGATCATGCCACTGCACTCCAGCCTGGGCAATAGAGTGAGACTCTGTTTCAAAAAAAAAAAAAAAGGAAAGAAAAAGAAAAACACAGAACATTGTATATAGGATTATACTGTTTGTGTAAAACCAGAAAAATGTTTAAATGCTTTCTTACATGCTGGTATTTGTAGAAAATAATTCTGGAAGGACCTAAGAAACTGTTTACAGTATTTGCTCTGGGAATGGGACAAAGAAGACAGAGGTTTATAATTTACTATATATCCTTTCTTACTGTTTGGGTTTCTTCTCTATGTCCATATATCTACAATTTATTTTTATATTTGTTGATTCGAAATAACTATCTTCATAGAGAAATAAAATGGAAAGATATAAAACATTTAAATTTAAATGCCAGAATACTTTCTATTCATATATTGTTTTATGCCTGTAAAAACACTTGTCTAATTCATTGAACTTTTTTAATGCTAGTTTTATTTTACAGTATTCTTAAAACATATCCACACAAAACTTGTGCATCAGTGTTCATAGCAGCATTATTCATAATAGCCAAAAATTAGAAACTGCACAAATGTCCATCAGCTGATAACAAAATAAGGTATGCACACATACTGAAATACTGTTCATCAATAAAAAGGAATGAAGTATTGATACAGGCTACAACATGGATGAACATTGAAAATAATGTGCTAAGTGAAAAAAGCTGTATTAGTCTCTTCTCACACTGCTCATAAAGACATGCCTAAGACTGGGTAATTTATTTTTTTAATTATTATTATTGAGACAGAGTTTCACTCTTGTTGCTCAGGCGGGAGTGCAGTGGCGCAATTTCAGCTCACTGCAACCTCCATTTCCCGGGTTCAAGCAATTCTCCAGCCTCAGCCTCCCAAGAAGCTTGGATTACAGGCATGCACCATCATACCCAGCTAATTTTGTATTTTTAGTAGAGACGGGGTTTCACCATGTTGGCCAGGCTGGTCTCGAACTCCTGACCTTAGGTGATCTGCCCGCCTCAGCCTCCCAAATTGCTGAGATTACAGGCATGAATGCCACCGCGCCCAGCATAGACTGGGTGATTTATAAAGGACAAAGGTTTAATTGACTCACAATTCAATTAAATGAATGGCTGGGGAGGCCTCAAAAAACTTATAATCATGGCAAAGGGGAAGCAAATACATCCCTCTTCACATGGCAACAGCAAGGAGAAGTGCCAAGAAAACAGTGTAAAAGCCCTTTATAAAGACATCAGATCTCACGAGAACTCACTATCTTGAGAACAGCATAAGGGTAACCACCCCCATGATTCAGTTACCTCCCACCAGATTCCTTGCATTACATGTGGATATTATGGGAGCTACAATTCAAGATGAGATTTGGGTGGGGACACAGTCAAACCAAATCAGAAGCCAATTACAAAATACTACATATTGTGTGAGCCCACTTCCATGAAATGTCCAGAATAGACAAATCTATGGAGACAAAGTACATTAGTGGTTGCCTGGGAAGGTTGAGGGAAAATGAGGAGCATCTGTTGAATAACACAAGGTTTCCTTTTGTAATGGTAAAAATGGTCCAAAATTGTGGTGATGGTTGTACATTCTATGAATATATTATAAACCATTGAATTGTATACTTTAAAGGGGTCAGTGTATGCTGTGTGCATTATACCCAGTAAAGCTATTTTAAAGATGTACCTGTATTGTTTGTTCCTATAACCACTGGCAGAATTTTTGGCAACATTGCTTCAGGTCCTTTATGAACACTGTAGAATCATATACATATCAACACCTTTGTTCTTTTTAGAAAATTGAATACTCTTTTGGCAACTTTTTTCCTCTGTTATTTTACGTATTTATAGACTAACATAATTACCCTTTTTTTAATAAGTCTATCACTGGTATTTTTATTTTATTCTGCTTTTGCCTTTCCTTAAAATATCTTGTAAACTCTATTTTTTGTGATCACAGTTTTGCTTCTATTTTTAATAAACTAAAAAAAAACTTGTGAAAGAATTTGCACATAGTTTTAAAATGAGATAGTATAAAAAGGCTTATAATGAAAAGCAACAGATTCTGGTGCTCTGTCCTCCCTCCTATCCTGCTACCCACTTTTTAACAGTTTCTGTTTGTTATTTGGTCATTTTCCCCATATTTTTAAAAAGTTCATGCATGCATGTTCCAAGCTGATTTCTAACTATGATAGATGAATAAATAGCCAACTTATGTTTGGCCATTCATAGGATTCTTGGGTGAACATGATTTTTCCTTAGAAACTTGCTTTATCATCTTTTACAATTGTATTTGGTATTACTGTTGAAAGATAGTATACTCGTTTCTTTTTTCTCCCTCTCTCCTTCTCTTGCTCTGAAAAAATTTAATAATTATCTTTACCCCAGTGTTTTAAAATTTCGGTGATATGTCTTGTATGTACAGTTTAACAATCCATTATGTTAGGCCTTTGGTAAGTAGATGAGTCTGTTCTCATGCTGCTAGTAAAGACATACAGCCGAGACTGGCTACTTTATAAAGGAAAGAGGTTTAATGGACCCACAGATGCACATAGCTAGGGAGGCCTCACAGTCATGTCGGAAGGCAAAGGAGAAGCAAGGGCACATCATACATGGTAGCACAAGAGAGCTTGTGCAGGGGAACTCCCATTTTGAAAACCATCAGATCTCATGAGACTTATTCATGACCACAAGAATACTGTGGGGGAAACCACCCCATGATTTAGTTATCTCCACCTGGCCCTGCCATTGAAACATGGTGATTATTACAATTCAGGTGAGATTTGGGTGGGGCCCAAATCATATCAGCCCAACCATATCAGTGAGCATTTCAATCTGAGAATACTGTTTCTCTTCACCTGTGGAAATTGTGTGAATAATTTATTGAATAATTTTCTTCCCTCTGGGGACTCCAACTAGTTGGATGGAAGGTCACCTAGAGTGATTTTCTGTTCTTCTCAATCAAAATTCCTTATGTGAACCACAGAATCAGAAAATGGTTTGAGTAACTATTTTCTCACATCTTTCAAGGCTAGTCTTAACCAGTACTATTCTAGATACATGAGAGAAATTAATAGATAGCATACAGTGACTGCCTAGGTCAAGGGTCAGTGAACTTTTTCTTAAAGGGCCAGATAGTAAATATTTTAGATGTTGTGGGTTGGTTGGCAGGCAAAATCAAGGCTATGGTGTAGGTATTTATATATCCATCTGAAATGTAACCATTTAGAAAATACAAAAAATATTCTTGTCTTGTGGGCCATTATATTAAAAAGTAGATGGCTGGCTGGATTTGGCACACAAGACATAATTTGCACAACCTCTATTTTAGGGCATTAGAGGTTAATTCTTTCACTGCATCTGTTCAAAAAAATCCTTTTTTTTATTTTCACTCATTTCCCTTCAACTTAGCTTTTCATTTTACCTTTGGGGAGATTTCCACAAATTTTGTTTAAAGTGCTTCTATTTTAATTCAGTCATTTTTTATTCCAACACCTCTTTTTTGTTTTCCAGTTCCCTTTTTTAGTATCTTGTTTCTGTTTTATGGATGCAAGACATTCCTAAATATTTCTAGGGATACTGCTTATAGTTTTTTTTTGTTTGTTTGTTTGTTTTGAGACGGAGTTTCGCTCTTGATACCCAGGCTGGAGTGCAATGGCGCGATCTCGGCTCACCGCAACCTCTGCCTCCTGGATTCAGGCAATTCTCCTGCCTCAGCCTCCTGAGTAGCTGGGATTACAGGCACGCGCCACCGTGCCCAGCTAATTTTTTGTATTAGTAGAGACGGAGTTTCACTATGTTGACTAGGATGGTCTCGATCTCTTGACCTCGTGATCCACCCGCCTCGGCCTCCCAAAGTGCTGGGATTACAGGCTTGAGCCACCGCGCCCGGCACTGCTTATAGTTTTTAAAACTGTTTTCCTTTGTTTCCTAAATTACCTCTTTTTCCTTTGAGGATAGTTTTTCTATTTGTATGTCTGTGATCTCTGGTAATGTAGTCATACTTAACAGTGATAAAATAGAAAAATCATCTGTTGTTTTTCTAGGTAAAATGCATAAACATTTAACAATTACATGTGACAGCTTTAGTTACCCTTTATATTTTCCATATTAAAACTGATGCTTACAGGGACAGAAAACCAACCACTACATTCTCACTTGTAAGTAGAAACTAAACATTGAGTACACATGGATGCAAAGAAGGGAACAATAGACACTGGGGCCTACTTGAGGGGAGAGAACAGGAGGAGGGTGAGGATGGAAAAACTACCTGTTGGGTACTATGGTTATTACCTGGGTGATGAAATAATATGTACAACAAACCCCCACAACACACAGTTTATCTATAGAACCAACTCGTACGTGTACTCCCAAAACTAAAATGAAATTTTTTTAAGGGAAAAAACCTGATGCTTGTATTTTCATTAAATCTCCTCTTGAAATCAGACATAAAGAAAATCTCTAATAATGGGGGGGAGTGTGTGTGTGCGCACATGTGTGTGTGTACATGTGCCATCTGGAAGCTAAGGTGGTATTTGAGACATTCTGTCATTAGAGCAGTTGCCCCTTTTGCTTTGACACTGTTCTTTTGATGGTTTTCAGCTTCCTCTGCCCTCCATCATCACTTCCATCCCCGCTTCATCTGTCTGCTAGGAAACTTGAAATTGCTCAGCTGCTGATGGCCCTCTCATCTTCTTTGCTGTAATGGTTTTATATCTTTTACAAACTTCTTGCCTATGATTTAAATAGAATCTCTCAAGAGAGAAGATAACTGTGTATGTTCAGGTTGCTAATTTTTAATTAGTATCCTCATTACACATCGTAAACTGTATTTTTGCATTTATTATGTGCTTCTGAAATACAAAAGGCAATATGAATAAGCCTTCTGTGGTGTTTATAATTCACTAGGGAGATATCACACATATGCCCAATTAACTTTAAAAAGGGTAGAATGTAGTAAGTCATGATCAACTACTTTGAAAACAGAGGAGTAGGAGTGAATGGGGAGGTCAGGCTGTAGGGAGAGGTTGGCATTTGAGCTGGGCTTGAATGATGTCCACAACATAGACGTGTAGAGTGGAGAAGGTGTTGCAAGTGGATAGATCTTGATATGCACAGAAGTACAAATCAGAAAATGGAAGGAACAGTTAGTTGTGAGTTTCCAGTGTGATTAGAGTATACAGTAGATGTATATTTGGTTGGGCAGGAGGACAATTTTAGGACACAAGCCCAGAAAAGTAAATTGGACTCAGATCATGAAGGATCATTTCATACTCAGGTGTTTGGATTTTGTTATTTAGACCACTGGGGACAACTTTTAAGTACGGTATAAAGATGGCCTAAATGTCTTCTAGGTAAGTGACTCCAAGTAGGAGTAGGAAAGATAGATTAAAAAGATAGACCAGGCGCAGTGGCTCATGCCTGTAATCCCAGCACTTTGGGAGGCTGAGGCAGGTGGATCACCTGAGGTCAGGGTTTTGAGACCAGCCTGACAAACATGGTAAAACCCCATCTCTGCTAAAAAAAAAAAAAAAATTAGCTGGGCGTGGTATCAAGCGCCTGTAATTTCAGCTACTTGGGAGGTAGAGGCAGGAGAATCGCTTGAACCCGGGAGGGATAGGTTGCAGTGAGCCAAGATTGCACCACTGCACTCCAGCCAGGGTGACAGAGTGAGGAAAAAAAAAATGTGTATATATATATATATATATATATATATATATATATATATATATATAGTTGAGGTAGTGAATCCTGTTTCCAGATATTAATTAGAGTTTGAACAAGGACAGCAGATTATTTTCTTAGCAATACTAATTAAACATCTGCAGTGTGTGCTAGGTACTTTGATAGTCATTGATAGTTTGGAGGTTTTTCCTCAAAATGTTTTCTATAGCCCCGTCTCCCTCCCAACACCCACTGGGGCCATCCTGAGCAAAGATCTGCTGACTTCATGCCTGAGTTACTAGGGCTGCAGCTTCTGTGGACACCAGGGTCTCTCTCCAGTCTAATTCATTTTGTGTACCACTGAGAAAATAATCTTTAGATGCGACCTAAATCATGTCATTTCTCCTTTTAAAACTGCTTTGATCCCCCTACCAATCAAGTCTTAACTCTCCTTCTATATTCCAGTGTTCCCACCCTGGCTCTACCCTAACTAACCGAACTTTTCTTGCCAGTCTCTAATACAAAAATATTCTTGTGAGTCCAAGAGGGGAGGATCACTTGAACCCAGGAGTTCAAGATGAGCCTAGGCAACATAGTAAAACCTTGTCTCTACAATAAATATTTTTTAAATTAGCTGAGCATGGTGGTGCATACCTGTAGACCCTCAGGAGGCTGAGGTGGGAGGATTGCTTGAGCCTGTTGCACTGAGCTGTGATGGTGACACTGCACTCCAGCCTAGGTGACAGAGTGAGACTTTTATCTCAAAAAAAAAAAAAAAAAAAGAATCTTGTCAGTCTCATCTCCTTAGAACATGCTCATTCAGCCCCCGCCTTCGTTTCTCACATGACCTTGCTGTGCATGTTCTCTATATCTTCTCATTTAAATTCTATCCATCTTTCAAATCTCAGCTTAGTTACATCTTCTCAGAAGTTCTTCTGCATCATCTTTGAAAACAATTGTCTTAGACTGTTTTTATTTTCTTTCTTTCTTTTTTTGAGATATAGTCTTGCTCTGTTGCCCAGGCTGGAGTGCGGTGGTGCGATCTCAGCTCACTGAACCTCCATCCCCTAGCCTCCCAACCAGCTGAGATTACAGGCGCATGCCATCACGCCCGGCTGAGTTTTGTATTTTTAGTAGAGACAGGGTTTTACCATGGTGGCCAGGCTGGTTTCCGAACTCCTTACCTCAGGTGATCTGCCTGTCGTGGCCTCCTTAAGTACTGGGATTACAGGTGTGAGCCACCGTACCTGGCCTGTTTGTTTTTGTTTTTTGTTTTTTGTGTTTTTTTTGAGACAGGTTCTCGCTCTGTTGTCCAGGCTGGAGTGCAGTGGCATGATCTTGGCTCACTGCAACCTCTGCCTTTGCCTCCTGGGTTCATGCAGTCCTCCTACCTCACCCAAGGAGCTGGGAGTATAGGCTCGCATCACCATGCCCAGCTAATTATTGTATTTTTTATAGACAGGTCTCCCTGTTTCCCAGGCTGGTCTCCAACTCCTGGGCCTCAAGTTATCCTCCCACCTCAGCCTCCCAAAATGCTGGGATTACAGATGTAAGCCAGCACACCTGGCCATCTTAACACTGTTTTTCCATCCCCACGATGTCTAGCTTTATGTTTGGCATGTCTGTCCTTGGTTACCCCATGGTTGCAATATGGCTGCAGGAGTGCCAGCTATCCTAACCACATTCCAGACAGGAAAGATAAATGCAAGCACCAAAAGGGACATCTCTTCGAGCTGAGTCAGCCACCTCTGAAAAGATCTCCCGAGGAGTGACTGGCTCTAGGTTGGCCTCATTGATCATTCTAGGTACAAGGGATAAATTTCTAGGTAGACATATTCAGGATCTCCATGTTAAACAATGCCAGAGGGTACCATTCACACAAAATAAATATATATATATATGTGTGTGTGTGTGTGTGTGTGTGTGTGTGTGTGTGTGTGTGTGTGTGTATATGTGTGTATATATATATATATATATATATATATATATATATATATAGAATAGAACAGAGCATGCAATATCTTTATCTGGGTTTTGAAGACACAGTATACATATGTAAGAAGTTATCAAGCTATATAATTAAGATTAGTATACTTTTTTTCTTCTCCACCCCGAGGTTAGTATACTTTACACTTCACTGAATATGTGGTTATAGTTCAGTTTTCAAAAATTAATGGTTTCCTCAATAGGTGTACAGTGTGGTGAGCCTGGGAACGTGGCCGTAAGTAAAACTAGGATTATGTTCTCAGAAGAAAAAGTAGAACTGAATTAGCTATCTAGATATCTTTGTCACATATACAGGACTTTTTTCTGCCAATACTCTTGACATGTACACCAACATTTTAAGATATCATGGTGTTCAATATAATATATGTATTGTAGGGGAAAAATCAACATAAACGTGAATATGTTTTTATACATCATTTTAAACTCTGGTACAAAAAAACTGTTAAAGATTGTGTTTGATGTTAGATTTTTATTTTGATATCAAAACATTCCTACAAAAATGCAAGCATTGGCTTTGAAAAATAAAATATTACATGTAATTTTTATTCATGTGCTACAAAATCTAAACATTAATTGAAAACTCAATGTATACTTTTGACTGCTATGTACTTTATATAGTAGAAGCAACATGTGATTTTATTAAGTCAATAATAAAAGGATTTAGAATACTAGTTGCTAAAAAATAAATGTCCATTTTGGGTTGCTCTAAACTGATAAATGAAAAACAAGTAAATAAAACTAATCATAAGATGTCAAAATCCAGTCTGTTTTTATAAGCATTTGCAAACATCGAAATAATCTTTTGAAATTTTCTTTTACTTCCTTTTGTTCTACTAGAAAAATCTGAAAAATAAACAACCAAATCCACTTTGTTGTTATTGTGAAACTAGTAGAAAATGAGTGACACATGACTAGTCTGCTCTTATTTCATGTAATTTAAAATACATTCCAAATAGTAGGAATTCGCAAATGGCAACATCTTTTGGTTTGTCTGTTTTGTGTTGTCTTTCTTGAGTTGGAGTCTCGCTTTGTTACCCAGGCTGGAATGAAATGGCATAATCTTGACTCACTGCAGTCACCACCTCTCAGGTTTAAGCGATTCTCCGGCCTTGGCCTCCTGAGTAGCTGGGATTACAGGTGCCCACCACCACACCTGGCTAATATTTATATTTTTAGTAGAGATGGGGTTTCACCATGTTGACCAGCTGGTCTCGAAGTCCTGACCTCAGTTGATCCACCCACTTTGGCCTCCCAAAGTGCTGGGATTACAGGCGTGAGCCACAGTGCCTGGTCAAATGGCAACATCTTTAAGCATTTATTTCTCAGTATCTATGGGTTGATGTTTACTTGTTTTTAAATAAAGACTGTGTTTTTCTTTCTTAGGTCCATCCTCAGCAGCACCGGCTTCTTTTTGAAGTATTTGATGAAAATCGATTGGTAAGTTATACTGTGCTTGTGTGAAATAATGATGTAAGAGTACGTTTAAGGAGAGCAGCGGGGGGAAGTGAGTAAGCAGTCTGGGATTTGAGAGATGGGTTGAGGGTGGTTATGGAGACTCTGGGCAAAATAGTGAGGGACACAGAATTTGTTTTTTTCCTCCTGGTGCTACTTGCTACCCTTCTGTTCTCCTCCCAAGCACTTCTTCTGATTGTCAACATACTATAAGGTTACTCAAGACCTCTTGTGGCAGGAGAGGACAGAAAGCTGACCCCTTTGTCCTGCCTTCCGTCTCAGTCACCCATGACCCCTGGTTCCTGGTCCATGGCTCTGGGAACCTTTGCCCAGATATCCTTCAGTTGCGCCTCCTCACTGCAGTGGCCTTTCTTAGGGTTATCTGTCTCTAGTGGACACCCTATCTACTTTCTCATCTCCACTCTTCTACAGAGGAAATCTGTCCTCTTTATACTGATGAGGAATGGGCAAATAAAGTCCTCTCAAGGATGGCCAGCTCTTAGAGAGACAAAAAGCAAACTTAAACCTTATGTTCTTTTTATAAAATAATTGTTCTGATTTCTGAATTCCTGAAGACTATCTTGAAGTCCTAGCCTTTTCCTAATTTTGTCTCTGAGGATCCAATCTCAAACCCTTTTCTTTGCATCTTACATTTTTATTTTAAACCTGTAAGATTTGAACAGATAAGTATAGAAACAATGTTATGTGTGCAAAGCTTATCAGTTATAAGCAACAGAAAAATTAAACCGTTTTGTTCCTTTTTTAGCTAACAAAGAAACTAGCTTTTTTTAAAAAGCCTGTTTTTATTGTTAAACTACATTCATATTTTTTTGCCCTCAAGAAATGATAATTATACTAGTAACTGAAGATATTGCCAATGAAATCCTTAATAAGCATCATAATAAGCAAAAATTGTTGCTGCCAAAGGAGACTATCAGTGACTAGCAATCTAATTATTAAGGCTGAGCGACAGATGTTGCTGATTTGATTATCAAATATGGTTAGTTACCGAGCTATTTGTTTTCTGTCTCTGGTTTTGCTTTTTTTAAAAAAATATAAACTGTTTTCCTTTTTTTCCCCTCTGTCTCTATAGATCTGTTTTTCTTTTTCTTTTCTTTCTTTCTTTTTTGACAGAGTCTCAGTCTGTTGCCCAGGCTGCAGTGCAGTGGCGCAATCTCGGCTCACTGCAACCTCTACCTCCCGGGTTCAAGCGATTGTCCTGCCACAGCCTTCCGAGTAGCTGGGATTACAGGCACCCGCCACCACACTCAGCTAATTTTTGTGTTTTTAGTAGAGACGGGGTTTCACCATGTAGGCCAGACTCGTTCCTTCTGGTTAGAAACAAATTACACTTCGTATTGGTGGAGTTTGTGTGTGTGTTTTGTTTTTAAATCATGAAATATACATACAAAGAAGCCCACATAATATAAATTTTTTTTTTAATTTTAATTTTAATTTTACTTGAGGTGCATACTATATCTGGCATTTCTCTCCATGTTATTCCTCCCCACCCCGCTACTGTCTCTCTCTGCCCCCCTCAACTGCCCCCAGTGTGTGATGTTCCTCTCCCTGAGTCCACATGTTCTCATTATTCGACACCCACCTATGAGTGAGAGTATGCGGAGTTTGGCTTTCTGTTCTTGTGTCAGTTTGCTGAGAATGATGGTTTACAGATTCATCCAAGTCCCTACAAAGGACAGGAACTCATCATTTTTTATGGCTGCATAGTATTCCACGGTGTATATGTGCCACATTTTCTTTGTCCAGTTTATCATTGATGGGCATTTGGGTTGGTTCCAGGTCTTTGCTATTGTACTCAGGGCTGCAATGAACATACGTGTGCATGTGTCTTTATAGTAGAACAATTTATAGTTCTTTGGGTATATACCCAGTAATGGGATTGCTGGGTCAAATGCACTTTCTATTTCTAGATCCTTGAGAAATCGCTACACTGTCTTCCACAATGGTTGGACTAATTTACACTCCCACCAACAGTGTAAGAGTATTCCTATTTCTCCACATCCTCTCCAACATCTGTTGTCTCCAGATTTTTTAATGATCACCATTCTAACTGGCGTGAGATGGTATCTCAATGTGGTTTTGATTTGCATTTCTCTAATGACCAGTGATGTTGAGCATTTTTTCATATGTTTGTTGGATTCATATGTCTTCTTTTGAAAAGTGTCTGTTCATATCCTTTGCCCACTTTTGAATGGGGTTGTATAAATGTTTTAAATAATAACACAAATATGTATACACTATACTCAGCTTAAAAACTAGAACATTACCAAAATCGTTGAAACTCTCCCTAAATCCTTCCTTAGTAGCATCTTTTCTTCCTCCACAAGTAGTAGCCACTGTCCTCAATTTTGTATTTATCATTCTTTGCTTTTTTAAATACTTTTATCAAATATATATATATGCCTAAAAAACACATTGTTGGCCAGGTGTGGTGGCTCATGCTTGTAATCCCAGAACTATGGGTGGCTGAGGCACATGGATCACCTGAGGTCAGGAGTTCAAGACCAGTCTGGCCAACATGGTGAAATTCCATCTCTACTAAAAATACAAGAATTAGTTGGCTGTGATGGCAGGTGCCTGTAGTCCCAACTATTTGGGAGGCTGAGGTAGGAGAATTGCTTGAACCCAGGAGGCAGAGATTGCAGTGAGCCAAGATCATGCGATTGTACTCCAGCCTGGGCAATAAGAGCAAAACTGTTTCTCAAAAAAAAAAAAAAAAAAAAACACATTGTTTATTTTGCATATTTTTGAATTTATAAAAATAGCATTTCTCTATAGGGATTCCTCTGATGTGCGTTTTTTTCTTAGCGTTATATATGTGAGATCTGTGATGACACCTTTCAGTGATGCATAGTTTTCTATCCTCTGCAAATGTCATAATGCTATAATTTATGTATTTATCCTCCTTAATAGATATTAGTGTCACTTCCAGTATTTTGCTGTTACCAATTGATAAACATTTTTATGTCTCCTTGCGTACATGTCTGAGTGTATCTCTAAGAGCTGTGTTTTAGAGTTGAATTGCTAGATCATGTTATTACTGTTATTTTTCTTGTTGCTACTGATACCAGTGTGAATTCTGCCTGATGGTTGGGTGTATTACTGGTGAACTATTTCTTTTGCATTATTTGCATGTTGTCCACAAGGAGGGATGGCACACATCTGTGCTTTCCGCCATGCTTAATTGTCTGGTTCACTTTGCCAGTGACTTTAGTATTAGTATGACTCTTTCTTAATTGCCAGAATTGCTGTTTGTCAAACACTGATCAGTGAATTAACATTCCTTGAGCATTTACTGTGTATATAATACTATAAAGTGTGTCATAATAGGTTGGAAGAAAAAAGCATTGCTTTTGATATTAACAGTTGAATATTTATAGATGGATAACTATGAAAAAAAATTAAAAACTTTTAATTAAAGGAAAAAACAAAGAATACATTAATCAAGATATTATAACGCTTGTAATCTCAGCACTTTGACAGGCTGAGGCAGGCACATCAGGAGGTATTCCTGAGGTCAAGTGAACTCTTGAAGTCAGGAGTTCGAGACCAGCCTGGCCAACATGGTAAAACCCCGTCTCTACTAAAAATACAAAAATTAGCCATGTGTGGTTGCACACACCTGTAGTCCCAGCTACTCTGGAGGCTGAGGCATGAGAACTGCTTGAGCCCAGGTGGTGGAGGTTGCAGTAAGCTGAGATCATGCCACTGGATTCCAGCCTGGGCAACAGAGTGAGACTCCATCTCAGGGGGAAAAGAAAGATATTATAAATTTCCACACCAAGGACTCAGAAATTCTATTATAATGCCTCTCATTTGTGGCACTAGTTTGTAACCCTAAACAAATTATTCAATCCTTCTAAAAATACCTTCTCATGTTTATAAAACGAGGGCAACAGTATTTGCCCTTCCTACCTCATAAGCATATTGTGAGGATAAAATGAGACAATGACTATGAAAATACTTGGAAAATACATAGACAATGACTATGAAAATATAAAGTGTTATTTAACATTCATTACACGTTTGTAGCTCTCTGATGTGGTATATCTTGTGTTAGCTAAGACATAACATTGAGTATATCTACTTTGTTAGATGCTCTTCTATGCATGGGAAATACTCGGTTTACCAGCAAAACAAAGAGCCATAGATAATTAGAACAGTGTGGTGTGTCTCATTCTCATCCTTTGATTTGTTGCTAGTCTTAGCAGATAACAGAGGTATAGCCATGACCTGAGATGTTATAGAAACTTTAGGCATTGGTGGAGAAACAGACCTGACTGTATAGCAACAAGTGATCTGTGTTGTAAATGTCTTCCCATCTTTATTCTGCTAAGGCACTCACAACTAAATTTAAAACGTACCATTTTCCTAGCAAATTCTCTTTGAAAATGCAGGGTGAAGAACACAAGTATAATATTAAGCAGGAACAACTTTAGTCATCTGGAAAACGTTTCCAATATAAGTGATATTTGCTTTCAAGAAAAAGTAGGCTTATGTCACTTTCTTTCCAGCCAATTTTAAGACTTGAGGGTTATAAAATGGTCATTTCATTATGGTCATGGTGGTGGTGGTGGTGGCGGCAATAATGACAGAACATTTCAGAATGATGTGCCCTAAAAAACAATTCTACCCACCAAAGCAAAAGTTAGCACTGTGTCACCAGTCTAAGACATACACCTGTACACATTCAGCCACCGGTTTTAGGAGCCACCTATATTCTGGGTGGAGACCCTGTGCTTCTTGCGTTTAGCAGTTGTATTAGTCAAGGTTCTCCAGAGAAACTGAAACAATAAATTATGTTTATATTATGTATTTTATGTATTATTTATTTTTCGTGTATTTTATATGTGAAATTATGTGTAATATATGAATATATATATATATTTCCATATATATAAGACTTAAGTCTGAAATCTGCAGGGCAGACCAGGAAGCTGAGAACTTAGGCAGGGTTTCTACATTGTAGTCTTGAGGCAGAATTGTTTCTTCTTAAAGCCTTCAACTGATTGGATGAGACCCCTACACATTGTGGAGGGTAATGTGCTGTACTTAAAATCTACTAATTTAAATGCTAATCATGTCTAAATGTCTTCATGGCAATATCTGTACTGGTGTTTGACCAAACAACTGGGTACCATAACCTATCAAAGTTGATAAATACAATTAACCACCACAGCAGACTTTGGCCTTCAGAGTTCAGTCGGTGATTAAGATTACCCAGAGCCTATCCATACCATGTAGATAGTCTCTTTTTTTCCTGTGGAAATGATCAGTAACCATCAGCTCAGAATGTGGAGTTCTTAGCTTCAGTCCTAAGACATTATCTGTTTCATTCCAGAATATGAAATTCTATACAGGACTTGGATGGATTCTTTCCAGATGAGGGCTGCCATGTCCCTCCAGTTCTTCCACACTTAAGGTTAGGGTTATAATCCTGTTTTGATATTTTCTGGACTGAGGGACTGCATTTTATAGCAGGTTCCCTGATTTCCTATGCAACTGCTGTAATAGCAGTATGGATCCTATGCAATTTCAGACCTCAGCCAGCAATGCAAACTTTTCAGTTTCCCTAGAATTTAAACGCAGACTAGAGTGCTAGGAAGTGCATGTGATCCTCTTACCCCACTTTTCCGTGGCTGAAACCCTCTCTGTAAATTTTTCACACACCATTCCTTCTTGTCCACCTGCAATACTTTTTGATATTTCTTTAGAAGTGGCAGCTGGATCAACTTCAACAACAACGACAATCCTGAAAGAAAGTATTAGGCATTCAGAGTGACTGTGGTGACACCATCCATCTATCCATCCAGCCTTCTATCTGGTGTCTTTTGGTGCTTACTTTGTGCCCAGGACAAGCTCAGGAGGATCACAAGAAATGTGTAGTTATGGTCTGTGCACTCTGGAAAGTTAAAATCTAGTTAGAGGACAGGGAACTGATGCTTACAGTGAAGCTTACCAAAGAGAAGACATTAATCTGGCCAAATACTTGGAGTTTATTGTTTTATATGTTAGTAATCAGAGGAGCTTTTCTTATTTCCTGGAAGTTTTAGGCTACAGGCATGAATAATTAGATTTTTTTGATTAGCGTATTAGAAGATATTCATTCTTTGAGTTATTATTAGACCCCTCACTTTATCCCAGAAAGAAAGCTGAAGCCATTTGAAGGCAGAGTAAAACAGGACTTCTCCTTATTTAAAACAGAAAGAAGTTAATGGAATATTGACTGAAGTCTATAAAATCATAAAGAATATAAGTTATACAAAACCAAAATAACATAATAATTGAATTACTAAGTTCCAACTATTATATACATCCTAAAACACAGTGCTAGTTCATTCTAGTCAACTGTAATTCAGTAAATTCAAATTCAGACTATCTTGGGGTAGACTTTTTTTCTAATCTGCATATATTTTTAATGGCATGTTTGCTTAGGATTATTTATTGGCAAGATATTTCTATTTTGTTGTGTCTTAATTGATTAAAAATCTGTTCAGAAAATTCTGATTGAAAACAGATCTCTCTTTAGCAATTTTTTTAACAAAGTATGAGTGTATGTTTTACATATTTGCTTTTACTAAGGAAAACAATCTTACTTAGAAAAATACAACTTGGGTGTGATACCATGTGGTATAAACAACTGAACTATTTTACCTTTTACTTTCCTATGAATGAGCCAGTATATATTTATTACTGGAGTTCCAGCTATAAAATTTATGTAAGGGGTTTAAATATACCCCAGAGTATTATTTAAAAATAAATTTATTTCTTTCAAATAGAATACCAACCTTGGTCTATGACATTTGGGAGAGAAATTAAAATATTAAACTTTTATTGCCTAGTAAACTGAAAATAAAGTAAAGGTTAAATAAATACAAAGCAAAAAATATATATATACAAAATCACAACCTCTAAAAGGACAAACAGTCCACTGTTCTCTACTGTGGGAGCTTTATCAGCACTGGTAAGTAATTCCACCTCAGGGCAGGGCAAGTTCTCAAAAATGTAAACAAGTATGTACTTTGTTTATATAAAGAAATGTGCAGCATGGTTTGTATTTCTTTATAGATATCAAACAGCTAAATTGATTGTTTCAGAGCACCAGCAGGGGCCAGCAAAGAGCTCTTAGAGTTTTTCAGAACAGAATTGGCATTGAGATATGTTTATTCGATGTGTTAAATCCTTTTTTGACTTCTTTACTTAACTCCACATTCTCTTAAGTGAATGAATTGCAGAGACAGTGGAATAAAATATCCTGTGTGTTCAAACTATCTTGGGGTAAATTTTTTTTTTTCCTAATCTGCATATATTTTTAATGGAGTGTTTGCTTAGGCTATTTCTTGGCAGAGTTTTCATAGTCAAAATATAAATGGCATCATTTAAAGACTGTTCTACTTGGCTGGAAAAGGCCTTAAAATTACAGAAGAAAATGCTTAGTGACAGCTTCTTTTATTTAAGCTTCTCTTAACCTATTTTTTCTTGAACCTATGCTTCATTTTTGCAATAGTATTACTAGGCTAATTTTGTAGTTCTGCCCTTAAGCTTTCACTTTTTATATAACTAGCACTTTGAAAGCTAAAATGTCTATCTGTTTGATGTAGTGCTAAAGTTTTAATTCATCCCAAAGTTTTAGTATTTCTAAAATTATACAACTGTTTGAATTCACTCATTAAAAAAAAAAATTAACAGTCCTTATAACTTGACTAGATTCCTAGTATGGTTACTATTTGGAAATTCAATCTTTGATTTGATGCTTAATTACATGGGGTTCCGTTCCTACCAACTTCCTGTAATTCTATACCTATGGGTAAAAATATTAGTGGTCAAAGTCGGCTGGAGAAAGTATAGGCACTGCGATTCACATAGTTAAATGTTCATTTAGTAGAGCTAGGGTGAAAAAATACTGCTTCAGCTTGAAATGTTAGAAGATTGTTGTTCTTGTGTTACTCATTCATGCAAATTGGAGAAGGTATAATTGAAACAAGGTTGGCTGTGTTTGAGTCAGTGTGCTGCAGCTGAGCTCAGCTTAAAGGTCGCTGGAAATCAAGTGCTTTGTAAGTGAAGGCATTTTGACTACAAGCGATTCAAGACATTTTGGAAACGTCAGTCTCAGGAATGGGCCGTCTTTTTATTTCTATGATATCTGGTATCTAATGTTTTACTTAGGATAAAGACTACTACTTAATAGCTCTTTTAGGCACCACAAATGATTTTTTTCTTTTGATGCAATGCAGCTGCTTCTAGCCTGTCTACGGACAGAGATATTTGTTATGACTTTCAGCCTTTAACATGTTTGGAAATGAGAACAAATGGCACAGAGCTTACGATTGCACTTTGCAGCCAGAAGAAGCAATACTTATCCTTTGTCAGAAACCTCCGGAGATGACTTGGATAGCCATGTTCACATGTGCTTCAAAAGACCAACACGGATTTCAGCATCTAACATTGTTCAAATGAAGCTGACTCCCAGACAGACTGCACTAGCTCCGTTAATAAAGAGAAACGTTCAGTCTCAAGAAAGATCATCCGTTCCTTCATCTGAAAATGTTAATAAAAAGAGCAGCTGTCTGCAGATTTCACTACAGCCCACAAGGTACAGTGGATGTCTTCAGTCTAGCAATGTCTTAGCTGACAGTGATGATTCTTCATTTACTTGTATCTTGAAGGATGGTGTTTACAGCAGTGTTGTGGCTGATAATGAATTGAATGCTGTGAATGATGGTAACCTTTTAAGCAGTCCTGCCATTTGTAGTGGTAGCCTTAGTAACTTTTCAGCCAGTGATAATGGGTCCTACAGCAGCAATGGTAGTGATTTTGGGTCATGTACAAGTATCACAAGTGGAGGTTCATACACTAACAGTGTCATCAGTGACAGTAGTAGTTATACTTTTCCACCAAGTGATGATACATTTTTGGGTGGAAATTTATCTTCTGACAGCACCTCCAATAGAAGTGTACCAAACAGGAATACTACTCCATGTGAAATTTTTTCAAGAAGTACAAGTACAGATCCGTTTGTCCAGGATGACTTGGAACATGGGTTAGAGATTATGAAATTGCCAGTGAGCAGGAACACAAAAATTCCTCTAAAACGTTGCTCCTCCTTAGTCATTTTTCCCAGGAGTCCTTCAGATACGCCACCGACTTCTCCAACAAGTCCATGTACTCTTCTGAGCAAAGGATCCTATCAAACTTCACACCAGTTTATTATTTCTCCTAATGAAATTGCACATAATGAGGATGGCACTGGTGCTAAAGGATTTCTTTCAACAGCTGTCAATGGACTTCGGTTATCTAAAACAGTTTGTACCCCCGGAGAAGTAAGAGACATACGGCCGCTTCACAGGAAGGGCTTGTTACAAAAGAAAATTGTTATTTTGAATAATACTCCCAAACAGACTGCCTGTGAAAAGTCATCTGAAGGATATTCTTGTGTTTCAGTGCATTTCACCCAACAAAAAGCAACTACATTAGATTGTGGAACAACAAATGGCGATTATAAACCAGAAATGTCAGAAATTAAGCTTCATTCTGATTCCGAGTATATTAAGCTCATGCATAAGACATCTGCATGTTTGCCATCCTCCCAAAACATTGATTATCAAATAAATATCAATGGAGAATTGGAAAGACCAGATTCACAGATGAACAAAAATCATGGTATTTTACAAAGAAGTATTTCACTGGGAGGAGCTTATCCAAATATTTCCTGTCTATCCAGCCTTAAGCACAATTGTTCTAAAGGGGGACCATCTCAGTTACTCATAAAGTTTGCATCTGGAAATGAAGGTAAAGTTGATAATTTATCAAGAGACAGCAACAGAGATTGCACAAATGAACTGTCTAATTCTTGTAAGGTAAGTTTCCTTTGGTCTTGGTAAATGTTAATTTATATGAGAATAACTTAATGAAATATTTGGATAAAATTTATTACAACTAAGCAATTTTATATATTTTCCCAGTCCTTAGCTAGCATGTACTTTGTAGTCTTGAATTTTATATTTGTAAATCTCAAGAACCCTATGCGTAGTTTTTTACTCTGTTTGTTATTTTACCAATGTACAAAATGTGTATTTTTAAAAATCTTCCTAAGTGATTTAAGCTGTAAAACTTTTCTGTAACATAAAAACAAACTTTGAATAACAATCTATTTTATAGCATTTTGTCTTGGCATATTTTTTCTTTAAATGGTGTAGTATTCTATTGTGTAACTCAGTATTTTATTCCTATTTTCAGAATGATCGTTTTGTTTTCTCTCCTTCTTAATCATTATGAAATAGAGTAAAATTTAGAATGCTTATTTAAAATATTAAACAAAAACCCATATCAAAATGTGAAGATCTTGTTTTAAATGGTCATAGAGGAACTATATCTCTAAAATACATGTATTTCTAAGATCATTCATAAAAACTATTATGCTGCATGTTTAAAGCAGAAGAAAAATAAATGGCATTTGCGTTTGTATATACCCTTAACCACAGGAATTTTGTTTCCACCCTATTTTTTCTTTAGCCACAAGTTAATACTGCCTTCTAAAATGTAACTCACTCTTTCAACAATATTGAATTCTAAGTTTTAATCTTTTTGAATTTTGTTTAAATTGCTAGGCATTTCCCATAATTTTCTATTTACCTTTTTATTTGTTTTTTTGACAATTCAGCTTTATTTTATTAGTAATTTAACTCTTATGAATCTTTGCCAAGAGTTCTTTATGTAATTTGGCCTTTCCAAAGTATTTAAAATGGTTTGAACTGAAATAGATTTTTTAAATTTCTGTATTTGGAATGTTTTACCAGATTCCAGGAAATTTAAAAATTTTCTAACTAAAGTGATTCTACATGACAGTACATAATAGTTTGGGGGGTGGGGACCATATCTGTTTATCTGTGTTTTTGTAACAATATGTATATTAAACATTTTTTTAAAAAAACTTTTGGATAAATAGATTTAGGTGAATAATATAGTAACCGCTAGTTTATTTTCTCTCTTCTGAAATCTGGGAAATACAATAATTGTTACCAATGCCCAGATGTTAATGTAAGCCACTACTTTACTGAGGATAAAAAAAATCAGATTTCAAATTCTGATCTATATTTTATAATCCATTCAACTGCTTTCCTCTCCTAAAAGAAAAAAGAAGTGGCACTGAAAAGAAACATATTAATAGTTTGCTGATTAAATTAATGCTACTTATAAATTTATTTTACACTTAATGAAATAACCTGAAAGGAGTAATTCATGTCAAAATATTTACAGAAATATCTTGAAATAGTTTGTTTTGTAGTAATAATTATAGTTTGTTGTGGATGCTTTTGAAACAGTATTTTAAATGTGTTTTTTAATGAAATGTGGATCAAATGCCTTTTGCGTTGTTAAAAACATACATTTTTATTGGTTTTAGTTATACTTAGGTAAGCTACCTTAAATTTTTTTTTGTGACAATCAAATGTATAACTGTGCAGATTCTATCTTTTGGTAGATGATTGGATTATAAAATAGTTCAGAAGTGTGCAGTTTGCTGAAGCTTTAAATTGTCCCCTCTTTTAATATTTATTATATTTCTCTTTATAAAAGCATTATAAAGAATATAGTGACAGTTAAATTTACTGTTTACTAGATCTAAATAGATCTAATTGATAAATCAAGGGCTTATTTTATGAAGAAGATTCTAGTGTTGCTTTTTCTAAATATAGCAGTGGCAACAATAATGGATTTTAGAAATAATCCTGTGTTTATCAATAATTATATATTAATCTAATTATAGTGGTATATTGTAACTCATTTATAAATAAACAGCTCCCAAAATATTTCCCATGACTCCAGTTAGTCTGGGTTAGTATTCTGATATGCTGAGTCTGGATTCACATTTAACAAGTTGATATTAGAGTAGCATTTAGTAATGTCAGCTATCTGTACTGAGCAGCCGTGAAATTAAATCACTGCTTTGGTCAGAGACCCTGGTTTCTAAATCACTGAGAGTCTACAAATTCTTTTCTTATATGTTTAGCTCCCAGTCTCTAGCAGTATAAAATTGAGTTTCTAGCTTTCTATAATCAACAGCTCATTAATGACTAATTTTTTAAATCTAGGGAGAACTTTACCTGTATCTGAGACACTGGCTGTGTTCTGTGTTTACAGCTTAGAGTGAAGATGAGACTTTGTAGTCTGTCTGCATAATAATGTTTATTTCAGGCATAGCAAACAAGGTAACAGCAACTGGCATATGTTTATTATATATGCTTTTTGAAATACAGTATTACTTTTGTAAAGGCTATATAATGACTTTTGATCTGAAAATAAATATTTGATATTTTAACAGTATGTGTAATAGTTTGTCAGTTCAATCAAGAAGCAGGTTAAGGAGCTAAGGTACTTCATATACAGTTATAAAAATTATTGCCCTTCAGATTTCTAAATCTATAGTTAGTTTTCTCTACTGTTATTTTATTTTCCCCCATCTGTTTGGTTCTGAATCTCCTGTGTTATGTTATCAGTATGCTCAGAGATTTCAGTACCTTCTTTTTAATGTGCATTAGCGTTTTGCCCAAGTTTAAATGTCTTCCATTCTTTGCTTATATGCATATTTTTATTAGAAATATTTTTATGTTTTTTCTTTTTGTTATAAAAGTTTTTATTACCTGCAACTTAATTCTAAATAAGTAAATTGCTTATGCCTAGTACAGTAGAACCATAATAAACTTATGTCTTAATTATTTCAAAGCCTTTAACATTAATCTCAAGATTATACATTTCAATATTTTCTTATTTAATTCTTCCTAAAATAGGTGTTTTAAATGTATGCTTATTTTAATGTTCCATTATTTTCCAATCCCCATTTTACTAAGTTTAGCAGAATATTTAGAGAGATTTTGTTAAATTTATTTTAAGCAGCCCTTATAAAAACCAGCGTAATTTATAAATATTCTAAAATGTGATGGAACAATGTTAATGACAGTTTTAGAAAGTTGGTGAAAAAGGTATATTTGTACATGTATGTTTTTTAGAATAGAGGAATCATTCATTTCAGAGAGGTTCAGAATGCTGAATTGTTTGCCTGAAAATATTTTGTATTCTCTGTAGATGTGTCTTGTTTAATTAATTCATCCAGTACACATTTGAGTGCCAGGCATTGTCCCAAGCACTGAAAATAAAAGATGAATAAAATACAGTCTCTATTTAGGGGAGCTCCCATTCTAGTAATAGGGACATGCTGGTAAACATAAAAATTTTCAGTCTAATATGTGATGTACTAAATAGAGTTGTGTATGAGAAAGTAGAAAGATGTGACATTGTTTTTCTGGAGAGAGGACCTGGTTGGCAGAGGAAGGTTTCCTAGAGGAGGTGACTTTTGAACCGAATCTTGATAGGTGAACTGGAGTTCATCAGGCAGAGAAATCGAAGAGATTCTAGGGCAGGGATTCTCCATCTCGGCATTATTATATTGGGCTGGACATTTTTGTAGTGAGGGCTATCCTGTGCACTGTAGGATATTTAACAGCATGTTGGCCTCCATCCACTAAATGCTGGTAACACCCCTTTCTCCCAGTATGACAGTCAAAAAGTGTCTCCAGACATTGCCACATGTCCTCTAGGGGCAAAATTGTCCCCTGTTGAGAATCACTGCTGTAGGTAGCAGCAGCAGCAGCAGCATGTGCTAGGCTAGAGATGTGAAAGATTCTCACACTGTAAATAGTCCACTGGGACTCAAGCATAGGGTGACCTGGGGATGCAGGAGGAGGTGATCTGCCAGAAGTGGGCTGGAGTCCCATTAGGCCTGGCGCTTTATGCTGAAGACAAAGAAGCTGGTCTTCTGCTGATAGTCAGTAGTGGGGCAAGGGAAGTCTTCGTTTGAGAGTGTGAAGTGCTCTCTTTAAAGTTTTTAGAAGATAATTTTTCATGGTGTCATGGATTATAAATGAATTAAAGTTTTCCTAACTTGGATGACTAGGTTAACAGTGATGTCATGAACTAAGATGGAGAATTCAAGAGAGGGGCCAGATTGGGAGGGTGAAGACGAAATCACATAATAAGTTTATGTGCCTCAGAGGCTGCCCTGGTAGTGCTCCTTTCAAGTAGGGCAGTTGGAAATACAGGACCAAGGCTCAGGAGAGAAGTGAGAGTTGGAAATGTTGATTGTGAGTTAGGAGTATGGTCAAAGCCTCAGATAAGAATGAACACATACAAGTCAAAGCCTCAGATGAGGAAAACATACAGTGAGATGAGAAGGGAGGGTAAATTATAATTCTGGGGACCACCAACTTTGGTGAGGTGGAAGAAGTAGGGATAAAGAGGAGACTAAGGAAGAGCCACTATGGAAGCCAAGAGAGCATGGAGGCATGGGTGAAGGGCAAGGAAAGGAGGACAGCAGACATACGTATCCACTGGATGTGGCAGATAGGAGGTCCGTTAGCAAGAGTAGGCTCAGGAGTGTGCAGGGTTAAAAGCTAGGTTGAAGAAACAATGAAACAGATAAGGAAGCAGAAACAGCCAGCATAGGTTGCTTGCTTGGTGTTATAAAATAAGCATGAGATAGCATAGGCAAGGAATATTTAGTGATTGTTATGCAGAAGGCACATGTGAACTGGATATAAGATGTATAAGACAAACTCCCTGTCACAGGGAGAACACAGTCTCTTTTTCCTGGAGGAAAAAAAAAAGGTTATAGTCTTCTGTTCTTTCACCTTGGAACTATAGAATAAGTGAGTATTGTCAGTAAAAACTGAAATGGAGATTCAGCAAAATCAAATGAAGGAAACAGAAAATTACAAGTGAAAACCTGAAATCACTTATGAATATTCATAACTCATTTTGGACAGCATTAGTCTAACTTTCTCAGTCCCCTCTCTACCACCAAAAATAAGACAAAACAAAATCGAGCTTCCATGCAGAAAACAAGTCAAGGTTTTAAGGCCTGTTCCCAGAAACTGCTTGGAGAATAGGCAACTCTATGTATGTCACTGGCTTCTTCCAAGCTGTGGAGCCTACCATGTGCTAGCGGTTGTGAGGCCTCATCCTCTGTATCCACTCTCCCTTTACATCAGGAAGACAGGAAAGCAAGACAGACCAGGAGAAGCCAGGACAAGAGTCTGTGTAGGCAGAAGGGGCTTGGCAGAGTCTCTGGGTGAGGCCAGGCAATGTGCTGAGGTCAGGAAGGTGGTTAGCAGAAGGAGCAAGTGAGTGCTGAGAAAGAGAACCAATTGTCTTGTCAGCATATCCTGGAAATATCCGAAGTTTTGCTCACACATCTGGGTCAATATCCTTTGTTCCTTGTGTAAAATTGGAAGATCGTGATCAGAAGAAGACAGATACTTAGAGATATAAGAATTTCAAAACAAGGGATGAGCAGATTTGTCCCAGGTCAATGAGGTGTTTTGAGAAGGACTCTCAACATGGGAGCAATTTTTGAAAAGCAATTTTACCCACACTAAGATTGAAGCAAACTGTTGGAATAGAACAAGAGCAGCAGAACTGAGGGCTTAGAAGAGCAACCAGCTAGTGGGTATGTGTACCTTGTAGCTTGATTCATGGGCAAGTCATAATAAAGAACACTTTGAACAAGTAAGTAAATTTATGGCATTTCTAGTTAGGCTCTAGGATGTCTGCTGGGGTAAAAGAGAGTAGGCCTTCTCTTAACTTAGAGGTGTTATAAAACCACAACAATATGAAACACTTTTGATTACCTTAGTAGAAAAATACATTACCCAAGCAAGATGTTGATAGGATAGTACACAATGTCTTTAAATTCAGTTTTAACTAAGTTTAGTTGAGTATAGCTATACCTGAAGTTAAGTACAGATATATCTAAAATAATATTATCCAGGATTTCTTCCTTTTATTTTCCTCTCAATTTTTTTTTTTTATATTGAGGTCTCATTATGTTGCACAAGCTGGATTTGAACTCCTGGGCAAAAGCGATCAATCCTCTTGCCTCAGCTTCCTGTGTAGCTGGGACTACAGGTGCACTGCTGTGTCTGACTTGTAGGCTGCCCTCTAATGCTTTATTAAGGAATTAGGGAATGGCTATATTAAGATGTCAGCTGGACCAGTGATTTTCTAATTCTCACGTGCATGTAAATAACATGGCGATCTTATTAAAATGCAGATTCTGGTTCTGGTTCAGTAGGTCTCAGTGGGGGCCTGAGATTTCTGTGTTTCTGACAGATCATACCAATGCTGCTTATTCCCCAAACACACTTTGAGAAGTAAGTCTTAAGGCCATTCTTTGATGAGAACAGTAATACAGTTCAAAGTTGAAGAATCCATTCAGTCCCTGAAATGCCATTATTAAGGCTATTATTATGAGTAATTCAGTGAAAACATCAATAATACTTCAGATACCAAGTGCACGTGCAGCAGAAAAAAAGTTAAAGATGGAGATATGGCAATAAGTAGGCAGACAAGCAGGCAGGCAAATGCGAATTCACTAGACTTGATTAGAGAAGGATTCTGGAGAATGGATTAAGCAAATTTTTTTTCTGGGCTCAAATTTACTAGAATACGGTTCCCTAAATTAGGGACTTTTTGTCTTATTCACTGCTATATCCCTAGAATAGAGAAAATGACTAGCTCAAAATAGACACTCAATAAGTATTTATTAAATTAATGAATAAAGTTAGGGACCCTTTGGAATGGGGTAGAGATGACTGCAGAATCCTGATAGGTGAGGGTGACCACACGGCCTTGCACAAACAGATAACCAAACTAGGATATTTGAGGGATGACTGTGATGATGAGTGGGAGCTACTTGAAGCTTCATCCTTTGCATGGAAGAGTGGCACTCTTAAATGAATACCTTGTCCCTGGGGTGAATGCCAGTGGAATATTATGATCGTGACTCAAGGATTAGTTTCCACAGTGGAGTCTGATTCATAGCCTACATATTCCACTAACTGGTACCGTATAACTATGTGTCTGGATAGAGGCTTAGATTAAGTTTTCTAAAAAGAAGATTGAATGGACAGAGATCTTTAAGGGTATTCAGACAAAGGCCATTTTACTAGCTTTCAATTTATCATTGTTTTATAAAATGACTTTCCTCTAGAGTTGATGTAAGAGCTGGGATTCTCAGAGTAGTTCCTGGGGTTTTAAGTAACTGTTTCAGCTAGGAATGACCTTTACTTTTGTAACAAGGCTGAAAGACTGAACCTTCTTAAAGAGTCGCAGAGCTTACTGGAAACTCAAGTCATCTTCAAAGCAAATGAGGTTAGCAAGTATTTATCAGAAATAGAATATGTGCCTGCCGTAAGTCGCAAATATTCTTCCTGGATTTGAATAGATTATAACTGAAATGAGAAAACAGCATAATCCATAGAAAACAACTGTACAACAATATAGTATAATATATAATAATATTTATATACCTACTTCAGGCAGGTGAACACCTAAACATTGAGCTATTTGACTGCCTGTATTGGTTTTAATTAATTTTTACCTTTTATCAAGGTAACACATGCCTATTTTAAAAGTCAGATATTATTTCTTTGAACATTTTCTGTCTTTTTCTCTGTGTTCTGTATTCCTAGAATTCCTGTTACTCAAAGTTTGCACTTCCTGGATTGACCTTAAAGTTTTCTTTTCTCTCCTGTTTTCTATTTCTTTGCCTCCTTAATCTACTTCTTGAATGATTTCTTCCAAGTTTCTCCCTTTCTTTAATTTTAAATTTTTGTTTATTTTTTATTCATTTATTTTTTTGAGACAGTCTGTGTCGCCCAGGCTGGAGTGCGGTGCCATGATCTTGGCTCACTGCAACCTCTGGCTCCCAGGTTCAAGCGATTCTCCTGCCTTGGCCTCCCGAGCAGCTGGAATTACAGGTACACGCCACCACACCTGGCTAATTTTTGTACTTTTAGTAGAGATGGAGTTTCACCATGTTGGCCAGGCTGGTCTCGAACTCCTGACCTCAGGTGGTCCGCCCGCCTTGACCTCCCAAAGTGTTGGGATTACAGATGTGAGCCACCGCCCCCGGCCAATGTATTCTTGTTGAAACTCTTAGCCTTATATTTGTAAAAGTTTAAAACAGTAGTGTATTTAATATGCCACATTTTAGAAAACTGTCTGAGATAGTGATTATCTCCATATTAGAAATAAGTAGAAAGGCTCAGAATTTTTTTTTTTTTTTTTTTTTTTGAGACGGAGTTTCGCTCTTGTTACCCAGGCTGGAGTGCAATGGCGCGATCTCGGCTCACCGCAACCTCCGTCTCCTGGGTTCAGGCAATTCTCCTGCCTCAGCCTCCTGAGTAGCTGGGATTACAGGCACGTGCCACTATGCCCAGCTAATTTTTTGTATTTTAGTAGAGACGGGATTTCACCACATTGACCAGGATGGTCTCGATCTCTTGACCTCGTGATCCACCCGCCTCAGCCTCCCAAAGTGCTGGGATTACAGGCGTGAGCCACCGCGCCCAGCCCGGCTCAGAAATTTTTAAGTGACTTGCGGAAAATCACAAATCTAGTAAATGTCATACTTCAACCAAAACTCAACTCTATTATGTATTTTAAAGCACCTTTCTACTACCACTAGCCAAAAGGACTTTCATCAGGCAGGGGGAGATTCCTACAGGATAAAGCTGCTTGGAAAAGATTGGTAAAAATAGCATCAGAAAGAATAAAAAGAGTTGTCTAAAGGAAAAATTCCGTTTGGGCTGACTACAATCTGATGAATAACTTTTACACTCTGAAGAACGTATAGTCCGTAATCAACTGTTTTCTTATCGCCGTTGTGGAGTGAAAACAAAGTTTAGGAATTATTATTAAACATTACCAGAGCATCAGTTTCTCTTGCAAATATTTTTTTCTTTTCCTTTTTTTTTTTTTTTTTGTCTGAGATGGAGTCTCACTCTGTCACCCAGGTTGGAGTGCAATGGCATGATCTTGGTTCACTGCAACCTCCACCTCCTGGGTTCAAGAGATTCTCCTGCCTCAGCCTCCCAAGTAGCTGGGATTACAGGCGCATGCCACCATGCCTGGCTAAGTACTCTCAAATATTTCCTTCCTTTTCTTCCAACTTGTGATTTATAATTACTTTTTTTTTCTGATTACTTTTATTGATTAACACATACTTTGTGTTCTGCCTCCTATAACTTATGAATTTCATCTTATATTCTTTTTATTTAATAAATGTTATAAACTACCTACATTATTATAAACTAGTTTTTTCCCTAATATTTTAAAACTTTTTATTAGGGAAAATTTCAAACACAAAAGTAGAAAGAATGAACCCCCATGTATACTTCATCCAGTTCTAAAATACATGAACATTTTGTTGATTACATTATCCGTCTTTTCCTCGCTTCTTTTTTCTAGCATCTTTAAAAAAAAAAAAATACATGATGTTCTACCCATAAACACGTTGAAATGCATCTATGATGTTTAGGAACCTTTCATGTATATAAAACCACCATGTAATCATGACAAAGTTAATGTTAACAGAATTAACATTAATTCTAAACTGTTTTGGCTGGATAAATCTCTAAGTCAATATGTCATTCTAGTACTGACAAAGTTCAAGATGCATGCATCTCCTTTGACTTGTGTCTGTCTAATTTGTCTGTTTTCTTATATTTACCTCTCTTTGGGACGGAGCATGTCGGTTATTTACTATAGGATTTTCTGTTTCTTTAATCAGTTAACTTTTGATAACATATGCGTGTTACCAATATAATTGAGGCCTTCCTTTGGAACCTAAAACCAAGAGGTTAGAGTTCAGATTTGGAATTTATCATCTAACCACATCTTATCTCAGCCTTCATTGCCGCACTGTATTTAGGGTTCAAACATCTAGGATAGCTACCTTACTCATTCCTGGGCAGCGGTGAAAACATACTCTCTGTTAAAATAACTGTATTAATTCCTATTATAGCTTTTGCAAATCCTGATTTTTATATTTATATAATATGAAATGTGTAAAACATTGCAGCAGTGTTTTAAGTACTGGAAATTTTTTATTTTTGGCAAATACTTGATGCTCTATAAAGAGTAGCTCTCATTATCTACTTTATCATATTGTGAGAGTATCTGAAGGCACACTGTAAACTGTAAGTGCCATGATATGTAACACATGATAATAATTGTTTTATATATGTAGAAACAGAATCATATAGGTAATTATGAATCCAGATGAAAAGTTAAGTAATGGGAAATGCATGAAAAGAACACATTATTAAAAAGTCATGCAAAAATACACAAACCACAAATCTGGGGAAGCACTTCTTCATAAGAAACCAGAGCAAAGATCAAAGTTTGTTTTCAAAGGAATACAGGATTGCCAAAGCCTTATCAACAATTAAGCCACAATTCTTTTTACTTATACTCACACATTTTGATTATCTATATTCCTAGGGACAGTATCAACACTACATGTACTGAAGAAGGACAGAAATAAGAATTATACAGCAATTAACAGGAGTAAATAATGAGCAGCTAGAAAGTCCCGTGGGCCACAAGCCCCACATCAAATATCCAATAATTGGTAGTTCTAAAACTAACTCTTTTGTTTCTTTAATTCCTCACTGAAAATTTTGACTTACAGAGATGATCTCATCCCATTGATAGAGTGAATTTCTAAACATAAAATGGTAGACTTCTTTTTCTTCAGTTTTTAAAGAATTTCCAGAGCTCTCAAGAGTTAAGATACTACAAAGGATAAATACTTGAGGGGATGGGTACCCCATCTTCCATGATGTGCTTATTATGCATTTCATCTCTATATCAAAACATCTCATGTACCCCATAAATGCATATACCTATCATGTACCCACAAAAATTAAAAATTAAAAAAAGTTAAGATACCAGTTTTTAATAATAGCATTATTTTTATTTAAATGAGTTTATTATATGTGAAAACATTAAAATAAACATCTTATTTTGTAAAAACCACATTATAGCTTGGTTTTTATCTTACTGTTGATCTTTAGGAATCAGATTATCTTCTAGGTATCATCAACGTTTTTGCCTCATGTTTTTGACAAAATATTATTAATTCATTTGCAATGGGAACTATATCCTAGTGTGTCGCTTTATCTTCATATTAAAATGTTTAGTTGGCAGTTGTTTACAGGGTAAAAGCAAAGTAATTCAGCTATTCTAATTTCACATTTATATAGTTACTCTTTGAAACATACATAAAAACTCAATTTTATATGATTCATATAAGCAACTCAATTTTGTCAGTCTGTTAGGGCTTTTGTAAAGCTCTCTTATAGCTGTCTCTCCCTTTACTGGAAGTAATTATGTATTTGGCTCTTAGGATATTTTTTAACCTTCTAAAGTTAATTTGGGTATGACCCTGGCGTGTTATTTATAAATATTAGCAACAGGTGGTAAAACTGCTGAAATATACTGATACCTTAATTTTGGAGCAAGCTAGTCAAATCTGTTTATTTACTATATATAATCTGTTTTCCAAACTTCACCAGCCTGCAGGGACCAGTAGATACAAAATAACAGTTATAAGCAAAATTTCACTGACTTAGCTCTTCTCTTCTACTCAAGAGAGATCCCAAGCAGCAATAAAGTGCTGTTCAGTATTTCTGGGGTTCCCAGGGATGGCTCCCATGCACTCTTGAACAAATCCAGTCCTGTGGAGCAGTATTTGCAGGCATATGCAGCACACCTGTTGTCACTTTGGAGTCCTGCTGTGTCCCACTGGGCCCTGGTTCCTCCTCCTTTCCTTACGATGAGTTCTTGTCCAGAAGCATCCTAAAAAAGCTTTTCTGAGCCTTCTCTTAGATGAGTCAAACTAGTTTTTTTTAAAAAGTGGCGTCATGATTCTGAATGCAGCGTGGTGGGGCATCATTCAGCTTTGAGGACATGTCTGAATCTTAGAGATAGCAAGAACTCAAAAGAAGATCTTAAAGCCAGAAGGTACTTTCTTACTAAAAAATTTCTTACAGCCCCACAGTCCAGTATAGTAGCCAGTAGCCATGTGTGGCTATTGAGATTTAAATTAGCTTAAATTAAATCGGATTTAAAATTCAGAAGCTCATCTGCAGTAGGCACATTTCAAGTGCTCCATAGCCACATGTGATTACTGGCTCCTGCATTGGACAGTGGTAGTACTGAACATTTCCATCAGTGCAGAAAGTTCTGTTGGACAGGGTTCCCCTAGAACATTAGGTCTCGAGCTGCAAGACATTAATACCCCTGTACTTTCACAATGATCCAGTGTATTGAGGAAGGCGCCTAAAGCTGTAGAACTAGGTGGTTATGGCTGAAGGAGTGGAACCCCATTCCAATGGCCTTATTTTTCTCTACTGATACCCGCCCTAATGTTTAAGCAAGAAAATATTGTTTTTAAACGGATTCGTTGAGTTATTTTCTTAAGCAAAGTAACCCACATCCCCTTTTTTCCTGTTTTCATTGATATGTTGTAGTCTTCAGTAAAAATTACATGAGTTTTCAATCCTGGGAAAAATCTTAAAAGCTGTTTATAGATCAGCTAAACTTACATTTGATCAGATAACCAGGTAATCAGATTATAAGAATAATCAGTTTCTACTTCTGAAATATATTTTTAAAAACTAAGAAAAGGTTATTCATTTCAAAAAGTAAAAGTTTTTATAGAAAACATTTTATTCTGCCACTGCATAATGTAGTCTTGTATCAAGGTTTGTAAAAGAGATAGAGAGAGAATTATGAAGAAGAAGAAGAAGAAAATTACTTTGTTTGTTTTTTGGAAATATTCTCTGCCCATATGTACAATCTTTACACATACTTCTTGCAATGTGTTTATTGTACTGAGAATAAATCTTTGTTTTCACTGACCAGTGTCCATCATTTGTGCTTAATACTATTTGTTGAAAAGGGAAAAGACTGCTAAAAATCTAACAAACAGATTTTGCTTTTTAAAGGTCTTTTGCTGGCCAGGCACAGTGGCTCATGCCTGTAAGCCCAGCATTTAAGAGACTGAGGTTGGAGGATCATGTTAACATTCAAGACCATCCTGGACAACAGAGTGACACCCCTGTGGCTATAAAAAATAAATAAATAAATAATAATTTTAATTATCTAGGTGTAGTGGCGCTTGCCTATAGTCCCAGGTACTCAGGGGATGAAGTGGGAGAATCACTTGAACCCAGGAGTTCAAGTTCCAGTGAGCTACGATTGTGCCACTGTATTTAGCCTGGGCAACAGAGTAACACCTTGTCTCAAAAAGAAAAGTTCTTTGTTGTGAAATACAAAAGAGTAGAAGACGTTATCCCAACTTCTGATGGGGCAGTCTGTGACGGCACAGAAGACAAAGAACACATATAAGATGTTGTGAAATTATTGAAGAAGGATCAGAGAGTTGAAATGATTGTAAGCTTCAAGGTTGCTTGCCATGATTTAAGGAAGTTTGCAGGAGGATAACTTCAGTAAAGTCTATAGACTGAAAACCTTCATAAAGCCTGAGTTGTTAACAGTGTTTTTCAGGCCCACTAATGCTAATATTGTTTAATACATAGCAAAAAATTGAATATGAAGTTCAGTCGTTTATAACTTTTAGATTCAGTTACCTTTGAAAATGATTGTAATCGGAATCTGGAGCAATAAATATAACAACCAAATGATGAGCTAAATAGTGACTTCCATCTATGTGCAGTGTGTTGGTAGGCCTTACACTATATGGAAAAACTTAGGAATTATTTTTAACCTTCCTTTGAAACACTGTGTAAACATTCTTAGATTATACTTAAACTATTAAATGGGGTAGTTTTATCTGAGTTTTAAGTCCACTTGAGTTGTGGATTTCACCTCTCTTGGATGTGTTTATTATTTGTGCGGTAATGTCAACAGAAGATCAGGGTTATAATATCATGGCATTTGAATAATAGAAATTCACATAAAATATTGTAATCTATCAAACCTTACTATGTGCAGATTCCACAGCTGAGGATGGGAGTGTGGCTCGTGGCCACTAGAGGGCAGGAAAGGTCAGGAACCGGATGTGGAAAGCTGGGGAAAAGCGTAGGGGAAAGTGTGGATCACCCCTTCATAAGGAAGACAACTTCCCACAACTTGAAGCAAACACAATTCACTGCCTGGGGCAGGAAAGCCAATAAACGATGCAGGAACATAAGCCACAGTCAAAGCCGGGAGGACACATGGGCAGGGAATTAATAAACCAGTCTGGAGCCCAAACATTACCAGGCTGTCAAACTGCTGGCAGAAAGCTAAATTCAAGGCCAGGTTGAAGAAGACAGACTGCAGGGAGTTGAGCAGGTCATTTAACCCTCACAGTTATTGCTCCAAATTGAACATACCCTTTTGAAATGGACAAAGTGGGACTTCAAGAATCTAGTGCCTGAAAAGTCAAAGAAAATTGGATACCATCTTCTTTTGATATTGTAGTATTTCCTGTCACAACTCCTGATGTGGTTTTGTAATGCCAGAACTATCCCTGTTTCCTTCTTGGAAAATTACCTCCACATCCTAGAGCACTTCCTCGGGTCCAAATAGCCAGTGTTTACAGAGGAGTCATTAAGTGAGACAAAGATGATACAGCAAAGTTTTCCATTAAGCCATGCCATATCAATCATGTTTAACATGATAATTTTTATAAATCTTATATTCATAAATATAAAAAGGTTTCCTTAACATTTCTATATACATGAATAGAATTTTGTACTTTATAGTTTTTACATAGGTTTTAATTATATGTATGTTTGTCAGCCATGCAAGACTGGAGGCTCCGTGATATCAGAAATACCGTCCTGCACTTAACCTGGAGTCTGACGCTAGAAGCTGGACACTAATATTTGTTGATCTCAAGGAATTTACAGTCTGGTTGGAGTGCAAGAGTACTATAATACAGATGTTAAAAATCGATACAAGATGAAGTAGAATTACAGAGGAGGAAATTAGCAATTTAGTCTCATCAGGTAAATTTGAATTAAAATGACATTGAGGCCAGGCGCAGTCCCTCACCCTGTAATCCCAGCATTTTGAGAGGCTGAGGCAGGTGAATCACTTGAGGCCAGGAGTTTGAAACCAGCCTAACCAAAATGGCAAAACCCCTTCTCTACAAGAAATACAAAAATTAGCTAGACATGGTGGTGTACGCCTGTAATGCCAGCTACTTGGGGAGGCTGAGGCAGGGGAATCACTTGAACCCAGGAGGTGAAGGTTGCAGTGAGCCAAGATCATGCCTCTGCACTCCAGCCTGGGCAACAGAGTGAGAATCTGTCTCAAATAAATAAAAATAAAACCAAAAATAAAATGGTATTGAGCTGGATCTTACAAGTAGATAAAGATTTACACAGGCAGAGATGAAAAATAAACTTTCCAAAAAGAGGGTGCCAAGTGAGCTTGAGAGGGCAAAATATAGGATCATTGCAGCTACTGGGTGGCTCTTGTTAACAGAAGAATAGAAGGCTGCAAGGCAGATTGGAAAAAACAAACAAGAATCCCACACCAAGGAATTTAGTTTTTCCTCTGGACGAGTATTTTTGAAATATGGTCCTCACCAGTCTGTAAGATGCCTCATATAAAACCTATTCCATTGGCAGATAAGTTTGTATAATGCCACATGTTACATCTTGGAATACCATGATGCACACTAATAAATCTAAGTTCCTAGAGTTCTGTAGGAAATAAACTTTTGAGCTTGTTTTAACCAAATGTATCCCAATTTTATGGCCAGCGCTAGATGGCCTGCTAATTTATCTTCAGCTGTTAACAATCATTGCTTACTCCTCCTGGTTTCTCCAAACATTAAATAGAGATGTGTTTCTCAAGGTATATTGCTGGCCAGATGCATTAGTAAAACCTGAGAACTGCAAATTCTCACACATCATCCCAGATCAGCAGAATCAGAAATTCTGGGGGAATAGCCCAGCAATCTGCCTTTAAAAAGTCTATCAGGTGATTCTAACACACACTGAAATTCAGTCTGAATCTTGAAATTCTAGATTAGGTTGGACGCAGAGCCTCCAGCTTTCCTCGGCTACTACAGCTTCCTTTTATCCATTTTAAAGAGATGGTTTCCTGTTTATCTGTTTTAAAGTTCACCTTCTCACACTTACTTGTTTTTAAATTGAATATCCGAGATTGTACACAGCTCAGTTCCTTGGTTTCTTAGAATTGAAGGCACTATATCTTTTGTAATAGTAGCAGCCATCTGCTAATTTCATTTCTCATTTAAACTGCAGAGATAATTCTCCAGAGAATATTAGTTTCCATCTCTTCGAAAGTTATCTTTTCCTTTCCCTAGTAGCTTGGCAGACATTTCTAAAAAGAAAAAAATTAATATCATAATTTATTGGTGCTCAGAAGTGTGAATCTCTATTTTCAGTCAAAAGTGAATACTTTTCTTTCGGAAAGGGAGAGCTTTATCCATATTAGCAGTAACCTAGCTCTGGGTATTTCCTGACTAAATTATAACTTTATCCACTTAGTCCTCTTGTTATTTTCCTTTGTTCAGAAATACAAATTTGAAACAATGGGATGAGCCCCTCCCTTTTTTAGAGGTGGAAAGTAAGTTGAAATAAATGCAAAACCTTTTTCTCATCTTTAGAAGTCATCTAGTTTAGGAGCATACAGTATAAATTGCTTCTAAAAGTGTTGGAAATATATTAACTTTGGAAATAATTTAAAAATCCTATTTATATTTGATATGGACACAACCTCTGATTCCTGTTATGTCTTGTCTGCTTCAGATTCCTTCTTTCCTGTAGCATATTAAAAAATGGTTTGTGTTTTTAAATCCTCACAATAAATTACGAATGAAACTTTAAAGCGTGTAAAGATAAACTTGGCAGGGTAAATCATCTGTTTTCGCAAGTCTGTGATAATCAGAGAGAACTCCAAAGAAACTAAAATTCAAAGGACAATAACTCAAACCGAAACTGATTTAGAAAGTGGTTTCTCCTGACTTCCACCTCACCCCAATCTATGAGGCAAAAGTCCCTTTTAAAGATATGAGGGTTTCTAAGGGCTGTAGAATTTCAAGTAGTGTGAAGCTATTATCAAAAAATGAAGTACAGATATCTCTTGGTATTTGCAGGGGAATTGGTTTCAGAACCCCCACAGACACCCAAATGAGCAGATACTTGAGTTCCTTAAATAAAATGGTATAAAATTTGCATGTAACCTATACACATCCTCCCATACACTTTGTCGTCTCTAGATTACTTATAATACCTAATACAATGTAAATGCTGTGTAAATACTTGTATTGTTTTTTAATTTGTATTATTTTTTATTATTGTGTTATTTTTTTCTTTTCAAATATTTTTGATCCTGGATTGGTTGAATCCACAGATACAGAGAGCTGGCTATACAGTTTTTGTCTTAGAGTCAAATCTACCAGATAGGCTAGAGGCCGAGCAAATCACAAACCTAAGACATGTAATGCTTGCTTTATGCAAGGATATCCAGTTTCCAAAGCACTGTGATTTTATAGCACAGATTAAATTGTTTATCTAACTCCATTTCCTCCTTGACATACTAAAAAGATTGACTCAATAAATCTTGAACTTCTTAGGAAAATGTTTTAAATAAGCAGATTAGAGTATAAAGCACAGTTTATAAGGAAGCAGGAAAGAAGAAGCTATACAAATGCAATTTTATTTAGTAAGGTTGGTTTATCTTAGAAAACAGTTAAGTTAAATTTACAGTGATTTTTATGAGCCTTTTTTCTATCTATAGTATGTAATATGAATCCATACAGTATGGATTTTGAGAGGAAGGGTGTTCATTTTAAATAACAGTTTTTATTCAGCAAGCAGAAAAATATCAGCAGAATGGTTCCTTATTTTAAAAATACTATTCAGCAAGCAGAAAAATATGGTTCCTTATTTTTAAAATACTATACATGGTCCATTCATGTAAGTTCTGTTTATTTTTCTGAGAGATTCATGTGTGAATGTCATCTGTGTCAAAATACCCACTTTTTATCTGTTTGAATAAAAAATTTAATGTCTTATAAATGGAATGGAAATTTAAACTGCACTTTTAACAAAGAGGTTCTCAGATAATTTCACTTTTACTGTTTCAGCTTCACAGTTTTTAATTCTGTTCTGGTATTCTGTGATCTCTCAAGTATTTCTTGATCTCTTAGCTTAATTTAAATAATATGATTAATAATGGCTTGAACATTTTTATGGCTGTAAATTCAATTTCTTTTCTTACTGCCTGCCCCAATTCTATTTTTTAGAATTGTATGATCTATACAGAGGAACCATGACATTTGCGCATAGAGCATTATAACCCAGCTCTGTGAAGACAGTTGTTATTGGCAATGGTTAAGATATTAATATAAATGTAAGGCTCTTGATCTTAAATCTTTGATCTTGATCTTATCTTTGAAGAAAGGTAGTTTAAATTTATATACGCTTCTTGGCTCACTCAGAAAAGTATTTCCTTCTGTAGCATCCAATGAATCACTGAGATCTGTTTCTATTTCAGGTTGGTTTACTGTAGTCTTTATTATTACACAAAATAAAAATTATTTTATGTATATATGCAAAATGATATATACCAGTTTATCAGTTGATGCATTTTTTGTGATAGCAGAAGATTTGAAATCATTTAGATTGTCAGTCTCAATTCAGATTGACAATCTAATTGTCAGTAGGGAACTAGTTAAGTAAATTTTGGTATTCCATATAATGGCATACCATGTAACCACCAAAAAGGTAAAGCATCTATATATATGTTAATATGTGAACAAAGTATGAGAGATAATGTTGAAGTAGGGGAGTGCAAGATGCAGAACACTATGTCAGAGAAAACTCTAAAGCGATACTCAGGCACAAAAATAAACAGCTATCACCTTTTGCAAGGACAGAGGATAGAAATGGGTAGCTGGAGGGTAGGAACTCTTTTATTTTCTTTTTGATTTTGTACTTGGTATATGTGTTACTTATATTTTAAATTTACTTTTAAAAAATGATCTTGAAAGAAAAGTGCTGATAGCTAAGTCTGAAAATTGAAAAACCATAAACTATGCTATATCTCATGTTCAGGTATAAAATTTATTTTTAGTGATTAAAAAGCATGGTTGAAACAAAAAGTTTGATATTACAGCAGAAAACCTTGGCTATCTTGTTGGCCTCTGACTGTGAAGAAATTATTCTTTCTATAATCCTTTGCTTTATGCAGTAGATTTGCCCTGGGAAATTATTTATAATTCTTATTTATTTATTTATTTAGAGACAGTTTCACTCTTTTGCACAGGCTGGAGAGAAGTGGTACAATCCTGGCTCTCTGCAACCTCCACCCCCTGGGTTCAAGCAATTCTCTTACCTCAGCTTCCCAAGTAGCTGGGATTTTAGGTGCCCGCCACCACACCTGGCTAATTTTTGTATTTTTAGTAGAGACAGCGTTTGTCCACTTTGGCCAGGCTGATCTTAAACTCCTGACCTCAGGTGATCCACCCGCCTCAGCCTCCCAAAGTGCTAGGATTACAGACATGAGCCACTGCGCCCGGCCTATAAATCATATTTAATAGAAACTCTTTTTAAAGCAAAATATTCTTAAAAGTTGTGACACTTTAACTTGACTGTTTTTTAAATTCTGATTTTTTATTACATTGGATTCTCTTAAAGCATAACATTCAGCCACTATTTATTCTTATTAAGTAAAGTTAATAACATTTGTCCTCCTAAAATTAGAGCATCTTTAGTTCTAAACAAAGTTTTTACAAAAACAGCAATTTGGATATTTTTTCTTTTTATGTTCTAAAAATTGTTTTAAGAAACTGAAATTCATGTCATTATAATATTAGAAAAGGTATTATTTACTTACTAAACTGTGGTCCTGTTTAAAATTACCCGGTGTTCTAAATTCTTTTTCAGATTTTCGGGCATTCTTAAATTACTTATATTTTACCAAATGCAAATTTCTTTTATGAAGTAGGCTGCATGTAGTTCAAATATAGGAAATAACTCTTGCAAAGAAATGCTTGATATTCAGAATTTGGAACAATTGGTTGGCTAGGGAAATATTAATGAACATCACAGACTGACTTGCCTTCATAGGAATGAATTTAAAACTATTACTTTTCCTTTGTAAGTGGAAAAAGAACCTCTAATTGTCCTATATTTATAGCAACCATATGTCCCAGACTTTCCAGGGTAGTTCCCAGTTTCAGATTCTCCATCTCCTTCTGAGACTATGTATCTTGACTTTTAGTTTGGAAAATTTTTTCATTCTTCCAATATTGGAAATACAGTATTTGGGATCATTTCATTTTATGTAAAAGTGAAGAAGCTCATTTCAGATCATTGGCTTTAAATAAAAAAGACACTGTTGCCAGAAATATTTAAAATATTTAAAACTTGAGACAAGAACATTCTCATTATGTGGGATTTTTGTTCTTTTGCTCACAAAGACAATCAATGAACAAGGAATATGGAGCAGTAAAAACAGGTGATTTTTTTTAGGGAGATGGGAGGGGATGAGTTTTTTTGTGTCCCTCGGTGACCAGGCACTGCCTCTCCAATGGAGATGAAAGCTGTAGGGAGGATGTATAAGAGATTTTAGGAAGTTAAGCACAATAAGCACATGAAAAGATGCCCAACCTCGTTTGCTGTCAGGGAAATGCAAAAAAACCACAATGACTACTTTACACCCAGTAAGAAGGGTATTGTCATAAAGACAGGCCATTGTTGGTAAGGGTGAGGAGAAATTGAAATTGAAATCTTCTTACACTGATGATAGAAATGTAAAATGGTGAAACAACTTTGGGAAACAGTCTGGCAGATTTTTAGCAAATTCTATTCCTCAGTACCTATCCAAGAGAAATGAAAACATATGTTCATACAAAAGGTTTTACTCAAATGTTCATAGCAGCATTATTTATAATAACCAAACAGTTGAAACAACCCAAATGTCAATAACTGAAAAATGGATAAATAAAATGTGTTATATCCATAAAATGTAATATTCAGCAATAAAAAAAGAAATGCTACAGTGTGAATGAATCTTGAAAACATGCTAAGTAAAAGAAGTGAGTCATAAAGGGCCACGTATTCTATAATTCCACTTAGATGAAATATATAGAGTAGGCAAATCCATAAAGACAGAAAGTGGCTGGTGGTTGCCTAGGACTGAAAGAGGGGTGGGGAAATGGGGAGTGAGTGCTGATGTGTATGGATTTTCTTTGTGGGTGATGAAAATGTTCTAAAATTGATTATCTAATAGTTGTATAACTCTGTGAAAATACTAAAAAAAATTGAATTGTACACTTTAAGTAGGCGAATTGTATGGCATGTGAATTATATCTTAATAAATTTTTTAAAATTTTTAATTTTTGTGGGTACATATGAGGCATATGTATTTATGGGGTACATGAGATATTTTGATACAGGCATACAATGTGTAAAAATCACATCAGAGTAAATGGAGTATACATCTTTTCAAGCATTTATCCCTTCTGTTACAAACAGTAGAATTATGCTCTTTTAGTTATTTTTAAATGTACAATTAGTCTGGGTGTGGTGGCTCATTCCTGTAATCCCAGCACTTTGGAAGGCCAATGTGGGCAGATTGCCTGAGCTCAAGAGTTCAAGACCAGACTTGAAGTGGCCAGTGTGGGCAGATTGCCAGCTCAGGAGTTCAAGACCAGAGAAAACAATGAAACCCAATCTCTACTGAAAAATACAAGCAATTAGTTGGGTGTGGTGGCATATGCCTGTAATCCCAGCTACTCCTGGAGGCTGAGGCACAAGAATTGCTTGAACCCGGGAGGTGGAGGTTGCAGTTAGCTGAGATCACACCACTGCACTCCAGCCTGGGTGACAGAGCAAGACTTTGTCTCCAAAAAAAAAAATACAACTAAATTATTTTTCACTATAGATACCTTTTTGTGCTATCAAATACCATTTTTTTTGTGTGCCCATTAATCATCTCTACTTCCTCCACCCCACCACCCTTCCCAGCCTCTGGTAACCTCATTCTACTCTCTATCTCAGTGAGATCAATTGTTTTAAGTTTTAACTCCCACAAATAAGTGAGAACATGTGAAGTGTGTCTTTCTGTGCCTGGCTTACATCACTTAACATAATGACCTTCAATTCCATCCATGTTGTTGCAAATGACCAGATCTCATTCTTTTTATGGCTAAATAGTACTCCATTGTGTATCATTTTTTATCAATATATCTGTTGATGGACACTTTGGTTGCTTCCAAATGTTGGCTTTTGTAAACAGTGCTGAAATTTCTCTTCGGCACTGAAGTGCACATGTCTCTTCAATATCTGGTAATGAGATTGCTAGACTATATGGTAGTACTGTTTTCTCCTAATCTGTGAGCTGTCGCCTCACTTTGTTGATTGTTTATTGTGGGCTGTGCAGAAGCTTTTTAACTTGTTGTGATCCCATTTGTACATTTTGATCTGGTTGCCTGTGCCTGTGGCGTATTACTGAAGAAATCTTTGCCCACTCCAATGTCTCCAGAGTTTCTCCAAAGTTTTCTTTTATTACTTTCATAGTTTGAGGTGTTAGATCTAAGTCTTTAATCCATTTTGATTTGATTTTTGTGTAAGATGAGAAATAGGCATCTAGTTTGATTCTTTTGCATGTGGATATCCAGTTTTCCCAGCACCAGTTATTGAAGAGCCTGTCCTTTCCCCAGTGGATGTTCTTGGCACCTTTATCCAATATGAATTCACTGTAGATGAATGGATTTGTTTGTGGGTTCTCTATTCTGTTCCATTGGTCTGTGTGTCTGATTTTATGCCAGTACCATGCTGTTTTTGTTACAACAGCTTTATAATATAATCTGAAGTCAGGTAATGTGATTTCTCCAGTTTTGTTCTTTTTGCTTAGGATGCCTCTGGCTATTCTAGGTATTTTGTAGTTCCGTCTAAATTTCAGGATTGCGTTTTCTATTTCTATGAAGAATGTCATTTGTATTTTGATAGGGATTGCTTTGAATCTGTAGATTGCTTTGGGTAGTATGGACATTTTAACAATATTGATTCTTCTGATCCATGAACATGAAATATCTTTCCATTTCTTATGTCTTCTTCAATTTCTTTCATCAGTGTTTGATAGTTTTAATTGTAGAGATATTTCACTTCTTCGGTTAATTCCTAGGTTGTTTATTTGTAGTTATCATAAATGGAATTGCCTTCTTGATTGCTTTTACAAATTGTTTACTGTTGGTCTATAGAAATGCTATGATATTTGTGTGTTGATTATATATCATACAACTTTACTGAATTTATTTATCGGTTCTAATGGTCTTTTAGATTTTTCCAAATGTAAGATCATATCATCTGCAAACAAGGATAATATGACTTATTCCTTTTCAATTTGGATGCCTCTTGTTTCTTTCTCTTGCCTGATTGCTGTAGCTCGGATGTCCCTTACTACATTGAATAACAGTGGTGAAAGTGGACATTCCTATCATGTTCCAGATGTTACAGGAAAGGATTTTAGTTTTTTTTCCATTCAGTATGATATTCGCTATGGGGCTGTCATATATGGCTTTTGTTACGTTGAGCTGTATTCCCTCCATACCCATGTTTGTAGGGTTTTTATTGTGAAATGATGTTGAAATTTATCAAATACTTTTTCAGCATCAATTGAAATGATCATTCTGTTTATGATCAGTACTTCATTCTGTTGATACGATGTATCACATTGATTAATTTGCGTATCTTGAACCATCCTTGCATCCCTGTAATGAATCCACTTGATCATGATGAATGATCTTTTTAACAGGTTGTTGAATTTGGTTTGCTAGTATTTTGTTGAAGATTTTTGTATCAACACTTCTCAGAGATGTGGCCCTGTAGTTTTCTTTTTTGGATGTGTCTTTGTTTTGTTTTGGTCTCAGGGTAATACTGGCTTCATATGATGAGTTTGGAAGTATTCCCTTTTCCTCTGTTTTTCACAATTGTTTGAGTAGTATTGGTATTAGTTCTTTAAATGTTTCATAAAATTCATCAGTGAAGCCATTGGGTGCTGGACTTTTCCTTGCTGACATTTTATTACAGCTTCAATCTCATTGTTATTGGTCTGTCCTGTTCTGGATTTCTTCATTGTTCAATCTTAATAGGTTGTATATGTCTAGGAATTTATCTACTTCTAGATTTTCCAATTTATTTTATATACTTGCTCATAGTCTCTGATGATCCTTTGAATTTTGGTGGTATCAGTTGTAATGTCTCCATTTTCATCTCTGATTTTATTTATTTGGGTTTTCTCTCTTTTTTTCTTAGTCTAGCTAAAGATTTATTAATTTTGTTTATCTTTTTTTAAAAACTGACTTTTTATTTTGTTGCTCTTTTGTGTTGTTTTCTTCATTTCAATTTCATTTATTTCTGCTCTGATCTTTATTATATCTTTTTTTCTACTAATTTTGGGTTTGGTTTGCTCTTGCTTTTCTAGTTCTTTAAGATGTACTTGTTAAGCTGTTTATTTGAAGTTTTTTTTTTTCTTTTTTGGTGTAGGCACTTTTAGCTATAAACTTTCCCCTGAGTACTACTTTCGCTGTATTCCAGAGGTTTTGGTATGTTATGCTTTCATTATCATTTGTTTCAAGAAAATTTTTAATATATTTCTTAATTTCTTCATCAACCCACTGGTCATTCATTCAGGAGCATACTAGTTAATTTCCATGTTTTTGTATCATTTCCAAAATTCCTTTTGTTACTTATTCCTAGTTTTACTCCTTTGTGGTCAAAGAAGATAGTTGAAATTATTTCAATTTTTAAAAATGTTTTAAGGCTTATTTTGTGGCCTAATACATGGTCTATCCTTGAGAATGATCCATGCACTGAGAATAATGTGTAATCTGAAGCAGTTGAATGAATTGTTCTATAAATATCTGTTAGGTCCATTTGGTCTGTAGTGCTCATGAAGTCTGATGTTTCTTTGTTGATTTTCTGTCTGGATGATCTGTCCAGTGCTCAAAGTGGGATGTTGAATTCTCAAGCTATTACTATATTGGGGTCTATCTCTTTATCTTTAATAATATTTGCTTTTTATATCTAGGTGCTCCTCCAGTGTTGGGTACATATAGATTTATAATTGTTATATCCTGTTATTGACTTGACCCATTATTATATAATGACCTCCTTTGTCTTTTTTATAGTTTTTGTCTTGAAGTCTATTTTATCTGATAGAATTATAGCTACTCATGCCCTTTTTTGATTTCCATTTTAATGGAATATCTCTTTCCATCCCTTTATTTTTAGTCTTTATATCTTTACAGGTAAAATGTGTTTCTTGTAGGCAGCAGATTGTTGGGTCTTGGTTTGTTTTTTTAATCTATGCAGCCACTGTATGTCTTTTGATTAGAGAGTTTAGTCTGTTTATATTCAGTGTTATTATTGTTCACTAAGGACTTACTTTTGCAATTTTATTATTTGTTCTCTGGTTGTTTTGTAGTCGTCTCTTCCTTCTTTTCTTCCTGCCTGTCTTCCTTTTAGTGAAAGTGATTTTATCTGGTGGTATGTTTTAATTTCTTTCTTTTAATTTTTTATGTGTCCTTTGTATGTCTTTTTATTTGAGGTTACCAAGAGGCTTGCAAATATTTTATAAATTATTATTTTAAACTGATGACAACACTGATTGCATAAACAAAGTAACAAGCTAAGAGAAAACTAATAAAAACTCCATACTTTAACTTTGTCCCCTTGCTTTTTAATTTTTGTTATTTCTATTTATATCTTATTGCACTCTATCTTAAAAAGTTGTTGTAGTTAACTATTTTTGATTAGTTCATCTTTTAGTCTTTCTACTTAACATATGAGTAGTTTACACACCACAATTACAGTATTATAATATTCTATGTCTTTCTGTGTTCTTACTGTTACCAGTGAAATTTGTACCTTCAAGCGATTTCCTATTGCTCATTAATATCATTTTCTTTCAGACTGAAGAACTACCTTTAGCATTTCTTGTAGCACAGGTCTGGTGTTGATAAAATCCCTCAGCTTTCATTGGTCTATGAAAGTCTTTATTTCTCCTTCACGTTTGAAGGACATTTTCGCCAGATATACTATTGTAGGGTAAACTTTTTTTACTTCAGCACTTTTCAAATGTCATGCCACTATCTCCTAGGTAATAAGGTTTCCACTGAAAACTCCTCTGCCTGATGTATTGGAATTCCATTATGTGTTACTTGTTTCTTTTCTCTTGCTGCTTTAGGATCCATTTTTTACCCCTAACCTGTGGGAATTTGGTTAATAAATATCTTGAGGAGTCTTACTTGGGTCATATCTGCTTGGTGTTCTGTAACCTTCTTGTACTTGATATCTTTCTCTAGGTTTGGAAAGTTCTTTGTTATTATCCCTTTGAATAAACTTTCTACCTCAATCTCTGTCTCTACCTCTTCTTTAGGGACAATAACGCTTAGATTTGCCTGTTTGAGGCTATTTTCTAGATCTTATAGGTGTGCTTCATTGTTTTTTATTATTTTTCTTTTGTCTCCTCTGACTGTGAATTTTCAAATAGCCTGTCATAAAACTCACTATTTCTTCTGCTTGATCAATTCTGCTATTAACAGACTCTGATGCATTATTCAATATGTCAGTTGCTTTTTTCAGCTCCAGAATTTCTGCTCCATTCTCCCAATATCTTTTGTTAAATTTATCTTATAGGATTCTGAATTCTTTTTCTGTGTATCTTGAATTTCATTGGGTTTCCTCAAAACAGCTCTTTTGAATTCTCTGTCTGAAAGGTCACATCTCCCTCTCTGGGATGAGTCCCTGGTGCTTTATTTAGCACATTTGGTGAGGTCATATTTTCCTAGATGGTCTTGATGCTTATGGATGTTTGCCAATGTCTGGACACTGAAAAGTTAGGTATTTATTATAGTCTGTGCTTATTTTTACCCATCCTTCTTGGGAAGGCTTTCCAGGTATTCAAAGGGACTTGGGTGTTGTGATCTAAGTTTTGGTTGCAGCGGCCATATGTGTGTTAGGGGACACTCCAAGCCCAGTAATGCCATGGCTCTTGCACTCATAGAAGTACCACCTTGGGGCCAGGCATGTGCTCATGCCTGTAATCCCAGCACTTTGGAAGGCCAGGGTGGGTAGATCACTTGAGGTCAGGAGTTCAAGACCAGCCTGGCCAACATGGTGAAACCCAGTCTCTACTAAAAGTACAAACATTAACCGAACATGGTGGCAGGCATCTGTAATCCCAGCTACTCGGAGGCTACTAGGGAGTAACACAAGCATCCCTGTGGTCACCACCATTGGGACTGCACTGGGTCTGACCTGCAGCCAGCACAGCACTGGGTCTCACCCAAGGCCTGCTGTAACTATTCACTGGCTGCCACCTCTGTTTGCTCCAAGGCCCTAGGCCTCTATAATCAGGTGAAGGCAGCCAGGCTTGTGACCTTCCCTTCAGGGCAACAAGTTACCCTGGGCCCAGGGCGCATTCAGAGATGCCATCTGGAAGTCAGGGCCTGGAGTCAGAAAGCTTAGGAATCTACCTGGTACTCTATTCTGCTGCAGCCAAGTGGACACCCAAACCACAAGACAAAGTCCTTCCCACTCTTCCCTTCCCTTTCCTCAGGCAGTTTCCCCATGGCCACTCCTGCCACAGGGCTGAGGGGAGTACTGCAGGCCCCTACCAGTGTTCCTCAAAGCCCCAGGGCTCTCAGTCAGCTTGTGGTGAATGCTGCCAGGCCTGGAATTCAGCCTTCTGGGAAATGGTCTACCCTCTGTCCCAGGGAAGGTCCAGAAATGCCATCTAAGGACCAAGCCTTGGCATCAGGGATCCCAAGAGCCTGCTTGGTACTTTACCAGACTGTGGCCAAGCTGGTACCTAAACTGTTAATACCAAGTCCTCTTTACTCTTCCTCTACTCTTCTCAAGCAGAACGAGTCTCTCCTTATAGCCAACACAACTGAGAATGTGCTGGGTTTCACCTGAAACCCATATGTCTCAGAGTCTCACCTAAGGCCCACAATGTATGCATCTGGCTACTGCTGCTGATTATTAAGGGCCCAAGGCTCTTTCGTCAGCAAGTGTCCTAGCCTACCATGGCTGAGCTGGTATCCAGTTTGTAAGACAGACTTCTCTTTACTCAAGCAAAAGGAAGGAGTTTCTTTCAGAGCTGCATGCTGCACTGCCTGGGGTTGGAGTAGGGGTGGCACACGCACTCCCTCAGCCACTCCACCTGGTGGCTCACTAGATCACCTGCCCCCAAGTTCACTGGCTCCGAGCCCAGCACAGCACTAGAACTTACCTAGGAGTTGCAGGTCTTGGGGCATAAACTATCTTTCATATTTATTTAGAACCCCAGAGTGCTTTAGCTCACAGTGGTGAGGCTTGCCTGAACTGAAGTTCCAACCACTAGGATGGACATTTCTCCACTGGCTCTGGCTGGTCTGAATGCTACCTTTACGGACCCTGGCTGAGTTCTGCCTAGTGTTGCTTTCCACTATGACAATGCAGCACTGAGTTCCGATGCAAAGTTTCACGATCTCTGAGCTCTCCCAACCCCAAGTGCCAAGATTCTCCATGCCACGCAGCCACTGCCAGGGGTGGAGGGGGTGGGTGTCAGCAATTGAAGACTCTCTTTTCTGCCCTCTTCAGTGCCTCTTTCAGTGATGTGAAGTTAAAACTAGATACTGTGATTCCTCACCTGATTTTTGGTTTTTATGAAGGTACTTTTTTGTGTAGTTTTAAAATTTTGTGTTTCCACAGGGAGGATGATCAGTGGAGGCTTCTATTTGGTCATGTTGCTCCACTTCCTACCTAAAGCTGTTACTTTTAAGAACCAAAATTAGGGAGAGACTTTTGCACATTTGTTGGAACATTCGGTTTTAATCTGTAGCAGTATGATGTTGCCACCCAGGGGACTTTGGTATAGCCAGAAAATGTTTTTGGTTGTTATAACTGGAGGGTGGGTACTACTAACACACGGTGGGTAGAAGCCAGGAATGTTGCTAAATATCCTTCAATGCACAAGACAGCCTCAACAACAAAATTATCTGGCTCAAATTGTCAGATGTGCCCAAGGTGAGAAACCCTGTTCTGTGCCTGTATTACTCTAGTGACAGTTGATCATAGCTATGTTTTTTAAGCACTGCAGGGTCACAAATCATCAAACATACAGATGCTCAGTGTATTCTGTTTACTCAGGACAAGACTATTTAATAAGACTGAACCAAGAAAAATATTTTCTTTTTTAAATCTGGTTAAACCTAAACCTAAGTTAACTAGATAATTCAATTACCCAAATATTTTATTCCTCAGTCATCCTGGTTGAGTTTTTTGTTTTTTGTTTTTTTTTTTTGAGACCGAGTTTCGCTCTTGTTACCCAGGCTGGAATGCAGTGGCCAATCTCGGCGCTCACCTCAACCTCCGCCTCCTGGGTTCAAGCGATTCTCCTGCCTCAGCCTCCTGAGTAGCTGGGATTATAGGCATGTGCCACCACGCCCAGCTAATTTTGTATTTTTAGTAGAAATGGTGTTTCCTCATGTTGGTCCGGCTGGTCTCAAACTCCCAACCTCAGGTGATCTGCCCACCTTGGCCTCTCAAAGCTGGGATTACAAACATTAGCCACCACACTGGCCCCTGGTTGAGATTTTACTATTTTTTGTTATATTTTACTTATTCACTTATAACTTCTTACAGGTCAGACTTATGAAGTATAACATCTACCTGTGATAAAAACAGGAATAAAGAAACATACTAGCTGGGCGCTGTGGCTCACGTCTGTAATCCCAGCACTTTGGGAGGGCAAGGCGGGTGGATTACTGGAGGTCAGGAGTTCCAGACCACCCAGGTCAACATGGTGAAACCCTGTCTCTACTAAAAATACAAAATTAGCCAGGCGTGGTGGCATGCACCTGTAATCCCAGCTACTCAGGAGCCTGAGGCAGGAGAATCGCTTGAACCCAGTATGCGGAGTTTGCAGTGAGCTGAGATCACACCACTGCACTCCAGCCTGGACAAAGAGTGAAACTCCATCTCAAAAAAAGAAAAAGAAAAAAGAAAATAAAAGAGACATACTACATTATAGCCTTGAAAACATCATTAAAAGCTAACTTGCCCATTTCAAAAATTATCAACTCATGTCCTGAAATAGGAATATGATGTTAAACTAAGCTAATCTGTTAGGCCTTAGTCTCCAGCCATACTCCTTTTCTAGTATATACGTCTTTGAAATGTCCACGAACTGGTCTAGGGAAAGGGGAGCAGGGATTTCATGATATACTCCAGTATTTTAAATATATGTTAGCTAACATTTACTACTTACTATGTGCTGGATATTATGTAAAGCACTTTGTTTGTATTCTCTTATTTAATTCTCACAAAACCCTATTAGTAGATATGATTATCCCTGTTCTTCTAGGAAACATGTCTCTTGTAGCTGTCTTCCTACTCCAGTATGCACTGGTTGCTCTCTAGGTCTTATATAACTGTTATTCTGAGACTTCCTTTCCCTGTCTTTCTGAGATTCCTCTTTGCTTCTCTCCTATCTTGAATTCCCTGCATCTTCCATATCATGGCACACTCGCTCATTTGGTGAAGCATATCCTCCATTACCAGTATCTGAAATGAAAATACCAGTATCTGAAAGTGTCTTTATTCTACCATCATAATTGAAAAAGATAGTTTCTCTGAGTATAGAATTCGACTTAAGAAATATTTTTCTCTCATTATTTTGGAGGAATTACTCTTTTATCTTTTGTGTATTATCTACTTTGTTACTCTCCAAGCTTTTAGAATTTCTTTATCTCTGTGCTCTGAAATGTCACAATGATGTGCCTTGCAGCAAGTCTTTTCTTCTTTCATGCGCTTTGCTTAATATTCACGGGACCCTTTTATTCTTAATGTTCTCTTCCTTGAGTTCAAGCAGTTACTTACAATGCTTTTTTGATAAATTCCTCCCTTTCCTCTTTTCTTTCTGGAATGCCTATTATTTCAATGTTGACTTTTAAATTTTCTCCTGTCATTTCCTTATTTGTAGGCTCCTATAGTTTATTATTTTGTCTTGTAGTTCTACTTTCTGAGAATTTTTTTAACTCTGTATTCTAACTCTATCTTGAAGTTTTTATTTGAGTTATATTTTTCATTTCTAAGAGATATTTCTTGTCCTCTAATTGCTTCTTTTTTGCAGCCTCCTATTTTGTTTGACAGATGGTTCACCTTCTCTTATCTCTGAGAATATTATGTTTTTTTCTGAAGTATTTTTCTTGCAATTTGACTGATTCTTATTCATCAGACTCACTTCTTTGATTTAGGGCTATGTGTTTTATGTGTTTCATGTTATAAACTTTCCCCAAATATTTAGTAGTCCTTAACTGTCCATAATGTATAAGATTCCAGTATTTACTGGAAGGGTTTTGTTCATGGGCATCTACTGACTCGTGGACTTCACTTTGGGGTGAGCAGAGAGAATTAGTCATTTTATTGAAAGACTTCCAGGTTTTAATATCTGTAAATCTGTCTTATTGGGTTGCTTAGTTGTTCCAGAGAGGAATTTTCTTTCCTGAGAAATATACATTTGTCTGCCAGTATTCTAGAAGCCAAGTGAAACAAAGAAAAAAGTTGGGGAGATACTTACTGTTTGGTATTAGGACTTTCACTTATTATGTTAATTCTTGCTCTGCTGTCATCTACTCTTCCAGTTCTTCCATTTTTGTTTCTTTTACGGTTCATGTAAATTAAATAGGACAGCATGTACTCTTTTATATCTTCTTTTTATAATCAAACTTTACTGGCCAACATGGTGGCTCACGCCTATAATCCTAGCACTTTGGGAGGCCCAGGCAGGTGGATTACCTGAGGTCAGGAGGTCAAGACTAGCCTGGCCAACATGGTGAAACCTCCTCTCTACTAATATACAAAAACCTTAGCTGGGTGTGGTGGCACATGCCTGTAATCTCAGCTACTCAGGAGGCTGAGGCAGGGGAATCGTGTGAACCCAGGAGGTGGAGGTTGCAGTGAGCCAAGATTGCACTCCAGCCTGAGCAACAAGAGTGAAACTCCGTCTCCAAAAAAAAAAAAAAAAAACTTTTCTTTGAGATTTATCTATCTTATTTTGTGTGTAAGTTTATTTCATTTCATTGCTAATTATATTGCTTGCATATACCACAGTTTCATCTTTCAAAGGACATTTGAGTTATTTCCAGCGTATGCTGTTATGAATGAAATTCTGTGAACTTCCTTGAAGAAGTATTTTAGAGGACATTTGTTTTTATTCTCAAGAAAATACAAGGAGTAGAATTTCTTAGTCATATAATGGTATATGTTTAACTCTCTAAGAGAGTTCTTATTGCTCCACATCCTGACCGATATTTGTTATTGTCAGACTTTTTTTATTTTAGCTGTTCCAGGGGGTTTGAATTGGTACTGCATTGTGATTTTAATTTGCATTTCCCTGATTACTAATAGTGATAAATATCCTTTCATATAACATTTACCATTCATTTATCTTCTTGTTTGAAATATCTGTTCAAGTCTTATGCCCATTTTAATTGGATAGTTTTTCTGTTGATTATTGATTCATGTTGTTGACTTATAGTAATATTTTATGAATTGATCTCTTTATTATTATGAAATGTTTCTTTTTTTTTTTTCTTTAGTTATTTACTTTATTGGAAATAACACTGAACACTTAAGACTTCAAGTTTCTTAGAAATAAAGAGAAGTGGTTAGCTACATGGAACTTTTGTAAAGACCTTGAGAAGTTTTTGAAGGCTAATTACATTTCTATTCCCTTAGAAAAAGTATATTTTCTCAATGAAATGTTTCTTTTTATTTGTGACAGTACTCCTCATCATGAAATCTAATTTGTCTGATATTATGGCCACTTATACTTACTGTATACCTGATTATTTTTTTCATACCTTTATTTTCAATTTATCTGTGTATTTGCATTTAAAGGTCATTTCTTGAGCCTAAAAGTAATAAGCACCTTGAACCCAGGTCTTTGTATTTGAATATGATTCTCCAGTAAAATTTATCAGGGTTCTCTGGAGAAGTGGCTGATTGTTGGGCAGGGATAAGGAAAGCATATGCTGAATATGGAATGTTTTGTGGTACCAAAAAGTAAGGAAGTACACAAAAAAATTGAGGAGATGTCAGAAATGCAAAAAAACTAACCTGAAGTGACTCTCAATGACCAGATCTGGGACAATTTGAATAAAAAAATAAGTGACAGTAATGGATTATATTTTATAATATAACATAAATATCAGTAAGTTTGTGATGATAAAAATAAGTGGCAGAATGTATAAATGGGAGGAAGGGGGAAATTATTTCAGCAGAGCTATAATTAATTAATATGAAAGAATAATGGAAATGGTAGAAATAGAAAGTCAGCATTTGGCAAGCACCACAGTAATCATTGTTGCAGATAAGAATCATCAGTGGATGCTAAAGTTTGTGAGCAAAAATATGACGAGAAATGGGCTATTTACATAACCTCAAAGGATTTTCCCACAAGATACTGTTAATTACAAAGGGGAAAATATTGAGAAACCTGGAAGACAGCACCTTAACCAAATGATTGAAGTTAATATCATTAGTAATGCAATAAATCAGTGTCATGTGCCTCCTGATATGATGCACTGAGAAGGGCACAGGCATCACCGTTATGGTATTCTTGCAAAAAATACATAATCTAAATTCAACCATGAAGAAATATTACAAGAATGTTCTATAACTACTTAGTACTCCTCAAAAATGTCAAGATTATGAAGGACAAAGAAAGACTAAGGTACTTTCCAGATTAAGAGATACTAAAGAGACAGGACTACTAAATGCAGTATGTGAATCTGAATTGGACTCTGGACTAAAATTAATCAGACATCTGGTGAATTTTGAATTTAGAGTAGTTAATAGTACTTCTGAGTTTGATCATTAAAATATGGCTATTTAAGAAGTTAACTTTTAGGGGATCTGGATGAAAACTACATGAGGATTCTTCATACTATTTTACAATTTTTTTTTAATCTGAAATTATTTTAAAATGAGAAGTTGGCTGGGCACAGTGGCTCACACCTATAATCCTAGCACTTTCAGACACCAAGGCAGGAGGATTGCTTGGGCCTAGGAGTTTGAGACTATCCTGGGTAAGATGGCAAAACTCTGTCTCTTTAAAAAAGAAAAGGAAAAAAGTGAAAAAGATGAAAAATATTTAATAAAATATTTTTAAATAATAATGATAGGTGTCTTTTATAGGCAACATATAGTTAGGTTTTGCATTTTTATTCAGCCTGACAATCTCTGTCTTTAATTGGACTATTTAGTCTGTCATAATTTATATGGCTGGATTTAGTACTCAGAATGTGCAGTTTATTTCTGTTCATCTCATCTGTTTCTTTGTTTCTCTTTTCCTGCCTTATTTTGGGTTAGTCAGATATTTGCAGTATTCCATTTTAACTCTTCTCAGGGCTTCTTAGTTCTTCAGTCAATTAATGATTAACTGCTATTCATCATACCACTTTATATAAAATGTAAGTCTTGCAACAACATAGATGTGATTATTGCACCTATTTTTTGCACAATGTTGTCATTTGCATTACATCTGCATTTTTTAAACCCATAGTGTAGCGATTTAATTTTTTCTGTATATAACAATTTGTTCTTTAAGAAATTGAGAAGGTAGTTAAAAAAAAAACTTTACCCACATGTTTACCATTTTGCTCTTTATTACTCGTATCTTTAGATCTGAATTTCTATCTGGTGCCACTTATCCTCAGCCTGAAGAACTTCCTATAGCATATTATGTAGTGCCAACAATTCGTCTGCTGATGACAAATTATCTCAACTTTATCCAAGAGTATTTTTCTTTTTCTTTTCTTTTTGATGGATAATTTTTCCTAGATATAGAATTCTTGGTACTTTTTTTCTTTCAGCACTTATAGATACCATTCAGTTTTCTTCTGGCTTCCATTGTTTTTGATGAGAAGTCAACCATTATTTGTATTTTTATTCTTTTGTGTGTAATGTATTGTTTTTATTAGGCTGCTTTCAGGATTTTCTGTTTATCTTTTGTTTTCAGCATTTAATAATGATATACCTACCTGTGTTTTCTTTACATTTATCCTGCTTCAGTTCACTGACTTTATTCACTATCTCAGCTTGTGTTTTTGTAAATGTGTGAATATTTTGGCTGTTTTTTTCCCCAGATATTTTTCTGCCCTATTATCCATCCCCCTTTATGGAACACTAGTTTTAAATGTGTCAGACTGCTTGAAATTTTTCCTCAAGTTCTCTTTATTTTTCATATAAATAAATTCTGTTTCTGTATCTTCAAGTTCATGTTACTTTTCTCCAGTCATCTTCAATCGTCTTTTAAATCCATCCACTGAATTTTTTTCTTTCATTTATTTCATATATTTGGCCAGGTGTGGTGTCTGATACCTGATATGATGCACTGAGAAGGGCACAAGCATTTCTCAGTGCATCATATCAGGAGTTAGCCACCAGGTGGCTGTCTCCTCTGGGAGGCACTTTGGTAGGCCAAGGTGGGCAGAACACATGAGGTTAGGAGTTCAAGACCAGACTAGTCAACATGGTGAAACCCCATCTTTACTTAAAATACAAAAAAAAAAAAAAACAACAACAAAACAGCCAGGCATGGTGGTGCACTCCTGTAATCCCAGCTACTTAGGAGGCTGAGATGGGAGAATTACTTGAACCCAGAAGGTGGAAGTTGCAATGAGCTGTGATTGCACTACTACACTCTAGCCTGAGCAACAGGGCAAGACTCTGTCTCAAAAATAAAATGAAATAAAATAAAATATACATTTGATTCATTTTTAGTTTCTATTTCACTGCAGAGATTACCCATCTTTTCATTCATTATGGCCTTATTTTTCTTTTAAGTCCTTTGAATATCTTTATAATAGCTGCTTTATTTTCCCTGTCTTCTTATTCCACAATCTGGGTCATCTTGTGGTTGGTTTCTGTTAATTACTTTTTCTCTTGATACTGGGTCATTTTTTTATTTCTTTGCACATCTAGTGGTTTTTTTTTTATTATAGGCTGGACAATGAATATAGTAACTAATAGAGACAATGAATTTTATTATATTTCCCTGAGGAGTGTTTTTTTTTTTTTTTTGAGACGGAGTCTCACTCTGTTGCCCAGGCTGGAGGGCAGCGTCACGGTCTCAGCTCACTGCATCCTCCATCTCCTGGATTCAAGCGATTCTCCTGCCTCAACCTCCCAAGTAGCTGGGATTACAGGCACATGCCACCATGCCTGGCTAATTTTTGTATTTTTAGTAGAGATGGGATTTCACCATGTTGGCCAGGCTGATCTCAAACACCTTACCTCAGGTGATCTGCCTGCCTCGGCCTCCCAAAGTGCTGGGGTTACAGGTGTGAGCCACCGTGCCCAGTCAAGAGTATTGATTTTTGTTCCAGCTAGTTAACATAGTTGAACTCCAAACTCTGCTTCCCTTTTGGTGAACATCAGCAGAAATCAGTGCTCAGCCCTCTCAGTCTTCTAGCTGTTGCCTTTCACTTGTTTGGTTCAGGGTTAAACTAGGGATTTGGGTAAGAGTTTATAATATTTAGATTTGGAGGAACTCTGGTGGCTTCTTTTTTTCTGGGATTTTTCTCCTCTTTTTCTAGATATGTTGTCAGCCCCAAACTAGGCCTTCTGACTCCTCAAGCCCGTAATAGTATGGATTTCAGCTTAAGTTCTAGGCTGTCTGCATTATGTGAACTGTGGAATACTGCTAGAGGAAAAGCCATATAAATACTGAATCCTACCTAGTGTAGTTTCTTCTTTGAAGGATTGACTTCCCTCCAGTTTCTGCTTGTTTTGGGTCATTCTGTTGTACTTTGAAATAGCTGTTTTGGTATTTTGTCACATAATATAATCGTTATCCACAGAAGAATTAATCTAAGATATGGTACTCTGCTATTATCAGAAGTTGTACCACATTTTATTTTCCAGTAATGCTGCATAGGATTTAATTAAAAAAAAAAAAAATCTACGTTTTCTGTGAATGGTGGCACTGTCTCATCAAAATCTTCTAAAGAAATTGAGTGTATTACTAATTATATTTTTTCTTCTTTCTCTTATAGACAAGAGATGATTTCCTAGGTCAAGTGGATGTTCCACTTTATCCATTACCGGTTGGTATAGGTGTCCATGAGTTTCCTTTTGTGTTTATTTTTTTTAATAAATACTTACATATATACAATATAGTTAGTGTAAATAATTTACTTATCAGATGTATATTACTTTTGTATTTTAGGCATACTCTTTTCTAAAAACTCATTTCAATTTTCTGTTTCCATTTTCAAGATTTTCATACATGAACCTCAGTGAGAAATAAATAATTTCTGATATTTGTTGACCTCATGGAAAGCATTGTGTAAAAAAGATTAGTTTGAAAATATTCTGCTGAATAACTAGAGTGAGGAGTGCCTAAGCTCACAGAAGAAAATTAAGATAGTTTACAACAATAGAAACATAAAACACTAAGAATCAGAACTAAGCATATAGCAAGGAGAACAGATTCAGGAAACACTGCAAAATAGAACATTATTGAATCACATGCCTGACATGGAGGCCTAAGAAAATAAGCAAAAAGTAAAGATAGTACAAGTTGAACTGGGAAGATAAAGGTGGCATCTCGTGGAAAAGTGAGGAAGAAAGTCCGTTTTGTTTTGAAATGTTAAAAAAATATATTTTTGGACATACTGAGTTTTGATAGGAAAAAAAAGTTTAAAGTGGACTGCTGACAGAGAGATAAAAATCAATTATTTAGGGAAAAGGAACTAGAAGGATTGAGAGTTATCACTGTACAGGTTAACAGCAGAATCTCTGAGAATAAAGGGCTTTCCTTATAAAAGACATAAGAACTGAGGGCCATCCATTGACCCTCAGTCAACATGAGTGGATCAGAAAAGAAAGAGAAGGCAGACAAGGGGAAACAGGAAAAGAACCAAGTGAAATAACGTCATGAGAATTTAAGAAAAGAGTTTCAAGGCAGACTGGGTAATTAACAATGCAAAACAGCAGAGGATAATAAAAACTAACAGCTGCTGAACTTTAAAGAAAGAGAAAAAACACTTAGTTTTCAGTCTTTTGAGTTATATTTACTAGCTCTCTATAGTCTTCCCAGTGCATAAGCTTTTTTTTTTTTAAACAGGGTGCAAGACCATAAGCTTTTAGTGATATATTTAATCCATTTTTACTTTCCAGGCTATTTACTTTTTTGATCTCCTGCAATTATCTCCGTGCTCTAACCAAGCCTGCAGACATGTGCATATTCCACATTCTTTTGAGATGTCAATGTACTAGCCACTCTATATTGTTTTTTCTGCTTATTCTCTTCTGCCCTCCTTTGGCTCCACAACCCACCTGCTCAGCTAATTTTCGTTTAAGTTGTGATGCCAGCTGCACTTCCTCCTGGGCAGAAAAGTGAAAGTACTGTCAAGTTAGCATTGGATAAACTAAAGCTACTTTTTTTCTCTCACTTCTAACTTCAATTATGCCTTAGGTGATTCTTGAAAAGTACATGCTTTTGGTGTTATAGATATATTTTGAAAACCCACTATTTTATTCTAGACAGAAAATCCAAGAATGGAGAGACCATATACATTTAAGGATTTTGTTCTTCACCCAAGAAGGTCAGTAAATATAAAATAAAAGCATATTAAGTTTTTTGTCTCTTCATTACACCTTACAGTAGCCTCATTAGAAATTCAGGGTTTAAACTTCTATAAATAAGCTACTTCTAAATGTTATTATTTTTTAAAAGCTTCATTGTTGTTTCTGATTAAAAAGTACTATATGTACATTGCAAAACATTCTGAAAATACAGAAAGTGATCACACTTCTTTGGGAAAGATTTGTCCTCTTAATACTTATCAGACTAGAAGGCTAGAATGTGTCATTATTTTATATTTATTTTTTATCTTAAAATTTATGTCATATTGTCATAATACTATGCTTTAAAAAATCACAAACATGAATTCATCTAAAACCATTATCCAACTCGAAGTGCACAAAGCCAGTTTCAGAAAAACCTAACTATATTTTGCCTACTTTAAAAAGTATTTCAGAAGACTCAAATATTTAGAGAAAATAACATAAGACTGGAATTTAAAACCCAAATAGCATGCTTATAATTCCATTTTCCTAAATGAAATTACTTGATGTTTACCAAAAAAATTTAAATTTAAGCTGTAACTAAAACTCCTTTTGATCTTCTATACTACATTGTGAAGTAAAATCTAGTCAAAAGGTGTGTGGATTTACTGTCTAAAAGGTCAAACTAAAGCAGAGAAAGGACATCTGTGAAAGCGACAGCATTTGTCTTGTTTCTTAAACTATAAAATGCATTTCAAAATGTACTATTGGAACTTAGTAAAAATTTTCACTTAAAAAAAATTTTTTTAATTACTGTTTGTAATATAAATATTAAAACAAAATTACTTTCTATAAAGGAAGTCACATTTAATTTTTGTAGATGTCTGGAATATCAGTCTCTTTGCGTCCTTTAATTTTAGACAGATTGTGACATCTGTATACTGAGAATAACTAAGTTGTTTTTTCTTATTTGATTGTCCTAGTAGCCTGCTTTTCAGTTTGTCAAATGCTCTCTTGTGTCTTTGTCTTTAAAAAATACAATTTGCTGCTTCTGTCTGCACCGAATATTACTGCAAGTGCAGAAAGAACTTTATTCAGGTAGGAAATGTCCTACATTCCTAAATTTGTTTGAGCCCCATTAAGTCAAAACCTTGAGGCTTATTTTCTAATTGAGAAGACATGAAACATACAACTGTAGAGAAACTTTTCAGAAAAACATATTCTGAGCACATTCTCTGTATCCATCTTTTATAGCAACAAGTCAGAGTGTTCACATCTCCTTCAATATGGAGACACAAGCCACATTAGTGGCCTTGGAAGTAAGCATCGAGGATTTCACTGACTACTCAGGAAAGGATACACTAAATTTGCCAAATCCATGAGAACTATACAGAGAAGAGCTAAAAAGATTAGGGGAGGCTTTGGAGTAGGGATAGGTAATCTCTTGAAGACAGAATAAAAGGATTAGGACTCTTGTCTAGAAAGACATAGGGTAATTGCTACATATCTGATAACTGTAAAAATCATCCCCAAAAAATCTATATAGAAAGCTGAGACAAGCAAAGATTTCTTAAGTAAATCATCGGATGCTAGAATTGGTGAGGGCAATAGATAGAATTAAGCCTTAAATTAAAAACTTATGAAAGCACTGTAATTGTAGCACTTTGGGAGGCTGAAGTGGGTGGATTGCTTGAACCCAGGAATTCCTGACAAGACTGAGAAACAAGATAAAACCCTGTCTCTACAAAAAAATACAAAAATTAGCTGGGCGTAGTGGCGCATGCCTGTAGTCTCAGTTATTTGGGAGGCTGAGGTGGGAAGATCACCTGAGATTGGAAGGTCGAGGCTGCAGTGAACCATGATTGAGCCACTGCACTCCAGCCTGGGCAACAGAGAGAGGTGCTATCTCAAAAAAAAAATGGAGCAGCAGCTTGTGAAAGACAGGTTTTCAAAAGATTTAAAGTATTACTACAGCAGGCAGCAGCCTTTAGCTTAGACAAGTAATTATTCAAAGAGGTGATACAATATAAAAATAGATTAGGTAAATTGACATGTGGCAGATTCAAACAGCTGCCAAAGAGATGTAGCAGGTTTCAGACGACTATCAGGCCTTACCTTCTACTCTTCTGTCATCCAATACAGTATGGCCAAATTAATACCCCTAAAGCACATCTCAAAATGCTCAGTGGTTTACAAAATAAAGTCTGAAGTTCTCTGATTTTGTATGACCTCTGGACCATCCCTACCTCCTGTAGTCTCCTTTATAAATCCTTTAATCCAGCCAAACTCAACTACTGTCATTTCCTTAATTGCATGCCAAATTTCCCATCTGTTTCCTGGATCTTGCCCTCTTCTCCACTCATATGCCTTTTCCTCTGCTGTCACAGGTAAGAATCCTCCCCAATCTTCTAAACCCAACTCAAAGGCCAGCTTCTCTTTGACATTGTCTCTGTTCATTTACTTAAACTTCCTTAGCATGTTCTTTGTAGCCTAACAATTATTTATTTACATATGTTTTCCTTTTCTCCACCTTCTTTTCCTTTCCCTGGATATCTTCTGCCCTGGAGCTTGTCTTTGAGCCTCCCCTTGTAGACCCCCTGCTAGCTACTGGGGGTTCATTAAACTCTTATTAATTGAATACTTTTCTCCCTGGTGTTAAATTTTTATGAATATTTATTTTCTTTTCTACAGTCACAAATCAAGAGTTAAAGGTTATCTGAGACTAAAAATGACTTATCTACCTAAAACCAATGGCTCAGAAGACGATAATGCAGAACAGGCTGAGGAATTAGAGGTGAGATTTTATAAATATTTGGTTAAACTAAAAAAATTTAATTTCTTATTTTACCATACTCTAAAGAACAATACTTTATTGAATGAAGTTATGTGTGCAATAAAAATTATTTACTTGGACATTTATTTCACATAAGCATTCATTAATAGTTTCTTTCCTCTAAGGATATTTCTGTAGAATAAATGGCCATAATTATTGATGGCCTTCTTAAAGGTTAAGAAACAGAGAATAGAATATAAATCTAGTTTTTCAAAGCTTTCTAAAACGTCATGTTTTCCATTAAAGTGAGAATACAATTTAGTATTTTGAAGTTAAATATATGGACATTTTGAGGAGACTCCACTAATTAGGAACTGCTTTATGAAATTTTAGTTCCATTGATAATTTTATTATGGTGGGAGGGCTCATAGGAAAGGAGGGGAATTAGGGGGCAAGGAGAATTTAAGTGATCTAATAAAGAGCTTTATGTATGTGGGGCAAGTAGTATTTAACAATTTTCATGGATGACAGGAGGAGAGGAAAGTTCAAGTCAAGATTTGTGTAGAGCTACATGCATCTGGAGTAATCAAATAGGAGGTGGGACGTATGTATTTCGAATAGAATTGGATAAGGTTTGGAGACTGGAATTCTAGTTGCACATTCTATCTAACCAGGCCTGTGTGAGTCATTGAACTTTTCTGAACCTCAGAATCTTGTTTGCAGAGTGACAGGATGGCACCAGATGACCTTGAGGGTTTCTTCCTGCTGAAAAATTTATGATTTGAAAAGGGGGCAAAAAAATACCTGCTCTTAGAGGTTCCCTTTAAAAGCACATTATCGTCATAAAGAAGTATCATTTATTCAATGCTGTATTAGTCCATTTTCATACTGTTATGAAGAAATACCTGAGACTGGGTAATTTATAAGGAAAAAGAGGTTTAATGGACTCTTAGTTGCACATGGCTGGGAGGCCTCACAATCATGGTGGAAGGTGAAGGAGGAGCACAGGCACAGCATACATGGTGGCAGGCAAGAAAGTATATAGCGGGGAACTGCCCTTTATAAAACTATCAGATCTCGTGAGACTTATTCACTGTCTTGACAACAGCATGGGAAAAACTTGCCCCCATAATTCAATTACCTCCTACCCACTGAGTCCCCCGCAAAGCATGAGGTGATTATGGGAGCTACAGTTCAAGATGAGATTTGAGTGGGGACAGCCAAACTGTATCTACAGCAGTCACTGAACATACACAGCATATGGCACCAAATTACTCTGGAGGGTCTTTTTTGGTGCCTTGCTTAACACTTTTGCCTCTTTGACTGAGGGCCTGCTTAGGTCTCCATAAGAAAAGCTAAGGGCCTTCCCCAGGGGCTAGGCTCTACCTCACATACCTGTGTACCTTGAGAGAGAAAGCTCTAGAACAGGGAGTGAATTTGCAACAAAGCTTTCTGGGAAATCTTTAAATGCACTAATAAGATTTTGCTTTGCAGGTAAATCTTTAACAGAAGGAAAGACTTCCCCCCCCGCCCCCCAGAGGAAGCCAGAGTCTTCCTCTATGGCCCATGCTGGAATGCCGTGGTGCAATCTCAGCTCACTGCAACCTCCGCATCCTGGGTTCAAGTAATTATTGTGCCTCAACCTCCCAAGTAGCTGGGATTGCAGGCATGTGCCACCATGCCTGGCTAATTTTTATAGTTTTAGTAGAGATGGGGTTTGACTATGTTGGCCAGGCTGGTCTTGAACTCCTGGCCTCAAACTGTCCACCCACCTCGGCTTCCCAGAGTGCTGGGATTACAGGCATGAGCCAAGAAAAAACTTTTTTCTTCAAATCAGAGAGTATAGATAGCCCTTAGTTTGGTGATCAAAGAACTTGTTTTCCTCTCAGTTGTATCTTCACTTACTTGATTAACTTTTTTCTTATTTATTTTTCTCTAATTTTCATATAATAATCCTTTTTAAAGTTTTCAAGTATTTATTCAATGGAAGTTTCTCTACCTGGTTTTTTGGTGTATCAGAGTATCTTGCATAATGGAATTCTGTTTGAAATGAAGGATATCTGCTGTAAAGAAAAAAAATTATTTGTTTAGTAACTTAAAAAATTTTAACAGCATTTCATTATTTAGTAACCTGCTCCAAGTTTTGCCCACATGCACGCATCATAGGACCTTATTCACAGTTCGGTTTCTGTGGCAAGAACTACTTCACTTCATTTTGCGGTCGCATGTCTCAATGTTTGAATTCCCTCAGAGTGCACCTTATAATTTCAGGAGATGTAAGCGTGTAGGAGTTTATTTATGAAAGGCCCTAGGAATTCAAACGCATGACTCTGTGCTTATTTACACATGAATCTGTGTAGCTAATGACTAGAGGAGTCTTGCCTAGTCCTTTGACAGCTAGTTTGTGACTGTATATATAAAATTCTACTATTTAAGGAAAACAATTTTAATATTGAAATGAAGCTGACTCTTAGGTAGTCTGTATTCTGTAGAAAGTATTGCTATAGTAGATAATTATGTAATATTTGATTTTTGTACCCCTTACAACTTTAGGGTTAGTTGTATGTGTTTTACAAAATTAACACGTAAACTTGGTTATACCTCTGAATGCTTTCTTTCTGACCCTCTTTGACTTGATTAAATTGTGGGCAATTACATATTGGCTTTGAGGTTAGAAATTAAATAAGGTTCATTGATACTTAGAAAGTTATTTTATAGAGAATAGCAGCTGATACACATTTAATAGGAAGGCATCCTGTCCAAAAAATTGACTGTGTAGAGGCATCCTATCCAGTCATTCTAAACAGTATTTGATTGCACAACTGTACTTCCACAAACTTGAGACCGTTTTTTAAAAGCCCTTAATAAATTAATTTTTATTCTTTCTCTTCTTGAATTTACTCAGATAATATAAATACAATCAGCAGACATTTAAGACATAAATCTCTAAGAAGCTTTAAAAGAAATATTCTTTTGGTACCATTTTTCTAGCACTATTTTTATAATCCTTTACAGCAGTAGTGAGAACTCTTTTCTTAATAAATTATATTAATCTTAAAGGAAAGTAATCATTGATTATATGCAACCAAAAAATGTTAAGCTTATGTTTTCTCAAAAGAGTGAAATATAAAAATTTAACTTACATGTTTTTGGGATTGAAACCAGAAAAATACAATCTGATTCAATATATGTAAGACTAATTTTTAGGTATGCTAGATGCTATGTTATCAAAGGAAAAGAAAGAAAGAAGGAAGATAAACATGGATGGGCAGACAAAGTAAGAGCATATAGGGAAAGAAGAGAATGGAATTTGGGCCATAAAAAGAAAAAAACAGAGATACAAATTCTTATAAAAGAGGTAAAAAGAAAAAAAGCAAGGTTGGGCACAGTGGCTCATGCTGGTAATCCCAGCACTTTGGGAGACCAAGGCAGGAGGATTGCTTGAGCCCAGGAGTTTGAGACTAGCCTGGGCAACATAGCGAGGCCCCATCTCTACAAAAAATAAAAAATTAGGTTGGCATGGTAGTACGCACCTATTACTCGGGAGGCTAAGGTGGGAAGATTGTTTGAGCTCAGGATGTCAAGGCTGCAGTGACCTGTGACAGCACCACTGCACTCCAACCTGGGTGACAGAATGGGACCCTATGAGGAGAGAGAAGAAAGAAAGAAAAATTCCCATCCAGACCTTTTTTCCCAAAATAATTTATTCTGTCATCTTCCTCCCCCAACACTCCTCACCTTCTATACAGAGCTAGCCAAAATAAATCAGCCTTGCTGCAGAAACCCCTATCCATTTCTCCCTGCTACCAAAAAACATTCCTTTCCTTCCCAGCTCTTTTCCCTGAGCCCTCATTTTCAGGTCTAGCCTTCCAACATAGAAGAATTATCTTCCATCTTCTAAGCAATCCACTGCCTGTCACATAGCAGTCATGTATTGCCGTTCTCCAGGCCTAGAACAGAAACTCTGTGTATATAAGGAGATTATTCTGTGTCTATTATCAAAGTACCAAAAACGTTTGCCACTTTGTCATTTACTTACGTTATATGTTATTTGTGGGTTTTTGTTTTATTTTGTTTTTTGTTGTTATTTAGTAGTTTGGGCCATATACAAATTTGGGTGTTTTGTTGTCAAGTTTATGGATCTTCTCTTTCATGCCTTCAGAGTTTGGTGTCATGCTGAACAGTGTCCCACTCTTAAAATGTATTTCTAAAATTTCCAAAAATTTGTTAGAAATACTTTTTAGTTTTACTTTTAAACATTTAGATATTATTCAGTCTGTAACTTATCCGGATATAAGGCATGAGGTAGGGATTCAAGTGAAGTTTTTCCCCAAATGGGTGCCCGTTTTGTAAGTAATTTGCCTATTTTGCCACAGATTTGAAATGTCTTTATCATCTTCTTAATTCCTATAAATGTTGTTTGTTGTTGTTGTTTTTGAGAGAGAGTACTGCTGTGTCACCCAGGCTGAAGTGCAGTGGTGCGATCTCAGCTCACTGCAGCCTCCACCTCCCGGGCTCAATCAATTCTCCTGCCTCAGCCTCCCGAGTAGCTGGGATTACAGGCACCTGCCACCACATCCAGCTAATTTTTGTATTTTTGGTAGAAATGGGTTTTCATCATGTTGGCCAGGTTGGTCTGGAACTTCTGACCTCAAGTGACTCACCTGCCTTGGTCTCCCAAAGTGCTGGGATTTCAGGCGTGAGCCACTGTGCCCGGCTGAAATTCCAATAAAGTTGAATCTCTTTCTGGGCAAATCTGTTGAGCTGCCTGTTGATGCATGCAGTGCCACACAGCTTTAATTATTGTCGTTTATAATATGCTTTATCTGGTAGGGTTGATGTTCACTTCTTGCTCTTCTTTTTTAGAATTGTGCTGCTTATTGCTGCTTGTTTATATTTCTATTTGAACTTGAGAATTGCCTTATTTTTTTTGGCCAGGGGGGTGGTGAGGGAGACAGAGTTTCACTCTTGTTGCCCAGGCTGGAGTGCAATGGTACAATCTCGGCTCACCGCACCCTCCACCTCCCAGGTTCAAGCAGTTCTCTTCCCTCAGTCTCCTGAGTAGCTGAGATTATAGGCATGCACCACCACACCAGGCTAATTTTGTATTTTTAGTAGAGACGGGGTTTCACCATGTTGGCCAGGCTGGTCTTGAACTCCTGACCTCAGGTCATCCACCCACCTCAGCCTTCCAAAATGCTGGGATTACAGATGTGAGCCACTGTGCCTGGCTATTTTTTTTTAAATCCTAATGTAGTTGTGTTGGAATCTTGGCAAATTTATAGATTACCTTAGGAAGAATTTACACCTTTGTGAGATTGAATCTTCCCAGCCAAGATCAGACCATGTCTTTCCATTATTAAGGTCTTCCTTTGTGTACCTTTGGGAGCATTTTAAAGTTTTCTTCACCAGTTTATTTCAGTTTCGAATGCTGTCCTAACCAGTCAGTATTTAATAAAATCTTTTACCTACTGCCTTTTCTTTTATGAGGTTTCCCATATGAAAGCATTAATTCTTGCTACTCTTTTCTACCACTTCCTTACTTTAGGCTTAACTAGGGCTTTGTGTTAATTTTGCCTCTTGTTAGTCTCTGAGAAACCAAACTTCCAGTGCATTTAAAAAAAAATCTTTATTTGGCTGTTTTATGGCTTGACTAAAATGGCTTGCCTCGGTCCAGAGGAGAGAGAGAGAAAATCAGACAAGGGAATCACAATGACTTTTCCATCACTAGAGAGTTCACTGTAGCAATTATTTCAAAATCATTTGCCCTTCCCTATCTTGCCCGTCTATGTATTTGACCTTTATCTAATAATTTTTTCCATGTCTCAGATAGTTATTGATTTCTACCATAAGCAAGGTGCTTTCTCTGCGGGAAAGACAATGACCAATAACACATAATCCTTGCCCGTCATTCAGCTTACAATTTAGAGAATAGCCTGAGATTGCACCAGTAACTTAAACTATGCTTCTCAATTTCTCAGTGCTTTTTATTTCCAACTTTCCACTGTTGTTTATTTAAAAGATTTTTTTGTCCTTTATTAAATTTTTTAAATTTCATTTTTGAACTGACAAACAGTAATTGTATATATTTATAGAGGACAATGTGATATTTTGATGTGTGTTTATGATGCAGAATGACTAAATCAGGCAAATTAAATCTATCACCTCACTTTTATTTTTTGTTAGGAAAATTTTAAATAGATTTGTTTTAAAGTTTTGGTTTATTGTTGTTCTATCTTGAGACAGGGTCTGGTTCTGTCACCCAGGCAGAACCTGGTGGAAACTTTATAGGCATTTGCCTTTAAAGGTTTTTTTGGAAAAATTTTTGGACAATTTCAAACAAAACTTAAATGGTTGGGCTGGAGGCAGGTGGATCACGAGGTCAAGAGATCGAGACCATCCTGGTCAACATGGTGAAACCCCGTCTCTACTAAAAATACAAAACATTAGCTGGGCATAGTGGCGTGTGCCTGTAATCCCAGCTACTCAGGAGGCTGAGGTAGGAGAATTGCCTGAACCCAGGAGGCGGAGGTTGCGGTGAGCCGAGATTGCGCCATTGCACTCCAGCCTGGGTAACAAGAGCAAAACTCCATCACAAAAAAAAAAAAAAAAAAATTAAATGGTTATCATTTTTGCAAGAAAGTCTTTATTATCATAAAATATTTATATTATGGTCTTAAAAGTTGAGGATTGTTAATTCTGTCTATGCATAATTTCTAGAACTTAATATAAAAAATCTTTTTAAATTTCCTTTAGCATATAATTTATAAGGTTAAAAAAATCAAGCATAAACTTAATGGCTACTATTGTGTTTTTCAGCCTGGCTGGGTTGTTTTGGACCAACCAGATGCTGCTTGCCATTTGCAGCAACAACAAGAACCTTCTCCTCTACCTCCAGGGTGGGAAGAAAGGCAGGATATCCTTGGAAGGACCTACTATGTAAACCATGAATCTAGAAGAACACAGTGGAAAAGACCAACCCCTCAGTATGTGCTGATGGCTTTTACAATTTTAATCTGGGAATACTTTAACTACTAATTTTCACTCTGAAGTCATGTCTCAGATGGATTCATAACAGTATAGTGATACATAAACTATAAGGATCCTAGGATTTTTATGGCCCAGGACTTAAAAAGTCCTAACTCTGCTGTTTCTTTTTTTTTTAATGACTTAATAATACTTGATTCATAGATATTACCCTTTTAATTGCCTCTTAATTTTAATATATATTTAATTGTTATGTAGCCACAAATGGTACATTTGTCTTTTTAGGCTGAATTAGAAGTCTTGAAGAATTTTTGTAGTTTGTTATTAAAGTATAATAAAATGTTAATTTCTACAGTACTCTATTTTTAAAATATAAATTATTTATAAAATATAAAGGACTCAATAATAAAGGTCTTTTATTAAATGCCTATTTTACTGCCTGCTCAATGTCCACATAACTTCCAGCATGCACAGATCACATATTCTAACTTATGTCTTCTCAGTGATATTTTTCTTTTATTATCATAAAACTGTATATACGCTTATAAAATCTCCCGTTATTCATTTTTTTTCTCAAATCCCCTTCCATTTCTTCTTCCATAGAGTCTTATGAAGGCTTCCTTTAATCTTATGTTTGAAACATACTTGTAATTTTTTAATGTGTTCATTAGCCTCCTAATTTTTGGCTTTGATATTTTGTATCTGATATATGCCAAGCACTTTCATAGACATTTTCTGTTCTCAAATCCTTTAAAAACAAATCAGCAGTTCAAGTACTTAATGGCACAGAAGCATCAATCTTCACAGAGTGACATACAGACTACAAAGCTGAAGACACTATGAAATTCTGCAGAGTTGCCCTGTTGCATACCTCAGCATTATGGCAAGCCTTACTTGAGCAGAATCACATTTCTTTCATTGTGGCTGATGTCATTTTCAGGTAGCCAAAATCAAATATTTAGGGGGAAAAAAAACTGAAGCATTCCCTTAGAACCAGGTGTCAAAATTACGCTTTCTTCAGCTGCAGTACAGTAAGAACTGGTCTTCTAACTAGCGTGGGCTCATGTGGCATTAAATAAATTAACAATAATTTTATTATTAAATATTTGAACAAAATTCTTGATCTGATAGTCTGGTTATAGTAAATGCAAATAACTAGAATAATATAAATTATTCTATTTATATTCAAGGGTGTTCAATCTGATTTTTTTTATTTAAGTTTTTGTGGGTCCCTAGTAGGTATATATATTTATGGGGTACCTGAGATGTTTTGATACAGGCATGCAAGGCATAACAATCACATCATGTAAAATGGGGTATCCATCCCCTCAAGTATTTATCCTTTTTCTTACAAACAATCCAATTATAGTCTTCTGGTTGTTTTTAAATGTAAAATTAAATTATTATTGACTGTAGTCATCTGTTACACTATCAAATGCTAGGTCTTATTCATTCTTTCTATTTTTGTATTCCTCATTAACCATCCAGTCTGATTTATTGTACCTCTCCTAACCTAGACAAATCTTTACTGTTAACTTTTTTAGGCTTGTGACTGTATATTACCAAAAACAGATACCATTCCTAATAGATATGTGATTCATAAATCATTAAGCTTTTTTTTTTTTTTTTTGAGACGGAGTTTCGCTCTTGATACCCAGGCTGGAGCGCAATGGCGCGATCTCGGCTCACCGCAATCTCCGCCTCCTGGGTTCAGGCAATTCTCCTGCCTCAGCCTCCTGAGTAGCTGGGATTACAGGCACGCGCCACCGAGCCCAGCTAATTTTTTGTATTAGTAGAGACGGGGTTTCACCATGTTGACCAGGATGGTCTCGATCTCTTGACCTCGTGATCCACCCGCCTCGGCCTCCCAAAGTGCTGGGATTACAGGCTTGAGCCACCGTGCCCGGCCAAGCTTTTAATTATAAAGTCCTTACACCTTCTTTCATTCTGCCCATCACATTGGTGCAGGGAGTACTCTACTCCTGGCTTAAGACCACTTCCAGAAAAGGTACTATCTGATTCACAAAATGTATGTGTAACTCTATTTCTCTTGTAATAACATGGCAAAATAACATAAGGAAATAATCTGTGAAGCTCTCTCATTTTGGCCTTTGGTCAAAAACAATAAATTTTTTTATTGATATCATGTAGATTTTTTTTCAATGATCACAGAATCTTTGACAATCATTTTAACTACTTAAGACATAGATGATGGCTTTTTATACTTCCAATATAGGGACAACCTAACAGATGCTGAGAATGGCAACATTCAACTGCAAGCACAGCGTGCATTTACCACCAGGCGGCAAATATCCGAGGAAACGGAAAGTGTTGACAACCGAGAGTCTTCCGAGGTATAAGTGGTTTCCTAGTTCTCCTTGGTAGACACATGCTGTAGCAATAGATTAAAGTATGTGTGGCTCAAGCTTGTTCTGTTCATTTTAGAACTGGGAAATTATAAGAGAAGATGAAGCCACCATGTATAGCAGCCAGGCCTTCCCATCACCTCCACCATCAAGTAACTTGGATGTTCCAGCTCACCTTGCAGAAGAATTAAATGCCAGACTCACCATCTTTGGAAATTCAGCCACAAGCCAGCCAGCATCCAGCTCAGTAAGATGCTCTTAGATTTGTTTATGGTTTCAGTGTTTTATATTATGCATTTTATACCATTCAACAACTAACTTTTATGTAAAATTTTGTCTTAAATGCAATAATATGTCAGGGACCTTAGGACTTTACAGCATGGTCATTTTTCAAATATCCCCATTAATATTATGGACCAGAGTCAAGGCATCCAAATTTCCATTATGTCAGTGCCCTCCAGTCAGAAATCACTAGGGACACATTTGTCATTGAACAAGTTGGGTTTATTTATTTCAGCAAAGGAGAACATGCACCATTGGTATTTTGATAACAGAATGTTAGAAAAGACTTAAAAGATTTGGGCTCATGTTAGGTGATTTTGAAGAGGGTTTTAGGAAGCAGGACTTTGCTCTACATGAGATGCTGTCAGGAGGCAGGGATAATTCTGTGATTTTGTATCTCAAATCTTCCCTGTAGTGAGGCTAAAGCTGTGATTAGCAAAGTAGAATAGTCACTCACGTTTGCCAGAATAGGGAAATGTTTGGTACTTGGTGGCTTGGACAATGTTCATGTTTTGTCTATATTCAGCCATGATTACAGAGTGGGCTTGATTTTGTCTTGATCTTACCTATGAGTGCCAGACCAGCTCCTGGATGTTAGGGACTACTTTTCTCTTTCTCAGTTATGCTGAAGTTGGTTTTTCTTTTCTTTCTTTCTTTTTTTTTTTCTGAGACATCTCACTCTGTCACCCAGATGGGAATGCAGTTGCACTGTCTCAGCTCACTGCAAACTCCACCTCCTGGGTTCAAGCAATTCTCGTGCCTCAGCCTCCTGAATAGCTGGGATTACAGATGCACACCACCACACCCAGTTAATTTTTGTGTTTTTAGTAGAGACAGAGCTTCACCGTGTTGGCCAGGCTGGTCTTGAACTCCTGGCCTCAAGTGATCCACCCACCTCAGACACCCAAAGTACTGGGATTACAGGCATGAGCCACTGCATCTGGCCTGCAGTTTTAACATTATATCACAGATGTCACCAACAGGTATATATGAATAAGAACTGATGTACTTTGACTAAACAAAGAGATAAGATGACATTTTCACTTCAGCCACCACTGTAAAAACTGCTTTCCATAGGGTTCAGAATGAAGTATTCCAGCATATGCTTCCACAGTGAGAACTTCATGGCTAGCTGTACAGTCTGTATCATCAAGGGAGATTCAGTAGAAGGCAAAAATCATTCTCTGAGGATGCTATTTGTCATTTCCAGTTGAGGTTACCCTGCCTTTATTCAGTTAGTATTTATTGAGAGCTGATCACATATATGCAAGGTACTATATGCTAGTTACTGGGGCTATATCAGTAAGTAAAATTAACAGTATCTCCTGCCTTCATGTGACTTATATTCTAGTGCAGAGGCAAGCAAACTACAACCAGTGAGCCAAATCAGCAGCTGCCTGTTATGAATAATATACTGTTGGAATATAGGTACATCATTTGTTTAGGTATTACCCATCTCTGCTTTCACACTACATCGTCTGAATTTTGAGTAGTTACGGCAGCAACCATATGGCCCACAGCCAGTATTTACTGTCTGGACCTTAACAGGAAATGTTTGCTAACTTCTGCTCTAGCATCTTCTTCAAGAACCTTCACTGTAGATAGTTGTATGTGAATATGAATATCCACGAGTACATCCGCCTGCCTACCTCCTGCCCTTGCTTTCTTCTATTTGTCTGTCCTGTCTTCCATTCATTTCATTTTTTTCATGGGGGTGTGGTTCTGGTCAGTCGAAGACCTAAAGGATAAACTATATTAGGCCAGGCATGGTGGCTCATGCCTGTAATCCCAGCACTTTGGGAGGCCAAGGTGGGCAGATGGCTTGAGGTCAGGAGTTCAAGACCAGCCTGGGCAACATGGCAAAACCTTATCACTACTAAAAATGCAAAAATTAGCTGGGTGTGGTGGTGCATGCCTGTAATCCCAGCTGCTCGGAAGACTGAGCTGGAAGAACTGTTCAAACCCAGGAGGCAGAGGTTGCATGAGCCGGATCACGCCATTGCACTCCAGCTTGGGCGACAGAGAAACTCTGTCTCAAGAGGAAAAAAAAAGAATAAATTGTATTGATTTGCTGGTAATAAATCGCATGCGATCCCATTCCCTTTCCTCCTGGTATTTTTTTTTTTTACTTATAGTCATACATGGCACCCATACAGTGTAATACTATGTAGCCACTGAAAAGAACAAGGTGGGCTTGACTGTATATGTCTGATGGAACAATCCCTAAGAGATTCTGGTAAATGAAACACAGCAAGGTACAGAACAATATGTTTGGTATGCTAGGAATGTATGATATTACTTGAGGACTAAACAGGAAACTAGTAATGTTGCTTGCCTGTGAAGAGAGACAGAGAATGAACAGGATATGTATTGCTTGTACCTTTTGTGTTTTTGATATAGGGTCTCACTCTGTCGCCCAGGCTGGAAGGCAGAAGCATGATCATAGCTCACTGCAACCTCAAACTTCTGTGTTCAAGGGATTCTCCCATCTCAGCCTCTGGAGTAGCTGGCACTACAGGCACATGCCATTGTACCCTGAGTAATTAAAAAAATAATAATTTGTAGAGACTGGGTATAGTATTGTTACCCAGGTGCCTTTTGAATTTTATAACATATACGAGTGTTACCTATTTAAAAAAATATTTTTAAAGCACTGTATGGTTATGGTTACAAATTGAAATTGTATTTAGGTGTATAAAATAAAACAAGACCAGGCATTATGGCTCATGCCTGTAATCCCAGCACTTTGGGAGGCCAAGGCAAGCAGATCACTTGAGGTCAGGAGTTTGACCACCCTGGCCAACATGGCAGAACCTCGTCTGTACTAAAAACAAAAAAATTAGCTGAGTGTGGTGGCGTGTGCCTGTACTCTCAGCTACTTGGGAGGCTGAGGCAGGAGAATTACTTCAACCCGGGAGGTGGAGGTTGCACTGAGCCAGGATCGTGCAACTGCACTCCAGCCTGGGCAACAGAGTAAGACTCTGTCTCAAAAAAAAATTGAATAAATAAATAAATAAAATTAAATCTTCCATCTTACCCTAATGTATGCTCCCTCAGTCACTATTAGTGGTCAAAGACCTAAAGAATAAATGATATTGATTTGCTGGTGATAAATAACTTGCATACATATATAGACACTGTTTCTATATATTCGTAAACATGCATACATACACACATATTTGTAGGTGATTTTTGAACCTAAGATCATCTTAAATATGCTTTTTGGTAACTTGCTTTTTCCACTTGCTGTCTCTTAGACATTGAACCATTTCAGTATATATAGATGTACTCCTTTAAAAACCAATTGAAACGATCATTAAACTCTGGCATATTCCATCGTACAAGTAACCCTTAAGTTATTTCACCAGTCTCCTATTCAAAGACTTTAGATTGTTTACAGTACTATTATAAACAGGACTACAACAGATCTTCTGATTTAATTTGCATGTGCATTGTAAATTTTGATGTCATTAGATAACAAAACTAAGATATTTCAGATAGTGATAATAGCATGTATATACAAACATAAGGAAAAAAATAACATGAGATTTCCAGGAAACAAGTAGTCCAGAATGTCCAACGGGTAGATTGCAAAGTGGGAAGTAGCTGAAGAAGTCAGGAAGAGGCAGGTCGTGGTGCTCAGGAAACATTGTTTTCTGTGCTGTCATGGGTTTCAGCTCCAGGACAGGACTGGCTGTGCAGTGCAGGATGCTCTGAACCTGCAGCGTGCAGCATGGAGAGTGGACTTAAGGAAGTAAGACTTGCAACAGAGAAACCGCTTAGGATATTGCTGTCATTGTAATGAAAGTGACAAAAGGTGAAAACTTGAAGTTAAAACTCTAAAACTAGAACTACAGGCCAAACGCAGTGGCTCACGCCTGTAATCCCAGCACTTTGGAAGGCTGAGGTGGGTGGATCACGAGGTCAGGGGTTTGAGACCAACCTGGTCAATATGCTGAAACCCCATCTCTACTAAAAATCCAAAAATTAGCCAGGCATGGCAGCATGCACCTGTAGTCCCAGCTACTCAGGAGGCTGAGGCAGAAGAATTGCTTGAACCCAGAAGTGGAAGTTGCAGTGAGCCAAGATCACACCACTGCACTTCAGGCTGGGCAACAGAGCGAGACTCCGTCTCAAAACAAAAAATGAAAAACTAGAACTAAAGTATAGAGGGAGTGTATTTGAGAATGATTTCTGTTAAGACATTCAAGAGAAGGTGTCCAGGAGGCAGTCCAGCACTGAGGGCATGGTAGCTGGATGTGTGAAGGTGTCCACCTAGGGGGCTGAGAGCGACCAGGTGACTCAGCCTGCAGTCTCAACAGTTGCGTCTTAGCCAGCCTTCTCTCTTCTGCCCTGTCATGCTTACCCTCACTACCTTAGCTGACACTCAAAGGCAAATCACAAATCTCAAGGTATTCTTAATCTGTTGTCTTGTTTTTTACAAGAATCATTCCAGCAGAAGAGGCAGCTTACAAGCCTATACTTTTGAGGAACAACCTACACTTCCTGTGGTGAGTTTTACCCTCTTCCATCAATTAATAAAAAATATAAAACTCAGCCTCTCTTTTTATTTTTATTTTGGAAGACTGAGTGTGAACACTTGCCTTACAGGGAACCTGTACAGCACAGAATCTAGGCCCCAGGTGGTGATGTTCAGAGTAGGGCCTTAAAGACAAAACGTGCAAAACTGTCCCTCCCATGTTAAAAGCAAAGTCTCTGCATGCCGCTGACTGTGGGTGGTATCTGGGCTTGTTGGTTGAAGCACTGTACTGGCTAGAGGTGGTCGCTGCATGCAGCATACAATTCAGAATCATTGTACCCAGTTGTTGATGCTCTGCGCATGCACACAGCATCCAGCAGCCATGTCTGCCCTGTACCCGAAGCATAGCCAGGATTTCATCACTCAGGTGTCCATTGGCGTTGACACACCCAGTGGCCAGGTTGGAGTTTATCAGTCCCTGGTCTGTTTCTTCCCTGAGGTATCGCATCCGTCAGTCTACTGAGGCGTCTGCTTCCTGCTCAGTGCTGTTCCCAGCCACAGCCTAGGTGGGAGCTTGGACCTTAACCTTGCCTCCATCCGCTTCCTGACACAAGCCTCGCTACTCTGAGTTTGTCTCTCTTTTCCAGAGATCCTACTTGTTATTTATTTATTACTTATTTTATTTTTATTTTTTATTTTTTTATTATTATTTTTTGAGATGGAGTCTCACTCTGTCGCCAGGCTGGAGTGCAGTGGCGCGATCTCGGCTCACTGCAGCCTCCACCTCCCAGGTTCAAGGAATTCCCCTGCCTCAGCCTTCCCAGTAGCTGGGACTACAGGTGCGTGCCAACACACCTGGCTAATTTTTTGTGTTTTAGTAGAGACTGGGTTTCACCATGTTGGCCAGGATGGTCTCGATCTCCTGACCTCATGATCTGCCCACCTTGGCCTCCCAAAGTGCTGAGATTATAGGCATGACCCACCAGGCCCAGCTCACTCTGCTTGTTTTTTAAACCAGAGCAAAACTCCCAGGCTCCCAGCCTCTTCAGCCTACCCCTCCTTCTCCCCCAACAGAAGCCTCCTGCTGCTTTCATTCGTCTGTGCTTTTTCTTCCAAGGAGACTGTTCCCATGTCCTGATTCTCTCCCTCTTCTGATTTTGTGTGCATTCCATTTCCCCGCTTGGAATGGCTTTCTCATTTTCTTCCCCAACCATCTGGAATTTTGAATGGCCATCTAGATAGCTTTAAAAAGTAGGGTTATGTTCTAGCACAGGAATGCAGAGGCTCCAAAATCCGGAGCCCACAAGTGGTTTATCTGTGTAAATAACACCCTGCACTAAGAGAGGGACATAGATCCTGTGCCGAGGAATGAGGGGTCACCCACCTATGCGCATCCATTGCCATAGTCAGTACTGACCATCAACAAGAGGACAGATGCCATTGAAAGACGACCCTTGCCAGCCTTACTCTTGCTCACTGTCCCCTGTCTAGCCTCCTCCATTAGATCAGAGCCCGCTCAAGCTGAGTTCCATGGTATTTTTCCCACTGCACCTTATAATGTCGTTTATACAATGCATATGTGGAAGTTCTCACTGACTCACAGACATTCACCCAAGACACAACTTTAGGTGCACCAGGTGAGCAGTAGAATCGCAAGATGATTTATATTTTACGTGCCAGAAAAGTTGTTTCCATGCCTTTTTTTTCCTCAGTACATTGATTTTGTTTTTTTAAGAGTTTTCTTGGAGTATAATTTACATACCATAACATCTACCCACTTTTGATCATGCAAATAAATAGTTTTCATAAATTTATACAGTTAAGCAGACATCACCACAATCAAGTTTAAGAAACTTCTGTCACCCTCAAAAGTTCCCTGAATCCCTATGCCTACTTTCAGTCCCAAGCAACCACTCATCTGCTCTCTATCGCTATAGTTTTGCCTTTTTTAGAAATCTCATGTAAAGGGAGTCGTAGGGTGTAGCCTTTTGTGTCCACCATCTTTCACTTAGTATGCTGTTTTTCAGATAGATCTATGTTATTGCATGCCTGTATTAGTGCATGGTATTCCATTGTAGAGATATATCCACTACATTTATCTATTCACCAGCGGATGGACATTTATAGAACTGGACAGCATTTAAATCCATCATTTTGTGATCTAACAGCTCATCACAACTGCCAGCAACGTACATAGAGCTGTGTATCTAGTTAGCGGTGTCTTTAGTGTGGAGACTGGTGGTGATGGTTCTTATGTTGTAAGCCACCTTAGGGAGCCACACCAAACCAGGGTTAATCTGGTTCAAAATGACAATAGGAAGGCCACATTTAGGACTCTTTTCTTTTTTTCTTTTCTTTTTGGAGAAGGAATCTTGTTCTGTCGCCAGGCTGGAGTGCAGTGGCACCATCTCGGCTCACTGCAACCTCCGCCTCCTGGGTTCAAGCGATTCTCCTGCCTCAGCCTCCCAAGTAGCTGGGACTACAGGTGCCCACCACCATGCCCGGCGAATTTTTGTTTTTTTGAGATGGAGTTTCACTCTTGCTGCCAAGACTAGAGTGCGACAGTGCAATCTCGGCTCACTATAACTTCGGCCTTTAGGGTTAATGCGATTCTCCTATCTCAACCTCCTGAATAGCTGGGATTTCAGGTGCCCGCTACCACACCCAGCTAATTTTTTTTTGTATTTTTAGTAGAGATGAGGTTTCACCATTTTGGTCAGGCTAGCCTCGACCTCCTGACCTCACGTGATCTGCCCACCTCAGCCCCACAAAGTGCTGGGATTACAGGGGTAAGCCATTGCACCCAGCCTGGATTTAGAACTATTTTAAGTAAGCCTAGAAATAATCAGACCTCTCTTTATCCAATTGTAACAAACTATGATAAATAGCGTCTCCTAGCTTTTAGAGAAACAAAGCATGGGTAACTGCTGATGCAGCAGGTAAGTATGATTTCTGCTGCTAAATTACCTGGGTTCAAATCTCAGCTCCATTCCTTACAAGCAATGTCGCTTAACAAGTTACTTCCATGACATCTTGGCATTTTGGCTAAGATCAAGTGTAGTAACAAGTTACTTCCATATTTTAAGCTTCTGTTTACTCACAAGTAAAATGGGCCAATATTAGCAATCATCTCATTAAAATTCAGGTGGGAAGAAAATGACATCTGTGTTAAACACTTAGCATGTGCTTGTTATTGGCATATTTTATTAGGGTTGTTATCACTCTCATCATTATTGTTGGTTCTAGTGGTTTTTTTTCCCCAAGTGAAATACTGTACACTTTATTTTGCACACTTTAAAATATTTAAAATATGGCTTATTTCACTAAATTAAGATGTATAATTTACCCATTTTTCATTATAATACATGGTTTTTAGTTCAATAAAATAAAATATAATTTGTTTTAAAGCGAGCAAGTAGTGAAGAAGGGATGTGGTGCTTTTCAAAGGATTCTTTCTTATTAATATTTAATTCTTCTGGCCAGGCATGGTGGCTCATGCCTGTAATCTCAGCACTTTGGGAGGCCAAGGCAGGTGGATCACTTGAGGCCAGGAGTTCAAGACCAGCCTGGCCAACATGGCAAAACCCTGTCAATACTAAAAATAAAAAAAAATTAGCTGGATATGTTGGCACATGCCTGTGCTCCCAGCTACTCTGGAGGCTGAGGCACTTGAATTGCTTGAACCTAGGAGGCAGAGGTTGCAGTGAGCCAAGATCATACCACGGCACTCCAGCCTGGGCAATAGAGAAAGACTTTGTCTCTCTCTGCTTCTCTCTCTCTCTCTCTCTCTTTCTCTCTCTCTCTATAGACATAGAGGCAGGTCGTGGTGCTCAGGAAACATTGTTTTCTGTGCTGTCATGGGTTTCAGCTCCAGGACAGGACTGACTGTGCAGTGCAGGATGCTCTGAACCTGCAGCATGCAGCATGGAGAATGGACTTAAGGAAGTAAGACTTGCAACAGAGAAACCTCTTAGGATATTGCTGTCATTGTAATGAAAGTGACAAAAGGTGTCACTATAAACATATATGTTTATAAGCATATATATATGTGCTCTCTTTAAACATATATATATATATTTCTAAAAAAGGCAAAACTAGCAAGAGAGCAGATGAGTGGTTGCTTGAGCTGAGAGTATTCAAGGGGATTGAGGGAACTTTTGGGGGAAATAGAAGGATTCTTAAATTTGATATATTTAATTCTTCTGTTATTCTTCACTTTAGCTTTTGCCTACTTCATCTGGATTACCACCAGGTTGGGAAGAAAAACAAGATGAAAGAGGAAGATCATATTATGTAGATCACAATTCCAGAACAACTACTTGGACAAAGCCCACTGTACAGGTACCGTGCAACCTATTAATTTACTTTCTTACAGGATTTAAACTGTCACATCCCTATGTAAACTATTGCATCACTTTATAGTATACACTGCATACTTCTAGCATCTCTTTTTTTTTTTTTTTTTTTTTTGAGATGGAGTCTCACTCTTGTCGCCCAGACTGGAGTGCAATGGTGCAATCTTGGCTCACTGCACCTGTTCCTCCATGGTTCAAGCGATTCTCCTACCTCAGCCTCCAGAGTAGCTGGGATTACAGGCATGTGCCACCATGCCAGGCTAATTTTTGTATTTTTAGTAGAAAGAGCGTTTCATCATGTTGGCCAGACTGATCTCAAACTCCTGACCTCAGGTGATCCACCCATCTTGGCCTCCCAAAGTGCTGGGATTACAGGCATGAGCCACTGTGCCTGGCTGTAGCATCTTCTAATTATTTATTTTCTGACACTGATGCTAAGTGTCCACCATTTCCTGTGAATCTCTAATACACACAAATTACCACTTGTTATTATATAAAACAAGTTCAAATGAGAATAAGAGGAAAAAGCAAATAATCTGGTCTTTGGGTATTTTTATAATTTGAATAGTTAAGATCATTATTTTAACTAAAACATAATCTTGGTGATTGGCATCAAAGAAATTTATGCTGATAACACCTCACCCTTGGCAACAGTTTCACCTGTAATATTTCCTTTTAAGTGTTTAGCAAAATACTTATTTTCTCTTATTACCGTATCTCTTGTTGAGAAATTTTTTAACACTGAAAAGTCTGGAAAATAATATAGCAGATATACATATTCTTTATTCAGAATTACCATCATTAATAAGTTACCATATTAATTCCTAGACATTTTATTTTTAAAAATAAAGTCTTACAGATTAACCTAAATTTCTCTTAGCCAAGCTCTTGGTTCCATTCCCCAGGGGGAACCACAGTCTTGAATTTGTTGTGTATTCTTCTAGCCTATTTTATATACTTAAAGCACTTAGAAAATGTAAATTAAAATTAGCTGGGTGCAGTGGCTCACACCCATAATCCCAGCACTTTGGGAGGGTGAGGAGGGCAGATCACGAGGTCAGGAATTCAAGGCCAGCCTGACCAACATGGTGAAACCCTGTCTCTACTAAAAATACAAAAATTAGCTGGGCGTGGTGGCACGTGCCTGTAATCCCAGCTACTCAGGAGGCTGAGGCAAGAGAATCGCTTGAACCCAGGAGGCGCAGGTTGCAGTGAGCGGAGATTGTACCATTGCACTCCAGCCTGGATGACACAGTGAGACGCCATCTCAAAAAAAAAAAAAAGTAAAATATTGTTTATATGCCTGTGTTTCTAATTTTGCAACGAGGGAACATTCATTTTATAGAATGAGGTGCTGCTCAATTAAAAAAAAAACTTTTTTTAATTGATGTTGTGGCCCCATAAGTCTACATCTTTTTTTTGCCTAACATTGTTTTAAAGCTCTATGTTGTTATTTATAGATTTCTCTTAACTACTAATATTCCATCATATGACTGTATTACATTTCAGTTATCCACTTCTGTGGTAGATATTTGTCATTCATTTTGTCTGCCTGACATTTGAATGAGGAATCCCCCATCCTATGAGTTTTGGGAGAATAAAGACAACCTCCTACTATAGGCACCAGAGCTCCGCTTGCAGCTAGGGCTTGAGCTTGTGGACCTCGCTCCCTCAGTCAGATGCACCCACAGCAGACTGTTAACTGCTATCTCACTGCTTGAGAATTAGTTGAGAAATTATAAATTATTATTAAAATCAAGTTTGACAAAATAGCTTATTGGAAAAATGTTATCAAATGTAATACATTATTAAAATGTTGGGAAAATATTAATATGCCATAACTACATTTGAAAATGAGCCTCAAATGTTTAGAGTCTCTTTAAAGGAGGATGTGTATTGCATTTGCAGGTTAAGTTACCTTTTTAACTGCTGCTATTTGTGAGTTCTCTATAAAATATTACAATATGATTTCATAAATATGCTAGGCCACAGTGGAGACCAATCAGCTGACATCAAGCCAGAGTTCTGTGGGCCCTCAGTCACAAGCTTCCACAAGTGATTCAGGCCAGCAGGTGACCCAGCCATCTGAAACTGAGCAAGGATTCCTTCCTAAAGGCTGGGAAGTCCGGCATGCACCAAATGGGAGGCCTTTCTTTATTGACCACAACACTAAAACCACCACCTGGGTAACTTTGATACTCTTCCATTTAAATTTATAACAACAATAATCATCTCATATGTATAGTTCCTTATCATCTTTCAGTGTATATTAGTATAACCGATGTTTTCTAGTATTCATTGAAAGGTGTATTGAATTCTTAATAATATTATTTATATTCAGGAACATACTTACCCCTCTTTTTAATATTGGTTTGGATTATGATGGAGATACTTATGTTTACTTCCTATTTCCAGTTTTTAGCTCACTAGCCATAAATGCTTAAGAAGATATGTAGGAACAATCCTTTGCTTTTATGAGGCTTTCTAGCTCCAAAGAACTTTTGAATCCATATCTCATTTAATATCAGAAAACCTTGTGAGGCTAGGTAGAACAAGCTTTTTATTTTAAGGTAAGGCTTAAAGTTGTTTAGTGCTTGGGGCTTACCACTAGAAAAATTACTCAAAATTAGCAGTAGATGAATAGATTTTAATTAATTATTAAAAGACCAGCATACCTTAAATAATACTAAAGTTATTTAATAAATTAATAATATTAAAATAATAACATATGTAAATTAAACCAAATAAACTGAATTTTGTTCACATTTTTAACATTCTGAATTGACCTTTAATAACCTTTTTGGGCTTACCTTCCTGTTATTCAAAAATATGAATCAACTTGAACAGATAGCTGCCAAAATGCATGTTCTGGGGCTTAGAAATATCATGTGGTCCAATTTAATGCCCCACTCTTTTACCAGTTTTTACATAGAGAAAAACCCTATAGAGTGACACATTTCATAAAGAGTGGGGCAAAGAGGTGACCAGTTAGTGGTGACCCCTGAGAACTGATCCTTATTCCTTTTGATATTATAGCCTAAGAATGATAGATTTCAGAAGGAGAAAATATTATGTCACATATTTAGGAAATAAAATACAAAAGGACTTTTACAAGAGAATATTTTAAATGTCCACTGATATTAGAAAACATGGTAATAGACTGACACTTTCATTATTTTGAAATTTGTGTGTGTGTTGTTCTTTCTTTACTCTACCACAAAAGGAAGATCCAAGATTGAAAATTCCAGCCCATCTGAGAGGAAAGACAGCACTTGATACTTCCAGTGATCTAGGGCCTTTACCTGTAAGTGTATAGAAATGCTAACCTCTCTTACTTGGCTATCTCAAATATTTTGTATTTTGGGATATAGTAGTTCTTTATCAGCTATAATTAATCTTATTATTAAAATGTTGATACCTTCTAAGAATGGAATGGAATATGCAATTTAAATTAACCATACAATCAGTGCTATTTTTCTATCTATACATCTAAAACCCTATCCTAAAATAATTGAAATACATTTTTAATTATAGCCAGGATGGGAAGAGAGAACTCACACAGACGGAAGAATCTTCTACATAAATCACAGTATGTTCAATGTGATTTTTCATTATGTTATTTTTTATAATAAATTTTATGTGTGAGAAAGAACATCTTTTTTCTTTTTCTACCCTTCAGATATAAAAAGAACACAATGGGAAGATCCTCGGTTGCAGAATGTAGCAATAACTGGACCAGTAAGTCTCTCTGTACCAGTGTGCTCTGATGAGACTGTCCTCTCACCTGTCTCTTCAAGAGCAGATAGTCAAGGGCATAACCCTACAGGCATTGAGAAGAAAGCACATTGGCCATTCTCTCCTCTCCCCTATTTCCCATACTCCAAGTCTCCGTTATTTGAAAAGATTCTACGACGTCATTACCCTTACCCTGTGCAATAACTGTGGGAGACAAGTGAGCCAGACAGTCAGAATGGTAAGGCAGTGTGGGCTGCTGAGCTCAGTCTGGTGCCTGCCAGTGTCTGAACAAAAATGATGACAGTCCTCCACAAATCAGAGAGGAGCAGAGAGTGTATCTGGATGAGGACGCAGCAGCACCCTATCCACTCCTGGGTCATTCTTAAACTTTTTGATAGAAATCGGGCCCAGCTCATGCCTGTAACCCCAGCACTTTGGGAGGCCAAGGCGGGTGGGTCACCTGAGGTCAGGAGTTCAAGACCAGCCTGACCAATGTGGTGAAACCTTCTGTCTACTAAAAATGCAAAAAAAAAAAAAATTCCTGGGCTTGTTGGCAGGCACCTGTAGTCCCAGCTACTTGAGAGGCTGAGACAGGAGAATCGGTTGAACCCAGGAGGCGGAGGTTGCAGTGAGCTGAGATGGCCCCACCACACTCCAACCTGGGTGACAGAGTGATACTCTCTATCTAACCAAAAAAAGAAAAAAAAAATTGTAAATGCCTGTATGAAAGACACATCCACATTTAAGTATAAATATTACCGTGTATGATAATTGTACTATTGAGTCAGTTTGATAGGATAATTTTTATCGTTTTTTATAGCCACTTTTTCCATTTTTATTCAGATGTTTTCTAATTCGTAAAAATAAGTAAAACTGAAGATAGAGTCTTTTTATTACTATTTAGTATCTCAACATGTAGTCCTTTAAAATAAGGGCCAAAAAAGGCAGCTTCCCAGAGTTCAAGGAAAAAGTACACTATTCACGTTTTTCCTTTAATGGAGAAATCACTTTGAAAGTCTCTTTAGAAATGGAAATTTTTCTTTCTAATATTTCTCTACTTGGAAGAAATTTCCTGTTTCTGGCATGTTACATTTTAGAATATTGCATGATGAAAATTACAGTCATAGGAACTGCTGAATACAATTTTACCTTAAACAGAGAAATTAAACATTTTGAAGTTTTGTATTTGTTTTTCTTCTAATTAAACTTTTCTTTCCCAATATTTTTCTTTTAATGCCCTTAACTTATGTTCATAAAATGCCCAGCAGGGAACTTTAAAAATTGTTCCAGAATAAAAACAACCTAAACTTCTTTATTTTTCCAAAATTTTCAACTGAAGGCAGTGCCGTACTCCAGGGATTATAAAAGAAAGTATGAGTTCTTCCGAAGAAAGTTGAAGAAGCAGGTTAGTGATGTTTGTAAAAAATACTTAAGAGTCGTCAATACATAGATGGAAAGTAAAGGGAAATGTTTTTGTATTTTTAAAGTAAGAATTTGTTCTATATTTGTAACAACTTTGAGTGAAAAGTTTTTCATAGTAAAAGGATGCTCATTGAGTAGCTGTGATATATCACTACAGATCATAATTACTTTATGTCTTTATTTTTCAAGACATTTTATAATACAGAATAATGGCATTAAAATTTGCTTTCCAGAGCTCTAACCTGGGTGTCCTTGTGGAGTTTGTGGGGCTTGATCTTTGTAGAATCTGAGCAAGAGTGGCTCAGGCGATTATCCTCTAAGCTAATCTTTCCTGTGTTGGAGGTCTCTGAATTTTTTTATGACTTTGTTTTTTTCCAGCAATAGTCATTCATTCTCTACAGCTTCAAATGTAATCTCTCTGCATAATTTAAACCTGCAATCATGAGTGGAACTGTGCTCTTGTGACTTGTCTCCTTATGCTTATCAGTTATGTTCACTACACTTTTGCCCATAGCCACAAATGCAACATGTTTGGAACTAAACTTATCATCTGCCCATCTATTTCATTTCTGTTGGTGTCTATTAGTTTTATTGCCTCTCTTAATTTGCTCATCCTGTCCTCCGTTGCCTGCACTTTAGGAATACTACCACTAGGTGGCCATATTGGGTTATACTTTCTTGCATTCTAAGCCAGAAGCCTGCTTTCACAAAGATTCAAGATAGTGGGTTGGCTACCTCAAAATTTCACCCAAATTTTTAACAAAAATAAAACATGGTAGTTTTTTAGACTAAATATTTTATGCCTTACTAAAATCCATAAATAGCATCAACTTTCTAAACTCGTTTTTAAGAATAATTTTCTGGGCCAGGAGTAGTGGCTCACGCCTGTAATCCCAGCACTTTGGGAGGTTGAGGTGGGTGGATCACTTGAGGTCAGGAGTTTGAGACTAACCTGGCCAACATGGTGAAACCCCATCTCTACTCAAATACAAAAATTAGCTGGGCGTGGTGGCGCACGCCTGTAATCCCAGCTACTCAGGAGGCTGAGGCAGGAGAATCACTTGAACCCAGGAGGTGGAAGTTGCAGTGAGCTGAGATCACTTCACTGCACTCCAGCCTAGGTGACAGAGTGAGACCCTGTCTCGGAAAAAAAGAAAAAAGAAAGAAAGAATAACTTTGAGTCAAAATTTCCCTGGAAATTTTTCTCCTTCTAGACTTTGGGATTTTAAATGTTTGCTGATTTATTGTTCTGGTAAATATTTTCATTCTTAATGAGAATATGCTAGGGGAATAGAAGCATTAGCGTCTCCATTTTTGCCACTCTGAGTGTTTGACACATGTTATAGTATCTAATTGTTAATGTCTTCCAGGCAGCAAGAGATGGGAGGCAGTCCCATTACAGGCTACAAAATACAGAAATACAAAATATAAAAAAATACTTTAAAAAGCAATAATATTTATTCATCTCTCACTGCATACTAGGCATTATTCTTAGAAGTTTACATATGTTATTCATTTAATCTCTACAATAACTCTGTAAGGAAGGGAGTACTATCACATTTCACAGATGAGGAAACTGAGGCACAGAGAGAATAGGTAATGTGATCAAGTCCCATGATTAAGTAGAAAAGCCAAGTGGTCTAGCCCCAGATCCCGTGTTCCTAACCAACATGACATATCATATTAATGATTAAGAAAATTAAGAGAGAAGTTAATTTTTGTGGAAATGACCCAGAATGCAACAAAGGTATGTAAGGGATAAACATACAAAAGAAAGGTTAAAAGACATGAAGTCATTCCAGAAGGAGGGGACCAAGATCATGAGGAGGAGAAGGCTAAGCATATGAATTCTCACATTAATAAAAGGGCCCAAGCAGGATTTTAAAAATCTGTATCTAGGCACATCACAGCAAAAGAGCAGAACATCAAGAACACTTAGAATGTCAGAAAGTGTAGCACCAAAACAGAGATAAAGAATATTAAAAACAGCAGGTGCAGGGGCTCATGCCTATAATCCCAGCACTTTGGGAGACTGAGGCAGGAGGATTACTGGACCTCGCAAGTTCAAGTCTGCCCTGAGCTATAATCACACCACTGCACTCCAGCCTGGATGACAGAGTAGTACTCTGTCTCAAAAAAAAAAAAAAAAAATTAAAAACCAGCGATTGAAAGCCATGTGCTGTCTTTAACCTTTCCGTCTTCCTTATCCTCAACATTTCGTAGTTAGGAATAATGATAGCTAATAATTACCATATGCCAGATACTGTATAAGCATTTTTAATGCATTACCCCATTAAGTCTTGAAACAACTCCATGTGGGTAGCTATCATTATTATTATTCCTATTTTATAGATGAGGAAATTAATCCTTAGAAAAGACATGTAACCTGCCCAAAGTCTCACACCTAGTGAATGGTGGAGTCAGAATTTGAACACAGGGCAAGATTCCAGAATGCATGCACTTGTCTTCTACTCAGTTCAAACACGGAAGTTTCTCTTGTAGTCCTCTCTTCTTCCACTGCTGTTGTTCCTTCACACATCCCTTTGTCTTCTCTCACTGAGCTTTTCCAGGGCTCTTTAACTGACCAGTGTGCCTCTTGTTTCTCCTCCTTAAAACTGTTCTTTATACCCTGTCCCATCAGCTTATGAGAACCCAGCAATCTGACCGTGTGGCTCCCCTGCTCAGAAACTCTCTTCTCAACTGCATTCACACTGTCCACCCTCTGGCCCCAGACTACTTTTTCACATTTTTTTCACAATAATCCCTGCTTTCTTTCCCTTCCTCACTCATCTCCTTCTGTACTCTCTAGGTTTTAAATATATCAGACCCCTCATGTATGCTGTTCATCCTTCCCTCTTTTTCTCTCTGTCTAAAGACTTCCTCTCAAAGCCTTCTTGATTGCCTCATTTGAAGTCAATAGCTCAGTCTTTTATGCCCTGCAGAACACTGCTTACATCTCTGTCATCAGCAATTGTCCTCATATTTTAAGTCTCAGAATTAGCAGCATTTACACTTGTTTTTCACATATGCACCAGATTAGAAACTCCTTGAGGAAGCAACATTTTACAGCCTGTTTGTATTCCCTTTATTCCCCGTCCTTGGCTACTACAATACCACCTGGCCCAGAGTGGGCCTTTGATAAATGCTTACCTGCTCCAGCTGCCTAGTATCCAGTCTAAAAGTGCTTTTCTGCAAGCTAACCATTTTTTTAATGACATAAGCAGTAGAGTAAATGCTCGTATCATGCTTATATTGCTTATATCAACTGCTAACATTATCATGTCTCTATAGGGCTTCCCATTTTCTCTAAATAAATTGAGAATAAATTTTTTTTCCCTTAGAGCTAACCTTCTCTTTTGGAGGTGACAGAATGTTGATGGCATGTTTTCTTTTACTAGTTTCCCCTGGAAATTTGCCCATAAAGTACTGAGGAATGAAATATTTAGACGTGTCTTTCGTAAAATTTACAGTAAGGTGGGCCTAAAGCATAGTTACGTACATTTGTCACGTAAGCAAAGAATGTACAAAAGATTAGTGAGGCAATGTAGCTCCATTAATTAAGAGCACCGACTCAGGAGTTAAGACTGTCGTAAGTTGTCTTCTTCAGTTTTATGTGTAAAATGAAGACAATAATAGTAGCTTTTGCCTAGTGTTGTTATAAGGTTAAATGAGTTAACCCCCCATTCCAGGGGAACCATGCCTGGCTGTATTAGTTTGTTTTCACGCTGCTAATAAAGACATACCCGAGACCGGGCAACGTACAAAAGAAAAAGGTTTATTGGACAGTTCCACATGGCTGAGGAGGCCTCACAATCATGGCAGACGGCAAGGAGAAGCACATCATATCTTAGGTGGATGGCAGCAGGCAATGAGAGAGCTTGTACAAAGAAACCATCAGATCTCGTGAGACCCATTCACTACCGCGAGAACAGTGCAGGAAAGACCCGCCCCCATAATTCATTCATCTCCCTCTGGGTTCTTCCTAGGAAACATGGGAATTGTGGGAGTTACAATTCAAGATGAGATTTGGGTGGGGACCCAGCCAAACCATATATGGTGCAATCTGTAAGAGTTAGCATCTGTTAATGAGTGAAAGAGGATAGACTCCAGGGAGGAAAGGCAGCGATAGGGAAAACCCTGAACAAATGGGCAGGCAACAACTAGCAGCATTGGCTATCCTAGAGGTCACAGAACGGTGTTCACTGGAACTTAATATGAAAAGGTCTATTAATGAAATGCCTTCATGGGGGCATTACCATCACCATCAATAGCTTCTTTAGGCTAGGTACTGTGGCTCATCCCTGTAATCCCAGCACTTTGGAAGGCCAAGGCAGGAAAATTGCTTCAATTTAGCATTGAAGCAAGATGGCAAGATGGCAAGACCTCACCTGTACAAAAACGTTAAAAAATAGCCAGACATGATGACATGCTTCTGTGGTCCAGTTACTTAGGAGACTGAGGCAAGAGGATCGCTTCAGCCCATGAGGTCGAGGCTGCAGTGAGCCATGTTCACGCCACTGCACACCAGCCTAGACAACAGAGCTCTCTCCAAAAAAAAGAAAAAGAAAAAGCTCCTTCAGATAGAAAGAGGTCTATATTAGTAAGTAATTAGAGAAAATGCAGGAACTCTCTCATACCATTGAGGAAAGCAAGACAATATACCTACTTGTGTTTGCCCTGAGTATATTACATAAGGAAAAAGAGACTTTAGACACAGGGTGTAGAGGGAATGTTATAACTTTATGAGAGACAGGTTTCTTACTATGTTGAACTGATTTAAACCATAAGTCTCTCCTCTGGGTTTTCAGAATGACATTCCAAACAAATTTGAAATGAAACTTCGCCGAGCAACTGTTCTCGAGGACTCTTACCGGAGAATTATGGGTGTCAAGAGAGCAGACTTCCTCAAAGCTCGACTGTGGATTGAGTTTGATGGTGAAAAGGGGTTGGATTATGGAGGAGTTGCCAGAGAATGGTTCTTCCTGATCTCAAAGGAAATGTTTAACCCTTATTATGGGTTGTTTGAATATTCTGCTACGTAAGTAACTTTACAATGACTATATGCAGAAAAAGAAAAATCACGGTTTTAGAAGTAAGAGTCATGTGATACAAGGAAAATGTATGTCATGCCAGAAAAGGGCAATTTTAACTAATGTTTCAGAAGTAACTTTTTAAAAAGTTGTGGTAAAATACACATTACATCAAATTTATCATTTTGACTATTTTAAATACACAATTTAGAGTCATTACATACATTCACATTGTTGTCTTGCCATCAGCACCATCCAATTCTAGAACTTTTTCTTTTTTCATCTTCCCAAAATGCAACTCTGTACCCAGAAAGCACGTGCTCCTCATTCCCTGACAGCCACCATTCTACTTTCTGTCCCTATGAATTTGACTCCTCTGGGTACCTCACATAAGTGGAATCATTCACTATTTGTCCTTTTGTGACCAGCTCATTTCACTTAGCATGATGTCTTCAAGGTTCATCCATGTTGTAGCATATATCAGAATGTCCTTCCTTTTTAAGGCTAAATAATATTCCATTATTTTTACATATAATACTTTGTTTAGGCCGGGCACATTGTCTCACACCTGTAATCCCAGCACTTTAGGAGGCCTAGATGGGTGGATCATGAGGTCATGATTTTAAGACCAGCCTGGCCAACATAAAACTGTGCAAAAATTAGCCGGGTGTGGTGGCAGGTGCTTGTAGTCCCTGCTTCTCAGAGGCTGAGGCAGGAGAATCGCTTGAAGCTGGGAGGTGGAGGTTTCAGTGAGCTGAGACCATGCCATTGCACTCCAGCCTGCGGGACAGAGCAATACTCCGTCTCAAAAAAAAAAAAAAAAACTTTGTGTAAACATTCATCTGCCAAAGGACATTTGGTTTGTTTCCACTTCTTTGCAGAAATTACTATTTTTAAAACCATTAAATCCAGTGGAGGAATGTGGTTCAGTAGTAAACAATTCTTAAAAGAGGAAGTTTTTTTATAATTATTTGTCATATTAAAGTTTTTCAAATGGAGTATTTAAATGGAATTGTCTTTACAGGGACAATTATACCCTACAGATAAATCCAAACTCTGGATTGTGTAACGAAGATCACCTCTCTTACTTCAAGTTTATTGGTCGGGTAGCTGGAATGGCAGTTTATCATGGCAAACTGCTGGATGGTTAGTACTAAGTATAAACTTTTTACAATGTAATTACCTGTTTTCTTTCACTTGGTAATATCCTAAATGTATTTGGTTTTTTGCAAGGTTTTTTCATCCGCCCATTTTACAAGATGATGCTTCACAAACCAATAACCCTTCATGATATGGAATCTGTGGTATGTCTTTTTCACTTATAGTATAGAGGAAGTATAATTTAACAAGCAACTTGAGCAATTTGAAGAAGTTGATTTTAATGATATGGAAATTAATAAATTATCATGTTTCAAAATACAAATGAACTTTTTCCTCAACATTTTACTATGAAAATTTTCTAATGTATAATAAAGTTGGAGGAATTTTACACTGGACACTTCTATATCCACTACTCACAATTGCCTTATTTTCTAGATTTAGTTTATCACATACTTGTCTGTCTATCCATCAACCTATCTTAGTTTTTTCATGCATTTCAGAGTTATAGTTATCAAGTTATAGATCTCAGTAAACGTCCCACTAAATACTTCAACAGGTTATACAAGTTACGTATCTTTTGAATTAGTATTTGAAATATGATGTTTTATGATGAATGGTGTATATTTTTTAAATGGCAGTCGAAAGGCAAAGCATTATGGTTAGGCTCCTAGAAAGAAACAGAAGCCCAAGGATTCAACCCCTTGACTATAGCCATGTTGTTTCCTGTGCTGCTGAATAGCTTCACACAATGTGTGTTCATATGAATTCTAGGGCATCTTCTTTAGTACCAAGTTCATTTTTTATTCTTTTCTTGTTACATATTTATAGCACAAACAGTGTGATTCTTTATTAATCTTAAGATTGCACAGTTATTTGAGTTGGTTCATTGAGCCTCTATATTTATTTAGAGATATTTCTTTAACTCTGGCTGGATATAAATAATGGCCTCCTTATAGCTACTTAAACATTTCACACACACGGCTGAACACAGTAGTGCACAACTATAATCCCAGCACTTTGGGAGGCTGAGGTGGGTGGATTACTTGAGGTCAGGAGTTTGAGACCAGCCTGACCAACATGGTGATACTCTGTCTCTACAAATAAAAATACAGAAATTAGCCAGGCATGGTGGTGCGCACCTGTAGCCCCAGCTACTTGAGAGGCCAGAGTAGGAGGATCACTTGAGCCTAGGAGGTTGAGGCTGCAGTGAGTGATGATCACGCCACTGCACTCCAACCTAAGTGACAGAGTGAGATCCTGTCTCAAAAAAAATTTAAATTAAAAAATAAAAATAAATAAAACATTTCACACATAGTCACATAGGCATGTGAGGAATGTGCTAAGTGCTCCTGAATATCCACAGAAGTTAGGTTTTATCTGAAACTTTTCGATTCACTCCTTTAACTGGATAATCAAATCTGTGCCTCCACTGCTTCCACATAGACATAGATTCTGAACTTTTAAGTAGGCACCACTTGATTGATTGATTGATGCACGCATTTTTATTGTTGCCCTTACCTGTCATCCACTCTTTTTGTAATATGTGTATATGCTTAAGCAAATGATGTCCATCTGACCTCTTGTCTTTTACCCAATTATTCAGACCCTGTGCATACTGGTTTTTGCAATTTCAGTTGTGTTATATATACAAATTTTAAATTTGTCATTTTTCCTATCTAGGATAGTGAATATTACAATTCTCTAAGATGGATTCTTGAAAATGACCCAACAGAATTGGACCTTAGGTTTATCATAGATGAAGAACTTTTTGGACAGGTTTGTGAATTTTGATCAGTTAAAATGGCACATAAATTGTGAAACAAATGTTTAGATGTTAATACATATGCTTAATACTTTTCTATGCTCTACTTTTACACTTATTTTCCAGTAACAAAAGCTGTCTCTCAGCAAGAATTTGTGCTTTCTTTGACATTTGACTTGTTCCATATTTATTTCAGTAAAACCAATATTTTAAGTTTTCTTAGCTTTTAACTTTTGACTGGACTTAATTTAAAACACCAGGTTTCTTGTATAACTACAATATGTATACTTTAGAAATTTTTCTCACTAAAATAACGTATCAAGGCATTGTGTTTAATTTTAGACACACCAACATGAGTTGAAAAATGGTGGATCAGAAATAGTTGTCACCAATAAGAACAAAAAGGAATATATTTAGTAAGTATTTTATTAGTAAGTATTTTATTGGACGTAATTTTATACTTTATTCCAAAAAGACTCCTCTTACCATCTTCCTCTGTCCCGTTGGCCAGAATCTGTGTCTTTTTCTCCCTCTATCCCAATGCGGTAGCAAGCACTCATATTCAGCTTTTGTCTTGGGCTCAGCTAGTCTTTGGTTTCTGCTTCTAACTGGAATAATTGTGCCTCCGAATTTTGTCTTGGTTCATGTGAAAATGAAATGTTTCTTTTTAGTCTTGTAATACAGTGGCGATTTGTAAACCGAATCCAGAAGCAAATGGCTGCTTTTAAAGAGGTAATTATTTTCTTTTATTTGCTCTTCCATAATTTCACAGTATAACCCATAAGTTTCAAATATTAGGGCTCATCACATCTGAGAAAAATAAGTATATGGCTTGTTTTGTGAAATCATTCTAAATTATATTTTTGTATTAACTAACTATTCCATTCATTCATTCAAGAAGTCTAGACAATAGACGTTGAAAGGTCCCCTTCCCCCAGGTGTTTTCCCAATTCCATTCCCTTCACCATAGGACAGTAAAAGAACAAGAGTGCTATAGGGATAGCGTGACATATTTGTTTTTCTAAATAGGATCACCTCATACATTTTGTTTTGTGACTTACTTTCTTCTATTTTTTTTTTTTTTTTTTTTGAGACAGAGTCTTGTTCTGTTGCCAGGCTGGAGCGCAGCGGCGCGATCTTGGCCCACTGCACCCTCCACCTCCTGCGTTCAAGCGATTCTCCTGCCTCAGCTTCCCCAGTAGCTGGGACTACAGGCATGAGCCACCATGCCCAGCCTACTTTCTTTTTTTAATCAGATATTTGTTGGGGATATTTACATGTGGAGACATATAGCTGCCTTTCTTTGTGGCTATATTTTATTCATAATATAAATTAATATGTTATTTAAACTTCCCCAATTGGTAGGCATATAAGTGATTGTCAGAGCCCTTATTTATTAAGCTAACTTAACATCTTCTGTTAAATGTGTATCTGGCTGGGCGTAGTGGCTCACACCTATAATCCCAACACTTGAGGAGGCTGAGGCAGGAGGATCGCTTGAGCCCAGGAGTTCAAGACCAGCATGGACAACATAGGGAGACCTTATCTCTACCAAAAATTAAAAATCAGCCTTGTGTTGTGGCTTGTGCCTATGGTCACAGCTACTTGGGAGGTTGAGGATGGAGGATCACTTGAACCTGGGAAGTCAAGACTACAGTGAGCTATGAGCTATAATGGCACCACTGCACTCAAGCCTGGGTGACAGAGTGAAACCTTGTCTCTAAAAAATGTGTGTGTGTGTGTGTGTGTGTGTATCACATACTTTTCCATAAATTCAGTATTGAATACTGTATGTATGGTGCTGTACCAGGCCAAAAGGCATAGGTCCTGCTCTCAAGGGACGCATTCTGTAAAGAGTGAAATGGGGCCAGGCACGGTGGCTCACGTCTGTAATCCCAGCACTTTGGGAGGCTGAGGCAGGCGGATTACAAGGTCAGGAGTTTGAGACCAGCCTGACCAAATGGTGAAACACCATCTCTACTAAAAATACAAAAATTAGCTGGACATGGTGGCATGCATCTGTAATTGCAGCTACTCAGGAGGCTAAGGCAGGAGAATCTCTTGAACCTGGGAGGCAGAGGTTGCAGTGAGCTGAGATCGCACCATTGCATTCCAGCCTGGGCGATGGAGCAAGACTCTGTCTCAAAAAAAGAAAAGACAAAAAGAGTGAAATGAACAGAAGCAAGCATCATAAATGCTAGGAGAGCACAGAAGAAAAGTACAAATCAGGGAGGGGGAAAGGAAGGGACAAAGAAGGACTAGAGGGGTTGGCCAACCATGGAGAGGAGGGAAATGCAGTTCTAAGCAGCAGGAGCAGTGTGTGTGAAGTCTGGCAATAAGGTAGGCTCCACCCACAGGCAGTTGAGTATGCTGGCTGAGAGAATGCAAGAGGGGATCAATAGGCCTGCAGAGCTAAGAGACCAGCTTATAAAAGGCCTTTGTGTGAATCAGTAGAGTTTGGAGTTTTCTCTGAATTTCAAGGACGGGGAAGGAAGGTAGCATTAAAGGCTATTAACCAATAAAACACCAAGATTCAATTTACGTTTTAGATCATTCTGGAAGTGCTATGTAGAGCGAGTTAGATGAGAGCAAGACTAGTAGCAGACTTCCCAGCAGAGTCGGGAAAGTGCTACAGTAATCTTGGTGAGAAATGGTAAGGAATTAAGGGAATGGTGAGGGAACTGAGATAGGAATGGTAAGGGAATGAAGATAGTGGTGGTGATAAGAGCTGCCTGTGCATTTGAATGTCATTCAGGAAGGGAGACTTAAAGGGTAGAGATGTATGGATTTGGGGATTATCTGCCTATGTGTTGTGAAGCGGTGAACTCGGTAAGATGGAAAATGTGAAAGGGCAGTGAAAGTGGATGGCCTCACATGTGGAGAGAGATCTGAGAACACCAGCATCTTAACTCTTGTTTTGAATGGAAGGTTTATGAATAGACAGTTTAGAGCATGGTGGCAGGGCGGAGTAGGGGGAAGGAAACTGCAAAGGAAATTAACAAAGGCAGACAAGGGTATCAAGAGCAGACAGAGTTTCAGTAGCAAAGATGTTTTTAATCATACTGCAAAGAAGTCAACTATGATAAGGAATCAAAAGTGTTTATCTGATATAGCTACGAAGCTGTCTTTGACTTTTTCCAGAACGATTTCAAGGAAGCTGTAGTGTAGAGGTCAGATGGCAGTGGATTGAGGGTTAGATGGGAGGTGAGTGAGTGGATTTGGTAACTGCATGGCATTGCCAAGAACTTGGCTGTGAAGGGAAAAAGAGTCATTAGGGTTTTTGTTTGCTTGCTTTGTTTTAACAAATTTTAATGCATACAGAGTAAGCCAATAAAGAGAAAGAGATCTAGTAAGATGACCTCCCTGAGGAGCAGGTGAAACACAGGTGCAGGCCTAGCCTGAAAGAGGAGGTGGCACCTCTCTCTTCCAATGCAGTGGGAAGGAGGCCATGATGGGTGTTGGTGATGGTTGGGACGCAGGGATGGAGAAGCTTGAGGGAGTTCCATCATGCATACTTGCTTCTCTTTTCTTTTCTTTTCTCTCTTTTTTGAGACGGAGTCTCACTTCGTTGCCCAGGCTGGAGTGCAGTGGCGCGATCTCGGCTCACGGCAACCTCCGCCTCCTGGGTTCAAACGATTCTCCTGCCTCAGCCTCCTGAGTAGCTGGGATTACAGGTGCGTGCCACCACACCCGGCTAATTTTTCTTGTATTTTTAGTAGAGATGGGGTTTCATCATGTTGGTCAGGCTGGTCTTGAACTCCTGACCTCATGATCCACCCACCACAGCTTCCTAAAGTGCTGAGATTACAGGTGTGAGCCACCGCACCCGGCCACTTGCCTCTGTTTTCTCCCAAATAGAACTTATCTACTGTAAAGAAGGGGTGATATGGACACTTGAGAAGGATGGGAAATTTGGTTTTTGTTGTTGTTCTTGTTTTGAGAAAGGATCTCAGTCTGTCGTCCAGGCTTGACTACCTCAACCTCCCCAGTAGCTGGGACTACAGGTGCACATCACCATGCCTGGCTAATTTTTGTATTTGTAGAGATGGGGTTTCACCATATTTCCCAGGCTAGTCTCAAATTCCTTGACTCAAGCAATCCGCCCACCTTGGCCTCCCAAAGTGCTGGGATTACAGGCATGAGCTGCCGCGCCTGGCCATAGAGAGTTTGAAAATAGCCACTTTGAGGAATAAATGAGAGAGAACAGAATGTGCACATGTACATTTTCTGACCAATATTGAGATCTCAGGGAAGAGCCCGTGATTGTGTAGTGGTAGAAACTTGTGTGGATGTGCGATTCCTCCATTGGAACCCAGAAGCTGAAGCATAGGAAAGGCCATTGGCCCCGCCCATCAGGTTTTTAAATGCATCTTTCTTCTAGGGATTCTTTGAACTCATACCACAGGATCTCATCAAAATTTTTGATGAAAATGAACTAGAGGTAAGATACACCATTCCTAACATTTTATATTAAAACAGGAATTTTGAACCCATTATTTTCCTTGTTTATGATTTGCCATTCCTCACGTAGCTTCTTATGTGTGGACTGGGAGATGTCGATGTGAATGACTGGAGAGAACATACCAAGTATAAAAATGGCTACAGCGCAAATCATCAGGTTATACAATGGTTTTGGAAGGTAATTGGAAACCTCTATTTTTGTAAATTACTTTTTGATAGATTTAATTATATCTAAGTCAACTCTTGATTCACTGTACTGGTGGATTACATATAACTGACACAGGAAAAATATATAGACCAGCAAAAATTATCTTTCATTTTGTACTGTATACATGCACCTGCTGGGTCTATAACTATTACTAGGTAAGTAAAATGTCCAGAAGGTAGTAAGTAGAATGACAGGCAGAGACAGTTGCTTAGTTTCCTACTAAAGTAGGGACTCTGAAAGAACTTGTAATAACCTGCAGGGTATTCCTAGGGACTCTTGGATGTCTCTTTTAAAATTTCTGATAGAAAAATATGTATGCCATTCAATAATGTTAATATAATTTTTTTTTTTTTGATACAGAGTCTCGCTCTGTCTCCCACACTGGAGTGCAGTGGCGCAGTCTCAGCTCACTGCCACCTCTGTTTCCCAGGTGCAAGCAATTCTCCTGCCTCAGCTTCCCGAGTAGCCGGAATTACAGGCCTGCACCACCATACCTGGCTCATTTTTGTATTTTTAGTAGAGATGGGGTTTCACCATGTTGGCCAGCCTGGTATCGAACTCCTGGCCTCAGGTGATCTACCCGCCTCGGCCTCCCAAAATGCTGGGATTATAGGCATGAGCCACTGTACCCAGCATATGATTTTTAAAAGCCTTGAGTCATATCTGAAAATAAATGTTTTTAGTTTACTAGGTTATAATCCCATTCTAAAAAGTTGCCATATAGCCTTAGAAATAAAGTTTCCAAGAACTTTGTAAGCCACCCATAAACAAAAATTTAACTAAAAGAAATATGCAAATCTAGTAAGGGATTATTAATGTTCTAACTAAATTCTGATTGCTTACGTTTTAGGATTATTTGTTTACCCTTTTTTCAGTGCTGTTCCCTAAATTATGTTTTTATCTTATTCAGGCTGTTTTAATGATGGATTCAGAAAAAAGAATAAGATTACTTCAGTTTGTCACTGGCACATCTCGGGTGCCTATGAACGGATTTGCTGAACTATATGGTAAGGATTTTCCATAGATCATTAAAAAAGGGAGTGATGCCTATTGTCTCTTTCATGGCTGATGAATCCTCAAGCTTTTATCATTTACTAACATTTAGCTTAATTTTAAAAAGAATTAAGCTTTTGAAAGTGTTATCATTAGAGACAGTGGAGTAGGCTAAAATATATTTACACCTTCTAGTCAGATAATAAAGGAGAAAACTAGAATCATCAGACGACTTGAGTCACTTTCTGTTCTTTAACTTCAAATTCTATGCCCAGTATGCTTCAGTTACAGACAAAGCATTGCCTTGGCTGGGAGGGGTGGCTCATGCCTGTAATCCCAGCACTTTGGGAGGCCAAGGCAGGCAGATCACTTGAGGCCAGGAGTTTAAGACCAGCCTGGCCAACACAGTGAAACCCGATCTCTACCAAAAAATACAAATATTAGCTGGGCTTGGTGGTGTGCACCTGTAGTCTCAGCTACTCAGGAAGCTGAAGCAGGAGAATTGCTTGAACCCAGGAGGTGCAGGTTGCAGTGAGTCAAGATCCCACCACTGTACTCCAGCCTAGGCAACAGAGTGAGACTCTGTCTCAAAAAAAAAGAAAAAGCATGACCTCTAATGTGGTAGTTCAGGATAGCATTTGAAGTTCCACAGAATGTTAGTAAGTGTATTTTTTTTAAAAAAAGAGTCATAGTAGAATACCTTTGAGGAAATGCTGTACTAAACAAAGTTAAATGGATTTTTTCAGGACTTATGTATAACCTTTACTGTCAGAAGAAAACAAAAGCATTGTTTTCCAAACTTATTTAATGATGAAATCTTTTTTTTTTCTTTTTCCTTTCAAGATAGGGGTGGAGAATCTCATTAGGCTACAGTTTTTCATTTATTGGGGGAAGCAGCAGGACTGGGCATAAGACTGCACATATCTCTTGATTTTCAGAATAATTAATGCAGTTTTCTATAAAGTAAGCTTCTATGTATTCTGTCAAATTGTTTTCTGGTTGATGTATAAAACTGTAGGTGTGTTTTGTTTAAAAGTGCCATTTCTGGTGTAGATCACAGCAACTTTTCTCACATTGATTCATACTCCGTTTATATTGGAATGATACTTACTTGTTTTTAAGGACACCAAGAATCCAAGAATAAATCTTTAGAAAAGATGCAGCCAAAGCGAGAGCCCAATTCAGAACAACGAGTAAGATTAGGATCGTCCTGGGGACTAGAAGTTGGGGACTGTTGCCTAGGAATTTGCTAAACTGAATTTTTTTATGTAAATAGAAGCTGGCCATCTGATGAGATTGCTAAACCTTGCCTTCTCCATGTCAAATCTGGTCAGCTTGCTAAGCTTCATTAATGTGTGTTTGCGGAACAAATCAAGCAGCTGCTCCTTCTCTACCTAGAGTAACCACTCAAAGTGGTTAGCTTTGCCGCTAACCCATTCAGTCATTCCTTGCCTAATTGGACTTCGTAGCCTTTTTCTTTTTCATGGTTTCACCTGACTCCCCTTCCTTTATCTTCTCTACCTTAACCAGTTAGTAGAGAATAAAGGCAGGGCAAACAAATGCTCTTTTCCATCTCTGGCCTCTTCCTTCTTTTATGTAACCCAGGCCTATAACCATCCACTGATTATTTCATGCACTGTTTCAAATTTGGGGCAAATATCCCACACATAGTGCCAGAGTTGTTTGTGTTAAAATAAATAAATTCTTATAAATAAGTAAATAAATAAATTCTTATATATTTATAGAAAGAAGTAGAAGTTATTTCAAAATGTTAAAATTACAATGCAATATTAGATAGCCAATAAAAAGTATTTTAAGTCCGCTAGGCGTGGTGGCTCACTCCTGTAATCCCAACTTTTTTTTGAAATGGGTCTCACTCTGTCACCCAGGCTGGAGTGCAGTGGCACAATCTCAACTCACTGCAACCTCTGCCTCCTGGTTTCAAGTGGTTCTCCTGCCTCAGCCTCCCAAGTAGCTGGGATTACAGGCGCCTGCCACTACACCCAGCTAATTTTTTGTAATTTTAGTAGAGACAAGGTTTCACCATGTTGGACAGGCTGGTCTCGAACTCCTGACCTCATGATTTGCCTGCCTCGGCCTTCCAAAGTGCTGGAATTACAGGCATGAGCCACTGCGCCCAGCCCTTGACATATTTTTATACAGGCATGCAATGAGTAAAAATCTCATCAGGGTAGATGGGGTATCCATCCCCTCAAGCATTTATCCTTTGTAACAAACAACCCAATTATACTTTTAGTTATTATTAAATGCACAATTAAATTATTTTCTTTTTTTTTTTTTTTTGAGACAGAGTTTCGCTCTTGTTACCCAGGCTGGAGTGCAATGGCGTGATCTCGGCTCACCGCAACCTCCGCCTCCTGGGTTCAGGCAATTCTCCTGCCTCAGCCTCCTGAGTAGCTGGGATTACAGGCACGCGCCACCATGCCCAGCTAATTTTTTGGTATTTTTATTAGAGACGGGGTTTCACCGTGTTGACCAGGATGGTCTCGATCTCTTGACCTCGTGATCCACCCGCCTCGGCCTCCCAAAGTGCTGGGATTACAGGCGTGAGCCACCGCGCCCGGCAATTAAATTATTTTCTACTGTAGTCACCCTGTTGTGCTAGCAAATAGTAGGTCTTATTCATTCTTTTCAACTACTTTTTGGTCCCAATTAGTCATCCCCACTTTCTTCACTCCCCCACCCGCTACAACCTTCCCAGTCTCTGGTTTCCATCTGTCTACTCTCTGGGATTTTGTTTTGGTTTGGTTTGGTTTTGAGACAGAGTCTCACTCTGTTGCCCAGGCTGGAGTGCAGTGGTGCAATCTCAGCTCTCTGCAACCTCCACGACCCGGGTTCAGGAGATTCTCATGCTTCAGCTTCCCAAGTAGCTGGACCACAGGCATGTACTACCACGCCTGGCTAATTTTTGTATTTTTAGTAGCGATGAGGTTTCGCCACATTGGCTAGGCTGGTCTCGAACTCCTGGTCTCAAGTGATCCACCTGCCTCAGCCTCCCAAAGTGCTGGGATTCTGGTTTGTTTGTTTGTTTTTTTAATTAGCAGGGCTAACTCATAGGTAGTGTGCCCAAAGTCGGCCAGATCATTTATATAATTCAAAAAAACTAAAGCTATTTTCAGTGGTACTCAAAAAAGAAAGAAAATGCTTATTTACTCTTTGTACCTATGAGGGGGATTGTATATGGAAGTGTAGTGTGTACAGAGCTAGGAAACAGCAAAAGCATTGTCAGACATGCCACTCCACGTGTGATATGAAAAACGGACTGATAGACAAGGAATCCTCATTTCATGGCTGAACAGTGAAGCCATGCAGCACAGGACTTCATCTCTTGAGTTTAAAGAAACCACATTAGAAGGCTGGGTATGGTGGCTCATGCCCGTAATCCCAACACTTGGGAGGCTGAATTGAGAGAATCACTTGAGGCCAGGAGTTCAAGACCAGACCAGTCTGGGCAACATAGTGAGACCCCCATCTCTATAAAATCAATTTTTTAAAAGTTAGCCAGGCATGGTGGTGCACCCCTGTAGTCCTGGCTACTCAGGAGGCTAACGCAAGAGGGTCGCTTGAGCCCAGGAGCTTGAGGCTACAGTGAGCTTGAATCATGCCACTGCACTCCGGCTTGGGTGACAGAGGGATACCTCATCTCTAAAATATGAATAAACCAGATTAGTTCCTTGTATGTATAGGTTCTACAGTAGAAAAATTTTGATATGCCTGGAGATCCCTATAGAGAGTAAATGAAATCAAATAAATTTTTCCTGGTAGGTTCAAACGGACCACAGTTGTTTACAGTTGAACAGTGGGGAACTCCTGAAAAGCTGCCAAGAGCTCATACCTGGTAAGCAGTTGTTTGGACCTTGATAGAACAAAGCCTCAGAGAGTGAGGTTCCTCTGATTGTTCGTCTAGCTACAGCAGGGCTAATGTCCTCTGTTATTATGGTGGCGGGTGTAGATTATGGATAAGGAGGCGGCGGTAACACTGACCCAACAAACAAGTGTTGTGTTACCAAGTTGGCCGGGGCTTGAAATCCAGGTAGCTGAAGGTCAGAGAGGCCCACTTAAACTGAGTGATGAGTGATGGGTTGTCCCAAGGGGGGCTGGAACATTCCATTTTGGAGGTGGAAATGGTAGAGGAACTCAGCCATTTGGAAGACATGGTAGAGGCAGGACTCCACAAGGAGTCGTGTGGAGCATCCATGCCTAGAACCCAGTCCTACATCTTCTAGCCCTGATGAAAAGACCTATTTTGGTGGTGTTGGAACGTACTCATCACGAAGAGCAGTATTGCTGTTTGCTGTGGTGGTACTTGCTTTGTCAGTGTCTCTGATAACCAGTTCCTCTCTGTTCTTTCAGCTTTAATCGCCTGGACTTGCCACCTTATGAATCATTTGAAGAATTATGGGATAAACTTCAGATGGCAATTGAAAACACTCAGGGTTTTGATGGAGTTGATTAGATTACAAATAACAGTCTATGGTGTTTTTACTGCCATAATTTTATAAGCCAAATCATGACTTAAAATTTTCCAGGGAACTACTAAAACCTGGCCATTAATTCTTCCCAGATCTTGAAGAAAATCATATGAAAAGCATTTGAAGAAATAGTATGACAATTTTATTTTAATCACTTTTAAATAATGTGTTGCATTTACACAGTTGTTTCATTCTGTCTTTAGAGTTCACACAATAGGATATAAATCCCATATGACTTAAATAGTGAATTTTGTCCATAACATTTACCTCTTGTATAGTATCTGCCAGGCAGTTTTTTCTTAAACTACTGAGATTATAACTGTGAAATAGTTGTGATAAGTGTCATGTGTGAAAATGTTGATGCATTTTGAGATGGAAAACTGAAATTTGGAAAAAAAAATACTATTGCATAAGCTACAATATATTTAGTGCTATTCGCAGCTATTTATTATTTTGTAGACCTGCCTTATGCACCTTACTGCCTAGATGTTTGGGAAAACCTTGGAAAGTGTGTTATCTATTTTTCTAGTCAACTAACTCGCAGAAAAACAGTTTACTTCTTCACTTTCAAAGTATTTGGCTTTTTGTTAATATGCAGTTTTTACTAAACAGGTGATTCATAAGACATGTGAGGCAAGTCATTTTTGCAATGGGTAAAAAGTATTAAGGCCTTTCTCTTGCCTGCATATCCTTATGATCATTGGTATAGTCATCACTTTTTCATATTTTAGTGTAGTTAGAAGAATTCCTTCTTCAAACATTAAAGATCCACAAAGCAGTATTTCTAAATATGCCTTGAAGAACTGAATGAAGTGTATAGCACTTGCCTTTACTAGTCATTCTTTACACTTGTACAATTATGTAGTAAATGTATGTTTACAGGGTTTATTATGTTTACAGATTAAGCTAATTTCTGTAGTGGCATTTTTATATTTTTAGTATCACTCGAGTAAAAAAACCAAATGATTTGTTTAAAATAACCAAAGAGTTGATATAATGCAGAATTTGTATTAAATTTATTACTATATTTCTTATGCTTTTTGAAAATACTGTTTACTATGAAGACAATGTTTTATTACAGATCCAAAACTCTGTAGGCAAAATGCTATAGGTTGAATCCTTCTTTAACCAAACTGAAATACATAAAGACCGTGTACATGCATTCATCAAATGTTTATTGAACGCTATGTGCATAGCGCTGTGCTATGCCCTGGGGTAAGATCTGTCAGCTTCAGAGAAATCTGGCTGAGTCTTGATCCTCAAGGAACTTACAGATGTGTCAGTGAATCTGTAAAACAATCAAAAGTAGGGGTAAGCAGGAGGAGGTAAAAGGGAAAGTGTTCTAGATTCCAGCGCACCTGCAAAGATAAGTGTGCCAAGACTGTATTTATATTTCATACTTATATTGTTTCATCCTTATATTGGCATGATTATATAGAAAATGGGTCTTAAAAAGATGAAGGCTATTTCTCAGTATAGTATCTTGGTGATTTAGGAATAATTGTAATATATGCTATGAATCTTCTTAAATATATATATTATATATTTTATATATATAATATATATATTTTATATTTTATATATATATACACCCTGTGAGAACTGTAAAAATAACTTCCGTTTCTTGGTTTAAGTTTGTTGGGGTATAACATGATGAGCCCTCATTAGCATCTGTTAGAAATCTGAAATGTGACAGTAGCAAAACCACTTTCGACTTTCCAAACACCACATCGTCAGCATGGTTTAGAGGAAGCAATTCACAGATTAATGCACCCTGCGTTTTGTCTTCACCACTGTCAACCAGCAGTCAGGCATGGGCACCAGGTATAGTTCTGGTTTGATCTCTCACCAGCTGTGTGAACTGAAGCAGCTTACTTAACCTCTCTGGACTCGTGTTTCTTCATCTGTCAAATGAGAATAATCATGCCCACCCTCATTGTCATGCCAGACTGTCAAGTTCTAGAAAGATGAGAAAGCGATAAGTATGCTGTAAAGTGTTACACAATCAGAAGGTGCTTTGTGCTGACCATCAGATTGTGTTGTCAGGTGTGCAAACTGACCAGGCTCCCAAAGAATCATTTAAAAGTAAAGTGACTTCTAAGAGACAAGGAAGTATGAACATAGCTGATAATAAATACATAAATATACATAGGTACACATGTGTCTATATATGGATCTTACCATCATAATTCATTTTCTTCGTATCAGCAAAGTAATAGTAATGTGGGCCAATGCATTTTGGAAATGTCCTCATTATGTAGAATGGAATGTGAAAATTATTTTTGTTAGGAACAGGATATTGCCACAATTGTTTAAATATCACTTTTGTGAAATATCAGAGCATAAGAAGATACGAAGCTTTCTTTTTATCTGGCTGATGCTCATTTGGATGATTAACTGACTCATAGAAGATGGTGTTAATGAGATGAGAGTCACTCCCACCCTTCCCCAGCTGCAGACCTTCATCCCCTTCGTCTCCCACTGGGGGCTCATGGTCTGGAAGGAATCTGTATCAAGCAACGCAGCCCCTTATCCCACATAGAAAAGTGTCTCAAACGCATTCTACTGCTGGACAGTCAGTAGGATCATTTTCATAAAGAAAGGACATTGTATGTTTCTAGAAATTATAAGCATATTACTTTAGCCTACAATCTCTGCTTAAAAATTTTTAACATAAGATTGTATTACAAATGCATTTCATCAGAACTCAAATTTAAATGGTATTTGTTTTAGTTTTTTATTTATAACGCTGAAGTTATTCCATATAAGTATCAAGTTAAACACAATTCATTTTGATTACAAACTATTTGACTTTTTAAAATCTTCTGATATGGTAAATATATATATCAAGATTGATGTATCAAAATTTATTGCACACTTTAAAGTATAAAGTCATCTTTTAAAATCTTGAGTCCACAAATAAAGTTCTATTCTGATTAAAAAAAAAACAATGTTCATTTTTAAATAGAAATGTTTCCAAGTCAGTACTCTGGGCGATGTCTTCTGGTCTAGTTCTTTACAGCAACAGGTTAAATTCTCAAGATGATCCTAAACTTATTACCTGATGAACTAACATGATTATAAACTCTCAACTACAGATCATCAATTTCCACTGTACAAAAAGGTCATATTCCAAAAGTCTAACTGTTAGTGAAATATCCAGAAAATAAAAATAATAGTTATAAATGAACTAGATTTCAGGCATCTTGCTGCTCATCAAAGAATCAAAGAAGCCAGTCTTGTAGCCAACCACTATTTATAACGTCCTTTATATGCGAAAAAGAGTTACCAAGTGTTAATTCAGAACAAAGTGTCTTTTCCTCCTTTCTCTCAGGCATGAGAAGTAGTTTCTCAATTAGAAGGGAATCCACGCCCACCCACTCAAGCCAGCCCAGGAAGGTGCTGTTCCAGCCCCTTCTTTCTGCCACAGTCCAGACCATAGCTTTTAATACTGAGGGCTCAGGCCACAGCCCTCTCCTTCCACCCTTCCTGTTCTAGCCAGCCTGGGCAGCAGCTAACCCACACCATGCCCCACCTGTACAAGAAGTCCTTGCTTTGCTGTTCATCATGGCAGACATTTATTTTATAAATGATATTAAACTAAGGCATTAGAATGTCAGGACCTCACTATGAAGAAAGAGCCTCAGGATATTTTTGTGTATTTTCTTTGAAAGTTAAAGCCTGTTACTACACTAGCCTCCTGTTTGTGTTCCACTCATCTTCATCACAACCAATGTTTCCTTTTTAGCACACACATTTGATCAGGTGACTAAATCTAAGAGCGCCCCAGAGCCAAAAGCAGGAAGCACAAACCCATTAGCATGGAGGTCCGCATGGAATGCAGTCCATCCTCAGCCTAATGTCTCAGTTCCACCTTCCATCATACCTCACTACAGACGCCCTTGGTTCCCCTCCAAATCAGAGTCCTTCCAGCCCCTAATCACTGCAGACTCTTCGGTGCCGCCTGAATGGTTTCACTTCTCATGTCTGCTTGATAAGTTGCTCCACTTTCTGGACACAGTGGAAAGGTGCTGTGGCCTCGGCGGTTGGTATATACTAGTGCGGATGACATTGCATTACAATTCTTTGTTTACGTAATTCCATCCTGCAAACTTCTGGGCAGTTTGAGGACAAAGACAATTTTGTATACATCTTTTTCATATGTTCATTTCCCAATGCAAATATTTGATGCATTTGAGCTTTAAAATACTGTTTGCGTGTAGACTCCATTTGGGAGCACATATGTGCCTGGAACGGCAGTAATGTGCAGGAGCTCTATTTAGGTGGACGTTGTGGACTACATAAATATTCAAGCAGAGGTAGAGCTTGATTGAGATCCTGCTGAGTGCTGGGTTCTGCAGTAAACACTTTATGTGGATCTCATTTAATCTTCATAAAAACTCAGTGAGACAGGTTTTATAGGTTCAAGGACAAGTAATACACCTGAGGCCACACAGCTTGTAAACTCAGTGGATTTATGAACCACAACAAAAAGCTATGGAATCCAACAAATTACCAAGATGTATCCGTTTTCTTGGGCTGCACAACAAATTGCCATAAACTTAGCAGCTAAAAACAATACCTGTGCATTATCTCAGAGTTCTGTAGGTCACAAGTCCACATGGTCTTAGCTTAGGGTTCTCTGCTCAGGGTCTCACAAAGCCAAAATCAAGGTGTCTGGGCTCTTGCCTGCGTTCAAGATCTTTCGGATTATTGACAGAATCCAATTCCTAGTAGCTGCAGGTCTGAAGTCCTTGTTTTCTCGCTGGATGGCAACTGGGGGGCAATCTTAACTTTCGGATGTCACCCACATTCCTCATGGATTGGCCCTCTCCCTCCTCAAGCCAACAATGCCTCTCATGCTTCAAATCTCTCATTTCCCATTCGGCTGCCCTCTTCTGCCACCAGACAAAGGAAGTGCTCTGCATTTCAAGATTTATTTGAATAGATCAGGCCCACCTACCTAAATGGTCTTCCTTTTCAAAAATTGACTGTACCAGCTGAGAGCAGTGGTTCACGCCTGTAATCCCAGCACTTTGGGAAGCTGAGGTGGGTGAATCACCTGAGGTCAGGAGTTCGAGACCAGCCTGGCCAACATGGCGAAACCCCATCTCTACTAAAAATACAAAAATTAGCTGGGCATGGTGATGCGTGCCTGTAATCCCAGCTACTTGGGAGGCTGAGGCAGAAAATCTTTTGAACCCGGGAGGCGGAGGTTGCAGTGAGCCAAGATCGTGCCACTGCACTGCAGCCTGGGCGACAAAAGCAAAACTCAGTCTCAAAAAAGATAATTGTACCATAGGCAGAACACAGTCATGGGACCAAGATCCTATCACGTTCATAAACAGCATAGATTAGGAGGATGAGGTATTTCCTAGATCATTCCTGGAAAACCCTGCCTTTCACACAAGGTAAAGGTTAAGGATAGGAAAGTTAAGGATTATGGAGATTAACCTTGAAAAACACTTAAATATATCTCATTTTATAATGTGCACTTCCATGTTCCACTCTTTGTTAATAAAAGACCTGCTAGATAAATTAATGCTAACAACAGCCAGTAGGATTTCACTTCAGCAGCTATAAATTCACAAATCACTACTCTCAGTATTTTCCTCTTGATGGTATTTTTCTCAATACATCAAGGTTGCATTGGCCTGAAATTATATTCAACTTATCCTTATAATCTTGCTTCTTATATAAAGAGAAATGAAAAGCCATACTTGCTCCTTTTATTGCGAGGATTGGTGTCTTTCCAGTGAAACCATGGTCAGGATTATGAGGTGGATCCAAATCAGACTAGAGCCGTGAAGGGAAGAAAGCAGTTCACAGCTTAGAGCTAGTGATCATTCTCTGCAGATGTGTTTAGACCTACTTTAAATCTCTGGAGAGAAGCGCAAGGGAGGGCCTCCAGATGCCCAAGCAAGTGAAAGTTTCTGTGCAATCACACAACCCTGAAACAAAGTTTTTTCTCCTGGTGAAATTAACCAAAGATTAAAGCCATAACTCTAGATTCATAAGTTACACTCTATTCATTATTAAGGTCCTGACTGAAGTTCTCTTCTGAAAAATAACCAATTACTATCAAGGCAAACATCATGCCTTCCTGAAAGTTGTTTTTCTGTAACAAGAATATTTTATAAATGAGAAATTCAAGCATATTTTCTCAAACTAATAAGAGGTAATGAGCACAGTGAACTAAGATAATCTCAGTTTAAACAAACGGGATTTTCACTGATGCTAGACTTGAAAACACTATCCAGATTAATGACTTTGTTAATACCCAGTCACTGGGCATTAAGTCCAAGTGTAGCATAAATATTCTTCTAGACTTGATGACAGTGAAATATCCTATGTTTAGCCCTCTGAAGGGATAACCAAGTTCTCAGTGATTAATGGATAGCAGCCAACTGGGTTTGCTTTTTTAGTATTGCTGTTTGTTGGAACGGGGATCATGCTTGTGAATAGATGGTGATGGTGTGTGGTTTTATGAGGAATTCTGTAGCGGTTTATTCCTGACTACCCCTTGAAAAGAAGTGTGAGAAGAGAAAAAAGAAAGCTCTCTTAACTCTGTCACTACTAGGACTCTGGAATATCTGTGCTTCCCCCAGGGCCTCAATCTATATACTTGCCCCATCTGCATCTGGGGACACTGTGAAATGGAATTTGGGATTTATTGTCAAGACCTCTAATTATTAATATAGGCATTGACAAGGTAGGGGAAGGGAGTTACATGCAGTGCATACTGCAAGCCTTTGGAAGATATATTAAGACACAGTTGAGGCTTCAACTGTATCTTAGGACTAGCCCAGCACTATCTAATAGTCACATAAAGCAGGCAACATAATTTTAAATTTTCTAGTAGCCATGTTTTAAAATATAAAAAGAAATAAAATTAATTATAATAATCTATTTTATTTAACTCAGTATATCCAAAACATTATTTCAGACCAGGCACAGTGGCTCACGCCTATAATCCCAGCACTTTGGGAGGCTGAGGCAGGTGGATCACCTGAGGTCAGGAGTTCGAGACCAGCCTGGCCAAATGATGAAATCCCATCTCTACTAAAAATACAAAAAATGAGCCAAGCATGGTGGTGGGCACCTGTAATCCCAACTATTCAGGAGGCTGAGGCAGGAGAATCACTTGAACCCAGAAGGCCGAGCTTGCAGTGAGCCGAGATTGTGCCATTGCACTCCAGCCTGGGCAACAAGAGCAAAAAGCTATCTTAAAAAAAAAATCATTTGAACATGTGATTAATATAAAATTATTAATGAGATATTTTCAATTTTTGGTACTGTCTTCAAAACCCAATGTGTACCTTATGCTTACAGCACATCTTAATTCAGACTGGCCACATTTCAAATAGCCACATATTGCTGGTGCTACCATACTGGACAGCATTGGAATCCGTGGGCCTAAGGCCAAACTTCCACACAACGTAAAGGAATTGAGATGCAGCTACAAGTGGCTCACCTGGTGGTATTGCTAAATTATTTTGCTTCCTCCAGGGAACCCCAGAGATTAGGAAGAAGTTCTTCCAGGAAAGACAAATGTTGAAATTCAAACAGCATTCTAACTTAGTCACTTTTTGAAATTTAAAATTTACCCTTAGAAATCATTTCAACCATTGTGGAAGATAGTGACTCCTCAGAGACCCAGAAGCAGACATACCATTTGACCCAGCAGTCCCATTACTGGATATATACCAAAAGGAATATAAATCATTCTGTTACAAAGATACATTCCAGCGTATGTTCACTGCAGCATTATTCACAATAACGAAGACATGGAATCAACCCAAATGCCCATCAATGATAGACTGGATAAGGAAAATGTGGTCCATATACACCATGGAATACTATGCAGCCATAAAAAGGAACTAGATCATGTCCTTTGCAGGGACCTGGATGGAGCTGGAAGCCATTATCCTCAGGAAACTTATGCAGGAACAGAAAACCAAACACCACGTTTTCACTTATAAGTGGAAGCTAAATGATGAGAACACATGGACACATGTTGGGGAGACACATACTGAGGCCTCTCAGTGGGGGCCGGGGGTAGGGAGAGCAGCTAATGGATGCTGGGCTTAATACCAAGTGATAGACTGATCTATGCAACAAACCACATGGCACACATTTACCTATGTAACAAACCTGCACTTCCTGCACACGTACCATGGAACCTAAAACGTGAAGCAAAAAACACAAGAAAATATACAAATGGCCAACAAACATGAAGCAATGCTCAGACTTAATTAACTTATTTGGTGTTGAAGATTGGAACTACTTTACGTGTCTTCTGTTCTCCAAAGGTGTGTGCAGTACTCTGGCATGTATTTAATTGTTAACTCTTTTATAAAATCAATGTCTTCTTTTGAAACCACCTCATTTTTTTTTTTTTTTTTGAGATGGAGTCTCACTCTGTCACCCAGGCTGGAGTGCAGTGGGGCGATCTCAGCTCACCGCAACCTCTGCCCCTCCAGGTTCAAGCGATTCTCATGTCTCAGCCTCCCAAGTAGCTGAGATTACAGGTGCCTACCACCATGCCTGGCTAACTTTTGTATTTTTAGTAGAGACGGGGTTTTGCCATGTTAGCCAAGCGGGTCTCCAATTCCTGACCACAAGTTATCTGCCCACCTCTATCTCCCAGAGTGCTGGGATTATAGGTGTAAGCCACCGTGCCCGGCTGAAACCACCTCATTTAAAGCTTCTGTTTTCTTATAGTTTCTTTTACCTCTTTAAATTTTAAAATCACTTATTCTGTTTTATTTGAAATGGAACATATACAAATTGTAGAATATTTAGAAAATACATATGCACAGCAAGATTAAAACGCCTACACCAAAAATAAAATAATATTTACACTCAGAAGCTTGAGGATGGTGGTCTGGTTGGAGGAGGAGCTGTGTTTCCACTGTAAGCACATGACTATCACTTAGGATATATGTTTACTAGGGGTGGCTCCGGTAAGAGGCTGATGTGGATTATGTAGAGGTGGGCTAAGCCCCCAAGTCACACCTGAGTGTGCCACTGTATCTCCTACAGAGGCAGGAAGTTTGCTGAGAGTCGCCCCCCGTGCTGAGGTGGTCCCCACAATACTGAGGTGTTCCATACTGAAGGTCACGGAAGCTGTGGGCAGAAGCAAACATTGGGAAGAGCTGGGAAGCAGCATCCAGTATGAAGTGCTGGATCTAGAACCTTAAAAGATCATCACCAGAACAGAGAAGGCAGATGGGCACCGGGGTGGTTTATCAGAGGGTAACAGCCGGTAGCTGGGCATGGTGGGGCAGGCCAAGTAGTCTCAGCTACCTGGGAGGCTGAGGCTTGAGGATTGCTTGAGCCTAGGGGTTCGAGGTCAATCTGGGCAACACAGTGGGACCTTGTCTCAAAAATTTTAAAAAGGAAAAAAAAAAAGAAAGAAATGGCCAGAAATCACGAGGAGTGTTGAGACAGGACAACTGAGAGGGTAAGGCCACTGCCGAGGAGGTCCTAGGGGGTCACCTGGGAGCCAACCTCTGACACTGAGGGGAAGGCATAGACTGTGGGAGAGGCATCTGTTTGTTTTTTCTGGTGCAAGGAGAATAACAAAATGCGATCAGAAGGGTTAATAGACTGCAGATGGAGCTCAGCCCAGCTGAAGGCTTTGAACTGGAACCAGCCCTCTAATTTTCAGCAGTGCGTGTGGCCCAAGAAAAAGAAAGAGTAAAATTAAACAAGGGATCATCAGAGACCATTGTGAGTTATTCTCAATGGGTGAAATAGCAGATTATTTTGAGAGAAATAGTAGGGATTTGACCGCAAAAGGAATCTGATCTGTATCCTATCAACGATGGGGGAACTATTCAAAAATTACAAGTCAGAGGGTGGTATGATGGGATGTGCGCTTTCGAAAGCTCATTCTCTCTCTCCAGCTGCAGCAAGACCGGGCTCAGACATTTGTTTGGCGAGCATTCCATTGACACAGGGTAGAGACAGTGGTGGTCTGAAGTCAGCATGAAGCTGGGATGCAGAGATGCAGGGAGGCCGAACTGCCCTTGTTTTTGGAGAGGGAAGGGCAGGAAGGGCACAGACATGAGTGTAGACCCACACCTACGTCTCTAACTGGGGCGGCTGGATGAGAGCTGGTGCCGCCTCTGAAACAGAAACAGGATCATGGAGACGTCAGAGGGGAGGCTGCCAGCAGGCAGCTGTGGATCTAAAGGTGGGTAGAGATAGAGAGGTTATCAGCAAATCATTAGCCATTGGGGAGACCCTATATATGTGCAGCACACTAAGAAAGCTGATCAAATTATCAAACGTTATTTCTGATAAGCAAATTCGAATATATTTTATATTTAATAGAATAAGTGGTAAGTGGGGGAAGACTGTAAACAGTGTAATGGGAAGTGTTTTCCTAGCCATAAGGAAGCTTTTAGGTTTTTCTTTTGTCTCTGTTAGGTATTCCAAGATCCAGAGTTATTGCCAACAGCGTTCTCTGGTGTCCTGTTCCCCTCGGATGAACTCCTGCCCACACCCGCACACGTGTGTGCACAGCCATAGCCTGACGCCTGCTGATGACCTGGCTCCCATTCCCAATCTCCGTCTTGCGAGGCTCAATTTCTCTGCAATCAGACTCACCTGAGACCCTGCCTGTGCCTTGCACTGTAAAGTGTTCCTCTTGCTGCTCTTCAGTTTGGCATCTAGGTGCTAGAAGGCCGAAAGCTGTGGGAGCTCTGGCCCCTGTGTCTGTGGATAACATCGCTGCTGGGTAACAGTCCTATGACCTCCATAAAGAAGTTTGGGTGGGTGGGGAGTGGGGAGGCTGCAGCCGACCAGGTGGCCCTGGGGAGGGAGAAGCACAATGGGGATGGGCTCTGAGGCCCTTTAGGGAGTCTTAGAGAAAAGGAAAGAGAGACTAGAGATGAGCTAGGGAGGCCTAGAAGAGCTCGAAGGACATGGGATGCAGGTTCCATGGCGGGGATTGGACCAGAGTCTGTGTGGTCTCAAGGACTACCTGGGATAAGCCCCAGGCAGCCCCAGGATGGCCGACCAGATAAGGCAGCAGACCCTGGAGGAAGGTGAGAGAGCTCCTCCTCTCTGCCTTTGTATCCCAAATAACAAGTGACCCTAAAGTCTCCTAAATGACTAAATGTCGTTCCCTTTCCGGGCTGGTCCCCATAGCAGGAATGGTGAGATTCAAGAGGAACCGATTATGCCCCCACCTGTTTTCTGATGACTGAACTTATCTTAATAGCAAATAAGGCCTTTCACTTCCATACTTAAAAGACTGAAATTTTAATACAAAGGAAAAGACTTCTGACCCCACATGTATTCATAGTAAAAGATAAGAGCAGGCCAGTGAGGTGGCTCATGCCTGTAATCCCAGCACTTTAGGAGGCCTAGAAGGGTAGAGTAGAAGATCAGGAGTTCGAGACCAGCCTGCCCAATATGGTGAAACCCCTACTAAAAATACAAAAATTAGCTGGGCGTGGTAGCACGTGCCTGTAGTCCCAGCTACTAGGGAGGCTGAGGCAAAAGACTCGCTTGAACCCAGGAGGCAGAGGTTGCAGTGAGCCAAGATCACACCGCTGCAGTTGAACCTGGGCGAAAGAGCAAGACTCTGTCTCAAAAAAAAAAAAAAAAGCTGTTCCAGGATTGATAGAAGTTAGAAAAAGGGACACTTCTAAGTTGGTAAAGATCCCTGAAATAGCAGACCAAGGGCCTAGACCAGTATTTCCAGCATTGCCATTTTATCTTAGGCTCTGTCTACTTGGAGCCAATTCAGACCAAGAGAAACAGCTGGAACAGTTTCCAGTGTAGGCAGTGATGGTTTTGTCACAGCATAGGTCATTGTTTGAATTATTTTATCTGCATAAGATTTCACTTGGGGTTTTGTGTAAGAGAATTATTTCACAAATCTCTATGTCATAAAATACTTCCAAGTATCGAATTATCCAAACGATGCTTACTATCCATGGGCCTGAACTCAGAGAACAAATATGTTTACAGCAAGAGGGACAGACAAAAATGTGAGGTTTTCCTTAATTATATTGGTTCCCTAGTTATATATAACAGACACTACTTCTCTGAGCCTACAAAATCTTTTCCAAAGGGACAATAACTTTTCTCCTTTGACTCATCCTCAGCCCACTCTGCCAGCCACGTGGGACAACCACAACCCGAAGCCTGTCTGCCAAGTTATGGGAGCTTGGAAGTCTTTTCAGCTTGTGGAACAGAGGGTTTCCCAGCTCTTTTAAAATGATCTAATTTGCATACAACAGAGGTTGGAAGAGTGACTCAGCCACGAAGTGAGTGGATACTTTTTAACTCTATGACAAATATGTTTGAAAGCTACCTCATTGTTAATTTTTTTCCTAACTAGAACATTGGAGAATGCTGGAACACAATTCACTGAATCACTCTTACATTTAGATAGCACTTTTAATTCAGTTTAATGCATTTTCCCATTTGTTGTCTCCTCTTCCTAAATGCCAGAAATGTAGGTAGGGCACACATCATCATTCCCATCTGAGAGCTCAGAAAGGGAAAACAAGACACAGCAAGGGTTTGCTTTTGGTTGCACTGCAAATTAGGAGCAGATCTACAAGTGGAAGTCAGCCTCTTTGGGTGGTCTCTTGATCCTACAACTTCAGAGCTTGTGTCTAGGACTAATGAGCTCACCTAAATCCTACTCTGCCTGACCTGCAGGTGAGGTTTGGAGGTAAACCCTCTGTTCGGAGTATCAGTCATATAGTCAGTGTTCCTTTCTCTCTTCCAGACACAATGAGTCTAGATAAACGAAATGCAAACTGTCCATCCCTGATCCAGGGACTCATGGGCAGTAGGGACTAGCCAGATTTGCATTTTTCATATAGCCTTCTCAGATCTTTAAACTAGGACTCGCAGTAAACAGTATTCTCAAAATAATTTGAATACCAGCAATAGATAAAATTTCCTAAATAGTTAAATGTTACAACTGATTAGAAATCTAATGTACTGAGATGCTTTTGGCTCAGAACACCAGACTTGATTTGCAGAGGAGGCCTTGGTAAAGATTCTCTAGCTAGGGTGGCTTACTGAGTGTCTTTGTTCTATACTTCTCAGTTATTTGTTCTCTATGGCTTGATAAGTTTCTTTTTCTGTCATCCCCTCACTTGTGTGTATGTGTTGTGTGTGTATGTGTAAATTCTCTGTAATATAGCCAACGCCTGATCTATTCCAAGGGCTTTCTGTCTTGGCTATAAACACTTACATGCTTACTTTTTCTCCTTCACTTTATTCTGACAGTTTTTATCTCAGATAACTGACACCACTGGTTATATCAGCCTCCCTTTCCCCCTCTTCAAGAAGAGAGAAACTGTTTATCTTAAGAAGTTTTATGGTTTAGGTGGGAAAGATCTGGCTTCCTGCAGAGCACAGAGAGGAAGATTCAAAAAAGAAAATAATCCTGTATTTCTGGCATTTCCTGGCTGCCAAAAGCATCCTTCTACAGCTGAGATTGATAAAAACTTCATCAAAGGCACTGGTCAATCAGGCTACAGGCTTTTAAAACATTACTTACTATGCAAGTCAGATTAGCATTTAAGATATTGGTCTTTTTTCTGCAGACAATGTGACATGTATTTTATCCAGTTTGCATGGTATCACGTTCCAAAAAACTCAGTACAGTCCCTAAGTAGTTAAAAAACAAGCACATTTTAAAATGCAATTTGACATTTCTGAAAGACACAAAAACTTTCTTGAATAAATGGAAGGACAGCTCCTATTCTTGCATAGGATGACTCAACAATATAAAGATGTCAGTTTTGCTAACTTAATTTAAAACCTAATGTCATACTAATAAGCTTTTTTTTTTTTTTTTTTTTGAGACAGAGTCTGGCTCCTGTTGCCCAGGCTGGAGTGCAATGGTGCGATCTCAGCTCACTACAACCTCCGCCTCCCGGGTTCAAGCAATTCTCCTGCCTCAGCCTCCCGAGTAGCTGAGATTACAGGCATGTGACACGACACCTAGCTAATTCTGCATTTTTATTATAGACAGAGTTTCTCCACATTGGTCATGATGGTCCCACCTTGGCCTTCCAAGTGCTGGGATTATAGCCACAGAGCCCGGCCCACTAATAAACTTTTTTAGATGAGTCGATATCAAAGTTTACATGGAAAAACAGATATCCAAGAATAGCTGGGAAAACACAAGAAAAGCTTAAGAGCTGGGTAGCTCTATAGGACGTTAAAAGGTATCGTACTGGCCAGGCGCAGTGGCTCAAGTCTATAATCCCAGCACTTTGGGAGGCCAAGGCAGGCAGATTATGAGGTCAAGAGAGCGAAAGCATCCTGGCCAACGTGGTGAAACCCTATCTCTACAAAAAATACAAAAATTAGTTGGGCTTGGTGGCGCATGCCTGTAGTCCCAGCTACTCGGGAGGCTGAGGCAGGAGAATCAGAGCCGAGATCGTGCCACTACACTCCTGGTGACAGAGTGAGACTTCGTATCAAGCAAAAAATATACTATACTATAAATCTTCTATATTTAAAAATGTGATAGTACCACATAAATAGACCAGTAAAACAGAATAGAAAGCCCCAAAATAGGCCCGAGTGCATATCAAAAATTTAGTAGATTTTAAAACTGTTGTCTAAATCAGAGAGCAAAAAATGACATTTTTCTAAATGGTGCTTTTAGCAATAGGCAAAAATTGGAAATTGCCCACATGTCTATTGCCTAATGAACGAATAAACAAAATATGTCTATTCATACAATGGACTATTCAGCAATAAAAAGACTGAAATACTGGTACATACTGCAGCGTGGATGAACCTTGAAAATGTTATGCTAAGTGAAAGAAGTCTGTCACAAAAGAGCATATGCTGTATGACTTCACTTATATGTTATGTCTAAAATAGGTAAATCCATAGAGACAGAAAGTAGGTCAGTAAATGCATAAAGCTGAGGGATGAGAGGTAATAGGGAGTGAGTTCAGGGTTCCTTTTTCGGGTAACAAAGATGTTCTAAACTCAGATTGTGTTTGGATTCTGAATTCTATGAATACACTAAAACCATTACGCTTGAAAGGAGTGAATTTTATGGTATATTATGACGTTGATAAAGATGTTTAAAAAGTAAAGGGGCAAATGACCAAAACCTAATAGAAAAATGGGCAAGATCTTTTTCAAATATATGAAAAACTGTTCAGATTCACTCATAATTAGAGAAATGCAAATTGCACACTGAGATATTCACCTATCATATTGGCAAAAAAAAAAAAACTATGGTGATAATCCTGCGGGCTGTGAGGAAACAGGCATTCTCACACGTTGCTGGTGGAAATGCAAACTGCAAAGAGAATTTCACAATACCTAACAAAACTATATATGCAATTTGACCCAGCAATACCACTTCTAGGAATCATCTTGAAGACATAGTTCTAACAATGTGAAAAATATACATATGCACAAAGTTATTCATTACATCATTTCTGGTTATTACAAATCTAAATGCTCAATCATAGGAGACTGACTGAATAAACTACGGCTCATCCATAAAGTACTAAGTGGCTCTATAAAAGAACGAGGAGGCCGGGCGCGGTGGCTCACGCCTGTAATCCCAGCACTTTGGGAGGCCGAGGCGGGTGGATCACAAGGTCATGAGATCGAGACCATCCTGGTCAACATGGTGAAACCCCGTCTCTACTAAAAATACAAAAAATTAGCTGGGCATGGTGGCGCGTGCCTGCAATCCCAGCTACTCAGGAGGCTGAGGCAGGAGAATTGCCTGAACCCAGGAGGTGGAGGTTGCGGTGAGCCGAGATCGCGCCATTGCACTCCAGCCTGGGTAACAAGAGCGAAACTCCGTCTCAAAAAAAAAAAAAAAAGAATGAGGAAAGTCTCTGTATAAAGCCGATATCAGTAGATTCTAGGATATACTCTGAAGTGAAAAAATAACATGCAAGAGAGCACTGGTAGTATGCTAGCCTACATATAATAAGGAATATAAGAAAAAATACATGTATAGCAGTTCCTCGAATAACATTTTTTCTTCAACATTGTTTCATTATAAGATTCGAGAGGAAAAAAGTCAATTCCCAGCTGGGGTCTTTGTGCCAGAGTTTGCACATCCTCCCCAGGTAAGCGTGGGTTTTCTTTGGATGCTCCGCTTTCCTCCCACATCCCAAAGTTGTGCCCTTTAGGTGAATTGGAATGTCTCACTTGGCCAGGATGAGTGAGTGAGTGTGCACACCCTGTGATGGGATGGTGTCCTGTCCAGGACACCTTGACCCCTGAGCTGCTGGGATAGACTTGGGCCACCTGTGATCCTGAGCTGGCAAGAGCAGGTTGGAAAATGAGTGAATGAATGAAGACAAGTTTTTGTAAAATAAAAATTCATGAAATAGATGATAATCATACACATGCCTGATGAACAATGTGGTGTCAAAGGACTCAGGGAGCCCACCATATTTGTGATTTTTTTGTACTGTGTGGTGGGAGGAGGCGCTCCTTACAATTTCCCTTTGCAAACATATATTCTTTGATTTAACCCACCATCACTATGATGCCATTTTAGGGATTCTTTGATTTAACCTGGCATCACTTACCGATTCACCAAAAGTTGGATAATTATGTTTTTTTTTGTCAGACAGTATCTTGCTCGGGCTGCAGTGCAGTGACACTGTCAGAGTTCACGGCATCCTTGACCTCTTGGCCCCAAGCAGTCCTCCTATCTCAGCCTCCCAAATGGCTGGGACCACAGGCATGTACCACCATGCCTGGCTAATATGTTTCTTTTTCTTTTTTATAGAGATGGGGTCTCCCTGTTACCCAGGCTGGTCTCGAACTCCTGGGCCCAAGCGATCCTCCTGCCTCAACCTCTCAAAGTGCTGGGATTACAGATGTGAGCCACTGCACCCAGCAATTATCTTGTTTGTTTTCCTCTTTCCTAAATATAACTCACATTTATTTCAATGTTTATTATTAGAAGTGTTTAGGAGGCTAGGTGTGGTGGCTCACATCTGTAATCCCAGGAGTTTGGGAGGCCAGGTGGGTGGATCACCTGTGGTCTGGAGTTCAAGACCAGCCTGACCAACATGGTGAAATCCCATCTCTACTAAAAACAGAAAAATTAGCTGGGTGTGGTGGCACATGCCTGTAGTCCCAGCTACTTGGGAGGCTGAGGCATGAGATTCGCTTGAACCCAGGAGGTGGAGGTTGCAGTGAGCTCAGACTGTGCCGCTGCACCTGCTCTGTCACCAGCCTGAGTGACAGAGCGAGAATCCGTCTCCAAAAAAAAAAAAAAAAAAAAAAAGTGTTTGGGATCTTTATTTAGAAGTTTGGTGATGTTTCTGTGATTAGAAATTTAGAAATTTTGTGTAGAGCTTTGCTTATTTATATCAATTAGCCTATAGTAAAATTGGTTTTGTTATACTTCATTTCACTTAAAGTTGAAGTTTCCAAGAGCCTATCAATGACCTTAACTAAGAACTTACTGAATTTGTTTGTTCAGAAGAAATACAGAGAGATTAAGCCAGAAACTAAAGACATAGGTTACTGTTATGGGTTGAATTACATCCTTCCTAAAACAATATGTTGAAGTCCTAACTCCCGTACCTCAGAATGTGACCTTATTTGAAAATGGAGTGATTGCCAATATAATCAGTTAAATTGAGGCCATACTAGGGTAGAGTAGGCCCTGAATCTAATATGGCTGGAATTCATATCCCAACACCTTGGGAGGCCAAGGTAGGTGCATCGCTTGAGTCCAGGAGTTTGAAACCAGCCTGCGCAGCATGGCAAAACCCCGTCTCTACAAAAAAAAAAAAAAAAAAAAAACAAAGCCAGGAGTGATGTGAAAACCTGTAGTCCCAGCTACTTGAGGGGATGAGGCAGGAAGATGGCTTAAGCCTCAGAGGTTGACGCTATAGTGGCAATGAGCTATGATCATGCCACTCCACTCCAGCCTGGGCAACAGAGCAAGACCCTGTCTCAAAAAAAAAAATCAACGAGGATTGGGGGAAACCCAAAGTAGCATAAAATAGTAAAAAATTAATTGAATTGCAAATAACTTCACTGAAAAGAGTAAGGAAGAAAAGAAATAACCTAAATAACTTTACCAAAACAGTATTTTGATTGGATAATATAAGGCCAAAGACAAACTATATAAATACTGTACTCTAGTTAATAAACAATTCTGAAATGACTGTAGGTATACACCAGTATAGAAAAGTAAGTAAATATACTGTAGATATTGAAAGTCACATTTCTCAAGGTTCCAGAAGGAAGTTACCAATTAAAAGGGGAAAGGTTAGAAGGATTGCTATGGTGTTGGATTAGATTTGCAGGAATAACAATGAACTTGTGGTTTGTAACACATATAAAGATAGATAGATAGATAGCCAGATAGATAGATAGATAGATCTATTATTCTCTAATAAAAGGAACCAGGTATCTTTGGAAAATAATAGTTGAATCCAGGGCTGGGGCAGGAAAAATGAAAGATGAGCCTGGAACATCTTCTGGTTACAGAAAGCAAGGAAGTACTCAGAAACTAATAAAGGAACATCAAAAGGACGCAGGCACCAACCTGAAGGAGCTCCTGATAGAGAAAGCTGGAACAAATTGAGCAAGAAAATAAATAATGACATTATTAAGTTGTGACCCATAGAATAAAATAAATATGCATGAGTCCATACTGATACAAACAAATAATTGAATAAATAAATACCTGGAATCCCAGCACTTTGACAGGCTAAAGCAGGAGGATCCCTTGAGCACATGAATTCAATGCTGCAGTGAGGTATGATAATAACACTGCACTCTAGCCTGGGCGACGGAGCAAGACTCTGTCTCTGCAAAAAGTTAAAAATTAAAAATACCATATATATGGGATGGGTGTGGTGGCTCACGCCTGTAATCTCAGCACTTTGGGAGGATAAGGCAGTCAGACCACATGGTCAAGAGATCAAGACCATTCTTGCCAACATGTTGAAACCTCATCTCTACTAAAAATACAAAGATTAGCCGGGCATGGTGGTACATGCCCTGTAGTCCCAGCTACTCAGGAGGCTGAGGCAGGAGAATCACTTGAACCTGGGAGGCAGAGGTTGCAGTGAGCTGAGATTGTGCCATTGCACTCCATCCTGGTGACAGAGCGAGACTCTGTCTCAAAAAAAATAAAATAATTGCCACATATTGGGTAGACTACTCTTCCTTACAAAAGAATTCCAATTAATGTGAGAGGAACAAGGAATCGAAAATGCATGATTAGGCAAAGAAGACTCACTGATGGATGCTAAAGAGGGCAAAAGTGAGGAGAAAATAAGACATGAGCATATTCTCAATGCATCTCTCCTAAGATATTAATTATCAAGGAAAAATAGTAACTTTATAGTGAAGGGACACTGCAGACACCATCTTAACCAAGTGATCAAGGTTAACTTGAACAGCAATAAGCCATTTTGACATCATACACGGCCCAACCTGATATGAGGCACTGAGAAGGGCACGGCATCACTTGTGGTCTTGTTGCCATAAATGCATAACCTCACTCTAATAAGGAGAAAACGTCAGAAAAACCCAATTGAGAAACAGTCTGCAAAATAACTTACTCTTCAAAAGCGTCAAAGTTACGGAAGACCAGAAAAGACCGAATAGCTCTCCCAGATTGGTGCTGACTAAAGATATATGACTGCTAAATGAGTTATGGGTTCCTGGGTTGAATCCTAGCACAGAAAAAGCATGATAGGGAGAAAAAAACACTAGTGAAATTCAGAGGGTCTTAAGGTTTAGTTAATAGCAGTGTATGGATGTTAATTTCCTGGTTTCCATCATTGAGGTATGGTTATGTAAAATGGTAACATGAAGGAAATCTGAATGAAAGGCATATGGGAAATCTTTGTACTATTTTTTGCAACTTTTCTTTCAATCTAAGATTATTGTAAAATATAAAGAAAATAATGTAGTTCAAAATTTTTATCGGTACAACTATTCTACCCTCAAAGTTTTATTTTCCTTATCAATAACTATAGACAATATTTTTGCCTCTAATTTTTTTTTTCAGATGAGTCTTGCTCTGTTGCCCAGGCTAGAGTGCAGTGGCTTCATCTGGACTCACTGCAACCTCCCTTTCCCGGTTCAAGCAATTCTCCTGCCTTAGCCTCCTGAGTAGCTGGGATTACAGATGCCCACCACCATGCCCAGCAAATTTTTGTATTTTCAGTAAAGATGGGGTTACACCATGTTGGCCAAGCTGGTCTTGAACTCCTGACCTCAAGTGATCCTCCCACCTCAGCTTCCCAAACTGCTGGGATTACAGGCGTGAGCCACCGTGCCTGGCCTCTGTCGACCATTTTTACCACTTTAAAGACAGTAACTTTATCTCTTCTTCCATTTACTATAGATAATATTTCTTGGTTTCTTATCAGTACCCCCATTTTTATTCCTCTAGCTTGTCTCCTCTCATTTCTTCCCCTAATACTGTTCATCCAATTTACTTTTATATTTTGAAGATGTGTAATGGTTACATTTTGCTTTGAAAACATAACTTAGTTTTCTTTGTGTTGCTTATTGGTTAAGCTCAACAACTAAGTATCAGTAAGCCACAATCATTTTTATGACCAGGCAAATATTGTTCTCTACTGATTCAAATAGCATATGCACTATAATTGAAGTTTTTGGGTTTTGTTTTTATTTTTTTTAGATGGAGTTTTGCTCTTGTTTCCCAGGCTGGAGTGCAATGGCGTGATCTTGGCTCACTGCAACCTCCACCTCCCAGGTTCAAGTGATTCTCTGCCTCAGCCTCCCAGTAGCTGGGATTACAGGTATGAGCCACCATGCCTGGCTAATTTTGTATTTTTAGTAGAGATGGGGTTTCACCTTGTTGGTCAGGTTGGTCTCAAACTCCTGACCTCAGATGATCCACCTTCCTCAGCCTCCCCAAGTGCTGGGATTACAGGCATGAGCCACCACACCTGGCCTATAATTGAAGTTTTACCTTTTGTTAAGCTTTCTGTTTTATGGAATTTCTCATTAGCTTTCCTTTATGTTTATTCTGTCAATTGCCTTTTTTATATTCCCAATTATTTCTAAATTCTTCATAACTTAAGTATTAGGTGTCCATTTACCCTGGAGATATCTTTCTTGGGATTCCTGTCTTCCTGCTCCTGTTTGGACTACTTGCTGAAGGATCCTCTGGGATCCCTTAACTACTGTCCTACATTGAATCCACTATTGCTTAGATCTTATTTTTTTCCTGATTTTGCTCTTCATGTTTCTAGAGCATATCTGAAAGTAAATTCCTAAGAAAGGGTTTGCATGAAATCCTTTTGAGTCTTGAATATATCTTGGCTTTACTCTCATGTTCAAATGATAGTTTTGTTGGGTATTGATCTCTTGTTGATAATCATTCTCTCACAGAATTTTGAGGTCTTTCCCACTAACTTCTAGCATTTACAGTTGCTATTGTTATTCTGATTCTTGCTTCTTTGTAGATGTCCTGTTTTTTTCTCCTTTGACATATTTAGGATCTTCCTCATTTTCATTATTGTGAACTTTCATGCTATATGTAGGAATAAATCTATTTTCTTGACTTATTGTGCTAAGCACTCAGTACCTCACTTCAATTACAATGTCATTCAGCTTCAGAAAATTTTCTTATATTCGTACCTTTATTATTTTCTTTCTTCCATGTTCATGGTTCTTTCTCTCTGAAATGTAGGAGACTGAACTGAAGACTGAATCTAGAGTTCCTTGATTTGTCTTCTTTTTTTTTTTTTTTTTTTGGAGACGGAATCTCATTCTGTCGCCTAGGCTGGAGTACAGTGGCTCCATCTCTGCTCACTGCAATCTCTGCCTCCTGGATTCAAGCCTTCTCCTGCCTCAGCCTCTCAAGTTGCTAGGATTACAGGCATGTGCCACCACACCCAGCTAACTTTTGTATTTTTAGAAGGGACAGGGTTTCGCCATGTTAGCCAGCCTGGTCTTGAACTCCTGACCTTAAGTGATCCGCCCACCTCAGCCTCCCAAAGTGCTGGGATTACAGGTGTAAGACACTGCACCCTACGGGTGTCTTCTATGTCTTTACTTTTTCATGTCTTTGTCTTTTTTTTATTTTCTGAGAGGTTTCCTTGTCTTTATTTTCTAACATCTCTGTTTCATTTCTATTTGAGCAATCATATTTTAATTTCTAATTCTTCTGGATTTTTTCCTCTTTTATAACATCCTGTTCTTGTTTTATGAACATGATACCTCTGAGCATACTGTGTACAGATTGGTGTTTTTGTTTTAAGTTCTTTTCTCTAAATTACCTTTGTTTTCTAGAAGTCAATTTTTCTTTTTGTTTAACCTTTTCATTTACTTTAACCAACTGTCTGGTAATCCTTGTGCTTCTGCTCATGTTTAAGAATGAGGAGTTGTGGCCAGGCATGATGGCTCACGCCTGTAATCCCAGCACTTTGGAAGGCCAAGGCAGGTAGATCACTTGAAGCCACGAGTTTGAGACCAATCTGGTCAACATGGCAAAAAAAAATACAAAAATTAGCTGAGCTTGGTGGTGCATGCCTGTAGTCCTAGCTACTTGGGAGGCTGAGATGGGAGGATCTCTTGAGCCTGGGAAGTCGAGGATGCAGTGAGCCAAGATCACACCAGTACACACTGCATGCCAGTCTGGGCAACAGAGTGAGACCCTGTCTCAAAAAAAAAAAAAAGAGCCAGGCGCGGTGGCTCACGCCTGTAATCCCAGCACTTTGGGAGGCCGAGGCAGGTGGATCACGAGGTCAAGAGATCGAGGCCATCCTGGTCAACATGGTGAAACCCCGTCTCTACTAAAAATACAAAAAATTAGCTGGGCATGGTGGCGCATGCCTGTAATCCCAGCTACTCAGGAGGCTGAGGCAGGAGAATTGCCTGAACCCAGGAGGCGGAGGTTGCAGTGAGCCGAGATCGCACCATTGCACTCCAGCCTGGGTAACAAGGGCGAAACTCCATCTCAAAAAAAAAAAAGAATGAGGAGTTAAGGAATATGAGTAGAAGAGAGACCTGTCAGCCAGCAGGTGATAGAGGAGGAAGCCAGCTGTACTGAGCAGACCCTAAATGCTAGCATCCAGAGAATTCTAGAGCTGCTCAATTTCATTAGGGGAGAACTTCTAGGTATTTTACTCTGAGTGAATAAATCCTGGTTTCCAAGTTTTGTGTACGAGAGAGAGAGAGAGAGAGAGAGAGAGAGAGAGAATGAGGATGGGATCAACCAGTCTGCTCACCTTCCTCCCACACGGCCTGGCATGGTGGAAGGCTCCGGACTGGACTCAAGCCCTGGTCTCTTCCTGGGACACCTTGTGTGAGTGACTGCAGCATCACAGGCCTGGGTTTCCTCCAACTGCAGGTTCCACAGGGACCTCTACCCCCAGTCTGAACAAGGTCAGCTGGTAAAGGCAGCTGCTGAGAAGTGTTCCCTTTGCAGCCATAAGCCTGTAGAGCTGGGCAAGCTCTATAAATAGCAGTGGTGATTACAGAGTAGGGCTCCTTTTAGATGCTTGTGCTTTATAGCTTTCCATTCAAAACAGTCCCAGCCCAGTGTTTAGTCTCTCTGGGGGGCAGCTGTAAAGGCCACCTTGTTTCACAGCTAAGGAGAGGTTACAAGGCAATTAAAATATTTTTGTCTCTTCTCTCTTTTGATGATTATTCCCATGCAGTGGTGGCCACTAGAGGAGTTGCTGCCTTCCATTACCCACAGGGGAACTGGAGAACACTCAGTGGCAGCCTCCAGCCCCGACGCTGGGCTGGAATTAGGGTTTCAACCTTAATCCTTGCCTTGCTTTTCAGAGATTTACAAGATAAGGTCAGAAATAATGGGGTCTTTGAATAGCCATAACCAAGCAACTGTAATTTACTTTAAAAGGGCACATTTCCCCTTTAGGAAGATATAATCGTAAATGCTTCTTGTGCCAGAATACTTACATTCTCTAAATTCTCTGTATTCTCCATCATGATAAATGCAGTAGTTGCACAAATTATATTTTATGGAGATACACATGGAAATAGGTAGATAAAGACAACATTCCACATTTACAGAATTGTAATAATAATGATAGTCTTGATCACAACAATTATAATCATATGGAAAGGGTGGCTACCATAATCTTAAAATTGATCCTGATTTGTATAGCCTCCTCACAGTGTTAAACCTCAGTGCGACCTCACAGGGGGGGCTAGGCAGGCCAGGGGGTATCCTGACCACCCGCATCATACAGGTGAAGACATACAAGCCTGAGATGTCCTGACACTAGGCAGTAGCCTCTGCTGGGTTGGGCTCATCAGACAGTACTCCTGGTGTGGTCCCTCCCCATAAGCTTGGTGGACAATGGGCAATACCACAACTCTTGCCCACCTCCCACTCTCTCTCTGGGCACCCAAGCGATGGAAGCTGGTGTCTGGGGGTGCTTGTTTCTGCAGTGACTGGTCTGAGGAATGGCTGACAAGTGGGAGGACAGGGAGGAAAAGACAGATGACCTGGAATATTAAGGATTCTCCAAGTCAGCTGGAATAGATTCTGCAAAAACCCCTCTCCTCCAAATTAACCTCGAGCAATTATGAAAAGCATTTTCAGGAAGAAAAATATTAAAATGCAAACGATGTGCAGTTGTGACTGTAAATCACTGAGGAAAAATGCCATTCCTGTTTATTAGAGTCCACTGTAGGCACTCAGCACTAATGAGGTGATGCCAATAGGGCTTACATCAGACCCTGAAAGACCACAGAGGTAATCAGGTCCAGATCCTTTGTTTTACACATGAGAGCCTGAGAGGGGGACGGCTAATCATTTTCCCTAGAATTAAGATGGCATTAGTAAACAATCTTCACAGAGCCAGGTACAAAGCAGGTACCTGTATCCATTAGGAAAGTGTTCAGCTGCAAGTAACAGAAAGCTGGCTCTATAGGTTTATGTGTCTTACCTGATAATCCAGAGGTAGGCAGTGCTGGGACTGGATGTTTCTGGGCCTAAAGAGAAGTCAGGCCTGCTCCTCACCAGCCAAGCTTCTCAGTAAGCAGGGTAGGGTTCTGGGGACACAGTGTAACCAGTAATAGAGGCTGTATGGTGAGAAGGGAAAACTTATTGAGGACCTATGGAAGAAACCAAGGAGATTCTGTTTAAAGAAGAGAAGCATAGTAAAAACTTGACCACTATGATGTAAAGGACGAACAATATAGGTCCTGTGTTGCCTAAGAGGTCATAGTTAGGACAAAGAAGTGCAATTGTTCGATGACAAACTGACTCAACAACAGGAATAATTTTAATAATAGGCACTTAATGAAAATAGGTCACCTCTAAAACTAGTGAGTTGCCTGGAGGTAATCAAGCTGGACTGCAGATCAAGAATTGGAAGTGGGCGGAGCGCAGTGGCTCACGCCTGTAATCTCAGCACTTTGGGAGGCCAAGACAGGTGGATCACCTGAGGTCAAGAGTTCGAGACAAGCCTGGCCAACATGGTGAAACCTTGTCTCTACTAAAAATATAATAATTAGCCAGGCATGGTGGCTGGTTCCTGTAATCCCACCTACTCGGGAGGCTGAGGCAGGAGAATCTCTTGAACCTGGGAGGTGGAAGTTGCAGTGAGCTGAGATAGTGCCATTCATTGCACTCCAGCCCACGGCACAAGAGCGAGTCTTCATCTCAAAAAAAAAAAACGAATTGGAAGTGTATGTGTGTGTGTGTGCATGCATGTAAAAGAAAGAAGGTTACAGCATTGAGTAAAGAAACAAGGCCAGGTGTGGTGGCTCAGCCTGTAATCCCAGCACTTTGGGATGCCAAGGCAGGTGGATCACGAGGTCAAGAGATTGAGACCATTCTGGCCAACATGGTGAAACCCTGTCTCTACTTTAAAAATACAAAAATTAGCTGGGTGTAGTGGCGTGCACCTGTAGTCCCAGCTACTTGGGAGGCTGAGGCAGGAGAATTGCCTAAACCCAGGAGGCGGAGGTTGCAATGAGCCGAGATTGCTCCACTGCACTCCAGCCTGGCGCCCGGAGACAGAACAAGACTCTGTCTCAAAAAAAAAAAAAAAAAAATCTCCAAATTTCCTTCTGCAACAGTTTATTTAAAATAAAACTATCTGTTGAGTTTCTGCTGTGTTCTGCATAAGGACCATATTTTCCAAATAAGAAGCTGGTCTGACATTTATGAAGAAACGAATGGAGAGAACAGGGTGTGCGATGTTATTTACTGATTGACGTCTCAGGAACCACCTGCCTTCTCAGGATGCCATTCCATTGCTCCCTGGGGAACCCCCCACTCCACAGAACAGGGCCTGTTTTCATGCAGACTCCAGGGACTCCAGAGAAGGGCAATATGGCAGCATTTTTTCCAGACACATTCCAGCCTGAGTTAATATCTGTTGCATGTGACATCGTGTGTCTTAAAGGTAGAGGTACCTCTGTTACTTATTTCTGTAAGGTCTGTTCTCGCCGAGGATAAAATGAAGAAACTGAGGCCAGCATGGAAATAATCCAATGCAAGGGAATTTACTCAGGCTCCTGGGTGAGGTTCTACGGTGCAACAGAACAGCCAGAGAAATCGCACGGACTCCTCTCAGAAGTGGGGTTTTATAGGGAGTGGAGGCGTTTGATTGGCTGTGCCCAAGGTGAGTGAGACAAAATGGTGGGGAGTGGGGCCCGGATGGAACAAAATGGCAGGGAGTGGGGCCCAGATAGGACAAAATGGTGAGCAGGAAGACAAAATGGCAGGCATGGAGTGGGGCCTGGATAGGACAAAATGGTAGGTAGGGAGTGGGGCCTAGATGGGACAAAATGCTATCAGGTAGGTCCTGACGGGGCTTTTTTCCTCCGGGGGTGGGGGGAGGTGTGTCCGAGCTCCCGGAGAGGGTAGGGGGCATGTCCGAGGTCCCCACGAGGGGAGGGGGTGTGTCCGAGGTTCCAGCGAGGGGAGGGGGTGTGTCCGAGCTCTCGGCTACACCAGCCTTACACCTCTGTTACTTATTAACCATCGCCTGAACCTCTCTGATCCTTACTTTTCTTACCTGGAAAAGGGGACAATATGTATCTTCCTCGCAGAGTTGCTGTGAGGATGTAGTTATGCTTTGCACAGTTTTCAGCCTTTAGTAAGGATTCAACAGATGTTGGTTCATTTCGCTCCTCAGTCTCAGCTCACAGATTTTGTCATGTACCGTTTCCCGGCCTCATTTCCTTTCCTGTAAAATGACGAGGTTAACTGGAACCAGCCCTGTGATTTCTCCCAGCTTTGAACTTTCTGGCACCCAAAACAAAATGGCTGCCATGTTTTTCCCAGCCTTGGTCTGAAAGTCGTTTCTGCCAGGAGGTGGCACCACTGATTCATGTTTCCAGCAGGGAGGTGGGCTGACCATTAGTTAATCTCCCCTTAGCTTTGAAAAGGAGCCCAAAAACTCACCTGCTTAGCAGCTGCTTCTAAACTAACCTTTTAAATCCTGGTGTTGATGTTTCTTGAATGTGACTGAATTTTTCACTTCTTTGCTTGCTCCAGGCATATCAAAATTGTCTTCCTCAGTTCTCAGTATTTAGTCCTCAATATTTAGGAAAGGGGTAGAGAGAGAAATGGGGGTGGTGAGGGGCACTTCCCCACTGTGGTGTGTTCTCCTTTGCTCAGAAGCAAAACTGCAGCTATCCAGGAGCATGTGCTGCTGAATTGCACCCACAATCAGCCATTTGCATGCTATTCAGAAGGCACAAATGGCCACTTAGGCTGGGCAGTTGCCTAATTGCCACACAGAGGATCACAGATACAATTTTGCAGCCTCAGATCTCTGGCAGCAGCCAGGCTGGAGAGGCCCAGAAAATGTGGTTTTCTAGTCTCCTCGGGTTACTGTGAGCAGAGCAGGAAAAGGACTTAAGGCCGAGAGGGCCAAATTCTTCACTTTACCCAAAGCCAGTCCTGGAGATGGAAAGTGAATTTAAGATGAAAATTCCCTAACTGTATCCTACCCTTTAATTTTTCTTGAGAGTTTAGGAAACATAAGATGTAGGGAGCAAGAGAGGAAGAAAGAGAGGAGGAAGATGAAGGAAGGGAAAAGGGGAAGGAGAGAGGAGGGATAAAAAAGGAAGAGGAGAGGGACAGGAAAGGAGAGAGGTAGATTACTTGTTGGAAATAGTTAAGAATCAAATCAATTATTCTGCCTTCTCTCTCCTAAGAAGTAAATTTTAAGATTTAAGTAGGAAATATAAATGTGTTCTTTGGTCTTTGCTTCTAGCTTGCTCTACCTCCTTTACACGTGTAAGCTCACTAAACATGTATTAGCTGTCAGCCTGGATAATTTTTTTTTTTTTTAGCCTGGATAATTAAGGAGCTAAATCAAATCATCCTGTGGACTGGTTCTGACCTTTTGAATGTTAGGTCGTCAAAACTTTCTTCTCTAATACTAGCCTCAGCAAAATGATTAAAATGTTTCCCTTCTGAAGAGGAAAAATACTACTTTGAGACACCATGCAAAATTTTTTTATTGTCCAAAAAAGCCACGGCGATTCCCTGCCAATGGTGAAGGAGGCAGAGCTGGCAGAACAGAATTTCCTCTCTGGTCCCTTCTGTTAGAGCTAACCTGATTATTTTAAATTGCCAGAGAAATCACATCACATACCGTCAAGTCCCATTGATGATGGTGTAGATCTCATTAAGTCAAATCATTTTTCTTCATTACTAACTAACCAAGTGCTTTGTATGTGGCTGTGAAACTTACATTTAAAAACCCATGTCTTTTAAGTCTTTCAAGGTTCACAAGGTGGAACGGGCCAAGGGGGTTGTCACCATGATAGGTCTGCAGTTTCATTGCGCTCTCTCACTGGAGGCTTGTCTTTTCGCCGGGTAGGGAGGTCAGAGGTTGCTGCATCCCAGAACATTCCCTCCTCCTCTTGCCCCTGCCTCATCTGCACAATGGGAGCAGATGACTGTGGGCAAGAGCATTATCATGGCTCCATCTGTTGTTGCTTATGGAAAGAGGACAGCCCTGTGGAGGGTTCGGCTTTCTCCTGGTCTAGTGAGTAAGATCTACTCTAAAGTCAACCAAGCATCTCAGGACATCAGCGACAAATGAACTCTATTAGGGAATTCTGTAGTAGCTTTAAAAAAATGTTATCAGTACCATGCACAGTCCTTAGAAAAGGCAATTCCTTTCTCTTGCTTCCTTTAACTTCACCCTTCTGGCGTACAGCGCCTTTTGTGGCAGCGTAGGAAAGGCAGAGGCTTTTCAGTTTTGAAAAACAAACTCAGTTGAATTGCTAAGAAACTGGAAGGTGCTTTAGGTCCTGTTTCCTTTTTTGATGCTTTTCCCACAGAGTGGAATGAGGATCAGGAAACCAATTCAACAGACTCTTTTAAGTGGTAGTGTTTTATTAATGCATTTGGGCCGGGCAAGGTGGTGCATGCCTATCATCCCAGCACTTTGTGAGGCAGAGGCGGGTAGATCACCTGAGGTCAGGAGTTCGAGACCAGCCAGGCCAACATGACAAAAGCCCGTCTCTACTAAAAATGCAAAAACTAGCCAGGCGTGGTGGCGTACACCTGTAGTCCCAACTAAAGCCTGGGTGACAGAGTGAGACTCCATCTCAAAGAAAGTAAAAATAACATAAAATACAATGCATTTGGTCCTGGCGCAGGGACTTATGCCTGTAATCCCAGCACTTTGGGAGGCTGAGGCAGGCAGATCACCTGGGGTTGGGAGTTCGAGACCAGCCTGACCAACATGGAGAAACCCCGTCTCTACTAAAAATACGAAATTAGCCGGGCATGTGGCGCATGCCTGTAATCCCAGCTACTCGGGAGGCTGGGGCAAAAGTATCGCTTGAACCTGGGAGGCGGAGGTTGCGGTGAGCCAAGATCGCGCCGTTGCACTCCAGCCTGGACAACAGGAGCGACACTCCATCTCAAAAAAAGAAAAAAGAAAAAAAAATGCATTTGAAGGGATAGAAATCAAATCAACATTTGATTCCATTTATTGAAAATATACTATAAAGGTAACATTTAACAATGACATCAATTGCCTCACTTAATCCTCACTACAGTGTATGAAATAGGTTTTGTTAACCCATTTCTTAGATGAGGATTCAGGTTCAGAATACCTTGTCCTGAGTCACACTGCTTCTAGGTAACGGAAAGATAACTGAAATCTAGGTCTGTCTGATCCAAACCCTGTGATTTTTGTTTTGTTTTTTTATTAATTCCATATGAGTTGAAGTTGAGTGCTGCAGAAATATAAAATGTTGTTAATCATTTCTACAACATTTCCTATGTGCTAGACACTGTTTTGAGTTGGAGGTGGGGGTGTTGAACTGGGGCGGGTGGGGAGTGACTGCCCGCACCTAGAGAAATGAATTAGGAATACAGGTGCTGGGGATTTACCAAAGGAAGCAACAGTGGCACCCAAGGATGATTCACAATGTGGAGCGTTAGGTGAGGAAGGAGCAGGCAGTGTGGTCCCTAGGGTTGGATCTGTGCCAGAGGATTATTGCAGATGAGACTCAGAGAAGCCTGAAGTAGGGGAAGATAATTCCCCCTCTCTCATGCTGCACTGCTCAAAACTTTGTGAAAAGTTCAGGTAAACATTGGCTGAGAAGATTGCAAAACATCGTGATGTGGACCAGCTGGAGTGAGTTTTACACCCAGTGAATGTTTTCCTGGCCACATTCCCTCTAAGCAGTGGAGTTCTCAAGAGCCTGTCTTCAGCAGTGGAACCTGGCTTCACATCTCAGTTTCCACCTACCTGCTATGTGAACTTGCACCTCCGTGTCCTTCCCTAACAATAACCGCTGCATTGGGTTATAGTAAGGATGTAATAAGATAATTTACAAGATGTGTGGAGCACAGTGCTGGCATGATTTCAGCATTATATACATATCTCCTCTAGGATTTGACATTCTTAGTTATCCGTCTCCCCCTGGCGTTTTCAAACTATCTCTAACTTCCTCCCTTCAGTATGAAACCATGTCCTGGTCTCTCTTACTTTTTTTTTTATTTTTTTATTTTTTGAGACAGAGTTTCATTCTTGTTGCCCTAGCTTGAGTGCAGTGACACAATCTCAGCTCACTGCAACCTTCACCTCCTGGGTTCAAGAGATTCTCTTACCTCAGTCTCTCAAGTAGCTGGGATTACAGGCATGCACCACCACACCTGGATAATTTTGTATCTTTAGTAGAGACGGGGTTTCACCATGTTGGCCAGGCTGATCTTGAACTCTCGCTGGTCTCTCTTACTTTAAAAAAAAAAAAAAAAGCCGGGCGCGGTGGCTCACGCCTATAATCCCGGCACTTTGGGAGGCCAAGGCGGGTGGATCACGAGGTCAAGAAATCGATACCATACTGGTCAACATGGTGAAACCCCGTCTCTACTAAAAATACAAAAAAAAATTAGCTGGGTGTGGTGGCGCGCCTGTAGTCCCAGCTACTTGGGAGGCTGAGGCAGGAGAATTGCTTGAACCCTCGAGGCGGAGGTTGCGGTGAGCCGAAATCGTGCCATTGCACTCCAGCCTGGGTAACAAGAGCGAAACTCCGTCTCAAAAAAAAAGAAAAACGAAAAAAAAAAACTTCCCTCAACCTGTTTGTGGAGCTACCTTCCCAGTTCTCCTCATGGAACCTCCAATCCTCTTGAAAGAGGATTCATAGGCTGCCACTTCCAAAGAGTAGGGACCATGTCTGATTTGTATATTTCAATATGTCCAGTGCCTAGCCCAGTGCCTGGCATAAGCATAGTTGGCATTCAGTTATTGGTTAAATAAATTACTATCTCCATTTCCTCATCATACTTTCCCAATTTATGTCCTTGCAGTCTGGCTTCTGCTCTTACCACTCTTCCAAAATTTCATTCCCAAACAACCTCTAACTTGATCACGAAAGCTTGAGATTATTTCTCCATCCTCTTCTCTCAGAATTCTATATAGTCAATGCAATTCTTTAAAACAGGAATCCACTGCACAATATTAGGTAAATCCAAATGTACTTCAAGGGAAATACACAAGGCTAGGTTCTCCAGCTGCTTAGTTATCTACTTAGTTAGCAATATCCTTTGAAGTCTTTCGGGGTCACCTCTCTTTGATGGGGGTGAGTGGCATAAGACAGTGAACATCCTGGGAGGCACCTACCCTGATCTCGACAGCTGGAAACAATCTCTCCCTCCTCTGATACGCTTTACTAAGCTTTGTCTGTGCTTCTCTAATGGAACTGTTCCTTCCCACTTCAAGTAATGGTTATTTATAACCCTGTCTGTGTCACACCTAACCCACCTTGTGTATGCCCTTTGAGGGCAGGAAGCAGGCTTTTCCTCATCCTCCCCTTCTAGCTCAGCCTGTGGCACATACAAAAGGCCTTACAAAAGGACCAACTGAAAGAACTAATAGTGGAAAGAAGAAAAGACCTTGAGCTGTTACAGAGTTCCTGTCCACAGTGAGTTTTACAAGAGCCTCTCTCATTCATGTTAAAATTGGTAAAGCCCTGCAATAGACTAGCCCTGGCCTGGATAGATTGGGAAGGATCAAACAGAGGATACTCCTGGCAGCACAGTTCTTACTTACAGTCCAACTGGGACAACCAGGTGCACATGCAAAAAAGGTAAACAGCAATTCAAAAATGCAAGAAAAAATGAAGAAATATTATGAGCAACATGTAAGGAACAAACACCTATTCAAATTAATGTTCATTAGGTAGTAGTATAACTATGTGCCAGCAGTGCATTACAGGATTGAAAGGAGCTAAGAGGAAAATCCCTGAGGTTGCAGGGGTGAGGGGTGGTTTCAAGAAGGGGCTAAAAAGTATGCTGAATACTGTTGATTATTTGGTTTAATTTGCCAAAGAACTAGATAGGTATGTCCTTGTACTAAGTCCAGTCTACAGACTGCAGGCACTGAGGACAGCCCTCTCTAAAGCCCAGGTGTTTCCAATCAAATAGAATGATTAAGAGTCTTGCTCCAGGTCAGTAAGACCTAGGTTTGAGTCCTGACTCTGTGACTTTGGCAGATCACCCTAATGCAAGAGGTGGGTTCCCATGCTCTTGGGCAGCTCCACCCCTGTGGCTCTACAGGGTACAGCCTCCCACCCACCTGCTTTCCCAGGCTGGCATTGAGTGTCTGTGGTTTTTCCAGGTGCATGATGCAAGCTATCAGTGGATCTTCCATTCTGGGGTCTGTTGGATGGTGGTCCTCTTCTCATGGCCCCACTAGGTGGTGGCCCAGGAGGGACTCTGTGTGGTGGCTCTGACCCCACATTTCCCTTCCACACTGCCCTAGCAGAAGTTCTCCATGAGGGCCCCCCTGCCCAGCAACAAACTTTTGCCTGGGCATCCAGGCATTTCCATACATCTTCTGAAATCTAGTAGAGGTTCTCAAACCCCAATTCTTGACTTCTGTACACTCATAGGGTCAACACCATGTGGAAGCTGCCAAGGCTTGGGGCTTGCACCCTCTGAAGCCACAGCCTGAGTTCTAAGTTGGCCCCTTTCAGCCATGGCTGGAGCAGCTGGAACACGGCACCAGGTCCCTAGACTGCACACAGCACAGGGACCCTGGGCCCAGCCCACAAAACCATTTTATCCTAGTCCTCTGGGCCTGTGATGTGATGGGCTGCCGTGAAGACCTCTGACATGCCCTGGAGACATTTTCCCCATTTTCTTGGGGATTGACATTTGGCTCCTTGTTACTTATGCAAATTTTTGCAGCCAGCTTGAATTTCTCCTCAAAAAATGAGATTTTCTTTTCTATCACATTATCAGGCTGCCCATTTTCTGAACTTTTATGCTCTGCTTCCCTTATAAAACTGAATGCTTTTAACAGCACCCAAGTCACCTCTTGAATCCTTTGCTGCTTAGAAATTTCTTCTGTCAGATACCCTAAATCATCTCTCTCTCAAATTCAGAGTTCTACAAATCTCTAGGGCAATGGCAAAATGCTGCCAGTCTCTTTGTTAAAACATAACAAGACTCACCTTTGCTCCAGTTCCCAAAAAGTTTCTCATCTCCATCTGAAACCACTTCAGCCTGGACCTTATTGTTGGTATCATTATCAGGCTTTTGGTCAAAGCCATTCAACAAGTCTCTAGGAAGTTCCAAACTTTCCCGCATTTTACTGTCTTCTTCTGAGCCCTCTAAACTGTTCCAACCTCTGCCTCTTATCCAGTTCCAAAGGTGCTACCACATTTTCAGGTATCTTTTCAACAATGCCCCACTGTACTGGTACCAATTTACTGTACTAGTCCATTTTCAATCTGCTGATAAAGACATACCTAAGAATGGGCAATTTACAAAAGAAAGAGGTTCCATGTGGCTGGGGAGGCCTCATAATCGTGGTGAAAGGTGAAAGGCACATCTCACATGGTGGCAAGAGAGAGAAAGAGAGCCAAGTGAAAGGGCTTTCCCCTTATCAGATCATCAGATCTCATGAGATTCATTCACTATCATGAGAACAGTGCAGGAAAGACCCACTCCCATAATTCAATCACCTCCCATGGGGTTCCTCCCATGACACGTGGAAATTGTGGGAGTTATGATTCAAGATAAGATTTGGATGGGGACACAGCCAAACCATATCACACCCCAAATCTAAATTTCAGCACTGTGAAAGAGAAATTACAGCCTGGCGTGATGGCTCATGTCTATAATCCCAACACTTTGGGAGGATCACTTGAGGCCAGGAGTTTGAGACCCAACTGGACAACATAATGAGAACCTCTCTATAGAAAAAAAATTAGTTGGGCATGGTGGCACATGCCTGTAATCTCAGCTACTCAGGAGGCTGAGGCAGGAGGACAGCTTAAGCTCAGGAATTCAAGGTTGCAGTGAACTATGACCACACCATCACACTCCAGCCTGGGCAACAGAGTGAAACACTGTCCCTAATAAATAAATAAATAAATAAGAAATAGAAGAAAAAAATCATAATCTTACCTCTCAGGTATTGTACAAATATTTATTAAGTACCGACTACATGCAAGAAACTGCTCTGTATGTTAGAGATACAGCAGTGAACACAGCAGTCATGTTAACTGCCTTCGTGGAACATGAAGAATGAGATACATGCAAACTGCTAAGCATAGTGCTTGCCACACAGCAATTACTCCAAAAATAGTCATCATGGTTATTCCAGACATCTGATGAGGCTGAGTTCTCACTAACCAGGCTCAATTTAATTTCCAGCTACTTTGGGATGCCTTCCCTACCCTCACTGCAGTCACTGCATCCTTTGGTATAGTCAGGAAACTATTCTTTATACCCACGATAGGTGCCTAATCACAAGTTGTCTTATGATTTTATTGCCTTACAGCTTGATTTAGCCTGGGTGAGCCTGGGGAAGTGGAGCCCTTTTGAAAAGGGAGGAGGAAGATGGTCTAGCTCATCACTGCCTGGGAAAGTCTAGGAAGATGGCCAGATCTCAGCTGGCCCCAGAATGAATGGGACACTGGGGTTCCATTCTAAATAAACCCAAACTGTAAACTCAACTTGGCCTGGGTTTGCCCCCAATAGCCATAGTAGTGGTCTGAGGGCACACCAGGCTTTGGGAGGAGGATAAGGGACACCCAGCAGTGTCGGGCTGGCCAGTAGTCTGTGGACAAGTGGTCTTCGATCTGACAGCTGCCATCCTGGAGTTAGATGAGTTCAGTCCACTTCCTAATATTTTCTCAATGTCTTAATGCCGTGATGCCGCTTTACCACAGAAAATATTTTCAAAATGTAATCAGAACCAATGCAAATTGTAGTTAAAGCCTCTCCAGCAGTGTGGCTCTATAGCTGGGCTCGGAAGAAGGCAAGGGTGCCCCCACACCCACCACTTCCTGGGCCCACACTTGGCTAATTTAAATACTCATCACCCACTAAGGGTGAGGTTTGTGCTGCGCGTCTCTCCAGGCTGCTCTTCCCAAGACTGCGCTCCCTCTGCTTCCTGCAATGGGGCTGGGTGACCAGAAGAACAAACCGGGATTGCTATGCTCCTTTGTCATCTGATTTCCTTTTGGGTCACTCCGCGTGTATCTAAGGCAAAGTTCTCACACATTTCAGCAGCCAGGTGATCTGACCTGTTATCCCATGACTTTCAAGTTGGGGATGCTTCATTCTATACTCCATTGCTTGGCTCTCAAATCTTGGTCTGGTTTTTCACAATAGGCCATGCTTCATTGTGGCCCAGTAGGGTGCTGTGGTCTGAATGTGTCCCCAAAAGTGTATGTGTTGAAACTTAATGACCAATGTAAGAGTGTTAAGAGGGGGGGTGTTTAGGAGGTAATTGAGTCGTGAGGGAGGAGCCCTCCTGAATGAGATTAGGGTCCTTATAAAAGGGCTTGAGAGAGAAGGTTTGCTTCCTTCCACCTCTTCTGCCATGTGAGGATATAGCAACAAGGTACCACCTTGAAAGTGGGGAATGGGCCCTCACCAGACACTAACGCTGCCGGTGCCTTAATCTTGGACTTCCCAGCCTCCAGAATTGTAAGAAAACAAGTTTCTGTTCTTTATAAATTATCCAGTCGGTGGTATTTTGTTAAGATATAGGGCATCCTTGGTTATACATATTTTAAAAGTTCAGGTTGATTAAAATTTGGCCCAGACCTGTGATTCAGGGTGTTCCAGGATGTCAATGCAAACATGTTGAAAAGTGCCTTAAGTCAAGAATGTCACTACCTGTCATGAGATCTTGAACTCATCATGTCACCTCTCAAGACCCTATATGAGTTTTTTCCCCCTAAAAAAGGAAGAGTTTGTGTCTCTCCTATTATTATTATTGATTCCCCTTTGAAAGCACATATTTTATCAGCCTTTTTCACTCCAGGCTCACTGCTCCAGTTCAATCTTAATATGACCTTGTGCCTTTTATGCTAACACAAGAGTCTCTAACATCCTAGACTCCAACCTCCTCTGCTCACCTTCTGCCTGGCCTCCCACTCACAACTCATCCTGGACATGACATTCCCTTATAGACTCATCTATAAGAACATAAGCTCCATGGAGGGCGGGAACCTTGTCTCTTTAGTTCACTGTTCTGTCATCCAGTAGCTAGAGCCATGTTTAGTGCCTCCTAGGTATGCATAATGGTGAGTTTTAGGTGTCAAGTTGGCCAGGCTGTGGTGCTCAGTTGCTTGCACAAACACCAAGTTAGATGTTGCTGTGAAGGTACTTTTTAGATAAGATTAAGATCTAAACCCGTAAACTTTGAGTAATAAAGATTACCCACCATAATGTGGGTGGACCTCATCCAATTAGGGGAAGGCCCTGAGAGGAAAGCCTGAGGTTCCTGGAAAAGAAAGAAATGCTGCTTCCAAACTTTGTCTTCAGACTCAAGACTGTGTCAACTCCTGCTAGAATTTCTAGGCTGCTGGTTAGCTCACATAAGTCTCAATATCTTTCTGCCTTTCTCTCTTCTCTGTGTCTGTGTGTGTGTGTGCATGTGTGCACGCACATGCATATTTTGTTTCTCTGGTGAACCCTGGCTAATACAGTGCTAAAGATTTGTTGAATCATACAAAAATGCTTTTATCCTATATAATACAACAGCACGTTCCATGCTAAAAAATAAAACAAAAAGCCTCTCAGAGTATATTAGACTCTGTAAGTTCATGGGGCAGGTGGTGGGTGGGGAGTATGAGTTTGTTCCCGAATTCCTGTAAGGAAGTACTGGAGACTGGGTAATTTATAAGGAAAAGAGGTTTAATTGACTCACAGATCTGCAGGGTGTACAGGAAGCATGGCTGGGAACCCTCAGGAAACTTACAATTATGGCAGAAGGGGAAGGGGAAGCAGGCAGATCTTCACATGGTGGAGCGGGAGAGAGAGAGCAGAGAGGTGCTATATGCTTCTAACCAGATCTCACACTATCATGAGAACAGCAAGGTGGAAATTCATCCCCATGATCCAGTAACCTCCCACCAGGTCCCTCCTCCAACACTGAGAATTACAATTTGACATGAGATTTGGGTGGGGCCCCACAGAGCTGAACCACATGACGGGGGAATCTATCTAACTTGTCTATCCCAAAGATTATTAAATTTAGTAAACCATAGGACCCCTTCAAACTGGAGCATGTCATAACATCCTGAGGGGCACTGGTGTGCCTTGGAAAAGCAATGAGAGAAAGGCTGTGATTAGGGACCGAAGCTGCTGCAGGCGAGCAAGACACTTCACCAAGACCCTTCACACTTTTTAAAAACTCACCATCGTTTCTCTTTCTTCATCCCTCTCCTCCTAAAATATCCCATATCATAACCCCAACAGACTGACATTCCTTAATGGTGCTTTGCTATTTCCTACATCTCCCACATCTGGGCCTCGGCTCTTCCTCTCTCCCATTCTCTGTCTTTTTCTTGGGTCTCCTCTGTCATCCAGGTGGGAGTGCAGCAAACATGACTCACTGGATCCTCAACCTCCCAGGCTTAAGCGATCCCCCCACCTCAGCCTCCTGAGTAGCTAAGACTATAAGCATATTGCCACCATGTCTCACTAATTTCTGTATTTTTTTGTAGACATGGGGTTTTACCATGTTGCACAGGCTCAAGCAATCCTCCCACGCTGGCCTCCCAAAATGCGGGGATTATAGGTGTGAGCCACCACACTTGGCCTGGCTAATGCTTTTCCTTCTACCTGGAGTTTCCTTTACTGGTCTTCCACTTTCATCTGCTTTCATATTTATAATTCAGTCTCTACTCAGTGAACACCTACTCATCTCTTAAGACCTACTTCAGATGTCTTTCTCTGGAGGCCTCCTGGAGGCCCAGCCCACCCTCTCCCCAGAGTGAGCTCTCCAGCCTATAATTGCACAGCTCTGTGAACATTCATTTATTATCACACTTGTCCAGCTGCATGGTAGCCATTTGCTATACACCTATCTCTTCTACCAGTCTAAGAGGTCACACAGGGCTAGAATTGGCTAACTCTTCATGGTAACACCTGTGGCTACGCTTTTGCCAACTAAATAAGTGAACAGACATTCCATAGTTCAAAACTTCCATTACCCAGGTGTGATCATGCGCCTGTAGTCCCAGCTACTCAGAAGGCTGAGGTGGAGCCCAGGAGTTCAAGGTGGCAGTGAGCTGTGATCACACTGCTGCACTCCACCCTGGGCAAGAGTGAGACCCTGTCTCTCAACAACAATAACAACAGTTTCCAAAGTTCCCCTAACTTGTTTGAATGTTCAACAGAGCATTTAAACTTCTCCAGCTGTTAAGATTCTCCATAAAGGCCGGGTGCAGTGGCTCACACCTGTAATCCCAGCACTTTGGTAGGTCGAGACGGGTGGATCACCTGAGATCAGGAGTTCAAGAGCAGCCTGACCAACATGGTGAAACCCCATCGCTACAAAAAACACAAAATTAGGCCAGGCATGGTGGCTCACACCTATAATCCTAGTACTTCGGGAGGCCGAGACAGGTGGATCTCCTGAGGTCAGGGGTTCGATACCAGCCTGGCCAACATGGCAAAACCCCGTCTCTACTAAAAATACAAAAAATTAGCTGGGCGTGGTGACGCATGCCTGTAATCCCAGCTTCTTGGGAGGCTGAGGCAGGAGAATTACTCAAACCCAGAAAGCAGAGGTTGTGGTGAGCCGAGATCATGTTATTGCACTGACAAGAGTGAAGTTCTGTCTAAAAAAAAAAAAAAAAGATTCTCCACAGAATAGCACCCCCTACTTTTTGCTGCTCACTGCTGCCCAGCACGCTCCCATCAGCATCTCAAGAACAGTGCATGATCACATCGGGGCCATTCATTTGTTAGTACAATTTTCCAAAAGGAAAACATCTCCTGTCACTTTTTTCATAACCCTTACTGGGTTGTTGGTGAGGATCCCACAGAAGAATAAAGGTGAATACTGTGTAGAAAGCATAAAACGTCAGGCCTTGTTAGGGAATCCACTTGGAAGGGGGGAATCTGTGAACTGGGTCCTTTTGCTAACAGACTGTGAGGTCATCTGAGGATCCTGGGAGAGGAAATTCTCTGCCACCCACTCCCACTCCAGGTGTTCTTCCTGTAGCCCCAGGAAACCATCTCTCATCCCAACAAGAGATCCCACAACCTGCTGAATTACCTCTTCAGAGGTCATTTGGCATCAACAAGCTCCTTTCCAAAAGTTAGAAGAGTAAATTAAGATATTTGCCCTTTACAACTTAATGTGAGTTCTCATAAACCTTGCCTTTCTGTCAATATTAAAATTGGAGGGAAAGGGATTTTTGAAGGGGGCTAATCAAGCTTTTTGCCATTCTGACTTATGATATGACAGCTAACCGAAAAGAGGTAGGAGCCAGCCCTTCCAAGTGATATTTATTTTTACTTAAAATTTCCTCGATAGTCTTGCAATGCAGCTACTGGAGCCCTTCAACAGCCTCTGAATACAACGTTTATAGAGGACACCCTCATTTGCTGCTATAGGTTGATTAGCCAGATAACTGGGGTGTGATATAAATATGGGCTTTGCCACTAATTTTTTTTTTTTTTTTTTTTAGAGACAGGATCTTGCTTTGTTGCCCAGGCTGGAGGGCAGTGGTGCAGTCTCAGCTCACTGTAACCTCCGCCTTCCAGGCTCAAGCCATCCTCCCACCTCAAGCCTCCAGAGTAGCATGGACTACAGTCATGCACCACCACACCTAGCTAATTTTTATACTTTTTGTAGAAACAGGGTTTTGCCATGTTGCCCAGGCTGGTCTCGAATTTCTGGGCTCAAGCAATCCTCCCACCTTGGCTTTCCACAGTGCCTGGCCAATTTTTTTTTTTAATTTTTGTAGTGACAAGGTATTACTCTCTTGCCCAGGCTGGACTTGAACTTCTGGGTTCCAATGATCCTCCGCCTTGGCCTCCCAAAGTGCTGGGATTACAGGAATGAGCCACCATGACAGGCCACCAGTTCTTACTAGCTGTGTTATCTCAGGCAAGCCACATAAACCCAATTTCCTTATCCATATAACGGGGATTATAAGAATCATTCTACTTCACGGAGTTGTGAGGTCAAGATCAGTAGCTGAAATGTAAAGTGCTTAGTATGCTGCCTGGCACGTGGTGACCATTATATGTGTTAGCTTATTCTCTTTGTGCTCCACTAGAATGCCAGATACCTGGGAGATCCTCTACCTGTCTACTGTCTATTGGGTTTTTGGGTGTGTGTATGTGTGGTTTTTTTTTTTTTTTTTTCTTTTTTTAGACAGAGTCTTGCTCTTGTTGTCCAGGCTGGAGTGCAATGGCGTGATCTTGGCTCACTGCAGCCTCCACCTCCCGGGTTCAAGTGATTCTCCTGCCTCAGCCTCCTGAGTAGCTGGAATTACAGGCATGTGCCACCACATCTGGCTAATTTTTTGTATTTTTAGTAGAGATGGGGTTTCTCCATGTTGGTCAGGCTGGTCTCAAACTCCCAACCTCAGGTGATCCGCCTACTTAGGCCTCCCAAAGTGCTGGGATTACAGGTGTGAGCTACCGCGCTCTGCCTACTGTCTGTTGGTAACTGAAGAGGACAAAGACATTTTGAAACGGTGGAGAAGGACGCTTTGGAGAGACATCATGGGAGTGATCCATCTATTCATGTCTTCATTAATTCAGCATTCACCAAGAGAGAGGCTGCTATGTACCAACCAAGCCAGCCAGGTAGACATCATGTCGGCCTCGAGGGTCCTCAGGTCTAAAGAGAGACAAGTATACAAACAAATCCCACATCTCACTGAGCTCACTTATGAGGGAGTAAAGAACCAGAAAAGAAGATGGGAGAGGGAGGGGAGTGACTTCATGTAGATGCCTCAGAAAGGGGGCAAATTCAAGCTGAGACCCAGGAGAATGAGTACAAGCGGGAGTGCCAGGTGTCAAAGAGTTGGTGGGAAGGAGGGGAGACAAAAATGGGTGCCAAAGCAGAACTTTCCTTTTTCTTGTTCTTTTTTTTCTTTTTTTGAGATGGAGTCTTGGTCTACCACCCAGGCTGGAGTGCAGTGGTGCGATCTGGGCTCACTGCAACCTCTGCCTCCCAGGTTCAAGCAATTCTTCTGCTTCAGCTTTCTGAGTAGCTGGGATTATAGGTGCCCACCACCATCCCCAGCTAATTTTTGTATTTTTAGTGGAGATGGAATTTTACCATGTTGGCCAGGCTGATCTCGAACTCCTGACCTCAAGTGATTCACCCACCTCTGCCTCCCCAGGTGCTGGGATTACAGGCCTAGCCACCGCACCCGGCCCCAAAGCTAAACTTGATACCTCTAACTTTTGCCTCACCTCTCTTCTCTTGCCAGAGATCAGATGGAAAGTGGCTCTTTTCTTAGGGGGCTCAAGGAGAAAAGGGGTCCCCAGTGCCCCAAGCCCACTATCCTGCCTGCCCTGGTGAGCTCAGGTGGGAGTACTAAAACTTCTCTGCCATCTTTGGGTCATCAGTTTGCCCACTGCTGAGGGACCCAGCTCCCAAAACTGGAAGCAGAAGACAGAGTCGGCCACACCCTCTTCCCCCTGCTCATCGGCCCTCCTTTCTGCAGAAGGCTTTCCTGCTGCCAGGGAAGAAGAAAGCCCCACTCTTCTCTCTGTTTCCCTCCCTCCCTTCCCTTACCTGCCTGGGGAGCTGGCGCCAGAAGGGAACCCACGGAGCCTAGAGAGGTTTTTCTAGGACAAAGGCATGAGGACACCAGGGAATGTACTTCTGACCATTAGGGGCCTCTGGCAGGGAGCCCTGTCTGCAACTCATCAAGCAGCCTTTTGTTACCTGCTGCTGGGGGATTATTGACCCAATTGGCTATTCTGAGAAGGTTATCGGTTTAAAATTCCTACCTGGCCTGGGGCTGTGCTCTTCCCTGCTTTAGCTGTACCACCAGACGTGAGGTTTACATGCATGAGTCCATTAGGGGACAGTGTTTATTCCTTGGATTTTTGTGAGGCCTTCACTTTGAAAAGCTAAATCCAGGCTTGCAAATCATACCAGGAGGAAACTGTCATTGTCTCGACAACAAAGCCCATTTGCTTTTGCCATGAAAAGGAAGAATTTTGAGAGCAGGCCAGTGGCTTCTTGTAACCAAAATGCAAGTCACATTTTCACTGAATTTCCTTCCTTCCTTCCTTCCTTCCTTCCCTCCCTCCCTCCCTCCTTCCTTCCCTCAATCCCTCCCTCCCTCTCCTCTCCCTCCTTCCCTCCCCTCCCCCCCTTCTCTCTCTCTTTCTTTCTTTCTTTCTTTCTTCTTTCCATGGTCTCACTCTGTCAGCTACGTTGGAGTGCAGCGGTACAATCTTGGCTTACTGCAGTCTTGACCTCCTGGGCTCAAAGAATCCTCCCACCTCAGCCCCCTGAATAGCTGGGACCACAGGCACGCACCACAACATCCAACTAATGTTTTGTTTTGTTTTTTTGAGATAGAGTCTTGCTCGTTACCCAGACTGGAGTGCAGGCTCACTGCAACTTCCGCCTCCCAGGTTCAAGCAATTCTCCTGCCTCAGCCTCCCAAGTAGCTGGGATTAAAGATGCATACCACCACACCCAGCAAATTTTTGTATTTTTAGTAGAGACAGGGTTTCACCATGATGGTCAGTCTGTTCTCAAACTCCTGACCTCGTGATCCACCCGCCTTGGCCTCACCAAGTGCTGGGATTACAAGCGTGAGCCACTGTGCCTGACCAGTTTTTGTATTTTTCGTAGCGATGAAGTTTTACCATGTTGCCCATGCTGGTCTGGAACTCCTGGGCTCAAGCAATCCACCTGCTTCAGCCTCCCAAAGTGCTGGGATTACAGGCACGAGCCACCACGCTTGGCCTGAACTACTATAACAGTAGAATATATGAGAAATTTAGTCCTTTCCAGATATTCACTCTCCATTTCCACCCCCACCCATTGCTGAATCACAGACAGCAAAAAAACAAAGAAGATGTCTCTGAGGCTTCAGAGATGCTCCTCTTCTGGTGGAGGCAGACAGGGCCACCATGATGAACTGGGTGCCCAGCCAGGATAAGAGGGACAGTTGTTCCCAGATTTTGGCAAGATCCCTGTAGATCATCAGAAAGAAATTTGCACAACAGTGGCAATGGTTGCTCAAACCAATATGTGTTAATTAACCCTTTCTTCTCTGTTTTGCTGTTTGTTCACTTTTTTTTTTCCCCCAAGATGGAGTCTTGCTCTGTCACCTAGGCTGGAGTGCAATGGCATGATCTTGGCTCACTGCAACCTCTACCTCCTGGGTTCAAGCAGTTCTCCTGCCTCAGCCTCCCAAGTAGCTGAGATTACAGGCACGCCACCATGCCTGGCTGATTTTTGTATTTTTAGTAGAGACGGGGTTTCACCATCTTGGCCAGGCTGGTCTCAAACTCCTGACCTCAGGTGATCTGTCCACCTTGGCCTCCCAAAGTGCTGAGATTACAGGCATGAGCCACGGCGCCTGGCCTGTTCACCTATTTTTGAACCAGTTTGTCTTGACCTTGCCTCCTCCTGAAAGCCTGAGTTGTGCTAACCACTCCTCTCCCCAGGGATCCTGAGATGACAATGACATGGGACTGTAGAAAGAATCTGAGGGCAGAGTTGTCATATTTTGGGGTTGTTTTTAAAGCACAGGATGGCCAGGAGGGTGCTTCCAGAGCAGGGGTGGGTAGGTGGTGCTGGGAACAAGCTTTGCAGACAGAGAAATCTGTTTATCTTCACACTCCAGAGAGGCAATCACTCTTCTTGTGACAGCAGAGAGTACTGTAGCGAGCACATTCCAGGAGCAGAGATGTGTGGGCTTCTGGACCAAGTGGCCTTCTCCTAATCAGCAGTGGGTCTCAATGAGATAAAATGGGGCAAGAGCAGCAGGAAGCCTGCTCCATCTTTCCCCCTAGGTCTTCAGAAGAAACTTTGATCAAAGGAGAAGTGGTATTTGTGAAGAGCTGAGAAAACTTGAAAGAAAATCGCAGTGGGCATGGATATTTGTTTATATTTGTCTGGGTTTCTGGGGCAGTCTGGCCTACAGCTATTCAGCGGCTCTGCCATTTCTCCACCCCACCCCCCATCTATTCTCCTCAAATGGATCACTTTTCTAAAGTTAAAATGTATATTATAATTCAATAACATTTCCAAGAACCAAATCCCTTAGTGTTATGGGCCAAGGAAGAGGTGGTTTGTCTGATTTTGCAATTTTTAATATTTATAAAAGTCGAAACTTTCAGCAATGTTCTTATCTTTGTCTCTGAGGCCTCGTAAAAGATACAGGCCTCCTGGATACAGACTGAATAGAGCAAAACCGTGTGTGCGTGTGTGCATGTGTGTTGAGGAGGGAATTTTTTTAGATCAAAGAGTTTCATTTGGTGTCCTTCCTTCCCGCCTCCTCCCCCCATCCCAGATCTGCTTGAAAAGAACTCAGATCTCTTTTCCCACACACAGACTAACCTGATAGTAGAGGAATGAGTGGGGGAGGGGTCTGCTCTGGTGTAGGGTATAACCAGTTCAGCACCCTTCATCTGTGATCTAAAGAAAAGCCTGGCAAAAGGCAACTAAATGATTGCTGTACAGTGTGGAGGTATAACATATAAAAACAATGCCCTGCTTTGATTTTTAAGGATAAGACAATAGTAGCATGGCTTTTACTGCTTGACCTGAGACCGCAACTATCAATAGTTACCATGTACTGAGTATTTACATATTTCAGGCATTGAGTGAAGCGCTGTACATAGCTTAGCTCATTTAATCCTACTGACAGTGCTCTGTGATGGATATGAGTCCTGATTTCCAGGTGAGGAAACTGAGGTTAGGGGATATTAAGTGGCCCGAGGCTGCGCTGGCTGTTAGAGCCAATGTTCACACCGGGTCTTTCTGTCTTCAAAAACTGAGCTCTTCATCACTATGCAATAAATGTTGCTGCACAGTAATGTAGACATAAATCTAGGGCAGGGACTTCTCTGACAAGTGTTAGGCAATATACTGTCCAGTACAATGCAAATAAAATTAATAACATGTGCTAGTAAACATGGACATCTTCGTGAGAGAAGGACTGTACTCGGCTGACAGATGGAGATGTTATTGTATTCATCACTGGTGACTGCACATCTGGAAACAGAATCTAGCCTTGAGATCAGATGTATTCCAGACATGCCCAGGTCCCCCTGCCTCCCCCTTGGAAAAACCTTTGCTGGGTCCTGCTGTGCCCTCCAGCTACAGTCCTGTTCTCTCTTCCTTTTCCCTGCCAAACTTTCGGAATGAAAAATGGAGCCACTCATCATCCCATTTCCTCAACCCCACCCCCTGCACTCCGGTTTCCTCCCACGGTTCTCCTGAAACCTTAAAGAGGCCATCAGTGAACTACTCATTCCCAAATCCCATGAAATGTTCTCCATCTTTGTTCTCCTTGGCCTTCCCCAAGCGTTTCATGTTGCTTACCCCTATAGCTGTCTCCCTCAATTCTGTGATTCTGCTGAGTGCATCCACTTGCTCCTCTAATTGCCTCTTTCATGGCTCTTTAGAACATGGCCTCTGAGGCCCAGGCTTTGCCCTATGCTCTTTTTTCTCTATACTGTCCTCTCTTTCGGTGATGCATCCTAATTCTCACTGATTCAGTTGTCATCTCTCTGGAGAAGATGCCTAAGGTGATTCAGGAGAAAGGGACTAGGATTAGAACCCTGACCGTTCCTCTCCACACCAGCTGGAAGGTCCTGGGTAAGTCCTTCACTTTCTGAGCCTTACTTTCCTGTGGGTAAATTAAGGCTGACAATAGGTACTGCACACGGACACTTGAGTAATATAATGAATGTGAACATCCTGTAGAAACTGTAAAGTACTATAGAAGCATTGACTATTGCTCTCACCTTTGTCTTTATTTCTTTGAACTTGGGCTCTAAAGACAGTACTCATCAGCTTTCCCCCCAAAATTTGCCATTCCCATCCTAAGGTTCAGAAATATTGTAAGTTATCATTAAAATATATCAGTTGACATCCAATTTAGCAGACCTGACATAAGAATTGCATGTCCTCCAGCTCAGTCCTGGCCATTTGCCAAATAGTCCTCCTGCTACTTGTCAAGGTCATTGCCCACGTTGACTGCTGCCAACCTTCTCTCTCTTCACTAGTCCTAAGTTCAGAAGAGATAAGAGCATCTCAGTCTTAAAGCAATATGGGTTCAGATCCTGGCTCTGATAGTCGCTAGCTGGATGACCTTGGGCATTCATTTAACCTCTCTGAGCCTCAGTCTGCTCATTTGTAAAATGAGAACTGATATTGGTTGAATTGTGTTCCCCCAAAATGAGATATTTTGAAGTCTTAACCCCCAGTAACCGAGAATGTGACCTTGTTTGGAAACAAGGTAATTGTAGATGTAATTAATTAAGATGAGGTCACACTAGAGTAGGATGGACCCCTAATCCAATGCGACTATTATCCTTATTGTATGTCCTCCAGCTCAGTGGAGCCCTTGTGGAGAAAGCCTTGTGGGCTGGGTGCAGTGGCTCACACCTGTAATCCCAGCACTTTGGGAAGCCGAGGCGGGTGGATCACGAGGTCAAGAGATCGAGACCATCCTGGCCAACATGGTGAAACCCCATCTCTACTAAAAATACAAAAATTAACTGGGCATGGTGTCACACGACTGTAGTCCCAGCTACTTGGGAGATTGAGGCAGGAGAATCGCTGGAACCGGGGAGGCAGAGGTTGCAGTGAACCGAGATCACACCACTGCACTCCAGCCTGGGGACAGAGCAAGACTCAGTCTCAAAAAAAGAAAAAAAGAAAGAAAGAAAGCCTTGGGAAGACACTGGAAGAACAGCATGTGAAGATGAAGGCAGACATTGGAATGCTGTGCCTACAAGCCGAGAAATGCAAAGGATTATCAGCAAACAGAAGCCAGGAGAGAGGCATGGGACAGATTCTCCCTCACAGCCCTGAGAAGGAACTGACCCTACTGGCACTTTGACTTTGGACCTCTAGCCTCCAGAACGGTGAGACAGTAATTTTCTATAGTTTAAGCCACCCAGTCTGTGACACTTTGTTACAGCAACACTGGGAAGCTAACACAGGAACAACGTCCATCTGGAAATAAATAAAGTAGGCCGGGCGCGGTGGTGGCTCACACCTGTAATCCCATCACTTTGCGAGGCTGAGGCAGGCAGATCACAAGGTCAGGAGTTTGAAACCAGCCTGGCCAATATCGTGAAACCCTGCCTCTACTAAAAATAGAAAAATTAGCCAGGCGTGGTGGCTCACACCTGTAGTTACAGCTGCTTGGGAGACTGAGGCAGGAGAATCGCTTGAACCTGGGAGGCACATGTTGCAGTGAGCTGAGATTGTGCCATTGCATTCCAGCCTGGGCAATAGAGCAAGACTCCATGTCTAAATAAATAAATAAAAAGTAACCAGTTGAAGCGCCAGGGCTGCTTCTGTGTGATAAGCCCCACCATACCCTTTAGGCTCCATATCGCCTTCCTTTGCAGCTGAACTCTTTGTCTTTCCTGTGGTCTGAAAGAGAGAATGATGATTTTCCTCTGCTGGAATACATAATAACCTGACCACTCAAGCTTTGGCCCTGACCCTCTGCCTCCTCTTCCTCCTCCGCTCCTCCTTGCTCTCCTTCTTCCTCCTCCTTCTTCTCCCTCCTCCTTCTTCTCCCTCCTCCTTCTTTCTTCTTCTTTCTTCCTTTTCCCCCTTCCTTCTTCCTTCTGCCCCCTCTTCCCTCCTCCTCCCTGCTTCTCCCTCCTTCTTCTTCTCTCCTTTCCCCTCTCTTCTTCCTTTCTTCTTTCTTTCTCCTCCTTCCTCTACTTTCTCTTTCTTTCTCTTCTCTTTCTTCGTCTCCTTCTTTCTCCTCCTCCTTCCTCTTCCTCCTTCTGCTTCCTCTTTCTTCTTCTTCCTTCTTTCTTCTTCCCCTCATTTCTTTCTTCTTTTTCTTCTTCTTCTTTTTTTTTTTTGGCTCCCCATCAGGGAATTTAACTTGATACCTTCTTTACTCCTTAAAATCCTGCTAGCAGCCAGTTCTGCTTTTGGAAGCTACCTTGGCCGCCAGAGACATCTCCCAGCCTGCCAAGGACACACTCCTCTACTTATGCCCCACCTCTGCTTCCTTGACCCCTCTTATCACCTTCCTATCCTCCTGACCCAACCAATCACAACCTCAAAGTTTCCACCAACATGAACAGAGAAAAATTCCTGAAATTCATGGCCTCCTTCCAATTGCCACCCTATTTTCTCTTTCTATTAACAGCAGATTCTTCAAATATATAATCTAAATCATCAGTAGATCATATATCTAATTAATTTTTGCATTATATATACCTTTTGGCCCCTCCAGCTGCCACTTTGCCAGTCTTTAAAACATTGAGGATAATAGTAACTTTTAAAAACGCAGATATGTCTCTACATGTTGCCCAGGCTGGTCTTGAACTCCTGAATTCAAGCAGTCCTCTTACCTAGCCTCCCAAAGTGCTGGGATTATAGGCATGAGCCACCTATGCCTATAATGGTGGGACATGGGACAATTCCCCCTCATCAGTAATAACTCTTTTTCTCTCTTTTTTTTTTTTGAGACCAAGTCTCACTCTGTCACCCAAGCTGGAGCGTAGTGGTGCAACCTTGACTCACTACAACCTCCACTCGCCAGATTCAAGCGATTCTTGTGCCTCAGCCTCCTGAGTAGCCAGGATTACAGGCGCCTGCCACCACACTCAGCCAATTTTTGTATTGTTAGTAGAGACATGGTTTTGCCATGTTGGTCAGGCGGGTCTTGAACTCCTGACCTCAGGTGATCCACCCACCTTGGCCTCCCAAAGTGCAGGGATTACAGGCATGAGCCACCGTGCCCAGCCTATAACTCTTTTCTTACCCAACATCTGCCTCCTCTAGAAGTTAATATATTTTTCCCCCATGCTGTTCTCTCTTCTGCTGCCAAACTTTTCGAACAGGGACTTCTGACAGTGAGGTAGATGCTTCTTGTGATTCTACACACCTCACAAAGATCCCTTCTCTGAAGGGTGGCCCTAACTCACAGGGGTGGTCCCCAAAGGCCACATCCGTACTTTGTGGCCAGGTGACTTTGGCCATAGCTGATTGATTCAGGAGTAGATAATCCCCCCTTGGGTCCCTCCCTAGAATGTAAACTATGGAGGGGAGAGATGGAGAGCTTGGGCCTTGTCAGTGCTAAACCGTATCAATGGCAGGATTCCAGAGAGAAGATTAGCTTCTCTGCACAAGTGCTCAGAACTGATCTGGGTGCATTCCTTCCTGAATCTGAGTTGTCTTAGTCTTTCTTAATCCAAAATAGACCCTATAGAGACCTGCTTTCTGGTCTGGCTTGGAAGTCATCACTCCCATCTGTACAGGAGGAAAAATGCTGAGCAAAGTGAACATCAATAACTCTTCTTAGATCCATCAGAGAACTGAGGCCACCGGACAAAGCGTTGCCCAGAAAATCGAGGAGATGGACAGGAGAATAAAGAGAAACACAACTTACTAGAGTGGAAGCCCAGGGGCAGAAAACCCTATGGGAACTAGTAGTGTGTCCTTTTATCCAGCACATTATATCCAGCTTTCAGCAAAATAGAGGTGCTATGAGAAATTTAATTTGAGTGTGGATATTCCAGAAGGTTTTATAAAAACCATAACATAGGCCAGGCAGTGTGGCTCATGCCTGTAATCCCAACACTTTTGAAGGCTGAGGCAGGAGGATCGCTTGAGCCTAGGAGTTCAAGGCTAGCCTGGGAACAAAGTGAGATCCTTTCTCCACAAAAAATGATTTTAAAAATTAGCAGGGCATAGTGGCTTTTGCCTATAGTCCCAACTACTTGGGAGGCTGAAATGGAAGAATGTCTTGAGTCCAGCAGGTTGGGACAGACAGATAGAAAGAAAGGGAGGGAGGAGGAAAGGAGAGAAGAAAGAAAGAGAGAGAGAGAAAGAAAAAAAGAAGGAAGGGAGGGAGGGAGGGAAGGAGGAAAGAAAGAAGTAAAGAAAGAAAAGAAAGGAAAAAGGAAAAACTCAAACCCATATCATTTGAACTAGGTCTAATAGGACTTTAACAGACACAGAGCCTGAGCCCAAATGTGGAGAGAGAGGGCAAGGCCATGTTGGAAGAGTAGCTGGTCATCTGGTTTCCCTATATGTACTAGGAAATGACAATGTGAGAATACAAAGAATTGGAACATGAAGAATATGAAGGATGGAGAAGGGAAAGGGATTAAAGGCTGGTGGCTCTGGTGTTGCAGGATCAGAGCTGTGATTAAAACAAATGGGTCGGCCAGGTGCGGTGGCTCACGCCTGTAATCCCAGCACTTTGGGATCTCGGCACATTTCTTCACCCCCACACTCTGCCTAGCCCTGGCGATCATCATCCTTTACCATCTCAGAGGGACCTCTTTCCATCCTAATACTCACCACTTCTCTTGAGTCTCTATGACTAGCTGGCCTAGGCTGTGCCTAGGAAGATGTGGGGCCTGAAAACATCATAGGGGATGTGTCCTAGGCAAATCCCACTGGGGAATCTACCTGCTTCCCCAGCACCATTCCACAAGGAGAGGCAGTGCAAGTGAGCATCCGGCACTACGGAGTTAAACAAAAAACAAACTGCACAGTACCTTTCTGAAGGAATCGTGTAGACGGCAGGCAGAAGGAGAGAACAGGTGCAGTCCAGCCACTTCCTTTGTGAGAGGGAATGGTGTGCGCTGACTCTTTGAAAGAATGTGAGCTCCTTAGTTAGACCTTTTACTTTACTTCAGTGCCTGCTTTTACTTTCTGTCTCTGTCTCTCTCTGTCTCTGTCTCTGTCTCTCTCTCTCTCTCTCTCTCTCTCTCTCTCTCTCTCTCTCTCTTTCTCTCTCTCTCTCTCAGATGTCCAGGCTGGAGCACAGTGGCATGATCATAGCTCACTGTAGCTTTGAACTCCTGGGCCCAAAGGATCCTTCTGCATCAGCCCCTGAGTAACTGAAACTACAGCTGTGCACCACCACACCTGGCTAACAGACTGTATCTTTCTACATGTTCCAAGCCCTGCTGTTGTCACCAGTGTTCCACCATTCACATACACTGCATTTTAGTCACATCCTTGACTGTTGAGTAAGAGATTTTCAAGATTGAAAGTGATCTTATAAACCACAGGGTCCAATCCCCTCACTTCGGGTAGGAGGGAACTAGAGTCTCAAAAAATTAAGAACGTTGTCCAGCTGTTCTTTAAATTATTACTAAATTTAAGTAACCCTAATTTAGCAACTAAATTACCATACTAAATTGTTACGTGGACAAGTAACTGTAAGCAGGTAACGTGACCTCTCTAGCCATCAGTGTTCTTTATCTGTAAATGGAAATAAAAATTGTGCTTATTTCATAAGGTTGTAGCCAGGACTAAATAAACCAAAGTAAGTGCTAAAACAGTATCTGGGCTGGATGTGGTGGCTCATGCTTGTAATCCCAGCACTATGGGAGGCTGAGGCAGGCGGATCACTTGAGGTCAGAAGTTTGAGACCAGCCTGGCCAACATGGTGAAACCCCAACTCTACCAAAAATATGAAAATTAGCCAGGTAAGGCTGGGCGCAGTGACTCATGCCTGTAATCCCAGCACTTTGGGAAGTGGAGGCAGGTGGATCACTTGAGGTCAGGAGTTCTAGACCAGCCTGCTCAACATGGTGAAACCCCATCTCTACTAAAAATACAAAAATTAGCAGAGCATGGTGGCAGGTTCCTGTAATCTCAGCTACTCAGGAGGCTGAGGCAGGAGAATCGCGTGAACCCAGGAGGCAGAGGTTGCAGTGAGCTGAGATCGTGCCACTGCACTCTAGCCTGGGCAACAGAGCAAGACTCCAGCTTACAAATAAGAAAAGAAAAGAGAAGAAAATTAGCCAGGTGAGATGGTGGCGCACACCTGTAATCCCAGCTACTTGGGAGGCTAAGGCAGGAGAATCGTTTGAACCTGGGAGGCAGAGGTTGCGGTGAGCCAAGATCCCACCACTGCACTCCAGCCTGGGTGACAGAGAGAGACTCAATCTCAAAACAAAACAAAACAGTATCTGGACCATATGAAAAATGTTCACTAGTTACTCTGTTTACTGTTACTATTGTATCAGGTATAATTGTTTTATCACTTATAGCTTTGAGTGTATATTTTATTCCCTCATGCAGTCAACATGTATTTACTGAGTATTTACTGGGTACCAAGCTCTGTGTACTAGATGCTGGGGATAGATTCAGTCCTTGCCCTCAGATTCTTCACAGGTCAGTGGTTGCCAAATAATGTGGGCCTGGAGAGAGAGGTACAAAACTGCTACAGGCATCAGGAAAGCTTTCAAGGGAAGAAGACATTTGATCTCTTTTAAGGATGAGTTTGCAGGCTTGGGAAGACAGGGGAGAGAGCATCACAGGCATTCTAGCCTCAGGGAGCAGGCTGGCAAAGGCAGAGTGCTGAGAAGAGCGCTGTCAGGGAAGGCAGTGGTGAGAAGAGAGACTACAGAGGGAGCCTGGGGCCAGATTGCAAAAGGTTCTTATAACTAAATTGCAAGCTTCCTGTCTGTCCCCTGGGGGTAATTAGCACAGTGTTTAATTCAAAAAATTACTTGATTGATTTCTTTTTCCCCTTTGACATGCATGGAGGTTCATTCTTAGCTTTGGTTGTTGCGAGGATAAGTTTTTGATTCCCAAATTTACATTTACAATCCTCTACCCTGAGTTCCCCATCACCAGATGCCTGCAAGATTCTCCCACCCCGGTGTTTCCTGTCACTCTCTCCACTCTTCCTTTAATTGGGCAGCTACACTCGAGGAGATTCAGTACCTTAATAAGTGGGAGAAAGGCTTTTGACATTTAAAAGTCCAGGCCTTGGAGGAAACCCTGGGGCACAGAAAAAAAAAAACTTGACATATACATCAGAGCAAGTTTTCCCACCCTTGGGCCAGTTTGAAGGTTTTCTGCTTTGAAGGGAGGAGGAAAGTCCAGACTAGGGAGGGAGGCAGTGATAAAAATCATTAGCAGGTAACTCCCTGAGAAAGGAAGCCTGGACTCTGTCTCCCTTTTCTTTTTCTTTTTTCTTTCTTTCTTTTTTTTTTTTTGATACAGAGTCTCACTCCGTCACCCAGGCTGGAGTGCAGTGGCACAATCGCAGCTCACTGCAACCTCTGTCTCCCGGGTTCAAGCGATTCTCCTTCCTTAGTCTCCCGAGTAGCTGGAATTACAGGTGGCTGCCACCAAGCCCGGCTAATTTTTGTATCTGTAGTAGAGACAGGGTTTCACCGTGTTGGCCAGGCTGGTCTTGAACTCCTGACCTCAAGTGATCTTCCTGCCTCGGCCTCCCAAAGTGCTGGGATGACAAGCATGAGCCACTCACCAGACCTGTTTTTTCTGACTTGGCCTGGGGGACAGTGGTGGGAAATCACAACAGAAACCACTGATGGATTCAGGGAAGCTGAGGGAAGAGGAGGCCCCTGTTCTCTTGTAGACCCCAAACACAACACAGCCCAGACCAGGTAAGTCTGTGCGAATGCCTTAGCAGCTGAGTCCAAACAGCACTGGGGCAGTAGAATCAGTTCCCTTGAGCCTCAGAGGCATAGAGAAGTCTCACGGAACAGGGACAACAGTACAAGAAGGCTCTAGTGAGCCCTCTTGCACTTACAGGCAGCATGGGGGAAAGCAGGAGATACCCCTAACTAAGTGCTACTAATTCTCTGTCACCCTGAGAGAGATGAATGGGACTTACAGAAAAGTAAATTTACTTGTTTGCACATCTGGGGCTTGAGGCGACCCCTAACATCTATGAAAAAAATTTATGTGTAGTAAACTTTAAACTCACTATGAGTCACATTTTATCTCAATAAATGCTTCTTGAGCACTCACTAAGTATGAGGCACCCAAAATAATCCAGTTGAGGGAGACAGACACACAGATATTTGCCTGGTCAAAACATAAGCAGCATGTTCTGAGAACACACAGGAAACACTCATGCATTCTGACGAATGAGAGGAAAAACCTCTAGGAGCGGGGTGGCATTTGACTTGGGCTTAGAGAGATGGTAGGAAATTGTTGGGGAGACAAGTGATTTCTGGCTGCTGAAGAAGATGGACAGGCTTAGAGCACAAGGCTGGAGGGAAGGACCTGCAGGGGTGAAAGTGTCCCAGATCTCAGCCTTATTCTCTGTGCAATGGCACCTCCATCTCCAAATCCTTAGGGTCGTGTTTTGGTTTTGTTTGTTTGTTTGTTTTTTCAGAGAAGGGGTCTTATTCTGTCATCCAGGCTGCCAAGTGCAGTGGTGCAAGCACAGCTCTCTGCAGCCTCAAACTCCTGGGTACAAGCAGTCCTCACACCTTAGCCTCTTGAATAGCTAGGGCCACAGGTATATCTATCAACACTGGCTAATGTTTTTTGTTTTTATTTTTGTAAACACAGGGTTGCTATCTTACCCAGGCTGGTCTCAAACTCCTAGCTGCAAGCAATCTTCTTGCCTTGGCCTCCCAAAGCATTGAGATTAGAGGTGTGGGTCACTGAGCTGGCTCTACGGTCTTGTTTTGATAGTTTCTGCCCCTCTCTTTTCGTAGACAAGCACTTTTCAAGTCTTGTTTTTTTATACTTAAGTTTCATATGTCTATAACAATAGCAATAAACTTAATTTAAAAATAATGGCAATAACAACTACCATTTTGGGAATTCGTATTCTGCTTTTTACCTAAATTACTGTCTTTATCCTTACAGTAATCTTAACTACAAGAATTTTTGTCCCACATAGGAGGAGTATTCCTTCTTCCAACCTCTACCCTAATCCTAATGATATCTGAATAACCATTTCCCAAGATGTTCTATATTATCCAAGGTACTTTTGTCATATGTTCTTCACATAAATTATGTTATTTATTTTTATTATTTTTATTTTTGAGACAGCGTCTCACTCTGTCACCCAGGCTGGAGTGCAGTGGCACAATCTTAGTCACCGCAACCTCCCAGGCTCAAGTGATTCTCCTGCCTCAGCCTCCGGAATAGCTGGGATTATAGGCACGCACCACCACGCCCAGGTAATTTTTGTATTTTTGGTAGAGACAGGGTTTCACCATGTTAGTCAGGCTGGTCTTGAACTCCTGACCTCATAATCCGCCTGCCTTGGCCTCCCAAAATGCTGGGATTATAGGCGTGAGCCACCATGCCTGGCTAACAAAATTTATTTTAAATGAAACCTCCAAGTTACCTTGTCTTTACATTCTTTTCCCTGTGCTCCATGCAGCCATTATAATTTCATATTTCTCTTCCCCAATATGACTTTTGGTTTTTGTCTGTTTATTTTTTGAGACATGGTCTCACTCTGGGCTGTAATGCAGTGGCACCGACATGGCTCACTGCAGCCTTGACCTCCCCGGCTCAAGTGGTCCTTCCGCCTCAGCCTCCCAACTAGCTGCGTCTATAGATACATACTATCATACCTGGCTCATTTTTGTATTAGCTGGTCCCAAACTCCTGAGTTCAAGTGATCCTTTTAACTCAGCCTCCCAAAGTATTGGGATTACAGGCATGAGCCATCACACTTGGTCTGAATATAATTTTTAAACTAAAATTGTTCGAGAACTTACTGATTCCTACCTGTCTGCCTCTCACTATGTGCTGTCTCTTCTAAGGGATTTTATTCAAGCTGTTTTCTCCTCTCTCCCAGGAAAATCCCTCCTGACCTCTGCCCCAACTCCCAGAAAAATCCATTTATTAAATCGTACTCATTCTTCAAGACTGGGCTAAAATGCTACCTCCCACATGAAGCCTTCTGGGAGTCTTCCCATTGAAATACTTTTTTCTTCTTCTCTTCCCCCAGAGCATTGCTTCTAGGTTTTTAATAGGGTTACATTTAAATTCTGTCCGTATTTTCCTTCCTCCTCCACTAGATTATGGATCTGCATCTTATACCTCTTGTGTGTCTTACGTATCTCCATCGCTCACATTACAGAATTTTACTCATAAAAATATTAGAGTGAATCAGATGGAAAGAAATTCAGATTACTTAATCAGGTGCTCAGGGCCCTCCTTTCCCACATTCTGTTCCTCCAGCATATACACTAGATTTTTCTGGGGCCCTGATCATTAACACAATCATTTCCTCTTCTTTCCCTGGTTATTTTCGCCTAAAACGGAGGCGGAAGGAACTAGATGACTCGATGAGCATCTGGCAGCCAGAACTCCCCTTATGTCTGCCAGAGTCTTCGACAGACGAACACCCCAGAGTGGGGGTGGGCAGGGAGGAGCCTCTGGACTTCCAGCCATTGGAGCAGCCTCCTATGGGGAGCCCTGAAGCTGTGGACCACTATCATCTTAGGGAGCTGAGATCACTGTGGCTGGAAGCCTGGAAAATATTCAAACGTCAGACCCAAATTTCAGCAGATTTTTCAAAGAGAGGAAAAGAGGAAATACAGAGGTAAAAACGATTCATGGTCTCTTACTGATTTCCTCTTCAAATTGATGGAGAGCAGTTAATGAGGAGGAAATAGCCCCAAATCAGTTAAGCAACATATGAGCAAGTCACAATTTCTCTGTTTAAAAGATATCAGTTCAAACGCGCTTTACATGTTTAGGAGGGGGAAGACCAAAGTCTTTTTAATAAGCAATCATTGTCCAAAGCACTGTGGAAAGTGATGAAGCTTCCATAAGTAATATACAAGTTACATGCCAGAGAAACCAAATACGATCATATGCTGAACATACAACGTGTGCAAGAGCTTAGAAGAGTTTGTTAAATATCATAAGTCATGTGGGGCTAAAAGCAAAGGGTTAGTTAGTACTTGGGGCAGGGCTGCAGATGTCTTACTCCACCTTCTACAAAGCCATTAACTATACAGAGAGAATTGTTCGCAGGAACAAGACTACTACAGTGTCTTCATTCCTAGAGAGATGGAGATTTTTTTTTTTCTTTTTTGAGGAGTTTCTTGTTGCCCAGGCTGGAGTGCAATGGCACAGGTCTCTGCTTACTGCAACTCTGCCTCCCAGGCTCAAGCGATTCTCCTGCTTCTGCCTCCCAAGTAGCTGGGATTACAGGTGCCCACCACCATGCCTGACTAATTTTTTTTTTTTGTATTTTTAGTAGAGATAGGGTTTCACCATGTTGGCCAGGCTGATCTTGAACACCTGACCTCAGGTGATCCGCCCACCTTGGCCTCCCAAAGTGCTGGGATTACAAGCCTGAGCCACCATGGTCAGCCAAGAGATACACATATCGTAGAAAAGAGAACGAGGCTTCTCTAATTTTTCCTAATCAAGAACAAAAAAGTATAGATATTTTAGCTACTCATATGAACATGAAGCAAAAATAGCTCATGCAGTCTTTCTCATTTTGTTGATGAGAAAAAAACTAGTCCCCCAAAAGTTTAATGATTAGCTTAACTTTATCAAAGATACAAATTCAAACATTTATAAACACAGAGAAGCCAAAGGGAAATAATATTAAGAACTGATGACCAAGCCAGGTATGGTGGAGAGATCCTGTAATCCCAGATACTAGGAGGCTAAGGCAGGAGGATTGCCTGAGCCCAGGAGTTAGAGGGTACAATGTGTGGTGACTGTGCTTATGAGTAGCCACTGTACTGTAGCCTGGTGACACAGAAAGACAAAACAAAACGAAATAAGAACAGAACTGAAGGTCAGATCTTCATGAAACAATTCTCTCTCTCGTTTTTTTTTTTTTTGTTGTTGTTGTTGTTGTTGTTTTGAGACCAAGTCTCGCCCTGTTGCCTAGGCTGGAATGCAATGGCACAATCTTGGCTCACTGCAACCTCTGCCTCCCAGACTCAAGCAATTCTCTTGCCTCAGCCTCCCAAGGAGCTGGGACTATAGGCGCCTGCCACCACGCCTGGCTAATTTTTGTATTTTTAGTAGAGACAGGGTTTCACCATGTTGGCCAGGCTGATCTCAAACTCCTGACCTCAAGTGATATGCCCGCGTCAGCCTCGCAAAGTGCTGGGATTACAGGCATGAGCCACCACACTCATCCTTCATTAGACATTTCTTACAGATTGCAAAGGAAGATGAGGAGAGTCCCCATCTCCAGGCTTCCTGGCTCCTGCCACCCTGTCAAACAGAAATAGGTTTGAACTACAGCATCTGGTTGTCCATGTGCCCTCAGGCTGGGGAGGTCAGCCCATGAGTCAGTTTTCAAATCATGGTGGCTTTTAGAAAACAGCCAGGGAGGGAGAGACCAGAAAGAAGAGAGGGAGGGACGGGAAGTTGAAGCCTTTTAAAGCTCTCCACAAAAGGCAAAAAGTTCTCCTCGACCAATCCTGACCCCTACCGACCTCATGACCTTGTTACCTAAGGTCAGTTTAACACTTTAGAAATGGTCCTGGCTGACTCTGTAACCTCTGTCACTCACAACTAACAAATATGTCTTTAAAAGGGTCACCTTTCGGCTAGAAACCGGCAGATTCTTTCCTTTCAGTTCACATATTACCCAAAAGTCTCTTTGGTTTCTATTAAGAAATTCAAGGTGCCTAATTTGAAACCATTTCACTAACACAGGATGCTACACTACTTTCACTAACCCAGATGTCTCTAGAAAGTCTAGGTTAATACTCAGTTTGGGAAAACTGCATACATTTCGTATGGAGACACACGGAACAAACAGAGCATATGGCCCTGGAATCTTTCACGCTGCCATTCAAGGAGAGAACACAGAATAGCTAGAAACTTAGATTTTAAGGGTCCACATAAGTCCTTTCTTTGGAGGAATTCTCAACAGTCTCTCTGCTGTACGGAAAGATGCTTAGAAAGAGTAGGGGCCTAAATAAGGCAGAAAAGTCATCCTCACTTATTAGTTGTCATCACACAGTTAAATCTGAAAAGATCAAGAATGACTTAGCCTGGCAATCATGCCTGTAATCTCAGCACTTTGGGAGGCTGAGGTGGGTGGATTGCTTGAGACCAGGAGTTCCAGACCAGCCTGGCCAACAGAGTGAAACCCCATCTCTACAAAAAATACAAAAGTTACCCAGGCGTGGTGGTGGATGCCTGTAGTCCCAGCTATTCAGGAAGCTGAGGCAGGAGAATCGTTTGAACCTGGGAGGTAGAGGTTGCAGTGAGCAGATATCATGCCACTGTACTCCAGCCTGGGTGACAGAGTGAGACTCTGTCTCAAAAAAAAAAAAGAAGAAGAACTTATTTATAGTGAATAGCCTCTCTGTAAAACTAGACAAAAAAGGGCTGGGCACAGTGGCTCACGCCTGTAATTCCAGCACTTTGGGAGGCTGAGACAGGTGGAACACCTGAGGTCAGGGGTTCGACGTGGCCACCATGGCCAAACCCCATCTCTACTAAAAATACAAAAATTATCCTGGCGTGGTGGCACATGCCTGTAGTCCCAGCTGCTCAGGAAGCTAGGGCAGAAGAATCGCTAGAACCCAGGTGGCAGAGGTTGCAGTGAGCCGAGATTGCACCATTGCACTCCAGCCTGGGCAACAAGAGAGAAACTCTGTCTAAAGAAAAAAAAAAAAGACCTCAGCTATTCAGCATGGTTAACAAGTTTCAATTTTACTCAATGCAGGAAAGAAACAAAAAGAAGTATTATACATAGTCCTCAGCCCTCAAGTTTCTTATATTTATTGCAAAAATATCTCTTATTTTTTTTAAGAAAGCAAGTTTATTAGGGCAACGGTGTAAGCAAAATGGCTGCTTCATAGGCAGAGTTGCCTGCTGTAAAGATATCTTCTTTCTCAAGGGATTTACCAGATGAAGACTCTCTCTGGCTAATCTTAAAATTCAAATAATCTATCATCTACATTCAGCAAAGCTCCCATAAAAGACTGAGCTTTGCTTCCAAGTTCTGGTCATCCGACCTCTTTCCTTAATTCAATTCGGTTCAATCACACTATGTTGAATGTTAGGAATTCAGAAGTAAATAAAGCATTATCCCTAACCTCAATGTGCTCTGAATGAGGAAAAGGGAAACTGATCTGTAAACCGTTAGTGAAATAAAGGGTAGCGTTAGTTAGAAGAGGGCAGAGAGTGTTGTGGGAGTAAGGAAGTGGTTAGAACCGATTTCATAGGTAGGGTGTGGCCATATGGTAGCCTGCCTCCAATATGCTCCCATTAGCCTCAACTTCTGGTATTCACACTTTGGATGGTCCCCTCCCACATTGTATGATTAAGTTTTTGACCTAAAGAGTATAGTGGCCGTGTTGGTGTGTGACTTCTGAGACTAGGTTAGAAAAGACATTGCTGCTGCTGCTTTGCTCTCTTGAATCACTTGTGCTGGGGGAAGCCAATAGCCACAGCTTGAGGACATGCAAGCAGCAGAAGAGAGGTTCGTATGGTGAGAAACTGATGCCTTTCACCAACAACCAGCACCGACTTGCTAAGTCCCCTGGGAAAGGCACCCTCCAGGCCCAGTCAGGCCTCCAAATGACTGAAGACCTAGCTGACATCTTGACTGCACCCTCGTGAGAAACTCTGAGTTAAGATGCTCCTGAATTTGTAACCCACTGTGACAGGCAGAATAGCACCCCATCCCCTAGATGTCCATGTTGTAATCCCCAGAACGTGTAACTATGTTACATGACATGGCAAGGGGAATTGAGGTAATAGATGGAATCAAGGTGGTTAATCAGCTGACCTTAAAATAGGGAGATTATCCTGGATCATCCAGGTGGGCCCAGTGTAATCACAAGTGTCCTTTTAAATGTGAGAGAGGGAAGCAGAAGAGGCGGTCGGAGTAAAGTGATAGGAGAATCTGAGCAGCCACTGCTGGATTTGAAGACAGAAAAAAGTACGTGACACAGGAATGTGGGCAGCTTCTAGAAGCTGGAAACTGGCCGGGTGTAGTGGCTCATGCCTGTAATCCCAACACTTTGGGAGGCCGAGGCGGGCGCATCACTTGAGGTTGGGAATTCAAGATCAGCCTGGCCAACATGGTGAAACCCCATCTCTACTAAAAATACAAAAATTATCCAGGTGTGGTTGAGGCAGGAGAATCACTTGAACCGGAGAGGTTGCAGTGAGTTGAGATTAATCCACTGTGCTCCAGCCTGAGCAACAGAGGAAAACTCTGTCTCAAAATAAAAGAAGCTGGAAACTGTAATAAAGCAGACTCTCTCAGCCGGGCGCGGTGGCTCAAGCCTGTAATCCCAGCACTTTGGGAGGCCCAGGTGGGTGGATCACGAGGTCAAGAGATTGAGACCATCCTGGTCAACATGGTGAAACCCCGTCTCTATTAAAAATACAAAAAAATTAGCTGGGCATGGTGGCGCGTGCCTGTAATCCCAGCTACTCAGGAGGCTGAGGCAGGAGAATTGCCTGAACCCAGGAGGCGGAGGTTGCGGTGAGCCGAGATCGCGCCATTGCACTCCAGCCTGGGTAACAAGAGCGAAACTCCGTCTCAAAAAAAAAAAAAAACAGACTCCCTCTCGAGCCTCCAGAAAGGAAGGCAGCCCTGCTCAGCCCTTGATTTTTAGGCCGGTGAGACTCATGTCAGACTTCTTAATTACAGATAAATCTGTGTTGTTTCAAGCCACTCTGTGTCAATTTGTTGGAGCAGCAGCAGAAAACAAAGATATCCACAGAAACTGTAGGAATAAAAAAATGTTTACTGTTAGGACCCTAATAGGGAGGTGGGGCAGCAGTGATTTGTTATGCATCAGGAGATGACCAGTACAGTTTTGATGCCTGGAAGTGGGCTGCTGCCAATGTAAAAAGTTATCATACAAGAGACCTTTGGAACCAGAGAGTAGGAAGAAACCAGGACTTTAAGGAGAGTGTAAGTAAAAGCCTGCAAGGCTCTGAAGAGACTGACGGTAGAAGCCACGTGGCCTTTGAGGAAGATGCCAGTGAGATCTGAAAGGTAAATTAGGAAAATTTTATTGGAAACAGGAGAAAAGGTGATCCTTTTTCTATAGGGGCAGATTTTTTTTTCTTTTTTTTTTTGCGATGGAGCGGCTCTGTCGCCCAGGCTGGAGTGCAGTGGCACAGTCTCAGCTCACTGCAACCTCCAAGGGGCAGAAATTTTAAGGAGCAGTGCTGCTTGTAGTAACAGGAAAGTAATAAATGCATCAAATGAACTAACCTAAATGGTGAACTACCTGAGGAGATTTCCAGGCAGAATAGTGAAGATGCCACCTAGTTTTTCCTTACTACTTATAGTGAAATGTGAGAGGAGAAAGATAAGCAAAAAGAGGAATGTTAAATTAGAAAGTCTCAGGAATTACTGGGTTAAAAATCTCCCAGCCTCCCCAGATGATAAATGATATTAAAATTAAGAAATGGCTTTTGGGCAAAGACAAAGTCCAAGGCATTCACAGGAGAACATGATCTATATATATATATGAAACTCATTATAGAATCCTTTGTTAAGATCTCATAAAGATTCAAGGTGGCTGGCTTTGAAGATGGAGAAACAGACATGACACAGGAATGTGGACAGCTTCTAGAAGCTGGAAACTGACTGGGCACAGTGGTTCATGTCTGTAATCCCACCACTTTGGGAGGTCGAAGCAGGCAAATCACCTGAGGTCAGGAGTTCCAGACCAGCCTGGCCAACATGGGGAAACCCCAGCTCTACTAAAAATACAAAAAATTAGCTGGACATGGTGGCACACCCCTGTAATGCCAGCAATTCAGGAGGCTGAGGCAGGAGAATTGCTTGAGCCCAGGAGGCAGAGGCTGCAGTGAGCCAAGACCATGCTGCTGCACTCCAGCCTGTGCAATAAGGCAAGACTCTTTCTCAAAAAAAAAAAAGAACGAAAGAAAGAAAAGGAAATTCACAGTAGTGCATCAGAGAACCTTTCGGTTTAAAAAGGCAGCTTCTTTGGAAATCTTAGGAAGGGATAATAATGTATTTTGCACTTGGGAGGGATATGAAACATTGGGGCCCAGAAGGCAGACTGTGGGTTGCCATCTTCCAAGATGATCTCGCAATGACCCTTGCTTCCTTATATTCACATCTTTGTGTAGCATCTTCTCAGGGTATCAGAATTAGTCCATATGACAAACAGAATATGGCAGAAGTAATGGTGCATGACATTTTTAGCTAGGTCATTAAAGACATTATTACTTTCACCTTGCTTTTTTGGATCATTTTGTTCTTAAATCAAAAAGTAAATAAGACCCATCAGCATGAGGCAATTGTTACTCACCTGAGCAAGAGGGAAAAAAGAATGTTTGGGCACTAGGAAATTGGTTACAAAAAGAGCAAATACTGGCTGGGTTCAGTGGCTTACACCTATAATCCCAGCCTTTTGGAAGGCTGAGGTGGGTGGATTGCTTGAGTCCAAGAGTTCAAGACTAGCCTGGGCAACATGGCAAAACCCCATCTCTACAAAAAATACAAAAATTAGCTAGGTGTGGTGGCACACGCCTGTGGTCCCAGCTACTCAAGGGGCTGACTGAGGCAGGAGGATTATTTGAGCCCAGGAGGTTGAGGCTGCAATGAGCCATGATTTCACCACTGCACTCCAGCTTGGGTGACAAAGTGAGACCTAGTCTCAAAAAAAAAAAAAAAAAAAAAAGAGGGAGAAAATACTGTAAATGAAAACAAAAGTATGTTTTAACTATGAGGGAATTTTTTCCTAGGACTTAAAAATAACATAATACAGTAGTCCCTGCTTATCCACAGTTTTACTCTCCACAAATTCAGTTATTTGGAGTCAACTATGATCTAAAAATATTAAATGAAAAATTCCAGAAGTAGGTCAGGTGTGGTGGCTCACACCTGTAATCCCAGCACTTTGGGAGGCCGAGGCAGAGGGATCACCTGAGGTCAGGAGTTTGAGACCATCCTGGCCAACATGGTGAGAATTGCTTGAACCCGGAAGGTGGAGGTTGCAGCAAGCTGAGATCGCACCACTGCACTCTAGCCTGGCAACAGAGTGAGACTCCATCTCAAAAAAAAAAAAAAATCTTGTGCCATCCCACTGTCCCCACCAGGACATGAATCATCCCTTTGTCCAGTGTATTAACACTTGTTAAGTGTTTATTATGTTCTAGTGACTTTACATACATTTTAATCCTTACACCCCTGAAAGAGAGATACTATTATATACGATTCCTATTTTACTGAAGAAGATAACTCAGCTTCAGAAAGATCAAGGAACTTAGCAGTGTCACTCAGCTGGTGAGCATACTCCTTCCAAAAACCATTCTTCCTGTGTCACGTTGCCATAGATACCAAAACTTTTTCTCTAACTGGACCTTGAAGCCTTGTCAGCTCTCTGACAGCTTCTAAGAATATTTGTTGGCTTTCTTTCTATACTGGGGTATGGTAGAGACTATACGTTCACTAAAACCCATGATTCTTTCTCTCTATTTCCTTCCTTCCTTCCATCTTTCTTTCTTTCTTTCTTTCTTTCTTTCTTTCTTTCTTTCTTTCTTTCTTTCTTTTTCTTTTCTTTCTTTCTCTTTCCTTCTTTCTTTCCCTTTTCTGTCACCCATGCTGGAATGCAGTGGCATGATCTCAACTCACCACAACCTGAGACGGAGTTTCGTTCTTGTGGCCCAACCTGGAGTGCAATGGCGCAGTTTTCACCACAACCTCTTCCTCCTGGATTCAAGTGATTCTCCTGTGTTAGCATCCTGTGTAGCTGGGATTACAGGTGCCTGCCACTATGCCCGGCTAATTTTATTTTTAGTAGAGACTGGATTTCATCATGTTGGCCAGGCTAGTCTTGAACTCCTGACCTCAGGTGATCTGCCCACCTCAGCCTTCCAAACTGCTGGGATTACAGGTGTGAGCCATCAAACCCGGCCTTGTGGTGTTTTTTTTGTTTTGTTTTTTTTTTTTTTGAGATAGAGGCTCACTCTGTTGCACAGCCGCAGTGCAGTGGTGTGATCTCCACTCACTGCAACCTCCACCTCCTGGGTTCAAGCGATTCTTCTGCCTCAGCCTCCCGAGTAGCTGGGACTACAGGCACGTGCCACCATGCTTGGCTAATTTTTATATTTTTAGTAGAGATGTGATTTCACCATATTGGCCAGGCTGGTCTCAAACTCCTGATCTCAGGTGATCCACCCACATCAGCCTTCCAAAGTGTTGGGATTACAGGTGTGACCCACTGCATTCAGCCATGTTTTTTTTTTCTTTTTTCTTTTTGAGACAGAGTTTTGTTCTTGTTGCCCAGGCTGGAGTGCAATGTGCGATCTCGGCTCACTTGAAACTTCAACTCCCGGGTTCAAACAATTCTCCTGCCTCAGCCTCCCGAGTAGCTGGGATTACAGGCATGCGCCACCACTCTCGACTAATTTTGTATTTTTAGTAGAAACAGAGTTTCTCCATGCCGGTCAGGCTGGTCTCGAACTCCTGGCTTCGAGTGATATGCCCCCCTTGGCCTTTCAAAGTGCTGGGAGTACAGTTGTGAGGTACCATGACTGGCCCATTTCTTTTATTCCTGGAACTCGTCTAACTACATTTCCCAGCTTCCAGGCTCTAAGAGTGGGTCATGTGGTTGTGTTCTGGCCATTAGAAGATGGGTTGAAAGGATGTACTGCACTTTCAGAACTGACCCATAAAAACTTCTTTCATGGCCGGGCATGGTGGCTCACGCCTGTAATACCAGCACTTTGGGAGGCTGAGGTGGGCAGATCACCTAAGGTCGGGAGTTCAAGACCGACCAGCCTGACTAACATGGAGAAACCCTGTCTCTGCTAAAAATACAAAATTAGCCAGGTGTGGTGGTGCATGCCTGTAATCCCAGCTACCTGGGAGACTGAGGCAGGAGAATCACTTGAACCCAGGAAGTAGAGGTTGTGGTGAGCTGAAATCATGCCATTGAACTCTAGCCTAGTTTCAATGGCACTCTATCATGCCATTGAAACTCCGTCTCAAAAACAAACAAACCAAACTTCCTTCATGGTCCTCTACTCTCTGGGTCCCTGAATGACCGTATGGCTCTTCAGAAATTTTACACTGGATACAGCACAAGCATGAAATATCCTTTTATTGTGTTAAACCACAGAATTTCAGCAGCTATCATTATTTATCATAAGTAATACATGGGCCTAACGAAACAGCATGCAGAAACAAAACTTGATAAATTCATTTCACAAATTTCTCAGCACCTTCCTATACTAAACACCTTTATATCTGGTCATAGTTGCTTCAAATATCTAAAAAAAATTTGAGAGTCAAACTTGTCCATTCTTATAATCTAAGATGATCATTACATATAACATAGCTTTCTGGAAAAGATGTGTGTAAGTACACTCTATAAGTACGTCTGTAATCCTGTTTCGTAGCACAGATTGATTTGAAGTTTCTTGGTCATTAACAGACATGAAATTGGGTACCTGTACATTGATTTTTGATAGTTCACACATAGGAAAGGATGCATCAGATATTTTTCTGACGTTTTATAGGCCAAGAATCTTCATTATATTAACTGAAAACAAAATCTGAGCATTTATGGAGCATTAAATGCTTAACTGACTGTGGAACTCAACTGTGCATTATATATGCAGATGTCACATGGTTCACATTTGTTGAGTATTTACTATGTGCACTCCAGCCTGGTGACAGAGCAAGAGTCTGTCTAAAAAAAAAAAAAAAAAAGAAAAGAAAAAAAATGGCCAGGGCCATATAAGTTCATGTTGATTTTCTCAGCATCCAGCAGAGAGCCTCAGTGGACAGCATGTGTTTGACAAATTAAACCGAATATGAATTAAGATAGCCACCTGAAAGAAATTCCTCAGAAAATAAAAAGAATTCAAGGAGATTTTATTTTATTTTATTTTTTCTTAAGACAGAGTCTCACTCTGTTGCCCAGGCCGGAGTGCAATGGTGCGATCTCGGCTCACTCCAAACTCTGCCTCCTGGGTTCAAGTGATTCTCTTGCCTCAGCCTCCCCAAGTAGTTGGGACCACAGGCACACACCACCACACCCTCTCTAATTTTAGTAGAGACAGGCTTTCACCATGTTGGCCAGATGGTCTTGATCTCTTGACCTCACGAGCCACCTGACTCGGCCTCCCAAAGTGCTGGGATTATAGGCGTGAGCCACCAAGCCTGGCCAGGCCCCAGGCCTCTTAAAGTTTACATCCTAACTGTGGAGACAGACACATAAACAAATGCTGATGAGGCCCTGTGACAAAACAGCAGTTTGTGCACAGTGCTGAGGGGACTTGCTTGGGTAGGAATGCATCTAGGTGATGGTGAGGACAATTCAAGACAGGACATAAATGTAAATATTAATGTAAATGTTATTAAAGTAACACATGTGTATAGAGCAAAAAGTCATGATGAAAGTAGGAAGTTCTGTACACTGCTTGTCTCCTGGCAGAGGCCTCCATCTCCTTTGTGCAGCCTAGGCTGGTTACTCTACTGACCTGCAGTAGCTGTTGTCCTGGGACTTCCCTTTCCAGGTCTCCAGAGTTGGAGCGGTTTCCTGGATTCCGTGTCTACTTCTTTCTTGTTTATTTCTTTATTTTGCTAAAGCCTTCCTTGTAGTGTATCTCCAAGAAAAGGTGCCCGGGATGTATCATTTGTAATTATATATCTAAAAATGTTTTTATTCCACTCTCATGCTTGATTGATAGTATAGCAAGATATAGAATCCTAAATTGAAAACTCATCATCCTTCCAAACGTTAAAGGCATCTACTGTCTTCTGGCATTACTTTGCACTGAGGAATCCCAAAGCCAGAGCAATGGGATTATAATTTATTTTAATTGTTACTTATGCCCTTATATTTATTATCTTTTCATCTGTCTTTTCTAAGTCTCATAGTCGAGATATCTAGAAAATACCTAGCAGTGGTCAAAAAATCTTTGAAAATTTTACATAACCTTTAAACTATTCTATGTATCTGATTATAATTATTACAACTACTCTCCCCAAACCTCCTTCACATGGTATCCCTTGCCAATGATAGCCATCAACCTACAAACTAGAGAAATACATATACGTGTTTGTTAGTTGGAAGCATGTGTGCTTAGTGAGAGAAATCTACAGGTGTCTGGGTTCCCAGATGGTGGACAGTGTGGATACAGCCACCCAGCAGACAGTAAACAGCAACAACTAAATACCACTAATGCTATGGATCACGGCAGATAGGAACAGGGATAATAGTAGACCAGTGCAGAGTGACAGGCTTGAAATCTTCCAATGATATAAAACCCATTTTCAATGAGACATTAAATACTTAACAATCTGTAGAAGTCCTTGAGGAGCTGATCAGGAAAATGATCGGTTCATGAAACTGACCTCAGTAAATTACAGGGTAGAAGTTACCACGATACCTCTCTCCATGTGCATCATCAACATTTCCCATGGCAGAAAGTGGAGAGAGTGTGGTGTTCCTTAAACGCTTGGCACTTGAGATGCTGGCCAAGCAAGTTGGGGGTCGGGAGGACACAGTTCAGAGGCTTCTAATTGTGAACTATCTTTCCTTTCCTATTTCCACATCACCCCACCACACACATGTACCAACCATGGACTATAGACTATCGGTACCTCTCCACTCATCAGGAGACAAAATGAAAAGCAGTTTATTCCTCCCCTCAAAAATCTGGGGACTTTCTCATCCGCTGTGTGCAAAGCACTTTGCTAGGTGCTATGTAAAGGTGTTGAGGCATGGTGCGCTATTTGAAGACGGTCATAAAAGATTTATGAAAGTACTAAATAAAAGCTTAGCATGAGTATGTCTGAACATGGAGTGCTGAAGTCCCTTTAAACCCCCGGAGTGCCTCTAATGAAGCATGAAGGTGTTGGGGCCAGTATCTTAGTCCACGGCATTTTCTCCCCTCTCCACCACTTTTTTCTTCTCTCATCCACCAAACAGAGCAAAGTAGGAACCTGTACCTCTTCAGAAGAGCTGCAGCAGGATGGGTGGGCCGATGGAGACTCTTTTTGTTTTTGTTGAGACAGAGTTTCATTTTTCTTGCCCAGGCTGGAGTGCAATGGCCTGATCTTGACTCACTGCAACCTCCGCCTCTTGGGTTCAAGCAATTCTGCTGTCTCAGCCTCCCAGGTAGCTGGGATTACAGGCACCTGCCTTCACACCTGGCTAATTTTTTGTATTTTTAGTAGAGACGGGGTTTCACCATGTTGGCCAGGTGGGTCTCGAACTCCTGACCTCAAGTAATCCATCTGTCTCGGCCTCCCAAAGTTCTGGGATTATAGGTGTGAGCCACAGCACCCGTCCCAGGTGGAGACCTTCTAAAACCCACAGTTATTTTGATGTTATTGTGATTTTTTCCACAACTTTTACTTTAGTCTGTACATTTTTTTCACCTCTTCTCATTATCACTGTTTTCTTCAGCCTCCTCAAATTTTTCATTTCCTAATTTTCTTTCTTTCTCCTCCTTAAGTTATATGAAACAGCTGGAAATAGAGCCCTTACAGGAAGATAAGACCATTGCTGAAGAGGAGGGGATGATTCCCTTTTAGATCCTAGAAGTTATATTCAGGCACCCCATATTTTCATACATGTGTGTATTTTGCTTGCCATTTGCATTGTGGTTGAATCCCTGAAATAAAAATTTAATTGATATTAAATCCTGTCTACTAGGGAGCTGTGAACCCTACACAAATAGGGGCCCAGGGATAAAGCAACTCTTGGCGCTGTTAAGGAAACAATACACATGAAGCAATAAAGCATGGATCAGAGGAGCCCAAATTTGAATTTTCCATGATCACCTACTGGTTATATGACCTCGGAAACATTTATTTTCTTTTTCTTTTTTTTTTTTTTTTTGAGACAGCCTTCCTCTGTTGCCCAGGCTGAAGTGCAATGGTGCAATCTGGGCTCACTGCAACCTCCGCCTCCCAGGTTTAAGTGATTCTCCTGCCTCAGCCACCTAAATAGCTAGGATTACAGGCACCCACCATCATGCCCGGCTAATTTATTTTAATTGTATTTTTGTAGAGACTGGGTTTCACCATGTTGGCCAGGCTGATCCTGAACTCCTGACCTCAGGTGATCCACCCTCCTCAGCCTCCCAAAGTGCTGAGATTATAGCCATGAACTACCGTGCCCAGATGAGAAAATTTCTTAACTCCTCCAAGCCTATGTCCTCCTCTGTAAAATGGATTAGCTATTGCAGTTGCTGATGTTAGTATCACAAATGCTCTTCGACTTACAATGTGGTTGTAACTCCCATAAACCCATCGTATATTGAAAATATTCTAAGTCAAAAATGCATTTTGGCCAGGTGCGGGTAGCTCACACCTGTAATCCCAGCACTTTGTGAGGCCGAGGTGGGCACATCACTTGAGGTCAGGATTTCGAGGCCAGCCTGGCCAACATGGTGAAACCCCGTCTCTACTAAAAATACAAAAGTTAACTGGATGTGGTGGTGCAGGCCTGTAATCCCACCTACTCAGAAGGCTGAGACAGGAGAATCACTTGAACCCAGGAGGTAGAGGTTGAATTAAGCTGAGATCGTACCACTGCACTCCAGCCTGAGTGACAGAATGAGACTCCATCTCAAAAAAAATAAAAAAGAAATGCATTTAATACATCGAACCTACCAAACATCACAGTTTAACCTAGCCTACATTAAACATGCTTAGAACACTTACATCCACCTACAGTTGGGCAAAATCATCTAACACAGAGCCTATTTCATAATAAAGTGCTAACTATCTCGTGGTTGTTTACGCTCCTGATCACGTGGCTGACTGGGAAGTCTGGTCCATTACGGCTGCACAGCACTGTGAGAGAGCAACACGTCGCATTTCACTAGTCTGGGAAAAGATCAAAATTCAAAATGTAAACTACAGTTTCTACTGAATGTGTATTGCCTTTGCGCTATTGTAATGTTAAATTGTTAGTCAAACCATTGTAAGTTGGAGACCTTCTGTATTTTGGTTTCCAAACATTTTACCTTCTTAGTTGTTCCCTGTTTGCATTCTAGGCTGTCTTCACCACTTAAAATGTAGACTTCAGAGATGGCTATAATATGCCAGACCTAGTATGACCAAAGTGGCATATATGAAACTAAGCCTTCCTTGTTCTGGACAGTACACATCTATGAGCACAGCGTGGGTTTGCATTAGTGAGATTGACAATCACATAGATTGTTGGTTCAGTTGTAATCAATACCTGCAGGTCTTTTCACCAACTGCACCAATAGTCAGGTTTCCCCATGCCCAACCCTGACTCTTATCCGTCAAATGCAACTGAATTAACCAAAGAGTAGGAGTTCATGTCTATCTCAGTGAAATTCCACGTTATATGAAGAGCAAGGGAGTTATTTCACATCCCCTCTCTACCAGTTGTCTGTGGTTTACTAGTCCGTGCAAAGCAGAAAAAAGGTGGCAGTCTCAGGTAGACTTCGAGGAGAATAGAGAGTTTGATAGAAAGAACCAGTGAGAAGTGTCATTTCAGAGCACAGGAAATAGAGAAACAACTCTCAGCTAATAAAAATTACCTTGTTAGAGTCTGTCAGTAGTTCTGTGTACTATAGATCTGTGTACTGTGATGTGGACTCTATCTTCAAGAATGTTTGTCCAGCTGTCATGCCTCTATCTCTTCTAGTTTTCACAGTATACTCAGAATTCTAAGGACAAAAATTCTTGAGTCAGATAGACTTGGGGGAGGATCGTGCCTTTGTCATGTATCTGCTGTGTGATCTAGACTAAGCGACTTAACCCCTCTGAGCTTCTGCTCATCTGTAGAATGAGAATAGTTATACCAAGCTTATCTGGTTATGAGTGAGATAAAACTGCTAAAGCACCTGAACAGGACACCTGTTCACATGGTTAGTAACTATAAAAATGGATGGGCATATGAAAAGATTGGAAGGTTTATCAGAAGTATATTGAGAGCTGATTCTAATGCAATGGCTCAGGTAAGAGGTACTGAGAGCTGAAACATGGCAACTATTCCAAAGGGTGGCCTTCGGGAAGTCAAGGCTTCCAGGACAAGGTTCAAGCTCTTGTGCATGACATGCCTCTTTTCTCTCCAATGTGGTCTGCATTCCAGCTGTACTGAAGTACCTGTAGTTTCCTGAATATGCCTTCGTCTTTCATACTTCAATGCTTTATTCCTCTTGTTCTCTTTGGAAGGCCAATCCAGTCCAACTAGAAAATTTCAACTCACCCTCCAGATTCACCACAGATATGAGCTCCCTGTGCAGCACATGTTAGGTGATATTTCTCCATGAGTCTCTTGCACAACTTGCAAGAAAGACACTGAATACATTCTGATGTGGACTATATCTTTAAGAATGTTTGTATAGTGAACAGCCTTGGAAGACAAAGATAGTGTCTTCCTCCAAAGCAAGGCAGGCATGGTTACTGCCCGTTATAAAAGATTTGGGTTCTCTAAGTTTTGGGTTCCTCTCCTGTATCACAACCCACTACACATACAGGTGACATCTGGCTCCCTTTGTAGTTGCTCTGTGGGATTTGAGACCTGAGGATTGATGCAAAATTGCTGATGCTCTGATTAGTACTATTGCCAAGCCGCATCCATGACACAGTGGCAGACTAACTTGTTGGCTTGCAAGCAAGGTAAAATTTGAGACTCCTCACATTTTTTGGTAGCACGCTCTGTCCTTTTCCATCTCATTCCACCATAGGAATACAAATTGCTCCTTAATCTCTGTTTTTATGTTATCCTGAACATTACAGACTTCATCATAATAGTCAGTATTTATGTAATTTTCTTATAGTGTATTTCTAACATCTATCCATTCCTGAAACACATTTGATGCTCAGAACTTTGTTGAATGAGTGACTGTGGCCAGCCCTCAGCTGTTTTTCTAAGACTCTTCCCAATGCTGGCATATGTCCAAGGTGATGCCCAGTGCTCTTGGCCTTAGTTTAAAATGTCCTGTGCTCCCCTCTGCTGTTACACACCCTTCATCACTTCTTCTTTCCTGCCCCTTCAGTTCTGGTGCCTGAGTTACTTCTGGTTCCTGTTTCCTCCTCTCTTCATCTCTGTTGGAAATTGTTGTACTCCTCATCTTCACTTGAGGAGTCTCTCAGGACCTCTTTTCTTAGTCTTCAACTTCCTAGACAATTACCAGGAGTGGAGAAAACTCTTATTCTATCATGTAACCTATTTTTTTTTTTTTTTTTTTTTTTTTTTTTTGAGATGGAGTATTGCTCTGTCTCCCAGACTGGAGTGCAGTGGCATGATCTCGGCTCATTGCAACCTCCATCTCCTGGGTTCGAGCAATTCTCCTGCCTCAGCCTCCTGAGTAGCTAGGATTACAGTCACATGCCACCCACCAGCTAATTTTTGTACTTTTAGTAGAGACGAGGTTTCACCATGTTGGTCAGGCTGGTCTCGATCTCCTGACCTTGTGATACACCTGCCTCGGCCTCCCAAGGTGCTGGGGTTACAGGCGTGAGCCACCGTGCCCCGCCGCTCTCCATCTATTTAATCAGAATTTTGGTATAGTAATTCATTATTTCCTCAGTTGACAAAGATCTATTCAATTCTTTTTTTTTTTTTTGAGACAGAGTCTTGCTCTGTTGCCAGGCACCAGGCTGCAGGGCAGTGGCTTGATCTCGGCTCACTGCAACCTCCGCCCCCTGGGTTCAAGCAATTCTCCTGCCTCAGCCTTCCGAGTAGCTGGGACTACAGGCGCGCGCCACCATGCCCAGCTAATTTTTCTATTTTTTTAGTAGAGATGGGGTTTCACCATGTTGGCCAGGATGGTCTCGATCTGTTGACCTCATGATCCGCCCGCCTCGGCCTCCCAAAATGCTGGGATTACAGTATTCAATTTTTAATAATTGCAAGGCAATGTCCTTCACATTGTAAAGAACATAAAGATGAATTAGGTACGATTTGTAACTTCAAGATGCTTACTGGCTTGTGATAAAATATGTACAAGTTATGTGCCAGAAAAGTACTGTAAGATTTCAGACAAAATAACATCTGCACTGTCCCTGAAAATATATTAATATTTGAAAAGGTCTCAATTACAGTATGGGTGTGAAAGGTAAGGGGAGTACTTAGGTTTAGGGAAGAGACCCTGCAAAGGCTCAGAGTCAGGACAATTCAAGTGCTGTTGGGAAAACATCAGATCGCTCACCCTGGCCTGAGTGTTTAATACATATAGGGAAAAATTGACTGTACAGTTGCAATGGTAGTTTGGGGCCAGATCAGAGGGCCGCTAGAATTAAGAATTTTGTAATGAACACTTTGTCATTTTATAGGCAAAGAGGACATTATACAGGTAATGAGGCTGTGAAAGATTTTGATCAGCAGAAACACTGTATCACAGGAAAATTAACGTGGTATCGACTATAAACATGGATGTGCATATAAAGAGATTGGAAGGTTTGTTGAAAGTCTATTGAGAGCCCATTCTAATGCAATGGCTCAGACAGAGTCACTGAGAGCAGAAACATGGGCAGCAGCAAGAGAAACTTAATGGAGAGTGGGTTTTTAAAAGGTTCCAGGGAGGTACTTGGCAACAGAGTTTTTGAGCGGGAGTGAATAGAAGCTTCCATCCAATGTTATCTTACATAATCCCTTTAATGCCCAATCAACATTTCTTCATCTAATGCGTAAGAATATCATGAGATTCGAGGGGTCAAATCTCTTGTTGAAATAAAACTATCTCCTTCCCTTCCCTTCCCTTCCCTCCCTCCCTCCCTCCCTCCCTCCCTTCCTTCCTTCTCTCACTCCCTCCCTCCCTCCACTCTCTCTCTCTCTCTCTCATTCTCTCTCTCTCTTTCTTCAGATGGAGTTTCTCTGTTGTTGCCCAGGCTGGAGTGCAATGGCACAATATTGGCTCACTGCAACCGCCACCTCCTGGGTTCAAGCCATTCTCTTACGTCAACCTCCTGAGTAGCTGGAATTACAGGCACGAGCCACCATACCTGGCTAATTTTTTTTTTTTTTTTGAGACAGAGTCTCACTCTCTTGCCCAGGCTGGAGTGCAGTGGTGCAGTCTCCGCTGACTGCAACCTCCGCCTCCTGGGTTCAAGCAATTCTCTTGCTTCAGCCTCCCGAGTAGCTGGGACTACAGGCTCAAGCCACCATGCCCAGCTAATTTTTGTATTTTTAGTAGAGTTGGGGATTCACCATGTTGGCTAGGCTAGTCTCAAACGCCTGGCCTCAAGTAATCCACCCACCTCAGCCTCCCAAAGTGCTGGGATTACCAGCGTGAGCCACCGTGCCCAGCTGCTTTTCTATTTTCTTTGACCTACACCCATCCACAATTATTGGCAAATATAGGCTTCTACCTCATCATCATCACGGCATTTCCTTTTTTTTTTTTTTTTTGAGATGGAGTCTTGTTCTATCACCCAGGCTGGAGTACAGTGATGCGATCTCAGCTCACTGCAACCTCGCCTCCTGGGTTCAAGTGATTCTCCTGCCTCAGCCTTTCGATAGTTAGGAATATAGGCATGTGCCACCACACCCAGCTAATTTTTGTATCTTTAGTAGAAATGGGGTTTCACTGTGTTGGCCAGGCTGGTCTTGGACTCCTGACCTCAGGCAGTCTGCCTGCCTCGGCCTCCCAAAGTGCTGGGATTACAGGCGTGAGTCACTATGCCTAGCCTTTATCACTGCATTTCCTATGCATTTATGTGCAATTATTTTTATTGTGGTAAAAAACACATAAATTTACCATCAATAATTTTTATTTTATTTATTCATTTTTAGAGATAGGGTCTGACTATATTGCCCAGGCTAGCCTCAAACTCTTGGCTTCAGGTGATCCTCCTTCTTCAGCCTCCTCAGCAGCTGGGACTACAGGCACATGCCACTGCACCCAGCCCCTCTTAATAATTTTTTTTTTGGAGACGGGGTCTTGCCTTGTCACCTAGGCTGGAGTGCAGTGGTGTGATCTCAGCTCACTGCAACCTTTGCCTCCTGGATTCAAGCAATTCTCGTGCCTCAGCCTCTTGAGTAGCTGGGACTACAGGCATTTGCCACCATGCCCGCCTAATTTTTTTTGTATTTTTAGTGGAGAGGGGGTTTCACCATGTTGGTCAGGCTGGTCTCAAACTCTTGACCTCAAATGATATGCCACCTTGGACTCCCAATGTGTTGGAATTACAAGTGTGACCCACTGCACCTGGTCTATTTTTAATTATTTTTAGTAACTCCATACTATTTCCCATAGCAGTTGCACCATTTTACAATCCCAATAGTTACAACTCACTTTTGTTTTTATTTATAGTTTTCTTTTTACCTTTTGCAGATAAAGGCTTATTTTAATGGCTCATCTATGTAATCAGGGAGGCCATTATGTACAGACAAAGGGGGAGCTTTTATTTCTTGGTCTCTTCCTCCTTGGACAAAGTCTGGATGATCTCCTTTTTGGCCTAGAGGTGCTCTTCTTGTGTGCTTCCTTGGTGTTAGACCTGCGGGCCTCAGCCCGGTCAGCCAGGAGCTTCTTGTGGGCCTCGTCTGCCTTCAGCTTGTGGATGTGTTCCATGAGAATCTGCCTGTTTCTGAACACATTCCCCTTCACCTTCAGGTACAGACTGTGATACATGTGGCGATCAATCTTCTTAGATTCATGTTATCTTCCAAGTAGCAGGTGCAGAATCCTCATTCTCCTTATCCATGTGACTTTCTCTGGCATTCGGGCGTTGGCTGTACCCTCTCACTTACCTATGCCCATGTGCCTGCCCTTTTGGTGGGTCAAGGTGTTGTTTGGGCATCGAGCCCGGAAATGGGACAGTCATGGGCTTGTGGATGATCAGCCCATCTTTGATCAGCTTCCGGATCTGCTGATGGGAGTTGGCATTGGTGATTTCACTGGTGCCACTGGGGTCCAACCAGACCTTCTTCTTGCCACAGCGGAGGACCCTAGAGGGAAGCCTCTTCTGAAGCCTGAGCATACTCATGGTTGTGGTGGCAGCAGCAAAAGGAAAGAGCTCCTGTAGTTTTCTTTACTTATTTTTGAGATAGGATCTCACTCTGCTGCCCAGGCTAGAGTGTAGTGGCATGATCACACCTCACTGTAGCCTCGTCCTCCCAGGCTAAAGGAGTTCTCCCACCTCAGCCTCCTGCGTAGCTGGGACTACAGGCATGTACCACTACACCCAGCTAATTTTTTTTTTTTTTTGTATTTTTTGTAGAGATGGGGTTTCCCCATGTTGCCCAGGCTGGTCTCAAACTCCTGGACACAATCCATCTGCCCACCTCAGCCTCCCAAAGTGTTGGGATTACAGGCGTGAGCCACTATGCCCAGCCACAACTCACTTTAAAAATAACCAATTTCAAAATATTTCTGATGATAAATATTAAGCTCGTCAGGAGTGATTACTGAAATGTTAATATCATGGCAGGTGATCCACATCAGGGCCTAGTCTTCTAATCATCATAGTAGGGCACAGTAATTATTTGTTAAATGAAAAATCGAACAACTCACTAGACTTTTACTGTCTTTGCCACTGTGGTTCAAACACTTCTGCAAATGGCCCTATGATTTTATAGAACTTGATAATGATGAGAGGTCAGAAGGCTTGAAGATACTTGCTACAGCTCTGTAACTTGATGGGTGAAGTTATGTGATTTTTCCCCCCTCAGAATTGGGACTTAAGACTTGAATTTGTTAAAGAAATAATCTGTATTGTTTTTTAAACCTACCCTCAGATTTCAATTCTCTTTAATTATATTGACTCTACTCTTTCTGGTCTAAAAACAATTGTTTTAGAATACAAAAGCCAATAGGGCTTAGGTAGTTGTTTATCTCCATGACATTTATTCTCCAAGGAGGTAGCTTTGGGAAGTTAGACACCCAGGCACTTCTAACCTCTTTCAGGACCAGCTTAGAAACTCATTAGAGTCACTATCAGCATAATCACCAAACAAATTAATCAGCTTTGACTCCTAAAAATTTTTCAATATCAAGCCCACTCTGAAAAAACAAAGATTTGTCACTATTGGGAATATTTACTTACTAAATAATAATAATTGCAAGGATTTATAGAACTTTGCACCAGGTATTTTCCATGCATCATTTTATATCACAGCAGCCCATCAGTGAGTGTTGTTCTTTTTTTTTTTTTTTTTTTAGATGGAGTCTTGCTCTGTCGCCCAGGCTGGAGTGCAATGGCACGATCTCCACTCACTGCAACCTCTGCTTCCTGGGTTCAAACGATTCTCCTGCCTCAGCTTCCCGAGCTATTTTTTGTATTTTTAGTAGGGATGGGGTTTTGCCATGTTGGCCAGGCTGGTCTTGAACTCCTGACCTCAGGTGATCCACGTAACTTGGCCACCCAAAGTGCTGGGATTACAGGCGTGAGCCACCTCGTCCAGCCCCCATCAGTATTATTCTTAGTCTCATTAAATGAATTAGGTCTGAGCACATGAGTGACTTGTCTGTATAACTCTGAAATTTGAATGCTAGTCTGTTAGACACCCAAACCAGGCTTTTAACGACTGCAGTGTTACACACTATATGTTGTGCTGGATGGAAATTGTGGAGAATCCCAGAACTAGATAACAAGTCCTTAATTAGCTTATGTAGCCTAGCACATGATATAAGACAAGTATTATACATGAGAGAAAATGTAAGTGTCCAAGACATGTACTGTGTTATTCAGGAAATATGAGCACTTGGGATCGATGGAAAGGGAACAGGGAGAAAGGGAAGAGGGAGAATGTCCTACAATTAAAAAAAATAGGCTGGGTGCAGTGGCTTACGCCACCAACACTTTGGGAGGCCGAGGCAAGCAGATTACAAGGTCAGGAGTTCAAGACCAGCCTGGCCAACATAGTGAAACCCCATCTCTACTAAAAATACAAAAATTAGCTGGACATGGTGGCATGTGCCTGTAGTTCCAGCTACTCAGGAGGCTGAGGCAGGAGAATCTCTTGAACTCGGGAGGTGGAGGTTACAGTGAGCCGAGATTGTGTCATTGCCCTCCAGCTTCGGCAACAGAGACTTCATCTCAAAAGAAAAAGAAAGGAAAAAAAAAAGGTGAAATGGCAAACAGGAATATCATTTTGTGTAAATTTGAATTATCAGATATTTAAAACATCCTTGCAAATGTTTCATTTTATTACCTCTAAACGTCTTCCCTTCCAATGCACCTTTATTCTGATGCTTAGAAATAGTCCAGTTTCATTTAAGTTTCAAATACAGTTTTGGAAGCAATATACCAAGGATATTACTGTTTTACATGCAGTTAAGTTGAAATTGCTAAATATTCTGTTCCTTAGTATAACGAGCTTAAGGGGGGAAGGTAGTGCTAGACTAAAGTTCGAAACTTTTTTTTTTTTCACTACTTCATCAGGAGAGTTTATTTATTTATTTATTGGAAACAGGCTGGAGTGCAGTGGCCTGATCATAGCTCACCCCGGCCTCGACTTCTGGTCTCAAGCGATCCTCCCACCCCAGCCTCACAAGTAGCTGAGACTACCGGAGCAGATAAGTTTGGGGGGGGACGGGGGTCTCCTTATGTTGCCCAGGCTGGTCTCAAACTCCTGACCTCAAGTGATCCGCCTGCCTCGGCCTCCCAAAGTGCTGGGATTACAAACATGAGCCACCACATCGGGCCAGGAGGATTTCTGGAACATGCTAAAGGCAGTGTGTTGATGTTTTGGTGACCAAAACTAGCTTTCTGTCAGCAGCCTTCATGACGGCTAGCTTTTAGCCTGTGCCCTCATCATGTGCCACAGATTTAGTTTTGGATTAGCAAATGTTAATCCATATGTAAACGCTCTCTGTGATCCACACGTTTAACAATCTGATTATATTCTTTAAACTTACGTTTCAACTCCTGTTATCCTTAATTAAATTTAGATGTGAACAAATTCACAACATTTGTGTCTTAATTTATAACCAAGTAATCTATCAAAGCCCGCTTCTCATAGCAAGCCCACAGAATCTAGAAATCCCCTGATCTCGCCTCTGCTCTCAGGACAGAACCTTTTGTGTGCACAGTTCTCACAAATGAAAGAACTTGACTAACTTGAAGAAGAGATAATAAACCCTCTCCCCTAAAGGCGATTGTTCATTTGAGAACATTCTTCGGAGATATTTTTAAGCCCGCGCCGCATCTAATGGGGGCAGGGAGAAGAGCTGTGCCCAAATGCACGGGGGCATCTCCGGGGGCTTATCACCCGGAGATGCCTCCAGTGGAGCTGACAAATCTCTGAAGTGGGAAAGAGTGAGATTTCCCTGCACAGGGCCTCTGCGTGTGAGGGAAGGAGGGGGTGGGCGAGGGCTATCAGGGGAGAAGCCTCCGGCCTTTCCCTGTCTCTCAACACCAGCCCTCCCCGGCCTCCCCCTTCCCCAATCCTCCGCTAGCCGCTGGAGAGGGGCCCCGGAGGCTGGCTCGGCCGGGAGGCTCGGCCTTTGTGGCTCTGTCCCTGACGGTGGCGCGGAGGCAGAAGGGGCGGGGACGCGGGCCGGAGACCCTCAGTCGGGGCTTGACCCCCAGGTGCATTGTCCGGCGGGGCCCGTCCCCTCCCCCCATAGCCGCGACCCGGCCGCCCCCGGCCCCCTCCCAGCGTCTCCCTCCGCCGGCCGCGCCAACCTCCCGGTCCCAGACCAGGGGCCAGATGTAGAAAGTAGTCCCAGGCCGGCGGCCGCGGCGCTGTCCACTCCGCCGCCCCCGCCCTCTGCAGCCGCCGCCTCACTCCGCCCCCAGCCGGACTCTCAGGCCCCTAGCTTCTCGCGAGCGGCCGTTCGAGCACCGGCCTCGCAGCCGCAGAGACCCGCATCGCGCTGCGCCACGCCACGCCACGCCACGCCGCTGCCACAGCCGGAGCGGGGAGCCGGGCTACGTGCGTCCAGCCGCCGAGCGGCGAGCGCCCGGGGCGGGGGCGGCAGGCGGACAGCGGCTCGGGGCGGCCGGGGAGCATGCCCGCGCGGCTCCGCTGAATGGCGCCTCCTCTGCGATCCCTCGTCCGGCTGCGGCCGCCGGGGATGCTGCTCCGCACTCTCCTGCTCCTGCTGCTGCTCAGCCCCGTGCCAGGTGGGCGGCTTTCTTCTGCTTTCTCTTGCCTCTGTGGGGCGGGAGCAGGCGCGAGTGGGATGGGGAAAGAGGAAACGGTGGGGCGGGGGAGCGTGCGGCGGGGTCCTCCGTAGTGGCGCTGACCACTGGCCCCTGTTCTCGCCCCGTGGCCTGTCCCCGCCCCGTGGCCTGTCCCGAGCCGCCGGCTGCAGACACGAGTTGCCCGCGACCTCTGCGGCGGCGCGGGCAGGGCTACTGGAGCCTCTCCGGGCGCACGCCCCTCCCTGCCGCGCGCCCCGGTCTACGGAGTTCTGGCGGCTGCTGTCCACTCTGGTCTCTTACTTCTCGCGCCATTGTCCCGGCTCCGGCCGCGTCCCCGCCTCCGCGACCAGCCGGGCTCCGGGCAGCCCGCCCGCCCGCCGGGGCTGCCGCGGCCGCACGTGGCTTTATTTATATTGTTTCCTTAGTGGCTGCCTCGCCGCGCAGGGGGCGCCGCGGTTCCGCGCGGCTTCCCGTGTCTGCAGTGGGAGTTCCCCCACTTTTTAGGGCTGCGAGAGGGAATAGGTGAACTCATAGCCCAAGTCGGCACCAGCTTTCCGGGTCCGGATCAAGCCATGAAGAGATGGGAGGGTGGAATTGACAGGGTTGGGAGTGAAGTGGCCGATTTGTGCCCCAGCGGGGGAAGGAGAAAGGTCTTCGAAGCTGGAAATAGATAAATAGGATGTATTTTCCACAGCTAGATATTTGTGGTCGGGGCATGAGGTGTGTATGGATCTGAAGATTTTTCCATATTCTAGGTTCGCCTTACACAAACTTGGATGAACTCATTTTTCCTAAAAGAGATAAAAGTGTAAAGTACTTGGGGTGACGGTAGGAGAGGTGTTCAGGAGAAAGGGTTATTTGCAAGTTACAAACGCCAGAGTTTTTCTCAAGTGGTTAGTTTCTGTTAGGCTTGAAAAGAGGATCAAAGTCAGATGTGGCTCAGGAACACAATGGGCGTCTTCCGGAGTGGTCGGCGCGCAGCGCTGGGCTGTTAGGGTGGCTCGCGTCTCCCTGGTTGTACCTTATGGGAGCCCTGAGGAATGAGGATTCGGAGGACCTGCCTTGAGGAGAAACAAATTGTTCCTGGGGATTTGTAGTCAAGGATCCAAAACGATCGGGAGGAAGATGAAACAACTCTTCCACCTCACACCCCCATACTCCATTCGCTCCCAATCAATATGCAAGCCTTTAAGGCCTGTGCTCTAAATGCAGGAGGTGACAGAGTATTAGTTGGTCATCGAATGCTTTATCCTGGCAGGGGCCAGGGGCGATGTGTATATGCTTGGGATAAAGCCTTTCCTCTGCTCTGATAAAAATGTGTATTGGTTGATTAAGCAATCTCCTATCCCTATTAGACAGTAAGGACCAATTAGTCACACATTTTTTTCTAACAGTTGGTAGTTCTAAAAAAGTGAAATAAAAGTTTCCTAATCCGATCACCCACTGAGTACAAGCCGCAAGAGTTACCAACTTTTCAAAGTCTATTGTTTGTCTTTTAAATACCTAGCTTGCTCTGCAGAAATTAAGTAAATGGTTTTCTTTCAAGGAGAGGAGACAGAGTCCCTGCTGTAAAAGGGCAGATAGAAAAATGCAAACTTGTAATTTGTCACAAAAGATAAACGCAGTTCCCAAAGGAGTAAATGCCAGGGGTTCCAAAAACACTTCAAGGGACAAGGAAATAAACTTGCTTGTTCACAGAGTTGGAGTTTTGCTAATGATTTCTTGTAAAATTAGACTTTTACGACTTACTCTGTTCAAGATCTTTTTGACAAGCTTGTAAAAGTCGCAAACAGCTTGTGCTCAAGAGTTTTCCTCATGATTTTGAAACTCTAGCGAGGAAGTTGAGAACAGAATTTGTACAAGGAATAGAAGTTATTGAAATCTTCCCTGTGCAAGTGAAGATGTAAAAAGTGATTTCTCTGACTTGTTGAAAGGGTTTGCCGAAATTTAGATTGGTTCATTAAGCGTTTGTAAGTTAACTAAAAAGATTTGTTAAACTTTGTCTTATTGTACCCTGAATACGTGTTTTACAGTCGTGTGTTAAGTAATCATTTTATGCCTATAATTCTCGATGTGCCATTCTCCTTTTTTCCTTATAGGAGTGTGGTGCTTTAGCGAACTGTTTTTTATAAAAGAACCACAGGATGTAACTGTCACAAGAAAGGACCCAGTCGTTTTAGATTGCCAGGCTCACGGAGAAGTTCCTATTAAGGTCACATGGTTGAAAAACGGAGCAAAAGTGTCTGAAAATAAACGAATCGAGGTTCTTTCTAACGGCTCTTTATACATCAGCGAGGTGGAAGGCAGGCGAGGAGAGCAGTCCGATGAAGGATTTTATCAGTGCTTGGCAGTGAACAAATACGGAGCCATTCTTAGTCAAAAAGCTCATCTTACCTTATCAAGTAAGTGTTTAAGTTTTTGGTTGTTGACAATTTTCATTGCTACATTTTGATGATTTCTTGCTTGATTAATATAATAACCCTTTAAGTCATGCTTATAGTAAGAATTTTACTGGGGATAATAGTTGATGCTGAGGCATATAGAGAAGTCTGAAAAAAATACAAATATAAATTCAAATGAGTAATTGAGAACAGAAGTTAGGTTTAGAACATCAAGTAAAATAAAACTTGTAGAGGTGACTTTATAAAAATTTTAAGTGTTTCACGCAATATGAAGAGTTGGATGTAGAAGTTTGGCTAACGCAACAAAAGTTGTTCTAAAATTTAGTCTTATGGAAATTTGTAATTGATGAAAACAATTGCAAGCAAATTTTTCTGCTTTGCAGATGGCTCTTAGTGCTAAATCTTTCTTATAGCCCAACCTTCCATTTCTCTGACTGCTTTTGGATCACCCATGTTGCCTTTTAATTGTAGGAGAGGGCATTGGTCACTCTCTTTTAAGCCTTTGAAGTATTCCTGGTCTTTTCCTGCTGGGAGGGAAAGAGATTAAGACCATTTCCATATTATGGCTAATGGACTTAAACCCAGATCTCCTCACTTTTCCCCTTTGCCATAAAGTTTGCTATCTAATGATTTCTTTTCTGTTAACAACCCCATCAGATCAACCATTTGCCCAAGTGATCCACTGCTCGGTGGTTGACCTGTAGCTGTTGAGTGTAAAGATGGGCCTAGGACAGGTACTGAACTCCTCGTTCCCACTGAGGCATTACACCTTTCTCAGGTGATGAAACACACAGGTCTCAAGATGAATAGACTATAAATCTCGAAAAGCAAAATTAATCCTAAAACGTTTTAAGGCCTTTAATCATCCTTTTCTTGGGGTTGTGCTGCTGTCCAATGAGCACATAGTGAGGGCAGTACTGGTAACTCCTAACCAACACACCCGCATCAACTAGAGCTTTGCTTTATTTTACCTTGGTGCAATTTTTGGAAAAATGAAAACCCGCTTACAAAAAAAAAAAAATGTTTAAGGCATTCTACCCGCATACTTTGGTTAATCCACAAAAGGTAGATTTTGCACTATACTTACAAATCGATCATTTACAAGTTGAGGAATAGGTAGATGGAGTTCTTGAGATAAAGGCGTAATCTTAGCTGGGCTGGTGGTTAGCCTGTAATCCCAGCTATTTAGGAGGCTGAAGCAGGAAGATTCCTTGAGCCCTGGAATTTGAGTCCAGCCTGGAGTGAGACTCCCATCTCTTTAAGAAGAAAAGAAAGCATAATTTTTAGGAAATAGTTGTCTCAAGTTCTATACAATTGAAATTTAGGAAGCTGTTGGCAGGAATTTCCTAGGTGTCTTTACTGTTAACAGTTCTTGGTCACATTTATGCCACCCTTATATTAGTAATTTATTTTATTCTGCAGTAATGATTAATTGTATAAAATAAATTGCAAACAAAGATATTTCTATATTGATACATCAGAAAAATCAGAGCTTTGCAGTTCTATCCATACTCCCACCCTTGCCAAAGAATAGCATAAAACTGAGAGGATTTCTGATTTTTCCTTTCCTTTTCTTTCCTTCCCTCCCTCCCTCTCTCCTTTCCTTCTTCCTTCCTTCCCCCACCTTCTCCCTCCCTTCCTACTTCCTTCTGTCCTCCCTCCCCCCTCCCCCCTTCCTTCCTCCTGTCCCTTTCCTCCCTCCCCTTCCCCTCCCATTCTCCTTCCTTACCTTCCCCTCTTCTTTCCTTTCTCCCTACCCTCCTCCCCCTCCCTCCTTCTCTTGTTCCTCTTTCCTCCCCTCCCTCTGCCTGCCTGCCCGCCTCACTCTCTCCCTCCCTGTTATCATTGGCCAGTAATTATTTTTTTCATGGAGTAATGGTTTTTCTGTATAGTACTGTTTTAAAGATAGTGTGCTTTTTATGCTTATATTCTGTTCTTTCAATTTTTGTCCATTGTAAACTTGTTCTGTAGAGTTGTAATTTTTCCACTTTTGGGGTTTGTACAATCTTGTGTTTTCATATCCAGGAAGTGTAACTTATCTTCCCGGGATAGGGAGTAGGTAGTGGAGGTGTCCAGATAGCCCATGAGAAGATGAAGCATTTGTCATGACCATACATTGTTTCCAGGACCTCCTGAGAAGCCTGACAGAATTCTAGGGCTTCCAGAAATACTTTTGGAAAAATACAGGGCTTTCTAACTTCATAAATAAAATCTGAATGGTATGTGATAGGGGTAACAAACAAAATGTCAGAACTGGCTTTTTAAATATCTTAGATTTTTGTGTCTTTATAGAAATTATCACTAATGATAAAAGATTACATGTGAATCATTTTGCAGGCTGTTATGGTGAAGTAGTTTTTATATTTTATGTATTTTTTAAATGAACAAAGTTGTGATATCTAAGAAATAAGTTTAGATGATGGAGGTTCAAATCCCTTTAGCCTGTGTTCAGAGAGATATATATATCTTAAACAGGAAGATAATAGGCATTAAGTGGACATTCTGATTTTCTTTTCCCCCTTGTTTTTAAAGCTAGTTCTTTTTTAGGTATTGATAGCAGCAGGGTACAAGTGTGTTCTTTTTCTTAGTCAAGGATTTTGTCAGTAAACATATTTTTTGGTTGTACAGAAGCACAGTAGTACAGCACCTGGAAATCTAAAATTTTAATCTGTGCAAGTTTTAGATTTTTAACACACAGGCAATCAAGTCTTGGTTTCTAAACTTAGGAACTAGAAGCTGAAAGTTGCACTCTAGGCAAGAATTCCATTATTCATGTGTAAATTAGGAATTCACAGGGTTAAAAGGTTAGAAACTGACCAGGATGAGGTTTACCCTTGTGATAAAGAGCAGATGACCCTCATTCATTGGCCAAAGCTTTCATGTAGCTCTTCTGCAAAGTTAGTTATTGCCATGAATTGTTCTTGAGGAATGCAGAAATTCAAATGTGAACAGGCCTTTCCTTAAGTGTCACTATGGAGCCTTATCTCCCAAGCACATCAGAGCAGGGCTGCAGGGAAGAGGTTCCTCCCCAAAGGCCTGGAGGCTTTGCTTTCCTGTTGTTCATTCAAGCACAAAAGAATTCATCTAGCTTAGTTTTGCTAAGGCATCCCATTTTTAAAAGAAAGTATAGGGTTAAAGTAATATTTAGCTTTAAAAAAAGGTAATCCTTTTTATTGATAGCCGTGTTAGCTGTCTTAGGTTTTCATGTAATTGGAATAGAAAGACGAGTTGACGTGCTTTTTCTAGTTGTGTACAATAGCAAGAACAGAAGATTAAACCGTTGCCTATGAATTTCAATATTATAAATTTTAGCAAATCAAATTTTCACTTTCATGGGTACTAAGTCTTCGTTATCTAAATTCAAATATTTTAGGAATAAGAAGTAATCTATGGGTATCTTGACTTTTCTTGTATTCTTAATGTTGAAATAAGTAAGATAAATTTCACAGGAAAGCATTAGTGTGGTAAAATGGTCTCATGTTTCAACAAGTTTAAATTAAGATAAGAGACATTTGAGAGAAGTAAAGGAGGAGGCGGGTTGTGTTCTGTGATGTGTAAAAGACTGGCTGTAAGCTAGTGATTGAACAGGAAGCTAGCTGTTTATTTCCTTTCAATAAAAGGTGGAAATTGAAGTCTTAGGATAGAGGGGGAAAAAGAACATAAAGCTAGCTTATATTTCTTTGGTTTTCCAGGACTGTTCATTTGGGTAAAAAATATTTTTTCGTGTGACCCTTGGTAGCTGGAAGAGCATAGGAATTATTGTAACTTTATGATTTTTTGACCAAAATTTTGAGGTTAATTTTGCCATTGGTAAAGTTGTTTGTGGGTGCATTTCTGTAACTTTTTAGGTAGAAATAGTTGTTTCCATTAAAAGGATGTAGGGTTTTTTTTAATTAATAAAAACATTCATCAATTTAAATTAAGATGGAATATGAGGGTTTATATGTGATTAATGAAAAACTGTTCTTTGGTTGTGGCTTGTATATTAAAAAGTAATGCATAAAATATAATAATACCGTTCTTGAAATGTGAAGTTAAAAATATATTAAAAACATTTAGAGTCATGTTTAAAAAAAAAAAAAGGAGAAGGTGGTATATTGAAAAGAGAACTGTGTGAACTATGAGACTACATCGTAGATTTTGGATTTTATTAATGATCCTGGACCCCAAATAGCCAAGATTTTGCTACACTGTCACTGTTTTACTGAGAGCTGTAGGTGCTGGAAAGGACTGAGTCTTGTACTTGTGTGCCTGTTCACTTGAAGTCAAGCTGTGAGCAGTTACCTGCCCTAATTCAAGAATACTAAAACACGAGTAAAAGTCATTTGATTTTGGAAAACTCAAACCGACAGAACTGAGGTATTTAGAGAAACCAATCTGCCAACATTGTAGGTAAGGTTCAGTTGATGCTTTCTGGGATCCAAAAAAAAAATTCATCTTTAAAAAGAGGAGAACTGGTTCAGAAGTATATGTTTAACTTAAAATTGGCAATCTTAATATTGTATAAGTCAAGTGAAGGAAGTAAAAATTGCATATATAGTTCTATAGGCTTTTAAAGAATGACACTTGGTTCTTAAAGTCTTTCTACTTAAAGTCTGTTTATCAGGTGACTGACAATCTCTGGGTAATGGAACCAGTTTTTCTCACTTTGCACTTAATTAGTGAGGATCATTTCTCATTTTCAGAAACCTGTAACATCATCTTACTCTTTTTCAAAGTTGCTGGATTTTTATTTTTTAGCAAAGCCTGGTCCAGTGAGGGGTAGAATTAGAATTTTCTTTAAGATGTGTAAAAATGTACTTATTTTGTTTTACTTATGTCCAGATTCTTAATGGCATTTTGAAAGGGTATTTGGTGTGGCTCCTTTTTGTCATCTATCTCTGATTATTCTAAAGAGAGGATCTCACTCTCAGCAGTTCTTTGCCCTGGGATTTGTTGTCATTGCTCCTGAATTTAACAACTAGGTCTATTGATGAAGTCCAGAGCAATTTAAGATAATAGCAAGCAACACATCTTTTAAGCAGGGTTTTAGGATAAGGGAGTATTTCAATTCATAAAATACATCTGAGTTTACCTTTTTGAAAACCATGATATTCTTGATTACAGTTTTCAGAGGTGATTTTTATCTCATGAACATGGTTGCTCAATTAGAATTGATTGCTTAAAGCATTTAAACTGGTAATTAGCATGTATATGAAAAATAATAACGCTGAGTCAGGCATTTGTTGAGGGTCCTACCTAGATTTAATTAAAAAACAGCTATGATTATTGAGATGTTTTAAAACAAATCATAAAAATTACTTCCAAATTAAGTTTTCATTTGTCAGGCAAGACTATTTTAATACTTTTACGAGTTTACAGTGCCCAGACTATTAAATCTTTTAAAAAATAATCATTTTAATCTTGGTAAATAAGAAAGGACAAGGAAGATGCTGTTGTAATCATTTAAGTAATATTTGCAGTCATTTAAGTAACATGGCAGAGCAGAGCAAGCTCACAGTAAACAATTGATAATTGCAGTGTACAAAAAAAGGTAAAAACGTACCAAATTATCTTCAGCAGTTCTAATTCTGCTGCCAAGTGAACTGCAATAAGGATATGTATGCAGAGGATAAAGGCGTCATCCTCACAAAGGTCTCTGACACTAATCTGACAAATACTTTCCTGACTTTTACATTCCTTGTTTTTTTTTTGTTTTTAACCTGTGGTTCTCAGAATCTACTTTTGATGAGCATTTAAAAACCAAAATCTTATAGACTGAGCAGAAGGCATGAATTTAAAAATGTTTGTATTTTCAGTTTCTGGAGGTTTCGCCCTTTCTTCATGTTTATGCATATGTATATATGTCGTATATAGATACATACAAATAATAGCTTTAGCATTTATAGTGGCTAGATTAATGAATAACTGTTTGAGAATGTGATCATTGTTCAGGTCTCTGGTTTCAAATTTATGTCCTTATTGGGTTTGGTCCTTAAAACTTACAGAAAAAAGAAATTATAAAGCTCACTTCATGAAGCAATAGTAAGTCTCTGAGAGTTTATGAACAGCGTGACAGCTTTTTTTCCCCTTCATGTTTCTGTTTTATGCAGACTACTGTAAATAAATCATGTTGTTTTGGAATAATCCTCCAAAGTCACCCTTTTAAAGTTCTGTAGTCTTTTAATACTACTCAGAATGTGATTGACTCAGTGGCTTATCTTCCATTCACTAATATTTACCAAAAAGAAAAAAGATATTTCTGGGTGTGGGTTAGATATCTCAGCCTTGGCACAATTGACATTTTGGGCCAGATAATTTTCTGTGGTGTGGGCTGTCCTGTGTGTCATATGCAGTGTTAGCAGCATCCCTGGCCTCTACCCACCAAATACCAGTAGACTCTCTTCCAGTTGTGACAACCAAGAAAGGTCTGCTGCGAGGCAAAATAACTCCTGATTGAGAACCACTGATGTTTCTCAGAGTAGTAGAACACTCTCCTGTGATGTTGGACCATCTGTTACTTCACCCGTTTCTATCTTAGCCTTGATATTCTACTTGTTTTGGTGGTAGCAGTGCTGAATTTATTCACTGGAGAACCATTGCTATGTTTTTTTGAGTCTGAGTCTCGCTCTGTTATCCAGGCTGGAGTACAGTGGTGCAGTCATGGCTTACTGAGACCTGGACTGCCTGAGTTCAAGTGATTTTCCCTCTTTAGTGTCTTGAGTAGCTGGAACTACAGGCACATGGCACCATACACAGCTAATTTAAAATTTTTTTTAGAAAGAGGATCTTGCTATGTTGCCTAGGCTGACCTTGAATTCCTGGACTTAAGCATTTCCTCCCACCTTGATCTCCCAAAATGCTGGGATTATAGGCATGAACCATCATGCCTAGGCTCCATTTACTCTTTTTAAGTGTTATATATATTTGTGTGTGTGTATATATATATATATATATATATTTTTTAATGTGTTTGGGCTACTGCCTAAGTTGTAGTGACAGTGCTTCTCCATCCCTTTTTCACACACGTAGTACATTGAAAACTGCTATTAAGAGTTTACACTGGCCAGGCACAGTGGCTCACACCTGTGATCCCAGCACTTTGGGAGCCTCAGGCAGGTAGATCACTTGAGGTAAGGAGTTTGAGACCAGCCTGGCCAACATGGCCATCTCTACTAAAAATACAAAAATTAGCCAGGCATGATGGCGTGTGCCTCTAATCCCAGCTGCTTGGGAGGCTGAGACAGGAGAATTAAACCCAGGAGGCAGAGGTGGCAGTGAGCTGAGATCATGCCACTGCACTCCAGCCTGGGCAACACAGTAAGACTCTGTCTCAAAAAAAACAAAAACAAAGAAACAAACATAGTTGTGTGCAGCATAACAACATTCTGGTCAACAACAGACCATATATTATGACAGTGGTTCCATAATATTATAATACCATATGTTTATAGTGCCTTTTCTAGGCTTATATATGTTTAAATACACAAATACTTGCCATTGTGTTGTGATTGCTGCGCTTTTCAGTACAGTCACATGCTGCACAGATTTATAGCCTAGGAGCAATATAGCTGAGGTGTGTAGTAGGCTATACCATCTAGGTTTGTGTAGTCTACTCTATGGCTTTCACATGGCAGAATCACCTAACGATGCGTTTCTCAGAATGTATCTCCACTGTTAGGTGATGCAAGACTGTATATGTCTGGTTTTGCTAATAATAGTGTATTTTGATGTTTGTTGACTCAGTATTTTAAAAAATATAGCTCTGACTTTATCTTGATAGAGTTTTGCTAATGTATTAGTCTTTTAATATCAATTGATTATTCTGGTTCCTTATCCCCACCTGTTGGTATTAAAAATGATAAGGTATAATTTCCTCTCCTCCCTCAGCTTTCAGACTAGACTAACTTGAGTCCCCTGGTTGGATTTAAAGTAACTCATGTTAAAATACTGACCCCAAAGTGGACATTTAACAGGAAAAAATGTTTTGATGTTGGTATTATCACTTTTAAAAGAAAGGACCACATCACAGCTTTTGTTTTTCTCTGTTAATTATGTTTTCTGTTTTTTTCTATAAAAAGAATTAACTTTTTATATGTTCAAGAGAAGCCACATTTATGCTGTAACTTAGTAATGCTTTTAATGTAATTTAAAGCAGTAAGATTACCAGAAGTTACCAAAAGGATTATTAGCAATTATCCCAGTGATGGAATATGATTTTTTGTTTTTTTGAGACAGAGTCTCACTCTGTCGCCCAGGCTGGAGTTCAGTGCCGCGATCTTGACTCAGTGTAACTTCTGCCTCCTGGGTTCAAGCAGTTCTCCTGCCTCAGCCTGCTGAGTAGCTAGGACTACAGGTGTACACCACCACACCCAGCTAATTTTTATTTTTTTAATAGAGATGAGGCTTCACCATGTAGCTGGGACTAAAGGTGTGTGCCACCACACCTGGCTAATTTTTTGTAGTTTTAGTTCAGATGGGGTTTCACCGTGTTGGCCAGGATGGTCTTGAACTACTGACCTCATGATCCACCCGCATTGGCCTCCCAAAGTGCTGGTATTACAGGCATGAGCCACAGCGCCCAGCGGAATATGATTTCTTGAAAGCCTGCAAGTATTCTTACCCAGATGATCTGCCACATTTTTCAGAAATCTGTGATAATTAATATATGAAAGGAAGTATACAGACAGGAGAAGCTTTGTGAAATTAAAGTTTTTCATTGATGTAAATTTCACCAAATGTGAGAAAATATTACTCTTAGCGAACAGTACAATGAGAAATTATAAGTGGATCCAGATTTGGTCAGGAGATATAACCAGCTTAATATACTAGAATTAAAGAAGCTAACAATTACAAGTTTTTCCCTGTTAGGCAACTTTCAGAAGGGGATAAAATTGGACAAAAAATGAAATAAAAGAGAGATAAATAAAGTACATCATTATTCTCCACTGATCCCTAAATATTTAGACTTGTTAAGAGACTGGCAATGAACATTTTGAGGAGAGAAACTTAAGATTCCTTAAAATTTACCCTGTAGTCAATAAAGAATCCTTGCCTACTTTCATTTGCAGTATCATTGTGCCTTCCTCTACCATAAGTAAAGATTACAAATTCTGTAGTCTTAGAAACTTTTATTTTGCAAATAAGGAATAGGAAGCTGGGAGGGGGTAAGTGCCTTTCTCAAGGGCACAGCTCCTATCTAGGACGAAAGCTCAGGTTTTCTTATTATAGTCGTGAATCTACAGTGCTTAAATAAAGCTTTTCCCTGTGTGTTGTATGGAGATGTATCTTTCTGTATTCAAATATATATAATCAAATCTAGAATATAAAAAAGAATGGTAACAGTCTGGTGTGGTGGCACATGCCTGTAATCCCAGCACTTTGCGATGCCGTTCAGCAGTTCAAGACCAGCCTGGCCAACATGGTAAAACCCTGTCTCTACTAAAAATATAAAAATTAGTCGGGCATGGTGGCGAATGCCTGTAATGCCAGCTGCTTGGGAGGCTGAGGCAAGAGAATCACTTGAACATGGGAGGTGGAGGCCGCAGTGAGCCGAGGTCATGCCACTGCACTCCAGCCTGCGCAACAGAGGGAAACCCCATCTCAACAACAACAACAACAAAAGTAACAGAACTAACACTGCATTCCTTAATTTCTTAATTTAAAAAGATGACTTTCATTTTTGTGCAGCTCACCCTTTACTACTATACTTGTATAAGATTTCTTGTTGTTGATATAGTAAATAGGTGATTTTTAAAATAAATCACTAATGCATTTCTATTTTCATCTTTCCTGTAACACTTCATGGAATTTCTTTTCTCGTGTATATCCTCTGTGCATGGAGGTTGAGTTCCTGTCCTTTTAGGGGTTCAGCATTTGTTGATTTATCTGTCCAAATGGAAGTTTGATCTAAAGTAGTGATTTTCAGCATGGCTTTGAAGAACTACCAGTGAAGTGAGACTCTTTTGTAGTCAAAAGATGGTTTTAAATAAATGGTCAACATATCATTATTATTGCATGGAAAGAGGGCATACTGACAGCCTATGTCTGTCATGGAATTTAAAAAATAACAGTTTTATTAAGATATAAAGTTCACCCTTTTCGGTTTATTTTTATTTTTATTTTTTTTTGGCAGAATCTTGCTATGCCCAAGCTGGTCTGGAACTCCAGTTCTCCTGCCTCAGTTTCCTGAGTAGCTGGGATTATAGGCATGCACCAATGCACCTGGAACACCCTTATAAAGTGTACAGTTTAGTGGGTTTTGTGTATCTGTCTTACCACTGTCTAGAGCTGTGTACATTAGCAGTTCACTCCCTATTTCCCCCTTCTTTTAGCAACCACGAATTTTCTTCCTGTCTCAGTGGATTTGCCTATTTGGGGTATGTCATATCAATGAAATTATATGATAAGTGGTCTTTGTGATTGTCTTCTTTCACTTAGCATGTTTTCAGGGTTTATCCATCTTGTGGCATATATCAGTACTTCATTCCTTTTTGTGGCCAAATAAGATTACATTATGTGGATAGACTATATTTTGTTTATCCTTTCATCTGTTGGACACTTGAATTGTTTTGATCTGTACCGAACATTGGCATACGAGTATTTGAGTCCCTGTTTTCATTATTTTGGGTATGTACCTAGGAGTGGGATTTCTGGGTCATATGGTAATTCTACATTTCAATTTTTGATGAGCCACCAAACTACTTTCCATAATGTCTATACCACCAGCAATGCCAGAGGGTCCCAGTATTTCTGCCTCTTCATCAGCATTTATTTTCCTTTTTTTTAAAAAAAAAAATTGTATCAACCTAGTAGATGTGAAGTGGTATCTCCTTGTGGTTTTGCATTTCCCTAATGACTAATGATGTTGACATCTTTTTCCTGTGCTTTTTGGCCATTTGTAGATCTTCTTAGGAGAAATGTCAGTTCAACTACTTTGCTCATTTTTTAATTGGGCTGTTGAGCTATAGGACATCTTTCTATATTCTGAGTATTAAACCTTTATGAGATACATAATTTTCAGATATTTTTTCCATTCTATATATTGCCTTTTTACTTTCTTGATACCGTTAGTAGTTTTCAGTGTACAGTCTTTCACCTTTTTGCTGAAATTTTTATCTGGGCATTTTACTCTTTTAGACGCTTTTGTAAGTGGAATTGTTTAATTTCCTTTTCAATTACTTTATTGTATTGTGTATATAAACAAAACTGCTTACGCATGTGGGTCTCATACCCTAAAACTCTTCTGAATTCATGTATTAGCTCTAGTAGCTTTCATGTGGGTTCTTTGCGATTTTCTATGAATAGGATCATATCATCTATGAGTGATATAGCTTTACTTCCCTCTCTCCAATTTGGACGCCTTTTGTTTCATTTTTTTAGACTAATTGCTCTGTCTAAAATTTTTAGTACAATGTTAAATTACAGTGGTGAAAGCAGACGTCATTGTCTTGTAAGAACAAGACAATCTTTGAGTATGATATTGCCAGGTTTTTTTTTAATGCATGCCCTTCATCATGTTGAGGAATTTTTTTACTATTCCTAGTTTTCTTAGAGTTTATATTAGGAAAGTGTATTGGATTTTTTCAAATGCCTTTTTTGTATCAACTGTGCTAATCTTTTTTCTTTGTTCGATCAATTATTTGATTAACTTTCCTAATGTTGAACAACTTTTACATTCCTGGGATAAAACTGAGATAAATCCTATTTGGTCAATGTAATTCTTTTAGTATATTTTTGGACTTGATTTGCTAGCAGTTTGCTGAGATTTTGCATCCATATTCATAGAAGTTAATTTTCTTTTCTTGTGATACCTGTCTGGCTTTGATCTCGAGAAGGTGTCATAGAACATGTTAGGAAATATTCCCTATATAATATTCCCTATAAAAATATTCTATTGTTTAGAAGATTTTGAGAAGAATTGGTATTAATTCTTACCTAAGTCTTTTGGTGAAGGCTGGGTACAGTGGCTCATTCCTGTAATTCTAGCACTTTGGGAGGCCGAAGTGGGCAGATTACCTGAGCTCATATGTTGGTGATCAGCCTGGGCAACATGGTGAGACCCCGTCTCTACTAAAAATACAAAAATTTAGCTGGACATGGTGGGACACACTTGTAGTCCCAGCTATTCAGGAGGCTGAGACCAAGGATCACTTGAACCTGGGAGGCGGAAGTTACAATGAGCTGAGATCGCACCACTTCACTCCAGCCTTGGTGACAGAGAGAGACTGTCAATAAATAAATAAGTAAATAAATAAATAAATAAATTTTGGGAATTCACTTGTGAAGTCATCTGGTTCCACCTTTTTCATTGTTGGGAGTTTTTGGTTTTTTTTTTGAGGTTGCCCAGGCTGGAGTGCAGTGGCTCGGTCTCAGCTCACTGGAACCTCTAGGGCTCCTTGCAACCTCTGCCCGCTGGGTTTAAGTGATTTTTTTTCCTCAGCCTCCCGAGTAGCTGGGACTACAGGTGTACCCCACCACGCCCAGCTAATTTTTCTATTTTTAGTAGAGATGGGGTTTCCCCATGTTAGCCGGGCTGGTCTCGAACTCCTGACCTCAGCCAGTCTGCCTACCTTGGCCTCCCAAAGTGCTGGGATTATAGGCATGAGCCACCGTGTCAGGCCTATTGTTGGGATATTTTTGATTCAGTGTCTTCACTTCAAGTCTGTTGTAATTTTATATTTCTTCAGTCAGTTTAGGTAATTTGCGTTTTCTTTGGATTTGTCCATTAGATGAATTTGTCCATTTCATCTAAGCTATCTAATTTGTCCGTTCATAGTATTTTGTTATCATCATTTTAATTTTTTTATGTCAGTAGTAAAAAATTCATGTCTGATTTTAGTTATATCTTCTCTCTTTTTTCCTTGGTCAGTCTATGTAACATTTGATCAGTTTTGTTTATCTAAAGACGAGCAAATTTTTCATTTTCCTGATTCTTCTATGTCTTTGGTTTTTTATTTCATTTATCTCTACTCTAATCTTAATTATTTTTTTCCTGATGTTAGCTTTGGGTTTAGTTTTCACTTCTTTTTCCTCAAGGTATAAAATTGGATTATTGATTTGAGATTATTATTCTCTTTAAATATACTTTTAGCCACCAATTTCCCTCTGAGCACGCTTCCTCTGCATCCCATAAATTTTGGTGTGTTACAGATTTTCTTTTTCCTTTTTTTTTTTGGAGATGGGCTCTTACTCTGTTGTTTTTTTTTCTTTTTGAGATAGAGTTTTGCTCTTGTTACCCAGGCTGGAGTGCAATGACGCAATCTCGGCTCACCACAACCTCCGCCTCCTGGGTTCAGGCAGTTCTCCTGCCTCAGCCTCCCAAGTAGCTGGGATTACAGGCACGCGCCACCATGCCCAGCTAATTGTTTTTTTTTTTGTATTTTTAGTAGAGATGGGGTTTCACTATGTTGACCAGGATGGTCTCGATCTCTTGACCTTGTGATCCACCCGCCTCGGCCTCCCAAAGTGCTGGGATTACAGGCGTGAGCCACTGCGCCCGGCCCTTACTCTGTTGTTGTCTGGGCTGGAGTGCAGTGGCATGATCTTGGCTCACTGCAAACTCTGCCTCCCAGGCCCAGGCAATCCTCCTGCCTCAGCCTCCTGTACATTGTCATTTTCATTTGTTCCAAAGTATTTTTCTAATTTTCTTTACATTTTCCTCCTTGACCCATTCGTTAAGAGTATATTGCTTAATTTTCATATGTGTGTGTTTTCCAGTTTTACTTCTGTTTTTAGTTTCATTCCATTGTGGTTGGAGAAAATACTTTTTATGGTTTTAATTTTTTTTTTTTTTTAGGAGACTGAGTTTCACTTGTTACCCAGGCTGGAGTGCAGTGGCGCAACTTTGGCTTACTGCAACCTCTGCCTCCTGGGTTCAGGCAGTTCTCCTCCGGAGTAGCTGGGATTACACGTGCCCACTGCCATGCCCAGCTAATTTTTTGCATTTTTATTAGAGATGGGGTTTCACCATCTTGGCCAGGCTTTTCTCGAACTCCTGACCTCAAGTGATCCACCTGTCTTGGCCTCCCAAAGTGTTGGGATTACAGGTGTGAGCCAGCATCCCAGATGACTTTAATCTTTTAAAATGTATTAATACTTGTTTTGTGGCCCAACATATGTTCTGTTCTGGAGAATGTTTTATGTGCACTCGGGGACAATGTGTATTCTGTTGTTAGAATGCTTGTATATGTCTGCTAGATCTAGTTATTGCTTATATGTCTGTTAGTTCTGTTATTTCACTACTGATCTTTTGTGTAGATGTTCTGTCCATTTTTTTTAGTGTAGTGTGTTGAGGTCTCCAGCATTTATTGTAAAACTGTTTCTCTCTTACGTCAGTATCAGTATTTGATTCATATATTTTGGGACTCTGTTGTTTGGTGAATATATGTATACATTATGTTTTTTTGATGAACTGATCCTTTTATTAGTGTATAATATCCTCCTTTGTCTCTCATGACAGTTTTTGCTTAAAGTCTGTTTTTTTCTAATACTAGTACAGCCTCCCCAGCTTTCTTGGTTACCATTTGCTTGGGATACCTTTTTGCATTCTACTTATTTGTGTCTTGGATCTCAAGTTAATCTCTTGGCTGGGCATGGCAGCTCACACTTGTAATCCCAGGACTTTGGGAGACCGAGGTAGGTGGATCATCTGAGGTCAGGAGTTCGAGACCAGCCTGGCCAACATGATGAAACCCCATCTCTACTAAAAATAAAAAAATTAGGGCCGGGGGCAGTGACTCACTCCTGTTATCCCAGCACTTTGGGAGGCTGAGGTGGTTGGATCACGGGGTTGAGATCGAGATCATCCTGGCCAACATGGTGAAACCCCATCTCTACTAAAAATGCAAAAATTAGCTGGGCATGGTGGTGTGCACCTGTAGTCCCAGCTACTTGGGAGACTGAGGCAGGAGAATCACTTGAACCTGGGAGGTGGAGGTTGCAGTGAGCTGAGATTGTGCCACTACACTCCAACCTGGTGATAGAGTGACACTCCATCTCAAAAAAAAAAAAAAAAGCAAAAATTAGCAGAGTGTGGTGGTGGGTGCCAGTAACCCCACCTACTTGGGAGGCTGAGGCAGGAGAATTACTTGAACCTGGGAAGCAGAGGTTGCAGTTAGCTGAGATGGCACTACTGCACTCCTGCCTAGGTGACAGAGTGAGACTCTGTCTCAAAAAAAAAGAAAGAGAGGGAGGCAGCAAGGAAGGAAGGAAAAGAAAAGAGAGAGAGAGACAGAGGGAAGGAAGGAGGAAGAGAGAAAGAGAAAGAAAGTCTCTTGTAGATAGCTTATGGTTCAATCATGAGTTTTTAAAAATCCGTTTTTCCTTTTTGATGGAGAGTTTAATTCACTTACATTTATTGTAATTACTGATAAGGAAGGACTTCTGCCATTTTGCTATTTGTTCTCTGTATGTCTTACACCTTTTTTTTTAATTAATTAATTTATTTATTTATTTATTTATTTATTTTTGGAGACAGGGTCTCACTGTCTACCTATCCTGAGGGGCAGTGGCATGATTATGGCTCACTGCATCCTCAGCCTCCTCAGGCTCAGGTAGTCCTCCCGCCTCAATCTCCCAAGTAGCTAAGTAGCTAGGCTATACATTCCACCATGCCCAGCTAGTTTTTTTGTATTTTTAATAAAGATAAGGTCTTATTTTGTTGCCCAGGCTTACCTTATACCTTTTTTTGTCTATCGTTTTCAACATTCTTTTTTTGTGTGTTTATTTTTGTAGTGAAGCATTTTGTCTTCCTTCTTATTTCCTTTTGTGCATATTTTTTAGTTTATTTTTGTGTGTGTGGTTACCATAGGAATTATACTTAACTTCCTAAATTTATAACAATCTGAGAGAGAGATCCAAGATGGCTGATCACTAGCAGCTTGGGCTCCTAGCTCCCAGTGAAAGCGCAGAGAACGAGAGGACACCACACTTTCAGACGAATATTTGTGGCTCACAGACCAGGAGATTCCCAGCAGAGGAGCCCCACGGGTCGCCAGGGCGACTCTTGCGGCCGGCGCGGTGGTTTTGCTGGTGCCTTAGCGCGCCAGTTTTTGGTGCAGAGTCCGGAGATTCCCAGGCAGAAAAGCACCGTCAATCTTAACACCGCTGTTTTGGCCGGTGCAGTGGATTGCTCAGATTTCGGCGCTGGGAATCAACAAGTTGGACGTCTGCTCAGAGAACTAGTTAGAAAGTCGGTAATTACAAAGACAACAGACCGATAAATACATAATGAAGGGAAGAAATCAGCGTAAAAAGGCAGAGAATACTCAAAATCAGAATGCCTCTCCCTCTACAGGGGATCGCAATTCCTCATCAGTAACGGAACAAGGCTTAATAGATTACGAGTGTGTTCCAATAACAGAAGCAGGCTTCAAAACGTGGGTGATAAGAAACTTCTGTGAATTAAAAGAACTTGTTCTAACCCAATGCAAAGAAACTAAGAACCTTGAAAAAAGGTTTGACGAAATGTTAACGAGAATGGACAATTTAGAGAGGAATATAAGTGAATTGATGGAGCTGAAAAACACAACACGAGAACTTCGCGAAGCATGCACAAGTTTAAACAGTCGAATTGATCAAGTAGAAGAAAGGACATCAGAAGTCGAGAACCAGCTCAGTGAAATGAAACGAGAAGACAAGATTGGAGAAAAAAGGATGAAAAGGAATGAGCAAAGTCTCCAAGAAATATGGGACTATGTGAAAAGACCTAATTTACGTTTGATAGGTGTACCTGAATGTGATGAAGAGAATGAATCCAAGTTGGAAAATACTCTTCAGGATATCATTCAGGAAAATTTTCCCAACCTGGCAAGGCAGGGTAACATTCAACTCCAGGTAATACAGAGAACACCACAAAGATATTCTTCAAGAAGACCAACCCCAAGGCACATAATTGCCAGATTTATTAGGGTTGAAATGAAGGAGAAAATACTAAGGGCAGCCAGAGAGAAAGGTCAGGTTACCCATAAAGGGAAACCTATCAGACTTACAGCAGATCTCTCAGCAGAAACCCTACAAGCCAGAAAAGAGTGGGGACCAATATTTAACATCCTTAAAGAAAAGAACTTCCAACCCAGAATTTCCTATCCAGCCAAACTAAGCTTTATAATCGAAGGAAAAATTAAATCCTTTGCGAACAAACAAGTACTTAGAGAGTTCACCACCACCAGGCCTGCTTTACAAGAGCTTCTGAAAGAAGCACTGTACATATAAAGGAACAACCAATATCAGCCTTTCCAAAAATATATCAAAAAGAAAACATTAACACAACGAAAAATTTACACTAACTAATGGGCAAAACAGCCAGCTAGCACCAAATGCTAGTATTAAAGTTATATATATTCTAATTGGATAAAAAGTCAAAACCCATTGCTATGCTGCATCCAGACCCATCTCACATGCAACGATACACAAAGACTCAAAACAAAGAGAAGGAGGAAGATTTATCAACCAATCAGAGAGTAAAAATAAGCAAATAAAAAACAGGAGATGCAATTCTCGCCTCTGATAAAGTAGACTTTAAAGTAACAAAGAGCAAAAGAGGCAAAGAAGGACATTACATAATGGCAAAAGGATCAATGTAACAAGAAGAGCTAACGATTTTATAGATCAACGAGACAGAAAATTAACAAGGACATCCAGGACTTGAACTCAGACCCGGAACAAGTAAACCAAATAAACATTTATAGAACTCTCCACTTCAAATACATAAAACATACATTACCACCTCACACCTATTCCATAAGTGACTATATAATTGGAAGTAAATCACTCCTCAGTAATCGCATAGCATTTCATAGGTTTAAATGAAATATTGGTTGGCTGCTTGTTTGTTATTTTCTTCCCTTATTCCTTCCTGTTTACATCAAGTATAATTATTGGTATAAAAGAGGTTTTCAATACCCATTACTAAACTGCATTCTAGCCTGGGCAAGAAAGCAATACTCCCATTCTCTCTCTCTCTTTCTCTTCCCTTTTCCTCCTCCTCTTTATTCTTTTTCTTTCTTTCTTTCTTTCTTTAAAAAAAAAAAAAATTACACACAGCCTGTAGTTCATCAAATCTGTACCCTACTTCCAATGGGGCTTGGGACCCACCTCCCCCATCCTGAGTTTCCACTAAATCTTGTCATTCAGCTTTCTCTAGTAATTTCCTCAGAATATTCATGAATTCATTAGTTTTCACCACAGCAGTAGGTGGCCAACTATGTTTATGTTCTTTGTATTCTCATTCAATATTCTCCCATCGCCAATTAATTATTTAAAATTCTATGAGGGCAAGGAGTCCCAGTTTCCTTACTCCATCATACCACCCCAGACTGTCTCATTATGTGTTCTGCAGTAAAAGGGAACTAAGTAACGGGGATGATGATTCCTACTTACGCCCAATCGATGGCCAAGCCATTGGGCCATCCAAGAGTTAAAAAAAAAAAAAAAAAATTTATAACAATCTAGTATGAATTTGCAATAGGATGTGAATCTTTGTACCAATACAACTTCACCCTCCTTTTATATTATTGTTACACAGTACATCTTCATACATTGTGTGTAGATAATGATATGGATGTATGAGCTTTTTATGTATTTGTCTTTTAAATTATGTAGGCAACAAAAAGTGGAGATACAAACCAAAAATACAATACTGCTGGCTTTTCTAGTTGCCTACTTAGTTACATTTACCAGTGGTCTTTATCTCTTTATATGGCTTTGAGTAGCTGTTCAGTGTCCTTTAATTTCAGCTTCCATCACTCTCTTTAGCATCTGTTGTAGAGTAAGTCAGTGATAATGAGTTGCCTCAGCTGTTTTTCTGGGAATGTCTTAATTTCTGCCTTACTTCTGAAGGACAGTTTTGCTAGATACAGATTTCTTGCTTTATAGTCGGTTTTCTCTTTTTTTTTTTTTTTTTCCTGAGACAGCGTCTTGCTCTGTTGCCCAGGCTGTGGTGCCATGGTGTGATCTTGGTTCACCACAACCTCTGGCTTCTGGGTTCAAGTGATTCTCATGCCTCAGCCACTGCATACACCACCACGCCTGGCTATTTTTTGTATATATTTTTTAAGTAGAGACAGGGTTTTGCGATGCTGGCCAAGCTGGTCTCAAACTCTTGGCCTCAAGAGATATGTCCATGTTGGCCTCCCAGAGTGCTGGGGTTACAGGTGTGAGCCATAGCACCCAGCCTGTTTTCATACTTTATGTATGTCATCTCACTGTCTTCCAACCTCCATGATTTCTGATGAGAAATTGGCTGTTAATCTTTTTGAGGAAGAATGAGTATGTGATAAGGCTTTTCTGTTTTGCTGCTTTCAAGATTTTCTCTTTTTGTCTGTTAGCAGTTTGATTATAATTGTATTTCTATGTGGCTCTCTTAGTTTATCCTACTTGGAATCCATCAAGTTTTTTAGGTGTATAGCTCTATTTCTTTCCTCAAATTTAGAAAATTTTCAGCCATTATTTTTTCAAATACTCTTTCTGCCTCTCTTTTTTCCTTCTGGCTTCCCATAATGCATATGTTGGTATACTTAATGGTGCCCCACATGTCTCTTAGAATCTATTTACCTATTTTTTTTAGATCATTATAGTCTTCCCTTATGGTTTCTGTTTGTATCTTTTGTTTCATGTTTTAAAACATTTAAATTTTTACCTTACAATCTCCATTAGTTGTACTGTTATCTTAAGTTCTTTAGGTGCTAACTTCCCCCTTTTCCATTTCTGGTGATTTTCCTTTGTGGCAGATTGTTTCCATATGTGATTTATAATTTTTTATTATAACCTTATCTGTGGTAAGACATCACATTCTATATTGTGTAAGTTATGCTTTTTTGGCATGCCCCAAGGTTTCCCTGGTCATGGACCAGTTTTGGGGTTAATTGTTGGCTGCACTACATTGGTTGTAAAATGTAGCATCCTCACAAGTGTGTCGTATAGGCCAGCGGTTTTTGTTTGTCATGGGAAACTTTTTTTTCTCATCCAAAAGGAAGCATCCTGTTGTTAATCTTGCTGGTGGGCTGAGTTTTTCTGACTCTTTCTCTGCGTACTTACAGGATCCTGGCTTCAGGTCTCAGTTAACTATGTTGTTAGGGAACAAAATCACCACTTCTTTTTAGAGGCTTTTAATTCCTGTAGCCACTCTGGACCACCATGGCTTCAAGCTCTGACCTTGTCCAAATTTTGTTAGTGGTGGTGTTTTAAATATGTTTTAAATATGTTCCGTGTGGCATTTCTGTGTGTTTTTAGTGGGAAAGAGCATCTATGTTTATTCATTCTACCATTTTGCAGGAATGGAAATAAGGATGGTGTCTTTAAGAATCTCTTTCTACTCTGGAAACTACAAGCCTAATCTTGAAGACTGAGTTATCAACTTCACCTCTCGGTTTATTTCTGACTTTCTTCATTTTAGTTTTCAGCATGGGATTTTTTTTATTGCATTTTAGGTTTTGGGGTACATGTGAAGAACATGCAAGATTGTTGCATAGGTTCAGGGTCCTTGGCTGATTATTCCCTTTTGGTTCTGGAAGACCCAGGAAAATGCTTGGCACATTGTAGACACTAAATCCTTACTGGCTGATTGAGAATTCTGTGTTTAGTCTTACTTTTACTATCATAGTTATTCATTTCCCCAATAACTATTTATTGAAAACCTACTCTTGCTAGATTTTGAGAATGACATGACTAATAAAATATAGTACCTGACCTCAATGATAGGAAAGGAGTATATAAATAATTATTAAAACAGTATAGATGTGTAACAGTACAGTTGATTCCTGGTGAAGTTGATTATGTGGCATTATTTCTTCCAACTTTTAATTTTGAAAATTTTCAGATCTACAGAAAAATGTAAGGAATATAATGAATACTTAAATACCTTTCACCTAGATTCCCAGCTGTTAACTTTTACCACATTGACTTCATCTCTCTCTTTTTCTTGACAAAAGTAAGTTGCAGACACCATGACACTTTACCTCTAAATACTTCCCCATGCATATCCAAGTCTGGGGGAAGGGGCAGTTAGGGAGTGGCATGGTTTGGCTATATCCCTACCCAAATCTCATCTTGAATTGTAGTTCTCATAATCTCCACATGCCATGGGACCAGGTGGGAGGTAATTGAACCATGGGGACGCTTTCCCCCATACTATTCTCATGATAGTAAGTTCTCATGAGATCGGATGGTTTTATAAGGGCTTCCCCCTTTGCTGGGCTTTCATTCTTCTTCCTGCTGCCCTGTGAAGGGCATGTTTGATTCCCCTTCTGTGATGATTGTAAGTTTCCTGAGGCCTCCCCAGCCATGCTTAACTGTGAGTCCATTAAACCTCTTTCCTTTATGAATTACCCAATCTCGGGCATGTCCTTACAGCGTGTGAGAACCGACTAATAAAGGGAGAGATTCTGATGGAGCTGGTGCGTAAGCTAAATTTTAAAAGAAAACTAATTTTTAGTTAGATGAAGGAGAAGAGTAATCTAAGAAAGTATAATAGTAAGAAACAACATGGCACATGTGGAATAGTAGACTATTTGATGTTGTTGGAGAATAAATTTCAAGGCAGTGGCACCGAGATGTGGAATTGGAGATATAGACAGGATCCACTCAAGGAAAGACTCATTATACACTATATACCATGTTAAGGAACCTGGAATTTAACTTGCAAGTGATGAACTTTGAGGGATTGGCTTCATCAGATTTGTGTTTCAGATCGATCCCATTGGAGTCTGTGAGAAGAGCAGAAGTCAGGTGAACAAGGCAGGAGACAGAGTGGAGGCTGGGACAGCAGCTCAGTGAGAACTCAGAGGGGCCTGGACTAGAGCACTGGTAAGGGGATGAATGAAAGACAGGTTTTAGGTTATAATTACGATTTCAAAATGGTAGTACTTGTTAGATATGGGGAATTGGGGAGAGGGAAGAGTTCAGGATGATGCCAGTTTTTCTAGTTTGGGTGGCTTGGTAAATGGTGGTGTCACCAACCGAAATAGAAAATTCAGGACGAGGAGCAAATATAGGGAACAAGGTAATGAATTTCACTTGGAAAGTGTTAGTTTTGGGGTCTGTGGACGTCTGGGTAGAACCATTTAGCAGGTGGTCCAAGAAAGCAGTTGGGGGTCAAGAGAGGCATGACCTAAAGCAAGCTTGTTCAGCCTGCCTGCAGCCTGGACAACCTTTAATGCAGTCCAACACAAATCTGTAAATGTTCTTAAAACAGTATGAGATTTTTCTTTTTAGTTTATCACCTATCATTAGTGTCAGCGTGTTTTATGTGTGACCTACAGCAATTCTTCTTCCATCGTGGCCCAGGGAAGCCAAAAGATTGGACACCCTGAAAAGATACTCAGCTGAGCATCACCTCAGATGGGGGTGGATGGAGCACGATGAGCATGCAGAGCAAGGAGCATGGGGGCCAAGAATCAACTCCTAGGACAAGCAACAAGAGACACAAACAATTGTCAGGAAGGTAGATGGAAGACCACATGAGTACAAAATCACAGAAGCCAAAGGAGAAGGGTCAAAGTTTCATATATGAAACATCAGAAGCAAGAAAGAATTGCAGTAAAATGTTTCAATACCCTTTGAACCAAATCATTTGAGTCCTAAAGCAGTTTCCTTAGAAAGAAAACAGCCACAGTTTTTTCTTTTTGAGACAGTCTTGCTCTGTTGCCCAGGCTAGAGGGTAGTGGCGCTATCTTGGCTCACTGCAACCTCTGACTCCCAGGTGGTTCAAGCAGTTCTGTCTACCTCAGCCTCCTGAGTAGCTGGGATTACAGGCACCTGCCACCATGCCTGGCTAATCTTTGCATTTTTAGTGGAGACTGGGTTACACCACGTTGGCCAGGCTGGTCTCAAATTCCTGACCTCAGGTGATCTGCCCACCTTGGCCTCCCAAAATGCTGGGATTACAGGTGTGAGCCACTGTGCCTGGCTCACAGTTTTTTCTTTTCTCTCTCTCTTTTTTTTTTTTTTTTTTTTTTTTGAGATGATTCACTCTTATTGCCCAGGCTGGAATGGAATGCTACAATCTCAGCTCACTGCAGCCTCTGCCTCCCAGGTTAAAGCGATTCCCTTGCCTCAGCCTCCTGGGTAGCTGGGACTACAGGCACCAGCCACCACGCCTGGCTAATATATTTTTAGTAGAGACAGGGTTTCACCATATTGGCCAGGCTGGTCTCAAACTCCTCAGGTAATTGACCCACTTTGGCCTCCCAAAGTGCTGGGATTACAGACGTGAGCCACTGCACCCAGTGGAACCCATGGTTTTTAAGACAGGAATTTTGCCTAAAACTTAAGTCAGACAATTTCTCATTGTTTTGATATTGCCCAAATATGTTTAATTTTTTTTTTTTTTTGAGACGGAGTTTCACTCTTGTTACCCAGGCTGGAGTGCAATGGCGCGATCTCGGCTCACTGCAACCTCCGTCTCCTAGGTTCAAGCAATTCTCTTGCCTCAGCCTCCCGAGTAGCTGGGACTACAGGCACGCGCCACCATGCCCAGCTAATTTTTTGTATTTTTAGTAGAGACGGGGTTTCACCATGTTGACCAGGATGGTCTCGATCTCTTGACCTCGTGATCCACCCACCTCGGCCCCCCAAAGTGCTGGGATTATAGGTGTGAGCCACCGCGCCTGGCCTATATGTTTAATTTTTAAGTTAGAAATAATACTACTGATATGATTTAGTAAAATACTACCTTTTTACATTTTCCTGAAACTTTGAACAATGTCCTGGTTATTATCAGAAAACTTTTGATTAACTTAGTGTAATTGTTAAATTGCCATTGTATTTTATCTGCAGTGCCTGCTACACATATACATTTCTGCATTGGAACACATGTTCTTTTACATTCGTTGAGTATATGAAGTCATTAATAGACGTTCATTGTTTTCTCATTAAAGTTTTCCATGTCTTTTGTTAAATTGGTATTTCCTCAAAATATACACTTGTAGAATTTTAACCTTTCATATTTTCAACTTGAGAAGGAAAGCTTGATATAAGACAAACTTACTCTGTTCTTTGTTTTGTCTTCTAATACCAACTTTGCTGATATGTTGACATGATACACCATAATGCAACAATTTCCCATTAACTTGTAAATATCTGAAATATTTTAGTAAAATCCATTAGGACAATGAAAACAGTCAATTTCCCAACTCCAGTTTTTGGTACTATGGCTTTTCTAAGCAATTCAGTTATTCAATTTTAATAATTAATCCAAGTAAGATAGTGGTTTAAGAGTATGCATGTTTATAAAAAAGTAATTTGAACCTTAAGAGGCCTATCATTATAAACATGACATCCATAATACTGGAGAAGCTCAAGTGAAGATATTTATTGTATTGAAAACTTGGATAATTTTTATGAAGTGTTTTTATTTAAGAAAATTTTAAAGTTAACTTTAAAATCCTGGACATTTTTTATATGTGATAGTGAAATTATGATGATTAAAAATACATAAAGCAAGGAAAACAAAACTTTTAACAAAAGAGCAACATAGATGTCATTAAGTAATAGAGGGACATTTGGCTTTTCAAATGTATTGTGTCCAACTACATAATAGTTCGCTAGATTAAATGTAATTATTGATTTCTGCTTCATTACTGACATACATTTATGAGCAGTTTCTTCAGTACTACAGCACAATGTCAAAGGTCATAACTTCTTTCTTTGGAAGAATAAAAGCTTTCAGATGGCAAATCCCAGAAACCTTCACTGTGGCATTTGCTTTTTCTCTCTTGCGTAGGATTACTGAAGAAGCATGGTTGAAAGAAACATCTCATAAATTATCAAGAGAAAGCCTTTTTCTCCTAAGATTTCTAAAAATCATTGACAACGAGTAGAATTCCTCTACAGATAATACTGGTTTTCTCAGATTGTGAAAAATTTTAGTAGAAAATGGTTCATTGTAACATGCCTCCCTGTGTCTATTTAATGTGAAATTTCATTTATATTTTTAGTTAAATCATTCTGTTTGAAATAAGTTAGAATATTTCACCTGTGTTACATATGTACATGTTCTATTCTCCAATAACAGCGAGATCTCTTATGATATCAGACATAACAGTAAAGAGTTAGTGAATTGGATCTTTCTGTCACTCAGCTGTGTCATGTAACCTAAGCCTTTGTATCAGTGGCTCAAATGTTTTAATTTTGAGTAAAGCCAAAGTTTACGATAGCCACGATATCACTTTGTACCTGATGATGTTCCCAGACATGAATCCCATTTGAGAATGAAAACCTCTTTTAATTTTGTAATGGCGTTTTGAATTTGAGGCATCATCAAGCTTGGTGAAGATATATATATGTGTATGTATATATATGTACATACAGGCATATGTGTGATACATAGTTTTGTTGTGTATATATTGCTGTAAAGTTGCTTTTTCCACTCTCTGGTGATCTCAGTAGTTAAAAATTTAAAAATTCTTCATATCTTTAAAATGTATGTTTTAATAAGGTGGTTATGAAAAGGCAAAGATTTTTTTTTCCTCCTAATGGTGTGGTGATTTAGGGGGAGAAAAAGGGAAATATTGTGTTCTTGCAGGTTGGATCCTCCCAGCAGCTGACTTTAAGATGTTTTTCATATTATGGAGATGTTGCAGCATCCTGTTGAAATCCTCTTGACATTCCAAAACCTTTCCAGTGACTTCTTCCCTCCCATACAAGTAAGGGTTAACCAAGGGTTATCACATGGATTAGGGAGGTATGGAAGTGGTTCTGTAGTGGACAGAGGAACTCCCATCATTCTTTAGCCCATGGATTGTTTATCCTGGAAAAAGCTCAGTCTTGGTTAATAAAAAGTGAAATTATTGTGATTAATATAAAATTTTATTTGGAGAACCAGTTGATTGTTTTTTATTGGTAGTGGTGGGTTTTTTTTTTTTTTTTAAGACAGTTTCATTCTTGTCGCCCAGGCTGGAGTGCAGTGGCACGATCTTGGCTTACTGCAACCTCTGCCTCTGGTTCAAGCGATTCTCCTGTGTCACCCTCCTCGGTAGCTGGGAGTATAGGTGCACGCCACGACACCTGGCTAACAGCTGATTGTTAATCCAAATTTATTTATAATTTGGTGGCGAATAATTTTTCTTTTCAAGGAGAGTACTATACTGTGTCTATATGATAACTTTTGGATGGTATCTGTAAAAATGAGCTAATGTAAACAAGTCTTGGATGTTTTAATAGCCTTACACTTATTGAATAATCTACCTTTGCCTCATTCTCCATCTGGTGCCAATTCAGAAGGGGATGAATTGTTTATCTCAATGTTTTATCTCAAAGTTTCCCTCTTAGGTTTCTCTCACTTGGAGTTTATGTTTGTTGATAGAACAAGTCAAGTCAAAAGGAGTTGTATTCCTTTTTCAGTTTCTTTTACTGCCTTTTTGGCTCAAAAGTTAACCTTTTTGGATCTTAAAAGTGGTATATTAGTTTCCTTACAGAACTCTAGTTTGGACTTTCAATACTCAGGGTTGTTTTTTGGATATATAATTCCAGGGGACTTTGAATGTTGTGATCCCAAATCAAAGACATTTATCTCTTCTTTTAAGGAAGAGGGGATTAGGAACTTCCTGCTGCTTTTGCAAACACTAAAGTATCCGTTAGGGCTTGGAGTTGCCCTGAGGTCATTTTTACAAATGCTTCACATACTCTCAAGGCCCCATGTCTGCTCAGGGCTTCACGCTCCTGCTTTTAGGGATAAGGATTCCTGATTCTCCATTAAGAGAATTCCTAATAGTCTAATACCTCTGTTTATAAAATCAGTGAATCAATCAAATGAAAAACACAGTTGGGATTATCTAACGAGAGTATTTATATCCCTGGAGGCAAGTGGAAAGTATCCTGATTAGCCTGAAAATTCAGATTTACTTTTTAAGTGTTTTGTCATAGGCATGGTGAAAACTAATTCATTAGGCAAGGACACAAATGAGAAAGCTTTGGCACTGAAATCTTTGGATAATAATGTTTTGTTTCAATCTATAGACTGTCATTGTAACCTTAATTAAACAATAGATTCATTACTTTTAGCAGTTTCTTTTTGAATAATACAAATATGTAACAGTTGATATTTTTATTAAATGATATCGGTGTTAGAGAGTATGAAAAATATTTTAAATATAGAAGAAATTTATATCTTCCGATGGTATTCAGTATCATTATTAGAGTATTTTATGTTTATTTGTAAAGCTCTATAAAGAGCTATAATAAAGCTCTGCTAAGAAGTTAAAGAACTCTCTTAAAGTCCTCCTTGTGGGATTACCATTTGACCTCATTAAACACAGATTTTTAAGGATTGTTCTCAGATTTTAACTTTAGCATCATCAAAATATGTTTATCTATTTCTTTAAGAAGCTGCTCAATTTTGATGCAAAAATAGCATTTTTAGGTAGAAAAATTAAGTGTATTATCTTTTACAGCTGTTTTGTATATGTTTATTTCTTAGGTGTAAGTGGTTAATAGAGTTGAGTAGGCACAATCTGCACTAGATCATGACACCTGAAATAATTAAAAATACTTTGAGCTTATTTGATGCATAAGGAGAGGAGTTAGTGTTCACTTAGAAATTTAACCTCATCTAAAGCTCTTTCTCTATTAAAAAAAAAAAAAAGGGAAAAAGATGCCAGGCATGGTGGCTCCCACTTGTAATCCCAACACTTTGGGCGTCTGAGGCAGAAGGATTCCTTGAAGTCAGGAGTTTAGGATCAGCCTAGACAACATAGTGACACCTCCTCTCTGCACAAAATGTTTTAACAACTAGCTAGGCAAGATGAGATTCTTTCATCTCAGTTTCCCGAGTAGCTGGGACTACAGATGAGAGACTCACTTAACTCCAGGAATTCCAGGCTGCAGCTGAGCTACGGTTTCACCACTGCACTCCGGCCTGGGCAACAGAGCAAGACCCTGTCATAGACAGACAGACAGACAGATGGATAAAAAGAAAGAAAATAAAAAAAGAAAAAACAAGGACGACTACTTCTCAGGGTGTTACAGTGAGTTCATTCTTTTCTATAATCTGTCTGTTCTCAGTACATAGCGATAATAGGTAAAATATTAAAACGGAAAGCTAAACCTAGCTTGAAAACAAGAGAAACATCTATGAGGACCAAAAGAAAAATGTACAAGATGAAGTACCTGCTTTTTTAGGCCTAGGCCTACTTGTGGATGGGGAAATATTTTAAAATATTTTACAGAAAGTTTAAGCCATGAAGAAAAAATTAATAAATTTTATTAAGTTAAAACAAATTTTTAAACTTAGAATTTCAGACAGTAGAAATCAGCAACGTAACAATAAGACAAGCTGGAGTAAGAGACGTGTTGAACCTAAGTGACAAAGGATTAGTAATCAAAAGCTAGAAGAACTCACACAAATCAATAAAAAAGAGGCAAACATCCTAGTAAAGAAATAACAGTGCATAGAAGACAAAACCTAAAAAGCTTATAAACATATGAAACTATGCATAGTTCACTTGTAATTAGGGAAATGAAATTTTTAAAAAGATACTATTTTTACATCCAGTAGATTGACAAAAATTATAACATCTGTTATTTCCAAATGATGGCGAAGAAAACCGATGGGAATCTAAACTGGTGGAACTGTTTTAGAGAGTAATTTGGCAATATCGGGAAAAATTGAAAATATATGTAGCCTTTGACCCACCAATTTCATGTCTAGGCATAAAGCATAGAAAAACTCTTGCCCATGCACATAAGCAGATGCATATAAGAATGGTCCTTGAAGTACCTTTTGCAATAAAGGGAAGTTGAAAACAACTTACATGTCTGTCAGTAAGAAAGTGGCTAATCGTGGGATGCTATGTATAGTTAAATGAACTAATTAAAATTATTAACTTGATTTATATGCATTGTGGATAAGTGGCAAAAAAGGTTGGGCACTTGTCAGAACAAATAGAATATGATACCATTTGTATATAGATAGAAACTATGCAGAACAGTATTTTGTGAATACATCGCTATTACTAAAAGTATAAAATAGTCCTTGTTATTATAAACACCAAGTTCAGAGTAGTGGTTGTTTCTGGAGAGGGAAGGAAGAAGATCACATCAGAGAGAGGTATACAAGGGACTTTAACCAAATCTGTAATGTTTTATATTCTTTCTAAAAATTGTGGAACAAATATTGCAAAGTCCTGTTTATTATTTGACAAAGCTGGGTGGAATATATACAAGTATTATACTACTCATACTTAGCTGCGTGTTTGAAATAATGTAGTTAAATAGTTTTTACAGGAGTGGTCTAAAATACATTTCCCTATTTTGTCAGACATAAATGTGTAATTAGTGGCCTTCTGAAATTCAATTATCTTGCACGTTGTAAATTTTTTTGTTTGCTTATTTGATGGCTTTAAGTTTTATCTTAACTGTCTTTTTACTAGTTTTCTTCCAAGTCTTGAAAATAACTGAATTTGCATGAAGTTGGTGATCAAAAAGGATACTAGTAATCTGCAGTAATATTTGCCTGGGCATATGTTGAAAAACTAAAGCTATATCTCTACTTGGCACTAAATTGTTTTAAGTTGATTCATCATGGCCTTTGAGTTATCAATCAGATTACCGCATGGTTAATTCAGTTTGGGAGGTAGCACAATTATAATAACCAGATCATGCACCATTATTTTGGTTGTCTTAGTGATCAAATTGGATGAGCAATTAGGGATTGAATCAGCTGCTTTTCAGTTCGCTGTTGTAATACCCAAAGAAAGCAAATCCACCTGAGATTTGTGGGTTTGGTTGAAACACATAGGCAAAACAGCTTTCAGGAAAACCTTTGCTGGCACAGAAAACAAGCCCCTCTCTCTACAGATTAAAGCTATTATTTGAGACAGGGGTCTTTGTCTGTCTTTGACCAGTGGTCAGTGAACTCTGACCAAGCATTTCATTTTACCATCTTGACCATAGTGCTGGCGATTGATTCATTAACCCTCTAGAGTTCACATTCTTGTGTCAGAATTATCAGTGTAGAAGAAAAAAAAATTTATGTGAGCCTATTCACTTTATTTAAAAGGCTAGGATGCAGTTGTGTGATTGAAGAGGTTACTTTGAGGCCTGGGGATGCCTTCATTGCTGCATTTTAGTTTGACCCAATTCAAGCCCTAGATCCAGAATCAGTTGGCCTCTGCTTAACCATTTCAGTTCCTTCCTTGATTGTTTCCTTCTCTAAACTTCACTTGTGTAACAATCACCTGAGGGTTGTTATCTACTTGTATAACTTTTTTCTTATTTACATCCACATTCGTTGAGCATTTTTTTTAGAAAATTGGGGCAGTATCCTGAGAACAGAAGAGAAATTGCTATTATTTAGCTACCACTGCATAACAGATTACTCCTAAATATGGAGGCCTAAAACTGTTAGTATATATTATTGCCTACAAATCTGTGGATCAGATGGTTGGTTCTGCTCATAAGGCCCAGGATTGGCTGATGTCAGTTGCACTTACTAATGTGTATATAATCAGAGATAGGCTTGCTGGGGAAGGAGGGTGCTGGCTGGATGATCTCACTCACGTAGTCGGTTGTTGGTTTGAAAGGAGAGATTGGACCATGCCTTTCCTCCTCCAGCAGGCTATCCTGAGTTTGTTCACGTCTTTGGCAAGTTCTAGCAGAGTGGGTGGGATAACACAGGCTTTTTGAGGTCCCGGCATGGAATTAGCGTGATCTTCTGTTTTATTCTGCTGACAAGGTCAAGGTCAGCCCAGATTCAAGAAGTAGGGAGAAACTGCAAAATTACATTAGTTTTCCAATGCTCTCTACCCTTGAGAACAGCAGCTTGAGACAGAGGCAAAGTCAAGGACCAGCTGTGTAGGATGGAGAAGAACATTTATAAGCTATGGTTTCCAGTGATAAGATTTGGAAGACAGAGGTTATAATTACTAAATCAAGATTACAGAAGAATAGGAAAGGATTAATAAGGTTAAGTCCTTTAGGCTGGGCATGGTGGCTCAAGCCTGTAATCTCAGTGCTTTGGGAGGACAAAGCAGGCAGATCACTTGAGGTCAGGAGTTCAAGACCAGCCTGGCCAACATGGCAAAACCTCATTTCTACTAAAAAAGTAAAAAAATTAGCAGGGCATGGTGGCAGGTGCCTGTAATCCTAGCTACTTGGGAGGCTGAGGCAGAATCACTTGAAACCAGGAGGCAGAGTTTGCAGTGAGCCGATATCAAACCATTGCACTCTCTAGCCTGGGGGACAAGAGCAAAACTCTGTCGAGAAAAACAAAAACAAAAAAGCCACATCTGTTATAAGGCCTTTTAGAGGACAAGAGGCAAGTCCTCTCAGGGTAGGTACAAGATTTCACTTTTTCTATAATCTCTTACCATGTTTTGGTTAAAACTTGGAGAATTCATATATTTTTTATTGATAATTTTGATTATATTGGATATTCTCTGTATTTAAGTTGATCAGGAGTCAAGTGAATGCAGTAAAAGAAGCATAACTGTTTAGCTTACAGAGAAGACTTTTAGAGGTGTTAAAAAATAGAAGAATGATTTAAAGACAAAAGTATATAAACATTCCTGTGGTAAATACCCTAGAGCAAGAAAACATTAGATTCTACAATATTATAATGTACTAACAGCCTAAAATTTCAGAAAGTGAGGCTTTTAAAAACAACTCCAGATCCACATCTTTCAGGCATTTGAGTATAAGAGAAAGCCATAAACTGAAGGAGAGTAATTTAGTGGTTTGGGATTAAGAGAACACTTTTCCCTGGGGAAAAAAAGTGCTACAAATAACAGTTTGCAAATAGACCTATTTAATTCACGTAGTAGCCAATAAATTGTATGTGTATAATAAAAAATGTAGAACAACATTGCTGTAATTAAGTAGATTTATGTAAAAATGAATAGTATTTTAATATTTGGGAGTGAAGAAACTGATGAGAATATTTGCGATTTTCAGGAGGGCTTTCTGAAACTTTTTTTAAAGGCTTTTGAAATTAACTGATTTTTATTTTTGAAGTTATAGAAGCAAAATAGTTGCCATAAATATTGCAATAATAGAGAAAATATTAAGTGCTTGGTTCCTGTAGTCTTTTTTAATGGTTGTGTATATTCTTCAGGGGCTTTTTTTGTACATTCGCAAACATGTATATGCCCACATATGCAGGGTTTTTTTTTTTTCAGTTTTAAAAAATGTCATTGAAGCACAATTGAGGCACAGTAAACTGCACATATTTGAAGCGCCCAATTTGGTGAGTTTGACCTATATGTGTACCAATGAAACCATCACCACAATGAGAACATACCTATCTCTCCCAAAAGTTTCTTCATGTTTTTTGGAGTCCATCCCTCCTCCCCATCCCCAGGCAACCAACTGATTGACTTTTTGTCACTGTAGATTTGTTTGCCTCTTTAGAATGTTCAAATAATATGTACTCTTTTGTTTGCATGGGTTCTCTCATTCAGCATAAACATTTTGAGATTCATGGATGTTGATTCATTTTTTGTTGTTGAGTAGTATTCCACTGAATGGTAATACCACAGTTTGTTTATTCACTCGTTAATTTATATTTGGGCTGTTTCCAAACAGTTTGAGGCCATTGCAAATAAAACTGTTAGGAATATTCATGTATAAGTCATTGTGTAAACTATGAACTAATTTATCTTGAGTAGATACCTAAGAGTGAAATGACTGGTTTGGATAGTAAATATATATTTAACTATTTAACTTTTTAGGAAACTGCCAAACTGTTTTCCATAGTAGTTGCAATCCCATTAAATTGATTGAACATTCTCTCTCTCTCTCTTTCTCTCTCCCTCCCCCCATATATATATAAACTTTTTTCTCTTAACTTATCGGCACTTAATTATATCACAGCCTCCGCAGGAATCACTTTGAAATAACCCTGGTTAAGCCTATTTAGTAGTATATTCAACTTCAGTACTCTGTCACCAAATTAAAATGTACTAGAAGGTAGTTGTCATAATAGTTAGCAATGATGAGTAGAGCAGTGATTTGTTCCTTTTTTATTAAGTTTGGTTTCCCTTGACTTGCACCATTTGTTCCCAATCTGTTCTCTCTCTTTTCCCTTGTTTCATTTCTTCTTGTGATATATTCCCTTTTATTTTTTCCATTCTGCTTTTTCTCTTTCCGCAACTTTCTCATTAACTCTTCTGCCTCTTTTTTTTCCCCCACCTTACTCCACCTTTCCACGGGCATGCACAGACTGTCCTGTCCATCAGCAAATTCTGATTGTTGGAAATGAGACTTCAGTCCTGTAAAGGAGTGTCCATCACAGAATAGAGAGGGTTGAAAAACACTGCCTTAGTTGCTTCTGAGCATTTGTGTATTTCCAAATATTTTTCAAAATGCCAGACCCCACTGGTGATCATTTCCATGAAAGAAACTCAGGGTCTCTAGTAAGCCATGTGAAAAATTTGCATAAGGCGGTGAATAGAACTCTGCACGAAGTTGGAAAATCTAGCTTTACAATTGGTCCTGAATGCCGTTTTAGTCATCTTTTCTGTGACGTTTGTTATATATCATCAAAGGAAAAGTAAGATTGGCTCTCCACTACCAAAAACAGGCATTAAAAAGCAGATTCTATCAGTTAACCTTTCTGTGCTTGAATGAATGTGACTTTCGACAGCTGATGAAATATGAGCTGCAAGTTTCTTTTACCCTGCTCCTATAAACTAAGCATTGTTTTGATTTGGCTTATTGATCACATTATGGAGGATTTCTATATGGCTGTTGTCCAGAATTCTGTGCTTTTATTCTTTTGAGTTAAAGGTTGCATATAATTTGGTAAAAATTTCTAAAAGGAAGTATGCATTCCTTATTTAATAAATGGTTTGTGTGCAGCGAATATAGCCTATTTCTCACCTACTGAGGCAACTCAGAGACCTTTAGCAGGCATAGAGTATGTCATAAGAGTAAGCCATTTATGCAGCAGCTTTGGGTTGATGAAACCCTTTAGAGAACCTGATTTCATAAATTTTATTTAAATCTCTAGTTGGATATAGTTTAGACATGATTTGACCTATAGAATGTATATTCTTGGTGTCTGAGTTAACTTAAATGTTGTTCTTATCATTAGGAGACTTTGTATAGGCAGGGAAGTACTTTTGTAAAACACAGTTTTTCTCAATCATAAGAATCCACTAGCAAGTGAACCATTAAAAAACTCACATTTGGTTTTATATTCCACATCACCCTTAAATCTGATCGTGTATATCTTTTACTTAAAATATTTCAGTGGCTCCCTACTGCCTTCAGAATACAACCCAAATGCTTAGAGTAGTACTTTTCAAATTTTAAAGTCCATGTAAGTCACCTGGGCATCTTTGCTGATTGGCGTTTGGTAGTTCTGGGGTGGGACCTGATAGTCTGCATTTCAGACAAGTTCTAAGATTGGTCTAAGGATGGCACTTAGAGTAGCAAAGCATTAATAGACAAAGCCCTCCATCATCTCTGCCCTGCAGTTGCATCTTTTGCCACCCTGTCTCTCTGTGTCTCCACCCTGCCTCACTCTCCCTCTTCTCTCTCTCTCTCTCTCTCTCTCTCTCTCTCTTTTTAAAGAGACAGTGTTTCACTCTGTCACCCAGGCTGGAATGCAGTGGCATACTCATGGCTCACTGTAACCTCAAACCCCTGGGGTCAAGTCATTCTTACACCTCGGCCTCCTAAGTAGCTGGTAGTACTGATGTGAGCCACCATGTCCAACTAATTAAAACTTTTTTTTTTTTTGGTAGAGACAGGATCTCATTATGTTGCCCTGGCTGGTCTGGAACTCCTGGCCTTGAATGACATTCCCACCTCTTCCTCCCAAAGTGTTAGAATTACTGGCGTGAGCCACTGTGACCACCCACCCTCTGACTTATGCCCATACCCCAAATTCCCACTGCATGGAGTTCCAGTTCTCTGAATGTGTTATGTACTCTTACTGTTCTGTGCCTTTACCCATGTTCCACCCTCTGCCTGGACCACTCTTGATAATCCCTTGCTGTCCTTCTACCTTTTGTCACATGTCACTTTCTTGATGCCATCCCCAACTCTTAGTTTTATTTTGATGGCCGGTGGCTATAATATCCTGTGGGTTCTACTTTTATGGAGGGAATTACCAGTGTAGTATTCTTTCCTTCAGAGTGTTTTTGTAAAGAATAGCAAGTAGATTTATTTTGGCTAAATAATGAAGTCCATACTGGAGAATGGTATGGCATGTTGGATAAATAACAGTACAATTGATGTTGATCAAAAATAGATAGAAAGGAGGCTGGGCACAGTGGCTCATGCCTGTAATCCCAGCATTTTGGGAGGTTGAGGTGGGAGGATCACTTGAGGTCAGGCGTTTGAGACCAGTCTGGCCAATATGGTGAAATCCTAACTCTACTAAAAAAAAAAAAAAATTAGCTGGGGGTGTGGTGTCGTACACCTGTAATTCCAGCTACTTGGGAGGCTAAGGCAGGAGAATCTCTTAAACCTGGGAAGTGGAGGCTGCAGTGAGCTGAGATCACACCACTGTACTCCAGCAACAGAGCGAGACTCTGTCTCAAAAAAAAAACACACACACACACACACAAAGGCCGGATGTGGTGGCTCACGCCTGTAATCCCAGCACTTTGGGAGGCCAAGGCGGGCAGATCACAAGGAGATCAAGACCATCCTGGGCAATATGGTGAAACCCCATCTCTACTAAAATACAAAAATTAGGCTTGGTGGCACGCATCTGTAATCCAAGCTACTCAGGAGGCTGAGGCAGGGGAATCACTTGAACCTGGGAGGTGGAGGTTGTAGTGAGCCAAGATTGCACTGCTGCTCTCCGGCCTGGTGATAGAGCAAGACTCCATCAAAAAAAAAAAAAGAATAGGTAAAAAGAGGAAGAAAAAACACTTGACAGGAGATCATAAAGCACTCACTACAAACTTTGGGGGTGATGTAATATTCAGTCAAGTGGAAGATTGGGGAAATATTTTTGCTGCTACTTCTAGGAAAATTTAAAGTAGAGAAAACTGGAGAGAAGGAAATTACCTGCTCTTTTTGCATGACTGTATGTGTCCTACTGGGAGAATAGACTCACAAAGCTAGATTAGCATTACTACCATGAAGTGCTATATCCTTGAGTGGATATTTTGTCTCTAGGGCTGCAGCTTCAAGCTAAGTTTTTAAAGCACCGTTTTGACTTCTAGTTCTGTTATTTACAATTCTATGGCCCTGAGCAAATGGAACATATTTCCTTAACTATAAATAAAAGTAATCTTATTTACCTGGTAGGGTTTTTGAGAGTATTAAATGAATTAATGTATATACGATATATAGTAGGTTAATTCTCTCTTCTTTAAGGCTGTGTTGTCAAGCTTAATTTTTAAAAAGTTAGTTACAATATTAAAAGACATCATGTTGTGGACACGTAGTTCAGAAGTCACTGTCTACTTTGTGAATTTACCTTAACAGGTCATCTGATATCTATCTATGTGTTTCTCTATATATATCCTGTTGTCAATTAAATTGGCTTGCTTTTTAATTTAACAGCTATGAGAAGATGAAAGAGATACTTAGGCATTTGATGGTGATTGATTCCCAATTTGTGACTTGAATGTTTTAAGTAGACTATTTAATTGATGTTATAAATTATGATTGTACAAACTTTAATGAATTTTATTGCATAATAGACATTTACTAGGTACTACTGAATGGCTATTATGTGGAAGAGAAAGGAGAACCAGGCATTTTATAATCTGATAAAGCAATATATATATAAAACAATGGAGAACAATGCTATAATGTTTATCAACAAATAACTTAATATACTGCAGCTCTTGAATTGGTTTAAAATGTCCTTGAAATAACCATTTGAAAAGCAAAAGTAATTCTAGTAGAAATACTTCTGCTGTGATTTCGATGGATTTGGTGATTTTTCTCATTATATATTTCTACACAGATGAAGTTGCTAAGTGACATGAATTTTGTTACAAAAACCTCACTCTTCTTAATGCTTTATTGATCCTCTATTTCTGTGACTGATGCAAAGTGTAAAATTGCTTGGAATGTTCTTCCTGCACAGTTGAGCTATTAAGCAGAACTAATTATTTATGGAATGACAACAAGGCCTAAGAAAGGCATCTCTTGGATTAGGCAATATAAGGCAATCACTTGGCAAAAGACTGAAGGGAAAGTGGTCTTGGTAAAGACAAAGCTGTGACACTTTTTCCCCCCCTTGAATTCATAGGAGCCACACAAGTTGAACAGCTTTGAAGCTGGTTAATGTGGCTTACTATGCATGTTTTTCTGTACCATTTCCTGCTTGTTTTTGCCAGCAGAGGGGCCAAGAATAATCACTTGATAAATGCATTAGCGTGTCTCATATACTTCTGTGACCACACACTGTTGCTGGGAAGACAGATAATTTGAGAAGAAGAAAATCCCAGTTGGGGATGCCTTTCAAAGTGAGATCAGATTTTACTCCTAAACTAACACAAGTCTGTCTAGATTATGAGAGTTCCATATGGAGACTAATTATTTTTTTAAAATTTAAACTCAAGTTTAAATTGAGAAGTTGAGAAAGATGTAAAAGGCAAAGTGAATAGTGATTTATTTTCATTTTATCAGCTCTAGAGATGAAGACAAAGAATGTTGTTGGTAATTTTTTGACAATTTAATGATTATCGAAAACTTATTTCCCTGGACTTTTCTTTTTCTTTTCTTTTCTTTTTTTTTTGAGATGGAGTGGTGCTCTGTCACCCAGGCTGAAGTGCAGTGGTGCAATCTTGCCTCACTGCAACCTCTGCCTCCAAGCGATTCTCCTGCTTCAGTCGCCTGAGTAGCTGGGACTACAGGCACCCACCACCATGTCTGGCTACTTTTTTTGTATTTTTAGTAGAGACGGGATTTCACCGTATTGGCCAGGCTGATCTCAAACTCCTGACCTTGTGATCCGCCCACCTTGGCCTCCTAAAGTGCTGGAATTACAGGTGTGAGCCACCACGCTCGGCATTCCCTGGACTTTTCTTATTGACCACCTGCTCCTATTTATTTTGCTGAGGTCTGTGATTTTCCTTGTTTTTAACCTCTTCCGTAAATTCCTACCAAGATAGAGTCTTCCTCTTATAACATCACATTTCCACATCTGCCTCTGGTGTTCTTCCTGATCTGGTCCTGGGAACCCACCCTAGTTGTCTATCAAGCAAGCCCTTCTGTGTCTTGCTTCTTTGACTCAGCATAATGCATTTGAGATTTATCTATATCATTAAATCTTATCTATGTTGTTTTATCAGTAGTTTGCTACTTTTTGTTGCTGAGTAGTAATACTTCATTGTATGAATTTAACACAGTTTATTCATTCACCACCTCTGAAGTACATTTAGGTTGTTTCCAGTTTTGGATGATCAGGAAGAAAGCTTTCCTAAACTGTTTCATATAGAGTTTTGTGTGATTGTAAGTTTTTATTTCTGTTGAGTACATTCTTAGAGATGAGAATGCAGGATCTTATGGCAAGTATGTGTTTATGAAAAACTGCCAGATTATTTTCCAAAGTGATGGTACGGATTTGCATCCCACCAACAATGTATCAGAGTACTCCATATCTGCACGAGAACTTGTTGGCAGTGTTTTGGATTTGAGTCATTCTAATAGGTGTATAGTGACATCTCATTGGATATCTTTCTGTATTTAGTTGCCATTCATATATCTGCCTTGTTAAGGTATCTGTTCAACTCATTTGCCTACTTTTTATTGAATCGTTTTCTAATTATTGAGTTTTGAGTGTTATTTATACATTCTGGATACAGAACTTTTGTTAAATATGTGATTTTAAAATTTTCTCTCCCAATCTGTGGGAGAGTCTGTCATTTCATTCTCTTAACAGTATTTTTCCAAGAGGAGAAGTTTATTTTAGTTATTTTTAGAGACAGCATCTCTCTTCCCTAGGCTGGATAGCAGTGGCTTGATCAGGGCTCAGTATAACCTCGACCTCCCAGGCTCCAGTGATCCTCCTGCTCCAGCCGCCCACATAGCTGTGAGCACAGGCACACACTGCCATACCCAACTAATTGTTTACTTTTTGTGGAGATCGGGTCTCCCTGTGTTGGCTACGCTGGTGTCCAACTCTTAGACCCAAATGATCCTCCCACTTCTGCCTCCCAAAGTGCTGGGATTATAGGCATGAGCCACCTTTCCCAGCCAGAATTTTATTATTTTTTTAAAATTTTGATGAAGTCTAGTTTATCAATCTTTTACGGATTGTGCTTTCTACATGTCATATGTAAGAACTCTTTGCCTGACCCCAAGACACAAAGAATTTTCTGTTTTCTTCTAAATGTAGCCACATTTAGTGTTTTTGACCCAATTTAATTAATTTTTGCATAAGATGTATAAGTCAAGGTTAATTTTTTTCAAATATGGATGTTTACTTGTTCAAGCACAATTTGTTGAACAGACTATCCCTTCTCTATTGAATTAATTTTGCAACTTTATAAAAATCAGTTAACATGTTTTATTGGTTAATTTCTGTACTTTCTTTTCTGTACATATACAGACACATACAGAGAGAATATGTCTAACCTTTTGCCAGTATCATCCTTCCTTTATCAGTAAGTTTTGAAGTCATTATAATTCTTGAAATCAGACAGTATGAGCCCTTTAATTTTGTTTCTTCTTTTTCAAAATTGTTTTGGCTACTCCAGGTCCTTTGCCTTTTCATAAAAGAACCTTTATAGTACTACTTTATAGTAGCTTTTTATTATTATTATAGTAACTTTTATTACTACTTTATAGTAGCTTTTTATTATACACATAAGGACAGGGCTGGTCTGGGCAAAATTGCCTGTCTGTAGTTTTCTACCACTTCTGTTTTCATATATTTTGTGCCCAGCCTTTTTATATCTGGTGAATATATAATATAATCATGCTAGTTCCTGGATGAAGGGTTCTCTGCACTCTCCTGGATGAAGATTTGTCCAAGGTCCTTTACACCAATGAAAATCTAGCTGTCCTTATCCTTTGTCATAGACATTGTGTCTGCTGGCTAATCTAGTCTCTTAAGTCCCAGCACATCTCTGTGCTTTATGATACATATATTTATGTACAGATATAAATATGTCATTACCTTCTTATGTGCTAGAACTGAAGCATACAAGATAATCATGCTGAAAATAATATAAGGAAGTTTGAAGTGATTTTAAGTTATTTGTAGTCTCACTGTAAATCTTCATTTCCCACTAAGCATATTGCCATCACAACCAATTGTGAGTTAGTTTTATTTTGGTGAACATTTAATGATAAGTAGTTGTATATAAAGCACTATGACTTTTAGGCCCATTGAAATCACCACTAGTTCCTTACCCTTGGGCTTTAGGAGACAGATACAAAGTTCATGAAACTTGTTCTTTTGTTGAGTATTCGTTGGAAGGGGTGCCAGAAGGTGGAAAGGTGGGGGAAAATACCAAAAAAGCCCATGGTTTAACAGTTAAGCCCAGACTTTAGAAAACTTGCCATTGAAAATTATTTGATGCATAGTTTGAATATATCATTGAGTATTAAGATATCCAAGTTGGGTCATTTTTTTAAATGGCTGCAATGGCTGTAAGTACAGAAAATAATATTTATTAGCTCCAAAAATCCTATGTTATCAAGTTAGAAGGTGGATGGGGGTATGCTGAACTGTGGCTCTGGGAAGACTAGTTAGAACTGGAAGGAATGGTAGCAGTTGCTGTGAAGAGCACTGCCGTTTTTGCTTTGTTTTGTTTTGTTTTTTAGACTAGTCGTGCAGTTTCAGAAAGAGAAGAGCAGTAGTATATTTTCTGTGCTCTATTCCAGTTTGTACCCCCAAATTGGACGTACCTGTGTCCTCTGTCCCTATTTCTCCCCCTTGAAGTAGTCTTGTTACAGCTTTCAAAAGTTTTGGCCAATAGCCCAAATGAATCTCCCCGACCCCGGCACTCTCTCCCCTCTCCCTCTCTGTACTTCTCTTTTTTTTTTTTTTTTTTTTTTAATATAAGCATGATTCACGAGTCCTGATGACTCCCTAATTTGAGAGTCAAGCAGTCACAAATTCTGACACTGTACCGTACCTGTTTGGCATGTTGTTTTTGAATGAAACTTAGGAGCATCATGTCTCCTCTAAAGGTAAAATCCATTCCCAGGAGGCTACTGAATCCTGCATATGAGCCACACCTGTGGCTCTTCTCCCTCCCTCCTCTCCATTCTGCCCTACTCCAGAAGAAGTAGTGAATGGGGCTAGGCACATGGGGCTGGACACAGTGGCTCATGCCTGTAATCCCAGCACTTTGGGAGGCTGAGGCAGGAGGATTGCTTGATCTCATAAGTTGGAGACCAACCAGGGCAACGTGGTGAAACCCCATCTCTATCAAAAACACAAAAATTAGCCAGATGTGGTAGTGCATGTCTCTGGTCCCAGCCACAGGGAAGGCTGAAATGGGAGGATTGCTGGAGCCCGGGAAGTTGAGGCTGCAGTGAGCTGAGATCATGCCACTGCACTTCAGCCTGGGTGACATAGAGAGACCCTGTCCAAGAATGGAGTGGGTAGACTCATTCAAGAGAAACTGAAGTGATAGAAGAGAGCCTGACTGGATTTTAGCTTGGCCTGAGATCTAGATGCTACTTTTTAGGACAGGGAAGATAAGTGTGTATTTAAAGCACTAATAAACTAGTAATGAGAGAGTGGTGCAAAGAATGGGAATAATAAATGGAATAAGGGCACAGAGCTGGTAGGAGGGATGGGATTGAGAGAGCATCAGGAGAAGGTAAACCTTCGTACAAGTTGGAATGGTTACTTCTTCCTCAGAACCAGGAGTGAAGGAAGAGAAGCTAGGTGAAGAAGGAGAGATTTTGAGGTGATAAGGTGAATCAGTGGTGTTTTATGTCCAGCCAGATAATAGAAATAGCTAAAATTTATTGAGTGCTTTAATATTACAGGATATATATTAAGTACTTTTCATGTATTACCTTATGTAATCCATAATAACCCTTTTAAGACCCTTGCTTTATGGAACAAAACATGTTTAGGAAGGTTAAGAAATTTGAGGTTGGGGGCGGTAGCTCACACCTGTAATCCCTGTACTTTGGGAGGCCAAGGTGGGTGGATCACCTGAGGTCAGGAGTTGGAGACCAGCTTGGCCAACATGGTAAAAACTCTGCCTCTACTAAAAATACAAAGTAGCTGGGTGTGGTGGCATGCATCTATAATCCCAGCTACTCAGGAGGCCAATGCATGAGAATCATTTGAACCCAGAGACAGAGGTTGCAGTGAGTGGAGATCATGCCACTACACTTCCAGCCTGGGTGATGGGGCAAGACTCCGTCTCCAGCAAACAGACAAAAAAAGAAATTTGCTTAGGGCTATACAGCAGAGAGATACAGACAAAAATCCCTTCTGTTACTCTTCTCAGTGAGATAAGAAGCAAGTTTTCTAATGTGAGTAGTAGGGAGGTGATGATGTGGTTTGTCGAGTTCAATCAAGTAAACCTTTATTGAATGCCTCTTGTATGCAGGGCACTGTTCAGGCTGTTAGCACCACAGGCAAGTAGGACATGTTCTCTCAACTCAAGGAATTTACAATCCGGGGTAAAAGTGACTGGAGACCTGAATAATTGTAAAGTTAGGGAATGATTAAAGCCAGTTATTAATGAGATTAATAAGTGAGTTGCTGAACAGCAATGAGTGGCCCAGCGGGCAGGAGGGACTTGAACAGCTTTGTGTCACACTCTTTCTGGCCAAATAAATTGAACATGGGGAGTCCAAGGTCTAGCATTTGGCAGAGAGTAAAGCTAATGAAATATTAAAGAAGCAACAAATTCTCAGGTGTTATTAAAGGTGAGTTTTAAAATACAGATACACTATGGGAATATACTGGAAGATAATCTAGTCTGTAGAAACTTTGCACGTAGGCCACATTTCTTAGAGACCCTGGTTCCCAACTTTGTTACAAAGTTTCTAGCCTTTGTTTTTTTTATATTTATTTATTTATCTAAATATTTTCTTTGAAAAGCAAAACGTATTTCATAGTACCTGGTTGTCGGAGTTGTCAGATTCAAGCAGGATAACATGTTCACTAGAAATTAGGTAATAAACTACTTATAGAATGGCTGTGGTATATTTAGTATAGCTGTACAAAGGGGTTGACACCCAAGATGTAGTGATCATATTTCACTTGTTGTTACATTATTTTTATTAAGCAGATGAATTTTTTTCTGTTAAATAATTTTAAGAAAAAATACAAATAGCTTCTTGCCTAGTCTTAAGGATATAAATTTTCCTTCTGTTTGAAACTCATTCCTTGTTAACTTTTACCTATCGGTAGCATGATGCTTTGATGAAATGATGGGAGCAGATCTCTTAGTTTTACTTATTGTACATTTGCATGTCAGTCTTCAGGTTGGAAGCCTCGAAGTAAATCAGACTTGATGAGGCAAGAAGTTACCACTGTGTTTTGATTGGTAGAGCCTGGTGTATACAAATGCTTGGTTGATTTGGAAGACCAGTGTCATAGAAACAAGCTTTATGTTAATATATATCAAACTCAATAACGAACTCTGAAATTGTGGACACTTGAGATTTGTGTTAGAAATTTTCCTGTGTTGTTTTTTTGAGAGACAGGATCTCTCTCTTGTCAGCCAGGCTGGAGTGCAGTGGCATCATCATGGCTCGCTACAACTTCCACCTCCCAGGCTCAAATGTTCCTCTTACCTGAGCCTTCCAAATAGCTAGGACTACAGTCACATGCTACTGTACCCAACAATTTTTTGTAGAAATGAAGTCTCCCTGTGTTGCCCAGGCTGGTCTCAAATTCCTCAAGCGAACTTCCCACCTTGACCTCCCAAAGCGCTGGGATTACAGGTGTGAACCACCACATCTAGCCTCCCTGTGTTTTGTTTTGTTTTGTTTTGTTTTGTTTTGAGATGGGGTCTCACCGTCACCCAGGTTGGAGTGCAGTGGCACAATCTCGGCTCATTGCAACTTCCATCTCCCAGACTCAAGTGATCCTCCCACCTCAGCCTCCAGAGTAGCTGAGACTACATGCATGCACCACTATGCCTGGCTAATTTTTTGTATTTTTGGTAGAGAAAGGGTTTTACTGTGTTGCCCAGGCAACTCCTGAGCCCAAATGATCTGCCAGTCTCAGCCTCCCAAAGTACCGGGATTATAGGCGTGAGCCGCTGCGCCTAGCTCTCCCTGGGTTCTTGATGAGCTGCTTATAGATTTCCCAGAGCTACTGATTGGTGATTTAGAAATGTGGAAACAGCACTGAGGCCTGTGGAACGTGCTTCTGCCCATGTTCCCCTGCCATTTAGGATTCCCCAAGGAGGAGGTGTGGCAGCAGTAACCGGTGCAGTCTTTGAGGCCTTGAAATCCTCTGGCTGAACTGCAGCATTAGGACCACCGTTTTAAACCCTGCGTTACGATTCTGACTTACTTCATTACTTTCTGTTTAGTTAAATAATATTTTATCTGCAGTTTTAAAAAGAATGTGATGTTTTTCTTACATTAGGAAATAGTTGTGAACTTAAATTGCTAGATGGTACGTAATTTCAGACTGTATTCATCATTTTTAGTTTCTTTTAAAATCATGTATTAAGCATTTTATTCATTGTAACCTTTTAGAAGCATGCATAGCATAGTACTTAAATATTTATTAAATTAGTAGTCATACATTTCCAGTGTAGAGTCATATATATGTTGCTTTCTGGTCAAATAGAAGTTTGGAAAACATTTTCATCTTGGCATTTTTTATGTTTTTTTTTTGACTATAAATCATAGAAGCAAATGATTAAATAGACAGGTGAAGAGGAGGAAGTCGCAAATAAAATAGGCACTTAGATTTATTGTGTTTGCAAGGTTGTTTTTGAGGACAGCGCATGTTTCTCAAGACCTTGTTTCTTGCCTATTTTATAGAGCTCTGGCCTCTTAACAGCACTGCTTTAATGACTTCTTGTGGGGCTCTTGGTTTATGTTAGCACTGACTATGGAGGGAAGAGAGAGGTCAGATTTCACAAGGAGGCTGTAGACTTGTAAAATCATACCTAACTGGCAGAAACAAAGTCTGTATAAGGAAGTAACCCGAGATTTGCATAGGACATGAGGTGTTTTGCCATTTAAATAAATGCAAAATATATTGATAATACTGAAAATAGTTTGCAGACTCAAGTTTTAAAAGGCTCTAACATGTATTGTGAAATACAGAGTCATTTACTCAGTTTAATGCTTTACTTTAAAAAATCGAAATAGAAAAACCAAATACTTTCTAGGAAATAACATTTAAAACTATCATGATACAGATGTTTTATATTTGCATACTTTTCTAAAGTTTCTAAGTTTTGATACAAAATTTTTATATAATTTGTTTTGTTAATTGCACAGTGGTTTTATTCAAGTTTTTTTCTTGTAATTTCCAGGTTTAGGGCACGGGTTAGGGAGAGAATCAAGCATCTATTGATCATAAGTGATGTTTACCCAAAGAGTGAGAAGTTAAAAGAACTTAAAAGGCAGATAAAAATTAAGAGTAAGAGATTTTATCAAGCGGTGGAGTAACAGTAGAAAATTTATGCATTCATACTTTCACTTCAGTCCATGCCTCATAGCAACATATGTAATTTATAAAAAGATAATTTCCTAATTACATAATTTTATAGGAAAAAATGTAAGTAAAGTAAAAAAAAAAAAATCACTATACATAATCCTACCACTAGAGATCTGAACTAGTTACCTATCTCTTTTTAATTTATCTCTCATTATTTCATCACTGAAGTAGTGAATTTTATCCCCTTGAAATAATTTTTATCTGCACATTCAAAATGAAAAATTACTTTTGATTCTCTGCAGTTTATGTACCTTTATGCAAAGGCTACCTAAGTCTGGCTTACTAGAAAATAACAGAAAAAAAATTTAATTTTAGAATAACTTTGCCCTTTATTCAGGCTTTAAAATTTATTTTTATTGTATATAAGGATCACTGGTATCTTTTGTTTGACATTCTTTGAGTCATTCTTCTGAAAGTAGAACCAGTGTATTCATAGTAAGGCCTTCTATCACTAGTCCCATCTGCACCACTGCTAGGACTTTACTGGGTAACAAGCAGTGACTGGTTACATATATGTATGTTATTCTTACAATATGCTTAGAATGCATTTTTAATATCCCATTTTACCTAGGGATACTGAGCCTTGAGGTTGAGTAACTTCTCCAGGACACACAGCCCATGAACGCAAAACTGATTCTAAGTCAAATGTATGGATTTTAATACCTGCACTCTTAACCTGCAAGACTATTCTGCTGTACCACTTCCCTATATACATATAAATCATGCTGGTTTGTACTGGATTTTAGTCCTGATTTTCTTTGTACCAGGTAGGGCCAAGATTTTAGTCTTTTTTTTTTTTTTGAGACATAGTTTTGCTCTTGTTGTCCAGGCTAGAGTGCAATGGCATGATCTCCGCTCACCACAACCTCTGCCTTCTGGGTTCAAGCAATTCTCCTGCCTCAGCCTTCCGAATAGCTAGGATTATAGGCATCCGCCACCACGCCCAGCTAATTTTGTATTTTTAGTAGAGATGGGGTTTCACCATTTTGGCCAGGCTGGTCTCAAACTCCTGACCTTAGGTGATCTGCCTGCCTCACCCTCCCAACTTGTTGGGATTACAGGCGTGAGGCACCTAGCCCAGCCATTTAATCTTTCTTAAATTATCCTTTTTCTCAGTTTTCTAGTGCCCTTTACTTCTGTCATCAAGAAATGAGAATGGGGCTTGGTGCAGTGGCTCAAGCCTGCAATCCCAGCACCTTGGGAGGCCGAGGCAGCAGATCACTTGAAGCCAGGAGTTCAAGACCAGCCTGGCCAACATGGTGAAACCCCATCTCTACTAAAAATACAAAAAAATTAGCTGGGCGTGGTGGCACATGCCTGTAGTTCTAGCTACTCAGGGGGCTGAGGCAAGAGAAATGCTTGAAACCTGGAAGCAGAGGTTGCAGTGAGCTGAGATTGCGCCGCTGCACTCCAACCTGGACAACAGAGTAAGACTCCAGCTCAAAAAAAATAAGAGAATGCATTAAAATTGGAAAAACCATAAACACCGTTTTTTTATGCTGCTATTATAAAAACCCAAGGATGTCTTTCTATAAATCTGAATGATAGTCTTACATATGAGCTGTTAGTCAAAAAATCAAGACTTAGCATTGTAGAACAGGTGGAAATCAAAAATTTAAAAAAAATTTAAATCAAGATGAACATATACTTCGTTTCTGTTATTAGCCATGACCTAATTGTACAGTTTCCCTGTTTGCCTTAACATGTCCAATGTCTTCTCATTCTGATCAAATGAGAGTTTGAAATGGTTATTCACCACCAGCCCACCTGATCTCTCTTCCTATGTTCTCTTTCCTTAACATGTCCAATGTCTTCTCATTCTGATCAAATGAGAGTTTGAAATGGTTATTCACCACCAGCCCACCTGATCTTTCTTCCTATGTTCTCTTTCTCTTTTCTCTTTTTTTTTCAGAAAAAAAAAAAAAACTGAAAAAAAATCAGTTTTCCTCCAGCCTTTACAGGCCAGAAACTTCAGAACCATATGGATCCTTTCCTCTCTCTCCCCTGAGCACCTCTGGGCCAAATGATGTTTGGTGTACAGTTTCTCTTGTATATGCCCTCCCTTCCTTCCTGTTACTTCTGCCATCATTCAGACTCATAGCAGATCTCTCTTCTGTTGTTCTGATAGCCTCTTAACTAGTTAGTCTCCTTACCTCTACACACTCTCCCTGTAAGTACTTGGCTTTTTTATGGTCAGCATATATGTGGGCTTAGAACCAGGAGAATAACAACAAAGGAAAAACTGGTATTCCTATTAGGTAAACTGTTTTTAAAAGATAGATTCATTTTTTAAAAAATGTTTGACTAGTAAGTTTTAGCCTGAGATAGTATAACTCAATTTCCATACTTTCCTATCTTTTTTTTTTTTTTTTTTTTGGTGAGGCAAGGTCTCACTCTGTTGCCCAAGCTAGAGTGCAGTGGTGTGATCATGGGTCACTGCAGACTCAACCTCCTGGGCTCAAGCAATTCTCCCACCTCAGCCTCCTGAGTAGCTGGGACTATAGGTTCGTACCACCACACCCGGCTAATTAGAAAAAAATTTTTTTGTTGTTAGAGACGGGGTCTGTCCGTATTGCCCAGGCTGGTCACTTTCCTATCTTTAATAGGTTCCTAGAAGTAGACATACTCTTGTTTGAGATGAGAGCCATAGTTTTGAAATTTTAATACACAGAGTTTTAAAGGTATTGTTCTGTTTTGGAAATGTAGAAATTTAACACATATATATTTTTTTTCTGAGATGGAGTCTTGCTCTGTCACCCAGGCTGGAGTACAGTGGTGCGATCTCTGCTCATTGCAACCTCCGCCTCCTGGGTTCAAGCAGTTCTCCTGCCTCAGCCTCCTGAGTAGCTGGGACTACAGGTGCACACCACCATGGCTGTCTAATTTTTGTATTTTTAGTAGGGACGAGGTTTCACTATGTTGGTCAGGATGGTCTTGATCTCGTAACCCCGTGATCCACCCCCTTGGTCTGCCAAAGTGCTGGGATTTGAGCCACCACACCCGGCCATGCCTGACTAATTTTTGTATTTTTAGTAGAGAGAGGGTTTACCATATTGGCCAGGCTGGTCTCAAACTCCTGACCTTGTGATCTGCCCGCCTTGGCCTTCCAACGTGCTCGGGTTACAGGTCTAAGCCACCACACCCGGCCTCAACACATATTCTTACCCAGCTAGAAAGCCAGTGCATTTCGGCTTATACTGAGCAGCAGAATTGCCTGGGAGTAGAACCTGTAATTTTTATCTTCCACACAAAGTTTAGGGAACTCAAACTTTTACTCATAAGAGAATTCATATAGGGTCTTGGAAGTTGATTACCTGAATTCTGATCCCAGTATCCCGGTATCACCACTTACTGGCTGTAAAACTTTGGGCAAGTTGCTTACTTTTCCTGCGTCTCAGTTTCCTTAACTGAAAATTGGGTGAATAAAAGTTTTGAGAACTAAATAAGCTGGAATATGTAATGTACTTAATGCAGTGCCTGGCAATAAGATGTATGTTAAGCTATTCTATCTTTATTAAATTGCTTCAAGCCTCTGATACTGCTTTTATAATTTATGTTGAGTATTTCTTATCTGAAATGCTTGGAACCAGAAGTGTTTTAGATTTCAGAGTTTTGAAAAAAATGTTGTAATATTTGCATTATGCCAGTTGAGCATCCCAATTCCAGAAGTCTGAAATGTTCCAATGAGCATGTCCTCTGAGCATCATGTCGGTGCTTAGAAAGTTCCAGATTTTGAAACATTTGTTGAATTTGGGATGCTCTGTACTTTTGGGATGCTCAACTTTTGGGGTGCTTGTACTTTTTCTTCATAGCATTTATCACAGTTTGAATTTATTACACTTGCATAGTTTGAATCTGTTATACTTGCATAGTAATTTAGTTAAATGCTTTTCTCCACCATGAGATAAAGATCCCTGAGAATAAACTTCTGTTAATTTTGTTCATCATTGGATCCTTGGCACCTAGAATATACTAGACACTGAATGAATATTCATTGAATGAATTAATAAATTTAGAAGAGATTACTTTAAAAGTTTCTTTAAAGTGATTAAAATTGTTTTCTAAATTGGGGAGACAATCTGGTCCATTATTTTATGAAGAATTTTATGACTCAGAATCTATTAGCATGATTAACTACAAACTAAAGGAATGGTGTTATTGTGAGGACAATAAGATCAATATTAATATGTGAGTCATGGAAATTAACTTCTTTGTGTCAGTTATACTGTATGTCTTTAATAGCAGAGATATTAATTGTTTTTATATAACTATTTAAGATAGGTTGTTTAAATACTATTGCATGTTGCCATAAAAACAGTTTGGTTTTGAAATAATTGATGCCTAACTACTTTTTCTTTCTCTCTCTCTTTCTTTCTTTCTTTTTTTTTTAAACAAAACCTCACTAACAAATCTGTTTGTTGGGACTATACCCAGCCAAAAAGAGTTAAAAATATGTATTTGGTTTAAAGGAAGATTTTTTTTTTTTGTTTGCTATGGAAGGATATATGCATTCCTTTTTTTTCTAGTAATTAGGCTAAGCAGTTTAAATATTTAGATGGGTGGGTGCTAAGACATGATGCTTTTTGACAGCATTTACAATTAGAATCACATTTTTGTGAGATTTTTTTTTGTTGGTTTTAGAAGTAGTGGATTAACCTATAGAAGCCTGTCAATGAATAGATGAAAGCTGCTTGAGTCTAATGCAGGCTGTCAAACACTGGTGTTTGTCTGGAGTGTTTTGAAGAGGGGAAGGGAAGAATGAAAGCAGAGACAAGAGGCTGATAGTGGTTCAGGTGAGAGATGTTGGGACTGGAACAGAAGGGAACGGATTTGACACATGTTTAGGAGTTAAAATCAGTGGGAACAGATGAGTGAGAATTCAGAAAGAGTAAATACTCTGTAGCTCAGGTGAATAATTTGACAGTGGTGTGACAAAGATGAAGCAGAGATATAGGCTTGGAAGAAAGAAGATGCCTTCATTTTGGACATAATGAGTTTGGAGTGCCTTTCATAAATTCCAGGTGAAGATGTCCAGTGCACAGTTGGAGACCTGAGTACAAAGGTCCGAAGATGGTGATCTAAGCTGGAGAGGTATTTAGGGGAATCAGCAGCTACAGCTGGCTGTGGTTGAAAACTATAAGAGGATACAATCACCAAAAAAGACTATGGAGAGAGAAAAGAACGTATACTCTCTGGAAGGAAGTGCAGAAGAGGAAGGAGAGTGAGCCCTTAAAAAGGGGAGACAGGAAGGAGCAGCCGGAGAAATAAAAGGAGAACAAGGAACATGTAGTATCATAGACCCTATTTCAATAACATAAAAGGGAAGAAGACAAATTAGATGTTTGAGGCATGGAGTCAGAAAGGAAGAAGTGGGGACAGCCAGTATAATACTCTTTAGAGAAGTTTCGATCATATGGGTAGGAGAGTGGAGAGCTGCTAGATGGTTATGTAAAATGTTGTAAAGAAATGTTTGAAGTTTTCTTCCTTTTGTTTTTTGAGGTTGGGAGAAAGTAGAATAGTTTTATTTGTGGAGGGGAAGGAAGTAGGAGAAGAGTTGGAATGTACATGAGAGAGAGATATCCCAGAGGTGAGAGAAGAGATTGGGATTGGTGTCCAGATGGAGGGATTACAAACACAAAGGAGGAAGTTTACTTTCCTTATCGATTAATGGTTGCCTCTTTTTTGTTAGTCTCAGAAGTAACCATTGAGAGTCCTGAGCAGTATCTGGTTTGGTATTTTTCTTGATGAAACTATTTTGCCAGTAGATTGAATTTTCAAAAGATATGAAAAAGTTAGATATTTTAAGTATAAAGATGAGGATTTAAAAATATGTATATTTAGGGAGCCGCAGTGGCTCAGGCCAGTTGTCCTGGTGCTTGAGAAGGCGAGGTTACATGTTTGAGGCCATCCTGAGCAACATAAGAACCTGTCATTCATTAAAAAAAATAAATAAATAAAAATATGTATCTTTATACTTGCTTTCAAACCTTGCTAAAAACCAGAGTGGGATCCAGAAATATCCTTAAATGAATTAAAGAATAAAGCCAGTTTTCTTTCAGTTCTCAGAATTTTGTGACTCTAGAGTTGTAGCACATTAGGCCTAAAGTACAAGATTAGCTCAATTTTTTTTTTTGAGATGGAGTTTCGCTCTTGTTACCCAGGCTGGAGTGCAATGGCGCAATCTCGGCTCGCCGCAACCTCTGCCTCCTGGGTTCAAGCAATTCTCCTGCCTCAGCCTCCCAAGTAGCTGGGACTACAGGCGCGCACCACCATGCCCAGCTAATTTTTGTGTTTTTAGTAGAGACGGGGTTTCACCTTGTTGACCAGGATGGTCTCGATCTCTTGACGTCGTGATCCACCCTCCTCAGCCTCCCAAAGTGCTGGGATTATAGGCATGAGCCACCACGCCCGGCCAACTCAATTGTTATAATAAAAAAATCTTAGGGATTTCATAGATTTATCCATCTGAGAAAAAAGGGGAACTGCTTAAAGAAAAGGCAGTGGTGCCAAGGCATATTGTTTGATTGGTTAGATTCAGAGTAAAAAACAACACTCAGTTGCCTGTGTGGTTAGCATGAAATAAGGCAGCAAAGTGTCACTTTTATTTTCAATAATCACACTTGCAAGTTTTCAGTAAAGGGCCCTCACTGTATTGGCTTGTTTAATCTTTATAAAAATCCTTTGATATCAGAGGGACAGATTTTTGTCTCTAAAAATAATGCCACTAAATTATTGGGCATTTTTTTGGAATTGTAGCAAAAAATGATAATAATAAAAAGCACTATTTTCTTCTCACCCCCATCTTGGTATTTGTACCCAAGAAACTCCCCACAATTCTAGTTACTGTGCTTAAAGAGCTAATAGAATTGATAATATTAGTTCAATTTCAAAAGTACATGTTTTAGTGCCAAATCTGTACCATTCACTGTCTTACAGGATCCTGCAAAGAATATGACCCCCTACCGCCCCTCAGTGAGCTTGTAACATAGAAGGGGAGGAAGACTTGCAAATAGTGATTATAATACTGGGAGATAAAGGCAGCAGTGAAGGTCTGAATTCTACAGAGGTAGCAGAGAAAAGGGTCGGAAACCACTTCCCAAAGAATGGGATAAGTGAACTAGTCTTTAAAGGATGATAGGATTTCTCAGGTGGGCAAAGGGACCAATGATATTAGCAACAGAAGGGAACGTTCATATAAACCTTAGAGATATGAAATATGGTATATTTAGTGAATTATAAGTAGCTCAGTGTTAGTGAAACATCATTGTAAGTGGTTGAATATGAGGCTAGAGTTTTACAGGGACGAATTAATTCATCAGTAACACAGATTCATGGTTTTTGATGATCACTCTGGAGGGTGATGCTGCTGGCAGGGAAGACACCAGCTAAGAGGCTCCAGAAAGACTTCCAGACAGGATATGATGAGGGCCTAAATTGAACAGAGGACTGTTAGGGATGAAGAGAAGTCAGATATGAGAGAGGAATAAATGAGATAAAGCATCTTGAATTGAATGCTTGATTCATTGTGGGGTAATGGAAGAAATTGTTGAAGTGGACAGGCCTGGGGGAGCTTCTGCTTCATAAAGAAAAGTTAAACTAAGTAAGATATTTCAGTCTGGAGAGGTAGAGGCTGAAAAACAATAAAGGCTGAAAAATCCCATTTTGAAGTCTGTCAATTGAATATTGACTGGATTATCAGTGACAACTAGAACTGATGGTCACCCCTCACACATGGAAAAGGTAAATATGGGATTGATAAGAATGCTTAATATTTTATAAAGCAAGCATTAAATTTATGGAAATGTAGGCCCTAATTCCCCCCAAAATAAATGTATTCAACATAGTTTAATTATAAGAAGACAAGCTTACATCATTACTGAGAAATCAGATTCTCTCTGAATGTGAAGCTGATATTGTGAAGGTGAATCTAGCCATCTGTTTCCTAATTCTTTAGTATATAAACAGCAGTGGATGGTCCGTAGGTTTAGATCCAAAATTAAAATGTTTGCAGATAAATATCCTAGCAAGTGATTACAGAAGCAATTAAAAGTAGCTCAATATTAGTGAAATACCATTGTAAGTAGTTGAATATGATGCCAGAGTTTTACAGGGACTAATGAATTGATCAGCAACATAGATTCATGGTATCCATTTTTAGAGTTTGATATTCTGGAAGAGTAGTTCTCCAACTAAAAAGTCTCACTCTTTATCCTCTTAAGACTCAGATAACTTTTATTTATGTAGCTTACATCTACTGACACTATTAGAAATTAAAACTGAAAAACATATGCATTAATTCATTTTAGAAGGAAAACATTTATTCATCACATATTAATATAACTATTTTCCAAAGGAAAAAAATAGCAAGAGGAGCAGAATTGCTTTACATTTGTGCAAATCTCTTTAGTTTGCTTAACAGATGACAGCTGGGTTCTCGTATGTATCTGCTTCTACATTTGGTCTATTGCAATATCATACATTACATAACTCCTGGGAAATACTGTATATTCAAGAGAAAAGAGAGTGAAAAAGGCAGGTGATGGTTACTATGCAAATGTTTCTGACTTGAGGATGCACTGATAATAGCAGTTTGAAATAGAAATCTTTGTTTCATATACAAGGTATTTCTTTACTCCCACTCCATCCTTTTTGGAAGTCAATCCTCCTAAGAATATTTCACCATTATTCACTGTCCTTGTCCTATACCTATAAAGTCCTATGATCTATCTACAGATAAATGAATTCAAGTGCAAAGCAGAATTGGTTAGCCTTCTGTGACCTTTTATCCTTTCCAGTCTAATGAAGTATAAGTTCATCTAGCCCTGTTACCTCTATTCTTCTTCATAACGTCTCATTTTATTGATAAACAATAAAGTTCAAACAAATTTTTCTTTGAACTAGAGTCTGGGGAGGGGAAGAGTAAGACTATAGTTGTGGCCCTTTCTTTGTGTCTTGGAAGACTTAGTAGAGGGAAGGGAAACCTGGAGTTTACTCTCCTTCAAAAAAGGAAATCATGGATACCGAAGACCACTTCCTGGAGTCCTGCCTAGAATTATAAAGAATAATTAACTCTAGAAAATACCAACACTTCAAGATTGATCTCTGCTTTGGAAATACATGAGCCTACAAATAGTCTCTTGAGTTTCTCTGCCTTTTGTTTCGGATGTATCCTTGGCCTTCTCTTTCCTTTCTCATTCTGCCCCATCAATACCAACTTCATCTGATTCCAAACACAGAGTGATGTGTCTGTGGCATAAGAACCAAGTCTTTGTTTTCTTTAAGATATCTCTAGACTCTCCATTCCCACTGCTCCCACCCAGTTCTGTGATCCCTATCTAGTAGTCTGGTGGACTTTTGCCTTGAGACTCCTTTTTTCAGTCCATCCTGATTAATTTTTCCCACGCATTGTTATTATCAGGACATGCCTTTACTCAGAAATCTTCAATGGTGTCTTAATTTGTACCATGATATAAATCTGCTTTATCTGTATTCTCCTTCAGCTTTCCCATAAACTCTTAATCTGAAATATTTTGCAGTAGTCCTGGCTGTTTCTTCACAATCCTATGAATACAAGCTTCACATTTCTTACCTCTGTGCTTGTCTTCATGTTATTCTTTTCACTTTTAATATTCTGTTCCCTCCCACCACCACCTCCAAGTAAATCCAATGGATTCTTCAAAAGCTAATTCAAAACTAATTCCTGTAAATGGTTATTACCTGACTAGTTTGTCTTTATTTCTTTCTCCTCTGAAATACGGTAGTAGTTGACGTTTGTACCGCACAGTTTAGTATGTAATTACATACCATGGTTTATGTTTGTTTCATATGTTCATTTTCTTATCTCCAAGTAGATGATAAGTTTCTTGTGAACCTATTTAGAATTTAATTTTGGGAAAGACCAGACTCCTTAAATTGGGTAACTGCCTAGTGGCTTTTCCAAAATCATTCACTAAATTATCTTCGTGCTAGGTATGTTAGGTTGGTCTTATATCTCAGTAAGGGTTCAAATCTAATAAGTAGTATCTAGCATAATGTTACTTCTGTTATTTTCATGCACTTATTCTGAATTTCTCAAACTTTATCTTATAGCTATTTCTGCATTTGAAGTTCAGCCAGTTTCTACTGAGGTCCATGAAGGTGGAGTTGCTCGATTTGCATGCAAGATTTCATCCAACCCTCCTGCGGTCATAACATGGGAGTTCAATCGGACAACTCTGCCTATGACTGTGGACAGGTAGATGTAGATTTTGTCTTTCAAGATGATACTGGAGTAATCAAGACTTCATATGAGATTATATAGGGAGAAAGACCATTATGGGCCTCATTTTTATTTAGGGCAGTAATAACTGATTGCTTAAGACATTTGAAACTTAGCCAAAGAATTAGATCATCAGTCTCTGGCATGTGGGGCTTGGTTCTTGATTCAGATCAGCATTTAAATAGATTCTCCTACTGCCTTGAGCCTTCCCTCAACCATCTGTTCTAACCATGAGTATCTGGACTGCAGCCCAAGGTTTTAGGAAACCAAATTACATTCTCATTGCTAGGAAGGGCAGTGGTGGTGTAGCTGCCCACTCCTGTCTCTGCCTTCCACTTCTCAACCCCCTCTTTACTACAAATGAATGCACACACACACGTGCACATGCACACATCGAGTGTTCTGAGGTGATTGGGATTTAGGGATCAAGAACTTGATAGCAACTCCAAAATATTTGATTCCTGTCCTGCTCCTGAGTAGGCAAACATCATTTGCTAACATGGTAAAGCACTAAGATGGAATAAGTTATTCATGGAAGTGCTTTATTTAAAAAAAAACCAAACTACATATGTCTTAGACAATATATGGATATTAATAGGTAAAAAATCAAGAATTAAAAAAAATTATACTAAACTCTGGGCCACCAACTAGCTAAATCAAAGCTAGAATGTCAAATGTGACTCTGTAAAATTCGACTGTTAGATTGCACAAACCAAATCATGCTGGATTGTTTATGTTATAGAGAGCTTTAGTGACCCAAATAAGAACAGTAGAATCAAGCTAGTGTTTTTAAAGGTCTTTAAAGTATTGCTTCTAGCACTGTAAAAAGATTGAGTGTATTAATTCCTATCATTGAATATGATAAATAAAATATAAAATCTAGACCAGGTGCGGTGGCTCACACCTGTAATTCCAGCACTTTGGGAGGCCAAGATGGGCAGATCACCCGAGGTTAGGAGTTCGAGACCACCCTGGCCAACATGGTGAAACCCCGTCTCTACTAAAAATACAAAAAATTAGCCAGGTGTGGTGGTGCATGCCTATAATCCCAGCTACTTGGTAGGCTGAGGTAAGAGAATCGCTTGAACCCGAGAGATAGAGGTTGCAGTGAATAAAGATTATGCCATCGCACTCCAGCCTGGGTAACAAGAGCGAAACTCCGTCTCAAAAATAAATAAATAAATAAATAAATAAATAAAGTTATGTATAAAATCTACTACAAAAAGTTTAGTTATCTTTCTCTCATAACAGGATAACTACCCTACCAACAGGAGTATTGCAGATCTATGATGTCGGCCAGATGGATTCTGGAAATTATCGCTGTGTTGCTGCCACCGTAGCTCACCGACGTAAAAGTATGGAGGCCTCGCTAACTGTGATTCCAGGTACCATGCAGAGTGGCTTTTTCCATTTTTATGACATTGTATTGGTGCAGTTATTACTTTTTCTCCTCTGCTGTAATATTACGTGTACCGTAAAGTAGAATTTCATTTAAATTATTATCTATTTGGAAAATGGTCATTTTCACTTTCTAAGCAACTCCTCTTTTATAGGCTAATTTTCTATGTCATATCAACATCTTTAAGAAATATTCAATCTTAAAGATTAACAAATATTCAGTCTTGGCTGGGCATGGTGGCTCATGCCTGTAATCCCAGTGCTTTGGGAGGCTGAGGTGGGCAGATCACCTGAGGTCAGGCATTTGAGACCAACCTGACAAACATGGAGAAACCCCAACTCTACTAAAAATACAAAATTGGCCAGATGTGGTGGTGCATGCCTATAATCCCAACTACTCGGGAGGCTGAGGCAGGGGAATTGCTTGAACCTGAGAGGCAGAGGTTGTGGTGAGCTGAGATCACACCATTGTACTCCAGCCTGGGCAACAAGAGTGAAACTCCATCTCAAAAATATATATTCAATCTTTGATATTCTAGTCAACACCAAAATTCACCGATGCTCTGGTCCCTTATTGAAAATGGCATGGTATTTTTATTCATCTATGCACACCCTCCTGTATACTTTAAATCATCTGTACATTACTTACAATACCTAATAATGTAAATTCTGTATAAATCATTGTATTTTAAAATTTCTTTTATTTTTATTTTTTATTTTAAATATTTTTAACCTGCAGTTGGTTGAATTTACAGATATGCAAGCTACAGATACTGAGGGCTGGCTATATTTCACTTTTATTTTTAAAAGGGTAAAATATAGAAAGCACAAAAAGGAGAATAACAATCATCCATTTCTACCAGAATTGTCTAATGTGGAAAAAGATATATTTGTTTCCAGTCTTACAGTCTTTTGCTTGTTGTTTAAAGAAATACCATTATTTGCATTTGTAAAAATGATATATGCCTTTTATAAAAAGTAATGTTTATAGAATAAAAAATATGAAACTTTTATATTAAACAACTTTTAAAAACACAAAAATAAAAGTTAAAAAATATCCCAGTCTCAATGCAGAAATTATCATTGTAAATATTAAGTGAACACAATTTTATATGTTTTGCCATACATTAATATAGGCAGAAGGGAAACTAGAGAGATGAATATAAAGAAATAGATATTTCATTAAAATGAAATAGATGCTAGTTTTTATTTTAAAGGTTAAGGTTATTTAAATGTAGTAAGAGAAAACCTGTACTGAAAACATTGTTGAACTTAACATAAAAGTTTATTCTTCACAGGAGATATTGCTTTCTAACAGATCCTTTAAGGCTGAAAAAAAAAAAGAAATTTTGAAAAACACGAAGAGGCTGAAGTTATGTATTTAATGCTATGCTTTAATTTTAGGTAAATTAAATAAATTTTAGATAATTTAATTATATAAATGAGTGCTTGAACCTCAATGAAAAGTAATGATAAGGAAACAACCTAAATGTTCATCAACTGATGGATGGATAAATAAAATGAGTTAATCTATATAATGATATATATTGCTCAATAAAACGGAATGAAGTATTTATACATGTAACAACAGGGGTGAACCTTGAAAACATTATGCTAAGTGAAAAGAAGCCAGTCACAAAAGACCACATAATGTGTGGCTCTGTCGATATGAAATATTTAGAATAGGCAAATTCAGAGAGACTGAAAGTAGATTAGTGGTTACTAGGCTGTGGAGAGAGGAAGAGATTGGGAGTGACATGGATATGGGATTGTTTTGGGGAGTGATAAAAATGTTCTGAAATTAATTGTGGTAATAATTGTACAACTCTGAAAACTCTAAAAACCACTGAATTATATACTTCAAATGGGTGAATTATATGGTATGTGAGTTACATCACAATAAAGTTGTTTTAAAAAAAGAAAAGTGGGCTCAGTGTGGTGGCTTAGGCCTGTAATCCCAGCACTTTGGGAGGCCGGGGCGGGTGGATCACTTGAGGTCAGGAGTTTGAAACCAGGCTGTCCAACATGGCGAAACCCCGTCTCAACTAAAAATACGAAATTAGCCAGGCATGGTGGTACATGCCTGTAATCCCAGCTACTTGGGAGGCTGAGGCAGGAGAATCACTTAAACCTGGGAGGCGGAGGTTATAGTGAGCCAAGATCTTGCCACTGCACTGCAGCCTGGGCAACAAGAGCAAAACTACATCTCAAAAAAAAAAAAAAAAAGGTAAATGACAAAAATAAATGTCTTACTAATTTCACTTATTATATTTTATTTATAATTATTTTTATATTCTGTCTTTTCCTCCCCAAAGCTAAGGAGTCTAAATCCTTCCACACACCAACCATTATAGCAGGTCCACAGAACATAACTACATCTCTTCATCAGACTGTAGTTTTGGAATGCATGGCCACAGGAAATCCCAAACCAATCATTTCTTGGAGCCGTCTTGGTAAGTCTTCTCAAGGAAAAAAAAAAAAAAAGCCTTTTCCTTAAATTTTGTTCTTTTTAATGAAATTTATATACAAAAACACAGGTTTGGCTATTGAATGTCTTAACTTTTTTGGCATTTCAGTGTATAGAGAAAAGGTCTTACTATGAAGAATTTTATACTTAATTTTATACTTTTCATGATTGATTGCTTGGATAGTGGTCCTTTGATATAATTTCAGATTATATGTTACACTATTTTAACTGAAGTATTCTCTTTGAAATAGATCACAAATCCATTGATGTCTTTAATACTCGGGTACTTGGAAATAGTAATCTTATGATATCTGATATCAAGCTACAACATGCTGGAGTATATGTTTGTCGGGCCACTACCCCTGGAACACGCAACTTTACAGTTGCTATGGCAACTTTAACTGTATTAGGTATGTCCCTCTCATTCTGCAGTCAAGGAAGTCTTACATTTTAACATTTGCTGTTTTATCTCATTCATAGATTGCTTCTGCCTTTCTTGAGCTTTGTAGCATTGTGAAGATTGATAGGAAGTGCTGTAATCCAATGATGAATTTCAGGAAAAAAATAAGTACTTATGTTAAAATATAACTGTAGAGTCATTCTGAGGTCACCATCCTGTTTATGTGCATACCATTATGTTCCTTCTTATTTAAGCTTCCCTTCTAGCTCCTTCACACTTACCCACATATTCATATACCTATTTGCCAATTTAAGAATTTAATCTGTTGATTGTCTAACTAAATTTGCAAGTGGCTGTATGTTGAGCTTAGTTAAGAAGGATGATAGGTACATATATTTTAAGTGTGTCTATATAGATGCTCTGAATAGGGAAATCATGGAGGAAGTGTACACTGAACAATGAGGAGAAAAGGCACCTGGAGAGTTGTATGGAGATGTAGATAGGATCTCAGCATGTCAGACATCTTCAGTGATGGGACTTGTTTCATTTGCTGTATTCTTCCTTAACTGTTTATATCATTCCCGTTAGAATCACAGAAATATTTTCTTTTTTCTTTAAAAATAGCTCCTCCTTCATTTGTTGAATGGCCAGAAAGTTTAACAAGACCTCGAGCTGGCACTGCTCGATTTGTGTGTCAGGCAGATGGAATCCCCTCTCCCAAGATGTCATGGCTGAAAAATGGAAGAAAGATACATTCAAATGGTAGAATTAAAATGTACAACAGGTAGGCTATGTCACTTTGCTAGCATTTCATATATGATATAATGGCTTTAGTAATTTTTATGTGAAATGGTTATATTAATACCAAATACCTAACTTATCTTGATGGTTATTAACAAAATGAAACTAAACTAAAATAAGATTTATAATATTAGCATGTCATACATGTGCTGTGCTAGATACTCATGGATATTTTATATACATGGCTCATGAAAGTGGTAGATGATAATAAAATGGATGTTAGACAGTTCCCCAACCTCCAGGGTTCTAGTCCTGTTAAGCCACTAGTTATCACAAGAAAGCAATATTAGCTCTTTGGAGTCTTAGTTCCTTCTTCATAAAATAAGGAAATTAGAAGAAATAATTCCCTAATGATTTCTCCGCAGTTAATGATTTTAAGAATTCATTTTTATTAGCATAAATACAAATTATTGTAACATTCTCATTTATGTTGAACAAAACTTAAAAATTTTTGTTGAACTGAATTTTATGTACACATTATAATAGTCTATAAATTAGTTGCTGTTCAAGTAATACAAATTCTTAATAAGAGCCAAATTAAAAAATAAGTTGTTATCTAAAGCAAAAGACATTTGAATATCACAAATTCTATTGCAGCCTCGAAAAATAAATGAATGATTTTAAGTAATTAGTGTAGACTGTTTTTCACTAGGACAGATTACATAGTTTTTTTCTTCTCAGTAAGTTTTATTATCTAAAATGAGACTATAAGCCAGGCATAATGGCTCTTGCCCGTAATCCCAGTGCTTTGGGAGGCCAAGGTGGGAGCCCAGGAGTTTGAGACCAACCTGGGCAACATAGTGAGACCCTGTCTCTACAGAATATTACAAAAAATTAAAAAATTACACACGCCTAGAGTCCCAGCTACTCAGGAGGATGAGGTAAGAGGCCAAGAGGATTATTCGAGCCTAGGAGTTTGAGGCTGCAGTGAACTGTGATTGTGACACTACACTTCAGCCTGGTTACAGAGTGAGACCCTGTCTCTTTAAAACAACATCAACAGCCAAAACGACAAAAACAAAAACCCACCAAAAAAACCCTCAGGGTTCCACAGAGTTGCTACAGGGTTCTACAAATGCTTGATTTTAATTTTAATTTTAAAATAAAATGAGAGTATATTTAGCAATAGCCAAACTTTATTTTTCATTCATTCTTAGAATTTTTCATGGAAATAATTTTTTTTTCTTTCCTCAGCAAATTGGTAATTAACCAGATTATTCCTGAAGATGATGGTATTTATCAGTGCATGGCTGAGAATAGCCAAGGATCTATTTTGTCTAGAGCCAGACTGATTGTAGTGATGTCAGAAGACAGACCCAGTGCTCCCTATAATGTACATGCTGAAACCATGTCAAGCTCAGCCATCCTTTTAGCTTGGGAGAGGCCACTTTATAATTCAGACAAAGTCATCGCCTATTCTGTACACTACATGAAAGCAGAAGGTAAGCAATTTGAGGAGTGCTCATTTTTAAGTAATCCTTGTTATCAAGGATTTGTTTTCAGTATGAATAATGCCTTACATAATTCATCTGTGGCAGTTATCTTCTTTAATAAAATAATCTATCACCTATGTATCTATTGTTTTCTAAATTTCATGTTGTTGTGTACTTTGTATATGTAAGTATAGTTTAAGATTTTTCTGTTTAGAAACAATTACTAGCTAATACAAAGCATCACTGCCTGCTTAGAAATTACAAAGTAGTGTACTTATGAATTTCATTCCAGACAAGGTATAAATTCCTTAACTGAGACTTAACATACCAATTTAAGTATGCAGTTACTTTATAATAGTGGTGTGACTGTTAATAAACTATGTACACTACAGCATATTATTTTTAAGGGAGAAAGTAAACATCAAATTCCCCATGTTTTTGATTTTGTATGTTTTGGATGTTTTCTGAAATCATATAGAACCCTCTGAAAATTGCACAGGACATTCTTTACTACTATCTCATTATGTAAAAGTAGAAATCAAACGTGTCTTAAAATTTTTTTTCAGAATTATTGGTTCTATTTTTGGGATTTAAAAGAATTCCTTGTATTTTACTTTTAGCAAATATCTTAAAGGGAAAAGAGAAACTATTTATAAATCCTAGAAATTTCTCTGGTGATTTTTCACAGAAACCATGGTAGAGGCTTAGAAATTTCAGTTCTATACTTAAACAGCCTGGCTTTTATGGAATACACGTTAAAAACAAATTCAAACACCTAAGGATGGGGACATAATAAAATTATCCATAGAAACAGGTGGTTTGTTGTTGCTGCTGCTATTTGTTTTTTGTACTTTGAAGTAGTGTTTTGAAAAGGAATATTTTGAATGTAAATCAGGGGTCATGGAAGCAAGAAGAATGAAAGTCTGATAACTGAGCATGCTGGAGTATGTTAATTCCCTTTTTAGTGATTTATGAAGGTAAAAGGAATGCTGGTTTTGGTGGGGACCACTCTTGTTCCCTATTATGGTTGTTTCATTAGAGCCTCCACATGCAGCTCAGTGGTCTATTCAGGAATGAACAAGGCTTTTTAATTCAAACTCAAGGACCTTGTTTGGTAGGTCAGAAATCGTACTATGCAGCTCCTAATTAACAAGCCATTAGCCGGTCTGTTGTGAAATGCCTGTAATCTTGTCTAATTAAAATGCTATCAAGTTAATTCAGAAATGTGGGAAAACTTAACACTGGAATTTGCCTTCTGTTTTGTTTATAAATCCAGTGTGGGGAGAAGGGACTCCTGTCTTTAGAGAGATTTGATTAAGTTGACATGCGTTTACTGTGAATTGTTAGCAAAGCACAGTGGCTGCCAATGCTCTTGTTCCACTTTACAGGTTTGCTCTGTAGGAATTAAATCCTACAAAGACAAATCCTCTTCTATACCTTGCCATGCATATTTGATTAAGAATTGCTGAGATTTTTTTTCTCTTAAAAAAAGAACTCACTGTGGGACAAAGCATTTTGAGGCTCATTCTGTGACTCCCAGTTTTTTTTTTTTTTTGCCTTCACTATAAATAAAAGAACAACTTATGTCAGTCCAATTTAATAGAATCTCTAGGGGCAAAATGAGATCTTAGGCAGGACAACTTTTGGTTTGTTTTGTTTTTATAAAGCGTGGAGCCATTGCATTCCCTACTGTCTCTCCATTTATGTTTAAAAGAAAAAAAAGCCCATGAGCAAGTAAAGTTTATGCACTGTTATGAATTACAGTGTTCTGTTGTATTAAGCTCTGATATGTTACTACTGTACATTGTCTGCTTTGAGTTTTGACTAGATGGTAAATGAAGTTTTTAGAGAAGGTGAATTTTTTTCAGTTTGATTTATTCAGGAAAAATATCCTCTAGTAATTTGTAGCAAAATACGGTTACTTTTAGAAAATAAAGACCTTCCTTTTCACGTTTTGTGAAGGGGTACAGAAGATAACAGATTGAGATTAGACCCAATGACCACTGTTTCACAGTGTAGGAAAATGGTCTTGTGAATTTTATTTTGAATATTTGTCATTTTAAAACATGGGTTTTTAAATTTAGGTTTAAATAATGAAGAGTATCAAGTAGTCCTTGGAAATGACACAACTCATTATATTATTGATGACTTAGAGCCTGCCAGCAATTATACTTTCTACATTGTGGCATATATGCCATTGGGAGCCAGCCAGATGTCTGACCATGTGACACAGAATACTCTAGAGGATGGTAAGAAAACATGATTCTAGATCATTTTAGTATGAACATTCATATGTTTTGTCAATTTCAATGAATAAATGTGTTTTAAAGAAAATAACCTCTTTTTGGTTAAAAAACAGGTATGTTAAATTTGCCATTTAAAATCCTCTTGCTTTTTGCCAATAACATGATAAGGATAAAGAGCACTTTCATAATACAAAATTTAATAATAAAATTCTTATATTCTCATTGTATTTCTTCAAGGATTCCTAGTTTAAATTGTAAATTTGTTGCAAAGAACAAAATGTGAGTTTTTCTAGACATGAATAACTGTAATGACCATTACATATTGAGTGTATGTGGTGACTGAGGGTCAGAGGTATTGGACTTCTGAAACCTGGAGTTTATGTAATTTATCACCTATCAAAAAATTCTTAGCACTTAGTACCTGTTGATTAAATACAGTATGCCTATACTCCTCAAGGGGGGAAATATTACTTGTTTAGTTTGTTTCCTAACCATGGGTTGAAAATTGAATTGTGATTCTTTTGGGGGAGGCCAGATGTTCATATTATTCTTATAATGGTGGAAAGATTCATCCATTAAGATAGCCCTAGATAACTGATTCTCCTCCTCTGACTCTTCATATCATATTGTAAAAGAAAGGATTTCTCTTTCCAGAGTCTCTAGAAGACCTTTTTTAGTACCCTTCAGTGTGAAAGGGAATTATTTAATATATGCTTAATCATACTGTTCTCCCTTAGCAAATGTTTTATCATCCTCAAGCAATGATCTGCTCTTAGTTTTTAAAATGTTTTTATATAAATAATCCCCAAATCTCCTTTTTTGTTCATTTGGTCCCAGATCTCCTATTTTATCTTTATAATGCCATTTACTTAGGTGTTTATAAAATCAAAGCTAGACTAAATGAAAAAATGTTCACTGATCTGGATATGGAATTCCAAATTTTAGTTTTCATTTAAGAGCCTGTTCCACTTTAGAGTGAGCTACAGTATATATGACATCTCTAGTTAACTCATTAAAATTAACAACCTCTGTTATGCACATCTAAGGTGAAAAGCAGGCTGATAAAGATAAGAGGGTTTTTTTGTTTGTTTGTTTGTATTTTTTGATATATAAGATCTCTTCTCCCTCTATATCCTTAAAGAAAGTGAGTCTCAGCGTAGCAGGGAAAGACTGTAAAAGGACCTATTATTATTATCCTCATTTTGTGTCTTAAGAAACCTAGATACAGAGAAGTTAATTTGGCCAAGATCACATAGTTGTATGTGGTAGAACAAGGATTCAAACACAGAGAAGCTAACTCTAGAATCCAAGTCTTAACTCTTAGTATTAGACTGCCTATCACTGTATTTGACTTATTTTCCTGAAATGCCAGTTTTATTAAAATTTTTGGAGGAAAAACTGTTTTCATATTAAACACCATATGTTGTAATTAAGAATACAAAATTCACATTAATTTTTAAGATGCAACTCTTACACTTCAAAAATATTATTTGCTTGGTTATATAATTCTGGAATCCTAGGCTTCCCCACCATTGTGTAGTTCACTCTTCCTTGTTTCAAAGCCCCTTTAGTGGAATTATTTGAGAAGTAGTCTCATATTTTGTATGAATATCAAGTATTGTCCTTTTCATTCCAAACAACAACAAAGCAATCACAACCACAGTGAAGTGTATCTTACATTCTTTGTTCCATGCACTTAGCCCTCCCTCATTTTTTTTTTCTTCTGTTTTCTGGTTTGCACTCTGTTTCACTGAAAACCTCTGCTAGGGCTGCAAGTATCTTTTCTTTATTACATGTTGCTAATTAAAAGAATTCAGTTACTGGTGTGCTAAGTGACAATTCAGTTCTAAATATTTATAAACAACCTGTTTTCTTCTATGACTAGTTCCCCTCAGACCTCCTGAAATTAGTTTGACAAGTCGAAGTCCCACTGATATTCTCATCTCCTGGCTGCCAATCCCAGCCAAATATCGGCGGGGCCAAGTGGTTCTGTATCGCTTGTCTTTCCGCCTAAGTACTGAGAATTCCATCCAAGTTCTGGAGCTCCCAGGGACCACGCATGAGTACCTTTTGGAAGGCCTGAAACCTGACAGTGTCTACCTGGTTCGGATTACTGCTGCCACCAGAGTGGGGTTGGGAGAGTCATCAGTATGGACTTCACATAAGACACCTAAAGCTACAAGTGTGAAAGGTGAATTTCTGAAGACTGTTGAGAAAGGATATACAGTATTTTTACTCTTGAATCAAGTTTTCTTCTCTAAGTTATATTTTTAAATTTTGTTTTACAGATAAAAATATTCCATAGGTGATAGACTTAATTGAAAAATTAAACTTTTTATTAAGTAGTCGCTCTTGCATAGTTTATTTGTGTGTAAACTTTTTAGTTGCACTATTAGTTTGCTTAGCACATCCCTCATGGACACATCAGTCCAAATCAAACTGATTTCCAAAGTAAGATATTAGTAGAGGCCTAATTAATATTATCGCCATATATTTTGAAAATCCTTAGTTCAGTAGGAAGACTATAGGACTGTGAATCTAGACCCTTCTGTTTTACTAATGTGAAATGTAACATTTCTGGTTTGCTTGTTAATTAATTGACTGACAATAGTATCTGTTCTCTATATCACAGAGGAGTATTGGATGGCCAAAATTAGAAAATACTAATTGCCTCTTTGAAAAAAACTTAAATATCCAGATACTATTTATGTATCTTGGTCTTTTTAAGGTAGTATATATTTTACATTTTGATCTCAAAGTTTAATATTATTGTGAAATTTGGAAAGCTAGGTTAAAGTATAATTATTGGATTGAACTTTTTGGTAACCGTTTGCTTAAAACTGAAAGAACTACCCTATTCTGTGTCTTTATGTGGATGATTGGTTGTTTATACATACATTTTCTGGTGAATTTTACTAGCCCCTAAGTCTCCAGAGTTGCATTTGGAGCCTCTGAACTGTACCACCATTTCTGTAACGTGGCAGCAAGATGTGGAGGACACGGCCGCCATTCTGGGCTACAAGCTGTACTACAAGGAAGAAGGGCAGCAGGAGAATGGGCCCATTTTCTTGGATACCAGGAACCTACTCTATACTCTCAGTGGTTTAGGTGAGTGAGTTTATACTGTGGTTTTCCCTTTTTCCTTCCTCTCTGACCAACTGGGAAAAAAGTTACTGGCTATAAGACGGGAGAACTGACTTAATGGTACAAAGAAAATAATTGATTTTACTATATCAGTGTGCATATACTACTGCTGAAGCCAATGATTGGTCTTTGACTTACCATTGTGAGTCCAGTGGAAAATATCAGGTAGCCATTGTTATCTTTCTCTCTTTGTCCAGGTCTGCAAATCTGCTTTTCTTTGTGGAGTTCACTTCTGGTAGATTACAATCCTGATCAATTATTGTGAGTGTGTGGTGGATGTAGAATAGGAATTAGAAGAGGGATATCACCAAATAATACTCAGTGGTTAAGTTTAACTTAAAATTTGCCTGAGAGTTCTATATAATTGCTACATAATTATGAATTAGGTCTAAAATAATGTCCTTATATATGACCCATGTAACCGTGAATATTTATGTAACTCTAACCCAGGAACACTGGAGAAAAAGCACTTAACTTTGTGTTTGAGTTCATCAGTGTTCTGAAAGACACTGTTTTATTCCCTAGTCTTCCTATCTTTGTGGAGTGAATTTCATGATATAAACATGTTTAGTAGAAAGTAATGCATATCTAAAATGAAGGCATGGGCTGAGCGTGGTGGCTCATACCTATAATCCCAGCACTTTGGGAGGCCAATGTGGGTGGATCTCTTGAGATTGGGAGTTCACGACCAGCCTGGCCAACATGGTGAAATCCTGTTGCTATTTTTAAAAAATACAAAAATTAGCTGAGCATGATGGTAGGTGCCTGTAATCCCAGCTACTTGGGGGACTGAAGCAGGAGAATAGCTGGAATTCGGGAGGCAGAGGTTGTATTGAGCCAGAATAGCACCGCTACATTCCAGCCTGGGCAACAGAGCAAGACTCTGTCTTAAAAAAAAAAAAAGAGAAGAATACATGGATAGAAACTGATATAAACTCATCAAGGTATATAAAGTGTACACTTAGCTGTTTGTTGCTCATGAGTAGATTTTTTTTCCTGTAAGTACAAAGTAGTTCCTTTAAATATGATGACCAGCCTGCTAAATACCTACTGAGTTGTTATACCATCTGCACATATTAGGATTTTACAAAGCACTCTGGCTTTTCCTTTCACGGACTGCCGTGTGAAGGTGAAGCGGGAGGTAAGAGGCACAGCAGTCCAACTGTGGGCTTCTCCATGTCCTTCCCTGGTCTCACAGTAGCACAGGCTGTGAGAGCAGCATTAGATTTGAGTCTCTACACAGTAAAAAGCAATGATGGGAGTCTGTTTTGAGATGCAGGGACACTGAACTTCATCTTGTGGTTCTCTGCATAGTTTTCCAGACGGTGTTTTGCTTATAATCTTGTTATGTTGGTTTTTAATTTAATCTGCATTCGGTTAAATAAGTTTCACTGTTGATCTCTGTCACATAGGTTTTTTTTTTTTGAGATGGAGTTTCACTCTTGTTGCCGAGGCTGGAGGGCAGTGGCGCAATCTCAGCTCACTGCAACCTCCACCTCCTGGGTTCAAACAATTCTCCTGCCTCAGCCTCCTGAGTAGCTGAAATTACAGGCATGGGCCACCATGTCCAGCTAATTTTGTATTTTTAGTAGAGACAGGGTTTCTCCATGTTGGTCAGGCTGGCCCTGAACTCCTAACCTCAGGTGATCTGCCCACCTCTGCCTTCCAAAGTGTTGGGAATACAGGCATGAGCCACCGTGCCTGGCCTGTCACGTAGTATTATAAATGATAAGAATAAATTACATATCTTCCAGGTTGACCTTCCTTAAGCCCTTGATACTGAGATGACATTAGCCCAACCGACGGCCACTGGAGCCAGCAACATTTACTCCTAGTCATGGCTTCTTAGTATTCGGTCCTTTTCCCTGCATATTACTAATTCGAGAAAATTTTGCTTAGTTATTATGTAAGAAACGTGATTCGGGACAATTGTTACTGAAGAATCATAGATCAAGCTTAGTACTTCTAATTTCCTCATTGTTAAAGAAAATATGAATATACAGAAGATACAAAAAATACATTCTTAGTATGCTCTACTTATACATTACAGGGAGCTTGTTCTAAATAGGTGACTAATTTATTAGAACAAAAATACTCGGGTTGTGAAAAATTTAGAGAGACATTTTATTAAAACTTTGGCCAATAAAAGCAGTTCTTCAAAATTTTCTACAGATACATACATACATACATACATACATACATACATACACACACACTCACGCATATGTCTATAAGACCCATTGATCTTTATTGAACTTTTTAAATCATCTCTGAACTATAGTCAACTTTTTTTTTTTCCTCCCAAGATGGAGTCTCACTGTGTCGCCCAGGCTGGAGTGCAGTGGTGTGATCTCGGCTCACTGCAACCTCTGCCTTCCAGGTTCAAGTGATTCTCTCGCCTCACCCTCCCAAGTAGCTAGGACTACAGACACACACCACCATGTCCAGCTAATTTTTTGTACTTTAAGTAGAGATGGGATTTCACCGTGTTAGCCAGAATGGTCTCAGTCTCCTGAGCTTGTGATTCTCTCACCTCTGCCTCCCAAAGTGTTGGGATTACAGGCATGAGCCACTGCACCTGGGCTATAGTCAACTTTTGAAACCATAAACCTTTATTTTCTCTTATGTTTTAAAAATATATCATATATTACTGCCCTTGTTTTTATGTTATAACATCCACTGTGTATGCTATTTGAGGTAACTCCATTTAAAATTACTTCTAATGCATAAACTGGGAAATTATTTTGTGGATATACTATGTCTATTAAAATAGGTGCATGTTTTCTGACTGTGGAATTAGATTGAGTGTTTGGACTGGTTGCAGTTCAGGATAGCAGAAACCGCTTGCGGCTGTAGAGACTTTCTTGTTAGACAGCAGGTTCCACACCTCTGAAGCTGCTGAGTCACGGCTCGAATGGCTGGCGAGCAGAGATGCAGTTGTGTGGATTCAAGCATTGTGCAGCTGTTGACTGGATCGCCTTTAGGTGCCTTTTAATCTTGAGACCCCTATGGTCTAGTCTTCCTTTCCTAGAAAGTCAGTGTTGGGGCCTTGCCAAACTTACAGCAGTCAAATATGTTTAACTCACTAAGCAGGTAAGTCTTAGCAGCTATCTTTTCCTTCTTACTTTTGATTATTGGGAGGGGAGTATGTTCTGTTAACTGGACAACTGACCATCTGTGACCATTTTTAGTGAGAGCATCTGGCAGTAGCTGCCTGTTTAACAGAATGATGTGTCTAGAGGGCAGTAGGTTAAGGGAATCCTATCTGTGTCTTGCATGGTGAATAGTTGCTTTCACTGAGCTTTTGCACATTAAAGATACTCTAACTGGAAGTAGATTTGCTAAGTAGGCTTGGAAATGAAATTTAAATGCATCTGTTTGCTGATTAAATGTCAATTTGAGTAACAAACTAGTGTCTCAAAATTTCGTTTTCATACTAATCCCCTTTCTGAAGCTTTTATACACATCTTTTTGTTTTCACTTCTGCTAATTAAGTTTTCAGTTTAAAAAGTATGTTATTGTGACATATTCTCCTTGGTAATATACACAGTTCTTTGTTTCTAGAAGAGAGAAAAAGATGAATGAACTTACATATTTCAATTCATTTAACAAGCATTTTCAAATATTTTTCTGAGACATTGTAGTACTACATAAAAAGATGTAACAGATGTAACCTCTGCTTAAAACAAGAATTATTAAACCAAAAGACATCTAATTGATTTCTTCCAATATCTGCACAAATTTCTGATGAATTAAATTTAATTATACTTAGTAATGAAAGTTATTTTAGAACTTTTTACTCTAAAACCTCAAAGTTCAGTTTCCGAGATGTAGAGTTTTGTGTTTTTTTAAGTAGCTGAAAACGTTATTGTGTCTTTCACAGTATAATATAAATTTTAGTAGAGTGATGGAAATATTTTGATGTTAGCTTCTTTGATTTTAATGACTTTAAAATATAGCTTGATTTTAGTTAGAACTGGTTTGCTTTGGGCTGTGACTGGAAAAAATCATTAGACTTGTGATTTAATACATTTGTGTGATTTGTTCTAAGTGGTAGTTTGAGACTTTATTTCTTTGTGGTAATAAATTTCAGTTAGATTTTGTTCCCCAAGGCACTTTCAGTGTTTAACTCAGTTGTAAGTAGGATTTTTAAATACTTGTTATATTCATCACACAATAAACTGAAGCAAAATTAGTAACATCCTTGTGTTCCTTGATAATTTATTAAAATAATTTGTTCCTCTTTTTTCATGTTTATTTCAGAAATTGGCTTTAAATTCTGAAGTTAGTTTATAATTACAAAGGAACTGTTTTCACAGGCTGTCAAAAACTGTTCTGAATTATTAAATCTTTATATGAAAGAATGAAAATGGGGAGATTTTTAGATAGTACTGTTTGTTAGTTTAACATTTGGGACACTGATGTTAGATCACCTTTAGCTTTATTTTGCCAAACATCTTGAGCTTGTTTATTTAATTTTACAGTAAGCCTGATTAGTGTGAGCAAGAGATTTCACATCAATAATAAATGAATAATTAAATAATAAACTATACACTGCAGTGTTTTATTTCATTAATTTAATTTAATTAATTAATTTATTTATTTGAGATGTAATCTCACTGTCACCCAGCCTGGAGTGCAGTGCTGCCATCTCGGCTCACTGCAACCTCCGCCTCCCAGGCTCAGGCAGTCTTCCTGCCTCAGCCGGGTCCTGAGTGGCTGGGACCACAGGCGTGTGCCACCACACCTGGCTAATTTTTGGTATTTTTGGTAGAGATGGGGTTTCATTCTGTTGCTCAGGCTGGTCTTGAACTCCTGGGCTCAAGCCATCTACCTTTCTCAGCCTCCCAAAGTCCTGGGATTATAGGTGTGAGCCACCAAGCCCAGCCTGATTCGTTCTTAGAAACAGTCACAAAATAAACTCATTTAACTGAAGTCAGTAAACTTCTTTAAAGGAATACTTTTGGAAACTACCTGCCTTGTAGGCTAAAAAACTGACAAAAGTGTGAGTACAAATTAAAACAAAGAGAACATTTATAAACTATTGTGTTTCATTTTCTTCACTATTAAATATGTTTAAGTTACCCTTTCATTTGTTGTGTTTAATATATTAAGACGCCAAAATATGTTGAAACTTCAGCAGAATTTTTTCTTAATTTGCCAATAGATCAGAAATTTTTGAATATCACATTCTCTGTAGTACCTAAAATTGCCAAATATGATTGATACTCAACTCAAATTTTAGAACTTAATACTTGAAAAATTTAGAAACCACTACTTCAAAAGAAATGAAGCATTTACTTCTAAAAAAAAATCCTGCTACTAAAAAAATACTATTAAGATAGTTGAAAAAAAAATTTCATTTGCCAATTGCAACTACTTCTATTTAAAAATAAAATGTTGGTCAGGTGCCATGGCTTACACCTGTAATTCCAGCACTTTGGGATGCTGAGGCGAGCGGATCACAAGGTTAAGAGACCAAGAGCATCCTGGCCAACATGGTAAAACCATGTCTCTACAAAAAAATACAAAAATTAGCTGGGCATGGTGGTGTGTGCCTGTAGTCCCAGTTACTTGGGAGGCTGAGGCAGTAGAATCACTTGAGCCCAGGAGGCGGAGGTTGCACCACTGTACCCCAGCCTGGCGACAGAGTGAGACTCCATCTGAAAAAAACAAAAAAACCATAGATAATAAAATGTTTACAGATTGATAAAACTGTAAGAGGTATATAAGAATTATAGGGCATTATCTTTTTTTTTTTTCTTAATTTATTTGTATTAGATGAAAGGTCACTTGCAATTGTAAAATACTTTGGGTATTCTCTTGGTGAATTAGAGATATATAATCTCCTCTTTACATTTGGAAAAATATTTCCCAGATTTTAAGTCTCGACTCTTCTGGGAAACCTCTTATGACCAAATGGTGTCAGTCATCCCATGGTACATCATTTACAGTGTTCTATTATAGAAATTACATGGCACTGACAGTTACAAATATCAGTTAAATAAGTTTCTTGTCTGCTGCCTGGATTTGATTTCAAATTTCACAACTTATTAACAAATTAAATTCTAACTGTTCACCTAATCTTTTATGTAGGGATAATGGTAGTGACTTTCGAATGTTAGGGAGATTAAATGAAATAATGCATGTAAAAGTTAGCATAGTGCCTGGGAAAATTGCATTATGAATCCTCAACAAATGTTAGTTGTTGCTGTTGTTAAAATTGTTCTCCTAGGGTAGAGCCTGTACTTAAAAATTGCATCTGTATGTTTTAAAAATATTTTTTCAAGTAATTGATCATGATCACTAGACTTGAAAGCTAATGCTTCTTGAGCTTTAAAATGTGTATTGATTACCCACAGATCTTGATAAAACACAAATTCTAATATTCAGTAGGTTTGGTTGGAGCCTGAAATTTTTGCATTTCTGCCCACTTTGAGAAGCAGAGATTTAGAACAGGAGTAGGCAAACTTTTTCTGTAATGGGACAGATCATAAATATTTTAGGCTTTGTGGGTGTTATGGACTCAATGTTTGTGTCTTTCCAAAATTTAAATGTTAAAGCCTTCACCCTAAAGTGACTCTGTTTGGAGGTAGAGCCTGTGAAAAGATGATGAAGGTTAAATGAGGTCATAAGAGTGAGGTCCTAATCCAGTAAGGCTGAAAGGCTGATACCCTTATAAGAAGAGGAAGGGATGCTGGAGCACTTCTCTACCATGTGAGGATGTAGCAAAAGTGCAATCATCTGTGAGCCAGGAAGAAAGCCCTCACCAGATATCAAATCCTGCCAGATTTGGTGTTGGAGTTCCCAGCCTCTAGAACTGTGAGAAAACAAATTTCTGTTGTTTAAACTACTCACTTAGTCTGTGGTATTTTGTTATGACATCATGAGCAAGACTGATACAGTGGGCCATATAGTCTCTTTCAGAAGTATTCAACTCTGTAGCACAGAAGCAGCCTTGGAAAATACATAAATGTATGCCTGTGGTTATGCTCCAATAAAACTTCATTCATGGACACTGAATTATGAATTTCATATAATTTTGACATGTCACAAAATAGTATTCTTTAAAAATTTTTTTCAGGCTGAGTACAGTGAAATATAATCTCATGTCTATAATCCTAGCACTCTGGGAGACAGATGTGGGTCAATCACTTGAAGTCAGGAGTTTGAGACCAGCCTGGCCAACATGGCGAATCCATGTCCCTACTAAAAATACCAAAATTAGCCAGGTGTGGTGGTGCGTGACTGTAATTCCAGCTACTCAGGAGGCTGAAGCAGGAGAATTGCTTCAACCTGGGAGCCAGAGTTTGCAGTGAACCAAGATTGCCCCACTGCACTCCAGCCTGGGTGACACAGCAAGACTGTTTCCAAAAAAACAAAAAGGAAAAAAAAAATTTGAAACCACCTAAAAATTTAAAAAACCCATTTTTAACTGACAGGCTATATCAAGGGCACCAGGCCACATTACTAAAATTTGGAAGTTCTAGATTTAGACTGTATGTAGTTATTGCTTCTTAAAGTACAGTCCCAGGACCAGCAGCATAATCTGGGACTTGATTGAAATGTTGAATTTCAGGGTTTCCCTCCACCTAGTGTTTTAACACATAAGGGTAAGGAACTTGGACATTTGGTTTATGCCTTTCTTCTTAAGCCAGTTCTAAAACTATGTTAAAGTAATTTAATTTACCTATTCTTTTATGTGAGTTCGCTCTCAGGAGGCATCCAGTCACAAATCTAACAGCATGTTCTGTTCCTTGAGAAAGCCTAATTATTCTCGATTTGGGGCATCTCATTTTAGGCAACTGTGATTTTACTAAATTAATTGGGTTTTGTATTTTTAGATGAACAAGAAAATAAATATAGCCATGAATTCCATAAATTCATAACATAAACTGTTACTTGAAAGCCAGGAGTGTTTAGTAGTCATTCAAAAAGAGAGTATTTTCTAATCCATTCAGTTACTGTCATTGAGCTTCTCAATGTGCTGCTTTTTTTTCACGCAGAGGCTTGTTCTGTTGCCCAGGTTGGAGTTCAGTGGCGCTATCTCTGCCTCAGAGGGTGCAACCTTCATCTCACGAGGTTCAAAGGATTCTTGTTCCTCAGCCTCCCAAGTAGCTGGGGTTGGAGGCGCCTTCCACCACACCCTGTTAATTTTTTATATTTTTAGTAGAGATACTATTTTACCAAATTGCCCAGGCTGGTCTTGAACTCCTGTGCTCAGGCAATATGCCCACCTCAGCCTCACAAAGTGCTAAGATCACAGGTGTGAGCCACCACATCCGGCCTTAATGTGCTCTTAATACTACTATACTGTTTATAAAGCCCTCCATAGCACTGTGTGAGTACAGTGTTTTATGGAACTCAGTAGATCTGAGATAAAGAAGCTCCTGTGCGTTCTTGGTGCTTCTCTTGCTAGGTGACTTGTGACATAGTAGCTCCTGGGTCTTGAAAATCAGAGGATTAACTAAATTTAGAAATTTCTGATAACAAGCTACAGTTACCACTAAATTAATTGCAAAATTGAAACCATCCTCCCAACATACAATTTTAACTTCTGTGATACCTCACCTAACTCCTCATGAAGACATTGCTAGGAGATAGTGTCAGTTAGAAATGCAAAATTTCTGCCAGGTATGGTGGCTCATACCTGTAATCCCAGCATTTTGAGAGGCTGGGGCAGGAGAATTGACTAAATCAAGGAGTTTAAGACCAGCCTAGGCGATGGTGAGATTCCATCTCTACAAAAAATTCGCTGAGTGTGGTGGCACGTGCCTATGATCCCAGCTACACAGGAGGCTGAGGTGGAAGAATCACTTGAGTCCAGGAGGTCAAGGTAGCAGTGAGCCATTTGCACCACTGCACTCCAGCAAAGGTGAGGTAGGGCCTGTGAGACTGTCTCAAAAAAAAAAAAAAAAGCAATGTTTCTAAATTTAGGTTAGAACTTTACATATATATATATATATATATATAACTACTTAGTTTAATAACATAAAATTGTTATCTATACCAATTTAATTGCCACATAAATTTCATATTAAAATTTATTCATCTTAAGTATTATGGATTGTAGCCTATTTTCTATTATTTTGAAAATTAAAAAATTTGTGTATGTTTATTGAATGCACACACTCTGCACCAGGCACTGTATTGGGCACAAAGAATATGAATATAAGATGGCCTGCCTGCCTCCAAAGTATTTAAGTTTAGCATGTAGGACTTATGAGTGTTCATAGGAAAATATGCTAGTAGATGCAATTGAGGTGTAGGCCAAGTGTTCTGGAAGCAAAAAGGATAAATGACTAATCGTACTGCATGGTGAAGACTAGTTTGCCAGATTAAAAAAAAGGATGAAAGCTATTTAGTCAGAGGAGCTTAAAATGTATGAAAACAAAAAGATTCATAAGGTAGCCTCATTGAGTTGCTATAGCTAAAACATGGGTTGCTTAAGAAATAACTGTGAAGACTAAAGTCATAGAGTTAAATGGGGCCTGTGTTTTAAAAGGCCCTGTGTATCCTGATAAATGATTTGTCTTTATCTTACAACATAAACAATGCAGAGTCAGCAGAAGTTTTCAAGTGGGAAGGCGACATGGCTTGTTTTAGAAAGATAACTAGTAGTGATATTGCAGACGATAGATTTAGGGAGGGCAGTGAGTGTGGGGCCAGGGAGGGGGCTGCTGAAGACAAGAAATCATTCTGATGGTTATTGAAAAAATCTAAGATGATGAGAGCGTAAACTGAGATCATAGTTCATTGGGGGAGAAGGCAAATGTAAAGTTGTTTCAGGCTTAGAACGAGTAGGACTTAACTGATTACATGTGGATCTGATTGGAGATCTTGGGATACAGCATTACAGTTGAAGGGTTTATGAAAAGATGCTCAACATTAACCATAAGGGACATGCAAATTTAAAAATTTCAACTACAATAAAATACCACTACCTACCTATTAGAATGACTAAAAATTTTTAAAACACTAAAACTGTCAATAAATAAATGTGTGCGTGGTTACAGAACACTTGAAACTCATGCATCATTTTAAGACTGTAAAATGGTAAAGCTACTCTGAAAACAGTTTAGTGCTTTTTTATAAGGTTAAAAATGCTCTTACCACATGACCCAGCAATCCCATCCTGTGTTTATCCTAGAAAAATAAAAATTTAGCTTCACACGAAAAACTGTATACAAATGTACAGCTCTGTTCACCATTGCCAAAACCTGAAAAAAACCTAAATATCCTTCAACAGATGAACAGATAAGCAAACTGCAGTATACCTGTACAATTGGAATACTCCTCAGCAGTAAAAAGCATCGAACTATATTGCTACTTGCAGCAATTCATGGATGAATCTCAGTGTCATTATGCTGTGTGAAAGAGGCTGGTCTTAAAGGGTTACATTCTGTATGACTTCATTCATATGACACTCTTGAAAACTGAAGAACGGGGCAGGCACAGTGGCTCACACCTGTAATCGCAGCACTTTGGGAAGCTGAGGCAGTTGGATCACCTGAGGTCAGGAATTCGAGACCAGCCTGGCCAACGTGAAGAAACCTCATCTCTACTAAAAATACAGAAATTGGCTGTGTGTGGTAGCAGGCACCTATAATCCCAGCTGCTTGGGAGGCTGAGGCAGGAGAATCACTTGACTCCAGGAGACAGAGGTTGCAGTGAGCCAAGATTGCACCATTGCACTCCAGCCTGGGCAACAAGAGCGAAACTTCGTCCCCCAAAAAAACAAAAGGGAAAACTATATAGACGGAAAACAGACCAGTGATTGCCAGGATTAGAGATGGGGGCAAGACTTGACTATGTGAAGGCAGCACTGGGAGCTTCTGGGTGTAATGGACTTGTTCTTATTCTGGTTGTGGTGGTGGTTGCACAAATCTGTACATGTGTTAAATAGGACCATACAACAAAGAAAGTTCATTTCAGTATATGTAAATTTTTTAATTAAATCAGAAGACTGAGGGTTTTGAAATCAGATGCTCAGGGTTTGATACCAGCTCTCCAGACCACTAGGAGTGTGATCTTGTTAAGTCATGTGACCTCCATGAACCTCAGTTTCCCCTAAACATTTATATTGCTCTGGATTAAATGTGGAACTCGCAGGACAGTGGATTGGCACATAGTAAGTGCTAGGTAACTGTTATCTGTTTGTAAATATGAGTAAGGAGAGGAAGAAATTAGAATGATGCTCAGGTGTTCTAAGGGATGGTACTTTTATTGGAGTAGGGCTTTCAGAAGTAAGAGCAGGATTGGGGAAGTAGTAGATACTGAGTTCACTTTTTAATCATGTTCGGTTGGAAAGGCTGGTGTCCCATTGGAGATATCTGTAGCAGCTTAATATATGGGTTTCAGAACTGAGATGGTGAATCATTGTTATGCAGTTGGAAGTTAAGGCTGTGCACTCTGCCCTAAGGGACTAGCGTTTCTCTGGTTTAGCTACTTTGAAAGAAATTGGCAAAGACTTTAGCAGAAGAAACTAGTCAGCATAATTATAAAACAAAGGAAGTAGGCCGGGGGCTGTGGCTCACGCCTGTAATCCTAGCACTTTGGGAGGCAGAGGTGGGCGGATCACCTGAGGTCAGGAGTTCAAGACCAGCCTGGCCATCATGGTGAAACCCCATCTTTAAAAAAATTAAATAAAATAAAAAATAAAATAAAATAAAATAAAATAAAAAATAATAAAGGAAGTTAGATCACTTTTAAGAAAGAGAGGCACATCCAGCAAATCTCATTGCAATTTCTCTTACTGTGTGAAAGTTGAAACTTTCTCATTTTCTAAGATATATCTTTCAGTGGAGTCCCTTTTGAGAAAACCATCTTCAAAGACTTTCAGAAGCTGAAATTTTTCAGTATAGATAAGGTCATATTTATATGTGTTCTTAATTGGGTACAATTCTAAATATCTATCAGTTGCTCTTTCTTGCCACAAAAGATGGAGGAATTTTTAATAAGAAAGAAGCAAAGGAGATCAGGCTGCCATATTATGGGAGAAATATAGATGACATTCCAAGTGGAATCTCCTAGCAAGTTACAGAAGATATTTTGCTTTCTTAAATATTTGAAAACCTTTTTTAAACTTTTTTGGTAATCTAGTTCAGTGCAGAAGCACAAACTATCATGGTTTGTATTTCTGCCTCTTAAATTCGGAGGATTGCCAACAACATTAAGATGACAGTGCTGCCTGAGAGAAGAAATACCTTTTACTTGCGTGCTGTATGTAGTACTGTCTCGGAGTTGTATTAATGCCACCCTATGTGATGTTGTAGATCATTTTATTTCATACCTAAATCATTTTGGAGAAAGAAGAAAGCAGTATATGCCTATATTTCTTAAACATTTTTTTAACCATCTTTAAGAAGTAAAGTTCAACTTTCCAAAAAATTTCAAACACAAAAAAATAATTAGGAAAATAATTTTGATGTTTTGTTCCTGGACCTTTATATCCTTAGCCTTGAGTAGTCTTCACCTTTCAAAATGCTCTAAAACATGAAGAACTCTGTGAAAAACATCTCTCTTGTTATTGAGGTAAAAAATGTGAACAAAATGATACACAGCTACTCTTTTTTTTTTTTTTTTTTTTTTTTTTTTTTGTATTAAGCAAGGTTTCTTTTTCTCCCAAGAATGAAACTGATGCATTTGCCTAAATGGTCATCACTTTTGTAGGTTTGAAGTTGTTTTACTGCTTTAGCAGCTGTGTGGCAAGTTTTCTAGCAGACAATAGTGGTGGGGAGGGGGGGCTCAGTTGCATCTGGTTTCTCTTTGTAGATTGAAAAGTTGATATTTAGTGGTTTTCTTGAGAAAGCAGTTCATGTTGAGAAGAGTAACTTTTTTTTAGTACTTAAATTAGCTTACTGTGATTCATATGCATGTGTTTTGTCTTCTTGCTTAAAAAAGAAAAGAAAAGAAAGAAAATCGTCTACCCTGAAACTACATAGCACAGATAACCCTTTGACCTTTGCCACTGGGTAAAGATTTACAGTACTTGTGGAGCCTCACTCCACATGCCTGACTGAAAAGAACCCTAAATAAAGTAAGGCCCCTGTGGAGATGGAGAAAATAAGCAGGATATGAGGAAGTTCCATTATTTCATGTGGCTGTGTGACTGTTATTGTTGTTTTTAATCAGTCTGTAAGGTGAAATACCAATTGTGATGCATTTCCAGTTTAGGGGGTCTGATGTCAGGTTTGCGCTCTGATATTGGAAGAGTTGGAGTCAAGGATACCCTGGGCATAGTGTCTTCTTTTGTCTCTTTTGCACTCAGTGAATATCCCCTCCTGCTGGCTCCCTCAAATTAAATTCCCATTTGAAATATCTGGATAGTTGTTTGTTTGTTTGTTTTAGGAAAAGCAAGACAATAAAAATCTTTTTTTTTTTAAGAAATGAACATGATCAAAAGATGAATCCCCCTATCACTTCATATGTTAAGAAATTTTTTCTTCAGATTTAAAATATAAAAAACACATGAGAACAAAACTAATTTCCCATTGTCTCCAGAAAAATTTAACTCTGCTCCAAATGGCACATCAAATTGAGACCTTTGGAGAAATTTTTATAATTTACTATTTAATGATACTCAGATTTATTTAATACTTTATTAATAGCTTTCTACTGACTCTTTAAGTATCTCTTTTAAAATAACTCAGTATTTTTATAGCACTTTGTATTTATATCTTGAGGTTTACTTACTAAATTGATTTTACTGCTTTATTTTCTGTTTCCTTTTTATATATACTAATGAAACCTCAAATAAAAGTTTCCTTGGTCTTGGGAAGATGTACCTAGGTATAGACAGTCTGTTGATTGTCTTACAGGCTTAAACTTTCAAGTGGTATTTTTACAAATGACAGAAAAGCTTCAGTAAACTTTTCATTCTCCTATTTTTAAGAGTCTTTAAGCATGGTGAAATGCTTGACGGGAATTGCCAAGAGCATCTCCTTAGAGAAGGAAGAACTCTTGTAGAAAATTAAATCAATACTGTCCATTAATCATACTGCACGTCAGCCCTCAGACCACTCTGGAAGTTTCTGGTGAATGTAAAGAATCTTTAGATGTGCTTGGTCCTTAAAGATCTAACTAAGTTAAACGAGAGAGTTTTTTTTTTTTAAAGAAACCATTAGCACATGAAAGAAACTTCAACATGGATAGAAAAAAAAAAACATCTGCTGCAGAGCAGTAATTAGACTTACGGTTTTGTTTTGTTTTTGGTTTAAACTTTCTTCCTAAAAAAACTTAATGCATATGAAATTTTAAGCCTTGTACTAATTATGCACTCAGTGGACTGGAGGGGAGCTGCAAGACAACTCTTCCTGGAGGAAAATATTTTATCTTACTCTTTAAAAATATTTCTGTATGTTTATTTGGTAACATACATACTCTATTAGGGCAGTCAAACATATTTATGTTATAAATAAATGAAGATATATGAATGCGACTTTGGAAACCACTGTTCTGAAATATTGAATCAGATCTTTTGTTTTGTTTTTGAGGCTCTTTTTTTTTTTTTGGAGTCTCTCTGTCACCCAGGCTGGAGTGCAAAGACGCGATCTTGGCTCACTGCAGTCTCCACCTTCTGGGTTTAAGCAGTTCTCCTGCCTCAGCCTCCCGAGTAGCTGGGACTACAGGTGTGCACCACCATGCCCAGCTAATTTTGTATTTTTAGTAGAAACGGGATTTCACCATGTTACCCAGACTGGTCTCCTGAGATCAGGCAGTCTGCCCTCCTCCGCCTCCCAAAGTGCTAGGATTACAGGCGTGCACCACTGCACCTGGCTTCAATCAGGTGTTTTTAAGTGATTACTCATTAGGAAGCTTTATAGTCTAGAGAAGGAAATAGACATTAATCAAATCACTGCATAATTTATAATTACGAATCTTAGTGTTCTAAGGTAAAAGCATTTGGAGTATAGGGGCTGTGTAATAATGGACATTATAGTTTGAGGGTGGGGGCCCGGGTAGGTTTTCCTAAGAATCTGGTACTGAATTTGAGATTTGAAAGATAATAGGAGTTAACTAGGCAAAGGACCCTAGTGGGAGAGTGAAAGAAGGGATGGTGTAAACTGTAGACATAGAATGATCATCAAAGCAGGCTAAATACAGGTACTTACTTCTGTCTAAACAACCTGATTTATTAGTTGGTTTGGATAAGATAGTGTGATCCCATGAGGGTTCTCTAACATCATCCCGACATAGTTTATTCAAATTGTACATATTTTCCTATTCCATGCTGAGATTTTTAGAAGCTTTAAAGACTTGAAATCCCAGCAAATGTGGGTTGCCGTAAGAGGAGGCTCCTTGAATTAGCTGCGATAGCTGAAACTCTAGTTTCCTGATTTATCAGAAAAACTAGAGCAGTTGCCTCAGCCAAGTATTACAGTGGCATCTTAGCTTTCCCAGCATGCCAGATGTTAATAACTTATGAAACCTGTGCACACAGTAGGTGGCACATTTTGCCTGATTATCACAATTGATTCATCTTCCTTGGTAGGTTGTGTAAATACATCTAACTGAGGTCATTATTTCAAATTAATGTATCTCCTATTTCCTTCTAAGAAAGATTTGAAGTGACTCCATACAGAAACACAAAACTTAGGAAAATTAAAAAAAAAAAAAAAACAGATGAGACAAGGCCCAGTATTAGGAATTTAGGGTTAAACACTCTCACACTAAAAGTGAGAATATTAATTAACATACAGCTTTTCTAGGGATAATTGGGCAATACCAAAAACAGGAGGGCACTTATAACATGCATACTCTTTTACCAGGAATTCCATCATAAGAAAATAATAATAAGGACTTAGTGCAGTAATTCTCACCTGTAATCCCAGCACTTTGAGAGGCTAAGGCTGGCAGGTCACGAGGTCAGGAGTTCGAGACCAGCCTGGCCAACACAGTGAAACCCTGTTTCTACTAAAAATACAAAAAATAGCCAGGCATTGTCGCATGTGCCTGTAGTCTCAGCTACTCAGTAGGCTGAGGCAGGAGAATTGCTTGAACCTGGGAGGCAGAGGTTACAGTGAGCCAAGATCGCACCACTGCACTCCAGCTTGGGCAACAGAGCAAGACTTCATGTCAAATAATAATAACGAACATGCACAAACATTTAACCCCAAGAGTGTTTAATATATAGGATCATTTATAATTGGAAAAGCTGGAGAAAAGTAAATATTTGGCTACTGAGGGTTAGTAAATTAAGCTGTGGTACATTCATACAATTTGAATAAATATAGTCCACAGTCATACCACCCTGAATGCTCCTGATGTCGTCTGAATAAATATGGACATTGAAAGGAATGTTTTAGAAGAGAAACGGCAGAAATAGTTCACAGTATATTAAATTTAGAAATCGGGCTATAAAATATATAAATATTGACTATGTGTATGTATGGATAGTAAAGGGAATGAAAAAATAGCAACTTCATGTTCGTAGTGTTTATCTCCATGTGCTGGTATTAAGAACCTTTTATTTTTATGTCTTTTTTTTTTTACTTGTCTGAATTTTATAAATTTTTCATAACAAATGTATTTGATCATAATTTTTTTAAAAGTATTTTTAAATTGAATATACCTAGATGAAGAGATTGGGGTAAAAGGACTGGAAAATCAATGAAACTAGGATTGTATTCTTTCTTGCATGCCATATCCTCTTGTACTATTGCTAGAAATGGCCTATACGTTTATTTATGTACTTCCTTGCAGTCAAAACAAACTACAATTAGACAGTATACTAATTAAGCTACAGTTTAATTATACAAAACAAACTACAGTTAGTATACTAATTAAATTCCCAAGATACATTACTTCCAGAAAAACCATATCTTGCAATGGTTGAAGAGTCTCTATGGATCATGTATTGAAATCATTTTAACTTATGCTTGATAATAATATAATAAGGAAAGAAGATTTCTGTGGTATTTAGGATCATTTTACAAGTGATAAAATTTTGGTTAACCTAAAGATGTTAGTGGATGAAACAAAAAATTTTTCTTAACTTTCACGTTTCTCCATCTGAATGGCCAAGTATGATGATTTTTAGTGGGTTCCCCTTTCTTGAATAGCTACATGTCCACTCTTCTTATAAAATGACCTTTAATTTCAGAAGAAAAATCATGGCAATGGGCCTCAACTCTGACCCCACCAAATAATAGACACTATGTTTAAAGCCTCCAATAACTTTTAAGAAGTAAGGAGACCCGCTTTTAAAAGGCCCATTTTTCTGTGCATGTCTCTGTTCTGAGAAATTAGTGATTGTTTTAATCATAGTAATTCTGTGTCCCAGGTGGGCTCAATTGCATACTTATATGGCCCCATTCTTGGTATTCCCATGCTGTATACATTTTACAAATTGGCATTCTAGTATGATTCATTTGGAATTTAAAAAGAAATCTACATTTGCATACTTTATATTCAAAGTCCCCGATAGTTCTAGAAATCTTACTAGAAGTTTGAAAATATGCTGTCTCCCCTTTTTATTGTTCTTAGTGACAAACAAGTGATCAGTATAAACATTTGTATATAGATAGATGGATATAACTCAGTATAGATAAAAAGAGATAAAACTGGCCATTAAGAAAATTATGCTGCTCTGGGTTAGGAAAGCTTTTGAAGTCATGTCTGTCTTCAACAAGCAACCTAACAGATGATAGATTACAGATTTTTTATTTTCCTTAATAAAATACCCTAAGGTCATAATTTAACCTATGTAGTATTCTTGCCAAAAATGTTTAGCCTGAATCTAATAATGAAACCATCAGATAAGTCCAGATTGTGAGACATTCCACAAAACAGCCCAACTGGAAATGCCATCCTTGGGGAGGACAGGAAAAGAGCAGGAAACAGTTCTCAATGGAGACGTGACGTGGAGTGTGTAACCCTGGATTCTTGTAGGGGAAAGCAGTTACAAAGAACATGATTGGACAGTTTTAGAAATTTAAATATAGACTATATATTAGATAAATGTTGCCGTTGTTTAATTTATTGGGTATAGTAATGATACTGTGTTGGAAAACATCCCTTTTTAGGGGAAAACATCACAGTACTCAGGTGTGATGTGAAGGGTCACGGTCATTCAATAAAAGAAAAGATGTGTATAAGTACACACACACAGACAAATAATAAGAAAGCAAATACATTAAAATGTCTAAAAAATAATTGTAAAGGTTTAAAAATGCCCTGTACTATTGTATTGACCAATTATTAGTCTATAGTGTCTCCAAATTAGAGGTTGGTTTTACAGGACACTTAGTGTGGTTAAAACAACAGCACTTCTGGAGTAATTATTTATAAAAAAAATTCTCTAGGAATGTGGGGTATTTAAAAGTTGTATCATTCAGTATATACTGTAATATAAATTTGCCTCTTAAGAGATTAAGGCACAGAAAATTAGTTTCTTTTTCATACTGTCCAGTTAAAGCCCACTGGAGGAATTAAAGACTGTGGCTGTAGCTGAGTAGATAGTACAAAAATACTGTTAACTGAAATTATTTCCTTAAACAACTAAATAACTCTTTTATTCATGAAATGTTTGTAAACTGATATTTATAATAATATATTTCAGATTGAATCTAAGAAACCTAGATCTGTTGAATGGAGTTTTATTTATCAGAAAATCTTTTTGGTTTGATTCTATATGCTTAAATTGTTTGAGGTTCTCTGTCATATGTATTGAAAACCATTTTAAGATATGTTGAGTACCTTTCAGAACTCCTAAGTATCTTCAGTGTCTTTTAATACCTAAAAAAATTTCAGGTTGAATAGACTGTTTATAGCCAGTTAACACGTTAATAATATGCAGCTGCTTGTATCAAAGAACTCCCAGAATTCTCTTATTTGCTAACATTAAAATCTGTTTCAGAGTGATAGATTTAGTAAAGTTTATATAAGTTGTTGTAACATACTGTTTCTTGTGAGTTATGAAGGAGGCATAAATAAATAAACAATTAAGGTTTTATCACTGTGATTGATGAAGCTGATATTTTACCAGTTTACATTTCCCATTTGAGGAGAAATTTAAGATTGGTTTCAAGCTGTCTATCTGCATTGTCTCATTTTGTAAGCATGCTTTTCACTGCTGAGGGTTGAGATTTGAAGGGATGGTTATCAAACTACAGATGTTTTTGCAATGAAACTGTGCACCTCTGACCAAGTCACTGTGGTTCAGGAGATGATAGATGGTATTTTCATGTTGCTCCACAAAAGGGTCAAAATGGCATGGCAAGCCCACAACAGTGAAACGGAAAAGTATTAGTCCTGGAAGGAAATTTATTTCATAGCTTCAGGGGAAGTTTGGTTGTCATGAATAGGCTCTCTCTGTCAGTCTATAAAAATATTGTTTGTAAGGCAATGATGTATGTGAGACAGACCGTGTATGTGTGTTGGCAGACAGAGCAGCTACTTAAACAAATGCTAACCCAAGTACAGTAGCATGAGTCAAGTGTTCTCCTTTGGATGCTTTTAGGGTAAGGATTGTTTTTGATAGAAATGTCAACATAATCAGAGAAATTTATTTCATTTTCTTAGGTAACAACTTTAAACTTCCTTTGTAAATTTTATACCTTCTTAATTATCCTAGGATATGGCACACACACACCACTGTTCTAACACATTTTTTTGTATTAGAATTATAAGTTTTTTACTTATAATCAACCATCATTCTATTTTACTCACTTTTAAATTATTTGGGTATGTATATGTGGACATAGCCTTATAAGTATGGTTCATATACAACTACTATAAATTCCCTGAAAGTTAAGCCACTGCCCTTTTGAAGTCTTTTCTTTTTCTCTTTCCTAACCAAAGGAGATATCAACCTTCACCAGATTTCCATTAATTGGTAATGCAGTGGGAGAGACTTATCTTACATAATTGGACCAGTGAGGTTTCTTTCTTCCACAGTGATTCACAAAGGGAAAGCCTTCCATTAGAGAAGTACATGGAAGATCAAAAACCATGTTTCTGGAGCCCTCCAATCTCACTTTCATATTAGTTTGTCAGTGTTTGAATGTAAATTAGAATCACTTATAGCAAAGTTCAAGTAGAAATCTTCAACTCAAAATATTTCTTATCTAGACATCCCAAAGTAATACATTTTCAAAAAATAAAAATTTTTAAGAATTCTTGAAAGCCTGATGGACAATTAAAAATGAAATTACATGATCAAAAAAGAAATAAAAGTATCAAAACATTGGTGAGCACAATGTAATTGAGGAAGGAAAGCCTTATGCTTCTGGAATTTACAAAACAATCCCAGTCACTTGGGGGAGGTTTTAAAAATAGAGATTATCTGGCTGGTCACCGTGGCTCATGCTTGTAATCCCAGCATTTTGAGAGGCCGAGGCAGGCAGATCACCTGAGGTCAGGAGTTCCAGACCAGCCTGCCCAACAATGTGAAACCCCGTCTCTACTAAAAACACAAAAATTAGCCGTGTGTGGTGGCACGTGCCTGTAATCCCAGCTACTCAGGAGGCTGAGGCAGGAGAATCGCTTGAACCTGGGAGGCAAAGGTTGCCAAGTAAGCCGAAATCGAGCCATAGCACTCCAGCCTGGGCAGCAAGAGCAAAACTCTGTCTCCGGAAAGAAAAAAAAAAAATAGAGATTATCAATAGGGGATACTTATTTTGATAGGAAACTGATTTTCAAATGTAAAATACAAAGAACTTTCTTCTAAATTATTCTAAACTCAGTAGGAAAGAGGATGTTTTTACTGAGAGTGAGAGGTGTTATTTGTCTTAAGACCCTTCAGGGGTGTGGGGGGCAAAACAAAAGAGTGTGTCATTTTAGGTTTAGACAAATACTCTACTGGTCAGCTTTCGAGAAGGCTATATATAGAATACACAGGGAAAGTTAGAGAAGTGAAGGATTGACCACTCTTATCTGCCATTCTATTTTATACTCAAATATTCTATATATTATCATACAACAAATTTATGACATTTTGGCATAGTCATCATTAAAGAGAACTCCTTTAAATTTATAATGCAGGCAAAATGAAAAACATTTCTGATTAACAATCCCTTTTGGAAATTCAGTTTAAAAATAAAAGGAGAATGAATTTTTGATCTAGGCTTGAAGTTAACATTTTTTGAGCTAAAAATATGTTTTTAAATCAGCATACTAGTACATTTATATAACTTATTATTTAATCATCTTGAATTAGCTTTTTCAATTCTAATAGAAGTTGGACGATATGAGACAAATTCTCTCTTAGAGATCTGCTCCCCTCATCTCAGTGTGATTTCAAGTGGAGAAGCACTGTAGTCTTACAATTGGAAAACTTGGAGGCAGATCATATTGTTCAAATGTGCTTTGTGTTTTTGTTACTGTGCTTACACATAGCTTTTTAACGTAATGTTTCACTCGGCTTCCCTTTCCCACCCATCCCCCTTAGCATTTTTTCCTGCTTCTCTGCTGCTGGGCCAGACTTGAGCTGGCCCCAGATTCTATGTCAGAGGCCATGACCCAGGTGTCAGAGCAGTCTGTACCGCTGGCCTCTTCTCTGAATAATTATATAGGGGGTATTGTGTTAAAGGGACAGACTTGGGGGCAGTGCAGTCACCCTGGCTAGCCAGACCAAGGAGCTCTCCCGTCGGACTGCAGGGGAACAATGGGCCTGAAAAGGCTTGCACAAAACCTTGTTAGCACAAAAGATTAAATTAAAAATGGACATTTGGCCAGACATTAGGTTTCATCCTTCAGACTTTCATCTTTCTTACTTATGCTGATCACTTCCTACCTAAACGTCTTCAGACTTCCCATATGCTGACCTTGTATCCGCATGTTTTCCGATTGCTACCTACCTTTGCATATATATTCTGATTCGATGATTTTTAATGCTTTGAAGCTATCTTAATTGTGAAACTTTGTTGCTAATAAAGTTTTCCAATAGCAGCATTTAAAGTAAACAATTTAAAGTTATACCTAGTCATTTTTCAAATAATGCTTTTTAATTTTCTTTATGCATTTTATTAGGTCACTCCAGCATGCTCCTGTCTGTAAATTGAACAAGTGGCAGAGGGCAATCCTGAAGTAGATGTGATTGCTTTACTTCCTTTAGTCGTAGGAGGATTTTTTCCCCCTACTTGAGGATTTCCATAGACGAATGGGGGAAAAAACTCTCTTAAGTCTTCACCAGAGCTGAATTTTAGAAATAGTGTTGGAGTTGGACTCACTCCTGTGGGGAAAAAGTTTTCTCATGTTCTTGACCTCAGGTTTTCTCTTAATTTTATCTAACCCCTACCTGCTTGCTCTGACCTGGCTCTTTTCAAGGTTTCTGGAGCCTCACAAACAAAAATGAGCTGAGAGCAACAAAGACCTAGTTTTCATGACCCAAATATTATCTCTTATTGTTGGTTCACAGCCCAGTACTTTGTACATAATTGTTTTTTTTTTTACGCATTTTCCAGGAAACAAACCTGTCTGTTGATATTACAACAAAGAGTCCATAAAGTTTGAATTTGATGTCCATCGGTTTTACTGTCTTAGTTCATCTTCAGTCAGGCAGCACTTGGTCTTCATGGTGTTGGGGGGAAGGTATGGTGTACAAACTTCCTACTCAGTGAGCTTGTTAGTTTTTGCCTTGTATCTTAAAGAAGTATAAGAATAAAGCAATGATCAAAAGCCAGCAGGAATGGAATTCTTGAATGTGTTCTCCTTGAAGTAAAAGTAATTTACTACCTAATGTTATATATCTGATTATTCTGCTTTTGTTCTACTGGGTATTTGAGTAGCTTGAATATATGTGTTAATATCTCCCACTTACTCAGGGCCTGTAACCTAGCCTGTTTCAGAGATGACTTAACCAAGAAGTAGTGAGGGGGAAGGGTTTTAATCACAAAGCCACTATATAGGAATGGATGCCATTTTTTAGAATGTAGTCTGTTATACATATGCTTAATATTTTGCTATCTGATTTCTCAAACATTAGTGATACAGGGCCCCTGCTTTATAAAAATAGGCCCAGAAGCACAGACGGAACTGAAGGACAACCCTCTGCCAAGCATGTCCTCTTCCATTTCTGTTGATTGACCTGGGCTGGAAACTTTGACGCTTTCTTTTCTTCTCTTTTTTTTGAGTTTGAGTCTCACTCTGTCACCCAGACTGGAGTGCAATGGTGCGATCACGGCTCACTACGATTTCTGCCTCCTGGGCTCAAGCAACCCTCCCACCTAAGCATACCGAGTAGCCGGGACTACAGGAGTGCACTACCATGACTAGCTAATTTCTGTATTTTTTGTAAAGACAGGGTTTTGCTGTGTTTGCTCAGGCTGGTCTCAAACTCCTGAGCTCAAGCCATCTGCCACTTTGGCCTCCCAAAGTGCTGGGATTACAGGCGTCAGCCACCAAGTTTAGCCACCTGGTACTTTCTTACTCCTTAGTCTCTTCTCTCAACTATTCCATTTAGTCACCTGCCTTTCATGTATATTTAATAAAATTCACAATGCCTGGCTGGGCTCTCAAAGCTCTCTGTGATCTGTCCCCAGCCCCTTTTCTGTGTAACCCTCCCCCATCTTTAGTTTACTGTTGCAAATCTGAACTCCCTGTGACTTCTCTCAGGGAGAATATGCCCCTGTCTCCTCAGCTTTGCTCATACTCTTCCCTTGGCCTAGATCTCTTCTTCCCCATGCTTATTGTAGGGTCAGGTTCTGCTCAAATGTCACCTCCTCTGTGAAGCCTGGCCCACTCTCCAAGTAAGCGGTGATCATTCTCTCTCTTGTGAATGCCCTTGGAGTTCAACACATATCTTTTGCAGCAGTTATTCCTATCATGCATGGTACTTACGTTTATTTTTGTCTTAGCTCCCCTAATAGATTGTTATCTAAACCAGTTTGAAAACGCTGATAAATGTCACCTTTCTCATCATACAGATGAGAAAACTGAACTACACCAGACTGAGCAACTTTCTTAGCCACACGGCTTGGTAATCTGAGATTTATATCCAAATTTCCAAATTTCCAAACCAGCTTTCTCTCCTAAATTTAGTCATTTAGCACTAAAAGACACCTATCAAATACCTGTTATTTTTCTAAATATTTTACTTTACAGCTATAAACTCATCTGATTTCACATTTTATAGATGACAAAACTTGATTCAAACCCAAAACCCAAGTAGTGTGGTTATAGAGTTTGTTGTTTAATTACCTTACCATGCTGCCCTTGTACCTGAGAGGGAATAGGGATTAGGAATCATAGGATGCTAATAGCAATTGTATTATTACTATTTATTTATTTAGGGAGATGGAATCTCACTCTGTCGCCAGGCTGGAGTGCAGTGGCGCGATCTCAGCTCACTGCAACCTCCACCTCCTGGGTTCAAGTGATTCTCCTGCCTCAGCCTCCCAAGTAGCTGGGACTACAGGCGTGTGCCACCACACCCAGCTAATTTTTGTATTTTTAATAGAGACAGGGTTTCATCATGTTGGCCAGGATGGTCTCGATATCTTGACCTTGTGATCCACCTGCCTTGGCCTCCCAAAGTTCTGGGATAACAGGCATGAGCCACCACACCCAGCCAATTTTTTTTTTTTTGAGACTGAGTCTCGCTCTGTCTCCCAGGCTGGAGTACAGTGATGAAGTCTCTGCTCACTTCAACCTCCGCCTCCCAGGTTCAAGCAATTCTGTGTCTCAGTCACCCAAGTAGCTGGGATTACAGGCGCTCACCAACTCATTTGGCTAAGTTTTGCATCTTTTGTAGAAACAGGGTTTCGCTATGTTGGCCAGGCTGGTCTCTAACTCCTGGCCTCAAGTGATCCACCTGCCTTGGCCCCCTAAAGTGCTGGGATTGCAGGTGTAAGCCTCCGTACCCAGCCACTGTTGATATTTTTATTAGCATATTGTTGTTGTTATACTCAAGCCCTCTTTTAAAGCACCCGACAGCTTCCTGAGATGGTTGCTGTTATCACTGTCATACTCATTTTACAGGTGATTGTAACCAGCGTACAGAGAGAAAAAGTAACTTCCCCAAGTTTCATAGTAAAGGCTAAGCTAGTGTTGGAATTCCAGTCAGCCTGAGTTTAATATCCCAGCTCTTAACAACTCTGCAGGCCGTCTCTTAGCTTCTTAGTAGCACTGAGTCATTAGGAAAGTTGTCTTCTATTTGGCTTAGCATCCGTTGTAGAAGATTTGGAAGCAAAACAGATACAGAGGTTTTTGAAGTTTATATGAAATATTTATTGGTATAGCAAATACTTACCCAAGATAGCCCTTCCTTTTTACTGCTGTTTCATCAGGACCTTCATTTGGTGAAACTTAAGCAATTATCCTGCATAACTATTTTGATTTGCTCATTCGTCAGATATTCAGATACCAGATTTCAGCTGGTATCTGAATGTCTCCCACCTATTTAATGCCTAGGTGAATGGGTCATCTCTCTCCTAACAGGCACACAGATGCCATCTAGTGATGGAGAACAGAAATGCAAGTTTTTCAAGTAAAATGCTGGACGAAGGCTTGGGGTTTTTTGTTGTGTGGTGTTTAGAAACGTTTCATTGTAGGCTACTTAAGGCGTTGCACAGAGATACTGTTAATGCACTATTATTGCTAAATCATATGCAGTTATAATGGAATTAAGCAGGTTGTTGACAAGTACAACTTTAAAACAATTTGGCATTAGAGAGTCTCATTTTATAATTTTGTCTTGTTCCTAGCCTGGTCATTGAGGGTAAGAACATTGAATTGTAAAAATGGGATATAATTATTAATAACAGATTGAATTAATTTTTGTGTCTGTATGCTTGCTGTTTCTAATATTTGTCCTCAAACTTCCAGATTTTTCTTTAATGAAATGATTTACTGTTCTTCCACTAGGAAAGAAATTTATTAAGTTGTTTTCCAAAGTATTTATCGTCATTAGGGCTGTTTCTTTGTTGGCAGATGAGAGATTATTAGATTAGATATGGGTGAAGGTAGATACACCACTGAGAGGAATATGTACCGTGTGACATGGTTGCCAAAACAGCAGCAAGCATTATTAGTGGCCACACACAAAACACAGTTGTTTCAATAGTATATACAAGCCAGACACACAATTGGGAACCTTTGCCTGCCTGCTCTATACATCAGAGATTATTAGGGAGGACAGAGAGTGGCTAAACTCAGCTTCAGGATTTGCCAATTGCTAATCTGCAGATATTCTGTTCTCTGGATCTTGTTTATAGGAATGGACAGAGATCTTTGATACTCATAAGCTCTCACAAAGTTGATTCCAAAATATGTTAAGTTTGCCATATTTTTGATACCACCTTTTCTCCCAGGCACCTTTACTCACAGAACAACAACAATGTAGTGTTTTGTGTTTACTAATTATAGGAACTCTACAAAGTACTTTATAGGCATGATTTCATTTAATATTCTTAAAATCCCTATCAGAGAGATGCTGTTACATTTCCATCTTCCAAATCAAATAAACGAGTCTTAAAAAAGTAAGAAACTTGCCCGAGTCTGTACAACTATTAGGGTAAATAGTACTTAGAATATTCATTTTTCAGCCTGTTTTCTTTGGTTAATTGAAATTAAAAGGAAGGGTTGTATCTTTCTAGCCCTTGAGTCTCTCATGCAGTACCTGATTTTTTGTAGGCTCTTGATAAATGTTTACTGATACCTGTGAACTCTTCCTTAGCTAGCCAGACTTCTGGTTCTGACTCTTCCTTTTTTATTTGAGGCAAGAATTTCACTCTTGTCACCCAGGCTGGAGTGCAGTAGCGCAATCTCAGCTCACTGCAACCATTGCCTTCCAGGTTTGAGCTATTCTCCTGCCTCAGCCTCCCAAGTAGCTGGGATTGCAGTCACCTACCACCATGCCTAGCTGTTCGTTGTATTTTTGGTAGATGGGGTTTTGCCAGATTGGCCAAGCTGGTCTTGAACTCCTGACCACAAATGATCCACCCGTCTTGGCCTCCCAAGTGCTGTGATTATAGGTGTGAGCCACCTTGCCCAGCCTGACTCTTTTTTTATGTGACTATTAATCCAAGTAGAAGAGCTGGTGATGAGAATGAATCATGTCGGAAAGTTGTGACCAGTCCTAGAATCAGCAGGGAAAATGTGGAGAGTACAACCATAGCAATGTGTCAGGAAGATGATCATTTTGGGGCCAAAGGGTGACTCCCTAATAAAAGAAAAGTACGTTTGGCTAGGGACAAAATGTAAATGTAAGCTGACAGTCCAGAGCTGCACTGTTATGAATCAAAACGTTTAGGGTCAAATTTGTGTTAGCATAATTTGAGCTTTCTTTCCTAACTCTTCGTCTTTATATATTGCTAAATCTTTTTAGCAAGTTTCGTCTTAAATTAAAATATTACGTATTTGAGCCATCACCCTGGGACCATTAAGAATTGAGGAGTGGGGCTGGGTGCAGTGGCTCAAGCCTGTAATCTCAGCACTTTGGGAGGCCGAGGTGAGCAGATCACAAGGTCAGGAAATTGAGACCATCGCGGCCAACATGGTGAAACCCTGTCCCTACTAAAATACAAAAAAAAAAAATTACTTGGGAGTGGTGGCATGCGCCTGTAGTCCCAACTACTTGCTTGAACCCAGGAGGCGGAGGTTGCAGTGAGCCAGGATCATGCCACTATACTCCAGCCTGGCAACAGAGCGAGACTCCATCTCAAAAAAAAAAAAAAAAAGGAGTGATTTTTTTTTTCTTTTTTTTTTGCCCCTTGTGTTGAGTTTTGAAGAAACTAGAACAAGCTTCTCCCTGTCTTCCCTTTCTCCTCCTTCTTTTGCTGGACTTTGAGGAGGCCCACACTGTTCCTTGTGGCTGTTCTTCCTAACTCTGTTGTTTTCCCCGCAAAACCACATAGCCTAAGTCTGCTGAGTCTTATGTAACCAAGTACCACATACGTGGCAGTGCTTAACACAAGAAGAGCTGTAACAGGCCTTGGGACTGGTTCCCTGTGGCATTTCACAGTGTTGGCACTGGTCTCTGCTTTGTCCCTTAGGCGTAGGAGGGTCTTTGCAGAACTATGAGATTTTAGGACTTGACTTTTGCTACTTATGCTGAGGTTCATTCTTTGTGTATTTCACATATTGGTCCTAAACTCTGTTTTTGACCCTGTATCCTTAATTCTGTAGCTGTTCTCTTTTCTTTTTTAGCTGATCATTCTTACTGCCTGGTAATGCTCATCTTAACACTATTTGAGGGCTCTGGTCTCTGCTTTCACTCTTAAGTTTACAAACATGAAGTCAAATTTCTGACAAATTAATAAACAGGAATGAACCAGGGTATTCCAGGGTCTCTGGAATAACAAACCAAAATAATATCATGACTAGATTTTGAGATTGGAGGCAAATTTTTTTACAGCTAAAGAGGAGCGTGTGGTAAATCCATGTTATCCACTGCTCAGCTTTGTCCCTAACTGGTACTTTTTAGTTTTAAAAATGGTTCAGAGGATGTAAAAAGTAGATCACTTATGAAAAATATAAGTGGGGTTTCTCATTCTTTTAAATTATTTTTTCCATATAGTATGGGACACATAAGCTGTTTCTGTCTGACCAAGAAAAAAGTTTAATTCTGAGTTTAAAATTTAGTATAAGAAGTTTATTTTTAAAAAAGAAAGAGGGGAAAAGTTGAAGAATCCATTTTAGGGCTAACAAATGGAACCATTCTGGAGATGTATTCATGCAGTGTTGATTGAAATTGTTTGCACGGTAGAAAAAAGATTAATCTCTCCACCTGTATTCATAACCCTCATCAAAATGAGCTTTCTCTGAGAAATAGCTGTATTCATGTTTGGCCCCCTGTGGAGAACATGAGCTACTTTTAGGGCAAATCTCTCCTATCCTTCCTTTTCTGTATCTCCTGTATTCTTGCACAATACCTTTATATTCTGGAGGCTTTCTTAAAGACACTCTTCTAATTGAGTAGAGACAGAATAAAGAAGTATTTTTCAGCTGGGCGTGTTGGCTCAGTCCTGTAATCTCAGCACTTTGTGAGGCCAAGGTGGGTGGATTGCTTGAGGCTAGAAGTTTAAGACTAGCCTGGCCAACATGACAAAACCCCAACTCTAATAAAAATACGAAAATTGGCCAGGCGTGGTGGCATGTGCCTGCAATCCCATCTGCTTGGGAGGCTTAGGCAATGAGAATTGCTTGAACCGGGAGGCGGAGATCATGCCACTGCACTCCAGCCATATCAAAAACAAAGAGTAATATATATCATACATACATATTTTTCCAAAGTTGCACTATTAATTTATAAAGAACTAGAATGCAAAGATCCAATTGAATTTTGAATTCATTTTTTACCCATTCAGAGGTCTTTTTTTTTTTTTTTTGAGATGGAGTTTCACTTTTGTTGCCCAGGCTGGAGTGCAATGGCGTGATCTTGGCCTACTGCAACCTCCGCCTCCCGGGTTCAAGCAGTTCTCCTGTCTCAGCCTCCGTGCGTAGCTGGGATTATAGGCATGTACTACCACACCCAGTTAATTTTGTATTTTTAGTAGAGTCAGCGTTTCTCCATGTTGGTTTCTCCATGATCCCAACCTAAGGTGATCCTCCCACCTTGACTTCCCAAAGTACTGGGATTACAGGCCTGAGCCACTGCACCTGGCCCAGAGGTCTTATTTGTGATACTGAACTCAAGGTTCATTTGACTAATGTGTTCAGCAATACATTAGAAGGAAAAAAGAAGACAAGATTCTAATTAAATAGCCATTAATCTCAACCAGAACCTCTTGGATATTAAAATTTCAGTGCTTTGTGTTCTAAATCACTTGAAAAGTGTGTCTGTGTTCTCTGATAATTGTTTTATAAAATGTTTTTAAAAATCTCTTTTAAAACTCATTATAAGAAGCTGGGCATGGTGGCTTACATCTATAGTCCCAGCACTTTGGGAGGCAGAAATGAGAGGATTGCTTAAACACAGGAGTTTGAGACCAGCCTGGGTAACATGAGAAAACGCTATATCCAAAGAAAATACAAAAATTAGCCAGGTGTGGTGTTGTGTGCCTGTAGTCCCAACTACTTGGGGGACTGAGGTAGGAGGATCACCCAAGCCCAGAGAGGAGAGGTCAAAGCTGCAGTGAGCCATGAACGCACCACTGTACTCCAGCCTGGGCAGCAGAGTGAGACCCAGTCTCCAAAAAAAAAAATATTATAAGCAGACAAACAGAGGCACATGTGTTTGTGTAAATTTAGAGGCCTTGGGCAGATTGCTTGAGCACAGGAGTTGGAGACCAGCCTGGGCAATATGGTGAGACCTCAAGTCCACAAAAAATAAAAAAATTAGCCAGGTGTGGTGGTGTGTGCCTGTAGTCTCATATACTTGGGAGGCTGAGGTGGGAGGATCATCTGAGCTCAGGAGGTTGAGGATCCAGTGAGCTGTAATCTTACCATTGCAGTCCCACCTGGGCAACAGATTGAGACCTTTTCTCAAAAAACAAACCAAAGAAACCTCTGTATCACAGCTTACACATAAAATGGGCGTAACATCTACCTTATGGTGTTTTCTGATAGTCAAATAAGATGATATATCCAAAAGACATTTTGTATAGTATAGTCAAATGCTAGATTAGTCTTCCTACCTTTCCATCTAGAAAGGTTAGAAGTTTTCCAAGTCACAGAAAATTTTCATCTTGTGGTTTTTTTGAAAAAAACAAATGGAAATGAAAATATTATATTTTAGAACATCCTTTCAATGAATTTTAACATTAAGTATTAGAAAATATCAGTTTCTAAAATATTTATATAAACATATTACTTTGGAGAGTTTCATAAACTTATATTTTATTTTGGGATTTTATTTACTTAGTTTATTTTAGAGATGGAGCCTTGCCCTGTTGCCCAGGCTGAAGTGCAGTAGCGCAATCATAACTCACCGCAGCCTCTAACTCCGGGCTCAGTTGGTCCCCCTGCTTCAACCTCCTGAGCATCTGGGACTGTGGCATGTACCACCACACCAAGCTAATTTTTATTTTATTTTTTATAAAGATGGGATCTTGCTGTATTGCTCAGGTTAGTCTTAAACTCCTGGCCTCGACTTCCCAAAGTGCTGGGGTTACAGGTGTGAGTTACTGCTCCCAGCCTCTGTTTTCAGCTATTTATATGTTTGGATTCTCTCTAGAATTATTTTTAACCTTTAATTTCACATCATTTTCCACATTGGTTATATCTATTAAGGATTATTGTTTTCCCTTATGAAATGTTGAATTTATTTGTGTTTTTGTTTTATTTAGAGAAGTATAATAGAGAAATATATTATTTTTGATAAATTATTGGTAGATAGACACAGTGGCAGTGTCATACGAAGGCGGATTGCTGAGTCATTGAGCCAACCTCAGCACTCCAGATGCGTGTGTAAGTGAAAGCCGTGGCAGTTTGTTTTACTGTGGCTCACACTTCTTTCTTCTCCTCCTCCATAAGTTACAGGCTCACTACTACTTGGACGCTATGGTGGCTTTATATCCTCTGTGCTACATAGCATAGTATCTTTTTTTTTAAACAGAGTCTGACTCTGTTGCCCAGTTGTATCCTTTTTTTGTTTTTGAGATAGAGTTTCACTCTGTCACCCAGGCTGGAGTGCAGTGGCACGATCTTGGCTCACCATAGCCTCTGCCTCCTGGGTTCAAGTGATTCTCCTGTCTTAGCCTCCTCAATTAGATGGGATTACAGGCATGTGCCACCACACCCAGCTAATTTTTGTATATTTAGTGGAGACGGGGTTTCACCATGTTGGCGAGGCTGGTCTCGAACTCCTGACCTCAGATAATCCACCTGCCTCAGCCTCCCAAAGTGCTGGGATTGCAGGCCTGAGTCACCGTGCTTGACCTGAGTTGTGTCTTTTTGCCCTGAGCAAGTATTCTGTATTTAAATGTCATCATAAACAGTTAACTTAAATGTATTTTTATAATTAAACATCTTATTTCTAAAATTATGTAAGTTAAAATGTGTAGCTATTTTCTCAAAGCCCTGAAAAATTTTGTTGTAATGTGCATTGGGATGGACTTTAGTTTTAGTTTTGTGCTAGTTCACAAACACCAGTAGAGGGAGCTCCAACTGATCTTTCTTGGTGAAGTTCACACTTGAGGATGTAGTTTTGTAGAAAGGGCACACATTTAAATTTAAAACTTAAACAAAACATGGTTATATAAATTTTCAAAGGTACTAAAGGATGACAATTGTAATTTTCTTTAACTTTATGGAATAAAACAACTGCACTTTGATTTCCATAGTTTGAAGTAAACTGCTCTCAAATATAACTAACTTCTACATAGTATAACCTCTTGCAAATGATCTATCAAGCCATCCAAGGCTTTTAAAATCAAGAATCTATCTGGCCAGTTAAGGAAGAGGAGGAGGAAGAGGAGAGAAAGGAGAAGGAGTGGTTTTTGTAGTGTTATTGTTTGAAATTAGATTAAGTAAGGTAAAATTGTTAATTATTGGTAGTCATAATAGCAGTGTCGTACGAAGGTGGATTGCTGAGTTACTGAGCAGTACAAGGAAAGAAAAATTTTGTATTACTGAGAACTTTTATGCATGCAGAAGGTTTTTCAACCAAAATCTATAAAGGCTCCATTCAGCACCTTTGCTCAGATCTGGAGACCTTGTCCTAATTATTGTCTATTGGTTACATTATAGACCCCAGAAGAAAATATCATGTGAGGCTCCTGGCTTACAACAACATAGAAGATGGCTATCAGGCAGATCAGACCGTCAGCACTCCAGGATGCGTGTGTAAGTGAAAGCTGTGGCAGTTTGTTTTACAACGGCTCACACTGTTCTTCCTCTTCCTCCTCCTTTAAGTTACAGTCTCACTACTACTTGGAAGCCATGGTGGCTTAATTACTTTATATCGTCTGTACTGCATAGCATAGTGTCTTTTGAGACAGAGTCTGACTCTGTCACCCAGGCTGGAGTGCAGTGGCCCAGTCTTGGCTCACAGCAACCTCTGCCTCCCAGGTTCAAGCGATTCTCCTGCCTCAGCCTCCCAAGTAGCTGGGACTACAGGCATGCGCCACCACGCTCATTTTTTTTTTTGCAAATTTAGTAGAGAGTGGGTTTCACCATGTTGGCCAGGCTGGTCTCAAACTCTTGGCCTCAAGTGATCCACCCGCCTCGGCTTCCCAAAGTGCTGGGATTATAGGTGTGAGCCACCATGCCCAGCGGAAGTATCTTAAACAAACAGGTGCTCAGTAAATTCTTAAGTGAGTTATATCGAATTATTAGTCCTATTTTCATTTTGCATGCAGAAGACAATAAGACATTTAACTGAGGAAAATAACTACTGAATAGCTACATACTGAATTTTTTAAAAATCTGCTTTTACCTCTAGGCTAATTGTTTCTCTCCAATTGCTGTTCACTTGTACTGCTCCTAAGAAGGATGTTCTAGTCTTAAGTCTCCCACTGGTTTTCTCAGTGTCTTTGGCTAGTAGCCTGACTTCTCTGTGCTTCTGCTTTCCAGTCTCTTAAGTATCAGTAATATAGTCATGCACAGCAGAATGACATTTCCGTCAACAGTGGACCACATATGTGACCATATGTCCCATAAGATTATAATGGAGGTGAAAACATTCCTATCACCTATGACATTGCTGTTATCTCATAGAACAATCTGTTACTGTTTTTCTGTTTGAATATGTTTGGACATGTTTGGACACACAAATACCATTGTGTTACAGTTGCCTACAGTATTTAGTACAGTAGCATGCTATACAGTTTTGTAGCCTATGGGTAATGGTCTATACCGTAAAGCCAAGGTATGCCATAGGCTATATCATTTAGGTTTATGTAAGTGCACTCTGTGATGTTCACACAATGGTGACATCACTTAATGACACGTTTCTTAGAATGTATCCCTGTTGTTAAGTGATGCATGACTGTTTTTGACTCCCTGTTCATCTCATGGAAGAGTTTTTTAGGTTTGGATGATATATCTCTAGATCACTATGAATCTCTGGTAGAAGAAGACCTAAAATCATCTTACAGACTGGGATATTATTATTTTGCCATTTTAGCACTTTCTATGCTAAATGTTATGTTGTATTGTAAATTAACATTGTTTTTCTCAATAGCTGTTCGTGATCGCATGGTCCCTCCTCCACCACCACCCCACAATCTCTATGCAAAGGCTAACACCTCATCTTCCATCTTCCTGCACTGGAGGAGGCCTGCATTCACCACTGCACAAATCATTAACTACACCGTCCGCTGTAATCCTGTTGGCCTGCAGAATGCTTCTTTGGTTCTGTACCTTCAAACGTATGTAGCTCCTATTAATGGTTACCTTCTTTGCTTACCTCCCCACACCCTACCTGCAACTCATAGTTTTTACATTCTTGGGTCCAGCTTGATCTTCACCTGTAAGCATTTGTTTCAGAACTTAAGTTACTTATAAAGTGGCTGGGAGTTTTGCATCCTTACCATTTTCTAAAAACCATACTTTTTGACATTAATTTATTTAGGTGATTTTTAAATTTTCCTTGCCTCATGCAGTAAGATTAGACAAGAAGTTATTATTACTCTCAAGTGACTAAACTTAGCATGTTTAAAGAAAGAAGACTGTTTTCATGCTGGCAGTCAAAAAGTAGGGACTGTTGTCATTCTGTTTCTTGGTTAGAGTTAGAAAGATGCCCATCAATATGCTACCGCGTGCCTCTAGTCCCAGCTATTTGGGAGGCTGAGGCAGGAGAATTGCTTGAAACCGGAAAACGGAAGTTGCAGTGAGCTGGGATCGCGCCACTACACTCCAGCCTGGTGATAGAGTGAGAGTCTGTCTCAAAAAAAAAAAAAAGAAAAAAGAAACAATATGCTACCAGCATTAACAACTTCATCACTCATTATTATAGATCAGAAACTCACATGTTGATTCAAGGTCTAGAACCAAACACCAAATATGAATTTGCTGTTCGATTACATGTGGATCAGCTTTCCAGTCCCTGGAGCCCTGTAGTCTACCGTTCTACTCTTCTAGAAGGTAAAGAAAACAGCTCCCTATAGATTTTATCTTTTAAACAAAATTAAGGAAATGTTTTAAAAATATGTATTTACTCTGAGTAGGTTATTACCTTAGTTGCCACCTACCAGTTGATTTATATATTTGTTTTGTTTTGTTTCTTTTTTTTAGCATTTGAAATTTCTTTTTCCTTATTATAATTAAATTTTTTCTTCTCATTGTGTGTATTGTACAAGCAGTGTTCTTTTAGAGACCTAAAAAAAAAAATCAGGTGTGTTCTTCAAATCTGCAGCCAAATAATTTCAAATGGCAGTAAGTGAATAATATGTTTGTTAATGATCTTAGGAGCCAACATTATAATGAAGTTATTTCTGTATGAATGGCAGCTTGATGGTGTGCACAGTGCAACGTATATATTGGATTGAGCACCAATTCTGTAGCTTACCTATGACTCTATCTAAGATGTTTTATGTCCCTAGACCTACATTTTCTTATCTCTAGAATGAGGATGAAGGACTAGATAATCTATTATGTAGGCATCATTTCTACTCTATTTTAATTATACAGAGAGAAAGTAAGGGACATTTATGACAGTGAACATAGGACTTTGTTGCTGTGGTTTTGGCAAGTTCCCATTTGAGATGTGTTAAAAACCAACTCTTCACACTTTTAGCTCATATTAAACGTGGAGTCAACTTAAATTCCAAGATTTTAGTGTTTTTCACAGATGTATTATTAGATTTAAGTCTGCCCTATAAGTTCACTGATTCACAGCTTTTCTAGGAATAACTAAATGTTTTAATCTCAGAAGCGTTCTCTTCACTGGTCTCCTATATCAGGTTAAGTTGATGTTCTATACATGTTAGTAAGAACTATCAGCACTAACGGGGTGAAACTCAGTATCTAATGGACAGGTTCTGTTGGTGGAAGTAAACATTTCTAGTTAGCAGTTTATCAAAACGTTTCAAGAACTTTAAAAATGCTCTTTAACTTAGATTCTCCATCTAGGAATCTACTATCTTCTTTATGTTTTTTAATGTTTAAATATTATGAAAATAAAAGAAGAAAAATAGTACTTTATTATTCTCACTAATGATCTTTGAAAGCCGTGATTTCTTATGGTGGTTTCTAATGTTTTGAACTTTTTTCTAAGCCTATCAGCCAGGTATTTGAGTGTTTATGAACCATTTTGTTCTACTCATACAATTTGTTGTTGTGTGTGCACAGCACCAGCAGGCCCACCAGTTGGAGTAAAAGTGACATTAATAGAGGATGACACCGCCCTGGTTTCTTGGAAACCCCCTGATGGCCCAGAGACAGTTGTGACTCACTATACTATCTTGTATGCATCCAGGAAGGCCTGGATTGCAGGAGAGTGGCAGGTCCTACACCGTGAAGGTAAATATGATTATAAATTGCCATGAAGGGTGAAAAGTAAGATTATGAATGTTAAAGAAATGAAAGGGATATCTAGAGTTTATTTTGAATTTACATTTTTATGTATGAAGTAATAATTTATTAAAGATTTTGGCTTTGTTCCAAGAGCCTTGGGAAGCCATCCACCAATTTTTAAGAACGATTTGTGTTTTGAAAAGGTTACTGTTACTCTTGTTAATAGAAGAGGTTTGGCCAGGCGCAGTGGCTCACGTCTGTAATCCTAGCACTTTGAGAGGCCAAGGAGGGTGGATCACCTGAGGTCAGGAGTTCGAGACCAGCCTGCTAATGTGGCAAAACCCCATCTTTATTAAAAATACAAAAATTACTTGGGCGTGGTGGCAGGCGCTTGTAATCCCAGCTACTTGGGAGGCTGAGACAGGAGAATGGCTTGAACCCAGGAGGCAGAGTTGCAGTGAGCCGAGATCGCACCATTGCACTCCAGCCTGGGCAACAAGAGCGAAATGCTGTCTCAAAAAAAAGGTTTGGTTGAGGCCAACTGGAGATTAGAGTAATGCAAAGGGACTAGTTAGGAAGTTATTGTAGCTGTACAGGAAAGAGATGCTAAGCCTGGACTAGAATAGTGAGGATTAAGATGGAAAGGAGAGGATGGTTGGCAGATATTAAGGAGTTAAAATTGGTAGGGCTTGATAGCTTGGACGATAGGAGGGAGAGAAGATTAAGAAAGGGAAGATTTCTAATGGATAAGTCTTAGATTTCTGGTGGTGTGTCTTGCACAGGAGAAGGAAACACTGGAAGGAGGTTGGATATAAAGGAGAAGACCTTTGTTGTGCTAAATGGACTAAAATGGTCCACATACAAAAAAAATTGACCCGTATGAATATTAGAGTCCTCTTAAATACAGGGAAACGTTGATTAGGGCTTAAAAACACTGACTTTAATTTTTTAGAGTAATTTTTTTTTTTACCTGAGAAAAACTGAATTATAAAGTTTTTAGGATTCTTACTGCATACTTTTATCATTATATCCTTTTCTAAATCTTGCAATTTTTTTTTTTGAGACAGAATTTCAGCCTCCTGAGTAGCTAGGACTGCAGGCACACATGCCACCACACCCAGACTAAATCTTGAATCTTTAATTTGGGCAAGTCCTGTTTGCCAGTTTTTAGATGGTGCATCACATAAATAGTGAAACTTTATTATTTTGGCACTTCCTTAATTCAGACATGCATTCTAAGAAGAGAGTAGTTTGCCAAGCAATAAAAAGCTGAAGAAGAAATTCAAGCAGGAAATGTAGTGGCCACCTTTACACTGTACAGTACTAGATACTCCCATATACATTGTACCTTTCAAGAGGAATATTCGATTAAGATGATAAAAGATATTTATATGCAGGTAATATAAAATATGAGTTTTAAAATAAGCAGATGATAACTTTAGCTGGAGTTTGATCATTGCATGTTCCTATTTTTTTATTAAGCAGAAGCCCCACTGAGTCATGATTTCCTGGTCACTGAAGAGACTTGAAAGTACTAAGCATTTGGCAGCAATATGATTTTATGTTTATATTGGTTATCTATTGCTGCCTAACAAACTAATCTACAACTTAAAATAACCATTTTGTTTTCTCACAGTTCTTTGAGTCAACAATTTGGACTAAAATCAGCTTGGCAGTTCTGTTGGTCTTTCACAAGACTGCAGCCATATTACAGGTTTGATAGTCTCTGAGTAGCCTCCTAAAAACATCAGGAGAGAGGCCAGGTGCGGTGGCTCACACTTGTAATCCCAGCACTTTGGGAGGCTGAGGCGGGCAGATCACGAGGTCTGGAGTTCAAGAGCAGCCTGACCAGTATGGTGAAACCTCGTCTCTACTAACAGTACAAAAATTAGCCAGGCGTGGTGGCGCACATGTATAGTCAGAGCTACTCAGGAGGCTGAGACAGGTAAATCACTTGAACCCGGGAGACAGAGGTTGTAGTGAGCTGAGATCGCGCGATTGCATTCCAGCCTGGGCGACAGAGCGAGACTCCATCTCAAAAAAAAAAAAAAAAACCACACACACACACACGCACAAACAGCAAGGGAGGGCTTCAAAGTCAGAAAGAAAAAAGAGGAAGCCTCACATACATAACTTTCACAAGCCTCTGCTTGCATCACATTCAGTAATGTCTAATCGGGCAGAATAAGCTACATGGCCAAGTCTGGAGCCAGTGTCAGGAGGGCAACAAGGGTGCATGAATCGATGGGAGTATAATTTACTAGAGGCCCTTAGTGTTACAGTCTACCACAGTATTTTTTTTTGGAGATGGAGTCTCACTCTGTCGCCCAGGCTGGAGTACACTAGCACGATCTTGGCGCACTGCAACCTCCATCTCCCAGGTTCAAGCAATTCTCCTGCCTCAGCATCCCAAGTAGCTGGGACTACAGGTGCACGCCACCATGCCCAGCTAATTTTTTGTATTTTAGTAGAGACGGGGTTTCACTATGTTGCCCAGGCTGGTTTCAAACTCCTGAGCTTAGACAATCCACCCGCCTTGTCCTCCCAAAGTGCTAGGATTACAGGCATGAGCCACCACGCCTGGCTTCACAGTATGCTTAAAATATATAATTTGGTTTCAGTTATTCAATTCCGTAATGATTTATTGACACAGCCCTTAACCAAATAACTAATTCGATTTAATGAGGTGTTATAAGTATTACTAAAGAATTTTGATAGCAAGAACACATATTTCTTTGAGTTCTTCATTTGTACCTTCCTAAAAAGAAACAGTATAGAGCTGGGCCCAGTGACTTACATCTGTAATCCCAGCACTTTAGGAGTCTGAGTCAGGTGGATTGCCTGAGGTCAGGAGTTCAAGACCAGCCTGGCCAATGTAGTGAAACCTCATCTCTACTAAAAATACAAAAAAGTAGCTGGATATGGTGGCATGCACCTGTAATCCCAGCTACTAGGGAGGCTGAGGCAGGAGAATCGCTTGAACTCGGGAGGCAGAGGTTGCAGTGAGCCAAGATCACGCCATTGCACTCCAGCCTGGGCAACAGGAGTGAAATGCCATCTCAAAAAAAAAAAGAAAAGGAAGCAGTATATATTTTATTCTGGCTTCTTTTAAATGTATCCATTTGTAATTTTGGAACAGGGCTCAGAAAATAGCATTTTGCCTCATTGATGTCTCAGTAGTGAAATGAATTACAGTCCAGATTTTTACATTTATATAAGCCTTTCTAGCTATATAATAGTGCACAGGAAAATATAATCTGTTAGTTGCTGTGGTTCTAAGAAACATTATTTGTGAAAAGCTTTTGTCATTTGTTAAATGTAGAGAACTTTTTTCATAGCTAAGGCCAATGATTCATAGAAAACAAGTCAGTAAAAAGTAATTTAGTTTACTTTTCAGAGAGAGAAAAACATAAGAGTTTGACTCACATTTAAACAAAAAGCAAGGACTATAGCATGGCATTTAAAGAAAAATTAAAATGTCTTTTATGTATAATTATGGCAACTTTTGGAAAAGTTATGGTATAGAAAAAGATGAAGGAAAAGATGTCAGTTTTTTTCCATATACCTATTAATCTATACATACTATATATATATACACACATATATATTTAATTCACAAATTTTAATACAAACGAAATGATATTTTTCATGAATCAAAACATTTAAAAATGTTTCTGGTGAGCATATAATATTTGTGGCTAAAATGGTACGTGGTAGTACAGTGGTTGAGCAGAAATATGACATGAAATTAACTTGTGTGTAATTTAAAATGGATCAAAAATTATAGGGCTTAGGCATGAGCCTGTAGTCCCAGCTACTCAGGAGACTGAGGCAGGAGAATCACTTGAATCCAGGAGGCAGAGGTTGCAGTGAGCCGAGATTGCGCCACTACACTCAGTCTAAAAAAAAAAAGGAGATTACAAGAAAAGCCTTTACCTTCCTCGTATGCAGTAAATCAGCACAAAGTACACGATTCTTTTTAAATCTAAAAGGCACTGGAGAAAATTATGTTCTATCTCGGCAATTCATGAATTCTGTCCTTTATGAATAGTTTCCTGTTGTCATAAAGATACCTCTCTTTCAAAAAAGTTTTTTTATGATTTGATAAGTTTAAGGAATACCATATACTTTTCCTCTTATTAAAGATTGACACTGGAAATTAGAAATCCTGTGATAAAGGAATCCATTTAACCCAACATTTGCCAAATGAATTGGACCACCAATAGTAGGAACATTTTCATGTATTAAACTAATTATTATTGAGTGATGACTATGTGCCAGGCTCTATTCTAGGAACTGGCAGTACTGCAGTGAACAAAACAAAATCCCTACCACCACTGGAACTTATATCACAGGTAACAAACCAACAAGTATTTACGATTTTAACTAGTGTCATAAATGCTATAAAAACAGTTACACCAGGCGTGGTGGCACATGCCTGTAGTCCCAGCTACTCGGGAGGCTGAGGAAGGAGAGTCATTTGAACTTGGGAGGTGGAGGTTGCAGTAAGCCGATATCATGCCATTGCACTCCAGCCTAGGCAACAAGAGTAAAACTCCATCTCAAAAAAAAAAAAAAAAAAAGACAGTTACAGTAGGGGAAAAAAACAAAGCGGTAGAGGCAGTAAAAGAGTTCTGTGGAGGAAATGACATCCAAATATAACCCTGTGGATATTTCGGGGAGGTGTAAAGGCCCTGAGGCAGAAGTGTACATTGGCATGTTAGAAAAACAGCAAGAAGGCCAGAGAGGCTGGAGTGAGAGGAAGAGCAGGCAGTAAGAAGTGAATTAGGGAGGTAACCAAGTGCACATGTAGACCAGACTTCATGAGCCATAGATTTTATTCTAAGAGAGGAAGGTATTGAAGACCTTTGATCAGGTTTACATTTTGAAAGGATTGCTCTGGCAGCCACCTGTGAAATGGATTGTAAGGAGATAAGAGTGGAAGCTAGGAGACCATTTCATAGGCAGGTGTCCATGTGAGAGTTGATGAGGGCTTGGACAGGCATGGTAATGGTGATGGTAATAAGCTGTTGGAACATAATTTGAAAGAAAAGCCAGTCAGATATGCTTGTATATTGATGTGGGGCATAAGAAAAAACAGAAGCGAAATAAGTGGGAGAAATCAAGGGTTTGGTGTTGAAAGTGTGAAATTTTAGATGTGTCTTAGATGTCTATGCAGAGAGGCCGATTAAGCAGTGGGAAAATTAAGTTTATGGGAGAGTTTTGGACTAGAGATATACCTAGTCATCAATGTATAGGTGATATTTAAGGCTGTGGATCCGGAAAAAAATTACATAACCATGTGGACAGAGGAGAGAAAGATCTGAGACTGTATTCTGGGGCAGTGCTCCAACCCCAAAATCTTACCTTTTGCTTTTATAATTTAAATCGACATTGTGGTCCAAATATGAAAAAAAAGTTTTCTGTTCTCCAAAAGAGGAAGAAGAGGAGTCAGAGGTAAAGGAGGAAAGCTTGCTTTTATTGAATATTTACACTTGTATCAGATACTTGCCAATGATAGTTTATTTAAACCTTATGATAATTATATGAAGTGGGAACTATGTCTCCATGAGGAAAGTACAGTTCAGGAACATGCCCCAAGTCAGAAATTCCTCACTTGGTTACAGGACAAGATTTGACCAGCTTTGATGTGAATTAGCTGTTACACTATCTTGCTTATAAGATTCCTAGTCTGACTAAAGATTCAGGCACATATAAAAGGCAGGAGATGGAAATAATCACACTAATTAAGATTGAGAAGTCTGTTGAGAGAATATAGACAGATAACTTTAGCATTTGTGAAATGCTTTGAGTGTCCTCATAGGGGAACCAGAATGTTAGAATTTCCCTTTTATCTAAATGAAGATACTTTTGGGGGGAAAAAGGGAGTGCATGCACACACATACTGCTGGTTTGCGTATAAAACTTAAATTAAGTGAAAAGATTTAGTTTCTGGTAGTGATTAGTTTTTGCCAAGTACTTTTTAAAATTAAATGCATTTTGCCATAAAACGGAAACTCAAATCATTTATATCTCTGTGAATACATGGAAATGTTCTTCCTTTTAGCTAAGTGTAACATTCATAATACATCTTTGTTTTTTAATTCATCTGCCTAAAAACATAGTAACAGTAGAAAGATTCTTCCTGATTCTAAATAGGGGTCACTTTGTTTATTTAACAGTTGTGTACTCAAGTAGCTCACACTCTCTTCAGGCCAAGCTGAAACCAGAGAACATGAAAACAAGTTGTGTTCTGGCTCCTGGCATCACTGCTGGAGGTTTGGCTGCCTCACACCGTGTGACCTGTAGAGGTGGCCTCTGTCTCATGACCTCAGCTCTTAGATCACCCCATGTTTTGCTTGCGTAATGAAATATACTCTAGCAAGTGCACTGGGATAGCCAACTCTGGCCAGGAGGCAACTGTCACAAACTATTGTAAGCTGTTTGAAGCTATTGTAAGGTTGCGCTGAGTCAGGAAGAAATGAGATGAAATCAGCGAAGGAAAGCTAGATTTCCCTGTGCATATCCACCCCCAAACATAGTGCTGAAACAAGTTTCTGGTTGAATTTCAATTACACCTTTAGCACTAGACTCAATTCCTAGGGTAGGAGTGTTTTTGTAAAGAGAAATACTTTGGTGCAGTGGCAGAACAAGACACCTCAAGAAAAGGCATTGTCCAAATAGGAATCTTTCTTAGCAGTCATACAACAGAGAAAATACCTTTAGATAACAAATATCATATATAAATTCAAATGATACTTAGGAAGAGAATTAGATCTTACATAGATTGCTGGTGGTGATTTTGACAGTTTAATCAGAGACATGTCTTCAGTACTCTGAGGTTCTTACATAATTGTGCATTTTCTTCCATTTATGTTAAATCTGTGATAAAAAATTAGGCCAGGCCAGGTGCAGTGACTCACACCAGTAATCCTAGAACTTTGGGAGGCCAAGGCAGGTGGATCACTTGAGGTCAGGAGTTTGAAATCAGCCTGGCCAACATGGTGAAACGCCGTGTCTTTTAAAAATACAAAAAAAATTAGGCCGGTATGATGGCAGGTGCCTGTAATCTCAGCTACTCAGGAGGCTGAGGCAGGAGAATTGCTTCAACCCAGGAGGTAGAGGTTACAGCGAGCCCAGATTGTGCCACTGCACTCCAGCCTGGGGGACAGAGCGAGACTCCATCTGCAGAAAAAAAAAAAAAACCAGTAAAAAGATATTCATGCTTTCAAAAATAATCATGTTGTTCTAATTTAGGAAGGAAGAACAAGTTTACGTATCACAGCTGTTACCATAAGTGGTTTAAGCACCTCCAATTAAAAAAATGATTCTCACACTAGATTTTTAAAAATCCAATTATAATCATTGAAAGCTCGGCACAGTAGAGTCTGCCCATGGTCCCAACTACTGGAGAGCCCAGGAGTTCCAGTCCAGCCTGGGCCATGTAGCAAGACCCTGTCTCTAAAAAATAAGAATATAATTATTGAATCTGGGTTCATTATACCATTATCTCTGTGTGCATGTTTGAAATGTTCCATGGTAAAATATCCTAAATTCTATTTGTATTCATATCTGTGTAAAGAGTAAAACATTACACACACACAAATAGATAAATATGTGTGTGTGTGTGTGTGTGTTTACCCAAACAAAGATGTGTACTAGTTTTAAGAACTCCTAAAATAGAATTACAGAGAAGGATTATATTGGGAATATGTACATGCTACAATATTCAGTAAAAACTCTAATATATAAAAATGTATGCAGTAAATATGTATTATGTATTCACAAATATTCACATATGTACACACAGAAAATATACTGAAATGTTAACAGTGGAAGACTGTAATTTTATTTATATTTCTCTTTATTTTCTAAATAATCTACAATAAATATGTGGCATCTTTATAATCAGAAAAATATTTTTAAAAATCAAGGACAGTGTGTAATATGAGTGAAAGAATGAAAGATAAACGCTTACTTAATTTGTAATTGATGTATTTATAGGAGCAATAACCATGGCTTTGCTAGAAAACTTGGTAGCAGGAAATGTGTACATTGTCAAGATATCTGCATCCAATGAGGTGGGAGAAGGACCCTTTTCAAATTCTGTGGAGCTGGCAGTACTTCCAAAGGAAGCCTCCGAATCAAATCAGAGGCCCAAGCGTTTAGATGCTGCAGATGCCAAAGGTCTGTATACTGCCATAATCACTGTGATTTTTCTTAAAAAAAAAAAAAAAAAAAGATATTCTCCCTTACACTTTATTTCCACTTCTACAATTGTCATATCCCTAAAGTGACTTTCAGTTCCTTAAGTTGTTGTTGATGAGGTTCTGATGTTTTGGAGCTGCATGGCTTTTCCCCGTAGTCCTCGAAAGAGGCAAAATTACCACAGAATTAACTGCAGTTTTAAAACCACTGTGTTTCCAGTTAATTCTTCTTCCAGCTTTGCATCCACAAAGACAGAGGAGCCACATCAGCCGTGAGCTAATGGGAGTGGGCTTCCTGGGAGGTTTCACAGAAATAAACAGCAGTGGTGTTCAAGTTAAGAAGGGAGCATGGTTTTCATTAACATTTTTCACCACAGAAAAACAACCTTTCTGGAGAAAAAGTTGGTTTTTTTTTTTTCTCTTCAGAAAAGCAAATGGAAAAAATATCTTTAGAGAGCCATCCTTACTGTGGTCATTACAGCTGTCCATGTGTTCTCAAGAAAGCCAGTGCCCCCTGTATCACAGGAGTGGACACTGCCTTTGCCTCCTCTCTCGGGGAGTAGGCTTGTGGAGAAGAGGGGCCGCTCTAAATGGAGGAAATGCCAGCTGAACTCAGGGCAGGATTAAGGGCTCTTAGGTCCACAGAGAATGGTTATTCAGTGCCAGGGATGTGTCTGTGTTAGAAAGAGAATGAGAGAGGAAAAGAACAGGACGGGGCAGTCAGATTTAAGAACAAGAAAGAGCCATGGTAGCTACCATATTATCAGGGGAAATGGAAAGCAAGGCTCATACTGACTTCTCAAATACCTTGCCACTCAGAGTAGTCTAGAACCCAGCAGCATGACATCGCCTGAGAGCTTCATAGACACACAGAATCACATGCCCCATGCCAGACTTAGTGAATCAAGAGTCTGCATTTTCGCATTATCCCTCGTGACTCACAGGCAATTATGAGAGCCCTGCTTTAGTGTATGTAAATGGAAAACTAATCTTCAACATACAGATCTGCTTTTAAGGCAGCATGACATAAAATCTGTTATTGGGTCTATTAAAGAACATCTTTGTGCCTGTTAGTTTTATAAATTATGAATTGGTGTTCATGACTGCTATAATATGATATCTAAAACTCATATTTAAATTCTTTAATATTGGAAGATAAATCTGTCTCTGAAACCACTGATTAAAGATTACTGTGTGTCTTTTCTGCTTTGATATTGATAATGTCAAAACTTTTCCAATGAGCTGAAGAAAAATTTTGGAAAAGCAAGTATCTGAGAATTATAATAAATTGAATAATTTATTTTTCTGATTGATTCTGAGTAAATGTTTCCCCTCTAGTTTATTCAGGATATTACCATCTGGACCAAAAATCAATGACTGGCATTGCTGTAGGTGTTGGCATAGCCTTGACCTGCATTCTCATCTGTGTTCTCATCTTAATATACCGAAGTAAAGCCAGGTGTGTTTCCATTGCTAGAGATGTTGAGGTAAAAAACATTTAAATTATAGTAGCCACAGGAAACAAATGGAAATCAAGTGTCTTTTAGGGTAACTGGGATTTCCTACTTTAAAATAAATGTGCAGTATTGTTCCCTGAGTTCTTATAGCTATAGAAATTTGCTCATTTTGGAAGATTATTTTCTTGCTATTTGAAAATGTTACTATGCCAATAAAATATTCTTAAATGAGGACCTAGTGTCCTCATGTGTCTTTTGTTTGTTTGATTGATTTTGTTTTGTTTTTGAGACAGAATCTCACTCTGACGCCCAGCCTAGAGTGCAGTAGTGCAATATCGACTTGCTACAACCCTCACCTCCCAGGTTCAAACGACTCTCCTGCTGCAGCCTCCCAAGTAGCTGGGATTATAGGTGCCTGCCAACATGCCCGGCTAATTTTTGTATTTGTAGTAGAGGTGGAGTTTCACCATGTTGGCCAGGCTGGTCTTGAACTCCTGACCTCAAATGATCTGCCTACCTTGGCCTCCCAAAGTGCTGGAATTACAGGCATGAGCCACTGTGCCTGGCCTAGTGTCCTCATTTTCTAAGTATTTTGAGAAACAGAAAGAATATCCTTTGGTTAAAAAAATAATAATAATGGCACACTTGTGCGGGCATGGTGGTAATCAGACCTTGGTAATCCCACAGCTTTGGGTGGACAGCAGTTTGAGACCTGCCTAAGCAACATAGTGAGATCTTGTCGCTACAATAAATGTTAAAATAAGCTGATCATGGTGGGCATATGCCTGTAGTCCTAGCTACTTAGGAGGCTCAGGTAGGAAGATGATTTGAGCCCAGGAGTTAGAGGTAACAGTGAGCTATGATCATAATACTGCACTCCAGCCTGGGCTGCAGAGGGAGAAACCCTGTCTATTAAAAAAAAAAAGGTACAATTCATCATGTTTAGGAAAGAAATTCTTTTTCTTACTATCTGAAATATTTAATACTTTAGTAACAGTACCTGAAGTGCCTAAGTCACTGAGAACACCACAGGACGTATGGTGGGATTCTCTAGACAATGGTTAAGACAAATGTAATAACCAAGGATTGAGTATCTATAAACCCTGTCAGGCAGTCTCATCTGTGGATTCACTTTGGCTAAATTTTCATTAGTAACTTGCATTCAGTAATCTTGTCTATTTTTAACCTTTTTATTTTGGGTTTTGTTTTCGTTTATTTTCTTAAGGCTATTTTTTTTAATTAAAAAAAATCAACATCAAATACAAGTTGTTTTAGGTAATCCCCATCATAGACACCCTCCGTTAGCATAGATTTTTCAGTTTACTCTATATGTTTCCTATTTCACCATAGAAACATACTGTTCAAAAACTTTATTTTAATTAAATAGTTCTAACATCTTTGTGTTTATAGAACTGCCTTGGTTTTATTGTCAAAGTTTCTCACTTTAAGAATTTTTAAATACAATATTTATGCACATTGTTTAGTAATGCCTAAATCTTGAAGTCCAATTGTAATTTACCGTCATTAATTGGAAAGTGAATTGTTATGCTAGTGTAATAATCTTCAGACCTTAAGGGGAGAATATAAGTTAAAAATTATAATTTCTGCACAAGTTATGAATAAGCAATAACAGTTGTTTGTAGAGAGTAGTTTTATATTAAGTAGACATTGAGACAAAAAGAAATAAAGATACCTTTTTAAATAGTAAAAGTTTGCAGCAGTATGTTAACATTCATTTCTAAAAATATTTGAGAAATGGGTATTAAAAGAACTTCATTGTTTGCAAAGTTTTGTTGATAGGCCAGGTGGTTCATCTGCCTGTATCTTCTATGAAATTAGAAGACTTCCTCTTCTTGCCAATATTTTAGGAAATCATCTGCTTCCAAGACGGCACAGAATGGAGCTCAACAGTTACCTCGTACCAGTGCCTCCTTAGCTAGTGGAAATGTAGGAAAGAACCTGGAAGGAGCTGGAGGAAATGAAGAATCTTTAATGCCAATGATCATGCCAAACAGCTTCATTGATGCAAAGGTACTGAGCAGCAAGATTTGTGCATACGCCTTTCTTCCATTCCTCTTTCCTTTATGTGTAAAATGTACTTACCAGAAAATTATAAAAATTTAATTATATGTTTTATATGTAAGATGTATAATTAAAAGTTATATATATTAATATATTAATATTTTATTATATAATACTCTTATTATATACTCGTATTATATAATAAGAGTATTATGTCAATATTCTTATTAATCAAACATTGAAATTTTACCCAGATCATTCCTTACATAAAATATTTAGGGGGGAAAAGGTAAGGATAGATAAAAGGTGAGAAAGAGTTATAGAAAAACGTGAGGAGGTAACAAAATTCAATTAGGTGAGATTACATGGAGTGAGGTTGCCTTACCAAGGATACAGTGGTCATTAGTCTATATTTACTATAATTTGGACTGATCTGTATTTACTGGGTGGTCACCTTTTTGTTAATCCATTTTACTTAGTTTGGTCGATTGTTGAACTTAATTGCTCATCATAACATCCCAAGTATGAATGACATTTTTTCAAATATGGAGCATCTAAATAGGTGCCTCAAGATCCGTCATTTTATGGATAAAGAAAGTTGGATATAGTAGAGAAATACCATTGGAGGAAGTTACTTCGTGTCCTCTCCAGTATATATAATAATAATAATAGTGCCGTCGTAAGCACTGTAAACACCAACTTTTAAAATCATTTCAGTCACATTACAACTTTAGATATTGTGTATTATTGCAATGGCTCCCGTAACCAATGTGCCATAATTCAGTTGTCAGTAAACAGTCCCACCCAGGCCAGCCTCGGGCCTGTTTTTGTGTAGCTACGTTCTGAGCTAAGAATGTTTTTTAATTTTTATTTTTGAGACCAAGTCTGGTTCTTGTTGCCCAGGCTGGAGTGCAGTGATGCAGTCTCAGCTCACTGCAACCTCTGTCTCCTGGGTTCAAGCAATTCTCCTGCCTCAATCTCCCGAGTAGCTGGAATTACAGGTGTGTGCAACCATGCCTGGCTAATTTTGTATTTTTAGTAGAAACAGGGTTACACCATGTTGGTCAGGCTGGTCTTGAACTCCTGACCTCAGATAATCTGTTCCTCCCCAACCGCACCCTGGCCCCTCAGCCTCCCAAAGTTCTGAGATTACAGGCGCTGCAGCACCTGGCTGTGTTTTACATTTTTAAAGGTTGTTTACCAAAAATAAAACCCAAGGTCATGATGATGTGACACAGGCCGTATGTGGCCTGCAAAGCCTAAAATCGTTATGATCTGGCTCTTTACAGGAAAAGTTTGCCAAACCCTGTTATAAATTAGTTTTCCTTTATCCTTTCCTAAAATTTAGAGTAACAGAAGTATAACAAAATTTTGATATTAAATTTTATGCAATTATATTCAACAGATATAATTTACTTGTATCTAGTACAGTATTATATACAATACATATTATAGGCAAATAGGAATAAATGGATATTTGCTATTTCTCTTGACTTTTGTTTGCAGCCTAATTTAGCATTTACTTTCTAATACAAATTAAGCCATTCAACTTATTTCAAATTAATCTAAAACATAGAACCTAAAACTTTTAAATGAGCTTTAAAAGTGCTAATACATATACTGCGATTATATTATTACTAGTCTGGAAGTAGACCTGAGAGAGGTGAGGAGAGAAGCAGAGTGGTGAGGGAGGATGATATAGGGAAAAAAAGAAAACAAATAAAAGGAGCAGAGAGGTGTAGAGGCCTGAAGTGAAGGAGAGAAACTCATTTGGAGAACCTCTCTCTTAATTCCTTTGGGTTAGCCCTAGAGTTCATACTCCACCTAATGTCATTTTGTTGCACATATGTGGGTTCATTATCGTTTTTTTATCCCCATCTGCTTTTTAAAATTTTCAAATATACAGAAAGGTTGAGAGAATAATGTATTGAATATATAAATTAGTAATTGTTAACATCTTGTAATTCCCTATCTTTCTCTGTATATTTTTTGCTTGCTATACCATTTGAAAATAAGTTTTGGAAGATAGAGCATACGTATCTTAATATGTTTTGGCATATATATTTTAATATGTTTTGGCATATATATTTTAAGTATAATCTTTTTTTTTTTTTTTTTTCCGAGACAGAGTCTTGCTCTGTCACCAGGTGCCAGGCTGGAGTGCAGTGGCACAAACTCGGCTCACTGCAACCTCTGCCTCCCGGGTTCAAGCAATGCTCCTGCCTCAGCCTCCCAAATAGCTGGGACTACAGGCATGTGCCACCACGTCCAGCTAATTTTTGTATTTTTTTTTTAGTAGAGATGGGGTTTCACCATGTTGGCCAGGATGGTCTCTATCTCTTGACCTCGTGATCCGCCCGCCTCGGCCTCCCTAAGTGCTGGGATTACAAGCGTGATCCACTGTGCCCGGCTTGGTGTATAATCTTAAAATAAACCTGTTATATCATTTTAACCACTAACAAATACCTTGACTATGTTGTACTGCCTGTTTTAAAGAAGAATTAATGACATCTATGATCATTTTTTTAAACACTTAAACATTTTGTGTACTAATGTTCACTATTTGGGTAATGGGTACACTGGAAGCCCAGTCCCCACCACTACACAATATACTCATGTAACAAACATGCATGTGTACTCCCTGAATGTAAAATACAATAAAAATAAAAAGGGAAATGCAAAGCAAATAGTAAAAGTTAAAGTATGCACTACTTGTGATAAACTGAAATCTGTGATACCAAGATATTTTATCTTTCCCCTCTTTTATTTCCCCAGGGAGGAACTGACCTGATAATTAATAGCTATGGTCCTATAATTAAAAACAACTCTAAGAAAAAATGGTTTTTCTTCCAAGACTCAAAGAAGATACAAGCTCAGCAGGTAGCCTGTCTAAATTAGAAAAATCTTTGGCAACACATGGTATATGAAATGATCATTAAAAAACAGGAAAATGTGAATTCATGCTTTAATTTTATGTGTTCTTTATGGCTGTGATTTTATTAATTTTGGGCATGGTTCTGTGGATGACTGAGGTGAGTGATAACTGAACGGGAGTTGGGACAGTCATCAGAGCTACGGTTTTCAGTGGGGATTGGGGTCAGTGGAGAAAGGGATAGGAGCAGGAGCATGCATCAAAAGCACTGAAGAAGCTTTTGACACTTCGCTTGCATGGGTAATTCTGACTTGCTCCCAACCCTCTGTAGGGACCTGATGAGCTTTTGCTCACAGATTTGATCAGCCTGCTATTTCATTGCCATCTTACCTTTTTTTGCCTAGCCTCAAAGAAGATTTACTCCAGCCGTCTGCTTTTACCAACCAGGCACTACTGTACTAATCAGTGATGAAGACTCCCCCAGCTCCCCAGGGCAGACAACCAACTTCTCAAGACCCTTTGGTGTTGCACCTGATACAGAACATTCAGCAAATAGCGAAGGCAGCCACGAGACTGGGGATTCTGGACGGTTCTCTCATGAGTCCAACGATGAGATACATCTGTCCTCAGTTATAAGTACCACTCCACCCAACCTTTGATTCTTTCACTGGCAGTGATTCAGGTGGAGATTCCACCATGAGGAAGTGCAGAGACCCTGCTGTGTCATCCGTTACTGAGCAGACTTCCTCTTCAGTTCTGCAGTCGCCATCTGCCATGCTCTGCTTTGATAAAAACAGTTTTCCAATCTAGATGGCCACACTCAGGTATTCTCACCAGTAAGTCTGTTCGAAGGACAATGAACAGGGAGCCAAAGCCTTTTGTGAAAATCTTGATATCTTTATGGGGTATTTCAGCTTTTTTGAATGTGTTTTTTTATTTTTAAACTTGTGTAATTTGAATGTTTCATTGTCAGCAATGTGAAAGAACAGTCAAGATGTTTGACTGGATTATAAAATATATCACTGGAGCAAAGGGAAGACTTTTGAAAGCCCCTTTGCTGACTATCTACCTCAGTTTGCCCCCCGGCAAACTCTGAAGACAACTTTGTTACCTCATTTTTTGTTATAGTTTATCTCAGCTACATAACCAATGATACTTCCTAGTAGTATTGTGTTTTCATTGCTGTATGTGTAATGTGTGTGATCAAAGGAGTCGTATAGGTAGATGAATAAGAATGTTTATCTGAAGCTCTGATTTAAAAAAAAACTGTGACATCTGCATGGTTTGGATAAGTTCATACCTCTGGCTGTGAGGACTGTTAAAACACTGAGAAGAGGAAAAGTGGGACTATTTATTTTAATGAATGACCAAAACAAGAAGGTGTATCTCTTTTAAGAACAGAACTGTTCAGTAGCAGATAGGGATCTTTTTGCTTAAAAGGCCTTATGTTTTGGGCATTGGAGTCTGAATGCTTTATCTCCTATATTCCAAACCTCAACCTGCCTGGAACCGTGCCTTTTCTGTCTTCCTCTTTGCCTGACAGTTGGCCAAAGGCTGCACTGTCTAGTTTGCAAAGCATCCTCCACTTTGCCAGTATTAGTTGCAAAACTCCATGCAGAAAATGGATTTTTAAAGAAAATGGGTTAAGGTGTTTTTTTCCTTTTCTTTTTTTAAATCCCAGTTTGGCTTAAAGGAGTGAGGAAATTTCATAAACTATTATGAATGAAGATGAATGCAACAGTAGACCGTGAAATGACCTTGAAGTTATTATGGTAACAGTGCCTTTCCGTATATATTATGAAATTCTTTGCCTTATACCTTTTTAATATTCATGAAATTGTTTAGTACAAGAGTACAAAAAGTTGCCTTAAGAAGTTCTTGGATTTTATCAATAACTACTTTGATGTATAGTATCTTACCAAGGCTTTTTTTTTAAGTGCAGGTTTTGTTTAGGGATAAATATTCAGAGCTTTACCACCTTACTTGTGTTTTCTTGAATTCCTAAGAGAATTTGTTATCTACTTAATCTTCCTTCAGTGTCAATGCTGTGAATGAGGAATGCTAACTCCAGGAGTGAGTTAATCCTCTTGCTGGTTTGAAATCAGGAAATTGTTTACTCAGCTACATAGCATAGGCCTTTTCTCAGTCGTGAGACCGTTATCTAGGTGCCCAGCAGTGGGAGAGGATAAATAACTGAACACGGATAGGGAAGGGGTCCCATATCCTTTTAAAAGTATTTTTTCAAATTTTCTAGAAGTGACTTTTGAGTCTCATTTTAAGAGGAATCTTAATGGGTTTACACTTGAAATGCTTTGTTCATAGAGAGGGCAGGGTCATGTTAACTGATGTTCTAAAATCAAAAGAAAATTAGCGGATAACAGTCCCAGCATCACCTGCTAGTCCAGTGACTGTAGATATAACATTTTAAAATCTGTAATTGTGTGCCAAACTGGATGTGATCAATACTAAAGTTCAATGCCAGCAGCCACTTCTGGACTAAATTCAAAGTCCCCCAGTGAGTTATCTAAGTACGGAATTCATCGCAAAACAAAAAAGCAGAGCTTTAGGTGAACAGTCTGCAGCAAGGAAAATGCTGCTCCTGCCTTTATAGCTCCTGTTTTATACTACCTCCTTTAAAATTATTCTAGTGTTATTTTTTTTCCTGTACTCAGGGAACATTTTGTTACTTTTGAGCTGCCTCATGGAAGCATGGGCACAATGACAGGGTATGGCGCTTTTTGGTTTGTAAGTAGCAGTATGTAGGGCCAACTTTTATAAGTATCTAAAATTAAGAAGTACAATGAGATCATTTTATTTTTAAGCTTTCATTAAAAGGCAAACAAAATCTAAAGCTGAAACATCTTCTGTCATGGTTATGGAAGATGTGTCTAGGACTACATGAATTTAAATAGTTCTAAATGGCTAAAAAGATGAGCTAAAGTCCTTGAGGAAAGTATTTTGTTTGTTTGGTTTTTGATGAATAGGCTCGTAGTTATATTAGAACTTTAGGCTATAACTATTTGATAATTATTTACCAGTACATTTTTTACCTTTTCATTTTGTTCTTACACGGACTTTTTCATAATAATCCTGTTACCAAAGAATTTTCAGTAGAAAGTAAAATTTTGATTATAATTCCCTCCAAATTGAATTAACTAGAAACATTTATAGATGTGAAGCTTACACAAGTAGTTACTAACCCAAAACAATAGGGTTTATATTGATTGTTGTAGTAAAATAGATAGTAATGTTAACTACCTTATTGTTACAAGAGCATTTAAAGTAAGTTATAATACTTATCTTTACCAGCAGATTGTTCCAAAGAATTTCAGGTATAATTTTTTCTTCAGCGAGTAAATCTTCAATTTTACAGTATTAAAGTATTTTTATATTGTTGAAACTACTTGTTGGAGAGAAAAAATTTTTTTCAACGAAAGTAAATACTTTGATCTCATTGACTAAGATATTTAGTGATACAGCAAAGACTTCTTTTTACTTGACCAAAGCAAGCTTCTTTGAAGTCTTAAGTATGAAATTGTAATTAAAGTGTGAAGGTTTTCACTCATCTTTCATAGTGGTATTACTTCATGGTATTTTACTTTAAAGGGACTGATATGCAAATGGTAACTATTTTCTTTTCCAAAGATTTATTTGCTGTGAGTACTGATACATGCATGTCATTTTTATGCCAAATATTACAAGATACTGCTCATCAGTATTTTCATACCAAAGACCATTAAATATATAGGTTAACCTGTAAGTAAGTAAGATGAGCAGATTTGAAATAAATTTATTTAGAGGCTAATAGAGAATCTAACTTTAGTAGCAAAAGATATCAAAGGGCTAAGTTTACATAATTAAAAGCAATACAATTATATTGGTATTTATCAGTGTTTTTATTCAACTACTTTTTCTCAGCAAATTAAAAAGAAAAAACCAAAGATATTTAAGGTTACCTCTGCATATAGGCAAATTTAGTTGTACATTAAACTGTTGTTTTTTGTTTTTATGTTAAACCAAACATGTCTGTTTAGAACCCAGTCTGTATACAAATAGCATGCATGGGGACTTTCCCTTTAATCTGCTGATTCAGCCATATGATGTTTTTGCCAAATGATGTGATACTTTCCTAAGCACCATGAATGTGAAATATCAACAGAAATATCAGCAAGCTTTTCTGTTGGGAGTGTTATGGTACCTCTGAATTAGCCTATACAGTTCTCTTCCTGCTTTAAGCATTACCTGGTTAGCTCAGACAGCTTGAAGCAGTCCCTCAATAACAGGGATGCTTTTCATCTCTAAGGATATAACAGGCAAACAAATCATGTCACTCTTTAAGTGGGCTATGCTTTGACAGATGTGCTCTTTAAGTTGTTAGATTGGAATTTAGAGTTGTTAAATGGAAATGTCTCATTGCATCTAAGGAGCTCAGTTTTCAAACTTTAGTGGAACATTGGGTGAAGGGAAAAAAATGTTAATAAAATCTGGGGTTTTATATTTTGATTAGCCTAAAAGTAAAAACACAGCTATTCAGCTTTTTTCCATTAAGTGACTTTTAAAAATCAGTTTTGTCACACCAAAGAAATTAGATTTTTAGTGTAAAATGCTACACTTTGGTCTGTGCTTCAAACGAGCAATGCCAACATTGGGAACAGTGACAGATATTTGCTTCAGTGTGTCTTGGCTTTGTAAAGGACTGCTGTCAGAAATGTGCTCATAGTTGACAACCCGGGATCATTGTTCAAGTCCTTTTGAAGCCATCTTTGAAAACAATTCAGATTGTGTTACAAAAAGATGGAATTGAAAGTATCATTTATTTTTGAATGCAAGAATACACAGATGTGGTTCCACTTCAGCAGTGGCTATAGCAGTTCACTTATGTACATTTCTGTTTCATTGAGTGTACATTCTGAATGTAAAGAAAAGTTCCAGTTATATTGAAACAGTCATTATCTAAGACTAAACATGTATTTTGCAGACTTTGTTCCTGACCATTTGCCACATGGGTCTCTGATAAATTTCTATTGGTTTCATAGTGAAAATATTTTTTACAGTTTGTGAGCACAGAGTAGCGGGTTCTGGAGATCACCATATACAACCAGTTGTCTAATTGTGATTTTCATTGATTATTAGAAGAATGTAACCATAGAATTCTGTGTTAAGTTGACTTATGCTCAGGACATAAGATCACAGGCTAACGCAATGTGTATGTTTCAGGCTTTAATCTTCTCAGTTTCCCTTTTTAAGCCATTGGTGGTGTTTAAGATTAACATGACAGTCTTGTATTTTTACCAGATACTGTATTATTTTTCCTATTGCTGCTGTAACACATTACCATGAAGGTAGTGGCTTAAAATAACACATTTGTCTTAAGTTCTGCAGATCAGAAGTCTAACACAGGTATCACTGGGATAAAAATCAAGGCGCTTGCAGGGCTGTTTCCTTTTGAGGCTTTAGGGAAAAATTCATTTCCTTTTCCAGCTTTTTAAGGCTGGGAACCTCTCCCTCCTCTTCAAAGTGAGCCATGTAGCATCTCTCTGATGCTACTTCCATTATCATTCTCTTTCTCCAACCCCAGCTGATACAGGTTCTCCGGGTTCAAGGATTCCAGTGATCACATTGAGCCCACCTAAATAATCCAAGATAATCTCCCCATCTGAAGTTCCTCAACTTAATCACGTCTACAAAGTTTCTTTTGCTATGTTTGCTAACATACTCACTGGTTCCAGGGATTTGAGCATGGACTTCTGTAGGTGGCCACTATTTTGCCTATAACAGATACATTCTTTCTATGCAATTCTGATTCCTGTACAATGTCTGTACCATTAAAGAGATTGGAAATCTGAGGTCGTGTGTCCTTTGGGGATCTTTAAAGTTTAAAAGCATAAAAACTTTGACTTGTAGACTACCAAAAGTATACACTAAACTTTCTCTCCAAAATACTTGTAAAACAAGTTAACTTTAAACTTTCTAAAGATGTGCTTTGTAAAATAACATCTCATGTTTATCAGAAAGTGACCTAAATATTTGCCTCTAACTTTATGGAATTTATTCAGAAAAAATTAAAAACTCTTCTTATAGTTACCCTCTCTCCTTTTCTCTTCAGTGATTACGTTGCTGGGGAAGAGTTGGGGGAAGACCTCAGAACACAGGGACTCAAAATGATGAACAGGACCATGCTCAAGTTTATTTTTTGTTTTCTTTTAAAAACATATTCACAACATGCAACCTTTCTGCCTTTAAATCTGGTTTATCTCTTCAGCTTCACTAAGCCACTAAATGCTTTTCGGTTTTGTTAACCCTCAGTTTGCCCAGCCTCCTCAGCAAGAGCCTCTGCTTACGCCATCAACATGTATATACATCTCCTAGGATATTGATCTTCTTGTCATTTTTCTTTGGTTCCAGTTGGCCTTTTCCTGATTCTCAAAGCTCTAGTTTCTTCTAATTTCTGGATCATCGCAAGTCTGGCCCTCTTTCGACTTTAATAGATAAAGCTGTCTCCATTATGGAACAAAGGCCAGGATAATACTCTAAGTAAGCATAAGAGAGATGATCATTTTACAAATTCTCCCTTCTCTTGTTTCTTGGAAATAATGATGCCATTTGTTGAGCAGCTACAGTGTGCCAAGCACATGGTTAATCTCTGCAAACTGCTGCTACATTCTGCAAAGCAAATATCTCATATAAGGGATTAGGAAATAGAGGTTCCTGATCTCTTACCAAAAGTCACAACTAGTGAGTGGTTTAGCCAAGATACAAACCCTAGTTAGTTAGTCCTATACTCCAAAGTGTATAACACTATGATACACTGTCTCAGCTAAAAAAAAAAAAAAAAGATATTTAATTACCCAGGGTCATAGTGCCTTCCATAATATGATCAGATAAAACTTTTTTCCCCTTGTATCCACAAAGGTCAGGTTGTGTCAGAACAACATTTCTGCAGAGTAGTAACCAATCAGAAAAGAGAAGATTGCCTTACTTAAATCCACTTATTCACAGGAGGAACTTAGGCAGCTGTAACTCATCGCTTATCATCTCCTAATTTCTCTCTTCAAAACTTTCAATTTCTCTCAGCTAAAGTTGTATCTGAAGGCTGATATTTGTTCTTAGAGTTGCATTACAAATAACGTAGGCATGGTTTCTAGAATCCTTTTCTAATCAAGTGTTTCCTTATTCGACAAGGTCTTCAGAATTGGATTTTATCTTTTGTAATTTTCTGTGGCTCCCATATTCCAAACAGGAATTCATTAACTTGAAAAAGCCAGGTGTGTAACCAGTAATCCTTTGTGTTAGGTCTGAAGAGTCCATGACTTTTTATGAATATAAAGTAATTCATTATTTGAATTAATTCAGGAAAGAGCAGAGTTGACAGAGAGTCATAAAACAGAACAATTATAAAGTTAGGCTTTGTAGCACCTAAGTTCTAATCTTGACAATTTTGAGAATTGTTTGGTACAAAAATTCTTAACCTATTTCTGTTCCTTCTCTATCCATGATATGAGGATAATTTGCTGTGCAGAATGAAACAGTAGTACTTTGAAAACTTAAGAGAAAATTCAAGTGTAATCATAATCTGAAATTCATTTGTATGAGGCTGTGAAAGAGCTTACAGACTTTTTCTATACAAGTCAGCCTTACTAATTATATTTTGCCTGTGTTGAAATGAAAAATGTTTGCATATCCTGTACACATATAAAAATCAATAGAAAAACGTGGTTGGTAAAAGATATAGCTGAAATTGAAACCGTTATCTGTTAGATGGATAAATTCATAAGAGAAAATGAGAAACGACTGTACTTTTGAAGTACTAAATTTGAAGTCATCCTACCCCAATTTAAACATTCTTTTTTTTCTTTTCTTTTTTTGTTTTTAGGTATGTTGGCTTTTAAAGAGTTAGAGGGTCAGATATCCCAAGCAGGGTAGAGGGGTGAGGAGAAAAGTGCATGTTTAGGATTAGTCTCTAAAAGACCTGCTTTTTCAAGATTATGGAGTATTTTAATATTGCTGCAAACTATTCAGAATGAATGAATTTTTATATAGGGCAACACATACTGGCACCTAATTCTGGTTTATTCGAGACCACATGCAGGATTTGTTGGAAATATGATTGTCTTCTTTTTTTAGAGAAAGGAAATATTTTCCCTTTTTCCTTATCCATAAATGATTCTGAACTGCTTTACAGATTTCCTTAAGTTCATAGCTCATTAGTAGTTCATGGTATATACACATAGTCTTAACTTACAACTTAAAAAAAATTATGTTACAGAAGTTTATTTTTTCTATGGAACTGTCTTTAAAAGCAAGAAATATAAATCTTGACCTTAAAATATTCTGTTTCCTGTTATAGCATTCTGGATATCTATTTTGTTTGCAAATGAAAATTGTTACTGATGATTAGCAACTTGAGCCTGTTAAGAGGAAGTTGCAAAGCCTGAATACACACACATTGCCTTAGCCTATCAGTAGGGGACATACGTTAAGAAAATGTGTCTGCTTATTGCTGTTGTTGGACAAAATTTTGTGTCTGTGTGTATGTTTTTTTTTTCTATTATGTGAATTAAATGAAAGTGTGGGAGCCAGTTAAATTATTTTATATTGTGGGTGTTCTGGATCCTTTCACTCCATATACCATTTTCTTGTAAGGGCAGCATTTGCAGACTTGCTAATGGACTATAGAGCTGAGCTATATTAATTTTATACTTGACTCAGGGGATCAGCTCTGTGAATGCCATTGCACAAAGAAAGCAAATGTTTGCCTTGATTTTGAATGTATCTTTTTAATGTCTTCTTAAAGCATATTTGTTTAATAATGTAGATTTGTTTTCTTTTTCTAGTATCATAGTAAATATTGCTTAGTACTTCCCTCCCCCACCCACCCCCACTGGGTAGTTTATATACTACCCTACAGGTCATGCCAAAAATGAATGAAAGTTTAAATGCCAAAATGTTTATGAAACTGCTGTCTAAATACTGATTGATTGCACAATTTAAATAAAAGTTTTCTTTAGTTAAAAAAGACAAACCCTTGTTTTCTTTTATTCTTCAGTTTTCTTTGGGAGAATAGAGAATGAAAACTTTCCGTCCTATGGCTTTCATATCATGGGATGGGGCGACTATAGAGTCCACTCCAAGAAGTAGGAATAGAACCTATTTAAGGTATCTAAGAATTATTTTCATCTGACATTTCCTTAATAGCAACAAGAAAATAACAATGTTCGCATTCCAGTAGATGGTTGCTCACCTCAGGAACTAAATAGTAGATAGCCTAAAAGTTATGGACTTGCCCAGATAATCACAGTTCTAAATCAGGATAAATTTTTGTTTTTTAGTATTAAAATTTTAAAATGATAAGAAAATCCCGAAAATCTTCCCACTAAAACCATCTAGAAGTAACAGGTAAAATATGACTCAAGTAAATTTCTTTTTAACATAGTTGAATTCTTACTATTCTTTTTTTTTTTTTTTAAATCTCTAGGATTGGGAATGAAATGGAGACTAAACAACAGAGCAATAGTATTTTGAAATGTTACTCTGCTGACTGCAGAGAACATAAAAGAAGGAATTGAAACATGAGAAGAGGAAAATTCCAAAAAAAGTAAGTTAGAAAAATCAATGGAATTTCTAGAAATAAATACAATTTTTGAATTTTTGAAACTCTGTTAAATAATTTATCAAACAGTGAAGGAATATTCTAAAACTGGAAGATAGCTATGAGGAAATTAGCTAGAATGCAGCACACAGAGAGAAACATGGAGAATATAAAACAGATAAAAAGATTTAACATGCATCTGACAGCTGTTTTAAAATGAAAGACTAAAGAAAATGAAGAACAAGTAATATTCAAAGGGAAAACTGCTACATGATGAAAGCCATACATCCTCAGATTCAGGAAGCACAAACCTCAATGTAGAAATACAAAAATAAGTCTATACCAAGCCATGTTGTAGTGAAACTTAGAACAACAAAGACAAGGAAGAACTTAAAGGTAGCTAGAGAGGGGAAAAGATTATATAGATTGCACTAAGAAAATCTCATATTGGCAATAAAAGAAGCAAGAAAGTGGGCCAGGTGCGGTGGCTCACGCCTGTAATCCCAGCCCTTTGGGAGGCCGAGGTGGGTAGGTCACGAGGTCAGGAGTTCAAGACCAGCCTGGCCAACATGATGAAACCCCGTCCACTAACATTACAAAAATTAGCCAAGCATGGAAGTGCATGCCTGTAATCCCAGCTACCTGGGAGGCTGAGGCAGGAGAGAATTGCTTGAATCCAGGAGGCAGAGGTTGCAGTGAGCCAAGATTGCACCACTGCTCTCCAGCCTGGGGGACAGAGTGAGACTCTGTCTCAAAAAAAAAAAAGCAAGAAGGTAGCAGGATAATATCTTCAAAAGATTACAAGGGAAACAAGCTGCAAAATGGAATTCCATATCAAAGTAAATTATTATTTGTTAGTGTTAAAAGTAGTTCTGGATAAAGATTGAATTTACCACTAATACAGTCTTGTAAGTGAACAATAAAAGATGTACATTAGGAAGAAGGAAATAGAATCCACAAGGAAGATATGACAAGGAGGAAGCAATGATGAGCCAAAAATAGAAAACACAATGAGATAACTATTTCACACCCAGGAGGATGGCTATATCAAAAAGAGGCCAGGTACAGTGGCTCACACCTGTAATCCCAGTATTTTGAGAGGCTTCAGTGGGAGTATCACTTGAATAAAGAGTTCCAGAAGAGCCTGGCAAGCATAGCAAAACTCTGTCTACTGAAAATACGAAAAAATTAGACAGGTATGGTAGTACATACCTGTAATGCCAGCTACTTGAGAAGCTTAGGCGCAAGAATTGCTTGGCTCTGGGAGGTAGAGGCTTTATTGAGCCGAGATTGCACACAGCTCTCCAGCCTGAGCAACAGAGCAAGACTCTTGTCTCAAAAAAAAAAATGATAATAACTGCTGGTGAGAATGTAGATAAATTAGAACCCTCATACATTGCTGGTAGAATGTAAAATGGGGAAGCCACTGTGGAAAATAACAGTTTCTCAAAACAAAGTTACCATTTGACCCAGCAATCCCACTCCTAGATATATACCCAAGCAAAATGAAAACATACTCACACAAAAACTTATCCATAAGTTCATAGGAGCATTATTCATAGTATTGAAAAATGGAAACAATCAAAATACCTACTGACTGATAAATGGATAAATGATGTGTGATATATCTACTCAATGAAATATTATTCAGCCATAAAAATGAATAAGGTACCAATATATGCTATGACATGGATGAATCTTGAAAACATTATGCTAAGTAAAAGAACCCAGTCAATAAGACCACATATTATATGATTTTCATTTAAAAGAAGTGTCCAGGCTGGGCGAAGTGGCTCACACCTGTAATCCCAGCACTTTGGGAGGTCGAGGCGGGCAGATCACCTGAGGTCAGGAGTTCGAGACCAGCCTGGCCACCATGGTGAAACCTTTTCTCTACTAGGAATACAAAAAATGAGCTCAAGCCAAGATTGCGTATTGCACTCCAGCCTGGGTGACAGAGTGAGACTCTGCTTCAAATAAAAGTAAAAAAATAAATAGAAGGCAGGAAAGAAGTTTAAAAAGCAAAAATAATCCTGAGAGAAATAAAAAATTAATATGGTAGGAAAAATACAATTAATATCTGTAGTTAAAAAAAGTAAAATACTGCCACTTTAAAGAATGGATAAAGTCTTGCTATAGGTTGCTTACACTACATACACTTAAAACGTAGTGACCAAGAATTGAACAGAGTTGTGGGGTACAAGATCAACACACATAACTCAGTCCCATATCTATAAACTCGGAATGAACAATCTGAAAAGGAAATTAAGAAAGCAATCTCATTTATAATAGCATCTAACAGAATGAAATACCTAAGCATAAATTTAACCAAGGAGGTGATTTGGTTAAATTGTATGCTGTAGACTACAAAACATTGCTGACAGAAATTAAAGACTTAAATAAATGGAAAGATATACTATGTGCATGTATAGGAAAACTTAAAGAGTATTGAGATTTCATTGCAATCCCTATCAAAATTCCAACAGCTTTTTTAAATGAAAATAGAAAAGCCAGTCCTCAAATTGATACAGAATTGCAAGGGACCCCAAATAGCCTAAACAATCTTGATAAAGAACAAAGTCAGGTAACTGATGCTTCCCAACTTCAAAGCTTACTACAGAGTTAAGGTGATCAAAACAGTGTGGTAATGGCATCAGGACAGACATGTAGACTAATGGAATAGAATTTAGAGACCAGAAATGAACCCATATATCTATAGCCAATTGAATTTTGACAAGAGTGTAAAGTCTATTCAATGGGAAAATAACAGTTTCTTTAGTAAATGGTGCCAGACAACTGGATTTTCACATGAAAAGAATAAAATTAATTGAGGTGGGAGAATCGCTTGAGGCCAGGAGTTCAAGACTAGCCTGGGCAACATAGCAAGACCCCTTTCTCTATAAAAATATTTTAAAAAATGACCAGGTGTGGGGGCAGATACTTGTAGTCCTCACTACTTGGGATGCTAAGGTGGGAGGATTGTTTGAGCCCAGGAGTTTGACGTTACAGTAAGCTATGATTGCACAACTGCATTCCAGCCTGGGCAACAGAGTGAGACCATGTCTCTATTAAAAAAATAAAAAAGAATGAAGTTAGACCTGCTACCTCACACCATGTACAAAAATGAACTCAAATGGATCAACACCTAAATATAAAAGCTAAAACCATAAAACCCTTAGAAGAAAATATAGGGATAATATAGCCACATCTAAAATCATGAAGATTTCTAAGATCTGACAACAAAAGCACAAACAACCAAAGTAAAAAAAAGAGAAATTAGACTTAATCAAAATTAAAAACTTATATGCATCAAATGATATCAAGAAAATAAGACAATCTAGAAAATGGGAGAAATAGCAAATCAAATAGGAAAATGTTTAACATCCTAAATATAAAAACAACTTCTAAAACTCAACAACAAAAACACCAACAACCCAACTGAAAAAAGGGCAAGGGAGTTGAACTGGCATTTTTTCTTTTTTTTTTTTGAGATGGAGTCTCGCTCTCTTGGCAGGGTGGAATGCAGTGGTGCGATCTTGGTTCAACCTCTGCCTTCTGAGTTTAAATGTTTCTTCTGCCTCAGCCTCCTGAGTAGCTGGGATAACAGGTGCCCGCCACCACACCCAGCCTTTTTGTAATTTTAGTAGAGACGGGGTTTCACAGTGTTGGCCAAGATGCCCTCAATCTCTTGACCTCATGATCTGCCCACCTCAGCCTCCCAAAGTGCTGGGATTACAGGCGTGAGCCACCGTGCCCCACCAACATTTTTTCAAAGAAGATATACAAATGGCCAATAAACACATGAAAAGATGCTCAACATGCTTAATTATTAGGGAAATACAAATCAAAACTATAATGAAATACCATTTCACATTCACTAGGAGGGCTATAACTTAAAAAAAAGAAAAGAAAAATAAGTGTATTGGCAAGAATGTGCCAACGTACATTGCTGATGGAAATGTAAGATGGTGCCCCCCTGTGGAAAATGGCTTGGGTTACTAAAAAATGTAAATAAATAATTACCATATGACCCACTAATTCAACTCTTAGGTATATACCAAATAACCAAAAGGTAGAAGCAACTCAGGTGTTTATCAATAGATTAATGGATAAACAAAATGTGGTATATCCATACAATGGAATACTATTCAGCCATAAAAAGAAATGAAGTTCTGAAACATGCTGCAACATGTATGACCTCAAAAATATTATCCTAATTGAAAAAAGCCAGATACTAAAGGATAAATATTGTATGATTCCACTTACATGAAATATATATAATAAGCAAAATCATATAGACAAAAAGTAGAAGTAGAGGTGACCAGGCTCTGGGTATGGGGAAGAATGGGGAGTTATTGCTTAATGCTTACAGTATTTCAATATTTGGGGTAACAAAAAAAAATTGGAAATAGGTAATGGTGATAGTTGCACAACAATGTGAAAATAATTAATACCATTGAATTATAAATTTAAAAATCACTAAAATGGCAAATTTTATGTATATTTTACCCCAATAAAGAAGAGTATTGGCCAGGTGCAGTGCCTGAAGCCTGTAATCTCAGCACTTTGGGAGGCCGAGGCTGGTGGATCACCTGAGGTCAGGAGTTTGAGACCAGTCTGGCCAACATGGTAAAACCCTGTCTTTATTAAAAATACAGAAATTAGCCAGACAGGGTGGTGCATGCCTGGAATCCTAGGTCCTGGGGAGGCTGAGGCACAAGAATCACTTGAACCCGGGAGGTGGAGATTGCAGCGAGCTGTGATCATGCCACTGCACTCCAGCCGGGGCAACAAATGGAGACTCTGTCTCAAAAAAAAAAAAAAAAAAAAAGACTTTTAAAACAGACCCCCAAAAATTGAAAGAGGAGAGATAGAAAAAGGGATATTAAACAAAGAAAGTTATATATATACACCTAAACGATACAAGACAAAATGGACTTTAAAAGAAGGGTCATTGTAAAAAATAAATAAATATTCACTGAGAACAAATGGAATTTTGCCCTTGAAATCACCTAATACCTTAGCGTCAAAATATATTAAACAAAAATTTTAAATGCACGATGTGATAGTGGGAAATTTTTACTCAACTTTCTCTTAAGTTCATAGATGATAATACACACAAAAATAAGACTGGCAGATTTGAACAGCATATTTAACAAGTTTGATCTAATAAACATATAAAGCTCTGCACTCAAGAAGAGAATAACACATTTTTTAAAGCACACATGAAAGTGTTTTTAAAATGTGTAGTGACTATCCTGAAAGTCTCAACAAATATCAAAAAAATAATATCCCAGAAGCCATGTTATAACAAAGATGAATTATGAAAAGAAAAAATGTCAGTTGGTGTGGTGGCTCACACCTGTAATCCTAGCACAATAGGAATCTGAGGCAGGAGGATTGCTTGAGCCCAGGAGCTTAAGACCAGCCTGGGCAAAATAGGGAGATACTGTCTCTATAAAAAAATTAAAATTAAAAAATTAGCCAGGCATGGTGGCTCCCAGCACTTTGGGAGGCTGAGGCCGGTGGATTATGAGGTCAGGAGTTTGAGACCAGCCTGGCCAATAGGATGAAACTCCATCTCTACTAAAAAAAAAATAGAAAAAATTAGCTGGGTGTGGTGGCATGCTCTTGTAGTCCCAGCTGCTTGGGAGGCTGAGTCAGGAGAATCGCTTGAACCCAGGAGGCAGAGGTTGCAGTGAGCCAAGATCGCACCACTACACTCTAGCCTGAGCGACAGAGCAAGACTCTATCTCAAAAACAAAACAAAAACAAAAATTAAAATATTAGCCTGGCATGGTGACCTGTGCCCGTAATCCCAGCTACTCAGAAGACTAAGGTGAGAGGATTGCTTGAGCTGGCAGGTCAAGGCTGAAATTAAGTGAATCATGATCATGTCACTGCACTCCAGCCTGAGTGATAAGAGTAAGACCCTCTTGCAAAAAAAAAGAAAAGAAAAGAAAAAAAAGAAAAAGAAAGGAAAAAATGTTATACATTGGAAACCTTCAAAATCAAAATGAAAAAATATTTAGAACTGATTGACAATTAAAATGTATGTCAAATGTGTGAGATACAATAAAATAGTGCATGGGAATGTAGTCTTAAATATGTTTATTAGAAATATAGCAATGTATTAGGAAAGAAATTAGAAAATGATTGAATGAGGCAAGCATCCAAATCAAGTTAGAAGAAAGAGTGGCCAGATGCAGTGGCTCACGCATGTAATCCCAGCACTTTGGGAGGCCTAGGTAGGCGGATCATTTGAGGTCAGAAGTTTGAGACCAGCTTGGCCAATATGGTGAAACTCCGTCTCTACTAAAAATACAAAATTTACCTGGGCATGGTGGTGCCCGCCTGTAATCCCAGCTACTCAGCGGGGCTGAGGCAGGAGAATCGCTTGAACCTGGGAGGCGGAGGTTGCATTGAGCTGAGATTGCACCACTGCACTCTAGCCTGCGCAACAATGCAAGAGTCCACCTCAAAAAAAAAAAAAAGAAAAAGAAAAGATTAAGAACAACCCTGTCTGAGAATGTGCCTTGCAGACTTAAAATTCCAAAAAGCTTAAATAAACAAGGACTCTAGCTGCTCTCCTCTGAAATCCACTGCCACCTCTGTGCTGAGGCCACCCTTCCCAAGGGTTGCTGCTTGCCAGCAATACTGAGTAGGGCAGGATTCCAAAGCGGGCTATTCCCAAGAGACACAGGACTCCTTGGCTAATGTGGGCTTGAGGGTTTCCCAGCAATGATGCAGAATGGTCATAGACTGTACATCAGTCTAGGACTCTTCCACCCAACCTTCCTTTTCTCTCTCCTTCCCTCAAGGTCAGATTTGTGTCACTGTGAGGCCTGTCCCAGTTTTCCCTGATCCTGCTTCTTTAAACAATTTTCTCTCACAGGTGTTCACCCTAATAAAAATCTTTGCATTTTTAATCCCATCTTAGTGACTGCATCTCCAAAGAAAAATAAAGGAAATAGTAGCAAGTAATAAAATTGAATAGAGAGGAATAGCAATTCTAATAAAATTCACAAATATCTGGCCAAATTAAGAAAAAAAGAGAGAGAGAGAGAGAGGGAGAAGGTATGGCTAAGGAATTTTTAAAGGTAAAAAAGAGGACAAAAAACAAAAAAAACAAAACTGAGTAGATACTTTAAAACCAGAATAATGTTCATTATTTTGAAATAGTCCATTTAGTGGACAGTTGTTCAAAGAAAAAAACCTTAACTCTGGCTGCCCATTATTGAAAATATTTAAAAATGTATTCCTGGATACCACTCCAGACAAGTCTAATTTTTCTGAAGTAAGATCCAGGCATTGATGTTTGACTGGCAGGTAGGGGAAGGCTACGGTGAGGGGGACACGGCTGGTGATCCTAGCAGTGCAGAGTTCAGAAATACTCCTCTAGCGAAAAAACAAAATCTGAATGGGCTTATAATTTTTTTTTTTTTTTGAGATGGAGTTTCGCTCTTGTTGCCCAGGCTGGAGTGCAATGGTGCAATCTCAGCTCAATGCAACCTCCGCCTTCCAGGTTCAAGCTATTTTCCTGCTGCAGCCTCCCAAGTAGCTGGGATTATAGGCCACGCCACCACGCCTGGCTAATTTTTGTATATTTGGTAGAGACAGGGTTTCACCATGTTGGCCAGGCTCCTCTCAAACTACTGACCTCAGGTGACCCACCCCCGCCTTGGCCTCCCAAAGTGCTAGGATTACAGGCGTGAGCCACCATGCCTGTCCCAGCTTATAAATTTTAAAGCAATTGTGTCATTAAAAAAATTTATAGCGGCTCACGCCTGTAATCCCAACACTTTGGGAGGCTGAGGCGAGTGGATTACAAGGTCAGGAGATAGAGACCATCCTGGCTAACACAGTGAAACCCCGTCTCTACTAAAAATACAAAAAATAAGCTTCGTGTGGTGGCACCCGCCTGTAGTCCCAGCTACTCGGGTGCCTGAGGCAGGAGAATCGCTTGAACCTGGGAGGTGGAGGTTGCAGTGAGCCGAGATCGTGCCGCTGCACTCCAGCCTGGGCAACAGAGTGAGGTCAAGAGTTTGAGACCAGCCTGTCCAACATGGTGAAACCCTCTCTCTAAAAAAAAAAGAAATAAAAAACATTTACAGCCTACATATGTGTGTTTACACACACACACACACAAACACACACACACATACACACACACACACAGTGCTCCAGAAGATTTTACCAGAAACATTTTAAATTGTATTTTTAAGAAGAAATGAGTCTTAAAACCTTTTTTTCCCATTTTTTTCTTTTCTTTTTTAAATTTTCATTTATTTATATTTTTTAATTTTACTTTAAGTTCCAGGATACATGTGCAGACCATGCAGGTTTGTTACATAGGTATACATGTGCCATGGTAGTTTGCTGCACCCATCAACCCATCACCTATGTTTTAAGCCCTGCATGCATTACCTATTTATCCTGATGTTCTCCCTCCCCTTGCAGCCGCCCTCAACAACAGGCCCCAGTGTGTGATGTTCCCCTCCCTGTGTCTATGTATTCTCATTGTTCAGCTCTCATTTATGAGTAAGAACATGCAGTGTTTGGTTTTCTGTTCCTGTGTTGCTTTGCTGAGGATGATGGCTTCCAGCTCCATCCATGTCCCTGCAAAGGACATGATCTCATTCCTTCTCAAGGCTGTGTAGTATTCCATGGTGTATATTTGCCACATTTTCTTTATCTGGCCTGCCATTGATGGGCATTTTGGTTAGTTCCATGTCTTTGCTATGGTGAATAGTGCTGCAATAAACATACATGTGCACGTATCTTTATAATAGAAAAATTTTTATTCTTTTGGGTATATACCCAGTAATGGGATTGCTTGATCAAATGATATTTCTGGTTCTAGATCTTTTAGGAATTGCCACACTGTCTTATTCCCACCAACATTGTAAAAGCATTTCTATTTCTCCACAGCCTTGCCAACATCTGTTGTTTCTGGACTTTCCATCGTTCTGACTGGGGTGAGATAGTATGACACTGTGGTTTTGATTTGCATTTCTCTAATAATCAGTGACACTGAACTTTTGTTCTTGTTTGTTGACTGCATAAATGTCTTCTTTTGAGAAATGTCTGTTCATGTCCTTTTCCCAGATTGTAATGAGGGTGTTTTTTTCTTGTAAATTTGTTTTAGTTCATTGTAAATTCTGGACATTAGACCTTTTTCAGATGGGTAGATTGCAGAAATTTTCTCCCATTTGGTATGGTGCCTGTTCACTCTGATGATAGGTTTTTTTTTTTTTTTTTTTTTTTTTTTTGCTATGAAGTTCTTTAATTAGATCCCATTTGTCTATTTTAGCTTTTGTTGCCATTGTTTTTGGAGATTTCATCATAAAATCTTTGCCCATGCCTATGTCCTGAATGGTACTGCCTGGGTTTTCTTCTAGGATTTTTATGGCTTTGGGTTTTACATTTAAATCTTTAATCCATCTTGAGCTAATTTGTGTATAAGGTATAATGAAAGGGTCCAGTTTCATTTCTCTGCATATGGCTAGCCAGTTTTCCCAGCACCATTTTTAAAATAGGGAATCCTTTCCACATTGCTTGCTCTTGTCAAGCTTTCTGAAGATCAGATGGTTGTAGATGTGTGGTTTTATTTCTGAGGCCTCTGTTCTGTTCCATTGGTCTATATATCTATTTTGGTATCAGTACCATGCTGTTTTGGTTACTGTAGCCTTGTGGTATAGTTTGAAGTCACATATCGTGATGCCTCCAGCTTTGTTCTTTTTGCTTAGGATTGTCCTGGCTATATGGGCTCTTTTTTGGTTCCATATGAATTTTAAAATAGTGTTTTCTAATTCTGTGAAGAATGTCAATGGTAGTTTGATGGGAATAGTATTAACTCTATGAATTACTTTGGACAGTATGACCATTTTCATGATATTGATTCTTCCTATCCATGAGGATGGAATGTTTTTTCATTTGTTTGTGTCCTCTCTTATTTCCTTGAGCAGTGGTTTGTAGTTCTCCTTGAAGAGGTTCTTCACGTCCCTTGTTAGCTGTATTCCTGGGTGTTTTATTCTCTTTGTAGCAGTTGTGAATGGGAGTTCATGCATGATTTGGCTCTCTGCTTGTCTATTGTTGGTATATAGACATGCTTGTGATTTTTGTACATAGATCTTATATCCTGAGACTTTGCTGAAGTTGCTTATCAGCTTAAGGAGTTTTGAGGCTGAGATGATGGGGTTTTCTAAACATATAACATCTGCAAAGAGACAATTTGACTCCCTCTCTTCATATTTGAATACCCTTTATTTATTTCTCTTTTCTGATTGCCATGGCCAGAACTTCCAATATTATGTTGAATAGGAGTGGTGAGAGAGGGCATCCTTGTCTTGTGTCAGTTTTCAAAGGGAATGCTTCCAGCTTTTGCCCATTCAGTATATATTGGCTGTGAGTTTGTCATAAATAGCTCTTATTATTTTGAGATGTGTTCCATCAATACCTAGTTTATTGAGAGTTTTTAACATGAAGGGATATTGAATTTTATCGAAGGCTTTTTCTCCATCTGTTGAGATAATCATGTGGTTTTTGTCTTTGGTTCTGTTTATGTAGTGGATTACGTTTATTGATTTGCATATGTTCAGGCAGCCTTGCATCCCAGGAATGAAGCCAACTTGATTGTGGTGGATAAGCATTTTGATGTGCTGCTGGGTTTGGTTTGCCAGTATTTTATTGAGGATTTTTGCATTGATGTTCATCAGGGATATTGGCCTGAAGTTTTCTTTTTTTGTTGTGTTTCTGCCAGGTTTTGGTTTCAGGATGATGCTGGCCTCATAAAATGAATTAGGGAAGAGTCCCTCCTTTTCAATAGTTTGGAATAGTTTTAGGAGGAATGGTACCAGCTCCTCTTTGTACCTTTGGTGGAATTCAGCTGTGAATCCATCTGGTCCTGGGCTTTTTTTGGTTGGTAGGCTATTTATCACTGCCTCAGTTTCAGAACTTGTTATTGTTAAGATCTTATTTTTTTAAGAAGAGACTAGCCCAGGCTAGTCTTGAGCTCCTGGCCTCAAACAATCCTCCCTCCTCACCTCCCAGAGTGCTGGGATTATAAGCCTGAGTTGCAGCACCTGGCCATTTAACAGCAATTTCTAACAAATCACAAATCTTCAAAACACAAATATTCTGTATTTTATATAAACTGTTTCAAAAACTAGAAAAAGAAAGAAAAACTCTGCAAAATTTTTTAAGATGGCATACAGTTAATACTAACAATAGACAAAGAACAGTAAAGATAAATTATAGACTAATTTCACTTACCATCATAAATACAAAAATCCTAAATATAATATTAGCATGTGGAAATAAAGTATTACCAAGTATTATTTATCCCAGGAATAAGAGGGTGTTTTGACATCAGAAATTTCATTAACATAATCCAATAAATAAGAAAAACAATATGAATATTTAAAAAGAAGTAAGAGCTGTGCACCGTGGCTCATGCCTATAATCCCAACACTTTGGGAGGCCGGGACGGAGAGGTGGATTACTTGAGGTCAGGAGTTTGAGACCAGCCTAGCCAACATGGTGAAATTCCATCTCTACCAAAAATACAAAAAATTAGCTGGGTGTGGTAGCAGGAGCCTGAAATCCCAACTACTTGGGAGGCTGAGGCAGGAGAATGGCTTGAACCCGGGAGGCGAAGGTTGCAGTGAGCTGAGATCATGGCATTGCACTCTAGCCTGGGCAACAGGGTGAGACTCTGTCTCAAACAAACAAATAAATAAATAGAAGTAGGACAGAATTTGATAAAATTCTACTAGTATTCATTATTATTATTATCATCATCATCATCATCATTAGGCAAGGTCTTGCTTTGTTGCCCAGACTGGAGTGCAATGGTGCGATCATGGCTCGCTGCAACCTCCGCCTCCCAGGCTCAGGTGATCCTCCAATCTCAGCCTATCAGGTAGCTGGGACTACAGGGTTGCACCACTGTGTCCAGCTAATTTTTAATTTTTTTTTTAAAGACGGGGTCTCACTTTGTTGCCCAGGTTGATCTCTACCTCCTTGACTCAAGCCATCCTCCCACCTCAGCCTTCCAAAATATTGGGATTATAGTCTTGAACTACTGCACCTGGTCAGTATCCATTATTACTATTATTATTTTATTTTTATTTTTATTTTTTAGAGATGGAGTTTGACCGGCACGGTGGCTCATGCCTGTAATCCCAGCACTTTGGGAGGCTGAGGCAGGCGGATCATGAGGTCAGGAGATCAAGACCATCCTGGCCAACATGGTGAAACCTCGTCTCTACTAAAATACAAAAATTAGCCAGGCATGGTGGCGGGTGCCTGTAATCCCAGCAACTTGGGAGGCTGAGGCAAGAGAATCGCTTGAACCCCGGAGGCGGAGGTTGCAGTGAGCTGAGATTGTGCCACTGCACTCCAGCCTAGTGACAGAACAAGACTTCGTCTAAAAAAAAAAAAATCTCTGAGCAAACTAAGCACATATTTTAAACTGATAAAATACTCACCAAATACCTATAGCAAACATTCTTAAGTTAGGGAAAAGTCTAAGATGCTTTCTGTTGGACTCCTATTTGGCAATGTACTGGATAAGCTAGACAGCATCATAAGGGTCTGCGGGTAGAATTGCAAGGGAAGAAACAAAACTGTCATTACATGCATATAGTATGATTGTCTACAATGGGAATCCAAGGAAATCTATAGATGAACTATTAAGATGTAATTTACCATACCAACAGCAATTAAGAATTAAGAATATATCATATCAAATATGCAGGACTTTTATGGAGAAAAGTATGAAATTTTATCAAAGGGTATATTTGAGGAACTAAAGAGGGAGATAGCCCATGTTGACATATCTATTCATACAGGTCGAGTATCCCCTATCCAAAATGCCTGGGACCAGAAGTGTTTCAAATTTGGAATTTTTAAAAATTTTAGAATGTCTGCGCACACATAATGAGATATCTTAGAGATGGGACTTCTGATAATTGTATGGAGTTTTGATTTTGTTGTTGGTTGGTTGGTTGGTTTTTTTTTAGATGGAGATTTGCTCTGTCATCCAGGCTGAAGTGCAGTAGGACAGTCTCAGCTCACTGCAACCTCCGCCTTCCAGGTTCAAGTGATTCTCCTGACTCAGTCTCCTGAGTAGCTGGGATTACAGGTGTGCACCACCATGCCCAGCTAATTTTTGTATTTTAGTAGACACAGGGTTTCACCATGTTAGCCAGGCTGGTGTTGAACTCCAGACCTCAAATGGTCTGCCCGCCTTGGCCTCTCAAAATGCTGGGATTACAGGCATGAGCTACTGCATCTGGCCTGTGTATACAATACTTTTAACACATTCTCTACAGAAATAAACTGCTGTGTACCGGAAGTTTTAGTATAATCCATCACGAGTTGAGGTGTGAAATTTTCCACTTGTAGTGTCAGCACCTAAGAAGTTTCAAATTTTTGAGCATTTGGATTTCAGATTTTTGGATTAGAGATGTTCAGCCTGTATTCAGATCAATTTATGCATAGAATAAAATGTATAACTATGAAAAATTAACATTTGTACTAGTCAACCTCCCTAACTTCCTTCAGTCCTCACCTCTTTGTGTGTCAACCTTCTTCATCTTCAGTTCCCTCCAGCTCAGCCTCACAAAGCTCTCTGCTAATTCCTTTCAAGATATTAACTGATTATTAAGTTGTTAGAGCTAAGTAATTTACATTTTAATAGATAACTCTTAAACACCAGAGCTATTTTACAATTCAAAAGAATGAAGCCACAATTGTGGAATGACATGGGATGAGGATGATATTTTTGTATAAGGGGCCTAGCTAGAATTCATTTAAATGAATAACCATATACTCTCAAATTGTCTGCATGCATACACATGCATGTAATTTGCATATAATGTTAATATAATTTTGAAAGTAGAAATGAAACCTGTCCTTTCACATTTTGTTTATAACAAAAGCTGTAATAAAAATGGGAACTCTGGGAACCAGGTTCTCACTGTGGGAGAAGAAAGATGAAAATGTGGAAGGATGAAAGGTGAGGAAGAACCATGTGAAACTGATGTGGAATTAGAGGCATCCACATGTATTGGATAACATGAATTAATTATATATGTATGCAAATAAATATATATATACACATATATAGTTGAACCATAGGAAATTATCATTTTTCCCAGAAAAAGCCTATAATTAGTGACACTGCAGTGGTAATGAGCACACCAAGTACCCAGAATTTGTGTTCTAAATATTAGTCCTCAGGACTCCTTACGGGAAATTGCTTATTCCAGGTAGGACAGAGGAAATTAGTATTAGAACCTGGAATATTTTGTTGTGTCAGAAAGTAAGGAAGAGCTCAAGAAATTATAGTACATCTTCAAAAGATCAGCAACATCAGCTGAAGGGCTCCTTCTAGCCAATTCTGGAACAAACTGATTATTAGAATGAATAACAAGTAATACATTATAACCCAGTGAATAAAATAATAAATGCATATGTCCATTCTGTTACAGAAAAAGGGAAAGTGGAATGCCAAATAAGAAATGTAAAAGGAATGCTAGAGTTAGAAATGGCTTTTGCAGCTATGATACTGATAACTAATTCAGGTAGGAATCATCAAAGGATGCAAAAAAGTAGTGGATCAAAGTTTAATGCGGAATGGGATATTACGTAGTTTTAAAGTCTTTTCCCAGAGAGCACTTACTACCTTTACAGTGATGATAACTTTACAGTAGAGAAACATAGAGGACACCACATTAACCGAGTGATCAAAGTTAACATCACCAATAATAAAACAAGTGGATATCATGTGCCTCCTGATGTGGTGCACTGGAGTAGGACAGAGCCTCATTATTATGCATTATTCCTGCCTAGAATGCATCAACCTTAATCTAATCCTGAGAAAACATCAGAAAAACTCAAGCTGAGTGTCACCTTATAACAACGACAGGCCTGTATTCTAAAAATACCAGTGTCATGAATGACAAGAGAAGATTGAGGTGTACTGTTCCAGATGAAAGAAAGAACATTACAGTTAAATACAATGTGGGTCTTTGATCGGGGGGCCGGGGGGAACTGACATCCAAGGACATTACTGGAACTATTAGTGAATTTAAATATGGTCTGCGTGTTAGATAACAATGTTTTACTTGTGTTAAATTTCCTTAATTTGATCATTGTTCTGGGATTACGTAAGAGACTATTTTGTTCTTAGGAAATATACACTGAATTATTAGGAGTAGAATGGCGTGAAGGTTCAGAAAATAATAACAATGGCAATAATAATAATAATGTATGAGCGTGTAGACAGGAAGGAAAACAGAGAAGTAATTGAAAACAAATAAGTAATTGAAGCAAAATGTTTATTTATCCAAATGAAGGATACACTTGAGTTCTTTTCATTTTTCCAAAATAAAATTTAAAAATTTCAGAAGTTAATGTACTGGTATATCTATCCAAGGGAATATTATTGACCTGTAAAAGAAGTACTAATACTTATAGAACATGGAGGAACCTTGAAATCATTATTCTAAGTGAGAGTAACCAGTCACTAAAGGCCATATATTATATTACTTCATTTATATTAAATGAAATGCCCAGATAGGCAAATTCATAGAGACAGAGAGTAGATTAGTAGTTGCCAGAAGCTAGGAAATGAAAAGAGAGGGAGTGCCTGCTAACTAGTATAGGGTTTCTTTTTGGGGTGATGAAGATAGCCTGGAATTAGCTAGTGGTAATGCTTATGAGGGACTATGTTAACTTCTCTTCCTGGGTCCACAAGGGGCGTGGTTTCAAAGGTAAGAACTTCCCAGCACCATACCTCTATCCATGCCCTCCATCTGGGAGCCTAGAGTTCTTTGTCTAACTTTCCCACGTGCAGGAAGGTAGACTGCCTAGGTGAGCTTCCTTTGTTTAGAAAGCCAGAGAAAAGCTCAGGGAGGACTGTGGGCGGGGCAGCCAATCCAATATCAAAGTCAAAGGTCAATCACTCAAGAGGCAGTTTGGAAAAGCTCCTCTCACTGGACGAGAACTTGAATGGGGTAGGAGTAACTCCCAGATTAAAAGTCCCCCTGCCCCTTACCTGTGCGGACTCCATCTCTGGATCCCCTCTCACAACAGCATGGGAGCCCCAGCCCCCTCCCCCTCCCCCTCCCCCCTCCCCCCTCCCCCTCCCCCCTCCCCCTTCCCCTTCCCCCCTTCCTCCTCCTCCCCCTTCCCCCCTTCCTCCTCCTCCCCCTTCCCCCTCCCTCCTCCCCCCTCCCCCCTCCCCCTCTCCCCCTCTCCCCCTCTCCCCCTCTCCCCCTCTCCTTTCCCTTTCTCTCTCTGCCTAATAAATCGCTTCTCTGCAAAGCTCTTTGGGTCCAATATTTACTTGAACAATATCACCACACCGCCTGGGTCTCCTCCCCATTCTTAGGTGAGTGAGAGCCCAAGGACCTGGAAAAATACATCCGATTGGCGAACAGTGAGTGTCATTGGAACGCCCCCACAGCCCTGCTCCTGTCCCTGGGTTACAGTTACACAACTCTGTGAATATTCTAAAATATACTAAAAAGTGAGAATACTAGATACAAAATGGTGAATTTTGTGGTATGAAAAACAGAAGTGTGCACAAAAAATGAAAGACTTAATATTACTGTATAAAGTTGTCATTATTTTGCCTTCCTGTTCCCACTCTTTCCCTCCAAACACATACAAACCAAAAAGGCTTAAAATTGGCACATTTTCTGTTTCTCAAAAGTGATTTTATAGGCCAGATGTGGTGGGTCATGCCTGTAATCCCAGCACTTTGGGAGGCTGAGGTGGGAGGATCGCCTGAGGTCAGAAGTTCGAGACCAGCCTGGCCAACATGGCAAAACCCTGTCTCTACTAAAAGTACAAAAATTATCTGGCTGTGGTGGGCGCCTGTAATCCTAGCTATTCAGCAGGCTGAGGCAGGAGAATAGCTTGATTGTGCCACTGCACTCCAGCCTGGGCGACCAGAGCGAGACTCCATCTCAAAAAAAAAATGAGATTTTATAAAATGCCAATTTTTCCATATTTACAGTTTGTTGTTTTAACACCAAGACTTGTCATATTTCTTAGGTAGTCCTGCCTTGCTGTGTTTCATTCACAAATATGCACACATCTTGCTCATTCCCACGTTCTTAAAAAATTTCTCAGGCAACCCACAGTGTTGCAGTCTGCCTATGTTGGCAGTATTCATATCCCAAAAAAAATCTCCCTTTTTTCCCATTGCTGTAAAAAAAAAGAGCAAAACAAGGCAAAAACCCCACATTCTTTGCCATATTGATCTCATCAGCTAACACATAAGAAGTATGTGACTCACTAAGCCTTTAGGATCAAAGATTAAAGACAGATGCCTCACTAGAGATATGTCCCTTATAATATGATGTTGCAACCATAAATATTTTAAACCATGCTGTTCAAGAAAAATACCAGGGACCTTCTTATGATGGTAATATTAAACTCAAGTCTTTGGTTATTGGTTGCAGGTTATATCAAGTCCATTTGACAAACAGTGACCAAGATGGAGAGCTATGTTTGTTCCTTTCTTGATTTGCAAACTTCCTCAAATTTTATTGGATTTATATTTATATTTCATTTTATTTTATTTGTTAAGACAGGGTCTGTCACTCTCTTACCCAGGCTGGAGTGCAGGGGTGCAATCACAGCTCACTGCAAACTCAACCTCCTGGGTTCAAGCGGTCTTCCCACCTCAGTCTCCCAAGCAGCTGAGACTAAAGGTGCACACCACTAATTGTTTTTTTTAGGCCAGGCTAAATTTTTTTTTTTTTTAGGCCAGCCTCAGCAGCTCATGCCTGTAATCCCAGCACTTTGGGAGGCTGAGGTAGGCAGATTTCCTGAGCTCAGGAGTTGGAGACCAGCCTGGGGAACATGGTGAAACTCTGGATCTACTAAAACTACAAAAAATTAGCTGGGTGTGGTGGTAGGTGCCTGCAGTCCCAGCTGCTGTGGGGGCTGAGGCAGGAGTATTGCTTGAACCCAGGAGGTGGAGGTTGCAATGAGCTGAGATGGTGCCACTTCACTCCAGTCTGAGTGACAGAGTGAGACTCTGTCTCCAAAAATAAATAAAATATAATTTTTTGTAGTGACAGGGTCTCACCATGTTGCCCAGGCTAAACTTCCTTAATAATTTAAAAGAATTACAACTATCCTATTAATTTTTTTATTTTTCAATATTTATCCAATAAAACTATTTAGAAAGTCTTTGTCTGAAATAACATATATTTCAGAATTCATTAATATAAATTATATATGAATCTGAAATTCGTATATAGTAATCTGTTGCTTAGCAAATTACCTTGAACATGATTACTAGTTATATTAAATAAATAATGGATAAATAAAATTATAGAATATTAATGCTTTGGCACTGAAATCTTTGCCAGTGTACAATTCATTCATTCATTCACTCAAAAAATATTTTTGAGCACCTGCTACATGCCAGACATTAATGAGCAAAAATTAAAACAATCCTTATATGAATTTTAAGCTGGAGATGAAGACAGGATTTAATCAGATATCCTCAGAAATTACTATATAATTTCAAACTAAGAGACGTGATGAAAGAAAGATGAAAAAAGGAATCTGACTTAGACTAGAGAGGTTTCCCTGAGGAAATAATGCTTGAGTTAAGAATGAAAGGTAGAGTTTGAGTTAATTAGACTGAGAGTAGGGAGAAGAGCATCCCAGGAAAACAAAACAGCATTTGCAAAGCCACTGTGGCAGGAGACTAATGATGAATTGAGGACATGTTTAAAAGGCCAGTGAGCTCACGCCTATAATTCCAGCACTTTGGGAGGCTGAGGCGGGTGGATCACGAGGTCAAGAGATCGAGACCATACTGGTCAACATGGTGAAACCCTGTCTCTACTAAAAATACAAAAAAATTAGCTGGGTGTGGTGGCGCACACCTGTAGTCCCAGCTACCGGGGAGGCTGAGGCAGGAGAATTGCTTGAACCCAGGAGGCGGAGGTTGCGGTGAGCCAAGATCGCGCCATTGCACTCCAGCCTGGGTAACAAGACCGAAACTCCGTCTCAAAAAAAAGGAAAAAAAAAATAAAAAGGCCAGTGAGCATCAAGAGCAAGGGAAGTGGTACAGAATGAGGTTGGAGAAATCAATGGGAATTATACTAAAGTACTGTACTATATATTTTTAAAAATCAAGCCTTGTCTGGGCGCAGTGGCTCATGCCTGTAATCCCAGCACTTTGGAAGGCCAAGGAGAGTGGATCACCTGAGGTCAGGAGTTCGAGACCAGCCTGACCAACATGGCGAACCGCCATCTCCACTAAAAATACAAAAATACAATATTAGCCAGGCATGGTGGTATACGCCTGTAATCCCAGCTACTCGGGTGACTGAGGCAGGAGAATTGCTTGAACCTGGGAAACAGAGGTTGTGGTGAGCTGAGATCGTGCCGCCATTGCACTCCAGCCTGGGCAATAAGAGCGAAACTCCATCTAAAAATAAAATAAATAAAAATAATAAAAATCAAGCACTAATTACGCTGCAGTGGAAAGCCATTGAAGAGTTTTATGTAAAATAATGACATGATCAGATTTGTTTATTTAAAAAAGCACCCTCCACTCCAGAAAATAGTTTGGAAGTTCCTTTTAAAACTAAAAATGGACTTACCATATGACCCAGCAACTGTATTATTGGTCATTTATCCTAGAAAAATGCAGACTTGGGCTGGACGCAGTGGCTCACACCTGTAATCCCAACACTTCGGGAGGTTGAAGCAGGAAGATTGCTTGAGGCCAGGAGTTTGAGACCAACCTAGGCGAGTCTGTCTCTAAAATTTTTTTTAAAAAATCAGCAGGGCGTGGTGGTGCACACCTGTAATCCCAGCTACTTGGGAGGCTAGTGTGTGAGGAGCCCTTGAACCAAGGAGGTTAGAGCTGCTGTAAACCATGTTCACATCACTGGACTCCAGGCTGGGTGCCACTGCACTCTAGCCTAGGCAACAAGGAGGCCCTGTCTCAAAAAAAAAAAAAAGAAGAAAAAGACAAATGCAAACTTATGTTCACACAGGAACTTGTATGTGAATGTTCGTAACAACTCTGTTTATAATAGCCAAAAAGTAGAAACTTCCCAAATGTCCTTCAATGAGAGAAGTATTAATTAACTGTGGTACCTCCATACATGGAATATTACGAAGTAGTAAAAAGGAATGAAATTTTGACACATACAACTTGGATGAAACTCAAAGAAATTACTTGTGTGAAAAAAAAAAAGCCAATCTCAAAAAGATATATATTCCTGATATCATTTGTATAACATTCATGAAATAAAATAGTTATAAAAATACAGAACTGATTAGGAGTTGCTAGAGATTTAGGATGGGGGAGTGGATGAGTGTGGCCGTAAAGGGCTAACAAGGGAGTCTTGTCATTAGAGTCTTGCGGTGGTGATATACTTAAGTAACTTAATTGTGTGTTGCATAGACCCACACAAGTGCATGTAAAACTAGTGAAATCTGAATAGGTTCTATGAATTGCACCAATGTGAATTTCTTGGTTTTGATACTGTGCTATAGTTTTGTATGATGTTAAAATCAGGGGACCAGACGTGGTGGCTCACGCTTATAATCTCAGCACTTCAGGAGGCCAAGGCGGGAGGATTGTCTGAGCTCAGAAGTTTGAGACCAGTCTGAGCAACATGGAGAAACCCTGTCTCCACTAAAAATACAAAAAAATTAACCAGGTGTGGCGGTATGTGCCTGTAGTCTCAGGTACTCAGGAGGTTGAAACAGGAGAATCGCTTGAATCCAGGAGGTGGAGGTTGCAGTGAACCAAGATCACACCACTGCACTCCAGCCTGGGCAACAAAGCAAGACTCTGCCTCAAATTAAAAAAAAAAAAAATGCAGTAAGCTGGGTAAAGGATGCACAGGGCTTCCCTGTACATTTCTTTGCAAACTTCTCTGAAGCCATAATAATTTCAAAATAAAAAGTTTAAAAAAGCACAGCAGTCTGGCTACTAAGTGGAAAATGAATAGAAGACAAGAAAATGTGGAGAAAACTTGGGTGATTACTGCATAAGTCCAGAAAAGAAATAAATGATTTTCGCTAGACTTGGATGGTGGTAGCAGGGATAGAGAAGAATGGACACATCTGAGAATATATAGTGGTAAAATTTGTGGATCTGGTGATTGATGGAATATAAAAGGCTAAAGAGGGCTGGGCGTGGTGGCTCACACCTGTAATCCCAGCACTTTGGGAGGCCAAGGCAGGTGGATCACATGAAGTCAGGAGTTTGAGACCAGCCTGGGCAATATGGCAATATCCCATCACTACTAAAAATACAAAAATTAGCTGAGTGTGGTGGCAGGCACCTGTAATCCCAGCTACTCAGGATGTTGAGGCAGGAGAATCACTTAAACCTGGGATGTGAAGGTTGCAATGAGCCAAGATCATGCCATTGCATTCCAGCCTGGGCGACAAGAGCGAAACTCTGTCTCAAAAAAAGAAAGGCTAAGGCCAGGTGCCATGGCTCATGCCTGTAATCCCAGCACTTTGGGAGGCCAAGGCAGGTGGATCACCTGAGGTTGGGAGTTTAAGAACAGCCTGACCAACATGGGGAAACCCCATTTCTACTAAAAATACAAAATTGGCTGAGCGTGGTGGCACATACCTGTAATCCCAGCTACTTGGGAGGCTGAGGCAGGAGAATTGCTTGAACCTTGGAGGTGGAGGTTGCCATTAGCCTAAATCATGCCATTGCACTCCAGCCTGGGCAACAAGAGTGAGACTCCATCAGAAAAAAAATAAAATAAAATAAAAAAAGCTAAAGAGAATAAGATCAAAAGTATTTTGAAGTAGCACTTTGTCCCATATTTCTGTATTATGATACAGAAAGTAAACATATATTTAGGACAAGACAACAAATATTTGGGAGGCACCATTTTATTACAGTGTATTCCAGAATCAAAGGTGCTTATTGATATGAGGTCACTTACAGAGCTTTGCTAGGCTAAAGTACACACCATCATTGTGTCGATAATAAATGTGTTGCCTCTCAACTCAAAATTTATCCTTCATTGCCTGCTCTGCAAAATGGAGCTGGACTCAATAATACTTTGCCTTTGCCAGCTGGAACGATGTTAAACTTTGTCAGTAGAGGGTGCTGGAGAGACATTATAAGAGTAAGGGGCTTTTGCTTTCCTGCCTGTTTCAGTTGTTCCTCTGAATGGGTTTCTGCAGCATGCATAGCCTCTAGCTTCCAGGTCCTGCAGTGCTGGCAACATCAGTGCCAGGCTCTGCGATGGCAGCAGCACCCAGGGCATTTTCATCTGGCATTTCCCTCCGACGGTAGCACCACAGCAGCTTCTCTGGCATCCAGTGAGCTGCAGCTGTGCACTCTCCAATATAGTCAGGATCTTAGCCTGGAGAGGAAAGGAACCTCTTTTTTAGGTGTTTTATCTTAGCGTTAAGGATAGTGGCTGCTTCTTATATCTGTTTTTCTCAAATACTTTAGCATTCTCTTTACTTCATATTATCCCTCACTTTACTGCATACTAATCCCTTACTACTTCAATCCTTGCTATAGTTAATAATCCTTTATCTTAAACTTTGTCCATTCAAACTGTGGGGCCCTTGTGTCCTGATTGAATCCCGATTCATACAAACCATCTTCCAAAGTTTGCTGTTGTGATTGCCCTCAACTTTGAACTTTTGATAACCCATCTATATTTGTCATTGAAGGGCTCCTGGATATGATTGGCCAATGGTTAGAGGTTGTTAAACTGGCTGCAGTTTCAATTATAACATGGAAGGAGTCAAACCCATTTGCAAAATTTCCAAACACCTAGATTGGATTTGGTTTTTATTTCTGTTCAGTTTAAAACAAATCTTGATTTCAAATGTTGTAAAACAGAACTTACAGAAATATTTTCCTTTTTTTTCCGGAGAAAAGTTTACATGTTAATCTAAACCAACTTAGAGGCTGAGTGCTTAAACACTCCACCATGCAACCATCCACAATAAAAACAGGCAAAATTTAAAATGAAAAATATTAAAAGCAGATTCTAAAATCAATACTACAAATATGTGTGTGTGTATATATATATATATATGTGCCAGGCCAAGGATGGCTGATGACACGAATGCGTGCTTCCTTCTGTAGTGTGTGATACTGCTGATTGTTACTTCCTTTTCTTCATTGCCCTAACACTCCTGTTTCTTTTTCATTCTTTCAAAATTTCCTTTACAGTTTCCTCTGTCTTTGTTAATCTTTTAAATTATCATCATTTCCCTGCGTTATGTTCTTGGCTCTTATTTTTCATTGGTCCTGGATGAGCTTATCCATCTTAGGTAATGTCTCCTTCATGTGTATCTGCAGCCTAGGCCTGTCATCTTAGCTCCAGAGTTCTTTATGTAGTACAAGCTCTAGCCCAGGGGTCAGCAAACTGTCACCTCTAGGCCAAATCCAGCTCATTGCCTGTTTTTCTAAGTAAATCTTTATTGGAACACAACCACGCCACTTGTTTGCATGTTATCTATGGTTGCCTTTATGCTTCAACATACGGTCTGCAAAGCTTACTCTAGCCCTCAGCAGAAAAAAAAAAATTGCTTTTCCTGCTCTAGCTTAAGCTATTCCTTCTAATTAGTCTTAGGCGTGACTGAGTATGTATTCTAAATGGTAGAGTAGGCCCACCAGAATAGGGTTATCTGCATCTCTCCGTATTAGAGATGGAGTAAAGGTCAATTCTGGAACTCATAATCAAGTTCCACAGACAAAGCTACAACAAGATGAAGGGATATTTTTGTTAGGAATTTTGTCATATTAGGGACATAAGGAGTGCAGTGTACTGTAGTCAGCCTTCAACATAATGAAGGCCTCACAGGATGTAGCTCTACTTTTACACGTACAGGTTTGTAGCCGGACATGTTGTATTATATCTATGGCATGGGATATCAACAGCAGTGGTGAGGCATATTGACACATCTTCATGGGCATCTGACATTTCCAAGATAAACAAGAGGGGAAGAACATGACAGATGCTGTGAGGAAGTGAAGAGCGTTTATTTGTTTGATAGCACGACGTGCTCCTGTCTCCCACCCCCACCCCAGGACCCTTAAGACTAAAGACTATGTGATTGTTGCAGTAATGACCCCAATTTGACCTCCCTTCCTTCTGTCCAAATCCTTGGGTAATCCACTCCCACAATGACTCTAGTTTTGGGCATATAAATTGCTTTAGCCAATGAGACACAAGCAAAGTCTTGAAAATGCTTACATGTCAGGGCTTGCGCTCTGTTGTGCTCTTAGAAACCCTATAACCACTACCGCAGGAAAGGGCCCAAACTAGCCTACTGGATGCTAACACACGGACTAGTTATCCTACTGCTCATGCTGACAACCACCCAACCACCTGATACATAACTGAGGCCATTGGCCACAAATGTTTGAGTATGTCCAGTCATCAATATGTGATATGGAGAAAAGCCATTTTATCTGAGCCCAGCCCAGATTGCCTATCCACAGAATTATGAACAAATAAGCCATTGCGTTTTGCAGTTTTGTGATGTAAATGATACTGATACAAGTTAACAATAATCGCTAATGTGACACCACATGCTGGTATGTGTGTGGCCTAAGGAATAATGGATTGTATCGGTGTATCTGTCTGCTAGAGCGCCTCATCACAGACTCAGGTATCCAAAACTAAGCTCATCATCATCCTGCCTCACCAACTGTTACCACCATCAAATCTCTCCCTGTATTGTGTCACCTAAAACAAATCTGGGAGCAAATTCCTGATTTGTCCTTCACCTTCCACATCCAAACAATTACCATGTTGTCAGTTTTTACCACCGTTCCCTATGCTTCCTCTCCACTGCCTGATTTGAATGTATAAGGCCTCATCCAGCTCTTACCTCATTTCTTTAAAATTTCCTTTCCTAATTTTTTTTAAACTTTCATTTTTAAGTTTAGGGGTACATGTGTGGTTTGTTACATAGGTAAACCCGTGTCATGGGGGTTTGCTGTACAGATTATTTCTTCACCCAGGTATTAAGCCAAGTACCCATTAGTTATTTTTCCTGATGCTCTCCCTCCTCCCACCCTCCACCCTCCGATAGGCGGAGTCTGTTGTTCTCATCTATGTGTCTGTGTGTTGTCATCATTTAGTTCCCACTCATAAATAAGAACACGCGGTATTTGGTTTTCTGTTCCTGTGTTAGTTTTCTAAGGATAATGACCTCCAGCTCCATCTATGTCCCTGCAAAGGACATGATCTTGTTCTTTTTATGGCTGCATAGTATTCCATGGTATATATGGACCACATTTTCTTTATCCAGTCTGCCACTATAAGCATTTAGGTTGATTTCATGTCTTTGCTATTGTGAATAGTGCTTCAGCGAACATATGTGTACTTGTGTCTGTATGATAAAATGATTTATATCACTTTGGGTATATATGCCCAGTAAAGGGATTGTTGGGTCAAATGGTAGTTCTGGGGTTGCAGAGAAAAAGGAATGCTTATACACTGTTGGTGGGAGTATAAATTTGACTTTTTAATAATAGCCATTTTGACTAGTATGAGGTGGTATCTCTGTGGTTCTGATTTTCATTTCTTTAATGATCAGTGATGTTGAGCATTTTTTTTCATATACTTGTTGGCTGCATTATAATTTCTCACTACTATGATTTGAATGTGTCTGCTCCAAAATTCAGGTGTTGACAATATGATAGCATTAGGAGGTGTTGCTTTTAAGAGGTGGTAAGACCATGTGGATTCTTCCCTCATGAATGAGATTAGGTGCCCATCTAAAGGGGCTTGATAAAGGGAATGTACCCCTTCCTTTCTACCTTCTGGAGGACATGGTGTTCAAACCACCATCTTGGAAGCAGAGAGCAGCCCTCACTAGATGCTAGCACCTTAAGGTTAAGAGTTTTTATCCTCCAGAAATGTGAGGAATAAATTTCTGTTCTTTAAAAATTACCTAGTCTGTGGTGTTCTGTTATAGCAGCACAAATAGACTAAGATATTAATGTTTTGTGCCTCTCTAATCCATCTTTCACTTAGTAGCCAGAATGATCTTTCTAAAATTCAGACCTAAACTTGTCACTCACCTGCTTAAACTCTTCAGTGTTTCTCCATTGCTTTCGGGATAAAATCCAAAATTCTTGGTGTGGCATGCAATGCCCTTCAGAGGTCTGACCTCTTGTCTACTTCCTCAAAATCACTTCCTGTCGATTCTCAAAAGGTACCTTATGCTACAGCCAGTCCTAACTACTTACAGTCTCCAAAAGATTCATATGTTTTCACTCTTCTTGTCCTTTGGAAACTGTTCCCTCTGATCATAAGACTCCATTTGCCCTTGGAATCTGTTTTATTTTCTACATGTTCTCACCTCAACCATTTTGTGATAAAATACATATAACATAAAATTTATCATTTTAGCCATTTTCAAGTAGAATTTGGTGGCATTAATTACATTCACATTGTTGTGTAACTATCACCACTGTCCATCTCCAGAAAATTTTTAATATCCCAACTGAAATAGTGTATTCAGTAAACAATAACTCCTCATTACCTAACCTTTACCCTCAACCCCTGGCAACAACTCCCATATGTTCTTTTTAAGGCTCTCCTAAAAACATCATCAGCTATCTGCCTCCCAAGCTGAGTTGAGGGTTTCTCTTCTCTGCTGACATGGTGGTCTGTTGCAGTGTTTGGCACTCTGCACTGTTCATGATATTTTAAACCTCAACTTCCTCCCCTAAACTGTGAACTTCTTAAGGACAAGAACCATTGTCTCAGTCTCTGTATATCTTTGGGTAACAATGTTGTGTACCACGTTTTATAAATGCAAGTCATCAAATCTGCTTATTGCTTTTGAATCACCTAGAGAGCCTTTAAAAACAGATTTCTAGAGATTCTCACTCAAGTAAATCTGAGGAGGGAGTTAGGAATTTTGAATATTTTGGAATTATTATTTTGGAATAATTTTGAAAATTTTGAAATTTTTGAATACTCTCCAGGTAATTCTGATATGTGCAAGCAAGCCATCAAGATTTGGAAGTAAAATTGATCTAAAGGACTATGCCCAAGTAAGATGGTCTTTTATTCTTGATGAATCATTAAAAAGAAGCCAATTCATTTCTCTTGATTTTCATACTGAGCCTCTTGCTTTAGAGAATTACAATAAGGAACTCAGAATCTCTTAGCAATGATTTTTCTCAACCATTATCCTTGCACTAAGAGTTATATAATAAAAACATGTCATTTCCATACTTTTTTTTGGTGGGGGACAGGGTCTTGCTCTGTTAACCAGGATGAAGTGCAGTGGTGCGATCATAGCTCATTGCAACCTTGAACTCCTGGGCTTAAGGGATCTTCTTGCCTCAGCCTCCTGAGTAGTCGGGACTACAGGCCCGCACCACCTCGCCCGGGTAATTTTTGAAAAATTATTTTGTAGAGAAGGGTCCCACTTTGTTGCCTAGGCTGGTCTCAAATTCCTGGGCTAAAGTGATCCTCCCACCTCAGCTTCCCAAAGTGCTGGGATGACAGGAATGAGCCACCACACCTGGCCTTCATTTCTTTGTTGACTTACCAAAGTTCTTTTAAATTTTCCTCCAACAATCCTATAAGGTAGACTATTAGATCCAATATGCTTTATTATCTTACCGTTTGCTTTGGCATTATTGCACTTACCAAAGCCCTGCCAACCTAGTCGTCCCAGGGCCACTTCAAGTCTGCTTATGCATACAGCAATAAATATTTTCTCAAACATTTAACTATGTGTTTGTCACTGTTAGGTACCAGAGTAAACAGCAGTGAACTAGTCAAAATCGTGCCTGCATGGAGCTTACATTCTAGTTACCAGCCTTCTCAGAGTGCCTCCAGTAAAAACATTTTCCCTAGCCTGTCCTAGTCTGACTCTTCTAATCAGGAATTCCATCATTCCAGACCACCCTTATTAGATAAAGGGTAACATTTGCCCCGGGCCACGCTATGTCTTTTTGACGATGATCAGCCGCTATGGCGCTTGTCTGGTATGCAGCTGTTGAGGCTGTACATTGGCTTCATGTTTACATCTGTTTTCCGTGACACTGTGCAGCTGAATGAGTTGGGTGTCTTGTCTCCGGGAGGACGAGACTCCTGTCTGTAGCTAGTTTATGTCCTCCCACTCTTCATGAGTGCTTTTCAGTGATTTTTACATCAAAATAAGCCTAGTGGATAACCAGAAAACCTAGCAAAAAACAGAAAAAAACAATTTCGTAGAAGTACGTTAAACAATGTCAGAGCTGGAAGAGACCTTCGAGATGTAGCCCCACTGCTTTTATAGATCAGAAAACAGAGACCCAGAGGGGTGACCTAAGTCGCCTCCGGTCACACAGCCCAACTGAAGGATGTGGACCGGTGATCACATCTAATTTACAATCACACTGGCGGCGTTCCTCCTAAAATTTAACGTCTAAATGAGATCCAGCCGCGTCACCGCTGCTACCCCACCGTCCTTTCTAGTATTCATTCCACGCCGCTCTTTCTTGAAGAGTCAAGTCGTTAAAATACCAAGTGGAGGCATTCCACAAACAGGTGTCCAGACCACGGCCACGCGGACACGGAGTCGGGGAATCTGGATCCCCACATGCCAGCCGACAACTCTCCAGCTCCCGCTTACAAAGTTTCCTCGCATGGTACGTTCATTTTTCCGATCCCTAGCTGCGAGGCCGAGATGCTTTCTGCTGTGGCCTCCGACGAAGTTCGGAGATGCCCTTTCCTTGCGAAAGCCGGGCTCAGGCGCGTCGGCCGCGGGGCCGGGCGTCCTAGGGCCTGGCGGGCGGCTAGGGAACGCTGGGCGCGGAGCGGGGCGGCCCCTAGGCGCGCGCTGCCCGCCCGAGCTGCTACAGCCGCGGGCCCGCGAGCTCCGGCGCGGAGCGAGAGGCGCGCGCGGGCCGTGGGGGCTGGGCCGAGGCGGAGCGCGAGGCAGCGGCGGCGGCGGGAGGCGCCGCGGGACTAGGCAGCGGCCCCCGCCCCCCGAAGCCCGTCCCCGCGCGGGGCTGGGGAGCTCAGGGCGGGGAAGCCGCGGGGCCGCGCCACGTCCCTCGCCCGCCCCAGAGCGGGTTTTGCAGGCGGCTCCAGTCCGGGGGCTTTTGTGTCTGCGACTCGAGAGCGGCGAGAGAGCAGACCTCCTCCTCAGAGGGCGCTGTGAGTGCGCCGCCAGAGCCGGGCCGCCCGCCTCCTGCCTCCCCTGTCATCGGCTCCTGAGGCGGCGGCGGCGGCGAAGAAGAAGGAGTGGGAGGCGGCGGCGGCGGCGGCGGCGGCGCACTCGCCCTCAGCACATGCCGGCCCCGGGCGGGGGGCCGCCCCCAGGCCGTGCTCCCGGCCACCGCCGCTGAGCCCCGCCGGTGCCCGCACGCCGCCCCGCCGCCTCGAGGCCTCGTCCTCCTCCCAAACTTTGCAAAGTCGGCCCGCGTCCCCACCGCCCTCGGCCGTGCCTCGGCTCCGAGTCTCGCCTCGCAGCCGCAGCGGCCCCGCGAGGAGGAGGAGCCGCCGCCGCAGCATCAAAGAGACCGAATTCCCGCGGCCTGGGGGGGAGTCATGCTTTGCGGTCTGTAATGTCAGCAGAACAGGAGAAGGATCCCATTTCGCTGAAGAGAGTTCGAGGTAACCGAGCAGGGTGCCGGATTGGGGGGACCGGGGTGAGTGAGGTACTCGGGGCCCCGTGCCCGGCCGCCGGGAGGCCATGGGGCTCTGTCCGGGCCTAACTCCGCGCACCCGCGTCCCGCCCGCGCCCCGGGGCCGAGGCTGAGATCCGAGCGCGCGGCCCGGGCGCCCGCTGGCCCCCTAGACACCCGCGCGGATCCCTCGCCTCCCGACGTTGTGTTCGGAGGCAGTTGGAGCCGCACACAGCATCCCTTCTTACCCCCTCCTCGCCCACCTCTCCTCGTTCTCAAGACACAGCACAATGGGCACCTCAAAGGGTGAAAAGCAGACACCCCCTAGCAGAGACCTCGAACGATGCCCACCCCCTCAAAAAAGTAAGTTGGACTGCACAAGAGTTGACGCTCTTGAAGAAGGGCGCCTGGGCTTTCACGTCTCTCCGGGCCCCCTTCTCACCCTCCGGCAAGGACAACAACAGCTATTCAGTTTATTTTCCTTAGGTTTAAGAGGAGAAACTATACAAATTCAAAAGGCATTTTCTCTGTTGGTTTATGGATAAGAAATCATCGAAAATCAGTGTTACACATGATTGGTTTTCTTTCTTGCACACTGGTTAGGGATTTTCCTGTCGTCTTACTACTATCTAAGAAAAATCAGAGGGAACCATGTGTCAAACAAAAGATAATGCATATGTGTTCACAAAAGTCAGGTGCCACCCGGAAATTAGGGGATATCTTTTAGCTCTTAATAGAGTTAAGACTGAAAGTCCTAGAGTTGAAGTAATATTCATTGTTCATTAAGCAAATATTTATTGAACATCTACTATGTGCTAGACACTGTTCTTGGTACTGGGATACAGCAGTGAAAAAAAGCAGATAGACGATCTTCACCCAGAAGGAGTTCACTGTCTTGTGGGGTAAACAAATGTTAAACAGTAGATACAGAATGTCAAATCGTAGGTGGTATGGTGGACAAGAAAATAGGAAAAGAGGAGAGGAAATATGCGTGGCTTGTATGGAGGTACGGATTGTATGTAAGGTGATGATGAAAGGGCTCACCTGGAAGATGATGTTTGAGCGAAGAACCAAAGGAAATGATAGAGCAGGGCCATATGGATTCACGTGGGAAGAGCAAAAGCAACAGTAAATGCAAAGGCAACAGTAAATGCAAAGGCCCTGTGTCTGGAATATGCCCAGTGTATGCAATCAACAGCAAAGAAGCTATTGTAACTGCAGCAAAGTGATCAAGGTCCTGTGACCGGGGCTGAGGGGTGGGATGATTGTGTTATTAGAGGTCTGGTGTGCCATTTAAAACACTTCGGCTTTTACTCTGAGAAAAGGTCTGCAGAGTTTTGTCTGTAAGAGTGAATGGTCTGACATTTTAAACGTATCTTTGGCTGCTGTGCGGAGAATAGACTGTAGAGAAAAGGCTAAAGCAGAGGAGACTAGTAAGGAAGCTATTGCGAACAGGGTAAACAGGGTAAAGTGCTTTATAAATCAGTAAGTAGTAAAGTAAATTCCTGGCTGACTTAAGTGATGTAGAGATGAAGGACCACAAGTCATTCATTTTTGTTTTTGTTCAGTGTGACTAGAATTTAAGCATGTATAGAACTGGCTTGTGACACACAGTCCAAAAGATATCCACTCAAGAGTATTTTGGTAGAAATGATTTTCTTAGCCATTGAAGCAAAAACATAACTTAGAGCAGAATATTGTCTTTACAGGCTTAATATCAGCACAAGCTTTCATTTGGTGAAATATTTTAATTGTCTTTTCTGTTTGTGGTTGTGAGTTGGCAAAGCCTTTAAGGAATAGAGCTTCCTGAGATACAATTATTCCCCTGATATTTTTTGCTGTATAATTTTGCCTACTATTATAAATTGTTATGAGGTTGAAGGAAAAGAAAGAGCTATCAAGTTTATATCTTTGAACTGAATTATCAGTCCTAATCAAATGTAATTCTAAATAAAATAGGTGAGTGTTTTATTGTGGATCAGGAGCACAGCTCTATCTTCATTTTGTTTCAACTGCTGCTTTTAAGTTCTATGCTTTAGCTGTTGGGGTTGGCTCAGGTGTCAGCTCAAGAATATCCTGAGAGCTAAGTACCAGAATAAAAGATAAAACGCTTTTTAAAATAAGTCAGTATTTTTACGTTATGGGGAGGATTTTCATAATGCCGTTTTGTAATAATTAGAACATTAATTTAAAAAACATTTTTGGATTATTTTATAGTGCGCTCTTCTGAAGCACAATTCTGCTGAACCTCATTGCCCTGGGACTTTTTGTTATTCAGTGTAATTTATATCATGAGACTGCATGCAGGATGTGGTGTTTGCAGGGTGTAAACTTTGGAGCAGTGCTTTTTAAACTGTTTCCCATCCACTGATGTAACAGAGACAGATCTTTTTAATTGTTGTGTATTATTTCATATGTATTGAAACAAAAAAGTCATCAAATACCTTGCTTATGATAAGGCTAAGATACATATTTATGTGTGTGTATATATATATACACACACACACATATAGCAATTTAAATGAATGATTAACACATATAGCAATTAAATAAATTACTAAGAAAGTAATATTATAGGTGGAACTCAGATATAGTAAAATTATAACATGAATGACTTAGGACTTTACAGTAGTATGCTCTACAGACCAAAAGCATCATAATCACTTGTGATGCTTGTTAAAATATAGATTTGTGTATCTACGGAATCAGGACTTCTGGGATCCACAGAGTCAGGACTTCTGCATCTTTAACAAGATCCCCAGATGCTCCTTATGTATACTAAAGTTTGAGTACTGCTACTAATAGACCAAAGTTACAAAGGTGAGTAGACCAGAAGCAGCTGGCTGTGGACTTCCAAACTGTCCCTATATTTTAACATTAGATTTAGAATTACTCTTAAGTGACATAGTGTCTTACTCCTATTTTCTACCAGTTCTTAACACTCCACCCTAAACCTTCACCTTGTGATTATAAGACAGATCTATGAGGGCAGGCACTATGTCTTGATTATTTTATTTGGCTTGCTCATAGTAAATGTCAAATGAATGAATGAGTGAATACATGAATCACGCTGCTTTTTGATAGTCCATTGCCTGTCATACTACTTTTACTTGCCATTTTACCCTAGAATGTCAACTGTCATCCTTATTTTAACCAACACTCCCATTCTCCAGTATTCCTAGAACTCTTTTAGGCATTGATCTGATGGCAATATTCATTTATTCAACAAATATTTATTGAGCAGTCACAGTGCCATATAGTGGGATTACACTGATTAAGATATGACTCTGGCTGGGTGCGGTGGCTCACGCTTGTAATCCCAGCACCCTGGAAGACTGAGGCAGGTGGATTACTTGAGTCCAGGAGTTCAAGACCAGCCTGGGCAACAACCTGTCTCTACTAAAACTACAAAAAATTAGCTGGGCATGGTGACGTGTGCCCATGTTCTTAGCTACTTGGGAGGCTGAGGTGGGAGGATCACCTGAGCCCAGGGAGGCTGAAGCTACAGTGAGCTGAGATCACACCACTGCACTCCTGCCTGGGCAATTGGAGTGAGACACTATCTCAGCAACAACAACAAAAAAAGATATGACACCTGTACAGGACAATGACAAATAAGTGGCTACAAATAGCATGATAAGGGCTGTGATTATTTATAGGAAATAAAGGAACTTATCTTTTCGAGAATCAAGGAAGGCCTCCTGGAGAAGAGTTCTAAGAAGCAATGAGTGTTCTTTTGTCTTAAGTGATGTACAAAGAGCTTCAGAGGAGATAAAATGTGAGAAAGGGTCTAGAAGGTCTCTTGTGATTTTGAGAAGGCAGTTTTAGGAGGAAACCACATTTCAAAGTGTCGAAGATTAATGTGGGGCCAGGTGTGGTGGCTCCTGACTGTAATCCCAGCACTTTGGGAAGCTGAGGAGAGAGGATCTCTTGGGCCCAGGAGTTTGAGACCAGCCTGGGCAACTTATGGAGAACCCATTTATACAGAAAATTAAAAAATTAGTGGTGGTGTGCACCAGTAGTCCAAGCTGCTCAGGAGACTGAGGTAATGTGGTAAAAGATTAAATTATGAAGATGTGACTTAAAAGAAGTTTGGTGGTAGACAGAAAGACATAGGAGAAAATACGAGTCTTTTTTTTCTTCATTGAAAAAAGACTTAAACATATTTGTAGATTTACAGAAGAGCCCAATGTGGAAAGAGAGGGAAAAACTGGAAAGGCACCAGAAAGAGAGGATAATTCATGAATTACTAAAGCATTCAATACATGTTTTAAAAATATCTACCATGTGCTATACAATTCCCGTAGCTGGGGGATGAGACAGACAAGGTTCCTATTCTCATAAATCATGTCTTTGCAGATAAGGGAACAGGATTAGCATCAAGTATATACATGGAGGTTTAGTCTTGGAGAAAAAAAGAGACAATGGAGGAAGAAAGAAATTTAGAGATGAAGAAGGAAGTTGAGGTCATTTATTTAAGTGCTTTTAATCAGAGTTAGAAATAACGTAGAAGGGATAAGGATGTATTTTAGAATGGAGTGATAACAGCAATGTCATGAAAATTACTAAAAATGGACTTTACAAGAAAATACAGACTGTCTTGATGGGATAAATATATGGAGGATTTGGATTAAGGTTGGAAAATGAGCGTAATTTATGCAGTCACAAATTGGAGGTTGGGGAAGAGGCTGTGAGAGAAAGTCTGAAGGAAAAGTTTTTTGTTTTTGTATTTAAAATTGGTCCATGTAAGAGCTAGGCAGATTATCAGGAAAGTGAGTTTGGTTTTAGACACATTGAATGAATATCCTCCTGGGATATTCCAGTGTATGCAGTGGATGTACATGGTTTGGAACTGGGCTGAGTAGTCCAAGACAGAAGTAGAGATTTGAAAGTCATCAGTAAACTGGTGAATACAAATTAATGCCTTGGGAGTAGACGAGCTCACCAAGAGAGAGTGACAAGTAAAAAGAGAAAAGCCTTGAGAACACCAACTTTGGAAACACTAACATTTGGTCGACAAGGGGGGAAAGAGATCTTCAAAAAAAGAATCTGAAGGAGTAGTCAGAGAGGTAGGAGAAAAACCATGAGAGTGTAGTGTTACAGATAATGAAGGAAGAATGGGTTTATGAGGGGCAGATACATGAATTTTAACCTGTTGAATAAAAAGTTTCTATCCATGAGATGTCTATGATGCTTTTTCTCCCATATTCCCTGTCTTGGGGAACATGGCCATCTTTATCCATCCCCTACTCCCACACAACACTGTCCTAAGTCTTAGAATTGCTGTCTCCTTAATGTTTTGAACCCATTGACTTCTTTTTTTTTTTTTTTTTGAAACGGAGTTTCGCTCTTGTTACCCAGGCTGGAGTGCAATGGCGCGATCTTGGCTCACCACAACCTCTGCCTCCTGGGTTCAGGCAATTCTCCTGCCTCAGCCTCCTGAGTAGCTAGGATTACAGGAACGTGCCACTATGCCCAGCTAATTTTTTGTATTTTTAGTAGAGACGGGGTTTCACCATGTTGACCAGGATGGTCTCGATCTCTTGACCTCATGATCCACCCGCCTTGGCCTCCCAAAGTGCTGGGATTATAGGCTTGAGCCACCGCGCCCGGCCTTCATTGACTTCTTGACCTTTCCACAGCCACTTCTTTAGGTTTTGCTTATCGCTTTGATTATTATAGTAACCCTCTCTTTAGTTTCATGGCTTCCTGTTAGTCCCCTTAATCCATTACCACTGATGGTGATGAATAACTTAGTACTTCTCTGAGTGTTTTAAATGGATCTTCTTGCTTAATCCTCTCAGTAAATCTGTGAATTAGATGTTATTATTATTTTTGGTTTACAGTTGAGAAATTGATGTTCAGAGAGGTTAAGTAGTGTGTGCTTAAGTAACATACATGAGTTTTCCCAGTGAGTAAATGGCAAAGCCAGAACTCAAAATCTAGGGCCCAAGATCTTAGCTACTATCTGCATTGCCATAGTGTTCCCCAAACACAATTGAGTCACGTAAAATTAATCCGTGGTTTCTCATTACCTTTAGAGTAAAAATCAACCTCTCTTATGTTGGCCCTTTTTGATTTGGCCCAGGTCTACCACTTAGTTCTCTCTTCTTCAGAATCCATGAAGTGCTTTGCCTATTTCTTATGCTCCAGTCTTAAAATATTCACTCTTCCTCTCTAAATGTTGTCATGGTCTCTCTTGCTTTTAAAATTTCCTTTGCATATTCTATCCCTTCTGCTAAGCATGCTCCCTTTTTCTCCTACCTCTGGAAGATACTCATCCTCAAAGTTTCAGCACAGTTGAAATCTCCCAGGATGTTTTCCTGAGCTCCCCGTCTCAGTCAAGATTAGGTGAGAGTTTCTTATGGTCCCTCAGTATCCTGTGCTCATCTCTGTCAGTGTTTATCACATTAAATTTAAGAGTTTCAAAAGAAAAAGATTATTTCCTATAGGTTATAAGATCCTTACAGGGAGGAATTACTACTTTTATTTCTTTTCTACTTCCATAAGCTCAACAATTGTTTTTGAAATCCATTTTGATGAACATTAATGATGAAGTTTTAGTAATTCAAGGCATCAGTCTTCCTAGATTGCTTTTCCCAGGTGTGTAGAGAAGTTACCACTAGGGAACACAGTTCTCTCTTCCGACATTCTTATTCTAGGCAACCCAAGAAGTCTAAATCATCTTTAACATCAAAATTAGCCTTAAAGTATGGTCAAGCATGATTTCAGATCTTTTTTTTTTTTTTTTTTGAGATAGAGTCTTGCTCTATTGCCTAGGCTAGAGTGCAGTGTGGCGTGATCTTGGCTCACTGAAACCTCCGCCTCTCAGGGTCAAGCAATTCTCCTGCCTCAGTCTCCCGAGTAGCTGGGATTACAGGCACCCGCCACTGCGCCTGGCTAATATTTGTATTTTTAGTAGAAACGGGGTTACACCATGTTGGCCAGGCTGGTCTCAAACTCCTGACTTTGTGATCCACCCATCTCAGCCTCCCAAAGTGCTGGGATTACCACCGTACCCAGCTAGGTCTCCTTTTTTTTATTCCTAATTTCTGTAGGTATGATAACTGCAATAACAAGAAACAGTACAGCATTTGTAACTGTGAGCTTGACTGCCAAAGCTTTTATCCCTGCTCAGCCATTTATTAGCTATATGGTTCTTGGCAAGTTACTTAACCTCTCTGCATCAGTTTCCTCAGCTGCAAAATGAGAATAATAATGGTACTTATCTCATGGAGTTGTTTGAAGGATTAAATTGGTTAATATGTATAAACCACTTAGAACATTGTCTTCTGCATTGTAAGTTATCTGTTTGCTATTAACATCAGAAATAGATCTAAAATATACATTCTGTTTAAGTGATGTGATCGACATTCACTTTTAGGTGTATTTAATCAGTCAGACAATAAGTGTAAATAACCTACAGCAGATTCTTATTTTGATTACAAGTGGGTATGAAGAGAACAGAAATGTTTTCTTCCTATGTAAAGAAAACAATGAAAAAAAGGAAATTTTTTAAACAGAAACTCTGACGTTTCACTGTTTTGTTGAAAAAGACAAATAGAAACTGTTTATTGAATAGTATTTGTGAATATCTGCAGCTTTGTTCTCCATGATTTCTGAGGTTTTTTGTCTAAAAATTTGCCCGGCTTTGTTAAAGAAAGAAGTTCCTTATCAGAGGTATTATTGTATAGTTATCTTCGCATGTGAGTACCATCCACCTATTCTCCTAAGCTTTACCTTTCTAAGCAATCTTAAAAACCATGGACCTCAGTAACACAAAGAGGCAAGTGGGAGACCAGTGGGAGTTTGAAAATTTGATTTATGGAGGGAGATGTTAGATTCTTAAATATAAAATTAATACCATAAAACTCAATTTTCAAAAAAGAATTTTAGGGGTTTTGCTCACAGATTGCTTGAAAATAAAGAATTTATTTAAATGATTCCAAGCCTCAGAGTTTTGCTGTATGGTAATTATAAGCAATTATTTGATTCTTGAAAAGTGAGCAAAGATGATAGATACCATTAAGAGTACATTTTGTCTGTTTTTAAATTACAGCATTTTAATTGTAAAATTACTGTTGTTCAGTAGTCTTCAGAATGTTGTGGGCTGGACATGGTGGTTTATGCCTATAATACTAGCATTTTGAGAGGCTGAAGTAGTAAGATTGCTTGAACCCAGGAATTAAAGGCTGCAGTGAGCTGTGATGGTGCCACTGCCCTCCAGCCTGCATGACAGAGCAAGACTCTGTCTCTTAAAAAATAAAAAACAATGTGTCTGGACACGGTGGCTCATGCCTGTAATCCCATAACTTTGGGAGGCTGATGTGTGTGGATCACAAAGTCAAGAGATCAAGACCATCCTGGCCAACATGGTGAAACCTCGTCTCTACTAAAAAATACAAAAATTAGCTGGGCGTGGTGGTGCGTGCCTATAGTCCCAGCTACTCGGGAGGCTGAGGCAGGAGAATTGCTGGAACCCAAGAGGCGGAGGTTGCAGTGAGCCAAGATTGCACCACTGCACTCCAGCCTGGCTCCTGGCAACAGAGCGAGACTCTGTCTCAAAAAAATAAAAATAAATAAATAAAGAATGCTGTGATAATTTAGATGTCCTATATTAGAGATTGGAGATGAATTTATTAATAATTGTTTTATTTTTAAGAATTACCTTTATACTTTTGTTAAAATGAAATACTCATCACATGTTAGGAAAGACAGGACTTTGAAGTTTGGCACCTTTATTTATTTATATAACCACTTTATTATTTGACTTCTGTGACCATTGCCAATTATTTTTCCATATCAGACTTATCACCATCTCAAGCTATTCAGATTCAGGGACATCACATTTCTCTGTTCAGTATGTGGGTATATGCTGTCATAGAAAAACTGCACACAAGCTGGGCGTGGTGGCTCATGCCTATAATTCCAGCACTTTGAGAGGCTGAGGCGGGTGGATCACGTGAGTTCGGGAGTTCCAGACCAGCCTGACCAACGTGTAGAAACCCTGTCTCTACTAAAAATACAAAATTAGCCAGGCGTGGTGGCGCATGCCTGTAACCCCAGCTATTTGGGAGGCTGAGGCAGGAGAATCGCTTGAACCCAGGAGGTGGAGGTTGCAGTGAGCTGAGATTGTGCCATTGCATTCCAGCCTGGGCAAAAAGAGTAAAAGTCTGTCTCAAAAAAAAAGAAAGAAAGAAAAAACAAAAAGCTGCCTGCAAATTATTAATCTGGAATCATCAGTTCATTTCATTCGGACTACTGAATAATTTTGTGCCATTGCATTCCAGCCTGGGCAAAAAGAGTGAAAGTCTGTCTCAAAAAAAAAGAAAGAAAGAAAAAACGAAAAACTGCCTCCAAATTATTAATCTGGAATCATCAGTTCATTTTATTCGGACTACTGAATAATTTTAAATTGGTGAAGGTTTATTCAAACCATCACTGTCAATTCTTTATTTACCATCTTCCCAAATGGGATTACCACATCAAATTAAAATATAGAAGTTCTTTTAATTTGAACCAGAAGTTTCCATTTTTGCCTTCTATGAGTCACTGAGGAAGATTTAGTGTATGTATAAGATTTTAGGGAGGCAACTAGTATCTTAAAGGTAGGTAAGCCTAGTTTTACTCAGTTAACCAAAGAAGAAATAGATAAATTGGACTTCATCAAAATTTTTAAATTGTGAGTGTCAAAGGGTACTATCAGTAAAAAGATAACCCATGCAATGTAAGGACATGTTTGCAAATCTTGTAGCTATGAGTTTAGTATCCAGAACACATAAAGATTTTTACAGCTTAATAACAAAATACAATCTAAGAAATGAATGGCCAAGGATTTGAATAGAAATTTCTCCAAAGAAAATATATAAATTGTCCATAAGTACATAAAAAAGATGCTTGGCGTCATTAGTCATTATGGAAATACAAATCAAAACCACAATGAGATATCACTTTATATTCATTCACTAGGAGGCTGTATTAAAACAAAAACAGAAAAATGTTGGTGAGGATGTGGAGAAATTATAACCCTTATACTTTGCAGATGAAAATATAAAATGGTACAGCCACTGTGGAAAACAGTCTGGCAGTTTCTCAGAGTTAAACATAAAATTGCTATATGACCCAGTGTTCCACCTCTAGATAGATAACTGAGAGGGTTGAAAACATGCTCACACAAATACTTGTACAAGAATGTTTATAGAAGCATTATCCATAATAGCCCAAAAAGTCGAAATAACCCAAATGTCCATCAACTAGTGAATAAATAAACAAAATGTGGTATATTTATATACTGGAAAGTAAATCAGCCATAAAATGGAACGAAATGCTGAAACATGCTACAACATGGATGAACCTTGAAAATGTTATGCTAAATCAAAGAGCCCATATACAAAAAGCTACATATTGTATGATTCCATTTATACGAAATGTCCAGAATAGGCATATTCATACATAGAAAGTAGATTGTCTCAAGCAAGTGGATCACTTGAGGTCAGGAGTTCGAGACCAGCCTGGCCAACATGGTGATAAACTGTTTCTACTACAAGTACAAAAATTCACCAGGCGTGGTGGCAGCCACCTGTATTCCCAGCTACTCGGGAGACTGAGGCAGAGGAATTGCTTGAACCTGAACCTGGGAGGCAGAGGAGGTTGCAGTGAGGCAAGATTGTGCCACTGCATTCCAGCCTGGGTGACAGAGCAAGACTCTGTCTTAATAATAATAAAAAATAAGAGTTATTGTCAGGGGGTAGAGAAATGAAGAGTATTGATGGGGTAGCGTTTCTTTTGGAGATGATGATAATGTTCTGGAATTAGATGTGATGGTGGTTACATAACGAGGTGAGTAAAAATCACCGACTGTACACTCAAAACAAAAACCTAGTTTTAGATTTCATTGCTTCTTTGGACCGACTGTATTAGATGGTGATGGTAGTTACATAACCAGTTGAGTAAAAATCACTGACTGTACACTTAAAAACCTAGTTTTAGGTTTCATTGCTGCTTTTGACCAATGGTGTGACTGCTTTACATTTATTTTTCTTAACTTTTAAAAAATTGGGGATGACTCACTATGTGAACTCAAAAGTATCTGAGACAGATCTCAATCAGTTTAGAAAGTTTATTTTGCCAAGGTTTAGGATGCATCCATGACAGCCTTAGGGGTTCCTGACATGTGCCCAAGGTGGTGGGGATACAACTTGCTTTTATACATTTTAGGTAGACATGAGACATCAATCAATGTTGACACATTGCTTTGGTCCAAAAGAAGCAGTGGGATGAGGGGTGGGGAGGTGTCCAAGTCATAGGCAGATAAGAGACAAAAGGTTGCATTCTTTTGAGTCCTTGATGAACCTTTCACTGAATACACAGTTTAGTCTGGCTCAGTGAATCTCCATTTTTACATAAACAGCAGGGCAGATCAGTTGATCAGATAGGCCTTTGTCTCAGGTGAGCAGAGGGCTGAATTTCTGTCCCACACCGCCAAGATAAGCTGTCAGTTTACATTGCCAGGGTGAAATTCAACAGAACTATTCCTTGTGGGCAAATTGTGAGGGAGGTATGTAGCTTTTTTATCTTTATTGCTATCTTATTTAGGAATAGAATGGGAGGCAGGTTTGCCTAGCTGTGTAGTTGTCAGCTTGACTTTTCCCTTGGCTTAGTGATTTTGGGGTCCCGAGATTTACTTTCACACCTATCTCATAGGTTTATGAAGATTAAGGAAAAGAACATGGATATGGTATCTAGCAGACTTCTAAGTTAAGATGATGGAACAAGCCTGCTTTACAGCATCTTTTTCCCATTTCTTTCTCTCTCTCTTTTTTCCCCCCAGGCTGAAGTGCAGTGGTGCCATCTCAGGTCAAGGCAACCTCTGCCTCCCAGGTTCAAGCGATTCTCCTGTCTCAGCTTCCCGAGTAGTTGAGATTCCAGGCACCTGCCACCATGCCCAGCTGATTTTTGTATTTTTAGTAGAGATAGGGTTTTACCATGTTGGCCAGGCTGGTCTCGAACTCCTGACGTCAGGTGATCCGCTCACCTTAGTCTCCCAAAGTGCTGGGATTACAGGCATGAGCCACCGTGCATGGCCTCTCTCTTTTTTAAATTAAAAAACCTTAACAGCTTTATTGATGTTAACAGTAATGATTGTTTCTGGCTGATGGGACTTGAAATGTTGCTTTTATACATTTTAGGTAGACAGAGGATAGAATGATGTGTATGAACAGGCACAGGGTGATTGATTTTTTTCTTTGTATATGCAGTGCTTATACTTCTTTATAATTTATTTCCTACAGCCAAGATTTGGTCAGGAAACAAACCACACCAATTATTTTTAAGAAAGAATTTAATTTAATATAAAGTATTGTTAACAGATATTTAAGTAACAAAAGTAAGATACTAAAGTTTTCACAGAGATAGCAACTGTGGGAACTAGCTGCCATTCTTAAGTCTGTGGAACAAAGGAATGAGGTTGGAGTTATTAAATTATACAAACTCAGAGGGGGAGCCCTGTGGAGCATAAACTCAGATCTCTGAGAAGGAATACTATTTAAGCTGGTTGTAATGCCTCTGGGCTTGGAAGAGCAGCTCTGTGGGCCTGGGACCCATACTCCTGGTGCAGGAGTCTCTGAGGAATGCACAAGGCTGTTTCTGCAAGTGTTGGAAATACTACAAACTGAATTTACCGCAACTGCTGTGACTGAAACAAACTGCCAGTGCGGGGGAGTAGACATCAGGCCAGGGGTGCCATGGAGAGGAACAGAAGGAGCATATTCATTTTTCTCCTCCAGGCTTCCAGTCTCCCTGTAGCACCCACTATTGGCGCAGCCTAATAGAGATCAAGCAGAGAGGATAGAATGATGTGTATGAACAGGCACAGGGTGATTGATTTTTTTCTTTGTATTTATATGCATTGCTTATACATCTTTATAATGAGCATGTCTATTTCCTACAAAAACAGTGATTTTTTTTTTAAAGTACTGACTACAGTATTTGTGATAAGGTTAAAAAGCAAAGTAGTGTAGTCTAGTGGGGAGAGAATTGTACATTGCTATTCAATGTGTAGTTGTTGACAGACCATCAGCATCTATATTACCTGGGGATTGTTAGAAATCTAAGTTCATGGCTTTATCCCAGAACTGCTCAATCAGAATCTTCGGGAGTGGGACTCAGAAATCTCTATTTTAACAAACTTTTGGAGTGATCTTTATGCATACTAAAGTTTGAGAACCACTAATACATAGTTTAAAACTTCCTACATAGGCTTTTGAATCAGAAAGAACTCTGTGACCTTGGGCAAGTTAGTTAAATCTGAGCCTCTGTTTTCTCATGTATAAAATTGGTATAGCCATAGAATTCTTTGAGGATCAGATGAAATAATGTATATAAAGTGCTTATCCCAGTATCTGACATATAGTAAACATTCACTAAATTAATATTATTTAATGGTAATCCTCTTCCCTTCAATTTTGTAACAATCTGGTGTTGCAGAGATTCTTAGTTTTTATCTTTTAATTGTCATATCAATTAACCGTTAAAATATACTATAGCAAATGAAGGAACAAAAATAAAGACACTTGGACTCAATTTAATTCAACATTTATTGCCTATGGATAAGGCCATATACTGTGGGTAGATAAGAAATAAATGACATTAGCTGTCCTTATAAAGATACTGTTATCTATCATATATATAAACACACACATACACAATATACCTTTGAATAACATGGGTTCGAACATGGAGAGTCCCCTTATATATGTGGATTTTTTTTTCAGTAAATATATTGGGAAGTTTTTTGAAGAATTGTAACAAATTGAAAAAACTCACAGATGAACCATGTAGCCTAGAAATATCAACAAATTAAGAAAAAGTTAAGTATGTCATGATTGCATAAAATATATGTAGATACTAGTCTAATTTATTGTTTACTACCATAAAACCTATGCACATATATTATAAAAAGTTAAAATTTATGAAAACTTACACAAGCATTTACAGACCCTACATGGCACCATTTGCAGGTGAGAGAAATGTAAACATTGATGCAGTATTAAATCATGACTGTATAAAATTATACTTACTGTACTACTGTAATAATTTCATAGCCACCTCCTATTGCTATTATGGTGAGGTCCAGTGTTGCAAGTAACTGCTTAAAATACCACATGGTGCTAATCATCTCTATGAAAGCAGTTCGTCGCTCCAATAAGTTGCACATCACAGTAAAAAGTAGTATCTTTTGGTTCTCACATATTTTTCATTATCTTTAGTGCTGTACCATAAACCTTAAATAACACTATAGGACCCATACAGAATGCCACTAGTGATGCTGAAAGTGCTCCCAAGAAACAGAGAAAAGTCATGCCATTACCAGAAAAAGCTGAATTGCTTGATATGTACTGTAGATTGAGGTCTTCAACTTTGGTTGCCTGCCATTTCAGACAGATGATTCATCTTTTAAATAATGAAAACATATAGTCTGATAAATACAGTACTATAAATGTATTTTCTCTTTCTTACATTTTTAAATTACTTTTCTCTAGCCTACTTTGTTGTAAGAACACAGTATGTAATGTAACATATAACATACAATATAAATGTGAATCAACTCTTTATGTTATCCATTAAGGCTTCCAGTCAACAGTAGGCTATTTTAGTAATTTAGTTTTGGGGGAATCAAAAGTTATATATGGACTTTTGACTGCACAGGGGATCAGAGTTTTTAACACCTGCATTGTTCAAGAATCAACTGTATCACAGTGTATGTAGTTCAAGGATCAGCTATATCCATTCATTGTTGACAGATGCTTATGTTGTTTCCATGTCTTGGCTCTTGTGAATGCTGTTGCAACAAACATGGGAGTACACATAACTCTCTGAGGTACTGATTTTATTTCCTTGGGTTGCATATCCAGAAGTTGATTTACTGGATTGTAAACTAGTTCTATTTTTAATTTCTTGAGGAACCTCCAAGCTTTTCTTTAATGGCTGTACCAATTTACATTCTCACCAGTAGTGCATGAGACTTCCCTTTCCTCCACATCCTTGCCAACACTTAATATCTCTTGTCTTTTTTTTTTGAGATGGAGTCTTGCTCTGTTGCCCAGGCTGGAGTGCAGTGGTGCAGTCTCAGCTCACTGCAACTTTTGCCTCCTGGGCTCAAATTATTCTCCTTCCTCAGCCTCCCTAATAGCTGGGATTACAGGTGCCTGCCACCATGCCCAGCTAATTTTTTTGTATTTTTAGTAGAGATGGGATTTCGCCATGTTGGCCAGGCTGGTCTCAAACTCCTGACCTCGTGATCCGCCCGTCTTGGCCTCCCAAAGTGCTGGTGTTACAGGCATGAGCCATCGTGTCTGGCCTTTTTTTTTTTTTTTAAAGACAGAGTCTCACTATGTTGACCTGGCTGGTCTTGAACTCCTGACCTCAAGTGACCCTCCCACCTTGGCCTTCCAATATGCTGGGATTACAGACGTGAGCCACCACACCTGGCTTTTTTTTTTTCCTTTTTGATAATACAGCCTAACAAATGTGAGGTTATTTCTCATTGTGGTTTTGATATGATTTCCCTGATGAGTAGTAATGTTGAGCACCTTTTCAGATACCTGTTGGCCATTTTTATGTATTCTTTGGAAAAATACATATTTAGGCCCTTTCTCCATTGATTAAGCATTGTTTTTGTTTTTAGATGAGTACCTGTATATTTTGGATATTAACACCTTATGAGATATATAATTTGCAAATATTTTCAACCATTTTTGTAGGCTGCCTTTTCATTTTGTTTCCTTTTCTGTGCAGAAGCTTTTTAGTTTGAGGTATTCCCACTTGCTTATTTTTGCTTTTGTTGCTTGTGCTTTTGGTCATATTCCAAAAACCATGGCCAAGGCCAGTGTCAAGGAAGTTTTTTTGTCCGTTTTCTTACAGGAGTTTTACAATTTTAGGTCTTACATGTAAATCTTTAGTCGACTTCCAGTTAATTTTTGTGAGTAGTTTAAGATAGGAGTCTAGTAGTTTCATTCATCTACATGTGGATATTCAAGTTTTTCTAGCACCATTTATTGGAGGGACTAGACTATCCTTTCTCTATTTTCTTCTCTTGCCAAATATTAGTCATATATTTGTTGGTTTATCTCTGGGTTCTTGATTGTGTTCCATGGTATGTGTGTTTTTATGCTGGTATTACTGTAGCTTTGTACTATAGTATAAAATCAGAAAGTGATTTTTTTGTTCACTTGTTTCTCAAGATTGCTTTGGCTATTCAGGATCTTTTTTGGTTCTATATGGATTTTACAATTTCTTTTTCTGTAGAAAATGCCATTGTAATTTTGATGGAGATTGTATTGAATCTATAGATAAAAACTCTTTAAAAATCCTATTAAGGGACACAGAGAAAGGCTTCTAATAAATGGAATAGTATTCCCTGTTGCAGCTAGCCATCTGGAACAAAATAACATTTTTTTTTTAACTTCACATATTATCCCAAAATAAATTCCAAATGGAGCAAAGATAGAAAAATATGGTATATTATGAAAAATAGCTTGATGGTTCCTCTTAAAATTGAAAATAGGATGTATTAGTTCATTTTCATGCTGCTCGTGAAGACGTACCTGAGACTGGATGCTTTATAAATAAAAAGAGGTTTAATGGTCTTACAGTTCCACATGGCTGGAGAGGTGTCACAATCATAGTGGAAAGCAAGGAGGAACAAGTCACATCTCACATGGATGGCAGCAGGCAAAGAGAGAGCTTGTGTAGGGAAACTCCTGTTTTTAAAACCATCAGATCTCATGAGATTTACTCACTATCATAAAAACTACCTAGGAAAGAGCTTCCCCCATGATTCAGTTACCTCCCACCAGATCTCTCCCACAACATGTGGGAATTCAAGATGAGATTTGGGTGGGGACACAACACAGTCAAACCGTATCATAGGATATACTAGCCAACAATTTCACTTCTGTTTTTATATCCAAAAGAGTTGAGAATAGAGTCTCAAAGAGATATTATAACGTGTACGTTCTTAGCAGCATTATTCACAACAGCTACAAGGTAGAAACAACCGAGGTATCCATCTGCAGATAAATGGATAAACAAAATGTAGTATATATATACTATATGTGGAATATTATTCAGCCACAAAAAGGAAGAAAATTCTGACACATGCTACAGAACCTTGAAGACATTATGCTTAATGAAGTAAGCCAGTCACAGAAAGACAAATACTGGATGATTCTACTTGTATAGGCTATCTAGAGTAGTAAAATTCATAAAAGCTGAAAGTAGATGAGGATCCCAGGGGAGGGGGAAGTTGATGGGGATCATAGACTGGAGAAGGAGAAAATGGGGAGTTGTTGTTTGATGGATATAGTTTCAGTTTTACAAGATGAAAGCATTCTGGAGGTTGGTTGTGCAGCAATGTGAATATACCTAATACTACTGAATTATATACTTAAAATGATCAAGATGGTAAATTATATGTATTTTACTACAACAAAAAATTAAAATTTAAAAAATTAAGACATAAAAACATTAAGAAAAAAACCTGAGAGAATTATTTTTATTCTCCAAAAATGGGGATCTCTCTTCTAAGCACAAGACAAAGCCCAGAATTTAAAAAATAAAATATTAATGCATTTTATTACATAAAATTATTTTTTGAAATTTTGGATAGCATTATGGAGGAAACTGGGTTATGGAGTATGTGCAAATTCTCTTTCCTATCTTCACATTTTTATATATGTGAAAATCTAAAATTTTAAATGTATTAAAAATTTTATAACAAGAAATCAAAACATAATCTGATGAAAGTATTTACAGTTTAAATATATTCAGGTTTTTTTAGTGTATGAAGAGCTTCTACAAATCACTATGAAAAGGATCAAACACTCAGTAGAAAAATTGCAAGGAATATTAGCTCCCAGGTGATTCTAACATGCAGCCAAGATTGAAAATGACTGGTTTAGATATTTTTGATAAATCAGAGTAAAATTTGAAAAAAACAATATTAAAAACAAAAGCAGGTTTCTTTTTGCTCAAGATGGCAGATTAGAGAGGCTTTTGGTGTGCCTCAGCCGCCTGGAAATAGCAAGCTAATACATAAAGATCAACTCTGTGAGCTTTAATTCAAAAAGAAAAGTGAGTATCTAATGGAATTGTGAAGGACACCCTCGATCCGAGAGAGAATGCTGACCGACAGCCCCCATGATGGCATCCAGTTGATAAAAGTGAGTGAAGCCTAAGTATGTGAGAGAGGTAGAAGGCCCCTCTCTGTGACTCACCTTTCCACTGGGGATCTGTGCAGCCCAGGCAGAGGGAAAGCACTTTGTTTCTCCCAATCCCTGGAGCTAATTTGGGGAGTATCTTGGAGACACTGTGAGGGAAAAACACTGAGAAAAGCTGCAGGCATTTTCCCGGATCCCGAGAGCAGGATGCCATTTTAAATGTGGTTTCGTAAAAAATCAGGAATTCCTTGGTGACCTGGCATTGTGGCTACGTATTTTAGTCTTGGACTAGAGATTGGAGTGCCCATTGTGGAGTGGTAGGTATGTCTACAGGACCCCGATAGCAGGCACAGCTACCATCCGTCAACCACAGAATATGCATTCTTCTCATCTGCACATGAACATACTCCAAGATTGACCACATGCTTGGCTGTAAAGCAAGTCTCAATAAATTAAAAAAAAAAAAATCGAAATCATACCAAGCATACTCTTGGACCACGGTGGAATAAACCTAGAAAGAAGTATCAAGAAGATCTCCCAAAACCACACATTTGCATGGAAATTAAACACCTTGCTCTTGAATGACTTTTGGGTAATGAAATGACGGCAGAAATTTTTTAAATTCTTTGAAATGAATGAAAACAGACACAATATACCAAAATACCTGGGATGCAGTGAAAACAGTATTAAAAGGAACATTTATAGCACCAAACACTACCTCAAAAAGTTAGAAAGATCTCAAATTAATGATCTAACATCACACTTGGAAGAACTAGAAAAACAAGAACAAACTAACCTGAAAGCTAGCAGAAGAAATGAAATAGCTAAAATCAGAGCTGAACTGAACAAATTGAGACACCAAAATTCATACAAAGAATCAGTGAAATAACAACAACAAAAAGCTCAGGATCAGGTGAATTTATAGCCAAATTCTACCAGAAATTCAAAAAGAGAACAGCTGTTACCAATTCTACTGAAACTCTTCTAAAAAACTGAGGAGGAGGAACTCCTTCCTTATTCATTCTGTGAAGTCAGCATCATCACAATACCAAAACCTGGCAAGGACAGTATGAAAAAAACCTACAGGCCTGATGAACATATATGTAAACATGCTCTACAAAATATTTGCAAACCAAATTCAATTGCACATGAAAAAGTTAATTCACCATGATTAAGTAGGTTTCAGTACTGGGATGCAAGGTTGGTTCAACATAAGCAAATCAGTAAGTGTGATTCACCACATAAGCAGAATTAAACATAAAAATCATATAATCATCTTAATAGACATGAAAAAAACTTTTGATAAAATCCAACGTCCTTTCATGATAAAAACCCTCAGCAAACTAGGCATCAAAGGAATATACCTCCAAATAATAAGAGTCATCTATGACAAACCCACAGCCAACATCATACTGAATAGGCAGAAACTGGAAGCATTCCCCTTGAGAATTGGAACAAGGCAGGCATACCCACTCTCACCACTCCTATTCAACATAATACTCGTAAGTGTTAGCCAGAGCATTCAGGCAAGAGAAAGAAATAAAAGGCATCCAAATAGAAAAATAAGCTAAACTATTTCTCTTTGCTGACAGTATGATTCTATACTTAGAACACCCTAAGAACTCCACCAAAAGGCTATTAGAACTTATAAACAATTTTAGCAAGGTTTCGGGATACAAAATCAACATTCAAAACCAGTAGCAGTTTGATATACCAGTAACATAAGCTGAGAGCCACATCAAGAATGCAATCCCATTTACACACGCAAACACACATACACACAATACCTAGCAAATATGTGTAACCATTGAGGTGAAATATCTCTACAAGAAGAACTAAGAAACACTGCTAAAAGAAATCATAGATGACACAAACAAATGGAAAGACATTCCATGCTCATGAATTGAAGGAATCGGTATCATTAAAGCAGTCACACTGCTTAAAGCAGTCTACACATTCAACACTATTTCTGTCAAGCTACAATGGAATTTTTCACAGAATTGGAAAAAACTGTTAAAATTCATATGGAACTGCAAAAGGGTCCAAATAGCCAAATCAATCCTAGGCAAAAAGAACGAAGTTGGAGGCATCACATTACTTCAAATATAAGGTTGCAGTATCCAAAACAGTATGGTACTGGTACAAAAACAGACATTTAGGCCAATAGAACAGACTAGAAAACCTAGAAACAAAGCCACATACCTATAACTATCTGATTTTCAACAGAATTGAGAAAAGCAAGCAATACTGAAAGGCCCAGTAAATGGTGCTGGGATAGCTGGCTAGCCATATGTAGAAAATGAAACTGGACCCCTGCCTGTCTCCATATACAAAAATTAACTCAAGATGGATTATATATTTAAATCTAAGACCTCAAACTGTAAGAATCCTAGAACACCTATGAAACACCATTCTGGACATCAGCCTTGGGAAATAATTTATGACTAAGTCTTGAAAGCAATTGCAACAAAAAACAAAAATTGACAAGTACGACGTAATTAAACTATAGAGCTTCTGCCTAGCAAAAGAAACAACAGAGTAAACAACCTGCTTACAAAATGGGAGAATATATTCACAAACTGTGCATCTGACAAAGGTCTAATATCCAGAATCTATAAGTAACTTAAACCACTGAACAAGCCAAAAACAACCCCATTAAAAATTGGCAAAAAGAGTTTGAGACCAGCTTGGGCAGCAGAAAGAGACCTTGTCTCTACAAAAAAATTAAAAAAAAATTAGCCAGGTGTGGTGGCACAAGCTGCCCAGATATGTGGGCAGCTGAGGCAGGAGAATTTCTTGAGTCCAGGAGTTTGAGGCTGCAGCTAGCTGTCTTCACACCACTGCACCCAGCCTGGGTGACAGAGCCAGACCCTGTCTCAAAAAAAGAAAAAAAGTGGGCAGAATACATGAGCAGATATTTCTCAAAAGAAGCCATAGAGGTGGCCAACAAACATAAAGCAATGCTCATCATCACTAATTATCAGAGAAATGCAAATCAAAACCACAATAAAATACCATCTCACGTCAGTTAGAGTGGCTATTTTCATAAAGTCAAAAAACTGCCAGGCATGGTGGCTCATACCTGTAATCCTAGCACTTTGGGAGGCTGAGGTGAGTGGATTGCTTTAGCCCAGGAGGTCAAGATCAGTCTGGACACCATGGAAAAACCCTGTCTCTATTCAAAATACAAAATATTAGCTGGACATGGCGGCCCACACCTGTAGTTTCAGCAACCTGGTAGGCTGAGGTGGGAGGATCACCTCACCCCAGGAGGACAAGGCTGCAGTGAGCTGTGATCAGGCCACTTGCACTCCAACCTGGGCAACAAAGTGAGACCTTGTCTCAAAAAACAAACAAAAAAAACTCCATCAAAACCAGATGTCGATAAGGCCTGTGGAGAAAAGGGAATGCACATAGACTGTTAGTGAGATTGTTAATTAGTTTAGCCACCGTGGAAAGCAGTTTGGAGATTTCTCAAATAACTTAAAACAGAACTGTTCAACCCAGCTATCCCATTACTGGATATATACTCCAAAGAAAACAAATTGTTCTTCTAAAAAGACATGTAATTGTGCATACATAGCACCACTATTCACAATCACAACAATATGGAATCAACCCAGATGTCCATCAGTGGTGGATTGGATACAGACTATGTGGTACATATAAACTATGTAATATATATTCCTTTTTTTATTCCATAGTGTATATGTACCACATATAAAGAACATGTGGTACATATACTCTATGGAATAAGAAAAGGAATGAAATGATTTTTTTTGTAGCAATATGAATGCAACTGGAGGCCATAATCCTAAGCAAATTAACATAGAAATAGAAAACCAAATACCACATGTTCTCACTTGTAAATGAAGGCAAAACATTGGTTACTCATGGACATAAAGATGGCAACAATAGACCCTGGGGACTACTGAGGGGGAGTGCAGTGCAGGGCAGGGGTTGAAAAACTATGCTCAGTACCTGAGTGAGAAGATCGTTTCAGACCCCAAACCTCAGCATCATACAATATACAATCATCAGTATATGTCATACAATATACCCAGGTAACATGTACTCCCTGAATGTGAAAAAAAGTTGAAAATAAAAGGAAGAAAAAAATGACAAAGGACATAAATAGAAAAGGAAAATTTTTTTTTTTTTTTTTTTTTTTTTTTTTTGAGACTAGCTCTGTTGTCCAGATTGGAGTGCGGTGGCTCAATCTTGGCTTACTGCAAGCTCCACCTCCCGGGTTCAAGTGATTTTTGTGCCTCAGCCTCCCAATTAGCTGGGACTGCAGGTGCCCACCACCAGCCCAGCTAATTTTTTTTCTGTTTTGTATTTTTAGTAGAGATGCAGTTTCACCATGTTGGTCAGGCTGGTCTTGAACTCCTGACTTCAGATGATCCACCTGCCTCCGCCTCCTAAAGTGCTAGGATTACAGGCGTGAGCCACCGCAGCCAGCAGAAAGACATGATTTTTAAATATACATTATAGAGAAATGAAAATTTAAATATACATTATAAGGTAAATGAAAGTGGATGAAAATATGACCATTTTGCATCCTCTGATAAATCAGTGGATCTAGGCTTTGATTATCAATGGTGGTTTATGTAGGAGCAGAATTCCAAGGTGACCACCAAGATGTCCCATCCTGCTGTGTACCTCCCTGTGTAATGCTCAGTACTGTGAATTTGATGGATTTTAATCCCTTGATTGGGTTGTATCATATGGCACAGTTCACCTGGAGATAGGGAGATTAACTGGGTGGACCTGATCTAATTACATGAACCTTCTAAGAGCAAAGAGTTCTCTATGGCTTGTTCAAGAGGAAATCAGATACGCGAAGCACAAGGATTTGATACACATTGAAAGTTGAGAGAGTCATGAATCAAGAAATGTGGGTGGTTTCTAGGAGATTAGAGCCAACAGCCAGCAAGGAACGTAGGATGTTATTCCCACAACCACAGGGAACAGAATTTGGCTACAAACAAGAATGATGAACTTGGAAGTAAATTTCCCTCAGAGCCTCAAGACAAGAACTCACCCTACTGATACCTGGATATCAGAACCCAGGCCAATTTCTGATTTTTGAACTACAGACTGAGAGATTATATATAAATGGTTTTACAGTTTATTTTTAATTCAGATTAAATTTACATAATATAAAATTTACCATTTAAACTATTTTAGGGTATACATTTCAGTGGTTTTTAGTACTGTGCTAAAAAGTCACTACTTTCTTTGTTTTTCTCCTTTGCAACACCTGTGCCTTGCATGGCCTGGGACAAACATGGCCCCCAGAACCTCTGGGCTGCAGAGCTGCTCTACCTCTGTTCTGGCCACTAGGAGCAGAGAAGCTCTGAGCAGGCAAAGCTTTAGAGGACTTAACCATTACTTTCCAATTCTGTATTACTTTCCATTGCCTCAAAAACATACCTTGTCACTCCCAATTTCCTCCCTTTCCCAGTGGTTTGGCAACTACTAATCTGTTTTTTTTGTCTCTAAAGATTTTCTCATTCTGGACATTTCCTATAAATGGAATCATACAACATTTGGCTTTTTGTGTCTGGCTTGTTTTATTAGCATAACATTTTCAAGGTTCATCTATGTTATAGCATGTGTCAATACTTCATTCCTTTTTATGGCTTAGTAATGTTTCATTGTATAGATATGCCACATTTTGTTTATCCATTCACTTGTTGATGGATATTTTGTTTGTTTCTACTTTTTTGGCTATTACAAATAATACTGTGATAATTTTCTGTTATCTTGGGTATATACCTAGGAGAGGAATTACTGGATCATATAACTTTATGTTTTGCTTTTTGAGGAACTGCCAAACTGCTTTCCAGGGTGGCTGTGTACCATTTTACATTCCCACCTGCAAAGTATGAGGGTTCCATTTTCTCCGTATTTTTGCCAATAATTGTTGTTATTTGTCTTTTTGATTACAGCCATCCCAGTGTTATCTCATTGTGGTTTTAGTTTGAATTTTTATAATGACTATTGGTGCTGAGCATCTTTTCATGTGTTTCTTGGCCATTTGTATATTTCATTTGGAGAAATACCTGTTCAAAAACTTTTGGCTAGGTGAGGAATAAAAGACTACACATAGGTACAGTGTACACTGCTTGGTTGATAGGTGCACCAAAATCTCAGAAGTCTCCACTGAAGAATTTATTCATGTAACCAAATACCACCTGCTCTGTAAAAACATATTGAAATAAAAAAATACATTTAGAAAAAAAAAGAGAGACCAAAACAAAACAAAAACAAAACCTTTGGCCATTTTTCAGTTAGATTGTTTTCTTTGAGTTGTAAGAACTATTTAAATTTTCTGGATGCTAGACTCTTACCAGAGTCTTATTGTTTGGAAATATTTTCTCACATTGTGTGGGTTATCTTTTCACTTTCGTGATAGTGTTCTTTGGTGTATCAAAGTTTTTAATTTTGATGAAGGGCAATTATGTTTTGTTTTCTTCTGTTTCTTGTGCTTGGTGTTCTAATTAAGAAACTTGGCTAATCCAAGGTCATGAATATTTATTCCCTTTTTCCTTCTAGGTGTTTTATAGATAATTGTAGTTTTTACATTTAGGTCTTCGATCCATTTGAAGTTAATTTTTATATATGGTGAATATCTACTTGTCTCAGCACCATTTGTTGTAGAAATTATTATTTTTCCCACTGAATTGTCTTGGGTTGTTTGTCAAAATCAATTTACCATAATTGTATGGGTTTATTTCTCTACTCTCAATTCCATTATAGTACATTGATCTATATATTGTTCCTTATACCAGTACCACACTGTTTTGATTACTGGAGCTTTATAGTAAGTTCTGAAATTAGGAAGTGTGAGTCTTCCACATTTGTTCTTCTTTTTCAAGGTTGCTTAATTATTCTGAATCCCTTGTGATTTCCCTGTGAATTTTAGGATCAGCTTGTCCATTTTTACAAAAAAGACAGTAGAACTTTGATAAGAATTGCAATGAATTTGAAGAGTATTGCCATCTTAAATCTTAGAGTTCATGAACACAGAAAGTCTTTCCATTTAGTTAGGTCTTTAATTTTTTTCAACAAAGGTTTGCACTTTGCAATATAGAAGTCTTTTACCTCTATAGCTAAATTTATTCCTATGTATTTTAATCTTTTTGATGTTATTGTAAATAAAATTATTTTCTTAACCTCATTTGCTGATTACTCATTGTTAGTTTATAGAAATACAATTAAATTTTTGTTTTTTTTTTGAGACAGAGTCTCTCCCTGTCACCCAGGCTGGAGTGCAGTGGTGCAATCTTGGCTCACTACAGCCTCCGCCTCCTAGGTTCAAGCAGTTCTCCCACCTCAACCTCCCAAGTAGCTGGGACTACAGGCGCATGCCACCATGCCCAGCTAATTTTTATATTTTTAGTAGAGACGGGGTTTCACCGTTTGGTCAAGCTAGTCTCGAACTCCTGACCTTGTGATCCACCTACCTTGGCTTCCCAAAGTGCTGGATTATAGGCATGAGCCACTGTGCCCAACCATAATTAATTTTTTTTTTTTTTTTTTGAGACGGAGTTTCGCTTTTGTTACCCAGGCTGGAGTGCAATGGCGCAATCTCGGCTCACCGCAACCTCCTCCTCCTGGGTTCAGGCAATTCTCCTGCCTCAGCCTCCTGAGTAGCTGGGATTACAGGCACGCGCCACTATGCCCAGCTAATTTTTTTTTTTTTTTTTTGTATTTTTAGTAGAGACGGGGTTTCACCATGTTGACCAGGATGGTCTCGATCTCTTGACCTCGTGATCCACCCGCCTCAGCCTCCTAAAGTGCTGGGATTACAGGCTTGAGCCACTGCGCCCGGCCACAATTAATTTTTATATTGATCTGATCCTGTAACTTTGTAGAATTCATTTATTTGTCCTAATAGATTTTTTATCTTTGAAATGCAAAATCATAACATCTGCAAACAGATATAATTTTCTTTCTTCCTTTCCAATCCAGATACCTTATATTTCTTTCTCTTGCCTAATTGTTCTGGCTAGAACTTCTAGTGAGTACAATGTTGAATATTAGATAACCTTACCTTATTCCTGATCTTAGGGATAAAGTTTTCAAAAAGTCTTTTACTTTACAGCATGCTATTAGCTGTGGGATTTTCCTAGATGTCCTTTATCAGGATGAAGAACTTCCCATCTTTTTGTAATTCGTTGAGTGTCTTTTAAAAAATCATGAAAAGGTATTGGATTTGTTTAAAATATCAGATCATAGATATATTTTTAATGTATAGAAAGTGGAAATTCTAATCTTCTGAGTTAGAAGGTGCCCCATACTGCCCTTTCTACTTAATCTTGTTTATCCTCAACTCTGAGCTACTTCTTCCTTTTTTTCCTTCAACATTTATTTTAAGTTCTGGGTTACATGTGCAGAATGTGCAGGTTTGTTACCTAGGTAAATGTGTGCCATGGTGGTTTGCTGCACAGATCAACCCATCACCTAGGTATTAAGCCTAGCATTCAATAGCTATTCTTCCTGATGCTTTTCTTTCTATTCTTTCCCTCCCACTCTGACAGGCCCCAGTGTGTGTTGTTCCCCGCAATATGTCCATGTGTTCTCATTGTTCAGCTCCCACTTATAAGTGAGAACATGTGGTGATTTGTTCTTGGTTTTCCTGAATTAGTTTGCTGAGGATAATGGCTTCCAGCTTCATCCATGTCTCTGCAAAGGACATGTTCTCATTTCTTTTTTTGGCTGCACAGTATTACATGGTATATATGTACCACATTTTCTTTATCCAGTCTACGATTGAAGGGCATTTGGATTGATTCCATGTCTTTGCTGTTGTGGATAGTGCTCCAGTGAACATACATGTGGATTTTTTTTTTTTTTTTTGAGATGGAGTCTTGCTCTGTCACCCAGGCTGGAGGGCAATGGTACAGTCTCCACTCCCAGGTTCAAGTGATTCTTCCACCTCAGCTCACTGCAACCTTCACCTCCCAGGTTCAAGTGATTCTTCCACCTCAGCTCACTGCAGCCTTCACCTCTCAGGTTCAAGTGATTCTTCCACTTCAGCCTCCTGAGTAGCTGGGATTACAGGCACCTGCCACCATGCCCAGTTAATTTTTATATTTTCATAAAGACAGAGTTTCTCCATGTTGGTCAGGCTGGTCTTGAACTCCTGACCTCTGGTGATCTGCTCGCCTCAGCCTCCCAGAGTGCTGGGATTACAGGCATGAGCCACCGTGCCCAGCCAATGTGGATGTATTTTTATGGTAGAATGATTTATATTTCTTTGGGTATATACCCAGGAAAGAGATTGCTGGGTCCAATGGTATTTCTGCTTCTAGTTCTTTGAGGAATAACCACAACTGTCTTCCACAATGCTTTAAGTAATTTATATTTCCACCAACAATGTAAAAGCATTCCTTTTTCTCTGCAGCCTCGCCAGCGTCTGTTGTTTCTTGACTTTTTAATAATTGGCATTCTGACTGATGTGAGATGGTGTCTCATTGTGGTTTTGATTTGCATTTCTCTAATGATCAGTGACGTTGAACTTTTTTTTGTGTTTGTTGGCTGCATAAATGTCTTCTTTTGAGAAGTGTCTGTTCCTGTCCTTTGCCCATTTTTTAATGGTGTTGTTTTTTTCTTGTAAATTTGTTTAAGTTCCTTGTAGACTCTGGATATTAGACCTTTGTCAGAAGGCAAAAATTTTTCCCATTCTGTAGTTTGTCTGTTCACTCTGATGATGGTTTATTTTGCTGTGCTTTAGTTTAATTAGATCCTATTTGTCATTTTTTGCATTTGTTGCAATTGCTTTTGGAGTTTTCCTCATGAAATCTTTGCCGATGCCTATGTCCTGAATGGTATTTTCTAGATTTTCTTTTAGAGTTTTTATCATTTTGGGTTTTACATTTAAATTTTTAATCCATCCTGAGTTAATTTCTGTACAAGGTATAAGGAAGGTGATGTGGTTTAGCTTTGTGTCCCCACACAAATCTCATCTTGAATTGTGATCCCCAGGTGTTAAGGGAGGAACCTGGTGGGAAGTGACTGGATTATGGGGTGGTTTCACCCATGCTATTTCTGTGATATGAGTCAGTTCTCAGGAAATCTGATGGTTTTATAACTGTTTGGCAAGTTCTCCTTCACTCACCCTTCTCTCTCCTGCCACCTGTGAAGAAGGTGTCTGCTTCCCATTCAGCCATAATTGTAAGTTTCCTGAGGCCTCCATGGCCATGTGGAAATGTGAGTCAATTAAATCTCTTTCCTTTATAAATTACCCAGTCTTAGGGAAGTTCTTTATAGCAATGTGAGAATGGATTAATACAGAAGGGGTCCAGTTTCAGTTTTCTGCATATGGCTAGCCAGTTTTACCAGCACCATTTATTAAATAGTGAATCTTTTCCCCATTGCATGTTTTAGTTAGGTTTATTGAAGATCAGATGGTTGTAGGTGTGCAGTGTTATTTCTGAGTTCTCTATTCTGTTCCATTGTTCTGTGTGTCTGTTTTTATACCAGTACCATGCTATTTTGGTTACTATAGCCTTGTAGTATAGTTTGAAGCTAGGTAATGTGATGCCTCCACCTTTGTTCTTTTTGCTTGGGATTGTCTTGGCTATTCGGGCTCTTTTCTCGTTCCATATGAATTTTTAAATAGTGGGTTTCTTTTGTTTTTGTGGGGTTCTTTTTTGAGACGGAGTCTTGTTCTGTCACCCAGGCCAGAGTGCTGTGGCGTGATCTCAGCTCACTGCAACTTCCGCCTCCTGGGTTCAGACAGTTCTCTTGCCTCAGCCTTCCGAGTAGCTGGGACTACAGGCACATACCACCACGCCTGGCTAATTTTTGTATTTTTTAGTAGAGATGGGATTTCACTATTTTGGCCAGGCTTGTCTTGAACTCCACCTGCCTCTGCCTCCCAAAATGCTGAGATTGCAGTCATGAGCCACCACGCCTAGCCAGTAGTGTTTTCTAATTCAGTGAAGAATGGCAATGGTAGTTTGATGAGAATAGCATTGAATCTATAAATTGCTTTGGGCAATATGACCATTTTTCACAATACTGATTCTTCCTATCTATGAGGATGAAATGTTTTTCCATTTGTTTATGTCCTATCTTATTTCCTTGAGCGGTGGTTTGTAGTTCTCCTTGAAGGGGTCATTCACGTCACTTCTTAGCTGTATTCCTAGGTATTTTATTCTCTTTGTAACAATTGTGAATGGGAGTTCATTCATGATTGCATTCTCTGCTTGCTTGTTGGTGGTGTATAGTAATGCTAGCAAGTTTTGCACGTTGATTTTATATCCTGAGACTTTGCTGAAGTTGCTTATCAGCTTAAGAAGCTTTTGGACTGAGACGATGGGGTTTTCTAGATACAGGATCATGTCATCTGCAAACAAAGATAATTTGACTTATTCTTTTCCTATTTGAATACACTTAATTTTTTTCTCTTGCCTGATTGCCCTGACCAGAACTTTCAATACTGTGTTTTAGAGGAGTGGTTAGAGAGGGCATCCTTATCTTGTGCTAGTTTTCAAGGGGAATAATTTCAGCTTTTGCCCATTCAGTATTATATTGGCTGTGGGTTTGTCATATATGGCTATTATTATTTTGAGACATGTTTCTTCAATACCTAGTTTACTGAGAGTTTTTGACATGAAGAGGTGTTAAATTTTATCAAAAGCCTTTTCTGCATCTACTGAGATAATCGTGTGGTTTTTGTCTTAGTTCTGTTTATGAATTACATTTATTGATGTGCATCTGTTGAACCAAACTTGCATTCTCAGAGAGTAAGCCAAATTGATCGTGGTGGGTAAGCATTTTGATGTGCTGCTGGATTTGGTTTCCTAGTATTTTATTGAGCGTTTTTGCATCAATGTTCATCAGGGTTATTAGCCTCAAGTTTTCCCTTTTTGTTGTATCTCGGCCAGGTTTTGTTATCAGGATGGTGCTAGCCTCATAAAATGAGTTAGGGAGGAGTCCCTCCTTTTCACTTGTTTGTAATAGTTTCAGTAGAAAATAAATCCATCTGGTCCTGGGCTTCTTTGGGTTAGTAGGCTATTTATTACTGCCTCAATTTCAGAACTCATTACTATTCTGTTCAGGGATTCAATTTCTTCCTGGTTCAGTCTTGGGCGGGTGCATGTGCCCAGGAATTTATATATTTATTCTAGATTTTTCAGTATATGTGCATAGAGGTGCTTATAATATTCCTTGATGGTTGTATTTCTGTGGGGTCAATGGTGATATCCCTCTTTGCATTTCTGATTGTGTCTATTTGTCTATTTGATTATTTTTTCTTCTTTATTAGTCTAGCTAGCAGTCTATTTTATTAAATTTTTTAAAATACAAATTGATATATTGATTTTTTTTGAAGGGTTTTTTTTTGTGTGTCTCTAGCTCTTTCAGTTCTGCTCTGATTTTGCTTATTTCTTTTCTCCTGCTAGCTTTGGGGTTTGTTTGCTCTTGGTTCTCTAGTTCATTTAGTTGTGATGTTAGGTTGTTAATTTGAGATCTTTTTAGCTTTTTGATATGGGCATTTAGTACTACAAATGTCCCTCTTAACACTGCTTTAACTGTGTCCCAGAGATTCTGGTATGTTTGTTCTCATTAGTTTCAAAGAACCTCTTGATTTCTGCCTTAATTTCATTATTTACCCAGGAGTCATTCAGGAATAAGTTGTTCAATATTCATGTAGTTGTGGGTTTTCAGTGAATTTCTTAGTCTTGAGTTCTAATTTGATTGTGCTGTGGTCTGAGAGACTGTTATGATTTCAGTTCTTTTGCATTTGCTGGGCATTTTACTTCGGATTGTGATCAATTTTAGAATAAGTGCCATGTGACGATGAAAAGAATGTATATTCTTTTGTTTTTGGGTGGAAAATTCTGTATATATCTTTCAGGTTCTCTTGATCCAGAGCTGAGTTCAGGTCCTGTGAGTTAATTTTCTGTCTCAGTGATCTCTCTAATATTTTCATTGGGGTGTTAAAGTCTCCCAGTATTATTGTGTGGGAGTCTGAGTGTCTTTATAGGTCTCTAAGGACTTGCTTTATGAATCTAGGTGTTCCTGTGTTGAGTGCATATATATTTAGGATAGTTAGCTATTCTTGTTGAATTGAACCTTTTACCATTATGTAATGCTCTTTTTTGATCTCTGTTGGTTTGAAGTCTGTTTTGTCAGGAACAAGGATTGCAACCCCTGCTTTTTCCTGTTTTTCATTTTCTTGATAAAATTTTCCTCCATCCTTTTATTTTGAGCCTATGTGTGTTTTTTGCACATAAGATAGGGGTCTCTTGAAGACAGCCTAGTGATGGATCTTAATTCTTAATCCAGCTTGCCATTCTGTGTCTTTTAATTGGGGCATTTATGCCATTTACATTTAAGGTTAATATTATTATATGTGAATTTGATCCTGTCATCATGATTCTAGCTCATTATTTTGCAGGCTTGTTTATGTGATTACTTCATAGTATCATTGGTTTGTGTACCTTAGTGCGTTTTTGTACTGACTGGTAACAGTTTTTCCTTTCCATATTTAGTGCTTCCTTCAGGAACTCTTGCGAGGCAGGCCCAATGGTGATGAATTTCCTCAGCATTTGCTTATCTGAAAATGATATTATTTCTCCTTTGCCTTTAAAGCTTAGTTTGGCTGGATATGAAATTCTTGGTCAGAATTTTTTTTTTAAGAATGTTGAATATTGGCCTCCAGTCCCTTGTGGCTTGTACGGTTTCTACTGAGAGGTCTACTGTTAGTCTGATTGGTTTTCCTTTGTAGATGACCTGGCCTTTCTCTCTGTCCGCCCTAAACTTTTTTTTTTTTTTCATTTTGACCTTGGACAATCTGATGATTATGTGTTTTGGGGTTGATCTCTTGTGCAGTATCTTATTGGGGTTCTCTGGATTTCCTGAATTTGAATGTTGACCTGTCTTGCTAGGTTGGGGATATCTTCCTGGATATTATCCTGAAGTATGTTTTACAACTTGGTTCCATTCTCCCCCTCTTTTTCAGGGACACCAATGAGTTGTAGATTTATTCTCTTTACATAATTCCATATTCCTTGGAGGTTTGGTTCATTCCTTTTCATCATTTTTTCTCTATTCTTGCCTGCCTCTCTTACTTCAGAATGATTATCTTCAAGCTCTGAGATTCTTTCCTTCAGTTGGTCTGTTCTGCTATTGCTACTTGTGATTGCATTGTGAGGTTCTCATGTTGTGTTATTCAGCTTCATCATGTCAGTTATATTCCTCTTTAAACTGGCTATTCTACTTATCAGCACCTATATTGTTTTATCATGATTCTTAGCTTCTTTGCAATGGATTACAGCATGCTCCTTTAGCTCAGTGAAGTTCCTTATTACTGATCTTCTGATGCCTACTTCTGCCAATTCAGCCGTCTCAGCCTCAGCCCAGTTCTGTGCCCTTGCTGGAGAAGTGTTGTGATCATTAGGAGGATAAAAGGCACTCTGTTTGCTTTTGAGTTTTCAGCATTTTTGCATTGGGTCTTTCTCATCTTTTTGGGCTTATCTCTCTTTGATATTTGAGGTTGCTGACCTTTGGAAGGGGTTTTTGTGGGGTCTTTTTCGTTGATGTTGTTGTCTTTGCTTTCTGTTTTTTTGTTTTTCTTTTAACATTCAGGCCACTCTTCTGTAGGACTGTGGCAGTTTTCTGAGAGATTGCTCCAGACCCTAGCTGCCTCAGTTTTTCCTGTATCTGGAGGTATCACCAGTGAAGGCTGTGTAACAGCAAAGGTGGCAGCCTGCTCCTTCCTCTGGGAGCTCCATCCCAGGGCAGTACAGACCTGTTGCTGGCTTGAATTCTTCTATAGGAGGTGTCCGGAGGCCCCTGTTCAGAGGTTTTACCACATTCTGGGGGCTGGGTGCGGTGGCTCATGCCTGTAACCCCAGCACTTTGGGAGGCCGAGGTGAGTGGATCACTTGAGGTCAGGAGTTTGAGACCAACCTGGCCAACATGGTGAAACCCTGTCTGTACTAAAAATACAAAAAAAAAAAAAATTAGCTCTGCGTGGTGGCAGGTGCCTGTAATCCCAGCCACTCAGGAGGCTAAGGCAGGAGGATAACTTGAGCCCAGGAGGCAGAGGTTGCAGTGAGCCGAGAGCACGGCACTGCTCTCCAGCCTGGGCAACAGAATGAGACTCCGTCTCAAAAAAAAAAAAAGCAGTCTGCCTGCTTTTTGGTAGAGCAGGTGTGCTGCACTGGAGGAACCCTTCTTTTTCCTGACTACCTAGACTCTTCAGAGCCAGCAGGCAGGAAAGACTGAGTTGATTGAACTGCAGAGACAGCAGCTGCCCATTTCCCCAGGGGCTCCGTCCTGGGGAGAGATCAGAATTCTGCCTGTATAACCCTGCCTGGAGTTGCTGAAGTTCCCTCAGGGAGGCCCAGCCCTGTGAGAAGGGTTGGATTGGGGTCCCACTTAAAGAATTAGTCTGGCCATGATCTGGCATAGCAGCTGTGCTGCATTGTAGAGGATTCCTCCAGACTGCCTGAACTCCCTAGACCCAGCAGGCTAGAACAGTTGAGTCGACCCAACTGCAGAGATGGTGGCCACACCTCCCCCGGGAACTTGCTCTGTCTCAGCCAGTCTCCAGTCTGTTGGTGCTGGCTGTCTGGAATTCCAAGTCAGTGGATCTTAACTTGGGAGGTGCCATAGAAGTGGAGTCTGCAGAACAATGCTGCTTGGCTCCATGGATTCAGCCACCTTCCTAGGGAATATATGGGTGGACTTCCTGCCTTGCAGGATTCTTTCTTTAAATCATCTTTGCAGGGATTTCTGGGGCCAGAGTATGTAAAACTCCTGGGTCTGTGTGTGTGCCTAAGTGGTTGCTCTGTTAAGACTGCATACACAGCTCTGTATATCGGACCTAAGGCCCTGGTGGCATGGGCTCATGAGGGAATCTCCTGATCCATGGGTTGCAAAGATCCATGGGAAAAACGTGGTTTCCTGGTTGGGGGTCACGCAATTACTCACTAATTCCCTTGGTTGGAGGTGGGGTTTTTTGGCTCTGTGCCACTCCTGGGTGGGCAGTTGCCCTACCTCATTTTTCTTCATTCTCTGTGGGTCGAGTTGTTCACCTGGTCAGTCGCAATGTGAGAAGCTGGATATTTCAGTTGAAGGTGCTTAATTCAGTCACCATTTTCATTCTTCTCCCTGAGAGCCACAGACCACAGCTTCCTCTTTTTTTTTTTTTTTTTTTTTCCGAGACAGAGTCTCTCTCTGTCACCCAGGCTGCAGTGCAGTGGCATGATTTCAGCTCACCGTAACCTCTGTCTCCTAGGTTCAAGCAATTCTCCCTGCTTCAGCTTCCCAAGTAGCTGGGATTACAGGTGCCCGCCATTATACCTGGTTAATTTTTGTTTTTTTTAGCAGAGACAGGGTTTTGCCATGTTGGCCAGGCTGGTCTCAAACTCTTGACCTCAAGTGATTTGCCCATCTCGGCCTCCTAAAGTGCTGGGATTACTGGTGTGAGCCACTGTGCCTGCCTGCAGCTGGTTCTAATCAGCCACTTAGGCCCTACCTTGGTAATAGAGTTTGTCAAATGCTTTTCTGCATCTATTGAGATGATCATGTGTATTTCTCTTTATTAATACAGCATATTAAATTGATTTAATATGTTGAATCAGCCTTCCATTTCTGGGAAAAATCCCACTTTGTCATGATGTATTATTTTTTTAATATTCTGCTGAATTTGTTTTGCTAGTATTTTGTTGAGAATTTTTGCATCTTTGTTCCTTTTCTTGGATAGAGGCTTGCTCTGTTGCCCAGGCTGGATTGCAGTGGCATGTTCACAGCTCACTGCAGCCTCCAACTTCTGAGCTCAAGATATCCTCCCACCTCAGCCTTCTGAGTAGCTGGGACTACAGGCATGTGCCACCATACCTGGCTATTTTTTTTTTAAGTTTAAATTTTTAAATGTTAACGTAGAGATGGGATCTCATTGTGTTTTCTGGGCTGGTCTCAAACTCTTGGGCTCAAGCAATCCCCCGCCTCAGCCTCTTATAGTGTTGGGATGACAGGCATGAGCCACCATACTCGGCCGCATCTGTATTCTTAAGAGATGTTAGTCTGTAGTTTTTATTTTTGTTTTTGTTTTTTCTTTATGATCTCTTTGTCTACCTTTGGTATCAAGGTAATATTGGCATAATAGAATGATTTAGGAAGTGTTCATTCTACTTCTATTTAAGTGGACAGCGGTTTAAGTGACCAAATATGTGGTAATTTGTTATACAACAATAGAAAACTAATATAACTGCTAAAGAAAATCAACCAGAAATTTTGTGCCTTCTAATGGAAAAACAGATCATCACCTATGGAGCAGCCTTGCAAAAAAACAGAAATCTGAATCTGATCAAGCCTGTAGTCTAGACCGGGGTTCCCCAACCACTGGGCCACGGATTGGTACCAGTCCATGGCCTGTTAGGAGCCAGGCCACACAACAGGAAGTGAGTGGCTGGTGAGTGAGCATTCCTGCCTGAGCTCTGCCTCCCGTCAGATCAGTGGCAGCATTAGATTATCATAGGAGAGTAAACCCTATTGTAAACTGCGCATGCGAGGGATCTAGGTTGTGTGCTCCTTATGAGAATCTAATATTTAATGATCTGAAGTGGAACAGTTTCATCCCAAAACCATCCCACCTCCCACCCCCAACCACTGGCCCTTGGTGTCAAGAAGGTTGGGGACCGCTGGTCTAGACCCAATATCAATTTATAGGAAATAAGGAACATGTTAAACTATATCAAGGGCATACAATCAGCAAAATCCAGATATATCGTTGTAGGCTAGAAAACATAAATCACACTCACAATTTAATGTAATATAAATTTGTAATATAATTTTATATAAGGAATTAAGCAGGTGTTGAAGAACCAAAAAAAGCAAAGTGAGGTAGCATGGAAAATAACTGCAGGAAGCAACTTCCGCACGTGGGACTTAGTAAACAAAGAAATGAAGTTGGCATTATGAGAACCTAGAGGTTTGGAATATAGATTCTGTAGAGCTTGGAGTCAGACTTGGAGATTGAGGTGCTGCCCAGCTGGTACTAATACGTCTGAGAAGACATGTTTAAGCTGGTTTGGGGAGTGGGATGAACTACCAGTGCCAGAGAGAAGTCCTGTTGGGATGATAGAAGATAGGAAGAGCAAGCAGACAGGAGGAGCAGAAATTCTCTATCACCTCCCCTGGCCTTCAAGTATCCCTCTAGAGCCGTGAGAAGAGCCTAGCAAATGAAAAATGTAATTTGCAAAGTCCCAGTCCCAGTGTCAGTAAAAGGGGTTGGAGCTAAAAGATCCTAATAATTGGAACAATAATCAACCTGGTTCTTTCAATTAATACACTGCAAGAAAAAAAAAGAGTAATGGAGGGAAATCCATCAATTAAAAGACATGTCAACCAGTTGTAATCTATGGATCATATTTCGATCCCAATCTAAACAAACTATACAGATACTATGAGATATTGGGATTGAGTATGAAATTATATGAAGGATTATTGTTAATTTCTGTAGTGGTGAGAATGGCATTGTATTTTGGGTTTTTTTTTTAAGTTCTTAGTTTTTAGAAATACATCTGAAATATTTCCAAATAAAATGATGTCTGAAATTTTTTTCAAAGTCGTACTGGATGGAGAGAGGTGAAGGTGGTGTTGAAAACACAAGATTGTTCCTTGAGGAATCGATCTGCACATGTACCCCAGAACTTAAAATAAATAAATAAATAGAAAACACAGGATTGAACATGACTGGATGGTTATTAGGGCTGGGTGATAGGCATATGAGGTTAATTTTATTCCTCTATCCATGTTGTATATGTTTAGAAGTCTCCATAATAAAATGTTTTTTTAAAACTGGAAAAATTCCTTTCATAAACTTTTTTAACCTCTTAGATTGATAGTCAAGCTTTTGCTTTCCTTGATCTTATACTGTTGAGAAAACAATAATTGGAAACATTGTTGCATTTAAACAGTATCTTTAAGAATTAAAAGGCACAACTTTTGATGCCATAATTATAGGAACTACTTGTAAATCTCTCTAAAGGCATTTATACATGGATTTTTATTGCAGCTACAGCAGAGGTTTGGAAACACATTCATCAGTACAGAGGGCACTAGTTTAATGAATCATGGTGTAGTCACACTATAGAATACTACTCAGTTATTAGAAAATGAAGCAGTTTTAAATGTAGCGATATGGAATGATCTTCAACTAGGAAAGCAAGGTACACACCAGTGTATGTCTATCATTTGTGTCCTTCCCGCCAAAAAAAAAAATTATACTTGAATATATCTAGGTTATCTTTGGAAAGGTAGACCAGAAACTAATAATAGTGGTGGCCTCTGAAACAGGAAACCAGGTTACTAAAGATTTGAGAGTGAGAGAGAGACTTTCTTTTTCTCTGAAAGAATAATAAATATGGAAGCAGTGATGAGTGGCTATTTCTGGCTGAAACTATGGGAAAGACTTTTTGGAAAATAAAGATAATGAAAGCTTAGTATTGCTCTTGTCTAACAAAAATAGAAAACATTAACAGGCAAATATAATAGATATTACTTTGAGATGCAAAAAATAACTTCACTTACAAGTGGAAAATATCTGAATTTGTTTTTTAGGTGGTGATAGTGGACTGGATGGGTTAGGAGGACCAGGTGTACAACTAGGAAGCCCAGATAAGAAAAAACGCAAGGCAAATACACAGGTAAATTGACATTTTCTTTAATAACCGTTTTTCTTTGCTTGTATGATTAGGCTGTTGAGGTAAATTTAAACTTGGTCATAAGTTTTGTTTCCTATCCTCATTCAGAACCAATAGTGAATTCTGCAGTGATTATACTTTTTTTTTTTTTAAGTCTGTAACTAGTGGCTATTGTCACACGATAGGCATACAGTAGATATAACAAAAAGGAAGTGTGAGCGGACAAATTAAAATGCTTGTCCAGGCGCAGTGGCTCGTGCCTGTAATCCCAGCACTTTGGGAGGCTGAGATGGGCAGATCACCTGAGGTCAGGAGTTCGAGACCAGCTTGACCAACATGGAGAAACCGTGTCTCTTCTAAAAATACAAAAAAAAAAAAATTAGCCAGACGTGGTGGTGGACACCTGTAATTCCAGCTACTCGGGAGGCTGAGGCAGGAGAATCACTTGAATCTGGGAGGCAGAGGTTGCAGTGAGCTGAGATCATGCCATTGCACTCCAGCCTGGGCAACAAGAGTAAAACTTCATCTCATTAAATAATTGATAAATAAAATGCTTGTTCTTAGACTGGGTGTGGGGGCTAATGCCTGTAATCCCAGCACTTTGAGAGGCCGAGGTAGGTGGATCACTTGAGGCCTGGAGTTTGAGACCAGACTGGCCAACATGGGGAAACCCTGTCTCTACTAAAAATACAATAATTAGCTGGGTGTGGTGGCACACTCTTACAGCTATTCGGTAGGCTGCAGCATGAGAATTGCTTGAACCCAGAAAGTGAAGGTTGCAGTGAGCTGAGATCGCACCACTGCACTCCAGCCTGGGTGACAGCACGAGACTGTCTCAAACAATTTAAATGTTTGTTCTTAAATCTAATTTACAAGTTTTTAAAGGGCATGAGTGCCTGTAGTTCTATTAAAGATTTTAAAATATATAGTAACAATTTTAACATGAAGTAACTGTTCAACTATAATAGTAATTCAGTATTATGTGCATATCATGAAGCAGTCATGATGGAGGCCTCTTTTTGTTATAACTTGTGGTTATAACAAGCAATTATACATATAGGCTTTCACGGTTTTATTCTTTATAAATTTGAAGTACTCTTTTTATGGTAAAGGCTACTGGTAAGTATGTGTGTACAGATTACTGATCTTTTTATCACTTTGACCACTATCTGTTAAACTTGGAGTGTGACTAAAACTGGCAGTTCATTTTTTCAGTCTGAGGCCCAGAGCTTAATGTTTTGGGAATACTTTAATTGTATCTTCCTGAAGTTAAGCTAGGGGAAAACTTTAGATTCTGATTGTTGTTATTTAATTTTATGACTATTTGGTGTATAAAAGATATTTTAGGTTAGACTGCTTTAGTATTTAAGTGAAAGATTCTCGTTATAGGTAAGCATATTAAATGAAAATTAGGATAATGAAGCTTCTTTTGAAAGTTAAAATCCTTTTGGGGTTTGAAGTTACAATGGATTTGAGCTCAGAAAATCATACCTTATTTTCTTTCGTAAATGAAATAAACCTAAATATTTTTATCAGCAAGTATAATTAAATATAAACATTACTCATAATTGGAAGGTCAAGTGAAGATAATAAATGTTTCTAACACTGCAGGAGAAATTTGACTAAAACTAGATTCACAGGTATTAAGGTAACAGGATAATTTTAATAATGTATTTGATCAAAAACATGTATTTTACTTTACATTCTCATTTCAGGGACCTTCTTTTCCTCCATTGTCTGAGTATGCTCCACCACCGAATCCAAACTCTGACCATCTAGTGGCTGCTAATCCGTTTGATGACAACTATAATACTATTTCCTATAAACCACTACCATCGTCAAATCCATATCTTGGCCCTGGTTATCCTGGCTTTGGAGGTTATAGCACATTCAGAATGCCACCTCACGTTCCCCCAAGAATGTCTTCCCCATACTGTGGTCCTTACTCACTCAGGAACCAGCCACACCCATTTCCTCAGAATCCTCTGGGCATGGGTTTTAATCGACCTCATGCTTTTAACTTTGGGCCACATGATAATTCAAGTTTTGGTAATCCATCTTATAATAATGCACTAAGTCAGAATGTCAACATGCCTAATCAACATTTTAGACAAAATCCTGCTGAAAATTTCAATCAGATTCCTCCACAGAACGTTAGCCAAGTTTCTAACCCCGATTTGGCATCTAATTTTGTTCCCGGAAACAATTCAAATTTTACTTCTCCATTAGAATCTAATCATTCTTTTATTCCTCCCCCAAACACTTTTGGGGGTCAAGCAAAAGCACCAGCCCCAAAACAAGACTTTACTCAAGGAGCAACCAAAAACGCTAATCAAAATTCCTCTGCTCATCCACCTCACTTGAATATGGATGACACAGTGAATCAGAGTAATATTGAATTAAAAAATGTTAATCGAAACAATGCAGTAAATCAAGAGAACAGCCGTTCAAGTAGCACTGAAGCAACAAACAATAACCATGCAAATGGGACGCAGAATAAGCCACGACAACCAAGAGGTGCAGCCGATGCCTGCACCACTGAGAAAAGCAATAAATCTTCTCTTCACCCAAGCCGTCATGGCCATTCATCTTCTGACCCAGTGTATCCTTGTGGAATTTGTACAAATGAGGTGAACGATGATCAGGATGCCATCTTATGTGAGGCCTCTTGTCAGAAATGGTTTCATCGGATCTGTACTGGAATGACTGAAACAGCCTATGGCCTCTTAACTGCAGAAGCATCTGCAGTATGGGGCTGTGATACCTGTATGGCTGACAAAGATGTCCAGTTAATGCGTACTAGAGAAACTTTTGGTCCATCTGCAGTGGGCAGTGATGCTTAATCACAGGCATTAACTAAAGTGGGTTTATTTTCCTGTGCATTACAGAAGTTCAGTGACACAAGATTTTAATGTTTTACATTATTTTTTTAAATGCACACACAAAAATATTATTTACCTGTAAGTTTTTACTAATAATTCATTTCATTACTAGAGCAAATTTTGTATGGTCTTTGCCTGCTATCTTAAATGAGAATCATGTATATGGGGGTGCTTTAGAAACATTTATAAATATATGTTAGTTGTTATTTATCACAAACAAAAGCCTCTTGAAGCTTCAAAGTAGTATATAACAAATGTAGGCAAGTTTTAACTTTTAAAAGTTAAAATCATTGAGAAATGGATATTTAGTGCTGAACTTTGGTTGTACCATATTAAAGATTTAGTTCAAAAAGTTTATCTAGGATCCACTTAACATGTCTTCACAACATAATATATGTAACCGTAACATGGGGGAAAGTATACATTTTTATGGATTAAAAAAATAATAGTATGACACCAGATTTTTCCTTCACTAGGATCTTTGGAATTAATGAATTTCATATTTTCAAGTGAGTTTTCAGGATATCTGTTTGTACAGATACAAGATAGATCTTAGCATATAGTGAATTCTCAGTAAGTATTTGTTGATTAACTTGTGGATGCTACCACATGAAATTGCTAATATTAGATCAGTTGAAAATTGACTGCAATTAGTAAAATTGGCATAACGTATGTTTCCAGTTGTGCTATATAGAATTATAGTATTATGCTCCTAATTTTCTTTGATATTGAGTTGTTTTGTTATTGTTTATTGTTTACCAGAGAAATAAATACTATAGTAGCCACAGAAGAATTGTGAATACTTTTTGTATAATTTTGAACTGGGACATAATGCAAGTGAGGAAGGAAGAAATATCAATTTGGCCTTAGAGGGCTCTGCTAGCAAAAGAACTACTCAGTGTTCGTTTGAAAAATCTTGTTCTGGGGATCTGAATTTCAAAAATGAACTTTAGGGGAGATCAAAATCCATTTTAAACAAAGATCAATTAAGAGCCAAAGTGAAATCGAACTCAAAAACAACAAATTGAAGGCTTGCAGCAGACTTAAGGAGTTTCCGCTGTGACTGGGGAAAAGTATAAAAATGGACCTGAGTACCCTCTTGAGGGATGATCAAGCATGGAGACAGTTGGAAGTGTGCTCATTAAGATTCAAAACAGCGGAAATCCATTTTTGGAGCAAATCATAACCTGTGGCCAAAAAAAAAAGGTGTACTGTTTGACAACCAATGGCTATTTATACAATCGCTGGAGGCTGGTATCCCTAATGTGTTGCCACCATTATCATTGCAACCAAAAAAATTCTGAAGAGTGTTTGATGATCTACAAAGAAGATTATTATTATTTAAACCCAAGTGAAACAATGATGGCAGCAGTATATTATCAAGAAATTTAAATTATGCATGAAAAATGTGATTTTAGAACAATGTCCTTTGGTTAGCACAAGAAGCTAGTTTTACAGACAAGGTCTCTACTTCACATGTCACAAGCCACTAAAGCAAAGTTAAGTGACTTGGGCTATGAAATTTTGTCATGTCCTTTTTCGTCACTGGACCTTTATCCAATGGACTACTATCTTTATCGTTTGGAGCTTTTTCTAAGAAACAACGCATTCCCCAATTGAGATGCAGTAACTAGAAGATGTGAACAATTTTTATGGTCTAACAAATGATGAATTTTATAAAAGTTAAACCCTTAATATTCTGTTGGAAGAAAACTGTGCTCCTGATGCATATTTTGATTGAATAAAACTTATTTTTTTAACTGCAGTGTTTTAATTTTGACCTACAAAAACAGCAATTTCATATGGTACAAGGTAATAATATAAGGTTTTCTCCATTACCCTTGACTAGTTAGAGGTGAATACAAAATATTTTCCATAGTTGTAAAATATTTATCTTTACAATTTTAGGAAACATAATGATATAAACTATACTTCTAGGTACTCCATGTGTGAAAACTTTACCAGTTGAAGCAGGTTAAAATGCAGTATTTTGGGCTGACAGACATTTGATGGTGTGCAGTAGCATACTTGAAGATCCTATTTTACTTGGAATTTTTGTTAGACATACATCTCTAAATGTTTAAGGACCTAGTTATGTTTTTCCTGAAAGTTAATGAGTGCTAATTCTTAATAAATGATGCACTGCATGCTGTATGCCCAGTCATAGCATCAGATCATGATTTATTATTACTCTAAATAGGGCTAGATAGATATTTTGAGTAGAACTTTCCAATGTTCTCAGGAGTTAACACTTTACGTGGTAGTACTTGAGTTGTGATCATTACTAAAACTGATTATGCAGTTTCTTAAACCCTTTATCGCTTTAAGTTTCAGTAGTTAGCTGTTTTTGTGAAAATGAAATAACCTCTCCCAAGCTAGTCTAAAGGTATTTGTTATTTAATGTGATTCATTTTCTGTTTCCACATAGTTGTTTTTAAAAACCTGCAAACAGGTCAATTTTTATTCAGGTGTTTAGGTCTTCAAAGCACCTTACTTTAAATAAGAATCTGGAAATATTCAACAGAAAAACTCATGGTTCATTCTGACAGTGAATCATAGCCAAACTACACTCATAGTTGATAAAAAGTGTTCATGTGTTTGAGTTCATTTTCTTACAAGTTCTACATTTGTGTCTACATAACGCTAAGTCAAAAGTTATATAGATGCTTTTAGATGGAAAAAGTGATGAACTATAAGAATAGCCAGATGATAATTTTTCTGAAGGAAGGCTATTATACAAACTGAAATGACTTCTTAGGACAAATGATAAACTGCCTTCAACTTTAAAAATATGCAGTGATGGAAAAAAGCACAGGTGGAATTGTACCTTTTTTGGTGTAATTCTTTTCCTTCACTGAAAGTCCTCACAGACACACACGTGCGTGCGCGTGCGCGCGCACTCACACACACACACACACACACACCAGTTTCTCCTACATCCTTGAGTTTTGCTGAAGTTCAACCCAGATGACTATCAGTATCACCAAAGCCAGGTTATTGGCAGAAAGGTGGGTTTTGTTTTTTTTTTTTCTTTGAGACAGTCTTGCACTGTCACCTGGGCTGGAGTGCAGTGGCGTCATCTCGGCTCAGTGCAGTCTCAACCTCCCAGTTCAAGTGATTCTCCTGCCTCAGCCTCCCGAGTAGCTGGGATTACAGGTGCCCACCACCACACCCAGCTAATTTTTGTATTTTTAGTAAAGACAGAGATCACCATGTTGGCCAGGCTGGTCTCAAACTCCTAACCTCAAGTGATCTGCCTGCCTCAGCCTCCCCAGGTGCTGGGATTACGGGCGTAAGCCATCACACCCAGCCAGACAGAAAATTTTAAAAAGCATCAGTTTCTTTCTCAGAACTTGATTTGCTCACGCACTAGACAATTTCTGGTCCACAGGCTTCTAGGTGTTACTTGACTCACTAATACTGAAACAGCTTAGCTTGTGAAAGATAAATTGTTCTTCAGATAGAGTGCTTAGAATTAGATTTGTGATCAGTGTTTTCCTTTTGTGTGAAATACTTTAGAGTACTTCTATTATCATTCTTGTTACTCAGATTAGAAGGTTATATACATAAAACTGAAGATTTTCTTGTACTAGTGCTTATTCTTCATAGATAAACACAATGTAAAGAAATCTAGTTTTTTGGTGGTTTGTTTTAGAGTCCTAACTCTGCCTAGTTGCAGGAAAAAAACCTCTTAATAGTATGGGTCTTCATGAAATCTGCCAACTTTAATCCAAATAAGTATCAAGAGTCTTCATTCAATATTCTTTCAAACTTGTTTGTCTTGAACAAATTAGAGTTTTAGCACTTACTGTTCAATGTACTATAGTAATTGTATTTAATAGTAAGAAAATACATAAGCAATGATTTTTTAAAAGGGAGTTCTCAAGAGTTTTGCATTTCTTTCTGCAGTATATAGAGGTTTCACATGCATGAACATTTGTGCTGTTTTATATTTTTTTCAATTAAAAAATGTTTAAAAGTATCCAGGATCCCAAAGTTCATTTGTAAATAGTGGCTTGGAACTCTACACAATAGGGAAGCTCCTAAAGGCTCATTTAAACCATAATCTAGTTAATAGTATCATGCTGAGCTCTCAGTTTTCTTTAGGAAACCTATCAATCAATGTAGGAGGGAGAAAGAAACAGAGATCTTGTCTTTTTCCTGATGTGATTAGGAAGTTATTTGATATGGGTTTCTTTGCATTTGCCCTCTTACCTCTTACCATGCTAAACTCTGGTGAAATGTATAAGCAGGCTTGTCTTTTCCCCTCCTGGATGCTCTGTGCTTCAACATTTTAATTTTTCCTCCCCTCAGAAATCCTGTGTCTTTGTGTGACAGTAATAGGCTAGACTTTAAGAGAAAAGCATTTTCTACTAAGGTATGAATGAAGATAGTGAGAAAAGTGTCATTAAATTTCTTTTTTAAAAAGGATGTTTATTAAGAGTGAATCATTATTTTCTAACATTTCAGACAGTATGACCACATTTCAGATACTGTGGAAAGCAGTGCTTTTAGTAAATTAGATGGTATTGTCTGCGGGTACTTTCCATTTCCTTCAGGTTGTTGTGACTTTTCACAGCTTCCTCTCCTCTAATTCTGAACTTGGAGATTTTCTTCTCATTTCTAACTTTTAGTAACTTATTCTATTCAGTAGAGCATTACGAAAGTCACATCTGCATCTTCCAACTTGTGGTACAGTGATGGGAATTTGGAAGCACCCCTGGAGCAAAGAGGCTAGGGATAGCATTAACATATCCCAAGACAAGTGATGTAGGGGAAATAAAGGAAAGACCATGGCCAGGTATATGCCAGGCGTTAATACACCAGAGGTTGCCTGTATTTAATTTAAAACTTTTAATGAAACTCAATGGATAAGCATCATCTTTGTCATATTTTATCAATAATACTTTACTTGCAATTATATTAAAACTTAAATACCTGTACCTTTATTGTTCTGTAGATGTGTAGATGATGTTGCTTGTTTGTCAAAATATTAATCTTTTATAAAAGAAAGTCCTGCTTCTTATCATGATGTATGTGACTTAAATGATTGTTTCATATTAAAACTATTTCTTCCTTATGTACTGTTTACATATACCTCTTTTTGGGATATTAGTTCAGTACTTTTATACAAATCTGAGTGTGTTCCACATTGGTGACATGTATTTTTGCAGTAATTTTTTGTTTTGTTCTTAGAGCATGTCTGAAGTAACACATGCACTAGTGCTGTGGTCTGTGGCAAAATTACTGTAATTCAAATTGGAAAAAAAAATGTTTCCAGACTTTGTCCAACATTTATTCCTATGGCAAAGGAAATTACTATGTAATACTAATTACTTCTTATGCTGGTATGTTTTAAGCTACTCTATGAAGTATGTGAAACATCAATATTTATGGATTAATAGATGGCCTGATGTCTTTCAAATGGGAGAGGGGTAAATTATGGTGTTACCAGCTCATGACACTTGTAATACAATAAATCTTAAAATTTTTATCTTCGACTTACAGGTATAATTTACTAAATAATTATCTTAAATGGCAGTACGTATTAGGATTTTTTAGCCCATACTACTAAAATTATATAGTAAACTTTGAACTTATGCTGATATCTCCCAACCAAAAAAGACATCATTCACTTCATTATAACCAAAATAAGTCATACTGTGATATTTATCTTCATTTATTAAGACTTGATTAAGATACCATAAGACTCCTCTAATTTACCTGGAATTTTTAACCATGGGTTCAAAGACTTGAATGCTGTTTACTTTGTACTAAAAGATGAAAACATTAGGTAATAAAGGTTATCATCAGGATTTTAAAGAAAAATGTTTAATCTTGAAGACAAATTTTTAAACTTTATTTTAGAGGTGTTTACTTAAGAATAGTAATTTTAAAACATTATTATCTTGTCATTAAGACAAATACTCAAAAGAATTGTAATAAGTAATACTTGGCCAATGCAAATTTGTATATTTGAAATTATATGCTTGAAAGAAAAAAATGAATGCTTGTGAGTGCTTAAACTGCATATCTTTTTAAAAATTCAAATTTTAGACATATCAGTTTAAATTATCCTACTAGATCAATGATGTATATTACAAAATATCTACCTATGTTATGTTAATGATATCTCTGTACTGCACCATATTTGGCATGGTTATGGTATATTTTGTACTTTTGATTGTTGACTGTTGATAGGATTCATATAGCAATAAATCTGACTCAATATTTTTTAAAATGCAGATACCATACTGTATCATAATCCTATTATATTTGACTTGAATGCCCAAAATTTTCATAGGTCTATATGTTAAAAATTTAGTATTACATGTTAGGGATTTATTTTTGTCTTCTGTTTTCACATACAATTTTTTATAACTAGGTCTGTTTCAATTTAGATCATAGAAGTTTAAAGAAGTATTATTAATTCATGAATTGCATTGTGGAAAAATTTAAATAAAGTATGAAATGACTAGATTACCCCAAATTGTTTTTTTTTTAATGTGGTTAATGACCTGGTTACAATTTTCAGACAAGTAAAATTGGCTTGATAACAGATTGAATATAGTAGATAATGGATAGTTTGACTCTTTAAGGGCTTCCAAGTGTTAAACAAATACATTCTCAATTCTGAATTACATCATAGTAACTACTTAAATAATGGTAAGCCAATTCTCCTTTTTGAGATACTTAACACAATTTGCCTCTTCTGATCCCATTCCCTTCTTCCCTAAAAACCATGCTAGAATTTAAAATTGGAAGTGTTTCATTTGTCATCTACATTTTAGTTTTTTTATTCTATAGATAAGTAATAAGACAAGTAGATGTTCTGCTGTCAAGACAGTCCATGTTATTGTTGACCATTCTTTTCAGGGATAATGCTTAATGTCATTTGTGCGTTGTATAAGGAATGTTGTTTATCAGTATATAGACCTACCATTAGTAGAAGTGATGTATGGCAGGCTTTCTTGAATAATATGTATTGTAAGTTTGTTTCCTATAGTGTTATTATGCGTCAGATTCTTTTAAATAAAGCTAGTTTTTAAAGAGAAAAAGAACTTTTTTAAGTGTTTGACTTTCATCAGGACAAGTAGGTGTGAGAATCTTGGCTATGAGTGAGAGATGCCCAGTGTAACATCAAGCAGGGAATAGCCTACAATTTACCAGTGTAATTTTATACTGAGGAGGGAATCAGAATTTTTAGTCAGGCCTTGCTGTATACATATTTTTCCTGTGAAGTTTATTCATAAAACTGAGTCCTGGATTTCCTTAAAAAAATGTGAGTATGACATACCTACTTTGATTTTAACAATTTGGGACTTCAGTTGTGTTAATAAAAATTATTTGCAAAAGAATTTTACAACTTCAGCAGCTTAATGATCCCTGGGGCAGAGACACGATTGTAGCAAATATTAAGAATAAACTTGCGGCCGGGCGCGGTGGCTCATGCCTGTAAACACAGCACTTTGGGAGGCCAAGGTGGGTGGATCACCTGAGGTCAGGAGTTTGAGACCAGCCTAGCCAATATGGTGAAACCCTGTCTCTACTAAAAATACAAAAAGCCAGGCATGGTGGTACCTGCCTGTAATTCCAGCTATTTAGGAGGCTGAGGCTTGAGAATCACTTGAACCCAGGAGACGGAGGTTGCAATGATAGTGAACTAAGACAGAAAAAGAAAGAAAAGGAAGGAAGGAAAAGAAAGAAAGGAAGGAAGGAAGGGAGAGAGGAGGGGGAGAGAGAGAGCAAACAAACTTGCTTGAATGTTAAGACCTCCAAAGTTTGTTTGAAACAACCATCAGTTGCCTTGAGTCTGTTACATAAAAAGAGACTGAATGAAATAATGGGTCAACTGATGCAAGCTTGGCATTATACGTAAGAGGTGATAATAAGATGAAATTATCTCAAGGTAAAATTTGAATGCATGAAATTTCTAATTAAACTAATAGGAAAAATAAAAATATGTGTATCTTGCTGAAGTAGAATATACATATGGAATTCTTATCAAATAGCATTATTAATTGATGCTCTAAGTTACTTCCTCTATTTTAAACATGTAGCAGTGATAAATATGAAAAGATAAAATTGAGCTCAAAACCATGCTAGGTGCTAGGCTGGGCGCGGTGGCTCAAGCCTGTAATCCCAGCACTTTGGGAGGCCAAGGCGGGCAAATGACAAGGTCAAGAGATAGAGACCATCATGGCCAACATTGTGAAACCCTGTCTCTACTAAAAATACAAAAATTAGCTGGGCGTGGTGGCAGGTGCCTGTAATCCCAGCTACTCGGGAGGCTGAGGCAGGAGAATTGTTTGAACCCAGGAGGCAGAGGTTGCAGTCAGTTGAGATCACTGCACTCCAGCCTGGTGATAGAGCAAGAAAACAAAGCCATGCTAAATATATCCAAGGACAAGTAATATCGTACAGAAAGAAAGCATGAGCCATGGTGAAGCAGCAGCCTGCCTCTGAGTTCACAAGCAGAAACGGGGTCAGAAATTCTGATCTGACAAGGTAATGAGGGCTAAACATTTTTAAACATGAGATGCAGTTAACAGGGCTGAAGGGGAAATTATAGCTTTAGATTATTTTTAAGCCCAAAATATAATGAGCTAAGTATTGATCTCAAGAGAATAAGAAAACAACAACAACAAACTAGAAAGTAGAAGGAAGGAAATAGGAAATAAAATAGGAAAACACTGGAGAGGAATAATAAGACCATAAATAAGTTATTTAAACAATAAAGATGAGGCCAGGAGTGGTGGCTCACGCCTGTAATCCCAACACTTTGGGAGACAGAAGTGGAAGGATTGCTTGAGCCAGTTCAAGACCAACCTGGGCAACATAGGGAGACCTTGTCTCTACAAAAAAATTTTTTTATTAGCTAAGCATGGTGGTGCACACCTGTGGTCTCAACTACTCAGGAGGCTGAGGTGGGAGTATTGCTTGAGACCAGGAGATTGAGGCTGCACTGGGCCTTGATCATGCTGCTACACTCTGTTCTGGGCAACAGAACAAGACACTGTCTTAAAAAAAAAAATAGAGCCTGTGATCAGACCGATTTTTTTTTTTTTTTTTTTTTTTTTTGAGACAAACTCTTTCTCTGTCACTCAGGCTGGAGTGCAGTGATGTGATCTCAGCTCACTGCAACCTTTACCTCGTGGGGTCAAATAATTCTCGTGCCTCAGCCTCCCGAGTAGCCAGGATTACAGGTGCATGCCGCCATGCCCCGACTAATTTTTGTATTTTTAGTAAAGATGGGGTTTCACTACGTTGGCTAGGCTGGTCTTGATGGTCTTGAACTCCTGACCTCAAGTGATCTTCCCGCCTCAGCCTCCCAAAGTGCTGGGATTACAGGCATGAGCCACCGTGCCTGGATGAAATTCATTTTTTTAATGGTAGGCAGAAATATGAGGAATGAAAATGGAGGCTAGCATAGCACTGTTTTAAGCTAGGGGCTGAGCTGGGATTTCTCTCTACTGCTGTACCACTTGTGAAAGGAAGCCAAAAAAATCTACCTTCAACTGATACCTGGGGCTCTAATTTATAGGAAGATGCAAGCCTAAGGGATAGAAATACACAGTTTTTAAAATTTACAGAGTTGGTAACTGGTTTACAATATGAAGAAAGAATTGAAGCAGTGAATTACCATATAATACCTCGCTGAACTGGGGTCCCTAAAACATAAATTTGAGGCAACCCAAAATTGCTAGAAAGAAAAGGATGAACACAGAGGAAATAAAGATAAAAGAAGGGAACAAAAAAGACACTCTAAATCAAAATTTCTGAACACGTGAGATCTGATGTAGGAAAACCAGCTAACCAATTCCTTTTGAAATTTCAATCCACTCAAGATGAAAATAATGGAATAATCTGAAACGTTAAGATAAGTTTGCTTAGGATTCTGAAAGGCAAGCTAAACAATAAAACAGAAGTGATAAAACCCAAATAAGTAGACATTAATCCATTCAATATTTACCATCTTCTATGTTCAGGCACTCTTCTAGATGCCAGAACTATAGCAGTAAATAGACAAAAATCATACTCATGAAGTTTTTATTCTAGTGATACGGACAGTAAAAGTGTTAAGTGTAGTTAAGAAATAAAGGGAATGGGAATAAGAAGTGCTGGGCTGATGGGACAGGAGGTACAAAGAAGTTTATGATTTTTAATAGCTCAATGAAAAGACATTTAAGTAATGGCTTAACGGAGTAAGAGAGAAGTCATGGAGGTAACTGGGGAAGAGAATTCCAAACAAAGGTAACAGTAGGTACAATGATCCTGTGGCAGGAGCATGCTTAGCATATTTCAAATATTTCAGCCAGTGTGGCTGGACTAGAGTGAACAAGAGGAGGAATAAAATCAGATGGAATCAGAAAATTAACAGGAAACCAGTCATGTATAACTTTGTAGGTCATTGTAAGGTTCTTGGCTTTTATTCTGATCCCATCTCCTTGAGAAAATAACTAGTTGGGAAGCTGTCTAGAAATCCAGTTGAGAGGTGATGGGACTTGAACCACTTTTTTTAGGAAGGGACTAACTGGGAAGCTATCTAGAAATCTAGTTGAGAGGTGATGTGACTTGAACCACTTTCTGTTAGGAAAGAAGAACTAGTTGGGAAGCGATCTAGAAATCCAGATTTAGAGAGGATGAGATTTGAAAACTTTATAGTAGTAAGGGGAGTGAAAAGGTGGATCTTGTTTTGTCTTGATTCAAACAACTGTAAAAACATAACTGGGGAAATCTGACTGTGAACTGAAGTTATACGACATTGGGAATTATTTTATTTTTGCTTTATGTGTTAATGATGTGTTTATGCAAGAAATTGCCTACCATTTTAATAGATACACACTGCATCTATTTATAATTCTGCATTTTCTTTAAAATATCGTTGGAAAAGAAAACAAGAACCAAAAAAAAAATCCTTAAGGATGTTTAAGATTTAAACATTTTCAAAAATTTTCTAATGATCATATATAGCATGTTCAAATGGTAGCTAAAACATGCTAGTTCCTTGTCTCAAGAAGTACATAGAAATACTGAATAATTCCAGATTTTGTTAGAAAAAATTTTAGTGATTTATATAGTTAAAAAGTCACAATTTAAAAAATATTTGTCACAACTGTGCTATTTAAGTCACAACTAAAAGAATATACATACAATACAGTTTCTAAACCAGCAGAGGAAAAAACAGAATATGGGAAACTTTATCAAGCTTTGCCCTATTCCATTTCTTTTTCATCTGCTTTTCAGAAAAGAAGACAGAAAAGGAGATGAAAAAGAAAGTAATGAGGACAATAAACAAAAAACACACAAAACCAAATCTATCCAGTGGTTTCAATAAATGGAAATTGATTAAATTCACCTGATAATGTCAGATCAAGCATTCAATGATATTCATTAAGTGAAAATGCTAAATTGATCACAATAATAAGTAAAAAATTATAAAAACTAGGTTATATGCAGAATTATCACAATTAAAAAATATATATTTTTATACATCTATGTAGATATAAAAGCCTGGAGTGATTGTCTGCCAAAATGTTAACTGTGGTTATCCTTGGGTAATGGAAATATGGATAATTATTTTCCTTGTATTATCAACAATAAACATATATTCCTTTAGTCACCAGAAAACATATTTTTTTTAAAGTGAAGAGACAGGAAAAGGTACACCAGAAAAATACTAATCAAAGAAATACAGCAATGTTAATATCAGAAAAAATAGAATTTAAGGCAAAAGTAATTAATAAGGATACTTTTTTTTATAATGTAATGTAGTTTAGTTTTTAAACTGAATTGCAGTAAAGCCTGTATTTTGCAGAAATAATATGACAAAGGGAATTTTATAATTATTTTGTTTTGTTATTTTTATAAATATTTTTAAATTTTGTTATATATTTAATAGTGTTCTTTTAAAGCATTTTCAGTATCAAGATATCAGTATATATTTTATAACTTACATGAAATAGAAGTACATATATATACCATTTATTTATTTTGTTCAACTAATTAAATTTTTTAACTTTTAAGTTCAGGGGTACATGTGCAGGTTTTTTATATAGGTAAACTCATGTCATAGGAGTTTGTGTACAGATTATTTCATCACCAGCTATTAAGTCTAGTAGCTGTTAGTTATTCTTTCTAATCCTCTCCCTCCTCCCACCTTCCACCTTCCAGTAGGCCTCAGGGTCGTTGTTCCCCTCTATATGTTCATGGATTCTCATCATTTTTATCCTGTGAGAACATGCAGTATTTGGTTTTCTGTTCCTATGTTAGTTTGCTAAGGATAATGGCCTCCAGCTCCTAACATGTTTCTGCAAATGACACGATCTCATTCTTTTTGATGGCTGCATAGTATTCCATGGTGTATATGTACCACATTTTCTTTATCCAGTCTCTCATTGATGGCATTAATGGTCAATTAGATTGATTCCATGTCTTTACTATTGTGAACATGTGCATGTGTCTATATAATAGAATAATTTGTATTCCTTTGGGTATATACACAGTAAAAGGATTGCTGGGTTGAATAGTAGTTCTCTTTTAGGTATCTGAGGAATCAGCACATTGTTTTCCATAATGATTGAACTAATTTACACTTTCACCAACAGTGTATAAGCATTCCTTTTTCTCTGCAACCTTGCCAACAGCTGTTATTTTTTGACTTCTTAATGATAGCTATTCTGACTGCTGTGAGATGGTATCTCATTGTGGTTTTGAGTTGCATTCCTCAAAGATCAGTGATGTTGAGCTTTATTTCATATGTTTGTTGGCTGCACATACATCTTGTTTTAAAAAGTGTCTGTTCATGTCCTTTGCCTGGTTTTTAATGGGGTTGTTTGGTTTTTTTTTTCTTGCAAATTTGTTCAAGTTCCTTTTATAGATGCTGGATATTAGACCTTTGTCTGATGTATAGTTTGCAAAACTTTTCTCCCATTTTATAGGTTGTCTGTTTATTTTATTGATAGTTCTTTTTGCTGTGCAGAAGCTCTTTAATTATATCCCATTTGTCAATTTTTGCTTTTGTTGCAATTGCTTTTGGCATCTTTGTCTTGAAATCTTTACCCATTCCTATTTCCAGAATGGCATTCCCTAGGTTGTCTTCCAGGGTTTTTATCGTTTTGGGATTTACATTTAAGTCTTTAATCCATCTTAGTTGATTTTATAATGTGGTCTAAGGAAGGGGCCCAGTTTCAGTCTTCTGCATAGGATCAGCCAGTTGTCCCAGCATCATTTATTAAAGCACTTCCTATTGAATAAGGAGTCCTTTCCCCAGTGCTTATTTTTGTTGACTTTGTAGAAGATCAGATAGTTGTAAATGTGTGGCATTATTTCTGGTCTCTCTATTCCATTCCATTGGTCTATATGTCTATTTTTGTACCAGTACCATGCTGTTTTGGTTGCTGCAGCCGTGTAGTATATTTTGAAGTAGTAGCATGATGTATCCAGCATTGTTCTTTTTGCTTAGAATCGCCTTGGCTATCCAGGTTCTTTTTTGGTCCCATGTGAGTTTTAAAATAGTTTTTTCTAGTTCTGTGAAGAATGTCTTCAGTAGTTTGATTAGAATAGCATTGAATCTATAAATTGCTTTGGGCAGTATGGCCATTTTAATGATATTGATTCCTCCTATCCATGAGCGTGGAATTGTTTTTCATTTGTTTGTGTCATCTCTACTTTCTCTGAGCACTGTTTTCTGGTTCTCCTTGTAGAGATCTTTCACCTCCCTGGTTATCTGTATTCCTAGATATTTTATTCTTTTTGTAACAACTGTGAATGGGATTGTGTTCCTGATTTGGCTCTCAGCTAGACTGTTGTTGTTGTATAGGAATGCTAGTAATTTTTGTACATTGATTTTGTATCCTGAGACTTTGCTGAAGTTATCAGCTGAAGGAGCTTTTGGGTTGAGAATATGGGGTTTTCTAGATATAGAAACATGTCATCTGCAAACAGGGATAGTTTGACTTCCTCTCTTCCTATTTGGATGCCATTTATTTCTTTCTCCTGACTGATTGCTCTGGCCAGGACATCCAGTACTATGTTGAATAGGAATGGTTAGACAGGCATCTTTGTCTTGTACTGGTTTTCAAGGGGAATGCTTCCAGTTTTGCCCATTTGGTATGATATTAGTTGTGGGTTTGTCATACATGGCTCTTAATATTTTGAAGTATATTCTTTCAATATCTAGTTTAGTGAAGAGTTTTGAACATAAAGGGATGTTGAATTTTATTGAAGACTTTTCTGCATCTATTTTGATAATGATGTGTTTTTTGTCTTTAGTTCTCTTTTATGTGATGAATCACATTTATTGATTTGTGCATGTTGATCCAAACTTGCATTCCAGGGATAAAGCCTACTTTTGGATATGCTGCTGGATTTGGTTTACTACTATTTTGGTGAGGATTTTTGCATTGATGGCCATCAAGGATATTGTCCTGCAGTTTACATTTTTTGTTATGTCTCTGTTAAACTTTGGTATCATGATGGGGCTGGCCTCATAGAATGAGCTAGAGAGGAGTTCCTGCTTTTCAATTGTTTGGAATTGTTTCAGCAGAAATGGTATCAGCTTTTCTTTATGCATCTGGGAGAATTCAGCTGTGAATCATCTAGTTCTGAACTTTTTTTGGTTGGTAGGCTATATATTACTAATTCAATTTTGTAACTTGTTATTGGTGTGTTCAGAAATTCAGTTTCTTCCTGGATCAGTCTTGGGCAGGTGTATGTGTCCAGGAATTTATCCATTTCTTCTAGATTTTTCAGTTTATGTGCATAGAAGTGTTCATAATATTCTCTGATGGTTGGTTGTATTTCTGTGAAGTCAGTGGTAATATCTCCTTTGTTGTTTTTTATTGTATTATTTGAATGTTCTCTCTTTTCTTCTTTATTAGTTTAGCTAGTGGTCTACCTATTTAATTACTTTTTTCAAAAAACCAACTCCTGAATTTGTTCATCTTTTGAATGATTTTCATGTCTCAATTTCCTTGATTGAGTCCTAGAGATTCTGGTATATTGTATCTTTGTTCTCAATGGTTTCAAAGAACTTCTTGATTTCTGCCTTAATTTCATTATTTACTCAAAAGTCATTCAGGAGCAGGTTGTTCAATTTCCATATAAATGAATGATTTTGAGCACATTTCTTAGTCTTGATTGCTAATTTGATTCTGCTGTGATCCTAGAGAGTGGTTGTTATGATTTCAGTTCTTTTGCATTTGCTGAGGAGTGTTCTGTGTCTGATTATGTGATCGGTTTCAGAGTATGTGCCGTGTAGGGGTGAAAAGAATGTATTATTCTTTTGCTTTTGGGTGGGGAGCTCTGTGGGTATCTATCAGGTTCATATGATCTAGTACTGAGTTCAGGTCCTGAACATCTTTGTTAATTTTCTGTCCTGATGATCTGTCTAATACTGTTAATGGGGTGTTTAAGTCTCCCACTATTATTGTGTGGGAGTCTAAGTCTCTTTGCAGGTCTCTAAGAACTTTCTTAATGAATCTGGGTGCTCCTATGTTGGATGCATATATATTTAAAATAGTTAGATCTTGTTGAATTGAACCCTTTACCACAATGTAATGTCCTTCTTTGTTCTTTTTGGTTTTTGTAGTCCTAATTTCAGACAAAACAGAGTTTAAACCAAGACTGTTTTGTCTGAAATTAGGACTGCAACTTCTGCTTTTTTCTGTTTTTCATTTGCTTGATAGATTTTCCTCCACCCCTTTATTTTGGGCCTGTGGGTGTCATTGCATGTGAGATGGTTCTCTTGAAAATAGCATACCAATGGGTCTTGGTTCTTTATCCAGCTTGCCTTTCTGTGTCTTTTAATTGGGGCATTTAGTGCATTTACATTCAAGGTTAGTATTAATATGTGTGGATTTGATCCCGTCTTCATGATATTAACTGGTTATTTTGCAGACCAGTTTGTGTGGTTGCTTTATGGTGTCACTGGTCTATGTATTTGAGTTTTTCTAGTAGCTAGTAATGGTCTTTCCTTTATATATTTAGTGCTTCCTTCAGGAGCTTTTCTGTATTAGTCCACGGTCATACTGCTATAAAGAACTGCCTGAGACTGGGTAATTTATAAAGGAAAGACGTTTTGCCAGGCGTGGTGGCTCATGTCTATAATTGCAGCACTTTGGGAGGTCGAGATGGGTGGATTACTTGAGGTCAGGAGTTCGAAAGCAGCCTGACCAACATCATGAAACCCCATTTCTACTAAAAATAAAAATAAAAATAAATTAGCTGGGTGTGGTGGCAGGTGCCTGTAATCCCAGCTACTTGGGAAGCTGAGGCAGGAGAATCACCTGAACCTGGGAGGCGGAGGTTGTGGTGAGCCAAGATTGCGCCACTGCCCTCCAGCCTCTGCAACAGAGCAAGACTCCATCTCAAAATAGATAAATAAAATAAAGAGGTTTAATTGACTCACAGTTCCACATGGCTGGGGAGACCTCAGGAAACACAATCATGATGGAAGTGGAAGAAACATGTCCTCCTTCACATGGTGGCAGGAAGGAGAAATGCCAAGCAAAGGGAGAAAATCTCTTTATAAAACTATCAGATCTCATGAGAACTCACTATCATGAGATCATCATGGGGAAACTGCCCCATGATTCAATTATCTCTCCACCTGGTCCTGCCTTTGACATGTGGGAATTCTTACAATTCATGGTGAGATTTGGATGGGGACACAGAGCCAAACCATGCCACCTTGTGAGGCAGGTCTGGTGGTAACAAATCCCCTCAGCATTTGCTTGCCTTAGTAGAATTTTATTTCTCCTTATGTAGCTTAGTTTGGCTGATATGAAATTCTGGGTTGCAATTTCTTTTCTTTAACAATGTTGAATATTGGCCCCCAATCTCTTCTTGCTTGTAGGATTTCTGCTGAGAGGTCTGCTTCCCTTTGAGGGTAACCTGATCTTTCTCTCTAGCTGTCCTTAACATTTTTTCTTTCATTTTGACCTTGGAGAATCTGATGATTATATATGTCTTGGGTATGATCTTCTTCTGAAGCATCTTACTGGGTGTTAAAACGCATGCTCTGAATGAAGAGACCCCCCCAAACAAACTTTGTGTGAGCAATGTGGCTGTTTCTTAACCCGGGTGTGGGTGGGCTGAGTCCAAAAAGGGAGTCCGTAAGGGCGTAGGGATAAGAGTTGGTTTTATAGGTTTGGAGTAAACAGTGGAAAGTTACAGAAGTAACTTTAGCATGGTTTTTTGCAAGCTGGGAGGGGGTCATAGGTTTGGGGGCTGGGAGGGGGGTCATAGGGTGTGGAGTCACAAGGTTGACCAAGGTCAGCTACAAAGTCCAATGGCCTTGTCAATTGAGGCTGGAATAAGAAACAATAGAAGCAAATCTCAGGTTAGTTAGGTGCTGCAGGGGTTGATTGTTCTTCCTTCCAGCTACTTCAGGCTTTCTAATTCCAGAAGGCCCTCCCAAGGTGTACGTGCAGGTCATGGGCGTCTCCATGCCATCCACAGCATGGTCAGACCATACATTCCTGTGTTTTTATATTAGTAAGATAAAGGAAAAAGAAATTAAGAGTGGAGGGTGGTGGAATATTAGGAAGGCTGGCACAGAAGGGTGATGGGGCAATGTTTCCCAGGACTTCTTTGAGCGGGATTGGGGGTGGCGTGGAAACCTAAAAATGGGAAAGAATTTAGAGTGCTGGGAGATTGCAGGACAAGGGGTGATACTGTGGGGTTGTTAGAAGGAGCATTTGTTCTATTGACTGATTGGTTATTGCTTGTATACATTTTGTAGGAATTGAGAGATTAATTGGAAAGCACAATGTTCAAATAAGAGGAGAAAGATACTATCAGAGGACTAAGGATTGGAAGAAGCCATGGTTACCAGTTAGTGTCCAGCCGGTTCAGCCGGGTCCAGAATAACCATTTGCTTGATTAGCGAGCTTTTGGGATCTGTCTTTTAATTTATTGATGGCATCGTATATGAGGCCGGACTGGTTTACATAAAAACAACTTTCTTCATTTAGGAATAGGCAAAGACTTCCTTTTTCAGCAGTCAGTAAATCAAGACCTCTGTGGTTTTGGAGGAAAATTGCAGCTAGGAAATTTACTTGAGCTTGCAGAAGGGATAGTGATTGAATAATTCTGCAGTGCTAGCAAAGGAATTGTTAGAGAGGCTACAGAAGGTGCTGATTGAAGTGGTAAGACCTGCTATGCCTGTGCCGAGCACGGTAGTAATTCCTAACCCTACAAGTAAGGAGATCAGTGGAATGACCTGTTTGTGTCATGCCAGGACCTAAAGGAGAACAGAGAGGCTTTCATCTCTGTTGGCCAGCTGAATTTCGGGCGTAAGAAAAACTAGGGTACAAGTGCCTGTCCAGTGGTAGGAAGGCAGATGTAAGAAGAAGAACCACAGAGGAAAAAAGTCCTTGGCTTAGACAGAACCGGAAGTGTAAACTGAAAAGGTGAGAAAGCGTTCTGAGGGGGCTGGGGCTTTGGACCCAAATGCTAAGGGAACCACCAAGGGCTGTGGCTGTTAAAGGTTGCAGCGGGGTTTGGTAGGGTAACCGTGTGGAGGGAGAGCACTTGTTTTCATGGTGTGTGAGGAAGCATGTGATATCTATAAGTAACCATTCACTTTCATTAACAAGATTGGGTATGAGCAGACAGGAAGAGGGGTCTGGAGGAGAGTCTGAGGAGCAAGAGGAGGGTAGCCCAGGGTAAGGTGAGAGACAGGGTAAATGCCTACCTAGACAAAACCTGCTATTGATGTTTTGAAGGCTGCTAAAATAAGGGAGGGCTTTTCTGCAACGCACAGTTCATATGCTTCTATTTTTTGGTTAACGTGAGTAGCAGGGCTCTTGAGGTGAAGTGTAAAGGAACACGAAGAAGGTGGGCGATAGAGTCATGGGGTTCAGGGTTTGTGTCAGGTATTAAGTGAGAGACTGGGTTGAAGTCAGGTCAAGAGCAATGGTTACTTTGGGGATTTCAATAAAGAGTGTATAAAGCTGGAGAAAGCGAGGGGCTGAAAGTGAGTGTGTGAGGTGTGAAGAGGAAACTAAACTTTGGAGGTTTTGAGAGATAGGATAAGTGGGGCATAGTCTGTGATTCTGAGGGATTCTAAGAGTATCAGGGCGGCAGCTGCTGGCACACACGGGCAAGAGTGCCAGCCCAGGATTGTGAAGTTAAGTTGTTTGGAGAAAAAGGCTACAGGCCATGGGCCTGGCTCCTGTGTAAGAATTCCTAGGGCACAGTCTTTTTTTTCTGCTGCTTAGAAAGAGAAGGATTGAGAGGAGCTGGAGAGTGCTAGTGTAGCGGCTGTTTCTAAGGCCTTCTTTAGCAAAGGAAAGGAAGAATGGGGGAAGGATTTAGACTTTGTGGGTTCAGCTAAGTTTCCTTTTGTAAGTTTGTAAAGCGGTTTGGTTAGGAGGGCAAAACCTGGTATCCAAAGGTGACAGTATCCTACAACGCCTAGGAAGGAGAGAAGCTATTGTTTAGTGGATGGGGTTGGGGTTTGGGAAATCAACTGGATACGGTTGGCACGGAGAGCGCGTGTATGCTGGTGAAGGATTATAACAGATGGGGAAGAAATTTGGACTTTAGAAAAATGTGTTTTTGAGGTCAAGGAAAGAATAGTGAGTTGTGGAAGGAGCTATGGAACAGGATGAAGATAGGAGGGTATAGGGGTTTGGTACAACCAGGTGGATGGGAAGTAAAATCTGACTGATGAGGCAGAGATCTTGATCTAGTCTGTAGAATTTGTCTGGTTTTTGGACAGCTAGGATAGGGGAATTGTAAGGAGAGCTTGTAGGAATTAAAAGGCCATGCTGCAATAGACGGTGATAACAGGCTTTAGGCCTTTAAAAGCCTGTTGTGGGATGGGGTACTGGGGCCGGGCAGGGTAAGGGTGGTTAGGTTTTAAGGAGTGATGAGGGGTGAGTGACTTGTAGTAACAGATGGGGAGGTGGTGTCCCGCACCCCAGGGTTAAGGTAGGGGGACATAAAGGAGAGCTATTGAGGGAGGTATGGGTTCGGGGAGGAGGGCGGCAATGAGGTGTGCCTGTGGCCCAGGAATAGTTAAGGAGGCAGGCAATTTTGCTAGGATAGTTTGGCCTAACAGAGGAACTGGACAAGTGGGGCTAATTAGGAAAGAATGTGGAAAGGAGTGCCGGCCTAATTGACATCAGGCTTGGGGAGTTTTGAGAGGCCTGGAGGCCTTGCCGTCAATTTCCTCAACAGTTAAGGAGGCCAAGGAGACAGGTCCTTGAAAAGAAGGCAGCGTGGAGTGGGAGGTCCCCGTGCTGATTAAGAAGCGGATGGACTTACCCTCCACCATAAGAGTTCCCCAAAGTTCGGCGTCTATGATGGTCCAGGGGGCCTCCGAGATGTTCAGGCAGCGTCAGTGTTCAGCCGCCAAGCTGAGGAAATCTGGAACGGATTCCATCCAGGAGCTTTGGGTTGGAGCTCCAGGAACTCTGGGAGCAGCGACGTGAGTCAGACAGTCCGACTTTCCTCGGGGCCCCACACAGACGGGGCAGGGCTTAGGAGGAATCCCGGGCTGTGGGAATTCCTTGGCCCAGTGGCCAGGTTTCCGACACTTGAAGCAAGGTTGGGGAAGGGTGGCTGGACGCTGTAGTCTGGGCGCTTGGAAGTCTTCGTGAGCCGGTGGTGTGGCTGGGGTTTGTCTTGCGGTAGAGGCAAGCATCTGTAGTTCTGAGATGCGCTGCCGTTGGGACTGAACACCTTGAAGGTGAGATTGATTAATTCTGTGGGGTTTGAGGGCCAGATTTTAATTTCTGTAGCTTTTTAAATGTCAGGGGCTGATTGGGTGATAAATATTCTTTGGGGGTGAGAGTAGAAGTAAGGATGACATTTAAGTCACTCCGGGTGAGATTATAGGACTGGGTTAAGTATTGAAACTCTCGTATATATTTAGGAGGATCTGATTAAAAGGAGCCTAACCATTGGCCAATTTGGGAAAGGTCGGATAAAGGAAAGAAACGTGCACCCTAACTGTGCCTTTGGATCCAGCCACCTCTTGAAGCGGGAGTTGTTGGGCAGGGGCAGCGGAGTTAGCCGCAGAACTGAACTGTAAGCAGGACCCGGTATGAGGTGGGGAGGTGACAGGAGGGGCATAAGGAGGTGAGTTATGGGTAGGGGAAGAAGAGGAAGGCTCTTGGGGGTTGGTTAGGTCCTGGATTAGCGCCTGCTTCCGACAGGACGGGAGGAGAGAGGTCGGAAGGGTTGATGGACAAGGAGGATTCTGGGTTACCAGCAGAGGCAGGAGGGGCAGATGGAAGGGAGAGAAGGAACAGAGATTAGGGAGGGATTTGAATGTAAAAAAAAATGCCTGGACATATGGAATTTCAGACCATTTGCCCATTTTATGACAAAAGTTGTCTAGATCCTTCAGGATAGAAAATTGAAGGTACTGTTTTCTGGCCACTTAGAGCCATTGTCCAATTTATATTGTGGCCAAGTGGTATTGCAGAAGGAACAAAGATGCTTAGGTTTTAGGTCAGGTGATAGCTGGAGGGGTTTGAGATTTTTCAGAACGCAGGCTGAGGGAGAGGAAGGAGGAATGGAGGGTGAGAGGTTGTCCATAGTTGAAGAAGAGCTGTGGAGACAAGGAACGTGAATCCGTCACGAAGCAGTTTAGCATACGTCCCAGACTAAACCTTGGTCTGAACCTGAGGTGAATTGATCAAAGAGACAGTCCCCTGCGTGGATCCATCACTTATGAGTGCGAATGAGTGACCAGAGCAGACATCTGCACAATGATCAGTCACCGAGGGAAGCCTGTCTTCCTGGTTCTGTGACCTACGTAGGATTTTTTTCCTGTCATGAACCACATGGAAAGTCCTGTCTTTCTTGTCTCCCATGAAAGGGAGAAGAAAATGAAACTCATAGGAGAAGGAGGTTGACAGGTAGCGAGAGGACTGAGGAAGAGTTGAAGCAAACCACTTAGGTCATCTGAGGATGGTGAGTGGATTCGTGGGCTGGTCTGATGAGCCTAGGTTGTAGGTAGGTCTCTTCACGGAGGGATGACAAGGTGAATAGGGACAGGGGGTTTGGTCTCCCGTAGAAAGGAGTTCCCCCGTCCCAGGTTTCAGCACCAAATGTTAAAATGCATGCTCTGAATGAAGAGACCCCCACACAGACTTTGTGTGAGCAACATGGCTGTTTATTCACTGGGGTGCTGGTGCACTGAGTCCGAAAAGGGAGTCAGTGAAGGGTGGAGGGATAGGAGTTGGTTTTATAGGTTTGGAGTAAACAGTGGAAAGTTACAGAAGTAACTTTAGGGTGTTTTTTTGCAAGCTGGGAGGGGGCTGTAGGGTGTGGAGTTACAAGGTTGAGCAAGGTCAGTTACAAAGTCCAGTGGCCTTGTCAATTGAGGCCAGATTAAGAAACAATAGAAGAATGTCTCAGGTTAGTTAGGCACCGCAGGGGTTGATCATTCTTTCTTCCAGCTACTTCAGGTTTTCTAATCCCTGAAGGCCCTCCCAAGGTGTACGTGTGGGTCTTGGGGGTCACCATGCCGTCCATGGCATGGTCAGACCTTACACTGGGGTTCTCTGCATTTCCTGAATTTGAATGTTGGCTACTCTAGCTAGGTTGGGGAAGTTCTTATGGATATCCTGACATATGTTTTCCAAATTGCTTACATCCTCTCCGTCTCTTTCAGGGACACCAGTGAGTTAGTTGTAGATTTGGTCTTTTTAAATAATCCCATATTTCTTGGAGGTTTTGTTCATTTCTTTTTATTCTTTTTTTTTCTATTCTTGTCTGGCTATCTTATTTCAGAAAGCCAGTGTTCAATCTCTGAGATTCTTTCTTCAGCTTGGTCTTTTCTGCTGTTAATATTTGTGATTGCATTATGAAATTATTGTAGTGTGTTTTTCAGCTCTATCAGGTTACATGCTTTTCTATATATTGGCTATCACGTCTGTCAGCTCCAGTATCATTTTATTGTGATTCTTAGCATTCTTGGATTGCTAAGTGCTGGGTTTCAATGTACTCCTGCATCTCAGTCATCTTTGTTCCTGTCCATTTTCTGAATTTTATTTCTGTCTTTTCAGCCATCTCAGTCCAGTTCAGAACCCTTGCTGGAGAGGTGGTGTGGTCATTTGGAGAAAGGAAGACATGTTGGTTTTTCAAGTTGTCAGAGTTCTTGCATTGGTTCTTTCTCATCTTTGTGCGCTGATGTTTCTTCAGCCTTTGAAGCTGCTGACCTTTGGATGGGTTCCCCGCCACTGCCCCCACCACGCCCACCACCTTTTATCCATTTGATGACCTTGAAGGTTTAAGTGTAGTACAAAGTAAATTCAGCCAACTGGCTTCATTTCTGGAAGATTTTAGGGAGCCAACACTGGGCTCCCAACTTCCGGACTGTGTGCTCTATATCTGGGGGGCTTGTATCAGGCCCTGACTTTGTCCTCTTGCTCCTTGAAGTTAGGAATCTGCTACACTGAGGGGAGCCAAAGGTGCTGTCCGATCATTGGTCACTCCAATGAGTGGTGTCAACCAAAGCATTTCATAGTGCAGCAGCACTGGGATCCGTCTTTGTTCACATGTGGCAGCAGCAGCAGTAGCGGCATAGTGGCAGCATGGTGGGGGCACATGCGTCAGCTGCAGCAGGGTGTAGCAGGTGCTGGGGTACCTGCCTCTGTGCAGGTGCTCACCACAGTGGTGGAGGCAGTACAGCTTCCAGTGACCCCTGCTCGTGACTGTGTGTGTGGTTGGCTGGTGATGGTATTAGTATGGGGTGCCAGCAGGCACAAGTCTATATGTGTTCTCTGTGCACCACAGGCACGGGTGGTCACTCAAGTCAGGGGAGGGTCTGTTGTTCTCTGTGCCTAGTTTCATTCCCATGGCAGTGTTGGTGCAAGGGCATGCCAGCAAAGCAATGTGGGGGTTGCTGTGGGCCAGGCAAAGCAGCAGTGTGGGGACAGAGTGGGCAGGCTGGTATGTGGCTGCAGGGGCCGCCCTGCTGTTTAGTTCTCTGATGGTCAGGCATGGTCCACCAGCACAGGAACTATGATGTGGGCCCCCAGGACACCCAAGGCTGTCCTGCAAGCAGGCTCAACCAGGCCTGGGCCCCAGGAGGGGCCAGCAGACCAAGGGATGCTCATGTCAGACTGGACTATCTGATGGGCAAAACCACCTTGCAGAGTTCAGGTCTAACACTTCACCTAGGGCTAAAGTCTCCTATGGAACAAGTTGAACCTGGAGAGATGGGCTCTCCTGGCCATGATTCACTACAGATGATCCTGCATCAAACCTTCTGGGCTCCTCTTCAGCAGGCGTGCTGCCCCTACCACTTCTCTGAGTAGCTATCCCTGCCAACTCTTGGTGGTCATGGGGTCTCCTGCCAGGATTCCAGAGGCATGCAGCGTGAGTGGGTTGCTCCTTACCAGCTCAACTTACCTGTTTGCTCAGAGTCACTGAGGGCCAGGAATGAGCTCTGGTGCATAGTAGCCCCATGCAGGGCTCCCAGCTTCCTCGCCCTTCAGCCTAGCTTCCGTGTCTTTGTTCACTCCGGTGCCTTCCCTCTGAAGATCTGTTAGGAGTATACCAGTCCTCTGTGGCAGCAGTTTCATCTGGTTGTATCTAGTTGGCAATCTTGCCCCCATTTCACCAAAGAGAACATTTTATAAATATTTTTAAAACCCACCAAAACGACAAAATAATCATGGACATATATGATTGCAACAAAGTCTCAACATACATAAAGCAGAAGATGCAATCGCAGAGAATTATAGGGAGAAATAAGCAGCAATTGCTTAAGCATTTAAAACAAATTTGTTTCAGAAGATGACCGTCTAAGTATCAAATTTTTTAAAAAATGATTTTTAATATATATTTTAGTCCACTTAGGCTGCTATAACAGAATACTATAGACTGGGTGGTATGCAGACTATTTTGTCTGACCAAAAGATAATGAAAAAAACCCTGTGTGTTTGTAAATTAAAAGTCAACTCTTAAGTAATTAATTCATCAGAAGGAAAGTTATGTAACATTTATGCCTTAAAGACAACTTAAATACTACACATCGAAACTAAAGGGGTAGGTTTAGGATATAGAAAACTGCAAAAAGCCTCATTTCTGCTCTAACCATGAGAAAAACCTAGATAATCCACAAAACCATAACGTTTTCTAAAACCATCATAGAGCTCATTTCAAAGGCAATCAAGTAATCTGAATAGCAAAGAGAAACTAGGTTCTCCAAAGAGAGAAGGCACATTAATTACTTCACATTTAGCAAAGTGGAAGAGAAAGAGGGACCATCATTTCAATGGAAAAGAAGAAATCAACTAAATTTTGTAAAAGGCCGTATATGGGTTCGTGTGTCAGTTTGCCATAGGCAGGGACCTCAGACACAAGGTGAATTTGCATTTACTTGTAGGCCTTCGCTGGATGCTCAAGAAAATGATTGGGGGCAGGAGAGAAGACTGAAGAAGTCTCCCTCACCCACCATCCACACCAGTGGTTCAAGTGTTAATGTTATTAGTAGGTTCTTGGGGACAGGCATAAAGTACAATTTTCTTTTTTTTTTTTGAGACGGAGTTTCGCTCTTGTTACCCAGGCTGGAGTGCAATGGCGCGATCTCGGCTCACAGCAACCTTCGCCTCCTGGGTTCAGGCAATTCTCCTGCCTCAGCCTCCTGAGTAGCTGGGATTACAGGCGCGCGCCACCATGCCCAGCTATTTTTTTGTATTTTTAGTAGAGACGGGGTTTCACCATGTTGACCAGGATGGTCTCGATCTCTTGACCTCGTGATCCACCCGCCTCGGCCTCCCAAAGTGCTGGGATTACAGGCTTGAGCCACCGCGCCCGGCCCAAAGTACAATTTTCTAACCCCTTGTCTCCTACAAATCAAAAGCCTTAAAACACTGAGGAGAATCATGAAACTCTGTTGTTGTCCCTGGACACAGGCAAAGAATTGTTGTTTTTAGGGGAGGGCCAGAAGAAAAGCTTGTTTGCTTCTTGGTAACAGATAGGAAACTATCCCAATACCAAAACAAAGGCGAAGATCCATTGCTGCTGGAGGAAGGTAAAAGAAAAAACTCTCTGCCACCTATAGGAAGTACAGGGAATTTCTTGGGTGAAGGCTGACTCGTTAATATCAAGCAGATCATGAGAGGAAGTCCTGGAAAGAGGCAGGAAACTGTGTCTCAAGACCAATTATAAAGATAAGGCAGAGTTTGGTGGCCACAAGAGGAAGGGAAAGAATAATGAGAAAGTCCCACTACCGAGAGACAGGTCCTGTGCCTCTCCCCTAAGCACAAAACCCCTAGACGAATTTGAAGTTTGTGTAGCATTAAAGACAACTATACCAACAGCAAACTTAAACCCAGCTCAACCAAAGCAAACAAAAGCTGAGAATGTGTTGCCAGCAGACCTGTGCTACCAGAAAGATTAAAGGATGTTTTCACATCGTCTGTTCTCACTCATAAGTGGGAGTTAAGCTATGAGGATGCAAAAAGCATAATAATGACACAGTGGACTTTGGGGACTCTGGGGTAAACTGTGGGAAGTGGGTAAGGCATAAAAGACTACAAACTGAGTTCAGTGTATACTGCTCGGGTGATAGGTGCACCAACATCTCACAAATCACCACTAAAGAACTTACTCATGTAACCGAATACCACCTGTTACCCAAAAACCTATGGAAATAAAAAATAAAAACACACACAGAGGAAAAGAAATAATAAATCTTCTTTTGAGAAGTCTGAAGAAAAAGGATGTTCCATAGGTAGAAAGATTATATTGCAGAGAAACTTATATCCATACCAAAGGAAGTAGTAAAAATAAAGGTAAATATAAAAGGTATTTCTTCTTGTTTTTTCTTTTTTTTTTTTTTAACAGAGTCTTGCTCTGTCGCCAGGCTGGAGTGCAGTGGTGCGATCTCAGCTCATTGCAACTTCCACCTCCCGGGTTCAAGCAATTCTCCTGCCTCAGCCTCCCGTGTGGCTGGGACTACGGTGCGTGCCACCACGCCCAGCTAATTTTTGAATTTTTAGTAGACACGGAGTTTCACCATGTTGGCCAGGATGGTCTCCGTCTTTTGACCTCGTGATCCACTGCCTTAGCCTCCCAAACTGCTGGGATTACAGGAGTGAGCCACCGTGCCTGGCCTCTTCTTGTTTTTAATTGCTTTGACCCATACAAGCAATTCTCCTGCCTCAGCCTCCTGAGTAGCTGGGATTACAGGCGCGTGCCACCATGCCCAGCTATTTTTTTGTATTTTTAGTAGAGACGGGGTTTCACCATGTTGACCAGGATGGTCTCGATCTCTTGACCTCATGATCCACCCGCCTCGGCCTCCCAAAGTGCTGGGATTACAGGCGTGAGCCACCACGCCCGGCAATTGTACTGTTTTTAAACACATAATGATGAGACAATTGGACAATGATATGTGGAAAAATTAGCCTGGACCTCTTCAAGCCATCATATAAAAATTTAACTCAAAATGAAACACAGATCTACATTTAAGACCTAAAGCTATAACATTTCTAGAAGAAAACAGAAAAACTTTGTATTGTTAGGTTACGAATCTATTTCTCAGTTAAGACTGAAAAAGAACAAATATTTTAAAAGTTGTTCGTTAGATTAAGCTTTATCACAATTAAATCTTCTATTATTTAAAAGACATTGTGAAGAATGAAAAGACAAGCCATATAATGAAATAAAATGTTTGAAAAGCATGTATCTCATAAAGGTCTTGTATCCAGAATACATAAAACACATTTAACAGACATGCCACTGAAGAGTGAAACAAGTAAGCACATGATAATATGCTTAACGTCGTTAGTCACCAGACAAATGCAAATTAAAACTGTAGTGAGGTACAAATAGACAACTATTCGATTCGATAAAATGTTTTCAAAACCCACAAAATGATTGATACCAAGTCCTGGTGAATATGCAGAGTAATGGAAACTTTCATACATTGCTGGTAGAAATGTAAACTTTGTACTTTTGAAGTAGTTTAGGAGTTTCTTATAAAATTAGTAAACTTATACCTATTATATGGCCTGGCAATTATTTTCCTAAGTATTTACCCCTGAATGTTTATAGCAGTTTTATTCATAATTACCAAAAACTAGATAGAACCAAGACGTCTACCAAATGTAGAATGGACAAATCAATTTTTGTACGTGTATGTTATATAATACTTCTCAGCAACCAAAAGAATGATTGAAACACAACAGCGCAGATGGAGTTCAAAAGCATTGTGCTAAATAAGAAGAAAACACAAGCGTTCATACTATATGATTTCCCTATACAACATTCTGAAAAAGACAAAAGAATAGGAAAAGAATTCAGTTCAGTGGTTGCCAGGGCTGGGGGCTGGGAGGGAGTGGGAATGTAACTGAGTAGCTTAGATTCAAAATGCATTTTGAGGCTTTTTTTTTTCTTTTCTTCCTTTTAGCCTTGAAACATACCTTAATACTATTTGTTTCCCTGCCTTCCCACCAGACAGTCTGTGCACTGCTAGTTTATCTAATGTGCCAATAAATTGCAGGGGCTAATCTTGAGACAAACCAGGCATGGAAACCCAGGTGTAAAATTCCAGAGATTACCTCAGGGCAGTTAGTCGAGAGCCCCACCATTGTTGAGGTGATGCCAGCCTGCACTCCAAGTGGACCATGACTCAGGAAAACCAGTGGAACAAGACACGCAGACCTCACACCCGGCACCACTCCTGCATGCTCCCATTCCAGGTTCCTCTCTTTAAATCCCTGTCCCCAGCCTAAACTTTCAAATAGTCCGGCCGGGCGCGGTGGCTCAAGCCTGTAATCCCAGCACTTTGGGAGGCCGAGGCGGGTGGATCACAAGGTCAAGAGATCGAGACCATCCTGGTCAACATGGTGAAACCCCGTCTCTACTAATACAAAAAATTAGCTGGGCACGGTGGCGCGTGCCTGTAGTCCCAGCTACTCAGGAGGCTGAGGCAGGAGAATTGCCTGAACCCAGGAGGCGGAGGTTGCGGTGAGCCGAGATCGCGCCATTGCACTCCAGCCTGGGTAACAAGAGCGAAACTCCGTCTCAAAAAAAAAAAAAAAAAAAAGTTTCAAATAGTCTGTTAAGGGCATCAGACATTTCCCATCTGCCAGCGTTTGAATAAAAGCTGTTTCCCTTTTGTCACACATCATTTCTCATGCTTTGACTTCTAAAGGTGAACAGTTGAAATTGAGTCAGTTACAGGAAGAGGAAATTGACTGCAAAGAAATATGAGGAAAGTTTGGTGAGATGAAAATATTTTGTATCTTGGTTGTGGTTGAGGTTATATAGCTGTATATGTTGATCAAAACTCATAGAACAATATATCTGAAATGTGTGGATTTTACTGCATGTGAATTATACTCCAGTAAGCCTAACTTAAAAATTCTAGGATATAGCTATAGCAATATTTAGGAGGTAAGTTTACAGTCTTAAATGCACCTATAAAAACCAAGGAGATTTTTAAAAAATGAATTTTGTATTTAACTCAAGAGTTTGAAGAATAACAAGTAGAAGAATGGAAACAAATATAAGAGCAGAAATTAATGAAATAAAAGAAAAATGGGAGAAGATCAACAAAAATGAAGGTTGGTTAGTCTTTCAGAAGACTAATAAATAAACATGTGATAAGAGAGATTGGACAGAAAGAGATTATACAAATGAGCAATATTAGGAATAAAAACATGATTGTCTTAGATAAAGTAGAAAATGCTATAAGTAGCTTTATGTCAATGGAGGCTAAGAATAGTTGCAGGAAGATTAAAGAATAGGATATTGGTGTGATCACAGATTATCTGTTTCCCACAAATCACTAATCAGTTACAAAGAGGAAAATTATGACTTTACAGCGGAGAAACTTGGCAGACACCAACATGACAGGTGGTGATAAATGTTACCATCACCAGAGGCAAGCACAGTCAACAGCATATGCTCCATACTATGACTGATACTCTTAGAAGGGCATAGTCTCATTTCCTTGTTATTCCTGCCATTACCTCCCTCTGGGTCTTTCCCACAACACGTGGGAATTCCAGATGAGATTTGGGTGGGGACACAGCCAAACCATATCAATACATCTAGCCAGGGAAGCAAAAGAGTTCTACAATGAGAATTACAAAACAGTGCTGAAAGAAATCAGAGACAAAACAAATGGAAAAACATCCCATCCTCATAAATAGGAAGAATCACTATTGTTAAAATGCCATACTGCCCATAGCAATTTACAGACTTAATACTATTACTGACATTTTCCACAGAATTAGAAAAAAAACTATTTTAAGATTAATTTGCAATCAAAAGAGCCTGAATAGTCAAAACGATTCTAAGCAAAAAGAACAAAGCCAAAGACATCACACTACCTGACTTCAAACTATACTACAAGGCTACCATAACTAAGATAGCATGGTACTAGTTAAAAAACCAGTGGAACAGGTTAGAGGACCCAGAAATAAAGTCACACATCTACAGTCATATGATCTTCATTAAAGCCGATGCTAACAAGCAGTGGGGTAAGAACTCATTGGTGGATAAATGGTGCTAGGATAACTGGCTAGCCATAGGCAGAAGGTTGAAACCAGACCCCTATGTTTTACCATAGGGGATGGATTAAAGACTGAAGTGCAAAACCTAAAACTTAGACGAAAACATGGGAAATACTATTCTGGACATCAGCCCTGACAAAGACTTCATGATGAGAATTCAAAAAGCAATTGCAACAAAACCCAAAAACTAGCAAGTGGGACCTTATTAAACTAAAGAGCTACTGCACAGCAAAAGAAACTATCAACAGAGTCAACAGACAACCTACAGAATGGAAGAAAATATTTGCAAACTATGCACCTGACAAAGTCTAATATTCAGCATCTATAAATAACTTAGATCAACAAGCAAAACTCAAATAACCCCATTAAGAAATGGGCAAATGACATGAACAGATACTTCTCAAGAGAAGACATACCAATAAGCATATAAATAAATGCTCAGTATCACTAATGATTAGAGAAACTCAAATCAAAACCACAGCGAGAAAACCATCTCACACTGGTCAGAATGGCTATTTAAAGTCAAAAAACAACAGATGCTGGTGAGGTTGTGGAGAAAAGCAAATACTTACACACTGTTGGTGGGAATGTAAATTAGTTCAGCCATTGTGGAAAGCAGACTGGAGATTTCTTAAGGAACTTAAAATAGAACTGCCATTTGACCCAGCAATCCCATTACTGGCTATATACTCAGAGGAATATAAATCAATCTGCCATAAAGATGCATGCATGTGTTCATTGTAGCACTATTCACAGTAACAAAGACATGGAATCAACCTAAATGCCCATCAATGGTAGACTAGATAAAGAAAATGTGGTCTATATATATCATGGAATACTATGCAGCCATTTTACAAAATCATGTGCTTTGTAGCAATGTGAGTGGGGTTGGAAGCCTTTATACTAAGCAAGTTAACATAGGTACAGAAAACGAAATGCCACATATTCTCACTGATAAATGGGAGATAAACATTGAGTACACATGGACACAAAGAAGGGAATAATATACACTGTGGTTTACTTGAGGGTGGAGGGTGGGAGAAGGGTGAGGATTGAAAAAACTACCTATCAGGTGTTATGCTGGTTACCTGGGTGATAAAATTATCTATATACCAAACCCTCATGACACACAGTTTATCAATGGAACAAATCTGCACCTGCACCCCTTGAACCTAAAATAAAAGTTGGAAAGAAGGGGAAAAAAAGAGCACATTAGGCTCTATGGTATATCATTTCATATATTCACTTTAATATTTTGAACTATATTCAATTGTCATGAATAATCTTTGAATGCTTTGAAAATTTCTAAATAATATAGAATCCCCCGACCAATTTTAGTTGTTATTTCATACATATGCTTTTGGATTTTATTTTTATAAGTTATAGAGTGGTTCTTTGAGTCTTATTAATGAACATGTTAATTTTTCCACTTTAATGTGTGAAAGGGATGTGTGTGGATGTATTAGGTTGCATTATGTGAACTTATGAGCGTTTCTGGACTACTAAATGCTTGTTATATATAACAAATAGCTCTCAATTGTTGCTTCCTAACAGTTTTCATGAAGTAAAAGTAGTTTCTTCATTACAGTTCTAAATAATGCAAGTGGTAGAGATAATTGCAGGCATAGTGTGACAGAGAAGTATGAAGAGAATAGTATTCGCCAGGCGCGGTGGCTCATGCCCGTAATCCCAGCACTTTCGGAGGCATAGATGGGTGGATTACCTGAGGTCAGGAGTTCTAGACCAGCCTGACCAAGATGGTGAAACCCTGTCTCTACTAAAAATACAAAAATTAGCTGGGCATGGTGGTGGGCGTCTGTAATCTTAGGTACTCTGGAGGAGAACCGCTTGAACCCGGGAAGCGGAGGTTGCAGTGAACAGAGATCATGCCATTGCACTCAAGCCTGGGCAACGGAGCGAGACTCCGTCTCAAAAAAAAAAAGAACAGTATTTTTTCAAGTAAAGTGTTTGATGTAGAATGTTAAAGAAGATAGTAAAGGATGAAACTTGAATGGTGAGTCAAATTAAAGTCATGCAAATAGTGAACTTTATTTTTCTTGGTTTATCTTATCTATAGATAATGAGCCTGAAAAGAAACAACAAAATTTGTTACAATCATTGGTAAGTTTTGCCCACTTTGTATGAGTTTTATGAGTAGAAATTTAAGATAAAAATGTAAAGTTTTTAACTGCCAAAGATTAGGTTAATACAAAATTATAATTTATTTGTTTTTGCTTATATTAAAATGATAAATTGGTCTTAGAGCCTTCAGTCTGTTGTTAACCACAGGTAGGTTATTTTTTTTTTTTTTGCCTTCAGTTTAATCTATGCAGATAATGAAAAAAAATTTTTTTTTTGAGACAGGGTCTTGCTCTGTCACCCAGGCTGGAGTGCAGTGGTGCATGGATTATTGCAGCCTTTAACTCCTGGGCCCAAGCAATCCTCCCACCTAAGCCTCCTGAGTAGCTGGGACTACAGGTGTGAGTCACCATGGCTGGGTAATGTTTTGTTTGTTTGTTTGTTTGTTTTTTGTAGAGACAGTGTCTCACTATATTGCTCAGGCTGGTCTTGAACTACTGAGTTCGAGCTTCAAGTGATCTGCTCACCTCAGTTTCCCAAAGTGCTAGGGTTATAATTGTGAGCCACTGTGCCCAGCCTGAAATTTTATAGCTCACCAGAAAAGTTTTCTTTGCTTCATGCTGATTTTGTCATGGCCTTGATTACAATACTTAAAAACAAAAACAAAAAACAAAGTACTCATACTGAAAAAGCTAAAGTTTCTTACAATCGTGTTATGTAAAAAACACAATTTGTATGAGTTTTTTCACTCTATAGTTTTCTTATCTCTAGGCACCACAAGATGCAACGTCACCTCCTACTACATCCTTGATTTATAGGTAGTCAAGTGAAAATCATTCATTGTTCTCAAAGTTCTATGATTTTTTTTCTTAATCAAGTAACAAATTCTCATATGATAGCTTTTTGATTATGCTTTCCCAAGATCAAACCCTAAATTATGTTTTTAAAAATTCAAGCTGTCTTTTAGACCTAACCATGTTTGAGTTTTCCCAAAAGGCCCCTAGAAATTACAAAGTTGTATTTTTTTTTTTGCAACCTCCACCTCTCGGGTTCAAGTGATTCTCCTGCCTCAACCTCCCGAGTAGCTGGGTCTACAGGAGCGCACCACTAGGCCCAGCTAATTTTTGTGTTTTTAGTAGAGATGGGGTTTCACCATGTTGTTCAGGATGGTCTCGATCTCCTGACCTCATGATCTGCCCACCTCGGCCTCCCAAAGTGCTGGGATTACAGGTACAAGCCACCGCGTCCGGCCACTAGATTTATTCATTACTAAAAAAGGAATGGGAAAAATAATTGAAATTGCTTGATATATTTCATAGTTCTGAATTATCACAACAGTATTGTAAGAACTGCATGGGAAGAGTTGTCAAATCTAAAGTTGAGTTCAACTTTTTCTAGTTCAATTTTTAGGTAAATAGTACTAATATAAACATATTTCAGAGATTATACATGTAACATTTTTCAGTGCATTCACTATTCATAGTATGTTCTTTCCTTTGGGGAAAATATTGACCCAATCCTTATTAAACAATTATATATAGTATACTAGTACAGAATTCTTCTCTCCTCCATTCTCATTTAGCATCAGTTATTCAGTATTATCATTGGCAGGTTATCTCTGCTTTTCTCTCATGCAAACCTGAAGACTCTCCTATAAGCTATAGGTTAGAAAGTGGGTCTTAGCTGGGTGCAGTGGCTCCCAGCACTTTGGAAGGCCAAGATGGGAGGATTGCTTGAGGCCAGGAGTTCAAGACCAGTCTGGTCAACATAGCAAGACCACCATTTTGCAAAAGAAAGAAAGAGGAAAGAGAGAAAGAGAGAGAGAGAAAGAAAAAAAGAAGGAAAGAAAGAAAAGAAAAGAAGAAGAAAGGAAGAAAGGAAGGAAAGGAAGGAAGGAAGGGAGGGAGGGAAATTTGGGTCTTTAACTAAGGAGGAAACAGGGCATTGCAGAAGACTGTAAAGTTGGTATCCTCAGCTATTGATTCATCAAGAAATTAAGACAGAAGCAGTGAAAAGTGGGTGGATCTAAGAGATATTTAGGACTTGGAGACTGACTGGATTTGTGGTGCCTATATGATACGATTTGGATGTTTATCCCTTCCAAATCTCATGTTGAAATGTAATCCTCAGTGTTGGAGGTGGGGCCTGGTGGGAGGTGTTTGGATCATGGGGAGGATCCCTCATGAATAGCTTAGCACCATCCCTTTGGTGATGACCCTTTTCTCACTCTGAGTTCACCCAAGATCTGGTTGTTTAAAAGTGTGTGGCACCTCCTCCTGTCTCTCTTGCTCCCACTCTCACTATGGGACATGCTAGCTTTCTGTTGCCTTCCACCATGATTTCTGAGGCCTCACCAGAAGCAGATGGCAACACTATGCTTCTTGTAAAGCCTGCAGAACCATGAACCAATTAAAGATGTGTTCTTTATAAATTATCCAGCATCAGGTATTTATAGCATGCAAAAATGACTGAACACACTATCATAGGTATAGTTATCAAATTCAAAAGCATTCAGTTTGTGACTATTAAAAGCTTCAGTTTTGTTCTCACTCAGATAGAAAAAGAAACCATCTCATGTCTGTCAGGATGTGGATCAGAAAAGTAATTGTATTGGGCATTGTGGCTTGTGACTGTAATTCCAACACTTTGGGAGGCTGAGGTGGGAGGGAGGCTTCAGCCCAGGTGTTCAAGACTGCAGTGAGGTATGATGACAGCACCACTGGATTGCCTGGGTAACAGAGTGAGACCCTATGTCTAAAAAAAAAAGGATAATTTTAAATTTATAATGATAAGGTTAAATTTATAACTACTATGTAACATTTGATTCATATGTACAGGGTAATGGTTTAATATTTCATGAATAATATTAATTGTATTTCAATATTAATGTGGTTAAACATACTGATATACTTTAATACATTTTTTCAACAATTTAATATTTTGGTTTAGGTTATAAATACAAATAAAAATTTGTATTTATCTAATGACCAAATATTAACGTTTTAAGCTCTACTCAATTATAAACTAAACTCAGTTTTTAAAAACATGTGGACAAAAAATAAAACCTTCATGTTTGTTTATATTCTCCCCTTATTAATCCTCTTTAAGGATTAATTAAGCATACAAAATTCTACTTTAATAATAGCTGTTCTCCATAAGTATCCATAGGAGACCACTAGCAATTATGTAGGTGTTCTGAGCTCTGCCTGTGAGGCCCTCACAAGCCCTGGCCTCAGCTATGGCCTGGGCTCTAGCTTTGGCTCTGGTGCAGGCTCCAGCTCCTTCAGCCGCACCAGCTCCACCAGGGCCATGGTTGTGTAGATTGAGACCCGTGATGGGAGGCTGGTGTGTGAGTCCTCTGATGTCCTGCCCAAGTGAACAGCCGTAGCAGCCCCTCCCAACCTGCCCCTCCTGAGGCTGCCCCAGAGCCTGGGAGGGAGGCCCCTGTGCAGGGGAGCACAGGGAACAGGAGACCCACCTGAGGCTCAGCCCTGGCCCTCAGCCCACCTGCAGGGGAGTTTACTGCCTGGGCCCTCCCCACTTGCCCAGCTGCAAAACAATTCAATTCCTTTTTTTTTTTTTTGTCCAAAATAAAACCTCAGCTAGCTCTGCAGTAAATAAATAAGTAAATAAATAAAATAATAATAATAATAGCTGTTCACCTTAAGAGTTCCCTTAAAACTTTTTTAAAAAAATTAAATAACTAAGCTGGGTATGGTGGCTCATGCCTGTAATCCCGGCACTTTGGGAGGCTGAGGTGAGTGGGTCACCTGAGGTCAAGCGTTCAAGACCAGCCCAGCCAACATGGTGAAACCCTGTTTCTACTAAAAATACAAAAAAATTAGCCAGGCATGGTAGCGCACACTTGTAGTCCCAGCTACTAGGGAGGCTGAGGCAGGAGAATCGCTGGAACCCAGGAGGCAGAGGCTGCAGTGAGGTGGGATCACACCACTGCACTCCGGTCTGGGAAAAAGAGCAAGACTCCACCTCAAAAACAAAATAAAACAAAACAAACAAACAAATTAAATAACTGGTATTGTACCAAAATAAGTCTAATAGAAAAAACAAGCTCATACCCTATAAATATATATCTAAGATATTAGGACCCAAAACAAAAGGAAAAGTATGCAGGGTCACCTCCCGTTCTACGTGACCTCTACCTAGATATTCTCATTTAATTCGAAATCACATTATCATTTCCTAAAGCCCAAATATAAAATAGTAAAATAACTAAGGCATTTAAAAGCCAGTGCCTAGATTTGGGTCTGTAAAGCTATTATCCACTAAATATAACTAAAAGTTCTTGGAGAATTTCATTTCCTAGAGAAAAACAAAAAACAAAAAACTTTAAGGTGGACCCAAAGTCATCTTGCTGCCAGAATGAGGGATACTTTTAAATGCCTTTTAAAGTTCCAAAGTGGCGTTAAAAGGACATAGAAAGCAACCTCTTCCAATGGCAAAATTTAGAAATTTATCCATCAGAAGTAAATAAAATTATAGATAATTAATTTTAGGTTATGAATAGCAAATATTTAATTTGTGATTCATAATGTACATTTACACTCTCTAAGAACCTCAGGATATGCAATAAAAAAAGTATGCTTGTGTACTATAGAGCTTGTTTTTAAATTTTTACTTTAATCTTGTAATATTTGTTACAAATAAAATAATTTATGTGTTTACATACATAAACTATGAATAATTAAAAGACTACGTATAAATCTGTCATTGAAATTTAGAGAGAGAGGAAAAAAATAACCTGGTGATGTGGTTTGGCTGTGTCGCCACCAAAATCTCATCTTGAATTGTAGCTCCCGTAATCCCCACATGAGGACCCATGAGAGGTAATTGAATCATAGGGGCAGTTATCTCCATGCTGCTCTCATGATAGTGAGTGAGTTCTCATGAGATCTGATGATTTTATAAGGGGCTTCCCCCTACTTTGCTCTGCACTTCTCCTTGCTGATGTCATGTGAAGAAGGACATGTTTCTTTCCCTTTCCACAATGATTGTAAGATTCCTGAGGCCTCCCTAGTCCTGCAGAACTGTGAGTCAAACCTCTTTCCTTTATAATCAGTCTTGCATATGTCTTTATTAGCAGCGTGAGAACAGACTAATACACCTGTCAATTTCCATGCTTTAATGCAATGAACAGAATCAAACAAAAACAACCTTGGGTGTTCTCTCTGGATTTTCTTTTTTTTTTTTTCTTGAGATGAAGTCTCACTCTGTTGCCCAGGGTGGAGTGCAGTGGCATGATCTTTGCTCACTGCAACCTCTGCCTCCCTGGTTCAAGCGATTGTCCTCCCTCAGCCTCCCAAGTAGCTGGGATTACCGGCCTGTGCCACCATGCCCAGCTAATTTTTGTATTTTCAGTAGAGACGGGGTTTCACCATGTTGGTCAACCTGGTCTTCAACTCATGACCTCGGGATCCACCCTCCTCTGGTTTCCCAAAGTGCTGAGATTACAGGTGTGAGCCACCACGCCCCGCCACTCTCTCTGGATTTTTCTGGGCAGCCAGCCAGTGGAAACTGGACCTTCTGGCTCACAGTGGGAGGGGCTACACCTGAACTCAGCTTTTCATGGGATGGATAGTTTCTTCCAACATAAGTTCCAACAACTTCTGTGTGACCCATGGTATCCAGATACTGTATAGTGGACTTTCTCAAAAAGTGCCTATAAACAGATTGCCTGGTGCTCTAGTAGTTTCCTTTTTGACGAGGTTCTTTTCGGGTGTGCCCTATGAAAAGCAGAGCAACAAGGGGATAGGATTCCTCTCCTATTATGCAAACCCACACCACAGATCCAGCAGAGTACTCTGGCCCAGCATGTTGCCCCTTGGGATGATGGGAGAAGGGGAGAACCTATGTTTTCTCTTGGTTTTGTAAGTTTCCTCTTTCCCCAGTAAAACTTATCCCTTATTCTAGTGGTTCTCAAACTTTGATGTGTATCAGAATTACCTGGTAGGCTTGATAAAACACAGATTGCTGGGCCCCACTTCCAGAACTTCTGATTCAATAGGTCTAGAAGGGATCTGGGAATCTGCATTTCTAAAGGTCCCTAGATGACGGTGATATTGCTGGTGGTGTGGGGAGGACTACATTCTGAGAAGCTGTGTATTTAATTTTAATTGTATTTATTTATTTTATTTATTGTTTTATTTTAGACAGTCTCACTGTGTTACCCTGGCTAGAGTGGCATAATCATAGTTCATTGTAACCTGAACTCCTGGCCTCAAGTGATAATTCCAAAGTGCTGAGATTACAGGCATGAGACACCATGTGCATCCAGGACCTTCATTTTAATTCATACAGTGTGACTATGTGGTAATCACTTCTATTGGTTACCACAAAGAGTCCCACTTGCATGAACTTCACATAAGAGTTAACCACTATCCTTTCCAGTGCATACCTTTACAGACGACCCCTGACTTATGATGTTTCCACTTTGATTTCCGTGAAAACTGTGCTGAGTATCCATACAACCACTATGGTTTTTCTTTTTTTTTTTTTTCTTTTTTCTTTTTATCCACAAATTACCCAGCAGGAACCATTATGTTTTTTATTTTTAGTACAGTATTCAGTAAATTACAGGGTATATTAGACACTTTATTATAAAATAGGCTTTGTATTAGATGACTTTGCCCAACTGTAGGCTAATGTAAGTGTTCCGAGCATGTTTACGGTAGGAGAGGCTAAGCTATGATGTTTGGTAGGTTAGGTGTATTAAATGTATTTTTGACATAGGATATTTTCAACTTATGATGGGTTTATCAGGAGGTAACCCCATTGTAAATAGATAAGTGTTTATATAGTTTTACCACATACTTAGGAATCCTTATGCAGAGGATTTAGTTTCCTTTGTTCAAGAGTTTTATAAAGGCCATGCGCAGTGGCTCATGCCTGTAATTCCAGCACTTTGGGAGGCTGAGGTGGGTGGATCACTTGAAGTCAAAAGTTCAAGACCAGCCTGGCCAGCATGGTGAAACCCTGTCTGTCTCTATTAAAAATACAAAAATTAGCTGGGCATGGTGGCAGGTGCCTATAATCCCAGCTACTCAGGAGGCTGAGACAGGAAAATCACTTGAACCTGGGAGGTGGAGAGTGCAGGGAGCTGAGATCGCCCCTTTGCACTCCAGCCTGGGTCACAAGAGTGAAACTTCTCAAAGAAAAGAAAAGAAAAAGGAAAGAAAGAAAGAGACTTATAAAATGGCATTATTTCTTAAGAACATTATTTGACTTGCTTTTTTCACTCATCCATCCAATGTATAGCTATCATTCACTCTTTTTTATTATCGTATGATATTCTGTTTTGTGTATATACCGGTTGAAAGATATTTGGCTTGTTTGCAGGTTTTTTCTATGAAGCTGCTATGAAACCTATAAATGTTTCCTAGTGTATAGAACCAAGACTTTTTCTAGGGCAGTAATTCTCAGATGGGGGAAATTTTGCTATTTCCATTCCCCCAAACCCAGAAGACATTTGGCAATGTCTGGAGACACTTCTATTATTAGATCTCAGGAGTGCTACTAGAATTAAGAGGGTGGATGTTGCTAAACATCCTAAAATGCACAAGGCAGCCTAAATGATCCAAAATTATCCAGCCTATAATGTTCATAGTGCGGAGGTTGAAAAACCCTGTTGTAGGACAGTGGTTCACAAAGCATCAGCATCACCTAGAAACTTGCTAGGAATCTCTAAGAAATATACATAGGAGTGGAATTGCTAGTTATAAAATAAGCAGGTATTCACATTAATAAGATTATGCCAATTTGCCCATTTTATTGTGGGGTTGTGTTTCTATATCTTTCTATATTTTGTTTATATGTTCTCTGTTGATTATTGAGAAAGGGGGAAAAAAGCAGCCCCTGATATTCAGAAGCTGACCTGGCACTCACAGCTTGGCCATGATATTATTCTGTTGAACATAAACAATTTCAGTCTCATAGAATACCAAGCTGAGATAAAAGTACTCTGAGATCATAATAAAATGAGACAAAATAAGGCCACTTCATAATATTATCTAAGCATAGGCAAATACAAGGTCTTTGTGTCACCCATAAAATAACAGATATTCTTTTTTCTGGATAAAATGAGTAAAAGCTACTTTTTTACTAATCATCATGTAGGGAAGAAAAAAATACCTTTTCCTTCTGCCCGTCTAAGTTCTTGACTGGGGCCTCTGTAAGAAAAGACAGATTAACAAGAGAAAAGCATACAAATTTATTCAGTATAAGTTGTACATGACGTGGGAGCCTCCATAAGGAAATGAAGAATGGAAGAAATGATTAAACCTGAGCATTTTTATGCTAGGTTTGATGGAGAATGAAAAGTCATAGGCAAATGTAATAACACAAAGGATATGAGCTAAGTGTAGTACACTGGGGAGACCTTTGCACTCCTCGTTTGTTCAGGTTTTTTATTTGGAGATAAGGATGCTTCTTTCCTTTGAGTACAGGGAGAACACTTCTCACATGAGGGTCTTATGACCTGTTTCATGGGAGAAGGACCAGGGAAGGGAAAGGTCAGAGACTCCTCCAATTCCTTCAGCTTAAAATATTTAATTTCTAAATATTTAAATTTTAATAATTTAGTTAAAGTGCCATAGCTTGGGATAGCATGTCCTAAACTCCATCAATAGAATTACCCTTGCTTTCTGAAAACCCCCAAACTATGGGGAACCAAACCTCCCTTAGACCTTCCCCCAAATGCTAACACTGTCTTAATGAGACATCCCATGATGTGTGTTCGCTCTTTCTCAGTAAGCAATAAATTCAACTTGTTCAACCGCAAATGTCCCTGTGTCTCTGGCTGAAGGGCACATTTCAGAGATCTTAATGGTCTTTGTTAATGCCTTTTGGTGAGCATCACTTCTTTTTTCTTTTTCTTTCTTTCTTTCTTTTTTTTTGCCTAGTGAGTACCACTTCCTAATTTCAGTGCATTTTTAACTTTTGCCTTTGTGATTAGTACTTTTTGTGTTATATTTAAGGAATCCAGCCAGGACGGTGGCTAATGCCTGTAATCCCAGCACTTTGTGAGGCTGAGGTGGGTGGATCATGAGATCAGAAGATTGAGACCGGGGAGGTTGGGGAGGGATAACATGGGGAGAAATGCCAGATATAGGTGACAGGGGGATGGAGGTAGCAAACCACCTTGCCATGTACGTACCTATGCAACAATCCTGCACGATCTGCACATGTACCCCAGAACCTAAAGTATAATAATAATAAAAAAATAAAATATATATATATATGTAGAACAACAACAACAAAAAGATCGAGACCATCCTGGCCAGCATGGTGAAACCCTGTGTCTACTAAAAATACAAAAATTAGGCTGGGTGTGGTGGCTCATGCCTGTAATCCCAGCACTTTGGGAGGCTGAGGCAGGCAGATCATGAGGTCAGGAGTTCGAGACCATCCTGACCAACATGGTGAAACCCTGTCTCTACTAAAAATACAAAAATTAGCTGGGCGTGGTGGCACGTGCCTGTAGTCACAGATACTCAGGAGGCTGAGGCAGCAGAACCACTTGAACCCGGGAGGCAGAGGTTGCAGTGAGCCGACATCATGCCACTGCACTCCAGCCTGACAAAAGAGTGAGACTCCGTCTCAAAAAAAAAAAAAAAAGAAATCCTTTCTTACCCTAATGTTTTTTAAGTTTCCAATTTTTACGTCTTTGGTTCATCTTCATTATTGTGTATGACACCATATCCATGTAGAGATACAATCTTATTTTTTCCGTATGGTAACCATTTCTCCCAGCACCACGTATAGCCATTTCTTTCTTTGCATTCCCTCACCTTCATGCAGAACCACTTTTGCATCTGTCAAATTTCTGTCTATCCATGAGTGAGACTAGAGCTTTTTGTTTTTAAAAATCTAATAAGAAATACAGATTAAGACTTTAAGATTGAGTTAGTGTTAAGGCTTGTGAAATTCTGTTTAAATAAGTACCTAAATCATGAGACAATGTATAAAAATTAATGATGCTTTAAATTGGTGTCACTTGAGGTAATGATTCTGTAATAAAATTTGTCAAGTTTTAAGGTATAATTCATTCAGAGTCTGAAAGTTTAGCAAAATCATGGTAGTAAGGAAAATAATTTCACTGCAGAGGTGTATATGTGTTTAGCAAAGTGATTGCTAACAGATTTTCCTGAAATCCTCAACAGCACAAAATATCCTTTATATTATTTTTCATTAATATATAATCTCACTTATATTTCTGTATAGTAGGAGAACCTCGACTTTAAATATGAAAGCAATGCATAAACCCTGTCTTTTGAAGACATAAGATTTGGAAACAGTATGGTAAAAGTGGAAATAGAATAAAAGGGGGAAAATGACAAAAGCAATTAAAAAAAAATCCATGTGATTCGAAGCTTAAAGGGACAAAGGAAAGAAAGTCTAGGATGACTCCCAGTATTCAAAGTTACCAGAAGCAGCTGGGCACGATGGCTCATGCCTGTAATCCCAGCACTTTGGGAGTCCGAGGCAGGTAGATCACGAGGTCAGGAGTTCGAGACCAGCCTGACTAACATGGTGAAACCTGGTCTCTAATAAAATACAAAATTAGCCAGGCATGGTGGCACATGCCTGTAATCCCAGTCTGGGAGGTGGAGGTTGCCATGAGCCGAGATCGCACCACTGCACTCCAGCCTGGGCAACAAGAGTGAAACTCTGTCTCAAATACAAAGTTACTAGAAGCTTGAGATGATGAACTGCTAAAGTAGTGAGGGTGCCCTGAGTGGGGAAAAAGATTGTTTTCTCTTCAAGTCTGTTGCTTCTTATCTTTCCTTAAGGAATTTCTAAGGAGCTTTGAAATTTGTGTGAATGAAAGGCCTCCAAAAGTAAATAAGTTTAAAATCCAGGATTATGTATTATACTTTCAGATTTCCCGAAAGGCCCAGTTTCCCTGTTAAAAAAAAAAAAAGTTAAGAATAAAAAGCCCCAAGTGGCAAGTAACTTGTATGTACCTAAATGCTAAATGTTGTATACATTCACTGTTTTAGCATCACATCCCAGTAATTTATAAACGGGGTGTACAGAAAACAGCCTGGAGCAAAACCACTGGAATGGGAGTTAAGAGATCAGGATTTTAATGATGGTCTGCTACTAATATATACGAAAATGGTTTAAGTGTATAGGTTTCAGATTCCTTAAATATGTAGAATAAGACTACATAATCTTCAAGCTTCTCTGCCGCACCAAAGTTCAGATTCTACTTAAGCAGTTGTGGTATGTGTCAGTGTAATTCCAATTTACCCTGCTCCTGATTTGTAGCAAAGCATTTGTCAAATGAATCTTAACGTCGTTTCTCCCCAGTTTTCAAACTTTGGTGTAAAACCTACATAAGTGCTTTTGGCAGCGTTACAGTTGATAGGATTTGCAGGATACAATAGCTTAGACAAGCTCCCAGTATGTGTTGTGAACAAAAGTTCTCTGAAGAGGAATTTGGAAGGAAGCAACTATTTCAGTGAATAGTTTGCAAACTAAGGAGTTGAAGTCTTAGGTATAAAACAAATGTGCATTCCAGAGAACAAAGGGAGGTTCTGGGTTTTACAGCAAAAGTTTCTGCTCAGGTTCTCAATTAGGTTTGCTTGTACAAATGAAGGATTGAACTGCACTTAGTTCTGATTGGTTGATACAGCTGAACCCTGGTTGGTTGTGGCAGGTGAGCCCTAGAAGTCCCATCACTGAACAGAGGTGTGTGTTTGGTGGGAACGCAGAGTCCATGTGTGACTTCTAGTCGGTAAATGGCTACGTGGCTCTATCTTAAATTTAGCTCCAATTAGCCATTCTGGATCTTGACAGCTTGGTTCTTTCAGGTTCACATTTGTTCACAGTCTGTATGACCAAGAAATTTCCAAAACAGAACAACTGATACTAATTCTTTTTTTTTTTTTGAGACGGAGTTTCGCTCTTGTTACCCAGGCTGGAGTGCAATGGCGTGATCTCGGCTCACCGCAACCTCCGCCTCCTGGGTTTTAGGCAATTCTCCTGCCTCAGCCTCCTGAGTAGCCGCTGGTGCTAATTCTTAAGGGCCTCGGTCAGAACACACAGACAAAACACTGCACCGATGGCGTATGGGCGTTGCACCTGCTCCTCATGGGCTGCTTCCCCGAGCCTTAAGCCCACAGCCCTCCTTAGCATTATCAGGCTTTAAGTGCTTTTTTTTCTTAAGCACAGGATATGGGCCTACTTCTTTGAACATTCGCTCAGACTGTAAGGAATAAGGTAACTCCAAGAATTGGCATCACAGTCCGGCCTGGGCGCCTAGATAGGAGGGCGGGGTGGTGGCGCCGGAGCACGCTGGGAACGCAGGGCTCCCGGCCGGTGTGACCCGGAAGGGGTGGTGCATGGTAACCCCAGCTTCCCTAGCAACCAAGCCCGCGCAAGCAGCAACCAGCCGAGCTCTCCGCTCCCTCCGCTCCCGGGATGCCTCTTCAGGTTAGCGATTACAGCTGGCAGCAGACGAAGACTGCGGTCTTTCTCTCTCTGCCCCTCAAAGGCGTGTGCGTCAGAGATACAGACGTGTTCTGCACGGAAAACTATCTGAAGGTAAGAATGCAAGTCTTGCCTGCTGGTCTCCCGGCGTGTAGTCTGAAGCTTCTGCAAGAGCGCGGCTGGGCACGAGCAACAGGTTCATCTTTGCAGATAAACGTCCTAAATTTTTAATCCTATTAAAAAAATGAATCCCATACAGGTGACACACCACCTGTAGACACATCAGCAGATCAGATCAGAGACTACTTTTACTAATCTTTCACTACCTGGAATAAATTTAGTGGGCCTTTTAGAAAGTTATTTTACCTTTTTCACGTATTTCTTAATACACGTGATTAATTTGTGCGACTAACTTAGTTTCCGTTTTCACCCTTTTGCATAGGTCAACTTTCCTCCATTTTTATTTGAGGCATTTCTTTATGCTCCCATAGACGACGAGAACAGCAAAGCAAAGGTTGGGAATGACACCATTGTCTTCACCTTGTATAAAAAAGAAGCGGCCATGTGGGAGACCCTTTCTGTGACAGGTGGTAGGTTCTTTATTAAAAGATGTTCATCTGGTTGTACTTTTTTTGTTTCAGACCTTTTAAAAAATTCTCTTTTGAAACACCTATATTATTGTGTAGGGGAAAATATACTTTTTTTTTTTTTTAAGAGTCTCGCTCTGTCACCCAGGCAGGAGTGCAGTAGCAAGATCTCGGCTCACTGCAACCTTTGCCCACCGGGTTCAAATGATTCTCCCATTTCAGCCTCCCAACTAGCTGAGATTAAAGGTGCCCACCACCTCTCTGGCTAATTTTTTTTTTAATTTTTATTTTTAGTAGAGCGTTTCGCCATGTTGGCCAGGCTGGTCTCAAACTCCTGACCTCAAGTGATCCACCACCTCGACCTCCCAAAGTGCTGGGATTACAGGTGTGAGCCACTGCACATGGCCAGATAGACTTTCCTTTTACTCTACAAGGTTTGATAGCTGGGTCTATGAAATAAGCTAACAACAGGAGGATTGACAGAAGAAAATGTATAGACATTTATTAATTTTTAATATTAGTGCTTGGGGTCATTACAGGGAAAAAAGCGAATATCCCCCAAAGCATTGAGATTTGAGAGTTTAGGGACTCTCAATAGGGGAAGGGAGAGGGGATGTAAGCCACTGAGCCACTTAGAACAGTAAATTACTATTAGGAAAGATGCATGGGTCCTTTAGAAGAATAGAGAGGATATATGACAGTTTGTAGCAAAATTTGTCAGAGTGTGGTGTTGACTTGTAGTCTCTTCTTTTGGGAGAATAGTCTATTCCCTGGTTAATGAAACTCCAGTGGAAGGAATTTATGACACTTGAGTTTCTTTTGGAAAATCTAGTTTTAGGCAGATAAGTGTTCAGAGAAAACCTCTGCCTGTATTTGCTGTTTTTCAAGTGCCTTTAACTCAAAATGATCAATATATCAAAGCAGCATATTTTGGGTGGCATATCCTGAACTCTTTCAATTGCTCTTTTAGGAAAAAAAAAAAGGCTTATGAACCTAATTTAAGTGATATAGTGCTTCAGCAGCCATTTAAATAAGCCTAAAGGCGGAATTAGTCAAAGTTAGAGCACATTAAACAGAAGATGTGGGCTCATATCTTAAGGGTAAGCCCTGCTGATATAAAGCCTTTATTGAGTACTTAACCTTGCATTTAGGTGTTAACATGCCTGTAATTCCATGAAACAACCTGTCACTTAGGTATTATTACCTTTTTTTCTTTTTACAGGGGAGGCTACTGACACACAGAAAGTTTGAGTAATTGGCAGACTCACACAGCTAGTAACTGTCAGGCTGGAATTAGAGCCTTAGCAGTTTCACTGTAGAGCAGATGTTCGCAATCTTGACTACATATTTGAATCAACTATGCAATTTTAAAATAATACAGATCTCGGCTGGGTGCGGCGGCTCACGCCTGTAATCCCAGCACTTTGGGAGGCCGAGGCATGAGGATCACCTGAGGTCAGGAATTTGAGACCAGCCCAACCAACATGGTGAAACTCAGTCTCTACTAAAAATAGAAAAATTATCCAGGTGTGATGGTGGTCGCCTGTAATCCCAACTGCTTGGGAGGCTGAGGCTGGAGAATCACTTGAACCTGGAAGGTGGAGGTTTCAATGAGCCGAGATCGTGCCATCGCACTCCAGTCTGGGCAACAGAGCAAGACTCCATCTCAATAATAATAATAATACAGACCTCGGAAACTCACCCTAGACCAGTCAAATCAGTTTCTGGGAATAGGACTTGGGTGTTGGTAGTTTTTAAAAAGCTTTCCAGGGAATGTGCAGCCAAAGTTGAAATCTCCAGTTTTTGTTTTTGTTGTTGTTGTTGTATTTTGAGAAGTGGAGTCTCACTCTGTGGCCAGGCTGGAGTGCAATGGCGCAATATCGGCTCACTGCATCCTCTGCCTCCCTGGTTCAAGTGATTCTCCTGGTTCAGCTTCCCAAGTAGCTAGGACTATAGGTGCACACCACCATATCCAGTTAGTTTTTGTATTTTTTGGTAGAGACAGGGTTTCACTATTACTTTGGCCAGGCTGGTCTCGAACTCCTGACCTCAAGTGATCTGCCCACTTTGGTCTCCCAAAGTGCTGGGATTACAGGCATGAGCCACTGTGCCTGGCCTGAAATCCCCAGTTTTAAAGCTACTTGTCTGTAGTCTCACTGAGCTACTTCTAGGTAGTTTGTACTGATATCAGCTTTGATAGTCAGTAGTTGCCCTCCACTGATTTTGCTCTGTTTTCCTCCTTCCATCTTTAGTTGTCATGTTTTATAATATTTTATATTTACTGCCTGGAATTTCTTTTTTTTTTTTTTTAATTTTGGGATTTTTAGAGATAAGATCTCACTCTGTCACCAACGCTGGATTGCAGGGGTGTTACCATAGCTCATTGTAATGTCAAACTCCTAGGTTCCAGCAGTTCTCCTGCCTCGATCTCCTGAGTAGCTGGGATTACAAGTATGCAACACCATACCTATTTAATTATTTCTATTTTTGTAGAGACAGAGTCTCACTATGTTGCCCAGGCTGGTCTTGAACTCCTAGGCTCAAGTGATATTCCCACTTTGGCCTCCCAAAATGCTGGAATTTCAGGCATGAGCCACTGCACCCAGTCTACTACCTGGAATTTCTCTTTTTTTTTCCTTTGTTTTTGAGACAGAGTATCACTCTGTCGCCCAGGCTGGAATGTAGTGGCGCGATCTTGGCTCACCGCAACCTCTGCCTCCCAGGTTTAAGCAATTCTGCTTCAGCCTCAAGAGTAGCTGGGATTATAGGCGTCCGCCACTGTGCCCAGCTAATTTTTGTATTTTTAGTAGAGAGGGGGTTTCACCATGTTGGCCAGGTTGGGCCTTTTGGCATTAAGCCTTGAATATGGACTCCTGAGGGTAGAAGGCTTTCCTGGTATCTTATAGTAGAATTTAATTTTTAATTTCCAAGACAAAGGTAGAATTTATTTTTCTAAGATAGGGTATTCAGCTCAGAGAATACTGGTTAAGGTAGTTTAACATAGCCAGTTTACTTAACTTTTTTTAGTGAGTCCCAGATTATCTAAAAAGTTTTAAAGAATCAGATTCCTGGCTGGGTGAGGTGGCTCATGCCTATAATCCCAGCACTTTTGGAGGCCAAAGTAGGTGGATCATCTGAGGTCAGGAGTTTGATACCAGCTTGGCCAATATGGTAAAATATCTTCTCTACTAAAACTACAAAAATGAGACATGGTGGCAGGTGCCTGTAATCCCAGCTACTCAGAAGGTTGAGGCAGGAGAAACATTTGAACCCAGGAGATGGAGGTTGCTATGAGCCAAGATCTCACCCCTGCAGTCCAGCCTGGGCAACAGAGCAAGACTCCATCTCAAAAAAAAAGAGAAGAAACCCCACAAATAACTAATTTAAATCACAATGAATGAACATCGATTCTACTTCAGAAACCAGGTTTGAGATTCCTTTAGAAATCAAACTTAGTTTTCCCAGGTACAGTGGCTCATGCCTAAAGTAATCTCAGCACTTTAGGATGCCAAGGCGAGAGGATCATTTGAGCCCAAGAACTCAAGACCAGCCTGGGCAACATAGGGAGACTTCACCTCTATTAAAAAAAAAAAAATTAGCTAGGCATGGTGGCATGTGCCTATAGTCCCAGCTACTTGGGAGGCTGAGGTGGGAGGATCACTTGAGCCCAAGAATTGGAGGCAGCAGTGAGCCTTGCTCACACTGCTGCACTCCAATCTGTGTAACAGTACATGACCCTGTCTCAAAAAATAGAAATCAAACTCAGTTTTACCTGCAATTCAGTGGGATTATTTATTTAACGATTTTTTTCACATAATATATTGTGGAACTTCAGTTTATATACCAAGACTATCTGCCTCATTATTCAAACTCTAATTTTCCTTATTTTTTCTAGAAGTTCCTTCTTGATACACTCTTTATTTCTGTTAGATGTGGAGTATTTAATCTGGGAAGTTAATGCTCTTCCAGTTACTTCGGCCCCTGAAGCTGACTCAACTGTCTGCCTTCCTGTTTTTAAACAGGAGGAGGGATGAGAAGAGGCTTCAGACCTACTTTCAGTCCTACTTCTTAGCTAAGATCCTAGATGAATAAAATTATAGACTTTTACTTACCTCGAACTGAAATTTAAGATTCTCTTTAATTGTGAAGATAGGCAATTAGCAATAGTAGTATTTTAGTCTGTTCGGGCACTATCACAAAATACCATAAACTGAGAAGCTTATAAACAACAGAAATCTGTTTCTCACAGTCATGTAGGCTGGGAAGTCCAGATCAAGGTGCTGGCAGATTTGGTATGCAGTGAGAGCCCACTTTCCTATAGATGGCACCTTCTTACTATGTCCTTGCATGGTGGAAGAAATAAGTCTGCTTTCTGGGGCCTTCTTTATAAGGATACTACCACTCAAAAGGCCTCACCTCCAAATGCCATCACATTAAGGGCTGGGATTTTAACCTATGAGTTTTAGGGAGACATAAACATTCAGACCATAGCAAGTAGTATTAACAAAAACAAAAATATGTTCATATCAGAGATACCTCTATTATACCTATTACTACTTTGAAATTCCAGTATCAGACTTGCTACTATTTATTACCTCATTAATAAAGAAGCACATAATATATCACAGTTTGAACGAGTGCGGTGGCTCACGCCTGTAATCCCAGCACTTTGGGAGGCCAAGGCGGGTGGATCACGAGGTCAGGAAATCAAGACCATCTTGGCCAACATGGTGACACCTTGTCTCTGCTAAATATGCAAAAATTAGTAGGGCATGGTGGTGTGTGCCTGTAGTCTCAGCTACTTCACAGGCTGAGGTAGGAGAATCACTTGAACCTGAGAGGCAGAGGTTGCAGTGAGCCGAGATTGTGCCATTGCACTCCAGCCCGGGCGACAGAGCGAGACTCCATCTCAAAAAAAAAAAAAAAAAAATTAAAAAAATTGTAAATCACAGTTTTATTTTTTAATGTTTTATAAGTGTTTTAATATAACTGTTTCTTTATAGTCCTATATATTTTATTTCAGACATTTTAAAACATTATGAAAGGGTCTGTAAGGATTCACTACTCTGCCAAGGGGTCTGCTGCACAAAAAAGGTTAAGAACCCATACCTGGGGTATGATTCATCCCTCTACCCACCCTTTACCTACTCGCCCCCGCTTTACCTTCCCCTCATGTTTTTTCCTCTCTTCCTTTTTTTCTGCTCAAAGGCTAGATCTTTTCCCTCAGGCCCTGATCCTTCCTTCTATAAGATAATTTACCCACTAATGGATCACAGCCTGCAGTTTGTGAAACATTGAGCCACATTGAATATGAAGGTGATTGATCATTTTAGGTGATCTCAACTCATCTTTCCTAGAAGACCTTAGAGTGCTGATTTATTGTGATCAGGTTTATAAGCAAATAGCTCTAGTCTCTCAACAGAGAAGGAAGAGGATAAATGTGTCTTTCACCCTTACCCTCTCCCTCTCGTTACCTGCCTATTGTGTCCCTCCACCTTCCCTTCTTCTTCCTCTCCATCCCCTTCATTCTCTAGTCATTCATTATTATGACAGTTAATTGCTTACTTTTAATATTAGCTTCTTGGCCAGTTTAATATTGAAAAATGTTTTCCATGCTCCTTGTGAAGTTGGGTCAAAAGAAATGTCATCCTGGATCAGTTTATTTAAGTAAATTTTCTCATAAGTAAAGCAAATTTATCATAATTCTAATTCATCAACATTCCTTACATTTTAGTTGACAAAGAGATGATGCAAAGAATCAGAGAAAGATCTGTTTTACAAGCACAAGAGAGAGCAAAGGAAGCAACAGAAGCAAAAGCTGCAGCAAAGAGGAAAGATCAAAAATATGCACTAAGTGTCATGATGAAGGTAAGTTGCAGTTTGACAGGCGAGTCCTCTAAAGAGATGATAGTAGGCTATGTGAGGATAGTGAGTTTCAGCTACTGGACTTCCTCAGCATTTTCTTCATACTTTGTTTATAGTATTTGCTATGTTATAGGCTATCTGCTACTTATATTTGTTCTTGAAAATCTGAATGAAAGTCAAAGGTGTAAAAGTTGGACAGCTGTTTCAGGGAGAGGGTTCTATTTCTAGGGGAGTAAAAATCATAAAGCTTCGATGGTGTAAGTGTTTTACTTCTTTTTAAATCTTGAAATAATGGACATGATTGTGTAAAACCAGAAAAGCATATTTTAAACACTGTTAACAATTTATTTTTAACTGTTAAGGGTTTTAAGTGAAAGTTTTAATCAGCAATATATTTTTTGAGGTATAATGTACATTCCATATAGTTTACTCATTTAAAGTGTACAATTAAATAGTTTTTAGTACTTTCAGAGTTGTGTAACCATCACCACAGTCAATTTTAGAACATTTTCATCACACCCCAAAAAACACCAATACCCATTAGCAGCCAGTCCCCATTTTCCCCAACATCCAGTCCTAGGCAACTGCTAATCTACTTGCTGTCTCAGTAGAGTTACCTATTTTGACTAGTTTATACAAAAAATCTCTTATCTCAAATTCCCATTTTGACATCTTGAAATGACTAAGGAATCTATGATACACATTATCCTCCTATCAAGATTTTTATGGACCCGTGACTGTTTTTTTAGATTTTCATAACTAGGATTGTTTTTTATTATCAACAGTTCATGATTCCAAAGATTTCTCCACTCTTTTTTACTTCTACTTAACTTTTATATATAGCTGTGGTTATATTCTTTTTTTTTTTTTTTTTTTGAGGTGGAGTCTGGCTCTGATGCCAGGCTGGAGCTCAGTGGTACAATCTTGGCTCACAGCAACCTCCGCCTCTCAGGTTCAAGCAATTCTCATGCCTCAGTCTCCTGAGCAACTGGGATGACAGATGTGTACCACCACACCCGGCTAATTTTTTGTATTTTTAGTGGAGATGGGGTTTCACCACGTTGGCCAGGCTGGTCTGGAACTACTGTCAAGTGATTCACCCACCTTAGCCACCCAAATCGTTGGGATTACAGGCGTGAGCCACCACACCCAGCCACATACTTTGTCTTTTACTTAGTAATTTAACTGGTCAGCTGGTCAAAGATTCCTGCCTTTACTATACTTAATTCCAACTTTTCTTTATTGTATGATCACAGCTGTCAGCCTTTTGATTTTATCATTTTCCTGAATTTAAAAAATTAATATTAAATTTGTGGCAATAATAAATATTTACTGAAATAATAAAACAGTTAAATAATGGCACACATACTGCTGTATTGGTATAACAAAACAGAGCAGTTCACTGGCAGGAAGCACCACTATGCTATACCTTGAAGTTTCTAATATACTAATATATGAAAGCTTGACTTTGGTATTTGGAAAGTGATTTAGAGGAATTAATATATAAAATATGAAGATATTGGTTATATTAAGAGTACAGAACCTACAAAAGCAAGTATCCTGTTCCACAAATTGTCTGTTTTCTCTCTCCCTCAGTGGTGTTGAAAGTTGGGACTATATTTTGTTTCATCCTTATTATAGCCATTGTCAGGTAAATTGGTGCTCACACATTTGAATGAATTAATATGAATGCATTGCTCTAATACTATGTATCCATAGCAAATGTCTACTTTGTTGAGTAGCTGAAGCTATTTTCACTCTGTCCAATCTTAGACACCTTTCAGAAAAGAACTTTGATGATCCAGTAAGAGCAAATAGTAACGAAGGCAACCTGTTGTTAGCTTAAGTTAGCATAAATTAACTTAAAACTTGAAGGACATCTACCAAAGTTAGTAGTTTTTAAGTAGTAACCTTTTAAAAAATAATTCGTGGAGCTCTGTCAATTCACTATGCTATGTATACAGGTGTTATTCTGCTTGGGCTACCATAACAAAATGTTGTTTAGAAGAAATTACTTTTCTCATAGATGAAGGTCTGGTAGAGTCTCTTTCTGGTTGGACTCTGTTTTCCGGGCCTTCTTGCTGTGTTCTCATGTGGTGGAGAGAGAGAGCACACAAGGGAGCTCTTTTGTGTTTCTTCTTCCAAGGACAGCAATCCTATCAGATCAGGGCCACACTCTAATAACTTCATTTAACCTTGATTGCCTCCATAGAGGCCAGACTGTCTACAAATATAGTCACACTGAGAGTTAGGGCTTCAACGTGGGAATTTTTGAGGGAAACAAATGTTTAATCCATTTGTTTAACACTATGTAGCAAACCATCCAAAAGTTACTGGCTTAAAACAACAAACATTTATTTCTCAAACTTTTTTGCGTTGGTTAGATGATTCTTGTAATCTGAGGCTGGCTCAGTTGTGACTGGATGTACTAGTGTGGCCTTGGCTGAGATTGCTGGAGCCTCTCTCCATGTAGTAACTCATCCTTCCTGAGCCTAGCGCAGGTTTCTTTACTTGGTGGTCTTAAGGATCCTAGGATCAGGAGAGGGAAAGCCCCATTGTAGAAGTGCTTTTAAAGCTTCTGCTGTGTCATATTTGCTGATGTACCATTAGCCACAGCAAGTCACATAGCCAAGCCCAGATTTAAGGATTGGAAAAATAGACTATACTTCTTGTTGGAAACAGAGGTGTAATGGGAAAATGACATTACAGTTTGGATAAGCATGAAATAAGACACACGAGGGAACATTTATTGGTCAGAAATAATATCCTAAGATTTTGAAAAATTTCTCAAAGGTAGTAGAGAACTCTCTTAAGGGATTTTCAACAAGAATGTAAAATTGTTGGGTTTGTATTCTAGAAAGCTCATTCTGGCTAATGAGTTTGAAGAGGTTGCAGGGAGGAGGCAGAGTTTTTGTTAAGATGCAGAAGTTTTGTGTATATTAATATGTTGAAGACAGAAGCTAGTAAAGAGGAAAAGGTTGGTCATTCAATGAAGAGAGAAGACCGATGATGGAGCAGTTTTCTGGTGATGCAGGGACATTTAATCTTTTTTGTTAATTAAAAAAAATTTTTTTTTTTTTTTTTGAGACAGGGTCTGTTGCTCAGGCTGGAGTGCAGTGGCACAATTACAGCTCACTGAAGTGTCGACCTCCCAGGCTCAAGAGATCTTCCCGCCTCAGCTTCCCAAGTAGTTGGGAGTACAGGTATATGCCATTATGCCCTGCTAATGTTTTTGTAACTTTTGTAGAGATGGGGTCTCACCATGTTGCCCAGCAGGAACGAAGACTTGATATCTAGGAATCTGGAAAATTCTTAGGCACACAGATAATTAAAGGAGTTTTTACTTTGCTTGGTTAAAGAGGCAGGGTCGACCAGGTGCAGTGGCTCATGCCTATAATCCCAGCACTTTGGAAGGCTGAGGTGGTTGGATCTCCTGAGGTCAGGAGTTCGAGACCAGCCTGGCCAACATGGTGGAACACTGTCTCTTCTAAAAATACAAAAATTAGCTGGTCTTGGTGGTGGGTATCTTTAATCCCAGCTACTCTGGAGTCTGAAGCAGGAGCATCACCTGAACCCGGGAGGTGGAGGTTGCAGTGAGCTGAGATTGCACCAAGGCACTCCAGCCTGGGTTACAAAGAGTAAAATTTCATCTCAAAAAAAAAAAAAGAGGCAGGGTCATTGACGGAAAGGGAGAGACTGAGGTGGAGGTATGGGGATGCGAGGTGATTAGTGGAAACTTGGAATACTGATGCCAGACTAATCTTCCAAAATGTGCTTTTTTTCCTCTTTGGTAATCTTAGCTGCTACTGCCTACTTTTCTTATCTTCTTTACTATTTTGTTCTATAGGTTTGCCTGTTCTAACCTTGAAAACCAGAGCCAAGGTTTGGAACCCATCTCAAACTTGCCAGCATCCTCAGAGTACCTTCCCAATTTTTCTTTACATTATTGGTTATCAGTTATTATTTATTTGGTTATCAGTTATGGAAAATGGAACTTACACTCAAACTGGCCCTTGTGTTCCTGCTACTTCCCTGAGAGGCAACAGCGCTGGGGGAGCTGCTGAGGAGGGTGTTCCACTTTGGGTGTATTTTGGGCTTAGTATAATTTGCTCCTCCTCTGGCTGTCCTTGCTTGGTTGGAGCATAGGGCAAGAGGTTGTATGGGGGTGGCTGTGGATCCCCCTAAGGGACAAGTGGCCCTTGTAAGAGGGATCATTCACATGTCTGGCTCAGTCAGTCTTGGGGCTCTCCTTTTTACATTAAGTCTTGGGAGCCTTACAAATTGAAGAATTCTGATACATAGCCATAAAGGCTTAAAAGCATGTGGTATTTCTGACCATTTACCATGCCTTTTGAAAAATAAGTCTACTTGCAGGATAGTGTAGTAGTTAAGGCTCTCATTGACAGGCCATTATTCCTATCCAGCTTTTATTGGGGAAATGCAATATCACAATTAAAAATCAAGTGTTTCCTTCTCAGATTGTCGGTGTCAGATTGATTCCAATGGTTGAGGTTGCAGCCAGGTGGAGAATCAGATGGAATAAAGTGTTTCCCATAGTGGTCTGGAAAAGAAAAGAGATCCTTGGCCAGGTGCAATGGCTCATGCTTGTCATCCCAGCACTTTGGGAGGCCAATGCAGTGGATCACTGGAGGTCAAGAGTTTGCAACCAGCCTGTCCAACATGGTGAAACCCCATCTCTACAAAAAATACAAAAACTTAGCCAGGCATAGTGGCATACTCCTGCAGTCCCAACTACTAGGGAGGCTGAGGCAGGAGAATCACTTGAACCTGGGAGATGGAGGTTGCAGTGCACCAAGATCGCACTCCACTGCACTCCAGCCTGGGCAACAGAGCAAGACTGTCAAAAAAAGAAAGAAAGAGAGAGAGAGAGAGAAGGAAAGAAAGAAAGGAAGAAAGAAAGGAGGGAAAGAAGGAAGGGAAGGAGAAGAGAGGAAAGGAAAGGGGAGGGGAGGGGAGGAGAGGGATCCTAAGCAGGGGGCTTATTTGTTGATGCCAAATTTTTGTCTGGGGCATCTTCTGGGGGAAGTCTTGGGTTTGACATTGGATCCCCAGGGGCTTCCTACTTTAGGGTCCAGTCTTAGAGTGTCAGACATCTCGACCTTAGGTGGGCACCAGCACCACTTTGTATGTTTTCCCTTCATAGGCTATGGCCTACTTTGATCTTCCCTTTTGTTTCTGGATGTAATCCCTGGCTTTTAGTATCCCACCAATGCAGGCCATATCTTCCTGCATTCCTCATAGGGTTATGGTAGTAGCAAAAAATCTTAATATTAATAACATTAAGGTTGGTGGGGTATTTCTTGTAGCCAGTGAGGCTGGTATATGAATCCCTGCAGCTGGTAATTTACTTTTGGGTCTGGACAGGAAAAATAATGTTTAAGTAAGAACCACCAAGACATGAGGTCTTCTCTAAGCTCGTTCTTTTTTTCATTTTCCATGTATAAACACAAGAGGCATGCAGATGGTAATGGGGGGGCTCAATTACAACAACAATTTTGCAGTCCCTGGTCCCCACAAAGCATCAGGAAGGTAAGGGTGGAAATTAGAAGATTAGGAATTAAATAATCTCAAAGACATTATTGACACATACATAAACCTGACTGTTGCATGGATTTGTCTTGTGCCTGACCGGAGCTAGATGTTCTGTTTCATGACTGAGTTATCCTGTCATAGGAGACTTCAAGCAGCGAGTGCCCTGGTGGCTCTTAACTCACTGACCTGTGCCTGTAAATGGCAGTCTTGACAGAAAGAAAGATTAAAAAAAATAAAAGGAGAAAAAGAAATCTAAACTTCAGAAAACTGTGTTTACCCTCTGGCTGGCTCACCAAAAAATGGTACTGGATGGAAAGTCTTGACTGAGTTTTCCAGGTTCTTGGCATGTTGAACAAAAGAACAAAGTAATGAAAGCGCAGATTTATTGAAATGAAAGTATACTTCACAGAGTGGGAGCGGTCCTGAGCAGGTGGCTGAAGAACCCCAATTGCAATATTCTTTCGGATTTGTATTAAACTAAAAGAATTTGGAACACTCCTAGGTACCCATTAGAGGCCTCCCATTGGTTACACCCTATGTGAATGAAGGCTTGGCCTGTGACCAATCAGAGGCTGAAGTGAAGGCTCAGTCTGCAAACAATTAGAGGCATTTCTCATTTGTGATGTAAGAAAGAGGAGGTTTTGTAGGGGCCTGTGGCCTCTTGTCATTGTCCAATTCCATTAAGTCAGCCAGGGGTTGGCCCTAGGCTCTCTGTCTCCAGACTCTATTCTTCTGCCTCACTATTTTTTTTTATTTTTTATTGCCATGCTTGTGGATATGAAGTAACAAAAACATCCTTGTTTTTGATTTGCATTTCCCTAACACTCGTGATGTGGAGCATGTTTTCATGTATTTCTTGGTCATTTGTATATTTTCTTTGGAGATATATCAATTTAGGCCTTTTGCTCATTTTTAAGTTGGGTTATTCTCATTTTTGTTATTGAATTATAGGAGTTGTTTATATATTCTAGATAGTAGACCCTTATCAGATACCTGATTTACAAATATTTTTCCCATTTGGTTGGTTTTTTTTTTTTAAGTTTGGTAGTGTCCTTTCATGCATAAATGTTTGAAATTTTCAAAGTCTAGTTTGTCTGTTTTTTCTTTTGTTACTCAGGCTCTTAGTGTCAATCATATCTAAGAATCCATTGTACAATCCAAGGGCAAGAATATTTACCCTATGTTTTCTCCTAAGAGTTTTATGGTTTTACTCCATGTAACTAGGTAATTGGTTGATTTTTAGTTAATTTTGATATATGACATGAAGTATGGCTCCAGCCTCATTCTTTTACATGCACATAGTCATGTATCATGCATCATTGATTGAGGAGACTATTCTCTTCCTGTTGAGTGGTCTCTTGATACCCTTGTCAAAACTAAGTTGGCTCATAGAGTTGTATGAGTTTATTTCTTGACTCTTAGTTTTATTTCTTGGTCTATATGTCTATTCTTAAACTAGTACCACACTGTGTTAATTACTATAGCTTTGTAGGAAGTTTTGAAATCAGTAAGTGTGATTTCAACTTTATTCTTTTTCAAGAGTATTTTAGCTGTTCTGGGTCCCTTGTGATTTCATATACACTTGAAGATTGGCTTTTCCATTTCCATTTTTCAAGAGTATTTTAGCTGTTTTGGGTCCCTTGTAATTTCATATGCACTTGAAGATTGGCTTTTTCCATTAATAATTTCCATTATTATAGTTCATACTGTAGCACATGCATGTGTTATCTAATAATTTGAGAAGGGTCATTATATAAAATCTTATTCTTATATGTAGAAAGTAAATAGAATGGACTGGATGGTGAGATCACTAGTCATTTTTTTTTTGTTTTTTTTTTTTTGTATCATCTGTGTTTTCTCAATAATAAATACATATATATCTCATAATAAGAAAACATTCATTCATAGGCTGGGCATGGTGGCTCACGCCTGTAATACCAGAACTAGGAAGGCCAAGGCAGGCAGATCGCGAGGTCAGGAGTTCAAGACCAGCCTGGCCAACAGGGTAAAACCCTGTCTCTACTAAAAATACAAAAAAATTAGTCAGGCTTGGTGGCAGGTGCCTGCAATCCTAGCGACTCAGGAGGCTAAGGCAGGAGAATCGCTTGAGCCCAGGAGGCAGAGACTGCAGCGAGCCAAGACCGTGCCACTGCATTCCAGCCTGGGCAACGGAGGGAGGCTCTGTCTCAAAAAACAAAACAAAAAGCATTCATTCATGTACTTAAAAAGAAAAAGGGGCAACATTTACCTTCCTCTTGATTATTTTTCATGCTTTTAATTTCCTCTTGCTCCAATAGGAATTTACTAATTTTCCCTGCAAAGCCACTACATTTCTAAGCATATAAGAAATTAATTGTAGCCACTAACATGATATCATCAGAAAAGGCAGTATCTGGCCAGGATGGTGGCTCACACTGGTAATCCCAGCACTTTGGGAGGCTGAGGTGGGCAGATCACCTGAGGACAGGAGTTCGAGACCAGCCTGGCCAACATGACAAAACCCTGTCTCTACTAAAAATACAAAAATTAACTGGGCATGGTGGTGGGTCGCCTGTAATATCAGCTACTTGGGAGGCTGAGGCAGAAGAATTGCTTGAACCTGGGAGGTGGAGGTTTCAGTGAGCTGAGATTGTGCCATTGCATTCCAGCCTAGGCAACAGAGCCAGACTCTGTCTCAAAAAAAAAAAAAAAAGAAAGAAAGAAAATGCAGTATCTTTGACACTGTCTTTCTTATACATAAATTCATAAATTTTCTGAAAACTACTATCCTTTTTGTGTAAGTGTATCCCAGATCATAGCACCTGTGTAGAAATAAACTTTCATCAGTTATACGTATGTCCACTCTTTTGTTTACTTCAAGCTTTTACATCTTTCCCAGAGGTATAATTAAATTCTTTTAAAATTTCTTATGCCCTTTTACCTGACAGGGCTCCAGACATACAGTTTGTGCAGGATTCCACGGAGCTGTTACAAATTAAACACAAGACAATTAGTCTTTTATCTCCCCTTTCCCCAGATACCTAAAACTAGACCCTGATGATCATTCTGAGTAGTCATTGAAGCTTCATAAGGAGATAATTTTAGGGTAATATTGTTTTTTTTTAACCATCTGTATATAGAAGTAGATGTCCACCATTTTCAAAGTTAAGCTTGAGCACTGTTGAATGGTTAGTAGCTAGAAATAGAAATATAGTAAAGATGTATATGTTACAGGGTCATACATTTATAATGTATTAGGGTGTCAGCCTCAAAAAGAACAAGAATGTGGGAGAAGAAATACCTTTTTTCAGAGACAAGTTGGAGGAACATATATCATTAAATAGTTCCTGTCTTCTTAACAGCAAGGTCTTTTGAGATAGAAACAGCAGAGTGCAATTGGGCATCTCTAAAAAGGAAATGACTTGCAAAATCCTGTTATCAGAGATAAGTAGTAGTATTACTGAAGAGCAAGGATAACACAATAGGTTGGGCACAAAAGTATGGTATTAACTCATTTCATTAGTCCAAACCTAAAAACTAACAGTTTTTCTTCTGTTCTTCAATTTCTCAGCTGTGTTCCTTGAATTTGGAAGCTAATTGAATAGAAGCTTTTAAACATACATAACATTAAATATGACAGTACTGTATCTCTATGTGTAGTAAACTTACTAACAAGAAATATTTTTGTTATCAGTAAGCTGAAGATGAGTCTTTAAAAGATACCAAACAAATCATGATAGTGTTGTGTAAACCATAGAGTAGACAAATAAGTTTCTTTTTTTTTTTCTAGACATCATGTTCAACCTGAAATAATTCTTTTCTGTTGTTGTTGTTTTTGAGATGGAGTCTCGCTCTGTCACCAGGCTGGAGTGCAGTGGCACCATCTCCATTCACTGCAACCTCTGACTCCTGGATTCAAGCAATTTTTCTGCCTTAGCCTCCCGAGTAGCTGAGACTACACGTGTGTGCCACCACACCTGGCTAATTCTTGTATTTTAGTAGAGATGGGTTTTCACCATATTGGCCAGGCTCGTCTTGAACTCCTGACCTCTGGCGATCCACCCACCTTGACTTCCCAAAGTGCTGGGATTACAGGCATGAGCCACCGCACCTGGCCTTATTTTCTATCATGTAATAACTTTTGTTCAAGGAGAGATGGAGCTAACTAGTGTAGTAAGAGTTACTCTTATCCTTGTGTACATATGTGGTATCCAATTCATTTTATACATTTTTCTGCTTTATAAAGTAAGTCCAGATATCAGTTTAGGAAACTGAAAGGCAGAATAGCCAAAGTCTAAATTTGCTGGAAGGTTGAACAAATTCCTCTCACCTATTCATGAATTTGATTTTAAAATATATGAATTAATACCCATTTCTTCTCCGTATAGCTAGCTCTCGTTGCTACCTTTGGGCCACCGTTTACCTATTTGAAAATCTGACAAAAGGAAAAGAGAAATGTCTTAGTCTACTTATGCTGCCATAACAAAATATTAGAGAATGTGTGGTTTAAATAGAAATTTATTTTCTCACTGCTCTGGAGGCTGTGAAGTCCAGGATATACATGCTGGCTGATTTAGTTTCTGGTGAGGGCTCTTTTCCTGGCTTGCAGACAGCCTTCTTCTCACTGTGTCCTAATATGGTGGAAAGAGAGATAATTAGCTCTCTATCGTTTCTTCTTATACAGACATTAATTCTGTTATATCAGGACCCCACTCTTATGATTGCTTAATTACTTCCTTTTAAGCCCTGTCTCCAAAGACAGCTACACTGGGGGGATTAGAAATTCAATGCTGAATTTGTAGAAATCACACAATTCAGTTCATAGCAAGAAGCGATGGCAATTGAAATGAAAATCAGTTTTGTTACTTTTTAGCTTTGCCTGAAACAAATACCTATAACAATCTAAACACCAGATTCTCACTTCTACAGAATATAAACAACTAAATAATTCAAGTTCAGAAGTTAACAGCTGCCCAAAAGAAATTCTAAAACAGTATCACATATTTATTAAATTTTAGGCTTAATTAATGCTTTAATTGTCTTAGCTTAAAGGGAACTCATGGTTAGGATGATATAGCACTACACATGGAAGATAAAACTTTAAGATATTCTTGCCTGGCGTTTTGGCTCAATAAGCAGAATTTGCTTGAAGATTGTAAAAGTCATACTTATGAAGTAGTATGAGAATTTCAGATGTCTTCTGTTCAGTAATTCTAATAAGCCAGTATTTTCACAGGGTGATTCTTATATGCTAACAAATGGCATACAGTTAGAAATGGTTAGAGTAAGGGCTCAGTATCGTGGCTCATGCCTGTAATCCCAACACTTTGGGAGGCCTAGGTGAGAGGATCACTTGATGCCAGGAATTTGGGACCAGCCTGGGCAACACAGCCGGACCTGTCTCTACAAAACATAAAGTAAAATAAATTAACCAGGCATGGCGGTGTGTGGCTATAGTCTAGCTACTCAGGTAGCTTACGCAGGAGGATCATTTGAGCCCAAGAGTTCAAGGTTACAGTGAGCTATGATCATACTGCCGCACTCCAGCTTGTGCAACAGAGCAAAACCTTGTCTGAAAGAAAGAGAAAAAGAAAGAAAGAAAGAAAAAGAAAGGAAGAGAGAAAGAAAGAAAGAAATGGTTAGACTAGACATTCTTGTCATATTCCAAATAAGATCTTTCCTGATCCTAGTTGGAAGAAAGCATTCATTCTTTCACCATTAAATATGATGCTCCAAAATCTTCATTAATACCCTTTTATTAGCATGAAGTAGTTCTCTTTCATTCCTAGCTTATTTTGAGGGTTTTTCTTCATAAGTGTTAGATTTAGTCAAATGCTTTTTTGCATCCATCGAGATGATCCTCGATCAGATTTTCTGTTTCTTCTTCTGTCAGCCTGTGTTTTTCTAGGAATTTGTTCATATCACCTACATTTTCTAATTTATTGGCATGAAGTTCATAATATTCCCTCATAACACTTTTAACTTCTTTGGGGTCAGTAACTATTTGATAGAATTCATGAGTAAGACCGTTTAGCTTTGTGCTTTCTTTTTTGGAAGATTTTTAATTATCAATCATTTAAATAGCTGTAGAGATACTCAGGCTATCTTTTTCCTCATGTGAGTTTTGGTAGTTTGTGTTTTTCAAGGAATTGGTCTATTTCATCTGTGTTAACAAATTTGTGGGTATGCACTTCTTCATAATATTACTTTATTTATTTATTTTTTGAGACAGAGTCTTGCTCTGTCGCCCAGGAGTGCAGTGGCATGATCTTGGATCATTCCAATTTCTGCCTCCTGGGTTCAAGTGATTCTCCTGTCTCAGCCTCCAGAGTAGCTGAGATTACAAACAAGCATCACCACACCTGGCTAATTTTTGTATATTTAGTAGAGACAGGGTTTTACCATGTTGGCCAGGCTGGTCTCAAACTCCTGACCTCAGATGATCCTCCTGCCTCGGCCTCCCAAAGTGCTGGTATTACAGATAAAAGCCACCACATCTGGCCTGCCCTCATTTTTCTGATAGGTCTAAGAAAACTTGTAAATTTTAGTTTTTCCAGCATTTTTCTATTTCCTACTGTGAGGATAAGAGTGATAATTTTTTTTTTTTTTTTTTTGAGGCTGAGTCTTGCTCTGTTGCCCAGGCTGGAGTGCAGTGGTGTAATCTTAGCTCACTGCAGCCCCCACCTCCTGGACTCAAGCAATTCTCATGCTTCAGCCTCCCAAGTAGCTGGGGTTACAGGTGCCTGCCATGATGCCTGGCTAATTTTTAAATTTTTGTTTTTAGTAGAGACGCGTTTCCATCATGTTGGCCAGGCTGATCTCCAGTTCCTGACCTCATGTGATTCACCTGCCTCAGCCTCTTAAAGTGCTGGGATTATAGGTGTAAGCCACCACACCCAGCTGGGAGTGACACCTTCTAAGCTCTTTACATGTCAGAGCCTAAACTGAAGTTCCTATGTTGTTTTTTTTACCTATATATGTAAAACGTGTGTGTATACACACAGACACACACACACACACACACACACATATATTTTAAAATATTTTTAAAATTTATTTTTCAGTGGTCGTTCTTTGTACCTTTAACTGATCACCATCTACTTCAGGTTAATACTGACTCAGTTCTAGTAATTGCTGGAAGGTTAAATATTGCAACTTGCTCTAATAGAATTCCATTTTCTACTCCTATCTTTGGGCTATTAGTGCCATTCAGGTGTGTGTGTGTGTGTATATATATATATATATATATATATATATATATGCATGCATATATATTTGTTGTAATTCCAACAATATGTGTTATGATTTTACATTGAAGATCATTGCTTCTTTAAAAACCTTAGGTTGTTAAATAAAGAGCAGAAAATAATTTTTTTAAAAATTTATTTTCTGGCCAGGCACAGTGGAAACTATAGTGAGCTAAGATTGCGCCCTTGCACTCTCCAGCCTCAGTGACAGAACAACAACAAAAAAATCCACCAGGCATAGTGGCTCACTTCTATAAATCCCAGCACTTTGGGAGGCTAAGGCAGGTGGATCACTTGAGCCCAGGAGTTTAAGACCAGCCCGGGCAACAAGGTGAAACCCAATCTTTATATAAAAAAAAAATTAGTCATGTGTGGTGGCACATGCCTGTAGTCCCAGCTACTTGGAAAGCTGAACTGGAGGATCATTGGAGCTCAGGAGGTTGAGGCTGCAGTAAGCCATGATTGCACCACTGCAGTCCAGCTTGGGTGGCAGAGCAAGACCTTGTCTTTGAATGAATGAATGAATGAATGAATGAATGAATAAATAAATCAGTCATGCCTACTAGATAAAGCCCACATAAAATTCCTGGAACTATGAGGTTTGGAGAACTTCTGGGTTGCTGAACACTTGGAAGGAGAAGGCATGGAAACTCTGTTCCTTCCCCGATATCTTTCCCTAGACATCTCTTTCATTTGCCTCTTCCCTAGTTGTATCCTTTTATTAAAAATGAGTAAATATTACAGGCTCACGCCTGTAATCCCAGCACTTTGGGAGGCACGGGGTCAAGAGATTGAGACCATCCTGGTCAACATGGTGACCATCTCTACTAAAAATACAAAAATTAGCTGGGTGTGATGGCGCGCCTGTAGTCCCAGCTTCTCGGGAGGCTGAGGCAGGAGAATTGCTTGAACCTGGGAGGTGGAGGTTGCAGTGAGCCAAGATTGTGCCATTGCACTCCAGCCTGGGCAACAAGAGCGAAGCTCTGTCTCAAAAAAAAAGAAAGGGTAAATATAAGTAAAGTATTTCTCTGATTCCTTTGAGAGCCATTCAGTGGTCAAACCTGAGGAGGGGGTTGTAGGAACCCACAATTTATAGCCAATCGGTCAGAAATGTGAGGCCTGGACTTAGGATTAACACCTAAGTGGGGACAGTCTTGTGGGATTGAGTCTGTAACATGTGGGATCTAATGCTAACTCCAGGTAGATAATGTGAGAATTGAATTACAGGACACGTAACTGGTGACGGAGAATTGGTCAGTGTAGGAAAAACCCACAAATTTGGTGACTGGAAGTGAACTGTGGAGTGCTGTGAGAGTATAGAAGAGGAGTAAACAGTTGGTTTTTTCTCTGTACACTCTGTTTTTTTTTCTTTTTTGGCTCTTTTTTGGTACACGTAGTCTCTCTTTTCTTTTTATCAGAAGCTTTGTGTTATTTCCTTCTTCATGCTTTTCTCTTCATTGTTCCTTCTGTTACCTACTCTGTGAAGCCATTCTTGGTTTCTCCTCTTCCTCACTACTTTCTAGAGAGCTGGACTTTCTGTCTCTAATATAGCTTATCATAAGTTAAAATTATAGATATAGTTCCCGTAACTACATCTTGGCTATATCAGAACTTCCTTGTTTTTAGTTGTAAGAACAGTCTCATTTTTGGTAATTAAGACTTAGTTTTACCCAATTTTTAAAAAGTTCATGTAAAATTCATTCTTCTTGTCGGGATTATGATGGCTGAGGGTGTCTGACAAAAGGCAGACATATTATTAAGCTGGGTGAAGTCATATTCTTTTAGGCTGTGGCTTCCTCTCTAACACTGAGTGTTCATCATGTCTTATTGTCAGGCATTTAAAGTTTGTTTCATTGCCATGTGTAGATTCTTCCTGGTTCAGTCTTTTGGCAGCTCACTGGCAACTCTGTGAACTTAAGAGTATGTAGTAATCAGCATCTTTTGGGCTTAATTTAAGCCTGAGGTAAAATTGGGACTACAGAAAATTTTCATTCAATGTCCTGTGAAATTTATTTTAAAGTCAGCATCTCACAGGAAGATAATCGTTCGTCTAGAAGAGTGTATTATGTCATATAGATATTATAGAACACCTTTCAGTGCACAGGTTAAATACCCGTACTGTTAGATCTGTATTTTAAAGTAATATAGCCTTTTAGAGACCTTCACCTAGCGTATCTGTATTCTAGAAGCACTTCAGATGTCCTATTTAAATGTAAATTGATTTAAATATACATTAATGAAACTTAAGTAAAATAAAAAATTCAGTTCCTGAGTCACAGTAGCCACATTTGAAGTACTTAATTACCCAATTGTGGCTAGTGGCTACCATACTGGATAGCACAGGCATTTTGATGATTGAAGAAAGTTCTCCTTTAGCAGATAGAGGTAAAAAAATTTTTCTTACCATAAGAAAGTCAGATACATGGAGTCAATCATGTACACCAACTAGGTACTCTATTTCACAGTCTTTTTTTTTCTTGCCCACGTGAGGAAAGTTTGTGAAAGGGAGAAAAGTTGCCACACACCTGTACAAGATACTGCTTTCAAAGTCATCTGATATTTAGCTCTTTGAAAGTGTCAGACAACTGCTAGTGCAAACATCGGTTTGCAGCAGGATTAAGACTTCAAATATTTCCACCTACCAGAGATAGACCGTCTTATTCATCCTTCCTATTTCCTTTTCTACTGTTCCCTTATTCCTTCAGTCCTTAGGACTGAAGGGCTGGCACGACTTTGGTTGACAAGGTAAGACTTGGGATGAGTTGAAAAGCAAATATTTGTATATATGTGTTGGTGTATGTGTGTAGATTTTAAGAGAAGTGGCTTAACTCCTAGAATAATAAATTTTTATTATTTTTTCTTCTGAGCCCTTAGATAATCATCTAATTGAATGCCTGCACACATTTTACATATAATTAAACAGAGGTTGGAGAAAGTGATTGCCTAAGATCGTATAGCTAATGGTAGATCTGGGACTAAAACCTTTGTTCCATGACTCCAACACCTATGGTTATTATCCTGAATCATTTACTTTTCCCATTTTAATTCATAATTCACTACTATCTATTGTTACGGATACAAAGGCAACAGTTTAGAGGTATGGATAATTAATTATTGTAATGAATTTCTCATTTAAAGAAATGTTGCTTTTATGTATTTTAAAGAATTTGGTAATTGCAATTTTTATAGATTGAAGAAGAAGAGAGGAAAAAAATAGAAGATATGAAAGAAAATGAACGGATAAAAGCCACTAAAGAATTGGAAGCCTGGAAAGAATATCAAAGAAAAGCTGAGGAGCAAAAAAAAATTCAGAGGGAAGAGAAATTATGTCAAAAAGAAAAGCAAATTAAAGAAGAAAGAAAAAAATTAAAATCTAAGAGTCTTACTGGAAATTCGGCACCTAGAAATCTTGCTACAAAAGGTAAAATGATTAAGATTTTCTGGAAAATTGAGTCCTGTTGGTGAAATATATATGACACTTTTTTTTTTTTTGTAAATCTATTCACAGCATTAGGTTACTATTTTGGCATATTGAGAATAAGCAATCCAATCCAAAGACTAAAGTAAAAGATGTTTCTTCTTTTGGGGGTAATGAAGTTTTTCTAGTAAAATGAGCAAGGATTTATTCAAGGATTCAAAAAGAAGAGTGTCTTCTTTGCTTGAGTGCTTTCTCTTGAAATTTATAGAAATGTTGTTAAATAAGTGCTTAACTCAGGCCCCAAAAACTTAGAGTCAACTAGCAGTGTCAGAAGCATTCATTTATTCTATTAGAGATAAGAAACTAGGAATTTCATTAAAAGACCTTTTTTTCACATCGCTTAGGAAAATGAATACTATAAGCAAACTTACCCTACAGCAAATAAGGGTTGCTTCTAGCTTTTAATCTTAATATGTTCAAAAATAGATAAATTAATATAATAATAATAATTATTATTATTATTGAGACAAGGTCTGGCTCTGTTGCCCAGGCTGGAGTGCAATGGTGCAATCTCAGCTTACTGCAACCTCTGCCTCCCAAGCTCAAGCCATCCTCCCTCAACCTCCCAAGTAGCTGGGACTACAGGCATGCACCTCAGTGTCCAGCTAATTTTTTTTTTGTATTTTTTGTAGAGATGAGGTTTTGCCATGTTGCCCAGGCTGGTCTTGAACTCAGCAACTCAAGCAATCTGCCTGCCTGAGCCTCCCAAAGTGCTGGGACTGTAGGCATGAACCACCCTGTCCGGCTGATACAAATATAATTCTGTTTTTTTTGTGCGTGTGTGTTTTCAAAATTAGTATTTCAGTAGTTTTGGGGGAACAGGTGGTGTTTGATTACAGGTATAAGTTCTTTAGTGGTCATTTCTGAGATTCTGGTGGACCCATCACCCAAGCAGTGTACACAGCACCAAATGCATAGTCTTTTACCCCTCACCCCACACCCTTCCCCCTGAGTCCCCGGGTCCATTATATCATTCTTATGCCTTTGCGTCCTCAAAGGATATACACACACACACCACATTTTATTTACTCATTAGTTGATGAGCATTTAGGCTAGTTCCATATTTTTACAACTGCAATTGTGCTGCTAAAAACATGAGTGTGCAAGGGTCTAATGACTTCTTTTCCTCTGAGTAGATACTCAGTAGTGGGATTGCTGAATCAAATGGTAGTTCTATTTTTAGTTCTTTAAGGAACCTCCACACTGTTTTCCATAGTGGTTGTACTAGTTTACATTCCCACATGTAAACCCCACATTTCCACCCCAGTCCCCTCCCCAGGAAGCCACCCCCAGTGACCATCCTGAGGATTTTTTTTGGGGGGGCAGGGAGAGATGGAGTTTCACTCTTGCCCGGGCTGGGTGCAGTGGCATATCTGAGCTCACCACAACCTCCGCCTCCCGGCTTCAAGTGATTCTCCTGCCTCAACCTTACGAGTAGCTGGGATTACAGGCATGCACCACCATGCCCGGCTAATTTTGTATTTTTAGTACACCAACATCTGTTATTTTTTTGTTTTTAAATTATGTCCATAATAGGAGTAAGGTGATTTTACGTTGTGGTTTTGATTTGCATTTCCCTAATAATTAGTGATGTTGAGTATTTTTTCATATGTTTCTTGGACATTTGTTTGTTTATTTTTTCTGAGACAGAGTTTCGCTCTTGTTGCTCAGGCTGGTGCAATCTCAGCTTACTGCAACCTCTGCCTCTCAGGTTCAAGCTATTCTCCTGCTTCAGCCTGCCGAGTAGCTGGGATAACCGGCATGTGTCACCACACCTGGCTAATTTTGTATTTTTAGTAGAGACAGGGTTTCTCCATATTGGTCAGGCTAGTCTCAAACTCCAGACCTCAGGTGATCTGCCCGCCTCGGCCTCCCAAAGTGCTGGGATTACAGGCGTGAGCCACCGTGCCTGGCTGGACATGTGTTTATTTTCTTTTGAGAATTATCTATTCATGTCCTTAGCCTACTTTTTGATAGGATTGTTTGTTTTCTTCTTGCTGATTTGTTTGAGTTCCCTGTAGATTCTGGATATTAGTCCTTTGTCAGATGCATAGTTTGTGAAGATTTTCTCCCACTCAGTGGGTTGTCTGTTTGCTGATTATTTCTTTTGCTATGAGAAGGTTTTTAGTTTAATTAGGTACCATCTATTTATCTTTGTTTTTGTTGCATCATGAAGTCTTTGCTTAAGCCAGTGTTAGAAGGGTTTTTCCAGTGTTATCGTCTAGAATTTTTATGGTTTCAGGTCTTAGGTTTAAGTATTTGATTCATCTTGAGTTGATTTTTGTGTTAGGGGAGAGAAGAGGATCCAGTTTCATTCCCCTACATGTGGTTTGCCAGTTATCCCAGCACCATTTGTTGACTAGGTCGTCCTTTCCCCACTTTGTGTTTTTGTTTGCTTTGTCAAAGATTGGTTGGGTATTAAGTATCTGGCTTTACTTCTGGGTTTTCTATTCTGTTCCATTGGTCTATGTGCTGTTTTTATACTAATACCATGCTGTTTTGGTAACCACAGCCTTGTACTATAGTTTGAAGTCAGGTAATGTGATCCCTTTAGATTTGTTGTTTTTGCTTAGTCTTCCTTTGGCTCTGTGGGCTCTTTTTTTGTTCCATATGAATTTTAGGATTGTTTTTCTAGTTCTGTGAAGAATGATAATATTTTGATGGGAATTGCATTGAATTTGTAGATTGCTTTTGGCAGTATGGTCATTTTCACAATATTGATTCTATCCATCTATGAGCATGGGATGTGTTTCCATTTGTTTGTGTCCTCTATTATTTCTTTCAGCAGTGTTTTGTAGTTTTCCTAGTGAGCTCTTTCACCTCTTTAGTTAGGTATATTCCTAAATATTTTGTTTTTTTGAAGCTGTTGTAAAAGGGGTTGAGTTCTTGATTTGATTCTCAGCTTGGTCGTTGTTGGTGTCTAGTAGTGCTACTGATTTGTGTACATTGATTTTGTATTCTGAAACTTTACTGAATTCATTTATCAGTTCTAGGAGCTTTTTGGATGAGTCTTTAGGGTTTTTTAGGTAAATGATCATATCATTGGTGAGCAGTGACAGCTTGACTTCTTCTTTACTGATTTAGATGCTCTCTATTTCTTTCTCTTGTCTGATCGCTCTGGCTAGCACCATAGAGTTGGTGAAAGTGGGCATCCTTGTCTTGTTCCAGTTCTCAGGGGAAATATTTTCAGCTTTTCACTGTTCGATATAATGTTGGCTGTGGGTTTATCATAGATGGCTTTTATTACGTTAAGGTATGTCTCTTCTATGCCCATTTTGCTGAGGGTTTTAATCATAAAGGGATGCTGGATTTTGTCATCAAATGCTTTTTTTTTTGTTTTTTGAGACAGTCTCACTCTGTTGCTTAGGCTGAAGTGCAGTGGCATGGGCTCACTGCAACCTCTGCCTCCCAAATTCAAGCTATTCTCCTGCCTCAGCCTCCCTAGTAGCTGGGATTACAGGCGTGCATCACTACACCTTGCTAAGTTTTTGTGTTTTTTAGTAGAGACTGGGTTTTGCCATATTAGCCGGCTGGTCTCAAACTCCTGACCTTAAATGATCCACCTGCCTCAGCCTCCCAAATGCTGGGATTGCAGGCATGAGCTACCACGCCTGGCCTGAAATGCTTTTTCTGCATTTATTGAGATGATCATATGATTTTTGTTTTTACTTCTATTTATGGGGTATATTATATTTATTGACTTGAGTATGTTAAACCAGCCCTGCATTCCTGATATGAAACCCACTTAATCATGGTGTATTACCTTTTTGATATGCTGTTGCATTTGTTTAGCTAGTAATTGGTTGAGGATTGTTGCATCTATGCTCATCAGGGATATTGGTCTGAAGTTTTCTCTTTTTTGTTATGTCCTTTCCTGGTTTTGGTATTAGGGTAGTACTGGCTTTTTTTATTTTCTTTTTTGAGCTGGAGTTTTGCTCTTGTGACCCAGGCTAGAGTGCAGTGGCGCAATCTCGGCTCACTGAAACCTCTGCCTTTCAGGTTCAAGCAGTTCTCCTGCCTCTCGAGTAGTTGGGATTACAGGTGCCTGCCACCATGCCCAGCTAAGTTTTTGTATTTTTAGTAGAGACGGGGTTTCACCATGTTTGGCAGACTAGTCTTGAACTCCTGACCTCAGGTGATCTGCCTGCCTCTGCCTCCCAAATTGCTGGGATTACAGGTGTGAGCCACTGTGCCTGGCCTTAGTACTGGCTTTATAAAATGATTTAGGGAGGATTTCCCCCTTACCTTTTGGAATAGTTTTAGTAGGATTGGTACCAGTTCTCTTTGAATGTCCATTAGAATTTGGCTGTTGGGCCAGGCACATGGCTCACACCTGTAATCTCAGCGCTTTGGGAGGCCAAAGCAGGCAGATCACCTGAGGTCAGGAGTTCGAGACCAACCTGGCCAACATGGTGAAAACACATCTAACTAAAAATACAAAAATTAGCAAGATGTGGTGGTGTGCTCCTGTAATCCCATCTACTCAGGAAACTGAGGCAGGAGAATTGCTTGAACCCGGAGGTGGAAGTTTCATTGAGCCGAGATCTTGCCACTGCATTCCAGCCTGGGGACAGCAGAGCAAGACCCTGTCTAAAAAGAAAAAAAAAATTCATTTGTGAAGCCGTCTGGTCTGGACATTTTTTAATTGGCAATTTTTAAATTACTGATTCAATCTCGTTACTTGTTATTCGTCTATTCGGAATTTCTGTTTCTTCCTGGCTTCATCTGGAAGGGTTATTATTTATCTCCTCTAGGTTTTCTAGTTGGTGTGCATAAAGGCGTTCATAGTAGCTTTGAATGATCTTTTGTATCTCTGTGGTATTGGTTATATCTCTCATTTCATTTCTAATTGAGATTATTTGGATCGTCTTCTTTTCTTGGTTAATCTCACTAATGGCCTATCAATTTTGTTTATCTTTTCAAAGAACCAGCTTTTGTTTAATTTTTCTTTTGTTTTTTTTTTTTTGTTTGTTTTTCTTTCAATTTCATTTAGTTCTACTCTGAGCTTTATTTCTTTTCTTGCCCTGGGTTTGGGTTTGATGTGTTCTTGTTTCTCTAGCTTCTTGAGGTGTGAGCCTAGATTGTCTATTTATACTCTTTCAGACTTTTTGATGTAGGCATTTAGTGTTATGAACTTTCCTCTTAGCACCGCTTTTAGCAGAGATTTTGATTGGTTGTGTCACTACATTATTGTTCAGTTCAAAGAATTTTTTAATTTCCATCTTGATTTCATTGTTGATCCAAAGATCAATCAGTGGCAGGTTATGTAATTTCCATTTATTTGTATAGTTTTGAGCGTTCCTTTTGAAGTCAATATCCAGTTTTATTCCACTGTGGTTTGAGAGAGTACTTGATATAATTCTGATTTTCTTAAACTTACTGAGACGGCTGGGTGCAGTGGCTCATGCCTGTAATCCCAGCACTTTGGGAAGCTGCGGCAGGTGGATCACCTGAGGTCAGGAGTTTGAGATCAGCCTGGCCAATATGGTGAAACCCCGTCTCTACTAAAAATACAGAAATCAGCCGGGCGTAGTGGCGGGTGCCAGTAATCCCAGCTACTCAGGAGGCTGAGGCAGGAAAATCACTTGAACCTGGGAAGCAGAGGTTGTGGTGAGCCGACATCACACCACTGCACTCCAGCTTGGGCAACAGAGTGAGACTCTGTCTCAAAAAAAAAAAAAAATCATCGAGACTTGTTTTGTGGTTTATCATTTGATCTATCTTGAAGAGTGTTCCATGTGCTGATGAAAAAAATGCATATATTCTGCAGTTGTTGTGTAGAATGTTCTGTAAATACCTGTTAAGTCCTTTTGTTCTAGAGTATAGTTTAAATCCATTGTTTCTTTGTTGACTTTTTGTCTTGATTACTTGCCTAGTGCTGTCAGTGGAGTACTGAAGTCCCCCACTATTACTCTGGTGCTATCTCATTTCTTAGGTCTAGTAGTAATTGTTTTATAAATTTGGGAGTTCTAGTGTTAGGTGCATATATATTTAGGATTGTGGCATTTTCCTGTTGAACTAATCTTTTTATCATCATATAATGTCCTTTTTAAACTTTTTAAACTGTCATTGCTTTAAAGTCTGTTTTGTATAAGAATAGCTACTCCTGCTCACTTTGGTTTCCATTTGCATGGAATATCATTTTCCACCCCTTTACCTTAAGTTTATATGAGTCCTTATGTGTTAGGCAGGTCTCTTAAAGAGCAGATATTTGGTTGGTTGATTTTTATCCATTTTGCCATTCTGTGTCTTTTAAGTGGAGCATTTAGGCCATTTATATTCAACATTAGTATTGAGATGTTCTCTCAGAATGTCTTCCAAAAAGAAAAAAAAAGTATTGGGATGTGTGGTACTGTTGTATTCATCATGCTAGTTGTTGCCTTATGCCTTTTTTTTTTTCGTTGTGTTATTGTTTTATAGGTCTTGTGAGATTCATGCTTTAAGGAGGTTCTTTTTTGGTATACTTTGAGGTTTTGTTTCAATATTTTGAATTCATTTTAGCATTTCTTGTAGTGCTGGCTTAGTAGTAGCAAATTCAGCATTTGTTGGTTTGAAAAAGACTTTATCTCTCCTCTGTTTATGAAGCTTCATTTCACTGGATACAAAATTCTTAGCTGATAATTATTTTGTTTAAGGAGGCTAAAGATAGGACTCCAATCCCTTCTGGCTTGCAGGGCTTCTGCTGAGAAATCTGCTGTTAATCTGTTAGATTCTCCTTTATAGGTTACCTGATACTTTTGCCTTACAGCTCTTGAGATTCTTTCCTTCATCTTGACTTTAGACAACGTGATGACTATGTGCCTAGGTGATGATCTTTTTGCAGTGAATTCCCGGGTGTTCTTTGAGCTTCTTGTATTTGGATGTCTAGATCTCTAGCAAGACCAGGGACGTTTTTCTCGATTATTCCCTCAAGTATGTTTTCCAACTTTTAGATTTCCCTTTTTCCTCAGGAGCACCAGTTATTCTTAGGTTTGGTCATTTATATAATCCCAGATCTCTTGGAGGCTTTGATCCTTTTTTGAAATTCTTTTTTCTTTGTCTTTTTTGGATTGGGTTGATTTGAAAGCCTTGTCTTTGAGCTCTGAAGTTACTTCTCCTTGTTCAATTCTATTGTTGAAACTTTCCAGTGTATTTTGCATTTCTTAAAGTGTGTCTTGCATTTCCAGAAGTTTTGATTGTCTTTTCTTTATATCTATTTCTCTGGAGACTTTTTCATTCATATCCTCCTATATTGTTTTCTTAATTTCTTTAAGTTGATTTTCACCTTTCTCTGGTGCCTCCTTGAGTAGCTTAATAATCAACCTTCTGAATTCTTTAGTTGGAAATTCACAGATTTCTTCTTGGTTTGAATCCATTGCTGGAGACCTAGTGTGATCTTTTGGGGGGGTTCTAGAACCTTGTATTGTCATATTACCAGAATTACTTTTCTGGTTCCTCCTCATTTGAGTAGACTGTTTCAGTGGAAAGATCTGGAACTCAAGGGCTACTGTTCAGATTCTTTTGTCCCACAGGATGTTCCCTTGTTGTGGTACCCTCCCCCTGCCCCTAGGGATGGGGCTTCCAAAGAGCCAGACTGCAGTGATTGTTATGTCCTGGTTCTAGGCACCCAGTCAGGCTCCAGGCTGGTGCTAGGGAATATCTGCAAAGAGCCCTGTGATATGATCTGCAGGTATCGCAGCCATGGCTAATAGCACCTGTTCCGGTGGTGGTGGCAGGCGAATGAAGTGGCTTCTGTTGTAGTCCTTCATTTAGTGCATGTCAGGTACTGGTTAGGCTAGCAGTGAAGTTGTCACGTGGACAGACTGAGGACCTCTGGCTAGACAGAGTGTTGCAGGAAGTAGAATTAGCTGTTGTTTTCTCCTTCTTTGGAGCAGGGGTTGTTCTGAGTTGCTGTAGTGACTTGAGTTGGTTGGGCTCCAGCCAGGAGGTGACACTTTCAAGAGAGCACCAGCTGCAATATAGGAGAGAGATACAATCTTGATTATAAAACAACAGCTAATTCAACTTCCTGCAACACTCTGTGTAGCCAGAGGTCCTGAGTCTGGCTAGGTCCACCATCAGGTGGAAATAGAGTTAATTGGGTCTGGGCTTAGACTTTCCTTGGGTGGGGCTTGCTGTAGCCACAGCATGGGTGGAGGGGTGATTCTTAAGCCAATGGAGTTATGTTCCCAGGGGCTTTATGGCTGCCTCTGCTGTGCTACACAAGTCACCAGGGAGGTGGGGGAAAGCGGGCAGTGACAGGCCTTACCCAGCTCCCAGGCAGCCACCAAGGCCAGTCTCACTCTGGCCATGCCATCCCAACTGCACTGAGTTTATATCCAGGCAGTTGGTGAGCAGGGCTGAGATCTTGCCCCAGACCAGAAGCCTTGCCACTGAGAAAGCAAAAGGGCTCTTAAGGCCTCGCCAGTCCCCACCTGCCCATACTATTGGCTGTGGCTTCTGTACTCACATCTGTACTTCCCATTTGCCTACCACCACCACCCCTGCACTGATTTTTGCTTAGGAAGATTCCTGCTCAGACAAAATTATTACTATTTGTATTTTATTTTATTTTTATTTTTTAATTGCATGTTAGGTTTTGGGGTACATGTGAAGAACATGCAAGATTGTTGCATAGGTGCATATGTGGCAGTGTGATTTGCTGCATTCCTCCCCTTCACCTATGTGTGGCATTTCTCCCCATGCTATCTCTCCCCAACTCCCCACCCCCGCTGTCCCTCCCCTATTTCCCCCCAACAGACCCCAGTGTGTAGTGCTCCCCTCCCTGTCTCCATGTGTTCTCATTGTTCAACACCCGCCTATGAGTCAGAACATGCAGTGTTTGATTTTGTGTTCTTGTGTCACTTTGCTAAGAATGATGGTTTCCAAGTTCATCCATGTCCCTACAAAGGACGCGAACTCATCGTTTTTGATGGCTGCATAATATTCCATGGTGTATATGTGCCACATTTTCCCTGTCCAGTCTATCATCGATGGGCATTTGGGTTGGTTCCAGGTCTTTGCTATTGTAAACTGTGCTGCAGTGAACATTCGTGTGCATGTGTCCTTATAGTAGAATGATTTATAATCCTTTGGATATATACACAGTAATGGGATTGCTGGGTCAAATGGAATTTCTATTTCTAGGTCCTTGAGAAATCGCCATACTGTCTTCCACAATGGTTGAACTAACTTACACTCCCACCAACAGTGTAAAAGTGTTCCTATTTCTCCACATCCTCTCCAGCATCTGTTGTCTCCAGATTTTTTAATGATCGCCATTCTAACTGGCGTGAGATGGTATCTCAATGTAGTTTTGATTTGCATTTCTCTAATGACCAATGATGATGAGCATTTTTTCATATGTTTGTTGGCCTCATGTATGTCTTCTTTTGTAAAGTATCTGTTCATATCCTTCGCCCACTTTCGAATGGGCTTGTTTGTTTTTTTCTTGTAAATCTGTTTTAGTTCTTTATAAATTCTGGATATCAGCCCTTTGTCAGATGGGTAAGCTGCAAAAATTTTTTCCCATTCTGTTGGTTGCCAATTCACTCTAATGACTGTTTCTTTCACCGTGCAGAAGCTGTGGAGTTTGATTAGGTCCCATTTGTCTATTTTGGCTTTTGTTGCCAATGCTTTTTGTGTTTTGGTCATGAAGTCCTTGCCTACACCTATGTCCTGAATGGTTTTGCCTAGATTTTCTTCTAGGGTTTTTATGGTGTTAGGTCTTATGTTTAAGTCTTTAATCCATCTGGAGTTAATTTTAGTGTAAGATGTCAGGAAGGGGTCCAGTTTCTGCTTTCTGCGCATGGCTAGCCAGTTTTCCCAACACCACTTATTAAACAGGAAATCCTTTCCCCATTGCTTGTTTTTGTCAGGTTTGTCAAAGATTGGATGGTTGTAGATATGTTGTGTTGCCTCCAATGCCTCTGTTCTGTTCCATTGGTCTATATCTCTGTTTTGGTACCAGTACCATGCTGTTTTGATTACTGTAGCCTTGTAGTATAGTTTGATGTCCGGTAGTGTGATGCCTCCCGCTTTGTTCTTTTTGCTTAGAATTGACTTGGCTATGCGGGCTCTCTTTTGGTTCCATATGAAGTTTAAGGTGGTTTTTTCCAGTTCTGTGAAGAAGGTCATTGGTAGCTTGATGGGGATAGGGTTGAATCTGTAAATTACTTTGGGCAGTATGGCCATTTTCACAATATTGATTCTTCCTAACCATGAACATGGAATGTTTCTCCATCTGTTTGTGTCCTCTCTTATTTCCTTGAGCAGTGGTTTTTAGTTCTCCTTGAAGAGGTCCTTTACGTTCCTTGTTAGTTGTATTCCTAGGTATTTTATCAGTTGTGAATGGCAGTTCATTCTTGATTTGGCTCTCTTTAAGTCTGTTATTGGTTTATAGGAATGCTTGTGATTTTTGCACATTGATTTTGTATCCTGAGACTTTGCTGAAGTTGCTTATCAGTTTCAGGAGATTTTGGGCTGAGACGATGGGGTCTTCTAGATATACAATCATGTCATCTGCAAATAGAGACAATTTAACTTCCTCCTTTCCTATTTGAATACCCTTTATTTCTTTTTCTTGCCTGATTGCTCTGGCTAGAACTTCCAGTACTCTATTGAATAGGAGTGGTGAGAGAGGGCATCCTTGTCTAGTGCCAGATTTCAAAGGGAATGCTTCCAGTTTTTGCCCATTCAGTATGATATTGGCTGTCGGTTTGTCATAAACAGCTTTTATTATTTTGAGATACGTTCCGTCAATACCTAGTTTATTGAGGGTTTTTAGCATAAAGTGCTGTTGAATTTTGTCGAAGGCCTTCTCTGCATCAATTGAGATAATCATGTGGTTTTTGTCTTTGGTTCTGTTTATGTGGTGAATTACGTTTATAGACTTGCGTATGTTGAACCAGCCTTGCATCCCCGGGATGAATCGTACTTGATCATGGTGGATAAGCTTTTTGATGTGCTGTTGCAGTCGGCTTGCCAGTATTTTATTGAAGATTTTTGCATCTATGTTCATCATGAATATTGGCCTGTAGTTTTCTTTTCTTGTTCAGTCTCTGCTGGGTTTTGTTATCAGGAATATGTTGGTCTCATGAAATGATTTGGGAAGGATTCCCTCTTTTTGGATTATTTGGAATAGTTTCAGAAGGAATGGTACCAGCTCCTCTTTGTATGTCTGGTGGAATTTGGCTGTGAACCCATCTGGACCTGGGCTTTTTTTGGGTGGTAGGCTCTTAATTGCTGCCTCGACTTCAGACCTTGTTATTGGTCTATTCAGGGTTTTGACTTCTTCCTGGTTTAGGCTTGGGAGGATGCAAGTATCCAGGAATTTATCCATTTCTTCCAGGTTTACTAGTTTATGTGCATAGAGTTGTTTGTAATAATCTCTGATGATGGTTTGAATTTCCGTGGAATCTGTGGTGATATCCCCTTTATCGTTTTTTATTGCATCTATTTGGTTATTCTCTCTTTTCTTTTTTATTAATCTGGCTAGTGGTCTGTCTATTATGTTGATCTTTTCAAAAAACCAGCTCCTGGATTTATTGATTTTTTTGAAGGGTTTTTTGTGTCTCTATCTCCTTCAGTTCTGCTCTGATCTTAGTTATTTCTTGTCTTCTGCTAGGTTTTGAGTTTTTTTGATCTTGCTCCTCTAGCTCTTTCAATTTTGACGATAGGGTGTCAATTTTAGATCTCTCCTTGCTTCTCATGTGGGCACTTATTGCTATATGTTTTCCTCTAGAGACTGCTTTAAATGTGTCCCAGAGATTCTGGTGTGTGGTGTCTTCATTCTCGTTGGTTTCGAAGAACATCTTTATTTCTGCTTTCGTTTCATTGTTTATCCAGTCAACATTCAAGAGAAAGTTGTTCAGTTTCCATGAAGCTGTGCGGTTCTGGTTTGGTTTCTGAATTCTGAGTTCTAACTTGATTGCACTGTGGTCTGAGAGACTGTTTGTTATGGTTTCCGTTCTTTTGCATTTGCTGAGGAGTGATTTACTTCCGATTATGGGGTCAGTTTTAGAGTAGGTGTGATGTGGTGCTGAGAAGAATGTATATTCTGTGGATTTGGGCTGGAGAGTTCTGTAAATGTCTATTAGGTTTGCTTGTTCCAGGTCTGAGTTCAAGTCCTGGATATCCTTGTTAATTTTCTGTCTTGTTGATCTGTCTAATATTGACAATGGTGTGTTAAAGTCTCCCACTATTATTGTGTGGGAGTCTAGGTCTCTTTGTAAGTCATTAAGAACTTGCCTTATGTATCTGGGTGCTCCTGTATTAGGTGCATATATATTTAGGATTGTTAGCTCTTCTTGTTGCATTGAGCCTTTTATCATTATGTAATGTCCTTCTTTGTCTCTTTTGATCTTTGTTGCTTTAAAGTCTATTTTATCAGAGATGAGAATTGCAACTCCTGCTTTTTTTTGCTCTCCATTTGCTTGGTAAATCTTCCTCCATCCCTTTATTTTGAGCCTTTGTGTATCCTTACATGTGAGATGTGTTTCCTGAATACAGCACACCGATGGGTTCTGGCTTTTTATCCAATTTGCCAGTCTGTGTCTTTTGACTGGGGCATTTAGTCCATTTATATTTAGGGTTAATATTGTTATGTGTGAATTTGATCCTGCCATTTTGATGCTAGCTGGCTGTTTTGCCCGTTAGTTGATGCAGATTCTTCATTGTGTTAATGCTCTTTACCATTTGGTATGTTTTTGGAATGGCTGGTATTGGTTGTTCTTTTCTATGTGTAATGCCTCTTTCAGGAGCTCTTGTAAAGCAGGCCTGGTGGTGATGAAATCTCTGAGTGCTTGCTGGTTCGCAAAGGATTTTATTTTTCCTTCACTTATGAAGCTTAGTTTGGCTGGATATGAAATTCTGGGTTGAAAGTTCTTTTCTTTAAGAATGTTGAATATTGGCCCCCACTCTCTTCTGGCTTGTAGGGTTTCTGCTGAGAGATCTGCTGAGAGTCTGATGGGCTTCCCTTTGTGGGTAACCCGACCTTTCTCTCTGGCTGCCCTTAGCATTTTCTCCTTCATTTCAACCCTGGTGAATCTGATGATTATGTGCCTTGGGGTTACTATTCTTGAGGAATATCTTCGTGGTGTTCTCTGTATTTCCTGGACTTGAATATTGGCCTGCCTTGCTAGGTTGGGGAAGTTTTCCTGGATAATATCCTGAAGAGTATTTTCCAGCTTGGATTCATTCTCTTTGTCACATTCAGGTACACCTATCAAACGTAGATTAGGTCTTTTCACATAGTCCCATATTTCTTGTTGACTTTGTTCATTCCTTTTTACCCTGTTTTCTCTAATCTTGCCTTCTCATTTTATTTCATTGAGTTGATCTTCGACCTCTTACATCCTTTCTTCTGCTTGGTCAATTCGGCTGTTGAAACTTGTGCATGCTTCGCGAAGTTCTCGTGTTGTGTTTTTCAGCTCCATCAATTCACTTATATTCCTCTCTAAGTTGTCCATTCTCATTAGCATTTCATCAAATCTTTTTTCAAGGTTCTTAGTTTCTTTGCATTGGGTTAGAACATGTTCTTTTAGCTCATGGAAGTTTCTTAGTACCCACTTTCTGAAGGCTGATTCTGTCATTCCATCACACTCATTCCCCATCCAGTCTTGTTCCCTTGCTGGTGAGGAGTTGTGATCCCTTGTAGGAGGACAGGTGTTCTGGTTTCGAGTGTTTTCATCCTTTTTGCACTGGTTTCTTCCCATCTTCGTGGATTTATCCACCTGTCGTCTTTGTAGTTGCTGACTTTCTGATTGGGTCTCTGAGTGGAGGTCCTGTTTGTTGATGATGAAGTTATTTCTGTTTCTTATTTTTCCTTCTAACAGTCTGGCCCCTCTGCTGTAGGACTGCTGAGGTCCACTCCAGGCCCTGGTTGCCTGGGGATCACCTGCAGCAGCTGCAGGACAGTAAAGGTTGCTATCAGTTTCTTCTTCTGCTTTGTCCCAGAAGGATACCTGTCAAATGTCAGTCTGAGCTCTCCTTTATGAGGTGACTCTTTGGATATACGGGGGTCAGGGAGCTGCTTGAGGAGACAGTCTATCTTTTATAGTAGCTCAAGTGCTGAGCTGTGAGCTCTATTGTTCATTCAGAGCTGCTGGGCAGGTACGTTTTAGTCTGCTTCAGCAGAACTCATAAACCCCTTTTTTATCCCCAGGTGCTCTGTCCCGGGGTGTTAGGGCTTTATTTAGGAATTTCTGTTATGCTGCTGCCTTTTTTTCAGGGCTGCCCTGCCCAGCAAGGAGGCAGGCTCGTCACTGTCTGCCTGCAGAGGCTTTGCTGAGTTGCTGTGGGCTCCGCCCAGCTGCCGTGTGAACTTCCCTGCAGTCCTGTTTATATGGGTGTAGTTAGAACTGCCTCAGCAATGGTGGCCCGCCTCTGTAATGACAGACTCCCTCTGTAATGGTGGGTTGCCTCGGCAACGGCGGGCTGCCTCAGCAATGGCGGACTGCCTCTGTAGTGGTGGAGTGCCTCGGTAATGGTGGATGCCCTTCCCCCACAGAGCTAGACCGTCCCTGGTTCAGCTGTGCTTGCTGTGAAGCTCTCAACCCAGAGTGTTTCCAATTGCTGTTTTTTGGTTTTTGTTTTTTTTTTTTGTCGAGGTGGGACCAGCTGAGCCTGATCACCAGGCTCCCTGCCTCAGAGCCTTTTTTTTTTCTTTTAGTTGAACGGTCGACTCTCTCGCCTGCTGAAAAGGTGCCGGGATCTGTGTGCTTTCCTATAGGGTGACCCACTGAGTTGGCTGAAACAGAAGTGCTGAGATTCGTGGCGCATTTTTTTTTTTTTTTTTGCCCGGGAATCTCCTGGCCTCGCTCCCTGTTTCAGTCCCCTTTTTTAATCAGATGAATGGGCGACTGTGGCTTCCCAGACCTCCACTCGCCAGACCCAGACCAGTGTGTTTTTTATGGAGAACCACTGCGCCGGGGCGCCGGCAAAACAGCTGCACCAGCCAAAACAGCCGCGCGGGCCAAAACAGCCGCGCTGGCGACCCATGGGGCTCCTCCACCTGGGATTCTCCTGGTCTGTGGGCAATAGAAATCCATCTGGAAATGCGGTGTCCACTCACCCTCTGCGCTTTCACTGGGAGCTGCACTCCTGAGCTGCTACTAAGCGGCCATCTTCCTCCTGACTCCAAAATTATTACATAGTTTAGCTACAAGCTTCCTTCACCCTGTGATCCTGCCCCAATTCCGCTGGCTACCTTCCCTTTTCCAAGGACCTCTGTGAAATCAGGCCAGGAATGGCTTCCTTGGGCTTGAGCTGGGGACTGGAAGTGCCTGCAGGGCTCTTCCTGCTGCTGCTTCTACTTTTATATTTTGCTCAGCTCCCTAAATCTATTTCGGCTCTAGGTTAGGTTAAATTCTTCTCCTGTGATCTGGATTTTCAGGTTCCCCAGTGGGGATGTACGTTCAGAAGCTGACCTTTTCCCGCCTCATACTTTGGTAACTCACAGTTTTTCACCTGTCTTGTGGCATTTGTAGCAGTGAGCCACTTGTTTCAAAGGGTCTGTGAATTCTTTCAGTTTTCCTGAGGTGTTTCTTGCAGTGTTCCTGAAGTGATTCTTGGAGTAAAAGTTCACAATGTGAGTCTCCAGATGCTGTTCTGTACATCCAAGTGGGAGCTGCATGTTAATCCTGTCCTTTATCTGCCGTTTTCCTCCTATCTCCCATAGGAGTAAATATAATTCTATATTGAAAGGTAAGAGTTTGGTTTTATCTAATTTTAGAATATTAAACTTTGTTTTGGATATATTTAGTATTTTTCTTACGTAAGTAAGTCATTATTGAATTCCTGTAAATTAAACATTTTAGTGTAAAATCACAAATATAATAATAATAATTAACATTTATTAGATGACTACTGTGTGCCAGGTGATTTAATTGCTTGGGTCACTCAGTCTTCACAACGCTTTAGTATAAGTGCTGCTATTCTTACTTCAGGGGACATAGATGTTCAGAAAAAAAAAATAACTGTGAATAAGTAAACTTGTGGGATTTGAACCCAGATCTGGTTTGCATCTAAAATCTATACTATTTCTACCAGGTCATATGTCTTAACTGCTTTAACAGTGAGGTGTGGCATGTTGAAAAGTCATTTAAAGGTTGGGCACAGTGGCTCACACCTGTAATCCCAGCACTTTGGGAGGTCGAGGTGGGCAGATCACCTGATGTCAGGAGTTCCAGACCAGCCTGGGCAACATGGTGAAACCCCATCTGTACTAAAAATACAAAACTGGCTGGAAGCAGTGGCTCATGCCTGTAATCCCAACACTTTGGGAGGCCGAGGTGGGCAGATTGCCTGAGCTCAGGAGTTTGAGACCAACCATCCTAGCCAATTTGGTGAAACCCTGTCTCTACTAAAATACAAAACAAACAAACGAACAAACAAAAACTAGCTGGCCATGGTGCTGCATGCCTGTAGTCCTAGATACTCAGGAGGCTGAGGCAGGAGACTCGCTTGAACCCGGGAGGCAGAAGTTGCAGTGAGCCAAGATCATGCCACTGCACTCCAGCCTGAGACAGAGTGAGACTCTGTCTCAAAAAGCAAAAAAAAAAAAAAATTTTGTTTAATTAAAAAAAAAATACAAAACTTAGCTGAGTGTGGTTGCATGCACCTGTAATCCCAGCTACTCAGGAGGCTGAGGCAGGAGAATCTCTTGAACACAGAAGGCGGAGGCTACAGTGAGCTGCCAAGATTTCGCCACTGCACTCCAGCCTGGGCGACAGAGCAAGATGCTATCTCAATAATAATAATAACAATAATAATAAGTCATTTAGATTGAATATATATGTATTTTTAAATTTGCTAATATTTTATAAGCAATTGTCACATTTATCTTCATATTGAGATTCAATCATATTTTTCCTTATACCAAATTATACCAGACCCATACATTATTGAGCATTTTTCTTTTTCTACTATTTGAAACAATATGGTTAGATATGAGAAATATCCGTTTTTTTAAAGTTTAGTAAAACTCTCTCTAAAATTGTCTAGGTCTGGAGATTTTTTAATAAATAGATTTCATTTCTATAATAGTGATTATTGAGATTTTCCAAAGTCAGTTTTGGTAATTTTTCTTCTAAATGTTGCATTTTATCTTTTCAAATTTATTGCCATAAAGTTTTTATTTGCTTATCTCTACTTTATCTATAATTATATCATTTATTAATGTCTAATATTCTTTTTTTTTTGAGACAGGGTCTCACCCTGTCACCCAGGATGGAGTGCAGTGGATCTAACTTGATTCTTAATAAAGTAAACTATCCTTTGTCTCTGCTTGTTTTAAAATTCTTTCCCTTGGTATATTATGGGTTCTTTAGTCTAAGTTCAATTTTATATTTATTTAGCTCATAATTTCATAACTTGGAACATACTTTTACTCAAAGAACTTTGTCATTCATGAGTTCTAGGAAATTCAAAGCTATTGTCTTCAAATATTACCTTCTTGGTTGGGTGCGATGGCTCATGCCTGTAATCCCAGCACTTTGGGAGGCCAAGGTGGGCAGATCACTTGAGAACAGGAGTTTGAAACCAGCCTGGCCAACCTGGTGAAACTCTGCCTCTACTAAAAAATACAAAAATTAGCTGGCTGTGGTGGCACACAGCTGTAATCCCAGCTACTTGGAAGACTGAGGCATGAGAATTGCTTGAACCTGGGAAGCAGAGGCTGCAGTGAGCCAAGATTGCACCACTGCACTTCAGCCTGGGTGACAGAGTGAGACTGTCTCAAAAACAAAATCAAAAATAAAAAAACCAAATATTACCTTCTTGTATTCTCTTTATTTCAGTATGTATTTTTAAATTACACAAATGTTTTTCTTTTTTTTTTTTTTGAGATGGAGTCTTGCTCTGTCGTTCAGGCTGGAGTGCAGTGGTGCAATCTCAGTTCATTGCAACCGCTGCCTCCTGGGTTCAAGCGATTCTCCTGCCTCACCCGCCTTAGTAGCTAGGACTACAGGTGTGCACCACCACACCAGGCTAATTTTTGTATTTTTAGTAGACACTGGGTTTCGCCATATTGGCCACACTGGTCTTGAACTCCTGACCTCAAGCAATCCACCTGTCTTGCCCTCCCAAAATGCTGGGATTACAGGCTTGAGCCACTGCACCTGGCCAACTTTCTTATATTCTCTTTATCTTCCTCAGCTATGTTCTGTATAATATCCTCAGATCTATCTTCTAGTTTATAAATTTTCTTCAACCATGACTAATATTATGTTAAACTTGTCCAAGATGTTTTTAGTTTCATTGACAACATTTTTCATTTTGAAAGTTTTGGGTTTTTTTTCACACCTCTTTGTTCTTTGTCACTAGCTTCTTAGTTTTCATTATGGATATTAGCCTGTCTTTGCTGTCTTTAAGTAAATACGTTTAAAATGATTAGTATCTTTCAGATTGTTGTGCTATTTCAAAATCTTGGGGAGCTAGTCATCTTATTTGTTGTGTCTGCTGATTTTTCCTTATACTGCAACCTCCGCCTCCCAGGTTCAAGGGCGTCTCCACCCTCAGCCTCCTGAGTAGCTGGGATTACCGGTGTGTGCCACCAGGCCTGGCCTCTTGTGGATTGTGCTTTTTTGCCTGATCACTCATCTTCAGCAAAAACTTCTTTGTGTGTGCGTGTGAGGAAATATCATGTATTCTTATTTGCAAAACACTTGCTTATGAGAAATACCTGGAGCTTCAATTTCTCACTAGAGACATTTTTTCCAAACTTTACTTTCTAAGACTAGTGAGCAGAGATCTTATAGCATCCTTTTCACTAACAGTGCTGCCCTTTTATGATTCTGGTTTCATTTCCACCTCCCTACCTCTGTGCCTGTATCAGCATTAAATTTCCAGTCTCCTGCCTTTGATATTAATCTGTTTACATGTAAAATCTTTCCAAACAGCTTTGCGTCAGCTTTTGAGATGACCCAGCCTTTAAGTTCGGTAATGAGGCCTTTACTTACTTTTGAAACTGAACTATATATTGAACCTTTCATTTATTTATTTATTTATTTATTTATTTATTTATTTTTGAGACGGAGTTTCGCTCATTACCCAGGCTGGAGTGCAATGGCGCCATCTCGGCTCACCGCAACCTCCGCCTCCTGGGTTCGGGCAATTCTCCTGCCTCAGCCTCCTGAGTAGCTGGGATTACAGGCACGCACCACCATGCCCAGCTAATTTTTTGTATTAGTAGAGACAGGGTTTCACCATGTTGACCAGGATGGTCTCGATCTCTTGACCTCGTGATCCACCCGCCTCGGCCTCCCAAAGTGCTGGGATTACAGGCTTGAGCCACCGCGCCCGGCCTCATTTATTTGTTTTTTATCAAGAATTTTTATGTGTTCATAGCATTTTACCTGTTCATAAAATTGCATGTAAAACTTAGTAAAAGTTTTAACCTGTGTTGCTATAAACAGCAAATTTCTCTTTTATGTTTAATAGAAGAGTATGTAAATTAGATATGTGAGTTTGAAAATTATATATCTTATTTTTACTGTAACTAGTGGTCACTTTAATATTTTTCATAAACCCATAAAGATATTTATTTTTCTGTAGCAAAATAGTTCTTGTTCGTGTTCCTTATGGCTAATAGTGATGATTTCCTGCATGTTCTACATCATATGAATCGTTAGTAAACTGAAGTAAAATGAAGTATACTTCATTTTTACTTTTTATTCTTTTGTGTATGTGTGTGTGTGAGACGGAATTGCACTCTGTCACCCAGGCTGGAGTGCAGTAGCACGATCTCGGCTCACTGCAACCTCCGCCTCCTGGATTCAAACAATTCTCCTGCCTCAGCCTCCCAAGTTGCTGGGATTACAGGCAACCGCCAGTGCACCTGACTAATTTTTTGTATTTTTGGTAGAGATGAGGTTTCAGCATGTTGGCCAAGCTGATCTCAACCTCCTGATCTCAAGTGATCTGCCCACCTTAGCCTCCCGAAGTGCTGGGATTACAGGCATGAGCACCCGACTCTATTTTCCTTCTTTTGCATTACCGTTTAAAAATATTATTTATAGGCTCGGTGTTGTGGCTCACATCTGTAATCTCAGCACTTTGAGAGGCCAAGATAGGAGGACTGCTTGAGACCAGGAGTTCAAGACCATCCTGGGCAACAAAATAAGACCGCATTTCTACAAAAAACAAGCATACAAACCAAAAATTAGCCAGGTATGGTGGTGTGCACCTGCAGTCTCAGCTACTTGAGAGGCTGAGATGGGACAATATTTTTAGTGTGTTCTCCACTGCTTTAGAAAAGCCATTCTTTTTCATTTTTGCCCTCAAGTTCCCCAGTCCTGGGTTCTTAATGTTATTTCTCCGTGTTCTGGAACATTTCCTTGAGTAATGTATTTAGAAAAGATGACTAGGTAGTGTTGGCTTTTGCCATCATGAGTGAGCAACAGTATACTCAGATATAAAATTATTGGGGACTTTTATTAGGTAGGTTCAAGCTGAGCATTTTAAAATAAAGATCCAAGTGTACAGACCAAATAAAGATAAAAATTTAGTTCTCTTTAATGTAATACTTTGTTACACAACAGTGCTCAATGACCATGTTCCATAAGGCCATCCTGGCTGGTGGGATCACCATTTTTATCACATTTTTTGGCTTTCATCTTTGAGCCTATGAGGCCTTTCCCCCTCCTTGTCCCACTCCTTTGAAATGTCTAGTCAAGACCCTTTACTAGGTTTTGTTTGTTTGTTTGTTTGTTTGTTTGTTTGTTTGTTTGAGACGGAGTCTCACTCTGTTGCCCAGGCTAGAGTGTAGTGGCATGATCTTGGCTCACTGCAATCTCCACCTCCCAGGTGCCTGGGAGTCTCCTGCCTCAGCCTTCTAATTAGCTGGGATTACAAGTGTGCACCACCAGGCCTGGCTAATTTTTGTATTTTTAGTAGAGACAGGGTTTCACCATGTTGGCCAGGCTGGTGTTAAACTCCTGATCTCAGGTGATCGGCCCGCCTTGTCCTCTCAAAGTGCTGTGAGTACAGACGTGAGTCACTGTGCCCATCCTTGCCAGTTCTCATTAGTTCTCTTTGATGGCTAAAACCTTTTACGCTATCATAAGAAAGTATGTAAGAGATAAAATATATAGGAGCTATTGCTACAGAGTTTAAGGAGATAGAGGTGGTATTGGCAGTGCTGGTTTTGCCTACGTTCCCTTCTCTAGAGTTGATGTAGTTACCTAGGGTATCCTCCTTTGGAGTTAATGTGAATTAAGTACTGTGGTTTTAAAAAGAGAACCCCAGAAAAGTAGCTGGGGCCATTGTTAAAGAACAGGTAGGTCATTAGTTGCCATATTTTCAGTACTAAATTTTGCATTTTTTCTTGAAGAAAATATCTTTGATTTATTTGTTTAGGATTTGGGGGTTAGCTTTGATGTGTAATTACTTTAAATGTCAGTTGATTGTTAACTAGACAATGAGAAATAAGTGACTGACTTGCTACCATTGTTTTTGAAGGAAGAAATTCAGAAAATATATTTACTGAGAAGTTAAAGGAAGACAGTATTCCTGCTCCTCGCTCTGTTGGCAGTATTAAAATCAACTTTACCCCTCGAGTATTCCCAACAGCTCTTCGTGAATCACAAGTAGCAGAAGAGGAGGAGGTAGATATACTTACTGTAGTTAAAACTACCACAAATTAAAATGCTTTGTTTTTATTTCATCTATGGAAACTAGTACTGGTTCTGAATTTCTTTTTTTGTTTGTTTGTTTGTTTAATCGCCATGAATGTCCGTCCCTCGCCCACCGCGGATCGGTCGCGGCCTGGGAGAGCGTGACATCACCACATCAATCGGAAAACTGAATTTCTTAAGTATTTATTATACTAAAGATATAACATCATGAATGTATTTTAGAATTTCCTTATGAGAAAATATATTTTGCAGGTACTTTTTGGCTCCAGAATAGTGATAAGAGAACACTGATTTAATATATGTACAGTAGGCCGGGTGCAGTGGCTCAAGCCTGTAATCCCAGCACTTTGGGAGGCCGAGGTGGGTGGATCACTTGCGCGATCCCACTACTGATCAGCGCGGGAGTTTTGACCTGCTCCGTTTCCGACCTGGGCCAGTTCACCCCTCCTTAGGAATCGTGGTGGTCTCCTGCTCCCGGGAGGTCACCATATTGATACTGAACTTAGTGCCGACACCCGATCGGCATAGCGCACTACAGCCCAGAACTCCTAGGCTCAAGTGATCCTCCCACCTCAGCCTCTGGAGTAGCTGGGACTACAGGCACGTGCCACCGCGCCCAGCCAAATACATCATTTTCTGTAATATTGATAGATTTATAAACTGTGGATCAGTATGTATTTCGGAAGGAAGATATTTGGAAATTATTAATATATCATTACAGCTAATTATTACCAATAACAGGTATTTCTAATGTGACATTTTAGAATTAATATCTTTCATCCATTTATAAATTCCTAAGCCCTAGATTTCAAATATTGTATCTTTAGTTATATCAGCTTAAGAGCTGCATTTTTTTGGCCAGGTGCAGTAGCTCATACCTGTAATCCTAGCACTTTGGGAGGCTGAGGTGGGAGGATTGTCTGAGGTCAAGAGTTTGAGACCTGCCTGACCAACATTTTGAAACCCCATCTCAACTAAAAATTCAAAAACTTAGCCAGACATGGTGGTGAATGCCTGTAATCCCAGCTACTTGAGAGGCTGAAACAGGAGAATGAACTTTGGAGGAGGAGGTTGCAGTGAGCTGAGATTGCACTCCAGCCTGGGCAACAAGAGCAAAGACTCTGTCCCTGCCAAAAAAAGGACTGCATTTTTTTTTTTTTTTTTTTGAGACAAAGTCTTACTCTGTTGCCCAGGCTGGACTGCAATGGCACAATCTCAGCTCACTGCAACCTATGCCTCCCGGGTTCAAGTGATTCTCTTGCCTCAGCCTCCCTAGTAGCTGGGATTACTGGCATGAGCCACCACACCTGGCTGATTTTTTGTATTTTTAGTAGACATGGGGTTTCACTATATTGGTCAGGCTGGTCTTGAACTCCTGACCTCAGGCAATTCACCTGCCTCGGCCTCCCAAAGTGCTGGAATTACAGGCATGAGCCACCGCACTTGACCAAGAACTGCATTTTTTTACTGCAAGGCCAAATTGATACATCTTTCAATTGAAAAATAGTAGAAATAACAGGATCCTTAAGACACAATGGCAATATAAATATTAATTATTTCATGTTATTAATGTATTTTTCTGTATTTTTAACATTTCTATAATTAGACAATTATAATTATTTTAAAATTGTGTGTGTATGTGTACACACACCAGACATACCTTTTTTTTTTTTTAGAGTTGGGGTCTTGCTCTGCTGCCCAGACTGGAGTACGGTGGTGCAATCATGGCTCACTGTAGCCTTAAACTCTTGGGCTCAAGTGATCTCCCTGTATATTTTTCAGTATAGAAAAATAAAAATACTATAGCCAAGAAAGGTAAAATAATAATCACATGGGCTGGGTGCAGTGGCTCACGCCTGTAATCCCAGCATGTTGGGAAGCTGAGGCAGGCAGATCACAAGGTCAGGAGTTTGAGTCCAGTCTGGCCAACATAGTGAAATCCCGTCTCTACTAAAAATACAAAAATTAGCTGGGCATGGTGGCACACGCCTGTAGTTCCAGCTACTCAGGAGGCTGAGGCAGGAGAATCACTTGAATCTGGGAGGTGGAGGTTGCAGTGAGCCGAGACCATGCTACTGCACTCCAGCCTGAGTGACAGAGGGAGACTCCATCTTGGCTGGCGGAGGGGGGGCGGGAAACAAAAAAAAAAAAACATCATCAAATAGTATGTTAATCTACTCTGGCTGCTATAAACAAAGTACTATAGACTGGGTGGCTTAAACAACAAACATTCATTTCTCATAGTTCTGGAGGCTGAGAGATCCAAGATCAGGGTGCCAGCATGGTCCTTGGTAGGGTCCCATCATAACTTGCAGACAACCACATTTTCTCTGTGTCCACATGGTGGGTAGGGAGCTCTGATCTCCTTTTCTTCTTATAAGGATGCTAAACTCATTTTGGGGGCTCTCCTCTCATGACCTCAACCTAACTACCTGTCAGAGGCCCCACTTCCAAATACTGATTCATACTGATGGCTAAGGCTTCAATATATGAATTTGGAGGAGAGGTGGGGAATACACAAACATTCAGTGCATAACAAATATTTCCATCCATTGGAGGAAAATGAAAAATCTAAAAGGAAATGACGATAAAAATAAGACCTTTGTGTTCTTCATGAGACTTCTTTCTCATTCTAGTGGCTACACAAACAAGCCGAGGCACGAAGAGCAATGAATACTCACATACCTGAACTTTGCGATTTAAAAGAAGAAGAAAAGAACCCAGAATGGTTGAAGGATAAAGGAAAGTAAGTTGTTTGAACTCTGACCATGAGCTTTATCATGTATGAAGACATTAGTAGTTAATCACGGATGAGTATGGTGGCTCATGCCTGCAATCCCAGCCCTTTGGGGAGGTTAAGGTGGAATGATCACTTGAAGCCAGAAGTTCTAGACCAGCCTGGGCAACAAAGTGAGTTTTTGTCTCTACAAAAAGCAAACAAAAAACATTAGCCTTGTGTGCTGGCAAGCACTTGTAGTCCCAACTATTCAGAAGGCTGAGGCAGGAGGATCCCTCCAGCCTAGGAGTTCAAGGCTGCAGTGAGCTATGATTGTGCCACTGCATTCCAGTCTAGGCAACAAAGTGAGACCCTGTCTTTGAACAAAAAAAGCAGTTACCACATTCTCTAGATGTTGTGTCTGTGTGTGTGTTGTTGGAGAAGGATATTCTGAATAAGCAAATGAGGTAGACAGGGCCTCCATATTTATTTAAAAAGTAGGATAACAAGTAAGTCATTGAGGCTCTAATTTTTTTATTTAATGTCATAAAAATGAAAAAAAAATTACAGCTTTTGGAATGCTTATTAAAATAAATTCCTTTTAAAATCCCTTTTACAGCTGGGTGCGGTAGCACATGCCTGTAGTCCCAGCTACTTGGGAGGCTGAGGCTGGAGGATCGCTTGAGTCCAGGAGTTCTGAGCTGTAGCGTGCTATGCCAATGGGTGTCCGCACTAAGTTCGGCAGCAATATGGTGACTTCCCGGGAGCAGGGACAATCCCACTACTGGTCAGCACGGGAGTTATGACCTGCTCCGTTTCCAACCTGGGCCAGTTCACCCCACCTTAGGCAACCTGGTGGTCCCCTGCCAGGGGACCAGCTAATTTTTGTAGTTTTTGTAGAGACAGAGTTTTGCTATGTTACCCAGGCTGGTCTCAAACTCATGAGCTCAAGCAATCTGTCCACCTTGGCCTCCCAAAGTGCTGGGATTATAGGTATGAGTCACCACGCATGGCCAAAAATAGAATTGTTATATCATCTAGTAATTCCACTTCTGGGTATATACCCAAAAGAATTAAAAGCAGGAACACAAACAGATAGTTGTACACCCAGGTTCATAGCAATAACACTCAAAATATCCAAAACATATAAGCAACCCACATGTTCATTGAGGGATAAATAGATCAATAAAATGTGTCATATCCATAACAATGCAGTGTTAGTTCAGCCTTAAAAAGGGAGGAAATCCTGTCACATGCTATACAACACGGATGAACCTTGAAGACATTATACTAAATGAAATAGGCCAGTCACAAAAGGACAAATGTATGATTTCACTTATGTGAGGTACTTAGAGTGGTCAAACTGACAGAGATAGAAAGTCAAATGGTGGTTGTGAACAACTAGAGAGGAGGAGAATTGGAGAGTTACTCTCTAATGGGTATGGAGTCTCAATTTGAGAAGATGAAAAAGTTATAAACATGGATGGTGGTGATGGTTGTACAATGTAAATGTAGTTAATGCCACTGAATCTTACATTTTAAAATGTTTAAAGTGGTAAATTTTGTTATATATATTTTACTACAGTTTAAAAAATAAAAGGCCAGGCATTGTGGCTCAAGCCTGTAATCCCAGCACTTTGGGAGGCCAAGGCAGGTGGATCACAAGGTCAGGAGTTCAAGACCGGCCTGATCAACATAGTGAAACCCTGTCGCTACTCAAAATACAAAATTTAGTCAGGCATGGTGGCTGTGTAATCTCAGCTACTCAGGAGGCCGAGGCAGGAGAATCGCTTGAACCTGGGAGGCAGAGGTTGCAGTGAGCAGAGACTGCACCAATATTCTCCAGCTTGGGCGACAGTGCGAGACTCCATCTCAAAAAAAAAAAAAAAATGTTTTGTTGTAGACACTGCAGGTTACCTAGCCAATATTTATTCTCTCCCTTTATCCTTATTGGCTGAGCCCATATTTTGTTTATGTGTGCAGACCTTGCCTATGTGACTTAGGATGGTGACCCTATTCCAAGTTCAGGGATAAATTCTCATTGACTTCAACAGATCATGATTGCTTTAGTTGCATTCCTGCTTTAAAAAAAAAAAAAAAAAGATATAGGCACAAAAATACTTATTATAATGTTCTTCATAAAAACAAAAGTATTGGAAAACAAGACCCCTAAATGTACCCAAGTAGGAGGAAATTGGTTTCAAAAATCCTAGCGCTTATGAGAAAATACTGTAAGAACAATCTGTGTATTATGTACACTCTGTAAAAATGTATTTCTCCATTTTCTAACATGGAAAGATGGTCATGTTTTTGAATTTTTAAAAGCATTCTAAACAGAAGTACATAGTAGTAATAGTATGAATAGTAAAATTGGGGAGGTGGGGGTAAGAGGAGAGAGAAAGAGAGAAAGAGATGGCGGTGGGGGACAGGGGGAGGCAGGGAGGGAGGCAAGGATAAAGGAAAAGAGAGTCTGAGGGAGAGAGAGAGAAAAGAGAAAAAGAGAGTTTGAGGAAGAGAAAGACTGGTTTTTGTTTTTGTTTTAAGGGTATGTACTTTTGGTCAATGAGATGTGAAAGGAGGTAAACTGGGAGTTTTCTAGGAACGATTTTCTTTCTTAGGAAACATTTACCAGAAAATATTGTTACCTTTTCTTCCAATGAGTATTATGCCTGTATGTGGCACCTTGAGCTCATATGTCCATGAGGATAACCAGCCCAATTATGGTTTCTGCTGACTACAGTAGAATGGACAGATGGAAGGAGCCTGTGACCTTGATAACATCTTTGAGCTGCTAATTGGGCTTGGAGCTTCTTTCCTCTGGACTTCTTATTTTTATTTTTTGATCTTCTTTATAAGGTCCTTAATCCCATGGACTTTTAAAATGTGAGATAGGCTGGGTGCAGTGGCTCACGCCTGTAATCCCAGCACTTTGGGAGGCTAAGACAGGCGGATCACGAGGTCAGGAGTTCGAGACCAGCCTGGCCAACATGGTGAGCCGAGATTGCGCCACTGCACTCTGTAGCCTGGGCGACAGAGCGAGAAACTCTGTCTCAAACAAAACAAAAAAAAAAGTGAGATAATTAATTTCCTTAGTTGTTTAAGCCCAGTTGAGTTGTGGTTCTGTTACTTGCATTCAGAAACATCGCTAATACAAGGCATTTCAGAAATGTAAACTGTACCCATGGAATTGGCTTTTCTAGTTTGTACAGTTATTTTCAGCTTGAGTTCAGCTCAAATTAGATGTGACAATGGTGTCATCTTACCTTTTACTCAGTTTACTGGGTGCTTTTATAGGTTTACTTTTGACATGTTTAATATTCCAGAGCAGCAAAGTATGCAGTAAATGGAATGAACGTGAATATGAAGTTATATTTATATGACATTTTTATTTTTAGCAAACTATTTTCTGTTTTCCTGTTTATGTACTTTTTCAAATTTTTGTAAGTGGAAATTATACATAAAAAAACAAAGAAACTTTGCATTTTGAAGAAATCCTTTAATTGTGTACATGTCTTTATTTGAAGAGAATTTTGGAACATTTGAACTGAAAGTGTATATCCATTGCAAGTAACCAAAAAACCCGGTTCAAACTGGCATTATATTGAAAGGAATTTATTGTCTTATAAAACTAAAAAGCTAAAGGTGTTTTGCATTTCAGGTAAAGCTTGATCCAGAAGCTTAACTGTATTGTAAAGGGCTCAGTTTCTTTCTGTCTTTTTATTCCTTTCATATTCCCATAGTATCAGCTTTATTCTAATGCCAGCACTTCCATGTTAAAAATGGTCAGTAACAATTTGGGCTATGTGACTTCTTCATTTATATCCAGCAGGGGGAGAAGTTTGCCCAACTTTTTATTCTCTAACTTTGAAACCAACCCACAGGCTTCATTCTAAATAGACCATTAGGCCCTGTGCAGTGGCTCATGCTTATAATCCCAGCATTCTGGGAGACCCAGGCAGGCAGATCACGAGGTCAAGAGATCAGGACCATCCTGGCCAACATGGTGAAACCCCATCTCTACAAAATATACAAAAATTAGCTGGGCGTGGTGGCATATTCCTGTAGTCCTAGCTACTCGGGAGCCTGAGGCAGAAGAAACACTGGAACCTGGGAGGTGGAGGCTGCAGTGAGCCGAGATTGCACCACTGCAGTCCATCCTGGTGACAGAGCAAAACTCCGTCTCAAAAAAACAAAATTGACAAAAAAAAAAAAAGTAAAGAGAACAATATAGGTCACACAAGTCCATCCCCGAGTCAATTACTGTAGCAAAAAGAATAAACATATGCCTACTGGCTTAAATTACTAATGTCTACCCTTGGAAATGGGAGTGAGGTCCGTCCCATTCAAATGGTAGGCTGGTGTATGTGAAAGAGAGATGGATTCAGTACAGTCAACCGTGTTTACCCTACAGAGAATGCAAAAAGGTAAGCCATCCTCTTTGTGAAATGCAATTAGATATTATTTCTGTGTTTCTGTTTCCATGTTAAATTGTTTTTCTTTTCTGTTTTGTCTCATTAGCAAATTGTTTGCAACAGAAAACTATTTGGCAGCTATTAATGCATATAACTTAGCCATAAGACTAAACAATAAGATTCCACTATTGTATTTGAACCGGGCTGCCTGCCACCTAAAACTAAAAAACTTACACAAGGCTATTGAAGATTCTTCTAAGGTATGGATATCTCTTTCTTATATGTATATCCTTCTATTAATTGGTTTAAATGATGATCTTTTTCTGTTCAATTGAAATCATTGAGTTATGAAGATTTTAAAAATTGTCTTTCTTATTAAAACTTTTTTTTAACTGATTTTTTACTAATGGACAAGGAACTGGCATTTGTTGTGACTTCTATGAATAGTTAGTTAGATTAAAAATCAGCTTTTGCCAGGCGTGGTGGCTCACGTCTGTAATCCCAGCACCTTGGGAGGCCGAGGTGGGCGGATCACCTAAAGTCAGGAGTTTGAGACCAGTCTGGCCAACATGGAGAAACCCCATCTCTTAAAAAAAAAAAAAAAATCAGCTGTTACTGTATTGCCCTGATGTATCACTTCAAGTTCACAAGGAAATTAGTAAATGTATTTTTTTTTTTTTTAAGACAGGGTCTTGCTCTGTCACCCAGGCTGGAATGCAGTGGTAAAATGACAGCTCACTGCCACAGCTTTGACCTCCTAATCTCAAGCTATCCCCCGCACCTCAGCCTCTCAAGTAGCTGGGATTATAGGCACACACCACCACACCTAGCTAAGTTTTTGTTTTGTTTTGTTTTTTGTTTTTGTTTTTTTGTAGAGACAAGGTCTCCTTATATTTCTCAGGTTGGTCTCCAACTCCTGATTTCAAGGGATGCTACAACCTTGGTCTCTCAAAGTGCTAGAATTATAGGTGTGAACCACTGTACCCTACTGGAAATTAGTAAATGGTGGTCAGTTGTGCTCTTTCCTTTCCTTTTCTTTCCTCTTTCCTTTCCCCTTTTCATTTTTTCTTCTTTCCTTCCTTCCTCCCTCCCTCCTTTCCTTCCTCCCTCCCTCCCTCCCTCTTTTTTCCTTCCTCTTTTTTTCTTCTCCCCTCCTTCTCTCCCTTCCTTTCTTCTTTCCTTAATTTTTCTTTTTTTCTTCTTCTCCCAAGTAGCTGGAACTACAGGCATGCATCACCACACCTAGCTAATTTTTGTATTTTTAATAGAAATGGGGTTTGGCCATGTTGCCCAGGCTGGTCTCGAATTCCTGGGCTCAAGCAATCCTCCTGTCTCAGCTTTGCAAAGCACTAGGATTACAGGTGTGAGCCACTGCATCCAGCCCACCCTTTTTCTTATTAAAATTTTGCAGACTTGGCCAGGTGCTGTGGGTAACACCTACAATCTCAGCACTTTGGGTGGCCAAGGTGAACAGATCACCTGCGGTCAGGAGTTCAAGACCAGCCTGGCCAACATGATGAAAACCTGTCTCTACTAAAAATAGAAAAATTAGCTAGATGTGGTGGTGGCCACCTGTAGTCCCAGCTACATGGGAGGTTGAGGCAGGAGAATTGCTTGAACCCAAAAGGCGGAGGTTGCAGTGAGCTGAGATCATGCCATTGCACCCTAGCCTAGGTGATAGAGCAAGACTCTGTCTCAAAAAAAAAAAAGTTTTGCAGACTCAATGCAAGGTAGAAGGAAGAACACTTGGTATTCACTTGTTATCTCTACCACACGTGCAGTAAGAGAATATTTCTTTTTTAAAGAAATTTTTTAAGTTTTTTTTTAGATGATGTCTCACTCTGTCACCCAGGCTGGAGTGCAGTGGTGCGATCTCCACTCACTACAACATCCTCCTCCCAGGTTCAGGAGATCCTCCTGCCTCAGCCTCCAGAGTAGCTGGGATTACAGGTGCTTCCCACCACAACTGGCCAAATTTTTTAAGGTTTGTTTTTTTGTGTGTGTGACAGACTCTCACTCTTTCAACCTGGCTGGAGTGCAGTGGCACGATCTCGGCTCACTGCAAACTCGGTTTCCTGGGCTCAAGCGATTCTCATGCCTCAGCCTCCAAGTAGCTGGGATTACAGGCGCCCACCACCATGCCCAGCTAATTTTTGTATTTTTAGTAGAGACGAGGCTTCACCATGTTGGCCAGGCTGGTCTCGAACTCCTTATCTCAAATGATCCACTTGCCTCAGGCTCCCAAAGTGTGGAATTACAAGCGTGAGCCACCATGCCCAGCCCTGAATTTTTAATTTTTAAGAGACAGCCTGTCGCCTAGGGTAGAGTGCAGTGGCTCACTGCAACCTCAAGCTCCTGGACTCAAGTAATCATTCTGCCTTGTCTTCCCAAACTGCTGGGATTACAGGTGTGAGTCACCATGCCCAGCCCAGATATCTCTATAATCATTTTCCTATTTACAGGGTAACTTAGTATTATCTACTTTCCACTACTAATATTTCATGTGAATGTCTTGAACTTCTACAGCTTTTTCTTTTTTCATGTCAAGATAACTTGTTTTAAGGGAATATCATGTGCAAAATCTCTTAGGTAGCTCCTTGAGATTGAGGATATGGAGTACACAACAAGTCCTCATACTTTGATATAAAATTTTATGATCCAGTTCTTCTTTGACGCTCACAATGCAAACAAATATTTTTTGAATGAATGAATAAACTGAATCACTCAATCTGAATACAGAAGCCCCATAAATGCTATTTAATAATTCCTACTAGTAAAAATATATTTGTAAATATATTTTATATTTTAAAATATATTATATATGTATATAATACACATATATAATATACACATGTATATAATATATAATGTATACATATATTTATGTATATAAATATATAATACAATATATATTTATAAACATATTAATATATTAAATATATATTTATGTATATAAACATAAATATTTATATACATATTTCTATATTAAATATAATGTATATAAAGATATAGATATGAATATTTATATATTAAATATATTTTTAAATATATAAACATACATTTATAAATATAATTTATATATGTAAAATATATATTTATATGTTTAATATATATTTTTTATATATTAAATATAAAAGCCTACCATTTATGTCACAATTAGTTTAAGTTGTTAGTTTATTTATATATAGACAATAATAATATATATGTGGCTGGGTGCCATGGCTCACGCCTGTAATCCCAACACTTTGAGAGGCTGAGGTGGGTGGATTACCTGAGGTCAGGAGTTCAAAACCAGCCTGGCCAATAGGGTGAAACCCCATCTCTACTAAAAATACAAAAATTAGCCGGGCATGGTGGTGTATGCCTGTAATCCCAGCTACTGGGGGGCTGAGGCAGGAGGATTGCTGGGAGGTGGAGGTTGCATTGAGCTAATATCTATATATGTATGTATTTGGTCAATTCCTGTACCAGCTAAGCCAATTTAGGTGAGGGCTTGAGGCTTTTTTTTTTTTTTTTGAGATGAAGTCTCATTCTGTCACCAGGCTGGAGTGCAGTGGCGTGATCTTGGTGGCTTACTGCAACCTCTGCCTCCTAGATTCAGGTGATTCTCCTGCCTCAGTCTCCTGAGTAGCTGGGATTACAGGCATGCGCCACCATGTCTGGCTAGTTTTTGTATTTTTAGTAGAGACAGGGTTTTGCCACGTTGGCCAGGCTGGTCTCGAACTCCTGACCCTCAAGTGATCTACCCACCTCAGCCTCCCAAAGTGCTGGGATTACAGGTGTGATCCACCGTGCCCGACTTTTGCTTTTTAAATTAAGAAATGATGTCTTTCTCTTAATAATTATATATATATTTTGTAAGGCACTGGAATTATTGATGCCACCTGTTACAGACAATGCTAATGCAAGAATGAAGGCACATATACGACGTGGAACAGCATTCTGTCAACTAGAATTGTATGTAGAAGGTAAGAAATTGATAGAAGTGGTTTAAGTCTCAAGTTATACTCTGAAAAAACATCACTGGAATTATTTAAGATCATGACTTTTTTCTCTTTTTTAAAATTGTTTTTATGTATATTTTATGTATTTATTCATTTTTTTTTAGAATAGGTATGGTCAAAAGGATCATGACTTTTAAGGACTACATTTAAAAATTATTTTTAGTGTTTAATTTATTCTTTGAAATGTCTGCAACATATCTGACAAAACATGATTTCAAAATTATATTTTAAACATTCATTGTAGAAGGGAATTAAAACAAGTGTAAACAACAAGTTTCAGTCTAGAAAAATGCTATATTACCAGACAACTCTTCTATAGAAAGATATGTGATAAATGCTGGGTGTGGTGCTTCACCTTGTAATCCCAGGGACTAGGGAGGCTGAAGTGGGAGGATGGCTTGAGGCCAGGAGTTTGAGACCAGCCTGGGCAACATAGTGAGACCCTGTCTCTTAAAAAAAAAATGATGATAAAATATATAAATGATTTATTTGAGATATCATTGAAAGTTGTTTTTTTTTTGTTTTGAGATGGAGGCTCGCTCTGTTGCCCAGGCTGGAGTGCAGTGGCACGATCTTGGCTCACTGCAACCTCTGCCTTCCGGGTTCAAGCAATTCTCCTGCCTCAGCCTCCCAAGTAGCTGGGATTACAGGCACCTGCCACCATGCCCAGCTAATTTTTGTGTTTTTAGTAGAGATGGGGTTTCACCATCTTGGCCAGGCTGGTCTCGAACTCTTGACCTCGTGATCCACCCACCACAGCGTCTCAAAGTGTTGGGATTACAGGCATGAGCCACTGCACCCAGCCAGAAATTTATCTCAAAGAGCTTCTTTGGTCACACCCTGTGTGTGTGTGTGTATGTGTGTGTGTGTGTGTACATACACACCTAAGCTTAGAAATAACTGATCTACCATACTGTATGCACATTGCTTATATAGACTGTATTAAGGTCTGTAATTTAGCCCCATATATGCAGAAGACATATAGCATTTATTTTATTTTAAATAGATTTAGGGGGCCAGGTATGGTAGCTCACACCTGTAATTCCAGAACTTGGGATGCCAAGGTGGGCGGAGGTCACCTGAGGTCAGGAGTTCACCAGCCTGACCAACATAGTGAAACCCTGTCTCTACTAAAAATACAGAATTAGCTGAGTGTGGTGGTACATGCCTGTAATTCCAGCTACTTGGGAGGCTGAGGCAGGAGAATCATTTCAACCTGGGAGGCAGAGGTTGCAGTAGGCTGAGATTGTGCCATTGCATTCCAGCCTGGGCAACAAGAGCAAAGCTCCATCTCAAAAACAAAAACAAACAAACAATTATATGTATATGTATATGTATATGTGTATATACATATACATATATAGATGTATGTATGTATGTATAGTCTATTTGCAGTTAATCATACTGCACCAAAGGCAAAATTTTGTAGTAGCCAAAGTTTATCTCCAAGCTTCCTCCTCCCATACCTCCCTAAGGAGAAGCCTATTCAGCTCCATTCACTCAAGGCCTTAAGGCCACCTCTTGATGATGTCTTCCCAGGGCAAGCTATACCTTTTTGTTATTTCTGATTTCATTTTTAAAGTTGGTTCTGCCATTTTTAGGAGATTTTTTTGTTTTGTTTTGTTTTTTTTAGAGACAGAGCCTTGCTCTGTTGCCCAGGCTGGAGTGCAGTGGCGCAATCTCAGCTCACTGCAACCTCCACCTAAGGAAATTTTTTCTAACCAAAGCATCCACATTGTGTTTATATGCCCCATTCTTTTTTAAATGTCTTATTCAGTTTCAGGAGGATAAAGATGACCAAGCAGGAATGAAACGTTCTTTAGAAATTATGGCATTATAGATTGTTTTGAGCTACAAAGACTCTTTCTTTTAAAGATGAGATAGTTGAGGCTTACAGGAGGCAATTCAGTGAATTGCCTAACCTGGCATAGCAAATCAACAGCATTTTAGGGACTAGAACTCAAGGTTCCTTACTCTGAAAGAAGTATTTTTTCCATGGCGTTTTTGGGTAAAGATTAATATCCAGTTACATTTTTTTTTTTTTTGAGATGGAGTCTTGCTCTGTCGCCAAGGCTAGAGTGCATTAGCACGAGCTCAGCTCACTGCAACCTCCGCCTCCTAGGTTCAAGCGATTCTCCTGCCTCAGCCTCCTCAGTAGCTGGGATTACAGGTGTGTGCCACCATGCATAGCTAATTTTCGTACGTTTAAAAGAGATGGGATTTCACCATGTTCGTCAGGCTGGTCTCAAACTCCTGATCTCGTGATCCTCCCGCCTCAGCCTCCCCAAGTGCTGGGATTACAGGAATGAGTGTCCTTTTAACAAGCAGTAGATAGAGCTTTCATTTTAAACCATTTTTTTCTCAAAGGAATTCTGTACCTATTATAGCTACAGAAAAAAGCTTATACCACATTCTAGTCTATGAATAAAGTATGGTTTGAGTCTACAAAAATTATTTATTTATTTATTTGAGATAGAGTCTCACTCTGTCACCCAGGCTGGAGTGCAGTGGCGCCATCTTGGCTTACGGCAACCTCCACCTCCTGGGTTCAAGCAGTTTTCCTGCCTCAGCCTCCTGTTTATGTTATAATGAGTTTAAGTTGTTAGTTTATTTATGCTTGAATTCAAAATAACTGTTGCTTACAGAATATTGAAGAAAATAATAATTCCCCAAATCACTGAAATATTTCTGCAGTCTTATAGAGATACTACTATGTGTGTAAAGATGGGAATCTAATTTAAAACTTGGTACTTGTCCTGAACTATGCTGCTAGTGTTTGTTTTTTTTAAATAGCTATTGTCTAGATAAGAGAGGTACTAATAAAGTATTTCTTTTATTCATCATCTTGCTATGTAAACATAGGCCTACAGGATTATGAAGCGGCACTTAAGATTGATCCATCCGACAGAATTGTACAAATTGATGCTGAGAAGATTCGGAATGTAATTCAAGGAACAGAACTAAAATCTTAATGACTATTACAAGCAACTAAGTATTGTTATAAGTTTTTTAAAAATACCTGGAGGCATTAGGAATCTTTGTACATATAATGGTCGATTGTACAGAATCGCTTTCTGTTTAGTATTCTAGTTCTGTAGAGCTGTAGAGGGCAAAATATTATAAGTCTATAGAAAATAAACTGTGAGTTGAATCATTCCTGAATAAGTAAATCTAAATAAGAATAATCTATTTTAATTCCTTATTTCTTCATGTTAATACATACTTATCTGGCTGGGTGCAGTGGCTCACACCTGTAATTCCAGCACTTTGGGAGGCCGAGGCAGGCAGATCATGAGGTCAAGAGATCGAGACCATCTTGGCCAACATGGTAAAACCCCATCTCTACTAAAAATATAGAACTTAGCTGGACATGGTGGTGCATGTCTGTAGGTCCAGCTACTCAGGAGGCTGAGGCAGAAGAATCTCTTAAACCCGGGAGGTGGAGTTTGCAGTGAGCATAGATCCTGCCACTGCACTCCAGCCTGGTGACAGAGCAAGACTCTGTCTCAAAAAAAACACAAAAATACATACTTACACATTTTTGTGTTACTGAATTAAGCTTGCTCTTGTAACAAAATATATTTTGCTATAGTTGCCAGGACACTTACTGATTAATTTTTAACAAGGTAGAATTTTAAAATAAAAGATTGTTTATAAAGTATTTTTGTTTGTATTAAATATACCATTTAATTGACAGAGTGGTTGACTTTGGTATAATAAATATTGATAGGTTTTCTGTTAGTTTCCAAATACACAGAACCTTATTTTTTCTTTAATACTTCTCTAATAACTGTTGTTCAAGATTAGATCAGTTCAACCTGGTATAAAACCACTGTTTAGAAAACCTTATCTTCAACTTCAGTTATAGGCTGTGTTCCTGAAAACTGATCATATTTCATAACACTGTCTGGTGCAGATATATTTTTTTAGTGAAATAGTTTTCTAATATCTCCAAGTAGACAAGGGGGGAAAAAAAGACAGCAAAGCATTAGATATTAACCTGGTATATTATGGTATTGGCATTGGATTGCACCAACATCTGTGTTGTATCACTGTGATTACGCAAGCGTTAAGCACAAGAGCACAACTTCACTTTTTCATGTAGTTATTGTAATTCTCTGATTAGATTTTAAAATGATTTTATTTTTTTTTTTGGAGATGGAGTCCCTGTTGCCCAGGCTGGAATGCAATGTCTGGATCTTGGCTCGCTGCAGCCTCCTCTCCCCAGGTTCAAACAGTTCTCCTGCCTCAGCCTCCCTAGTAGCTGAGATTATAGGCACCTGCAACCAAGCCCAACTAATTTTTGTATTTTTATTAAAGACAGTGTTTCACCATGTAGGTCAGGCTGGTCTTGAACTCCTGACCTCAGTGATTCACCTGCTTTGGCCTCCCAAAATGCTGAGATTACAGGTGTGAGCCACTGCACCTGGCTTTTTCTTTTTTAATTTGAAACCGAGTCTCCCTCTGTTGTCCAGGCTGGAGTACAGTGGTGTGATATTGGCTCACTGCAACCTCCACCTACCAGGTTCAAGCGATTCTCCTGCCTCAGCCTCCAGAGATGCTGGGATTATAGGCACCTGCCACCACACCCGGCTAATTTTTGTATTTTTAGTAGAGACAGGGTTTTGCCATGTTGGTCAGGCTGGTCTTGAGCTTCTGACCTCAGGTGATCTGCCTGCCTCTGCCTCCCAAAGAGCTGGGATTACAGGTGTGAGCCACCATGCCTAGCCATTTTTTTTTTTCAAACCAAGGTGGGCAGATCACCTGAGGTCAGGAGTTTGAGACCAGCCTGGCCAACATGGCGAAACCCTGTTTCCATTAAAAATACAAAATGTAGCTGGGCATGGTGGTGCACACCTGTAGTCCCAGCTGCTTGGGTGGCTGTGGCAGGAGAATTGCTTGAACCAGGATGCAGAGGTTTCAGTGAGCTGACATGGCATTACTACACTCCAGCCCAGGCAACAGAGTGAGACTCCGTCTCAAAAAAAAAAGAAGAAAACAAAGCTGGGATGAATATTTATACTATCTGATCATCTGATACCACAAATTGTTGTGTGAGTCCTTTGATTTTTTTTTTTTTTTTTTTGAGATGGAGTCTCGTGCTTGTCGCCCAGGCTGGAGTGCAATGGTGCTATCTCGGCTCACTGCAACCTCTGCCACCCGGGTCCAAGCAATTCTCCTGCCTCAGCCTCCTGAGTAGCTGGGATTACAAGTGTGCGCCACCATGCCTGGCTAATTTTGTATTTTTAGTAGAGATGGGGTTTCTCCATGTTGACCAGGCTGGTCTCGAACTCCTGACCTCAGGTGATCCACCCGCCTTAGCCTCCCAAAGGGCTAGGATCACAGGCATGAGTCACAGCGCCCAGCCTGATTTTTTAAATAAGGCCAATTTAATTTAAAAAAAATTTTCGGCTGGATGAGGTGGCTCACACCTGTAATCCTAGCACTTTGGTATGCTGAAGTGGGAGGATCACGAGGTCAGGAGTTCAAGATCTGCCTGGCCAATATGGTAAAACCTCATCTCTACTAAATATACAAAAAGTACCTGGTCATGGTGGTGCACACCTGTAGTCCCAGCTACACAGGAGGCTGAGGCAGGAGATTTCCTTGAACCCAGAAGGTGGAGGTTGCAGTGAGGAGAGATCATGCCACTGCACTCCAGCCTGGGTGACAGAGTGAGACTCAATCTCAAAAAAAAAAAAAAATTTCTACTTAGGCAATGAAAATTTAATTATTTGATTGAAATTAATTTCCATATACCAAATGGATAATAAATAAAATGTAGCTGTTACAGAAATGTAAACTGAAAAGACCTTTAATCTTCCACTATTGTGATTACCATACACGGTGTACACATTTATTAAAGAAGACTTAAACAAATTTAATTATGAGCAAATGTCAAGGCTATATCACAATATTGCACACACACAAAAAAGGTGCTAGTGCATTTTTATAATGGATGCTTTATAGAAACAGGAAATAGTCATTGTTAAACCACAATTTGAAAAAGAGTATTTCCTTACATGCACTAACCTCTTGATGATATTCACTTTACAGTCAACTAGGATTGATGGGTAACTCATTTCCCAAAATAAATCTTTATCTCTGCTGGGCCTGGTGGCTTATGCCTGTAATCCCAGCACTTTGGGAGGCCAAGGTTGGTGGATCACTTGGAGTCAGGAGTTCAAGACTAGCCTGGCCAACATGGTGAAACTGCACTCCAGCTCAGGTAATAGAGTGAGACTCCTTCTCAACAAACAAACAACAAAACGAAAACTTTTTAAAGTGCTTAAGCATTTTATTAGAAATGCTTATTTTTTCCTTCAGTCGAAAGACAGTATTTTTATTGATTGATTGATTGATTGATTGATTGATTGATGGAGTCTTGCTCTGTCACCCAGGCTTTAGTGCAGTTGTGTGATCTTGGCTCACTGCAACCTCCATCTCCTGGGTTCAAGTAATTCTCTTGCCTTAGCCTCTGAAGAAGCTGGGCTCATAGGTGTGTACCACCACATCCAGCTAATTTTTGTATTTTTAGTAGAGACAGGGTTTCACCGTTTTGGTCAGGCTGGTCTGGAACTCATGGCCTCAAGTGATTTGCTCGCCTTGGCCTCCCAAAGTGCTGGGACTACAGGCTTGAGCCCCTATGCCCGGCCCCACAAATTTAAAGATATAATTGGCTTTTTATCAGTGACTCATGAATCAAGCAGCATCTTATATAAAGATTTAGAGGAGATACTGCTAGATGTGGCAGAATAAAACTACCTTTGCAAAATTATTATTAAGACAATGAAAGAGATTTAACTGAATTTATCTTGCTTTTAACCTCCAAGCTGTCCTTGTTCATTCCTGGGCATAGGCTGAACTAACTTCTAAGTAATGGGTGAGGTGACTCACGCCTGTAATCCCAGCACTTTGGGAGGCTGAGGCAGGCAGATCAGAAGGTCAGAAGTTTGATACCAGCCTGGCCAACAGGGTGAAACCCTGTCTCTACTAAAAATATAAAAAATGAGCCGGGTGTGGTGGCACAAGCCTATAATCCCAGCTACTCAGGAGGCTGAGACGGGAGAATTGCTTGACCCTAGGAGGTGGAGGTTGCAGTGAGCCGAGATCATGCCATTGCACTCTAGCCTGGGTAAAAGAGCAAGACTCTGTCTTGAGAAAAAAAAAAACTTACTTTATAGTTTAAACAAAGAAAGTAACAGCCCTTTCCCAAAGCAGACCTCTTTCTTGCCTGGGGAATAAATTGTCTTTGTAGGACTAACATTAGCCACAGATTAAAAGTTATGATTTAGGCTGGGTGCAGTGGCTCACACCTGTAATCCTAGCACTTTGGGATTCCGAGGTGGCAGCTGAAATAAATCTGTGTGTACAGTGGAATCACAGATCTTAAAAAATTGTATAGCCTGTTACCTACCACTGCTCACACACTGTTAAAGATACATCAAATTAATTGCATTTATGAAAATATACCACATTACCTCACATCTTTGTACTTTTATCCATGTAGTTTCTTCTGCCAGAACAGCCTTCCTTTATCTTTTCCAGGATCCTTCTCCTGATCTCGCTGGTCTTAATTTGAGCAATTCTGTCTCTATCTGAAAAGCCTGTGCATACTGCGTACTTTACATTACATAAATTATTACATATTAATTTGCTAATCTCATTCTCCCAAAATATTATTATTATTATTTTTTTGAGACAGAGTTTCACTCTTTTGTCACCCACGCTGGAGTGCAATGACACGATCTTGGCTCACTGCAACCTCTGTCTCCTGGGTTCAAGCGATTCTCCTGCCTCAGCCTCCTTAAGTAGCTGGGATTACAGGCGCCCACCACTACACCCAGCTGATTTTTTTGGGGTTTCACCATGTTGGCCAGGCTGGTCTTGAACTCCTGACTTCAGGTGGTCCACCCGCCTCGGCCTCCCAGAGTGCTGGGATTACAGGAGTTAGCCACCGTTTCTGGCCAATATTGTTAATTAAAACAATAAAAGTCACTGTCTTTTATTTCTTTATTTCTGTTTGAATAGTACAATCTGCCAACAGTAAGGATTCAAAAAATATTTGCTAAATGAATCAATAAATTACAAGTTCTCTCTTCTACCAGCCTAGCAGTGGGAATTAACATTATGTTTAAAAAGTGGAAAATTGGCCGGGCAGCGTGGCTCATTCCTGTACAATCCCAATACTTTGAGAGGCTGAGGCAGGTTGACTGCTTGAGGATAGGAGTTTGAGATCAGTCTGGGTAACACAGTGAGACTCTGTCTACACATACACACACACACAAATTACCTGAGGGCATAGTGGTGCATGCCTGTAGTCCCAGCTAGTTGAGAGGCTGAGGTGGGCGATGGCTTGACTGCTTGAAGACAGGCACAAACACACAGTGAGACTCTGTCTACACACACACACACACACACACACACACACACACACAATTAGCTGGGGGCATGGTGCTGCGTGCCTATAGTCTCAGCTATTTGAGACTCAGAGGTGGGGGATGGCTTGAGCCCAGGAGTTCAAGGTTGCAGTGAATCATGATCATGCCATGATCACTCCAGCTTGGGTGACAGGATGAAACCCTGTCTCCAAAAATAAAAAATAAAAGCATGAAATTGTTGGTCAGAATCTTCCTTAAATCAATGTTTCTTCTTACTGCTCCTGTGTTCCTTTGTCTTGATACGTAGACTCAATAGATAAGTAAATAAAATATGAAAACTTTTTGAAGCTTTTGGATTACATACACTACTTTCTACCTTTTATTTTGCTATTTTGAACATATTTTTATTTAAAAAGTCATTGTCATGCAGCTATCAGTTGAAATACTTTATTTAACTTATTTTTAAAAATGATTCAAAACTTTTTATCTTCTTAATTAGGTATTCTACCCTTAGATTTAAAACTCATTTTTCCCGAGTATATTTTCTCTTAAATATACAAAGGAATATATTTTCATAGAGTGTGTTGAAAATTAGGAAAATCAAGGGTTCTGGTTCTGTCAGGTGCAGTATTTAGAGTGTTATTTTGATAAAATCCAGTTGCTCTGATATGGCTTGAAAATACTTGCTCCTTTGGAGTATAATTGCAGGGGAAAAACTGTGGGATAGGTAGAAATTCACCATAATGACTTGAATTGGTTTTGTACATAATCATCTGAGGTTTTGATAGTGAGGTGGCTGTCTGGAGTGTCTTTGGATCCAACATACATGAAAACACAGGATTGCCAGGGTTCACACAAGGAGGCAGTTGTTCAGATTTCATTTCTGTGTCTGAATTTGAAGGTGAAGTACTTTTCTTGTCCTAAAAGATAAGCACACAAAATCATTCTCAATTATAAAGTTCTGAAAAAAATAAAACTAAACCTAGTCTCACCCACTTCCCTATTTCAGGAATTCTGTTCTCTTGAGGGCATTGAAGACCACGCATAAAATCATATACACCTGTACAGAGCAAACTTGTCACACATTTGCATAAAGTAGCTTTTTAAACATTCTGTACTAGAACTATGAGTATTTTAAAATCTGTAAATCATAGAGAAAATGTGTAAAAGTCATAGCTGGAAGAGGAAGTACAGCTTGACTTTAGAGTGAGAAAGGAACAAGATAAACACCCAGGGTTATCCTGGGTATGTGGCAGCCATTAAGCAACTAATTACGCAGCTAACAGAATAATTAAAATTGTGATAATTGCTATGAAGAAAAAAATACAACATAGTAATGAAGACAGAATGGGAGTTCTAATCTAGTGTTGGGGGTTAGGGAAAGCCATTCCACTGAGATACCATTCAATCTGACACTGACTATAAGGCAGGGAAGTAAAAGATAGAGGTGGGGACAAAGTATGGCAAAAGTCAAATAAGTTAGGGTGAAAATGTCAAGAGATCAGAAATAAACAGCCAGGGGGTCAGATCTCTCAGGGTCTTGTTGACTATGTTTAAAATCTGAGTATCGTAAAAGCAGTGGAAAACTATTGAAGGGTTTTAAGCAGAGATGTGACATGATATAATTCTAGTAAAATTACTTTGGTGTTGTTAGGGTCTTTGTGAATGTGGTGAGGAACTTAGTAGTCCATGAGTAATGATGACAGTATATACTAGGTGGTAACATGGAGATGGAACAAATTTGTTTTTGTTTTGTTTGGTTTGGTTTTTTGACACAGAGCCTCGCTCTGTCATCCAGGCTGGAGTGCAATGGCAATATCTCGGATCACTGCAACCTCTGCCTCCCAGGTTCAAGCAATTTTCCTGCCTCAGCATCCCAAATTGCTGGGATTACAGGCGTGAACCACAGTGACCGGCCAATGGAGCAAATTTGAAACGTATTTTGGAAGTAGAATTCACAAGATCTCATGATTGATTGGAGGTGGATGGTGAAGAAAAGGGACAGATCTAGGATAACTTCCAGTTTCCTGGACAAACACTTGCGTAGATAATGGTGCCATTTACTACAATGTAATATGTAAATCAAATAAATATATGTAATTTTTTAATATAGATGAAACATAATTTTGGCACTGAAAAGCACTTAGCATTGATGATGGCCTGATACATTAATATAACAATGTTTAGGCCTGGACTGGTGGTTCACACTTGTAATCCTAGTACTTTGGGAGGCTGAGACGGGCGGATCATGAGGTCAAGAGATGGAGGCTACCCTGGCCAACATGGTGAGACCCCGTCTCTACTAAAAATACAAAAATTAGATGGGTGTGGTGGCACATGCCTATAGTCTCATCTACTTGGGAGGCTGAGGCAGGAGAATCACTTGAACATGGGAGGCAGAGGTCACGGTGAGCTGAGATCTGAGATCGAGACACTGCACTCCAGCTTGGCCACAGAGTAAGACTGGTCTCAAAAATATAACAATGTTTAAAAAAATTAAACTTTATGAAAAACTCTAAAAATGTCATGACTGAATCCTGAAATTTTGATGTTGAATTCTATCGTAAGAAACTTTATTGTAGAAAATTTTAATTCACAGCATTACTTACAAAAGAACTGAAATGTGTACTGATTTAGATGGATGTTAATTTTAATTATAATGCTAATGCCAAAAATACTAATAAAAGTACTCAAAAATAGTTTCTTTTCTTAAATAGTTAAGTTTTTTCCTCAACCTTACATTGATGTAAGATAAATATTCACCCAGCCCTGGTATAATTATCTCAGAATAATTATAAACTGGGGATTCTCTTTTTCTTTTTCTTTTCTTTTCTTTTTTTTTTTTTTTTTGAGACAGGGTTTCACTCTTGTTGCCCAGGCTCGAGTGCAGTGGTGCAATCTCAGCTCACTGCAACCTCCGCCTCCCATGTTCAAGTGATTCTCTTGCCTCAGCCTCCCGAGTAGCTGGGATTACAGGCATGCGCCAGGACACCTGGCTAATTTTGTATTTTTAGTAGAGACGGGGTTTCACCATGTTGGCCAGGATAATCTCGATCTCCTGACCTCGTGATGTGCCTGCCTTGGCCTTCCAAAGTGCTGGGATTACAGGGGTGAGCCACCACGCCCAGCCCCACTGCAGTTTTCTTATTTGGGTTTCACCCTCTTCAAACATGATATTCGTAAAATTGGAGTTCAAACTGACTACAGTTAAGAATGCAACAAACAGCCAGTACAAAGAATAATAAAAGGATGATTTTAAATTCTCTGCCACATATGTCAACAACTCTTTACTTAAATGATAAAAAAGGTTAATTAAAAGTGTAAATGATTTTTTCAGAAGAAATTAAATCTTAAAATTGGCCTGTGACAGTGCCTTGAAAGGTATAAAAATCTACCAGTAGCTGGTATTAGCTTTCTTAGTAATGTAATTTTCAGTTTGAGTTAGAGAAGGCCAGACCACTATGACTTTTCAAAGTCCTTCAGTATAGACACATAGACGCTTATAAAGATAAATGAAAACAAGCCACTGATAATGACCATTGCAGAAGCTGTAATTATAGATTTTTTTGATGTCACTGTTGATGTTAAGTATAGTTAATACAGAAGCAAAAATCAAAAATAAAAAAGGTCTGATTTTGAGGCACTCTTGTCTCTGCTCAGGCCCACCATCTTCCTTGTTAATGTTTTCCTTTATCATTTATTTTTTTCATTTATTTATTTACTTTTATCACAATTAGGGGACAGAAAATGAAACCTAAGCTTTTCATTGCTTCTGAAAACAGTGAATATAAATGTACCATATCTCTTTTTTTTCTTTTGAGACGGAGTTTCTCTGTTGTTGCCCAGCCTGGAGTTCAATGGTGTGATCTTGGCTCACCGTAACCTCAGCCTCCCAGGTTCAAGCAATTCTCCTGCCTCAGCCTCCTAAGTAGCTGGGATTACAGGGGCATGCCACCACTCTCGGCTAATTGTTGGTATTTAGTAGTTTCACCATGTAGGTGAGGTTGGTCGCCAACTCCTGACCTCAGGTGATCCGCCTGCCTTGGCCTCCCAAAGTGCTGGGATTACAGGTGTGAGACCCCAAGCCCGGCCACCATATCCCTTTTCAAAAAAACTCCCTTCTTTGACAGAGTGCAATTTAAATAAGTGTACAATTAACAAAGTACGTTTTTCTTGTTCAAAACCATCACTGGACAGTTTGCAGTAGGGTATGAGTGCATGACAATCCCGATGGTCTTTACACCTTCAGAGGCTATTTGGACTTAATGAAACGTGCATTTACAGGTTAAGTGTAAAAGCTCAGTAGCTGCCTTTTAAGGTGTTTTTCCGGGGTCGGGGGTTTGGGGGTGGTAGGAGTAAGTGGTGCCTCAAATTATATCAACGAATACCAACATTCCCAAACATCTAGCCCTCTGCCTAAACTTACCCAGTCGTGGTCTGTCATTTTCACTATCTTCTTTGGTAATGTTTTCGGCAAAAACGGTTTTCATGCAGCAGATGGCAAAAAAGCCGGTGAACGCCCAGGGACGTGGCCTTTTAACTGCACCCAATGAAAGCAGCAAATAGAAGATGAATAGTTGGGTGGATCAGGATGTGTAAACCTATCCATTTAATCCAGGGAGCTGTTTTCCCTGGCGAAACCACGAATCCTTTCTGGAGGTGGCAACTCGTATCCATAGCAACTGGCCGCGGTCACCGGCTCCCGGATGTTGTGGGGATCTGCGGCCGCCTGGCTCAGCTTCCTGCAGCCGCCCAGCGGCGGCCTGCGCTCCTTTCCGGGAGTCGTAGTTCTTCTCATCGTCGCTGCCCGGCAGGAGGCGCAAGCGGGACTACGCGTCCCGGCATGCCCTGCGGCGCCCAGCAGGACACCGCCTGCCGGCTACGGACGCCTGCGAGCAGGTTGTTGTTTTTATAAGAGGCGTCATTGGCACCCGAGCTGTGACCGCCGCCGGTGGGGCAGCTTGCGCAATCTGGCGGAGGTGGCGCTGCCCCTTCAGGTACGGTACTGGGCGGGCTTCGACCCCTGAGAGGGGGTTTGCGCCGACTGTCGGCGTCCCTAGTTGACACCCTCAGTTCAGTCGAGGAGCGGTGGCGGGGTCCGCCTCCTAGGCGGGGGCTGCTCAGGCGGGGACTTGACGCCTGGCGTCCGCGGCCGCACGGGCGACCTCCTCGGGCCGCGCGCGAGTCCACAGCCCCGGAGGCCCGAGCTGGCCCTTAGGGCGTCTGGTCCGGTGGTCTTGCAGCCTCCAAACCCTGTGTGCAATACCTTGTGCGCCAGGGTTGGGAGAGTTGACGGCCTGGAGCACCCGCCTTCCTTCACTGGGCAGGCTTGAGAGTGCTTGTCGGTTTGGACTGATGAAAATCCATATGGTAAGACGTTATGTGCGTCACCCTGCCGGGTTTAATGCCAGCCTGTCTTTTGGTGACGTTTGAGATCCCGTGATGTCAGGAATAGAAAGATTAAATATTAAATAATGCCCGGAGACTTCTGTTCGCACGCCGGCTTGAAGATGATGAAATACCCCTCCATACCCTTCTCTCGCTCCACTGGCCTCCTTTAGGCTTTGGTCTTCCTGATCGATTTGTCCTCAGTAGCAGCTGTCCCATGCGGTGCCTTGTATGCGTTACTTGTTTATGTTTAGCGCTGTTGGGAGCACCAAGTAAGGTATTTTGTTGAGTGGTGAAATTTGCACTGTTCTGTTCTACGTTTATTGAAAAACACAGTGGGGCTTTCTTGTAGCTAGAATAGCGGACTATAGTACTACGAATTTTATATTTGTCTCCTCCAATCTGCAGGATAGTGCTTGAAATATCACTATAAACTCATCGTATCTTTGGCTTAAGATTAGAATCATATTAGGCGCTACATGTCTCTGGATATTTATCACACACATCCAGTGTGGATGGTTTACTATTCTTTTCTGAGCTCAGGTGGTATAGAGGAAGAGATGGAGATGTTGGGGGTATTGTTTTAATTCATAATTTTAAACCCTTTTACACTAAGGATGGAATTTCATTCAAAAAAGCTATTAAAAATCAGCCCAAATACAATTTAAAGGTATAGAAGTACACGTTCTTAAATGAAAACAGGTTGGAAAATAGTGTAATTGCAGTTTTGAAAGTCAACCGTGGAACAAAAAGTGAACATACCTCTATATACCTCTATTAGAAATGACTTAAAGGGCCAGGCCCTATAGCTCACGCCGGTAATGCTAGCACTTTGGAGGCCCATGCAGGTGGATCACCTGAGGTGAGGAGTTTGAGACCAGCCTAGCCAACATGGTAAAACCCCGTCTCCACTAAAAATACAAAAATTGGTTGGGCTTGGTGGTGTGTGCCTGTAATTCCAGCTATTCCGGAGGCTGAGGCAGGAGAATTACTTGAACTGGGGAGGCGGAGTTTGCAGGGAGCCAAGATTCGGCCATAGCACTCCATCCTGGATGACCGAGGAAGAATCTGTCTTAAAAAAAAAGAAAAAGAAAGGAAAGGATAGTCATAGTTATAAAAGTGATTAGTCACTACAAATGATTTTTTCTTGTACTTTACTGTATTTTTCAAGTTATACCCTTTTTTTCACTTTCTAGTGGAAAGTTCCCCACCCCCATGCAAAAGAAAAATGCAACAATTCCAGTTATGAATGCTATGCATATTACTTTAAAAAGAAAATAAGGGCCTAGTGCGGTGGCTCACGCCTGTAATCCCAGCACTTTGGGAGGCCGAGGTGGGCAGATCGCCTGAGTCAGAAGTTGGAGACCAACCTGGCCAACATGGCACAACCCTGCCTCTACTAAAAATAGAAAAATTAGCCGGGCATGGTGGCAGGCGCCTGTAATCCCGACTATTTGGGAAGCTAAGGCAGAAGTTGCAGTGAGCTGAGATCGCACCACTGCACTCCAGCCTAGGTGACAAAATAAGACTGTCTCAAAAAAAAAGAAAGAAAAGAAAAGAAAAGAAAAAACAATCAACAGCAGTAAAAAGCAGAGTCCCTATTGCTGCATCTGCAGACTGTATGAAAGAGTAAAGTATTTGGAGAATAGGGACAAGAAATGAATTAGTTGGACTGGAAAAAAAACCAAATTTGACAATTCGTAGCATTTGTACATCACATTTTATTTTCTGTAGATGATGTCTGGCTCTATCACCCAGGCTGGAGTGCAGTAGTGTGTGATCATGGCTCACTGTAGCCTTGACCTCCTGGGCTCTAGTGATCCTCCCAACCCAGCCTCCTAAGTAGCTGGGGCCACAGACACATGCCACCAGGCCTCGCTGATATTTTTTTTTTTTTTTTAGACAGAGTCTCGCTCTATTGTCCTGGCTGGAGTATGGTGGCACAGTCTTGGCTCACTGCAACCTCTGCCTCCCAGGTTCAAGCATTATTCTGCCTCGGCCTCTGAGTAGCTGGAATTACAGACATGTGCCACCATGCCAGGCTAATTTTTGTATTTTTAGTAGAGATTGGGTTTTGCCACATTGGCCAAGCTGGTCTTGAACTCCTGGCTTCAAGTGATTCATCCGCCTCGGCCTCCTCAAGTGCTGGGATTACCCAAAGTGCTGGTATTACAGGTGTGAACCACTGCACTCGGCCTAACTTGAATTTTTTTTTTTTTTTTTTTTTTTTTTGAGACAGAGTCTTGCTGTGTCACCCAGGCTGGAGTGCAGTGGCACAGTCTCAGCTCACTGCGTCCTCCACCTCCCGGGTTCAAGCGATTCTCCTGCCTCATCCTCCTGAGTAGCTGGAATTATAGGCACACACCACTATGCCTGGCTGATTTTTGTATTTTTAATAGAGATGGGGTTTCACCATGATGGCCAGGATGATCTTGATCTCCTGACCTTGTGATCCACCCTCCTTGGCCTCCAAAAGTGCTGGAATTACAGGTGTGGGCCACCGCGCCTGGCCCTATTTTTTAAATTTTATGTAGAGACCGTCTTGCTATGTTGCTTAGGTTGGTCTCTATGAACTTCTGGGCTCAAGCGATTTTCCTGCCTTAGCCTCCCAGAGTGCTGGATTCAGGCGTGAGAGCTCCATGCCTGGCCTATACATCCCATCTTTTGATCTGGTTTCTTTGCACCTTGTATAGTGAAATCAGAGGCAAAAGTGCTTAGCTTTTCTTCACTTAAGGCTGGACAATTGAATCACTTTGAATATCATGTTTTATATGTCTGATATTTGGTTTATGTCTATTTTTGTTTTTTTTTTTTACGTGATTATGTTGGATATGGACTGGTTAGTAGCATAATCCTTGGTTAGCCCACATTTTGTTTTCTGTTGTAAATGGCTACATTGTTCTTTCATAGTAATACAGAGTACATTTTTTTTTTTTTTGCTACTGTCATCCCTTAAAAATTAAGGAGGTTTACCTTCACACCAAGTGTCTGTGAACTCGATTAAATATCTATTCTAAAGTGTTTTAGAAAAAGCATTTCAACACTTTGTTGTTTTTCAGGTTGTAGTGTTCACACTTAATTTTATTAGATTGCCTTCTTTAGAGTTTGCCTTCTCCAAATGTCAATTTCTTTTCAATACTTTTTATTTTATAATTTTGTATATTCTGTGTACTGTGTTGGCTCAATATGTTATTAGGCTTTGGTCCATTCACAGGGCATAAGGAAAATTCATAATTGATTAACATGTCTGATTTACTAACTCCTTCCACAGTGGTGGTGTATGGGTTGTATAATTGTATTCTTACTCAAGTTAAATAAAGGTTTTAAAAAATTAGGTGCATATGAACTGCTAAAATCATGGAAGTAGGAGTTTTTGAACATGTTAAGAACATGAACATAGCAGCAAGGCCTGTTAAGCCCAGGGTACTTTAAACAAAAAATGCAGACTCATCTAACAATGCAGAACAGCTAGAGGCTGAATTATTTTTGTGTTTCTGTGTGGTGAAGATGAGGAAGTTGCAATATTCTAAGTGATAAAGGATTACATTTTCACCAGGTTCTTTCCTGACAGTTCTGTAATTTTGACTAGACTAAAACACTTGGTTTCAAAGGTGATTTGGAGTGTATTGCACCAGATAATCTTGGCCATATTTTCTTTCAACTTGAGTTCTAAGATGAAATTCAACCTTATAATATGGGAAAGATTGCAATTAAGTGATAAATAAAGGATTTTTTTTTCCCCCAAAGGGTATGTAATGTGTGGAAAACTCTTTAAGGGCCTGTAGAATTACCTGAGGAAGTATTAGAAAATAAGAAGTGTGAGTTAAATATTTTTTTCTGTCATCACAGGAAGCCAGAAATTTTTTTTTTTTTTTAGTACTTCTCCAAATCACTGTTCTTTTAAAATCTTAATTCTGGTTCATTTTGCCAGCATGTTGAAATGTAAAAAGAGCATTGGATTGGGAATCAGAGGATTTTTAATGATGTTGAGCAAGTAATTATTTATAATTTTCTGTTTGTTTTCGTTTGGAATTTGTACATAATAGCAAGTTGCCTTCATGGGGGTATTTGTGAAGATTAAATCCAATATGAAAATGAAATTGCTTTGTAAGTGGTGGAGTTACCTACTCATGTGAAGTATTACTGTACTGCATAAGTGCCATTTACATAAAGCACTTATGTATTTTAAGTGTAATGACTTGATGTGATAAACACTTTTTGACTGGGAAGTTTGATGAAGAAAAAAAAGTCAAATGGGGTATTAATTTGATTTCTTGGTAGAACTTAGTGGCTTTTTCCAGAGTGAAGGAAACTTAGCTCCTCTCCTGACTGTGACTTTGCACTCTATTGCATTAAATGTCCTGAAACTGCAGTGCATTTCTGTGGTTGAGCTTTTAATTTTGGTTTTTATTTGCTTTAATCTCCTATAAGTGTAAGAAAGGTAATCAGTCTTAACGATAGGAAGTGGTATTGTTAATATTCTCAAATGGATCTTTAAGTTGATTTCATGAGCAATGCTACTACATTGAATATGAAATCTCAGGTCCTCTGAGAGATACATTTCATGTTTAAGCATTGGTCTTTAAGCCAAAGAAATAATGGAGTTTACATTCTCCTTCTGGGTAAGTTAATCCCTGGCTATTAGAGGATCTGACCTTTTAGATGAACTTCAAGTTAGGTTGATATATAGAACATTTATGACGAAGAAAAAGTCTTTTAGAAACAAATACATACTGGCTGGGTGTGGTGGTTCACTCCTGTAATCCCAGCACTTTGGGAGGCCAAGGTGTGCGGATCATCTGTGGTCAGGAGTTTGAGACCAGCATGGACAACCTGGTGAAACCTCATCTCTACTAAAAATACAAAAATTAGCCTAGCTTGGTGGTGTGTATCTGTAGTCCCAACTACCCAGAAGGCTGAGGTGGGAGGATCACTTGAGTCAAGGAGTTTGAAGTAACTCCTGCCTCAGCTAGTGACAGAGTGAGATCCTATCAAAAAAAAAAAAAAAAAAAAAACCCTGTAATAAAAACATTAAAAAATAAAATTGGAACTGTTTACCAAAACTTTGAAATTATGCTAATTAATAAAGTAATCCAAGGAAAAAATTAAGTAGTATAAGCTACCAGTAGGCAAGTTAGGCTGAGAAGTATAGTAATGCTATAAATTCAGGGGAAGATAAAATCAGTGAATGTCAGAAACAGTAATCTAGGGGAAAAAAAACTTCATGAGAGAAGACAGCTTTAAATACAGAAATCAGAGAAAAGAAAGAAAAGCATTTCAGGAAGTGAAGACCTGGAGTTAAGGTCCATTTTGTGTTCAGAAGACAGCAAGTAAATTACTTTGGTCAGATGAGGAGGAAAGCTAATCAGATTAATTGCAAGTTAGGTTAGAACTAGATAATGGAAGCTTTTCAGCGTCACACTAAGGAGTGTCTTTACTGTACAGAATAGTTATTCGTAAGGTTGAGGAGACTCTTTGAGTGGAAAGAAAATAAATTTTTAGCACTGGGTGTAAGCGTATGTAACCTCCAGTGTCTTTCATCTTTGCCTCCATGTTTATAGGGTAGTAGTGTTTTTTGTGTTTTGTCTTGTTGAGTTGGAGTTTCACTCTTGTTGCCTATGCTGGAGTGCAGTGGCACCATTTCCGCTCACTGCAACCTCCACCTCTTGGTTTAAGCGATTCTCCTGCCTCAGCCTCCCAAGTAACTGAGATTACAAGTGCCTGCCACCATGCCCGGCTAATTTTTATATTTTTAGTAGAGATGGGGTTTTGCCCTGTTTGCCAGGCTGGTCTTGAACTCCTGACCTAAACTGATTCACCTGCCTCGGTCTCCCAAAGTGCTGTGCTTACAGGCATTAGCCACTGTGCCCAGCAGTAGAGTGTTTTTAGGGAGGGACAGGGAAAGCATTGAAAAATGGCACTATATAGAAAGCTGTGAGTACCATAGTAATTAAAACAGTGTTGTAGTAGTTCAGGAATAGAAAATAGATCAGTGGAACAGAATAGAGATTACAGAAATGGATTAACAAATGTGTGGGACTTTATATGACAAATTATAGAAAAAATATGCAATATTCAATATTGGTTTAATTTCTACTTCACAACAAAAGAAAAAAATTCAGATGTATGAATTAAACAGCTTAATATAAAAGACAAAGTCTCCGGAAGAGTATTAGTAGAAAATATAGGAGAATAGTTTTATAATCTTGGGAGCAGGAAAAACTTTCTAAAACAAGATAAAAAATCTAGATACTATAAAGGACACCCTGTTTTCCAGCTTCTTGAAACATAGTAGAAGATACTTTAAAAAAATTGAAGCATGATAGAAGATTAATTCATGACCCAATTTATAAGGAACTGCAGATCAGTAAAGACAATCCAATAGGAAAGGATTATAGCTGCTTCACAGAAAAGGAGATGAGGATAATCAATAAACACAAGATGCACAGCCCCACTAAAGTCATCTGGGAAGTGCAAATTAAGAAGTTCATTATTTTGCTCATGAGACAAGCAGAAATTAAAGATGGTTGTTACTCTGTTGGTAGGAATGTGGAGAAATAGGTGCTTGCACATGTTGTTGCTAGGAGCAACTTTGTACTACCTTTGAGAATGTAATTTAGCAATATCTATAGTTTTTTTGTTTTTGTTTTTGTTTTTTTTTTTGAGAGAGAGTTTTGCTTTTGGCCCTCAGGCTGGAGTCCAGTGGTGCGATTATCAGCGTACTGCAGCCTCCGCCTCCCGGGTTCAAGCAATTCTCCTGCCTCAGCCTCCCAAGTAGCTGGGACTACAGGTGTGCACCACCTTGCCCGGCTAATTTTTGTGTTTTTAGTAGCAATGGGGTTTCACCACGTTGGCTAGGCTGGTCTTGAACTCCTGACCTCAGGTGATCCACCCACCTCAGCTTCCCAAAGTGCTGGGATTACAGGCATGCACCACCATGCCTGACCCTTTTTTTTTTTTTTTTTTTTTTTTTTGAGATGGAGTGTCTCGCTCTTGCTGCCCAGGCTGGAGTGCAGTGGTGCAATCTTTGCCCACTGCAACCTCCGCCTCCCAGGTTCATGCAATTCTCCTGCCTCAGCCTTCCAAGTAGCTGAGATTACAGGCACGCACTACCACTTCCGGCTAATTTTTTGTACTTAGTAGAGACGAGGTTTTACCATGTTGGTCAGGTTGATGTCAAAGTCCTGACCTCAAGTGATCCACCTGCCTTGGCCTCGCCTCTCAAAGTGCTGGAATTAGAGGCATGGGCCACCATCCTGGGCCTGATGATTGGTCTTTTTAATGTTTAGCTTATCTCTAGGTGTTTATCTCTAGGTGTTTTATTGCATATATCTAAATTTCAGGTGTGTTCAGGCACAAAAAAGATAGAAAACTACTCTGGCATTCATTCTTCACAATTGGTTTCAGTACCTCAAGGAGGCCTTCCTTGACCTCTCTATTAAAAATTCCAGTTCTTGCGCCATCCCCACCCCTACTCTTCCCTCACTTTTTTCTCCATGGCACTGGGCACCAGCTGGCTAAAAAAAAGTACTTTTCTTCTGGGGAGGTTTTTGTTTTCTTTTTTTCAGTGTTGTATCTTCAGCACTTAGACAAGTTCATGACACCTAATAGGTACTTAAGTATGTGTCGAATGAATGAATGCAGTTTCATGCTCCAGATCAGGATAGGCTCATTTAAAATGTTTCCATAGGTTTGATATTAGACAAAAAGTAGATGTTAAAAAAGTTTGCATTAGTTGGTATCGTGTATCCTCTCCCCTTTCTCAAGTGATGTGTTATAAAGCAGACATTTTCATATCCTTTGGGGGAGGTTAAAGACCTAGACCTTTTGAAACGCATTTTAGAAATATGTTCTTGAAAGTGCTCCAGACTGACTCTCTATCTTTGGTCACATGACAATACAGCTGCACTTTGGGGCCTTTGCTGTAGCCTATTGGTTGCCTTACTTCAGAATTGTAGACGTGTGTGGGAGAATAATGCTCCCATTCTTCTCCATCTTGTCTGATTCTAGAACTTATGGTGATAGAAACCTCACCATTTTCATAGTAAAATGTAGCTATTCAGGAATGATGAAGGGCACCATCATCAGGTAATATTCATTCCAGTTATATTTTATGAGGTAAAATTAATATTGTTTTTGTGTTATTCTCACAGATTTTGACAGCCTTCACCAAAGTGTTTTAAAATGACTTATTTAGCCTATAACTCTACCCTGAATTCAGTCTCCAGACACTTACTTAATGTTTCCTCTTGGATGTGATAGTAACTGTCTCAGATTTAAAATGCTCCAGACCAATTGACTCATTTGCTTTTCTTCTTCTTCTTCTTCTTCTTCCTCCCCCTCCCCCTCCCCCTCCCCCTCCCCCTCCCCCCCCTCCCCCTCCCCCTCCCCCCTCCCCCTCCCCCTCCCCCCCCTCCCCCTCCCCCTCCCCCCTCCCCCTCCCCCTCCCCCTCCTTCTTCTTCTTCTTCTTCGATGGAGTCTTGCTCTGTCTCCCAGGCTGGAGGGCCAGGGCACTGTTGTGGTCTCGGCTCACTGCAACCTCCGCCTCCCGGATTCAGGAGAGTCTCCTGCCTCAGTCACCCGAGTAGCTGGGACCACAGGCTTCCAACACCATACCTGGCTAATTTTGTATTTTTTGTAGAGACGGGGTTTCTCCATGTTGGTTAGGCTGGTCTCAAAGTCCTGACCTCAAGTGATCTTCCTGCCTCGGCTTCCCAAAGTGCTGGGATTACAGGTGTGACCCACACCTCGTCCAGTTTACTGATTTTCTTCTCATAACCTGCGCCTTTTGAAGTCTTCCTGCCTCAGTGGCTCTTCCTTTCTGGTACTTGTTGAGGCCAGGAGTCATCTTTTATGCCCCGTATTCAGTACATCAGAAAGTCCTGTTGGCTCTGTCTTTGAAATACATGTATAATCTGTCCATTTCTCCCTGTCTTCACTGTCACCATCCTAGTTCAAACCTCCATCGTCTCTCACCTGGATTATTGTAGTAGCCATGCAAATGAACTTTTTTTTTTTGTAGCCTTGCCGAAACAGCAAATGAACTTCTTGCTTGCCTTTGCTCCCCTACAGTGCTGTCTCAGTAGGTACCCAGAGTGCTGTTTTATTACTTATAATATTACTGACTCAGAGTAAAAAGCTAAAACACTTTAAAGGGAGTCTTAGGATCTGTAAGCCCCACTCAGTCTGTCCAACCCCTGCTACCCCGCATTATCTTGTGCTTAATCTCTTCCTCCTCTCTCCTGCTAGGCCATTCCACCCACACAGGCCTCCTTGCTACTTCTCAAAGGTAGAGGTTTGCTCTCAACTTTATACTTACTATTCATTTGGTCTTAAATGCTCTTCCTCCAGTTAACTGTCTGTAATGGTGCTTTACTCATTCAAATCTTTGCTCACATATACGTTAGCAATGAAGCTTGCCCTGACCATCCTTTTTTATAATTAAGCTCCTCTATGCCAGCATTTTTCATTCCCCTTTATTGTGTTTTCTCCATGGCAGGAAATAGCCTAACAAATATATATTTTACCTGCTCATGTTGTTTATTGAATATTTCCAGTATGAACGATGAAATACACAGGGCAGTTTTTTATTCAGGCTACTGTAGTAAGAGGAAATACAGTAAAAATATATAAAGGTGGCCGGACGTGGTGGCTCACGCCTATAATCCCAGCACTTTGGGAGGCCGAGTATGGCGGATCATGAGGTCAGAAGATTGAGACCGTCCTGCCCAACGTGGTGAAACCCCCGTCTTCACTAAAATACAAAAAATTAGCCCTGTGTGGTGGTGCACGCCTGTAGTCCCAGCTACTCGAGAGGCTGAGACAGGAGAATCACTTGAACCCGGGAGGTGGAGGTTGCAGTGAGCTGAGATTACACCACTGCACTCCAGCTTTACATAATAGGCTGATGAACAAGCAATTACAGCACAGTATTCTATATTAAGTGCTAGATGCAGAAAATACTAGAGTCGTAGGGCTGGGGTCAAGGAATGGTTCACAAAGGAAGTGAAATTAGGTGAGCACTTGAGTTTGGGTGGTGGTAAGGGATGGGCAACTGATCGGAATATGCAAAGCCCCGGAAGCCAAGGATTTTGAAAGGAATTGAGAAGGTTGGGCAAAGAGGGGATGAATTGAAAGAGATGAGAGCTAGAGATAAAAGACTAGCTTTGGGGCATTATCTTGAAGAAAATCTTAGCATTTTGAAGGAATGACATAATGAGATTATCATTTTAAGAAGATCTCTAGGTATAATGGGGAGGTTCAAACTGCCAGGGGGGCTTTTATATTCACTGTGTCTAGGATAGGGCTCAAAAAGTTCCTTTTTACTTTGATTGTAGTATGCATCCAGCATTTTGAGAACAGATGAATTAATAGGGTTCTTTAGTTTTGCTTATCCAAATTGTCATGGTGGAGTTAGGGCCAATGGGACATCTTTTTTTCTCATTTGGGCTGGATGCTGTTACCAGTACACCAGGGATTTGGTCTAGGTCCTGCTGCTTGCTGCACAGAAAGCCAATCACTGAGACATTGCCAGGAAGAAGGCTTTATTTAATTGGGTGCTGCAGCCAAGGAGATGGGAGATCAGTCTTAAACCCATCTCTCTGACTGACTGCTCTCACTGTCTAAAGTTAGAGGTCTATATAGAAGAGAAGAAATGCAACCATGTGTGGGCAAACAGGAATTAGGGAGGGTTGAGGAAGAGAAGTTGATCAACAGGCAGCATGTGGTCAGTTAAGCAATCATGATGGGTGAGGGGTCTGGATTCTCATTGTCCAATTGCAGTGATCTGTTAAGTAAGTTTCAGCTTCTTGATACTATCTAGAGGCCTGATGGTTTGTTTCCTAAGAAAGGAACTGAGATTTCACAAGTTTTAAGACTGGGAGGATTAATTTCTCTATTATTCAAAGAAACCATGAAGAATCAGTTCTGCAGGATAATTGGCTGGTTTCAATGTTATCCTTCCCTCAAGGAAGTAAACAAAGCATTAAACTGGGACCTGATTAAAATGTGCTTATTGATTTGAGAAATTCAAGTATGGTAGGTTGTCCCAAGTCAGTAATGTATCTTACTTTTTTTTTGAAATCTTGTCTATTAAAAGATGGGAGCAGGTAAACGGAAGGAGAGAAACTTTCACACAGTAGAGAAAGAATGCTTTTTAGGCTTCATCCAGTTTTCTTATCACAAAACCCTCACCTACTTCTTGTTTCATATAGAATGACTTTTCCGTTTACCCAATCACTTAAACCAGAAACCTGGGAGCTATCCTACACTTTCTCCCTTTTATAGTTGGTTATTTAGTCCTTTAATAAAATAATCTTTAGGCTGGGTGCAGTGGCTCACGCCTGTAATCCCAACACTTTAGGAGGCGGAGGCAGTTGGATCACTTGAGCCCAGGAGTTAGAGACCAGCCTACCAACTTAGCAAGACCCCGACTCTTTAAAAAAAAAAAAAATGAGCTAGGTAGGGTGGCGCATACCTGTAGTCCTAGCTACTCAGGAGGTTGAGATGCGAGCATCTGCTTGAGCCTGGCAGTTTGAGGCTGTGTTACTGGTGTCCAGGTTCTTGGCATCTTGAACAAATAATTGGACAAAATGCACAAACAAAGCAAGGAAAGAATGAAGTCAGAGGTTTATTGAAAATAAAAGTACACTACACAGTGTGGGAGTAGCCCTAGCATAGGAGCTCAAGGGCATCATTACAGAATTTGTGGCAGTTTAAATACCCTCTAGAGGTTTCCATTGGTTACTTGGTGTATACACTATGTAAATGGAGAGGATGAATTAAAGTTACAAAGTCCTTTACTCGGTGTATGCCCTATGGAGGGGATATTTCCTATCATAGCTGAAGTGTGAATTGGCCTTATGTTCCCTGCCTCCAGACCCTGTCATAAGAAAACAGCGTCTGGAGGCAGGGAACATAAGGCCAATTCACACTTCAGCTATGACAGGAAACATCCTCTCTGTATTCACACTTCAGCTATGAAGTGTGACAAGAAAACAAGGTCTGGAGGTTCAGGGTACCTTACTCTGTCACTGTACTCCAGCCTGAGTGACAGAATGAGACCTTGCATCCAAATAATGATAAAAATAATAATCTTTTATGTCTTCTCAGATCTCTTCTAAACCCTTTTCCACCATCTTCTAAACCCTTTCCCTCATCAACACTGGTTAAGTTTAGATGCTCCCCTTTTGTATGGAATATTATGTTGCTTCCTTGCATCCCATAGGTCTAGGGTTGTTTAGTTGCTTCCCCACCTTTAAAAAAAATTTTTTTTGAGACAGGGTCTTGCTCTGTTACCCAGGCTGGAGTACAGTCGAGCAATCATAGCTCACTGCAACCTTGAACTTCAGTGATCCTCCTGCCTCAGCCTCCCAAGTAGTTAGGACTACCGGTTTGCGCCACCTTGTCCCACTGACATAAAATTTTTTTGTGGTAGAGATGGAGCATCTCATTATGTTGCACAGGCTGGTCTTGAATGCCTGGCCTCAAGTGATCCTCCCACCTCAGCCTCCCAAAGTGCTGTTACAGGTGCAAGCTGCCATTCTTGGCCCTGCCTCCCAGGTTCAAGCGATTCTCCGACCTCAGCCTCCTGAGGAGCTGGGACTATGGGCTCGTGCCATCACACCCGGCTAATATATATTTTTTTTTTTTTTGCATTTTTAGTAGAAATGGGGTTTCACTATGTTGGCCAGGCTGGTCTCAATCTTCTGACCTCATGACTCAACCGCCTCGGCCTCCCAAAGTGCTGGGATTACAGACATGCACCACTGCGCCCAGCCCAATATATGATCTTTTAAAAAAAATCAAATTTGGCCTGATGCAGCCGCTTATGCCTGTTGTTCCAGCACTTTGAGACGCCAAGGGAGGTGGATCACTTGAGCTCAGGAGTGTAAAACCAGCCTGGGCAACATGGCAAAATCCTGTCTTTACAAAAAGTACAAAAATAAGGCATGATGTTACACACCTGTAGTTGCAGCTACTCAGGAGGCTGAAGTGGAAGGGTAGCTTGAGAATGGGAGGTCAGTCAAGGCTGCAGTGAGCCATGTTCATGTCACTGTACTCCAGCCTGAGTGGCAAAGCAAGATCTTATCTCAAAAAAAAAATCAAATCTGATCTTCTAAACTACATTCACGCTAGATAAATTGCCTTAAAAAAAAAAACTTTAATATTCTTTTACGTTTTTCTGCCTTTGTTTTTGCTGCACAATACTTTTTCCTTTTTTACTGAGATTCTTTCCATTGTCTTAAGATCTTTTGATTTTTTTTTTTAAATGAGGAATCAGGAATCTTTTTTTTTTTTTTTTTTTTTTTGTGATGTTGCCCAGGCTGATCTTGAACTCCTTGACTTAAGCAGTCCTCCCACCTTGGCCTCTCAGTGTTAGGGTTACAGACACACACTCAGCCTTTTTTTTTTTTTTAAAAAGTCAGTCTCCCCATGTCGCTCAGTCTGGAGTGCAGTGGCTATTCACAGGCATGATCATTATGACTCATAACAGCCTTGAACTCCTGGCCTTCCTGAGTCTCCCAAGTAACTGGGATTAATAGGCATTCTCCACTGCTTCTGGCTCCAGAAATCTTCATTTTAATGTACTATCTCAATTTTTAAATTTTGGCAACTGTTAATTTAGTTTAAAAAATGCTATCAGATTTGCAACCTCATTTATAGAGGCTTCTTTGATCATTATTCTTTCCCCCTGCAAATTTAACTGCTCATTCTTTATGTATTTCCATGGTTAATACCCTGCAGGGGTTTTAAACTAGCTTTTTAGATAATCTGTACTGGACAGAAAAAAATTATTTTACCCTAGTATTTTCTGTAAGTTTACCTTTAAATTTATAGAGTTATAAACTGCCTGGGCCTTAATCAATTGAAATTAGAAATCAGTTAGATGATCTCAGGTAAGCCTGTTACAAAATGCTTCATCATAACATTAAAAGTTACACAATTGATGTCTTGTTTCAGGTTTTGAATAATTCATTTGAAACATGCTAATTTTTATACTGTTAGTGGCCAACCTCTTTGTATTCTCTTTTTTTTTGAAATATTAATGTACAAGAGTTTCCAGAATAATTAACAGATTATATAGATCTGACTTGAGGCCAGGAGTTTGAGCCTGGCCAATATGGTAAAACCTCATCACTACTAAAAATACAAAAAAAAAAACAAACAAAAACATTATTTAGATCTATATTTTTGCCCTGTTCTCATTTAAGCACTAGTTCCATATTGTCTGCAGTAGAGTTCTATTAGAACTTGGATCTAATGGGTTCACAGTATATGTCCAGTAATAGAAATATAAGATACATGTAGAATGAATCAGTAGGAATACTATTTGCTTTAAAAAGCTGGGTTTTGAAATTTAAAGGGGTTTCAGATAGAAAAAGAAAAAACCAGGTAGAGTGACCCTCGTATGCTGGTTTAGGGCTTGAGTCTAGGTTGTTGCCAGTGACCAGGTGTTTGTAACCAACCTCTGGCCTTCCCCCGACGCACTTTAATCCAACTGAAGTATTGCTCACACAGTTATTTTCATAAAAACAGTTTGATAATGTTTCTTCTCTATTTGAAAAATGTAAATTGCTTCATGTTGCCAACATACAGACTTCATTTTACTTGACATCGGAGCTCTTCAGTTTCCCTCTGCCTCTTAGTTTCTGCAGCCATGTTTTCACACCTTACTGTTATTTGAAAATAGAGTCCTTTACTATTGCTGCCTGCTCCCCATTCACCATTCTCCTCACATGGTCAAATTAGATTCTCCTTTTCCTTCAGCTCTGTCTGGCCAAATGCTGTGTTTTCTTTTAGACCTAACTTTCTTTTTCATTCCAACAATATGACTGTCTAGACTGGTCTAGTCCGGGAGGATCTCCTTGTCTTAGAAGTTTGCTTGTATCTGTTCATACAGGTATGCAGTCCTGTCATGTTCCGTGTGGTAAATCTATGGGTGGCCTGTCTCTGTTTCACCTGGAAGACAGTAAACCACTTTTCAAACTTAGTGTCACATTTGTTTTGTCTAGAATTTTAAAAAATGTGTCCCACAAGTCAATATGTTTTTGTATTTGTAGACCTGAAAAATGTCTGAAAATTCCAGTGACAGTGATTCATCTTGTGGTTGGACAGTCATCAATCATGAGGTATGATATTTGATAGTTTTTATAAGGTAATTTGTAAAATTAATATTACCAGTGGTATAAACTGTGTTCTTTGAAGACCAATCTTTTTCTACATTTAAGCAAAAAATTCCAGTGGACATTTTCCCACTTAGGTTAAACTTCACTGCTGAGAACTCTTCATGAGCCAGCATCTTCTACATTATTGTACATAGCTTTGAGACATTAGGGAAGTATTTATTGAGGGTTTATTATTGATCAGACCTTGTGCTTTACTTTCTTTCTTTCTTATTTTTTTGTTTTTGAGATGGTGTCTCTCTATGTTGCCCAGGCTGGAGTGCAGTGGCACGATCTCGGCTCACTGCAACCTCTGCCTCCCAAATTCAAGTGCTTCTCCTGCCTCAGCCTCCCTAGTAGCTGGGACTACATACCGGCATGTGCCACCATCCCCAGCTAATTTTTTGTATTTTTAGAAGAGACAAGTTTCACCGTGTTAGCCAGGATGGTCTTGATCTCCTGACCTTGTGATCCACGTGCCTCGGCCTCCCAAAGTGCTGGGATTACAGGTATAAACTACTGCACCTGGCCTTAACTTTCATTTTCATATGATTTTGTCCTTTTTTTTTTTTTTTGGAAACAGAGTCTGACTCTGTTGTCCAGGCTGGAGTGCAGTGGTGCGATCTCGGCTTACTACAACCTCTGCCCCCTGGGTTCAAGCTGCCTCAGTCTCCCGAAGTAGCTGAAATTACAGGTACCCGCCGCCACACCCAACTAATTTTTTGTATTTTTGGTAGAGATGGGGTTTCACCATGTTGGCCAGTCTAGTCTTGAACTCCTTAACCTGAAATGATCTGCCCACCTCAGCCTCCCAAAGTGCTGAGATTACAGGGGTGAGCCACTGTGCACAGCCAATTTTGTCTTTTTGTTTTTTAAAGGGATGGGGTCTTACTGTATTGCCCAGGCTGGAGTGCAGTGGCTGTTCACATGTGCAGTCATGGTGCAGTGTAATCTTTAACTCCTTGGGCTCAAGCAGTCCTCCCGCCTCAGCCTCCCAAGTAGCTGGGACTATAGGCACATGCCACCACACCCTGTTCTTATATAATTTTAAATGTTTTACTGTGGCATAGATTGTTTTCATTCTCGTTTGGTAGTTGAGAAAATTAAAGCTTAGAGAGGTTAAGTAATTTGGCCAAGATTATGTAGCTAGAAAATAGATCTTGGATTTGAAGAGATCAGAAAGGAGAATGGAGAGCATGTGTTCCACTTACATTAGCAGAACTTGACATGAAAAAGGCCAGAACTCTATCACAAAATGAATTTTATCAGAAAAGATTGACATATGTGTAACAAGTGTACCTAACTTGCACATTTTATTTTCTCACACCAGTAATATATGTTCACTATAGAAAAATGACAGTATACTGCTAAACAGAAATATACTTATTCTAGGTTTTAATGGACTTATCTATAGTTTTCCCATTTGTTTTTAGGATATTGTAAACCTCACTTGATTTTTTTTTTCTTTTTGCTTATTTCGGTGATTATCCCATGAACCTCACTTGTTTTCTTAATAAAAATTTAAATTTTTAACACAGGAAAAAATGCCAGATATAGGTGACGGGGGGATGGAGGCAGCAAACCACCTTGCCATGTATGTAGCTATGCAACAATCCTGCACGATCTGCACATGTACCCCAGAACCTAAAGTACATTAAGAAAAAAAAAAAAATTTTTTTTTTTTAACCATTACTTTGATTAGTTAAGGTTCAGGTAGTTATGTTGTTTAGAAAACATTAACAGAGGGCCGGGCGCAGTGGCTCATGCCTGTAATCCCAACACTTTGGGAGGCTGAGGCGAGTGGATCACGAGGTCAAGAGATCGAGACCATCCTGGTCAACATGGTGAAACCCCGTCTCTACTAAAAATACAAAAAATTAGCTGGGCATGGTGGCGCATGCCTGTAATTCCAGCTACTCAGGAGGCTGAGGCAGGAGAATTGCCTGAACCCAGGAGGCGGAGGTTGCGGTGAGCCGAGATCACGCCATTGCACTCCAGCCTGGGTAACAAGAGCGAAACTCCGTCTCAAAAAAAAAAAAAAGAAAGAAAACATTAACAGAAAAAAAGAAGATTGCCTTTTCCGCATTAAAGTTTCAAAATTTAAAAGCAGCTGTATCATTTGAGATTGAGATGATTCTTTTTAAAATCTTCAGTGACTTTTCTATTTTTAACTTGTTTTCTTCAAAGGTTAGATCAACTCCCATAGCAACTTCTCCTTCAAGGATAATTAACAATAGAGGAGCTAGGCAGCCATGGGAGTCTTACCTGTGAGTGTGCAGGGTGGAATATGACAGCAGACCTCTCTGGCACTTAGTCAAGCATGTCATTAGGGTGTTCGATATTAGACATTATGTCCCAGAGTAAATCATATTTGTACTTTTCTCTCTCTTCTTCTATATCTGCTTTCCAGGTTCTTCTCTTTCTTGCTATTGTCTCTTACATGTGTCTCCTTTTCCTTTCCCATTACCACCATTCTGATTTGGGCCAGAATTGGCTTTCCCAGCAACTCCTAATCCAACTAGCTTCTGCCATTATACTGCCACTACAGACAGCCTCAGAGTCTTACATTCAGAATTCTCTTTAGGACTCATCTTAAATGATACTTTTTTCATGAATTGTTTAATTTTTGGCTGTTTTGAGTTGTGTATATCAAGAGAATGCAGACCTTTCGATTGTATGTGTCAGCAGACTGTGGTGGGGACATAGGGAGAGACAGAATCACCTTAGTGGTTAACTTTGTTTTGCTAAGTATGACACAAGAAAAATTGTATGATCCACTATTATTAATGAAAAGATAGTCTGACATCAAAGTAGGAAAGATAATCTCAGAATAAAAAGGTAGTCTAAAATTGTATAAGGAGTGTATTCATTAACCTAATAGGCTTATTTAATCCGTGCCATTAAAGCTTTAAACATTTTAGTTTATATTGCCATAATACTTAGTTATTTGCACATGACTGTTCTCTGAATATGTTGTAAATTTGAATTTTAGATTTGAATTTTTTTTTTTTTTTGAGACAAAGTTTTGCTCTTGTCACCCAGGCTAGAGTGCAGTGGTATAATCTTACTGCAAACTCCACCTCCCAAGTTCAAGCGATTCTCTGGCCTCAGCTTCCTGAGTAGCTGGGATTACAGGTGCCCACCACCATGCCCAGCTGTGGATTTGAATTTTTTATACTCCACAACATCTAGTGAAGTGCCTTGTCCAGAGTAGTTCCATAAATGTTAAGTAGAAACAAATAGTTATAGAAATAACTATATTTAGACCCTTATTCTCTGGGATTCAAATTTATTGCTTGAGCTCATAAAATAGAGCATTTCACTTTTGGGCTGACTTGACTTAGAATTTAAACGGAGACTCCATTCTGCAGTTTTACTGCTATAGCCCCTTGTGGACTAAAGTTTGCCAGACTGTTCCTTTGGAGTATAGCAGTATCTGAGACGTGTCTTTTTTTTTTTGAGTCGGAGTCTTACTCTGTTGCCCAGGCTGGAGTGCAATGGCGTGGTCTCAGCTCACTACAACCTCTGCTTCCTGAGTTCAAGCAATTCTCCCGCCTCAGCCTCCCGAGTAGCTGGGATTACAGGCACCCGCCACCACTTCTAGCTAGTTTCTTTATTTTTAGTAAAGACAGGGTTTCACCGTGTTGGCCAGTCTGGTCTGGAACTCCTTACCTCGTGATCCACCTGCCTCAGCCTCCAAAAGTGCTGGGATTACAGGTGTAAGCCAGTGCACCTGGCTGCATCTGAGACTTTTAATAATGGAAGAAGCATTTACATATAGTCAAAACTAGCTTTGAGTAGCTAAAAGGCAAATAACTGAAAAATTGTCACTTTTCCCTAGGGATCTGATATAGAAATGGTGAATTCTGTGACAGCCACTGACATCTGTGAGCCAACCCCAGAATGTTCATCTTTAGAGCAAGAGGAGCAGACAGAGCAGGGAGGTAAGTATTTCACAAATTCTGATTTTTTTAAAAAATAGGATATATGAGTGATACTATGAATCTTGCCTTGTTTCCAGATGGGTGGCCTTTCTGGCTAATCTTTTATTGATTGATTGATTGAGACAGACTTTCGATCTTGTTGCCTAGGCTAAGTGCAGTGGCATAATCTTGGCTCACCACACCCTCCGCCTCCCAGTTCAAGTGATGCTCCTACCTCAGCCTGCTGATTAGCTGGGATTACAGGCATGTGCCACCATGCCCAGCTAATTTTGTCTTTTTAGTAGAGATGGGGTTTCTCCATGTTGGTCAGGCTGGTCTTGAACTCCTGACCTAAGGTGATCCACCCACCTTGGCCTCCCAAAGAGTTGGGATTGCAGGTGCAAGCCACTGCACCCGGCCTCTTTCTGGCTAATCTAAGTGGTCATTGAAGGATTAAATTTCAGTGTAGACCGGGTACAGTGGCTCATGCCTGTAGTCCAGCACTTTGGGAGGCCAAAGTGGGCAGATCTTTTGAGGTCAGGAGTTCAGGACCAGCCTGGCCAACATGGTGAAACCCATCTCTACTAAAAATACAAGAAATTAGCTGGGCGTGGTGGCAGGTACCTGTAATCCCAGCTACTCCAGGAGGCTGAAGCAGGAGAATCGATTGAACCTGGGAGGTGAGTTGCAGTGAGTCAAGATCGTGCCACTGCCCTCCAGCCTGGGTGACAGAGCAAGACTCCATCTCAAAAAAAAACAAAAACATAAACAAGAAACAAAACTTCAGTGTGGATTTAGTGAAGGCCCACAGAACCCAGAGTCACCAGCCTACCTTAGGGGTTTGTTTATTTGCAGCTGTAATATATTTTTGGGCTTTCAGATACACTTTGTTGCTACAGATGTACCAGTGACAAAATAAGTGTTTTATGATTTAATGTGAATTTGTTTGGTAGTTTCTATTAACTTGTCATTTGTTTGGTAGTTTGTATTTACTTGTCATTATTAAAGTTAAGAAAAAAATAACTCATTTATCACAAGAGATTTACTAATCTCTTCTCCAGTTATTATCATGTTACAGAGTTGCAGACATACCTCTCTCTCATTTTATTCTGCTTTGCTTTATTGTACTTCACAGATACTGCATTTTTTACAAGTTGAAAGTTTGTGGCAACCCTGTGTTTAGCAAGTCTATTAATGCCATTTTTCCAACAGTGTGTGCTCATTTCATGTCTCTGTCACGTTTTCGTAATTGTAATATTTCATTTATTTTTATTTTATTTTTTAATTTTTATTACTTTTTTTAAAATAGAGATGGGGTTTTACCATGTTGGTCGGGCTGGTCTTGAACTCCTCACCTCAGGTGATCTACCTGCCTGGACCTCCCAAAGTGCTGAGTTTACAGGCGTGAGCCACCGCGCCCGGCCTATTTTATTGTATTTTATTGAATTGATGGAGTTTTGCTCTTGTCGCTTAGGCTGGAGTGCAGTGGCATGATCTTGGCTCACTGCAGCCTCCACCTCCCAGGTTCAGGCAATTCTCCTGCCTCAGCATCCCAAGTAGCTGGCATTATAGGAATGCATAATGCACCCAGCTGATATTGTATTTTTAGTAGAGACGGGGTTTCACCAGATTGGTCAGGCTGGTCTCAAACTCCTGACCTCAGGTGATCCACCTGCGTTGGCCTCCCAAAGTGCTGGAATTACAGGCATGAACTACTCTGCCTGTCTGTAATTGTCATATTTCAGACTTTTTCATTATTATTATATCTGTTATCATGGTTATCATAATCTGTGATCAGTGATTTTTGATGTTACTATTGTAATTCCATTGACACCATGAACCATGCCTGTGAAAGAAAGTGAACTTAATAAATGGGTGTGTTCTGACTGCTCTACTCCCTCTCCCTCTTATTGGGCCTCTCTGTTTCTGGAGATACAACAATATTGAAATCAGGCCAATTAATAACCCTACAGTGACCTCTAAGTGTTCAGGTGAAAGGAAGAGTTGCATGTCTTTGGCTTCAACTCAAAAGCTACAAATGATTAAGCTTATTTGAGGAAGGCATATCAGAAGCTAAGTTGAAAGCTATGTGTCTTGGGCCAGATAGTTAGCCAAGTTGTGATTGCAAAGGAAAAGTTCTGTAAGAAATTAAGAGTCCTTCTTAGTGAACACATGAACAATAAGGAAGCCGTATAGTCTTATTGTTGACATGGAGAAAGTTTAATTGGTCTTGGTAGAAGATCAAACTAGCCATAAAATTCCCTTAAGCCACAGCCTAATCCAGAACAAAGTCCTTCCTAACTCTCTTCAGGTCTATGAAGGCGAGAGTGGTTAAGAAGCCGTAGAAGAAAATGCTGCAGCTAGCTGAGAGGTTGGTTCATGAGGTTTAAGGAAAGAAGCTATGTCCATAACATAAAAGTGCAAGGTGAAGCAGCAAGTGCTAATGGAGAAGGTGCACCAAGTTATCCAGGATATCTACCTGAGATCATGGATGAAGATGGCTGCACTAAACAGCAGATTTTCAGTGTAGGTGAAACAGCCTTCTCTTGGAAGAAGATGCCATCTAAGACATTCCTAGCTAGAGAGAAGTCAATATCTGGCTTCTAGGCTTCAAAGAACAAGCTCACTTTCTTGTTAGAGGCAAATGTAGCTGGTGACTTTAAGTTGAAGCCAGTGTTCACTTACCCTGACTTAAGAAATCCTAGAGCCCTTAAAAAATATGCTTCATCAACTCTGCCTGTGCTCTGTAAATGCAACAACAAAGCCTAGGTGACAGCCATGTGTTTACAATATGGTTTACTGAATATTTTAAGCTCATTGTTGAGACCTGCTGTTCAGAATAAAAGTATTTCAAAATACTACAAAGTACACCTGGTCAGCCACCCATGGGCTCTGATGGAGATTTACAAGGAGATTCATCTTGCTTTGTTTACTGCTAACACAACATCCAGTCTGTAGCCCATGGATCAAAGAATAATTTTGATTTTCAGGTTGTATTATTTAATAAGTAAATTTTGTAAGGCTGTAGTTGCTATAGATAGTGCTTGCTCTGATGGATCTGGGCAATGTGTGTAGTTGAAAATCTTCAGGAAAGGATTCACCATTTTAGATGCTTATTAAGAACAACTGTGATTTGTGGGAAAAGATCAAAATGCCAGCATTAACAGGAGTTGGGAAGAAGTTGATTTCAACCCTCATAACTTTGAGTGGTTCAAGACTTTAATGGAGGAAGGAACTACAGATGTTGTAGAAGCAGCCAGATAATTGGAATCAGAAGTGAAGCCTGAAAATGTGATCCAACTGGCCGGGCGCGGTGGCTCACACCTGTAATCCAAACACTTTGGAGGCCAAGGTGGGTGGATCACCTGAGGTCGGGAGTTCAAGACCAGCCTGACCAACATGGTGAAACCCCATCTTTAAAAAAAAAAAGAAAAAGAAAATGTGATCCAATTGCTGTAGTCTCATGATAAACTTGAACAGATGAGGAGTTTCTTACGGATGAGCAGAGAAAGTAGTTTCTTGAGATGCGGTCTTCTCTTGGTAAAGATGCTGTGAATATTGTTGAAATGCCAACAAAGGATTTAGAATATTACATAAAACTTAGCTGATAAAGCAGTGGCAGGGTTTGAGAAGATTGACTGGTTTTGAAAGTTGTTCTGTGTGGGCAGAGTGATATCAAACAGCACTGAATGCTACAGAGAAATCTTTCATAAAAGGAACAGTCAATCCATGTGGGAAATTTCAGTGTTGTCTTACTTTAAGAAATTGCCCCAGCTACTCCAGCCTTTAGCAGCTATCACAGTGGTCGGTCAGCAGCCATCACCTTTGACAAAAATACTACAATTCACTGAAGGCTCAGATGATCGCTAGTACTTTTTAGCAATAATGTATTTTTAAATTAATATACGTATGGTTTTTTTAGACATAATGTTGTTACACATTTAATAGATTATAGTATAGTATAAACATAACTTTTACATGCACAGGGAGACCAAAAAATTTGTGTGACTTGCTTTATTGCATTGGTTTGGAACGGAACTTGCAATATCTCTCAGATATGCATATATTCTCGTTCCAGTTTGGTAAAATGGAATTTGACTACTGTATTGCATCTGTGTTATGTATACTTCCCATGGGATTTGATTTCATTAACTTTTTTTAAAAAATTGCAGTAAAATGCACACAGAACATTTACCCCTCAGGAGAATAAAGTGGATATGTCAGGGCAAGAAATAGAAAAGATTGTACCTGTTAACTTTTTAAAGCCTACATATTGATTACTACTCTCATTTGAAAAGTGATTTTCTTAAAAAAAATAAAGAAAAAAAATTCAAGGAAGAGAAGTTAAAAAAAGGTGATTCTCATCTTTTTTGTGTCAGAAATCCTTTTGAGAATCTGAAAGCCATGAACAATTTCTTCCAAGAAATGCATTTATTTGCATATGTTGAAGAACAATTTCTATACTTCTTTGGGAGTCCTTGGACACGAGCCCAGTGCTGTGGAGCAATCTTATCTCTAAATTAAATTACTTTTCTATTAGGGGCTATTTAACATTGAAAAATGGTTTTTTTCCGCTTGTTCTTTGCAGGAGTTAAATTACTTAAGAAATGCATGTCCATGATAGGGAAAAAAATAATAGTAAGCAAAACGAATTTAAAATGGCCTGTAATTTCTTTTATCTAGAAATAACTTCTGTTGATATTTGGTATACTTCGCTCATAAATTTATATTTAATTTTTTTAACTTAATATTTTATGTTCTTTTTCATTCAAAATATATTGTGAATTCATCATTTTGTTTGTACACATTTTCTTTGAGGAGATTCTTATATTTCCCATAGTGACATTTAGTTTTTCTGTGTTTTGAGTTCTTTCTTTTTAAAAAAAATTTACTGGCAGAAATGGTCTCACTATGTTGCCCAGACTGATCTTGAACTCCTGGCCTTAAGTGATTTTACCACAATGGCCTACCAGAGTGCTGGGATTACAAGCATGAGCCACTGTGCCTGGACTTCCCCTCTCCAACTTTTTTTTGAGACATGGTCACACTCTCTTGCCCAGGCTGCAGTGCATTGGCATGATCATGGCTCACTGCAGCCTCAACTCCTAGTAATCCTCCTGCCTCAGCCTTCTGAGTGGCTGAGACTCTAGGTACATACCTCCATGCCCAAATAATTTTTATTTTTGTAGAGACAGGGTCTTGCTGTATTGCCCAGGCTGGTCTTGAACTTGTAGACTCAAGCAATCCTCCAGCATTGGCCTCCCAAAAGTGCTAGGGTTACAGGTGTGAGTCACTGCACTCAGGCTGAGTCCTTGTTTTTTATAGTTTATGTTTTCTTTTAAAGCACTCACACACACAAACACACACGTACATATACATATATACTTTTATAAATCATGGTTTGAAGCCATAGTTTTTATTCTTATGGTACCAGGCATTGACAGCCATTAGAATGGTCTTTAGGAACTCTGAATGAACCTTTAAGAATTCAGGAAAATGAGGCCGGGCCTGGTGGCTAACGCCTGTAATCCGAGCACTTTGGGAGGCAGAGGCAGGAGGATCACTTGAGGTCAGGAGTTCAAGACCAGCTTGGCCAACATGGCGAAACCCTGTCTTTACAAAGTACAAAAAAAAATTAGCCCAGTGTGGTGGTAGGCACCTGTAATGCCAGATAGTTGGGAGGCTGAGGTGGGAGCATTGCTTGAATCCAGGAGCAGAGGTCGCAGTGAGCTGAGATCACACCTCTGTACTCCAGCCTGGGTGACGGAGTGAGACTCCCTCTGACTTAAAAAAAAAAAAAAAAAATTCAGGAAATGTATCACTAGGTATCTTATGATAGATTTTTTATATTATCCGGTATTAACAAACACACTGGATCAAGCAATTTGGTAATGTAAGGTAGAGGTTTTATTTATCTAGTCAAGGTAGCATTGATTTGAGTTCTTAATAAAGCTTGTGGCTAGGCACGGTGGCTCATGCCTGTAATCCCATCAGTTTGGGGGGCCAAGGTGGGCGGATTACTTGAGGTCAGGAGTTCGAGACCAGATTGGGCAACATGGCGAAACCCCATCTCTACTAAAAATAAAAACAATTAGCTGTAGCGTATGCTTGTAATCCCAGTTACTCGGAAGCCTGAGGCAGGTGAATTGCTTGAATCCAGGAGGCAGAGGTTGCAGTGAGCCGAGATGGTACCACTGCACTCCAACCTGGATTACAGAGCAAGACTCCATCTCCAAAAAAAAAAACCTTAAATGCTTTCATTTTCATATCTAAAATTATCCCCTGACAATTTCAAATAAATGAAATTTATTAGAAACAGTGGAGTGACTTCTTTAATTGTATATGACAGTTCATTAAATCTACTTTAACATATTAGGAATAGATTTTTATCTACCTAGATTATATGTTGGCTGCAGAAAGTCAACAGAGAGTTTTAAATGAAGAAATAATTATGTTGATCTTCACTTTATATCAGAAAGCAGCCAAAATGGCACAGTGTTTATGGAAGAAACTGCTTATCCAGCTTTGGAGGAAACCAGCTCAACAGCTGAGGTAAACGTGTGTTTTACTCTGTAGATATATGTCAAATAGTATCCTTAGAATACTAAATAAAGCCTCTAATTCTATGTATGCATTCTATTCCTGTTTTGAATTGTAAGCAGTTTTAACTTCTGATTAAGTTAGATGTCTTAGAAGACATCTAAGTAAAGTAATTTCTTGGTGTTGTGTTAAAGATCTATCTTTTCACCTCTAATATAATTTTCTTTGGAAGTAGATTGTACTCTTGAATTGTATTGAAAAATTAACCTTAGTTTTCACGTCTAAAATGGTGGTTTGTTTTAAAATTACGTAACAACCTAAGACTTGTCCTTTGGGCTTTTACTTGACTTCTGTATAAAACTAGATAGCTAGATGATCTTTTTACATGGTGTCTTAGTGTGTTTGTACTGCTACGACAACATACCTGAGACTGGGTGATTTACAAAGAACAGGGCTGAGCGCGGGGGCTCACGCCTGTAATCCCAGCACTTTGGGAGGTTGAGACGGGTGGACCACAAGGTCAGGAGTTTGAGACCAGCCTGACCAACATGGTGAAACCCTGTCTCTAAAAAATAAAAAAAAAATTAGCTGGGCAGAGTGGTGTGCACCTGTAGTCCCAGCTATTCGGGAGACTGAGGCAGGAGAATCACTTGAACCCAGGAAGCGGAGGTTGCAGTGAGCCGAGATTGCACCACTGCACTCCAGCCTAGGACAGAGTAAGACTCCATCTCAAAAAAAAAAAAACCAGAAATTATTTCTCATAGTTAGAGGCTGGGAAGTAAGTCTAAGAACAAAGTGTGGACAAGTTCAGTGTCTGCTGATGGCATGGTTTCTTGTTTCCAAATGGCATCTTGTTGCTACATCCTTAAGAGGGGATGAGCGAAAAAGGCTGGATGCTGCATGAAGCCTGTTTTATAAAGGCCTTAATCATATTCCCAGGGGAGGATCCCTTATGACTCAGTCACCTCCTAAAGGTCCCACTACTTAGTACTATCACATTGGCGATTACGTTCCAACATAAGAACTTTTGGGGACACCTTCAGACACGTTCAGTACAAGTTACAGTGTTGAAGTTTATTACATACATAACCAGAAAAGTTTAGTGAGTCTATTTTGGGCTCCCACACTACAGAGTTGTGCTTGAATAGACCCATCGAACTCGTGAGAGAAATAAACTCTTCTTTCTGTGGTGATTGAGGAGTGAAGGTGGGCTTAGCTTCTGCAGCCCAGAAAGCAGTGGTCTGGTCTAATTCTGAGAGTTGTCAAGGGATCTGATGGTGTTTTCAAGCTCTATATGAGCCTACTATTGCATAATTCTTTAAATGGTAGGAATAATATCTTTTATTTTAACCTCAAATTATTATAATACTTAGTACTGTAGTATTCTAGGAAAATATAAGGCCCTTAAATAATTGTTGAATTTACTCTCTCTAAAATCATGATTCTTTAGGCAGAGGAAGAAAAGACAACTGAGGACAGTATCTATATTGGGACTGCCAGTGATGATTCTGATATTGTTACCCTTGAGCCACCTAAGTTAGAAGAAATTGGAAGTCAAGAAGTTATCACTGTTGAAGAAGCACAGAGTTCGGAAGACTTTAACATGGGCTCTTCCTCTAGCAGCCAGTATGCATTCTGTCAGCCAGAAACTGGTAAGAATGCACCGATAAGAGACTTAAATACATGTACGACCACATTTTATATAAGGGCTTGTTTTCTACCCCTAATAATTTGGTCTCTAGTGTTAAATATGTTTAGGTAAAATGCAAGACAAGACTATTTTTTTGTGTGTGAAATCTGTTAATACCTAGTGTTTTCCGAGACTGTTCTGGAGCATAGCAATCTTTTGCTATAACAGTAACCATCTTTTGCCATTGAATAGAAGACAAAATTTCTTCAATGAGGTTCATTAAAATCACAAATGCTCCACAATTCATTTGGTGCTTTTTAGATCTTTAACAGTGGGAGATTGGAGATATTAATATTTTTGCTTGCAGTAGTATACATTTTATATTATAGAAATAGTGAAAGAAAATTCTTATTAAAGTCTCTTCAGATACATTCAGTTATTAATTGTGCAACAGTCGTTTATTGAGTACCTACTATATGCCAACAAGAGTTCAAGGTGCTGTCCAAACAGCTAGTCTCCCAAAGCTGCTGACCTTCAGAGCTTTTGTTTTCGATTCTGTTATGAAAATGTCACTATTTTAAGTCACATTTTTAATGCAATCAATGCCCATTGACAGAATCATTCAGAGGTTAAAGTGAGAGTTGCTTATTTTCTTTCTACTATGCTTCAGTTCAGTTTTAGCAGTGTGTGTAACTTCTTTCAATGTGATAAAATATGTAGATACAGAGTTCCTGGCAAATTCTATGAGACACAAACCTGCAATTCACTGTTATTAACCCACAATTATAACTAATAATTATTAATAGTTATGGCAGAGACAACTTGGAACACTGCTAGTGATTCTAAAAATTTAATGATTCTAATCTGACAGAAAAACAGGAAACATGTAGTTTCTTTGATTTTACTATTCTTTAATATTTACATTTCCCAACCAGAATCAGACAGTAGAATTTTTGTCATTCCAGTTTAATAAAATGTCAAGTAGAGATTCTTGGCTGGGCATGGTGGGTCACGCCAGTAATTCTAGCACTTCGTGAGGCTGAGGCAGGTGGATTACCTAAACCCAGGAGTTTGAGACCAGTCTGGGCAGCATATAGTGAGACCTGATGTCTACAAATAATAAAAAAGCCAGACATGATGGCGTGATGGCGTGCACCTGTGGTCCCAGCCACTTGGGAGGCTGAGGCAGGAGGAGGTTGAGGCTAGAGTGAAGCTGAGATTGCGCCAGTGCACTCCAGCCTGGGCGACAGAGCAGGACCCTGTCTCAAAAATATAAAAAAATAGAGATTCTTGGCTGTCTTATTTAATGAGAAGTTATTTTCAGTTAGTGTATCAGTAGTTTGCCTATAAACATGAACTTGAAAACACTTTGTCCAGCTATTTAAATATGCATCTGATATTCTTGGTGGTCAGAGGAAAACTTCAGCCTTTGTTAGAATAGTATTCATAGTATAATTATTTATGGAAGGGTATTATAACTGTTTTAGAATCTTTGTTGCTTGTCAAAGTTTATTATTTTTTTAAACTCTAGGATTTGTGTTGGATTCAGGTAGTCTTTCTTTTTTTCTCCCTTCCTTTCCTACCTCTGGTTTAATTTGAGAATATTAATGGTCCAGAAAAGTCAAATTGAAGCCAGAGTATTGCAGAATGGTCAGATATGTAAGAAACTGACATAGACATAAATGAAATTACATATTGTTGCCAGGCTTGTTGGCTCACACCTATAATCCCAGCACCATCTTAAAAAAAGAAATAAAGAAATTACATGTTGTTAACTTTTTTTTAGGAAGTTGCATACTTCTAAGCCCATTCTTCTAATATTTATCTCCTTTCTGAATTCTGACTTCTTCGGAATTTTGTAGACTGAGTTAAGAGGAATATTTGATTAAGTTTATTTTTACTCATTGTTATTCCTCCTAAAGATACTGTTTCAGGCTGGGCATGGTGGCTCACGCCTGTAATCCCAGCACTCTGGGAGGCTGAGGTGGGCGGATCACAAGGTCAGGAGTTCAAGACCAGCTTGACCAACATGGTGAAACCCCATCTCTAAAAAAATTTTTAAAAAATACTGAAATTTTGGGCTATACTGAAAACACTACATATAAACCAGTTGCCAAGAGGTTTTGTTTTTGAGCCAGGCACATTGACTTATGCCTATAATCCCAGCACTTTGGGAGGCCAAGGTGGGTGGATAACCTGTGATCAGGAGTTGGAGACCAGCCTGACCAACATGGCAAAACCCATCTCTACTAAAAATAGAAAAATTAGCCAGGTGCCTGTAATCCCAACTACTTGGGATTAGCTGGCTGTAGTGGTGTGGGCCTGTAATCCCAGCTGGTCTGGAGGCTGAGGCAGGAGAAACTCTTTTTTTTTTTGAGATGGAGTTTCACTCTTGTTACCCAGGCTGGAGTGCAATGGCGTGATCTCGGCTCACCGCAACCTCCGCCTCCTGGGTTCAGGCAATTCTCCTGCCTCAGCCTCCTGAGTAGCTGGGATTACAGGCACACGCCACCGTGCCCAGCTAATTTTTTGTATTTTTAGTAGAGACGGGGTTTCACCATGTTGACCAGGATGGTCTCGATCTCTTGACCTCGTGATCCACCCGCCTCGGCCTCCCAAAGTGCTGGGATTACAGGCGTGAGCCACCGCGCCCGGCGCAGGAGAAACTCTTAAACCCAGGAGGTGGAGGTTGCAGTGAGCCAAGATTGTGTCACTGTACTCCAGCCTAGGTGACAGAGTGAGACTCTGTCTCTAAAAAAAAAGAGTTTTTGTTTTTCCCTTTAGATTTGTTAATTTTGTGCTAACCATTGCTTAGTTACTTGTTTTTTCCATTCCCTTTCTTCTTCATCCTTAAGGATTTCAACTTAAATTTTTTATTTTACTAAATTATATTCTTGTGGCAGTGTATGTTTTGTTGGTTTAAGAACATTACCCACTTATTCTATGTGAACTCTCTTCCCTGACAAAAAGCAAAGTTGGTAGTGTAGAGAAGTTTGTATTGTGTACATTTTTAAGAAGGCATGGTTATTACATTTTAATTTAGTACAGATAACAATGTTAAGTGAAAATTATTTTTAATTCTTTTTTTCCTTTTTAGTCTTTATAATAAAGCTTTATACATCTTTTTTTCCTGTTTATTCACAAAAGAAAGATGGTGGGAGAAGCTGTGGAAGATTCCTGAATGCATATGGGGATGGGATGATCAGCTGAAACACCATGTTCCCAGCCAGCTCGCTTTCCAAGGTCGTGTGACTAAATTGGACCAGCTTCTCTAGAGCTGAGTGTGCCTAGTCACATTTACTATTTACCGAGTGCTTTAAAGATACCTGTTGTCATCTGCAATACTCTAAACAGGTGTTCAGAATCTCTGGCAAAGGAGCTGGCCAAGCTTATTGCATGCCTTTGCATTGCTTGCATCTATGGGCCAAATTAAGCTTTTTTAAAAGAAATTAAAAATCAAAATATTTCAGTTATTATATGTATGGGTTAAAAAGATGGAAGCATTAGATAAGGATGTGAATATATTAATATGGGTTAGGCTGCTTTGTTAGAATATATAATGAAGGCAGTATGCTAATGTAGAATTGAACATTTATTTAAAGAAGTTTTACAAATGATTTGTTTTCATATTTACCTATCTTACTTTTATGTCAGAAAGCCTGACTTAAATACTCTAATCATGATCATGAATGCCTTTGTATTATGTAATGAATGCTTTAAGTCTTCCTTTCTTTCTCTTTGTCCAAGAAATGTAACCTCACACCTGAGGCGACGGCGTCTTTGAAACACTAGTGATCAAGAATAACCAGATAAACATGATGGGCATAAGGGTCATGACCAAAAAGATCTCTCAGTGGCATCTGTATCCCTAAATATTAGGAATATTCATTCATTTTCAGTAGTGCCTTCTGTCTTTGTGTTTATTGTTGTAAGCGTGAAAGTGAACGGTTATGATCCATCTCTGAAAAATACTGCCTAACTAAATCACCAGCTTTCCTGTGGCATGGATATCCTGTCTTCTGAAGAACTGTTTTTGCTTTTCTGGAGCATGAATATTTGTTGTTTTAGAGCTCTTTATATTCAAGTTCATATTTTATCTTTACTTTTAGTGCTTTTCCTCTAAATGACTCTTGGAAATTATTTCTGAGTTATCAAAGCTTCTTTGTCAACATATAGTTTGTTGATACATGGAATAATGTTAAGAAATTATGCACTTGGAAAAAACTGAAGGTGATTTTTTCCAGGGAATATGTTTCCTGGACTTGGGATTTCTTGTTCAAATTTTCCCCACCAATTTATTTTTTCTCTACTATTCTTTTCACAAAGGAGCAGCACCAGAATAGACCTTAATATTGGAGATAGCTATTGTGTCACTTCCTCATGCTGACATATTTACTAGAGGGTAAAATTAATAACCTTCTAGTAAGAGTGGCAGTCGAAGGGAAGGGCTCATCTGACTTCTGGAATCCTGTGTTAAAATAGAGTGCTTTGAACCTTGATCATGGGATAATTAGATTGGAAATGAAACTAGAGGACCAGATACACCCAAGGAAGCTTTTGGTAGTTACTATACTTTGTAAGTCACAGGAAATGCTTGTGTACTTTCCTGTGTTTCTTAAACAGTTGCAGTTAAATTACCTCTTTGAAATTGAAGGAAGAGACAGAGAGTAGTTATTTTCTTTCCAGAAATAGTACTTGTTTATAACTCTAATAGCAAAGAAATTTTTTTGTTTGTTTTGAGACAGTCTTGCTCTGTCGCCCAGGCTTGAATACAGTGGCAGGATCTTGGCTCACTGGAACCTCCAATGAGGAACCTCCTGGGTTCAAGTGACTCTCCTGTCTGAGCCTCCCAAGTAGCTGGGACTATAGGTGGACCACCATACCTGGCTAATTTTTGTATTTTTAGTAGAGACGGGGTTTCGCCATTTTGGCCAGACTGGTTTCGAACTCCTGAGCTCAAGTGATCCACCTGCCTTGGCCTCCCAAAGTGCTGGAATTAAAGGCGTGAGTCACCACTCCTGGCCAGCAGTGAAACTTGAGGCTAATAAGATTGAAGGATTGTTCTAACAGTGTACACCATAAGGCAAGGAGGGTTAAAAAAAAGAAAACAGAAAGAGATAGGCCCTCAAAGCACAGAATAATATGATTAACAGATGCTAGTGTATCACATTTGAAATGCTTTATGTTTTGGCTTTATGTTGATAAGTTGAAAACCCGTGTTTTTGTTTGTTGTTTGGTTTTTGCTTTGGCTATCTCATGTAAAAAGGCATGTAGGGGATGGCATTGATTATTCTAAATCATTTTTACTGGGAAAGCTTTTCCAAGATTTTGAATAGCTAAATGTCAACTTTTTTCTTAATAGTATTTTCGTCTCAGCCTAGTGACGATGAATCAAGTAGTGATGAAATCAGTAATCAGCCCAGTCCTGCCTTTAGACGACGCCGTGCTAGGAAGAAGACTGTATCTACTTCAGAATCTGAAGAACGGCCACTTGCTGAACAAGAAACCGAACCTTCTAAGGAGTTGAGTAAACGTCAGTTCAGTAGTGGTCTCAATAAGTGTGTTATACTTGCTTTGGTGATTGCAGTCAGCATGGGATTTGGACATTTCTATGGTAAGTATTTGAAAATGTGTTATACATAACCTGATGGGATAGTGTAGAGGCACTTAAGAGTGAGGAATCCTGGGCAGGGTGTAGTGGCTCATACCTGTAATCCCAGCACTTTGGGAGGCTGAGACGGGCAAATTACTTGAGTGAGGTTAAGAGTTTGAGACCAGCCTGGCCAACCCCGTCTCTACTAAAAATACAAAAATTAGCCTGGTGTGGTGGTACATGCCTATAATCTCAGCTACTCCAGAGGCTCAGGTAGGAGAATTGCTCGAACCTGGGAGGCTGAGGTTGCAGTGAGCTGAGATCACAACATTACACTCTAGCCTGGGCGACAGAGCCAGATTGTCTCAAAAAAAAAAACAAAAAGTCGGGGGTGGGGGTGAATCCTGGGATCTGTTTTCAGTGCCGTTATTAAATGTATGGCCTTGAAAACTTGAAGCCTGTTTGAGCCTCAGTTTTCTCATTCTAGAAGTGGGTGCCGCCTATCTCACAAAACTTTTTATTAAGGTAGTAGTGGCAGGGTGCAGTGGCTCACGCCTGTACTCCCAGCACTTTCAGAGGCCAAGGTGGGTGGATTACTTGACCAACCTGACCAATATGGAGAAACCCCATCTCTACTAAAAAAAATACAAAAATTAGCCGGGCGTGGCCTGTGGTCCCAGCTACTCGGGAGGCTGAGGCAGAAGAATCGCTTGAACCCGAGAGGCGGAGGTTGCAGTGAGCCGAGATTGCGCCACTGCACTCCAGCCTGGCGACAGAGCAAGACTCCATCTCAAAAATAAAAATAAAAAAAAATGGGTAGTAGTTATTAACAAATGTAAGGATAATAACCACATATGTTAGTGACTTTTTTAAAAGTTAAAGGATTGAAAGATTAAAAATCTGAAATGCTCACCTTGAGGCAAATCATTTAGATTTAGAATCGTAGTTAAACTAAGTTGAAGTGTGGCTTTATTAAGGCAGATTATTAAATTCCCATTTGAAATAGTTACATTTGAAATGTGGGAATAATTAGTGTTCATTATTTCTACTTTGAGGTTTCACATAAGTATCATACTTTGTAACATTCATTGTTGCTTCTGTGATTCACATGAATTGAGAGTTTTTCATCTTTATCTTTATACTTTGCTCTTTATTGTGGTTGATAGTGTTTATATATGTTGATTATATTATCAATTCAAAGCCTTTAAATGCCTTTGGGTGAGAAGTGGAAGATATTTCATTGGTGTTACTTTCTCATTTAGAAGCCTCACCATTGGATCTCCCCCACTTTCTTTTATTTGAGATGGGGTCTTGCCCTGTTGGCCAGGCTGGAATGCAGTGGTGCGATCTTGGCACACTGCAACCTCTGCCCCCAGGGTTCTAGCAATTCTCCTACCTCAGCCTCCCGAGTAGCTGGGATTACAGGCGCCTGCCACCACTCCCAGCTAATTTTTTTTGTATTTGTAATAGAGACGGGGTTTCACCATGTTGGCCAGGCTGGTCTGGAACTCTTGACCTCAGGTAATCCACCTGCCTCAGCCTTCCAAGGTGTTGGAATTACAGGTGTGATCCACTGAGCTCACTTACTTATTCTTTATTTATGTAATAAGAATTTTTTTTCTTTTTTCTTTTTTTATGTTTTTCTTTTTTTTTCTTTAAGATGGAGTTTCACTCTTGTTGCCCAGGCTGGGGTGCAATGGTGTGATCTCAGCTCACTGCAACCTCCACCTCCAGGTTCAAGCAGTTCTCCTGCCTCAGCCTCCCCAGTAGCTGGAATTACAGGCATGCACCACCATGCCCAGATAATTTTTTGTATTTTTAGTAGAGACAAGGTTTCACCATGTTAGCCAGGCTGGTCTCGAACTCCTGACCTCAGGTGATCCATCCACCTCGACCTCCCAAAGTGCTGGAATTACAGGTGTGAGCCACCACGCCTGGCCTAAGAATTTTTAAAGAACTGTGAAATGCTGATACTTTGAATAAAATGACTGTCAAGATTACATAGGTTATGGCCAGGCACAGTGGCTCACACATGTAATCCTAGCACTTTGAGAAACTGAGGTGGGCGGATCAGTTGAGGCCAGGAGTTCAAGACCAACCTGGCCAACATGCTGAAACCCACTCTCTGCAAAATTTAGCCAGGCATGGTGGTACTTGCCTGTAGTCCCAGCTAGTTGTGAAACTGAGGCATGAGAATCGCTTGAATGCGGGAGGCAGAGGTTGCAATTAGCTGAGATCACACCCACCTGGGTGACAGACTGAGACTCTGTCTCAAAAGAAAAAAAAAAGATTACATAGGTTATATGCAGATTACCAAAATTTAAAAATATATAAAACATTTAATCATAATATTTATGTTACATACCCTTAATAAAAATCTTTATTTTAGGCACAATTCAGATTCAGAAGCGTCAACAGTTAGTCAGAAAGATACATGAAGATGAACTGCATGATATGAAGGATTATCTTTCCCAGTGTCAACAGGAACAAGAAACTTTCATAGATTATAAGGTATGTACCACTAAAAAATATTTAAAATAATTGTTAGTAATCATTGTGCATATTAGTTAGTGCTTATTGTGCTTATTAGTGCAGATGAGTAAATCAGTAATAACGCTGATCCTTGAATTGAGTACAGGTGCTTATTGTGTCCTAGTCATTGTCATGAGTACACCATATAGAGTATTTCTCTTACTCTTACAACATGGGATTAAGCAAGTATTAACTTTTATAGGTAGGAAGAGGTTTAGAAAGGTTAAGTGACTTTCCCAAGGTAGCAACTGGCAGAGCTAATTTGTTTTTTGTTTGTTTGTTTATTGGAGATGGAGTCTCGCTCTGTTGCCCAGGCTGGAATGCAGTGGTGCAACCTCGCTTACTGCAACTTTCACCTCCTGGGTTCAAGTGATTCTTGTGCCTCAGCCTCCCAAGTAGTTGGGATTACAGTGTGCGCCACTATGCTGGGCTAATTTTTTTGTATTTTTAGTAGAGACATGGTTTCACCATGTTGGCCAGTCTGGTCTCTAACTCCTGACTTTGAACTCCTGAACCCAGGAGGTGGAGGTTGCAGCGAGCCAAGATCACGCCTCTGCACTCTAGCCTGGTCGACAGAGCGAGACTCCATCTCAAAAAAAAAGTATTCTTCCACCATGCTGTTGTTCTCAATTTGTTGTAGTACTCTGCTCTGTGTTTTCTTGCATATGAACCTTGTATTTCCCAATGTTTATACTATTGAAAATACACCTCAGCCTCCTAAAGTGCTGGGATTACAAGTGTGAGCCACCACACCTGGCCCTGGCCTTTTGTTTTGTTTCGTTTTGTTTGGCAGAGCTAATTTGATTCCAAGGATTTGACTTAAGAACTTTTATTCCTAGCTGCTCTTTTATAGTTAACATCATTTAAAATTGACATTTTATATGTGTATATAGACATTTTTGTTAACATTATTTTACAGAGGGAAGCAGGCATTTTCAGTTGGCAGGAGGGAAAGAGGAGAGTTGTGGGTTTTTTTGAGACAGAGTCTCGCTCTGTCACCCAGGCTGAGTGCAATGGCATGATCTCGGCTCACTGCAACCTCTGCCTCCTGGGTTCAAGCGATTCTCCTGCCTCAGCCTCCTGAGTACCTGGGACTACAGGCACACGGCACCACACTAGGCTAATTTTTGTATTTTTAGTAGAGACGGGATTTCACCATGTTGGCCAGGCTGGTCTCGAACTCCTGTCCTCAGGTGATCCACCCGTCTCAGTCCCCCAAAGTACTGGGATTACAGGCGTGAGCTACCGTGCCCGGCGAGTTGTGGGTTTGTTTTTTTTTTTTTTTTGAGAGGGAATCTCACTCTTTTCAACAGGCTGGAAGGCTGGAGTGCAGCCTCCTGAGTAGCTGAGACTACAGGTGCCTGCCACCATGCTGGCTAATTTTTTGTATTTTAGTAGAAACGAGGTTTTGCAATGTTGGCCAGGATGGTCTCAATTGTCCTAACCTCGTCATCCACCTGCCTTGGCCTCCCAAAGTGCTGGGATTACAGGTGTGAGCCACCGCACCCAGCCCCGAGAGTTGTGGTTTTATAGCCTCTCTAAGATTTTCTTTTGATTAGGGACATAGCCGTTCCCTTTCATTGTTTTTTTTATTCTGATGGAAGGGAGAACATGTTGATTTTCTGTCTATAACTCACCTAGATCTCATCTCACAGGACAGTACCGTCCATTCTTTTGTTACCCAACACCTTTGTGGGTTTATGAGGATCAGCTAAATAGTTGGTCCCCTATCTAGTTTTTTCCTAGGAATGGTGTAGAGATAAACTCCGGGTAGAAAAATAAGCTGTGTCTGGGTGAGGTGGCGGCCTCCCAAATTCCCAAAGGTGACGACTTTGGGAGACCAAGGTAGGTGGATTGCTTGAAGCCAGGAGTTCAACATCAGCCTGGCCAACACAGTGAAACCTTGTCTCTACTAAAAATGCAAAAATTAGCCAACTGTGGTGGTGCACACCTATAATCCCAGCTTCTCAGGAGGCTTAGGCACAAGATTCCTTGAACCTCAGAGGTAGAGGTTGCAGTGAACTGATTATCACACTGTTGTACTCCAGCCTGGGCCACAGAGAAAGACTCTCTTTTTCTCTTTCTTTTCTTTTTTTTTTTTTTTTTTGAGACAATCAGTGGGGTGGTGGGTGACCAAAAAAAAAAAGGAAAGAAAAGTAAACTATTGTTTTTTCCACCCTCAAATCTCACACTTAATTTATGTAGGCTTCCCTTACAGGTTATATTTCTTGAAAAGACAGAAATAATACTTTGTAACTAAATTGTATCTTTCAGGGAGGTACTTCTCCCATCCAGGTATTAACCAGACCTGAGCCTGCTTAGCTTCTGTGATCAGAGGATATTGGGTACATTCAGGATGGTATGGCTGTAGACACAGGGAAGTACTTCCAAAGTTAATTACAAATAGTGCAGTTTTTCCTACCTACTTCACCACAATGGTTTCTGGCTCCATAGGATAACACTGGCTTTTGGAAGACTCACCATACATAAATCTTTACAAAGAGTTTGTATTTCAGGTTTGGGTTTGGGTTTTTTTTTGTTTTTTTTTTTGAGATGGAGTCTCACTATGTTGCCCAGGTTTTTCTGGAATTTTTGGGTTCAAGCGATCCTCTTGCCTTGGCCTCAAAGTGCCGGGATTAAAGGCATAAGCCACTGTGCCTGGTTAGAGAGTCAGTTTTTGCAGATGTCTTGTTTCTAGCTGCTAAGTATGGATCAGATAGATGTTGAAGCTCTTTGGAAGACCTGGTCAGGATCTGCTTATCAGTCACTTCTGTCAGCATATTTACTGCATGAGGAATGCTGTACTCTTTCATTCTGTGGCTGCCTTTGCTTGTGCGTTTCAAGATTATGGTACACGAGTGCATCATCAGTCTCTTCTACTCCACAGTCCACTGCTGTTGGGTAGAAGAAACTTCTCTCATACAGGTAGAGCAGATGTGATGACTGTGATTAAATTTTAAATCTTTATTTATTCTCTCAATATTAATGAACTAGAAAGGGAAGCAATCATTTTAGAGAGTTATTATTCAAGTGTAAAATAGTGTCATTCTCTTAAAGGACTTGTTCCCCCCCACACCTTTTTTTTTTTGGCTTGTTTCTGAATGCAGGTAATTTGCTAGTCTTACTCAAATAGGGTAACCATAACGTGTGTGGTCAGTTACGCCAAATTTAAGTATCATTTTGCAGATTTATACATAAGATATTTTTAACTGAATGGATAATGCTGTAAGAACTTGTTGAAGCATATTGTTTAATTTTTGACTATTTTTGGTTAAAATTTGTTACTTATGCATATGTTTGAAAGAAAATTCAAATCAATCAAGGATACCCTTACTGAAGCAGTAAAATTCTATAAGCCTAATTGACAGCCATTTCTCTCTATCATGGGTGTTGACTTTCAGAGTTATAGCAATCTATAGATTAACCTTCAGAGTTATATTAATCTGTACAGATTACAAAATTGCTGTAATCTGAGTGACAGTCACTTTGAAAGTTTACATATAATTGGATAAGTTAGTTATAAATGTTACTAAGATTCAGTCTGTCCTCTAACATGCTTATATAATTATGGCTTATCTGTGCTTACCTAGCAATGTTAATTGCATAGGACTAAAATGTTTCAAACAGGACTAAGATTATTAGAATTTCTTCTTTCGAAGGGTACAATGAGTACAAATAATTTTTTGAAGCCGTAAGTCAGCTCTTGATGTAATTTTACTTTTTATAAAGATAATCTCTCCTCCTAAGATTCAGAAAAGGCTTTAGTCCTGTTAGCCCTAGCTAACTTTCTGACTTTTAAATTATTCCAGCTGGGCATGGTGGCAGGTGCCTGTAATCCCTGCTATTGTGGGTGCTGAGGCAGGAGAATTGTTTGAACCTGTCGGGGAGAGGTTGTAGTGAGCCGAGATCGTGCCACTGCAGTCTGGCGACAGAGTGAGACTCCATCTCAAAAAATAAAATAAAAAATAAATTCTTCTACCATGCTGTTGTTCTCAATTTGATGTAGCTCTCTGCTCTGAGTTTTCTTGCATGTGAACCTTGTATTTCCCAATGTTTATACTACTGCAAATTCTACCCGGGGTATAGTATCTGTAGAAGTAAAGACACAAAAGCTTATGGGGTGTTATATATCTTAAAGATTTAAATTCAGCTTTTAAAGCACTTGACATGTCACTTCTTCTCTTTCAAAAAAATGTAGTCATTGAAAGAAAACCTTGCAAGGTGTTGGACCCTTACGGAAGCAGAGAAGATGTCCTTTGAAACTCAGAAAACTAACCTTGCTACAGAAAATCAGTATTTAAGAGTATCTCTGGAGAAAGAAGAAAAGGCCTTGTCTTCATTACAGGAAGAGTTAAACAAACTAAGAGAACAGATTAGAATACTGGAAGGTAAAGGGACAAGTACTGAATTAGTTAAAGAAAATCAGAAACTTAAGCAGCATTTGGAAGAAGAAAAGCAGAAAAAATACAGCTTTCTTAGTCAAAGAGAGACTCTGTTGGCAGAAGCAAAGATGCTAAAGAGAGAACTGGAGAGAGAACGACTGTTAACTACAGCTTTAAGGGGGGAACTCCATCAGCTAAGTGGTATTCAGTCACATGGCAAGTCAGATTCTCCCAATGTATTTACTGAAAAAAAGGAAATGGCAGTCTTACGGGAAAGACTCACTGAGCTGGAACGGAAGCTAACCTTCGAACAGCAGCGTTCCGATTTGTGGGAAAGATTGTATGTTGAGGCAAAAGATCAAAATGGAAAACGAGAAACTGATGGAAAAAAGAAAGGGAGCAGAGGAAACCACAGGGCTAAAAATAAGTCAAAGGAAACATTTTTGGGTTCAGTTAAGGACACATTTGATGCCATGAAGAATTCTACCAAGGAGTTTGTGAGGCATCATAAAGAGAAAATTAAGCAGGCTAAAGAAGCTGTGAAGGAAAATCTGAAAAAATTCTCAGATTCAGTTAAATCTACTTTCAGACATTTTAAAGATACCACCAAGAAGATCTTTGATGAAAAGGGTAATAAAAGATTTGGTGCTACAAAAGAAGCACCCGAAAAACCGAGAACAGTTTTTAGTGACTATTTACATCCACAGTATAAGGCACCTACAGAAAACCAGAATAATAGAGGCCCTACTATGCAAAATGATGGAAGGAAAGAAAAGCCAGTTCACTTTGAAGAATTCAGAAAAAATACAAATTCACAGAAATGCAGTCGTGGGCATGATTGTAGAGAAAATTCTCATTCTTTCAGAAAGGCTTGTTCTGGTGTATTTGATTGTGCTCGACAAGAATCCATGAGCCTTTTTAACACAGTGGTGAATCCTATAAGGATAGATGAATTTAGACAGATAATTCAAAGGTACATGTTTAAAGAACTGGATACTTTTTATCACTGGCAAGAATTTGATCAGTTCATCAATAAGTTTTTCCTAAATGGTGTCTTTATACATGATCAGAAGCTCTTCACTGACTTTGTTAATGATGTTAAAGATTATCTTAGAAACATGAAGCTATATCAAGTAGATAATGATGGAGTATTTGAGAAGTTGGATGAATATATATATAGACACTTCTTTGGTCACACTTTTTCCCCTCCATATGGACCCAGGTCGGTTTACATAAAACCATGTCATTACAGTAGTTTGTAACATTTGTAGATTGGATAGCATTTTTATGATTTGATGAGTTTCTTGGAAGGTTACTGTTTCTAAGAGTCGTGCTTTATTGCCACTGAGAGAATTTAGAGTAAATTGAAAGAGTCTAAAAATTATAGCTGTTACAAATGGAAAATTTCATTATAACGTAATCACTTTGACCTGAGCAAATTATTTAATTTTTATCTTAAAAATCAGTTAAGAATATATAGAATCCTATTTTGGCCAAGTTTGTTTCTTTTCAGTATAGTTTATATGAAAAGAGCACCTTAAGTGAAATTATTTTCCTTTAATCTTTTATGTATTTATTCACTTTTGGAAGCTAGGAGTGAACAACACAAATTTTACTCTGAAGTCAGAAGAGCTCATATGTAATAATTCTAATGTCCTACCTATTTTCACTTGTCCATTCCATGTACCAGCTTAGTTATGATACTTAATACTTAATCACATAATTATCCTTGATAAAGGTAGAGGCACAATCAAAGAGGCAAAGTGAGCAAGTCAGATTCTAATGTGTGTACCAATTTTTTATCCATTTTCATCTTTATATTCTGTAACATGAAACTTACCTGATCTTCAAATGTTAGTTTCACTTTTTATCTTTGAAATACTTACCTTTCTGAATAAATATAATGTGTCTATAAAATAATGAGACTGATTCTGGTGTCTTTAGTCATTAAGCAGGTATGTAGTCGTATAATGAACAAAGGTGAGGCTGCCTTGAGGAGACAAGTGAAAAATTTTTGCTTTAAAGGCGCTCACAAGCTAAGTAAATAAATAAAATTAAGATATAGGGGCATGGTGGCCTCAGGCTGTCTGGAGATGTTTGGAAAGGCTTCTTGAGTGAGATGGCCTTTGAACTGTGAACTAGTTTTTAAACTAGCTTTTGCAAGAGAAATGATAATTTACTATGCAGACAGGGAAGGGGATTTTACTTAAAAGGAAGGTCATTTGGAGATATGAAGATACATTACTTTAAGGAAGCAGGGTAGTGCTGGAGGATAAGAGATGCAGACCATGAAGGGCCCCATTTTATGCTAAAGGTTTTGTCCTGTAGGACATGGAGAACCTCTGAAGAATTTTCAAGGCTGGTAGGATAAGATTATATTGTATGGTAGATTACAGTAGTCCCCCTTTATCTTCAGGATGTATGTTCTAAGACCCCCAGTGGATGCTTGAAACCAGGGATAGAACAGAATTCTATATATAATATGCATGAATTTCTTTTTCCTTCTTTACGATCTCACACATAGGTTTGTTCTTACCATAGATCTTACCAACCTCAGCATACTTTTGTCTCCTTTATTGAGAATGTTCACCCTTTCACTTAAAGGAAGCGCTTTATAGCTTCTCTTTGGCATATCCAAATTGCCAGCATCACTATTGTATTTTGGGGTCATTATTAAGTTTCTTAATCATAATTATCCTTATCTTAGGGATACTTGAACACAAGCACTGTGGAACGGTAACAGTGTATCTGATCAACAGACTGCTACTAGGTGATTAAGGGGTGGGTAGTGTGGATGCTGGACAATGGGATGATTCACATCCCATGTGGGATGGAGCAGAACTGCCTTATTTCATGACATTACTCAGAACAGGCATATAACTTATGCATTATTTCTTTTTTTATTTTTTGAGATGGAGTCTTGCTTTGTCACCCAGGCTGGAGTGTAGTGGCGCAATCTCAGCTCACTGCAACCTCTCTCTCCTGGGTTCAAGTGATTCTCCTGCCTCGGCCTCCTGAGCAGCTGGGACTACAGGTGCAAGCCACCACATCTGGCTAATTTTTATATTTTTAGTAGCAATGGGGTTTCACCATGTTGGCCAGGCTGGTCTCTAACTCCTAACCTCAAGTGATCTGCCCATCTCAGTCTCCCAAAGTGCTGGGGTTACAGGGGTGAGACACTGCCCCTTGCGTAAAACTTAAGAATTATTTATGAAATTTTCTGTTTAACATTTTCAGACCACAGGTGACCACAGGTAACTGAAACCAGAATCCCAGAAAGTGAAGCCATGGATAAGGCGGGACTACTGTATTGACAGCAGCTTACAGGATTGACAAGAAAGGTGTGAAGCTAGAAGGTGGTCAATATACTACAGACATGAGCTGTTTAGATGAGCATCTAAACTGGGACAATAGTAGGGGAGGAAAGGAGAAAACATTTGGATAATAGATAGTAACATTGGTATTTCTTGTGAAAGACAAGTAGAAAGTAACAGTGACTTCTAGATTTCTGAGTTGGGTCATCTGTTGGACAGTAGTATCACTGTGATAGGGAATTCAAGGTTTGGGGTAAGGCTAATTGGAGATGAAAATTGTGTTTGGAAGTAACTACTGATATTCAAGTGGGGAGGGTTAGTTGGCAATTAGTGCTATGGTCCTCTCTTTTGCTGAGACTGTATATTTATTAGACTCCTAGGAAACACCAACATCTATGAGGTTGTAGGGAAGGCTAAGTGGGGAGTAGCCTCATGAAAATCTAAAGGCTATCTCAAGTAAAAGGAATATTTAAATGTGTCATGCTTTTTAAAAAGTCTATGTATGAAAAATGTTTCTTGGCTTGGAAATTGAACAGCCAGGGGATGGCAGTATGGACTTCCAGTGAAGTAGTGACAAAAGCCTGATCATAGACATTGAGGAAAGTGGGTGTAGGTCTTGTGAACTTTTGCTGTTAAGAGAGAAAAAGTTGAAACTTTTGTTTTGCTTTGTTTGTGAGTCATGTGTTTGTATTTCTACTGAGTGATAAAGCCAATCGGGAGGGATTGATTTCTACAGGAAAGGAAAAAAAAATAATGGAAATATCTCATTATTTTATTGTCACATTTCTTTTCTTTGTTACTGTTGAGTGTTTCCCTTTTTTGCCAGTAGAGTTACTATTTTTTTCTTTGTATAGGACAAAAACTATAATATGGACTCTTATCTTTTATATGGATATACTAGGATTATAATTCAGATATTTAATATCTTTTTTCAGAGTGTTCAGATAATAGATTAATGGAGAAAAACAGTTAAAATTGTTTTAAATTTAAATACATTAAACTCTAACATAGATGAAAAATGTGTTTACTGCTTTCAGTCGACCTGATAAAAAGCAACGTATGGTAAATATTGAAAACTCCAGGCATCGAAAACAAGAGCAGAAGCACCTTCAGCCACAGCCTTATAAAAGGGAAGGTAAATGGCATAAATATGGTCGCACTAATGGAAGACAAATGGCAAATCTAGAAATAGAATTGGGGCAATTACCTTTTGATCCTAAATACTGATTCACAATTGAGTTAAGCTAGACAACTATAAGAGAAACATGTATGCTCTGTACAATGTTTGGTATTGGAACTAACGAAATTATCAAGATGACAATGTCTTTTTTTGTTTCTAAGTCTCAGTTTGATAACTTTGTATTATTACTCAGAAGCATTAGTTAAAAGCCTACTAACCTGCATTTCCCTGTAGTTTAGCTTTGTTGAATTCTTTTTGACACTGGAAATGTTCAACAGTAGTTTTATTAAGGAAGCCAGGCATGCAACAGGTTTTGTGCATGAAATGAGACTTCCTTTCAGTGTAAGAGCTTAAAGCAAGCTCAAATCATACATGACAAAGTGTAATTAACACTGATGTTTGTGTGTTAAATTTGCAGTAGAGCTTGAGAAAAGTACATTGTGCTGGAATTTCATCTTTAACATTTTATAATCTTACACTTGCTTCTTGTCTTTATGTGGGTTCAAGAGCCCACTGACTTGTGAAGAATTTGCTGCCCTCTTAAGAGCTTGCTGACTTGTTTTGTGAAATTTTTTGGACATCTGAATATTGTGGAAGAAACAATAAAACTACACCATGAGGAAAACTGAAGGTCTTTATTTAAAATCTGGCATTGTATTAACATGTGATTTTCTACTACGTGGTAGTTTATACATTTCCTCAGTAGTGATATTTGGTAAAGCAGTTCATATAGTTTTTCCTAAGTTCCGTGAATCTTACCCAGTGTTTACTGAAATATTTAAGCAGCATCTGAGTATTTCTACCCAGCAATGTTAGTTTATCTCAGAAAGTTCAGAATTTCATCTTGTTGAATTTCCCTTTTAACTTCCGTTCATAGACATATACATGACTTCCAATTCGACCCTCCGGCAAGTGAGTGTGGAAGAAAACAGCACTTCTGTTATAACTGCTTGATGTTAGGAAAGCACTTATTTCCTAGAAGCAAATAAATGTTTAAATAAATAAAGGCTACGTTTTGCTGAATACTGTTTCAATGAATTTTAGAATCGCTTATTCTAATTGTTCTCTACAACTTTATGCTTAATAAAAGAATTAACTTACAGGAAGTAAAATACCTTATAATTATAGAACTGGGGCTTATTTTGACTGGAGAAAAGACTCATCATGAAATGTGGGATGAAACAGACCATCAAAAAGGTTATATTGTCTATTTACCTGAGGGTTTCCTAAACCTGGGATAAAATAAAAATACTGAGTTTTCTTCTTTTTCATGTTTACTTACCTCCTCCAAAATGCTGAAGATGATCAAGTGAGTAGGTAATGATGCATTGTCATGAAACTCTGTTTGTAACCAGTTTAAGGGATTTAGGTAAAATATATCTGCTTCATCAAGATACTGACTTTTTCCAGTCAGGTCTGGGGGGCATTGGAGAAATCTCATTGAAAGTGGGCAGTGAACGTGGCTATGAAAAGAAAAGTTACCAGAATAAACACAAGTAAAAACTGAAAGTTTTCATTAGTCTTAAGATACGTCATTTATACTTAGCAAAATGTGAATCGGAATCTGTAACTGTGTTGCAAGTGAAGAAGCAAGCCTTTAACTCATTTTCTCAAAGATAAAATATGTGATTCTCATACCGTGTAAACTGTGCAGCAGCAGCAGCAGCATAACCTATAAGCCCAAACTAATGCGTAAAACTCCATTTCAAGGAGGGAATTAGGTCAGCTGGGGGACGCAACATTCTGTAACATTCGTATTCTGTTCCAGAAACGTAAATGGTCTTCAGGACCAGGTAAGTTAACTTGTTAATAAAAGTAATTCTCCATAGGCTTTTTTGGTAAAGTAGGAAACTGTGGTCCTAACCAGAAAGGATTCTTTCTTCCCTTTCTGCTCTAATAGGGGATGGATCACATCTTTACATGGCAAGTTTTAAATATTTTTTTTCCTTATATCTTTAAGATTTAGAAGTAGAGAGCAACATATGTCCATTGATTAACATCCAAGTAAGTAATGGTTTTATTGTGGTATAGAAAGACTAGACTGCCCACCAGGGGGCAGTGGCTCGTGCCTGTAATCCCAGAACTTTGAGAGGCCAAGGTGGATGGATCCCCAGAGGTTAGGACTTTGAGACCAGCCTGGCCAACATGGTGAAACCCTGTCTCTACTAAAAATACAATAATTAGCCAGGCATGGTGGTGTGTGCCTGTAGTCCCAGCTACTCAGGAGACTGAGGCAGGAGAATTTCTTGAACCCAGAAGACAGAGGTTTCAGTGAGCACTGAGATCACATGCCACTGCATTCCAGCCTGGGCGACAGAGCAAGACTCTGTTTCAAAGAAAAAGATTAGAGTATAAAAAAGATGGATTCATTTCTAATACTAGTCATGACAACTTAAGCCAGTTACTTAGGTCATGCAAAAAGTCATGTTTATAATACCTTGGGAAAAGTTAAACCTCACTGATAGAAACATTTAAAATTTCCAATTAGAAATGAAGTTGATTTCTAATTGGAGGTTTATGAATTGCATACAAATTAAATGTACACAAGACCTAATAGGGACTTATTTATTGGAAGTTAAGGTCTTGTTTCAAAGGGAAGTAGAAATTCCTGAGAAAAAACTGCTTGCTTTATATTGTAAAATAGGCATCAGAGTTTTTCCTCTATTTGTGTGCTTTGAAAAGGTGTTGAGAACTTGGTGAACTATACAAAGCCTAAGACATCAACTAACTACAATTATGTATAAAGAACATCTTGGTACCTCTAGGATTCCTGTCCTCCACAGTATTAACCCCTAATGTGAGCACGGAGAGTGAATGTCCCTTTCTCAGACATATAAATACATATAGTAGGGAATCCTCAAGTTGAAAGGATACTTGATGCCTTCCACTTAGACTGGTTTTTGCTAGGATCTCAATTTTTCTAAATTGTGTATTAATGATTGGCATTCATGATCAGTTAAGTAGTACTGCAGGTGTTAAATTCCCCTAAAGTGATAACCACCAGTGATTTAATTAATTGAATGTGCATATGAGACATTAACTCCAGATCATTTAAAGCCAGACTGAGTTAAATAGATATAGGATTTTCTTTCTTTCTTTTTTTTTTTTTTTAGGCAGAGTCTTGCTCTGTCGCCCAGGCCAGAGTGCACTGGTACAATCTCTGCTTACTGCAGCCTCCCCCTCCTGGGTTCAAGTGATTCTCCAGCCTCAGCCTCCCTAGTAGCTGGGACTATAGGAACACACCACAGCACCCAGCTAATTTTTTTGTATTTTAGTAGAGATGGGGTTTCACTGTGTTGCCCAGGCTAGTCTCAAATTCCTGAGCTTAGGCGATCCGCCTGCCTCAGCCTCCCAAAGTGCTAGGATTACAGGCATGAGCCACCATGTTCGGTCTGGTATAGAATTTTCTATAGGAAATCTGGCTGCTTTGCCCCTGTAGCATTACTGGGTAATTGGTAACACAGCTTTATGAAATACAAGCACAGGACCAAATGGATGTCTTTTTAAATGCCATACATAGTTGAGGCAATTTTAGTATATTTCCCAGAAACACTTAATTCAAGCTTTAGAATATCATCTTGTCGCATTCCTTAAATTTTACAGGTGAGACAACTGATGTCCAAAGAGATTAAAAATCTAGTTTAAAAGGAGGGCAATAGTCCAGTAGTAAATCTGGACTGAAATCCATGTTTTAAGATTAATTCAAATTGTGTAAAGATTTATCACAGAGATGTGTAGTAAGGTAAGTCATACATGAGTTTCTTTACTAGGAAGACTATCAAATACCTACAGATTGTTTTAAATCAGAATTAAGTGTAAGTAAATTGTTTTTAAAGAATAATAAAGTTTATTTAAAAGATTTTCATTGATACAGTTCAAGTGGTTTTTAAAATCCACCAGTGAATAAATATGAGAGTTTAAAATTTATCATTTGATCAATGATCAATTAATTCAAATCCAGGAATCTGAAAGGGAATTTTAAAGTAGTCAGTTTCAGTTTCTTAACATTATATAGTGGAACATCTTTTATTACCTGTAATAAGGAGTAGAGTGGCAAGGCATCATTACAAATACTGAAGCTGAAGGTTTATTGGGATTGTTGTAACAAACTTTTTGAATATGACTCATGACATCAAGAGTACCTCGTTGATGAACTAAACCAGTATAAAGGGCGAGGAACAAATTTGATAAAAACAGGAAACTTAGAGCTGGTTTCTTCCATGTTTTCAGGTGGGTTAGTGAGTATCCTATATGAAGATAGACATATTGAACCTTAACACTGACAGCCTTTTGTTTTCTTATGTTAACAGCAAATACATCTGTAATTTTTAATGGAAATAGCACAAACTGTAATATTGTAATAGACAAGGAATAAGCAATAATTTGTAATCTCTCTGACCATTCACTACTGTTGTCATCTAGGTCTTAACTTTTTCTAGTAAAAAGTATTGAGATATAGTTGAAAGATTATGGAGTCCAACAGGTCCAGATCTGAATTCGAGTTCTAGCACAAGTTGTTTTACTTTGCTGATCATTGGGACAGTAGTACCTTTTTCAAGTATTAGAAAAAATGTCCAGTGCCTATCCTGGTACATAGTAGTTGCTAAATAAATAGGACTTTTAATTATTCCATTTACCTACTTCTTTAATCTCCCTAACACTAGTAATTGGATTTTCGTGTGTAATACAAGTTTTGATAATGTGTCCTCTTAGGAAGGCTTAGGAAAATAAGTCATTGGGCACCTGGGAGGTTTTACTTAAGTATTTAAGTGGAAGAAAAGGTGGTGTGTCTTTTTTTTTTTTTTCCACTAGAATGTCAGGCAATTTGGAGATGCTAAACACTTTTCCTTTTTTGATTTATGAAAGTGATTATTCTGTGGGGCAAAACAAAACAAAAAACCAAAGGAGAAAACCAAGTAGAATGAATAGAAGGGTATAAAAGGATAAGTAAAAGTCTCTCTCCCCTCCTTTTCTCCAACAACAGCCACTGTTAATGGACACATTAGGATCTCTGAGAATACCAAGAACAGGCTTTGCCACTGGAAATGAATGAGCTTATTAGTAAGTGTTCATAATTTTTGTTCATAATTTACATATACTCTTTCTATAGAACTAGATAATAGTTCTTTTGGAACTTGGGTATTCTTCATCCAAACCTTGGCTTGCCCAAAATGTTAGTACTAATACCCAATGGGGTCAAGGCAGTGTTTTAACTTTAGTTCCTCCTCTGTGATGTTAATAACCTCCACAGTTCATACGATTCATGAGCTGGAATGTCACATATCCATGTCACCCAGTACTTTTTAAGCTATTTGAAATAGTTTTGATTGATCAAAGAATAATCTGAAAAGTGGTGTAATGAAGAATGTAGCAAGATCAAGAAAACTAAGCCTATCACTTAAATCTACATTTATAAGATGTTTGAAATGGTAAAATGAGGAACCTAAGAGGGTTGAGAATTAGAATTAGCTTTATTTGAAATAAAATAGTTGAGATGGGAGGATTGCTTGAGGCCAGGAGGTCAAGACCAACCTGGGCAAAATAGTGAGACTCCGTCTCTACAAAAAATAGAGCAAAATTAGCCAGGCATGGTAGTGCGCAACTGTAGTTCCAGCTACTGGGAAAGCTGAGGCAAGAGGTTTACCTGTGCCCATGAGTTTGAGGGGACAGTGAGCTATGACTGTGCCAGTGCACTCCAGCCTCGGTGACGGAGTGAAACCCTGTCTCTATGAAGATAAAAATAAAATAGGGCCAGGTGCAGTAGCTCACACCTGTAATCCCAGCAGTCTGGGAGGCTGAAGCGGGCGGATCACTTGAGGTCAGGAGCTCAAGACTAGCCTGGCAAACATGGTGAAACTGCATCTCTACTAAAAATACAAAAATTAGCTGGGTGTGGTGGCACACACCTGTAATCCCAGGAGGCTGAGGCAGGAGAATCACTTGAACATGGGAAGTGGAGGTTGCAGTAAGCCGAGATCACGCCACTGCACTCCAGCCTGGGCAACACAGCGAGACTGTCTCTAAATAAATAAATAAATAGAATAAAATAGGATTCTAAAAGTTCAGCTCTCTGTAATAACTCCAAGCACAGATACAGCAGATCCTCAATTATAAATTGAAGCACTTGGGTTGGTAGGCTAAAACAAATCCACTTCAGTAGGCTCACAAAAAGCTACATTAAAGCCTTGTCTTTGTCTGTATTGCTATTGTGGAATACCTGAAGCTGGTTAATTTATAAAGAAAAGATGTTGGGCTGGGCAAAGTGGCTCATGCCTGTAATCCCAGCACTTTAGGGGGCCGAGACGGGTGGATCACCTGAGGTCGGGAGTTCAAGACCAGCCTGACCAACATGGAGAAACCCTGTCTCTACTAAAGTTAAAAAATTAGCTGGGCATAGTGGCATATGCCTGTAATCCCAGCTACTCGGAAGACTGAGGCAGGAGAATCGCTTGAACCCAAGAGGCGGAAGTTGCTGTGAGCTGAGATTGCACCATTGCCCTCCAGCCTGCACAACAAGGGCAAAACTCCGTCTCAAAGGAAAAAAAAAAAAAGAAAAATGTTTACTTGGCACATGGTCCTGCAGGCTGTAGAAGAAGCATGATACCAGCATCTACTGGTGAAGACTTCAGGCTACTTCCACTCATGGAGGAAGGTGAAGGGCAGCCAGTGTGTGCAGAGATAACATGGTAAGGGAGTAGAAGCCACAAAGTGGGGGAAGGTGCCAGGCTCTTTTTTAACAGTCAGCACACAGGGGAGCTCAGTACCCCAGGATGGTACCAAGCCATTTGTGAAGGATCCGCCCTTATAATTGAAGCACCTCCCATTAGGCCCCATCTCCAACAATGGGGATCAAATTTCAACATAAGGTTTAGGAGACAAACATCCAAACTACAGCAAGCCCATCCTACAGCAAGGCCTTTGAAGATACAGCTTGTTCTCAATTATTTGAAGATACTTACAAGGTGAGCATATGTAAAGTAATTTACTTAATAATTTGTTTATTAAATATTAATCGAAAATTTTATTAGAAACTATGGGACTGGGCCAGGTGCAGTGGCTCATGCCTGTAATCCCAGCACTTTGGGAGGCTGAGGCGGGCGGATCACAAGGTCAAGAGATCAATACCATCCTGGCCAACATGGTGAAACCCTGTCTCTACTAAAAATACAAAAATTAGCTGGGCTTGGTGGCGCACACCTGTTGTCCCAGCTACTCCGGAGGCTGAGGCAGGAGAATTGGTTGAACCTGGGAGGTGGAGGTTGAGTGAGCCGAGATTGAGCCACTGCACTCCAGCCTGGCGACAAAGTGAGACTCTAAAAAATAAACTATGGCACTAGGAATACAATAGTATAGGTGGGTGATACAAAATGGGAATACTTGGCGATAAAGACTGTGAAAATAGCACTCTGGGTAAAATGCTGGAAGATAACATGCTTGTGTTTCCAGCATCTTTAGTACTGGTGAGACAGGGCATCTCTTAGGTAATGTTTGTCTTACATGATGGCGATTTTAACTGACCTTAGCTCATTTTATGATGGATCGTTTTAGTGAGAACTGAATCTCCATACTATTTAGAGAAGTAATAGGAAGAAAATGCTGGGAAGAGAAGGAATAGCTGAACACTGCCAAGGAGAGTCAGGTGATAGCTTAGTTTTCTGGGGACAGTGGATACTGTAACAGTTGGCATTATTTTTTGAGATGGAGTCTCACTCAGTTGCCCAGGCTGGAGTGCAGTGGCACGATCTTGGCTCACTGCAACCTCCACCTTTCGGGTTCAAGCAATTCTCCTGCCTCAGCCTCCTGGGTAGCTGGGATTACAGGTGCCTGCTGCCATGTGCGGCTAATTGTATTTTCAGTAGAGATGGGGTTTCACCATGTTGGCCAGGCTGGTCTCGAACTCAGGTGATCTGCCCACTGCAGCCTCCCAAAGTGCTGGGATTACACATGTGAGCCACAGCGCCCACCCAGAACTGCCTTTATTTACATAAATGTTTAGTGTCCTATGAGCATTACTAAGCATTTGATGTATAGAGATGAAGTCTTTATAATTTCAGTTACAAAATGACTTGTGCACATGTTAGAAAAGAACCCGACTTTGGAGTATAAGAGTCTTGAATTTAAAGCCTCTGAAGGTTTTTTTTTTTTTTTTTTTTTTTTAACCTTCTGGCATTGAAACCTTCCAAAAGGGATTTCAGAGATGAGTTGCTAAAGAAAGGGTTGGGAAGATACTTTCCAGTTCCAATGCTAGAACTGAGTGAACCACAAGAGAAGCCTAAGGTCCATGGTTTTCTTATAGGCAAGTAGTATTGTTGCATCAATATTTAAAAGATACAATGAACAAGATTCCAGTAGGTGACATCCAGTAAGTCTATTTAATGGCATGCACAAGTTTGGAGATGCAGTTCTCACTGAAATAATCCACCCTCAAGTGACCTAGCTTCAGAAAGTCATCATCCCCACCATGTAAATGATGTGTTACTTAACTTAAAATATGAAACTTCCCCAGTCACTGAAGATTTAAGACTTTGCATGAACCCCAGTGACTAAAGTGTAGATTCCTTCTTTTCACATAGTAACTGAACCCATTGCTAACTGGATGCTAAACATCATCCCTAAATACTTAATTTGCTCTTGTTATCTGGGCCTACAAAAAGATACCTGAAAGTGGGTATAAAGAAAATTTCTGGAAGAACTGCTTAAGAAAGTGATAATAGTTACCTCTGGGGAATGGGGCTAGATGACTTGACGATGACACACTAATGTATTTATTGTTGTACCATCAGCATTTATTTTTATAATAAAAAAATACACTGGGCTCCTATCATATCATGTTCATCAGATTACTGTTAAAAAAATGTTTAAAATCCATTATATCTCAGTTGACTACTCTTCAGGATAAAATCTAAAAACCTGAGTATACAAGAAGACACTTCATGAGGTGGCTCCCTTATAAAGCCATTTCTCTTAATCATCACATATTATTTAGCTCAATATATACACTTTTAAATTTTTGGATATCTAGTGTGGCAATCTGTATTTTCCAGAAATGACTAACAAGCTCTTTCTTACCAAGGTAAGGTTCACAGTAATAGAGGGGATGGGAATATCTGAGGCTGAACATTACTGATTCCATCCTGGTTTTGGCAAGAATTATCAGGAAACCTACTATTAAGAAAAAAATCCCTACCCCATTCTACCAATTAGAGATATATCTGAGTTATTGTTTTTATTTTTAGATACTCTTTGAGAAAGCTTAGTTTCAGTGTTTAGATGAGAACCACAAAAGGTGGTCCAATTCTGGAATGGGACATGATACAAAAGAATGGGACTTGGAAAGAGAGACTTTGAACTATTAACCGTAAAGAGGGTACTGGGCACAGATGAAGGTATCGGGAAGAATTTTTTTTTTTTTTTTTTTTTTTTTTTGAGATGGTGTCTGGCTCTGACACCCAGGCTGGAGTGCAGTGGTGTGATGTCAGTTCACTGCAACCTCCACCTCCTGGGTTCAAGTGGTTCTCCTGCCTCAGCCTCCTGAGTAGCTGGGATTATAGGTGCACACTGCCACACCTGGCTAATTTTTGTATTTTTAGTAGAGCTGGGGTTTCACCATGTTGGCCAGACTGGTCTTGAACTCCTGACCTTGGCCTCCCAAAGTGCTGGGATTACAGGCATGAGCCACCACGCCTAGCCAGGAAGAATTTTATGGTGCTATTTTGTTAAGGAAGTAAAGCCATATTTTCATCTTCCATAGAATTCAGTAGCTAATGCTTAAATAGTTTTAATGCCTAAGTAGTTAATGCCTGAAACTATTCAGGCATTAAGTGGTATTATAAGCATTTTAGACATACGGAGATAAATACCAAAATAACCAGCTGAAAGAATATTTAAGTGATTGCTTTTGGGGAGAGAAATAGAAGGGAGAGCAGAGGAACCATTGTTTTCAAAAACTCCTTCTGGAATGACTACTGAAATAATGTACATATGCAATTTTGATAAAAGGATTAGAATATTGGGCCAGGCACAGTGGCTAACACCTGTAATCCCAGCACTTTGGGAGGCCGAGGCAGGTGGATCACTTGAGGTTAAGAGTTCGACACCAGCCTGGCCAACATGGTAAAACCATGTCTCTACTAAAAATACAAAAATTAGCTGGCTGTGGTGGCGCAGGCCTGTAATTCCAGTTACTCTGGAGGTTGAGGCAGGAGAATCTCTTGAACCCAGGAGGTGGAGGTTGCAGTGAGCCAAGATGGCATCACTGCACTCCAGCCTGAGCAACAGAGTGAGACTCTCTCTTAAAAAAAAAAAAAAAGAAAGAATAACAAGATTAGAATATGGAAAAACAAAGTGGTGCAGTAAGAAAGAAATCTATATTGGCCACTGTGGTAAAAACAGACTAAGCAGACACTCAACTCAGAATCAGTAGTGGGTGCTGAACTCTATTAGTACAAATGAGAGATTCAATCTAAGAATTGAATTAGTGTTGCTAAAATATCACATTTCTTTTACAGGTAAGGAAACTGAGACACATTGTTAAACAATTCACTAAAGATCAGAGCCAGTCACGAAATACGTTTTCTAGAGTTGAGTCCTATTTTATAGGACTAAGGGAAATTCAAGTTAGGCAAGAGATGTTACTGTAGATTGAAGAAACAAATGCAATTATTTTTCTTCCTGTGTCCCTTCCTACTATGAGGCTGGCATTTATTTCCCCACCTCTTGAATCTGACGTGGCCCAGTGACTTGCTTTGATGAAAAGAATGTGGTGGAAGTGACAGCGTGCAAATGCGAAGCCTTTATCTCAAAGGGCCTTGCATATTTGCTCCCTCTCCTGAAACCTGGCCTACACCAAGTGAACAAGCCCTAGCTAGCCTGTTGGAGGAAGAGGAAACGACGAAGAGCTGAGAAGACTTGGCCTATAGCTAGCTGAACCCCAGAGGTAAGAGCCCAGCCTAGGTCAATAGAGCTATCTACCCAATCTGCAGCTGATCACATTTGTGTGAGCTCAGTGGTGATGAGAACTGTCCAGTTGAAATATAGACCTGTAAATAATAATAAATGGAGCTTTAAGCCACTACAGTTTTGAGGTTAAAACAAGTCACACAAAAGCAGAATAAGCCTAAAATTTGTGGTATAAATCAAGATTTCAAGTAGTTAGGAAAGATTGAAACTGGGTCACTAAAACATCAAGAGCTCCAAAAAGAATTGTTCTACATGTCCAAAGATTTCTGTCTCGGTGAGACATGTAGACAGAATTGATCCTACTGTTGGAACCTCTTGGCATTAAAGAGCTCTGACTCTTAGTGGAAGTACAAATCTCCTAGGAATCAGACTTTTTTGACCTACTCTAGAACCTTAGGTAGGGTGTGAAGGAAAAAAATGCATCCCGTGAGGAAATGAAGGGGTTTTCTAGGTTGCTGTCTTTTAGGGATCTTTCTAAGTAGATAGGGGATGGGAGAAGGGGTGATTCTCACCTATTAGAAGGGGATCTCTTCACACCTCATCAGCATTTTATCTCAATAAACTGGGAATAGGCCCTGGTTACCGGGATCTTGTTATTTAAAGATTCAATCTTTTAGACTGGGACTGAGGATTCAGACAACTCAAATCTATGTGTAAAATACTTGGTAAAGAAACAGGACACAGAAGAAGAATGCTAGAAAAATCTGGTTTACGAAAACAGAAATCAAACCAAGTTACTCAATTAACCGACCTCCCTGTCCCCTCCAGGCACACACAAACATTTGTCTCTGTACTCTGGCAATGTTTGATTTAATTATAATACACACTCAAGTGGCTGTAAAAAACAATAACAAAACAGAAACCACTTTAACTTCTGATCAGTGACTTATGAACAGATTTCCTCTGGCAAATGGGGCCAGCTATTCTTAAGGCTTGCCAAGTAACTGTTAGACGTCTGTATTTTTGTATGTGCCTGCATTTGTATGTGGTTAGACTATAAAGTAATGACAGACTGAGACTTTGGTTTCAGAACTTCAGATATGTCAAATATACAGATTGTTATGTTTGATTTTATATTTATATGTTTGTCTTCTTAAATTGAAGAGAATATACATCTCAGATCTGTAGGAGTTGATGTATACTTGGTCAAACAATGCCTAACTCAATTTTTTTTTTTTTTTTTAAATAAGTTTGAGAACAGTAACTCCCTAGGTTTTTCCAGACTCCAGTTCCACTTGGCTAGTTATTCTCTCTCAACGCAGTGATTTTTTTTTAAGGTCTTAGTATTTGAAGGAAGCCAACAGTCATTTATTCCAAATTAAACTTGAAGTTAATAAAGTTTCAATTCATAATTTTTCCAAACCAACCAATGTAAAAATCTAGGTTTTCCTGAACTGAGTCATATTTTTGTAAGTGACAAAAAAGTACATGTTAAGACTGTGGAAAAATGGACAAAAGGCCTGAAATAAAATCAGGAGTTAATTACTTAAAAAATTGTATATACCTGAGAGTGAGTTTTAAAGGGGTAAATGTTTTGTGTGTAAAAGCATTAAAAACTAGTTTCAACAGCAATAAATACATTTTCCTTTGTGAAAATGAAGACCCTTACACTTTAACCATAAACTTAAAATAGCTAATCTAAAACAGATATGTTACTTTACTTTTTAGTGAGAAATACCACCACCAAATAGAAACACCACCACCAAAACTGCTTTGGATTTTGGATATTTATGTGGGTTTTTGTTTGTTTTTTGAGAGAAGAACTTGCCATATTACCCACGGTGGTCTCAAACTCCTGGGCTCAGGTGATCTTCTTGTCTCAGGCTTCTGAGTAGCTGGGACTATAAGTGCACACCACTGCAATGGGCTAGGATCTTTATGTTTTTATCTCACTTTAGAGGATACAGGAAAAAATATATTTGGACTACAAAAAGGGAATATTGCAATAATATAATTAATTTGTAATTAAGTAATTCTTTATTAAGCTAGTTGAAAATATAGAGTTTAATGAGGATGTGTTGTCTTTGAACTATTTCTATATAATTTTCTATATCAAACAAAAGCACTTACCACAGAACACCATACACAATGGTAAAACTGGATAAATAAACCTGAATTCTTTGTGGCTCAACATGCTATAATAAAAAGAGATATTATAAGAAAGTATTAATTATATGATAGATTGAGAAATTAATGTATTTAATGTAAAATATAATTAACATGATCTATTTATTTATTTATTTATTTATTTGAAATGGAGTTTCGCTTGTTACCCGAGCTGGAGTGCAATGGCGCAATCTCGGCTCACCGCAACCTCTGCCTCCTGGGTTCAGGCAATTCTCCTGCCTCAGCCTCCTGAGTAGCTGGGATTACAGGCACGCGCCACCATGCCCAGCTAATTTTTTGTATTAGTAGAGACAGGGTTTCACCATGTTGACCAGGATGGTCTCGATCTCTTGACCTCATGATCCACCTGCCTCGGCCTCCCAAAGTGCTGGGATTACAGGCTTGAGCCACCACGCCTGGCCTATTTATTTATTTTTTTGAGACAGAGTATTGCTCTGTCACCAGGCTGGAGTGCAGTGGCGACAGAGCAAAAAAATTTCGGCTCACTGCAACCTCTGCCTACCGGGTTCAAGCTATTCTCCAGCCTCAGCCTCCTGAGTAGCTGGGACTACAGGTGCATGCCACCACACCCAGCTAATTTTTGCATTTTTAGTAGAGATGGGGTTTCATCATATAGGCCATGATGGTCTCGATCTCTTGACTTTGTGATCCGCCCACCTTGGCCTCCCAAAGTGCTGGGATTATAGGCGTGAGCCACCGCACCCAGCCTGGATCTATTTATTTTCTAAGTATTCAGACTGAATTTCTTCCTTTCTTGCTTCTGGAATTAGTCTCATTTTTTAGTTATAAGGTGATTATGATATGGTAAAACTAATCATAAAATATGATGTCAATTTGAAATTACAAAGTACAGTGACATTCTAAAAATGGGATTTCTAGTTCCAATCCAAGTACATAAAATTAGTCAAAATTGGAATATGGATACATACATTTTTATTTTAGAATGTATTTCTGTAGTCTTTGAATTTAAAATTTTGGTGGTATTGATTGATTGACTGATTGATTGATTGATTGACTGAGACAGGGTCTTGCTTTGTCACCCAGGCTGGAGTGCAGTAGCACAATCATAGCTCACTGCAATCTCCTGGGCTCAAGCAGTCATTCTGCCTCAGTTTCTCAAAAGCTAGGACTACAGGCACATGACAACATGCCCTTGTAATTTTAAATTGTTTTCAGAGACAGGGTCTTGCTATTTTGCTCAGGCTGGTCATGAACTCCTGGCTTCAAGCAATCCTCCCATCTTGGCCTCCCAAAGTATTGAGATTACAGGCATGAGAAACTGTGCCTGGTCTGGTTTTTTTTTTAAGCAAATAAAATTATTCCAAGTTCTTAAAAATTGAGTATAATCCTTTAGATATGCAGTTAAGCAAACTACATATCTATTCACTCTGAATGCCTCCATAATTACTACTACTTGTATCTTCTAAGATAATCCTCACTAACAAAAGTTAATGGTACCTCCAAAAAAATAAACAGTTTACTTTTTCAAGAATTTAGTTAATTTGATTGCCTGGTAATATAAAAAATTTAGGCTTTTGAACAAATAAAATCTTACCTATAAACAAGCAGTGTCCACAGCACAGTCACCAACAGTATCCGGTATCTCTTTGGTGCTAGAAAGCAGCCATGAATAAAGAAGGGTAGGTGAGTACCCAAGATAACTGGAAATCCTTGACTGAAGTACCAGTGCCATGGATGAGAACCATAAAATGTTCCCAAGTTCTGCAGCACGTTAAATTTCAAAAAATTAAATTGAACCAGAGTCCACTGGCATAGTTGAAGGAAAAAGAAATAGAAATGTGTTAGTGCCAAGCAGTAATCTTTGGCATTAAGGGGACTGATATAATCTTGACATTAAATCAGAATTGAAGTCTAAAAACCAGACAGTAGTTTACATCAATAATTTTGATGGACTGTATGAAATTCTTAACTGTTATTTTTTTCTTCTTTAAGTATTAATTGTTCTTTGTTAATTTGTAAAACTTGATTTTTGAGATTCACCTTAAATGTGAATCTCAAAGTGAATCTCAAAATTTATGAATGAACTTTCATATGTATTTTGGCAATCTAAGTTTGATTTTTTATTTCAATAGTTTTTGGGGTACAGATGGCTTCTGGTTACATGAATAAGTTCTTTAGAGGTGATTTCTGGGATTTTGGTGCACCCGTCACCCAAGCAATGTACACTGTACCCAATATGTAGTCTCTTATTTCTTACCCTTCCCTACCCCGAGTCCCCAGAGTCCATTATATCCTTCTATGTCTTTGCATCCTCATAGCTTGGCTCCCACTTGTAAGAACATATAATATTTGGTTTTCCATTCCTGAGTTACTTCACTTAGAATAATGGCCTCTAGCCCCATGCAAGTTTTATATCCAATTAGAGGTAAGGAGGATGCTAGACAAATTTTTCTGACTGTGTAATACCTTACCATGTCAGATATTACCTATTAAGATAAAGGTTTGAAAATGTTACAATCTGAATTACAGCACAAAGCTGACAATAATGACAGAATGAGCAACAACAAACAGGTAACATTAAGTGCTCACTTAATAATTCCCTGCCTTAAAATGTACTCTCCTGAATCTCAACTAGAAACACTAATTCTTTTATAGAAAACACAACCAATTGAACCAAAGGCTTATTAGGATATTCCTAGAAGTCTTTTGTAATGTTTCCCATATCATTAAAAAAATTGTTTGCCTCTGTTCCCAAGTATTAATGGATTAAAAATAAAAATAGCTGTTAGCTTAATGTACTTTTACTTACTTGGCCAAAAAAAATACGATCAATCATCAGAGACAAACTCAAAGTAACAAAGCTGAAAAACAAAAATAGAATAATGATTCACATTTGAAGCTTGCTGAAAATTCACTATTGGCATATGGCTTTGTACATGCCTTGCATCAAAGGCCACTATAAAAATACTTTACAGTTTCACCAACTGAATACGGATTTACACATTTTGAAAGATATCTATTGATAAAGTTCAATATACTATATATAATCAAGATTATATAATTAATCTATTAATATTATAAACATATATTAACATAAAGATTATTGTAAGACTACTGCTGTATAACAAATTACCCCAAAACTTGTTAACTTAAAACTATGAATATTTACCATTTCTTAGTTCCTGTGGATCCAGAGCCTTGATGTTGCTTAGCTGGGTGCCTCTGGCTCAAGGTCTCTCATGAATTGTAGTCAAGCTCTTAGCAGGGGCTACAGTTTCATCTGAAGGTTCAATTATGGGTAGAGGAGAGATCTGCTGCCAAACTTGCTCACATGGCTGCTGGTGGTGCTAAGTTCTTCAACATGTGGCCGTCTCCTTAAGACTGCCTCATGACACAATGACCAGCTTAACCCAGGGCGAGTCAGCCAAGAGTCAGTGAGACAGGCACCAAGGATGGAAGCCACAGTCTTTTTATTTATTTATTCTTTTCTCGTTTTAGAGACAGCATCTTGCTCTATCATCCAGGCTGGAGTACAGTAGTGTGTGATCATGGCTCACTGCAGCCTTGACCTCCTGGACTCAAGTGATCCTCTTACCTCAGACTCCCAAGTAACTAGGACTACAGGTGTGTGCCACCATGACTGGCTAATTTTTGGATTTTCTGTAGAGGTGGGGTCTCACTATATTGCCCAGCTGGTCTCAAACTCCCAGGCTCAAGAAATACTTACACCTTGGCTTCCCAAAGTGCTAGGATTACAGATGTAAACCACTGTGCCCAGCCACCATAGTTTTTTCATAACCCAGTCTTGTAAGTGATATCCCATCTCTTCTGCTGTATTATATTCATTTGAATTGAGTCAACAAATCTAACCCATGTTCAAGGGGAGAGGATTATACAAAGACATAAATAGCAGGAGGATGGGATCATTGGAGGCCATCTCAGAGACTACTTACCACAAACACATATACAGAAAAATGTAGTATGAGGATAAAGCTCTATGAATCATCACTATATGAACACAACTGTGTAACTGCTATACAGAGCAGGATAAAGAGTATTAACAGCACCCCCTCGTCCCTCCAATCCCTACCCCCTTCACAAAAGTAACCCAGAGGTAACCTTTCCCTTTCCCAAAGGTAACCACTATCCTAATTTCTGATAGCATAGATGAATTTTACCTTTTTCTGAATTTTATAAGAATAGAATCATATCATATAGATTCATGTCCAAATTCTTTAGTCACTATGCTTTTGAGATGGAGCCAAGTTTTTTTGCATGCTGTAGTTCATTCATTTACAATACTGTGGATTGTAACTATGTATATCACACTGTATTTATTCATTCTGTTGATGGACATTGTGCTTCCATTTTCAGCTATTGTGAATACTGCTGCGATGAACATTCTTTTACACATCTTTTGTTATCCATTATATGCATTTCTGTTAGACACATACCTAGCATTGGAATTGGTGGGCCCTAAGGTAGTGGTCCCTAACCTTTTCAGCACCACGGACTGGTTTCATGAAAGATAATTTCTTCACAAACAGGTTGCGGGGGTGGGAGTGGGGCATGGTTTCTGTTTGAAATTGTTCCACCTCGATCATTGGGCATTAGATTCCCATAATGAGTGCAACCTAGATCGCTTGCATGTGCAGCTCCCAATAGGGTTCACGCTGCTATAAGAATCTGACAGGAGGTGGAGCTCAGGCAGTAATGCTTGCTTGCTCACCCCATGCCATGCAGCCCAGTTCCTAACAGTCCAGTTCCTAACTTACCAGTCCACAGCCTGGGGATTGGGGACCCCGGCCCTAAGGTATAAGTGCAACTATGTGTTTATTTAGCATTTGTAAATACTTAAAGTTTTCCAAAATACTGTGTTAGTTTGCACTCCCACAGGAATACATGAGTTCCACATTGTTTTAGACATTTGGGTGGATGTGTAGTAGTATTTCATGGTGGTTTTACTTTGTATTTCCTTGATGACAAATGAGATGAGTATCTTTATACTTAATGGCCATTTAAATATTTTTGAAGTACCTGATGAAGTCTTTTTGATCATTTTCCTATGAGTGATCTGTTTCTTACAGATTTTTACAAGTTTTCTATATAATCTGGATGTGAGGGTTTAGTTGGTTATATGTATTATAGTATCTTCTTCTGATCTGTAGCTTGCTTTTTCACTCTTAATGGTGAATCTGATGAACAAAATTCTTTAATGTATTCAAATGTATCTATCTTTTTCTTTATAGTTAGTACTTACGCTCTATTGAGGAAATTTTTACCTGCCTCCAGATCATGAGGATCTTCTGTCATGTCTTGCACAAGCACCACTGTTTGACCTTTACATCAAGATCTATAATTCCCTTGGAGTTTTTGTTTTTTGATTTTGATTTTTGCATATGTTGGGAAGGCAGGGGTCCAGATTTTTTTTTTCCATATGGATAGCCAACTATGTATTTATTGAAAAGACTATCCCTTCCTTACTGTACTACAGTATCACCTTCCTTATAAATAAAGTGACTACTTATGTTTGAATCTGCTGCTGGACCATATTCTGTTCCACCAATCTATTTGTTTTACCTTGCACTAATTCTAAGTTGTCTTAATTACTATAACTTTGTAATAAGTCTTACTATCTAGTAGTGTAGGTCAGGCGTAGTGGCTCATGCCAGTAATCCCAGCACTTTGGGACGCCAAGGCAGGTGGATCACCTGAGATCAGGAGTTCAAGACCAGCCTAGCCAACATGGCGAAACCCTGTCTCTACTAAAAATACAAAAAATTAGGGCATAGTGGTGGGCACCTGTAATCCCAACTACTCGGGAGGCTGAGGGATGAGAATCACTTGAACCTGGGAGGTGGAGGTTGCAGTGAGCCAAGATCGTGCCATTGCACTCCAGCCTGGGTGACAGAGTGAGACCCCACCTCAAAAAAAAAAAAAAAAATCTAGTAGTGTAAGTCCTCCAACATTTTTTTTCCCTCAAGGAATCTTAGCTATTCTTGGACTTTTGCATTTCACTTAAAAGTTTAAAGTCAGCATATCAATTCATAGATACCTACACACATTGTACTGGAATTTTAATTGGAATTGCATGGAATGTACAGATCAATTTGGAGACAACTGATTACTTTAAAAGACAGTCTGGCCAGATGCAGTGGCTCACACCTGTAATCTTAGCACTTTGGGAGGCTGAGGCGGGCAGATCACCTGAGATCAAGAGTTCAAGACCATCCTGGCTAACATGTCTGTACTAAAAATACAAAAATTAGCTGGGCAAGGTGGCATGTGTCTGTTTTCCCAGCTACCTAGGAGGCTGAGGCAGGAGAATCACTGGAACCCAGGAGGCAGAGGCTGCAGTGAACTGAGATCATACCACTGCACTCCAGCCTGAGCAACAGAGCGAGACTCCATCTCAAAAAAAAAAAAAAAAAAATTGAGTCCCTCATCCATGAACATGAAATATTCCTCCATTTATTCCGGCCTTCATTAATTTTTCCCAGTCATGTTTTACAGCTTTCTGTGTAGAGATCTTGAACACCTTATATTAATGTATTCATAATTTGCTGATATTTTTTGATACTACTGTGAATATTTTAAGTTTTCTTCACCTAGATTCCCCATGTTAACATTTTACTAATTTGTTTCATCCATTTTTTTCACCCTCTCTTTAAATATACATATTTTTCCTCAACTGTTTAAGAGTGAGTTGCACACAGTCAACCTTATCTCTAAATATGTCAGTGGATATTTCCTAAAAAGAATTTCTCCTACATAAACCACACATCACAGAATCAGGAAATTAACATTAAATCTTTACTACTATTTGAATTTCGAATAAGGACTGGCTAATTTACAGATCTTATTCAAATTTTGCCTATTGTCCTAATAATGACCACTGTAGCAAAGAAAAAATAAATCCCAATCATTTGTTGTTGTTGTTGTTTTTTGAGATGGAGTTTCATTCTTGTCATCAAGATTGGAATGCTCAGGCTGAGGCAGGAGAATCACTGGAACCCAGGAGGCAGAGGGTGAACCTGATCTTGGCTCACTGCAGTCTTCACCTCCCAGGTTCAAGTGATTCTCCTGCTTCCGCCTCCTGAGTAGCTGGAACTACCAGTGTGTGCCACCACACCCGGCTAATTTTTTGTATTTCTAGTAGAGACAGGGTTTTACCATGTTGGCCAGGCTGGTCTTGAACTCCTGACCTCTGGTGAACCGCCCACCTCAGCCTCCCAAAGTACTGGGATTACAGGTGTGAGCCACCACGCCCAACCCCAATCATTTGTTGTATTCAGTTTTTAATGTTTCTTTAGTCTATTTAATCTGGAATGCTAGTTCCTTTATCTTTTATGACTGCAGCATCTTGAGGAATTTGGCTATTTTGTAGAATGTACCTCAATTTGGGTTTGTCTGATGTTCTCTTAATATTAGATTCAGGTTATGCATTTTGGCAGTAACACCACCAAAGTGATGGGATTTTTTTCTCAGTGCTTCAGATCAAGCGTCTCATCATACTGATTTGTCCTGTTACTGGCAATGTTAACTTCAGTCACCTAGTTAAGGTATGTCTGCCAAGTTTCTCCACTATAAAGTTATCGTTTTATACTTTGTAATTAGTAGGTCTCTTGTGGAAGATACTTTGGAACTATGTAACTATTCTTCAAACTTTTACCCGATGGTTTAATATCCAGGTGCAATTAATATTTCTGTATGAACCTTGTATCTAGTGAACATGATTATCTAATAGTTTATCTCTAGATTCGTTTGAATTTTCTACATATACAATCATAATACAAAGTCATATAGTTTTATTTCTTTCTTCCTACCATTTTTTGAGACAGAGTTTCACTCTCGTTGCTAAGGCTGGAGTGCAGTGGCGTGATCTTGGCTCACTGCAACCTCCACCTCCCTGGTTCAAACGAGTCTCCTGCCTCAGCTTCCCTGAGTAGCTGGGATTACAGGTGCCCGTCACCACGCCTGACTAATTTTTTGTATTTTTAGTAGAGACGGGGTTTCTCCATGTTGGTCAGGCTGGTCTTGAACTCCCAACCTCAGGTGATCCGCCCACCTCGGCCTGTCCAAGTGCTGGGATTACAGGCATGAACCACAGCACCTGGCCCTTTTCTACCACTAACTTGCTTTTCTTGTCTTATTGCACTAGCTAGGATGCATACTGTTGAACAGGAGCAAAGATAATAACCATCCTTGTATCTTTTTCAATCTCAAGAGAAAGGATTTCAATACGTTCACACTAAGGATGATTTTTCTGTAAAGTTTTTATAGAAATTGTCACATGAATGAGTCCCTTTCCACAGTTTGTTTTCTAAGGGTTGCCTTTCCCCCCACCCACAATCATGATTGGGACTTTAGTTTCATCATATGCTTTCTCTGTATCTATTAAGGAACTCATATTATTTTTCTCCTTTATTCTCTTAATGTCATTAATCACACTGACTGATTTTCAAATGTTAAACCTACCTTACATTCCTGGAACAAACCCAATATTGGATGTCATATTTCTTTTAAATATTTTATGGATTCAGTTTGCTAATATTTCTTCAGGACTTTTGCATTCATAGTTATGAGAAATACTGGTTTATAATTGACCTTTCTTGTAATGTCCTTGTTAGATTTTTGGTATCAAGAATATGCTATTGTGGGGGGTGGGGAGTTGGGGAGGGATAGCATGGGGAGAAATGCCATATGTGGGTGAAGGGGAGGAAGGCAGCAAATCACACTGCCACGTGTGCACCTATGCAACAATTTTGCATGTTTTTCACATGTACCCCAAAACCTAAAATGCAATTTAAAAAAAAAAAAACAATATGCTATTGTCATGAAAGGAATTGGGAAATGTTTTTCTTTTTCTGTTCTGTGGAATAGTTCATGTGAATTGATGTTTCTTCTTTATTAAATATATGGAATAATTTGCCGGTGAAGCCATTTGAACCTGATGCGTCTTTCTTTGAAGATCTTAATTACAAATTAAATTTCTTTAATATATATAGTACTGTTCAGATTTTCTGTTTATCCTGTCAGTTATGGTAAGTTGCTTTTTTTTTTTTTGAGATGGAGTCTCGATTTGTTGCCCAGACTGGAGTGCAACGGCACGATCTTGGCTCACTGCAACCTCTGCCTCCTGTGTTCAAGCAATCCTCCTGCCTCAGCCTCCCAGGTAGCTGGGATTACAGGCACCTGCCACTACCCCTAGCTAATTTTTGTATTTTTAGTAGAGATGAGGTTTCACCATGTTGGCCAGGCTGGTCTCGAACTCCTGACCTCAGGTGATCCACCCGCCTCGGTCTCCCAAAGTGCTGGGATTACCAGCATCAGCCACTGCGCCCGGCCAGTAAGTTGCATTTTTCTACAAATTTGTTCATTTTGGCTGGGCATGGTGGCTCACGCCTGTAATCTCAGCACTTTGGGAGGCTGAGGTGGGTGGATCGCAAGGTCAGGAGTTCTAGACTAGCCTGACCAAAATGGTGAAACCTCATCTTTATTTAAAAAAATTAAAATATATATATACACACACACACACACACACACACACACACACAAATATATAATGAGATAAAGAAATTGGTTCATTTCATTTGTCAAGTTCATTAGTGAAAAGTTGTTTATAATATCTTCTTAATTACGGGAATGCTGGTAAGACCTATTCAGTCCAGTCTTGCTAATTATTGGTGAAATAGTGTGGCAGATGAAAGGCAACTGAAGTATTTTTAATTTTTTTTGAAGAATTTTTAATTTTACAAAATGACAAAATTATATCCCAAATTCTCAAGGTCATGTAAAAAGTAAACAAAATGGCCACATATATTAGAATTTTTCCTAAGACTAATTTAATATTTTTCTCTATATTTATAGACACTATTAGCATTTGGATATGCAATGACTATTTTTAAAGGGTGCTAAATATGTAAAAGGTTGTTACATCATTCAAGTCTCGGGCCAACTCTATGCATCAAGGACTTGAATATAAGGCTAATTAAGACTGTGATTTACATTTGTTCTACACTGCACAATTTCAGAGTATTTTCACATACATTATCTCATTTGTTCTTTTCTATATTTCCCTTCAAAATAAACAAAGCAAGCATCTGATCTATGTGAATAGGTTCCTTTAGGCTTTTTCAGCTTTAAGCATGCTCGTTCTCTGTGCCTGGCAAATTCATATTCACCCTGATGTTACTTGAAACACCACCTACTTTATAAGGCTTCTACTAATGTTCCCTCTGCAAGCAGAATTAGATTCCTTTCAGTTCTTCTGCAGCATTTTGTTATACCTAGCTTAGAACACATTTTTTTTTTTTTTTTTTTTTTTTTTGAGATGGGCCTTGCTCTGTCACCCAGGCTGGAGTGCAGTGGTGCAATCTCGGTTCACTGCAACCTCTGCCTCTGGGGTTCAAGGAATTATCTTGTCTCAGTCTCCCAAGTAGCTGGGATTACAGACATATGTCACAATGCCCAGCTAATTTTTTTGTATTTTTAGTAGAGAAGAGGTTTTGCCATGTTGGCCAGGCTGGTTTTGAACTCCTGACCTCAGGTGATCCGCCCGCCTCGGCCTTCCAAAGTACTGGGATTACAGGTGTGAGCCACTGCACCTGACCACTAGAACACTTTAAATCACTGGGTAAGAATTATAATCCCTAAATAATGATGGTTCAACTTACGATTTTTCAATTTTGAAATGGTACCCATAGAGCCATTCTGTTTTTCACTTTCAGTGAAATTCAGTCAATGAATTACATGAGATATTCAAACTTTTTTTTTTTTTTTGAGATGGAGTTTCACTCTTGTTCCCGAGGCTGGAGTGCAATGGCAAGATCTCAGCTCACTGCAATCTCTGCCTCCCAAGTTTAAGTGATTCCCCTGTTTCAGCCTTCTGAGTAGCTGGGATTACAGATGCCCGCTACAACGCCCAGCTAATTTTTGCATTTTTAGTAGAGATGGGGTTTCACCAGGTTGAATAGGCTGGTCTCGAACTCCTGACCTCAGGTGATCCACCCACCTTGGCCTCCCAAAGTGCTGGGATTACAGGTGTGAACCACCATCCCCAACCCGAGATATTCAAAAATTTTATTATGAAATAGGCTTTGTGTTAGATGATTTTGCCCAACTGTAGGCTAATGTAAGTATTCTGAGCATATTTATGGTAGGCTAAGCTATGATGTTCAGTACGGTAGATGTATTAAGTGCATTTTTGATGTAGAATATTTTCTTTTTTATTTATTTTGTTTGGAGACAGGATATCACTCTGTTTTCCAGGCTGGAGTGCAGTGGAATGATCATAGTTCACTATAATCTTGAACTCCTGGCTTGAAGGGATCCTCCTGCCTCAGCCTCCCAAATTGCTAGGACTACAGGCGTGCCTAGAGCCACCATACGTGGCTAATTTTTAAATTTTTTTGTTGAGACAGGGTCTCATTATATTTCTCAGGCTGGTCTTGAACTCCTGGCCTCCCAAAGCACTAGGATTACAGGTGTGAGCCACTGTGCCTTGCCTGAGTTACCGTATTTTCAACCTGCAATGAGTTTATCAGGATGTAACCCTGAGTGAAGGAGCATCTGTATTGTTGTATCTTTTTTCTCCTACAGACTTTGAGAGCAGACACTGTATCTTACTCACTTCTGAATTATCAAATGCTGGATATAAAGTAGGTCAAATGCTTATTAAATGAATACGTTATCATGCTGCTGATGAGATTAAAAAGGCTTTCTATCTCCCTCAGTGTCAAAGCCTCTATGAACTGAGCCCATGCTATCTCTCTGACCTCATTGTTACATTCTTCCAAGCTCACTGTCTTTTAGCCACATCAATCTTCTTGCTGTTCCTTAAATATGTCCAATATACTTAGTACTTGGCTGGTTCCTTTGCCTGGAATATTCTCTCATCAAGTAACTACACGGTTCACTCCCTCAATTCCTTCAAGTTTTGGCTCCAGTGTCACCTTATCATGGGGATCTTTCCCAACTACCCTATTTAAAAATAACAGCTCCCCCACTACCCCAAGCACTAGCATTCTCTCCTCCTTATCCCACAATTATTTTTCCCTGTATCACCATCACTTGACAAATACATATTTACTCTTATCTTTTGAGCTGTCTCTCTTTCCCTACTAGGATGTAAACTTCATGAAGGCTGGAACTTTTTTTGGTTAAACTGATGCATCTCCTACATCTGGAAGACTGCCTGACACATAGTAGGATTAAATACTTCCTGAATGAATGAACACACTTAATGTAATGTTAGTAATACATCTGAGAAATGACAACAAGGTAGCAACTGAGACGCAAGATAATTTAGTCCTTTCAGATTGCTACCCAAAAAATACTTGTGACTAATGAATACTAGTACAGTCATGTACACTTAACAATGGGGATACATTCTGAGAACTGCATCATTAGGCAATTTCATCATTGTGCAAAAATCATAGAGTGCATTTACACAAGCTTAGATAGTATAGCTTACACATATCTTGGCTATATGGTATAGCCTACTGTTCCTAGGCTGCAAACCTATATAGCATGGTACTATACTGAATATTGTAAGCAACCATAACACAATGCTAAGTATCTGTGTATCTAACTATAGCAAAACAGGCTGGGCACGGTGGCTCATGCATGTAATGACAGCACTTTGGGAGGCCAAGGTGGGCAGATCACCTGAGGTCAGGAATTCAAGACTAGCTGGGTAACATGGTAAAACCCCATCTCTACTAAAAATACAAAAATTAGCCGGGTGTGATGGCGGGCGCCTGTAATACCAGCTAGTTGGGAGGCTGAGGCAGGAGAATCTCTTGAACCTGGGAGGGAGGCAGAGGTTGCAGTAAGCTGAGATTGTACTACTGCACTCCAGCCTGAGTGACAGAGCAAAATTCCATTTCAAATAAATGAATATACATAGCTTAACACAGAAACTACAGTAAAATACACTAATATAATCTAATGGGATCACTGTCATAAATGCAGTCCAGTGCTATCCAAAATGTCACTATATGGTACATGATTGTATATTAAAAAGATCACTGTTCTAAGAGTCAGAATGCAGTCATCCCTTCAATAAATAATTATTTGGGGTAGTTTACTAGATACTTGGGACAGGTCTGATCCTAGGAGCTCATAGTGTAGTTAGAAGACCTGGGTTTCAATACCAGTATAGCAACCAGCCCAATGGCTTTGGCTAACACATTTTTAATTTCTCCCAGCCCCCTGTTTTCTCTACTACAAAATAAAAACATATATTGCCTAGATTGAAGTATTATGAAAATTATGAGGTAATATGTAAAAACACATTGTGAATGATAAAGCCCTATACAAATGTAAAAGAATCAAGTATCCCTAAAATATATTTGAGAAATATTTAGGAAATAAAGCATCGGACAGTTCTAAGTTAGAAATAATTACAAAAGTACTCAGTTAAGCAAATTAAAATAGTTATAGTCAGGATCATAAAGATAAGAATATAATACATAAGTTTTGCAATATTCTATTTCTTTGGACTAAGAGTTCTCATTGACATTAGAATATATAATAATTAGCTGAAAGATGTAAAATTTTGTTCATAATCTGTGATTTATAGGTTACTAAAATTAAGGGATGGATTGTTACCACACTTACCCTACAGGTAAAAAATGATGTAGAATGAGATCAAGCTTTCTTGGTTCTTGACAGAAATGTCTGAAGAGCAAAGGTGTCCACGGAATGACAGCTGTGGGACGAATTATGAAGGCAAGTGCCACTAGGGATGAGTACTTGACACTGTAAGAGGAAAATGTGTGATAAGACAAGTGGGAAATTAACTTTGAAGTTATCTATCATTTACACTGTGATTTGACATCTTCCTTTTGGTATAAATGGCTATATGAACTTTTTTTTTTTTTGAGACAGAGTCTCACTCCGTCACTCAGGCTGGAGTGCAGTGGCACGATGTTGGCTCAATGCAACTTCTGCCTCCTGGGTGCAAGCAATTCTCTTGCCTCAGGATCTTGAGTAGCTGGGATTACAGGTGTATCCCACCATGCCCGACTAATTTTTTATATTTTTAGTAGACACAGGGTTTCACCATGTTGGCCAGGCTGGTTTCAAACCCTGACCTCAGGTGATCCGCCTGCCTTGGCCTCCTAAGGTGCTGGGATTACAGGTGTGAGTCACCATGCTCAGCCTAAATAGCTATATTAACTTTTGCAGGTTAGTTACACTTCCTGGGTCTTAGGTTTTCTTATCTGTTAAAAAAGGTCATATCTAAAGCTGTTTTCAGTGCTTATTTTCTAATTCTAGTATTTTCAAGTAAGAAGTTTCAAGTATATGTTTTAATGCCAGTCTTGTGTGCTATAAAAAGTATACTTTTTACCTCACAACTTTGCCAATTAATTTCTTGATTTAAAAAAAATGATCAAGTTTCTCATAAGGAGCTATAAGAAAGTCATACAGAGAGCCTTTCTCTAAGAAAAAGCATGGGCATTTAAAGAAACAGGATTATTTAGGCACTGATGGGCTCTGAGTACATAAAATTTTGTTTTGAAAGTAAGTTAATTGTAGCCAACTGAAATATATATACACATAAAACTGATAAAAGGTCTACTGTATAAACTATATGATCATGGATAAAAATACAGATTTTTACTAATAAGACTTTTCTCAACTAATGGTTGAAAGAGATGATAATTTAATCATGAGGACTATGGATAGTATATTATAATGTGGAAAAATAGCCCTGTAAAAATTAAAAGATAGCAAAATAAGACAACTTATATTACCATTATATACCTATTAATTAATAAAAATAACTATAAAGAAATCTATAGGCCAAGTGTGGTGGCTCACGCCTGCAATCCCAGCACTTTGGGATCCACAGATGGGTGGATCACCTGAGGTCAGGAGTTCATGATCAGCCTGGCCAACATCGTGAAACCTTGTCTCTACTAAAGATACAAAAAATTAGTCAGGCGTGATGGTGGGTGCCTGTAATCCCAGCTACTCGGGAGTCTAAGGCAGGACAGTTGCTTGAACCTGGAAGGTGGAGGTTGCAGTGAGCCAAGCTGATACCATTGCACTCTAGCCTGGGCAACAAGAGTGAAATTCCATCTCAAAAAAGAAAAAAGAAATCTATAATGTTGATGAGGATGTAAGTTCAGGGATAACAAATTCAAACACTTACAGAGACCTGCTAAACTATAAAAATGAGAAATGGGCCAAGTGTGGTGGTTCACGCCCGCAGTCCTAGCACTTTTGGAGGCCAAGGCGGGTGGATCACAAGGTCAGGAGTTCAAGACCAGCCTGGCCAACATGGTGAAATCCTATCTTTACTAAAAATACAAAAATAAGCTGGGTATGGTAGTGCATGCCTGTAGTTCCAGCAACTCAGGAGGCTGAGGCAGGAGAATTGCTTGAACCCAGGAGGCAGAAGTTGCATTGAGCCAAGATCACTCCACGGCACTCCAGCCTGGATGACAGAGCGAAACTCTGTCTAAATAAATAAATAAGAGATTTGTAGACTAGGTTTGAACCATGGTATTGTCATGAAGTTATCCTAGCCCAAAATGCTACTAGAACTTCCAATTTTTCAAGAAAAACCAGAAATCCAGATTTTAATATATGAGCTTGAAATTTAGGCTGGGTTTGATGGCTCATGCCTGTAATCCCAACACTTCAGGAGACCATGGCAGGAGGATCACTTGATCCCAGGAGTTCAAGACCAGCTGGGCAACTGAAGGATACCCCATCTCCACACACAAAAAAATTTTTTCTTTTCTTTTTCTTTTAAACAGAGTCTTGCTCTGTTGCCCAGGCTGGAGTACAGTGGTACAATCTTGGCTCACTGCAACCTCTGCCTCGCAGATTCAAGCGTTTCTCCTGCCTCAGTCTCCTGAGTAGCTGGGACTATAGGTACGTGCCATCATGCCCAGCTAATTTTTTGTATTTTTAGTAGAGTCGGGGTTTCACTGTGTTAGCCAGGACGGTCTTGATCTCCTGATCTTGTGATCGCCCGCCTCGGCCTCCCAAAGTGCTGGGATTACAGGTGTGAGCCACAGCTGCTCAGCCAATTTTTTTTTTTTTTTTGAGATGGATTTTGCTTTTGTTGCCCAGGCTGGAGTGCAATAGCATGATCTGGACTCATTGCAACCCCCACCTCCTGGGTTCAAGCGATTCTCCTGTCTTAGCCTCCTGAATAGCAGGGATTATAGGTATGCACCACCATATCTGGCTAATTTTGTATTTTTAGTAGAGACGAGGTTTCACCATGTTGGTGAGGCTGGTCTTGAACTCCTGACCTCAGGTGATCCACCTGTGTTAGCCTCCCAAAGTGCTGGGATTACAGGCATGAGCCATCACACCCTGCTACACATTTTTTTTTTTTAATTAGCTGGGCTTAGTGGTGTAAGCCTGTAGTCCCATCTACTTGAGAGGCTGGGGTGGGAGGATTGCTTGAGCCCAGGTCTGCAGTGAGCTGAGATCATATCACTGCACTCCAGCCTGGGAAACAGAGGCTCTTAAAAAAAAAAAAAAAAAAAAACTCATTATTTTAAAAATTTAGCCAAATAGCGTTTGACTCATAGACTGCTACATACAACTTCTGCTATAGTGAAATTACATAGTGGACTGCCAAGTCTGTATTTCTAGTCCTGACCTTACTCCAAATTTTCAGATGTATATTTCTTACTCCTCCATTTGTCTTTTTTTTTTTTAAGACAGGATCTCACTCTATCACCCAGGCTGGAAGCCAGTGGCGCGATCTTGGCTTACTGCAACTTCCACCTCCTAGGTCCAGGTGATTCTCCCACTTCAGCCTCCGGAGTCGGTGGGACTACTGGCGCCTGCCACCATGCCTGGCTAATTTTTGTATTTTTAGTAGAGATGGGATTTCACCATGTTGGCCATGTTGGTCTTGAACTCCTGACATCAGGTGATCCACCTGCCTTGGCCAGTTTTTATATAGCTGTGGCTCACACCTGTAATCTCAGCACTTTGGGATTTCTGCTATTTTTATATAGATCATATATTGGCACTCACAGCTATGTGACATAAACCCTACAACTTTTCCTCATACCTCTTCAGTGTACACTATATAAGTTAATAGTATTTAGTTTCCTTCTTTTATTTTAATTTTTTCCATGTAATTTTTTCTTTTAACTTTTATTTTAGGTTCAGGGGTACATGTGCAAGTTTGCTATATAGGTAAACTTCATGTCACGGAGGTTTGGTGTACAGATAATTTTGTCAACTGGGTAGTAAACATAGTACCCTATAGGTATTTTTTTTTCTGATCCTCTCCCTTCTCCCACCTTCTACCTTCAAGTAGGCCCCCAGTATCTGTTGTTTCCCTCCTAGTATCCATGTGTTCTTGTTGTTTAGTTCTCATATGTGAGAACATGTGGTATTTGATTTTTTGTTCCTGTGTTAGTTTGCATAGGATAATGGCCTCCAGGTCCACCCATGTTGCAGTTTCTTTGTTTCTTTTTTGTTTTTGAGTCAGGGTCTTGCCCAGGCTGGAGCACAGTGGTGCAATCACAGCTCACTGCAGCCTTGATATTCCAAGCTCCTCAGCCTTCTTAGTAGCTGGGACTATGCACCATGCCACTTTAACTTTTAAATGTTTTGTAGAGATGGGGTCTCACTGTGTTGCACAGGCTGGTCTTGAACTCCTTGGCTCAAGTAATCCTCCCACCTCAGCCTCCCAAAGTGTTGGGATTACAGGTGTGAACATTCAGTTTCCTAGTCTTAAAACTTTGGAGTTACCGGCCGGGCGCGGTGGCTCATGCCTGTAATCCCAGCACTTTGGGAGGCCGAGGCGGGTGGATCACGAGGTCAAGAGATCGAGACCATCTGGTCAACATGGTGAAACCCCGTCTCTACTAAAAATACAAAAAAATTAGCTGGGCATGGTGGCGCGTGCCTGTAATCCCAGCTACTCAGGAGGCTGAGGCAGGCGAATTGCCTGAACCCAGGAGGCAGAGGTTGCGGTGAGCCAAGATCGCGCCATTGCACTCTAGCCTGGGTAACAAGAGCGAAACTCTGTCTCAAAAAAAAAAAAAAAACTTTGGAGTTACCTTAAACAGCACTTTTCATCCCACTCATCCACTTTTGTTTCCTTCCTACTTCTACTGTTCTACTGTCGTCATTTTATATTAAATTTGACACTTAGCATCCCGGAACCTTTTCATCACGGTTTTTGTTTTGAGTTTTTTTGCATTGCCCAGAAATACTTTTTTTTTTTTTTGAGACAGGATCTCACTCTGTGGTCCAGCTTCGAATGCAGTGACATGATCATGGCTCACTGCAGCCTCCATCTCCCAGGCTCAAATAATCCTCCCTCCTCAGCCTCCCAAGTAGCTGGGACTAGAGATGGGGTCTCACTTTGTTGCCCAGGCTGACATCAAACCCCCTGGGCTCAAGCAATCCTCCCACCCCTGCCTCCCAAGGTGTTGGGATTACAGGTGTGCGCCACTGCACCAGGCCTAGAAATATTCCTTTTTTTTTTTTTTTTTTTTTTTGAGACAGAGTGTTGCTCTGTAGCCCAGGCTGGAGTGCAATGGCTCGGTCTTGGCTCACTGCAACCTCTGCCTCCTGGGTTCAAGCAATTCTCCTGCCTCAGCCTCCCGAGTAGCTGGGACTACAGGCATGTACCACCACGCCCAGCTAATTTTTGTATTTTTAGTAGACATGGGGTTTCACTATGTTGGCCAGGCTGGTCTCAAACTCCTGACCTCGTGATACTCCTGTCTCGGCCTCCCGAAGTGCTGGGATTGCAGGCGTGAGCCACCACGCCCGGCAGAAAAATTCCTTTATTTAACAACAACATCATTGTCATCAATATTTACTGAGCACTTATTTTGTAATAGGCCCTATGTTTTACACTTCACATAGATTCTCATTTAATTATCATGAAAACAGTTTTATTCTCATTTTATAGAAATCAATGCTTATATGTTCTCATACCATCCTTAAAGGAATCTTTCATTTATAATACTTACATTTTTTTTTCGAGATGGAGTCTTGCTTCTTTGCCCAGGTTGGAGTGCAATGGCGTTATCTTAGCTCCCTGGTTCAAGCAATTCTGCTGCCTCAGCCTCCCTAGTAGCTGGGATTACAGGCACGTGCCACCATGACTAGCTAATTTTTGTATTTTTAGTAGGGACGGGGTTTCACCATATGAGCCAGGCTGGTCTCAAACTCCTGGCCTCAAGTGATCCACTCGCCTCTGCCTCCCAAAGTGCTGGAATCACAGACGTGAGCCACTGTGTCTGGCCAATACTTGCATTTTTAAAAAGAGTATGCAAAATGTCATTTTATTGTCAGGTCTAGAATAGTACCTGTCATGCTTATACAAGGAAAAATGCTTATATAGCACTCCTTTTGTACCACATGACCCTTGCGCTTCCTGACTGAATTAGGGGAGGGCACCTGGGCCCAAGTAGCCAATCTAAGGCTGGCCAGTGTGAAATAAGATTATGTCCAGATAGAGACAGTGACATTTAATGGACCTAAGTAGATTCTCTCAAACTGAATGTGAGATACAGATAAATCTGGTAATTGCTAGCAAAATGAGAAGTGGACAGAATCTAGCTAAGCCCCTAAATAATGAAGGACTAAAGCAGGATTCACAGGCTATTTGGGATATAAAGGCACAACAAAACAGCTCATTCCCCAAAACTGCCTTGGATTCTGCATGACCTTTATTCATCTGTGTGGCTGAGATATTCTACAGTTTTCTTCCAGTCCTGGCCACAAGGCTTGAGATGCCCATTTTCCCTTTTAGCCTTATAAGAAAGTCTGCATCATATATGTAACTTGAGTGAACGCTTTTTCTTGTAGTCAAAAGAGTTTAAGGCATAAATGATCTTATTTTATTTGATCCTCCCAATGACCTTTTTGTGTAGGAAAAATGCATACTAGAATTTTAACTAGACCTCAAATTCTGGCTTTTTTTCCTTTTAGTATATCCTAAATACTGCTATTACAAAATAAGTTTTTCCAAATCAGATTTGATGATGTCATGCTGCTTAAACGTCTCAAATGGTTCCCTATTACCTACAGAATAAAATCCAAACTCAAAGTCCCCGTTCCTGCCTCATCCCTTATTTTTCTCTTCTTCCATGCATCCTACCACACTCTATAACTACTCTGGACAGTCTGCCCTGAATACACTGTAACTGTAAATGAAGCCCATTTACAGTTCTGTGCCTTCACTCATGTTCCCATTGTGTGGTATTTGTTTCCCCAGTTTAAAGGAAGTCAAATCAAGTCTAACTTTTTCCTCTTTGCCCTTCCAGATGGCTTCTTCTCCAGCATTGTACATGTGGGAAAGCTGACCCGAATGGACAACATCCGTGGCTATCTTGCTTTCTGGCTTCTGACTAGTTTGGGCTAATTGAGAGGCAGAAGAGTTGGGTCAGGATTATTTACTCCCCTGGCTGTCTCCTCATTATTGCTAAAGGATGGCTGTGCCTGTCCCCTGTTGAGGCTCTCTCTTATAATTATAGCTCTTTATAGATTCCAGTAACCATTTCTTCTTGCTCCTTGAAGCCTAGAGGTAATACAGACTTCCTACTATAACTAGGCTGGGGGTACTATGGTGTTTCCTTATTGGCTTTCCTAAATATTGTCTACACCTTTGCAAATATTCCTTTTGTTAAACTCTCCTTAATTATCTGGTTTGAGTATTATCTGTTTTCTGCTATAATATATCAACTGAAATTTTGTGGTTCCCATGACTCATGAAAATTGGGGGGTCTACCAGACATAACAATATGTTGATATTTAAGATTTTTCAAAAGTAGAGTTTTGTACATAATTATTAACAGTAATTTTTCTTACCTGTTCATAGACTTTGAGCCTTCCAAAGGATAGTAGAAAAGAGCAATTATAGTGAGAACAGCTTCCATGGTGTTTGTAAGGGTTCTCGTACTGCAATACCATGTGAACCAGGAGCACAACTGGCAAAAAAACTAAGAACAAGTATAGAGCAAACATGTATGAAGTAGGAAATGGAAAATCTTAGTACATACCATCTTCTAAATAGCAAGCAAGTCTAAATATTGTGAAAAGGACATCAAAAGGTACATGATGTTAAAGTAAGTAGGCATGCCCAAACGTTATTTTTAGAAAGTTACATCAAACACAGGTTTATGAGAATAGCAGATCTGTATTTGCTCATGTTAAGAAATTTATACTTTCAGGTGCATTTTTATGGCACTGCATTTGATTTAAAATCCCATTTTTCATTAATGAACACATAAACAGATTCTTTGATGGTAGAGTTTACAGAGGATTGAAATTCATACCTAGATTCTTCCAATCAGTATTTCCCAAACTGTCTTATAGTACTGACACAAGTTTTATGACTGTTTTTTATTGACTTTGTTTGGAATATTGTCCTTGTTTGAAATGTTTCCCTGTTTTGGAATGCGATGAAAAATTAAGATAAAACAGGAAAGAGGAAAAAAAATTCAGGAGACATTATTAAATTTTAATTTGGAATCAGTTTTTCATTACTAAATTAATGAATCGGTTTTTGGAAGAACATGCACACAGAGCACATTAAGTCTACAGAACAAATGTGCTAAAAGAAACTTGTTAGTTGAGGCAGTTAAGTATGTGGCACTAGCTTCCCGTCTCTCCAAATGCAGCCTTTAAAAAATGTTCCCAATTTTCATGAAAGTAAAGGTTTTTCCTAAACTAGAAGAACCTAGTGCCATATCTCTGGAGGAAAGAGTTCAAAGCCATCATGACTTTTGCCTACCATTTTATGTTGAGCTTTCAGCAATGTACATAGAATATAAGTAGAAAATAATGAGGCTAAGACTTTCAAGCAGGCTCATATAAGCTTACTAACTTTACAAAGAGCCAAATGAATTAACAATAGTACTACAGGATCCAATCCCTCATTAGGATATTGTGTAAATGGGAAAAATTCATTCATTCAAGATTTGAGTGGGAGATGTCAGGAATCTATTGTCTCACCTTGAAATAAGTCAAATGACAAAAGATAGTTTTCTATACCATAGTCTTTCCCTTACATGAGTCCAGTAATTGTACCAACCTAATACTGTTGTGGCAAAAACCACAATTACTTTTGCACCAACCTAATACGTCAGACATCCCATTCAGAAGTGAAAGAGTTTCAATGCAAAGGGATTTCTCAGGCTGTACCTCAGATATAGGCTTGCTAGAGGAACAGAACAAGGGTTTTAAGTAGCTAAGGTGCTTTGTGAAGTAGTTGGTAATTTAGAACTATCTCTACTCCATGCTATAGAAAGAGAGGCATTTTGAGAAGTAAAGAGGTTTCCAAAGGCTGTTTCCCAGGTTTAGATTCTCATAGGGTTTGAGGGCATCAGTGGCTGCCACTGACCAGGGCTTACTCAGAAGGAAAGATATGGCAGGTGCCACTGCATGTTACTGTTCTTAATTATGGAAGTACCTCTGTAAAGTTGCATGAATTATCTTCTAAAGTTGTTTTGGCAATTAGTGTTTCCATGTGCCTTATACCCATAGGAATGAAGTAACTGCATACAGCTTCTCAAGTGTTTAGAACTTACCACCCATCTTGCCACTTCCTGATTTTCTAGTTGCTTCATTAATGAGTAAAGTCTCACATCTGCTACAGCAGACAGAAGTGCTTGGGCAAGTCTAGGAATCCAAATCTTCATCAGTTAAAAAGAAGAACAAGATGTTAAAAACATCTTTTGGTTCACACTGAATTATGATAAAAATCAACAATCTGATCCAACTATCTACAGAGAGCATTCTTAGTACAAAAATAGACACTATATTTTCTCTTTCTGCAAAACTACATACCTTTTTCTACAAAAATTATATTAATTTCTCATTAAAATAATCAATATAGTTTTAAGTTTTACCAGTCTCGTACTCTCTGCATCTGTGTGTGTGTGTGTGTGTGTATACACATATATACACGTATATATACACGTATGTATATATACGTATATATATACACATACGTATATATACATACGTGTATATATGCATATATATACACGTATATATATATACACATACATATATATATATACACACACAGATATGTATATATGGTTATATATGGTTATACACACCATATCATATATCAAATATACACACATATATATATTATATATATATTTTTTATTTTATTATATTGATTGATTGACAGGGTGTCACTCTGTTGCCCAGGCTGCAGTCTTGAATCCAGGGGTGAAGCAATCTTCCTGCCTCAGTCTACTGAGTAGCTAGGACTTCAGGCATGTACTGCCACACTCAGCTAATCTCGCCTCAAGTGATACCCCACCTTAGCCTCCGAAAGTGTTGGGATTACAGGTGTGAGCCATTGTGCCTGGCCCTAATTTTAATGTAAATGTTAATAGTTAGCCAATCATTTCATTGTGTTAAGTTTCTATTTTAAAAGTATATTATATTCATTAGCAACAACAGGTTTTTAAAAAATCAAACATTTGCAGCACTGTGTACTAGGTATCATGCTAAGTACTTTATATGTATTAACTCATTCAGTCCTAACAGTCTTCTGAGTCAGGGACTGTTTTATAGAAGAGGAAACTGAGGTACAGAGAGGTTAAGTAATTTTCACAAGGTTGCACAGCTAGTTACTTTGAAAGGCAAGATTATAAACCCAGGTTTGCCTGACACTAAAGCCTGGCTTTTAATTACTAAGTTACACTGCTTCTCTATCCTGCAATACAGATAATAACAAATTACTTTTTTTTTTGAGACGGAGTCTTGCTCTGTCGCCCAGGCTGGAGTGCAGTGGTGTCATCTCAGCTTACTGCAACCTCCACCTCCAGGGTTCAAGCAATTCTCCTGTCTTAGCCTCTCAAGTAGCTGGGATTACAGGCACATGCCACCACACCTGGCTTATTTTTTGTATTTTCATAGAGTTGGGGTTTCACCGTGGTCTTGAACTCCTGAGCTCAGGCAATCCACCCACCTCAGCCTCCCAAAGTGCTAGGATTACAGGCGTGAGCCACTGTGCCAGCTATAACAAATTACTTTTTTAAAAAGCACAAATATTCTGCAATTATAGGAACATGGTATTCATATGACATTGAAGAATAAATTTAAGAGTAAAATTGAAATAAAGATTAAGTGTATTACAAGTAAATTGTAGTTAGAAATGCTAATGCTATGCACTAGCATCCCTCAGTTAAAAAAATGTGTCATAGTTAACACTAACAAAATAACGCTTGCTGGTAGAAAACAATTTAATCTTGGTGTGTTCAAAAGATGTGTTTCTAAAAATTTGTACGTGAATTTGTACTTTTTTTTTTTTGAGACAGAGTCTCTGTCACCCAGGCTGGAGTGCAGTGGCGTGATCTTGGCTCACGGCAATCTCTACCTCCTGAGTTCAAGCGATTCTTCTGCCTTAGCCTCCCGAGTAGCTGGGATTACAGGCACCACGTCTGGCTAATTTTTGTATTTTTAATAGGGATGGGGTTTCACTATGTTGGCCAGCTAGTCTTGAACTCCTGACCTCAGGCGATCCATCTGCCTCGGCCTCCCAAAGTGCTGGGATTCTTGTGCCAGCCGTGAATTCATATTTTTGTTGAATCAAACTTCATTAACTCCACATTATAGGAGTTGCTTTACTTTAGTTATCAATGGCTTTTAGCACTTTAGTTTTATATTCTTTTTGTCCATGATGTGTAAATCTTAAATTGGAAAGTTAAAGATACATGGTAGTAAATGCCACATAAAGTGTGCCCTGTAAAATACAGGAAAAGGCACCCATGTACATACCTTCTGTTTACTCTGCATAGGGAGCTATAAGCTTCATCCTCACTTCCCAGGCCCCCGAAAGCAGTTCATATGAAAAGTCAATTTGGCTACAAACTTAATATGAGCCAACAGTGTGAGGTAGCTATTAAAAAGCTAAAAGAATTCCTGTGCTCTGAGAAATGTAAGTTAATGGACCTACCATATTCTGAACTAGTTACTCTCCCTTCAATATTGTGCCAGTTTGGAGATCCACATTTTAAGATGGATATTAATGAATTACAAAGTGTCTAGAGGATACTATCTCTGTTTATGAGGTAAAGAGCTAGAGATGTTTACCCGAATAAAGAGAAGTCTTTCAAGGGTGGTCAAGTAGAAATCTTGAATTTAAAAGAAAGTAGACTTTAGCATAAAAATAAGTGGAGTTCTGAACTGCCAGCCATTAGCAGTCTCTCCAGATTTTTGATACCATAATTTTCCCGGTTACAGCAAAGACATACTAAAGATTAAAGCAGTGGAGTGAAGTAAAGAGAAGGAATATCCCAGGTGTAACTTGAGCACCAGGCCTGTGTCGGCAGCTCCCCATTCCACACTTCTGTTCTTCAAGCTCCTAAGTCCTCCCCTAAGCTACAGGGGCCAGATACTTTTTGTTGTCTTCTGACTATTCAGAGACCTTACTGTTGGCCAGGCTTGGTGGCTCACGCCTTTAATCCCAACACTTTGGGAGGCAGAGGCAGGCGGATCATTTGAGTCCAGCCTGGCCACGATGAAACCCAGTCTCTACTAAAAAATACAAAAATTAGCCACGTGTGGTGGCAGGCACCTGTAATCCCAGCTACTCAGGAGGCTGAGAATCATTTGAACCTGGGAGGTGGCAGTTACAGTGAGCCAAGATCATGCCACTGCACTCCAGCCTGGGCAACAGAATGAGACTGTCTCAAAAACAAAAACAAAAACAAAAACAACAAACCTTACTGTAGTTCCTCATTCAAGTTTCCCCTCCTCTCCTCTTTCCTTTCACACGTTCTAAGCCATCACAGATCAATAGACATATAATACGTGCCACACGTATAATGTGAAATTCTATAGCAGGAAATGAAAAAGTAAAAACAGAAAAAAAACCCCAAAACAGGTAAAATTGATTTCATCTTTTCTAACCCAGTGTATCTAACGCATTATCATTTGAACATTTAATCAATAAAAAAATTATAAAAATATTTTTATTCTTTTTTTTGTACTAGGCCTTTCACATTCAGTATTTATTTTAAACTTCCAGCACTTCTCAAATTGGACTAGCCACATTTGAAGTCTTCAACAGCCACATGTAGCTAGTGGCTACCATAGTGGACTGTGCAGCTCTAAGCTATCTCTCCTTTTTAAAAATTTTTTGTAGAAACAGAGTTTTGCTATGTTGCCCAGGCTGGCCTCAAACTCCTGGCCTCAAGCAATCCTCCCACCTCAGCCTCCCAAAATGTTGAGATTATAAGTGTGAGCCACCATGCCCAGGTGTGCACACACCTTATCTAGTTTGTAGAGGAGCTATCTGGGAACAGCACTAGGCCGTGAGTAAGTAGAGCTAGGATTTAGTTCTAGTTCTGCTTTTAACACGCTGTGACCTTGGTCTATTTACCTCACTTCTCTGACCTCTTCTAGCTTCAAAATTAGATACATAATTTACTTAAAATAATCAATATGAGAGTATGAATCATTGATCATATCCTAATGAATCTCTACATGGTCAAGTTCTAGATATGACAATGGGTTCCTTTTGAGGGGTTGGAGTGGGTCAGGGGAAGTTTCCTTTAAATCACACAATGACCTGGTGGGTCAGCTACAGATTGAGGGCAGTGAATAGGTCTTGGAGGAGTAGGAAATTTTTCTATCCTGAAGACCTCTTTGTTCGTAATCTGACCTACTTCTTGGGATATAAAATGTCATTGATGAGATTATGTATACTTTCTTGTGATTCCAGACTTTATGGATACCTTGCGTAATCTATAAACTAGTAGATAACTGTAAGAGGAGAAAAGTCAGGTCACAGCTCCTAAATTCTACCTGTGTCAATGGAAGAAACTCTGCTACTGCTCTGAATTCTCCTTCCCCTTCATCTTCACATTTGAAGCATCATTTTCAGTGGTTTAACCCTAATTTCTCAATAATGGGGAAGCAAATACTGTAATGGGGAGAGTGCAACCCTACCTTAAAACAAGTACCCCAGAACCTGTGTCTTTCTAAGTTACACAAAACACCTCAGGATTTGGACTCCCTTTGGAATGCTGAGCCATTAACCCCCACTGTCAGAAATCAGGGAGAGCCCAAACTCTGAGTCTCATCTGAAGATAGCTTAAATGATCTTGGGAGTGAGGCTAGAGAAACTTTTGCACCCTTAGTCCCACCCTTGTAGCATCTCCTGGCAATTGACCCTAGCAATTAATGACCTAGGAATTACTTACTGTTGATGACTAGTTACTACATAGCACAACGATTAAGCATATCATTACATTTTTGTCAAATTAAATTTTTAAAAGTTTTAATTTCAACCCTAAATCCTGAGTGGGTTTATATGTATTTAGTCCTCATAAACTCATATAACATGGTCTTCCACTTAAAAGTTAAAAAACACAAAATACAACACTGCTTTCAAGTGATACTTTTAAGAAAGAAGTATACTTCTAATGTCCAAATAATACTTAATATAGTCATTTTGAAAATCTGCACATCTCTGAGTGGGAGTTGTACATAAAAAAAAAGAAAATCTGCACATCCTAACAGAATTCCTCACAGCAGGACATTTTCATGCTCAGTCTTGTATTTTAGCACATACTAAAGAGTTACACATCACCATGTGTCTGTAGTATCATGGGTTTCCCAGATATGGCTGGACTTGACTAACAGTAGCCTTTTAAAAACAAATTCTACGGTACCATTATCATTTAGTTAATATACATTAAGCTTTGAAAAAGATGCAATAAATCTACTTTTAGTAAGTATTTTGGTTACTGTGATTTAAACTTACCAGCAACTGAACAGTATCTTTCCCTAAAAGATGAAGAATCTTGTAAATGCTTGCAAAGATTAAGGGGTACGTGTAACCCCTCAATCTCTCTGTCCATTCCCAAGTCAAATAACCATAATTAATAACATTAAGGATTAAATGTCAAATAAAATTGAAACCTATTTCCTTTTTTTTTTTTTTTTAAGATGGGGTCTCACTCTTGCCCAGTCCAGTCTCAAACTGGGGTTCAAGTGGTCCTCCTGCCTCTACAGGTACACGCCACTTCACTTGGCAAAATATATTTTCATTTCCACTTATAAAACAATATTTTATTTTTTGGCAAAGTCTTAAAACAGTATTTTTTTTTTTTTTTTTTTTGAGACGGAGTTTCGCTCTTGTTACCCAGGCTGGAGTGCAATGGTGTGATCTCGGCTCACCGCAACCTCCGCCTCCTGGGTTCAGGCAATTCTCCTGCCTCAGTCTCCTTAAAACAGTATTTTATACTGGATATTTGCATTAAAAATATAACTGGCCAACTAAACTCTTAACTTCTTCAAGGCAGTAATATGTTCTTTACTTTCTCTGTATCCTCCAAGTGCTAAGCACTATGGGAATGTATACTAACGACTGTGTCAAGTCTATTAACATAGAAGAAAGACAGGAGAAATATTAGTATAAAATAATAGCATACTTTGATGAGTTAAAATTATTTGGGGAAATATGGAAAACTGAAAACTTGTACAGTAGTCCCCCCTTATCTGTGGTTTCACTTTCCATGGTTTCAGTTACCCATAGTCAATTCAACCACTGTCTGAAAATATGAGGATATTTTGAGAGAGACAGAGACCATGTTCACATAACTTTTATTATAGTATTGTGTTATACTTGTTTTATTTTAATACTGTTGTTAATCTCTTATTGTATCTAATTTATATAAACTTTATCATAAGTATGTGTATATATTATATATATATATATATAAACAATATATATAGAGTTTGGTACTGTCTACAGTTTCAGGCATCCATTAGGGATCTTGGAAACTATCTCCTGAAGATGAGGGAGCAGCGGGGACTACTCTAAAAGAAACTGAACACAATTGCTAAGATGAATACTCATCTGGAAGAGAAACCACAAAGGATATTTGAAAACCATGTGATGTGCAACTTCAAGAGACTGCCAGTATTCATCTGGAACAAAACTTGTCTGCACTAAAAAGCAGTTTAATATTCGTAAAGCTATGGTAAACAAGAGCAGATAAATATTTTCTCCAAGAAGATCTGAAAAACAGAACAAAACAGGTAATTGTGGCACAAAAGTCAGGCAGTTTCACTTGCAGAACTTAAAATCTGCTGCTCTGGTTGCCTCTTGCTGAGGCTCTGCCAAGGCACAGTAGTGAACTCGGGCCCCTCCTCACCATTCTCAAAGCCAACTGGAGGAAGGTTATACAAGGACCACGGCCTCATCACTGGGCCACTGCCACTTTTTTAGTTTAACCAACTTTTCTTGCAACTTATTGTATAAAGATAATATTAAAATACAAAAAAAAAAAGACTGGGTTAACTAAGGCCTTAGGCTAATTAGGTCATTTTACGTGTGTACCTAATGAAAGAAACCAGCTAATAAATTATTAATCTGAGAAGCAACCCTTAGTATATGTGCAATATAAAATGGTCCTCTGTACATTTTAAAATATATTGATGCTTACTATTATATATGCCAGGCACTGTGTTAATTCCTTTGCATGCATCTCACTTAATCCTCCAAACAATATTACGAGATAGGTATTATTAGCCCCATTTTACAGACTAACAAATTGAGGTTCAGAAATTAAACGGCCATGTTGTCCAAATAAAGCTGTAAATTACTCATCAGGATTCAAACCTGATCTGTCTGCTGTCTCCAAGTCTTGCTCTAAACCACAAACGGACAGCCTGCCTGTCGGCCAAATACAAAGTATTTTTTTAAAATCTGAATTTAGCTGCTAACATTTAAAAATCAGAATTTGTATTAAAATCTGTATTTCCAGTATTTCAAAACTCGTTAAGATCTGGCGACACAGAGCCCAACTGGCAGCTGGCTGGTAGTGAAATATAAGGTGCTTCTTTTAGATGGGGCAGAAGCTCTCCAGGCAGCGCCCCCTCACTCACCCCCGGTGCGCCTGGCGCTCTTCTCCTGGGTGCTGAAGTACAAGGTAGACTTTCTCTTTCGCAGCTTCATCTTCTCGTGGGAGCGGTTCTGGAGACCACGCAAAGTGAGGCTGCTATCGCCCCTCTCCCGGTCCATTCCGCACTTACTTAGAGGCCTGCTGATTCCCGGCCACCACCTTCCTGAGGCGGAAGAAAGCTGCAGTAGCGCGCTGCTCGTCCATGCATTAAGTTTGGCCTTTGCGAGCCGCCGTCGCTCACAAGCGGGGAAGTAACCGGGAAAAGGCAACTTCCTCGCTCCAACCCCTCAAGGTGGCCTTCGCTGCTTCGCGTTGCGGTGAGCTAGTCGGAGCTTTTCTTTCGGCACTTCCAAGCCGAGGGATTGCTGCTCGCCTTTGGTCTGGCGGTCTTTGTTCTCCGGGGTCGGAAGACTGCCGGAACGAGCCCGGTCTCATCTCTGGCGGGGAGCGGGCGGTAGCGAGTTACCGACAGAGAGCAGGCAAGAACCGTCGGAGGTGCCCGAGTGGTTATTAAAAACCGTAATGATAATTAGAAACTTCAGTGTTGGTGTAACATTTCAGTTTCGGTGCTCTCACAAAAAATGCCTGTTGAACGAGGCAGGCAGGGTAGGGATGATTTAGCCTGTTGTACAGATGTAGAAACAGGCCCAGTGGTTCCGATGTTTTTTGTTTTTTTTTAAACACCTAGCAGCAAGGTTGGTGAAGTTGTGATCTAGTCAACCACAGGGCCCAGGAGGAAGCAGGTCTTTCTTTCCCAGATTAGTTTAAATTACATTCCAGGAATACCAAAGCAAGCTAATTTCTAGTACTGGTTCTGCCACTAATGATTTTTATTACCTCAGGGGCTGGTTTAGGAGGCCGTAAAGTATTGTTGTAAAGAAAACAGGTACGGCCGGCGCGGTGTAATCCCAGCACTTTGGGAGGCCGAGGCTGGCGGATCACGAGGTCAGGAGTTCGAGACCAGCCTGACCAACATGGTGAAATTCATCTCTACTAAAAATACAAAAATTAGCCGGGCATGGTGGCGCTTGCCTGTAGTCCCAGCTACTCAGGAGGCTGGGGAAGGAGAATCGCTTGAACCTGGGAGGCAGAGGTTGCAGTGAGCCGATGTTGCGCCACTAGACTCCAGTCTGGGCGACAGAGCGACATTCCGTCTCAATATATATATATATATATATATGCACTAAAAAAAATGTATATCTTTTACTGTGCTTTTCTTACAAACATCTATCGAGTTTCTCCAGAGACTAAGGTATTTGGCAAACAGTACTAATTTTCGGAAAGTACTAGGCTCCTCGCTTTTTTTCTTTTTTCTTCTGAGACGGTTAGATCTTGGCTCACTGCAACCTCCGCCTCCAGGTTCTAGTTATTCTACTAACTCAGCCTCCAGAGCAGCTGGGACTACAGGTGCGCTGGCTACCATGCCCGGCTAATTTTTGTATTTCTTTGTAAAGACGGGATTTCACCTTGTTGGTCAGACTGGTCTCAAACTCCTGACCTCATTATCAGCCCACCTTGGCCTCCCAAAGTGCTGGGATTACAGGTGTGAGCCACTGTGTCCAGCCCACTCGTAAAACCAACCGGCAGGGCACGGTGTTTTACGCCTCTAATCCCAGCACTTTGGGAGGCCAGGGCAGGCGATTACCTGAGATCAGGAGTTAGGAGACCAGCCTGGCCAACATGGTGAACCCCCGTCTCTACTAAAAATAAAAAGAATTAGCCACGTGTGTTAGTGTGCGCCTGTGATCCCAGCTATTCGGAAGGCTAAGGCAGGAGAATCGTTTGAACCCGGGAGTCGGAGGTTGCAGTGAACCTAGATCGCTCACTGCGTGGGCTCCAGCATGGGCTCCAGAGGGAGACTCCCCATTTCACAACACACACAAACACACGCACCCCAAAACAAATAAAGGGCAGTCACTTTTAATTTTTTTTGGCTCTTTCTTCTAGAACTTAGTTTTATGGTATGACATTAAAGGCATAAAGAGTATGGCTTTTCTTCCCCTCCTTTTGCCATTTTAAAAATTATACATTTAAAACCATTGAGAACATTCTGTAATAGAAGAGATTTAGCTTTGTCTTATACCCTTCTCTAATTCATTTCTGTACTCCTTACGGATATTCTTGTTTTAATCAGTAATATGTTATAAAAATATTGTTCACTGCAGTGCAAAGTAATGATATAAAATCTTTTAAAAGGACATTGCATTAAGTGATGGCTTTGCTTTCCATTTTTGTACACAGATTTGAAGAGATTTCCTGGACGTGGAGTGTGACTTTTTCCAAAACCACCTTTTTCTTGTGCTGTATTTGTTGCAACAATGTTTAAGAGATTGACTCTTCCACAACTGGTTTTTGCTACTGTCCTTGGAATTGCTGGAGGAGTATATATTTATCAACCAATATTTGAACAGTTGGCCAAAGATCAGAAGGAATTAAAAGAAAAGTTGCAATTGGTACAAGAATCAGAAGAGAAGAAAAGTTAATACTCCATGGAGTTGAACTGTAATAATTGCTTAAAGTTCCATTGTAATTATGTTAACTGAAAATAATCTAGCAAAAACATAGATGTATTTTAATATAAATAAATCATGGATGATTTTTTAACCTGACACTGTTAATTTTAATGTTTATTGTATTTTTGTCATTTTGTGTCTTTTTACCAGGAGAGATAAGCAATTTCCTTTTAAACAAAAATGAATATTTTAGGAATATTTTCTACTTGAGGTTTATTTTTCTGGGAATGCAGTGTATGCAATATCATGGGGTGCCAGTCTCAGTGTGTATAAAATAATTGGGAAGAGTGTTTACAGTAGTGTTTGTAGATAAGTGAACCAAGATAAACTGCCTCAGGCAGAAAGCCCCTCAGTTACCCTGCAATTAGATTGGTCTAATGTATTTTGGCGGTCATTCAGTCCCAGCCCTTTTTCATCTCAGAGTGGATATGTAGTTGAGAATTGGGATGGCTCAGATCAGATTGAGGTTTTAGAGAACATAGATGTTGTTTGAGAGGATGGCAGATGTGACGCAGATATTTGTTTAATCCACTAAGCAAATTTGTATTAATAATGTTGTTATGGGAGTAGTTTATTATGAAGCTATTATTCATACAGTTAACATTTTTTTGAAGTTGCTAAGAATTGGTATTACTTTTTACCCTAATCTTAAGGTTGTATTTTCTTCTTTTTTTTTTGAGTTCTGGGATACATGTGCTGAACATGCAGGTCTGTTACATAGATATACATGGGTCATGGCGGTTTGCTGCACCTATCAACCTGTCATCTAGGTTTTAAGCCCTCATGCATTAGGTATATGTCCTAATGCTCTCTCTCACCTTGTCCCCAACCCCCCGACAGGCCCTGGTGTGTGATGTTTCCCTCCCTCTGTCCATGTGTTCTCATTGTTCAACTCCCACTTATGAGTGAGAACCTGTGATGTTTCGTTTTCTGTTTCTGTGTTAGTTTGCTGAGAATGATGGCTTCCAGCTTCATCCATGTCCCTACAAAGGACATGAACTCATTTTTTATGATTGCATGGTATTCCATGGTATATATGTGCCACATTTTCTTTATCCAGTCTATCACTGATGGGCATTTGGGTTGGTTCCAAGTTTTGGCTATTATGAGTAGTGCTGCAATAAACATATGTGTGGATGTGTCTTTATAGTAGAATGATTTATAATCCTTTGGGTATATACCCAGTAATAAGATTGCTGGGTCAAATGGTATTTCTGGTTCTAAATCCTTGAGGAATTGCCAGACTAATTTACACTCCCACCAACAGTGTAAAAGTTTTCCTATTTCTCTACAGCTTCGCCAGCATCTATTGTTTCTGACTGTTTAGTGATTGCCATTCTAACTGGTGTGAGATGGTATCTCATTATGGTTTTGATTTACATTTCTCTAATGACCAGTGATGATGAGCTTTTTTTCATATGTTTCTTGCCCACATAAATGTCTTCTTTTGACAAGTGTTTTGAGAATTGTCTGCTCATATCCTTTGCCCACTTTTTGATGGGGTTGTTTTTTTCTTATACATTTGTTTAAATTCCTTTTAGATTCTGGATATTAGACCTCTGTCAGATGGATAGATTGCAAACATTTTCTCCCATTCTGTAGGTTGTCTGTTGACTCTGATGAGATTCTTTTGCTGTGCAGAAGCTCTTTAGTTTAATTAGATCCCATTTGTCGATTTTGGCTTTTGTTGCAGTTGCTTTTTCGTGGTCTAGTCATGAAGTCTTTGCTCATGGCTATGTACTAAATGGGATTGCCTAGGTTTTTTTTCTAGGGTTTTTATGGTTTTCGGGTTTACATTTAAGTCTTTAATCCATCTTGAGTTAATTTTTGTATAAGGTATAAGGAAGGGGTCCAGTTTCAGTTTTCTGCATGTGGCTAGCCAGTTTTCCCAGCACCACATATTAAACAGGGAATCTTTTCCCCATTGCTTGTCTTTATTAGGTTTGTTGAAGATGAGACGGCTGCAGATGTGTGGTGGTATTTCTGAGGTCTCTGTTCTGTTCCATTGGTCTATATATATGTTTTGGTACCAGTACCATGCTGTTTTGGTTACCATGGCCTTCTAGTGTAGTTTGAAGTCAGATATTATGATGCCTCCAGCTTTGTTCTTTTCACTTAGGATTGTCTTGGCTATCTGGGCTCTTTTTTGGTTCCATATGAAATTTAAAGTAGTTTTTTTCTAATTCTGTGAAGAAAGTCAGTGGTATAGCTTGATGGTAATAGCATTGAATCTATAAATTACCTTGGGCAGTATGGCCATTTTCATGATTGATTCTTCCTATCCATGAGTATGGAATGTTTTCCCATTTGTTTATGTCCTCTCTTATTTCCTTGAGCAGTGGTTTGTTATTCTCCTTGAAGAGGTCCTTCACGTCCCTTGTAAGTTGTATTCGTAAGTGTTTTATTCTCTTTGTAGCAATTGTGAATGGGAGTTCACTCATGATTTGGGTCTCTCTTTGTCTATTATTGGTGTATAGGAATCCTTTTGATTTTTGCACATTGATTTTGTATCCTGGGACTTTGCTGAAGTGTCTTATTAGCATCAGGAGTTTTTGGGGTGAGACGATGGAGTTTTCTAAATATAGAATCATGTTATCTGTAAACAGACAATCTGACTTCCTCTCTTTCTATTTGAATACTCTTTATTTCTTTCTCTTGCCTGACTGCCCTGGCCAGAACTTCCAATACTATGTTGAATATAAGTGGTGAAAGAGGGCAACCTGTGCCAATTTTTAAAAGGAATGCTTCCATTAAGCTTATATTTTCAATGAGATTTATAAATGTAATCACATATGTAGAAAGTTCTCTTATCTAAATCAGCACGTTTTTATTATTGATGTTCTTTTTCTTAAAATTTATTGTAACTTAATATCAGCTATGTTAAGTGGAGACCAGCATAGGTTTTCTTTTTGTTTGTTTGTTTCGAGACGGAGTCTCACTGTGACACCGAGGCTGGAGCGCAGTGGCTCACTGCAACCCTGGCTCACCCAGGTTCAAGCAATCCTCGTGCCTCAGCCTCCCAAGCAGCTGAGATTACAGGTGCCTGCCACCACATCTGGCTAATTTTTGTATTTTTAGTAGAGACGGGGGTTCACCATATTGGCCAGGCTGGTCTTGAACTCCTGACCTGAAGTGATCCGCCTGCCTTGGCCTCCAAAGTGCTGGGATTACAAGTGTGAGCCACTTTGCCCAGCTTAGCACAGATAATTTTTAATAAAAGAAAATGAAGAAATCACAAAAGTAGTACTTGTTCCTTAAAACATAATACAAAATGAACAAAGTGAAAAGTGAAAATTATTGATGTATACATCAATTTATTCATTACCTTTAACAATTTAGTGTGAGCTTATGAGGTTTTGTTTTTTGTTTTAAGGAGACATGGTCTCGCTCTGTCACCCAGGCTTGAGTGTAGTGTCATGGTCATTGCTTGCTATAACCTTGAACTCCTGAGCTCAAGTGATTCCTCCTACCTCATTTTCTACGGTAGCTAGGACTACAGTTGTGCACAACCACGTCTGGCTTCTTTAAAACAAATTTTTGTAGAAATGGGGTCTCACTCTTGCATATTCTGGTCTCAAACCCCTGGACTCAAGTGATCTTCCTGTCTTGGCCTCCCAAAGCACTAGGATTCTAGGTGTCAGCCACTGCGCTTGGTAAGACTTCTTCCTACGCACTTAAAAATAGTTCTAAAAGTTTTAATTTAATTACCAAGTGTCTGCTGGGTAACAGGTTTGGGTTTGCTTGGCTCTAGACTGGAATTCTGTTCTTTGTGTCTTCTCATTCTGGGATGGAGGCTCAAGGAGCAGCCTCTGTCAGGGGTATGACAATGTAGGAGAGAGAGAGATTGTCAGCAGTTGTAAGCTTCTGCTCAGTTGTGGCAAATTATCGCATCTTCTTCTATTTTGACTTAGAACATGTCACATACCCAAGCCTAAAGTTATCAAGGCAAGGGACATGAACTCTTCCCATAGAATGCACCGTCACGTCATATAACAGGAATATATAATGTTACCACATTCAAGGAATAATCCTAACACATCAAGTTAAACTGCTTTCGATCCTCCTTTTGAAAAGGATGCCAGTTTGTCATATACCAAGTGCCAGAGGCTGAGTTTTTTTTTTTTTTTCCAGTAAAGATACCGCATTTGTTGAAATCAAAACCACAAGGAGTTACCATTTCATGTTCACTAGGATGACTGCAGTCAAAAAGATGGAAAATGACAAGTGCTGGTGAGGATGTGGAACAACTGGAACCTTCATCCACTACTGGTGGGAAAGTAGAATGGTATAGTCCCTTTGGGAAAGTTTGGCAGTTCTTCAAATGGTTAAACATAGGGTTACCATATGGCCTAACAATTCCCCTTATAGGCATATGCCCAAGATAATTGAAAATATGTATTCACACTAAAGCTGGTAAATGAATGTTTGTAGCATTATTCATAATAGCCAAAAAGTGGAAACAACCCAAATGTCCATTAACTGATGAATGGGTAAATAAGTTGTATGTCTGTATAATGGAATATTATTCAGCCAAAAAGATAAATGAAGTATATCCTACAATGTGGACAAAATTAGAATATATTATGAAATAAGCCATGCATGAGACACCACCCGTTGGTGTTTCCATTTGTATGACAGGTTCAGAACGGCTAAATGTCTAGAGACAGAATGTAGATTAGTGGCTGCCAGGGGTTGATGAAGGCAGGATGGAGAATGACTACTAGTGGAGTTGATTTTTAAAACGATGAGCCAGGCATGGTGGCTCACACCTATGATCTCAGCCCTTTGGGAGGCCGAGGTGGGTAGATCACTTGAGGTCCGGAGTTCGAGACTAGCCTGGCCAATGTGGTGAAACCCTATCTCTACTAAAAATACAAAAATTAGCCAGGCATGGTGGTACACGCCTGTAGTCCCATCTACTCAGGAAGCTGAGGAAGGAGAATTGCTTGAACCCAGGGGCTGGAGGTGGCAATGAGCCAAGACTGTGTCATTGCACTCCAGCCTGGGAAACAGAGCGAGACTCCACCTCAAAAAAAAAAAAAAAGATTTATAGGGTGATGAAAATGTTCTAGAACTAGTTGGTGATCAATGCATAACTTTGTGAATATGTTAAAAACCACTGAATTGGGGCCGGGCGCGGTGGCTCACGCCTGTAATCCCAGCACTGGGAGGCCGAGGCGGGTGGATCCCGAGGTCAAGAGATCGAGACCATCCTGGTTAACATGGTGAAACCCTGTCTCTACTAAAAATACAAAAAATTAGCTGGGCATGGTGGCGCGTGCCTGTAATCCCAGCTACTCAGGAGGCTGAGGTAGGAGAATTGCCTGAACCCAGGAGGCGGAGGTTGTGGTGAGCCGAGATCGTGCCATTACACTCCAGCCTGGGTAACAAGAGCGAAACTCCGTCTCCCAAAAAAAAAAAAAAAAACCACTGAATTGTACACTTTTAAAGGATGAACTTCATTGTTTTCACACAGTATATCTCAAAGCTGTCATAAAGATACTGCGTGCAAACCACTGAATTGTACACACTTAAAGTTCACACCTTTAAGGGGTGAACTTTATTTTTTGTGAATTATATCTCAAAGCTGTCATTAAAATAAGATACAGCATCCAAACTAGCAGCTGCAGTTGAAGCAGTCCAGTGTTTTTTGCTCTTGTGGTAGTCTACAATCCATCTATTTTTTAAATTGTCATACTTAAAATTTACCATTTTAAAGTGTACAGTTCAGTAACATTAAGTACTTTCACACTGTTAGGCAATTATCACCACCATTCATCTCCAGACTTTTTTTTTTTTTTTTTTTTTTTTTTTGGGACGGAGTTTCGCTCTTGTCACCCAGGCTGGAGTGCAATGGCGCGATCTCGGCTCACCGCAACCTCTGCCTCCTGGATTCAGGCAATTTTCCTGCCTCAGCCTCCTGAGTAGCTGGGATTACAGGTGCGCGCCACCATGCCCAGCTAATTTTTTGTATTTTTAGTAGAGACGGGGTTTCACCATGTTGACCAGGATGGTCTCGATCTCTTGACCTCGTGATCCACCCGCCTCGGCCTCCCAAAGTGCTGGGATTACGGGCATGAGCCACCGCGCCCGGCCCATCTCCAGACTTTTTCTATCTGGTTTTTGCAGAGAGCGGAGGGAATTGAATGGGGATATAGAGACTCCATCCCTAGATCTTCAAATCTTTTAAGGTGGCATTAATGTCTACAATTCTCTCCCTCCCTTCCTTCCTTCCTCCCTCCTTCCTTTCCTCCCTTCCTGGTGATGACCAAACATGGGCCTCCCCCAGCCAAGGTGACCCAGTCAGTGCTTTGAAGCAAGCCAGGGAATGCAAAGCTGGGCAGGGACTACGGACTGGGGGTAGGGAGTGGGTGGCAGCAGGTCTCAGATGCATGTGTAATCAGAGGCTCCACGCTCTCAGCAATGCTCTGTTGTGCCATCAGACTTCACTTAGAAACCACAAATTCAAAGATAAAATGATTAAGGTTTTTAACGTAGTGACTGTACAGTATTAAAATTCTGAGTGCCAAGTCCTGTGTGACTCTACTGATTGCAGGCCCACAAAGCCAGCCCTGACAAACACTCTTCGTTTTGATGTTCAGATTGTCCCAGATTTGGCTAGTGGGAACCCTTTCAAGCTGGTTTTTTGTTTGTTTAATTTTTTTTTTTTAAAATGTTTCTTTCAAGTATAGAAAGGAATGTTTAAACATCATCCAAAAGTTGTGTTCACTTTAGCAAATGTAAAGCAAGACTTTTGAAAAAAAGTTTACAATTAGGTATAAAATGCTTACTAATATACTTTGACATTCACAGTGGGTGTTTTTGAAAAACAAATTTTGCTAATGTAGCTTAAAAGCAAAACTGTAGTCTCAGTTAAAATACGTAAGTCTTTAACTGAGGAACAGTCCTGCCTCAGGAGATCCTGTGTCTCTTGCATGTCACTGTCATTTTCTGAGCACTCTTTTACTTTCTGGCTCATCTTCTTGCTTCCTAGGCTAAGTTTTTTTTCTTTGTTTTTGAGACGGAGTCTCGCTCTATCGCCCAAGCTGGAGTGCAGTGGTGTGATCTTGGCATCTCAGCTAACTGCAACCTCCGCCTCCCCGGTTCAAGCGATTCTCATGCCTCAGCCTCCTGAGTAACTGAGACCACAGGCACGTGTCACCATGCCCGGCTGATTTTTGTATTTTTAGTAGAGATGGGTTTTCACCATGTTAGCCAGGCTGGTCTGGAACTCCTGACCGCCTGCTTTGGCCTCCTAAAGTGCAGGGTTTGCATGTGTGAGCCACTGTGCCGGGCCCCTGATCAAGTTTTGAATCAAGAAGTATTGGGGCCAGGTGCCGTGGCCCACTTCTGTAATCCCAGCACTTTCAGAGGCTGAGACAAGTAAATCATGAGGTCAGGAGTTCAAGACCAGCCTGGCCAACATGGTAGAATCCTGTCTCTACTAAAAATACAGAAATCAGCCAGGCGTGGTGGCATGTGCCTGTAATCCTAGCTACTCGGGAGGCTGAGGCAGGAGAATCGCTTGAAACCGGGAGGTGGCAGTTGCAGTGAGCCAAGATTGTGCCACTGCACTCCAGCCTAGGCAAAAGAGCGAAATTCCATCTAAAAAAAAAAAAAAGTATTGGTTCTTTTTAAAAAAAAAATATTGGAGCAAAATTTGTATCACAAAAAATCAACCTTGACCATTTAAAAATGTACAGTTAATTCTGTGACATTTCATAGATTCACAATGTTGTGCAAATACCCCTTTTATCTACTTCCAGGACATTTTCATTAACTCAAATGAAACCTCGTGTGCAATAAGCAGTCAACACCTCATTTCTCCCTCTTCCCAGCCTCTGGCAACCACTTTCTGTCTCTCTCAATTTACCTGCTCTGGATATTTCATGTAAGTGGAATTACATGATATGTGACCTTTTGTGTTTGGCTTCTTTCACTTAGTGTAATTTTTTTTTTATTTTTGAAGTTCATCCATGTTGTAACATGTGTCAATACTTTATTCCTTTTTATGGCTGAATCAAATGTCATTGTATGGATGTGCCATATTTTGTTTATTCATTCCTTGATGGCCATCTGTCTCCAATTCTGGGCTATTGTAAATAATGCTGCTATGAACACTTGTGTACAAGTATTAAATATTTGTTTGGATGCGTGTTTTCAATTCTTTGAGGCATAGTTGTAGGAATGGGCTTGCTAGGTCATCTGTTTAACTTTTTGAAGACTCATCAAACTGTTTTCCAAAGGGGCAGTACTATTTTACATTCCCAGTTTCTCCATGTCTTTGCCAAATCACCCCTTTCTTTCCTCCCTGCCTTCCCTTCTTCTTCCCTGTCTCTCTTTCTCTTGCTCTTTCTTTCCTTCCAACCTAGTGAGAGTGAAGTGGCAGCTCATTGTGGTTTTGATTCACATTTTCTTAATGACTAATAACATTGAACATCTTTTCATTTCTTGTTGGCCATTTTTATGTCTTCTTTGGAGAAATGTATATGCCATTGTATTCATATGCCCACTTTTTGATTGGGTTATGTCTTTTTTGTTGTTGAGTAGTTACAACTCTTTATGTACTCTGATGCTATAATTTTGTCAGATATATGTGGTTTGCATTGTGTAGGCTGTGTTTTCACTCTGTTGATCGTATGCTTTTATGTACTATTTACAAAAAATTTGGTGAAGTCTGATTAATATACTTTTTTCTTCTGTTGCTTGTGCTTTTGGTGTCAAATCAAAAAAATATCATTGCCAAATCCAGGTCATAAAGATTTATGCCTATGTTTTCTTTCATCTAAAAGTTTTAGAGTTTTAGTTCTTATATTCAGCTATTTGATTCTTTTTGAGTTAATTTTTGTCTGTGATATAATTTTGTATATGGTATTGGTAAGAGTCCAATTTCTTTGCTTTTTCTTCTTCTTCTTTTTTTTTTTTTTGGAGACAGGGTCTTGCTCTGTCTCCAAAACCCAGGCTGGAGCGTAGTGGCCCAATCTCAGCTCACTGCAACCTCCAGCTCCTGGGTTCAAGTGATCCTCTCACCTCAGCTTCCCGAGTAGTTGGGACTACAGACGTAAGCTGCCATGTCTGGCTAATTTTTCTATTTTTAGTAGAGACAGATGTTGCCCAGGTGGGTCGGGAATTCCTGAGTTCAAGTGATCCACCCACGTCAACCTCCTAAAGTGTTGAGATTACAGGGGTGAGCTACTGCACCAGGCCTCAGGTTCATTCTTTTGCATGTAGATATCCAGTTCTTCCAGTATCGTTTGCTGAGGAAATGTCTTTCTCCATTGAATGATCTTGACTATAGATGCATAATTTTATTTCTAGACTCTCAAGTCTATTCTACTCATCTACATGTCTATCTTCATATTAATACCACACTTTTTTTTTTTTTTTTTTTAAAGACGGGGTTTCACCATGTTGGTCAGTCTGGTCTTGAACTCCTGACCTCAGGTGATCCGCCCGCCTTGGCCTCCAAAGTGCTTGGATTACAGGCGTGAGCCACCACGCCTGGCATTAATACCACACTTTTTTTTGTTACTTTACAGTAATTTTTAAATTACTTTATAGTAAGTTTTGAAATCAGGAAGCATGAGCTTTTTAAATTTTTGGGTCCTTTGCAATTTCTTATGTGCTTTAGCATATACTTTTCCATTTCTTCAAAAATGTTGACTCTGTAGCTGTATCTGGGGGAATATAGACATCGTCACAGTATTATGTGTTTGAATCTGTAAACATTCAATGTCTTTTCATTTATTTAGATTTTCTTTAATTTTTTTCAGTAGTGGTTTGTGGTTTTCATTGTATAAATCCTGCACCTTCTTGGTTAAATTTATGCCTAAGTATTTTATTCTTTTTGATATTATTGTAAATGGAATTTTTAAAGTTTTCTTTTCAATTGTTCATTTCTAATATGTTGAAATGCAACTGATTTTTATGTGTTGATCTAGTATCTTGCATCTTTGCTTATTTCACTTATTAGCTCTAATAGTTTTTAAAATTTTCTAGATATAATATCATATAATTGGTTTGTTTTATTGGAAAGGGATATTAGGAAATCAAGATGCAGGTGGTAAGTGGACTCATAGCTACTTTGATATAATTGCTTCTGGGGCCTCTTAGCAGACAGAGCTAGATGATACATACATACACACATACATATATCTATTTTTATATATTAAAATCCATGAATTCTTACTGATTCCTCCAATTTCAATTCTATTAGGAATACTGGAGGTAGAACTCTGCATGTTGCAAGTAGCAGTGTCGGAAAAGCCCCAGGGTAGGACGCAAGAGGTATACTGCGGTCAGTTCTGTGGTTGGAGTAGAAGTGGCGTAGAGATGACTTTGAACTGGCACACGAGATGTGTTCAGTGTACTTAGTTTCTGTAATAACACTCTCCTTGTTTTCTTCCTACTTCTCTGCATACTCTTTTTTGGATTCTTTTTTGAACTTCCTTCGCTCACGCCTTAAATGCTGGGTGTTCATCTGGGTTCTGTAATAAGCCTATTGCCCTCTGAGTTCACTTTCTAGATTAGCTGGTTGATTCTAATGCCTTCCAGAACCTTCTGGGTAATAGCTACAGCAGATATTTTCTGTGCTTCAGATAGGCCTATCTGAATACATACTAAACAGCTTCACTTGGATGTTCTGTTGGTGCTGGTGTGTCAAAATGGAAATGTCCTAAACTCATCACTATGGCCTATTTCACCCTTCCTCCTGGTTGCAACTAGGTTTTCTTCCTGTTGCTCAATGGCTCCTTGTTGCCTAACCAGAAACTGGGCATCACCATGGACTCCTGCCTCTCTTTCACACCCCCACATCCATGTCCTCTTGATTCACTCTCCTAAATGTCTCAAATATGTCCATTGATCTCCATCCTATGGCCACTGCCTTAACCAGATCACTATTATCCCTTACTTGGATTACAGTGTAATAACTGACCTCTCAAACCCATTCGTAGTCTTAGAACCCTTAAAAAGTTGAGTTCTAAGTTTTAGAACTGGCTGTGCCAGTTATTAGCTATATGATCTTGGTCAGATTGCTTAATCGCTTTAGGACTCAGTTTCCTCATCTGTAATACAGAGGTAAGAATAGTACCTACTTCATAACGTAGTTGCAAGACACATATAAGGTGATGTAGTCAAAACTATTAGCGTATTGGCTGACTCATAGTAAATGGTCAAGAAATGTTAGCTGTTATCATGATCATCATTGCAGGGTTATTCACCACACAGCCTCTGTTATTTCTCCCATTTTTTTTCTGGTTGCTTTCAGTCCTTCAGCTTTTCTGAACCTCTTCCTGTTGCTCCAGTGTCAATTGCTGTCTTTTGCTTCCAGGCCTTCCCTCTGCTCCCTTTTCCTGGAATTCTCTTCTCCCTTGCCCTTTGCCTTCATTCATTCTAAGTGTATCCATTTTCTCTTGATTTGGTATCATTTATCTGTGCTCCAATAACAGTCTGTAACTTTCTTTATTGAGGCGCTTATCTAACTATCAGAGTTGCCCACTTATTCATTGGTTTCTCAGGTAAGTCCTGAGGTCAGGGACCAATTTATCTTGGTTACTCATACAGTGCCTGACTCGATAATGAGTGAATGAATGGGTGATGAATGGACCATAGTGCCACCCTGGGTTTTCTGATCTCCTGTCTGGTATACTCCTGGTGACAGCCCTGCCTGGCCACAGAAGTGGGGAAAGCTGAAGGGGTGCTTTGCCTGTACCATACCAGCCATTAGCAATTATTGCATTATTTGTTTCCCAGATTTTAGCTGGTCAGTGATTCCCAGGACTATTCCTCTAGACATGAACTACTTTTTCTCTCCTAACCTCACCAACAGTCTGTTGACCCCTCTCTCACACGGGAACAGCTTTTGAAGTTATCAACCGGTCATGACATCTTTTGTCTTTATTTGTTTATTTTTAAATCTTTTGTCTCTAAACCCGAGTTACTGTTATGTTTGCCTGGAAATGTATCAAATGTATGAAATTGCCAACTATTGGTAATTTCATATGGTTCATCCCATATGTGATTTTGTAAATTGAACACATCTGAGAAGCTAACTGTACTGTAATGCAAACTGTGAGTAGCTACAGACTGGAAAGACAATGCAGTTGGCCAGGTGGGCCTGGGACAGTGGGTTAAATGGCAGAAGAGAAGCCCGACTAAGGCTTCTGAACATTTTGCTCTTAGACGTGGAAATATTTGGTTCAGAGGGCCTTTGCCTTAGAGTCTACAGGGGCAGCCCTAAGGGCTACTGTTCACACCTCCAGGCCACTGAAGTGGATGAACTTGGCTGCCTCCGAGTGGGAACCAGGAGGCCTAAACCACTATGCAGTCCCAGGTTCAAGGCCCCGCAGGCCCCAGCGACGCCGTCGGCGCTGGGAGAAGAGAGCCGCTGGGTGGCAGCAAAGGCGCGCAGGTTTCTCCCGACAGAGGCGGTTCCTTAACATGCTGTAGTTTTCTTCTTTTTAAACTAATTGTTCTCACACTCTTAGAAATTTACAGTGGTTTTTATATTGCGAACTAGACAGTGTGAACAGAGACTCCGTTTGCCATATCCTCCCAGAATTACACTGATTTTTTTTTTCCTGAGATAATTTGCACTTATTTTTCTCCCATGTCATTTCCAGGAATCCCGAACTTTCCCTGGCCCGGAAAGGCAGTGCCCAGGCCGACCTGAGCCAGGAGCCGCAGGGGCGGGAAGCCGGGGGCAGGGCAGGGCCGGGCCGGGGGCGCAGCCTCAGGAACCGCGCGACCTCGGGAACCCCGGGCGGGGCAGTCGTGCAGGCTCCCGGCACCTCCGGCTGCTACGGTGGCGACCGCGATCTGATGCCCTGGAAAACAACTTTAGAACAGGGTTTTTTGGGGAGGAGAATTGGAGAGAGTCCCCAAACGACACTTCGCCGTGCAGCGGTCCTTGGAGCAGTTTGTAAACGTCCCTCCTGTGTCTCAAAACGAAAACACCCCTTTATCGTCTCGCGCCTTCCAGAACGGGGCAGTGGAGACTAGTTTGGGGACAAAGGAGGCGAGCGGGGACTTTTCGGGGTTCACAGGAGGACCCCCTAGGAGGCGCGGCCACCGGGGAGCGCGCGACAGCCCCTCCCCCACGCCAGCCGGGCGGGGGCCGCTCCCGAGGTAACAGGAGGAGGCGGGAGGTGGAGAGAAGGTCCCGCCCCACCTCGCTCCCCTTTACGGGAAGTGATGTGGGGCCAGACGGAAAATACCCGCCGACGACCCAAAAAGGCCGGCGGCGGGTGGACGCGGCGCGCGGGGACCGGAGCCGGGCGGGGACAGGACGGCGGGGCGAGCCAGGTGAGGGGCCTGAGGAGCGGGAGGCGCGCGGCGGGTCTGGTCCCTCCGGGAGGGCTGAGCGGGTGTCCCCGCGGGGCCGCCCTGGGGCTGGGGTCGTAGGCTGCGACGCCCTTTCTCTCCTCCTCCTGGCGCCCGGGCCCGCCGGAAAAGTGGCTTCTCTCCCAGTACCTCAGCTCAGACCCCGTGGATGACAACCTCCCGGTGCTGGTCAGGTGCGGTCCCAGCTTCTGCCAGGGTCTCAGGTCGCCTCGGGGTGGCATCCAGGTGCGAGGGTGCCCATCAGGGGTAGGACACGTCCCTGGAGGGAGAGGAGGAAGGGCGCCGACCTCCCGCACGCTCCCCAGTTCATTCCTCCCTCTTTTGCCTTCAGTTTAGCCATTTATCCTGATTGCTCTGCCGTTGGTGAGGGTCTGGACTGCAGACTAGCTGCGAGGGAGGGGCTCTCCCTTGTGTCAGTCAGACAGAAAGCTCTACCTGGCAGCCAGGCCCTCCGGTCGGACTGGTGCTGGGGCTGATGTGATGACAGGCTTTGTTAACTATTGTCAAAGCCTGTTTCTGTCCCAGTAGATCACCAGTTCATCAAAGTCAGGCCTGAAGTGAAGGGAATCTTGTGAGCCCTGGACTGAGGAGCCTTCACAGTCTTTTAGCTCCTGCTGGCCACCTGGGCACACATGGCCTCAGCGTCTTCTGCCACAGGGTCCTCTTCCTCACCCCTACAGCTAACAGCTGTTCTTTCCTTCTGGATGACTTCTCAGTTTCTATGGTTGGTTGATCAGTCGGATGTTAGGGTTGGGGGTGGAGGTATTACAGAGTTGTGCTGTGTAAGTTTTCTGTAATCATTGCTGATTAAATTTGTAGATTCTCCACTGTTCTTGTTCTTTTTTTTTTTTTTTCCCTTCAGCCTTCCAAAAGCTTTAGAGGGAAAACACAATCTGGAAAGCAGTTTCTGCAGATGGTTAGAAGTGAAGAAAGGTTAATGTAACACTGAAAGACCTTGACTGGGGATCATTTCGTTTCTGTATTTTATGTTAGTTTACGTTGTTTTAAGTTTTCTTTCCTACTTTTTTTCTTCCTTTTCTGCCCTTCACTCTCCCTCCCTTCCTCCTTCCTGTTTTTCCTTTCTTTCTTAATTTTCATGACCTGCCTTGATTTTTAATTTTATTGAAGTATATTTAATCTATTTTTCCTTTTTTTTTTGAGACTGAGTCTCACTCCGTTGTAGTGGCATGATCTCGGCTCACTGCAACCTCCTTCCCGGGTTCAAGTGATTCTTTTGCTTCAGCCTCCAGAGTAGCTGGATTTACAGGCATGCACCACCATACTTGGCTAATTTTTGTATTTTTAGTAGAGACAGGGTTTTGCTATGTTGGCCAGGCTGGTCTTGAACTCCTGAGCTCAAGTGATCCACCAGCCGTGGCCTCCCAAAGTGCTGGGATTACAGGCTTGAGCCATGGAACCCAGCCCATTTTTCCTTTTGTTGTTTGTGCTTTTGATGTCAAATTTAAGAAAACATTGCCAAATTCAAGGTTATGAAGATTTATACTTATGTTTTCTTCTAAAAGTTTTATAGTTTTTGCTCTCACATTTCATTCTTTGATTCATTTAAAGTTAATTTTTAAATATGATGTGAGACGGGAGGTCCAGCTTCAACCTTTTGCATGTGGATATCCAGTTCTTTTAGCAGCGTTTGTTGAAAAGACTGTTCCCCTTTTAATGATTTTAGCACTTCTGTTGAAATAAATGGACCAGAATGTAAAGGTTTGTTTCTGGACTCTCATTTCTATTCCATTGATCTATATGTGTCTCCTCAGGACAGTATCATCCTACTACCTCGATTATCATAGCTACATAGTAAGTTTTGAAATCAGGATATGTGAGTCCTCCAGTTTTGTTCTTTTTCAAGATCGTTTTGACTCTGCAAGCCCCTTGAATTTCCATATGAAATTTAAAGTCAGCTTCTCAATTTCTGTTGCTTTGGTTCTAGAATAGATATGAGGGTTTTGAAGTGGGCAACAATCTCTAGGAACCAGACTTTTGAGTTTTCTCTCCCAAAGCTGCTTTCCCTAGTCTTCTCCATCTTAGTGAATGGCAACTTCACTCTTCCAGATGCTCACACCAGACACCCTGAAATCAACTTTGATTCTTTCTCTTATACCTCACATTAAATTCCTCAGCAGGCCAGGCATGGTGGCTCACGCCTGTAATCCCAGCACTTTGGGAGGCTGAGGTGGGTGGATCAGGAGGTCAGGAGATCGAGACCATCCTGGCCAACACAGTGAAACCCTGTCTCTACTAAAAATACAAAAAATTAGCCTGGCATGGTGGCACATGCCTGTAGTTCCAGCTACTCGGGAGGCTGGATTTTGTCTTTTTAGTAGAGGTGGGGTTTCGCTATGTTGGCCAGGCTGGTCAGGAGGCTGAGGCAGGAGAATCGCTTGAACCTGGGAGGTGGAGGTTGCAGTGAGCCAAGATTGCATCCCTGCACTCTAGCCTTGGCGACAAAGTGAGACTCTGTTAAAAAAAAAAAATTTCCTCAGCAAATCTCACTGATTCTACTTTAAGAATACATCTGGCTGGGTGCAGTGGCTCACGCCTATAATTCCAGCACTTTGGGAGGTAGAGGCAGGTGGATCACCTGAGGTCAGGAGTTCAAGACCAGCCTGGCCAACATGGTGAAACCCCATCTCTACTAAAAATGCAAAAATTAGCTGGGCGTGGTGGTGGGCGCCTGTAATCCCAGCTACTCAGGAGTAGCTTATACATACATACATACATATATATAAAGAATACCATCTAGGATGATAACCATTTCTCACCACTTTTGCTGCTCCCCTCAAGTTCCTATCATCTCTGTCATCTGGATTACAGCAAAAACCTCCTAAAGGGCTTCCCTGCTTTCACCCTCACTGCTCCACACTCTATTCTTAACACAGCAGCCGGAATCTATTATGGCAGTCTGCTTGAAACTCTCCAATGGCTTTTTATGTCAGAAGAAGAGATCGAGTCCTCACCATGATCTGTAGCGCCCTTGCATGGTGTGTGGCTTCATCTGCTATCACTCTTTACTTTGTTGACTCTGCTCCATACCTCAGGACCTTTGCACTTGTTTCTCTGCCTAGAATGCTCTTCCCCTCGGATGTCTGCATGGCTTTCTTATTTATTTCATTCAGGTGAAAAGTCATTTTTCTAGAGAGGCCGTCTTTGATCACCTCACCTAAAATAGTGCCCCTCATCCATCCCATCATTTTCTGCCCTGTTACCTTGCCTTATTTTCTTTAGGGTATTTATAGAACTGTCATACACACACGGGCGCGCGCACGCACACACACACACACAATATTTGTCTTTCACTGGTAGAAGAAGAGCTCCATGATGGTCAGGAATCTGCCTTGTTCACTGTGATGTCCATAGTACATAGAATGGTTTCTGACATATATTAAGCACTCAAAAAAATACATGTTGAACTGGTGAAAAAGGGAAGGAAGACGGAGCAATAGGGACCATTCCGCTATTTCTCCCATCCAGGTACTAACCAGGCCCAACTCTGCTTAGCTTCAAAGATCAGAGGAGATCAGGCACGTTCAGGATGGTATGGGTGTAGACCATTCTGCTATTTCTTTCCCACAATTTCATCCATTTTTTCTTGAGAGAAGCAATGTCTACAGATACACCAACATCTCCTAAGTCTCTCCTCTCCTGTCCTACTTTCCCAAAGATAATAGTCTTATCTTCCTTAAAAAGGGAAAGGGGTCAAATAAGTAGAAACGTGAGGCTTCTGGTCCTTCCCACAGTGGCAGATGGGAGCCCTCTGCTCTGTATCCTGGGCAAACTGGGCAGGACCACTCAGCGCCTCTCTCCAGGGTGTTGGCCTCCTGTGCTGATTTAGCAAAAGTGAGGTTTCTTGGAAATTTAAGAAAATGGAAGTTCATTTCTTGTTTATTTCATCATTTATTTATTTAATAGAAACGGGGTTTCACAATGTTGACCAGGCCCCTAAGAGGCAAAATTGTCTTGCCATTACTAAAACGAGATTGGTTCTCGAAGTAATTTTTCCCTTCTATAACCTTCCCTTTTTATGCCACATGCAGATTTTTGCTTGGGCCGTATTTGTTCGTCTGCCTCTTGGACAGGAAGTTTGAGTTTATGATTTGGTTTGCCTTAAGCTGATTACCTTGGGTGTGGACGTGAGCACTGCACTGGAGGGAGAGATAAAGGGTTTGTAATTTACGTATATTGGTAGGGTAAGTTGTGTGAAGTAGAGAGCATTCAGCTCCTTTGGGACTCTCTGTGCAGGTACTTACATGATTGAGGTCTAGTAACACTCGTATTGTATTTACTGTCAAGTAAGATCAGATGCCTCTCTTACTCAAGAGGAATGCTGAAAGTTTTGTTCCTCCTTTCCTGTTGTTTTTTTCCTCTCCTCTGTATATGCTGCCCTTAAACGGGTTTACCGTTTAGTGGTTTAGTCAGCCAACCTCCCATGTGTGTGGAGTGAGACTTTTGATTTTAATGTGGGGATGGAGGTGGGGTGCCAGATTTAGCAAACTCAAAAAAAGTTAAATTTGTATTTCAGATAAACACTGACTAATTTTTTCCCTATATCTTATGCATTATTTGGGACATACTTTTACTAAAAAATTGTTGTTTATCCAAAATGCAAACTGGGTGTCTTGTTTTGTATCTGGCAGCCCTGGTTGGAGGTTATGTTTATGCATGGGAAATACATCGATTGTGAAAACGTTCAAAGAATCCAGCCGTGGCTCATTTTGGTGACTGTGCACGTGTCCATCTAAAAGAAAGAGAGGATTTGTAAACCTAAGGAGTATTAGAATTAGAAGGAAGTTAGAGAACATTTCATTTTGCTCTAGTCTTTTATAGTTAAGGGAATTTACTCCAGAGAGGTAAGTCACTTTGTCAAAGTCACATAGAATTAGTGGCAGAGCTGGGATTCGGGGACCAGTGATTGTTCTGCTGCATAATCCCTTCCTTAAGAGGTCATGAAAAAGTTGCTTATGTTTTCATGTTGACCTTTAATCACATTTCTAGTCATCCTCTCAGGATCACCTCATTATCATTCTGTCCTTCAGTCCCCAGATCCAACATGTGGCAGCCAAAGCCATTGTCATGAGACACCTTGACTTTTCTGAGAGCCCCATGACTATGGAAAGCCCCATATGGGTCTCTTCCCAGCTATTATGCCAGAAAGCCTGTAGTTTAATATTTTTATTTATTCCTTTTGTGGTTTTGTTGACCCTTTTGACCTTCTTGAGTATTTATTGTAAAGTGCTTTAAGGTGGTCTTACTAAGTATAATTCCACAACAACTAAGTGTTATCTTCTGGAAAGCCTGCTTGCTTCGAGTGACCTATTCCCACAAACTCCTCACCCCTTTGTATTTTGGTAGAATAAATATGGAAGATATACATATGACAAGGAGCAAGGCAGACAGACAGGTATATGTGACTTGTTCATTAGAGATCTTTTTAAACAGGATTTCATTATTATTCTTTTACAATAATTTGTACCTATTTAAGAAAGCAGCCTTGAAAATGAACATGCTTCCTCTAACTGCTAGTTGAATACCATATTTCAGAACCACTAATCTTGTTTTTTTGTAGCCTCATTGGTTAATTCATATAAAGTCTTCCCAGCTGCCAGGTCAAAGCATAATAATACAATTAGTTGCCAAGAGACTGAAAAATCTGTTCACTCTTATTTGCTACAGTTTATCTACCTCGGCCTGATCCCACCACATGTGTGGCCGGTCACGTCCTATCAGGGTATGGCTGAATGCTAATCTCCTGTGTATTTGTGTCATTAAAAGCAAAGACAAGGTCCCAATCAGCAAATTAAACTTGATAATAGGGTACTTTTTTCCTTGCTGTACCAGCCCTAATAAAGGCGGAAATGAAACATACAGAAATGGGTCACAACTTAAATGTTTATTTGCAATAGCAAAGAATTTTAAACTATAACCCATGATTGTGGTCAGGATTTCTTTGTTTCTTGCTAAGAAATCATTATGAATATAGTGATTTTCACAACGAATCTCGTCATTACAAGGAAACCACTTCAAGAATGAGTGAAGAGGTCTAGCAGTCCTTGAAAAGATAAGGTATTGTCCTCACAGTCAAATACTGAAGACCTAATGTGGCTTTTCTCATTAGGGACAAGGTCAGCTCTCCCAGGCCCCACCTCTGCTCTAGGCACAGAGGGCCGTGTAGTGAAGTGGGTTGTGGTATTTCCTCAGGCAGTGAGTGGCTCATTCCTGTGTTCCAGAGTTCCTGCTTGAATGTGGAAGAATCAACACAGTCAGGAATCAGTAGGCTGGTTTTTAGTCTCCATACTGCTGATTATTAACTATGTGATATCACACCAGTGGCTCTCAGTTGGGGGTGATTTTCTCCCCTGCCCCACCCCACATGGGACATTTAGCAATGCCTGGAGACATTTTTGACTGTCAGAACTGGGGAGTTCCTACTGGCATTTAGTGGGTAGAGGCCAGGGATGCCACAAAACATTCTCAGTTCATAGGACAGCCCCCAACAAAGGATTATCCTGCCTAAAACGTCAACAGTGGCCAACGCTAAGAAACCCTGCATTAGACAACTCATTGAACTTCTTTCTCTTGCAATTTCCCAAGCTACACATTCTTTCCATCGTATAAAGCTAAGTAAGCCTAATTCTACCACTGCTGTCTTTCTAACCTCTCCCTTACCCCAATTCTAAGTCAGTAAATGTGGGGAAGGGCTCAGGCTGTTATTGATTGATTGTCCCCACAATGGATTCTGATCAGCAGTTGCAGTTGAGGCTGAGAACCACTGCCCCCAGGGATCATGCGAAATGGGCTTCTCATGGAGGTGCCAGGTTGGCCATAGGAGAGGAGTGGACCCTGTGGGAACAGCCTATGAGCAGGAGGAAGTGAGAGGCTGGTCTCAGTGCCTGCCTATTGTGTGCTTCCACACAAGCAGAGGACCACAGAGAACATGTACCTGAAGGGTTACACAGGGATTTGGGCTCTCGGCCTCTGCACGATAAGCTCTCAGCTGCTAGGAATGTCTACTTCCCAGATTTCCAGCTGACCACCATACCCTGGAAAGAAGATAATAAAACTGGACAGTTTGTTTATTAACACCCTGATTCTAGCTTAACTAGAGCTTTGAGAGATTGAAAATCAGTAACGAAAAACCTCACCCTGAGTCATCAGCCCATTTTGCCACCCAGATAAGGAAACCACATTTGTTACACTTACAGAATTGTATAATTTAAGAGCTATTAGGGACCTTGGAAATTATAGCCCAGGCTCCCCTCCCAGAAGTCCAGAGCTGTGCCTCAGGTCACAACTGATGGCAGGGATGGTTCCAGAAGCCTAATCTGCTGGCTCCCTGGTGTGTTCTTTTTATGCTCTTACTTTAAAACTTCTTGATTGGAGTCAGTTGTACTGTGACAATCCAAAATTGTGTGTGTTGTTCAAAGGAAGTGACTTCTAGATAGAACTTTGCTAACACCCAGAGTCTCTTCCTTGAACTCTTCTGAAATAGGATAAGAAGTGAAACAAATGTATTACGATTTCCCTATTAAAGCAGTGCAGGAATTTCCAAGTGCCTGCCCTGTGCCAGCTGCTAGTTAAAGGCCTGTACTGCTGCTTTTCTGTTCCAATTCTTGCCCCTCCCTGCCATAGCCCATTCTTCACACATAGCCAGTGATGTCCAAAAAAAGGAATTCACACTCTTGAGGGAGCTGAAATAATTTTTTTTTTTTGAGTCTTGCTCGGTCACCAGGCTGGAGTGCAGTGGTGCGATCTCTGCTCACTGCAACCTCCGCCTCCTGAGTTCAAGCGATTTCCCAGCCTCAGCCTCCCAAGTAGGTGGGACTACGGGCAATGCACCACCACGCCCGGCTAACTTTTTGAATTTACTGGAGAGAGGGTTTCACCATGTTGGCCAGGATGGTCTTGATTTCCTGACCTTGTGATCTGCTTGCCTCGGCTTCCCAAAGTGCTGGGATTATAGGCGTGAGCTACCGCACACAGCCTAATTTTTAAAAAATTAAAGGAATTCTGGTCATATCCTTCTGCTTATAATCCCCTAGTTGCTTTCATTGTAGTAAGTATAAGATCCAAATATGTAGCTGTGGTCTGTAAGGGCCTCTGGTTTCTTTTTTTTTTTTCTTTTCCCTTCCTTTCCTACCTTTCCTTCTCCCTTGTGTTCCCCCTTCCCTTCTCCCTTCCTTTCCTTCCATTCTCTTCTTCCTTCCCTTCCCTTCTTTCTTGTCTTTGTCATCCGGCTCACTGCAGCCTCGACATCCTGGGCTCATGTGGATCCTCCCACCTCAGCCTCCCAAGTAACTAGGACCAAGGAAGTGTGTCACCGTGCTGTGCTAACTTTTGTATTTTTAGTAGAGATGGGGTTTTACTGTGTTGGCCAGGGTGGTCTCAAACTCCTGACCTCAAGTGATCTGCCTGCCTTGGCCTTCCAAAGTGTTGGGATTACAGGCATGAGCCACTATGCCCATCCTGGACTTTGTCTTTTAAATGAAACCAGAATGCCAGTTTATTGGTAGATGAGAAATGGAACTGCTAAGCAGATTATTTTCTTTGAGGAAAGTGTATGCTTCCTGTAGGAAGAATATCCATGTGAAGCAAATGTAAAAGAAGAAGGCTACTTGGTAAGCATAGGCTCAGAACCCAGTGAACTGGAAATCAAAAAGACCCAAGAACTTCAATGCTGGAGAAAGATTACCATGATAATGGTTCCTCAAAACTGACTATACATGAAAATTGCACAGGGAGCTTTTGTTTAAAACATACCCACAAAATCAACAACACATTTTTCACTCTCTCCTTTGGAGATTCTAATTTATTAGGTTTGTGGCTAAGGCTGGGGAATCCATGTTTTCTTTAAAATACTGCCCTAGTGATTGATGGTGGACAACCTGGTTTGGGAACCAGTGCCTAGCTCACCTTTACTCCCAGCCTGAGTATACTCAGGCCCAAAGAGATCATATGTTTCATGCAGAGTGGCACAGCAAGTGAGTTGGAAGGTGGAACTCAGATCTCCCTGTCCTCTCTATGCATTGTTCAAAAAACATAGTAAGATTCTCAGCGACAGAGGCGGCACAGCCTCGGAAATTGTTGGTTTCTTAGTTTTTCTCTATTTACATGTAACTAACCAGTCTGGTGTCAAACAGGAAATATACACAGCATAGTTTTTTTTTTTTATTTTTATTTTTTATCACCAAGTGTCAGATTAGGACCAGTAACATCAGCACCACCTGGGAAATTAGAAATGCAGAATTTCAGCCCCACTCCAGACCTACTGAATCTGAAACTCTGGTGGGGCCTAGAGTCTGTGTTTTAAAGCCATCTAGGTGACTGATGCACACTGAAGTTTGAGAACCACTGTCTACAGCTACGTTTCATGACTCAACCACTGGTTAAAGCTGCTGACCTTGGCCTTTGTAGCTGATGAGTCATTAGCATTGAGGCCTTAACTTAAGCTAGCCATCTGCTTTCCTTGGAGATATTTATTCAAAACAGGAACGATTGTTGTAAATCTTCATTAGAATGCCATAGACAAGTGAGGGAATGGACTAGTATTTATTGAGCACCTGCTGTATGTGAGGCACTGTGTGTGAGGCTGCTATTTATTTCATTTAATTCTCACAACCACATTGCTAGGTCATCAGTGTTATTATCCCTATTTTACAGATTTGGTATCTGAGGCTGGTAGAGGTTAATATGATCTTGACCTGCAGGTTATTTGCATAACTATAGTTGCGCATTTTTGCCATCTGTTTATCTCTCTAGAACAGGGACTTACAAACTTTATTATGTATAACCAGATAGCCCCTGGGAAGCTTGTTACAAATGCAAATTCCCTTGGCCTCCCTCACAGAGATCCTAATTCAGAGGCCTGGATGGAACCCAAAATTTTGGATTCTCATCAAATACCCTAGGTGATTCTGCTGCCAGTCCTGGGTCCATTTTCACTTGCCCTAATTGGTTGACCAGTTGCCCCTCAAGGCTTCTCTGAGGTTCTGTGTTCTCCTGTGTTTTGTGCTCACAGGCCTTAGACACTGGATGGAGAAGAAATTTGAGTATGGGAGGAGAGGCTTTCGGAGCCTTCATTAAGAGTCTTACCTGCCTGGCTCTTTCTGCTCTCTCTACTGCCTCGTAGAGGGTTCCTAGGCCATATTTTGGCTTTGCGTAACTTGTGATCCTTTTCATTATCTATCCCAAAGTTTGTAACTGTTCTCATAGCAACTTTGCCCTTGTGTGTGTGGGGTGCATAGATGTGAGCAATTTCCTTCAGGCTGTGATTAGTAACTGTGGAGTAGTGAGTTGCTTCAGGTTTTGAGGTCAGAAACGGTATTTCATCTGTTTGGTGATAAAAGGCCTTATTTTTCCGGAGATAGAATTGACATATTTAAAAGTGAATCAGAAGACTGAATAATTTGGTGCCATTATGAAGGAAAAAAGGGAAATGAAAATTAAAAACAAATTTCAGATATAATGCCTGATGTCCTTCTTTCTGAGGTGACAGGCTGATTTCTGCCCACAAGTTTAGAAGTGGCCACTCCCATAGTGTAAGAGTCATGTCTGTGAGAAGATAGTGGAAACCTGCCAGGCTTTTGTCCAGGAGAGAACTCAGAAATGTTGAACTATTAAATTTCTTCAATATGTCTTAGTCCCTGAAACAAAATGTGTATTACAACATGGGAAGGAAATTCACAAAAGCAAACATTGCAGCTTCCTGAAGTCCACTATATATAAAGCAAATTACAGGTTACGTTTCTAAGACTACTTTCTTTCTCTACCTGATATTAGAGTTGATAATAACAATATGCAGTGAGTGTAATAGCTACAGCCACCATATGTGTCAAGAATCATACAAACGTTTTCTCACTTAATCCTCAACAGTCTTTCAAAGCAGATATTACCCTTCATTTTACAGATGATGAAACAAGTTCAAGAGGATTAAGTAATTTGCCCGATGCTGGGATGTGGTCTTCAGGGATGCAGGACTTTGAGTGCTATAACTCAGACAGTCCCCACTAAACGATGATGGTTGGTTCCACTGTCACCCAGCCTACTGATCCACAATCGATAGTGAGGCCAAAGGGTTCTGAGTTGGTCAGATGGTTAATATATTGAAAATTGCCAACCTTCCTTACAAGGCAACTTTCAGAACATTTTTTGGTGCCAATTTTCCTTCATTTTACACACAGTTCTAATAACCTTGGTTATTTGGTTTCCAGGTGCCTTGTCAATTAAAAATAGCACATCGGAAAGGCTAGGGGTTGTCCCAGGAAGGTATTACTGTGGTGAAGGGTAGCTGCCTGATTGACAGCAAAGGTGAGCGGGGGGAAGAAGGAAATACAAATTAACAGAAGACACGAAATCAATACAGTTGTCAGGAGCCATTTATTGTGGGGACAAACATACCTTAAAAAGAATAGCTATTATTGAAAATTTTCTTTGTGTCAAACACAGTTTTAGGTACTTTATAGGTATACATAATTCAATCCATACAAAACAATCTTTTTTTCTTTTTTTTTGAGATGGAGTTTCGCTCTTATTGCCCAGGTTGGAATGCAGTGGTGCGATCTCAGCTCACTGCATCCTCTGCTTCCTGGGTTCAAGCGATTCTCCTGCCTCAGGCTGCCGAGTAGCTGGGATTATAAGCACCCGCCACTATGACCAGCTAATTATTTAGTATTTTTAGTAGAGATGGGGTTTTACCCTGTTGGCCAGACTGGTCTCAAACTCCTGGCCTCAAGCAATCTGCCCACCTCGGCCTCCCAAAGTGCTGGGATTACGGGTGTGAGCCACCGCGCCTGGCCAAATTTAACAAGGTTGTACGTGGACATTGTTCTACAAGGCCTGTTACAAAAACCCAGTAGACGCCTCTCCTGCAGCCCATTTCCTGCTCCCCAGAGTTAACCACTGAACTCTTGCAGTTAGCTGACTTTGCTAATAGTTTACACACCTAGTGTTTAAATGACACATTTATATTTCTATGGTCAATTTTTCAGTAATTTTTTTAGCTGCATTATCTATTGATACTTTATTACAGAAGAAGAGAATTTAGCTTATTCTTCCATCTACCCCTGCCACAAGTGTACCATTTTCATCTCCTCTTTCTCCCCAAATAATTATAATTTTAGTTAAATCAATATGTCATGGGGCTGGGCGTGGTGGCTCACGCCTGTAATCCCAGCACTTTGGGAGGCCGAGGGGAGTGGATCACATGAGGTCAGGAGTTCAAGACCAGCCTGGCCAACAAGGTGAAACCCCATCTCCACCAAAAACACAAAAATTAGCCGAGTGTGTTGGTGGGTGCCTGTAATCCCAGGTGAGGCTGAGGCAGGAGAATCACTTGAACCAGGGGCTGGAGGTTGCAGTAAGCTGAGATTGTGCCACTACACTCCAGCCTGGGTGACAGAGCAAGACTCCTTCTCAAAAAAATAAGAGTATGTCATGGGCTCATCATTTTTATTTTTAAGCCTTCCCTCATGGGTTGGGCCGAATCCCCAGAGAAGACCACTTTAGCCACCTGCCTGTGGAGTATGCCTGCATTTTGGGAGTCCAGTTACGCTGGTGAGAAGTTGGGGGTAGTGGGGTGTCTCAGTATTTACTATGTGATGTCTCACTGCCTACCCCTGTCTCCACCGAAGTTGGTGTGCCTCAGAGACCCTCTGAGGGTTTTGCCCTCTTCAGAGGATAAATTTTTGACTTCAGGCAGAGATAGAGAAGTCACAAGGCTGGCAAGGGTGGGGACTGGGATCTAGGGGCTGAGTTTGTTCATTTGTTCCTTTGCTTTCTCGTTCGTTCTTTCCTCCCCCTACTTAATAATTTATCTTTAAAAAACTACTTTATGGAGGTATTATAGACATATAAAAGGCTGTACATATTTAATATGTACATCTTGATGAATTTGGGGATAATTATTCACCCCTAAAACCATAAGGTCATAACATATCCATCACCCCAAAGTTTTCTCCTGCCTCCTTTATTATTATTGGATTTTTGTGTGTGTGGTAAGAACAGTTAACATGGGATATATCTTCTTAACAGATTTTCAGTTTATAATACAGTGTTATTAGCTATAGACACTATACTATATTAATAGTTTTTCAGAACTTATTTATTTTGCATAACTGAAACTTGTTTTCCTAACTATGACCTTCCCATTTTCCCCTCCTCCCAGTCCCTGGCAACCATCATTCTGCTCTCTGCTTCTGTGACTTTGAGTACTTTCTTTTAATTAAAAAAAGATTCCTTTTTAAGAAACAAGATCTTGTTCTGCTGCCCAGGCTGGACTGTAGTGACGTGATCATAGCTCACTGCAGCGTCGAAATCATGGGGTCAAGCAACTGTCACACCTCAGCCTCTTGAGTAGCTGGGGCTATAGGAGCAGCCACCGTGCTTGGAGAGTTTGACATTTTAGAAGAAGAAATGAAATAATAAAGATCAAAATGAAATCCCAACTACTCGGGAGCCTGAGGCAGGAGAATTGCTTGAAGCTGGGAGGTGGAGGTTGCAGTGAGCTGAGATCATGCCACTGCACTCCAGCCTGGGAGACAGAGTAAGACTCCATCTCAAAAAAAAAAAAAAAAAAAAAAAAATTAGCCATTCTGGCAAATGTGAAGTAATCAAAATCAATGTGGTTTTGATTTGCATTTCTCTGATGATTAGTGATGTTGAGCACTTTTTCACTCACTTGTTGGCCATATTTTATGTCTTCTTTGAAAAAATGTCTATTCAGGTCTTTTGCCCATTAACATTTTTATTTTCTTTTGGGGGATATTTTTTTGATATTAAGTTGTATGAGTTTCTTGTATATTTTGGATATTAACCCCTTATCAGATGTACATTTTTCCCCCCTTCTATAGGTTGCCTTTTCTTTTCTGTTTTTGGTTTTTTGTATTTTTTTTGAGGTGGAGTGTCACTCTGTCACCTGGCTGGAGTTCAGTGGCATGACTTCTGCTCATTGTAGCCTCTGCCTCAGCCTCCTGAGTAGCTGGGATTACAGGTGCCTACCACCGTGCCTGGCTAATTTTTGTATTTTGAATAGAGACAGGGTTTTGCCGTGTTTATCAGTCTGGTCTCGAACTCCTGACCTCAGGTGATCCACCTGCTTCGGCCTCCCAAAGCGCTGGGATTACAGGCCTGAGCCACCATGCTCAGCCAGTTTTGTCAATTTTATTTTTTCAAAAAACAGCCTCAGTTTTATTGATCTTTTCCATTTTTTTAAAGTCTCTATTTCATTTTGATCTTTATTATTTCATTCCTTCTTCTAACTTTGGGCTTAGTTTGCTCCCTTTCTTCTAGTTTGTTGCGGTATAAACTTAGGTTGTTTACTTGAGATCTTTCTTTTTTCTTAATGTAGGCATTTATCACTATGAAATTCTCTCTTAAAACTACTTTTGCTGAATCCCATGAAATTTTAATGTGTGGTATTCTATTTTCATGTATCTCAAGATTTAAAAAAGTTCCTTTTGATTTTATTTGGCCCGTTGGCTGTTCAGGAGTGTGTTACTGAATTTCCATATATTTGTGAAATTTTCAATTCTCCTCTTGTTATTGATTTCCAGTTGCATATCATTGTGGTCAGAAAAGATATTTAATATGACTTCAGTCTCTTAAATTTGTTGAGACTTGTTTTGTGGCCTACTGAATACTCCATGTACACTTGAGAAGAATGTATATTCTCCTATAGTTGGATAGAAAGTTCTGTATATGTCTGTTAAATCCATTTGTTCTCTAATATTGTTCAGACTGCTGTTTCCTTATTGATTTTCTGTCAGGATGATCTGTTCATTGTTGAAATCAGGGTATTCAAATCCCCTACTATTATTATATGGTTATCTATTTCTCCTTTCAGTTTGGTGAATATTTGCTTTATATATTTGGGTACTTTGATGTTGGGTGCCTACATGTTTACAACTGTTACATCTGCTTGATGAATTCACTCCCTTGTCACCACACAACTAGCTTCTTGGTCTCTTGTGACTGTTTTTCACTGGAAACCTGTTCTGAAAGAAGTATAATCACCCCTGCTCTCTTTTGGTTTACATTTGCATGAAATATTTTTTTCCATCCCTTCACTTCCAGTCTGTCTGCCCTTAAATCTAAAGTGACTCTCTTTCAGGCAGCAAATAATTGTATCTTATTTTTTTATATAGATTCTGTCATTCTATGTCTTTTATTTATTTTTATTTTTGAGATGGAGTCTTGCTCTGTCGCTCAGGCTGGAGTGCAGTGGCGCCATCTCGGCTCACTGCAACCTCCGCCTCCGGGGTTTAAGCAATTCTTATGCTTCAGCCTCCTGAGTAGCTGTGGTTACAGGTGTCTGCCACCTTGCCCAGCTAATTTTTTTTTTTTTTTTTTTTTTTTTGTATTTTCAGTAGAGACAGGGCTTCACCATGTTGGCTAGGCCTGACCTCAAGTGATTTACCTGCCTTGGCTTCCCAAAGTGCCAGGATTACAGGTGTGAGCCACTGTGCCCAGCCTCTATGTCTTTTAATTGAAGAATTTAATACATTTACATTTAAAGTAATTATTGATAGATAGAGACTATGCCATTTTGTTCATTATTTTCTATTTGGTAATTCTTTTATTCTTTTCTACTTCTCTTGGTGTGCTGAGCTGCTTTTTAAGCAGATGACCACCATTGAGTCTGTTTTGAGTCTGAAATTTTCTGTCCCCCAAATTCCAGAAGTTTGGGGTTCTGAATACTTGAGACTTTCTGGAGCTTCTGTGATGAGTTGCTTCTTAGATTTCCCTACTGGCAGATAAAGAATCAGCTTTCTCGGTCTGTTAAGCCGTTACCTCTAGTCCATCTACTTTCTAGCTTCTACCTTTTTGTTGATTCCATTACCTAATCTTTGTCCTTGTGAGTTTATGTCTAAAAGAAATAAAACATTCTTTGTTATTAGTGAGATTTTGGGAGGCAGCAGAACTGCATGTACACGTTGGGCATGCCATCTTTATTCTGCGGCGGAAAGACATTTTAGAAAGCTTTCAATGCAAAAGCATCCAAAAAAGGTTTTGTTGCTTTAAGCAGACTGTGAAAAATGGTATTGTCCTAATTTCACTTGCTATTCAAAGTGTAGTTCCAGAATTAGGAATGTCAGTATTACCTGGGTGCTTACTAGAAATGTAGACTCCTGGTCCCCCCCTACAGGAATATTGAATCAGAACTGGCATTTTGAAAGATCCCCAGGAGATTCCTATGTATGCTAAGGGTTGAGAATTGCTAATATGAACTTGTAATTAAAGGAAGTTAAGTCTAATGAATTTTAATCTAGGATTTAAAAATCTTGGTACATTTTCTTACTAAATTATTCTCAAAATTCTAGAGGTTGCTGTGAGATATAAAAGAGAAAGGGGTGCATTTTCGTGAGTTTTCATCAGGTATGAAACAAAAATTCCATTTTGTTCAGCGTGAGAAGAGGTATCAGACTGGTTGTGCTCAGACTTTTCTTAGTTGCCCACTGTTCTTGAGGCTGGTGGTGGTATTTTTAGATTGAACAGATTGAGTCTTCAGTCACACTTTGAGCTTCCAGAATGAAAGTGTAGCTTCTCTTAGAGGCAAGGGATAGATTGATTAGTTATATGTCCAACATTTTACCTAATAATTAGTAAGTGCTCAATAAGTGATTGTGGGGTGAATGAATAAAAAACAAGATACAACCCCTGTCTTCAAGATTGTCACATACCAACAATAAAGATCAAGAAATAAAATGAATAATTAGCATACAAGGGTGACCAGTTCTAGAAATAGGAAGCATAGGGAAGGTGCATTTGGTTCTGCATTGCTGGCACAAGGAGCCAAGGAGCTGAGTCTCTTGGTGAACAGAGCCTGGTGGATTTAGAGCAGCAGCTCTCACACTTTAGTGTGTAGCAGAATCACCTGGAGTGCTTGTTGAACCAGAGACAGCTGTGCCCTATCCTCAGAATTTCTGATTCAATGGGGTGGGCCCAAGAATGTGCAATTCTAATAAGTTCCTAGAAGATGCTGATAATACTGGTCTTGGAACCACAGTTTGAGAACCACTTAACTTAGAGAATTACAATGTGTTCTGGTGGCTGCACTCTAGCAGCTTATAGGCAGGAGGCAGGTGATACTGAAGGCAGAAGCCTAAGAAGTAGGGATTTTATTGTGGAGATTGTGGGGATCCATTGACAGGAGAGTGATGGACTCTCATTTGCCTTTTGGAAAGATCACTTTGGGTGTCGCGTGGAGGAGAGATCAGAGGCAAGAATACGTGGGGACCAGAAAACCAAATAAGTAGTTTAATTACAGCCATCCAAGAAATAATACAAACTTGGAGTGAGGGCGAGACGATGAATATCCTTAGGACTTGTTGGCCAATTAGAAGTGGGAGGGGCAGAGAGGGAGGAGTTAATGAGAACCATCGGATTTCTGGCTGTGTGTTTTGGGATTGTGTGATTCAAGACAAAGGAAGAGAAGTGGGTTTGAAGCAAGGTTATGGAGAAAAGCAAAGTAGGTAAGTTGAGTATAGGACATGTTGAATTTGAGGTGCCAGCAAGATATCTGGGTGGACTCCATTTTAGGCAGTTTTACTTACGGAATTGGAGGCCAGCTGCAAGGTCTGGTAAGTAATCTAACCCCATCCCTCCTGCCACTTCCATTTGATCTTCCATATTGTTTGTTTGGATCAGGCATTGGATTTGTAAGCAACAATGTGAATATAACCTTTAAGGGCCTTGAGAACACAATACTTTTCAAAATGTTTTCTCAAGAAAACAGGTGTTCTACTTTTTTGATTCATGGCATAAGTGGGAGGAAGAAAGAGTTGAAGTACTGGTCTTCTAACACCAGAAGTTAATAAAGCCTCCCTCTGTCTGAGAGGCCAGGCGAATTGGAACCTGGTAAGCTTGAAAGGGGCAAAAATCACTTGACTGGTCTGCAGTGCCATATGACGAACAGCTGAGACTAATTAGCTGGATTGTGGGTTTTTACAGCGATGCCTGTTTCGAAAGTTGATGGAGCGAACCGCTTTTCAAAAGGCTCTTTTGAAAAACTTTTGTAAGTAGGCCATTCTGACTTTAATGTTTTTCTTTGTCTTAACGTTAGATAAAAAGTAACCTTCCTGAAGAGGACATGTGATTGGAAGTTGTCGATTGTTGAAGTCTTGGTAACTCCAGTCTCTAACATTTTAGAAAATCACAACAAGCGTTTCTCTACCCTCTCAAGGTATGGTTTTGTAGTTATCTTTTTTTTTCTTTTGGTAGTGGTTTTGAGCTCTGTCATGTCAATTTTCATGTGCTTAAATTACGTGCAATGTAACATAAAATACCATTGCATATATTATTTTTAAACTAAAGACTTCACGATGTCTGCTGAATTTCTTGGGATTAGTTTGAAAAGTGCATTTTCGGTGACCAACAAGTGAGTATGCATACTGACTGCATTCTTCCTTTCTTTTCTGTACTTGAATAAAGTAACATAAGTTTTTACTTTCAGGTAATACGTTGAATATGAGAGCTAATTAAGACATTGAATTATTTCTGAGTCTTGCTTATCCTCTGAGGGTTGTTTGACAAAAATTCAAGCTTATTGGTGTTTTGTTTTTGATGGTGTTAATAGCTTTTTTTTTTTTTTTGAGACAGAGTCTCACTCTGTCACCCAGGCTGGAGTGCAGTGGCACAATCTCGGGTTACTGCAACCTCTGCCTCCCAGGATCAAGAGATTCTCCTTCTTCAGCGTCCTGAGTAGCTAGGACCCCGCGCTATCATGCCTGGCTGAATTTTGTATTTTTAGTAGAGACAAGGTTTCACCATGTTGGCCAGGGTGGTCTAGAACTCCTGACTTCAAGTGATTCACCTGCCTTGGCCTCCCAAAGTGCTGGGATTACAGGCATGAGCCACTGCACCTGGCCTAATAGTGTTAATAGTTTTAGTGGAGGACTGTAAGTGTGTATTTTAGTATAAGGTTTATTTCTTCTAGAAATTAAATCTGCTTTAAAATTAGTGTTAATTCTGTTAGGTTTGATAAGGGTATTGTTGTTATGCAAGGACATGTCCGTATATTTTAGAGATGCAAAGTGAAGTATGCCGGAGTGAAAGATCTGGTTGGTGAGTGTGATGGGAGGTTTCATTATAGAATTCTCTCTACTTCTGAATATTGTATTAGTTTACTAGAGATACCATAACAAAGTACCGTAAACTGGATGGCTTTAAAACTATGTGATTTTAAAACCAGAAATTTATTGCCTCACAGTTCTGGAGCCTGAAATTCCAAGGTTAAGATGTCATTGGGTTTGGTTCCTTTTGAGGACTGTGAGGGAGAATCTGTTCCAGGCCTTTCTGCTTAGCTGCGGATGTCTGTCTTTTCATGTCATTCTCCTTGTGTTCATCCTCCTTGACTTTTCATGTCATCCTCAACTGTGTTCACAGTTCCTCTGCTTGTAAAGAGACCATTGGGATGGATTAGGACCTACCCTAATGAACTCTTTTTAACTTGATCACCTTTATAAAGGTCCTAGCTCCAAAAAACATTGTATTCTGAGGTAGTGGGAATTAGGGCTTCAACATGTGAATTTTAGGGGAATACAATTCAATCCATAACTGGCATGTTTGAAAAGTTTCATAATACGACGTTTTAAAGATTTGACTCAAAATGCATGCAGTAAACATTTGTTAAGCCCAGTGCCTGGACTGTGCTGGATATTGAGTGTGTGAAGATGCATAAGACATGATTCCTGCCCACTAACCCATGGTTTAATCAAATACAGGGATCTAACTTTGTGAATGTGCATGTATTTACATATTGCTTCCATTGAGTTGTGTGTCCCTGGAGGCACAATCAGGGTCCTGACACATGGACAGCTTAATGTCCTACAAGAGACACCTGGAGGCTGGGCACGGTGGCTCAAGCCTGTAATCCTAGCACTTTGGGAGGTGGAGGGGCTTGGATCACGGAGGTGAAGAGTTCAAGACCAGCCTGGCCAACACAGTGAAACCCCGACTCTACTGAAAACAGAAAACTTAGCTGGGCATGGTGGCGTGCACCTCTAATCACAGTGACTCAGGAGGCTGAGGCTGGAGAATTGCTTGAACCCGGGATGCAGAGGTTGCAGAGCTTAGATCGTGCCACTGCATTCCAGCCTGGGTGACAGAGTAAGACCTTGTCTTAAAAAAAAAAAAAAAGACATGTGGAAGGGCTCCCTTCCCCTGAGCTCCCATAAGCATAGGTTAAGAGAATGGAAGGACTTAATGTTCACCTAGTCCATTCTCCTCATTTCCCAGATGAAGCAACTGAGGCTCAGAAGTGCCAAAGTCATTTGCTGATTTGTATTAGTGCCAAGACATCCTTCAGGGTGGCTTCCATTCCAGCCTGCTGACCAAACAGTACATTATTTTGTGTTCTTTGCCACAGACTCATGCTTTTCACCTGGGAAGGAACCCCCAAGCCCCATTATCAGAAGTCACTGTGGGAAAGAGCCTTGATAAAAAACTGACATTCTCTGTCAAGATACTTGGATCATAAATACAAAAAAAAAAAAAGGATGTTTTGGGGATGAGTGTTTACTCATGAGGACATTTATCCATAGAATGAAGTTGGATTTAATACATTCCAAAGGAGTTTATCCTCTTCTTGGCTGCTCTCTCTGTCTCGTACCACTTTCTCTTTGTCCCTTCTAGAAATAGAGTTAGGTCGTAGAGATATGACCCTGCAGCCATAAGAATACAAACAACCATTTTTTCTTTCTCGGTGCTTCTGCTGCCCACAAGACAGGAACTGTAGCAGAAAGGGACGCTCTGATGAAACCTTGCTGGCTGGCAGGTTGGCGCCATGGCAACTAGGCTGCCTCTCTCTGCGGCTGTTTCCACTTCCTCTCTCTCTGGACCCGTTGTACCTACGTGCTCAAACTGGAAACTGTCTTCTCCCTGCCTCCATTTCTGTTTTTACTCCTTAGAACTAAGGCTTCTTGAGATATCTGTTCATCTTTTGCTATTATTCCTTTCTTCCTCCCTTTGAACCTGTTTGATTTAGAGCCAGAGCTCAGGCTATGGCATACATGATAGCTGATGAGTCATATGAAGCCCATTAAAAACAAAAGCTGATTATCTCAGGAGGGGAGCCATTATTTATTTGCACTGTCTATGCAACAGCACGTTTTCTTGTACACTTCTGGTGTTACTGCAGCGTGGCTGGGGCCCTGACCTCTTAGCAGAGGACCCATGGTGTAGGCTGGGGGGCAGGTAGGGGAAATGGGTGATGAACGACATGGGGCACTGCTTGAGAGATGAGCTAGCTTTGCTGCTGCTTCTCTGGAGGCAGAAGCTGCTTTGCTCAAACACGGGTATAAATCATCCTTTCAACAGCTGAGAGCATCCATTTTTTTGGTTGTTTTTCTTGTTTTTCCTGTTTTATACTCTATCTGGCTTCCTTTCTTGATGACATAATCTAAGCTGGAGTCCTTTAGCTATCCTTTAGCTAGATGGTAAATCCAGCAAATAGCTAGATGGTAAATCTTTTCATCCAGCAAATAGTGAATGGATCCACCATTTTCATACGCAGAAGGTCCAGACCACTTCAAGTGTGACCTCTGTGCTGTGGCAACTGAGCCAGCTTGTGGACCATCACTGCTTGAAAAAACTCCTTCCTAGTGTTTTTCTTGGATCTCTTGCTGCTGCTTATATTTTTGCTCTCTCTTCACTCTAAATGCCCATCTCTTTTTTCCCATGGCCTCAGGAAATACAATCATGTTGATGACACTAGAATTCATAGCTATCTTCTTCTTAACTATCATTCTAGTGTCGTCAACATGGTCTGTTTTCCAAATGCCAGTTAAACACAACTTACTTGATGTCCCTCAGACATGAGAGACATTTAACTGGTTGTGTACCATACAGTGTAATGTGATCGTTGAGAGTGTGTCTGAGTTCAGATCTCGGTTCTGCCACTTCTGGCTATCTGACCTTGGGCAAACTTATTAACCTTTCTGTGCATTGTTTTTTTTCATCTGTATATTAGGGACCTTATATGGTTGTCGTGAAGAGTAAATGAGTTGGTACTTGAAAGGATTTAAAAAAGTGCTCAGTGGTAGTCACGATAATTATCATCTTCTCAAACCATCTTTTTCTTTTTCAGTTAATGACACACCATTTATTTACCAAACCAAAAGTTTTGGTTATCTTTAATTTCTGTACTAGTCTGTTAAGAAGTTATGTTGATTTCCACCTCCTAAGTGTATCTCAAATTAATCCCTTCTTCTTCATCGCTACTGTCACTGACACAATTCAAACCCTCAAAATCTCTCTCCATATGTCCTAGCCAGTTCAAACTGTTATATCAAAGTACCATAGACTGGGTAGCTTACAAACAACAGAAACTTATTTCTCACTGTTCTAGAGGCTGAAAGTCTGAGATCAGGGTGGCAGCATGCTAGGATTTTGGTGAGAGCTCTCTTCCAGGTTGCAGACACTGGACTTTGCACTGTATTCTCACAAGGCAGAAAGACAGCTCGCTGGCCTCTTCTTAGAGGCGCAGTAATGCCCTTCATGAAGGATCTATCCTCCAAACCTAGTTACTTCCCACGGACCTACCTCCTTAAACCATCACATTGGGCATTAGATTTCAACATACAAGTTTTGGGAAGACACAAACATTCAGTTGGTAACATTAGAGCCTCCCGTTGCTCTATGTCCGTTCTCCATGTGGCTGCCATAGAGATCTTTCTAAGGCACACATCCCATGCTCCTCTCCTGCATAAAAAGCCTGTGGTGGCCTTCCCTTGCCCGGAGGGTAACACACAAACTTTTTAGTGCCATGTCACAGTCCTTTTAGGCCTAGGTCCCAAACACTTTCCCAGGTTTTCAGTCTGGGTTCTAGACACATTCTCCCTGACCTCCATGCACCCCTTCAGCCGTGTCCACTGCTGAGGTCCTTTAATGCATTGTAAGTAACCTTAGTCTCTTAAACCGTTGCAAGTGCAAACCCTCAAATCCTTACCCACTTGCATCAGTCAGCCCAAGACATGTTCCTTTCTGATGGATTTAAACCTGGTCTATTATTATTATTATTTTTGAGATGGAATCTTGCTCTCTCGTCAGGCTGGAGTGCAGTGGCGCAATCAGCTCACTGCAACCTCCGCCTCCCGGGTTCAAGTGATTCTCCTGCCTCAGCCTCCTGAGTAGCTGGGACTACAGATGCGTGCCACCATGCCCAGCTAATTTTTGTATTTTTTTTTTTTTCTTGAGATGGAGTTTCACTGTTGTTACCCAGACTGGAGTGCAATGGCACGATCTTGGCTCACCACAACCTCCGCCTCCTGGGTTCAAGCAATTCTCCTGCCTCAGCCTCCCGAGTAACTGGGATTACGGGCACGCACCACCATGCCCAGCTAATTTTTGTATTTTTAGTAGAGACGGGGTGTCACCTTGTTGACCAGGATGGTCTCGATCTCTTGACCTCGTGATCCACCCGCCTTGGCCTCCCAAAGTGCTGGGATTATAGGCGTGAGCCACCGTGCCCAGCCAATTTTTGTATTTTTAATAGAGACAAGATTTCACCATGTTGGCCGGGATGGTTTCGATCTCTTAAGCTCATGATTCACCCCTCTTGGCCTCCCAAAGTACTGGGATTACAGGTGTGAGCCATCGTGTCCAGCCATTTTTTTAAAAAAAAATTTGAACATCGGGTATTCCTTACCAAATTCCATCAAAAATCAGTTATGTGTTTTGGACTGGCATCAAGAATTATTTGCTTGTAGTTTCTGTTATCTTTAAAGGATAATGCTTATTTGGCTGACATGTGAGGTAAAGTCCTTCCCCACATTATCCTGTGCACTGTGTAATTTTAGTCCATTCACAGTTGTCACTTGTCCCTCTGTGTGCCTGGTCAGTCACACTCTGACTTGAGTCCTTGGCTCACATGCCCCTACGTGAAGTTTTTCTGATTCCCTCTTTAGGCATCGTGGGTTCCTTCTCCCTCTGGTGCTGTCTCCCCAGCCTCCCATCTCACTGACGGCTTGTGCATACTTCCGTCATAGTTCTCCTTTCACTGCATTTTCTTTGGGCATTTCCACAAACAGCTCACCTATTAGACTGTTGCTCTTTTAGAGCCACATTCTTGGTTCTTAATGTAGTGGCATATCCACAATGCTTGTTTGTTAGATGTTTAAGTGATATGCTCATAAACTGCTCCCCAAATTTCAGTCATTCAAACCAGGCTCTCACCCTCCTCAATGGCATGAAGCTTCACTAGTGTATCTTTGGATCATTGGTGGAGGCCAATTTACTTATCAAACCTCATTTAAAATTATTAACAGCCTTGGATAGGTATGTGTATGCTGTTGTGCATTTAACTTTGGTTATATTTGAAGGACATTTAATATATATTTTTTGGGAAAGACTGTCATATGTGTTGTGAACACTACAACCCTTTCCCACATCCTCCTATCCTTTGTAATTTAATTTCACATTTGTCATTTGAGCCAAGTTTATTTTTCTCTAAACAACTGAAAATTTCTGTTAAAAAACAGATGCCCATCTATTCTAGCTTGTAGAGGTTGGAAAATGTTTAAAATCTAAAAGTGATTAAACGTTTGTAGAAATCACCAAATAAAGATTTTTGTCTGGGTGTACTGACTCAAGCCTGTAATTCCAGTAGTTTGGGAGGCCGAGACAAGCCGATCACCTGAGGTCAGGAGTTTGAGACCAGCCTGGCCAACATGGCAAAACATGTCTCTACTGAAAATAGAAAAATTAGCTGGGTATGGTGGTGTATACCTGTACTTCCAGCTACTTGCGAGGCTGAGGCAGGAGAATCACTTGAATCCAGGAGACGGAGGTTGCAGTTGGCTGGGATTGTACCACTGCACTCTAGCCTAGGCAACAGAACGAGACTCCGTCTCAAAAAAAAAAAAAAAAAAAAAGAAACAAAAACAAATGCTGGCTATTGTTGAGGGACTCTTTAGAGTCAGGTGTGAACTAAATGTTGTATTCTCTTATGATGTTTAATGTGGTTTTTTGTAAGACTAAAGACTCCAGAATTCTGTTACAGAGTTGTTTTCTGATTTGTTTGTTTGAATAAGTGCTCCTTTTCATTTCTAGGTGATGGTTACTGTAACATCTTTCCTCAAATATATGCATTTCTTAGAGCTAAATAAAATACAGAGTTTAGGACAGTTCATTTTAGACTAATGAAAAAAGTTGGCAAAGTTTTTTTAAGTGGGTCCTAAATTATTTAAAGACTGATTTTGGGTAAGGTCACCTCAAGGACCTGGCACCTAGTAGGTATTTCACTTTTTAGCCATTCAAATATGTATATATTTATATTTTTGAGACGGAGTCTCGCTTTGTTGCTCGGGCTGGAGTGTAGTGGTGCGATCTCAGCTCACTGCAACCTCTGCCTCCCAGGTTCAAGCAATTCTCTTGTCTCAGCCTCCTCAGTAGCTGGGGCTACAGGCACACACCACCATACCTGGCTAATTTTTTGTATTTTTAGTAGGATGGGGTTTCATCGTATTGGTCAAGCTGGTCTTGAACTCCTGACCTCAGGTGATCCACCCACCTTGGCCTCCCAAACTGCTGGGATTATAGGCGTGGGCTACCACACCCAGCCTCAAATATTTATTAATTACCCTGAGAACTACCTCCCTTCCCTCTCTCCTACCCTCTGGTGAATGCAAAAGGAAGAAACAGAATGACTTTGAAAAAGAAATTCTAGGTAGAAAGTATGAGAAAAGAGAAGAAACCAGGAAAGTGAGAGAAGAAACTAGAAATAAAAATATCAAAGGCAGAATAAATATAAAAGCTGGTAAATTAACAGATTAAGGGAAAAAGTAGCAATCTCCTTGATACATGCAGAAACAAAATGTGATAAAGTTGACACCCATTCATAATGCTCATACTTAGCAAACTAGGATAGATGAACTTCCTTGACCTGATAAAAATACGTACCAAAAATCTACAGCAAATGTTATTTATTCTTAACAGTGTAACATTAGAATCGAGACAAGACTGGGCTGGGTGCAGTGGCTCACACCTGTAATCCTAGCACTTTGGTCGGCTGAGGCGGGTGTGTCAGTTGATGTTAGGAGTTCCAGACCAGCCTGGGCAAGGGAGGCTGGGGCAGGACAATCCCCTGAGCCTGGGAGGTCGAGGCTGCAGTGAGCTGATTGTGCTATTGCACTCCAGCCTGGACAACAGAGTGAGATCTTATCTCTCAAAAAAAAAAAATTAAGATGTTTTTTGTATTTTTAGTAGAGATGGAGTTTCACAATGTTGGCCAGCCTGGTCTCAAATTCCTGACCTCATAATCTGCCCACCTCGGCCTCCCAAAGTGCTAGGATTACAGATGTGAGCCACCGTACACAAAAGATTATTTTTTCAGAGTTTATTTTTTAGAGTAGTGTTAGGTTCACAGTAATACTGAATGGAAAGTACAGTTTCCATATATTCCCTTCCTCCCTAACACCCCACATACATGCACAGCCTTCCCCGTTATCAACATCGCATACCAGCATGGTACGTGTGTTACACGTAATGAACCTGCATTGACACATTGTCATCCGAAGTCCATAGTTTAGATTTGAGTTCACTGTTGGTGTCATAGTATTTTCTATGGTTATGTATACAAATATATAATGACATCTATCTATGTTATAGTACCACACAAAATAGTTTCACTGCCCCAGAAATTCTCTGTTCCCCGCTTATTCATCTCTCTCACTTCCTTCACTCCAACCCCTAGTAACCATGGATCTTTGTACTATCTCCATAGTTTTGCCTTTTCTAGAATGCCACGTAGTTGGAATCATACAGATTGGCTTTTTTCCCATAGCAGTATGCATTTAAGATTCTTCCATGTTTTTTCATGGTTTGATAGCTCATTTCTTTTTAGCGCTAAATAATTTGACTTGTCTGAATGTGCCACAGTTTATTTATTTATTCACCTACTGAAGAACATCTCGTTGCTTCTGAGTTCTGGGAATTGGGAATAAGGCTGCTATCATACATATCTGTGTGCAGCTTTTTGTGTGGACGTGAGTTCTCCCTTCATTTGGGTAAGCGCCACAGAGTGTGATTGGATTATATGGTGAGAGTAAGTTTAGCTTTGTAAACAACTGCTTATAACTGTCTATAACAAAGGGGTTGTACCATTTTGCATTCCTACCAGCAGTGAAGGCGAGTTCCTGTTCTTCCACATCGTCACCAGCATTTGATGTTATCAGTATTTTGGATTTTGGTCATTCTGATAGGTATATAGAAATATCTCATTCTTATTTTAATTGGCATTTCTCTAATAGCATATGATGTTGAACACCTTCTCATATGCTTATTTGGCATTTGTATATCTTCTTTTGTGATATTTGAGAATATTTTTGAAGGCACTAAAAATACATAAATAGATGGTGAAATATACATGTACATGGGTAGGTAAATTAAACATCATAAACATGTCAATCTTCTCAATTTGATCTATAGATTTAAGCAATCCCAGTAAAAATCCCCGTATGGTTTTTGAGGAACTCAGATGGAAGTGTGAAGGGGCAAGTATGCCCATGGTAAGGTGGCTGCCAGTCCTACCAGATATGAAGTTACATGTTAGTGTCATAGTAATTAAGGCATTGATGGCATTGGCCCAGGGATGGTCAAAATGACCAGTGGAACCAAATGGAAAGCCCTGAAACAGGTCCATTCATTTATTGCGTATCACTGGGGAAAGGATAATTTTACTCAATAAATGGTAAATAAATGCATACCAGCCTGGGCAATGGAACGAGACTCTGTCTTAAAGAAAAGGAACCCAGTAGAAAAATAGAAAGAATACAAATGTGCCATTTTAATAAGAGGAAACTAAATGGCCAAGAAATTAATGAAAGATGCTCACAGGCATTAGCACTCAGAGAAATGTGAATTTAGATCACAATGTGTTACCATTTTGAGACGTCTGACAACAAACACCACATGTTGGTGAAGATATGAAGTTGGGAGTATAAAACAACTATATTGGACAGCAATTTGACATTATCTTGTATACTGAGCATGTGTGCATAGATATAGCCAGGAATTTCATGCTGTGACACCTGCCCTAGAGGAGATGATCTCCCCCTGGTGTGCAATGAATTGGTTCAGATGTGTTGAGATGTTGAACTGCTCGTCCCTCAGGGTGCCTGGGCAGGGCCTGGCCTTTCTGGGGCCCTCAGACCTGTTGCCTTTGATCAAAAGCGTGTGCCCTAGTAGGGCATACAAATATAATGAACAAGGTTGGAAAGCAATTTTCTAGAGAAACTCTTGCTGGTGTGCATTAGGAGACATGCATATACATATAGCAGTGTGAAGTGAGAACAAAAACACTGTAGACTTGGTATAGTTAGTGAATTCTCCTTCTCAGAAAACCCAGATACATTATGTACAGAAGGGTTCTAACCTATTATTTCTTAGTGTCAGTGAAACATTAACAGTGAAACATTAGAATGAGTGAATCATTAGAAACATTAGAGGGCCAGAGAAGGAGCAGAGGAAAATGATACTACTATTCCTCTCAACTGTGTGTTTTCTTTTCTTTTCTTTTTTTTTTTTTTGAGACTGAATCTCACTGTATCGCCCAGGCTGGAGTGCAGTGGCATGATCTTAGCTCACTGCAACCTCCGCCTCCCCAGTTCAAGTGATTCTCGTGCCTCAGTCTCCTGAGTAGCTGGGATTACAGGCGCCCGCCTGCACGCCTGGCTAATCTTTGTATTTTTAGTAGACAGGGTTTCACCACGTTGGCCAGGCTGGTCTTGATCTCCTGACCTCAAGTGATCTACTGCTCTTGGCCCCCGCAAAATGCGGGGATTACAGGCATGAGCCACCACGCCTGGCCAGTGTGTGTTTTCAATGACATACACGCAGATGGGTGGTAGATGATGATGGGCAAGGCCTAAGTTTCAAATCTGAGGTGGTGACTATTGCAGGCTCCTAAGAGGAGTGAATGCCGTGTGGGTACAGGACATCTAGCTGTCTTCCCTGACATTTCCTTTTTACTCACTGCCAGATAAAGAACTTTACAACAGAGAGATAGTATCTGGAAACCAAGTTTAATCAGAACAGCAGGGACTGCCCATCATGTCCTGTGTAATTTAGTTTGGCTGAGAGCGTCCTGCTGTTATCCTTGGTTTTGTTCATCCTGAATTAACAGCGTGTTCCCTCTTCTGTGGCTTGTACAGTCATGGCCTTGTTTTTGGAACTTTCACTGTTGGTACTCTGCATCTGTCTCAAGGACAGAGGTAAATGTGGGCCACAGGAAATGGGGATGATTTTCAGGCATTTCTCAGTGATGCGGCTTTGAGGATCTCTCACACTGAACCTGCCCTAATCCAATCTCATCATCTTTGTCTTCCAAAGATCTGATACCACTCACAAACAGCTTATGCCCACTCCAACTCTTTCCTTCCCCCACTTCAAATGTCCTGCTTCTGTCTGCAACATTATTTTGGTCTCCTGGCCACTTAGATTGTATTCTTTGGTGTTGTCTTTGCTGTGTCCTTTTCCACCCACTGTGGAACTCTGTTCCTTAAAATTAGTGTCTCTTGGATCCCCGTCTTCCCATTCCTATGCGGCTGTCTTCATCTAGGCTCTCATCTGCAAGGAGTGAGAGGGACAAGGGACAGCTGTCACCATGACCCCACTTAAATTTTCTCATGACTAAGTTTTGAACTTTGAATGTAGAATCATACAGCATAGAATGTCTCTGTTGGAGAGAGACCATTGAGGTCAAACCTCTTATTTCATGTTTGAGAAAACAAGGCCTGCAGAGGGATGGTGACCTATGCTGGGTCTACGCAGATGGTGGCAGAGGAACCCCATATACCAATGGATTAGTTGTCCTGCTCTCCTCAACTTGCCACATTACCTCATGAGCATTCTTTTGAGTTTACAGCCAGTTTTCTCCTTAGAGGATTACGTCTTACTCACATTGTATCCTTCGAAATGATTAGCAAGCCACCTCATTACTTGTTAAATTGAAGTCAAAACATGCCCTTGCATGAAACATGCTGTGTATCCTAGTCCTCATTATCTAGGTGAATCCTGCCTGGCTAAGGTGCTTAGCTCAGGTCCTGGCTCTTGCTTTGAGTCATGGTCATATTGCTCCCTCTTTCTTTCTTTTTTTGAGACAGGGTCTCACTCTCACCAGACTGGAGTTCAGTGACACAATCATGGCTCACTGCAGCCTTGAACTCTTGGGCTCAAGTGATCCTCCTACCTCAGCCTTCTGAGTAGCTGGGACTGCTGGCACAGGCCACCTCAACTTGCTAATTAAAAAAATTTTGGTGGGAGGGACAGAGTCTCGCTTTGTCACCCAGGCTGGAGTGCAGTGGCGTGATCTAACAGCCTCTCATTATGTTGGCCAGGTTGGTTTGGATCTCTTGGGCTCAAGGGATCCTCCCACCTCAATCTCTTGAATAGGTGGGATTACAGGTGTGAGCCTCCATGCTGGACAGATTGCTCCCCTTTTCTGACCTCCCAGGCTGTACTTGACTTGTAAAACAACCATCTTACATGTACCAAGGAGTTTACAGTTTACAAAATGCATTTCATGTAATGTACCCTTTAATCCTTCCAATAATCTTGTTAGATAAATATTCCCATATTGAGGAAACGGTTGGGGGAAGCTGTCTGGCTCACCACAGTTGACATAGCTAGGAAGGAAGTAAGCAGAGTTCAGGTCTTTTGACTTCAGGCCCCTTTCACTTTTGATACCTTGTGCTGGCCGATCTACGTGGTGTACCAGATGTTTTTCTCCCTGATAATACTGTCTTATCTGTCCTTTTTTGTAAATGAGTACATCATTCTACCTCACCCTGGTTACCAACTTCTCGAAGAGAGTGGCTGGATCGTATGTTTCTTGGCCATTCATAGTTGCTAGTGAGGGAATGTGTTCTCTTCTCAGGTCCATGAGGGGGCGTAGTTTTAAGGGCAAGAATTTCCCAGCGGCATGCTCCCCTCCCATCTCTCTCCATCCAGGAGATTTAACGGTTTATGTTTGAATTTCGTGGACGCAGGAAGAAACTAAAAGTCAGTCACCCCAGCGGAAGTTTAAAGGAACTCCTTTCATTGGCCAGAGGAACTTGGGAAGGTGGGAATTTCTCCCAGGATAAATTCCCCTGCTCCTTCACCCACGCAGAATTTCCAGCTTTCTGAAATCCCCTCCCACACGGTGGGAGCGCCCTTTCCCATTTGGGATTTTCCCCTCTGGAATCCCCTTCCACACTCTGTTGAAGTCTTTATCTTCTTCTCCTTTCCTTCTCTTTTCTCTACCTAAATAAAATCATCGTTCTACAACACTTCTTGGGTCCAATATTTACTTTTACAAGCATAACGGTGAACCTGCAGTGGTCCCATCGCTTATTATTTTAAAAATTGAAGACCAAGAACCCACAGCATTCTCTTGGGGAAACTGTGCCTCATCAGCACCCCCCAAAAAACCCGGTTACACTAGTACAGTACTGGATAGGTAGTAATTGCTTACCAAATACTGTTGAATTGGATGCAAATATGGTTTAATTATCAAAAAAACACAGCTATCATTGGAGTCCTCAAACACTTTTTGAGTGACTCCTAAATAAAATTGGCAGGAAACAGAGGGAACCAGTGAAAGGAAAAGGCTATTAGAGGAAGCAGATGGTAGAAAAAAATGAGCATTTGAGTGACAGCTGGCCAGTTGTCTGTCCAGTGGTAAGGGATAGTGGACAAGCAATACACAAAATGAGACTCTTCAGGAAATATGCAACTGGACCTGAGAGATGAGACACACCCATGAGGTGGGAATGGGGTAGTTAAAAGTGGCATATGATATGTACAAGTTAGCCAAAGCATTCGTTCAAATGAAGAAACACTGATTAAAGGAATACCCCGAGGAGGCTGGATGTATGAGAACAGGCTTCCAGGGTGAGAGTGAAGTGGATAGATACGTAGTTTGGTTTCAGTTTTTGATTGTTCTGTTAATTACTGGAGCCATGAGGAAAGGGATACAAGTAGGTGAGGATGTTGCTGTTGAAGCAACTTCTCTTCCCTTTCTTCTACTATGCACCATCAGTAGGACCTCAGCCCTGAGCCAGGGCAGTCAGAAGTGAAGGAAAGAAAAATAATTACTCATGTCATCTGTGCACGGAGGTGTATAGTGATGAGCAACTCGCCGGATTTTCTGGTACTCCTTCCTTTAGCATATTCTTGTGCATTTTCCCCGTCAATCAAAGAGATGCTTTAGAAGTTCTAATACTTGGACAGCTAAATTGTTCCAACTCTGCCTTTTCCCAAAAGGGTCCCCAAAATCCATAGACATAAGCCCCAGATTCTGGTTTGAAAAGTCATGCTGCATTTTATCTTTATGTTTGGGCTGCTCCTGGGTTCATAAATATTTTATGCCTGAATGAAATGTAAAACCTCTTCCACTACAATACATGTGAAAAATGTCCAATTTCCTAATAGTAGAAGCCAACACATTTTGTTTTGTGAGTTTCTGTCTCCTAAAGAGAACATACAATAGGGGCCTTTTAGATTAGAAGTAACAGAGTATTAATATCTGTACCTTTCTGTGTCAGAATTTTTCAATTTAGAACTATAGTATAAGACCTAAAGGAATGTATATCTAAAATGCTTGCAAGCATCAGAAATTAATGGAAATTATTTCAAACTAATTAAAAATTATAATTTCTATACAGAATAATTTTCTCTATCATGTGCTGTGCTGTAGATTCTAAAAGAAAAATAAAAAACTTTTATTTCTTGGACATTAATATATAGTTGTAGAGTGATGCATCTAGGAAAGCAGATTAGTACCATGGAGGCTCACTGTTAGATGTGTTGGTTTATTTTCAATGCTTGATGGCTATATAGCAACTATATTTTTATGTGATAAGCAAATATATATAGGAAAGTAATAAAAGGCATATCATTATAATATTGCCTTCTTTAAAAAATAGGAAGGTATTTCTCAAGGTCAAAACTCTACTTACAAACCTTTGCAGCCAAATTTGTTGGTATGTAAAGGCTAACTTCATGCTTTAAAATGTGGACATACTAAAACGTGATTGTAGAGTTAAGACAGTGATTTTCATGTGTTGCTTTTGGATCATTTTTTTTTCTCCTTTATAGTTCTCTCTCTCTCATGCAGAATCTCATTTCACTCTCATTTAAAACATTAAGTGTAATATTACTTGTTTTTGCAATTTCCTCTGAACACTCAAACATAGTTTCTAAAGATTTAGTTAGTGCTTATCAATTATCCATGTTATAAACATGTGGATACTTACATTGTCATGGTTTATGCTCCTCTTGTCTACAATGTCCTTTATCCTCTTGGCTTGTTCTCTTCTGATTCATAGTCTCTTTGCTAACACAAAGTCTTTACTTCTGTGTTAGTAAATCTGTATTGAGGTTTATTCCGCCGCTCTTTTTTTTTTTAAACAAGGCTCTTGTTCTTTCTGAGTGGCCTGCTTATTTTAGCCCTTAAATTCTTAAACTCTAGGCTTCAAATATCTTTCTCAGAGGTATGTTAAGAAAATAGGAGCTTTTGGCTGGGTGCAGTGGCTCATGCCTGTAATCCCAGCACTTTGGGGGGCCGAGGCGGGTGGGTCATGAGGTCAAGAGATCAAGACCATCCTGGCCAACATGGTGAAATCCCATCTCTACTAAAAATACAAAAAATTAGCTGGTCACGGTGGCGTGTGCCTGTACTCCCAGCTACTCAGGAGGCTGAGGCAGGAGAATTGCCTGAACCCAGGAGGCAGAGGTTGCGGTGAGCTGAGATCGCGCCATTGCACTCCAACCTGGGTAACAACAGCGAAACTCTGTCTCAATAAAATAAAATAAAATAAAATAAAAAATTAGCTAGGTGTGTTGGCATATGCCTGTAGTCTCAGCTGCTTGGGAGGCTGAGGCAGGAGAATTGCTTGAACCTGGGAGGTGGAGGTTGCAGTGAGCCAAGATTGCGCCACTGCACTCCAGCCTGGGTGACAGAGTGAGACTCTGTCTCAAGAAAAAAGAAAAGAAAAATAAAATAGGAGCTTTATTTTCATAGATGGCCTTATCCCAGGCTTAGCTGAGGACAGAGACAAGGTATGGCCTTGGGGGACTAAGTTCTAACCTGGATGCTTGGCTTTCCATCTTCTTAGGGCAAGAAGAGGTAACTTAGTGAAGGAAACTGGTTGGAGCCTTTCTCTCTCTCTCTCTTTTTTTTTTTTTTCTGAGACAGAGTGTTTCTCTGTCACCTAGACTGGAGTACAGTTGCATGATCTTGGCTCACTACAACCTCTGCTTCCCTGGTTCAAGCGATTCTTCTGCCTTAGCCTCCTGAGTAGCTGGGATTACAGGTGCCCACCTCCATGCCTGGCTAATTTTTGTATTTTCAGTAGAGATGGGGTTTCACCATGTTGACCAGGCTGGTCTCGAATCCCTGACCTCAGGTAATCTGACTTGGCCTTCCAAAGTGTTGGGATTACAGGTGTGAGCCACCACATCCAGCCAGTTAGGGAGCCTTTCAAACTGGATGGGCAGAATAGGGGAAAGCAAGTTGATTGAATAAATTGCTGTAACTTAGAAGGTTAGAATTTCTCTGACTTTTGATAAAGCAACAACTACTATGGGTCTTTTTTTTTTGTGTGTGTGTGTGTGTGTGTATATATATATATATATTTCAACAGCTTTTGGGGTTTTTCATTGCATGAATGAATTATTATTTTATTTTACACATATTTTTTGAGATGTCATCTCGCTCTGTCACCCCGGCTTGAGTGCAGTGGCGCATTCTGTGTCAGTGCAACCTCTGCCTCCTGGGTTCAAGCCATTCTCATGCCTCAGCCTCCAGAGTAGCTGGGATTATAGGCACGCGTCACCCCACCTGGCTAATTTTTATTTATTTGTTTATTTATTTATTTTAGTAGAGACGGGGTTTCACCATGTTGGCCAGGCTGGTCTCAAACTCGTGGCCTCAAGTGATCCGCCTGCCTTGGCCTCCCAAAGTGCTGGGATTACAGGTGTGAGCCACTGTGCCGTGCCACTTGGATGAATTATATAGCAGCCAATTCTGAGATTTTAGTGCAGCCGTCACCTGAATAGTGTACATTGTACCAATATGTAGTTTTTATATCCCTCGCCACCCTCCCCTGGATCTTTTCTAGCTACTGTTACCGTGAGCACTAATGAACTGGGTTGTCTGACCTGGTGTCCTCTTGAATTCTTGCAATGCCCTCCCCGTGAGACTCCCAGATCCATAAACCAGTCTCCCCTTTGTAGACCTGCTCCTGAGTCTCTTGTTGTTAGACCTTGATGTGACTTTGAATACTTGTCTGGAACCTTCCTTTGTACTTAATCCCTGTGGGTTGGAGTTGATTTTGTGCCCTAACATGAAGCCAGGTAGGGAATGCCAGGGGTTTCTCTGTCCCATCTTCCCCATTCCGCTTTCTCCTTCCTTGGAACTTTCTAATGGTTTTAAGCAAGAGTACTTTCATATAAAACAGTCCTCATGACACAGCCATTAGCTGAGCATAATATTATAAATTTCTTCTGAATTCATAAAAATCAAGTTGGTAGAGAAAATCTGAAGTTTTACTTTGATCAGTATTAAAAAATTTTTGTACCTCTTTATGCTCTTTTGTGCTATAATTTAGTATGAAGTGGCTTCTGATACAGCACAAAATAATATATTCTCATTTGTCTTAAGGTTGCTATACCAATATTTCATTGTGTTCTTCAAACCATATTTTGACTTTTGAGGGTTCCATCCATACCTAGATTTTTGAGCCCATCAGGATTAATCTGGTCATATTTTCTGATGGCCTCAAGGTGTCCATGTAGATAGATATAAGAAAGGATCATCAATGTAGCTGGTTACAAACATCCTCCCAGCACTTTTCTCTCTTATTCCTTTAAGGACACCAGTTTCCTATCCCATGGTTGATGCTGCTTCTTTGTTTCCCTTTTAGGCAATTTGGCCTAGGTTTTTCCAGGACTCATTAGCCCAAAGCTCTTCTTTCCCCAAGAATGACCCAATGATGGTTGTTCTCAAGACTCTTCCTACAGCCTCATTTCATTCTCTCAAGCTTCAGATAGCTCCTCTTGCAGTTCTCACCAGGGATACCCAAAGCATTTCAGATTTTTCCTCCCAGATACAAAGTGTGTTAAGGTGGTGTCTGAGAGGCGGCATCTTTAGGAGACACTGAATAGAGTGTGGCAGACCTTACTAATGAGCTGTCGACTGAAGTGGTTAGGCAGAGAGGATGTATTTAGGGACAAAGCCAAAGGCAAATGGGATGATTCGGAGCTGCAATGTAGGCAGACCTTTCTGCAATGATTTTCCAAATGTGTACAATGAAGTTCTTCTTGTGTCCTTGGTGGATCTGTGAGAGTTGGGGTCTTAACCTTCACTCCTTTCATTAGAATCATTCTGCTGACATCTATTTTATATGTTGGGGTGCCATGTAAGATTTTATTTGAAGAAACAGTTTTATTGCTAAAGAAAGTTTGCAACCAGCTGGCCCAGAGCAGTTTTTTTCTGAGGCAATGAAAGGTTTGCAATGACATTATGTAGGTTTGCTCTGTAGGAACTGGCTGTGAAGACACTGATCTGCTATGGAAAGGAGGTAGCCCAAACCTGGAATAGCCCTATCACACTTATGCAAGTCCGACAAGAAGATTCCCAAAGAATAATCTCTACAGTGATCTGTAATAGAATGTTATGCTGCAATGTATTGCGTTCATTCTTTATTGCTCAACTGGCTGTTGTAACAGGATGAAAGCAAACATGTGCTGAAACATGTGCCTGAGGCTTGACTGCCATTTATTAAATGTAGTTCATATGTGCTTCCTTAAATAATTTCACAACAATAGACAAGTGAATCCATTCTGATGAAGAAAAGAAGAGAACTCTAGTGTAAATTACAGTCTTCTCAACTAGTAATTATAGGAATTTCAGGTAACATGTATGCACTAAAGGCAGATGTAAATAACTTCACCAAGTAGCATAAGTAAACAACTTGGAGGCCTCTAAATTTGGTATATAACTTATTTGACTGTATGCTTTTTTAATTCCATAATAAAAAACATAATAGAAAATGTACAGGCATGGTCGCTTGTGTCTGTAATCCCAGCACTTTGGAAGGCTGAGGTGGGCATATTACTTGAGGTCAGGAGTTCAAGTCCAGCTTGGCCAACATGACAAAACCTCATTGCTACTAAAAAATACAAAAATTAGTCAGGTGTGGTGGCACAGGCCTTTAGTCTCAGCCACTCAGGAGGCTGAAGTATGAAAATCACTTGAACCTGGAAGGTGGAGATTACCTGGTGCACTCCAGCTTGGGTGACAGAGTAAGACTCCGTCTAAAAAAAAAAAAACAAAAAACAAACAATAGAAAAATAAAATTTTAATAAGTTTACAGAACTCTTAAAATATTTTCATGGATCCCAGAGTTTCACAGAATACAAACTGAAAAGCATAGATTTAATGCTTATCAGAATAAGGACTGCAATGTTTATTTTTTATTAGGATTTATATTCATCCTCTTTAAGACATTATCTTGGTCTTATTTTCTGAAAATGAATATGATCTAGGAGTTTCAACATACCTTTCTTAGAAACAGATGAAGTAGCAAAAAGATAAATAAGGATATATCAGATCAAAAACCACAACTAACTAGCTTGACTCGTATGTGTGTAATTTTGCATCCAGCTAACAGGGTATACAGATTGCTTTCGCATAATCATGGAACATTTATAAAACTTAATTCAGGCCAGGTATGGTGGCTTATGCCTGAAATTTCACCACTTTGGGAGGCTGAGATAGGAGGATCACTTGAGCCCAGGAGTTAAAGACCAGCCTGGGCAACATAGTAACACCTTGTTTCTACCAAAAAAGTTAAAAAGAATTATCCATTTTTGGTGGTGTGTACCTGTGATCCCAGCTACTTAGGAGGCTGAGGTGGGAGGATCACTTTAACTGGAGAAGTCAAGACTAGTGAGACATAATTGCGCCAGTGCACTCCAGCCTAGGTGACAGAGTGAGACCCTGTCTCTAAATAAATAAATAAATAATTCCTCTTAAATTCCCCAAAATTTGCTGTTATGCAGACCACATTTAGTGATCACAATGTAATAAAATTAGAGATTGACAACAATAATAGCAAAAAAGCCAGCTGTAATCTGACAGGCTGATTTAGAAACTGGCCTGATGGCTGCGCATCGAGGTTCCTCAGTCCTTTTGCATAAGCAAACACGAGTCACGCCCCATTCTATAAACAGCTGCTGATAGAAATGCAAGCAGTCAGTTCTGAGACTCTGCATACCGAATAATAGGTGAAATAAGGAAAGCCTTTGAGAGGCAGTAACAAGTGTATCTAATTTGACCTTGCCCATCAGGTGAGTTTCCTTTGTGTGTATGCTTTTTTTTTTTTTTTTTTAGTTCAGTTACTAAAGAATATGATATTTAGGGAGCAGTTAAACATCTGTTGTAAATATATTAATGGAGACAGACTTGACAGAGACCAAAAAGACCTATAGCTGACTGTCTACAGCTTATTGATACCAAATGGAAGAAGCTAAGAATCCTAGCATCATCGGTTTAGTGATGTTAAAACATCAGGAAAAGCTTTGATTTTTCTGAGCCTAGTTTACTGTTTTTAAAAGAACTAATTGGCATATAATAAACATATTTATAGATAGTAATATTTTAAACCCATGACCTATTTGTATCAGAATGCTACCTTTCCCTTAACATTATGGTGAAACCCAAACTGGCACGGTATTAAGAAGCACTTGGGTTTCCAGAATGGCTCTTTTCCCAGGCTCTGCAGTGGAAAAACTCTTCCTGATTGGAAAAGTGGGAGTCTCTGAAGACACAGCAGCTTTATGAATTTATTGAGGAGGGTTGAACACCTTGAAGTTGACATAGCAACTCATTGTGTTACAAGAAAAGCACTGGCGTTGTTAGTTCAATGTCAGTTTATGCACATGGAAACTGGAATTTGGCAACAGCACCTGGAGATGAGGGACAGAAAAGCCGGAAGAAGAAAAAGACAGAGAGAGGCTGTGGCACCCAGATGATGGTTGGAAGTGAGGCTGTTGGAACACAGCATGGGGTGTGGTAGGGCGGATGTTTGACTATGGAAATGAAAATCAGCTGTGAAGAGATGGAAGTCCTGTGTGCTTTAGTATGCCACCATGGACTTAAAGAACATATTCCTGTGGGCAGAGGATGTATCTGCTTGAATGTGATTAGTGTGTATGAAGGTGTGAGGTAGGCAGGAGAAGGGAGGTGTGAAGCCACATCTGATGCATCTTAGTAGTCTTTGTAAGTATCTCTGTGCCAAACTGATGGTTCAGCTTAGCTTTTGGAGTAGGAGCCCTCACCATTCACGAGCCTGCATGCATGCAGTTTCAGCATATCTCATTACAGAAAAGTTACAGTATGATTTGTGCCCTTCCTTTATGAAGTCGGGAGAATGTTTATAGTATGCTGTAAAAGTCACTCTTGTAAAACAAGGAAAATAACATCTTAGCATGTACGTGATTCGGTCTGGAAAGGCAGGGTGTTATATATTCTGGAAACCATTTCTTTCTGGGGTAAATAAATATAGAGTACTCCTATGCTCATTTTTTAAAAAGTCAGTGATAAATGAACTCCTCTCTTCTCCAGTTACTGCCAACTCAGGGATATTTGTCTAATTGTTTTTGTTATTCGGACAGTCATCCTTAACAGGTCTGGCTTCTTCTAATTTGTCGTTTTTCTTGGAAGGAAGGAAGGATCATTGTTCCTCAGAAAGCAAAGAGTTTGCTTTTTGAATTGGTGTGTTTCCCTGACAGATTAACGTCTTTCCTGTGTTGCAGCAAACAAAAACTTGAGGCAGGTGAGATGCAAGAGGGGAGTCAGGCTGCGTTGGTCAAAGGCTTTCCATGCATGTTTCAAGTTTAGGAAGATGAGTCTTGGCAGATGCCTTGACACACACTGTTTTTAGGTCAGAAGGGGAAGATGTTCTGTCTTTTGCAACTTGGAAATTCTCTTTGCAATGTGAAGTCCTTTGAGATTTTTTTTTTTTAAGTGTTATCTGACTTGTAGCAGTGCCGTCATTTCTATTTTTTTCTGCCTTTGAGCCTTGGGCCTGCGAGTTTCGTGGCACTCTGACATAACCAAAGCTCTTCATTTCACCTCTTCAGAGCTTCTTAATGCCAGAATCCCTGTACTTACCAGCTGGACTTGCAGATATTCCACCTTCCAGGTATTTAAGTTGTTCCTCTTTTTCATTTTCAGAAAGTATTTCCACTTCATTCTTTGAGAGTGTTATAAAGTCTCAGTGTCTTCTTGAAGGTAGAGAGGAAAAAGCAGCAGGCTCAAGGCTGGTTCAAGCCTTAATCTATCGTAATCATAAGAATAGCTATGATTTATTGATCTTCATCAAGCATTTTGCTGCTTACTTTGTGCAGGTAGGAGGTGGTGTACTATTATTTGAGTTTAGGAAAACTTGACTCTGAAGTCTGTGATTCCTTGTCTTCTATGTGCTCACAAAAAGCAACCGCTGAGTGGGAGCATACTTTACAGACTTTGCACTTGTACCAAATTCTTGGAGACTGCTCAGCTGCTTAGTGGTGGTAAGAGGCATATTCGGCTGGCTGTGGGTTGGGCATACTATTGCAGTGTGGTGTGTCCATTCAGCGCCTGCTTTCACATTATTTGAGCAAACCAAACAGCCACACCTGTTTCCACTGTATTGGCCATGTTTTACAAATAACATATAGTCTATGCGTGCTTTTTTTCTTTTTCTGTTACCCTATATCTAGAAAGCAAGAGGTACTTGTCACAATCTATAAGACCCAGGGTTTTGGTGAGTTTACTTTCCATAAATCTCTATAAACATTCATATTCTGATCCTGAAAGAGCCTTGGGCAACACATCATGTCTTTTGGGTAAATGAGCCAATAGTTTCCATGAATTAAAAAAAAAAAGCTGATATCTCATTTGAGTTATTGACAGTGGTCTTGCAGAACCTTTTCTACTTTCAGGAATCATTTCAATGCCCTCTTGTGTCCTAACATATAGTTGCTTTTATTATTTGCTTACTGGGTTATGTTGGTCACCCACTGAGGTGATGGTAACATTTCAGAAATAGTAATTGGGTTTATGGGCTATGACTGCTTATTTTTTTCTTCATCCTGGTCTTTCTCTTAAGAAAAATTATGAACATCTGGAAGATGCTGCTAAAAATAAGATACATTTTAGAAGCATTTAGAAATGTGTTTATATTTATATGTATGTGTATATGTATATTTTATATATATACATATATATATTTAGACAAAGTATATTCATACATATATATATTTAGACGAAGTATATTCATACATATTCAGACGAAGTATATTCATATATATACACATATGAAGTCTCACTCTGTTGCTCAGGCTGGACTGCAGTGGCGTTATCTCCCATGAACCTCCCTGGTTCAAGCAATTCTCCGACCTCAGCCTCCCAAGTAGCTGGGACTACAGGCTAATTTTTTTTTGTATTGTTAGTAGAGTCAGGGTTTCACCATGCTGGTTTTGAACTCCTGACCTCAAGTGATCTGCCTGCCTTGGCCCCCCAAAGTGCTGGGATTACAGGCATGAGCCACCGTGCTTGACCTAGAAATGTATATTTAATTCAACAGTACTTGCAGATAATTTAATTTTTTGTCTGAAGAACTTACTATGTTGGAATAGTACCATCTGCTAGAAGTTGGTCTAGCAGTTTTCTAGCAGTTGGTGAAAAAGTTTTTTTTTTTTTTTTTGAGACGGAGTTTCGCTCTTGTTTCCCAGGCTGGAGTGCAATGGCGCGATCTCGGCTCACCACAACCTCTGCCTCCTGGGTTCAGGCAATTCTCCTGCCTCAGCCTCCTCAGTAGCTGGGATTACAGGCACGTGCCACCGTGCCCAGCTAATTTGTTGTATTTTTTTAGTAGAGACGGGGTTTCACCATGTTGACCAGGATGGTCTCGATCTCTTGACCTCATGATCCACCCGCCTCGGCCTCCCAAAGTGTTGGGATTACAGGCGTAAGCCACCGCGCCAGGCCAGTCTAAAAGCACCATGCTAATAGGAATGCACTTATGAATCTTAGGTTATAGGTGCATATGAAATGCAGTTATCGAATATTCTGAATTTAGATAAAATCAAACTCATCTTTCCGTAAGAAACAAGGAAGAACTATATTCCTGTTTCCTTCTACTTTTCAAAGCTGTTAGATTTCCACTTCTCTCCACCAGACGTTTTGCACAAACAAGACAAGCTCTTTGTTTATAACGTCATTTTTTCTGCTTTTGATATATTAGAGAGGGAGAACCATATCTACACATGTCTAGACCAGAAGTTGAGATGAGTAAACTGCACAGAAGACACAGGCTGTCTCCACTTATGGAAATGGGGTCCCTGCTGCTGGGCAGTATGCATCTTGCTTCTGTAGTGAAAGTGGCTGTGTTTTACCTCAGGGTGTAGGATTGTAATGGTCTGAGAGAGTTGTGGCCAGGGCTCATTTGGTAAATACAAGTTGTCACTACTGAAATATCTTTGTACATTATAAAATGCCTCTTCTATCCTGCCTCATGCCGTGTGACTTCTCTTCCTTACTTTTGGTGTCTGCTATGTGTTTCCTTCCAGAATGCCAGGTATGGGTCCACAATGGCATCATAAAAAAAAAAAAAAAGACTACTGCTTTTTAACATTAAACATAAAAGTACTGATAAGCTTTATACTTCTATGCCAGTCATTTGTATATGGAAACTTTTCAAAATGAATCCCTGGACAAGGGGATGTTAAATTATAAGAAAGAACATGTGGTGTTGTAATTCACATAAATGCTGATGTTCTGTGCTATCTGAAAAGTGATAGTTATATTTACCTGCTCCTGTTTCTCTGCAAAAAATCATTTTGCACTCCAAGAAGTGAAGTCCATGAGCTACATAGGAACACTCAAATATTTTATTAACCATTCTAAAAAATTCAAAAGATTTTCAGATAAAAAATTATTTATAATATGCCTTATGTTTCTTTTCTCCTCTTGAGCTCAGGAGTTTGAGATCAGCCTGGGTAACATAGGGAGACCTTGTCTCTCCAAAAATAAAAAAGCAGGGTATTGTGTATGGTGGATCACATGAGCCCGGGAGGTTGAGACTGTCTCTTTATTCTATACTGAGCTTCACCTGTTTTTTTTTCCCCGTCTCCCAGGCTGGAATGCAGTCGCGCCATCTCTGCTCACTGCAACTTCTGCCTCCCAGGTTCAAGTGATTCTTCTACCTTAGTCCCCCTGAGTAGCTGGGATTACAGGTGCCCATCACCATGCCTGGCTAATTTTTGTATTTTTAGTAGAGGCAAGGCTTCACCATGTTGGCCAGGCTGGTCTCGAACTCCTGACCTCAAGTGATCTGCCCGCCTCAGCCTCCCAAAGTGCTAGGAGTGAGTCACTGTGCCCGCCCAGGCTTCATGTTTTTATTCCTTTTGCATGTTTATTCCTTTTGCATCTTTGTCAAACATGTGACTGGGGATGTGAATTTTGATGTCATGTTGTGTTATGTTTATGAGAGAAGCTTAAAATGTTAACACAGATTGGCTTGTTTGAAAACCCAAATGCAGGTATAGTTGTTGGGAGAACTGAGACTGGGAAATGACTAAAACCATAAGGTCTAAGGTAGTCAAGGAGTAAGAGATGCATTTTCCACTTTGTGTATAACTGAGTTGGATCCCCATTGTACCCTGGCACCCAGCATATAATAAATATTCAATCAGCATTTATTGAATGAAGGAGAAAGAGAGGAGGCCAGTAGTATCCTTATAGAGACATGATGTCATAGAAAATAATCTTTTTTTTTTTTTTTTGAGATGGAGTCTCTCTGTGTTGCCCAGGCTGGTGTGCAATGGTGTGATCTCCGCGTGATTCTCCTGCCTCAGCTTCCCAAGAAGCTGGGATTACAGGCGCCCACCACCACGCCCGACTAATTTTTTGTATTTTTAGTAAAGACAGAGTTTCACCATGTTGGCCAGGCTGGTCTCGAACACCTGACCTCAGGTGATCTACCCGCCTCAGCCTCCCAAAGTGCTGGGAATACAGGCATGAGCCACTGTGCCAAGCCTAAAATAATCTTATTTGAGAGGAAAATACTAAAGGGTTGAGCAGTTCTACAGGGAAATGAAAAATTTCATGATTCCTTTGCTTGCTTTTCATTTTGAAACCATAGAAAAGAAAGACAATTTATGGGATGTGGTATAAGTATCAAGAAGAGTTATTTTTTTTTCTTGGATTTGCAATGACCAACAAGAAGCAGACAAGCTCCCAATTTATGACTTCTCTCCTTGGTAGAACCCATCAGAAGGGAGCGCTTCTTGATAGAGGGGCTCTGAGGACAGAAGTACAGACCCTTTAGGCAACCTCTAAGAGCCCAAACCCTTACTTGTAAAGCAGTTTATCACTGCTATAACTGCTGGCACTGAAGAAAACTTCCGATTCTTGAATTCAAGCAGCTATAGCTGAGGTGTCTAGCTCTGTAGGAAGAAATACAGACAGAACAAAAATATGGATATGTGACTGGAATTTAGGAGACTTGAGATCTAGCCTAGCCCCATATCTAACTAGCTGGTTTATTTCAGACTATTCATTTGCCTTCTCTGGGTTTCAGTTTCCTCTTCTGGACATTAGAGCGTAGCAATGCCAAGGTAGATTTTGTGATGGATAGTGCACCCCAAAGTCGTTGCGCTTAAATTGAATTTCCTTTTTTTTCTTGAGATGGATCCCACTCTGTCGCCAGGCTGGAGTGCAGTGATGCGATCTTGGCTCACTGGAACCTCCGACTCCCTGGTTCAAGTGATTCTCCTGCCTCAGCCTCCAGAGTAGCTGGGATTATAGGCACATGCCACCATGCCTAGCTAATTTTTGTATTTTTAGTAGAGATGGGGTTTCACCACGTTGGCCAGGATGGTCTCAATCTCCTGACCTGTAATTCGCCCGCCTTGGCCTCCGAAAGTGCTGGGATTACAGCCGTGAGCCACCACACCGGGCCCAGTTGAATTTCTGTGATTTTTCTGAATGGGCCCAGTTGAATTTCTTACTGTGATTTTTCTGAACGTTCAGGTACTGGTTACATTAGGAATAGATTATAAAATTACATGCTTTGTTAATGAAGAACTTGGTGATGCTATTAATAATAGTATTGTTAATAAGTTTCAATTACTGAACACTTAGCACAGAGCAGACAAAGTGCTGAGCTTTCTGTGGATTATCTCACTTAGTCCTTAAAAGAACCCAATGAAATTAGTACTGTTATTGTCTCCATTTCACAGTTGAAAGAATAAGGCTTAGTTTAAAAAACTTGAATCAGGTCATACAAAGTAGGAAAGTCAGAATTTGAACCCAAGCCTATTTGCCAACACACTGAGGAAACGTTCCTCTCTTTATGGTATGAGGCTTGTTCCAGACATTAAGTGATTTTTAAGGATGATGAGCAGATAAAGTAAAATCAAGTGTATTTGTTACATGGTGGCTGCTCAGTTAATGTTATTCTTCCCCTTTCTTTTACTCTATACTAAATATGAATAATAGAGGGAAAATTTGGCTTTCAAAAAATGACTGACCTATCTAGAGTAGTTTCAGAATGATTCTGCCTTACAGTAGGGGATCCTAAGGTTAGAGTCTATGATTGACTTCATGGAAAATACGGGCTGTGATATGTCTGTGTGTGTGTAGGAGAGAGAGAGAGAAATAGAACTAGATCTTTTCCCTTTCCTCTTAACTAAATCTACTCTATCTTATTTCCTAAAAAATAATTTAAAAAAATTTTAAGTGTTTTTTTTCCTTCAACTTTTATTTTAAGTTCAGGGGTACATGGGCAGTTATTTTTATTTATTAAAAAATTTATTTAGAGATGAGATGTTACCCTGTTGCCCAGACTGCAGTGTAGTGGTGTGATCATATCTTACTGCAGACTTGAACTCCTGGGCTTAAGCAATCCTCCTGCCTCAGCCTTTCAAACAGCTAGGACTACAGGCTAACGCTATCACATCTGGCTAATTCAGAAAAAAATAAAATAAAATAAAATATATATATGATATATGTGTGTTTTTTAAGAGGTAAGTCTGACTAGTTGCCTGAGCTAGTATTGAACTCCTGACCTTAGGCCATCCTCAGCCTCCCCAGTCACTGGTTTTCCAGATGAAAATATGTTTTATTTTAAAAATAAGGAAGATGATTGACTTTTTCTCACCAGGCAATTAACACCACATAGTACATGTTGAGGAAGTGGGTGTTTCTTGCTTTCTATTGTTAATCTGATGATAGTGAGGGTGGAGAGCACTTTGAAAAAATATTTGTAGAAGGAGGAGAGATAGAAGTGAGCTGAATTAGAAAGTCTTTTGCGTATCCCGAATTAAGGGCATTCTTGAATTTTTAGAAGACATTTCCTTGAGGTAGACAGTAGTTTCTCAAGGAGGTACAGGATTTAAATATGTAACCTTGGCTTCAAATACTCTTAGGAGATCCTTATTTTTTAAAATTAATTTTTACTTTAGGGGCTCAGTGTACTTTCTTATACTTGTAGGAAAGAAAAGGGCATTGCCTGCATATTGACCCTTGGAAGCTAGATTGCCAGATGCTGCTGCTAATAGCAGCTAACACTTACATAGGACTTACTATGTCCTGTGCACTGTTCCAAATTTTGTGTGTATACACTAGCTCAGTCCTCACAATAGCCATCAGAAATAGCTTTATTATTGTGCTTCATCAAGTCTAAAATATATTGATGATGCTTTCTTGCTCTTGCTAGAAGATGCTAACGAAAGGCTTTCTCACAACTCTATCTCTAGTGACACCTGATTTATAGTAGCAATTGCAAGATGTCTTGTTAGACTGAAATGTAAGATGCACCCCAATTTTAAAGAAGTTAAAATAAGAAAGCATGTTAGAATTGATGAAATAGAATCTCATTCCTATTTTACAGGTGAGGATCCCAAGGCAAAAAAGATTAAATACGTTTTCCAAAGTTACGGTTAAGTTCTCAGTATGTGCCACCCATTGTGCGGGGCACTCCATAAACAGTATCTCACTGAATCCTCAGAACAATAGTGTGAGGTAGTGTATATTCCTTTTTATAGAACAGAAACCTGGACATCAAAGGCCCGGAGACATCAAAGTAATTAGTGTCTGGGAGACTTGGGATTCAAACCCAGCTCTGCTTGACTTTGTGAGTTTCCTATCAGGTTACCTTGTAAGATACCATACTACGGGTCACTTTAAAGCCCAATATATGAGTAATGGATATGAAGCTTGAGGTAGAATAGACATTGGACTTGGAGCTAGGAGATCTCGATTCTAGATCGTGCAAATCACTCTACCTCTCTGGGATCTGTGTTGTCCTTAAGAAAACTGAACCCAGAGAGTGGAAGGTCTGAATATTTATTTTCAGATCAAGAAAGCAGATAATTGTCTTAAAGATACAATTTGAAAAGTACAAATTATGATTAATATTGGTGGTGGTATCAATACCTTCAGTTTGTGGCATTTGGTTTGTTAACAGTCCCTTTATGATTACTTGGTCCGTATTGCTATCCTGAATAGAAAACAGAACTCACGAAGATCATTTGTAGACTTACACATGTGATTACCTATGAAAATGAGACACATTAGAGATAGTTTCATTTAAGTCTTTGAATTCCACTTAAGTCTTTGTAGAATATAATTCCATTGGTGACAGCGTTTTTTCCTGTACTTTAAGTGATATAAAAAGCAAAGTTATACCACCTTTTTTTTAAATTAAAAATAAAGAGGAAATAAGGTAGTCACAGTGTCTTCTTGCATCATTCTCACTGCAGGATTGATATTGTTTGCTGCTGCTCTATTCAGTTTGAGGGGAAGCCCCCAAATGAGTCAACATTATTTGGACTTGCTTTTCAATTCTTAGCTCTTATTTCCAATTCTTAGCTCTTATTTCCAATAACTTAGAGCCAAGTGTGATGCTGTGATACAACAAGCTATAATGTTGATGTCCAAGTTTTCATTTTTTGGAAAGGAATTCTGTTATATGTCATTAATACGGGTGACCTACACCTGCAAATACCCAAGCTATAAAGATAGGTAAGGCATCATCTGTAAAGTGTCTCTGTTTATAGTGTGCAAATAGAATTTTGAATGTTTGTAGAGGCTCTGCCCTCATCCATGGGCTCGCCATACTTGCAACGTGAGGTTGCAGATCTGCACCGGAGCACTCTGAGGAAGCACTGCAGTGGCTCCTGGGGCTTAGCATTCAGGAGTTTTCAGCATAAGGTAAGTCACCAAGTTCAGGATGGGGTGAGGGAGGCAACATTGAAAACCGTTAAATAGTCTTGTCTGAGTTTTTATTAATTTTGTGGATTTATGGAAATAATCCTATAGGAAGCCCTGAGTATGACAGCTAAGTTTCTGGATATGGGGTTGGGTAAAAAGGGGATAATGCCGGGAGTCAGTAGCATGTAACATAGGGCATCTGGCATGTGCATATATAGGTGAGTATGTATGTTTGACTAGTCTTGTAGAATTGTCAGTGTTAATGGGATAGCTAGTTATTTTCATGATTTTCAGAAGAGTTTATTGGCATTGGGGGAATAGAGAGAGGTTGGTTAATGCGTACAAGCATATAGTTAGATGGAAGGAATAAGTTCCAATGTTCAACAGTAGGCAAGGGTGACTATACTTAAGAACAATGTATTGTGTATCTCAAAATAGCTAGAAAAGAGGACTTGAAATGTTCTCAATGCATAAAAATGCATTCTATTCTGTGCATGTAACAAAATATTACACGCATCCCATTAAAATGTACAAATATTATGTATCAATAAAATTTTAATAAAAAAGAAGTAAACCTTCCCCAATAAAATTTTAATAAAAAAGCAGTAAAAAAAGAGAGATTCTGTTTCTAATTGGACTGATATTTTGGGTTTTAATCTATTTAGAGGGTAAAAACAAACCATGAAAAGTGCTGATTGCAAAAACCCAAAAATAGCCAAGGTTGGGTATTGCTGATATAAATGAATTTTTCCTCTTTAAGGTGGACTTTTGTTTTAGTCAGTGTTGAAGAACTGAATTTTCAGCAATTCTTGATAGAATACCCAGGTAAATATAGGTAAGTGAGTCCTTAGCTGTGGAGCTGTGGTCTCTGAGCAGTGACTGCTCAAATCTGGAACTCAGTTCCCAAGTGAGCAGTGATATTCCAGAGAAATCTGACTTAATATGTAGTACATATTAATAGTAATATGTAAGGAAGCAGGGACTAAATTTATTTGTGAAATAACAGTGTCTTGGCTGGGTGTGGTGGCTCACTCCTGTAAATCCCAGCACTTTGGGAGGCCGAGGCGGGCAGATCACGAGGTCAAGAGATTGAGACCATTCTGGCCGATATGGTGAAACCCCTGTCTCTACTAAAAATATAAAAATTAGGTGTGGGTGTGGTGACACACGCCTATAGTCCCAGCTATGTGGGAGGCTGAGGCAGGATAATCACTTGATCCTGAAAGGTGGAGGTTCTAGTGAGCCGAGATCATGCCACTGCACTCCAGCCTGGTGACAGAGTGAGATTCTGTCTCAAAAAAAAAAAAAAAAAAAAGAAAGAAAAGAAATAACAGTGTATTTGAAGGAACTGTAATAACGTGAAAATAAACAGAATAAATGAAATTGCCTAGGTGTCTATGTAAAAAAAAAAAAAGGCAAGATTCTAGCACTAGGAGACTTTGTTTCTTTTTTAAAATTTCCATAGGTTTTTTGAGGAGCAGGTGGTGTTTGGTTATATGTGTAAGTTATTTAGTGGTGATTTCTGAGATATTGGTGCAGCCATCACCCAAGCAGTATACACTGTATTCAATCTGTAGTCTTTTATCCCTCACCCTCCCACCCTCTCTGTCCCTAAAGTCCATTGTATCATTCTTATGCCTTTGCATCCTGGTAGTTTCACTCCCACTTGTAAGTGAGAATATTTGATGTTTGGTTTTCCATTCCTGAGTTACTTCACTTAGAATAATGGTCTTCAGTTCCATCTAGATTGCTGCAAATGCTGTTATTTCATTCCTTTTTGTGGCTGAGTAGTATTTCATGGTATATATATATATACTACAATTCCTTTATCTACTTGTTGATTGGTGGGCATTTGGACTGGTTCCTTATTTTGCAATTGCGAAGTTTAGCACTAGGAGACTTTGAAAAATAAGGGGAAATTGGAAACCCTTGAACTCTAACAACTACTATTGTTCCTCATAACATTCTCCTTCCTTTATTTTTCTTTTATTAGTTTTTGCTCTATATGGTCTGCAGATAAGACTTAGTGACTATTACCTTCTTGTTGATTATCATTCTCACTTGGAATTTTTGTCCTAATGGTACTGTAATGTGTATGTTAAATTAAAACTACACTGTTAATTATTATTGCAATAGCTTCTCATCTAGCTAGTTATTAGGTCTTCAAGGATGGTGAACAATAGGTAGGTAACCCTCTTTTCATACAACCCGTAGACATATGTGTTAAACTGAGTGTTGTTATTACTTTATTAGTGGATAATTTATGTTTTCTAATGGATTTTAATGAAAAAAAATTGTGTGTATTTTACAGGTGAACCACTGAGTTCTTCATTATGTCTGATGGAGATTATGATTACCTCATCAAGTTTTTAGCTTTGGGAGACTCTGGCGTAGGGAAGACCAGTGTACTTTACCAATACACAGATGGTAAATTTAACTCCAAATTTATCACAACAGTGGGCATTGATTTCAGGGAAAAGAGAGTGGTAAGTTCTATATCCTTCTATGTAAAAATGTAATCTTTGAGTCAACATTCGCTGGTCTGTTTAGTTTACTTTGTAGGAATTAGGACAAAGGTTGGGATGTGAATTTAAAGGGTACATGTGAAAGTGAGTATGTTCAATCCAGGCAGCAGAATTGAAAAGGCTGTGCTGACGACACTTCATATGAAACCAGGCAGACAAAGTGAAAGTGGACAGTTCTTTAAAATGTCAGCTTGCTACTCTTTTGGCTTGTATCTTCCCTTCTGAACTCCAAAAGTTATTTGTATACCTTTGTCTCGAAGCCTGCAACCACCTTGCTCCTCATGCTGGGCTGTGTTTTCCACCTTTGGTATCTTACTATTTTTAATGGCATTTCTCCTAATAACATCTTAGCAATTCCACATGGAACACGAACTGGCAGATCTCACCACTGCTGCCAGGAGGGTGAGGCTGGAGTAGGAGTGGGGAATGCCAGTAGTGGATGTGATATTCTGCGGAATGTTGAAGGGAGAAGATTTACTTATTTATTTTTTTAAGGACTTTAAGACTGAAAGTTATTGTAGTGTTGGAGGGGAAGGCAGAAGGTCATTGTGTCACAGTTGGAGATGAGGAAAGATGGCCTTCTCCTTAGACTACATGTCTTACTGAAAAATTCACTGTTACCACGAAGCAGGTAAACAAGCAGTCAGGAAATTAATGACAGAGGTCCTTTAATGGATCATATGCTGTCAGAGGGAAAGGTCCCTGGCTTCTAGGACAGAACATTCCCCTTTGCCCATTCTAAGAGATTAAGACCCACTGAATAACAATAGGGTCCTAATGAAATTTTTAGTATTGACGTATAATTGATAGAATCTATGTATATGTATGTGGTTATTATTGTTGGTTAATTATTTTATAACTTAAAAAAATAGGTTTATTGAGATATAATTCACAAAAAAAGGAAATCCATCCATCTAAAGTAAAACATTCAGTGGTTTTTAGTATATTCGGAGTTGTGTAGCCATCACAGCTATTAAATTTTAGAATAGTTGCATCACTTTAAAAAGAAACCCCATACCTATACCTATTGACAGTCATTCCTCTTTCTACCTCCCCTTAGCCACCATGAATTTTTTATCAATGTCTTCTGCACACATCATATAAATGGAATAATATATGGCCTTTTGTGTCCGGCTTCTTAAACTTAGCATGATGTTTTCAAGGATCTTCCATGTTGTAGCATGTAACAGGACTTCATTACGTATTATGGGTACATAATATTTGATTGTATCGATACACCATTTTGTTTACCCATTCATCTGTTGATAGACATTGTGTTTTTTTTTTTTTCAGTTTTCTAGTGTATCATTTTAATTCTCGTTTAATTTTTTTAACTATATAATTTTGAGTTCTTTTTTAATAGTTCCCTTGGGGGTTACAATTATCTTAATTTTTAACAATCTAACTTTGATTAATAGCATCCTAATTTTAATACTGCATAAAACTTTGCTCTTATATGGCTCTGTTTTCTCTCGTTTTTGTGTTGCTGTTGCTATACAAATGACATCTTTGGACATTGTGCGCCCATCATCAACACAGCTTTACAGTTATTGCTGTATGCGGTTAAATTTTTTTTCTTTATTCTTTTTTTTGAGACAGGGTCTCTCCCTGTTGCCCAGGCTGGAGTGTAGGGGTGAGATCTTGGCTCACTGCAACCTCTGCCTCCTGGGTTCAAATGATTCTCTTGCGTCAGTCTCCCAGGTAGCTGGAATTACAGGCACCTGCCATCATGCCCTGCTAATTTTTTGTATTTTTAGTAGTGATGGGGTTTTGCCATGTTGGCCAGGCTGGTCTTGAACTCCTGGCCTCAAGTAATCGACCGACCTCAGCCTTCTAAAGTGCTGGGATTACAGGCGTCAGCCACCACATCCTGCCTTCATTAAATTTTAATCAGGTGGAGGAAAAGGGTTACAATGAAAAATATATTTATACTGTCTTTTATATTTACTATGCAATCCTGGTGCTCTTTATTTCTTTGTGTGCATTTAAGTTACTGTCTAGTGTCTTTTCAGCTCAGTCTTCAGAGTTATCTTTAGTATTTCTTGTAGGGCAGGTCTGCTAGAGAAGACTTTTCTCAGTTTTTTCTTAATTTATTCTTTAATTTTAGAAGATAGCTATGTTACTGATTTCTAAGTTCTTTGTCTATATTTATAATACCTGATATAAAGTCTTCGTCTAATAAGTTTAACATCTGGGCTTCCTCAGAAATAATTTCTATTAGTTGCTTTTTTATTGCATATGAACTATACTTTCCCCTACCTAAGTTTCTTGTTTTTACTGCATTTATTTATTTTTTTGTTGTTGCCGTTTGTTTGTTTAATAATATTTCTGGGATAATTTTGCGAAGTCTGTATTCTTTGTATGTAGCTGTCAGTCAACTTAGTGGACAGCTAATGAGTGGACAGAGTTTATTAAATTCCTTGAAGCGGCAAGTCTCTTAGGTTTTTCTGAGAATCTGTGTGTGTTTGTTGGGGTATGTGTTTAATACTACAGCAGGCAGTTTACAACTCTGCCTTAGCTTTTATTTTCTGCCTGAGAAGAACCTCAAAGTCAGTCAGAAGTAAGAGATTAGGACCTTTTTAGATCTTTCCTGGGCGTTTATAGAGCCCTGCACATGAACATGGCCTTGTACCTTCCAGGGAATATTTGGGAGCATTGTAGACGTTTCCTTTCCTATTTTTTTCTTTAATTCTTTTTGTTAGACTTTTGTTAGCCCTAACTGGTATTGCTGCCTTTGGTAGCTGTGATGTTAAATAATCACTGCTGATACAGTTTTAAAGAAATGCCCTAGGGATAGGGCTGTTTTCAAAGAGCAAGCTTTGAGTGAGGTCAAGTAAAGACAAAGCTGGGGCATGGAGCTTTTCAAGGGGCTTCCTGACAGTTTTTCTCAGTATGGGACTTTTAGGGAGCTCCGAACCTTTGTGCCTCGGCTCTCCACAGTGGTGGCTAGGCTGGTGTTTTCACAACTACCACATTTGTGCACTTGCTGGTTTTTAAGGCTAGTAAAAGCTGGAGTGAGGGGGATGGGAATAGGGCAAGATAAAAAAACACCTCAAAGCTTACTGGTTTTACTGATATTCACCAGTTTTTCTTGAATAAATGCTCCTTGGCATGTTGCAAGTCTTTGTTAGTTTCTAGAGTACTGAAAAAGTTGATTTGGACAATTTTCACCAGTGTTTTTGTTGCTATCAATAAGGAAGAAATTTTTGATGGTACTTTCTCTGCTGTTCTAGGTGTTTTCTATAAAATCATTTTAAGAGCACTTTTAAAATGTGCGATGGGACAAAGAAAAATTGTTCTACCATAAATACCCCTGCACTCAAACATTTATTGCAGCACTATTCACAGTAGCAAAGTCATGGAACTAACCTAGGTGCTCATCAGTGGTGGATTGGATAAAGGAAATGTGTTACATATACATCAGAGAATACTATGCAGCCATTAAAAAGTGAAATGATGTCTTTTGCAGCAGCATGGATTGGGCCAGGGGCCATTATCCTAAGTGAATTAGTGCAGAAACAGAAAATCAGGTGTCATAGGCATTCTCACTTACACGTGGGAGCTAAACTATAGGTACACATGGGCATAAAGACAGAAACAGTAGATACCAGGGTCTCCAAAATGGGAATGGGAGCAGAACAGGGGCTGAAAACCTACTTACTGAATACTACATTCGCTGTTTAGGTGATGGGTTCAACAGATGCCCAAACCCAGCATTACACAGTATGTCTGTGTAACAAACTTGTGCGTGTACCCCCTGGTTAAACAAGCAAACAAAAAAGATGAGATTGGGAAAAGCCATAGAAATGTAACATTTCCTGGAACTAGTGACCCAAGAGAACTTTGAGGAAAGGCAAGCTAATTACTATATTTTATACAAGTTATTTTGCATACATATTTTATAATATATTTATAAAATATATGTATATATTTCAATATAACTTATTACATTACCTGGGTATAATTATTTGACCAAAAATACAAACATGGTTGTATTCCAGATGGGATTCTCTTTAGAAATGTAGATGCCTTAGGGTTTGTACTGAATAAAAAGGTGAGAATGGTTCACTGGTTTCAGAAGTTCTCTTTTGTTTTCTCTTTCACTTTGCTGTTTTAGGTGTACAGAGCCAATGGGCCGGATGGAGCCAGTGGCAGAGGCCAGAGAATCCACCTGCAGTTATGGGACACAGCAGGGCAGGAGAGGTATGAGATCTTCAGTTACGTGCTTTTTACTGAAGGAAAGAGAAAAACAGTTACATTCTGAAAACAGTGACCTGAGCAGGAAAAAGCCAGCCAGTTCACTGATTTGCACTTGGATAAGATATACTGCCAAATTAGCAGGAAATTTGTCAGTCTGAGATGAGAAAGGTGGCTTTATTTCATACAAGATCCAAGGAAAGGTTAGGATTCTTAGTTGCGGACTTTCTTTTTCATCTTTTAATTTTTTGACTTACACACTTTGCTCCATTTCCTTTTGACATTTACTCAACCACAAGAAAGTGGCCAAGTTACGTGGATTATTCTTACCTGATTGTTGAAAACTAGTGGGAAATCTGGTTGGAATTAATTCGTATGACCAGAGTTTACTTGACCAAAATAAATCACATGAAATCTTAATTATAAAGTTGCTTTTATAAAACTTCTGTTTTCTCTCATAGCCACCTTGAAGGATTTTGTTTTTTGACTTTTTATTATGGAAAACTTCAAGGATATTCAAAAGTGGAAGGATTATATGATAAACCCATGTACCCATTACTCAACTTCAACAATTATGAAATTGTGGCCAATAGTATTTCATTTATACACTTTACCTCTTCTCACCCCTAGCCCCTTACCATATAATTTGGAAGCAAATTCCAGGCATTATATTATTTCATTGTAATACTTGTGGTATGTAGGTAAGAATTGGTTTTTTTTTTTTTTTTGAGATAGAGTCTCACTCTTTTTCCCCAGGCTGGAGTGCAGTGGCGCCATCTTGGCTCACCACAACCTCTGCCTCCCAGGTTCAAGTGATTCTCCTGCCTCAGCTTCCTGAGTAGCTGGGACTACAGGCATGTGCCACCACACCTGGATTTGTTTTATTTTTTATTTTTTCGTAGAGGTGGGGTTTCACCATATTGGCCAGTCTGGTCTTGAACTCCAGACCTCGTGATCTGCCCATCTCAGCCTCCCAAAGTGCTGGGATTACAGGCGTGAGCTGCTGCGCCCGGCTAAGAACTCTTTTTAATAAAAACATTGATTAAAAGTATTTGAGAAAAAAAAATATTGCTGATTAGATGACAAAGTCATACCAATATTTTCTTCCCTGGAGCCTGCCTGTCAGTTACAGACTTTACATATAGGCAAAGATGAGAGGAAACTGACTCAGGGTGGAGTGGGGTTAGGGGTGGGGAGAGAGAGAGAGAGAGAGAGAGAAGACAGAGAAAACAGGAGGATAAAGGCTTGGAAGGCAGAGTACCAAGACAGAATAGGGTCTGAGTCAAGAGATTCTTACCTTAAAGCCAAACAAATGGCTATCAGAGATAAGAGATCTCTGCATATTCTGAAATTAAAAGATCATGGAACACATTGTAATGTTAAGTTAAGAAGGAAAACATACACTATTGCTTTTGGCCAAATTAACTCATAAGTGTACAACAAATTCTTGACTGAGACTAAGATCACAAGCTGGCTCTTGTCATCCCTTATCCAGCAGGCTGGGTTTTCAAATCATGTGGTCTGTTAACACTTAAACTGATATAAGTGATTAATAACTATCCTATATACTTTTAAAATATCACCATGTAGCTTGTTATTGGTAAATTTTGCAAGAGGCTGAAGGTATTGCTTGTAGCTTTATATTTCAGGAGTGGGGCCCTGGTTTAAGTGACCATTCTGCTTTTATGTTCCTAGGTTTCGTAGCTTAACGACAGCGTTCTTCAGAGATGCTATGGGTTTTCTTCTGCTTTTTGATCTGACGAATGAGCAAAGTTTCCTCAATGTCAGGAACTGGATAAGTAAGTGTTATTGTTTCCCAGTATCCTGCTACACGCTCCCCTCTTATTTATAAAATGCCTTTCTTATGCTCTACTTCTGTTATACATTGTTGTGGAGGAGCTCTTAGTGCCAATACTCCTTTAAGGAGCAAGGATTTTAGTTTAGGGACAAAGATAATTGAAATACCCTGCTTTTCCTGGTACTGATGACTTTGTTGAGTGCTTCCTGTGCTCCAGGTAGCAAGCAGCACTTTATGTGTGCTCTCCTTCTCAGTCTATCCCACAGAAGAGACTCTTATTCCCGTTTACAGATGAGGGAGTAGTAGCCTAGACAAGTTAAATCAGTAAGTGTCCCCTTGTCTACTGTGTGCAATCAGTTCTTCTATGATCTCTGGGCATTACATATATATTACATAGATACAGATAGCTTTTGAAGGCTTATTGGATCATACCTCTGGCTTCATGTCTTTTCTTTGCTTAGAGTCCCCTTCTAGCTTTTAGGGTTAGAGCATTTTTCAGGAGGATTCTGCCATGGAAAACTCTACTGCATTGGTAAAAGTGGTCCCCAGCTCAATGTATGTCAACCTTTATTTTGGAGAGATTTTAACCTCCGAAATGATTGGTTAATAGCCATTTAGAATCTTGCCACTCGACTGCATAACAGCTTTCAAATGTATATTTTCCTTCTTTGGTCATATTAATATAACCTTAGAGAATTTATTAGAGAAACCTGTAATATTAAATTCTTTTTTTTTTTTTTTTTTTTGAGACGGAGTTTCGCTCTTGTTACCCAGGCTGGAGTGCAATGGCGCGATCTCGGCTCACCGCAACCTCCGCCTCCTGGGTTCAGGCAATTCTCCTGCCTCAGCCTCCTGAGTAGCTGGGAATACAGGCACGTGCCACTATGCCCAGCTAATTTTTTTTTTTTTTTGTATTTTTAGTAGAGACGGGGTTTCACCATGTTGACCAGGATGGTCTCGATCTCTTGACTTCATGATCCACCCGCCTTGGCCTCCCAAAGTGCTGGGATTACAGGCTTGAGCCACCGTGCCCGGCCAATATTAAATTCTTAAAATCTAAATCTTTAAAACACTGATTAAAAAATATATTACTTAAAAATTACTTGCTGTTTGGGGATTATGAAAGGGTAATTGGCTGTAGTTTTGATAGTAGAAAACCTTATTTTAAAAATGAGTTTAAAAATAATTTATCTAGTGCACTGTGGTTTTCACATACTTTGTATCTGATCCTCACAATTATCCTGTGCAGAGGTTCGGGTCAATGTTGTGTCCTTATTTCAGGGGGAGGATATTGAGCCTTAAAAAGTAATAGACTTATCCAAGGATATGAAGCTTTGAATTTCAGTTCAATGGACTTTTATGCCTGTTCTGAAGTCATTTGGCCACTAAGAGTTGAAGAGCTATTAATTACTTTAAATATGAGTTCCCCAAATACAGTAATGCTTACTGGGGCTTCACTTCATTAGATGCCTGGCTGAGTTGCATACCTCATTATTTCCCTTGTAGATGAATGACAGTGGCTATTTATGGTCTCTTGCTCTCAGCCCATCCTCATCATCCCTCCTTTGCATCATCAGAACACGTTCTGGGGCTTTTAAAAACCAACCATTTTATAAGGATCACTAGCGAGTGCTCACAGAATCTCTAAGTTTTAGATTAACATTGAAAAGTAAACAACTCATCTGTTTTTCATAGGTAGACACTAAAAGTTTGAGACATTAGATAAATATTGCCCATCTAGACTAACTAGTTGGATAAAGAACAAAATTATGTGAAAAGATGTTTACATATCTATGTATTTTGTTTTGTTTTCTTTAGAGAGTGAAAGAGTCCTTATTGCTCAGTTAGGTAAAGAACACTTATACATACTGAAGATTTTATATCTTTAATAGAAAGCATTTTCCACCCCCTACCATTTAAACAAAAAGGTATAATGTTCAGTGTCAGAAGTGGTAATATAAAATCTTAATTAGGAACAAAAATTTGTTAGTTATCTGTAGTTTTAATTTTTATTCTTTCTGTCAGCATTTTGAATACTAAAAGGATCATTCATTTCTTGTCTCTTAAAATAATAGCTTAATACACACACACACACACACACACACACACACACACACACACACACACATCAGTGGTGAGTGCCAGAACACATTGCTACATTAAACAAGTAGCTGGCTCATGGGCCTTGACTGGCCGAGGGGAGAGGAGAACAGGTCTATACTCTTCCTTTTCCCTCTGCTCCTTGCAGACCCTTCCCTCTCACTCAGTCTCTCCATGTCCTCTTAGGAAGGGTGAGAAGAGTCTAAAGTAAGCCCCACTTAGTTGAGGAGACAGACAGAGGCTGAGTCCTCTGGGGCTAGATTGAAATCTGAAAGGAATTTGGTAGTGTAGTGGTCACTGCCCTGTCTTCCTAGAGTTCAGAAGAGTAGGCAAATCATGCCCAGAGTCACTCTTCATTCAGTGCTAGTGTGTTTCGCAAGGAAACTTTAAAGTAGCCTACATTTCTAAACTTTCTTCTGTAGACTCACATGAGGAGTGCAAGAACTGAGCAGTATATATTTTCATATTTTTGCCTCTCTAATTTTTATTCCCATTATTCTATGTCTGAAAAACCCTTTCACACCCACCCCAATTCTTTAGCCAACTGGAATTGTGCTTATTCTTTGAAACCGAGCAAAGATGGCCTCTGTGATATATTCTGTGATAAACTTAGTTGTGTTGGATGTTTTCCGTCCTCTTAACCCCTGTTACATTTTATACTGTTTATAGGGTTCTTATTATATCCAGTATCAGATTGTAGTTATTTATGTATATGACTTTTATCTAAGTGAAGTTTTTAAAATCATTGACTAATTTACTTTTTATAAGCACAGTCTTAGTAGAAAAAGTAGGAAAATACAAGAAAAAGAAACCATCAATCATTGCGCTTCCTAGACTGCCCAAAATAAATACTGTTAACCATAATTACTTGTGATACATGCTCCTCTAAATGCTTTAATAAATTAGTTAGTAGTTTTCAAATGCTAATGTGCATCTCAGTTGCCTGGAGGACTTTTTAAAACACAGATTTCTAGCCCCATTTCTAGCATTCCTGATTCAGTAGATCTGGGGTGGGGCCTAAGACTGGCATGCCAACAAATTCTTAGGTTATGCTAGGGCTGGTGGTTCAAAGTCTTTACCTGCAGAATCACTGAATTAATTCATTTTAATCCTTACCTTGACTATATAGAGTAAGTAGTATCATTATCGCCATTTACAGATGGTGAAACTGAAGCAGTCAAATAACTTTATCAGGGACACAGAACTAGTAACTGGCAGAGCCAGGATTCAACCCTAGGTACACTGGATCCTGAGTCCATGCTCATAGCCATGACACTGGGCATGGGCTCGTAACACCTTAGAAGGTGTTAATAGAGCACAGAGCCACTCTGGAGACCCGAAAAAGAATGAGGTAACCATGAAGCAAGTCTTGAAGGAAGGTTGTGGTTAAGTATTCAACAATGTGGGAACAGCATGTGTAACAACCTGGAGGAAAGAAAGGGCATGGTTTTTCATGAAATGATACAGTTTGGTCTCTCCTCTGTAGGTCTTATTACCCCAGTTGCCCCGACGCCAAAGAACTGTTGTGAAAAACCATGCAGAGTATCAGGCCTGTGCTAATGCTCAGTAAACACCTGCCTACTTGACTTCTTCATGATAAGATATAATAAACCCAACTTCTTAATGAGGAACTAAAATGTCCACACTTTTCTGGTTAACCATGATGAAAAATAAATTAGGCTTAAACTTTGAAGTGTGTCTTATTGTGAAAGTCTAGGCCCTTAATTTTGTTCTGGGCTGTAATGAGTAAGAAATGAGGCGTTATTTTCCTACTTTGAAAGATTGAACTATTTAGCTTAGTGAAGTTCTTTTGTTTGTCAATAGCTTTTTATAATTGTGCCTATTTTCAGGTGAAATAAATGCTGTGGATAAGAGTTATAGTGCTCGGCTTCCACTTGGTTTTGGTGACAGAATTATTTACTGTTTGTTCTGGACATTTTCTCCTCATTGAAGTCTGTATCTTGTTTGCTTTAAATGAATTGATTCTGCCCTAGGATAATAGAAAAATGTGAAAAACATTTTGGATAGAAATAGGTTAGTTTGGAGAAAAGTAATTCTTTTAGAAATGTCATTGCTATGGAGAAAAAAACCACATAGAAACAGTTTTAAGATTAGCAATAAACCCTAGGAACGCCTCCAAGTTTCTTTTCAAATAGCCTTCCATAAAAAAGAAAGGTGTTTTGTGTGTGTGTGTGTGTGTGTGTGTGCATGCATGTGCATGTGCACATGTGGGCCCTCACGCTTGAGAGTTAGCACATTCTTTTATAAACTCTCTGATAGCAATAAACTGGGGTATGTGCTTAAGAACAGGAAAGGTTTTATATTTCTGCCCCAACTATTCAGCTTTCGGATAAGATTACTGATACTTTGAAAGTATTATGTCAATTCCCAGTATCTACATGTACACAGTTTTCAAAGCACTTTTGCATGTATTGCTCATTGATCATACACTTACATTATTATTTATGTATAATAAACTTTTCTATATGAATAGGCCAGCTACAGATGCATGCATATTGTGAAAACCCAGATATAGTGCTATGTGGAAACAAGAGTGATCTGGAGGACCAGAGAGTAGTGAAAGAGGAGGAAGCCAGAGCACTTGCAGAGAAATATGGGTGAGTATTTTTGTGGAGAAGTCTAGAGAAAACATTTTCAATGTAAACATTAGCAGGTGAATGGTAATGAAAGAGACGAAATTGGAAAATTAAAGCAAAACTTCAGCCATAGGCCTTGGGACGTGTTGAATATCTCCTTTTTATATTATATGATAATAGGCCCATCAAAAATGCATGTGGCAAGGGCTTCCTTCAGTGCTTTGGTTCCATTTTCTCAAGGTCTTGGCATTTGCAGAGAGACAATTCTTTTGTTTTTTTTTTTTTGAGACAGGGTCTCGCTGTGTCACCACACTGCAGTGTAGTGGTGCAATCTTGGCTCACTGCAACCTCTGCCTCCTGAGTTCAGGCGCTTTTCCTGTCTCAGCCTCCTGAGTAGCTGGGACTATAGGTGCACGCCCCCATGCCCAGCTAATTTTTGTATTTTTAGTAGAGATGGGGTTTCATCATGTTGACCAGGATGGTCTCAATCTCTTGACCTTGTGATCCACCCCGCTTGGCCTCCCAAAGTGCTGGGATTACAGTTGTAAGCCATTGTGCCAGCCCAGAGAGACTTTGGCAACTGTGAGTGCAAATGCATTAAGTGTGTAAAGCCTTCTTTCCAAGAAGCAAATAGGAGACTCCTGGGGTAAGGAAGTCCTCTATGTTGAGCAAGGAAATTTCAAAGCGAGTTCATATATTATTGTAGAGAACGCTAGCATATAAGAAGGGCTTATTGGGTATTGCAGACTAGGTGCTGGTTTTGAAATTTCTATGCTGGTGTAATGTTGGGGTTTAGGGGTTCAGGATGCCCTCAGCCCCCCTCAGGGGATGTTTCTCCAGGTTCTCGGTCTCCTGCCCTCCCAAGAATGAGAGAGGGGACCATGGCGCAGTGCGTGGTAAATGCCGGACTCAAGTATTTGTAGAAAGTGATTTTATTTAAAGAGAGAGAAATAGGAGGAGAGAGAAAGAAACAGCTAACTCTCACACTGAATGAGAGAATCCAGAAAGATTCTCTCCCAGGAGAGAAAAGCAGCTTCCACACTGTATGGAAGGGAATAGAGAGAGAGATGGAGTTTCAGAGGGGAAGACAGTTTTCCACGAGAGTGGGGAAGGGCACCCCAGAGGGGAAATCCAGGAGAGGGAAAGATGGCTTCCACGAAGGGAGTGCTCCTGGAAGGGGACTCAAACATGGAGTCCGAAGGGGTGTGGAAGAAGGGGACTTTTAACCTGGGAGGAACCCCTACTTCTCTAAGACCCCAGGCCAGTGAAAGGAGTTCCTTAGAACTTCTGGAGTGATTGACTCTTAGTTTCTTCCGGAGCTCTAACAGAAACCATTAAATCTCCTGGATGGAGAGAGATGGGAGGGGAGCATGGTGCTGGGATATTCTTGCCCTTAAAACTATGCCCCCTTGTGGACCCGGAAGAGAACACATTCCCTCACTGGGCGAGGAGTGTGAGATCTCCTTTGGTTTAGTCTTTGGTTTTGTGATGGAGAGTGGGGAAGATACTCTCTTTGTCCTTCAGTTCTGGGAATAGGATCATAGCAGCAGCAGCAGCATGAATTGGACATGAAAGAAGTGGTCAGCAGCTACATTAAAGTATTAAAGTGTTAAGGGTGCCTCTAAAAGGAGTTTGTAGTTTACTTTCTTTCTACCTCTCATACAATGAGAACCCATAAGTAAATTCTAACCCTGACTGGTATTAAAAGAGGAAGGCAGCAAGTGGACTGAGAAGAGATGTTGTAGAGGTTGCAATGGGTGTTACCCGGCCTGTGGCCTTGGTGGTTAGCAGAATCCAAGGAGGCCAAGGAAAGACGTTTTCCTTTTCATTGTGCAATCACTATTTGATTCTTTCTTTGGTTGATGGAAGTTCAGAAAGCTGGTAGGGTTTATACCGAGAAGGAAGAGGGAAGATAGGTTGGCCAGGTAGGAAGAAGGCAGACTCTGGAGAGCATTGAATATCAGATAAGGAGATTAGATTTGATCCCTGGGGGACAGGGAGTTGCTGAAAGCCTTTGAGCATGGAAGGATGTTATGTTTACTTTTCCAGATCATTCTAGAGGCTGTAGGTGGGGAGGGAGGAAAGACTGAGAGGTTGCAGTGGGCTGTGAGGTGGGCAGAGGCTGGATTTGTGAAAAAGGAAAAGGAAGAATAAATCAGGAAAAACACATAGGGCAAGGGCAGGATTTTAGATTTTTCACAAGTCTAGCTCAGCTGAAGGATTCCCCTCCACTGTAGGCTTACTCTGGCAAGGATTTGCAATTGGATGTAGAGGTTTTTAACTTAGGGCAGATGCTGTCTAACCATGTTAGAAACATCCAGAGGGCTTTTAATACATGCTCATGTCTGGGCTTCACCTCTAACCATCAGACATGATTCGTCTGGAGGAGTTTCTCAGGCAGGGTTCAATTGAAGAAGCATACCTATACATGAAGGGGTCTGTTACAGGAATTTGAGCATATGCAATTGTGGGAGCTGGGTAAGGAATCTCTGTAAGGTGTTGTGTTTGTGTTTGATGCTGAACCTTGAAGGACAGGACAGGCAGACCGGAAGAGAAGGAGGGTGTGAAGTGGGGGATGGATGGAAAATGTAAGAACCATCTGGGGCCCATGATGATGGACTAAAATCCACGTAAATTCCTGTTGCCTCTGACCTAGATGGTGTGGGTGTCCTGCAGAAACTGGGCCCCTCTGTCACAAGGCTAACAACATTCACATGGCCCAGGTACAGGTCTGGTTGCTGGTTTATGCCAACATGATGAGCCAGCAGATAAGCGACAATGTATGAGGGCTACGAAATGGATGTTGCTTTACTTCTCACCCCCAAAATTGCCCCCAAATGTCTTTCTTGGTCCACCCTAACCAGAAAGGGAATTCTGGGAAACATTGTTTAGCCTAGCCAAGTTTACTTGTTACAAAGCCTGAGCGTGATCTTCATGTGCAATGCTTGAGAACCAGTAACTTAGGTGATTCTGAGGTGGAGGTTGACAGAGCCTTACCAGCCATTCTGAAATGCACCCCTGTTCCCTTGAGAGGCACTCACGTACTGTAGTGGAAAAGAAACAGGGAGAGATCAAATACCACGGAGAATGCTGAAGCGTTGAACTGTGAGGTATGTTGCAATGGGTAAGGAGGAAGTAAGTGATGAAGCAGTGGAAACCATGGATCTAGAGCATGCTTTTGAGAAGTATTTCAGTAAATGCAAAGAAAAACACAAAACAAAAAGGCAGTTAGAGAAATTAGCTAGATCAAACAAGCACATTCAAGTTTATTCTCAAGTTTGGGGGAAGAGTCAGGCTTGACTTCTTGTCCCTGTGGGCTTTTTCAGCCCTTTGCTTGTTTCTTGTGCCCTGGTTCTCAGGATTCCACAGCCTGTCTGGTATCACAGAGCCTAACCTTGCCTTCTGCCATATGGGGTAACTGAGAAACGTAGGGACCATCTTGCACTTGTCCTAAGGTCACGATCGTTATGGAGTATTTCATAGAGTGGAGCTCAATCTGTAGTTTTTGAATTGAGTTAAAATGAGAAGAGAGGATTTAGCAGATAATGATTGAAACTCTTGAAGAAAGGAAAGGGCTGGAAACAGAGTCCCTTAGGATACAGAAAGCATAACGTGTACTTCAGTAGGCTGTTTGGCACTTTCAGAGGAAAATATATTGGAGCAATTTGGTTCACATGCATTTCACAAATTTGGCATATAAATTTAATGATTATTTTCACAGATGTTTTGTTTTAGTCTTATTATAACATTTACACTGGTTTCACATGCACTAGAGGACTACATTGTTTATCCATGTGCTAACAGTCAGAAAAGAGGATAAAGTTTATGGCATATCTTCATATAATTTGTTTGTTGTCTGATAAATTTACATTTTTTTGTTATTATTATGCTTGGTATGGTGGCTCACGCCTGTAATCCCACTACTCTCGGAAGCCAAGGCGGGTGGATCACCTGAGGTCAGGAGTTAGAGACCAGCCTGGCCAACATGGTGAAATCCTGTCTCTACTAAAAATACAGAAAATTACCTGGATGTGGTGGCAGGTACCTGTAATCCCAGCTACTCGGGAGGCTAAGGTAGGAGAATCGCTTGAACCCTGGTGGGGCAGAGGTTGCAGTGAGCTGAGATTGCAGCATTGCACTCCAGCCTGGGCAAAAACAGCAAAACTCTGTTTCAAAAAAACAACACCAAAACCAGATCACTGACTCTGGAATAGACATACATTCCGAGAATGAAACACCATGTCTCAGAAGAACGTTGGAAGCCTAATAACTCTACAGTGCGAATATGGAATATTAATCTATATATGCTGGGACAAGTAAATTTGAAAATGAGGACTTCATGCAACAGACAAAAATGTAAAGGCAAATGTATGCCTGATGATGAATAGCAGCAAAAAATTTGTAGTGGCCTAAGAGTCTGTTTACCCCTAATTTTCCATGGTTTTTTTGTTTGTTTGTTTTTGCTGTGAAACTTGGTTAAATTGTGATATAAAGCTCTTAGGATGCCTCCTAACAAATCAAAGTGATCTCTCTGGTAAACCAATTGAATTTTCCTGGAACAAGTGCGACATAATGGTTTCCAATGTATTATATTGAGTGATATTGTAAAGGAAGTTAGAGAAGAGAGCGAAACAGAAAGTCGTTCAACCTTGTACTCCTGCCAGCCGAATGATTACAGTTCACACTGTTGCTGAAACACTTAAAAAAGACCGCTATGAAGTCAGAGACAAATAGACGAGAAAGCAGAATGAAATACTGCAGCATTCCTCTTGTAGAAGACACTATTAGATCTTAAGCTTCAGTGTCCATCAGAATCACCTGAACACTGCGTGCCACAGTTTCTGATTCAATAGGTCTGTGTTGGAGCCCACAAATTTATATTGATAATCAGTTTCTACACGTTGCTGCTGCTGGTTCAGGACAACACTTTGAGAACACCAGTGTAAATTCTCAGTTCCTATCAAATGTGGATGTTAGCAGACATTTTACTTGACAGGTGAACATGGTAGCAGATACTTTCTTTGGACAAAGTCATTCTTGTACAGGATATGAACCAGTTATCTACTTGTGCTGTGCATGAGTGAGTGAAATATGCTGAATGACTTCTCATTGGAAAATCTATGCTAAAGAGAGGAAGATTTTTTTTCTCACGCAGTTAGTCACATCACCTATGATCTAGGCTGGGAAGGGACACTGGGATTGGTACTAAGGGAGCACCAACCACAAGGGAGCAGACAAGAGCTTCACTCTGTGACTAAATATGGTTGCATTGAAATGTCTGTGCACACTTTATTCACAGAGGATAGTTGGTGGTCATAACAAGCATTAGTTATTGATTCAGAATTGAGGGAAATGGAGAAAAATGTGAATATTATCTAAAGCCGGGCATTGTGGCTCATACCTGTAATCCCAGCACTTTGGGAGGCCGGAGGCCAAGGTGGGTGGATCACCTGAGCTCAGGAGTTTGAGACCAGCCTGGCCCACATGGTGAAACCCTCATCTCTACAAAAATACAAAAATTAGCCAGGCATGATGGTGGTTGCCTGTAATCCCAGCTACTTGGGAGGCTGAGGTGGGAGAATTGCTTGAACCTAGGAGACGGAGGTTGCAGTGAGCCAAGATCACACCATTGCACTCCAGCCTGGGTGACAGAGCGAGACTCTGTCAAAAAAAAATATATGAACTAAGAATGACAACTGAATGTACATATTTCACGTGCTGTGCAAAGAAATGGGCAGCAAATTTACAATGCTTTTCTCCCTGCTGAAGCCTGCTGGTTATTTCTGAGGAGGATGCTCAAGAGATCTGGACTGAAAGAGGAATTAAAAATATTTATTTACAACATTAATATCAATATGGATCATTTCAGGGGTTTCAAGTAGCTTAGTTCAACAGCATGCACAGTGTCTTCCGTAGTTTGAACTAGATGAAATGTGGTATAAGTAGCTTGATCTCTAATAGTTTCATTCTTTACAAACTTGATTACATCTTTTCTTGATTTGAGAAATAACTTAGTCTTGTATCCTTGGACATATTTGAAAAGTACTGAATAAGCCATAGCCAACCATATAGGACTGATTCGCAGAGCTCCACTTAATAGGATCTGGGTTTCATCTGCTGCATCCTCCTAGGTTCAAACAGTCAGCATACCAGCCGTTTCCTGAAAATGTTGCTAAATTAGCATCCAACAGACTATGAAAAGTAGCGTGAAACTCATTTCTCACTTTAGTGAGACGTTTCTTCATAATTTCTAGATCTACGTGTGAGCCAAATAGCTAGAACCATTTGACAGAACCACCAAACATATTTGCTGTCACTTCTAGTTTTGTGAGAATAAATAACGGAAAAGAAATCAGGATGCTGACCTATGTCACGAGCAAGATCTTGGTGAAAAACTGCAAATGATCTGCCCCTCTCATTGATTTGAATCTGTTTACTTAAATTTTTTACTTAAAAATTTATGATTAATCTGTTTTTGAAAAATACACTCTAATAATTAATGGTCTGCATGTACTCCAGATGGCCTTTAAGTGGCCGCTTAGACTGCTGTCACGATTAGCAGCCCTGAATGTTTTTGTCTTTGGCAATACGGCTCCATGGTGGTGCTGCATTAGCACCACCGTGTGGAGAGAAGGAACAATAGCAGTCTTTCTATGGTTAAAACAGGGGCAATACATTCTCTTGAAAAATTTTTTTTTTAGAGGAGTCTTGCTCTGTCACCCAGGCTGGAGTGCAGTGGCGTGATATCGGCTCACTGTAACCTCTGCTTCCCAGGTTCAAGTGATTCTCCTGCCACAGCCTCCCGAGTAGCTGGGATTACAGGCACACGCCACCATGCCCGACTAATTTTTGTATTTTTAGTAGAGACTGGGTTTTGCCATGTTGGCCAGGCTGATCAGGAATCCATAACCTCAGATGATCCGCCCGCCTCGGCCTCCCAAACTGCTGGGATTACAGGCATGAGCCACTGCACCTGGCCCCTTGAATTTAAGCTTAGGATACTAAATTTTTGTGTAAATGTAGGAAAAGCAGAATATTTTTGAGAGAAGAAAAAATCCCAGTAACTTAACACTTTTTGAGAACTTGCTGGTTGCTAGGTTTTTGCTAAGCACGTTCTATTTATTATCTTTTTCCTCCTCACCATCCTTCATGAACCACTGCTAGTTGTTAAACCTCTAGGTCAGAGGCAGAGGCGAAGGTCCCAGAGCTGGAAGTGGAGATGGGGTGGCTGGCCCTAGAACCCAGAATCTTAACATCCTTCTTTCTTTATCCTCAGTTTCCTCTCCAGCTCCAGAATTTGAGATACCTTTATATTGCTTTTAAAAATGTAAAATACTTAATAAAAGTGTTCAGATAAAATAATTTAAACTTCTTCTAAAAGTGAACATTAAGAATACGTGGAAAAAAAAAGGAAGAAAGAGGAAACTGTCTCAAAAAAAAAAAAATACGTGGAAAAGACTGGGTGCCATGGTGGGTGCCCCAAATTAAAAAATATATATATATATGGACATAAAAATGTTTCTGATTGTATCCACTAGACTTTCAATGCCCTTGGGCAAGCTGTGTGGATGTAAACACGAGGCACACTTCTGTCTCTGGGACATAATTTTTTTTTTTTTTTTTTTTGAGTTGGCGTCTTCCTCTGTTGCCCAGGTTGGAGTATAGTGGTGTGATCTTGGCTCGCTGTAGCCTCCACCTCTGGGAGTCAAGCGATTCTGCTGCCTCAACCTCCCTGGTAGCTGGGACTATAGGCATGCACACCATGCCTGGCCAATTTTTATTTTTTTTTAGTAGAAACAGGGTTTCACCATGTTAGCCAGGCTGATCTCAAACTTTTGGCCTCAAGTGATCCACCTGCCTTGGCCTCTCAAAGTGCTGGGATTACTGGTAAGCCACCGTGTCCAGCCTGGGATATCATTTTCTTATGGAAAGAAAGTCTTAATTCAGGGTCTTTTCTATGGTTCTCATCTAGTTTCCTAGATGAGACTACAGCTCAGTATTCCGCTGGCACAGAGCTGAGAGTGGAGTGGACTCTAGCGTTCACTTATTTCTGTAGAAATGAAAATCTTACTACCTCAAATTACTCAGAAAACTCTGAATGATTAAAGATTTTTAAGTTGTTAACCTGACTTGTGGTTCTATGACCTACAGGTTTACAAATGGCAAGAAAATATACTTTTAATTGAAAGAAGTTTGTTACTTGAATTTGGAGTTGCAAATCTAAACTATGTCATGTTGATATCATACATGTTTTAGCATGAGTAACTTAAAAAATTAGAACTCATGCTTTGAAATTATACTAAATATTTGCTTAATTAATAAACTGGACAGTAGCCCACAGCTCTGCTAGAAGCATCAATCGTTTATACCTCAGTTTTAATCAGTAGATTGAGATCTGTTATCTTCCAGCATTTAATGAAGATTGCTTGGGAAGTGAGGGGTTTGATGAGGAGTGAGGGAGGCAAATGCTTTTTGGCATGAAGCACTTTGGCTAGGACAGGTCTGAGTGCAGCATCTCTGATGTAGGGAAGCATGGTCCCAGGAACCAGAATTAGAGCAGTATTATCAATCAGCTACATTGTGTATTAAACCAATGTTCGTGGGTTAGAGTGTGAATTTACTTTTATTTTTTATTCTTTTTTTTTGCATACAATACAGATTTTTTTTTTGAGATGGAGTCTCGTTTTGTCACTCAGGCTGGAGTGCAGTGGCACAATCTTGGCTCACTGCAACCTTAGCTTCCCGGTTTCAAGTGATTCTCCAGCCTGAGCCTCCTGAGTAGCTGGGATTATAAGCCTGCACAACCACGCCCAGCTAATCTTTGTATTTTTAGTAGAAACAGGGTTTCACTATGTTGGTCAGGCTCGTCTCTAACTCCTGACCTCGTGATCCACCTCGGCTTCCCAAAGTGCTGGAATTATAGGTGTGAGCCACCACGCCCAGCCTACACACAGATTGTTTGAGAGTTTAATGTTTACCATTTGCTGGTGACATTGGTTTTTTGTGATGATGTATTCTGAGTTTTTGTTTTTCTTTCCTGAGACAGTCTCCCTCTATTGCCCAGGCTGGAATGCAGTGGCACTATCTCGACTCATTGCAACCTCTGCCTCCCAGGTTCAAGAGATCCTCCTGCCTTAGCCTCCCTAGTAGCTGGGACTGCAGGCGCATCCCACCATGCCTGGCTAATTTTTGTAATTTTTAGTAGAGACAGGGTTTCACCTTGTTAGCCTGGCTGGTCTTGAACTCCTGACCTCAGGTGATCTGCCTGCCTCCGCCTCTCAAGGTGGTGGGATTACAGGTGCGAGCCACTGCACCTGGCTGTGTTCTTAGTTTTAAATGACAAAATTGCAAACGTTTATAACCTAACCCATTTCTGTGTCGGAAATAGGAAACATTTATTGTTTTTACTGTGTGTCGGGTTCTGATCTAACTGCTTTAAATCTTAACTCATTTAATCTTTACAAGAAGATACTGATATTATTTGGTATTACAGATGAAGCAACGGAGGCACAGAGGTTAATCTTTTGTTAGAATCACAGTTGGCAAGATGTGGTACTAGGATTTGAATCCAAGCAGCATGACTCCAGAAGTTATGACTTTGTTTTGGAGATGGAGTCTCACTCTGTTGCCCAGGCTGGAGTGTATTGGCATGATCTCAGCTCACTGCCACCTCTGCCTCCCAGGTTCAAGTGATTCTCCTGCCTCAGCCTTTCTAGTAGCTGGGATTACAGGTGCCTGCCACTGCCTGGCTAACTTTTGTATTTTTAGTAGAGATGGAGTTTCTGGTCTTGAGCTCCTCACCTCAGGTGATCCACATGCCTTGGCCTCCCAAAGTGCTCAGATTACAGGTGTGAGCCACCATGCCCAGTCTGAGGTTATGACTCTTAACCACTGATCCATGCTGTCAGTAACTTCCATGCATAGGTTTTATACTTTTCAAAATACTTTCAATTATGTTTTCTGATTTATTCCTGAAAAATGATGGTGAAGTAATTTTCAAGATCTGCGAAGGAAAATTAAGGAATCAAATGAGGCTGGAGACTCGAGTTTTAAAGATATTTATAACTGATTTTGAGAGAATTTTCAAAATGACATAGACATCATTGTGATTTAGTATTTTTAAAAAACTTACTGCTCAATTACTTTAAAAAAATTCCAATTTATTCTGTTGGGGGAGATCTGAGTTTTTCAACTGCTTTTTCATGTAATATATTTCTGAAAGGTGATAGAATGGTCAAGCCCTCTCCTTAAGTATAAGAAATGTTCTGTGGACATTAACTGATTTTTAATGGATATAATTGAGAAAGATCATAATGAAGAAAAGGTAACTATTTACATTTTGAAAAATCTCATTCTGAAATTCTATTCTTGTAACAATGGCAGCATCACAAACTATCCCCAGGATTTTAGCTCAATAATATTACAGATTCTTGATAAGTAAATACTTATTGATTCTAATCACAAAGGATTGACCCTTCAAGTTGTTGATCAAATATTGCATGTGACTAGTGGGGGACGCGTTATCTTCATTTCGTGGGCAAGGTGATTGATGAAGATGGAGGAAAAAAGATTGACAATAACTAAGAGGCAAGCAGAAGGTTTAAAAACTGCTAGGACGGTATCATTTTTCCCAACAAACTTTTTTCTTATTAAGATATTTTAGAGTCAGCAAACAAAGGATGATAGAACATGAGCATGATAGAGTAAGTGGAGCACCTATGCCTTACAGAACTCACAGGTGGGTGGATAAACACTCAAATGAGGTGATAGTTTCTCAACCAGTTTTTAATACCTGTGCTAAAACAGAGAATGCAGAGATTCAGTTGTAAGGCCTTATCACCTCCTGGAGGAAGTTATCAGATAATAAGACAGCATTACCAGCATTACTGACGAATCATAATGGAAAAATAGCCTTATGTCCCTACACATATATCCTCTAAACCAGCAGTCCCCAGCCCTTTTGGCTCCAGGGACTAATTACATGGAAGATATTTTTCCATGGATCAGTAAGAGTGGATGTGGTTTGCGAATGATTTAAGCATATTACATGTACTGTGCACTTTATTTCTATTATTGTAACATTGCAATATATAATGAAATAATCATACAGCTCACCATAATGTAGAGTCAATGGGAGCCCTGAGCTTGTTTTCCTGAAACTAGACAGTCCTATCTGGGGTGATAAGAGACAGTGACAGATCATCAGGCATTAGATTCTCATAGGAGAGTGCAACCTAGATCCTTCACATGTGCAGTTCACAATATGGCTTGTGCTCCTATGAGAAGCTAATGCCGCTGCTGATCTGACAGGAGAGAGTTCAGGTGGGAATGCGAGTGATGGGGAGCAGCCATAGGAAACTTTGTAGGCTCGGTGCGGTGGCTGACGCCTGTAATCCCATCACTTTGGGAGGCTGAGGTGGGCAGATCACGAGGTCAGGAGTTTAAGACCAGCCTGACCAACATGGTGAAACCCTGCCTCTACTAAAAATACAAAAATAGCAGGGTGTGGTGGTATGCATTTGTAATCCCAGTTACTCAAAGGTTGAGGCAGGACAAGTTCTTGAACCCAGGAGGTGGAGGTTGCAGTGAGCAGAGATCATGCCACTGTGCTCCAGTCTAGGCAACAGAGCAAGACTCCGTCTCAGAAAAAAAAAAGAAAAAGAAGCTTTGCTTGCTCGCTGGCCCCTTGCTTACCTCCTGCTGTGTGGCCTGGTTCCTAACAGGCCACAGACTGGTACCAATCTGCCAGTCTGTGCTTCTTAGTAACATCAGAAGTGAAAGAGTTGTGAAAAGATCTGTAAATGCATTAAGAAGTTAAAAAAGAAAACTTTAAACAACTCTCATATGGAAGCTGTTACTAGCCAAGAAAGAATAAAAGAAGGTAAATTGTAATCAGAGTCACTGATGTAGTGTTAACATGCTATGAGAATACAGAACAAAAACCTTTTTCAAGGAAAGTAATCATGGAGAACTTTAAATTTCTAATAAATGTAAGAAATACTTTGCTGAATTCAATTGCAGTACTCCCTGAAATGATAAAACTTTGTTTTCTTGTTTTTTTTTTTTTTGAGACAGAATTTCACTTTTGTTACCCAGGCGGGAGTGCAATAGCGCGATCTCGGCTCACCGCAACCTCCGCCTCCTGGGTTCAGGCAATTCTCCTGTCTCAGCCTCCTGAGTAGCTGGGATTACAGGCATGCGCCACCGTGCCCAGCTAATTTTTTGTATTTTTAGTAGATACGGGGTTTCACCATGTTGACCAGGATGGTCTCGATCTCTTGACCTCGTGATCCACCCGCCTCGGCCTCCCAAAGTGCTGGGATTACAGGAGTGAGCCACTGCGCCCGGCCTTGTTTTCTTGTTTTTATATTTAAGAGCATTTTGGTTAGATTCATCACAAATAGCAGCAATGAAGTCAATAGTTGAAGGGACTTTCATGGCTTTGTTGAAAAGCAAGATGAATTTGTCAGTTGATTAATCCTGTTGCAAAGACCATCTCTAATGTATAAAGGATGACTTCGACAAAAAGACTGATTTCTCAAGATCATGTGAAAAATAGCAATACAGCTTTGAAGCAATGCTTTATGAGTTATTTAAAAATTCCACCTGTACCACGGGACTTTGGATAATAAAACAAATGTATACTTAAGATTTGATGATCTTGAGGTACTTGACGCTGTAGAATTCAGAATATCTCCAAGTGTATGGTCCAGAAATATAGTCTAGAGTTTGTAAATGGCAAAGCTGCTGACAAACATGGCCTGTGACCTCTGATTACTTTCCAGAGCCAGCATTTTTTTCTTGTGCAGTGCATGAGATTTATTTATTTTGGAAATCCTCATACTAGTTTGGAACTAGTAGAGCCTATGGTTAAGCTGGCTGCATTGGAATTGGCTGTGGATCCAAATCCTAACTTCACTACTTTCTAGCATTGTGAAATGCTTTCATCTTTCTCAGCCTCAGTTTAATCATTTGTGAAATGGGAATATTGTGTACCTGAATACAAAAGTGTTTATATTTAGTGAATCATGCAGGTAAAACATACAGTATTGGGTAGCTGAAGAAATAATATTTGTTATTTTTTCATTCAATTTTACATGATTTATTTACCAGCTTGTTTCAATTCAGGCAAGCCAGAACACTCTAAAGAGAATATAAAAGAAATTCCTGAAGTAAAAAAAGGGGGAAAAGCTAAAAAAAAAAAAAAAAAAAAAAGAAAAAGAAAAAGAAAAAGAAAAAGAAAAAAAGTTACAGTCCAGAAAACCTCATTTGATAAAATAGTATGTTGCAAAGGTTGAATTTAACCCATCTTTTTTTCTAGTTAGTAGTTTGGAAATCAGTATTCGTGAACTAAACACTGAGAAGACACTTTCTATTTTGTTTTACAAGAGGTATGAGGACGTGTATAGGAAAACAGGAAGAGCCTGCTTGCTTCTCTCTCATTTATTAGCTGAATGACATTGATCAGACCACCTAACTTTTCTGGGCCTTCCTTGCCACAGGCCTGCTTTAAGAATTTTTTTTAACCTAATGATTCCACCAAAAAATGGTTAGAACTGATAAATGAATTCAGCAAAGTTGCAGGATAGAAAATCAACATACAAAAATCATTAGCATTTATATACACCAACAGGGAACAATTTGAAAAAGAAACCAAGAAGGCAATCTCATTTACAATAGCTACAAAGAATGTAAAATACCTAGGAATCAATTTAACCAAGAAAGTGAAGCATCCATATAAGGAAAACTATAAAACACAGATAAGAGAAATTGAAGAGGACACCAAAAATAAAAATATTTCATGCTTACAGATTGGAAGAATTGATATTGTTAAAACACTTCCCAAAGCAGTGTACTGACTCAATGCAATCCCTATCAAAATATCAATAATATTCTTCAAAAATATAGGAAAAAAAACCCTAAAGTTTATATGGAACCACAAAAGACCCTCAATACCTGACACATTCCTGAGGGAAAAAGCAAAGCTGGAGATATCACACTACTTGACTGCAAAATTTTCTACAAAGCTATAGTAACCAAATTAGCTTGGTACTGGCATGAAACAGACACATAGATCAATGTAACGGACCAGAGAACGCAGATATCAATCCATGCATCTACAGACAACTCATCTTTGATGAAGGGGCTAAGAACAATGGGGAAAGGATATTCTCTTCAATAAATGATGCTGGGAAAACTAGACCTCTGTCTCTCACCATATATAAAAATCAACTCCAAATGAATAAAAAATGTCAGAGTTGAAACTATAAAACTACTAGAAGAAAACATTTGGGAAACACTCCAAGACATTGGTCTGGACAAAAACTTTTTGTATAAAACCACAAAACATGGGCAATCAACACAAGAATAGGCATATGATATTACATCAAGCTAAAAAGCTGCTACACAGCAAAGGAAACGACAAAATGAAGAGACACCCCACAGAATGGGAGAAAATATTTGCAAAATACCCATCTGATGAGGATAAATAACCAGAATATGTAAGGAGCTCAAATAACTCAGTAGCAAAAACAAATAATCTGTTTTATAAATAGGCAAAAGATCTGAATAGACATTTCTCAAAAGAAGACCTGCAAATGGCAAACAAGTGTATGAAAAACATGCTCAATATCAGTACTGAGAGAAAGGCAAATAAAAACTACAGTGAGATTACATCTCATCCAGTTAATGATTTTATCCAAAATATAGGCAGTAACTACCGCCCCCCCCCCCAAAAAAATACAGGCAATAGTAGATGCTGGTGAGGATGCACAGAAAGGGGAACGCTTGTACATTGTTGCTGGGAAAGTAAGTTAGTGTAACCACTATAGAGAACAGTATGGATGTTCTTAAAAAAAACTAAAAATAGAACTACCATATGATCCAGCAATTCCACTAATATGTATGTGTGTGTGTATATATATACACACACACACACATATATACTAGTTGAAGTTTTCTTATAAGTTTTATATTAGTTTTCTTTCTTTGGGATATAGATAGATAGGTAGATAGATAGATCTCTATCTCTCTCTATATAAAAGATACTTGCTATCTGTATTTCATGTTTATTGCCGCAATAGTCACAATTGCTGAGATCTGCAATCAATCAAAGTACCAATCAATGGATGAAAGGATAAATAGAATACGGTTTATATATACAACGGAATTTTATTCCACCATAAAAAGAATCAAATCCTGTCATTTGCAGGAGCTTGGTGGAACTGGAGATCATTATGTTAAGCGAAAGAAGCCAGACACAGAAAGACAAATGTTGCACGTTTTTACTCATACATGGGAGCTGCAGAGATGGATCTCATGAAGATAGGGAGTGGATTGGTGAATACCAGAGGCCAGAAAGGGTAGGAGGGAGTGGAGGATGAAGAGAGGTTAATAGGTACAAATATGTGGTTCGATAGAATAAATAAGACATAGCGTTAGATGGATCAGTGGGGTGACTATAGTTTGCAACAATCTATTGTATATTTTGAAGTAGCTAGGATAGAAGAATTCAAATGGTTCTAGTATAAAGAAGAGACAAATATTTAAGATTATGGCTATCCCAAGTACACTAATCTTTACAAATTATATCATTGTATTAAAGGATATTTACTGTGAAACTATATTATGCATAAATAAAAAAATAAAATTTCTTACAGATACAGTTGAAGCCCCTTTTAAAGTTCCTTGTTGATTCCATTATCCTTCCTACTTCCTCAGAGAAAACCACACTATGTCTACTTCCTATAGCAGATGTTAGTGGTTGCCTAGACAATATCCATGCCTTTCTTCATAGAATCCCAACTTCCTTTAGCTATTTACTCTTGCTTCTGGAGGACATGCTACTTAAGAGAGGCAGGTGCCAGACCCCAGCTAAGGCAGACTGATTGCTTTAAGCCAGTGATGGTGGTGTACCATTCCTCTTCCCAGAATTTGGTTTAGGCATTGGCAAGTGATACAGTTTTGATCAATGAGACACGAGGGAAAGTCTGCCAGGGACTTCTGGGCAAGATTTCCTCTCTCCTGAGGGAGGCACCGAGGAAGAAAGAGTCCTTTTTTTCTTGTAACTTTGGCATGTTGAGATGTGATGCCTGTAATGTTTTAGCTTCTGGGGTCATGACAAGAGTCAGACTGTGGGCAAAGCTGACATGTGGAGGCTGGCAGAACAGAAAGACGGGATGAATCTAGGTTCTTTGTTTCTACTGTTTGGTAACCAAATTAACACTGGAAACTCCGTAGTTCTGTGCTCACTATGCATGACAATAAATTCCTACTTGTGATTCATGCCAATTTGAGCCATAATTTTCTGTTACTTTGAGCTAGAACAGTAAAACTTATATATTTCTAGTCCAAAAAGTTATATTTTTACTACATAGATATCTTTTTTATAACGATGTGTAATTATTTTGTGTTCTTTATATAAGTGATCTTGTATCATACAAGCTGTTTTTGAAATTCAACGTTTAATTTTTGCCATATCAATACAGTTTAAACCTTGTATAATTTACTGTATAAAAATATCACTATTTATCCATGTACTCACTGATGGACATTTAGGTTAATTTTTTCCCTATTACAAATAGTACTGAAATATCTATTCCATTAGATGATGCCATGTGTACATATATGAGAGCTTTTCTAGGGCTGCACTATCCAGTATGATAGCCACTAGTCAGATGTAACTATTTAAGTTAAAATTAAAAGTTCAGGTTTTTTGGCTGGGTGTGTTGGCTTCTGCCTGTTATCCCAGCACTTTGAGAGGTGAGGCAGACAGATCTCTTCAGGTCAGGAGTTTGTGATCAGGCTGGCCAACATAGTAAAATTAGCTGGGAGTGGTGGCACATGCCTGTAGTCCGCTACTTGGGAGGCTTAGGCACGAGAATCACTAGAACCTGGGACGCAGAGTTTGCTTTGAGCTGAGATCGCACCACTGCACTCCAGCCTGGGTGACAGAATGAGACCTGTCTCAAAAAAAGAGTCAGGTTTTTGGTTGCATTAGCCACAATTCAAGGGCTCAATAGCTACATGTGGCTAGTAGTTTTTATAATGAAAGGCATAGATATGGAAAGTTCCTGTTATCATGGGAAGTTCTATTGCATAGTGCTGCTCCAGGACACGGCTTCTCAATATTTTTCATAGCATGCCACCTGCAGAAAATGATAATATTTGTACAGCTCACTAGGATAAATAGATAAGGCTGCTCAACGTTGGAGGAGACTTGTTCAGGGACTCTTGCTGCCTTAAGACATTCTCAGTTGTCCTAAGGACTGAAGGAGTGGTGATATCTCAGGTATCCCTATAACTCACTTCTTGCCTATCAACATGCCTTGGCTCTGCTTTAGATGTATACCCAGAAGTGCTGTTGCTGGGTCGTAGCACATGCATGTTTCAATTTTACACCCAGATATTACTATCCTATTTTCCAAAGTAGTTATGACAGTTTATACTTACATAAGCAGTAAACACAAGTTCCTCTTTTCTTTTCTGCGGCAATACTTGATATTGAGAGGTTTTAATACTTTTGCCAATCTGATGGGTGTGAATTAATACACCATTATTTTAATTTGCATTTCCCTTATTTTGGGTGAGGTTGAAGATTTTTTCATAAATGTGCTTATTACTTTAATTCATTTGAGGAATTATTTTTTTGGACGCTAACCCATTTGCAAGTTACATGAAACACCATGTATTTTGGCCTGTAGCTCATCTTTAAACTTTGCTTATGATATATGCTGTGGGACCAAAGTTTTAAATTTTCACATTGTCAAGATTATCAAACTTATTCTCTGTGGTCTGAGCTTTGTAGCTATATTAGGAAGTCCTTTTTTATCCCAATGTCAAAAATATAGTCTCTTACATTTTCTTCTAAAAGTTTTCAAGTTTTAGTTTTCACATAGAGGAATTTAAACAGCTTTGATACCAACATCAATTTTTTTAAAATTGTACTTTAGGTTCTGGGGTATATGTGTAGATCACGCAGAATTATTGCATAGGTACATACATGGCAAGGTGGTTTGCTGCCTCCATCCCCGTCACCCACATCTGGCATCTCTCCCTATGTTATCCCTCCCCAACCTGACCACCCGTGCTGTCCCTCCCCTAACCCCACCAACAGACCCCAGTGTGTGATGCTCCCTTCCCTTTGTCCATGTGTTCTCATTGTTCAACACTCACCTATAAGTGAGAACATGCAGTGTTGGATTTTCTGTTCTCGTGTCAGTTTGCTGAGAATGATGGTTTCCAGATTCATCCGTGTGCGTACAAAGGACACAAACTCATCATTTTTTATGGCTGCGTGTATTTCATGGTATATATGTGCCACATTTTCCTTGTTCAGTCTATCATTGATGGGCATTTGGGTTGGTTCCAGATCTTTGCTATTGTAAACAGTGCCGGAATGGACATACATGTGCATGTGTCTTTATAATAGAACCATTTATAATCCTTTGGCTATATACCCAGTAATGGGATTGCTAGGTCAAATGGAATTTCTGTTTCTAGGTCCTTAAGGAATCTCCACACTGTCTTCCACAATGGTTGAACTAATTTACACTCCCACCAACAGTGTAAAAGTGTTCCTATTTCTCCACATCCTCTCCAGCATCTGTTGTCTCCAGACTTTTTGATGATTGCCATTCTAACTGGCATGAGATGGTATCTCAATGTGGTTTTGATTGTCATTTCTCCAATGACCAGTGATGATGAGCATTTTTTCATATGTTTGTTGTCCTCATATCTGTCTTCTTTTGAAAAGTGTTTATGTCCTTTGCCCAGTTTTGAATGAGTTTTTTTTCTTGTAAATGTTTTAGTTCTTTGTACATTCTGTATATTAGCCCTTTGTCAGATGAGTAGACTGCAAAAATTTGTTCCCATTTTGTTGGTTGCTTGTTCACTCTAATGATAGTTTCTTTTGCTGTATAAAAGCTCTGGAGTTTAATTAGATCTCACTTGCCTATTCTGGCTTTTGTTGCCGATGGTTGTGGTGTTTTTGTCATGAAGTCCTTGCCTATGCCTATGGCCTGAATGGTTTTGCCTAGGTTTTCTTCTAGGGTGTTTATGGTGTTAGGTCTTATGTTTAAGCCTTTAATCCATCTGGAGTTAATTTTAGTGTAAGGTGTCAGGAAGGGGTCCAGTTTCTGCTTTCTGCACATGGCTAGCCAGTTTCCAACATCAAATTTTAAGTTCTTAAAACTAGGCCAGGCACAGTGGCTCATACCTGAATTCCCAGCATTTTGGAGGCCAAGGCAGGCATGTAGCTTGAGCTCAGGGGTTTGAAACCAGCCTGGGCAACAAGATAAAACCCCGTCTCTACAAAAAAATACGATAATTAGCTGGGTGTGGTCCCAGCTACTCAGGAATCTGAGGTGGGAGGTTAGATGCCTGGGAGGTCACCTGGGAGCTGAGATCATGCCATTGCACTCCAGCCTGTGTGACAGAGGCTCTGTCTCAAAACAAACAAAAAAACCCTCCAAAACCTAAACGAAAACAGATTTAGTTCTCTGAATTAAACCTTTTTATATCTTTTTAAGTTCTTTTTAAAGTAAATCAATATATATTACTAAAATATATGTTGCATAGATATAGTCCTTTAAGAAAATGAAAGTTGATTTTTGTTTTTGAGATAGTCTCACTCTGTTGCCGAGGCTGGGGTGCAGTCTTGGCTCACTGCAACCTCCACCTCCTGGGTTCAAGTGATTCTTGAGCTTCAGCCTCCCGAGTAGCAGGGATTACAGACATATGCCACCATTCCTGGCTAATTTTTGTATTTTTTATGGAGATGGGGTTTCCACATGTTGACCAGGCTGGTCTCAAACTCCTGACCTCAGGTGATCTGCCCACTTCAGCCTACCAGAGTACTGGGAGGCATAAGCCCTCCGAAAATTATTTTGGAGAGTCTAAAATTTCCAGTTTTGCATATCTACTAGGAATGCAGTATGTTTTATTTTATTGTCTTTTTCACTTTTTTAATGTACTCTGGGGTGGTAAAATGTTTATCATCTTGTGTATTTGTATTCTATCCTCTAATTTGAATTATCAAGAGCAAAGGTCACTGTCCTTTCCCTTCACATGTTGTTACCTTCATTGTCTCTGTCTTCCAGAATCCCCTACTTTGAAACTAGTGCTGCCAATGGGACAAACATAAGCCAAGCAATTGAGAGGCTTCTGGACCTGATAATGAAGCGAATGGAACGGTGTGTGGACAAGTCCTGGATTCCTGAAGGAGTGGTGCGATCAAATGGTCATGCCTCTGCGGATCAGTTAAGTGAAGAAAAGGAGAAAGGGGGTTGTGGCTGTTGAGAAGTCGAGTAAGCGACATAGCAGTTCAGGTGGCCCATGCCTGGCATCCTTCTCTATGATCGATAGGTGGCACAGCGAGAGATTAATGGGCATTGTGTACAAACTGCTTCTTGCCATCCCCATTAGACCTACCAGTAAAGCGTCTGGTTTTAGAATTAATTTGTTGCAGCTTTGTAAATATTTCTTTAAGATTCAGCCTGAGAGTTAGGAGAAATATTTCAGAGCCAAAAGTGCCTTGTAAAACCTCAGCCTGTTATAGTAAATCATTAAAGGATTTAGAATTTTGCAGTCACAGAAGAGTTTATTTATTCCATAGAATGAATGAGGGTACTGTCACCTCCTTTAATGTAAGTAGGCCAGTGTCTTAAACATTTAAGATCTTACATGCAGTTATAAAACGGCCACAGTCTTGGATCAAGATTTAAAGACTCAGGGCATAGGTGAGCTTCTAAAATGCCATTAAAGCCACTTGCATGTTAAATAAGAATACACATGCACATCAGCCCAATGTCTTTGAGTATTAATTTTATGTAAGCATTCTATTTAACATGAACATAGGACAAATTATGGCCGTATCTATAGACCTTGGATAAACTGCATTGACCAGTTGTACACTCATGGTGACTTTTTTGTTGGTGGAAAAGGGATTGGGATGGGGCGGGGTTGCTTAATGTAATATGAGCAACTGAAGTGGGACTTCTGGCTCCCACTATATTCCCATTGCTGTGAAGGGTTGATTGAAGGTTCAGGGGACTAGATTTTGTGGCTTTAATGCACTGTGATTGTACATTTATACTTGGCCTATGTGCTGGCCACATCTGAACATAGCTGGTGCTTATGCTGAGTTATTCGTGATGAGTAAATATTTAGTTTTTCTTCATGTTTATAATTTTGATCCGGCATTCTCTGGCTGCAGCTTAATTAGCTTGTAAATTACTCATCTCTGTCTTTACCAGCAGGCTCTGTGTTGTTGATATTTGCAACTTGTTTTGCTTTTCCGTTGTTGTAATTGAAGGAATTAGTTTTCAATTACATAAAATGCCTGTTTGCTATTTGGTGGAAGATAGATGTACATATTGAAGCGTTATATTTGTACTGTAGTTCAATAAAAGAAAAATGAAAAGTATTCTGTAGCCTATAATTTTCATTGAGCTCGTGAGCATTTACTGTACTTGCTGGGTCTTGCCAAGATCATGTATTCTGCTACGTTGCCAAAGTGTCTTCATACCAAATTAAAGGTGGTTTTAATATATGTTTCATGAAAGTCTTTATAAAATTCAAAGGTATTTCATTTAGGTGAAAAGTCTTATTTATTAAAGTGGTTTGAATAAAGTAGATCAAAATTTCCAGAGATCTTAATGACTGTTTAGGAAGAAATATCACTCATTATAATTTAAATAAAGAATAAAAATAAATGTATTTTGTGGTGGCAAATATTTGGCAGAACTGTAATTAGAAAAATACAAGTATATTTGAGTGATGGTTACATTAGAAGCCCAGACTTGACCACTACACAATATATTCATGTATCTAAACTGCACTTGTATCCCCTAAATTTATTTTTAAACAAGGAAAAATACAAGTATAATGAAAAAACCTATTGTGTTTTTTACCACTGTCCTTCTACTACTCTGATAGCAAAGTTAGCCATGGTGAGTAAAATTTTACATATTTCTATCCTTGAAATGAAGGCTTCTTTTGAATTCTAGAGAAGTCACTGAGACCTGTGCATTTGAATTGTATATGCTAGTGAGGAATAGATTTAGATATTTGAAGAACAGGGTCATAATCACACAGCAGTGCCTTCTATAGTTGCCATAAGACTTCAGTGGAGTACAACATAATTTTACAGCTATATATCAGGGCATATTTTGTATGGTGTATTTGTGTTTGTTAGAATAACACATTAAATGTCTTTAAACATAAAAATAAGAATGTTTGCGTGTTTCAGTTTTCAAGAACCAAATGAGTAGTTAGCTATAGATTCCATTGGCCTTAAACGTATCATACAATGAAGTGTATACATGATACTGTGCACACACAAGAGCCACCTTTACTTATTGAAATAACCTGTATTCTTTTTGGAAATCATTTAAGTTTGTTATTGAAATACTATATTTTTTGTGCATCATTGTATTTTTCTATTTACAAGCCTATGTACAAGTAAAGTGTATCTTCAGTGAACCATATGCCAATTAAGCTATAATAAAAAAGTGGTCTAGTCTGTCAAATTTGTGTGTGAATGTAACTTTATTTCTCATCACAAAGTTTCATACCAGAGGTTGTAATGCTACCGAAAATGAAATTCATGGGCACATGTTCCATTAGGTGCTCACTGAGGGGCCAGCCAGGACAACATATTCTGGAAAGGTAACTAAAAATGCTATCAGACATGTATTGAGCACATCTATTTGGGAAGTGTCGTAGTAGACAATCTCAGACAAACAAAACAAGGATGGTTAAGGCCTGAACTAAGATCAGGCAGGGCTGAGAGACAATGCAAGAGACACTGGGGAGGGTACAGTCATGGTTTGGTTGAGGAGAGAATACGTGGAGAGATGGCTTCTCTGACCTTCTTCTTTCTTTTTTTCTTTCTTTTCTTTCCTTTTTTTTTTTTTTTTCTGAGACAGAATCTTGCTTTGTCCCCTAGGCTGGAGTGCAGTGGCACAATCTCAGCTCACTGCAACCTTCGCCTCCTGGGTTCAAGCAATTCTTCTTCCTTAGCCTCCTGAGTAGGTGGGATTATAGGTGTGCATCACCATGCCTGGCTAATTTTTTTGTATTTTTAGTAAAGATGGGGTTTCATCATGTTGGCCAGGCTGGTCTTGAACTCCTGACCTTGTGATCCACACACCTTGGCCTCCCAAAGTGCGGGATTACAGGCGTGAGTCCCTGCACCCGGCCCCCAACCTTCTTACCACTGTCCACCTCGCTTGTTCTTCTCAGGCACTCTGGCTTCCTTGGAGCAGGCAAGCATGTTCCTGCCTCAGAGCTCTTGCATGTGCAGTTCCCTCTGTCTGGAATGTACACCTCTCCTATCCTTTAAGACTATTCAAATGCCATCTTGTCCAAAGGACTTTACTGACCACCTTATTTAAAAGAGCAGTGACTTCCCTTCATGGCCCCAACCAGATTGTCACTCCTTCATGACCTGTTGTTCTGCTTTGCATTTCTTCATATCACTCATATTTCTTCATATTTCACCACTTGATGTATTTACATTTATTCTTAGCCAAGAGGCTGACAAGTGATTCATTTGACATATTTATATATTTGTCTACATCCACTAAGATATAAGCACCACAAACAAGGACAGGGATTTAGGTAGTTTTCTTCAAAACTGTCACCATCACCCAGAAAAGGACCTGGTACACAATAGGTATGCAAATGTTTGTTGATTGACTGAGTAAAGGACTTAAAGAGGCAGCAGGGTCAAGTGAAAGAGTTTTCAAAAAGGGCTCACTGTTAATGTTCAAAGACAGAATAATACAATTTGAAAATAAAAACAGTGTTAAAAATGTCTAAAATGGTTCACATATAAGTCCATACTAATTCATTATAAGAAATTAAGAAATCTAGGCCAGGTGCAGTGGCTCATGCCTGTAATCCCAGCTCTTTGGGAGGCTGAGGCAGGTGGATCACCTGAGGCCAGGAGTTTGAGACCAACCTGGTCAACACAGTGAAACCCCATCTCCACTAAAAATAAAAATTAGTTGGGTGTGATGGAGCATACCTGTAATCCCAGCTACTCAGGAGGTTGAGGCAGGAGAATCTCTTGAACTCGGGAGGCAGAGTTTGCAGTGAGCCGAGATCACGCCACTGCACTCCAACATGGGTGATGAAGCAAGACTCCATCTCAAAAAAAAAAAAGAAATCTGAGAAATACATTCTGATCTTTTGAAGTTGATGTGAGATGGCTAACAATCTATTTAAGAAATGTTTCACTTGGTATTTTTACAAACTGAAAATCTCTACGGTGGTGTTTCCAGGTCTTCTGTCTTTGGCAATATAGGTATTTATATAACTAATAAGTTCTTCCATTATAAAATATTTAGATAATGCTGGATAAAATATGATGAACATATTTTTTAAAATGTACTGCTGATTTCTCAAAAGTATATGGGCCATACCCTAAGATAACCTCCTTCCCCTTAAAAACAGACAACAGAGGGAACTTAAAACAACCTGATGCTGAATGTGGTTTGCTTTTGGTTTGGTTTTGCCAGTATCAGTAATCAGGATGCTTTGTTATAATGGCCAGAAAGCGTGAGTAGAGAGAACCTTGGGTTTGTTGAGAATAGGTTGTTGAAGACCTCTGTTCCCAAACCCACAGAAATCCAGGACCTGGTCTATGTCTTTAATCTCTTGTGAAAATTTATAACCACAGGTCTGCTTGAACACAGGTTTGAGATTCAACTGTATACTACCTAAGTTTTCCGGGTATGTTAAATCAAGAAATTAACAAAAATTAACATTTTAAAGAAGTGATTAGTTATGGATTACTTGGTAGAAGCAAAGCATAAATGTTTGCAGATGGAACATTTTTGCATAGACCAGAAAACACCCAACTATGGATGACATTACAATGAAAAATTACAATCTATTTCTTCTTCATCCTTCAATCATTAGCAAGGGCCAGTAGACCAAACAAACAGCAGGATTTGGCATTTAAGAACCTCAAATAATATGCTTATCAGACAGAGTCCATAAAGTTAAAATGTTTAAAGTAATCACAAACATTAAAGGAACTGAAAAATCCAGAAAAGAAGACAATATTAAAGACAGCAGACTGGTTTGAATTAAAAAAAAAAAAAACTTTCAACAATGAAAAACATAGCCACTGATATTCAAAACTTAATGGTTAGAGGTTAAATGACAGGTTTGGTAGAGTTGAAGAGAAAATTCTAGAAGGCAGGTCAGAGGAAATTACCCATAATTCTGCAGACAGAGATAAGGAGAAAGTCCTGGAGGGGTTAAAAGACATCGAGGGAAGAAAGAAACCTCTAACTTATATTTAGTAAAAATTCTAGAAAATTAGAGAAACTGAAGGAAGAGGCACTATATGAAAAGATAATAGCTGAGAATTTTCCAGTAATGATACAAGACATATACTGTCTGTTTTAGGAATCATAAGCCCCAAACAGAATAAATGAAATCATATTTCCAACATTTCAGTTCAATCTGTATTCCATTAAAATAGGTGGAAATAAAAGAATAGTTTCTAAGGCTGGCTATACACCCACTCAGTCTAAAGTGAAGCACCAATTATGTTCATAGGCTGAAGGGAACAAAGTCTTGGATGAAGCCTTAAGGTATGGAATTAAGAACACATAAAGGATGTGGTCTCTGACATCAAAGGTTAACAGGCAAACTTGGGTTTTCATGTAAGTGGAAAGGGTATAACATTTCTTGGTGAAGTAGAAGGAACAAACAGAGTTAGGTAGGAATTGTGTAAAGGTTGCAAAGACTGGTGAGTCTCTTCCACAATTGTTGAGGAGGATAGGAGAGAAGAATAAAGAAAAGTAAAATAATTTTCAATCTCTTAGTTGACAATAAAGTTTTGGACAGATGTTTATTACTAAAATTTCTGGTATGTGCCTTTATTATTTAACATTACTCTGGAATTACTGGTTGAATGACTAGATAAGAAAGATTAAATATCCAATAAAAGGAAAATTGTGTGTATTTGAAGATTATAATTATACAAACTGATTCTAGATTAAAATGAAGATGTAAATGTCAAAGAATAGCCAGATAAATAATGAATAAGAAGGACAAGGAAGGAGGAGTGATATGGTTTGGCTGTGTCCCCTCCCAAATCTCATCTTGAATTGTAACTCCCATAATTCCTACATGTTGTAGTAGGGACCTGCTGGGATATAATTAAATCATGTGCCAGTTTCCCCTACACTGTTCTTGTGATAGTGCATAAGTCTCATGAGATCTGATTGTTTTAAAGGGGTTTCCACTTTCCTTTGACTTTCATTCCTTTTGCCTGCTGCCATCCATGTAAGATGTGACTTGCTCCTCCTTGCCTTCTGCCACGATTGTGAAGCTTCCCCAGTCATGTGGAACTGTGAGTCCATTAAACCTCTTTCCTGTATAAATTACCCAGTCTCAGGTATGTCTTTATCAGCAACATGAAAACTAATACAAACGGAGAAGAGGTAAACCCAGTTATTTAAAAAATTACAATAATTTAGATATTTGGGAACACATATATTAACAAACAAAACGATGGAACAGAGTCCAGAAATGGAGCCATAGGTAAGTGATATCTTGAGTGAGTCGGGGGGAAGGATCCTTTTTCCACCAGTAGCACTGAGGGAAAAATAAATCCTGGAGTCCTATGTCATTTATACTTAAATCCCAGACAAGTCGAAAATCGAGATGCAAAAAAAATGACACTATACGACATAAGAGAAAACATTTTGAAAAACAATTTTGGAGTGAGAAGTGCAGTTTAAAGGAAAGTGCCAAATCCAAAATCATAAAAAATTGGATAAATCTGAATATACAAACAACATATTTCTGCATGGAAAAATACTATGAGTAAAGCTTACAATATTGATAGGGAAATAATTTCTAAATGCATGTCAGCAAAGGACTAACTTTAACGTGTAAAGTGCTGTTGAAAATCAACAACAATAGACAACTGTATAGGACCTGAAGAGGCAATTCACAGAAAAAAGTTGGAAAACGTTATGAAAGATTCTTAACCTCGTTTGTAATTAAATTCAAGTTGAAATAATAAGATAAATTTTCATCTCAGGTTGGCAGAGATCACTTTTTACAGGGGTGTGGTGAAACAGGCATCTTATTTATTGATGCTGAGTGTTAATTGGTAAAAACTTTTGGAAGGCAATTTAGTATTACCTACCAAAATTTAAAACTTTCTATATGTATATCCATCTTCTCTGCTCCAGCAGTTCTACAACTCTCGCTTGAAAAAAAGTGTACCAGTAAAGATGCTTATTATACCAAAAGATAAGAATGTCCATCGATTAGCAACCAATTAAAATGATACTTTCATACAATGGCGCATATATATATACATATATACACACACACACACACACACACACACACACACGAAAAAGAATGTTAAATACCCTTTTACAATAAAATAGGTATCAAATGCCTATTATGTGCCAGGGACTATTCTAGATACTGGGGATGTAGTTGTAAACAAAACTAACTGAAATCCCTGCCTCTCATGGAGCTCACATTCCAGTGAATGGAGACAAGGTAACAGCAAGATGCAGAAAAAGTAAATATCATATTCATCAGTGTCATAAAGAAGAGGAAGTAGAGCCAGGCAAACACACAAATATCCATGTTTGCCTATGCACAGAAAAGCTCTGGTAGGTAATAAATGGAACTGTTTTGCCCATGGGGAGGAAGCCTGCAAGTCTGGGGCGGGAACGGTAGCTTCCTGAGAAAATGTTTGTCTACTGCATATGTATATTAATTAAAATGGCGGGGGGGGGGGTGGTGGGGAAGGCGGAGAACACCACTTTATATTAAAAAAAAATTGTTGGTTAAGTCCTTGGAGCCTCAGCGACTCAACCGTTTTCACTGCAATGTTTGACGCAACGCTGGATTGCAGGTTCTTCGCGGCTTACACCCTGCAAACCACCATGGGACGAGAATCGAGAGCTGTCTAGGGCAGGCAGTGGACAAATAAAGAGAGTGCTCTCGAGAGCACTCGGGACAAAGCACAAACCAAAGATACATAAGACATGTGTAAATGCGACTTATAGAGAGGAAAGACTAGGCGCCGTGTCAGCGAGTTCAGAAGGTGGCGCAGGACCGTATTCCCCCAAAAAGCGGTCTAGTCTGCAGCTCTGCGCCTGCGCCAAACGGCAGCGCTTTTTGACCGCGCGGCCGCCAAAGGCACAGTCGTGTTCACATCTCGTCTAAGTGACCCGCGAGAAATAAGGACGCTAGCTTTTTTCGGGTCGGGGAAGAGAAAGAAGGTCACTTCCGGCGACAGGGCTACGTCACTTCCTCCGAAGCTTGGCGTTTGGTCAGTGGGGACCCACGCGGGTTCAACATGCGTATCGAGAAGTGTTATTTCTGTTCCGGGCCCATCTACCCTGGCCACGGGATGATGTTCGTACGCAACGATTGCAAGGTGAGGGGTTAGGCGGCCGAGGCCAGCCCGCGCTTCAGCGGCTCTCCCGCTGTTCCTGGGTGCGCCGGCTCGGTGCCGGGTGCTTCTGCGTCTGCCGGGTTTGGCCCGGGTTCTTCCCGCTGTTCCTGTGGGAGGGTGGCTTAACTGGGGCTCCGGCCTCAACGCTCCGCTTCGGAAGTTTCTCCTTGCCGGTGTCCCGAGCGACGCTGGCCACCAGGCCACCTTTGGGTGGCGTTGGCAGTAAGGAGCTTCAGGAGAGATCCCAGCAACGGCCTCCTGGGAATCTTGAATGTCTGTGACGGCTGTTTGGCCACTTATGTACGTGGCCAAGTTCTTGAATCCAGCAAACTTGGTTGAGTGTATGCCCTGCCAGGCATTATACTCAGATCCGTACTAAAGTGTAGAGGTTGATGGGAGTGTTCCATATTGCTGAATGGCAGAGTTATGTATTAAGTTACTGCATGTGAGTTGGGGAGGGTCCTGTATGGAAAGACTCACAATGGAGGTGACATTTATCCTGGACCCTGAATTTTGCAGAAGAAAGAGCGGAGGGGGCCTTCTAAGTGGAAGGCAGAGAGAACGGAGCAAATACATTTGTTTGAGGAAGTGACTGGATTGTAAATGATGATAGAGCCTTGGGGGTTGGGCTACAAGTATAAATATAATAAGCCTATAAACGTAAATAAATATAAGTCCTAGTTGTGAAAGACGTTTTGAATGGTACTTGAAATTCCTGTGATATCAGAATGAATCCCATTCCTCTCTTTGTCAGAAAAACACGTTGTTTCTCAGAATTGGACCTCTTACATTTGCTTCTGAATTACTGGGCGTTTACAGATTCATGGTTTCCACCAGATCTATTGAGTGGGAATTTTTGCGGGAGGGGAAGAGTGTTTAAGAATCTGCATATTAAAGTGAATTTGACATGCTAAAGAATTAGAAGTCTGACTTCATCACCTTAGAGCTCTGTAATAGATCAAAGATATTGACCTCATTAATTATGAGCAAGGGATTCAGTTGAAAGAGAGACGAAAGCTATGTTTGGAAACATAAAAGAACGTAGAAGATTTTGAATACTTGCTCTCAGGAACGTGATAAGAAGTTTATAAAAATGAGTCAAAAGATTGCCAGGTTGGGGTCTAATTCAGAGTAGGCAGTATGGTTCTATAGATGATCTAGTTATGCTTTTGTGATTTTTGTCCAGGATGCTTGTCAGCTGAGTATTGGAAGTAGAACAGCAGATCGTGGGAGCTGTCAAGACCTGGGTATTACTGATTTGGTGGACACAGTGGAAGTTAAGTTGATGAAGTCTAGCAGGGACAGTGTTGAGTTGGTTGGGCGTCACCTTGGCCTAAGGAAGACCAGTGGATCCAGAAGAAAGCTGATGGGGGAAATAAAAGATAGAAGGCCTGAAGCACTAACAAAGAACAAGTATCTTATCTTTTCTGTGTTCTTGATTTCGAAGTCTAAATTTCCTGAGCTCCAAATCTGAATTTTCCAGTGGGCCTACTGAAAGAGAGTTCTTTAGTACCTCAGGTCTTTTTGCTGTATGAATTAATACCACTCTTAAGTGCCGGGATAGTTCTAGAAACGTGGGAGTCATCTTTGGATCTTTCACCTTTTGTATCTAGTTATCAAGTGTTACCTATTCTGCTTCTGCAAAGATAGTGCTGTCTTTGCCTTCTTTCTCCTTTCCTGCCCTAGTTCAGTTAAGGCACTTGCCACTTTTATAGCCTCTTACCTAGTCATTTTTTCTTTTTTTTGAGACAGGGTCTCACTGTCTAATGTCCAGGCTGGCGTGTAGTGGTGTGGTCATGGCTCACTGCAGTCTCAATCTCCAGGGTTTAAGCAATCCTCCCTCCTCAGCATCCTGAGTAGCTGGTACTACAGGTGTGCACCACCATGCCCAATATTAAATAAACATTTTTGTAGAGACAGGTACATTAAGTATTTTTTTTTTGTAGAGACAGGGACTTGCTATGTTGCCTAGGTTTTAACTAGTCTTTCTACCTTTATTCTCAGTTTCTGCGAGTTTTTTTTTTTTTTTTTTTTTTTTTTTTTGAGATGGAGTCTCCCTCTGTCACCAGGCTGGAGTGCAGTGGAACAATCTTGGCTCACTGCAGCCTCCACCTCCCGGGTTCAAGCGATTCTCCTGCCTCAGCTCCTGAGTAGCTGGGACTACAGGCGCATGCCGCCAAGCCCAGCTAAATTTTGTATTTTAGTAGAGATGGGTTTCACCATGTTGACCAGGGTGGTCTCAATCTCTTGATCTTGTGAACCGCCTGCTTTGGCCTCCCAAAGTGCTGGGATTATAGGCATGAGCCACCGTGCCTGGCCAAGACTGTTTTTAATAGAAGCTTCACCTTTTACTCTTCTTAGGCATAAATGGGTTAAGGGTAGTATTAATGCTAATGCTCCATATTTGCACATACTTTGCAAATAGGAAAAATACATACAGTCTTAACGAGGGCTTAATAAATGTTGAATTAGTGGAGTAAGAAAGGTTTCAAGAACTTTGAGTCCAAGGTATGGTGGATCATTTGTTAGCATGTTAGCATTTAGAGGACTAAATTAAAAGAGAAACTTGAGCCTGTAAAGCTTTGCCTGACAGGTGAGCCATCCACCTCTTACCCCACCAGATTTAACCACTTCCTCATGTGTGTTTACATATTACATCATGCCTGATTATAGCTTTATCCCGTTGTTTATATCCTAGTCAGATTGTGGATCTTACTTGATCACAGAGTGAGACTATCACATTGCTAGACTAAGCTTCTTAAGGTAGAGTACCAAGTTTTAATTGTTCTTTTTTTTAAATTTAATTAATTTATTTATTTGTTTTTTGAGACACAGCCTCTCTGTCTGCTGCCCAGGCTGGAGTGCAGTGGTGCAATTTCAGCTCACTGCAACCTCTGCCTCCCAGGTTCAAGTGATTCTCCTGCCTCAGCCTCCCTTGTAGCTGAGACTACAGGTGCACACCACCACACCCAGCTAATTTATTTTTTGTATTTTCTTTTTTTTGAGACAGAGTTTCGCTCTTGTTACCCAGGCTGGAGTGCAATGGTGCGATCTCGGCTCACCGCAACCTCCGCCTCCTGGGTTCAGGCAATTCTCTTGCCTCAGCCTCCTGAGTAGCTGGGATTACAGGCATGTGCCACCATGCCCAGCTAATTTTTTGTATTTTTAGTAGAGACGGGGTTTCACCATGTTGACCAGGATGGTCGTGATCTCTTGACCTCGGGATCCACCTGCCTCAGCCTCCCAAAGTGCTGGGATTACAGGCGTGAGCCACCGCGCCCGGCTACTTGTTCCTGTATCTTTAGCACTAGTACAACATCAGGCACTTAGATGCTCCTTATTTGCTGATTGAATCCCTTTGGCACCTCCTGTGGTTACAGTTCTCTTTAGATCCTTCATTGTGCCTTTCAGGTAATACCTATTAGATAAGGAGCCAAGTAGATTCCTCATTGGATCTTTTTGGAATTGAGAAGAGCCAGAACAAGTTTAGTCCTCCCATTAGCTAAATATTAGAAGAAGGAGTTTACCTAGGGACCATCTAGTAGTTATTAAATATGGAAGGCTTTTACTTAAAAAAGTAATCGTATTTTGGGCTGAAAATACTCAAATGAAGTATGATAATTCATTTCACAATGATTTTCATATATTCATTTTTCATTCATGATTTCATAGTAGGTTATATTTTCTAGTCTATTTGACATTAACTCAAGGATATAGACATATGTTCACTTTAGTGTCTTAGGAGAAGGCTGTCTAGGAGGTATGCATCTGGATCAGATTAAACTAATAGCAACAGTTTCTTTAAAAAAAAAATTTTTTTTTAAATTTTTATTAAAAAAATTTTAAAAAATTAAAAAAAATTTTTATTAAAAAAATTAAAAAAATTTTTTTTTGATTTGCTTTTTTTAAAATTTAAAACGTATCACAAAACCATTTAAACAGTTTCTAAGAAAACTGTCCTACACTGTGTGTAGTGACCTACTTGAAGTTCCGCAAAGGGCGGTGTATATAAAAGCTGAAAAGTATTATGATTTGTGACACATACACAGGCTTATTTAGTTTGAAGTGTTTTTACTGTTTATTTTGACCTATTTAATTATCTGTCATACCTTCTAGGTATGATAATTCAACTTAATTTTCTTTACCAAGATCCACAAATCCCAAAAAATTACTTTTCCTCTCCCCATTTCCTCCAGTGGCATATACAAATTGCAGTGTGTTGTAAGGCATTACAGAGTAACAAAACAATACTGTTAGATTTATGAAATGAGTCCTGATAAGCCATTTCAGGAGCATGTTGAAGCATCATTAAGTTGTAAGTTAGCATTATTAAAGGGTTCTGTCTTTTGGGGTGAAGGTGGAGAATTAAAGTAGTAAAGAATCTTGCTAGTAGATCTATGAATAAGTAGAAAAAAGTCTGTTATATTACCAGTTTTAGTTGCTTTTGAAATTATTTTGTGCTTTCAACAAGAAAGAGGGAAAGACTCAAAGATTTCAGAATGGTGGTTTGAAATTTTTATCCCCATTGAGGTATAGAGACAGTAAATTTTGAAAATTATCCTGAATTAAGAAACAAATAAGTGACTTTACTTAAAACTATTCCCTTTATTTTAGATAATTTACTGTTATTCTATAATGATTAGTGATTTTAAATCATATTTTCAGGGCCTTTAACCTTTGGTTGGGATGATGTTTGATAGTTAAAAAATAGTTGTTTCCATTTAATCTGATATATCTTACACATTTCTAAAAGGCAGTGTAAGTAGAAGGAAAAGTGGTTTTTGTCCAGCCACGGTAATGTCTTATGATAGAAAGTTTTAAATGTTGACTTCTCCATATTTTAACTTTTCTTCTAGGTGTTCAGATTTTGTAAATCTAAATGTCATAAAAACTTTAAAAAGAAGCGCAATCCTCGCAAACTTAGGTGGACCAAAGCATTCCGGAAAGCAGCTGGTAAAGAGCTTACAGTGGTGAGTACAGTTAGCTATCAATACAGTGTTTACACATTTCACAGTTTTAGTATTTGGAGGGTGTATTTTATTTAATCAGTCATAACAAGCCTTCCTATAACTTGATTAATAAGTGCCTTATTTGTATTTGGCTGTGGAAATAATCTCATTCTCACATGATCCTGAAAGCTGTAATTCTGTGAAGCTACTATTTTTAACTCTTGCAGACAAGGAGGAAAATTACTTAAATGGCTTGGGGTGAAGTTGGGAATTGCTACTCAAAGATTTTGAGATGCAGTTAGAAGATAAAGGTTTTCTGAACAGCAGTCAAAGCTCAGGTGAAGTTTATAATAGACTCATTTATCAGTTTCTGAATTTCCTTAGCAGGAGTTTGTATCTGAGAGCAGAGGAATTAGTAGTGTTGGTGTGAGGACTAGAGAGAAGTCCGGGGGAAGAGGATTTAATAGAATGAGCACCCATCATTAAATTGTTATATTGATTTGATAAAAGGATATTTTGAAGCTGTTCACATTCAGTCCCTGTAAAGGACGGGGATGAAATGCAGTACAGGCTACCTTTGAGGGAGGAAGATCTTTTAAACTGTCCCCTCCCTCCATGGCCTCCTTTCCCCACCAAACCTATGACTCCTTTCTGCTACTAAAGGGCAGTGTCTACAATCAATTTCCATGAAGCCCTTTCCTGGCCTCCTTAATACCAGAGCTTTGCAATGAATATAAAGAGTATTATTTGACAAGATGCAAGGCCAAATCATAATTACTATCACAAAAATAATTTTCATTCTGGGCAAGAAGAAGCATAACAGCCCGAATGCAACTGCTTGAGAAGAAACTGCCAGTCACAGCCATTTATTGGTTACCATTCACCTTGTGGCTGAGGTTATATGATCTGAATAAAGGTGTATGTAGAAAAGAAATAGCTAAATACAGAGGTAGTGCTGTTTTATATGCCTACCAGATAGATTTGAAAACCAAGATATACCTGTAGCTTTTCCAAAATTGTTTTGTGTGTTTTAAGATTAAAAAGATCATTAACTAAAAATACCAGCCGCTAGCTAGCAATGGTAACAATGTTTGGAGGGGATCTGAAGAAATGCAGGGTCTGACTTACATTCTGCACTTTAGCACCTCATTTATTTGAAGATATATTTATATAGTTTTCATACCTTTTTGCTATAATGAATAGATATTTAGGTTGAACCATATGAAATTATTTCCTTTCTCTCTCTCTCTTTTTTCTATCTCCTACAGGAAAGACATGCAATTCTTGATGTTGACTTTTTTGATCTGTGAAAAATGGCAGTTTCATATGTTTCAACATAATTCAAAGTTTTCTGGCTTTGAATCTTATCTGGGAATGGGAAATTGGGGAGGTTTTGTAGTTTGTAATCCTGATCATTGTTATATGCCCTTCTGAGGTATGGGGGTTTTAGTGTCCCCTCCTCTCCCTTTGAGAATCACTGGTATGTAGAGAGATGTTTTCAGTAGGCTGTCTTGTACATGGAGGTGTGTAAAGAGAAAAAGTTTGAAAACCTATATTCTCTGAGATCTCCCTGAGAGGTGTATCTTGATGTATGTTCACTCAGAACACTTATGAAAAGGAAGATGTTTTAAGAAATGTTTCCTTTCTACCTTTCTTAAAACCTTATTTTTATCTCCTCTGTTCCCTCTTACAGGATAATTCATTTGAATTTGAAAAGCGTAGAAATGAACCTATCAAATACCAGCGAGAGCTATGGAATAAAACTAGTAAGTCACAAAGAAATACCAGTAATTTTGAGGAGAGACTGGTTTTGGAATATTACCTTAACTTTAAGTGTCATTTTGTTGTTTAAATATTGAATTTTCCATTTTTCATTTCTTGGCTTTTATTATTTTAACCTCATTTTAATGGTTCTGTTGTAGTCATTTATCAAATTTTTTTTTAGAATTGGTCAGTGTGTTCACTTTGCAATAATGTAGTTATTAACATTGATACTAGTTTAAGTGTCCACACAGAGATGTAAAAACATACATAAGGCTGAAAAGAGTAGAGATGGAAAATACTGTTTTAGGGTGAGCATGAGACAGTTAAAATACACATAAACCTAACACACTTTACATGTTTAGACCACATAGTTTAGGATATAAACTTGTACTCTGTATACCTTGTAAAGGTCAGTGCTTCTTTAAAATTAAAAAGTATGGCACTTAACGTCATCATTACAAGTGTTCTGAGATAATTTCTAAGTGTTTGACTTAGGTAAAAAATGAAGTTACAATCTACTGAAATTAAAAGCAATAATACCTAGTTCTTGTCTTTTTTTTTTTTTTTCCGAAGTAGGCAGAGACTTTAATGAAAAACGTCCCATGTGTAGAAAAAGTTAATCCCTTGAGCTAGCTTGTAGATTCCACCACGTTTGTGTATGTTTGGGACCCTTGGCCCTGCTTTTTTTTTTTTTGAGACAGAAAGTCTTGCTGTGTCCCCCAGGCTGGAGTGCAGTGATGTGATCTCGGCTCACTGCAATCTCTGCCTCCTAGGTTCAAGCAGTTCTCCTGTCTCAGCCTCCCAGGTAGCTGGGATTACAGGCACCTGCTACAACACCTGGCTAATTTTTGTATTTTTAGTAGAGGCTGGATTTCGCCATGTTGGCCAGGGTGGCCTTGGAACTCCTGACCTCAAGTGATCCACCTGTCTTGGCCTCCCAAAGTGCTGGGATTACAGGCGTGAGTCACTGCACTCAGCCCAGCCCTGCCTTCTTTTCTTCCTTTGGCTACCTTCATGCATCCTATGGCCCTTTCTAGTATTGGGTGTGGGGGTGATGTGGTTTGTTAACCAGAGTCTGTAAGGCTAAGAATTCCACGAACTTTATTACTCTCCTAATGGATCATGGGCAGGGCATCCGTTTCTGTATTCCGGTTAGTCATGAGACTTCAGGAGAAGAATTGAAAATTTGTGGACCTTTGTAGTAGTATTCAACACCTTCTAAAGCAGGGGCATCCAATCTTTTGGCTTCCCTGGGCCACATTGGAAGAAGAATTGTCTTGGGGCACACATAAAATACACTAACACTAATGACAGCTGGTGAGCTAAGGGGGAAAAAAAAAAAAGAAAGAACTCTTTATATTTTTTTTTTTTTTTTTTTTTTTTGAGACGGAGTTTCGCTCGTTACCCAGGCTGGAGTGCAATGGCGCGATCTCGGCTCACCGCAACCTCCGCCTCCTGGGTTCAGGCAATTCTCCTGCCTCAGCCTCCTGAGTAGCTGGGATTACAGGCACGCGCCACCGTGCCCAGCTAATTTTTTGTATTAGTAGAGACGGGGTTTCACCATGTTGACCAGGATGGTCTCGATCTCTTGACCTCGTGATCCACCCGCCTCGGCCTCCCAAAGTGCTGGGATTACAGGCTTGAGCCACCGCGCCCGGCCAGAACTCTTTATATTTTAAGAAAGTTTACGAATTTATGTTGGACTGTGGGTTGGACAAGCTTGTTCTAAAGCTTTGTTTATGCTGAACCATGTGGAGAATATATTTTTAAAAAATTTTTATTTTTTCCTTTCTTTTTTTCTTTTTCTTTCTTTCTTTTTCATTTTAGAGATGGAGTCTCGCTCTGTTGCCCAGGCTGGAGTGCAGTGGCTCAATCTCAGCTCACTGCAACCTCCACCTCTCAGGTTCAAGCGATTCTCCTGCCTCAGCCTCCTGAGTAGCTGGGACTACAGGTGCATGCCACCACACCTGTATTTTTTTGTATTTTTAGTAGTGACAGGGTTTCACCGTGTTAGCCAGGATGGTCTTGATCTCCTGATCTTGTGATCTACCCACTTTGGCCTCCCAAAGTGCTGGGATTACAGGCGTGAGCCACCATGCCCGGCCTGCAATTGCCTTTTCTATAGATAGACCTAATTATTGTGCCCTTTGGGTCTCCCCCACCCCCTTTTTAAAAAATAAGGTCTTTTCCTTCTGCTTTATAATTAGAAGAAGAGTTAATATCTGAAAAGCAGTTGATTTTATTGGGTTTATTTGGTAAGGAAATAACACTGATTCAAACTCAAAGATTTCTAAAGAGATTAACTTACAAGATTCTTAAATTAATTTCAAAAGGCACCCTTGTCAAGGACATTGGAAAGTCCTGAAGCATTTCTTTCTTTCTTTTTTTTTTTTTTTGAGACAAAATCTTACTCTGACACCCAGGCTGGAGGCAGTGGCCTGATCTTGGCTCACTGCAACCTCCGCCTCCTGGGTTCAAGCAGTTTTCCTGCCTCAGCCTCCTGAGGAGCTGGGATTAGAGGCACATGCTGCCCTGCCTGGCTAATTTTTTTTATATTTTAGTAGAGATGGGTTTTCGCCATGTTGCCCAGGCTGGTTGTGAACTCCTGAGCTCGGGCAGTCTGCCTGCCTTGGTCTCCAAAAGTGCTAGGGTTACAGGTGTGAGCCATCACACCCGGCCAGTCCTGAAGCATTTTCTGGACTAAATTCAGTTTTATTTCATTTGACCTTTGTTTTTGTTGTTGTTGTTATTACATGAAGACAGCAGCTCCAGATCATTTTTACATATTTTATAACTACTTTTACTTAGTAGGTATTTAGTTTGTTGTTAAAATTGAGGTGCATGTCCTATTTTAGTGATACATGAATAATCAGTTCTGTGGTCCTTCATGCTGGTTTCGTGTTATTTACATTACTTGAGAGAAATACTGCTGTGTTCTGTAAGACTTCACATACTGTAATGGTAATATTCTCTGCATTTCTTAATTTACTTTAATTCAGTGCACATTTATTAAGCACTACCTGGGTCATACAGAGATGAACAGGTCACACACAGCCTCCGCCCTCTAAGTGCATTTACCAAGTACTCCTATTTTATTGTTTCTGTTGGGTTTTATTACAGAGTCTCATTCTCCTGCCCCCCTCATTTATACCTAGTGGTAGCTGATGAGCTCAGGGTAAAAAAAACTGCGGTAAATCTGTAAATGCTGTAAGAAGCAGTGCTCTATTGATTTTTTCTTTTTTTCCCCCTGCACTGATTCTGCTTTCCTTTTTACTGGGGTCCTAAAAATAGATTTTTCTAAGAAGATTTGCTAGGTGCACAGTATGAGTGAGTGCTGGGTGCATATTATGAGGGTCTTTGGAATTTAAGATTGTTTCCTAGTGTTTTACACAATAAAAGTTGTCAGTAGGGTTCCAGAAAAATACTCACTAAGAGATTCATTGATTCCCTACACCTCTCATATTTCAACATCATTTTGTCATAAACTGATCTGTTGACAAGAGTTTTATATCCATTGCTTACTTACATTGTCAAATTGTGTGAGGATATGGATTGAACAACCTTTGTTAAGGTGCTGATTTTTATTTTAACTTTTTACATATTTTATTTTTGTTTAAAAAATTTTTTTTAATCTCAATAGCTTTTGGGGTACAAGTGTTTATTCTGTTTACATGGATTAATTGTAGAGTGGTGAAATCTGAGATTTTAGTGCATCCATCTCCTGAGTGTGCATTGTACCCAATATATAGTTTTTACCTTTTACCCTGCCCCACTCCCCTTTCATTATATCACTCTGTATGCCTTTGTTTGCCCATAGCTTAGCTCCCACTTACAAGTGAGAATATACAGTATTAAGGTTTTTGTTCCTGGGTTACTTCACTTAGAAGAATGGCCTCCAGCTCCATCCAAGTTGTTGCAAAAGACATTATTTTGTTCTTTTTTTTGGCTGAGTACTATTCCATGGTGTATAAATACCACATTTTCTTTACCCACTCATTGGTTGATGGGCACTTAGGTTGGTTCCATATCTTTGCAGTTGTGAATTGTGCTGTCAGATGCTTCTTAGGTTCAAAATGTTTCAATCTTCTGGAATTTTTGGAAATAACGATGGAATATTCTTTGGAAAGGATCTTCCTGCCCCTTGTGTTTATTTCCCTTCTAAGTAACTTTAAAATGTGGAAATGCTTCTGAATACTAGACCTTGTCCTTATTTTTGCTGAAAGACAAAGAAAAAAGTTGTATATCCAGCGTATTACTAATTCTGAGCTACAGCATATGCAGATTTATAGTTGACATTTTCTTACAGTTATTTATAGAAACATTGTTTTAATATTAGAGGTCTCAAAGATTGTCCTGGGGGTTTTGGTTAAAATGTAGATTCAGATATAGTAGGTTTGTGTGGGCCTGAAATCCTTTATTTCTAACAAGCTCCAAAATGATGCCACTGTTACTGGTCCCAGACTACATTTTTTTAAAAAGTTTTTTTTTTTTTTTGACCTAATTTCAGAGTACAGAAAAGTTGCAGGAGTTCTCTAATCTCCTTCATCCAGATTCCCTGAATGCTAACGTTTTTTTGAATTAATTTTTTCTCTTTGTGTCTCTTTCTCTAGTATATGATATTTTTCTGAGCTGTTTAAACATACATAATGCTTCTTTATCCCTAGTTTAATATGCATTTCCAGAAATAAGAGCATTCTCTCACATAACCACACTGCAATTATTAATATCAAGATTAACATTGGTAGAATATTATTACCTAATCTTAGACCTATTCATATTTCTCCTATTGTCCCAGTAATAGCCTTTATTGCAAAATTTTTAAGAATAGTATATGTCATGTCTCTTTAATCTCTTTTAATCTGGAACATTGCCTGAGTTTGTCTTTATATTTCATAATATTGACAGTTTTGAAGAATATGTATGGGCCAAGTGTTTGGTATAAAATTCCTTAATTGCATTTTGTTTGATGTTTCCTTAAGATTAGGTTTAGATAATGCACATTTGGTAAGAGCACCAGAGATTTGATGCTGAGTTTTTTCAGTGTTTTGTCAGGAGGCATAAGCTGTCTGTTAGTTCCATTACTAGCAGTGTTAACCTTGATCATTAGGTTAAGGTGGTGTCTGCCAGGTTTTTCCACTGGAGAGTTACTGTTTTACTCTTTTTAATTTGTAAGTATACTTTTGGGAGATGCTTTAAGATTTTGTTGGCCAGGAGTGGTGGCCCACGCCTGTAATCCCAGCACTTTGGGAGGCTGAGGCGGGAGGATCATGAGGTCAGGAGATCGAGACCATCCTGGCCAACATGGTGAAACCCTGTCTCTACTAAAAATACAAAAATTAGCGGGGCGTGGTGGCATGTGCCTGTAATCCCAGCTACTTGGGAGGCTGAGGCAGGAGAACCACTTGAACCAGGGAGATTGCAGTGAGCCGGGATCATGCCACTGTTCTCCAGCCTGGCAACAGAGTGAGACTCAGTCTCAAAAAAAAAAATACTCTATAAATATCTTATTTAGATCTACAGGCTACACTTTAAGGAGCTAGATTAGAAGTGGTGGTGTCTAAGCTATGGAGCACTTAAAATGTGACTAAATTGTGGTGTGCTGTAAATGTAAAATGAATGATGAATTTTAAGACAATATGAAAACAGGAATACAGTATTTCACTAATAATTTTATATATATTACATGCTAAATGACAGTATTTTGGAAATTTGGGTTAAACAAAGTATATCATTAAATTTCTACCTGTTCCTTTTTACTTTAAAAAATATGGCTACTGAAAAATTTAAAATTTCATATGTGGTTTGTTTTTTATTGGATAGAGCTGATAGTAATTTTAGAGCGTGGTTGGACTCAGCCCCCTTTTAGCCAGTGCTCCTGCAGACATTTTCCAAAACAGTTGGATTTTTGTGGTTGAGAACATTTTAGTATTGATTGTTTGGTTCATTCTGCCAATGTCATGTGGTGACCATATCCCAGGCACTGTAAGTGTTCATAACCAGAAAGGTGCTGTCTTTCTTTATTCATGGAAATTACAAGTTATGAATGGGATTAGTTGTCAGCAGTCCAAGTTATCTTTATAAAAAAACATTTGAAAAGCATTGGATTGGTTTAAAGTGAAGGAAAATTTAACAGCAATAGAGACTTTTTTCCAAATAAAAATTAAAGAAGTGATAATTGTGAAAGAGAATGTTGACAGTGATGATAGCCATGAGTATATACCTTCTTCAGCTTTTTGAGTAGGGATTGTTTTTGTAAGGATTTTTTTTCATGTAAATTCATTTCTAAATCAGAATAATAAAGAAGTGTTTGTTAATGTAGTTGTTGATCTTACTGCTTGAATGTGCATACATTTGTTAATAACTTGTGAATTTTTTTGTAGTTGATGCAATGAAGAGAGTTGAAGAGATCAAACAGAAACGCCAAGCTAAATTTATAATGAACAGGTATGAATATTTGTATGGAGTAACTTTTGGAAAATAATGACTAGTAGATATTTAGAGGCATTAGTATTTTTTTTTTAACTTTTTATTTTGACATAACTTCAGACTTACCAAAAACTTCCAGGAATAATATGAAGGACTCTTGTATATTCTGCTAGCGTTTTACATTTACTTTATCCTTGTCACAATGTATGGAAGTCATAGTGCTTTTTCCTTCTAAGTTTACTTAAGTGTATATAACCTAAAAATAAGAACATTCTCTTAAACACAGTGTGGTTATCTATCAGTCAGGAAATTAACATTGATGTAATACTAACCTTGTTTAGACCTCACCAGTTATTCTGATTACATCCATGGCAACAGAAAGTCCTTCATATTTCTTCAGCCTCTTTTAATTTGGACAGTTTCTCATCTTTCTTTATTTTACATGACATTGATAGTTTTGAAGAATATAGGTCAGGTTATTGTGTAGAATGTTCTTCAATTTGGGTTTATCTGATATCTTCCTCATTAGATTTAGGCTAGGTACCTTTTGCCGGGGTGTCACAGAAATGATGGCGTATCCTTCTCATGCATCGTATCAGGAAGCACATGATGTCACTTTGCTGATGATGTTAACTTTGATCACTTGATTAAGGTGATGTCTGTCAGGTTTCTCCACTGCAAGATTACTACTTTGTTTTCCTTATAAACAGTACATGTCTTGTGGGAGATACAAAGAGATTCAATAAAGAGCCTGTTACTTCTCACACTTGTACCTACTGGTTTTAGCTTTCCTTAGAGTCTTGTCTGAATCAGTTACTATTATTGTGATTGTTGCCAAATGGTGGTTTTTCTAATTTCATCATTTCTTCTACATTTTGTAGTTGACTTTCTCATGTGAGAAAGAGCTTTTCCTTTTCTATCAATTTCAAGATTTATTCCTTTATTCATATTACATCTGTGTGTATTTATGGATTCTTATTGGGTTATAATTCTTTATTGTCATTATTTATTTCGATGTTCTAAGTGGCCCAAGTTTGGCCTGTGGGAATTCCTTTGACTGACTCTCATGTCATTTTGACAATTCTCATCATTCTTTGAGTGCATTCATGTTTTACAGCTAACAAGATGTTTCAAGACTCATCTTTTGCTTCCTTTTCCCCAGCCTGGAATCAGCCTTTTTTTCAGAGCAGGGTCATTAGCTTTTAAACTAATTGCTGTGGAATACATCATGGAGAAGAAGCATGTGCTAGCATCTTTCTGGCTTAAAAATGTTAAAGCATTTTAGAAAAATGTTTGAGAACTAGTTTGTTAGCATTTCTGTTGAATATCATGTGTTTTGTGCTCTTGTAATTACCAAATAGTTTTTAAAAAATTATATAACAGAGACTTATGTATATGAGGAGAAAAGATCTAGGCACTTCAACAGTAGAGGTTGTTTTATGTAGTACAGCACTACTTCTTTTCATGAGTCACATCCTTCATTTACTCAGCAAATATATATTGAGCCTCCATTTTGTGCCAGACTAGGTACAAAGGGATACAGTGATTGAATGAACAAATTTTGTGGTAGGATAAGAATCCTATTTTAAGCTAATTATGAACTAAAAAGCCACTTTGATTTTGAGTTGTTAGGGAAGTAAGTGTACATTTGTGAGGGCTTAATAGGTGACCTTACCTTAGATTTGGGAATAACTGTAAGGTATGTATCTCTTTTATATTAACTTATACCTGTTAAGTTCACCGCTTGCCATTTGGGAATAATTTGAGAGAACTGAGAGGCTCTTTGTTGACTTGGGGTTGATGTTCCTGCTGGACGGGGGGCATTGTGGGGAGAAGAAAGGGGAATGAACAGAAGGGCAGCCATGATGTTTCGATTCCCCATCTGTGTGGTTAACTTAAGTGCAGAATTTAGAAGCTGTATTGTGAATTGATGCCTCTTAAAGAAGTGTTAGTAACTGAAATTTTGGCTTTAATGTGTTTTATTAAAGACTGAAGAAAAATAAAGAGCTACAGAAAGTTCAGGATATCAAAGAAGTCAAGCAAAACATCCATCTGATCCGAGCCCCTCTTGCTGGTGAGTATTACATTACACTACACAGGAGTTCTCTGCTTTAAGAAGAAAACTGAAAACATCTAGATTTTTGAGGTCTGTGTATTTGGGTACCAACTAACTGGGTATTTTTTCCTTTAAATATCATCTTAGTAAATTTATGATATGATTTGTAAAAAGGTAATTTATTCAGTATATTTTCCAGTTGCAGTCAATCTATTGATATGGTGTTTCCTTTTTCCCTTCATTGAATTCTATGTTCTGTATCTCCCCAAGTTAAGCAAAATGATTTGAGTAATAATTTTATAGATGATTTTTGTCTCATACTTGTTTTGATTAAAGAACTATTTTATATTAGTGGTTCTCAACCTTTGGTTGGTACAGGAATTACCAACTTGGGGAACTTAAATACATAGGCCCAGGCTCTTTGAGTCTGGGCTGCTGGTAGTAGCATTCCAGGTGATTCTGATTCTAAAATTTGGACTACTGTTTCTTTTACTCAGCTGACACCAAGTACAGCTAGATCACTTAAAGGGAAAGAAATCTTGTCTAAACCTTAGTAAAGGTCAAATTCTGTAACCACATGTTGAGTACATTTGTGTAAATCTACTTGTATTATTTTTGTACCAAATTTTATTAAAACAAAATAGACAAAATTCTGGAGCATTTGTTTTACATATACATAACAAATTGATAGCCAAAAAGCACCAGAAATGAACGATCGTTATCTAATTTTTTAGTTAATTCTCTTTGAGGTAGATAGGACAGTGTTAAGAGCAGGGACCGTGGATCCAGGTGGCTGAGGTTCACATACCAGTGGTTTGACTTAGATGACTTTGTAGTTGAGTGACCTTCAGCAAGTTAATCTGTCTTGGAGCCTAAGTTTTCTCATATTTAAAATGGGGATTGTTATGAGGGTGAAATGAGCAAATGTATGTAGAATGTCTATTTGATGCATGGCTAGCTATTATTAAATTTCTTACGAATGACTAATATTACTTTAAAACACACAGGATCCTCTATAAAGTTTTGATGTGTTGATGTAAGGTCACATTGAATTAAGTTTTTTATTTTTTACTTATTTTTCTTAAAGGCAAAGGGAAACATTTGGAAGAGAAAATGGTACAGCAGTTGCAAGAGGATGTGGATATGGAAGACGCTTCTTAAAAATCTCTGTAACCATTTCTTTTATGTGCATTTGAAAATACCCTTTGGACACTTGGAACTGCTAAATTATTAGTTTATTTTTTACATAAGGTCACTTAAATGAAAAGTGATTAAAATATATCTTTTCTACATTGCCATCTATAAAACATCAGATATTACTGATGTTACATTGCATCTCAGTGTTAAATCTTCACTGACAGATGTACTTACGTAAATCATGAAAATTCTGCTTATAACTGTAGAAGTGAATTGTGGATGTAAAATGCTGATTCCATTTGGATAATGGCACAGGGCAGCCTTTGTATAGTAAGTAATGGCAAAAATTCATGGTTAGTGATGTATAAAATAAAATATTCTTTGCATTAAAATACTCCCTTTATTAATGTTATAGAAGAGGGGATATGACAAGGAAATAACAATTTGTTTGACAGTGTCAAATACTATTTTGATTTTAGTATTTCCTGTTTTGGTTTATTTGCATCTCAGAAGAGCATAATGATATTGTTTGATGAAGCCAAATTGTGCTGGACTGTTTTGACCTGGTTTAACCCTTCTCATAGGTAGTTTTGGATGTTGGGGATGAGAACTTAATAATCTTTGCCTGGAGTGACACTACACTCTAGAATTTCCACTTTGGAGAATACTCAGTTCCAACTTGTGATTCTAGTAGAACAAACTTTATTTTTCTAGCCTACCAATGATCTAGAAGCAGAGAAATCCCAATGCCTTTTAAAAGTTACGTGGTTTTCTTTTAAAAAGCTCCCGTTTTTGGAAAGTAGAATTTATGGGTACAACATCTGTTCATTATTTGCACATAAAATAAAACCATTCAAAAAGTAATGCTGGTATTTATTATTTAAAAGTACTAAACAAAGATATGAAGTATTGATTACGTAGAAGAAAACGTCCTCCAAAGATACTGCTTATGTAAGAGATACATTTAAAGAGAAATAGATACTTAATGTTTAATGTTTCAGTGTTTTTACATTGTTTACAATTTTAAGTATGTTTCTTTTTCTTTTTTTTTTTCTTACTGCATTTTAGGTTTTGGGGTACATGTGAAGGACATGCAAGATTGTTGCATAGGTACACACATGGCAGTGTGATTTGCTGCCTTCCTCCCCATCACCTATATCTGGCATTTCCCCCCATGCTATCTCTCCCCAACTCCCCAGCCTCTGCTGTCCTTCCCCTGTTTCCCCCCGACAGACCCCAGTGTGTGATGCTCCCCTCCCTGTGTCCATGTATTCTCATTGTTCAACACCCATTTATGAGTGAGAACATGTGGTATTTGATTTTCTGTTCTTGTGTCAATTTGCTGAGAATGAGGGTTTCCAGGTTCATCCATGTCCCTACAAAGGACACGAACTCATCGTTTTTGATGGCTGCATAATATTCCATGGTGTGTATATGCCACATTTTCCCTGTCCAGTCTATCATCGATGGGCATTTGGGTTGGTTCCAGGTCTTTGCTATTGTAAACAGTGCTGCAATGAACATTCGTGTGCATGTGTCCTTATAGTAGAACGATTATAATCCTTTGGATATATGCCCAGTAATGGGATTGCTGGGTCAAATGGAATTTCTATTTCTAGGTCCTTGAGGAATGGCCACACTGTCTTCCACAATGGTTGAACTAATTCACACTCCCACCAGCGGTGTAAAAGCGTTCTCATTTCTCCATATCCTCTCCAGCATCTATTGTTTCCAGATTTTTTAATGATCGCCATTCTAACTGGCATGAGATGGTATCTCAATGTGGTTTTGATTTGCATTTCTCTAATGACCAGTGATGATGAGCATTTTTTCATATGTTCGTTGGCCTCATGTTTGTCTTCTTTTGTAAAGTGTCTGTTCGTATTGTTCGCTCACTTTTGAATGGGCTTGTTTGTTTTTTTCTTGTAAATCTGTTTTAGTTCTTTGTAAATTCTGGATATCAGCCCTTTGTCAGATGAGTAGACTGCAAAAATTTTTTCCCACTCTGTTGGTTGCCGATTAACTCCAATGATTGTTTCTTTTGCTGTGCAGAAGCTGTGGAGTTTGATTAGGTCCCATTTATCTATTTTGGCTTTTGTTGCCAATGCTTTTGGTGTTTTGGTCGTGAAGTCCTTGCCTACGCCTATGTCCTGAATGGTTTTGCCTAGATTTTCTTCTAGGGTTTTTATGGTGTTAGGTCTTATGTTTAAGTCTTTAATCCATCTGGAGTTAATTTTAGTGTAAAGTGTCAGGAAGGGGTCCAGTTTCTGCTTTCTGCACATGGCTAGCCAGTTTTCCCAACACCATTTGTTAAACAGGGACTCCTTTCCCCATTGCTTGTTTTTGTCAGGTTTGTCAAAGATCAGATGGTTGTAGATGTGTGGCATTGCCTCCGAGGCCTCTGTTCTGTTCCATTGGTCTATATCTCTGTTTTGGTACCAGTACCATGCTGTTTTGATTACTATAGGCTTGTAGTATAGTTTGAAATCCGGTAGTATGATGCCTTCCCCTTTGTTCTTTTTGTTTAGAATTGACTTGGCTATGTGGACTCTCATTTGGTTCCATATGAAGTTTAAGGTGGTTTTTTCCAGTTCTGTGAAGAAGGCCATTGGTAGCTTAATGGGGATAGCATTGAATCTGTAAATTACTTGGGGCAGTATAGCCATTTTCACAATATTGATTCTTCCTAACCATGAACATGGAATGTTTCTCCATCTGTTTGTGTCCTCTTATTTCGTTGAGCAGTGGTTTGTAGTTCTCCTTTAAGAGGTCCTTTGCGTTCCTTGTTAGTTGTATTCCTAGGTATTTTATTCTCTTTGTAGTAGTTGTGAATGGCAGTTCGTTCTTGATTTGGCTCTCTTTAAGTCTGTTATTGGTGTATAGGAATGCTTGTGATTTTTGCACATTGATTTTGTATCCTGAGACTTTGCTGAAGTTGCTTATCAGTTTCAGGAGATTTTGGGCTGAGATGATGGGGTCTTCTAGATATACAATCATGTTGTCTGCAAATAGAGACAATTTGACTTCCTCCTTTCCTAATTGAATACCCTTTATTTCTTTTTCTTGCCTGATTGCTCTGGCTAGAACTTCCAATACTATATTGAATAGGAGTGGTGAGAGAGGGCATCCTTGTCTAGTGCCAGATTTCAAAGGGAATGCTTCCAGTTTTTACCCATTCAGTTTGATATTGGCTGTTGGTTTGTCGTAAATAGCTTTTATTATTTTGAGATACATTCTGTCAATACCTAGTTTATTGAGGGTTTTTAGCATAAAGGGCTGTTGAATTTTGTCAAAGGCCTTCTCTGCATCAATTGAGTTAATCATGTGGTTTTTGTTTTTGGTTCTGTTTATGTGGTGAATTACGTTTATAGACTTGTGTATGTTGAACCAGCCTTGCATCCCTGGGATGATGCCTACTTGATCATGGTGGATAAGCTTTTTGATGTGCTGTGCAATCGGTTTGCCAGTATTTTATTGAAGATTTTTGCATCTATGTTCATCATGGATATTGGCCTGAAGTTTTCTTTTCTTGCTGTGTCTCTCCCGGGTTTTGGTATTAGGATGATGTTGGTCTCATAAAATGATTTGGGAAGGATTCTCTCATTTTGGATTGTTTGGAATAGTTTCAGAAGGAATGGTACCAGCTCCTCTTTGTATGTCTTTTAGAATTCTGCTGTGAACCCATCTGGACCTGGGCTTTTTTTGGGTGGTAGGCTCTTAATTGCTGCCTCAACTTCAGACCTTGTTATTGGTCTATTCAAGGTTTCGACTTCTTCCTGGTTTAGGCTTGGGAGGATGCAAGTATCCAGGAATTTATCAATTTCTTTCAGGTTTACTAGTTTATTGCATAGAGTTGTTTGTAATAATCTCTGATGATGGTTTGTATTTCTGTGGAATCTGTGGTGATATCCCCTTTATCATTTTTTATTGCATCTATTTGGTTATTCTCTCTTTTCTTTTTTATTAATCTGGCTAGTGGTCTGTCTATTTTGTTGATCTTTTTGAAAAACCAGCTCCTGGATTTATTGATTTTTTTGAAGGGTTTTTCACGTCTCTATCTCCTTCAGTTCTGCTTTGACTTTAGTTATTTCTTGTCTTCTGCTAGGTTTTGAGTTTTTTGGATCTTGCTCCTCTAGCTCTTTCAATTTTGGTGATAGGGTGTGGATTTTAGATCTCTCCTTACTTCTCATGTTTTTTTTTGCTATATATGTATATTTATTGCTATATATTTTATTGCTATATATTTATATTTATTTGTATTTATTGCTATACATTTTCCCCTAGAGACTGCTTTAAATGTGTCCCAGAGATTCTGGTATGTGGTGTCTTCATTCTCATTGGTTTCGAAGAACATCTTTATCTCTGCCTTCATTTCATTGTTTATCCAGTCAACTTCAAGAACCAGTTGTTCAGTTTCCATGAAGCTGTGTGGTTCTGAGTTAGTTTCTGAATTCTGAGTTCTAACTTGATTGCACTGTGGTCTGAGAGACTGTTTGTTATGATTTCCATTCTTTTGCGTTTGCTGAATAGTAATTTACTTCCAATTATGTGGTCAATGTTAGAGTAGGTGCGATGGATGTGGTGCTGAGAAGAATGTATATTCTGTGGATTTGGGGTGGAGCGTTCTGTAAATGTCTATTAGGTTTGCTTGGTCCAGGTCTGAGTTCAAGTCCTGGATATCTTTGTTAATTTTCTGTCTCATTGATCTGTCTAATATTGACAATGGTGTGTTAAAGTCTCCCACTATTATTGTGTGGGAGTCTAAGTCTCTTTGTAAGTCATTAAGAACTTGCTTTATGTATCTGGGTGCTCCTGTATTGGGTGCATATATATTTAGGATCGTTAGCTCTTCTTGTTGCATTGATCCTTTTACCATTACGTAATGTCCTTCTTTGTCTCTTTTGATCTTTGTTGCTTTAAAGTCTATTTTATCGGGATGAAAATTGCAACTCCTGCTTTTTTTGCTCTCCATTTGCTTGGTAAATCTTCCTCCATCCCTTTATTTTGAGCCTTTGTGTATCCTTGCATGTGAGATGGGTTTCCTGGATACGGCACACTGATGGGTTTTGGCTTTTTATCCAATTTGCCAGTCTGTGTCTTTTGATTGGGGCATTTAGCCCATTTATACTTAGGGTTAATAATGTTATGTATGAATTTGATCCTGCCATTTTGATGCTAGCTGGCTGTTTTGCCTGTTAGTTGATGCAGATTCTTCATTGTGTTGATGTTCTTTACGATTTGGTATGTTTTTGGAGTGGCTGGTACTGGTTGTTCCTTTCTATGTGTAGTGCCTCTTTCAGGAGCTCTTGTAAAGCAGGCCTGGTGGTGATGAAATCTCTGAGTACTTGCTGGTTCGCAAAGGATTTTATTTTTCCTTCACTTATGAAGCTTAGTTTGGCTGGATATGAAATTCTGGGTTGTAAGTTCTTTTCTTTAAGGATGTTGAATATTGGCCCTCACTCTCTTCTGGCTTGTAGGGTTTCTGCTGAGAGATCTGCTGTGAGTCTGATGGGCTTCCCTTTGTGGGTAACCCAACCTTTCTCTCTGGCTGCCCTTAGCATTTTCTCCTTCATTTCAACACTGGTGAGTCTGATGATTATGTGCCTTGGGGTTGCTCTTCTTGAGGAAGATCTTTGTGGTGTTCTCTGTATTTCCTGGACTTGAATATTGGCCTGCCTTGCTAGGTTGGGGAAGTTTTCCTGGATAATATCTTGAAGAGTATTTTCCAGCTTGGATTCATTCTCTACGTCACATTCAGGTACACCTATCAAACGTAGATTAGGTCTTTTCACATAGTCCCATATTTCTTGGAGACTTTGTTCTTTCCTTTTTACCCTTTTTCTCTAATCTTGCCTTCTCGTTTTATTTCATTGAGTTGATCTTTGACCTCTGATATCCTTTCTATTGCTTGGTCAATTTGGCTGTTGAAACTTGTATATGCTTCGCGAAGTTCTCGTGTTATGTTTTTCAGCTCCATCGATTCACTTATATTCCTCTCTAAGTTGTGTATTCGCGTTAGTATTTTGTCAAATCTTTTTTCAAGGTTCTTAGTTTCTTTGCATTGGGTTAGAACATGTTCTTTTAGCTCACAGAAGTTTCTTATTACCCACCTTCTGAAGCCTGATTCTGTCAATTCATCACACTCATTCTCCATCCAGCCTTGTTCCCTTGCTGGTGAGGAGTTGTGATCCCTTGTAGGAGGAGAGGTGTTCTGGTTTTGGGTGTTTTCATCCTTTTTTCGCTGGTTTCTTCCCATCTTTGTGGATTTATCCACCTGTCATCTTTGTAGTTGTTGACTTTCAGATTGGGTCTCTGAGTGGATGTCCAGTTTGTTGATGATGAAGTTATTTGTTTCTGTTTCTTAGTTTTCCTTCTAACAGTCTGGCTCCTCTGCTGTAGGACTGCTGAGGTCCACTCAGGCCCTGCTTGCCTGGGGATCACCTGCAGTGGCTGCAGAACAGTAAGGGTTGCTGCCAGTTTGTTCTTCTGCTACCTTTGTCCCAGAAGGATACCCACCAGATGTCAGTCTGAGCTCTCCTTTATGAGGTGACTCTTTGGATATATGGGGGTCAGGGAGCTGCTTCAGGAGACAGTCTTTCCTTTATAGGAGCTCAAGTGCTGAGCTGTGAGCTTCATTGTTCATTCAGAGCTGCTGGGCAGGTACATTTAAGTCTGGTGCAGCAGAATTCATAAACCCCCTTTTTTTCCCCAGGTGCTCTGTCCTGGGGAGTCAGGGCTTTATATCAGTTTCTGTTGTGCTGCTGGCTTTTTTCAGGGCTGCACTGGCCAGCAAGGAGGCCACTGAGCTGCCGTGGGCTCCGCCCAGCTGTCATGTGAACTTCCCTGCAGTCCTGTTTATACAGGTGTAGTTAGAACTGCCTTGGCACTGGTGGCCCACCTTTATAATGGCGGACTCTCTCTGTAATGGCGGGCTGCCTCAGCAACGGCGGGCTGCCTCAGTAATGGCAAATTACCTCCATAGTGGTGGAGTGCCTTGGTAATGGCAGACGCCCCTCCCCCACAGAGCTGGACCGTCCCGGGTTCAGCTGTGTTTGCTGTGAAACTTTCAATCTAGAGTGTTTCCGATTGCTGTTCTTTTGTGGGGGTGGGACCAGCCGAGCCTGATCACCTGGCTCCCTGCCTCAGAGCCCTTTTTTTTTTTTTGGTTGAACGGTCGACTCTTGTCTACCAGGTGTTCCAGTTGCCTGTTGAAAAGGCACCGGGATCTGTGTGATTTCCCGTGCAGTGACCCACTGCGCCTGTGCCGGCTGAAACAGCCACGCTGAGATTCATGGTGCTTTTTTGCCCAGGAATCTCCTGGCCTGGCTCCCTGTTTCAGTCCCCTTTTTAATCAGTTGAATGGGCACCTCTGTCTGCCAGGAGCTCCTGTTGTCAGCTAAAACGGCACCCAGACCGTGTATTTTGTACGGAGAACCGCCGGTAAAACAGCCGTGCTGGCCAAACAGTTGCACCGGCCAAACCAGCCGTGCTGGTGACCCGTGGGGCTCCTCTGCCTGGGAATCTCCTGGTCTGTGGGCAATAAAAATCCGTCTGGAAATGCAGCATCCCCTCACCCTCCGCGCTTTCGCTGGGAGCTGCAATCCTGAGGTGCTCCTAATCGGCCATCTTGGATCCCTCCTTAAGTATGTTAAAGATATTAAGTAACTATCAGTTTGCATAATGGTTTTTTAGGGTAGAATTTAGAATAAATTACCAATTCTTAGGCTTATATAATGATAAACAATGATAAACTGTGATAAACATTTAGAATGATAAACTGATTTTAAATTTTAGTATTAGATAGTAAAACTAAAGCTGTAGACTATCCCTGGACCAAGTGTTAGGAGACCTGAATTCCAGTGTGGTTTTGCCTGTGTATTCTTATTTATAAACAATTATTATTGATTGACGATTGGGGAAAATGGTACATGTGAGGAAAGACATTTGCAAAATTTGAGAAGTTTTTTACTATATACCATATTCATTTTTTAAAGATATATAAAATTTTTACAGTTCTATTTTATTAGGAAACAAGTGTTCTACCTTGCTAGCTAAGGAGCAAGTTGCTTTTGCCTTGCGACCATCAATTTGCGCTGAATTGAAAGCTGATGTTGCATCTTAAGTTTAGCATCCATCCACACAGTTGTCTTCCTTGTCATGATTTCATAGAACGTTGAGAACCTAGATCTCATTCTAAACTATATGGATACAAATGCTGTAATTTTTTTTTAAATCCCATCATAACTCTCTAAGCTTGTTTTGATCACTTCTCACTAAAATGTTGCCTGATAGGTTGTTATGGTATAATACTTCTAGGCTACTTTGTTTCAGCTTGTTTGGTAGAGGCCTATGCTGAGTAGCAGTAAAACAAAGCATAATGTTTACTACATGGAACTTTTTTTTTTTTTTTGAGACAGTGTCTGGCTGTGTTGTACAGGCTGGAGTGCAGTGGCATGATCTTGGCTTACTGCAAGTTCAGCTTTCCTAGCTCAAGCCATCCTCCCCCCTCAGCCTCCCAAGTAGCTGGGACTAAGGCTTGCGCCACCTTTACTGCTCACTTTTGTATTTTTGTGTTACTGTTTTTTTGTCATAGAGACAGGGTTTCACTATGTTGCCCAGATTGGAACAATATAGGATTAGAAATCATGGGAAGGAATATCCTTAACTCATATACCTTACAATACCTTGTAGGAATATACAAAAACTATTTTTAAAAATTCTTATTTCTTAAAAATAGAAACCTTAGGAAGAAGTTTATCTATAAGATAAACTTAATGCATCTATGAGTCTGAAAAGAGTTTAGAAGAGTGTAAGTTTTAGAAGAGTTTGAGAAGATTGAGATATTTCATAATATCTCATGAAGTAGATAGCATTATTCTCATTTAAATATATAGGTAGAAAAATTTCAGGTCTAGGTAACTTGTTTCTTTACTACACAACTACAATATCAAGGTGTAAAGATTTGTGTTTATACAAGTCTATTTCCCTGCATTTACGTAGAAGGATTTTATCCAGAGCCTCATATATCAAGTCAGGTAAGAGACTGACACTCAACTATGACTTGGTTTTTTCATCTGAAAAATGAAGATAATAATAGGACCTACCCTGGAATTCTTTGCAAGGATTCATTCAGTTAAGACATGTAAAATACTTCAAGGCCACCACCATAGTATGCTAGTGTTAAAATGTTAGCTTCTAGGATTGGTTGTATGGCCACACAAAACAACAGCAATGGGACTGGACTTGGGAGAAAGGTGGACAGTGTTAAGGTTTGGGGATAGCTGTGGCTAAATTGAATGAAGTCCACTTAGTGCCCAAAAACAGAGACATGAATGGTTAAAAATATCAATTTTAGCCTTTAAGTCAGCCAGAAAGTTGTTATTAAGCAGAGCATCTCCTTCCGTCAGCATCTTCTGTTGTGAAGAGTGGGAAGGGGAAAGACATTTTTGGTTCCTCTTAGTTTAAAAAAATGAATAGTTTCCCATAATCTTAAGGGATAATTTAAATGACATAAGGGAAATTATTTTTCTGTCTGTCCTTTAATTTACATTTTAGATGGAGATCTGGAAAAAGACATCACACTTTAATTACTCACAGCTTAATGTAAATTCTAATATCCAATGAAGAGTTTCGTGTAAAAGTTAACATGGCAGCTTGCTGAATTGTGTTGAAAAAAGGGGAAAAACAACATTGAAAACTTAAAAACTAAATAAGAAATAAATTTCAAGGACTCTAGAAGCATTTCCCAGTCTATGTTCCTTTATTAATATATTATAGAATTGAATGGGAGAGCCACAGATTTTACCTTGCATGTCTTCTTGTTGATTTGAATTGTTTCTACAAAAGGAGAAATTACCTCTTCTGAAGAACGCATTCCTTATATGCTGATTGTAAATAAGAGTCTTCCTTCTGGTGCCATAGGATGACCTGTGATTTAAGCTGTCCCTTGGTTTTAATCGTAATCAATTGAAGCTAGCATGTGGGAGAGGTGATTCTTCTGCTACATGATCTTCCCTGGGGTACCAGTTACCTGATCTCTTTATCCTGTGATTGAGTCTATGTCTCTCTGTGATCCTGCTAATAAGTTCCTTTCTGTCAAAGATGGCAACCAAAAATCTTAACTGGAAGGCATCCTCTGACATATCCAGGTAACATATTCCTATCATCATTTCCAAGAGAGTGGGGACTGTTACTTTCTTATCCCAGGCACATATTGGGTACCAGGACCATGGAAGGTGCTCAGTAAATGTCGAGTAAATGGAAAATGAGTGTGTAGCCATATGCTAGGTTTACATTAGTCTGTTTTAAAAATAACCAGTAATTCGAAAGATAATAAATTACCAACAGGTATACCAAGGACAGAAGCAGCCTGTGTGATTCTGACATTAATGAAATCTGTGCTGTTGGGAAGGCTTGCTGGCTTTAGGTTACATACCTGATTTTGCTGCTTAGATCATTATGGAATGGTAGTAAAACAAAGCTGCATTTCTGGGTCTGGCTGGAGCATTCACATGTCAAGGAATCCCAGGAAAGACAGCATGAGCTGTTTTTTTTAGCAAGTTTCTTAAAGAACTTTTATCTGGAACTTGCTTTGTTGATGGAAATAGTCCCTTACTTCAATAGCCAGAGTATAAAATTAGAAATAAGGAGAACTAATTAGGGAGAATCAGTTGAAACAAAGATAAATTTTTTTCAAGACAGAAAAATCTAGGACATTGGCTCCTTAGTATTCTAAGAAACTCTTTGTTTTCAGAATGCCAACTGTTACATACTTGTTTTGTTTAGTATAATATATTCTAGAAAGTGTCTGTACATTTGGTTTGACACCAAGCTGTGGAGTCTTAAGAGGAACACCAGTGAGAATGCTGTTCTAATCAGTTGCCCCATACAGTTTCTTAGTCTGTACTTCATGATTTTGTCACGTATTTCCTTTTCTGGTATCAGAGAATGCTATATAGGCAGCAAGCAACTATTAAACGCAGTTCACCTGATTAAAAGGATACACCATCCCAAAGCAGATGAGGATACAAAAGGCTTGTTCATGCTGTGTTAAGCTACAGTTGCATACAATCAATATTGCCTGTCCCCTGAGTTTTTCTTCACTATTCTTAGATTCTTCATGCTGCCAGAACACCAGAGCTAGAAGGTTTTTGACTCTGTAGAGATATAATTTCTCTATTTCTTTTTTCTTTTTTTTTTTTAAATTATACTTTAAGTTCTGGGGTACATGTGCAGATCTTGCAGGACTGTTACATAAGTATACATATGCTACAGTGGTTTGCTGCCTCCAACCCCCTGTCAACTACATTATGCATTTCTCCCAACATGATCCCACCCCAACCTCCCCACCCCCTGCTATTGCTCCCCTAGCCCCCACCCCCCAATAGACCCCAGTGTATGATGTTCCCCTCACTGTGTCCATGTGTTCTTATTGTGCAACACCCCCTTTGAGTGAGAACATGTGGTGGTTGGTTTTCTGTTCTTGTGTCAGTTTGCTGAGAATGGTTTCCAGCTTCATCCATGTCATTGCAAAGACATGAATCATCCTTTTTTATGGCTGCATAGTATTCCATGGTCTTTATGTGCCACATTTTCTTTTCTTTTTCTTTCTTTTTTTTTAAAGATTGGGTTTCACCATGATGGCCAGGCTGGTCTTGAACTCCTGACCTCAGGTGATCCACCCACCTCGGCCTCCCAAAGTGCTAGGATTACAGGCGTGAGCCACCGCGCCTGGCCATGCCACATTTTCTTTATCCAGTCTAGCCTTGATGAGCATTTGGGTTGATTCCAAATCTTTGCTATTGTAAACAGTGCTGCAAGGAACATACGTGTGCATGTGTCTTTATAATAGAACAATTTCTTGGGTATATTTACAGCTTCATCCATGTCACTGCAAAGGACACAAACTCATCCTTTTTTATGGCTGCATAGTATTCCATGGTGTTTATGTGCCACATTTTCTTTATCCAGTCTATCCTTGATGAGCTTTGGGTTGATTCCAAGTCTTTGCTTTGTAAACAGTGCCTCAATGAACATATGTGTGCATGTGTCTTTATAATAGAACAATTTCTTGGGTATATACCCAGTGATGGGATTGCTGGGTCAAATTGTATTTCCATTCCTAGATCCTTGAGGAATCTCCACACTGTCTTCCATAATGGTTGAACTAATTCACACTCCCACCAACAATGTAAAAGCGTTCCTATTTCTCCATATCCTCTCCAGCATCTATTGTTTCCAGATTTTTTAATGATCACCATTCTAACTGGCATGAGATGGTATCTCAATGTGGTTTTGATTTGCATTTCTCTAATGACCATTGATGATAAGCATTTTTTCATATGTTTGTTAGCTGCATAAATGTCTTCTTTTGAAAAGTGCCTGTTCAGATCCTTTGGCCCACTTTTTGATGGGGTTGTTTGTTTTTTCCTTGTAAATTTGTTTTAGTTCTTTGTAGATTCTGTATATTGGCCCTTTGTCAGATGGGTAGCTTGCAAAAGTTTTTTCCCATTCTGTTGGTTGCCAGTTCACTCTAGTGATTGTTTCTTTTGCTGTGCAGAAGCTCTTAGCCAGAGCAATCAGGCAAGAAAAAGAAATAAGGGGTATTCAGTTAGGAAAAGAGGAAGTCAAATTGTCTCTATTCGCAGATGACATGATTGTATATCTTCAAAACCCCATCGTCTCAGCCCAAAATCTCAAGATGATAAGCAACTTCACTAAAGTCTCAGGATACAAAATCAATGTGTAGAAATCACAAGCATTCCTATATACCAATAACAGACAAAGAGCCAAATCATGAGTGACCTCCCATTTACAATTGCTACAAAGAGAATAAAATATCTAGGAATACAAGTAACAAAGGATGTGAAGGACCTCTTCAAGGAGAACTACAAACCACTGCTCAAGGTCATAAGAGAGGACACAAACATTTGGAAAAAAACAATCAATATTGTGAAAATGGCCATACTGCCCAAAGTAATTTATAGATTCAATGCCATCCCCATCAAGTTACCATTGACCTTCACAGAACTGGAATAAAACACCGCAAACTTCATATGGAACCAAAAAAGAACTTGCATAGCTAAGACAATCTTAAGCAAAAAGAACAAAGCTGGAGGCATCACACACCTGACTTCAAACTACACCATAAGGCTACAGTAATCAAAACAGCATAGCATGGTACTGGTACCAAAACAGAGATATAGACCAATGGAACAGAACAGAGGCCTCGGAACTAATGCCACACACCTACAACCATCTGATCTTTGACAAACTGACAAAAACAAGCCATGGGGAAAGGATTCCCCGTTTAATAAATGGTGTTGGGAAAACTGGCTAACCATGTGCAGAAAGCAAAAACTGGACCTGTTCCTTACACCTTATACAAAAATTAAAGATTTAAACATAAGATCTAACACCATAAAAACCCTAGAAAAAAACATAGGCAATACCATTCAGGACATAGGCATAGGCAAGGTCCTCATAACTAAAACACCAAAAGCAATGGCAACAAAAGCCAAAATAGACAAATGGGATCCAATTTCTCCTTTCTAGAAGACACAAGAATTACCAGAAGATACATTAGAAGAATATACAATGGAGGTAGCACGGTGGCTCACATCTGTAATCCCAGGGCTTCGAGAGGCAAAGGTGGAAGGGCCACTTGAGGCCAGGAGTTCAAGGCCAGCTTGGGCAACATAGTGAGACCCTGACTCTTCAAACAAACAAACAACAAAAAAAACTAGGCACTGCAGCACATGCTTGTAGTCCTAGCTACTTAGGAGCCTGAGGCAGGAGAATTGCTTGAGCCCAGGAAATCAAGACTACAATGAGCTATGACTGTGCCACTGCACTCCAGCCTGGGTAACAACAGAGAGACATTGTCTGCCCCCTAACCCTCCCCCAAAAAAGTAGGAGGAAAACATCTCAAAAGATAAAGTATCTAGGTCACAACCTCTCAGTGCCTTTGATTACACATTTGCAAACAGGATGTAGCACCCTCTAGTTTCAGAGTTGTGAGAATCCAGTGATAGAGCAATAATTAAGGCCAGGTACATTGCATATATTATCTTCCGGTATCAACAACCCCTCCAGTTAGTCCTTCTTATTGTACAGATGAGAAATAGGAAAGTAAGAGAAATTAAGTAACTTGATTCATGTCACTAACAACTAGCAGAGCTTAGATTCAAACACAGTCTGTCCTCGTCACCAGCCGATATCCTAAACATGGGTTCTGCCTGGCATGTGGTTGGTCCTCAATATACGTTTATTTGCTGGAGGAAAATAATCTAGCAGTAAAAGAAAATGTCTTGGGGAAAATAATAGATTTTATGGAGTAGTTTAATTTTTCTTGTGACAAGAATGGATACTTTTTTTTTTTTTTTTTACCAGTTCTTTCAGGACTGACAGGGTATCAATAAGATAGAAAGTTTAATAAAATGAAGATTTTTGAAATTTACTGTTCTTAAAAAAATTAATACAGCAATGCCATTAATTCTAGTATAATTGTTGGAGGAGCTGTCTTATAGTTAGCGCTGAAATGCATGCTGATCTTGTTATCCAAATAAGAATTTTAAATTGTATCAGTACCCACTTTATGAGCAATTTCAGTATTCATTAATGAGGTTTTAAAATGTTTATTGTGTGTCTGCTATGTGTGAGGCATTGCTTGTCTCATTTAGCAACAAAATAATTAGTTTATATTATGTTTGAGAATTTTGAATTGTAGGGAAGTGTATTCTAGTTATAGTTCATACCTTTTAGGACCGTTTAAAGCTGTTAGCTGTTTGCACTTGTGCCGGTTTTCAAGTTCTCCAAATTGTTGGGATTACAGCCAAAAAGAATACTGTCTTTGTTCCAGAGGATGAAAGTTTGAATGCTGAGTGTCAGGGTTCATCTAAGGTGAGAAGTGGGTTTTGAAGTTGCCCAATGTGTTATTTGATTTCTTCTTTAAACATTATTTTATTTTATTTTATTTATAGAGACGGTCTTGCTCTGTCACCCAGGTTAGAGTGCAGTGGTGCAATCTCAGCTCAGCATAACCTGAAACTCCTGGGCTCAAGCAATCCTGCGTCATCCTCTGGACTACCAATGTGCCATTTGAATTGTCTATCTAACAACTGATGTGACAAAGAATCTAAGATGATGTTCTCTCAATGTACCGCATACATGATAGCATTTCATCCCCACTGTTAGTTAAATGGACTCTCAGAAATGGTGTTTGCCTTACTGAACAAGTTTTCTTTCTTTGAGTTGAGGGAAGGTCTCCATTAGAGATTAGGTACCCAGGAAGATTTGGGTCAAAGCAGCAGAGGATGAGCTACGGTAGTGTTGGGAGAATGGCCTTAAGCCTGATTGCATATTGGAATTATCAGGGGCAGGTTTATAATTACCAATGCTTGGGCCTCTCCAAGAACAATTAAATGAAAATCACTGGGATTAGGGCCCAGGTACTGGTATTTTTAAAAAGCTACCAGGTGATTCTAACATGTTCCCAAGGTTCGGAGCTACTGATGTATATAATAGCTAGAATTTCTTAGTTTAGGCAATTAATGTAAAGGTGTTTTCAGATGATGCTTTTTCAAGAGGCATTTTATGAAACTATTTCTTCATGTTATCAAGTGACTCACCAAAATAATGGGATCATTTTAAAATTGATGCTTGGATAACTTCAGTAGCAGCTACATAATTTCCCAAGTACCTAATATGACTGCACTGTGATAGTTAGCTGGATGTTTCTTGAGCTGTAAAACAGGGTACAAAGACAATCATTTCCATTTTTTATTGGGGTTTGATTAATATTCCGTCTGGGTCGATGTGACCTTGGAATTAAACAGTGAGGACTGCATGGTCCATTTGCCAGGATCTACATATTTTATCTTTAATTTTCCCAATTGTGAAGGCCTGGCTAAGACTTCTGCTTGAATCCTAAATGAGGCAGTCATCATAATCTTGCCCTTTCATTGGTGTGTGGTTTATCACACACACAAAAACTCACCTAACTTTAAAAGGAGGTGAAGAGGACATATGCATGGAAGACATTGGGGTTTTTACTCCCAGATAAGTGACTTGTGCCATCTGTGGATGGGCATAGCAGAAAGGTGGAATATTACTTGAAGCTTTTTATCTGAATCTCTTTGCTACAGTTTGGGTGTTTGTTTGCTCCACAGCTGATGCTGAAATTTCATTGCCATTGTAACAGTATTGAGACACGGGATCTTTAACAGGTGATTCAGCTCTGAAGGCCCCACCCTTGTGGGTGGGTTTGATGCCTTTAAAAAATGGCTCTGGGATGGGGCTCTGTCTCTCTCTCCCATGCGCTTTCTTGCTCTTTGCTTTTCCACCATGGAATGCTGCAGCTAGAAGGCCGTCACCAGATGCGAGCCCCTCAGCCTTGGACTTCCAGCTTCCACAACTGTAAGGAACAAATTTATGTTTCTTGTAAATTGCCCAGTCTCAGGTACTCTGTTTAGCAGCAGAAAACACACGAAAACATTGTACCATCAGATTTGTGTTTCCCCAATGACGTTGGGATTCAAGATTTATTAGTTAGGTATGGACAGGTACAGAGTGTTAGTGCAGATGAACTATTCAATCTCATTTTGGAGGGTTTCCATCATAAAACACAAATAATTTAGTCAAAGCAGCATCTTCTGAATTTCCTAGTTGACTTATAAAAACAAATAAACCACTTTCTGTATTTATTATTTTCTTTCCAGGAAGGGAGCTCTATAGTCATGAGGGTAGTAAATAAAGATTACTTTTTACAAGACACTCTAGAGCTATGGGGATTTAATAAATAGTTCATTGCTTCCCTTTCTCCACCAAAATCTCTTCACTCCAACTGCAGCCTTGAAACTCAAGTGTGTTCAGGTTTTGGACTTTTTTTTTTTTTTCTTTTGAGACACAGCCTCCGTCTGTTGCCCAGGTTGGAATGCAGTGGTGCAGTCTCGGCTCACTGCAGCTTCTGCCTCCTGGGTTCAAGTGATTCTCCTTCCTCATCGTCCCAAGTAGCTGGGACTACAGGCGCCTGCCACCATGCTTGGCTAATTTTTGTATTTTTAGTAGAGACGGGGTTTCACCATGTTGCTCAGGCTGGTCTTGAACTCCTGGGCTCAAGTGATTCACCCGCCTCAACCTCTCAAAGTGCTGGGGTTACAGGCGTGAGACACTGCTCCTGTCTAGGTTTTGGACTTTTAATTTACCTCTTCTTAACACCCTTCCCTCTTCTCTGAAAGCAAGATATATTTAAAGACTTTGGGATCAACTGCAAATGTTTATTTTTGGATAAGATGAGTGAGTTACAAAATTAGCAACCTGCAAAGTGTTTGAAAGTTTAACTGCTATTTTTTCACTTACCCATTCACCCATTCAATAAATATTATTGAGCTGTTACTATGTGCCAGGCACTTCTAGACATGGTGGGGATATTACAGTAAACGGCACAGATGGCCATCCTTGCACTCATGGTAGAGTGTGGGAGAGAAAGTCACAGATAAAGGCTGACACCAATCACAAGTGGATAATGATACAAGTTATGTCAAGGGGTTTTAAAGAAGAATGACATAAAAAAACATAAAATCTTGACTCAAAAATCCTACCTAAGAAATATATCTTAAGGAAATAATTATGTATCCAAATATGCATGTATGAAAATTTTCACTGTGTTATTAGCACAACATTGAAAAGAAAAACAGGTTAAATAAATTAAGGACTGGTTAAATTAATTAAGGACTAGTTAAATTAGATGCTGCAGTCATGTTTTTAATGACATAGAAAGATGCTGACAATACATTAGATAAAAATTGTTGGTTTCAAAATTGTATGATATGATTCCTCTAGAACAGTGGTTTTCAAGCAGGGGTGATTTTTGCCTCTGAGGGGCCATTTGTCAGTGTCTGGGGACAACTTAGCTTGTTACAAGTAGGGTGGAGTTTGGTGCTGCTGGCCGCTAGTGATTAGAGGAACGGATCCTACCACAAGTCATTATTTGGCTCAAAATGTCAATAGTACTGAGATTTAGAAAGCCTGCATTTAAACAATTACATATAGCATTGCAAGGACTTTCTGAATAAATAGGATTATGGCTGTTTTAAATGTTTTTTCTTTGTGTGTTAATTCAGATGTTGCTTTAGATGAGAAGTGCTGACTTTGTAATTAGAAACAAAAACTATTTTAAAATGTGGTGCCAAATTTTGGGCTCATCTCAGCCTGAGAAGGTTTTTTCTAAAAACGTTTAGGCATCTTTTTCTTTCCCTACGGCTCTCCTTACCTGTGCACACCTTATTGCCTGTATCTGTGATGCCTCTATTCGGATGGAACCTGGATTATGCCTGGGCCTGGTTTACTACCATAACATGGGTTGCTGTACTTGCCTGCTTGATTATGAGCTCTATCCATCCAGGGAAGTCATCTGTTTTGCATAGCGTGTTCTTAGAAGTTCATGGATTTTAATTGAAGTAAGCTAGAGGGACCCCTTCCATCCTTCCATCCTTCAGCAAGGGTCTCCAAAGACAGGCAGGGTGCACAGCAAACACCTCGACTGCTGAGAATCTACCCTGGCAGGTCCAGTGCAGGCTCATCTCCAGAAAAGCTGGGGTATAGTTCTCTCACTGTTGGGGTTGCTAATTTAGCTATCTCCTCTTTATAAGACCCTCATGGAAATAAAGATTGCCAGAAAATATCTTTAATGAGCCTCAAATTTTATCTGCAAGGAACCCAGGGCCAGTGGTGTTATACTGGTTTGTAGAAAACTCCTGTGGTGTCTGCAGAAATTTTCTCTGGTGAACATCTAGAATTTTCCATTACTTTGAATGTGTACGTGTTATTAATCAGGGAATTAATCATCCCCTTTCTCATTGATTGAAAATCACATTACCTAGGAAGGACAAGGTATTGTCAAATGGGCAAGGCAGATCATATGTTTTCTCTTTTACTGGACTCCTTACTTTCCTAAGTACAGCCTGTGTATCCTGTGCTAGAGAGCCTCTTGAAATTAATTTACTGTCATTCTTGTAACATATCCATTTATTGGGGCCTGTGAATGCGCGTGAACTCCATTTGATTACGTCTAATGTTCTCCCCAAATAAAGAGTACAATTAATTCATTAGATGATGGTTTGTTTCCAGGGGTAAGTGCCAGTTTATGATGATTCCATCAACACTTGCACCACATTAATTTATTTCCTGTTTAATCAGTGTTTAAATTGAACTGGGATCAGGCAGAACAAAACACATGGTTTTGCATAATTATAATGGAGCAAATGGAAATAGTCATAGCACTTCAGCATCAGAAACCTCACTGCAGAAGCACAGATGGGTTAGGAGATGTTGATTAAAAAAGATGTCTAGGAATAAATCCTCTGTAAGCACTGTATTAAAACCCAGATGCCTGCAGGACAAGTAACTTTGCATTAATTACTTAAAAATTTCTTATTCTGGGTACAGCTCTCTGTAGAAATCCTACAGATTGAGTAAACGGTGGAGGCACTCCTTTTCATGGTCCATTAACTTAAATCATTACCGCTTTGACCACCAGACTGGCCTAGGTGGTAAGTTCAATATTTAGCAACTGTCCCTTTGTGCTTTTCAAACCTTCTCCAAGCCAGTGTCGTTGAAGGAGTGAGTTGCCATGTGGGAGGGTGGGCTACCTTGGAAAACAGATTTTTGGATTGGAGCTTGTCTGAAACTCTTTAGATGAAGAATCGCACTGCATGGGTTTGCTCCTTCAAAACTAACAGGAGAGAGAGGCTGAACAAATGGTGTTCTTCAGGCAAGGGGCTTGCCGATGTCTAGTCATTTGTCAACTGCCCGAGTTTTGGTCTTAGAACTTCTCCTCCTCCTCCTCCTTAATAAATCACTGCAAATATACTGCTTTCACACTGTTTTCCATTTACCTCCATCCAGAGAATCCCTAGAGAACCACCCTTTTTTTTTTTAATGAAAAAACCTTAGTTTGAAATAATTTCAAACTTAGAGAAATTTCATAAGGACTGCACAAAGAACTCCCCCCATCCCCTTTAAGGGAATAATTATAATAATAACACGTTTTCAATTCCTGCCAGGTATTTTATTGGAAGCATTTCTGTGATTGGAACAGGAGTTGAGGCAATGTAAAATGAATTATAACAATGTATTTTAACAAAGAAAATCCCTCAAATTGTCTTGCAGTGAAAACATTAACAACAATAACTATTCTTTTAAATTCCTTCTAGTTTTCAATAGAAAGGGCCAGTAAGTGAAAGTGCCTTTACATTTTTGTCTTGGAACAACTCTGCAATTTCATCTTGATTTAGTATTTCTAGTAATGAAGCTTCTTCCAATTCCACATTCTCATTTCTGGGCAGACATTTTATTCTTAAGAATTGTGGTGATGAACAAGAAGCTAAATTGAAATGATTAATATATCAATGATTAATAATTATAACAATGTCCCAACACTTAGAAATTCATCAGATTTTTTTTTAAAGAGGCATTTCTGGCTGGGCACGGTGGCTCACCTTTGGGAGGCGGCAACCGGCAGATTACCTGAGGTCAAGAGTTCGAGACCAGCCTTTTTCACATGACGAAAACTGTCTCTGCTAAAATACAAAAATTAGCCAGGTGTAGTGGCAGGTGCCTGTGATCCAAGCAACTTGGGAGGCTGAGGCATGAAAATAGCTTGAACCTGGGAGACAGAGGTTGCAGTGAGCTGAGATCATGCCGTTGCACTCCAGCCTTGGTGACAGAGCCAGACTCAGTTTAAAAAAAAAAACAGAAACAAAAGTAAGAGGCATTTCTGTAAGAAGAACAGGCAGGCAAGCCAGCTTTCCCCTGGCCCATCTACCCTTTTCCCCGATTGTAGAGCATCCTTCCCTTGGTCCCCTGTGAGGGGCCAGTAGGTTTCTCTGCTCTCTGGTGGGGAGAACCACCCTTCTGAAGTGGATATTTACCTTTTCAGGCGTGTCTTCATAATTTAGCTTCATTAGTGTATATTCACAAACAATATATTAAATAATTTTGCTTGTATTTATACTTTTAAAAAAATGGTCTCGTGTGACAATGTCCTATTGTATCATATATTTTTTTCACAAAACATTATTATATCCATGTTGTACATACACGTAGACCTAGTTTATTAATTTAAATGAGGTATTTTATTCTATCATGTAGATGTATCATAAGTTGTTATGCATTTTCCTAGGGTTAAGTTTCCATTGAACAAATGCCTACTTTCTCACGATTGCAATTAGTGAAGATCCTTTCATCTGTTGTTTTGCTGGGATTTGAACTTGAGCTCATCTGACTATAAAGCCTGCGCTTTCCTCATTGTGTTAAGATGGCCTCTCAAGTCGTAGACTTCCATCATAATCCAGTTTGATTTGGTGGAACACATTAGCTAAGTATTTAAATTTGGTAATGCCATTTTATCTCCAGACAGAAACACTTTATTTTATCAGACATGAAAAGTGGATTTACTGTCTCAGGGTAAGTTGTTGACTATAGTAGCCACTGGCCCACATGTGGTGACTGAGCACTTGAAAAGTGACTCATTATGGTGTGTGTGTGTGTGTGTGTGTGTGTGTGTGTAAATATACCTTTCCTATGGTGCTGAAATGTGTTTTAATTGTAAAAATATATGCCAGATTTTGATAAAAAAAAAGTATGTAAAAATACCATTAATTTTTGTATTGAAATGATAATATTTTAGATATGTAAGTTTAAATAAAAATGTAGCCGGGCTCTGTGGCTGTCACTTGTAATACCAGCACTTTGGGAGGCCAAGGCGGGAGGATTGCCTGAGCCCAGGAGTCTGAGACCAGCCTGGGAAAACATGGCGAAACCATCTCTACTAAAAATAGAAGAATTAGCAAGGCATGGTGTGGAGCCCCTGCAGTCTCAGCTACTCACCTGGCTGAAGTGGGAGGATCACTTGAGCCCGGGAGTGGAGGCTGTAATGAGCCGAGATCAAGCCAGGCGGCTGCACTCTAGCCTGGGCCACAGAGCGAGACCCTGTCTCAAATAAAGTAATTAAAATTAATTTCATCTGTTTTTTTCTACTTTATGTTAGTGTAGTTTTTTGAAAACTTAGCTACATATTGTGGCTATTGGATAGTACTGGTGAGGAATTAATTAGGTTGAAATGATCTAGAGTATGTGCTTCTGGGTGCCAGGTGGGGGCCGCAGAGAGTTGTTAGAATCAGGAGTCCTGAAGATGCTGTCCTACCAATCCTAGAGGCTCAGAAAGACAGGATATCAGCAAAGGGGACAAATGGCAACGTAGTCAGCAAGGACCCAAGGATCAAATCCTGCATCCTGGTTGAGAGGGATTACAGCTAGGGCCACCTAGAGGAGAGGGGGCGCTGAACAAATGAAAGCTCGAATAGAGCACAGCTTTGAAGTCACACAGTTCTGTGTTTGAATTTTGACTTTGTTAACTTGGGTAAGTTATTTGACCTCTGCAAATCTCAGTTTCACACTTGTAAATTGGGAATGATAGTACACATTTATATTTTTTGTCGATGCATGTAAAGAGCTTATCATATATATTGAATATTTGCTGTTATTGTCTATTTTAATGTGTCATTGACAAAGCAGAAGAAGGTATCTCTTGCCTTTTGAAGCAGTAGATTCAGGCTGCAGGTCTTACCACATATGGGTTTAAAGTGACTCACATAAGGCTCACCATTTCTTATCCCCTTTTTATCTCCAGGTAGAGGTGAGAAAGTTCTCTATTTGGAATGGTGTTCCTTGTACATTGGAGTTCTTACTGTTTTATCTCTTGCCAAACAAAAGCCTTAAATAAATTTCTTTTTTTGGCTCTAAGCTGGGTAAGGCATGCATTTGTTCATCACAGAAGTTGCCCCGTCCAGTGTTAAGCAAGTCTTAGGGATGCAGAGATGAATGAAATGTAGCTAAAATATCTACAGAAAGGTGAAGGAGCTAGAGGAAGGCCACCTAGCTATGATACAGTGTTACGGGTGCCAAAGTCAAGTTATGAGAAAGTTAATTCCATGGGGAGGGGAGCAAGGGATTCAGTGATGGCCTTGAAAAGGAGGCGACACTATTGAACTCCTCATCATCCTGTTTTCTAAAATTCCGTCTTCCAAGATTCAATGACCTTCATGTCTACCAATGATGGTTATCGTAGTTATCACTCACTAGCAAACCAACATGCTAGAGTGCATCACCAATAGAAACTGCTTTATTTTTTAAGCCCTGAGCTCTGATTTTCCTCTCAGTACTGCCCAATATCTCTTATCTTCCTAACTCTGTTTAGGAAACTCTTACTGAGCAGTTTGTAAGTACAAAGATGGGTGTTTTTTCAGAGGCACAAGTCTTGACACTCTTGCTATGATTCTTCTTACTGCATCGATTGTCTCTACACAGACCTCAGGAAACTGAAGAGTGTTTCTTCCTGTTTGCTCTCTAGTTAGAAGACAGTAGACAGGGCTCTGTCCATCATATTGATTGGATCATTTTACCTTTTCCGTGGAGTTTCAGGTATGTCTATTTGGAATGGTGTTCTTTTTTGAAATATTTGTGATTTAAATATATAATTAAAAGTTAATGATTGGGCATCTGCTCATAATAGGAGAATTGGATTCTGAGGGTTTATGTTGGATGGCAGTTATATTATTGACAACAGTGGTGTTCTAAGGAAAAGCCTTCCAATATGGATTTAGATTGTAGACCATTAGGTAGGCACTATTCTTTAATAAAGTGGTCTCTAAAGTGGGATGTGGCTATTCAGGAGCTTGCAGGATAATTCAAAGGGGTTCAGAAAGAAAACATTTATACTTAGCTTTTAATCATCCTCTTATAATGTGTATATTTTGTATATGCTTTGTAATGTTTGTACCATAATACAAGTATATAATAAATGTACATATACTAAGGGTGAATAAAATTTTTTAGTGATGGGACACACATAATCAAAGAATTCTGTAGACAATTAACTGCCCTAAGGTGTTAGAATTTTTGTGATTGCTGGGGCCGGAAACCCAACTCAAATGAGCTTATAGACAGAAGGCACTTATTGGCGCTCCACACTGAAAAGACCAGATGTGCAGTTAGCCTCAGGTACGGGGGTCCAGACACTGTGGTGCTGTCAGGGTGTAGTCACTCTGTCCTTCAGCTGTTCATGTCAGGAAAGATGGCGAATTGAGCTCTGAGCTCCCACTCTTCCAACTTACCACCCAGTGGCAAGAGACTCTCTTCCTTGGTATTCAAGACTGATTGGTATGCATGGGTCCCATGCCTGTATCTCAACCAGTCACTGTGGTCACTGGGAATGGAATATTCAGGTTATCTGGATTGATGATGTTCTCAGGGAACGAGTCACTGTGGTCAGTGGGAATGGAGTATTCAGGTTATCTGGATTGATCTTGTTCTTAGGGAACCAGTCACTGTGGTCGGTGGGAATGGAGTATTCAGGTTATCTGGATTGATCACGTTCTCAGGGAACCAGTCACTGTGGTCAGTGGGAATGGAGTATTCAGGTTATCTGGATTGATCACGTTCTCAGGGAACCAGTCACTGTGGTCAGTGGGAATGGAGTATTCAGGTTATCTGGATTGATCGTGTTCTCAGGGAACCAGTCACTGTGGTCAGTGGGAATGGAGTATTCAGGTTATCTGGATTGATCATGTTCTTAGGGAAGGGAGACGATATGGTTTGCCTCTGTGTCCACACCCAAATCTCACCTTGAATTGTAATAATCCTCATGGGTCAAGGGTGGGACCAGGTGGAGGTAATTGAATCATGGGGGCGATTTCCCCCATACTGTTCTTGTGTTAATGAGTGAATCTCATAAGATCTGATGGTTTTATAAGCATCTGGCATTTCCCTTATTAGCACATTCTCTCTCTTGCCATCCTGAATAGCTGCTTTCCACCATGATTGTAATTTTCCTAAGGCCTCCCCAGCCATGCAGAGCTGTGAGTCAATTAAACCTCTTTCCATTATAAATTACCCAATCTCGGGTGTTTCTTCATAGCAACATGAGAATGGACTAATACAGGAGGTTATGGATTAACCCCATGGGAACTGCGTGGCCAAGGTTTCTACCAGGAAAGAAAAATGGATCCAGGAAAGTGGGCAGACTGAACACATAGCAGTTTTACTGCGAGTAGGACTGATTTCGACGGGAGAAGTCAGGGCAAAGTAGCCAATCCAAAGATGTTAACACGTATAACCTAATCAGTAACTGTTAGAAAAATAAGAGGGCATGAGAAACTGAAGTGAGCCGCCAGGTTCATTCCTAGGATGAGGAAAGTTGTATGTTACGTGTGTATTAAGGTGACACTGCCAAGTCTAGGTTAATATTGCTTTTGATACCCCACGTTACAGAAAGCCTGAGATGTAATTCCTCCCCTTTTAGCACTGCCAGTCTGCTTTCTCAGAGTGGCCTTGGTTTGCGTCCTGACTCTGCCACACACTAGCTGTGTATATGCTGGCAAATTTACCAGAAGTCTCTGAATCTCACTGGCTTCACTGGTACCTCCCTGGTAGGGTTGTTGGGAAGACAATACCCAGCTAGTTCCTAGCACTTGATAAACAGAAAGATTTATGTTGATACTGCTAAAGCTGACATTTTCCTTTTTAATAGTTGGGTCAAGTTCTTAGTCTGGGATCCAGGCAGGGTTGATTCATCTTTGGAAACCTCACTGAGTCCCCAATAAGCCTGGCATGTAGTAGGTGTTCAATGAATAACTGTTGAATAACGAATGAGGGAATGAATGTAGCTTATTTTGCTTCAAATCTTTCCCAAAGGATTCCATCATGAAATACTGCTTAAACTTGCAACTCTACTAAAGAACAAATTATTCTTTGAACAAGAAAATTATTTCTTGCTGTTTTCCCTCTAGCCTTATGAAATGTGAACCAATATTACTGCAGGGAAACTTTTCAGTGTGCTGGGATTTTAGCACTGGCTTTCTGCTAAAGTATACAACTTTTCATGGTTTATTTTTGCACCTCATAAAATATTTTGATCTGTTTTCCTAAACCGATCATGGCAGACCTGAGTAGCTGTCCTCACCGACTTCTCTGAAGACCATTTCTCACTACAGAGGGCTGAGAAAGCTGACCTGGCCTGTAATTGTCAGAGATGCTTAAAAAAATCAACTTGGGAATAAAAGTTATAGGTTTTCTTGGGCCTACATTGAACCACTCTTGTGACTCTCGATGTAGAGGAAGTTGCTATGGAAAACAATCATTTAAAAAGCCAGATTGTTCTTTTGGGAGGTAGTGATCAAGAGGAAAGTCATATACATTTTCTCACATGCTACTGAAGGACTCACTCATTTTTGATAACCTGTATTTGCCCAAGAATCTAGTATACTCGAGTTTTTGCCCAAAGGAAAGCAAACTAGTAACCTACTCAAAATGCTGTCAGAACTTCTAGCCTTGAAAAGGTGTTGAGGTAACTAGGGCTCTCAACTCAGACCCCAAACTGCACGCTTACCGAAGACAGCAATGATACTGGAAGGGCTGGCCAGCTGCCAAGAGAACATTCCTGTCACCCTGATTTTAAGAGTAAAACAGATAAACGAAGTTGGTGTCTTCAGGGCTAGTTACTGACTACAGTCAAAGTCACTTTGGATTTTTCCTCTAACGATAAGAAAAATTCTACTGGGAAGATTAGACACTCTTTGGGTCTGAACTACAGGAGGAGTTGTGTTTGCAGACGGCAATGTAGCTTTGCTCCACTGCTGGAGAGAAGAAAAATAAGTAATAGGGTTTGTGTGAACTGGGCAGAAAATAAGGGCCTGAGTACCCAGGCTGAGGAATGGTGGGCAGAGGAGGGCATGAAGTCGGCTTCTGCTGAAGGTGCGGTGGAAAGGCTGCGCAGCTCTCTGGCTGACCTTACTGTGGCAATTTGCATGAATGTGAAATGCAATACAAGCAGGTAGGCGAACCGGCTGAGGCCACTGACAGCCATGTGATCAGCCTACTGGTCAGGGTGAAATGTCTCTAAGGCAGTGACGAGATCTATATCAGGAAGTATTTTCACTAATAAGAGAAGCTAAGGACCTAGGACGATTCCAGGCAAGGTATCTGATAGAAATATAAAAAGGGATGGCTTTGCTCTCTTCTGCCCTCATGTTTTCCCATCTCCATTGTTAGTCCTGCCAACAGAAGGCAGTGGGCTTGCAGACATGGGTGGAATTACTCAGCTGTTGATTTTGAATGGAAAAACAGTGAAAGAAAATAATCATGAAAAATATTTCTGAGGATGACTTGGGATATGTCTCATCAATAAAGCGTCAAGAAGTGGTTTCAGATTATATACCAGGGAATGGAGCAAATATGACTTAGGTTCTGGAATTTTAGAACCAGCTGTCTCCCCAAATACCGTGAGATTTCATTCAGTGGTGATTGCAACCAGCCGTTTTTATAGACGTCTAAACTTTTCAGAGCACGTTTGCATAATTCTTTCATTTGCAGTGTGTTACAACCCTGCACAGTTTGAAGGGCCTGTATTATTATTCCTTGAGGACAGATGATCCAGCTGAGACTTCCAACAGACTTGCTCAAGGTCACATATCGAGTAAAAGGCAGCGCGAGGGCTGAAACCCAGGCCTCCGTCCCCTTAGCTGTTTGTTTTCATGTCGTCACACAATGCTACCTCTGTTTCAGCATAATAACATCTCCTGCTTTGACCTGGATCAGTTTGTAGATAACCCAGACTTTTAGAGAAACACGCTGGAGCTTCCTCTATGGGATTTCCAGCATATCTTGGTGTTCAGAAGGGCAGCTAGACGCTAACAGTGGGAGGAGGGTATGCTGCTCCTTTCCAAGAGGGACAGGATAGTTTGAACAGACCTACAAGGGGAACGTTTCCTCTTCAAAATCTTTGTTTTGTAAAAATAGACACCATTTGGTAGCAGCCTAGTGCAGATAATTAGGATGGTTTGAATAAACCGAGCTCCTGGCAGGTGGTTTTATTTCTCCAATACCATGCTTAGAGAGTTTTAAATGACCAAGATTTCTCAAAATATTATTACGTAGGAAATGAGCAAATCCAATTCCAACTACTTGTATGAATCTAGTATTGTAATAATGTTTCCTAGTCTAATAAAAATACATTTACCTAGAACATATATATCGGAGAATGGGTGAAGGCAGCTATATCCGAAAAATAATGTTTTGTCTTCCCTTCGTAGATATTTATCTTTTTGGCATCAAAAGATAATCACTAAGTGCTATTTTCTTTGAATAATCTCCAGAAGTAAAGAACAAATTGCCTTTTTCTTTGAGGGCTCTTATTTTGTTTTCTATTGAGAAGGGTACATACGATGTAATTTATGATTCCTTTTTTTCAGTCACTGGCCATTTGCCATAGGGGAAACCAGTGTTCAGCCACTCATCCAAAAACGGGCATTTCTTGCTAGGAACCATTATTGTGGGCCTTGGGGAGCTGTTTAAGATGAAATGATATTCATGACTCTCTCCCCTTCCTCAAGATCAAGAGTTGGTTATCATCAGGTATCCCACCAACAGCACAGACAGGGGACAGAACCTTGCTGTCTCAGGCATTTGTTCTGGACCAGGGTTCAAATTCTCCCCTCGCATAGTTTGCAGCTTTATGGAGATGCTGTAGGGATTTTCCCTGTTTGATTGGATTCTCAGTGGCATGGATTCTGCTTGTGAGCAGGCCTGGTGGGGACCTTGGCCACAAGGACCTGAAGACCACTTACAGGCCAGGCTGAATTGTACAGCATATTTACTGAGAGTGGCAGGAAGCATCCTAAGTGGCAGGAATTGAGTACCAAATCATAGTCCAGGGCTGAAACATGGTCTTGGAGCTGGAGAAGTGGTCTGGAGGTAAAGTAATACTGTGAACAGGAAACAGAGTCAGAGCTGGTAGACTGTGAATAGAGTGGAGAGTTGAGCAGGAGGTAGGTTGGGGTGTGACTCAGGAGTGAGGCACTGAATAAGGAGAGATTCTTCTGGCAGCCGGCAGAAGCATCCTAAGAAGAGTACTTTATCTGTTCAAAGCAAAGGCTAATTGCAACAAAACAGCACTTTCTTTTATAAAAAATTATTTTAAAAACTATAATTGCATGTATTTAAGGGGATGCAATGTGTTGTTTTGCTATATACAATGTGGAATAATTAAATCAAGCTATTAATAATTAACATGTCCATCATCTCCTTTACCTGCCATTTTTATGGTGAGACATTTGAAATTTACTCTCTTGGTAATTTTGAAATATGTAATACGTTACTATTGACCATAGTCTCCCTGTGGTACAATAGATCGCAATACTTATTCCTTCCAACCATTAAGCTTTGTATCCCTTGATCAACAACTCGCCATTCCCTCCCTTACCTCACCACACAGCCTCTGGCACCCATGACTCTAGTCTCTACTGCTATGAGTTGCTATATAATTCACATTCCTACTAACAGTGTACAACAGTTCTCCTTTTTCTACATCCTCAACAACACTTATCTTGTATCTTTTTGATAAAAGATATTCTAACAGGTGTGAGGTGAGATCTCATTGGGATTTTAATTTCCCTAATCATTAGTGATGCTCTGTATTTTTTCATGACTGTTGACCATTTGTACGTTGTCTTTTGAGAAATGTTTGTTCAGATTCTTTTCCCATTAAAAAAATCTGGTAACTAAGGAGGTAAAAAAACTGAAAACTATAAAATACCAATTAAGGATATTAAAGAAAACACAAATAACTGAAAAGATATTCCATATTAATAAATTGAAAGAATTATTTATTGTTAAGACATCCACACTACCCAAAGCAGTCTACAGATTTAACACAATCCCATCAAAATTTCAATGTTATTTTCCACAGAAATAGAAAAAACAATCCTTAACTTTGTATAGAATCATAAAAGACCACAAATAGCCAAAACAATCTTGAGCCCATTAAAAAAATCTGGTTGTTTTCTTGTCATTGAGTAGTCTGAGTTCTGTATATATTTTGGATATTAAGCCCTTGTCACATGCATGGTTTGAAAATATTTTCTCCCATTCTGTGGGTACTTTACTCTTAATTTTTTCCTTTGTTTGTAGAAGTTTTTTAGTTTGATGCAATTGCCTGTGTCTGATTTTTATTTTTATTACCTTTTCTTTCAGGGTTATATTGATAAAAGCTGTTTCCCAGACCAATGTCATGGAGCTTTTTTGCTGTGTTTTAGTTTCAGATCTTAAATTTAAGTTTTCAATCTATTTTGAGTCATTTTTGTGTATGATGTGGGACAAGGATCCAATTTCATATCTAGTTTTCCCAATACCACATTTATTGAAGAGACTCTCCTTTCCCCATTGTGTATTCTTGGCAACTTTATTGAACATCAATTGACCACAAATATTTGGGTTTATTTCTGAGCTGGGCTTTCCATCCTGTTCCATTTGTAGATGGGTTTGTTTTTATGCTGATACCATGCTGTTTTGATTAAAATTGGTTTATTATATATTTTGAGATCAGGTAGTGAGGTGCCTCCAGCTTTTTTTCTGTTTGCTCAAGATTGTTTTGGCTATTTGTGGTCTTCTGTGATTCCATACAAATTTAAGGATTGTTTTTTCTATTTCTGTGGAAAATAACATTGGAATTTTGATGGGATTGCGTTAAATCTGTAGATTGCTTTGGGTAGTGTGGATGTCTTAAGAATATTAATTCTTTCACTCTATCAATATGGAATATCTTTTCGTTTACTTGTGTTTTCTTCACTTTAATCGGTATTTTATAGTTTTCAGTTTTTTTTACCTCCTTAGTTAAATTTATACCTAAGTATTTGAATTTTTTTGTTCCTATCATAGAATTGTTTATCTTGATTTTCTTTTTTTCCACATAGTTTGTTATTCCTATACAGTAAACCTGATTGTTGTGTGTTGATTTTGTATCCTGCAACTTTACTGAATTTTTTCAGTTCTAACAGTTTTTGGGTGTATCTAAAGTATTTGGGGTTTTCCATATATAGTATCATGTCACCAGCCAAAATAGGCTATTTAACTTCTTCCTTTCCTATTAAGATGCCTTAATAAAAAAATGTTGCCTAATTTATTTGACTAGGACCCCAGTACTATGTTGAATAGAAGTGGTGAGAGTGAACATCTTTGTCTTGTCTTTGATCTTAGAGGAAAAGGGTTCGGGGTTTCAACACTGAGTATGATGTTAGCTATGAATTTGTCATATATGGTCTGCATTATGTCCTTCTATACTGAATGTGTTGAGAATTTTTGCTAGGAAAGGATGGTGAATTTTGTCAACCACCATTTCTGCTTCTGTTTGGATGATCATGTGATTTTTATCCTTTATTCTGTTGATGTGGTATATCACATTTATTGACTTGAATATGTTGAACCATCCTTTATTCCTGGGAGAAATCCCACTTGAGTATGACAATGATTCTTTCATTTTTATTGTTTTGACATAATTTCACACTGTTGCCCAGGTTGGAGTGCAGTGGTACGATCTCGGCTCACTGCAACCTCTGCCTTCCAGGTTCAAGTGATTCTCCTGCCTCAGCCTTCTGAGTAGCTGGGATTACAGGCGACCACCACCACACCGGCTAATTTTTGTATTTTTAGTAGAGACGGGGTTTCACTATGTTGGCCAGGCTAGTCTGGAACTCCTGACCTCGTGATCTGCCTGCCTTGGCTTCCAAAGTGCTGTGATTACAGGCGTGAGCCACCATGCCCGGCTGACGATGCTTCTAATGTTGTGGAGTTAGGTCTGCTAACATTTTGTCGAGGGTTATTGAACCTCTGTTCATCATGAATTTTTGGAATGAGTTTGAAAGTATTCCCTCCACTTCAGTTTTTTGGAAGAATTTGAGAAGAATTGGAATTAGTTCTTTAAATGTTTGGTAAAATTGAGGATTTTCTTTGGTAGACTTTTTATTATTGATTTAGTCTTCTTATCATTAATCTGTTCACATTTTCTGTTTCTTCAAAATTCAGTCTTTGTATGTTATATGTGTCTAGGAATTTATTTCTTGTAGATGATCCAATTTGTTGGCATGTAATTGTTTGTGGTGATTCCTTATGATCCTTTGTATTTCCGTGGTATCAGTGAATACATTTTCTAAGGAGAAGGTTAGGAAACAGCTCCTGTCTGGGCTCAACAGTAAACAATCCTTTAAGTGGATGATGGGAGACACTGTTTCTGAGTCTGTTGCCACCAGACATGAGGAGAAGGGTCGATACAAGAGGACCAACGTGATGGCAAATCCAAGCTCTGATTAGACACTGAAAGAAATTAACCTAAATGATTCTGTTTTTCAGGCTCTGTGAGTAAGATGCGAAAAACTCAGAACACGGATTTATTTCTTCTAATTAGGCTTGAGGCTTCTCTAGACAAAAAATTCATCAGATTAGAGTTGCTGTGTAATGAATTATTGAGTGGTTTCAAATCTTCAGTGAGGCAGACAGCTGTCTCTCTCCGGGTCTTTCTGATGTCTCTCCACTAACTGCCTCCTGCAATAGAACTTCTGTCAGCTTTGAAAGATTGGATGCATACTTTAGGAGGAAAGAGCAGGCTTTTCAGCATTAATGCTTCTTGTGCCTCAACTCCTCATAGTCTGCATGTCATTCACTTCTAATACAAAGTGCCTTAGCTCTGGACTGTTTTGGAATTTTTATGTAAGCAGTTTATCATAGAGTATTGGAGTTGAAAGGAGCATTGGAAATTATCTTGCATAAAGACATTATTTTACAGATTAGAAAATTGAAGCCCATGGTATTTACCCATAGTGGTAGATGGTAGAGCTACCTTTAGAATACAAGTGTCTTGACTTCATCATGACATATGTTAGAAATGAGAAATAATGAACTTATTTCAAAGGTAAATTTAATATTTTGTTTTCTTTGGAACTTTTAGGTTCAGGGGTACATGTGCAGATGTATTGATTAGGTAAGCTGCATGTCATGGGTGTTAGGCATATAGATTATTTCATCGCCCAGGTAATAAGCATAATACCCAATAGGTAATTTTTCTGATCCTCTTTCTGCTCCTACCCTCCCCCATCAAGTTGGCCCAGGCCCCATTGTCTGCTGTTCCCCTCTGTGTGTCCATGTGTTCTCATCATGTAGCTTCCACTTAAAAGTGAGAATATGTGGTATTTGGTTTTCTGTTCCTGCATTAGTTTGCTTAGGATAAGGACCCCCAGCTCCATCCCTGTTGCTATAAAGGACATGATCTTGGTTTTTTTTTTATGGCTGCATCCTATTTCATGGTATATATGAACCACATTTTATTTATACAGTCTAGTGTTGATGGGCATTTAGGTTGATTTCATGTCTTTGCAGTTGTGAATAGTGTTGCTATGAACATACATGTGTATGTGTCTTTATGGTAGAATAATTTGTTTTTCTTAGGGTGTATACCCAATAGCGAGATTGCTGGATTGAATGGTAATTCTATTTTAAGTTTTTTGAGGAATCGTCACTCTACTTTCCACAATGGCTGAACTAATTTATAGTCCAATTAGCAGTGTCTAAGCATTCCCTTTTCTCCACAACTTTGCCAACATCTCTTATTTTTTGACTTTTTAGTAACAGCCTTTCTGACTGGCATGAGACGGTATCTTATGGTTTTGATTTGCATTTATCTAATGATTAGTGATATTGAGTATTTTTTTTCATATGCTTCTTGGCCACAGGTATGTCTTCTTTTGAAAAGTCTGTTCATGTCCTTTGCCTCCCTTGGGGATTGTTCTTCTTTTGCTGGACATTAGCCCTTTGTCAGATGGATAGATAGCAAAATTTTCTTTCATTCTTTAGATTGTCTGTTAACTCTGTTGATAGTTTCTTATGCAGTGCAGAAAGCTCTTTAATTTATTTAGGTTCCATTTGTCAATTTTTGTTTTTGTTGCAATTGCTTTTGGTGTCTTCATCATGAAATCTTGGCCAGATCCTATGTGGAGAATGGTATTGCCTAGATTGTCTTCCAGGGTTTTTATAGTCTTTAATCTATCTTGAGTTGATTTTTGTGTATGGTATAAAAAAGGAGTCCAGTTTCAATCTTTTGCAGATGGCTAGCCAGTAATGCCAGCATTATTTATTTAATAGGGAGTCCTTTCCCCATTGCTTTTGTCAGCTTTGTCAAAGATCAGATGGTTGTAGGTGTGTGATCTTATTTCTGGGCTGTCTATTCTGTTCCATTGGTCTACGTGTCTCTCTTGGTACCAGTACCATGCTGTTTTGGATACTGTAGCATTGTTGTATAGTTTGAAGACAGGTAACATGATGCCTCCAGCTTTGTTCTTTTTGCTTAGAGTTGCCTTGGCTATCTGGGTTCTTTTTTGGTTCCAAGTGATTTTTATTTATTTATTTTTTTGAGACAGGATCTCACTGTGTTGCCCAGGCTGGAGTGCAGCTGTGCAATCTTGGATCACTGCAGCCTCCACCTCCCAAGTTCAAGCAGTTCTCCCAACCTCAGTCTCCTAAGTAGCTGGGATTATAGATGTGTGCCACCACACCCAGCTAATTTTTGTATTTTTAGTAGAGATGGAGTTTCACAATGTTGGCCAGGCTAGTCTGAACTCCTGACATCAAGGGATCTGCCTGCCTTGGTCTCCCAAAGTGTTGGGATTACAGGTACGAGCCACCACACCTGGCCTCAAGTGATTTTTAAAATAGTTTTTTTCTAATCCTGTGAAGAATGTCATTGGTAGTTTGATAGGAATAGCATTGAATCTCTAAACTGCTTTGGGCAGTGTGGCTGTTGTAATAATCTTAATTCTTTTGAACCATGAGCATAAGATGTTTTTCCATTTGTTTGTGTCACCTCTGATTTCTTTGAGCAGTGTTGTGTAATTCTTTTTGTAGAGATCTTTCGCCTCCCTGATTAGCTGTATTCCTAGGTATTTTATTCTTTTTGTGGCAATTGTGAATGTGATTAGAAGGTAAATTTTAAAGGAACGTATAGTAACCATGAGAATGCAATCACAGTGTGGGGAAGGTGATTATGTTACTGTTTACAGTTTTGATGACTAACCTAGATGTGGTAATTAACTTTTAGTAGCGAGTTAAAAGGCAACCGATATAATGTGAACAAAGACTAAAAAGCAGCACGTCACTGTTTGCTTCTAAAACTGGTCAGTCTGCTAAGTTAAAATGAGGTATAATAAAAAAACATTTATTTCTAGGTCAAATATCAATGAATCAGTTTGACTTGAACAGTTGAGTTAATCAGATTCCTGTATTTCATAACAAATCCGTTGTTTTCTTGTTCCCATAATATTTCACCCCAAATCTCTTAGATTTGAGAAGAAATCATCTTGAAATCGATTAGATCACACTGCTGACTCTACCTCTGTGATCACTAACATTGATGCCCATTTCACTTACAGTTGTTTTATCTTCGCCTTTATGCTGTGACTTGCGTAACCCGAGGAGTGGAAGAGGTAAGAAGATTCATCCTGTGCTGTTAATGTTAGAAGTGGGGAGAACAGGGAGTGTTGGGCAGTGGTGTGTAGCTGGAAAACCATTTTGGGCTATTAACCAATGATCTTTTTTCTCTTTCGGAAATTTTCCCTTTGCTTCTCCTATTCACACAACTTCATAGTAGCTCATGCTCATTCCTTTAGCCAGGGTAGAATAATGAGAGAGAGGAAAACAAACATCTGCATTACTTTACTGGATTTGGTTTCAAAAGCCTCAGCCCATTCTCCAGCAGCTTTCTGAGACGAGGAGCCTTGGAAGTAAATTGAGATGTTGTGTGTCTTTCCAACAATTAAAGTTTTTAATTTATGCTTATATAGATTTTTATGTGAATATATAGCTGTGATCATAGGACACATGCTTTGAGACTTTACGTGACTTAACCAGGCCTTTATTTTACCTTCATACTTGGTTGATAGTTTGGCCATGTTAAGAGCTTTTAGGGTGATGAAGACCTGGCAAGGAGGCTAACCATTTATACAGAACTTAAAACAACTCTCCTATTTTCAGTCTTCTTTGCATTATCTGCTGTTTCCAGTTCCTGACTTTTTAAAGAAATGCAGATCATGTGACTGCACACGCTATCCATCCTCTTACCTTCCTCCTAGTTGCCGAGCCTTTGACCCCTTCTCCACCAGCCTCCATCTTCATGTCAGTGGTGCTTTGGAGGCCCATCAGGATGGCACGTATACGTCTGTTTCTGGTGCTGTTTTGAGGTCTTAGATTAAATCTCTCATGCAGCCTTGTTGGACTTTGCACTTGAGGCCACTTTACCAGAGCAGAGAACATGAGAAGGGACGCCAGCCAGCATCTGGGCCAGTATTTTCCAAAGAGGATGGATTATTCCCAGTGGTGCAGGAAACCGTATCCAGGTAGAGAAGCCAGTGCACAACCAAGTAGGTTTTTGTTTTAATTATGTGCTTATTTTAGTGTGTATTAGGAAAAATTGTAACCAATCCATTGTGTCCATCAGGATTGCATTTAGATGTGCGTAAAAGAAAACCCAAAGAACAGTGGCCTAAACACATAGGGGTAGGTGTGTTTTTTATGTAACAGGAATTATAGCAAAGGCAGTTTCCCATGAATTTAATAAAGCAATAAGCTCCAGAACCACACACGTGCGTGAGGTCCTTTCAAGGCCCTGGGAGGGCCTAACAATATTGCTTTTCTAATCTTATATTCTTTTTTAAAGGTTTCCCCAAACTGCGTGAACTTTAGAACTTACAAACTAGCCCCTGTAGTCCGAGGCTGGTACAGCAGCTCTATGAAGACATCAGTGTCCTAGAAATTAAATATTGTTAAAGCCTTCTGTGTTCAACCCAAGGAGAAAAAGGGAGTTTTGAGGGGCTTTGGAGTGGTCACTTCAGTGTCTGCCTCATGTATGTTTTCAAAGATATTATTGTTGCTTAGAGTGAGGCTATGAAAAAAGAATGAGCAGATTTAAAGACAAATATTAAGCAAATAATATTGAGAGCATGTAATCTAGAAAAAGTCATGAGGGTGGTATATGAATTTGTAAGTTTGGAAAACAGTAAATAATTTTACAGAGATAAAAGAAGGCTAGAGAAATTATACATGTAATTGTATAGCATGGCTATTAAGAACAGTAGCTCTAGAATCAGCTCTTGCCTAAATTTGAATCCCAACTCTGCCTTCTTCTACTTGGGTAATACTTAGCAAATTACATAACCTTTTTTTTTTTTTTTTTTTTGATATGGAGTCATGCTCTTGTCACCCAGGCTTTAGTGCAGTGACAATATCTTGGCTCACTGCAACCTCCACCTCCTAGATTCAAGTGATTCTCCTGCCTCAGCCTCCTGAGTAGCTGGGGTTACAGGTGCCTGCCACCATGCCTGGATAATTTTTGTATTTTTAGTAGAGACAGGATTTCACCATATTGGCCACCCTGGTCTCAAACTCCTGACCTCAGGTGATCCACCAACCTTGGCCTCCCAAAGTGCTGGGATTATAGGCGTAAGCGGTTGTACCCAGCCTAAGTTATATAACCTTTCTCAGTCTCAGTCTTCTTATCTGTAAAATGGGAATGAAAATGATAGGTAAGTGTTTCATAAATGGTAACTGTTGTGATAATTATTAGCAATGGTGTGTTACTGAAACCTCTGGTTAGTTTTTCAGAAATACAGCAGAAAAGAAAGAAGATAAAAAGAAAAGTTAAGCCAGCGGGTTGTCAGTGTTGAGACTGAACCTTAGAGCTTAGGCTTTCTCAAACTCAGCAGTTTTTTTTTTTTTTTTTGAGACAGAGTCTTGCTCTGTCTTACAGGCTGGAGTGCAGTGGTTTGACCATGGCTCACTGCAGCCTTGACCTCCTAGGTTCAAGCAGCCCTCCCTCCTCAGCCTCCTGCATAGTTAGTACTAAAGGTGCACACCACCTCCCCTGCCTAATTAAAAATAAAATCTTTTCATGGAGATATGATCTCACTATGTTGCCCAGGCTGGTCTTGCACTCCTGGGCTCAAGTGATCCTCCTGCCTTAGCCTCCCAAAGTGCCACTGTGCCTGGCTAACCTCAGCACTATTGACATTTTGGGCTGGATAATTCTTGGTGGTGGGGCTGTGCCATGCATCATAAGATGTTTAGCAGCATCCATGGCCTTTACCCACTAAATGCCAGTAGCACCTCCCATGGCTGTGACAGCCCAGCATATGTGCATGTGTTACGTTTATATGTATGTGTTTACGTATCTAACACTGCTGAGGTTATAAAACAAGGAGACTGCTTCCATTTGATGGCAAAAGGTAGTCATCAAACCTTGTGCCATATGCCTTTGGACCATATTTCTAATGACATCCTAAAAAGTGATCTTCTTTGGGGAAACTGAGGCAACAATAAACATATCTACTCTCAGACCATTCTGTAGATCTGTGGAGTGATTGGAGTGATGGCCACTCTTCTTTATAGGGCTGACCCTACAGATGTCCTAAACCCATCAATTCTGACCACTATTGCACACAAGTCCAAACCTGGACACTGTCCACCAGCCCGGACATAGGGCTGGTGCACCATATAGGTGGGAGGACTGTTGCAACGGATGACTGAGGGAAAGACAGCTTGTTAGATACTGTACAGTGAGGTGTAAGGCTGTCACTATGACAAGCGTAGGAATAGGAATGTCTCAACACTGCCTCTGATAAAAGGGCACCAAGGAGCTTGCTGAGCAGCTGCACAAACAGAATCATGTTGCATATGGAAACCAGAGACAGGACTAACAGGCAGCAGGTGGGGAGACAGCAGAACGAGTACTAGAGGAGGAATCAGGGTTTGTCTTCTTGATTTTTTTTTTTCTTTGCTACATTTTTTTTTTTTTTTTTTTTTGAGACAGAGTCTCCCCGCTCTGTCTCCCAGGCTGGAGTGCAATGGCGTGATCTCGGCTCACTACAACCTCCGCTTCCCGGATTCTTGCAATTCTCCTGCCTCAGCCTCCCAAGTAGCTGGGACTACAGGTGCACGCTGCCACAGCTGGCTAATTTTTTGTATTTTAGTAGAGATGGGGTTTCACCGTGTTGCCCAGGCTGGTCTCGAACTCCCAAGCTCAGGCAAATCTGCCTGCCTGGGCCTCCCAAAGTGCTGGGATTACAAGCCTGAGCCACCATGCCTAGCCTTCTTTGCCACTTAATAGCAGCCTGCAAATCACTCTGTCTAACCCACTCCACACCTCAGTTTCCACCTCTATAAAACAACAAAGCTTACTCTGTTTGCCTCTCAGGGTATTGTCAAAAACAAATAGACAACATACATGAATGAAAAACCGAAGCCCTGAATGTGCCAGATGTTACCATTCTGAGGAAGGCCGAGTGTAGCATTAAAGGCCAAGAAACACAAAGTCAAGAAGCAGCATGTGGTGCAAGTGATGGGTAACAGTAATAGTGACTGATGTACTGAATGCCTACGTGCCTGGAGAACTGCGTGCATTATTGATAGTCTTGACAATTCTGGAAACTGGTGTTTCAGTCCCATTTACCAATAAAGTTAAGTGATTTGTTCAAGGAAGGAACTAAACTCAGTCCTGCCTATTTCCAAAGACTCTGCTTGCTCCACTATCTCGCGTGCCTCCCCCAAATTCTTTGCACATTTAGAGGCACTAAGAATGGGGAATATAAAAGATGACTCTTATCTTTATGCTTTTGATTCTTTGTAACTTCATCCTCAGCCTTGTTCTTCCCCACCTTAGATACGTATGTAGGGTTTGATCTAGCAAATCTCTTGTTAAAAACGCTGTCAGGAGACTGGCATTCCTACTTGCTTGCATACTGAGTTCTGACCGTGCAGGATTTGGGCATTCTTGTCGTGGCCCTGGGGACAGCAGGAGGGAACATCTGTGTACAGGCTTTCCTTCATCGACCGTAGAAAACCACAGCAGCTGTGACAAGGCTGAGGTGAGGTTGTGTGTGCATGGAAAGGATGAGGTATTTAATTCCTGAATTCATTTTCTGTCGTTGATGCAACAAATAGCCACAAATACATGGTGGCTTAAAACAACAGAAATTTATTACTTTGCAGCCTTCAGGTCAGAAGTCTGACACGAGTCTGACTGGGCTAACATCAAGGCGTCAGCAGGGCTCCTGCATTCTTGTCTGGCAGCTCTAGGGTAAAAAGGTGGTTTTCTGGCCTTTTTCACCTAGAGACTGTCCATATCCCTTGGCTTCTGGCCCCCTTGATTCATCTTTAAAGCCAGAAATTCTCTGACCGTTTCACATTACATTTCTCTCTGACTGACTACAGCTGCACATGATTTTTCATTTGGAAAGATTCATGTGCCTAGATTGGGGCACCTGGACAATCCAGGCAAATCTCTCCATCTCAGGGTCCTTAACCTCAATCACATTTGCAAAGTCCTTGTTGCCATGTAAGGTAATTATTCACAGTTCTGGTTATTAGGATGTGAATATTTTTGGGAGGCATCTTGGTGTCTGTCACAATCCCCATTCAGATCACAAGCACAACAGGCACAAACAGATTTGGGAACAAACACAAGTGACTCGGTAAACACGCAACTCACTTATCAGGGGAACAGAAGTGTGTGGAGGGGTTGCGGGATGAGCTGCGGACAGAACCTCTCAGACGCCGGAGTGAGGAAGGAAGAAACTTTATTCGGCTATGGAGTATCGGCAGACTTTCGTTCCAAAAACCAAATTCCCCAAAGAGCAGTTTCTTTCCCTTTTAAGGGCTTATAACTCTAAAGGGAGAGCAGAGGTGAAACTGTGTCTTTGCCCATTGGCCAGGAAGCTGACCTTACAGTCTTTGGCTTTTATTGATTTGTTAATTTATATATGGCATGTGTGGGAAGGGAAAAAGGGGAAGGGTTACAGGAGCTGAACAAAGGCAGTAAATCACTTGGTGGCAGATGCTACTCTAAGTAGGGGTCTGGATTGTGCAAACATGGAATACGTGACTGGGGGCAGGTTCCTGGGTCAGAGGAAAAATATTCCTCTACTACATTCTCAAGGTTTATAGATAACATAGGCACCAGTTCCAGAAGGAGAGTTACTTTCCCAGCCCTCAGGCCTTGCTACAGCAAGGCCATTGGCCTCAGCTAATCACCTGACTGCTGACTTCAGCTTCCTACTATTTTACTTTTTTTTTTTAAAAAAACCAGCAAGCATCAGACAGGAAATAAATGGCTTCCCCTCAGAGAGGTACCAGCAGTGGCTGACTAGCTGACATATGACTGTTCAGTATGCACGGTGCATCTATTGGTTTGTTTTATAGAGAAAATAGACAGATGATTAATCTGATAAAATGATTAAATGGGGGCCAATACATCAATAGAATTTATACTGCCATTTGGTAGGGTATATTTGGGAAGCCAAGTTTGACAGTGTTGCAAGGAATTTAGGTTCTGGTGTTTTAGCCCCACAGAGTTAAAACAGTGGCAGACAATCTCTTGACGTCATCTAATAGCAGAGGGAGACCGTCTGTTGGCCTCCTGGACTAGGCACCCATTGATTTTTTTTTTTTTTTTTTTGAGGCAGGGAACAGCTTGTAGGCAGCTGAATAGTTATTGAAGGTAACTGGTATGGGGATAGGGACGGACAGGAATCAATAGATCTTAAATATTTCTGACTTGGTAATTTCTACTCTGTGAAGATGTCTTTTTCTCTGCTCAGAGATTTTAACATCCTTCTTAGTTCCAACTGCACCATATATATGTGCCTCATTTGCAGCTCTTATAACACGAGGTTGTAATTATTTGATTTTTATCCTCAGATTGGGAGCTTTTCAAGGCCAGGGTCTGTATCTAATTTACTGTTGCATTTTAAGGCCTGGTTTATATCTGTTACTGAGTGAGGACATATAAAGATTTGAAGGAATAAGTGAGGATATGTCACCTTTCATATCCCCTTCTTCCAGGAATTGCTATTTAGGAGAATTCATACCCATGTTTGTCAGCCAGGGTCATACACAGCCCTCCTAAAGGAGCAGAGGTCCAGTGGTGAGCTAAAAATGGTATGTGGCAATGAAGGTTTAAATTAGTACCAGACTTTTATTGTTGATGGGGAAAAGGTTGACTTCCTGGATTATTTCTGCAAGGGATTGTAGGATTCTGTTGTGCTTGCTGGTTTTCCTTTTCTCCTTCATTGGCTTAAAAACGGGTTCAAGTTGATTGGTTCAGCAGAAACTAGGAGAGATAATAGCCCTACAAGTGGCCAGCAGGATTACTGTGTGATGATGCTGTTGTGTAATCCTTTCAGACATAGGATTGCTATTTGTAGTGATTTTCAATGATCAGGTAAGCCAGTGGCTCATTTAGAAATGGCTCATTTCTTTTCAACTATATTTAATGAAATAGACATGATGTGTCTTAGTCTATTTGGACTGCTAAACCATAAGACTGTGTGGTTTATAAACAAAATAAATCTATTTCTCACAGTTCTGGAGGATAGGAAATCCAACATCAAGGTGCCAGCAAATTTAGTGTCTGGTGAGCACCTGCTTCTTGCTACATAGACCGCTATCTTCTTGCTCTGTTTCACATCTCTGAAGGGGCAAGGGACCTCTTTGGGGTCTCCTTTATAAGGGCACTAATCCATTCACCAGAGCTCCACCTTCATGACCTAACCACTTCGTAAGGACCCCATTTCCAAATGCTATCACACTGGGGCTTAGGTTTCCACATATGACTTTTGGAGGGGACACAGATATTCAGCCTATAGCATATGACATCATATAAATAGGATAAAACAGTTTCTTTACAATATGTGTTTACTGTCTTTTGTCAGTTATTCCAGGGTCATTCTTTCTGTCGGGTTATTTTACTGATGGTGCAAGCTAACCCAACCCATTGTTCACAGAGCTGAATGAACAATAGATGTGGTGTACATGGACAGTGATTTTTGTCACAATTGCAGGTTTGTCATTAGACTTCAATGATTAGACTTCAGTGATTAGACTTAAGTGATTAGACTTCAGTGATTAGACTTCAGTGATTCTCTTACCACTTTTTAAAAAATATATATTTTAAGTTCTGGGATACATGTATAGAATATGCAGGTTTGTTACATAAGTATACACGTGCCATGATGGTTTGCTGAACCCATCAACCTATAATCTACATTAGGTATTTCTCCTAATGCTATCCTTCCCCTTGCCTGCCACCTCTCAACAGGCCCTGGTGTGCGATGTTCCCTTCCCTGTGTCCATGTGTTCTCATTGTTCAACTCCCACTATTGAGTGAGAACATGCAGTGTTTGTTTTTTGGTTCCTGTGTTAGTTCGCTGAGAATGATGGGTTCCAACATCATCCATGTCCCTGCAAAGTACGTGAACTCATCCTTTTTTATGGCTGCATAGTATTCCATGGTATATATGTGCCACATTTTCTTTATCCAGTTTATCATTGATGGGCATTTGGGTTGGTTCCAAATCTTTACTATTGTGAATAGTGCTGAAGTAAACATACATGTGCATGTGTCTTTACAGTAGACTGTTTTATAATTTTTTGAGTATATACCCAGTATTGGGATTGCTGGGTCAAATGGTATCTCTATTTCTAGATCCTTGAGGAATCACCACAGTGTCTTCCACAATGTTTGCACTAATTTACACTCCCACCAACAGTGTAAAAGTGTTCCTATTTCTCCACAGCCTTGCCAGCATGTGTTTTTTCTTGACTTTTTTTTTTTTTTTTTGAAGATGGAGTCTGACTCTGTTGCCCTTAGTCTGGAGTACAGTGATGCAATCTTGGCTCACTGCAGCCTCTGCCTTCTGGGTTCAAGTGATTCTCCTGCCTCATCCTCCTGAGTAGCTGGGATTACAAGTGTGCACCACCAAGCCTGGATAATTTTTGTATTTGTAGTAGAGACGAGGTTTCACCATGTTGGTCAGGCTGGTCTCAAACTCCTGACCTCATGATCTGCCCACTTCGGCCTCTCAAAGTACTGGGATAATAGGCCTGAGCCACTGTGCCCAGCCTGTTTCCTGGGTTTTTGATGATCACCATTTTAACTGACATGAGATGGTATCTCATTGTGGTTTTGATTTGCATTTCTCTAATGACCAGTGATAAGCTTTTTTTTTATATATTTGTTGGCTGCACAAATGTCTTCTTTTGAAAAATGTCTGTTCAGATCCTTTGCCTACTTTTTGATGTGGTTATTTGTTTTTTTTTCCCGTAAATTTGTTTAAGTTCTTTATAGATTCTAGATATTAGACCTTTGTCAGATGGATAGATTGCAAAAATTTTCACCCATTCTGTAGGTTGCCTGTTTACTTTGGTGATAGTTTCTTTTGCTGTGCAGAAGCTCTTTAGTTTAATTAGATAGTATTTGTCCATTTTGGCTTTTGTTGCTATTGCTTTTGGTGTTTTTGTCATGAAGTCTTTGCCCATGTTTATGTCCTAAATGGTATTGCCTCAGTTTTCTTCTAGGGTTTTTATGGCTTTAGGCCTTACATTTAAGTCTTTAATCTATCTTGAGTTAACTTTTGTATAAGGTATAAGGAAGGGGTCTAGTTTCAGGTTTCTGCATATGGCTAGCCAGTTTTCCCAACACTATTTATTAAATAGGAAATCCTTTCCCCACTGCTTGTTTTGATCAGGTTTGTCAAAGATCATATGGTTGTATTATAGATGTGTGGCATTATTTCTGAGGCCTCTGTTCTGTTCCATTGGTCTACATATCTGTTTTGGTAGCAGTACCATGCTGTTTTACGTATCACAGTCTTGTAGTATGGTTTGAAGTCAGGTAGTGTGATGCCTCCAGCTTTGTTCTTTTTGCTTAGGATTGTCTTGGCTATGCAGGCTTCTTTTTGGTTCCATATGAAATTTAAAGTAGCTTTTTTCTAATTCTGTGAAGAAAGTCAATGGTAGGTTGATAGGGATAGCATTGAATCTATAAATTACTTTGGGCAGTATGGCCATTTCATGATGATGATTCTTCCTACTTGGGAGCATGGAATGTTTTCCCATTTCTTTGTGTTCTCTCTTATTTCCTTGGTCAGTGGGTTATAGTTCTCTTTGAAGAGGTCCTTCACATCTCCTGTAAGTTTTATTTCTAGGTAATTAATCTCTTTGTAGCAATTGTGAATGGGAGTTTGCTCATGACTTCGCTCACTGTTTGTTTATTATTGGTGTATAAGAATGCTTGTGATTTTTGCACATTGATTTTGTATCCCAAGAATTTCCTGAAGTTGCTAATTAGTTTAAGGTCTGAGATGATGGGGTTTTCTACATAAACAATCAGGTCATCTGCAAACAGAGACAATTTGACTTCCTCTCTTCCTATTTGAATATGCCTTATTTGTTTCTCTTGCCTGATTGCCCTGGCCAGAACTTCCAATACTGTGTTGGATAGGAGAGACACAACATCCATGTCTTGTGCTGGTTTTCAAAGGGAATGCTTCTAGTTTTTGCCCATTCAGTATGATATTGGCTGTGAGTTTATTGTAAATAGCTCTTATTATTTTGAGATACGTTTCATCAATTCCTAATTTATTGAGTGTTTTTAGCATAAAGGGGTGTTGGATTTTATCAAAGGCCTTTTCTGCCTCTATTAAGGTAATCATGTGGTCTTTGTCATTAATTCTGTTTATGTGATTGATTACATTTGTTGATTTGCCTATGTTGAACCAGCCTTGCATCCCAGGGATCATGGTGGATAAGCTTTTTGATGTGCTGCTGGATTTGGTTTGCCAATATTTTATTGAGGATTTTCACATTGATGTTCATCAGGGATATTGGCCTAAAATTTTCTTCTTTTGTTGTGTCTTTGCTAGGTTTTGGTATCAGGATGATGCTGGCCTCATAAAATGAGTTAGGGAGGAGTCCCTCTTTTTCTATTTTTTGGAATAGTTTCAGAAGGAATGGTACCAGCTTCTCTCTGTACCTGTGATAGAATTTGGCTGTGAATCCATCTGGTCCTGGCTTTTTTTTTTTTTTTTGCTTGGTAGGCTATTAATTACTGCCTCAATTTCAGAACTTGTTACTGGTCTATTCAGGGATTTGACTTCTTCCTGGTTTAGTCTTGGGACGGTGTATGTGTCCAGGAATTTATCCATTTCTTCTAGATTTTCTAGTTTATTTGCATAGAGGTGTTTATAGTATTATCATTTTTTATTGTGTCTATTTGATTCTTCTCTCTTTTCTTCATTAGTCTGTCTAGTGGTCTAAGTGTTTTATTAATCTTTTCAAACAACCAGCTCCTGGATTAATTAATTTTTTTGAAGGATTTTTCGTGTCTCTATTTCCTTCAGTTCTGTTCTGATCTTAGTTATTTGCTCTCTTCTGCTAGCTTTTGTATTTGTTTGCTCTTGCTTCTCTAGTTCTTTTAATTGTGATGTTAGGGTGTCTGTTTTAGATCTTTCCTGCTTTCTCATGTGGGCATTTAGTGCTATAAATATCTCTGTAAACACTGCTTTAGCTGTGTCCCAGAGATGTTGTGGCTTTATTCTTATTGGTTTCAAAGAACTTATTTATTACTTACTTACACCGTAGTAATTCAGGAGCAGGTTGTTCACTTTCCATATAGTTGTTTGGTTTTGATTGAGTTTCTTAATCCTGAGTTCTAATTTGATTGCACTGTGGTCTGAGAGACTGTTTGTTAGATTTCTGTTCTTTTGCATTTGCTGAGGAGTGCTTTACTTCCAATTATGTGGTCAGTTTTAGAATAAGTGCTATGTGGTACTGAGAAGAATGTATATCATCTGTGGATTTGGGGTGGAGAGTTCTGTAGATATCTCTTAGGTCTGCTTGATCTAGAGCTGAGTTCAAGTCCTGAGTATCTTTGTTAATTTTCTGTCTTGTTGTTCTGTCTGATATTGACAGTGGGGTGTTAAAGTCTCATACTATTATTGTGTGGGACTCTAAGTCTTTTTGTAGTCTCTAAGAACTTGCTTTATGAATCTGAGTGCTCCTGTATTCGGTACGTATATATTTAGGATAGTTAGCTCTTCTTGTTGCATTAATCTCTTCACCATTATGTAATGTCCTTCTTTGTCTTTTTAAATTTTTGTTGGTTTAAAGTCTGTTTTATCACAGAGTAGGATTGCATCCCCTTGCTTTTTTTCTTCTTTCCATTTTCTTGTTAAATATTTCTCCATCCATTTATTCTGAGCCTATGTGTGTCTTTGTACATGAGATGGGTCTCCGTAATACAGTGCACCAGTGGGTCTGGACTCTTTATCCAATTTGCCAATCCGTGTCTTTTTAGTTGGACCATTTAGCCCATTTACATTTAAGGTTAATGTCATTACATGTGAATTTGATCCTGTCATTATGATGCTAGCTGGTTATTTTGCACATTAATCAATGCAGTTTCTTCATAGTGTTGATGGTCTTTACATTTTGGTATGTTTTTGCAGTGGCTGGTACTGGTTGTTCCTTTCCATATTTAGTGGTTTCTTCAGGAGATCTTGTAAGGAGGATCTGGTGGTGACAAAATCCCTTGGTATTTGCTTGTCTGTAAAGGATTTTATTTCTCATCTGCTTGTGAAGCTTAGTTTGGCTGGATATCAAATTCTGGGTTGAAAATCCTTTTCTTTAAGAATGTAGAATACTGGCCCCCACTCTCTTCAAGCTTTTAGGATTTCTGCCGAGAGATCTGCTGTTAGTTCGATAGGCTTCCCTCTGTGGGTAACTCAACCTTTTTCTCTGGCTGCCCTTAACATTTTTTCCTTCATTTCAATCTTGGTGAATCTGACGATTATGTGTCTTGGGGTTGCTCTTCTCAAGGAGGATCTTTGTGGTGTTCTCTGTATTTCCCAAATTTGAATGTTTGCCTGTCCTGCTAGGTTTGGGAGGTTCTCTGGGATAATATCCTGAAGTGTGTTTTCCAGCTTGGTTCCATTCTCCCTGTCACTTTCAAGTACACCAGTCAAATGTAGATTTGGTCTTTTCACATAGTCCCATATTTCTTGGAGGCTTTGTTTGTTCCTTTTCATTCTCTTTTTTAATAATCTTGTCTTCAAGCTTTATTTCATTAAGTTGATCTTCAGTCTCTGGTATCCTTTCTTCTGCTTGATTGATTTGGCTCTCGATACTTGTGTATGCTTCACGAGGTTCTCATGCTGTGTTTTTCAGCTCCATCAGGTCATTTATGTTTTTCTCTAAACTGGTTATTTTAATTAGCAGTTCCTGTAACCTTTTATCAAGGTTCTTAGCTTACTTGCATTGGGTTAGAACATATTCCTTTAGCTCGGAGGAATTTGTTATTATCCACAAACTCCTCTGCAGCCTACTTCTGTCAATTTATCAAACTCATTCTCTGTCCAGTTTTGTTTCCTTGCTTGTGAGAAGTTGTGATCCTTTGGAGGTGAAGAGGCATTCTGGTTTTTGGAATTTTGGATGACCTTTGGGGTTTTTCACGTGGGTGTCCTTTTTGTTAATGTTACTGCTTTCTCTTTGTTTTCCTTCTAACAGTCAGGCCTCTCTGCTGCAGGCCTGCTGGAGTTTGCTGGAGGTCCACTTTGGACCCCGTTTGCCTGGGTATTATCAGTGGAGGCTGCAGAACAGTAAAGATTGCTGCCTGCTCCTTCCTCTGGAAGCTTTGTCATAGAGGGGCACCCACCAGATGCCAGCCAGAGCTCTCCTATATGAGGTGTCTGTCGACCCCTGCTGGGAGGTGTCTCCCAGTCAGGAGACATAGGGGTCAGGGACCCACTTGAGGAGGCAGTATGTCCTTTAGCAGAGCTTGAGTGCTGTGCTGGGAGCTCCACTGTTCTCTTCAGAGCAGGCAGGCAGGAATGTTTAAGTCTGCTGAAGGTGCACCCACAACCGTCCCTTCCCCCAGGTGCTCTGTTCCGGGGAGATGGAAGTTTTATCTATAAGCCCCACACTGAGGCTGCTACATTTCTTTCAGAGATGCTCTGCCCAGAGAGGAGGAATCTAGAGAGGCAGTCTGTCTGCAGTGGTTTGCTGAGCTGCAGTGGGTTCCACCTAGTTTGAACTTCCTGGTGCGTTTGTTTACACTGTGAGGGGAAAACTGCCTACTCAAGCCTCAGTAATGGGGGATGCTCCTTCCCACCACCAAGCTGGAGCATCCCAGGTTGACTTCAAATTGCTGTACTGGCAGCAAGAGTTTCCAGCCCATGGATCATAGCTTGCTGGGCTCTGTAGGGGTGGGATCTGCTGAGCAGACCACTTGGCTCCCTGGATTCAGTCCCCTTTCTAGGGGAGTAAATGGTTCTGTCTCAGTTTTCCAGGTGCCCCTCAGTTGGAAATGTAGAAATCACCTGGCTTCTGCGTTGGTCTCACTGAGGGCTGCAGACTGGAGCTGTTCCTATTTGGCCATCTTGCCAGCCAGGACCCTCTTACCACTTTTAATCTAAATTTGGAGGTGGTCTAAGCTTATTTTGGACATCCTTTAGAAATAGTGCAAGTATATTTTATATGGTCATATGGGGTGTTTATCTGCTGAAACCATAAGTACTGCAGAATGGTTTTATAACCATTCTTGGCCTCATTGCTGTTGTCCTTAATTTTTTTGAATACTTCTGTTGGAATCGTTAATGCCATTTAACTTTGGCCTTGTGGTGGTTAATATGTTTGCCTTCACAGAACATTTTGGCCTCACGGTAGTTTGGAGTCAAAATCAGTGAGGAAAGGATGAAAAATAGCTTTACTTTGCAATTTAGGTTTTTTTTCAAAAATCAACATTTATGAGTAAACAAAGTTGAAGAAACCATGATTGCCTCACTGGAATTTGTCCTGAGGCTAAACATGCTAATCATTTGGAAAGAGCCAAATCTGGGAGTTACCTGCAGTGGCAAAATCTTACAAAAGGTGAGGTGGTTGGTATGTAATAAAGTGTCCTTGGTTGAATTCCCTTGTTCTGTCATAATAGAGTTCAACAATGATTAAGAGACTCCAGCAACAGATTTCTTTGCACAGAATGAAAAATAAACATAGATCTGTACTTATCCATTTGTCAACTTAAAATACATAATGGCAGGTAACTGATGAGATATTCATTTAAGATAGATAGAGGTGACAAGTTTAAGGACAGATGCAACTACAGCAAATGTTAAGTTTGCTTTTCAAGATAAGGAGGCAGCTATCAGGTGCTACTCCTGGGATAGCAGCATGAGGAGTTCCAGGAACCCATTCCTTAATGAAACAAGCATAACTTCTGAAAACTATAAAAAACGCTCAACGGTTTAAAGTCTGGAAATTGTCCTAAGGACATAAAGCAAGTGAAAAAACATTTATTTAAAAAGTACTTGGTAAGAACAGCAAGATACTGTGGCATTTTAATCATAACTAGTTTCTTGTGCCTGCTAGCAGGTTAGCTTGACAGAAGCTCTGCTTCAGGTGAATGTGGCCTAGAAGATCTGGCTCCCTCTCCCTTGTAGAGCTCTGAAATTTTCCTAAAGGGACTGACTTTATCTGAAACAGTAGGGGAAGTTGAAGCTGAAGGGTGCTGTCAAAACCAATGGATATTTTGGTGGTAAGCAAATAAGAGGAGGCTGGTAGCTCCTCTAAATTAAGAGTAACGAGCTAATCCAAGGATAGCTAGTTTACCAGTGAGAACTAGAGAGAGACAGATAAGAGTCCTCCTCAGGTGACAACACATCTCCAAGACTGGTCTGAAAAACTATCGCTGTCCAAATTTAATTTAGACTGTGGAGCATTTTATGTCCAAGGATATTGTCAAAAACAATAGAGCCATCAGCTGCTAATTAGTGGATCCTAACAACCGAATGGGATATGAAATGAGTCAGATATCTTAACAGAAATTAGGTAAAGGAACAGTTGAGAACCTTGCTAAAATCATTGTCATTCCAAAGGCTTCATCTCTGTTAGTGAAATAGACAACTGAAATAGTCTATTTAAATTACTAAACAAACATGCAAAAAACATAAAAAATACAGACGGGGAGGATAAGAGTCAGTATCTAGAATTGTGACAATATGTTACCAAAAACATCTAGCTTTTGACAAAAAAAACTATAAGACATGCAGAGAAATAGGAAAATGTGTCCCCTCCACAGGACAGAAAAAAAATCAGGCAACAACTGTTTGTGAGAGGACCCAGATGTCAGATTTAAAAATAATTTCAGAATAGTTATAAGTATGTCCAAAAAACTAAAGGAAGAAGCTGTGTTTAAAGAAGTACAAAAATGTATGATGACACTATCTCATCAAACAAAGGATATCAATAATAGGATAGAAATTATAAAAATAAGCAAATGGAAATTTTGGAGTTAAAAAGTATAGCAATTGAAAGAAAAAATTCACAAGGGGCTCAACAGTAGTTTGGAACTGACAGAAGAATTGCAAACTTGAAGATAGATTGCTAGAGATAGGATTTGAAGAACAGAGAGAAAAAAAGAATTGAAAAAATGAAGAGAGCCTGAGGGGTATATGGGATACCAATAATCACATCTATATACGTATAATGAGAGTACTGAAAGAAACAGAGGAAAAGAAGCTGTGTTTCTATATCTGTTTAATGTAAAGAGATATACATGAAATATACACATGCATGTAGAAAGATAACTTCCACAGGCTTAATAGACTTTTTGTAGACTTAAAAAAAATTTGAAGAAATATGGCTAAAAAATCTCCAAATTTGATGAAAATCACTAATCTGCACATTCAAGAAGCTCAACAAACTTTAAGTAGGATATACCTAAAGATATCCACACTCATACACATTAAAATAAAAATGCTGAAAGCCAAAGACTGAAGCTAATCTTGACAAAAGAGATAACAAGTGTTGGGGAGGATGAGAAAAAAAGGAAACTCTTGTACTGTTGGTGAGAATGTAAATTGGTACAACCATTATAGAAAAAACTATGGAGTGTTCTCAAAACATTAAAAATAGAACCACCATATGATCTAGCAATCTCACTTTTGCATATATATTCAAATAAAATAGATCAATATGTTAGAGATATTTGCACTCCCATATTCAGGAAAGCATTATTCACCATAGCCAAGTCTGAGAGGGAAAAAAATGAAAGTTTTTTTTTTCCTGTTTTCTCAACAACTGTTAACACAGAAGACTTGTGTGATCACAAAATAAGTGAAGAATTCTCTCCACCAGCAAACATGCAATCCATTCTGCAGTGGATACCAGCTGGGTGTCCTCTAATTCAGCTCCAACACTATTTACTTGGAGGTATTTTTACATCCTATAGGTTGAGGGCTCAGTCTCACAAGACTGCACCCCACTTTCAATGCCAGTCTCAAGCTTTGGCTTGTTTTACTTGTGCATCTGACTGATAGCTGTAAATTGGGGATCCCGTGATTTCCTCTTTGAGTTTTCTTAGTTTGCTTGAGCAGCTCACAGAACTCAGGGAAACACTTGCTTTTTTTTTTTTTTTTTCCTGTTTTATTTATTTATTTATTTATTTTGAGACAGAGTTTCGCTCTTGTTACCCAGGCTGGAGTGCAATGGCGCGATCTCGGCTCACCGCAACCTCCGCCTCCTGGATTCAGGCAATTCTCCTCCCTCAGCCTCCTGAGTAGCTGGGATTACAGGCACGCGCCACCGTGCCCAGCTAATTTTTTGTATTTTTAGTAGAGACGGGGTTTCACCATGTTGACCAGGATGGTCTCGATCTCTTGACCTCGTGATTCACCCGCCTCGGCCTCCCAAAGTGCTGGGATTACAGGCGTGAGCCACCGCGCCCGGCCCTTTTCCTGTTTTATTTTAATGAATACTGCAAAGGATATGGATGAACAGATGCATAGAGTAAGGTATGGAAAGGGGTGTGGAGCTTCCATGCTCTGAGTGTGCCACTCTCCAGGAACCTCTACATGTTCAGCTCTCTGGAAGCTCTCCAAACCCTGTTCCTTTTGGGGTGTTTATGGAGACTTCATTGGATAGGCGTTACTGACACCTGGGTAGAAATGAGATTGGATAAGAAAACATGAAAACATGACCTGGAACACAAGGCCAGCAAAGAATGACCTTGTATTAATAGACTGAGGGAGGAAACCAAGCGTGACCTCTCCAGATTATTCTTGGCCTTTCTGCATATCACTTTTTCTTCCAGGGTATGGGGTAGGACTTATTCTGAAATAGGGGTCTTATGACCTACAAACAGGCCAGGTAAGTCAGAATTTCTCTATGGCCCACTCCAAGACAGAAAGATGATGGAGGATAAGATTATATTTTTAGTTCCTGTGGCCTGTCCTGAGGAGAAATAACAAGGGCTATGGGAGATATAAGCCAGTAATTGTGTACGCAAACCAATATACCTACATATCTATATGTATACACATGTGTATACACACACACACACACACATATGTATAATATCACACTAAGTTATGGAAACAACCTGTGTGTCTGTAGATAGATGAATGGATAAAGAAAATGTGATGTACATATAAACAATGGAATATTGTTCAGCTAAAAATAGAAAGAACTGTGTCATTTGCTGCAACAAGAATGAACCTTGAGGGGATTTATGCTTTGTGTGAAATAAGTTGGACAGAGAAAGACAGATAGTAGATAATCTCACTTATATGTGGAATCTAAAAATGTCAATCGATACAGATTGATGATTGCCGGGGCTGGGGAGGGGGAGTGTGAAGGAAATGAAGAGATGTTGGTCAAAGGGCATACATTTGCAAGACTGAATAAGTTCTGGAGATCTAATGTACAGTATGGTGACTATAGTTAACAATAGTGTATTGTATACTAAAAAATTTCTAAGAAAGTAGATCTTAAGTGTGTTCCTACCACAGACACACACACACACATGCAAAATAGTATTTGTGTGAGGTGATGAATATATTAATTCGCTTGATTGTGATAATCATTTTACAATGTATATGCATATTAAATCATCACATTGAGTACCTTAAATATGGACAGTTTTGTCCACTAATACAGCTGGAAGAAAAAGAAAATCATAAAGCATTGAGAAAAAAATGATTTATTATGTACAATGGAACATCAGTAAGATTAATAGCTTATGTCTCATCAGAAAGAATGGAAGCCTGGCCAGGCACAGTTGTTCACGCCTGTAATCCCAACACTTTGGGAGGCCGAGGCAGCCAGATCTCTTGAGGTCAGGAGTTTGAGAACAGCCTGGCCAACATAGCAAAACCCTGTCTCTACTAAAAATTCAAAAATTAGTGGGATTTGGTGGCACCCACCTGTAATCCTAGCTACTTGTAAGGCTAAGGCAGGAGAATTGCTTGAACCTGGGAGGTGGAGGTTGTAGTGAACCAATGGCACACCACTGCACTCCAACTTTGGCAACAGAGTGAGATTCCATCTCAAACTGCCCCCCCGCAAAAAAAAATGGAAGCCAGAAGAAAGTTGTCCTGATTCAGTAATGCTAAAGCACATAAATGATAGCCCCAGAAAGGTACTTCCAGATATGGTCAATTACGTGTTAATAGTTCCTAATCCTGGGTACGTTGCACATATCAGTAGTCAATGACAATTCTCTTTCCCTTTCAACCTAGTCTTGGAATAGTCACAAGCAACCATCCAGGAAGCCGCTACCAGTCAACCAGAGTATGCATAAGAGATGAAGTGCAATATTTACCATTTAGGCTCATTTCACAGGTGAGGGAGTCCAGGTCCAGCAGTCACATAGAATTGGAGGTAGACACAGAAGTAGCACCCAAATCTCCCAACATGACCCCAACCAGATTTCATTCGGAGCCAGCCAGCATCACAGGTCCTTTTAAATTTCTCTTTTGGGAGTTTTAAGTTTTAATAATAAACAAATCTTGCTTGTCCTATTCCATGTGAACAAAGAGCTGTAGGACTGGAGTATTCATGCTTTAAATGGAATGATTAATTAGCACTGAAAGAGGTTTGTGTGTGTGTGTGTGTGTGTGTGTGTGTGTGTGTGTGTCTTTGTGTATATCTTCACTTACTCTGCAGGTTTCTCTGGGATCTCCCTTGGGGTTGAAGCTAGGTTCCTGAATGCACATCTCTTAGGCTTCCTGCAAGGATGCCGACTTTGCTGAGGTAAGGAAATGGCTTCCGGCCGTTCTCCCGTCAACACAGAGGCAGCCTTCTGTCGAGACTAAACATTACTTGTTCCCCGGAGAAAGTTCTAAACTTCCATGGGTAAGGTCTCTCATCTGTCTCAAGTTCAGAAGGTAGAGCTAGCCAGACCAATAGATGTCTTGGGTTAGGAACTGCATGCAGAAGATGTGTACTTATCTCATACATATCAGGACTGATAACTAGGAGTTGACAACTGGGTGTCCTTCTTGCCTCAGGGTTTTTATTTACATATTTAGGATATTTTTCCCAGTTTCTCTCTGAGTTTGAAGAAACAGCTCTGAGAGCTCAGGTGGCTTGGAAATCAATGACAATCTTTTACCCTTCCCCAAATCTACTGGGAGATGTCAGTGGTTGGGTTGTATGAATCACAGCTTCCAAAGAGAATTAAACAGTCTCTTTGTATGGTTCTCACTTAGCCTCTCTCTTCATGCAGTTCCTTGCAAGTTGATCCCTGCATCCTGGGAGGGTTTCTTCTTTCACAGGTCTGCAGCGTGGTGGGGTTGGTGTTGGCATTCCAGAAGGCTAGACTGCAGCTATTTTCTCTGCCTCATTGACACCTGAAACCAGGGGCTGCCAACACTGCCTTCTACTCTCCAACCTCCTACCCATCTTACTGATTTTGCTGAGAGAGACCAGCTCACCCTGAGAACTGCTAGATAATGTCTGTCTCCAAGGGCTCTTTGGAAGTGCTTTGTAAATAGTTGAGTACTACTTCTCATTTATTTTAGCCAAATCCACTCGGTTTTTGCAAATGCATTTGTGTGAAATTGCATCAAAATGTAAAAATCAATCTGATCTGTTTGGCTTCCTTTAGATGCCATTTCCAATTCTTTTCAGCCCACAGTCCTTCAGGGCAACCCTCAGAATGACTGGCAGTGTTGATTCCAGGAAGATAGACCTGGAATAGTCTCTGGTACCAGAGACTTCAGATGGAGCTCCAGCCTCCTCACGTTGAGAGCTGGTTGCCTCTTCCAGAGCCCTGCTGTGTTAGAGGTTGAATTGAACGCTGTATTATGCTCTGCTGTCTCTCTTGGGTGGTGTAGCCATCCGACATTTACCTTTTGTTCAACTTTGCTATGCTGTAACTGTAACATCATTATTTTATTCAGTGTATCACCTTGGGCTGCCTTTTCCTTTCATTTTGCTTATAAATGAAAACATACATTATTTATTACAACTCAGGGTATCATTCTTTGTTGGCTTTGTGTTTGAGACAGTTGTAGAAATATAATGTAGGAGCAAGTTTTTGCTTTGTAAGAAATCTCTGAGTGTTTTCACAGTTCAGATAATTCCTGGGCCAATAAAGTCCCTTCTGAAGTGACAGGAGATGTTCAGGATTTAGGGAGAACTTTGTGAACGCTGAAGAAATTAACTCTGCCCAGATGTTCACTCTAGCCTAGGATCAATGTTTCCATGATTAGTCTCTGGGCCAACGTAGATGCCAAAGTCAGAGTCTCCTTTGGGTTGGTAGAAACCAACACAAATCTTTCTGATTGTACAGAATAATCAGTGACTGAGGTAGAAAATGTGAGAAGGATGGAGGAGCGGATTTATATCGTATACCCCATCACAAACAACCTTTAATAGATCTTCTTTAGATATGTGCTCTCCTCCAAAGCCCTTTCTCAGTCTCTTTGCCCTTGTGAGTTTTTCTCATTTTTCTTTTCTGAGCAACATTGGGCTTCTTGTCCTCAACAGCTAATTCCAATGCCCAGTAAGACAAAAGCTTCTCCACTAAACAGACGCCATGCTTCCTCTTCTTCCTTTTTAAATTATACCTTAAGTTCTGGGATACATGTGCAGAACATGCAGGGTTGTTACATAGGTATACGCGTGCTATGGTGGTTTGCTGTACCCGCTATCCTGCCATCTGCATTAGGTATTTCTCCTAATGCTGTCCCTCCCTTAGCCCTCCACCCTGACAGGTCCTGGTGTGTGACGTTCCCCTCCCTGTGTCCATGCATTCTCATTGTTCAACTCCCACTTAGGAGTGCGAAGAACCCCATGCTTCTTAGTAAGAGATTTAGCCAGCATTTCTGATTATTTAAACGTGCTGTTTGAGGTCTTGTTTTCATCCCAGATGATCAAAGCATTTTCTTCCAACACATATTGTACTCTCCCCAAGAGACATTCTGCTGAGCAAAAACCTCTTCATTTTGTGACATTAATATATAAAGACTGCAGAAGACAGAGGGTGTCAAGACTTGAGACTAATAATAAGCAAGGATTCTCAGCCTCAATGTTGTTGAAAATTTGGCCTGGTGAATTTTTTGTTGTGAGGGTGCCTTGTACATTGTAGGATGTTTAGCATTATCTCTGGCGTCGACTGACTGGTCGCCAGTAGCATCCCCTACTCTTCCTTTGACAGCCAAAAATGTCTTCAGACATCACCAAGATGTCCCCCCTGGGGAACAAAAAACAGGTATAAAAATGGTCTTAAAAGCCAGGAGCAGTGGCTCATGCTGTAATGCCATCTCTTTGGGAGGTGGAAAGGGCAGGATTGCTTGAGGCCAGGGTTTTGAGATGAGCCTGGGCAACATAGTAAGACCCTGTATCTACAAAAAATGTTTAAAAATTAGTAAGATGTGGTGGTATGTGCGTGTGGTGCCAGATACTTGGGAAGCTGAAGCAGGAGAATCGCTTGAGCCCAGAAGTTCAAGGTTACAGTGAGCCATGATTGCGCCACTGCACTCCAACCTGGGTGATAGAGCAAGACTCTATCTCTGGAAAAAAAACCCCAACACCAAAGGTAAATTTTAAAACAACAAATACAAATAGTCTTTGTTCTGTATTCCCCATGCAATAGCTGCCCTCTGGATTGCCTACCTCTTTTCCCTTGACTCACAGGGTGGCTCACATGCCCTCTGCAGGGGTCACCCCTGTGATGCCTCCTGCCCTGGTGTCATGGTGGGACAACGAGAATTCGACTGCTGCCATCTTTTCTGATGATGTGGCTGACCCGGCCAAACCTTTTGGGATTGCTGCCACCCAATCTCTTTGTGTTTAGCTTAGACGCTGGACCTGATTAACTAAATATTAATGTTACTCCTATTCTGGCTGTCTTTTCAGTTCCACTCATCAGTGCCTTAAGATAGGAGAGGAAATATTCCTCCCCGCAACTCTTTATTTATCATTTCCTAAACTGAGAGCCTTGCTCTACCTCTTAATGGGTCTGGGTAGTCCTTAGACCTATTACTCTCATTTGACTTACTCTTTCAGTTTCCTAAAAGGCCGTTTATTATTGAATCTAACTGTTTGGTGTTCTGGATTAGAAATAGGCATGATGCCACACAGGGAAATCATTAAAAATGTTCCTCTTCCCTGACAGTCAACCAGAAGCCATGAACTGAGTGGGAGCTCACAAGACATGATGATGAAAACCAAGCTGTCTTGGCAAAATGGGAACATCTGGTTGTTTGAACACCCTGCATGTTCTGCATCCAGCTAGAAGCTCTCTCTTTCTTTTTTATCAGCCTCTTTTATTTTGTGAGATGATGTTTCTGCAGCAACTGTTGCCGTCATACACCATCAAAATCGACCAGAAAACCTGCTGAGATGGCTGTGTGGGTGAAAATGGACACTGTCATCAGCTTTTTAGAAGAACATCTGTGGGAAGAAGCATCTCCTTTAAGATTTTAATGCTCAGGTTAGGTTTAGGAGCTAGAAACTCCGCAATCTAGGGGTTAAAATTAAGCAGTTGGTGGTTACAAGTATAATGGCAGAAACCCAAGGAAACCTGTTCAGTGAAGACTGGAGACGCAGAAGCTTAGACCCGAGTTTGCCTGATGCGTCCGATGAGGCTGATGAATGAGTGTCTTGATCGTGACGAAGATGAAATATGACAGATAGCTACCGAACATGGCTTTGAAAAATCTTAAAATTACTTACTGAAGAGGGCCACTTTTTAAAGTTCTTTAACAAAATAGGTTTAAAGATAGTATTTTTCTTGTGTAAACACATCACATTTCTATGAGATTATATTAAAGTATATTATATCAAAGTATCTATTATGTAAGTAACAGATTGAACCAGGTGAAATTGCAATAATTCAGCTGTTTTTCATACATGAAATGGCAATTTCATATGGTTCCTAAGAACCTTCTGGTCCCGAAGCATTAGAGTGGTGCTATGGATGATCTCTGTGTGTTGGAGTGACGGAGGTCCTGCTTTTGTGCCCCTCAGTCAGGCCCATATCTGGGGCCTGTCCCAACTTGTCATGCAATGCACTCAGAACCTCATCCCCACTATTAACTGCTGCCATAAACTAGAAGACAATAAAATAACAATAATAGAAATATTTGTATTTTGAACCTGAAGTACCTGACATTCTTCTTTTTAAAAAACTTTTCTTTTAGGTTCAGCAGTACATGTGCCAGTTTGTTATTTAGGTAAACTTATGTCACTGGGGTTTATTGTAAAGTTTATTTCATCACCCAGGTATCAAGCCTCGTACCCAATAGTTATTATTTCTGATCCTCTTCTTCCTCTCACCCTCGACCCTCAAGGAGGCCCCAGTGTCTGCTGTTCCCTCTTTGTGTCCATGTGTTACCATTTAGCTCCCACTTATAAGTGAGAACATGTGGTATTCTTTTTGTTGTTGTTCTTGAGTTAGTTTGCTAAGGATAATGGCCTCCAGCTCCGACTGTGCTTCTGCAAAGGACACGCTCTTGTTCTTTTTTATGGCTGCACAGTGTTTTATGGTATATATGTATGACATTTTCTTTATCCAGTCTGCCGTTGATGGGCATTAAGGTTGGTACCATGACTTTGCTATTGTGAAAAGTGCTGCAATGTACATACACATGCATGTGTCTTTACGGTAGCATGATTTATATTCCTCTGGGTATATACCCAGTAATGGGATTGCTGGGCCAAATTGTAGTTCTGTTTTTGCTCCTTGAGGAATGGCCACATTGCTTTCCACAATGGTTGAACTAATTTTCACTCCCAACAACAGTGTGTAACTGTTCCCCTTTTTCCACAACCTTGCCAGCATGTCTTATTTTTTGGGTTTTTAATAATGGCCATTCTGACTAGTGTGAGATGGTAACTCCTTGTGGTTTTGATTTGCATTTCTCTAATGATCAGTGATACTGAGCATTTTTTCATGTGATTGTTGGCTGCTTATATGTCGTTTTATGGAAAGTGTCCATTTCCTTTGCTCACTTTTTAAATGGTTTTATTTTCCTCTTGTAAATTTAAGTTCCTTATAGTGTCTTCTTTTTTTTTTTTTTGAGACAGAGTCTCATTCTGTAACCAGGCTGGAGAGCTGAGGTGTGATCTCGGCTGACTGTGACCTCCGCCTCCTGGGTTCAAGTGATTTTTGTGCCTCAGCTTCCCGAGTAGCTGGGATCACAGGTATGCCACCACACTCAGCTAATTTTTGTATTTTTTAGTACAGATGGGGTTTCGCCAGGTTGGCCAGGCTGGTCTCAAACTCCTGTCCTCAAGTAATCCACCTGCCTCAGCCTCCCAAAATGCTTGGATTACAGGCATGAGCCACTGTGCCCAGCCCTCCTTATAGAGTCTTGATATTAGGCCTTTTCCATATGCATAGTTTGCAAATATTTTTGCCCATCTGTAGATTGTCTATTTATTTTGTTGATAGTTTATTTTGCTGTACAGAAGCTCTTTAGTTTAATTAGATCATATTTGTCAATTTCTGCTTTTCTTGTGATTGCTTTTGGCATCTTCATCATAAAATCTTTGCCAGTTCCTATGTACAAAATTGTATTTCCTAGGTTATCTTGAGGGTTTTTATAGTTTTGGGTTTTACATTTAAGTCTTTAATCCATCCTGAGTTGATTTTTGTGCATGGTGTAAGGAAAGGGTCCAGTTTTAATCTGCAATGGGTAGCTGGTTATCCCAGCACAATTTATTGAATAGGGAACCCTTTCCCCATTGCTTGTTTTTGTCAGCTTTGTCAAAGATCAGATGGTTGTAGGTGTGCAGCCTTATTTCTGGGCTGTCTATTCTGTTCCATTGGTCTGCGTGACTATTTTTAGTACCAGATTGGAGGCAGGATTTGAACCCTCCGATGTAGCTTCAGAGCCTGAGCTATCCCTCACTGTAATATACAACAATGCACTATGCTGTCTCTCCATTGCAGGAGACGAGGAAACAGCTCATGGGACCTGACCAAGGCAACAGCAGTTGAGACAGAGATAGGGGGACTGATAGGACAGGTGTTAAGAAGTAAAACTCATAGGATTTGATCTTAGTTAGATGTGGAGGGGTGGGGGAGAAAGGGAATTGAGGTCAGTCCTAGGTTCCTGGCTGATCCTGGTGGGTGGATGTTTGTGTGGCTCTGTCATCAGAGGAGGATACCCAAAGAGGCAACTCATGCTGGGTGATGAGTTCAATTTCCAACGTGCTGGGTTTGAGTTGTCTGGAGGCCATCAGATTTGAGGCCTCCTATTAGACAGCTGAGTATATAGGTCTAAGCTCAGGAAAGAGGATGGACTATTTAGAAGACAGCAGCATATAGGTAGGAGATGAAGTTGTGAACTTGATTATAATCATCCAGAGAAAGTGAGCCACGTGAGAGGAGATTTCCAATGTCTGCTTTAGGTTGTGTTCCTCGGAGGCCGTCCTAGAGATGAGGATTCATGCAGAAGTGATTTAATTAGTAAGACAAGTAGGGAAGAAGAAAGGAAAAGGAAGGGAGTCAAGCAAGAAATTCAATGTTAAGCAGAGTCCCACGGAGGCCTACTTTGCCTCAAGCCCAAGGGGTGCTCTGGAGACAGTGTAGGTTCCGCTTCAGAGATCTCCCAATTGGAGCTAAGGGGGCTGGAGTATTTATTCTGTCAAAAAGAAGCAGGAGCAGATTGTTGGGAGTGTTGAATAAAACAGCAAAACGATCTGGTGGATCACTGACATCATCAACGGAATGACAGAACCCGGAGAGTGTCAACATATGACAGCACTCAGAAGCAGGGGAGTTGAGTCAAGAAATGAAACTGAGAGGGAAGAAGATGAAAGGAGAAAGCTGCAATAGGGGAATCAAGAAATAAGAGTTGTTGGGAGAGTGAGGAGGCCGGTTGCGTGATACACGGCAGAGAGGTCCAAAATCCTAGCAAAGTCGAGAGTGTACATTGGATTTGATGATGGAGGTCATCGGTGACTTTGTTAGGTGGTGTGGGAGTGTTGGTGATGGGTGTTTGAAGTCTTACTGTGGTGAGTTCAGGAGTGAATTGGCATAAGAAAGTAGAGATAATTTAATTTGCTTAAGAAAGTTGGCAGTGATAGGGAAGAGCTATAGGGAGGTAGGTTGAGAGGGTTACAGGACTGAAGGAGAGATTTTTTTTAATTGTTCTTTAGATTCTGGGGTACATGTGCATATCATGCAAGATGGTTGCATAGGTATATTCATGGCAAGGTGGTTTGTTGCCATCATCCCCCCATCACCTATACCTGACATTTCTCCCCACGTTATCCCTCCCCTGCCCTCCCTCCCACTATCCCTCCCGTGGCCCCCCCAATGGACCCCAGTGTGTGATGCTCCCTTCTTTGTGTCCAAGTGTTCTCATTGTTCAACACTTGCCCATGAGTGAGAACATGCGGTGTTTGATTTTCTGTTCTTGTGTCAGTTTGCTGAGAATGATGGTTTCCAGGTTCATCCATGTCCCTACAAAGGATAAAAACTCATCATTTTTTATGGCTGTGTAGTATTCCATGGTGTATATGTGCCACATTTTCCTCGTCCAGTCTATCATCGATGGGCATTTGGGTTGGTTCCAGGTCTTTGCTATTGTAAACAGTACCTTGATGAACATGTGTGTGCATGTGTCTTTATAATAGAATGATTTATAGTCCTTTGGGTATATACCCAGTAATGAGATTGCTGGCTCAAATGGAATTTCTATTTCTAGATCCTTGAGGAATCACCACACTGTCTTCCACAATGGTTGAGCTAATTTACACTCCCACCAACAGTGTAAAAGTGTTCCTATTTCTCCACATCCTCTCCAGCATCTGTTGTCTCCAGATTTTTTAATGATCGCCATTCTAACTGGCATGAGATGGTATCTCAGTGTAGTTTTGATTTGCATTTCTCTAATGACCAGTGATGATGAACATTTTTTCATATGTTTGTTGGCTTCATATATGTCTTCTTTTGAAACGTGTCTGTTCATATCCTTTGCCCACTTTTGAATGGGTTTTTTTTTTCTTGTAAATCTATTTTAGTTCTTTTTATCTCTTGAGGGAGGTAAGGGGAAGGAGAACTTGGAGTTGGGATTATGATCTAGGAAACAGTGTTTCTAAAATTTTACTTTGTACAATGATTTGGTAACAAGTAAATAAATATCAAAAGGAGCAGAATGTTGTAAGACTCCATTATTATTAATGAGATTCATTATATAGATTGTTTTACTAAACACTTTTTTCTCAAGATCCTCATTATTTTTTATTTTTGAGACAGGGTCTCCTTCTGTTACTCAGGCTGGAGTGTAGTGGTGTGACCACAGCTAACTGCAGCCTCAAACTCCTGGGCTCAAGCAATCCTCTCACCTCAGCCTCCTGAGTAGCTGGGACTACAGGTGTGTGTCAAAACACCCAGCTAATATTTTACTTTTATTTTTCGTAGAAACAGGTCTCCTTATGTTGCCCAGGCTGGTCTCAGACTCCTGGGCTCAAGGGATCCTCCTGCCTTGGCCTCCCAAAGTGCTGGGATTACAGCGTGAGCCACTGCACCTGGCCAAGATCCTTATTTTTATTTGTAAAGGATTTCATATAGACCTGAAAGGGAATGACAATCTGGAATACTATTTCAATTTGAATCCTTTGTTTTAGAAAATGCTGTAAGTCAATAAAAGCTGGTAGCCTCTGATGACACAACATCTGCTATTCTACTTGTGGAGTTAGGTGCTTTAAATACATTGCCTAATTTTCTTCATAAACTGTGTGTATGTCCTGTTATCATGGCTAGGGAGAAAACTGTCAAAGCTTGCATGCTAGCAAGGCTCAGAAAGTATATTTTAAAAAGTATTTTCATAAGTTAAAAAAATTAAAAAATAAATGACTGCTTATTAAAAAGGCATAAAACCCAAGCATTCAGAAGTATAAACAGTGGAGGTGACCTTTATTAAGTGTTTAATATTCTTCCAGGCAATTATCAGTCTCTCTTTTTCACCTGTATGTGTATACATATATAAACAATCTTATTAAGGTAATCTCACCGGGTGTGGTGGCTCACACCTGTAATCCCAGCACTTTGGGAGGCTGAGGCAGGTGGATCACCTGAAGTCGGGAGTTAGAAACCAGCCTGGCCAACATGGTGAAATCCTCTCTCTACTGAAAATACAAAAATTAGCCAGGGATGGTGGCGAGTGCCTGTAATTCCAGCTACATGTGAGGCTGAGGCAGGAGAATAGCTTGAACCAGGGAGGCAGAGGTGGCAGTGAGCTGAGATTGTGCCACTGCGCTCCAGCCTGGGCGACAGAATGAGACTCCATCTCAAACGGAAAAAAAAAAAAAAGCTAATCACACTATATATTCAATTTTGCAGTTTGCTTTCCCACTCAATATTCATGATCTGTTTTTTCTTTTGATACGTTATTGTTTTTGACAGTTTAAAATATAAAATAATATTACCTATTACTGCTTCCTCTAACCATCTGCTTCTGGGTCTTTTATGTATAGACAAATCATCTGGGTCAAGGACCAATTCCTAGAATGGTTTTAATAATAAAACATTGCTTTGATAAATAATATTTGTTTGTAGCAGATGTGAGGCTTTTGTCCCCTTTTTTGAATGCTGTTTTAAGGACAAACTTTAGCTATCAGTAACCGGATGTGTCAAACTTGCTGTTGTCTAAATTCAAAGCATAATGGAGAAGTAGCTGGGAGATGGTCTAAAAATAAAATAGTATACACAGAAGTAGTCCCTTGCTTGTGTTTGGAAAGCCATATATTTTCATAACTTTGTGCCTTTCACTGCTCATAGCTCCCTGGACTGTGATATATGCTCTGCCTAGTAGACAAGGTTAGTTAGGGTAGCCAGATGTCCCAGATCTAGATGTACATAGTGAGGTTTTACCCATTACTATAACACAAAACCACTCCATGATTTGCAAAACAATTATTGGGGTCATAAGCTTAGCAGTTTTTCTGTGGTGGAATTGGGAGCATGTCCCCCACTCGCCTCCAAGTTAATTAGCCTCTGAAATGTCACTTATTTGGACACTGTACATAGCCATGAGCTAACATTTCCTCATGGATTACTTTAAACAGTTAAAGAACAGCTGATAAGCTCTGAACTGTGATTTATCAGTTAGGATTTCAAGAAGGAATGATAAGCATTCAGAATCTTCAGAGCATCATAGTAGTCTACTTATATTTTAGAATTTACAGTCTGTTTCTTTTTAAAAATGTCTTTTATATCGATCTTACTTTCTCTCCTCCACTTAAAACCCTGAAAGTAAGCTGATACTTTTTACTTCTCTCTTAATTCTTGTGTTTTCCCCATTTCTGTTTTTTCTCTGGCTTTGTGGCCCTGTGTAAATGTTTCCCTTTCTTTTTCTTTCTTTCTTTCTTTCTTTTTTTTTTTTTTTTTGTGCCTGAAACCCCAGTCCTGGGAAGATATTCTAACTCTTGATGGTTTACCAGAAAAGAACATTTAAGAATTTTCTGAATCCTGATGTCGGAGGAGGAAGAAAGGAACAGGTTCTTCCCCGGGGCTTTTGGCAGAGCCTGACACATCTCCTAAAGCCTGGGGACCTTGGCCGGGGCGGAGGAACATCTTCCTTTATCTCGGTGTGTCATTCTCAGTCAGTGACTCGATTTGATCTTCCGTCACTTCTTCTTGTGTTCATTCCTTAGGTCTTGAAGTTAGGTGGTTGAGAGCACCATCAATTTAGACACATAGCGGCTTACATTTCTTTTCAAAATCAATAAGAAAATAAGATTTGGAAATGAAACCAGCTACCCTTCATAAATATTTCAGTAGCAGTTTTTCCTATAGTTCTTAGAAGCTGGGGAGACTGCCAGGGAGAATGCTGTAGGCCGGAATGGAGCTGTAAGTTGAGCCTAACCTGTGGGGTGTGGCCTGTGATTGGGTCACAACCTAGTTATCCCACATCCTCATGACGTTCATTAGTGAAAGTCATCTTTCTGGCCGACCCATGATTCTACTGGTTACTCTCAGGAAATCGCAATGTCACAGTTGCTTTAAGTTGTGAACACAATCTCATTTCAACAGTTAGAGTGCTTAGTGCTAGGGAATAAATAACAACTCTGACAATTTAAAATGTAAAATAAGTCAGGTGAGGTGGTGGTTCACCCCTGTAATCCTAGTGCTGTGGGAGGCTGAGGCACTCGAGTTCGCTCTTGAGGCCAAGAGTTCAAAACCAGCCTGGGCAACATAGACCCTATCTCTACAGAAAGTTAAAAAAAAAAATGAGCCATTACACTATAGGTGTACTCCTATAGTCCCAGCTACTGTGGAAGCTGAGGGAGAGGAACGTTTGAGCCCAGGAGCTTGAGGCTGCAGTGAGCTATGGTTGTGCCACTGCACTGCAGCCCAGGTGACAGAGAGAGACCTCTCTCTCTCTTTTTTTGACTTTTATTATTTTATTTTATTTTAAATTGTACTTTAGGTTCTGGGGTACATGTGCAGATCATGCAGGATTGTTGCATAGATACGAACATGGCAATGTGGTTTGCTGCCTCCATCCCCCCGTCACCTATATCTGGCATTTCTCCCCATGTTATCCCTCCCCAACCTCCTACCTCCCACTGTCCCTCCCCTAGTTCCCCCCAACAGACCTACAGTGTGTGATGCTCCCCTACCTATGTCCATGTGTTCTCATTGTTCAACACCCACCTATGAGTGAGACTGCGTGGCGTTTGATTTTCTGTTCTTGTATCAGTTTGCTGAGAATGATGGTTTCTAGATTCATCCATGTCCCTACAAAGGACACAAACTCATCGTTTTTTTATGGCTGCATAGTATAAAATAAAATAATTTGATCTAGTGGCAATACATGCTTATTATGGTATGACTCTTTCTTTCTTTTTCTTTCTTTTCTTTCTCTCTTTCTCTTTCGTTTGTTCATTCCCTCCCTCCCTCCCTCCCACTTTCTCTCTTTCTGATGGAGTCCCGCTTTCTAGCCCAGGCTGGAGTGCACTGGTGTGATCTCGGCTCACTGCAACCTCTGCCTCCTGGGTTCAAGCAAGTCTCCTGCCTCACCCTCCCAAGTAGCTGAGACTACAGGCACGCACCACCATGCCTGCCTCATTTTTTGTATTTTTAGTAGTGAAGAGGTTTCACCTTGTTAGCCAGGATGGTCTCGATCTCCTCACCTTGTGATTCACCCGCCTCAACCTCCCAAAGTGCTGGGATTACAGGCGTGAACCACTGCGCCTGGCATCGTATGATATTTTCTTTCCCCACCTTCCATGCTGGCTACTTGCAGGGGGAAATAGATACAGAGCCCTTCGGTTTTCTTCTGCATTGCATTGCTCCCTAACCTCAGCTTGTTAAGCAAAGTTTCTGGTCCCTCCTAGATGGGATCTGGAGGTTGGGTGGTGAGAGGATTAGAGGGAAGAGGCTCAGGAAATGCAGTCGTCTCAGATGGAGCTCTTGGGGGGCAGATGTTTAGCACATGGGTTATTCAGAGGCACCTGTCACTGGACTCAGCCTGTCTTTGTCTTCAGCCCCCTGGACCCTGCCAACACAACTGTAGTAGGATGGCACCTGAGCCTGCTTCCACAGCCCCCATGAAGCCACTGTGGATGCACAGCTTCTGTCCGCACCGTTTCCTTCATGACTCTGTGGCTCTGTCAGCCATGACCCACGATGGGGCTATCTGGGCTTTCCGTCACCCACAGATCACCTCTGGCTCATGAGAAATAGTCATTTATTTTTTTTGTGCAAATTACACTAACAAAGAAGCATCGCTCATTGGGCTTTCCCGGCAGGAATCAGACCTCTCTTATTCTGCTGGGCGCCAGCAGGTGATACATGCAGCTCTTCAAGTGGCCCTGTTAAACCTTCTGCTTTAACAGGCGTGAAGGTAGCTAGCCAGTAACAGCCCCTCTCCCTAGAGTGGAGGAAAGAGTTTCATTGAACAGTTTTCCTGAAGAAAATTATCTACTATCCACCATGCCTGGCCAGGACCCAGAAGACTTTAAAAAACCCTCATGATTTTAAGCAAAATGTTCACTTCAAATCTTTACTTTTGATCCTGCCTACATTTTTATATTCTCCTTGTGGGTTTTAGAACTTTCAGTTGGCTTTCTTCCATTTTCCTTGAAAAATCTGCCTTTTGGTGTGACCTTCTCTTTGGCATTTGGTATCTGTTGCATTTTGGTGCTTCTTTAGAAATGTAAATGTTAAACTCTGATTACAAATACCTTGGGAAAGACTGGGGATTGTACATGGGCCTGTTCCCAAATTTCTTGCTTGTTAGACTAATTGCATTAATTAATGTCAAATATGTTAGTATTCCTGGATAGCTGGATGTTTTGAAGTATATGCTGGCATATTCTAACTTTTGTAACAGAGAAGATTAAACACAAAACAAATGAATAAACTCAGCAACAAATGCCCAGCCCCAAAATTGTGAATGATGTTTAGCTTTCTGGATAGTACATTTTGCTGCCAAGACTCCCTGAAGACGTTCCTTTCTTGAGAAATCTATTTCTTGATCCTAGAGAAGTATGATAGCTGTAGTCTAGTTGAGAATATGGTTTTGCCACAACCATCTCATGCCAGTCAGAATGGCAGTTATTAAAAAGTCAAAAATCAACAGATGGTGGCGAGGTTGTGGAGAAAAAGGAATCCTTCTACACTGTTAGTGGGAGGGTAAATTAGTTCAACCATTGTGGGGAATGGGAAGACAGTGTGGCAATTTCCTCAAAGATCTAGAAGCAGAAATACCATTTGATCCAGCAATCCCATTACTGGGTATATACCCAAAGGAATACAAATCATTCTATTGTAAAGACACATGCATGTGTATATTCACTGCAGCACTATTCAGAGGTGCAAAGACACGGGATCAACCCAAATGCCCATCAATAACAGTTTGGATAAAGAAAATGTGGTACATGTACACCATGGAATACTATGCAGCCATAAAAAAGAATGAGAACATGTTATTTGCAGGAACATGGATGGAGCTGGGAGCTGTTATCCTCAGCAGACTAACGCACGAACAGAAAACCAAGCACCACATAGTCTGACTTGTAAGTGGGAGCTGAAGGATGAGAACCCATGGACACATTGTAGGGAACAGTACACACTGGGGCCTATTGTAGGGTTGATGGAGAGGGAGAGCATTAAGAAGAATAGCTAATGGATGCTGGGCTTAATACCTAGGTGATGAGTTGATCTCTGTAGCAATCCACCATGGCACACATTTAGCTACGTAACAAACCTGCACATCCTGCACATGTACCCCGGAACTAAAAATACAAGTTGAAGAAAAATTACTTAAAAAAAGGGGTATGGTTTTGGTGTTAGATTTGGGATTAAGTTACCAACTGGCAGAAGGTTCCCCCATCTAAGGTTCAGTTTCTCTTCTGTTAAATAGAAATAACCCATACAATTAGCATTGTGATTAAATGAGTTCATGAGGGAGAATAGCTAAATAGAGTGTCTGGCAGGTATTGTTCACTCAGTAAATGTTTGCTGTGTGGCCACTCTTTTGTGTTCCAAGCCCAAATCTCTTCTGTTGTGGTAGATATTTCTTAGACTCTCTTGTTTCTGGTCCTCCCTTCCCTCTGGGTCCATGGCATCATTTGTTTGGAAGGATGATTCCTCTCAGGCCTAAATTGGAACAGGTGGCTGGAAGCTGACTCGGTCAGGGCCTGCCCAGATCCATTGGTAGCTCTCGTTTCCATGCACTCTAACCCGACTGCCACCCAGTCAGTGACTTTTTTCCTGAGGCTTTCTGTGGCAGCTGTGTCCTGCTCTGCCTGTGCATGGGGTGAGCCAGTTGTGTGAAGGAATGACGTCCTAAGCCAGTGAATACCTCCACCCCTTCACCCCTTGAATGGGATAACTCTGAGGCACTTGTTCTACGCTGTTACTCAAAGTTTTCTAGTGTGCTAGTGCTCCAGGTAGCCATAGTGGAGTTTGCTTGATAACATACACTGTATTGGCTTCCTTCTCTGTCCTGTAGTCACAGGTTGGGCTCACCAGGAAGCAGCATGAGGGATGTTTATCAGGGTCTTCTTTTGGGATCAACACCTGTAGAAAGGAGGGGGAGGCAGCAGGGGGCAGAGGGAAAAATTGGGCTGTAATGCAGTCCAAACAGAGGCCTCAGCTGACCCCCGCCAGGGAGCTCTAGGGCTGGAAGGCTCTTGAGAATGGCCCAAGTTGGGGTCAGAGATGGGCGTTTATAACGCCAGTGAATTGTCATTGGGTGCAGACTGTACCTGGAAGAGGGTCTGATTTTGGGAGAAACAGTTGTCTTCAGCCAAGGTAATCTGCAAAGAGGGCCTACAGCTAGGGCTCCTCTGGTACCACTCCAGCCTTCCTCCCTGAGGGGCCTGGGTGTTGCATCACAGCACCGCCATATCTAGGCTTCTGACTTCTCCACCAGCATCTTCTGAGGTTGTCTTCTAAATACCCATGCCCTTGAGTCCCTGCCTCAGTGTCTGCTTCTGAGGGAATCAGCTAATGCAGGGATTTAACAGCACTACTTGGAGCACTTGCTGTGTGCCCTCTGCTGTTGCTAGGCGTAGGAGACAGGGACGTGACCCTGCCCGGGGAATCTGAGAGGACAGAGATAGATCGCTTGGCTGATGGAGGCAGCAACGGGGTTACTGCCTAGTGATTGGCCTGCATCCTGCAGTTTGTTGGGGGCAAGGGAGAGAATGTATGTGTTCTCCATGGAGCAGAGGTAGGCCATGGGTGAGAGAGAGAGTCCGGTGGGCTTGGCTGGGTCCTGTCCAGCTGGCAAAGGGACCCCTACCTCAAGAAGCTGGGGATGGGCCCCAGGTTCCTGGTAGCTGTTGAAGGAGGCACATATGACTACTCAGTGGAATAAAGCCAAGAAGATTTTAAAGAGGCCAAATTCAATTCCTCCTACTGTCGTGAATTATAGAAAACCTAATTTATTTGCACTATAAAGTAACAGCGTCCAGGGGTTTATCTGGACCACTAATCTTTTCACATTCATCACTCCAGCAATTTGCATCTGGCAGCCAATCTAGGTTCTTATGTGGAGGATTCACTATTCCATTTCAGAGTTACGCTTCCTAATTTTACATTCTCTTTTGATTGAATCCACTGTAGAGAATAATAGGATAATCAAAGCTGTGCTACCTCTGGTCACGATTATACTATTATCCTCAATCAGGGTATCACAAAATTTCATATAAATGATTTGTGTTTTCTGTAGTAGATAACACCAAACAACACATTTCATAACAATTCAGTATTTCTAATTATATGGTGTTCAATCAAATATTTACTAGCCTGTTATTTATCTAGATTGGTGAAGTAAGGCTAATTGGAGCGCTAAAATGATCTGTCCTTGTGCACAGTAAGTGTTCAATCTAGTTGGGACTCTATTTAGTCAACAGTACAAATGTGTTTTTTTGGAACATCTTATCAAAACCAAATTCAGTAATGTCACAGAAGCAAACATTTTTTTAAAATTAAAACTCTTCTCTATCTCCCCAACTTTGGTGTTACCGTTACCTGTGATTTTTCAGAGATTTTAATTTCCACGTACAGTTCTAGCAAACCCCAAATACATCATAAATCTTAAAAGATTTCAAGGCATCAACTTAACTTCAATTTTCCATTATGTTTTTAATGAAATAATAGCATTTTGGTGAGTAGTTAAGGGAGCAAATCAAAATATCTGATTACACCAGTATTTCTGATACTAAACAAAAAGGCTAGAAGAGCTTCCAAACTTGATTGTATACAAAAATAACCAAGGGCCTCTTAATTTTATTTATTTAATTTTTATGGAGATGGGATCTTGTTCTGTTACCCAGGTTAGAGTGCAGTGGTATGATTGTAGCTTATTACAGCGTCAAGCCCCTGGACTCAAGTGATCCTCCCACCTCAGCCTCCTCCACAGCTGGGACTACAGATACATACTACCACCATGTTGGGTAAATTAAAAAATTTTTAGTAGAGATGGAGTATCTAACTATGTTGCCCAGACTGGTCTCAAACTCCTAACCCAAGCAATCCCCATACCTTAGCCTCCCGAAGTGCTGGGATTACAGGCATGAGGCAACATGTCTGGCCTGGAGGCCTTGTTCAAATGAAGATTCTTATTCCATAGGTCTGGGATGGGGCCTGGGATTCTGCATTTCTAGGGAGCTACCAATGATGCCGATGTTGCTGGCTTGTTGACCATACTATGAATAGCAAGGACCCAGAAACTTTTTTTTTGAGAATGGAGTCTTGTTCAGGTTGGAGTGCAGTGCATGATCTCGGCTCACTGCTACTTCTGCCTCCTGGGTTCATGTGATTTTCTTGCCTCAGCCTCCCGAGCTGGGATTACAGACTCCGGCCACCATGCCCGGCTATTTTTTTTTGTTTTGTTATTTTTAATAGACATGGGGTTTCAACATGTTGGCCGGGCTGGTCTGGAACTCCTGACCTCAGGTGATCCACCCTCCTTGGCCTCTCAAAGCTCTGGGATTACAGGCATGAGCCACCGTGCCTGGCCAGGACCCAGAAGACTTTAAAAAACCCTCATGATTTTAAGCAAAATGTTCACTTCAACATTTCTTTATAAGCCAGTTTGCATAAAGCTAGGCCAGTTATTTAACTGCTTCAGGGTTAGGTACTAACTCTTCCATTAAATCTAAGATGTCATTGATTGTTACCTGAGACATTATTTTATGTTCTGCTAAGAGGAGAAAATGCTGACAAACTGTGATGTATCCCGATTTCAGAGATGTTAAAATAGGAGTTTTAGAACTGAAGACATATGGTGGCTTCTTTGACTCCTTTCCAGTTTCTACACTGAGTATTTACTCTATCATAGGTAGAGATACTTTTTCTACGAGGTACATATATATATGTATATATATTCATACTTTTTCTACCAGGTATGTACTGTGATGATCCCATTTGGCAGAGATCTGCCGTGGCTAGATTACCTGTTCGGCACAGCTGAAACTTAAACCCAGGTGTCCGTGACTGGAGAGTCTACATGCTCAGCCTCTGCCCCACAGGAAGGGTTACTGTCCCCAAGGAAAACACTCCCCTGTGCTGTCTCCCATGGCACTCACTTAAGGTAAATGCTACTGTCATAGTGACCGACAGTAGTATCTGTGCCCGCTGTGTTTATTTCCTTTTTACATATGTCTTTTTTGAGCCTGGCATCTTGTATTCATCACTCAACTGAGTGCCTGTCTTGAACTCAATTTTTACAGCCAAATGCAGCAATCCTTTCAGTCTGAATTTTTCTTGACCTCGTCTCTATGTGACATGTCCTACCGTCCTCTCCTTGAAACTCCTCTCCTGTGTTTCTGAATAGCTTGCTTTTTAGGTTTGATGCATTTCTGACTATGAGAAAAATCATACTTCAGTTAACATGTTTATCTCCAGCTCTTTCCTTGGTGAATTAGAGGAGTCCGGGCAGTCCCCAGATCTTCACTGAATGAAAGTGAGAATTTGGGGTTGCAATACAAATTACTGCTTTGAAATCACAAGTTTTGCTAGAACCTTTTCTGCTCCTACTCTCTGTGTATTTTTATCATTGCGTTTACAGTGTTATATTCTAATTATGTTCACTTGTCTTTGTATCCTATGTGAGATCCTTGTAGGTGGGGACTGTGTTTTACTTATTTTTGTTCCTCCAACCCTTGTCCAATGCCTGGCACATAAATGATTCAACATTGCTGAGGCATAACCACAATCCACTATTTTAGAGACAAGAGAAGTCATATCCTGATATCTGCATTGTGTTGCAAGGAAATCTCACTTAGGAGGTCTCAAGCCCTAGGAACAGATAATCAGAAAGGGAGACGGGGAGGTGATGTCCTTTTTCTGTTTTACATGGAGACTTAACTGGTCTCAGATTAAAATTACTCCTATATTATTACCTTTTTTTTTTTTTGCAGAAAAATCGGAAGTTGTAATTTCTTCGCATATGGGGGTAAAATGAACCTTGTATAGAGGACAGAGTTTTCTATTGAAACAAACAAACAACAAAAAAGGGCCATCCTATGTCATTTTGAAAAAACATTTCAAGAATCAAGGACTATAGGGTTAAAGGTACATGCCAAGAAATGATTCTTTAGGAGTTTGAATAGGTTGATCTCTGAAATGTCCATTTGTCCTCCTTAAGGAGCTTCTACCTCTCACCTGATGACACTCCTAAACCCATTTCCAGATCGGTCTTAAGGTGATGTGAACATGGAGAAAATTTGTTTTATTTTATTTTTCCTTCATGGGCTAGCATGACAGTCTCATCATCTGCTGTTTGCTGAGTCACTTTGGTTAGATTTGAGTCAGTTCCCTGTCTGCTTCTAAAGCAAGTTGTGTCAAGCCACAATTATTGGTAATTCAGCCATGTAACAAAGCCATTTTTAAGAAAAATTAAATGTTTTCAAAACAGGAAAATGACATAATTGACCCTGCCATAAATAATTTTACTGCTTGATTTTAGAGTCCATTACTTATTTCTTCTTTTGCTTATCAAATGATTTGTGTTCAACCCAAACAGTACTTTTCTGAAGCCACTAATTTATCACTTGTGGCAGAGCTGTGGTTGCAGAATGTTTAAAAACAACCCAGGTAGCTGCTGAGGCCGTGGAGAGGCAGTGTGGTGGGGAGGCCGATAGAGGGCGCTAGGCTATTTGTGATAAATTTCCAGGGTCCGGAGCAGCGTATTTACCAGCCTTCACATAAAGAAAAAAACACAAAAACAAAAACAACAAAAAACAGAACACAGCATTAAAAAAAAAAAAAACCACTAATTCTAAGACACAATGGAATAAAAAAACGGAAATGAAAACATTCATCAGCTATCTCTTTAGGTCTGAAATCTACGCAGTTTTCAGCGTTGGCTGCTAATCAGTTACCAGGGGCTTACACAACCTAAAGTGCATGAACTCTCCGGTTTCCTGGTACGTTTCAGTTTGCCCAGGGCCGATGGCGAAAGTACTTAAATTACCCAAAGGCCGAGTTTGGAAAGTGATAATGACTTAACTTTGTAAAAGACTCTGGAATAAAAGAAAGGCTGATGATACAATATCTAGTTTCCAGCGAACCTTTTGTCCCCCTCCCCCGCTGGAATTCTAATTCTTTCTCTCCCTCCCTTCCTCTACTTTCTATTTTCCTTCAGAAGTTGAAGTGGGCTCTGTTTCTACAGTCTTCTTTGGGGGAAATGAAGACTTACCCTTTAGGGTTAGTTCATGCTATTCCTTTCCTTGGTATCCTTGGATATTATTAGGCTTGACTTTTGTCTTATTTCGACTCAGCTCTCCAGAGAGCTGTTGGGTTAGGGGAAGGTGGGAGAGGGAGGAAGCAGGTGCAGTGGGGATTGACGGAGTGTGGAAGGCTCCTCTCAGCTGCCACACCTGCTTTAGGCATATGGCCAAACTGTGTGCCTCTGTATTTTAGCCCTGGAACTCGCTCTCTAGTTCCTACACCTCTCCTTAGTAGGTTTCGAGTCCTCTGGTGTTTGTTGTCTGCTGACACATTGTTTCAGATTTCTCTCTTTGGGTAGTGTATCACTGTTATAGCTGGTTGGGTAAGTAGCTGATTTTCACTGTCACGGGTCTAAAGCATCTCGTAAAAAACACTTAAAGATACTTTAAGAAAAACAAAAACAATTATCCCAGGACTTTGTTATAGCAATATAAAAGTGCTCTTAAGCAGGGCATGCTTAAGCTCTTCCTTCTAAATTCATCTGCACTTAAAAAAATAAACCAAATTAATCTGTTTAGAGGCAATTAAAAAATGTCTAAACTCTCACTCAAATTATTACTGCAGTGGATTCTTGGGCTCGAGTTCTTTTTTTTGAGATGGAGTTTCACTCTTGTTGCCCAGGCTGGAGTGCAATGGCATGATCTCAGCTCACCACAACCTCTGCCTCCCGGGTTCAAGCAGTTCTCCTGCCTCAGCCTTCCGAGTAGCTGGGATTACAGGCATGTGCCACCACACCAGTCTAATTTTGTATTTTTAGTAGAGACAGGCTTTCTCCATGTTGGTCAGACTGGTCTCGAACTCCCAAACTCAGGTGACCTGCTTGCCTTGGGATCCCAAAGTGCTGGGATTACAGATGTGAGCCACTGCACCCAGCCAAATCTGACTTCTTTTATTAGGCCATTCTTGGGCTGCTTTGAAGAAATACTGGAGGCTGCGTAATTGATAAGAAAATAAGTTTATTTGGCTTACAGTTCTGTAGGCTGTACAGGAATCATAGCAGCATCTGCTTCAGTGGAGGCCTCAGGAAGCTTCCAATCATAGCAGAAGGCAAAAGGGAAGTAGGTGCATCACATGGTGAGAAGCGGGGAGCAAAAGGGAGTGAGCGGGGAGGTGCCACACTCTTTTAAGTGATGATCTTGTGAGAACTCATTATTGCCAAGACACCGCTAAGCTTTGAGGGGTCTGCCCCCATGACCCAAGCACCTTCCATCAGGCCCTACCTCCAGCAATGGGGATTATAATTCAACATGATATTTGTGTGGGGGCACACATCCAAACTATATCATTCCAACCCTGGCTTCTCCTAAATCTCATGTCCTTCTCATATTGAAAAATATAATCATGCCTTCTAAACAGTCCCCCCAAAGTCTTAGCTCATTTCAGTATTAACTCAAAAGTCCCAAATCCTAAGGTCTTGTCCAAAGTCTCATCTGGAGATGAGTTCCTTCCACTTATGCACCTGTAAAATAAAAACAAAGTTAGTTACTTCCAAGAAACAATGAGGCTACAGGCGTTGGGTAAATACTCTCTTCCAAAAGGGAGAAACTGGCCAAAAGAAAGGGGCTACAGGACTTAAACAAGTTTGAAACTCAGCAGAGTAGTCATTATATCTTAAAGCTCCAAAATAAAACTCTACATCCCATATCCTGGGCACACTGATAAAAACCCATCCTGGGCTCCCAAGGCCTTGTGCAGCTCTGCCCATGTGGCTTTGCAGGGTTCTTCCCCCTAAGACTATTTCTCAAGGGCCGACGTTGAGTGCCTGTGACTTTTCTGGGTGCAGGGTGCAAGCTATTAGTGGATGTACCATTCTTGGGTCTGGAAGATGGGAGTCCTCTTCTCACAACTCCACTAGGCAGTGCCCCAGTGGAGACTCTGTGTGGGGCCTCTAACCCGACATTTCCCCACTCATACTTCCCTAAAGAAGTTCTCTGTAAGAACGCCACCCCTGTAGCGGGCTGCTGCCTAGACACCCAGGCTTTTTCATATATCCTCTGAAATCTAGGCAGAGGCTGCCGAGAATCCCATCAGTTTTGTACTGTATATGCCTATAGGCTTAAACCGTGTGGAAGCTGCCAAGGCCTGTGGCTTGTAGTTTACAAAGTGGCAGCTGAAGCTGTACCTCAGCCCTTTGAGTCATAGCTGGAGCCAGAGCAGCTAGAATGTAAGGAATACTTTCCTGAGGCCATACAGGGCAGCAGGACCCCTGGGCCTGGCCCACAAAACCATTCTTTCCTCTAGGCCTCTGAGCCTTTGATGGGAGGGCTGCCATGAAGTTCTCTGAAATGCCTTTGAGGCCTTTTCTTAATTGTCTTACATATTAGCCCTTGGCTTCCTTTTAGTTAAGCAAATATCTGTAGCAAGTGGTTGCTTCAGAGCCTGCTTGAATTCCTCTCCAGAAAAAGCCTTTTCTTTCTCTACTACATACCTAGGCTTCAAACTTCCCAAATTTTTATGTTCTTGTTCCCCTTTAAATATACTTCCAGATTTAAGTTATTCCATTTCTCCTGCATCTGAGCATAGGTTGTTAGAAGCAGCCAGGCCACATTTTAAATGCTTTGCTGCTTAGAAATTTCTTCTACCAAATCCCCTAAATCATCACTCTGGAGTTAAAACTTCCACAGAGCCCTAGGGCAGGGGCACAGTGCAGCCAGAGGTGGTTTGGCTGTGTCCCTACCCAAATCTCATCTTGAACTATAGCTTCCATAATCCATACGGAGAGACCCCATGGGTAGTAACTGAATCATGGGGGTGGTTATTTCCATAAAATGCATGACCTTTGCTCCAGTTCCCAATAAGTTTCACATTTCTACCTGAGACCCGCTTAGCCTGGACTTCACTGTCCATATCACTATCAGCATTTTGGTCACCACCATTTAACCAGTCTCTAAGAAGTTGCAAACATTCCTTCATTTTCCTGTCTTCTTCTGAGCCCGCCAAACTCTTCCAACCTCTTCTTGTTACCCAGTTCTAAAAGTGCTTTCACATTTTCAGGTATCTCTATAGCAATGCCCCACTCCTTGGTAAGAATTTTCTGTATTAGGCTGTTCTTGCATTGCTATAAAGAACTACCCGAGACTGGGTAATCTGTGAGAAAAGTCGTTTAATTGGCTCATGGTTCTACAGGCTGTACAAAAAGCATAGCAGCATCTGCTTCTGCAGAGGCCTCAGGAAGCTTCCAGTTATGGCAGAAGGGAAAGGAGGAGCAAGCACATAACATGGCAAGAACAGGAACAAGAAAGAGTAAGAGGGGCGTGTCATACATTTAAATGACCAGATGTTGCAAAAACTCACTATCCTGAAGACAGGATTCACCCCCATGATCCAGGTCATAATCACCCATGACCCAAACTTCCAGCATTGGGGATTACGATTCAGCATGAGATTTGGTTGGGGACAAACATCCAAACTATTTCACTTCTCGTCCTCAATACAATTCCATTTTGGACTCATCTTTTACTAATAATCACCATGTGCTGGTTGTGTCAGTTTGAGGTATGGTTTGGCCCATGTAGTAGGAGGACAGCCATGGAAAGCCTTGCTGTGACTTGAGTCTATTGCTGTAAGACAGGGGAGCCTCTGCAGCTTCCCTGTGGTATTATCAACAGGACCCCTAAGCCTGTCTCAGGCATTAATATGGTTTAGCTGTGTCCTCACCTGAATCTCATCCTGAACCATAGTTCCCATAATCCACATGGAGGGACCCCATGGGAGGTAAGTGAATCATAAGGGTGATTACCTCCATGCTGTTCTCATGATGGTGAGTTCTCACGAGACCTGATGGTTTTATAAGGGGCTCTGCCCCAACTTTGCTCTGCACTTCTCCTTGCTGCCACCATGTGAAGAAGGATTTGTTTGCTTCCCCTTCTGCCACGATTAATAGTTTCCTAAAACCTCCCTAGCCATGCTGACCTGTGAGTCAATTAAAGCTCTTTCCTTTATAAAAAACCCAGTCTCGGGTATGTCTTTATTAGCAGCGTGAGAACGGACTGATACAGGCATGGTTGTTGCAGATGTTAGTCTCTTACAGATAGCATGGGAGGAGCATAGCCCTGCACACAGTTGGCCCATGGCAAGGGCTATGTCTTTGGATGTGCATGGTTCAATGGTAAGGGGGGCAATCAAGTATGCTAGAGCCACTTGGTAAGGCATTTTGTTTAAGACCTAGGAGAAGGAAGAGCTGGCCCACAGAAGCCTTGAGGTGGCTCTGGCTAAGTGTTCTCCAATAGTCTGCATATTTTCTTGGGAAGGCTGGGATACTAAGAAGAGTGGTTGTAGGACAGAGGTAAAGGGATGCTGATTGCAGGTGTCAGAGAGATTTCCCTCTTGGTGGAAGTTTGAAAGATTGGAAAGATATAAAAGATGCTTTGGTTATGGAAGTATAGTGTGCAGGTGAGTTAACTATAGTCCTTTTAAGAAAGTGGAGCACTGGAGGGCTTGGTCATTAATTGGTATTTTTGCAGCCATGTGTAGGAAAAGAAAGGCAGTAACACTAACATCATTCTTTGACCCTTTCCTCCTTCTCAAGGGTTCAGAAGGGATACCTTGAAAGTGCACCAAGAGATGAGTAGAGTCAGTTTTTCTGCTAAAGGTGGGAAAGAATGAGTCTTGTTCAGGGGGCTCCGTTATTTCCAAAAAAGTCATGAGTGGCAGAATGATAGTAAAATACGCGAAACTAGGAGTGTGAGAAAATGCCTGAAAATAGAGTGATGCCTGTCTTTGGGGGGTACTGGCTATGATAGCCCCTACCCTTTGGCAGAGTGTCTGGTTTTGTCTGCTCACAGCTGTGACCAGTTGGCAGTAAAAAAACAACAGAAGCCCACTGGGCAACTATAGTTGCAATAATCAACCTCTATTTTTTATGCCAGAGACTCTGACCTTCAACTATTTGTGAGCTCTTAGCTTCCACCCAGATGGCTCAAGCCACTTTACATATGACCTTTGCATAAGTGTGATGCTATTTTGCATATTTTAAGGATTTTTAAAGGTATTTGGCAATCAAAATAGATAAATCTTTCTATCTGCTAAATACTCAAACTAATCACTTAGGTATGTGAAATGAAAGATAAAAGTTGACAGAATCAAAAGAAATGCATTTTGGATTTCAGATTAATTGAATGGAGAAGAATGAAAATGTTTTAATTCTACCAGTAGCTTTAAACAGAATAAACTATGGACTTTTCAAAGGATTATGATTACCCTTAATCGTGCCAAAATGAAGCTTGAAGCAATTATGGGTAATACCGATATATTATTAATACCAGCTGTACCAGGTTTTGATTATATAAGAAAACAGGCTTCAACTTCTGGCAGATGGTTAGCCTAAAAGTTCAAGTAAATCCAAGTTTTTAAATACTCAAGATGTAGAGAAAGAACATTTCTTTTTGAACCCAGATTTTCCCTCCACAGGGAATGCATTGCAACTGGAATTATCTCAGCAACCTCCCAATGTGACTTTGTTCTTTAGAAGCTAACTGTGCCCTTGTTTTTCTGAATCCTCAAGTTTATCATTGTTTTTCCAGTGCATTGCGTTTGTCAAACTATTACCTGGGAGCTTTTTTCTGGACATGTGCAGGCTTAAATTAGCCTTTTTGAAAATTTATTTAAAATCTCAATGTTTCTTGATTCTCTTCCTATGGAAGTCTTCCTATTGTCACTGTGCACATGGGCACCATAATGGGTGGGAGATTCCTTTTTGCTTCAGCAGTATGATCCCTCTCTTGTTGGATCTGGAGCAGGAAAGCAGGACAAATTAATGGGCTGAGGTTGGTGGAGCTAATGGAGTGGTTTCTTACAGCTTCCACAAGCATGAGAAAGAACATTTGACTTGGCAAGATCACTCAGCAGGACTGCAGACAGGGTCAAGGCTATCTCACCTTCGGGCCGTAGTATTCTAGGGCATGGTGTCCACCCTGCTTGTTTCCATCCCCTCTGAGGAAGGAGCAGCATTTTGACTCTGGAGGAGGTAGGAGGGGTGGAGAGATCAGGGGTCTTATCTTGGGAAGTCACGTTATCCTTCATCAATTAGGCATTTGTGTTTTATGGGCAAATGTGATTTGAATTTCATAAGTAGACATGGACCGGTGGAAACAGTATGGTTGCAAATATCCAGTGTACGTTTTTGAAGTGAGGGAATAAAGTCAAAGATGACAGCAAGATGGAGAGAAAGAGAAAAATTGAAAAAGAAATGATGGGGATCAGCATATCACCTGAAAATAAGATGCATGTGCACATGAACCACCTGCAAACCCGTGAGGTCTTTCTAATAGTTTCACAACTGAATGCTCTCCTTAGGAAAACATAAATGGAGATTACTGATCAGTGATGGATTGAATCACCTGAAGTGAGTACACACTTTTTATTTCAGGATATTTTATTGGCTAGAATAAATCATTATCAAGGAAAGAGAAGACATAGTTATTTCCCCAAGAAATTTATTTTGTCAAAGGAGAAAAGAGGATAAAAACAAATAAATCAGAAAAGAGCTAACATTCATTGGACCCTTATAATTTGCTAGGAACTATATTAAGTACCTTGCATATACTATATTCATTACAACACTATGTGCTAGATGTTATTATCCACATTTTACTTTAAAAATTGAGACTTAAGAGATTAAATAGCTTGCTCAAAGTCACACAGCAATTAAAAGACAGATCCAGGGTATGAATTCAGGGATCTGATTGCAGATCCTGAACTTAGGCATTGTGGTTTGCTATCTCATGGATACCTTGGGTGTCTTTCTGTTGTTCATTAGCATTTTCACATGGACCTAATGACTGAACAGCTTGAACATGAAGGTTAGTCAGCATGGCTTGGCTGATAAGACTTAAATGGGCTGAAGAGGAATGGCTTTATGGCCAAAAGATATTTAAAAAGGCAGGGTGAAAATATGAATTGATTTTTTATAGCAGCAGTTGAATAATTTCCTAAACTGGTTCATTTTCTTCATGTCTTCTTTATAAAAAGGTAATTTTCTAGACCATCTCTAATTATGGGGCTAGACCATCTCTAATTATGGGGCTAATTAATTTGCTAGACCATCTCTAATTATGGGGCTCATAGACATGTATTCATTATATTAAAAATGCAAGGTTTTAATGGTATAATCTTAAGAGGCTCAAACAACAAGTAACAATTAGCTCCGTGGCTCTTGGCCAAGCAGTGCTAATGCCTAACATTGTCTAATATTTCACTTGGCCAGACTGTAGGATGGAGTTTTCCTACAGTAATTTTCCTTGCATCTTGACTCGCAGCAGTAAATCACTCTACCAAGGAAATGAGCAACTATCTGGGCCTCTTGTTTCTTGCATCGGTTGTTCTTAATGACACTTGGATTCTTTCCCATAATTTCCCAAGGTGACATGTTGCTTGTGTAGAACCTATTCATTTATTCACTTATTTAGCCATTGAGTCCTTCTGTCTTCTCTCCTTCCTCTCTCCTTCCCTCTTCCTTCCTTCTACTCACTCATCTTTGTCTCCCTTTTTATTCCCTACCACCTTTTCCCCTTTCCTCCCTTCAACAATTACTGGGTTCTCAAGAAATGCTAACTCCAGTTTTAAGTATTGTGGGGGATATATAGATGGATGAATAAATATTACGATTGATTTATTCATCCATTTGATGAATATTCAGTAACTATTGTGTGTCAGGCTCTATTATGCATGCTGGAAACAGAGCGGGGTACACAGTAAAGTCTCTTTTCTCAGGGATTTGTATTCCAGGGGGTGCACTTGGGAGACAGACAAAAACCCCAAACAAATAAAAAAAATCATATGTCAAGTAGTGCTGAGAGTGAGCGTAAATATAAATAAAGCAGGAAATGGGAAGAGAGATGATGGGGATAGAGAGTGTATTGCTTTTACATAGGCTGGGTACTAAACGCCTTTCTGAGAAGACATTTGAGCAGACACACATTTATTTGAGAGGAGAGCAAGTACCAAGGCCCTTAGGAAACCCATCTCTAACTGGGAGCAAAGGTGCAAAGGCAATGTAACAAGGTAGAAGGAGGGTAAGAGCAGGAGGGAGGCATAGATTAAGTGCCCCTGGGTGAGTTCAGGGGAAGGAAAGGTGACTGCTTCCTGGGGGTGGGGTCCTGGGAAGAGCAAGCTCCCCGTCCTGGTGGTAACACACACTCTGACACCTCATAGAAAATCCTGTTCCCCCAGGCCCTCTTCTGAAGAGTGAACAGGCCCCTTGGTTATGAGTCATTGGGCTGTACGTCATAATCTAGTTGCCCTTTGGTTAAGATGCTGAGATTCTCATAGATATGGAGACAGATCGCAACATCTGTCCACTTTTTCTTTAGTTTTGGACTCCTCTAAATCACATCTCTTGTTTAGAGGAAGACTAACCTGTTGGTCTTGCCCAATGTTGGCCAATGGGAGTGCTCTTGGTTTTAGATAACCGTGCCCTGTGCTCAAGTTTGGGACGTATCCATATTTACTTGCTTTGGTTGGCTTGGCAATATTCTAGCTCTTTCATTAGAATGCAAATACCCCAGAGAAAAAAGAAACATTATAGGATTAGCTCACATTTGGCTATTAGGTAGAGATGGTGCAACAAGTCACTATGAAAATGAAACATTTAATTCTTTTCTTTTTTAAATGGGATGGTAGCAAGGAAGTGATATAGGACACTAAAAGAGGTAAAAATGGAAGGAGTATGGGATGGGGGAAAGGATGGAAAAAAGGAAAGAAAAAGGGTATCATAATTTCACAGAGCAGATGTTTCCAAATCTTAAAACTGATCTGATGAAGATGTGTTGAAATACAGCTACTGATATATTTAGAAGAGCAAAAATACCTGGATAAGCTACTTGAAGCGAAGGTGAAACCATAAGGTGGTGTGTGAGGTCTGCAGGATCCAAAGCTAACTTGTTATACTGAAGTAGTACGCCCTGGGAACGAAAAGGGATTTAAAGGGGTCTGAAGGTGGAGGAGGAAACAAAATGGAAGCAGAAAGAAGAGAGAAGAGGCTACAACATGAAGGGAGGCTGGTGTCTAAGTTAAAGAAATGGCCAGGGGATCTTTAGCAATACGAATATTTATTATTGAATTTTATATTTATGTGGCACGATGTAGATTTTTCTAAAACCTTCAATAATATTTTCTCTCCACTTCAAATGCCTTGATTGGAAGGTGTGTTGGGTAGAAATTAAAGACAGGTACAGCCCAGGGCAAATTAGGGTTGAGTTCGTTGGGAGTAGATGAGGAGGGGATCCCCGATCTCCACTATTTACTCAGCAGAGGCAGAGGTAGAAGCAGCCGTCAGAGAGCCCCCACCTCGGTCTACCCCTGCCCCAGAAATGGGCAGAAATCCTTAGGATGCTGCTTAGGATTGCTTTTTTTTCCAGTATCCATAACATGGACATTTTAATCTGTCTTTATCTAGATGATAAGAAATAGGTCAATGGCAGCTGATACCTGGATTACATATATTTTTAAAACGATTACATTTTCATTAGGATGTTCGAGAATCAGAACTTTAGAAGTGAGGATGAAAGCTGAAACTCCAGAGTCGAACATGAAGGGGAAGGGAATGTTTAAAGGGCAGCACTAAGTGGCTCTTCCTTTTAATCGATGGGAATAAACTGTCTTTAGTCGAGAATTACCTAATTTGCCTGTATCTCAGGAGGGTCTTTCACAGAAGTGGGTCTTTGCTATGCGGACCCTAGAAATGAAGGTGTTGTATGCGATTATTTCTTTCCATACCCTGAGTTCACATTTGCTGCCTTTGAATGCCCTACTCAATTTCTCTGCTTTTGAAGTCATGGAAAACCCTGACTATCAACAGAGGGAAAATTTACATAAGCCCGAGCAAGGAGAGAATGGCTTTTTACAATGCTCTCTGATTTGAAGGCTTACTAGCCAAGAACACCTTCTCTGTCTTGAAGGTTAGGTACTAGAATGGAGTGAGTCAGGAACTGAGCAAGATTAGTGCAAGAGGGGCAGAGACTGTAATAGCACAGGGCTTCTCAAGTTCTCTGGAGGGCGGTAACCTAGAATCTTCCTTCACAAGATGATTTAAAAAATGATAATTATTAAATATTTAAAAAAATTAGATGCTCTAAGTTTCTTGAAAAATATAAAGTTCATAAAATTAATACAAGAAAGAATATTTGTATTTAAAATGGTAATGAGAGACTCTCATCCCCATCTCAACTTCCCAAAAAACCCTAGACAAAGAACGCTTTATGTGAGAGTTCTAACAAATTTTCAAGCAAAGAAGATTACTGTTAGATATAGGTTTTAGAAATAAAGAGGGAAAGCTTCCCAACTCATTCAATTTCTTTTTATAGATTTAGGGGGTACAGGTACAGTTTTGTTACATTCTTATATTGCATAGTGGTGGAGTCTGGGCGTTTAGTGTAACCATTACCTGAATACTGTACATTGTACCTGTTAGGTAATTTCTCATCCCTTGCCTCTGCTCTTATCCCCCAACCTTTCTGAGTCTCCAGTGTCTATTTTCCACTTTCTATGTCCATGTGCATATATTAAAAGCTAGATAAAGATGGCACAAGGAAAGGTAATTATAGGCCTATAGGAATTGCGTTTGAGTATCTTTTGAATTGCGTTTGAGAAACAAGTATGGATGATTTAGCTGCCTGTGTTAGGTCTTCCTTCTCTCTTTTTCAGTCTTCTCCTTTCTTTCTTCTTTCTCTCTGTCTCTATTAATTAAGAGGTCAGAGACTGGGGATTCTAAACTCTCTGGTTTCTTGTTTGTCACTCTGAAATCTTTGTCTCATTTTCCTGTCTTTACTGTGTATTATCTTTTTCTTTGAGACGGAGTCTTGCACTGCACCCAGGCTGGAGTGCAGTGGCGTGATCTCGGCTCACTACAACCTCTGCCTCCCAGGTTCAAGCAATTCTCCTGCTTCAGTCCCATGAATAGCTGAGATTACAGGCACACATCCCCATGCCCAGCTAATTTTATTTTTATTTTTTGAGACAGAGTTTTGCTCTTGTTACCCAGGCTGGTGTGCAATGGCACGATCTCGGCTCACCGCAACCTCCGCCTCCTGGGTTCAAACAATTCTCCTGCCTCAGCCTCCTGAGTAGCTGGGACTACAGGCGTGCACCACCATGCCCCGCTAATTTTTGTATTTTTAGTAGAGACGGGGTTTCACCTTGTTGACGAGGATGGTCTCGATCTCTTGACCTTGTGATCCACCCACGTTGGCCTCCCAAAGTGCTGGGATTATAGGCATGAGCCACCACACCCAGCCCCAGCTAATTTATACATATATGTGTGTGTGTGTATATATATATATATGTGTGTGTGTGTGTGTATATATATATATATATATTTTATCTCCATCACTTATGAAGCTTAGTTTGGCTGGATATGATAATTTTTATATTTTTAGTGGAGATAGGTGTTGCCATGTTGGTCAGGCTGGTCTCAAACTCTTACCTCAGGTGATCCTCTGATCTTGACTTCTTAAAGTGCTGGGATTACAGACGTCAGCCACTGCGCCCGGCCTCAACTGTGTATTCTTGAGTCTGAATCAATACAATATCTGAAATCTTCCTCGGTTCTCCCACTTCTCTAGGTGTTAGCCAGTAGGAACTATTTTGTTATTGTTGAAATGCACTGGCATATAATTCTAGAACTTCTTTCTTAGAATCATATATACTACAATAGTATTCCAGAATCCAGATTTCTGAAAAAACAAACAGAAAAACCCCAACCAACCAACCAAACAAACACAGCAAAAAAAAGCAAGAAAAGAATGTTGCAACTTTTTTTTTTTTGTTGTTAATATCGGACGGAATTTTGGAGAAAATCATCACAGAAAGGCACTCAATTTGATTCACTTGTGGACACGTACGTTGGTCCCGTTCTGCCCATCACTTTTCCTTTTTGATTTATGTGAAAATTAGATAATTTTCCCCTCAAAATACAGAGAAAAGCAGAAGTGGAGGGTAAATTTGAAGATGGGCAAGGTGCAAAGTTTTCTGTAGGCACATTCCTATTTTCTTTTATGAGAAAACATAAGTTTGTATTAATAAATTTTCAAGTATATATATTTTGTTTGCTTATTCACTGCAGGTTCACTTTCATTTTAGGAATATTGAGGTATAATGTACATGCAACCAATTTTACTATGTCTAATGTACAGTTCAATGAGTTTTAACAAATTTATATTGTCATGTAATAATCATCATGATCAAGTTATAGAAAATTTCCGCTTGCTCTAGTTTGGATGTTTGTCCCCCAAACCTCAGGTTGAAATTTGATCCCCATTGTTGGAGGTGGGGCTTAATGAGAGGTGTTTGGGTCATGGGGTGGATCCCTTATGAATGCTTTGGTACCATCCTCGAGGTAATTAAGTTCTTGCTCTGTTAACTCCTGTGAGAGCTAGGTGTTAAAAAGAGTCTGGCACCTCTCCTCTCTTTTACTTTCTCTTTAACCATGTGATCTTCACATGCCAATACCCCTTTGCCTTCCACCATGGGTGGAAGCAACCTGAGGCTCTGACCAGAAGCAGATTCTGGTGCCATTCTTCCTCTATAGCTTGTAGAAATGTGAGCCAAATAAACCTTTATAAACCAGATCAGTGGTTGACAGGGACTGGGAGAGGCCTGCCTGCAAGGCGGCAAGAGCAAACTCTTTGATACAGTAGCATCTTAGTCCATTTGTGTTGCTATAAAGGAATACCTTTATAAATTGCCCACCACAGGTATTCCTTTATAGCAATGAAAATGATACTTACCTGGCAGAGGAGATACCATGATCACGAAGGTGGTTTTCCCAGGGCGAGGCTTATCCATTGCACCCCGGTTGTGTTGACCCCTGCGATTTCCCCAAATGTGGGAAACTCGACTGCATAATTTGTGGTAATTGGGAGCTGTTGCTTTCGCGCTTTCCCCTGGAAAAAAAATAGCAATACAAATGGACTAAGACGCAACTGTATCAAAAAGTTTTCTTTTGCCACTTTTTAGTCAAGCCTCTCCCTGTCCCTGTCAACCACTGATCTGATTTATGTCCCTATAGTTTTGCTTTTTTTAAGAATTTTAAATATATCGGATCATAGAGTATGCCTTTTTGTGTGTCTTGGGTTTCTTTCTCTACCATAATGCTCTGAATATTCATCTAAGTTTTTGAATTTATCGGAAGTAATTTCTTTTTATTGGTGAGTAGTATTCTGTTGTCTGATGTCCCACAATTTATCATACACTAGTCTACAGACATTGGATTCATTCCAGTTTCAATGTTCCTTAACAGAACCCTGGTCACAGATGTTTGAGTGAGGTGGAATTTGCAGCCTCAGCCTCACATGCACAAAAGGCTTCACATTTAGACCTCTGATGTTATTTTCAAATAAATTATTCACTTAGTTACACTTGGACAGAATTGAAATGAGATGTTCATCTCCAGCTTTAAACATGTGATTCATTGTGGGACCACACTTTGTATTATAACTATGAATTGACCTTAAAAAATAAATTCTGTAAATATGAACTACATTTTTTGTCACTAATTCATTTAACATAAACTCTTAATATATGATCATTTTTGTAACTTGCTTTAGAATTTCTTCATTTTATAATAAACCTCAAGTAGATAAGTGGCCAGCTCTTGCTTGACTTCTGAGAGCCTCTCCTTTTCCCTTCAGATGAGGAAGACAAAGAGAGAGGGACACTGGATGGAGGGGACAGGCAGTAAATGTTTGAGGTGGAGAGCTGTTAGCACGAGGTGACCTTGAACTCTCACAGAAGTGTTCATCACAGCTGCATCTGAAATCAGAGGTGGCTTGAGGGGTTGTGATACTGGATACGTGAGGCAGTTGCCACAGTATTACCTCCAAGGCTTGGAGAGGTTAAGCAATTTATCCAAGATCACACAGTAAGTGATAGAACAATATTGTGTAGAAATTTTGATATTTTTACTGAGGTTCAAAAACCTTGTATCTAATCTTAATTTACTATTAGTTCACTGTGTGACCCCTACAAGCCATTTAAGCTCCGCAGATCTCTGTCTTTATTTGCAAAAGATGACGCTGGAATCCACAAGGTCCTCTGCATGATATGAATTCATCTTAATGTTAAAAATAGTAGAATCTAGAAAACTGAATAAGCAGGTAAGATACTTGTTTCTTGAATAAAATGAACATTTTCTCTCCTAGCAGAGTCCAAATGATTTTCTATTTTAAATAGAAATACCCCAGAGAAAAAAGAAACATTCTACTGGCCTTTAAAACAAACGTGAGCATTAAGAAGAATCTCAAATAGAGAAAGTAGATCTTATCAAGTATTTATAGAAACTGCAGATTGTTCGGACACAATCCAATACCTCATTTGATACTGGCAAGAGGCAAATGACACCTCAAACCTTCACAAATGCTTAAGCCAATTTTGTGAACAAAGGAATATCTGAAAGTGGCTCAAGTTTAAAGAAAGCCATATGTTTCTTGAGTGACATAACTTTAGGAGCTACTTGAGAAAATTGATAGGTTTTTCTAAAATCTTCATGGTTAAGGTCTAAAGCATAGTTAAGGTCTTAGCGTCCTTCTAAATTTAAGTTGCTTCAGTCATCAGGGTGTATTTTGGATTTATAATAACTACAAAGGGATGATAAATGGCCATCTGGGAACTGTTGATATTACTCCTTGGTGAGGACCCATACCCAGTATGGAGTCCTATGATCTTGTTTTCATTCTCATCTCTTTATTTTGAAAAATTTTAAGCACGAGAAAAATGAAAAGAATTGTGCAGTGAATATTTGTATACCCTCCACCTATATTCAACATTTGTTAACATTTTGCCATATTTGCATCATCCCTTTCTATATCTAATATTTGGTGGAAACATTTGATAGTAGGTTGTAGCTACCATAAATCACTCCTATGTGTACCAGCATGCATCACTTTAAAAATAAGAAAATCGGGGGCTGGGCGCGGTGGCTCACGCCTGTAATCCCAGCACTTTGGGAGCCCGAACTGGGTGGATCACGAGGTCAAGGATCGAGACCATCCTGGTCAACATGGTGAAACCCCGTCTCTACTAAAAATACAAAAAATTAGCTGGGCATGGGGGCGCGTGCCTGTAATCCCGGCTACTCAGGAGGCTGAGACAGGAGAATTGCCTGAACCCAGGAGGTGGAGGCTGCAGTGAGCCGAGATTGCGCCATTGCACTCCAGCCTGGGTAAAAAGAGCGAAACTCTGACTCAAAAAAATAAAAAATAAAAAATAAAAATAAGAACATTGTCCTACACATATACAATATTGTTATCTAAAATAACAATAGTTGTATAATATTTAGTATCCAATCCATATTCAATTTTCTTCAATTGTCTCAAAAATGTAATGTATATACTTATTTTTAAAATCAGGATTAAGGGTGCACACATTGCATTTGGTTGTTATGGATATTTAGTGTCTCTTAACTAGAATATATAGTCATTTTTTTACATTGATTTTTAAAGAGTCCAGCCAGTTGTCATGTAAAATGTCCCAAATTCTAGATTTTTCTGCTTGCTTCTTTATGGTGTTCTTGAACTTGTACTGCTATTTCCTTGTCTACAAATCAGAAGTAGGTCTAGAAGCTTGATTAGATTCAAGTTAAATCTGTTTGGCAAGAATATTTCATACATATTGTATACTTCTTATTGCACTGTATAATAAGACATGCAAGGTCAGGTTATCCTGCTATTAGAAACTCAGGTTTGGTCACTTGGTTAAGGTGGTGACTACCAGATTGTTCCATTATATGAGTACATTTTTCCCTTTTCAATTCGTAAGTAATCTGTGGAGAGAGACTTTTCACTCAATGGTTTTAGCAACCTTTAAGGATCCTCACCTATGACTAATTTTACAGTAGGGATAGCAATGTGGTAATTTTCTGAAATTCCATTATTACTTTTACATTTATTATGAAATAAAAGCTTTCTTTCTTTTTCTCTTTCTTCTCCTTTTCCTGTCTTTCTTGAGTTTCATTATGAATTCATGGATTTTTGTTTATTCAGAGTATTAGAGCCATCACAGATATTCTTTTTAATGCTCACGTTTGTTTTAAAGGCCAGTAGATGCAACTGCAAGCTGGCTTCTGGGTCCTTTCAACATGACTCTGTTAGTTTTTGAGTGCTGTTTTGTTTTTTGACATAATAACATGTACTTGGCTTATATTGGACATTTCCTAAAATTGCTGTTTTTTTCCCCAGGGAACCCCAGTATGTATATTAGTGGAAAATTAGAAACCAAGATTTGGGGGCTAGATGTCATTGTTCTTTCTGGACTGTTACTGCTTTTTGACTCTTTTTGGTGGACAGAGATGAGAATATACATATTTTAAGAATAATAAATTCCTTGTGTTTTAAATTAAAATTATGACATTTTCTTTATTTTATTGTCATGTATTGTCTTATGTTGAAAATCTTGGTTTCCAATAACATTAATGCAGACTTATTTGCTTTACCTAAAATGTATATAAAACAGTCTTAAAATTACAATTTTAATTAGCAATTTTATTGCTAGTATTTCTACTAGCAATAAATCTGTTTGCATTTATGTTATTCAAAATAACTATTTCCTCTGGGTGGACATTTTATCAAACTGAAATATAATTTGGATCATTTGTTTCTGCTTGTATTTTGCTTAAGGGAGTGTATTTTTCTTTTTTAGTTTTATTTTTTGAATATGTAAAACATTTATATGTTTCAAAAGTAAAAACTGTATAAAAGTATATTCCGAAATATTTTCATTTCTATCCCTTCCAACCTTTGCCTTACTTTTATTAGTTTTTTTGTAAAAATAAGATATATATTGTATTTATATGTTTATATATATACATATACATATATGCAAACATATGCATGTACATATATATATTTATATGCTTTTATTTATTTCTTATATAAAACATGGCACAGAGTGAGGAGAAGGTCATGTTCTCCATTTCTATCCAGAACTCAGCCATACTTGTTTCTTGAGGACAGGAAGGTTTGGACATATGGAGAATTAGCCAATGTGATGAATAGCCACCCATCCTGGGGTGGCTTCACAGGAGCTGCTGTGGACAAGGAGTGGGGTCAAAGCAGGACAGACCAAAATGGCTCAGGAACTGGAGTGCCAAACTTGACTGGTTATCTTAAAGAGGCCTGTTATCTGGCTCTCAGACCTGGAGTTTAATCTCTGCAAAGATAGAAACTACATTTGCCTCTATATCCCTAGCTCTTAGCACAGTATATCTTTTGAATGAATAACAGAATAAAAGGAGGCATATGCTATGATTTTTATGGTATGAAAAGAATGTAATTTTATTTTATGATCTATAAGCTAGTAAGGCCCAGTACATTTGGGATACAATGGTCTTAGATTGGGTTCCCTAGAAGCTGACTCAGGGGCAGGGTTTGTGTGCAAGTGATTTATTGTACAAGTTTTCCCAGGGGAGACTGGCAGGAGAGTGAGGGAAGAAGGACAGGGAAGGAGTAGGAGCCAATTAAGGATATGATTTCATGCAGAGTCCCACAGGCGGAAGCTTCGGCTTCATCTTGCTGAGAACCATGGAGGTTAAGTTAACCCTGGTGATGGGAGTGTCACTAGCTCTTACTTTTACTCCCAGACAAGAGAGCTGAACTTTCATACTCTACATTTATAAATAATTGGTCAAGGGCTGCTTCAGAGGAAAGTAAATTTCCAGGCATTTCTGGCTGTATTTGAGTGCAGGTAAGTGTCTAATATTGTCTGCTACAAATTATAGCTCTAGTTTCAAATGGAGTTATTTTCCTAAGCAACATTTTATAAAAAGAGCCATAAACATTAAATTTGACCAACTATAAATGATAGCTCTATATTTAGTAAAACTTTCTAAAGTGTGTTTTAAACCACATGTCCAAGTAGCTACAGAAATGTGTCTTTCAGAGGATACCTATCATTGTGTGCCATACAAAGTTCTTTCTAATTCCTGCCTTATTTCTTCTGCAGTAAATCAGTGTTCACCTTCATTAAGGTCATGATATTCATAAGATATTCTCTCTGAGGGGATTTTTATTTTGCAGGGGAATTAGGACAACTTAGCAGGTTTTGAAAAACAGAGATTTCTGTTTGGTTGTCCTATTCTCACTGCTTATTTCCCTGTAGAAAAGAGGCGGCTGAGGTTGCTCACTGGCTTAGATTGCCTTGGAAACAGCCTTTCCCTTTCCTTGAGTTGCCATCCCAGTGGCAGGGGCAGCTTCAAGATGTGACACAAACAGATCCACCTTCCAGTCGCATGAGTCGTTTGACTTGCGTTGGCTTTCTCACTCTTTGCTCCCACCACGTACCATCACTTTCCACCATCAAACAGACACAAAATTCACGACAAATTTAGCCCATACGTCTCTGAATCAAAACGTTTTCTCTCAGCCACGAATTCTGTCTTCTGCCTGTAACAGAGGATCACAATCTCATCCTTAAAATGTATTAAGTATTGATACATTAAAATGTATCAATCAATTGTTTAAGGAACAATACCTTCCTTAAATGTATTAAGTAAATGTATTAAGTGTTGAAGCAGTTATCCCCCCCGCCCCCTGCAAACTAATGTAATAAAGCTCCCAGTGAAAACTTGTTCTTTGAAATAGTCCTCTTGGGAGGCCAGTTATTTATTCTAAATAATTTAGAAACTCACCCTTTGGACTATGTAAAATGTTGTAGGTAGGGTTTTCTGGAAGCAGATGCTTTCAGCAGAGTCAGGGTAACAGATGAATTATTAGGGCTCAGCACCTATGAAGGGAAAAGGAAGCAGGATTGGGCTAAGGGAGAAGTTGGACTGTGATGCCGGCCTGACAAAGCTTCGGCCAACCTGGGGCAGGCAACTGTGGGCAAGTATTGCTTGTTAGGCTGCCTTGCTTTGGACCAAATGGCTGTGCCTGTATACTCCTCCCTTCCCAGTCACTGGAAGCTGGCTGTCCTGGAATGGCATCACCTCGGGTGAGATAGCTCTCTACAGCTGAACTAGACCCTGAAGCAGCTGACAGCTGGAAGCTGTCTTGCTGATCACAGTCCCCATGCTGGACACCAGGTCCTTCCATGAAGGGGGATTTGCGTTAGGGGACATATGTTTATGCCTAGCACGTAGAACCAGTTATAAATTCAATGAAAAACTCAACCTTACTACAATATTGTTAGGTGGCATGCTCAGTTTTACCAAATGTTAGAATTGGGAGACTTACAGAGGTTTTCTGGCCTAACCCTCACCTGACCCTCAGCTCTTACAGCTGCCTGACTTTTCCCTCAGGACCACTGCACTGAAAGCTAGAAGGTGGCATGACGCCTTCCTGTATCCCCCTCTCCTCAGCCCTCCACTGTCCTCTCCTTGCCTTTTTTTTTTTCTGGAGACAGAGTTTCGCTCTTGATACCCAGGCTGGAGTGCAATGGTGCGATCTCGGCTCACTGCAACCTCTGCCTCCTGGGTTCAAGCGATTCTCCTGCCTCAGCCTCCCGAGTAGCTGGGATTACAGGCACGCACCACAATGCCCAGCTAATTTTTTGTATTTTAGTAGAGATGGGGTTTCACCATGTTGACCAGGATGGTCTTGATCTCTTGACCTCATGATCCACCCACCTTGGCCTCCCAAAGTGCTGGGATTACAGGCATGAGCCACCGCGCCCGGCCCTCTCCTTGCCTTTAAGGGGCCCAAGTGGCTTCACAGGCTCACAGGTATTTTTCTGATTTAGAATGGAAAAAGAAAAGACAACCACTTAAAGGAAACTGAGAAGAAAGGTAAAAATTGAGTGGAAACTACTTCCTTGGGGTTTTAACCATGATGTGTGGGAATTATCCAGAAAAGCCTAGATCAGCCCCCTAAAGCAGACTAGTAAATGGAGGGCTACAAAGCCTTCATCAAAAGGTCTTCTGCCTTTCTACCTGTTGAATCTCTTCCAAAAATTATGTAGAGATTTGACTGTGAAACTAAGAAAAAAGAGTCTTGAAAGGCCTCCTTGACTGGTATTAATGGCCAAGTCTATGACTAGATGATCTCCGACCTCCATTCTCTCAACCGAAAATCTGTGTGGTGTTTCCTTCATTCATCCATCAAGTGTTTTATTGAGTGCCTACTATGTGCTAGGCCCCATGCCAAGCTCAGGGGAGACAGTAGAGAACTGTACAAGGCACAAAGTTGTTCACAGCCAAAGTTGGCTGAAGACTTCAAGCAGGGCTCCCAGCTGTTTCCCTCTGATTTTGACATGCCTTTCTAGGTTGTGCTAAACCCATTAGTTTACATGAAAGTGTTCTAAAGCTTGTGGCAGCTTTATTTTCCTTTTTAAGCCTTCCACTTCTGCTCCAACATCAGACTGAGTGAAGCAGAGGGCTGGCTTTCATTGTCAGTTTTTCTCCGTCTTTTTTTCCCCTGCTTTCTGCTTCTCTCTTCTTCCTTTGCTATTTGGGATCACAAGTCAGGGTTCTTAGGAAGGACTGTGGTGTGGGCGGTCTGGAGAAGGTAAGGGGTAGGGAAAGGAAAAGAGAATTGAGGGACGCCTTGGGGCTCCCATCAGGAACCTGGTGGACTGATGAAGTCCACTAAGTCCATTTACAGTAATAGCCAACATTTATTTAACACCAGCCATGTGCTCACCACGTATATTAACTCTCAGGACAGCTTACTGTTGGAAGGGGCAGTTAAGGAGGAGTTTATGCTGACTCAGGTTGAAGGTGAACCTAGGGGAAGGAGAGAAATTTAGCCAAAGTTTAGTTGATGGATGTTTTGTTTCTATTGCTCAAAGGGAAAAAAAGAGTTTAGCTAGTCATGTGTAAGGCAAAAGTTGGAAATTTGGAGTGTTTGTGTCTGGCTAAGGCCCGTGGGGCAGTGTGTTTCTCTTTAGAAGAGAACAAAAAAGAGTCGGGAGATATCTTTTACCACCCCTGTTTTCCAGGAGCACAGGGCTCAGGTACAATTCAGCTCTGCAGTTTTTACAGTAGTAGAAACGGAAACCACTTTATATAATAATAATATTTACTGTAACTCACAAATCCTCAAATAGTTCAAACACATTTGAAGTTGATTACTCACTTATGTGAAGTGCAGCATGAGTGTCCCTGATTAATTGGTGGTTCTCCTTCAAATACTGATTCAGCAACTCAGGATCCTAGGATCCTTGTATTCTGTGGTTCCACTGTTTTCAGCATGAGTTTGCTAAGGACATCTTGCTCATGGGCATCAAATTGCTGAAAGGGGTAAGAGCATGGAGGATCAGGTGTTCATGAGTCAGGCCTGGAAATGGCACTCATCATTTCTATTCACATTTTATTGGCTAGGCCATGGTCACCAGACCACACCAAAGTGTGAGGGAAGCTGGGAAATAAGGCCCTGCTGTGTGGCCTGGAAGAAGAAATGAGTTTGGTGAACAGGTGGCCAATTCCTCGCATAACTTCAATGTCTTGTCATTTATATTGCAAAATTAATGGTTGAATAAATTCTAGGTCAATAAGCAGCTTTAAAAAGAGACAAAGTTTTGTGTACTGATACAGAATAATTTTGAAAATGCTTTAAATATTAAAAATTAGTACAGAAGAGTTTTATAGCAAGTTAGGATATGTTTTCCCCCGCAAACAAACCAGATCACACCCTAAAAAATAGATATTCACACAGTGGCTCACGCCTGTAATCCCAGCACTTTGGGAGGCTGAGGCGGGTGGATCACAAGGTCAAGAGATCGAGACCATCCTGGTCAACATGGTGAAACCCCATCTCTACTAAAAATACAAAAATTAGCTGGGCATGGTGGCGCATGCCTGTAGTCCTAGTTACTCGGGAGGCTAAGGCAGGAGAATTGCCTGAACCCAGGAGGCGGAGGTTGCAGTGAGCCGAGATCGCACCATTGCACTCCAGCCTGGGTAACAAGAGCGAAACTCTGTCTCAAAAAAAAAAAAAAAAAGGATATTCACAAATATCCTATTATGCATAGGATACCTCTGGAAGAATTCACAAGAAACTTGCATCAGTGATTGCCTTTTCACTTGTTAAGGATTAAGAATTTGTTCTGACACATGGGCACAGAGAGGGGACTAACACACACTGGATCCTGTCAGTGGGTGGCAGGAAAGGGGTGGGAGAGCATTAGGACAAATAACTAATGCATATGAGGCTTAAAACCTTGACGACGGGTTGATAGATGCAGCAAACAACCATGGTACATGAATATCTATGTAACAAACCTTCACATTCTGCACATGCATCCTGGAACTTAAAGTAAAATAAAAAAATTGAAAAAAGAAAAAAAAATTGTTCTATTTTCTCCTGAGAATTACTAGGCATAGTTACCATAATGAGTTTTTCTTTTTATCTCTATGATTTAGCTCACATCGCTTTGCATTAATTCCTAGGTGTTCATTTGACACCCTCTTGGTTTTTAGTAGCAAATGCCTTTAATCAGGTTATGAAGTCATTTGATAAACGTTCTTTAGTCTTTGTGAGACATCTCTAGTAAGCAGTATTGAAATGATGGACCTGTCAAGAAACAAAATCTGGGTACTGAAATCTCATTCTTTGGCATTAAATAGACTCTTACTCACTAGCCAGCTTAAAATAGCCCCCGAATCACTCCTCACTCAGTTTGATTTTCATTGCAATACTTATTGCTAAAAAATGTGTTTGGTAATTATCCATCTCTCCTAGTAGAGTATAAGATACATGTGTGAGTGGACCTTCTGTCTATTCTGAAGGTGTCATGTGCTTAGGAGAATGTCATGTATCTGATGGTAGCTCAATAAAAGTTTACTGCATGTGTGTATGAATCTCCTTAGCTTGTTGCTTACTTTATATCTATTTTTCTTTCAAAGCTCACACTCATGTTACATTCTAAATTATCCAGTTTGCTACTCAGGATTTGAAGGCATTTTGTCCACAGCTTTATCATGACAATGACCACACTGTACTGCAATTGTTAGTTTACATACTTGTCTCTCAACCCTGAGCTTCTCAAGGGTGGAGATATCACCTGGTTAATCATTGTATCTTCAGTTCTTTGTACATAATAGATAAAGCCCTAAGGCAATATTTTGCATTTCTTAAAATTGTAAGAAAGAATGAGCTGGGTGCTGTGGTTCATGCCTGTAATCCCAGCACTTTGGGAGGCTGAGGTGGGCGGATCACCTGAGGTCGAGAGTTCAAGACCAACCTGACCAACATGGAGAAACCCCGTCTCTACTAAAAATACAAAATTTGGCCAGGCATGATGGTGCATGCCTGCAATCCCAGTTACTCAGGAGGCTGAGGCAGGAGAATTGCTTGAACCTGGGAGGTGGAGGTTGTGGTGAGCCAAGATTGTGCCATTGCACTCTAGCCTGGGCAACAAGAGCAAGACTCTATCTCAAAAAAGAAAGAAAGAATGACTTTGAAGAATCTCCATGTTTCTAATTGTTTGCATGATAATCTTTTTTTTTTTTTTTTTTTTTTTTTGAGACGGAGTTTCGCTCTTGTTACCCAAACTGGAGTGCAATGGCGTGATCTCGGCTCACCGCAACCTCCACCTCCTGGGTTCAAGCAATTCTCCTGCCTCAGCCTCCAGAGTAGCTGGGACTACAGGCACGCGCCACCATGCCCAGCTAATTTATTTATATTTTTAGTAGAGATGGGGTTTCACCTTGTTGACCAGGATGGTCTCGATCTCTTGACCTTGTGATCCACCCGCCTTGGCCTCCCAGAGTGCTGGGATTATAGGTGTGAGCCACCGCGCCCGGCCTGCATGATAATCTTAAATTGACCATTGATTTGTTATTTGGCATTAAATAAAGGAGTGTATTAGTCTGTTACCTTGTTGCTAATAAAGACATACCCAAGACTGGGTAATTTATAAAGGAAAGAGATTTAATGGACTCACAGTTACACATGGCTGGGGAAGTCTCACAATCATGGCTTAAGCTGAATGAGGAGCAAAGTCACGTCTTACCTGGCTGCAAGCAAGAGAGCACGGGAGCACGGGCAGGGGAACTCCCCTTTATAAAACCATCAGATCTCGTGAAACTTATTCACTATCACAGGAACAGCATGGGAAAGACCCACCCCCATGATTCAATTACCTCCCACTAGGTCTCTCCCATGACACGTGGGAATTATGGGAGCTACAATTCAAGATGAGATTTGGGTATGGACACAGCCAAACAATATCATTTTACCCCTGGCCCCTCCCAAATCTTATGTTGTCATGTTTCAAAACCAATCATGCCTTTCCAACAGTCCTCTAAAGTCTTAATTCATTTCAGCATTAACTCAAAACTTGACAATCCAAAATCTCACATGACACAAGGCAAGTCCCTTCCACCTATGAGCCTGTAAAATTAAAAGCAAATTAGTTACTTCCTAGATACAATGAGGGTACAGGCATTGGGTAAATAGTCATTCCAAATGAGAGAAATTGGCCATACGAGGGGCCACAGAACTCATGCAATTCTGAAATTCAATAGGGCAGTCATTAAACCTTAAAGTTACAAAATGATCTTCTTTGACTCCATGTCTCAGGTCATGCTGATGCGAGAGGTGGGCTCCCATGGCCTTGGGCATCTTTACCCATATGGCTTTGCAAGGTGTGGACATCCTGGCTGCTTTCGCGGGCTAGTGTTGAGTGTTTGTGGCTTTTCCAGGCACATGGTACAAGCTGCCAGTGGATCTAACATTCGGGGGTCAGGAGGATGGAGGCCCTCTTCTCACAGTTCCACTAGGCTGTGCCCCAGTGGGAACTCTGTGTGGGGACTACAACCCAACATTTCCTTTCTGCACTGCCCTAGCAGAGGTTCTCTATGAGAAAGAGTAAAAAAGATACTTTTCAAGAATACAGAGATAGTTAAATGCAGATTATGATAAAACAAACTAGAGAGGGGAAAAAAGCTTCAGAAAACCAAGAAAGTGGAATTAAAAGTGAGGAAGCTTGTTGTTGAATCAAGATGAGGGAGTTCTAGTGCATAATTTGAATCTAAGGAGGACCTAGATAGTAGTTGTTTAGTGGAAAACTTTGAAATAGGCCACAAAAATTCTAGTGATGTAAATCCATTGTGAGAGTGTGGTTGACACCTTTGTGCCCTCAGCAGAGCAACATGTGAAACAAGGTGAATTCAGTTTTTCAGCTGAAATGTGAGACAATCATTCAAAATATAACTCAAGAAGACCATGCTTTGAGAAAAAACCAGAGGGGTACTGCTCATAGGAAAAAATGATGTTTTTGGTCTTTAATCTGATCTCAGCTCTCTGGTCTAGCTGGGGAGGTTAACTAAAATAAAATCCAGTATGTTTACCAAGCTAAGCTGCCCTTAGGGGGTTGAGGTTGTTTCCAAAAAATTTCATTGATTCAGCAGGATAAAGTATGATTTTAATGATTATTTTCTAGACATGCAACATTCCTGAGAATTATAAAATATCAGTTAATTTTTCAACCAAAATAACATTTTAATTTTACTCAATTAGGTAAGACAACAGAAGATGAAGTTAATTTTGAAATCCTTTTGTAAACTATAAAAACTGTGCTAATGCTAGTAGCTATTATTATAATTATAATTACCATTGTTCTGCTGGTAAATGTGAGAAAGGCAATAGGGAGTTAGGAGAAACAGACCTTCTCTTTCAGTTGAGTTAAACAGATTTGTTTCAACTTCATGTCTGACTAAAGAACATGATTGGTTTCTGAAATGGTGGAGACTGACCCTGATATCAACCCCTGAAGTGATTCCTGCAGAACCTCTGAACTCTACGCTGTCACATCATGGATGACAGCCAGGATATTGAGTCTATTTCAAACTGACTCAGTGGGGCAGAGAATCATTAATATATTTATCACCACAGGTATTAGTTATATGTCACTATCGCGAAACTGCAGTGTTTTTTATTCTTTTGTTTGTTTTATCAGAAGTTGTCTGCCTTTTAAAATTTTATTTGTACTCCTCTGTTTGTTTTCTTTATAGGTAGACACTCCTGTTTCTGAAAATCTTCCAAATTTTACATAGTTTGTAAACTAGATAATAAAAATGAAATCCAGTTAGAAAATAGGTGAAAGATATAGAGAGACGTTTTACCAAAGAGAATGTGCAGTTTGTAAATAAGTGTGTGGGAAGTTGTTCAACATCATTAGTCATCGGGGAAATTCAAATTAAAACTACAATGAGATATCATTACACACCCATCAGAATAGCTAATATAAAAAATAGTGGCCAATGGTAGGGAACAACACACACCAGGGCCTGTTGGGAGTGGGACGAGGGGAGGGAGAGCATTGAGACAAATAGCTAATGCAATTGAAGCCTAAAAGCTAGGTGACGGGTTGATAGATGCAGTGAACCACCATGGGACGCAAAGCTGCACATTCTGCATGTGTATTCTGGAACTTAAGATTAAAAAAACACAACACCAAAATGCTAGAGAGGATGCGGAGAAAGTGGATCCGTTATTGCTGGTAGGAACATAAAATGGTGCAAAACACTTAATTTAGAGTCATGTAAAAATTTGTACATGAATGTTTATAGCAATAATTAAAATTATTTTTAAATTTTCATTTGTGGTAAAATACAGCATAATATTTGTGATCCTAACCATTTTTAAGTGTGTAGTTCAGTAGTTTTAAGTGTAGTCACATTGTTGTGCAACTAACCTCTATGGAGTTTATCTTGCAAAACTGAAACTCTATCTATTAAACAACAATTCCCTATTTCCCCCTCTACTCCAAACTGGCAAACTCCATTCTTGTTGTTTCCATGAATTTAACTACTTTGGCTACTTCATATAAGTGAAATTGTACAGTACTTGTCTTTTTATGACTGGCTTCACTTAGCATAATGTTCTCAAGGTTCAGACACATTGTAGCATTCATCAGTTTCTTTCCTTTTTAAGGATAATCTTCCATTGTAGGTACATACCACATTTTGTTTATCCGTTCATCTGTCGATGCTTCCACCTCTTGGCTGTTGTCAACAATGCTGCCATGATCATGAGTATACAAATATCTCTTCCAGTCTCAGAGGTAAAATTGCTAGGTCATACGGTCATTCTATTTATAATTTTTTGAGGAACTGCTATACTGTTTTCCATAGCAGCTGCACCATTTTACATTCCTGCCAACAATGCACAAGGGTTGCAGTTTTTCCACATCCTTACCAACACTTGTTATTTTTCATTCTTTTGTTAGTGGCCATCTAATAGGTGTGAGGTGGTATTTCTTTGTGGTTTTGATTGCATTTACCTAGTAATTTGTGATGTTGAGCATCTTTTCATGGCCTTATTGGCTCTTTGTATATCATCTTTGGAGAAATGTCTATTCTCATTTTAAAACTGGTTTGAAGTTTTTGTTATTGAATTGTAAGAGTTCTGTATATTCTGGATATTAACATTTTATCAGATATATTATTTGTAAATATTTTGTTTTATTCTATAGGTTTCTCTTTTGCTCTACTATGTTCTTTGATGCTCAGAAATCTTAAATTTTGGTGTAGTCCAATTTATCTACTTTTACCTTTTACTTTTGTTGCTTGTGGTTTTGGTATCATATTTCTTTCTGTTTTTTTTTTTTTTTTTTTTTTTTTTCTGAGATGGAGTTTTGCTCTTGTTACTCAGGCTGGAGTGCAATGGCGCGATCTCGACTCACTGCAACTTTCACCTCCCGGGTTCAAGCAATTCTCCTGCCGCAGCCTCCCGAGTAGCTGGGCCTACAGGTGTGCACCACCATGCCCAGCTACTTTTTGTATTTTTAGTAGAGACGGGGTTTCACCATGTTGACCAGGATGGTCTCAATCTCTTGACCTCATGATCCACTCACCTCGGCCTCCCAAAGTGCTGGGATTATAGGCATGAGCCACCGCGCCCAGCCTTGGTATCATATTTCAAGAAAACTTCGCCAAATCCAATGACATGAAAGTTTAGTCTTCTGTTTTTTTTCTAAGAGTTTTATAGTTTTAGCTCTTGCATTTAGGTCTTTGATCCATTTGGAGTTAACTTTTTCTATGTGATGTAAGGTAACGATTGAAATTTCCCTCCCTCCCTGCCTCCCTCCCTGCCTGCCTCCCTCCCTTCCTTCCTTCCCTCCCTCCCTCCCTCCTTCTTTCTTTTTTGCATGTGGATATCTAGTTTTCCTAACACGATTTGTTGAAGAGAATGTCTTTTCCCATTGAATGGTCATTTTGAGATATTCCTGGTTCATTGAGAAGATTTTTGCTTGAAACCTAGATATTTTCATAAGATTCTGAATCTTATTTGAACCTTCTGTTTTAACTAGCTTCTCTGACACTGCTCCAGCAAGGGGAGGGGAGGACACTAATTTGTTACTGTCAGGTGGAGGTAAAATTTCTAACGCAACTGGCCTCTGTTGACACCCAAGGTAGGGGACTTTTTGTAATTGCTAGACAGGAGTGAGAGTTCGAGCTCTCCAGGTGGTCTGCAGTGACACCTTGGTGAGGGTGATCTTATTACTGCTGGGTGTTGGTAAAAGTCCTGATTCTCTGCTAGGCCTCCTGTGACACCTCCCCACCAGAAAGGGAAGTATGTTTCCTTGCTGCTGAGTGAGTTGGAAGTCCAGGCTTATCATATGATTTCCACTGACACTGTGGGGAGGCTTCATGACGAGCTCTCAGGAAAGACAGTCTCAGGTCCCTGGCTGGATACCACTCTTTCAGAGATGCTGGGACACCTTGTTACAGCCTTGTGAGATTACAAGTCTAGGCTGCCTACTTGGCTTGTGCTAGCATGGGTGGGGTAGGACCATAGTTTTTATTTTTTAAATTTTTCCATAAGTTATTGGGGTACAGGTGGTATTTGGTTACATGAGTAAGTTCTTTAGTGGTGATTTGTGAGATTTTGGTCCAGCCATCACCCTAGCAGAATATACTGCACCATATTTGTAGGTTTTTGTCCCATGCTCCCTCCCACTCGTCCTCCCAAGTCCCCAAAGTCCATTGTATCATTCTTAGGACTTTGCGCCCTCATAGCTTCACTCAAACTTATCAGTGAGAACATAGGATGTTTGGTTTTCCATTCCTAAGTTACTACACTTAGAATAATAGTCTCCAAACTCACTCATCCAGGTCACTGCAAATGCTGTTAATTCATTCCTTTTTATGGCTGAGTAGTATTTCATATATGTCACAATTTCTTTATCCACTTGTTGATTGATGGACATTTGGGTTGGTTCCATGATTTTGCGACTGTGAATTGTACTGCTATAAACAGGCATGTGGAAGTATCTTTTTTCGAATAGTGACTTCTTTTCCTCTGGGTAGATACCCAGTAGTGGGATTGCTGGATCAAATGGTAGTTATACTTCTAGTTCTTTGAGGAATCTTCACACTGTTTTCCATAGTGGCTGTACTAGTTAACATTCCCACCAGCAGTGTAGAAGTGTTCCATGTTCATCATATCCATGCCGCATCTACTGTTTTTTGATATTTTAGAGTATGGTCATGCCTGCAGAAATAAGATGGTATCACATTGTGGTTCTGATTTGCATTTCCCTGATTACTAGTGATATTGAGCATTTTTTCATATGCTTTTTGGCCATTTCTATATCTTCTTTTGAGAATTGTCTATTCATGTTCTTAGCTCACTTTTTGATGGGATTTTTTTTTTCTTACTCATTTATTTAAGTTTGTTATAGATTCTGGACATTAGTCCTTTGCCAGATGTATAGATTGTAATAATTTTCTCCTACTCCATGGGTTGTCTGTTTACCCTGCTGACTGTTCCTTTTACTGTGCAAAAGCTCTTTAGTTTAATTAGGTCCCAGCTACTAGTCTATGTTTTTGTTAACATTTGCTTTTGGGTTCTTGGTCATGAAATTCCTGCCTAACTCAATGTCTAGAATGGTTTTTTCAATGTTACCTTCTAGATTTTTTAGAGTTTCGGGTCTTAGGTTTAAGTCCTTAATCCATCTTCATCTGATTTTTGTATTAGGTGAGAGATGAGGATCCAGCTTCATTCTCTGACATGTGGTTTGCCTATTATCCCAGCACCATTTGTTGAAAAGGGTGTCCTTTCCCCATTTTATGTTTTTGTTTGCTTTGTTGAAGATCCGTTGGCTGTAGGTATTTTGGTTTATTTCTGGGTTCTCTATTCTGTTCTGCTGGTCTATGTGCCTATTTTTATATTAATACCATGCTGTTTTGGTGATGATAGCTTTATAGTTTGAAATCAGGTAGTGTGATGCCTAGAGGTTGTTTTTTTTTTTTTTTGCGTGGTCTTGCTTTGGCTATGCAGGCTCTTTCTCGGTTCCATATGAATGTTAGAATTGTTTCTTCTAATTCTGTGAAGAATGATTGGTAGTATTTTGATGGGGATTGCATTGAAGTTGTAGATTACTTTTGTCAGTATTGTCATTTTCACAATATTGATTCTGTCCATCCATTAGCATGGGATGTGTTTCCATTTGTTTGCATTGTCTATGATTTCTTTCAGCAGTGTTTTGTAGTTTTCCTTGTAGAGGTCTTTTTGATTCCTTTGTTAGGTACATTCCTCAGTCTGATTTTTTTTTTTTTGTAGCTATTATAAAAGGGGTTGAGATCTTGATTTGATTCTCTGCCTGGTTGCTGTTGGTATGTAGAAGAGCTACTGATTTGTGTACTTTAATCTTGTATCTGGAAACTTTGCTGAATTCTTGTATCAGTTCTAGGAGTTTCCTGGAGGAGTTCTTAGGGTTTTCAAGGTAAACGATCATATTGTCAGCAAACAGAGACTTCCTCTTTACTGATTTGGATGCCCTTTATTTCTTTCTCTTGTCTGATTGCTGCGGCTAGGACTTCCATTATTATGATGAAGAGGAGGGATGAAAATGGATATCCTTGTCTTATTTCAGTTCTCAGAGGGAATATTTTCAACTTTTCCCCATTCAGTATTATGTTGGTTGTGGGGTTGTCATAGATGGCTTTTATTACATTAAGGTATGTCTCTTGTATGCCAATTTTGCTGAGAGTTTTAATCATAAAGGGATGCTAGATTTTGTGGAATGCTTTTTCTGCATCTATTGAGGCAATCCTATTATTTTTGTTTTTAATTTTGTTTATGTGGTGTATCACATTTATTGACTCGTGTATGTTAAACCATCCCTACACCCCTGGTATGAAACCCACTTGATCACGGTAGATTATCTTTTTGATATGTTGTGGATTTGGTTAGCAAGTATTTTGTTAAGGATTTTAGGATCTATGCTCATCAAGGATATCAGTGTGTAGATTTCTTTTTTGGTTGTGTCCTTTTCTGGCTTTTGTATTAGAGTGGTGCTGGCTTCATAGAATGAATTAAGGAGAGATTCTTTCTCTATCTTGTGGAATCCTGTCAAAAGGATTGGGACCAATTCTTCTTTAAATGTCTGATAGAATTCTGCTGTGAATCTGTCTGGTCCTGGGCTTTTTTTTTTTTTCTTGTTGGTAATTTTAAAATTACCATTTAAATCTTGCTTCTTGTTATTGGTCTACTCAGGGTAGCTAATACTTCTGATTTAAGCTAGGAGGGCTGTATCTTTCTAAGAATTTATCCATCTTTTCTAGGTGTTCTGGTTTATGTGTGTAGAGGTGTTGATAGTACCCTTGAATCATCTTTTGTATTTCAGTGGTTTCAGTTTATAATATATTCTGTTTTGTTTCTTAGGTTATTTGAATTTTCTCTCTCCTTTTCTTGGTTAATCTTGCTAATGGTTTATCAATTTTATTTATCTTTTCAAAGAACCAACTTTTTGTTTCATTTATCTTTTGTATTTTTTTTTTTTGTTTCAGTTTCATTTAGTTCTGCTCTGATTTTGGTTATTTCCTTTCTTCTGCTATGTTTGGGTTTGATTTCTTTTTGTTTCTCCAGTTCCTCGAGGTTGTCTGTGCTCTTTCAGACTTTCTGCTTTAGGTGTTTAGGGCTATGAACTTTCCCCTTAGCACTGCCTTTGCTGTATCCAGAGGTTTTGATAGGTTGTGTCATTTGTCATTTAGTTTGAAGAATTTTTAAATTTCCATCTTGATTTCATTTTTAACTCCATTCTCGTTCAGGAGTAGGTTATTTATTTATTTGCCATGTATTTGCATGGTTTTGGGATCTCCTTTTGGAGTTTATTTCTAGTTTTACTCTACTGTGATCTGAAAGAGTGTATGATATAATTTCAATTATCTTAAATTTACTGAGGCTCATTTTAAAACCTATCATATGGTCTATCTTGGAGAAAGTTCCAGGACCATCACTTTTTGTTTTTTGTTTTTCTATGGTGTTTGGTTGGAGTACAGCAAATACTGTCTAAAAGTTTTCTGTGTCACTAAACTGACTCCTGTTCATTTGGCTACAGACAGCAGGCTATTGTTAGAAGTTTTTTTTTTCCTGTACCCATTGACATTTCTGGGTGGCTAGCTTCTTTAGCTCCAAGTCTGGGATATATATGATCCAAAACAAAACTCAGGGAACTCACCACTGTGTCATTTCTCGGCTTCCAAGGTCCTTATCTTACCCATCTTCCCCATTTTTCAGTCTGCTTATACTTCTTTTTTATATAATATCCTTCGTATTTTGTTGTACTTAGTTCAAGGAATAGGAAAATGTATATCTACTCCATCTTTCTGGAAGTAGAAGTGGCCACCTTCACTTTTTGATGGTAATAACTTTTTTTTCACTGTATCCACTTAGCTCCTAGCATAGTGACCAGAACTATGTTTGTGAAATTATATTCTGCCTTCTTTCAGATTGTTCTGGGCAATGGGGAATGGATAAAATGGGGTAACTAGCTAGCCCCAAATAACACAAAAATTTTAAAAGGAACATTCTGACTCCAAGGAATAGTTGGCTGCGGCATCTCTAGATCCTGCATAAATACCATCTCATTATAGAACAGGAGGCACATGGCTTGAATAAGAGTTTGATTTGTAAAAGTGAAGGTAGTTATGAACTGGGGTATTTGAAACATGCTCTGTGGAAAACCGAGTGAATACAAAGCTTCTTCTTAGATGGCAGGCCCCAAGTGCCTGAGAAATTTCAAGGGAAAAATAGCATACCCTCCAATCAGAGTGGGAGAAGGCATGAAGACAGAACATTGCTCAAAGATGGACAAAGATTACATGGATAAAGCATAACCCCTAGAGTATGTAAAATAAAAAAAAAATGCCTAAGACCATATTGAAAAAAGCATTCCTGTAGCCAGGTACTTTCTATGTCTAGTGGCATGAAGGTGTCTAATAATTACAGTTATTACTTTTGGCATATCTCCACTCTACTGATTTCTGGACAACTAACTGGACCCTAACCTATGTCCTGAATGTTGTTTTTAGAAACATCTTTATTGAGGTATTACACAAGTTTAAAAAGTACCACTCAATAATTTTTTTACATATATATATATATATATATATACACACACACCCATGAAAGCATCACCATAATAAAGATATTGTATACATCTATTACCCTCAACTATCTCCTTGTATCTCTTTAATTCTTTCATCTTGTTCCTCCTCTCCACTTCTCTATACCCCCACCAAGCATTGATCTGCTTTCTGTTACCATAGACTAGTTTGCATTTTCCAGGATTTTATAAAAATGACATTACAGAGTATGTATTCTCTTTTTTTTTGCCTGTTTTCTTGTATTTAGCATAATTATTTTGAGATCTATCGATGTTGTTTTATGTAATAATAATTTATCACATCTTATTGCTGAGAGTATTCCATTTTATGGACATACCACAATTTTATTATCCATTCATTCGTTGATTGACATTTGAGTTGTTTACAATTTATGGCTTTTGTGAATATAGCTGCTATGAACAATCTCACACAAGTCTTTGTATGGACATACACTTTTATTTCCTTTGGGAAAAAAAACCTAAAAGTGGAATGACGAATTTATATGGTAGGTGTATGTTTAACTTCTAAGGAAACTGTTTTTCTAAGTGATTGTATCATTTACTTTCCCACTAGTAGCGCATGAGAATTCCAGTTGCTCCGTAACTTAGCCCACACTTGACACAATCAGTATTCTTAGTTTTAGATGTTCTAATAAATGTGTAGTAATATCTTGTAGTTTTAAATTTGCATTTCCTTAATGACTAATGATGTTAAACATATTTTTATGTGCTTGTCATCCACTTTTTTAAATGAAATCTTTGTTTAAAATCTTTTGACCATGCAAGTAATTAGATTGTTTTTTCTTACTATGGCATTTTGGGTTTTAAAATACATTGTAGATATGGGTCCCTGATTAGATACAAATGATTTGTAAATATTGTTTTGAAAATATTTTCTTTTAGTCTTTGGAATGTCTTTTTATTCTCTTGAAAGTATCTTCTGAAGAACAAAACTCATTAATTTTCATGTATTTCAGTTTGATTATTTTTCCTTTTTTTTGAGACAGTTTCACTCCTGTTGCCCAGTCTGGAGTTCAGTGGCACAATCTCGGCTTACTGAAACCTTTGCCTCCTGGCTCAAGTGATCCTCCCACCTCAGCCTCCTAAGTAGCTGGGGCTATAGGGATGTACCATCATGCCTGGCTAATTTTTCTATTTTTTTGTAGAGACAGGGTTTTGCCATTTTGCCCAGGCTGGTCTGAATCACGTGGGCTCAAGCCATCTGCCTGTCTTAGCCTCCCAAAGTGCTAGGATTACAGGCATGAGGCATTGCATCCGGTCTATGATTTTTGAATAAATGTTTCTTTTGGTATCATATCTAAGAATCATTGCCTAACTCAAAGTCAAAAGGTATTTGCCTGTGTTTTCTTCTAGAAGTTTTACAGTTTTAGTTTTACATTTTAGGTCCATGACCCATATTAAGTTAACTTTTGAATATGATGAGAGGTGTGGATCAGAGTTTATTATTATTAATTTTTTTTTGCAAATAGCTGTCAGTTGTTACAGTACTATTTGTCGAAATGACTCCTTTTCCCATTGTATTGCCTTTGCACTCTTGTGAAAAATTAGTCATCCATATGTGTGTGGGTCTATTTTTTGGAGTCTTAATTCTGTTTCACTGATCTTATTCTTTAAAGACCAGTACAACACTGACTTGATAATTGTAGGATTATAGATAATACTATAGTAAGTCTTGAAGGCAAGTAATGGAAGCCCTTCAACTTTATTCTTTTTATACAGTGAAAATTGGCAAGCTAATTCTGAATTTTTTATTAGAATGTAAAGGACTGAGAAGAGGCAAAACAATGTTGAGAAAGAACAAAGTTGGACGTCTAAACAATATTAGTTTTTTTTTTAAATCCTTTAACACAGTATTTAAAAAATATATAGTTATTGCACTTCAGGTTCTGGGGTACATGTGCAGAACATGCAGGATTATTGCATAGGTACATACATGGCAATGTGGTTTGCTGCCTCCATGCCCTGATCACTTAAATCTGGCATTTCTCCCCATGTTATCCCTCCCCAACCTCCCTACCCCCTGCTTCAATTTCTTCATTATAGGACTATTCTTGTTATATATTTCTTCTTGAGTGAGCTGTGGTAGTTTGTCTCTTTAAAGAATTTGTCCCATTAATTTTCCTGGTCAAATTTATTGGCATAAATTTTAAAACTCCCCATTATCCTTTTAATTATTGTAGAATTGGTAGTAGTTACCACTCATATTTCTGCTCTTAGTAACTTCTGTTTTCTCTCTTTGATCACTTTGGCCAGAAGTCTGTTGGTTTTACTGATTTTCTCAAAGAATCAACTTTGATTTCATTGACTCTTTTCTACTGTGTTTCTGCTTTGTCTTTCTTCAAAAAATTATATTTATAAACTTATAAATGTAGGGTATACAACATGATGTTATGAGATACATATAGATAGTATAAAAAGATTACTATGGTGAAGTAAATTAAAATATTCATTGTCTCACATAGTTATACTTTTAATTTTTGTGCAAGAGTAGCTAAAAATCTAATCATTTAGCATGAATCCCAAATACAGCGCACTTTTATTATCTGTAGTTCTCATGTTGTACATTAGATTTCTATCTTGTTTATCCTATATATCTGCTATGCTGACCTGCATTTCTTCATTTAGCCCCATTGCCCCTCTTTCTCTCTCACCTCTGGTAATGACTACTTTGTTCTCTATCTCTGTATATTTGAAAAAAATGTTTAGGTTCCATATCTAAGAGACATCATGCAACATTTCTTTTTTTATCTGGCTTATTTTGCTTAGCATAGCATCCTCCAAGCTTATCTGTGGTACAATATTTTGTTCTTTTTTATAGGTATGCGTGTATGTGTGTATGTGTATTCATAAATTAAGAAATAGTATGTATATATATATGAATTAAGAAGCAGTAGCCGGGCGCAGTGGCTCACGCCTGTAATCCCAGCACTTTAGGAGGCTGAGGCGGGTGGAGCACGGGGTCAAGAGATCGAGACCATCCTGGTCAACATGGAGAAACCCTGTCTCTACTAAAAATACAAAAAATTAGCTGGGCATGGTGGTGCGCACCTGTGATCCCAGCTACACAGGAGGCTGAGGCAGGAGAATTGCTTGAACCCAGGAAGCGGAGGTTGCGGTGAGCCGAGATCATGCCATTGCACTCCAGCCTGGGCAACAAGGGCGAAACTCTGTCTCAAAAAAAAAAAAAAAGTGATATATATCTACTGAGAAACAGGTTGTTTCCATATCTTAGCTATTGTGAATAATGCTGCTGTAAACATGAGAGTGCAAATATCTTTACAAGGTGATTTCATTTCGTTCCAATTTACCCAGAATTCAGATGCTGCATCCTGTGATAGTTCTATTTTTAACTTCCTTAGAAAACCTCCATACTGTTGTCATCATGGCTGTACCAATCCACGTTTCCACCAACAGTGTGTAAGAGTTCCTTTTTCTTCATATATTCACCAACGTTTGTTATTTTTTGTCTTTCTGATAATAGCCATCCTAATGAGTGTGAGATGGCATCTCACAGTGATTTTGATTTCCATTTCTCTGATGATTAATGATGTTGTCTGGTCTGATCTTTAGTATTTCATTTTCTTCTGCCTAATTGGAGTTTAATTTGCTCTTTTCTTTCCAGTTTTTAAGGTGAAAGCTGAGGTAATCAATTTAGATCTTTCTTCTTTTCTAACATTGGTATTTAGTGCTATAAAATTCCCAGTAACTATTGCTTTGTCTGCATCCCACACATTTAAATATGTGGTATTTTTATTTGTATTTAGGTAAAACGTTTTTCTGATTTCACTTTTAATTTTTTATTTGACCTATGATGTGTTATTTAGAAGTGTGCTATTTAATTTCCAAATATATAGGGATTTCCCAGATATTTTTCTGTTTTTTGAGACAGGGTCTTACTTTGTCACCCAGGCTACAGTAGAGTGGCATGATCATGGCTCACTGTAACCTCCAACTCCTGGGCTCAAGCAATCCTCCCACTGGAGCCTTTTGAGTAGCTGGGACTACAGGTGAATGCTACCATGCCTGGCTCATATTTTTTATTTTTATTTTTGTTGAAAGAAGTCTTGCTAAGTTGCCCAGGCAGGTCACAAACTCCTGGCCTCAAGCCATCATCCCCCTCAGCCTCCCAAGGTGCTGGTATTACAGATGTGAACTACTGTGCTTGGCCCAGATAGTTCTCGGTTTCTTATTGTTATTTATTTATTTTTTGTTTATATATATATAGTTGCATTTTACGTTCTGGGGTACATGTAAAGAACATGCAGGATTGTTGCATAGGTACATACATGGCAATGTGGTTTGTTGCCTCCATCCCCATCACCTATATCTGGCATTTCTCCCCATGTTATCCCTCCCCAACTCCCTACCCCCCACTGACCCTCCCCTAGTCCTCCCCTACAGACCTCAGTGTGTGATGCTCCCCTCCCTGTGTCCATGTGTTCTCATCGTTCAACACCCGCCTATGAGTGAGAACATGTGATGCTTTTCTGTTCCTGTGTCAGTTTGCTGAGAATGATGGTTTCCATCTTCATCCATGTCCCTATAAAGGACACGAACTCATCATCTTTTATGGCTGTATAGTATTCCATGGTGTATATGTACCACATTTTCCCTGTCCAGTCTATCATCAATGGGCATTTGGGTTGGTTCCAAGTCTTTGCTATTGTGAACACTGCTGCAATGAACATTCGTGTGCCTGTGTCCTTATAATAGAACAATTTATAATCCTTTGGATATATACCCAGTAATGGGATTGCTGGGTCAAATGGAATTATATTTCTAGGTCCTTGAGGAATGGCCACACTGTCTTCCACAATGGTTAAACTAATTTACACTCCCACCAACAGTGTATTTCTCCACATCCTCTCCAGCATCTGTTGTCTCCAGATTTTTTAATGATCGCCATTCTAACTGGCATGAGATGGTATCTCAATGTAGTTTTGATTTGCATTTCTCTAATAACCAGTGATGATGAGCATTTTTTCATATGTTTGTTGACCTCATATATGTCTTCTTTTGAAAAGTGCTTGTTCATATCCTTCACCCACTTTTGTGAATGGGTTTGTTTGTTTTTTCTTTTCTTGTAAATCTGTTTTAGTTCTTTGTAGATTTTGGATATAAGTCCTTTGTCAGATGGGTAGATGGCAAAATTGTTTTCCCATTCTGTTGTTTGCCAGGTCACTCTGATGATTGTTTCTTTTGCTGTGCAGAAGCTCTGGAGTTTAATTAGATCCCATTTGTCTATTTTGGCTTTTGATGCCAATGCTTTTGGTGTTTTAGTCATGAAGTCCTTGCCTATGCCTATGTCCTGAATGGTTTTGCCTTTGTTTTCTTCTAGGGTTTTTATGGTGTTAGGTCTTATGGTTAAGTCTTTAATCCATCTGGAGTTAATTTTGATGTAAGGTGTCAGAAAGGGATCCAGTTTCTGCTTTCTGCACATGGCTAGCCAGTTTCCCAACACTATTTATTGTTTGATTTTCTCAGGTTTGTCAAAGATCGGAGGGTTGTAGATGTGTGGCATTGCCACCGAGGCCTCTGCTCTGTTCCATTGGTCTATATCTTTGTTTCGGTACCAGTACCATGCTGTTTTGATTACGGTAGACTTGTAGTATAGTTTGATGTCAGGTAGCGTGATGCCTCCTGCTTTGTTCTTTTTGCTTAGAATTGGCTTGGGTATGTGGGCTCTCTTTTGGTTCCATATGAAGTTTAAGGTGTTTTTTTCCAGTTCTGTGAAGAAGGTCATTGATAGCTTGATGGGGATAGCGTTGAATCTGTAAATTACTTTGGGCAGTGTGACCATTTTCACGATATTGATTCTTCCTAACCATGAACATGGAATGTTTCTCCATCTGTTTGTGTCCTCTCTTATTTCATTGAGCAGTGGTTTATAGTTCTCCTTGAAGAGGTCCTTTATGTTCCTTGTTAGTTGTATTCCTAGGTATTTTATTCTCTTTGTAGCAGTTGTGAATGGCAGTTCGTTCTTGATTTGGCTCTCTTTAAGTCTGCTATTGGTGTATAGGAATTCTTGTGATTTTTGCACACTGATTTTGTATCCTGAGACTTTGCTGAAGTCGCTTATCAGTTTCAGGAGATTTTGGGCTGAGATGATGGGGTCTTCTAGATACACAGTCATGTCGCCTGCAAATAGAGACAATTTGACTTCCTCCTTTCCTATTTGAATACCCTTTATTTCTTTTTCTTGCCTGATTGCTCTGGCTAGAACTGCCAGTACTATATTGAATAGGAGTGGTGAGAGAGGGCATCCTTGTCTAATGCCAGATTTCAAAGGGAATGCTTCCAGTTTTTGCCCATTCAGTATGATATTGGCTGTTGGTTTGTCATAAATAGCTTTTATTATTTTGAGATACGTTCCATCAATACCTAGTTTATTGAGGGTTTTTAGCATAAAGGGCTGTTGAATTTTGTCAAAGGCCTTCTCTGCGTCAATTGAGATAATCATGTGGTTTTTGTCTTTGGTTCTGTTTATGTGGTGAATTACGTTTATAGACCTGCGTATGTTGAACCAGCCTGGTATCCTTGGGATGAATCCTACTTGATCATGGTGGATAAGCTTTTTGATGTGCTGTTGCAATCGGTTTGCCAGTATTTTATTGAAGATTTTTGCATCTATGTTCATCATGGATATTGGCCTGAAGTTTTCTTTTCTTGCTGAGTCTCTGCCAGGTTTTGGTATCAGGATGATGTTTGTCTCATAAAATGATTCCACCTGGGAATCTCCTGGTCTGTGGGCAATAAAAATCCATCTGGAAATGCGGCATCCACTCACCCTCTGCGCTTTCACTGGGAGCTGCAATCCTGAGCAGCTCCTAATCGGCCATCTTGGATCTTCCCCCTGGTTTACTCATTCTTGTTCTCATTCTCTTTTTTTCATTTTGGACAGTTCTTATTGCCAACCTTTTAAGTTCACTACTTTATTCTTCTGTGATGATTAATCTGCTGTTAATCCTATTCAGTGTATTTTTCATTTCAGACATTATAGTTTTTATCTCTAGAAGTTCATTTTGGGTCTCTTTTACATCTCCCTTTAACATGCTCAGTCTTTCCTCCAGTTTCTTAAATGTATAAAATGCAGTAATAAATTCTTTATTTTGCTTGTCTAATAATTCCATTACCTGTATCATCTTTTTTATTGAGTCTTCTCATTATGGGATGTATTTTCCTACTTCTTTGCATGACTAGTAATTTTTGATTGGATGCTAGACATTTTGAATTTTACCTTGTTATGTGCTGAATATTTTGGTATTCCTATAAATATTCTTGCATTTTGTTCTGAGATGTGGTTCAGTTATTTGGAAATAGTTTAATGTTCTTGATACTTTTTAAACTTTATTTTTAAAAGTTTTATTTTTAATTGAGAAATAATAATTGCATATATTTATAGAGTAGAATGTGATGTTTTGATACATGAATTCTTGAGACTTTAAAAAATTTTTGTGAGGTGAGATCAGGCCTGCATTTAGTCTAGGTTTAATTATTCCCCCATTGAAGTGAGACTTGTTTTGTACTTTGATACCTTGTATTTAATGAATTCTCACTTGGGCTTTTGGGAACAGACACTATTTCCATTCCACTGAGAACTCCAAGCACTGTTGCCACTACTTATTTTCTGGGTTGTTTTTTGCACAATAGTTTTCTCACATGTACATGCTCATCAGTACCCAGGTGAAGTATTGAAGGAAATTCCCTGCATATTTCTGGTATCCTTTTTCTGTGCAACTCTGTCTTCTTTGGTACTCGGTGTTGTGAATTCTCCTTTCCCTGACTACCTCAGGTTTTCCAGATTTGTCTCTTCAGTTTAGGGAGAAATGTGGGCTCTAAGTGAGTCCCTCCATCCCTGTGCCATGGATTGGAAATGTTCTCCAAGTAGTAAGTTGGGGTAATAGAAGGCCTCACCACATTTGCTTTCTGTTTCTTTGGAATTTACAGTGTTTTGCTTTCAGATAGACAATGTCTTGAGAGTTGCTTCATACACTTTGTCCAGTTTTTTAGCTGTCCAGGCTATAAGGTAAATCCAGTTCTTGTTACTCCATCTTGGCTGGAAGCAGTTCTTCTGTTTCATTTGGTGCAAAAGTTTTACAAATATCACTTGGTAAAAACCTATCCTGTTTAACAAGTTAAGTTTGCAGTCTTTACTGATAAGCATTTAATCCTTTAGTTTATGCACATGGCTCCATTCATATTTAGTGTTTTGTAGATTTTCCTGACAGTCCTGTGAGACTGGCTGTGGTAGGTAGGAGTGATTATTTGATAGATGAGGAAAATGAGGCAAAGAGAGGGTAGGTGACTTGCTCAGAAATTTACAGTTGTTTTAAGAATTGAGACTAGGACCTTGGAATCCAGAATCAGGTTGTTGTGATCTTTCTGCTATAATAAGGCTTCCATACTGATGTTTTTAAAATAGAGTTATATATAATATTATATATATTATATCTAAAGCCTTATATATAATAAGGCTTCCATATTGATGTTTTAAAAATAGAGTCATTTAGGGATTTTTAAAAAGTTTATTTTTTACTTCATTAGAATATAAAAATTCTGTGGGTGAAGTTGAATCATCAAATGGGGCCAATTTATTCCATTCTATGGGGAGGGGAGATTTATTTCATTCTGTCTATCTATCTAATATATACATGGAGCCCTTATTATATACAGCGATTTGAGAAACTGGTAGTCTTGACATAGTTGGGGAAAAACTTATGTTTATTTTTCTGTTTATTGGTTACTTCTTCATAAAGCTCTAGAAATAGTTCAAATTTGAATCTCAGTTAAGGTGTCTTTAAAAAAATTTTATGCCCCATCCTTTCTCTTTTTAAGTGTTATAAGAAAATGCACTTCTGACTGGCATAAGGAAAGCTATGACATACTAAGAATTTTTCTATAAGACCCTATGAAGACACTTACTTGAGGATGATTTTGGTTCTGTCCTTTCTGTGGGGAATGTAAAACAAAAGGAATAGCAGGTCATTTTCACACCTCAAATTCAATTTGTGTCTGTTTTATAATCTATTTTAATGGCTGTCATCCAATTTTGTCCCTCTAGTTTAGATTGTATCTAATAGTATCTTGGCTTTGAGTTAGGCAAGATAGAAAGAGATTTGCTATTAACCTGGCCAGACACAGACTCCTGTGACACTTAAAGTGTTATATGAAAGGGATAGCAATGGATGTCTCACTTTGATGTTGAATATATGGGGACACACACACACACACACACACACACACACTCTCTCTCTCTCTCAGAGTAAATTCTAACTCAGTTGGAGCCCTGGGGACATGTAAACAGGCATAAGGAAATTTCCCATAGGTTTACAGGGTGGGGAGAGCTATTCCTCCACCATGTATTAGCAGAAGTGGCAGATGGCATCTTTCTCCCCTAATAATCACCAGATGGCATAAAGCTATGCCCTGTGGTGCAGGAAGGAGGAAACTGGGTTGATCATGAATTTTCTACACCTAAGCTCTTCTTATTTGACTGATATTTGTCTGTGCTACTGGTCATGTATTTATGTTAGAAGAATTTAAAGAAAGGGACCAAAAACCTCATTGTGATTGCAGAGTATTCATTTTAATTTCATAAATTTAGCACATTTTATGAGCTAAAAACTTGCAAATCTGCTAAGCAGACTCATAGGTTTCTGTTCTCTTGTATCCTGAGCTGTGATAACTGTCCTGCTCTAAACCTCCTCTATGCAGTATTTTTCAGGAATGATGTAATGCCTGGAAAATTGAAGTTTAATCTTTTGAGTAGCAAAAGTTTTACTGTAAAAATTAAAAATAAACCTTTGAAAACTTTTAGATACTGATGTTCAGTTTTACTGAATGGTATCATGTTTATAATAATGACTGTTAGAAACATAAGTTGTAGTACAGGTGCAGTTGACATTGTTGTGATAACAAATGAGACTAAAGGCAGAATGGATCTTACGTAATCCTAAAGCAATCTTAGAATACAAGTTGATGGCAGTTTTTAAGGAAGTTGGAAGTAGATATCCTTTTTAATCAACAGATTATAATGATTGAATAGAAATGAGGCAGTAAGTATTATAAGTGAAACCATTTTATCACAATATTAATCTGAAATGTTTCAATGAGTTCTACAATCATTGAGTCCTGAAAGGTAATTAGACATCAAGATGTATGTTTTCTTATTGGTGTTTGACTGGTAGAGTCACTCTTTTTGGATTTAATCTATAGAGATGAAATAGAGAATCTTTGAGAAACCGCTGTGCCACTGACAAGGCTTTTCAAACTGCCTTTGTTTAAAGCCTGACCTTTTGTTTTGCATTTTCATATCCTGCTTAGTACTTTTGCATCCCAGGCTGACCACAGCCTTTTCTCCTGATAAGGAACTCATTTGTTTTACGGCTTCATTGTTATGATTTCTTAGTGGTTATGGATTTTAATGCATGTTAAAGGTGCTTTTTATATTTCAATGTCATTTAGGTTACATACGCAAGAAAATCCATTTAAGTTCAACAAATGATTTTGGGAAAAGTGCACATCCATGTACAAAAGAATAGCATTGGATCCTTATATCATATACAAAAATTAACTCAAAGTTAAAACTATAAAACTCTTAATAGAAATTATAGGGGAGAGGTGGTGCTCCCTGAGCTGTCTTTCCTGCGCCAAGATGCTTCAAAATTTTATTAAAAATACGTGACTCCCCTTGAAACCCTACTATACCCAAGTTTACCAGGAGATTTGGGTAGGAATGGGACTGATGGACTTCATCGTTTATAAACTGCATGCCGCCGATAAAAGAAATAAGGCTGCGAAAGTCAGGTGGATCAAGTAAAACTTTCAGGAATAATAGAGGAATGGATTGTTAACTAGAGGTAGTCAACATCACCAGCAGGGAAGCACAAGTGAGTAGTGCAAGTGTGCTGTCCTAGAAGTTCCCTCCTTCACTGCAACCTCTGCCTTCTGGGTTCAAGCAGTTCTCCTGCCTCAGCCTCCCAAGTAGCTGGGATTACAGGCATCCACCACCATACCTGGCTAATTTTTGTATTTTTAATAGAGATGGGGTTTTACCATGTTGGCCAGGCTGATCTCGAACTCCTGACCTCAGGTGATCACCTTGGCCTCCCATAGTACTGGGATTACAGGTGTGAGCCACTGCACCTGGCCTTTAATGTATTTTGAAAGAAAGCATCTAGGAAATTTATGCCCTAGTGCCAATGAAACTGTAGCCATTTGAGTGTTGCACAAACCCAGGACCGGTTACATGAGTTTGAGGAAGAGGTGTTTCCCTGCCCTGTCTTCTTAGTGCTGTGGGTGGCTGCCGGTCTGCTGTCATTACGTGAACCCATAAGCACACTGGGTGTTCCATATAGAAATAATTCTACTTTTTAATACTATTGAAAGTGTCATCTGTACTTTTGGACTGTTGATCAACTTTTTTTGATACTTGTATAATAAATTACATTCTACTTGTTCCTTCCTTCTTAAAAAAAAAAAAGAAATTATAGGGGAGAAGTTTAATCATGTTGGATTTGGTAATGACTTCTTGAATATGACACCAAAAGCACATATGTTGAACTGCATCAAAATAAAAAACTTGTGTGTATCAAAGGACACAATCAACACAGTAAAAACCAACCTATGAAATGAGAGAAAATATTTGCAAATCACATATCTAATGAAGGGTTGCTCTCCAACATATATAAAGAACTACTACAACTCAACAACAATGAAAACCAAGCAACCCAATTAAAAAATGGGCAAAGGTCTTGAACAGATACTTCTCCAAAGATGTTACCCAAATGACAAAGAACAAGTAGATAAAAAATGCCCTAATCATTCAGGAAAATGTAAATCAAAACCAAAACGAGATACCTTTTCACACCTTGTAGGATAGCTGTTGCTACTACTAGTGCTACTACTACTACAAAAAATCAAACCAACAAAACAAAACAGGAAATAAGAAGTGTTGGAAAAGTTGCAGAGAAATTGGAATACTTGCTTACTGTTGGTGGGCATATAAAATAGCGAAGTCACTACAGAAAAGAGTATGGTGGTTTCTAAGAAAACTTAGAATTATCATCCTATCCAGCAATTCCACTTTTGAGAATATACCCAAAATAATTCAAAACAGGGACTTAAAGAGATATTTGTAAACCCACATTCATAGAAGCATTATTTATAAAAATTAAAAAGGAGAAGCAACCCAAATGACGGTTGATGAATGAATAGATATACAAAATTTGGTATATACATGCAACAGAATATTTTTCAGCCTTACGAAGGAAAACAAATCCTGAGACATGGTACAACATGGCTGAACCTTGAAGATATTAAGTGAAATATACCAGTCAGGAAAAGACAAATACTGTATGATTCTACTTATATGAGATATCTTGAGTAGTAAAATTTGAAGGGAGAGAAAGTAGAATGGGAGCTGTCAGAAGTTGGAATAAGGGAAAAGTGAAGAATTGCTCTTTAATGGATGAAGAGTTTCAGTTTTACAAGATTGAGTTGTAGAGATTGGTTGTACAACAATGTCAACATTGTTAATACTATTGAACTTCACATTTAAAAATGATTAAATGGTAAATTTTATGTTACGTGTATTTTACCACAATTAAAAAAAGAAATAATGGGAAAGATTTTGTCAACAAACTGCTTGGTAGTCTACCAATTGGGGATTGGATTAACATTTACTCCCGTGAAGATCTGGGCAAGGGCAGGGATGTGTTAGGGGAGGCATGAAGGTTAATTTAGTAATAGACTTTAGTAAATGGTGTAGCAGTTGTATAAACAAAGTTCAATGGGAGCAAAGAAGGAAAACTGAAGTCTTCCTGAAGGCATAAGAGAGATCATCCTAGACAAGGTGGTTTTATTTAAGCTGCTTTGAAAGATGAGTGGGAATATGACAGGTAGGAAAAAAACAAAAGGAAATAATAGGGAGAAGAAACAGAATAAGCACATGCCATAGAATTGTGAAAGACCATAATCTGGGAATGGTGGTGGTCAGACCACAACGCTTTATGAATACTGCCCATATGCCCATGATTCAGAGCTGAAGTCTACTAAATGTGCAAATTTTCTCTTAATAATTCATTTAAACTCTGTATTAGTTTCCTTCCTTCCTTTCACTACCAAACTTTTGGAAAAAGGAGATTCCATACTCACTCTCTTTGTTTTCTCAGCGCATTCACAATTCCACACAGGAAAAGCTGGCACCTCTTTTGGATTTAGTTTTCTTACCTGGTCCAGGTCTCTTATTTTTGAGATGTTTCTGTTCAGCTTTAAACTATCTTGATTCTGTGATACTGCTTCTTCTCAGTCATGCAGCATCAGAAGTGGGCTAGTTCCCTGCAAGTCTCTTAGCCCCTAGTCAATTATTTTTCTCCTAGGATCTCAAGCCAAGCTGTTAGTCTAATCATTGTGTTGTGACAAGCTGCAGTTGGGAATTCAGCAAAAACTTTTTTTGCATTGTAGAATTTCATTAAGAAACAATTCAAGCTGAGAATGAAGGCTGTTCCTGTATTCCTAGGCTTGTCTCCCAATGCTGGGTCACACATTGTTGCCTTTCTGGCAAAAGGTTTCCCTATACTGCAAAATTATCACTATCTCAGGATGGAAGAAGATAGTAATCCTAGCAAAGATATATTCAAGCCAGACTGGCTTCTGAGGGTTCCAAGTTACTAACAGTTTTCACTTTCAGTTATGTATTTCTGTATTTATATTTCATATAATCATTTACCTCTTTTGGGCTGAATAAAAACAGAACACTATCTAACCAGGGAAAAGAGAGCAGTTTTCCTCTGAGAAGCATTTAGCATCTGATTAAATATTTTAAATTGTTTTATAAAATATTTCAGCCTGGATTTTCTGTAATTTAGTTTATAATAATCACTGAGGGAGATCTGACAATGATTAAGGCTCCAAAAGCTTTTCCTGATTATTTCAGAATGACCTGATTTTTTTCCTGCTTCTGGGAGAAAGTGTCTATTGGGGGAAATGCCCCTAAAATGAGGTGTAAACTGGGAAGGGTTGCCTCAGGTTTTATGTTAATTGGTAATAAGCGACCAGCTCATACAACTTTATTCATTTTGTTGTTAGTTCAATATATTTACTGAAGCATTACCATGTGCCAGAGTCTGTACTGAGCCCTCAGTATGGATATGAATTAGATACAACCTAGTTTTCAGGGAGCTTCCAGTGTAGTAGGGTAGACTGATATGTAAATATCATGTGAACTAAGTGCATAAGTACAACAAAATGTCATGATGCTGTCATAGTTTCTCTGTGCTGCTATTACATAATACTTGAGACTGGTTAGTTAAGAAAGAACACAATTTTTTTCCTTACAGTTCTAGAGGTTTGGAAGTCCAAGATCAAGGAGCTATCTGGTAATGGTCTTCTTGCTGTATCATCACAGAGTGGAAAGCAGAAGGGCAAATGATCTGAACTCTCTGTGAAGCCTCTTTTATATGGGTCTTAATCTCATTCATAAGAAGAGGAACCCTCATGACCTAATTATCTCTTAAAGGCCCCACTTCCTAATACGATCATATTGGAACACCTGAATTTTGGAGGAGACACTTTCAAAACAGATAATGTGCTGAAGCATCTGCATGGTATATAATGTGGGCAAAATGGGAGCAAACCTATGATTTTATCATTAGGAAACATACTTGATGTCCTTGTAAGTTCTAATCAAGAGTAGGAGACGTATGAATAAAAAAGCATTCTGAAGGAGGCTTGTTATCATTCATATCTTAGTCTAATGTTGGGATTCACTCAGGGTTGTTGGCAAAATATTAAGGGGAATATTGGGGAAAGTTATAAGATACAGTCTCAAACCTTTTGGAAGGCTGAAAGATTTTCATTAACTTGTAATAATGGAACAGGCTGAAGGCAGCCAGTTCTTACCTTAGAGCATTAGGTCATAGAGTGAAGATTACGGATAATAGAAGCTTCCTCAGTTAAGTCTGTTTACCCTACATTCCTTTGCCTCTGCTCTAACTAGTTTGTTTACTCATGTAAACTGTGTGCTGAATGGCCCTGTTGGTGGGAGGTCAAAGGGAGGTTACCAGTTAATGGTGTTGGTTCTGGGCCCTGGAACAAAAGCTTTTAGCATTCATAAAACTACTCTTTTAACCGTGTTAATTATCTACAAGTGTGTTGACTTAGAACTTCTGTTATTAAATCTATGCTGAATAAAGGCAAGAAAGAACAGCTAGTCAGGGGTTGGGTAGCTGCCATCACTCTCTGAGAGCAGCTGATGGCCTTCTTAGCCCACTCCTTCACTGTACTCGGTGTGTGAGTGTATTTCATTCATCCATCGCAGAGTCAGGGTTTGCAAGACAGACCCTCACAGGTGGTGATCAATGTCTCAGTTCAATAACCACTAAATATTTACAGAGTATCTATCATAAGCTAAGAACTCTTTGTTGGTCAAAAATTGATGACAGATGATAAAATAAAAAGGAGAGCAATTATAAGAGACTTGAAGAAGAAGGATATTTTTTTCTTCCCAAATTGATAGAGAATAGGGAAATAAAGAGGTAATAAAAATTCTAGGGAGTCTACTTTAATATTAAATATTTACTTGGTAAGGGCTGAAAGCCTTCTCATACTGTGGTCAGGCTTATCCAATTTGACATGATAACCCCAAAACTGTGAAAATAGGAGATATCTTTTGTGGTCTTTTTTACAGTGGTAGAAGCAGAATATGTGACTTTAAAAAAATAATCTAGGCTTTATAAATCCATGAGGAACAGCTGAATTCTCAAGTGGTTCATATATTTCTTTGAGAAAGAAAAGATGTTATTTTCCATAATAGTCATTTCAAGCTGAAGAAGCACTAGATGATTATTAATGTGGGAAAAATAATAACTCTATAAATATAGGCAAAAGAATATAAATAGATCCAGAGAAATAAATATAAATTGATTATACAAATATAAAAAATATTCAGCATTACTTCTAGTTAAAAACATGCAAATCCAAGCAAGGAGATACTTATTGGGTTACCAGCATTTAGATATTTGATAATATCTGGTGTGGAGGGTGAAGAAACTGTCAATGCCAAATATGAATGAGAGAAAAATGGGTGTAACAATTTTAGAGGGCAATTTGATGCTATCTAACAAAATTAAAAATTTACACGTATCTTTTAACCTAGTAATTCCACACCTAGAAATGTATTCTAAGAGAAGTGTTTAAATAAGTGATAGACAAAGATGTTTCTCTAGCCTTGTTTCTAATAGCAATAGGAATATATATCTATCAATTGGAGATCATTTAAGTAAATTATGGTTGATTCATAATTTGAATCAATATGGTTGATTTGAGTATGTTTGGGTCTAGGGAATACTGGTTAACAAGAAAGATGTAAATGTATCTGTGCTAACACAGATCTGTAGCATTAACAAGCAAGATGGAGAGCTGTGTGTAATATGCTTGTTAATAGAGTATTTTAACAAGTACACAAGAAATAGCTTACACTGGTTCTCTGGGTTGTGGAACTGGGAGGATTTGGATTAAGATGAAGATTTAATTTTATTGTATGCATTGGATTGTTTCACTTGTTTTCTTATGTGTTTGTGTTAATGTTTCCAAATAAAAACAAACATAATTTAGACAGTGAACAGAGGAGCTCAGTGTCTTGGTATTCACTGTAAAATGCTCTGTCAGAAGTCTCTTCATGATCCCAAAATAGAAAAATCTATCAACTTAGGTATTTTTATCTCTAATAACCCTTCTAGTTATTTTTCTGGAGCTCCAGTGAACTAGGGAGAGTTCATCAGGGTCTACCACATGCTCAAGACTGATCCTAAGGAAAGAGTATTTTACTGAACGACTCTGATGAAATGCTAGGATGGGTCTCCAAGATGGAGGAGATAGGATTGTGATATTGCTTGTTTTATTTTATTGACTTAAAAACATCTCGTTTAAAGGGAAGCAACTAAACATCACCTAGTTATTTACTCTTGTCAAAAATCTAAGCATGAGGAAACAAGCAAATACAAATGTAGGGACATTTGACAAAACAACCGACTTGTCTTCTTGAAAAAAATTAATGTCATAAAACTAAAAAAAGGAAGGGTTTATAATAAAGGGAACTAAAACATTAAATGTAGTGGGATGCTTGATTGAATGCTGGATTGATATGACATTACAGGTACAATTGAAGGAATTTATATGGATTGCATATTAAATAATCATATTTATATAAAATGTCTCAAGTGTAATTGTTGTATTCTAGTTATATAGGAGAATGTCTTATTTATAGAAGATAGATGATGAAATATTTTTGGATAAAGCATGATGTCTGCAACTTACTCTCAAGGAGATCAGCAGAAAATGTATATGCATATATAGATATATGCAAATCTATATTGAGAAAGATGAAGGAAATGTGGCAAGATGTTAAGAATGGGTGAATCTAGATTAAGCAAATGTGGATGTTCATTATATTTTTGGCACTCTTCTGTAGGTGTAACATTTTTCAAAATAAAAAGCTGAGAAAAAAGAGAAGCAACCAGCAGAATGTAAAAGCTTCTGATTTAAATAGCACAGGACTTAGAGACATAATTTTTCATTCCTTTCCTCTACACTGAATGAGATGAGGAGCCACTGGGAGGTTTTGAGTGAGGAGTCCCTTGATTGTAGGATTTAAAAAGATTATTCTTTCTGCCTTCAGAGTTAACCTTAGGTGGCCAGTGGTGGAAGCAGCAAGCCCGGTTAGGAGGTGACTGCATCCAAGTGACAGATCACAGTGGCTTACACTACAGAAGCAGAAGGGAGGTAGTGAGAAGTGACCTCATTCTGGAGCTGTCTTGAAGATAGAGACAATAGAATTTGCTGACAGATTAGGTGTGGGATATGAGAGAAAGTAAAGAATAAAAGATAAACGTTTTTGGCCTGAGCAACCAGAGGATAAAATGGCTTGAACTGAGTTTGGAAAGGCTTCAGGTAGCATAGGTTTTGTGGGTCAGGGAAAGCTCAGAATTCATTTTGGCTCTTTTGAATTTGAATGATTAGACATCTGAGTGGAGATCTTGGGTGACTATTGGAGTTATTAGTCTGGAATTAACTGGAGAGGTATAGGCTGAAGATATTTAAATTATAGGTTGTTACTAAGGGAGTGAATCTAGATACAGAATGGAAGCCTGGGGCATTTTAGCACTAAGAGGTCAAGGAGTTGGAAAGGAACTAGCAAAGCAGAGCGAAATGAGCAGCCAGTGAGTTGGTGGTAAACCAGGAGTGTCTTTTGCTGGAACCTAAATAAAGAAAGTATTTCAAAAAAGAGGAAGTATTTATGCTACGTGATGCTGTGGGGTCAATTAATATGAATATAAGAATTGCTCATTGGATTGAACAATAAGAAGATCAATGACGACCTTGCCATGACGACCAAGCATATTGCTGCAAGTAACAGAAAACCTTAATAAAACTGTAATAATGTTGCCTTAAACAAAGAGGAGGTCATTTTTCCCATGTAAGAAGAAATCTAGAGAGCTTGTCCCTGGAGTTGGCTTAAGCAAATCAACGTTAGAGCCACCCTCTCTGCAATTTTGCTGGCCTTTTCTCATAGTTTCAAAATAGTTGCTTATGTGCCACTCAATACACTCACATTCAAAAAGAGAAAGAACAGTGTCATCAGGATTTAAAAAGCTCCTAGAAAGCCATCCCTTGCACTCTCCCACTCTCTTAGAAGTGTCACCAAAATGGTGTCACATAGCCACTGTCACAAGCTTCAAGAGATATCAGCAAACTAAGTTCATTTTGTGTGGTTATATCCTGAAGTACAAAAGAGTTTTAATGACTTGACCAATACCACATTGGTAATATAGCAAGGTCAAAGCAAACTGTTTCCAAAATTTGCGTTCTTTCTGACACATCATGGTACTGCAATAGTCTAGCAAAGGCCATTTATGGTTTAAATGGAAGCAATTACAGTAGTGCAGGGATGATTTTGAGAGAAAATATATGTAAAAATATTGCTGACCAATTAGATATAGAAGTTGAGTAAATGTTAAGAGTGTCACAGATGCTAAAAGGCAGTTAAAACACTCAGGCAACAGCTAGGTAAAGAAATAGACTATACGGCTGGGCGCACTGGCTCACGCCTGTAATCCCAGCACTTTGGGAAGCCGAGGCAGAGGATCACCTGAGGTCAGGAGTTCGAGACCAACCTGGCCGACATGGTGAACCCATGTCTCTACTAAAAATACAAAAATTAGCTTGGTATGGTGGTGTGTGCTTGTAGTTCCAGCTACCTGGGAAACTGGGGCAGGAGAATTGCTTGAACCTGGAAGGCAGAGGCTGCAGTGAGCCGAGATGGTGCCACTGCACTCCAGCCTGGGAGGCAGAGTGAGACTCTGTCTCAAAAAAAAAAAAGAAAAAAAGGAAATAGACCTATACTTGCAAACCAGCTCAAACCAAAAAATATTTACAGAATGCTATTTCCTGTGCTTTTTGTATGGGGATCCAAAGAAAAGCTAAGAATGCAATCACAAGTGATTTGGAGAGACATTTCATTCTTCTCTTTCCCATAATACTGTGAGAGTACTGAGATAGTGCAAAAGGGCCTACTACAGTGCATGACAGATAGTATATTTCCAATGAATATTTCATTTTCATCTCTTAACTGACTTTGCTACTTAATATCTTCCTTCTCCTGTCTATTGTCTTCACTGCAACCAGAGCTATCATACAAATTCAAATCTAATCTAACATTCTCTTGTTTAAAAACTGTCAAAGTCTCTCCATTACTAGCCAGATGAAATCCAAAATTCTGGGTCTCACTGTTGACCCTGACATCCTTACCTAGTTCCATGCCACTGAATGACTTGCTAGTTCCGAAACATGGTGGACTCCTATCTGCTCTCTTTGCTTTTTCTATCTAGAAACTTCTGTCTCTTTCTTCAAGATGAACTTTATGTCCTATCAAATGTGAAGCCTCATCCTATCTCTCGTGGCAGAGTTGGTTACTTCCTTAGTATTCCTATGGCACATAGTTTTATATTAGCCCTTATTTTGTTATATGGATTGTATTTTTTTGTGGGTTTAATCTTTTCTAGACAGTGAGATTTCTGGCATGAGAGATTGCTTTTTATTTCTCTTCAGAATCTTTGCCCTGCACAGTTCTTGGCACATAGTAGTTGATTAGCAAATTAATAAATGAGGAGGAGAATAAGAGATAATTTTTTGCCCTTTACCTTCAGAAGCATAAGCTCCAGTAGGGAGATTTGAAGTGAACATAATTCCCCCGCTTTTTTTGTTTTGAGACAGAGTCTCGCTCTGTTGCCAGGCTAGAGTGCAGTGGCATGATCAGGGCTCACTTCAACCTCCGCCTCCTGGGTTCAAGTGATTCTCCTGCCTCAGCCCCCCGAGTAGCTGGGACCACAGGTGTGTGCCACCATGCCCAGTTAATTTTTGTATTTTTACAAGAGACAGTGTTTCATCATGTTGACTAGGATGGTCTGGATCGCTTGACTTCACGATCTGCCCACCTTGGCCTCCCAAAGTGCTAGGATTGCAGGTATGAGCCATCACGCCTAGCCCATGAGCCTTTCTTTCGGTAGGAGTCTCATAAATGATATAAGGTGGTATCAGTATAAACAAATGTTTCTAATTAAAGTGACTTAGGCTGCGTCTGCATGGTCATCACTAAGTCAAAGTGGAAATGAATTAGTCTAAATTACCATAAGCCTTTTTAATAATGACAGGGTTGGTGCTTCTGTGTATCTCAAGCCTGATTGGCTATACTGATGAGTCAGTCTCTTTTTAAAGCAGCATAATTTAATTTTATTCCAACTAGTATAAAATTTAGAATAGAATTTCATTATCCAGTCACCTACTCCTCTGTCCCTGAAGTGTGGCCAGCTGGCTGGGATCCTATAAGGTGTCTGAAACGCTTAACAGCAGCTAAGTTAAAAGAATGAACTCCATCTACAGATGTGACCAAACAGCAGATATTTACTGAATGATACTCTCTGTGCCCACAATGTGTGAAAGCCAGAGACACACCAAGAATGAGTTCACGAGGGAGTTGGGAGGAGAGCTGGCTTCCTTGAGTCCTGCAGTACTCTGAAGGTCAGAACCATGACCTGAAGGCCAAATTAAGGTTTCTGATAGCATAATTTTAAATATCTAAGCCAACATTGGTATTTTGTTTTGAGAAGGAATATAAAAAGATTTCCTGGAGGAATACTCTGTTTTAGTCTACCACTGCCACTGGCTTTGTGGTTGTTTTGCTGTATGCAAAATATTTTATTTTTATATCTGTTAGTTCTTTTGATCTTCATAAGAATTCTTTGATTTATTATCAGATGGGTTTCAGAGAGATTAAATGATTTGCCCATGTTCCCACAGGGATGTGTGGAAGAATCTGGAGGCCTTTGAACCTAAATCTTTTATAGCATACTACTACTGGAAAAAACACACACAGTTTAGAGAAGCACCTGCTGGGCATAGTTCTTCGTAGATTTACATGGGATAGTGTTAGAGTTTGTTACCGATTTGAAGAAATTACTACAAAATGCTAAAGCCAATGTGAGAATAAAAATGTTACATGGTTGGTTTATCCACTCCACCCTGGGATGTCAGAGCTGGGTGGCCTAGGGCACTAGTGCTCTGCATCAGAATTCATTTGCTGAGGCCACTTATCTTTTTTGAGAAACCTGTGGATTCACCAAATCCTTGTGATTGATTAAATCATGAACACCTGTGACTCAGATTGGTTTTCCTTGTAATTAACTGATGAGATGCTTTGTCAATCTTCCTGGTACTAAATGTTTTTCCTGAACTGGGGAAATAGCATAAATACTTGGAAATTTAATCTTCTAGGCTTAAAGACCTTCATCATAGAAAAAAGGATTTCCTGACCTTCTGGGGATAATTCATGCTCCCATATCAATATTTTGTCTAGCTAGCTCTCACATGTTAGGCACCCTAACAGATAAGTTTGAATGAGTCAGACTTCTGAAGTTTTTTTTTTTTTTTGAGACAGTATCTTCCTCTGTTTCTATGATTGCACCACTGCCCAGGTGGAGTGCGGTGGTGTGATCATAACTCACTGCAGCCTTGAATTCCTGAGCTCAAGAGATCCTTTCACCTCAGCCTCCCAAGTAGCTAGGACTACAGGTCTGTGTGACCATACCTGGCTAATTTATATATATAAATAATTTACATATATATGTTTTTCATAGGGCATTGGGAGGTGTCTTGCTATGTTGCCCAGGCTGGTCTGAAACTTCTAGCCTCAATCTATCCTCCTGCCTTGGCCTCCCAAAGTACTGGGATTATAGGCATGAGCCACCATGCCTGGCCCCTGAAGTTGGTCTTAATTGATTTATTTGATTACTTATTTGCCTTTGTTAACTCTGAAAAATAGCCTTTAGCCAGTTAGAATTACTATCCATCAAGTCCTGGCATCTGTGACATTCAATGAGGTAATGACTATCTGATGTGTAACATGGGACATAGAAGCACTGAGTAAATCATAATTGTTTGAAAAAGGCTTTTAAAGTAGGAATATCAGGAAAACACATAATATTTTGAAAATTAATAAATTAATATTTTAAAATGAAAATTTAATAAAAGTTATATAAAGATATTCAACACATTGAAATGAATATATAGTGAGTTCAGATATTAATTTTTAGTCTATTCTTCCTAAAGAACTGGGGATAAACCATAAAGAGGAAGACCAAGCCAGTAGTTCTGGTTTGACCTTGATTGTTCTTCCTCTAAGCTCGGAGAATCTTTTTCAAGAATACTACTTTTCTTCTATTATTGTCTTGCATAGAATATCAACAACCTGGTCTATCACTGACTGGAAATGACCATTAGTACGATAGGCATGACCACAGCAATGCTGGACACCTGAAAAGATATCCTAATGATTTCAAAATTTAGAAAAACCCACAAAATTGAAATTAATGTTTGATTTAATGTTTGCAAAGTATGACATTTTGTCAGCTAGCCAATGGCAGTGCAACTCTTATATGGTTACATATACATTATCTTCCATGAGCACTGTAGATACACTTTAATATGTTTCATTTGATGTGGTCTGGGGACTTCCACAAGCAAAGGAAGGCATACAAATGGTTAATAAGCACATGAAAAGATGAAAAGATGCTCAGCATCACTAGTGTCAGCAAAATGGGAGTAAAGACCACAATGAGATATTCATACTCACTAGGAGGGTTAGAATAAAAAAGAAAATAACAAATGTTGGTAAGGATACAGAGAAACTGGAGACTTTATAAAGTGCTGGTAGGATTGTCATATGGGACAGTCGCTTTGGAAACAATCTGGCAAGTCCTCAAAAGGCTAACCATAGAGTTACTATGTGACCCAGCAATTTCACTCCTAGGTTTGTATATAAGAGAAATGGGCATGTGTGTCTGCACAAACTGTTATATGCAAATGTTTATAGCAGCATTATTGAAATAGCCAAAAAGTGAAACAACCTAAACTCGCATCAGTTGATGAATAAACAAAAAGTTGTATATCCATATAATGAAATATTATTAATGTTTGGCAGCAAAGAGAAATGACATGCTGATGAATGCTACAGAATGAATGAACCTTGAAAACATCGTACTAACTGAAAGAAGGCAGTCACATGTGGCCACATACTGTGTGATTCCATTTACATAAAAAATCCAGAATAGGCAAATCTATAGAGTGAATTTGGGAGTGACTGCTAAGTGGTATGGGATTTCTTCCCAGAGTGATAAAAATGTTCTAAATTTGTGGTGATGGTTACACAGCTCTGTGAATACACAAAAGGCTATTGAATTACATGCTTTAAATGGGGGAATTTTGTGATATGTAAATTATATATAAGTAAAACTGTTTTAAAACAAAGGGATAGTGAGGAGAACCCACAGATAACTGAAAATGATCCTGGAATAACTAGGTGATAACTTTCTCTAATGTGATGGCCAATGTAATTCTCATTTTGTCCTTCCTTCCTGCTTTTCTTTTTCATTTATTCATTCATTCATTCACAAACATTTATGGCACACCTACTCTATATCAGGCATTGTGTTAATTCCTCGTTAAATGGTTGTGAAGAAAAAAGATACGGGCTTTTCCCATATGAAGCTTATAGTATGTTGGTGGGGAGAGGTATTAAATAAATATCCACAAAACAAGTATCTGATTATATACTATGCTCTGTAGTATGAAGGAAAAGAGACCTTCTCGAGCTCTGAAGGATATTTGGGAATTAAATGGATGAAGAATGGGTCGAGGAACATCATAGGCAGATGGAGCTGCCTGTGTAAAGGCTCAGAGGTGTGGACTGGTTTACTGCTCTCAAGGAGGGAGAGCAGGTCAGAGCATGGTGAGTAAGGGAAGAGTTGTGTGTTTCATGTTTGATGGGCAGGGCGAGGCAAGACCCCTGAGGGTCTTTAGGCCACGTTAAAAATGTTTTAGTTTCTGAAAGAAATAGGAAACACTGGGAGTTTTAAATAGCAGAATGCTATTTATATTTATCAGATGGAGTTGAGATGTATTTTGGAGGTAAAGTCACTAAGACTCGATAATGATTGAGACATAGGAAATGATGTAGTATCAAAGTTGACTCCCATATTTATGGTTTGAGGATGAGCTGATTGGGGGAAGGAAGGAGAATAAGAAGATTTGAAATGCCACAGATGGTATTCTCAATGCCAATAGGTGGATCATTATAAGTCTTGTTAAGTACACAGACTTGCTTCCATCTTAGAGCTCAGAATAAAAATGTATCCACTTGACAGTTCATGAAAAAGATAAGGAAACCCCTAATCCAGCTGCAGACATGTAAGATGATTCTATTGAACTATGTAGACTAAGTTAAATATATTTAATTACATCTGTTTTTAGGTCCCTTTTCTTTGTTGGACTGAGATATTTGAGGATTGTATCTTTTTTTTAAATTTATCTTTTGAGATTCTAATGCATAGCAGAGAGCTTGGTAATAAACACTGATGTACTGAATGAATGGAGAGGATACATAGCAAATTATTGAAACTAACATGTTGATGTGCAAAATGAACACAGAGGGCAATTTATGGGCAATAATTTAGAGGTGCAGGGAAGGGAGGAGATCAAAATCCAGGTTGAAAGAATGGTGTTGGACTAAAGAAGAGATAACATATTTTTGAGGTAGAAGGGAAGAGTGAAGGTAAAGCAAGGGCATAGATGCCATTGGAGTTGAGTAATTCTTTAAAGTGAAATCTAGTGCATTGGATGTTACAGTTGTTCAAGAAGCTAGTAGGACTTTGAGATGGATAGGGTGTTTGGGAGAATACACATTATCAATTAATGGAAAGGTCAATAGGCTTCCCAGGATGCAACGATGAAAGGATATTTATGATAGACATACTGCCCATCTTTAAGCTCCACTTCCACCGATTTCAGTTTCAAAAATATTCTATATTTTCATCTACTTGGGTCCTTGCACATGCTATTCCCTTTGCCTGAAATTTCTTTCTTCATTCATTCTTTGAGATAATTCTTATTCATCCTTCAGGACACACCTTATATTTCATTTCCATTTGGAAACTTGTCTGTTCCCAACACATAGTTAAATGCTCCTCCTGTGAGAGCCTATAGGTCCTGAATTTATCCATGTTATAGGACTTACCAAATTCTATTGCATTGTCTATGTAGACTTATTTCCTTCAGTAGACTGAGAGCTCTTTGAAGATAGGATCTCTGCTTTGTTTATCTCTCTGCTTCTAGCACCTAACTCTGTTTAGTAGGTACCCAATGGGTGTTTGCTAATTAATGAGTTGTAGAAATCTGCTCTTGTGTGGGCAATATGTGTGGGACATAGCCAAGTATGAGGATCGATTCTGTGCACTCCATGCACCATCACTTGGACACAAGACTCAGTGCTCTTTAGTCTTATAAGACAATTATATCAGGATATCTCCTGATCTGAATATTTCAGGAGAAGGAAGAACCAGTAAAAACAAATGATTATTTTTAATGTAAAAGAATCAAGAACTTCATATGGTTTAGTCTGGTTAAACTCTTTCAAAAGAACAGACACAAAAATATACAGCAAAGCTTTTCCTACGTGCAGAATAACTGCTATGTGAGGAGATACCACAGAAAACATTTGCTTCACAATTTCATATATTCTTAGATTATATGTGACTTTGGAGGACAAGGTGGCATAATTTTGAACCATTTTCTCCTACATAGAAATAGCTTTGTGACATAGAAATCTTGTAATGAGATTATACCAGTGTCTTTAAAAAATTGATGAATGTATTTAAAAAAATCATTTGTAGCTATAATCAAGTTGGTAATGCTAGTGGGAGGTGGCATGAATAGAGGAGAAAGCACAGAGTTTTAGCTCACAGAGGGCTAATGATTTGTGACCTTAGGCAAGACTCTGGCCCTGTTTTGTCATCTATAAAGGGGGTGGAATAGGTATTCTCTAAGAGATACCACCCAGCAGAAACATTCATTGACTGTATCTATTGACTGTTTGCATGTGTGTGTGTGTGTGTGTGTTTCTGAAATTGAAAAAACAAGGTTTCTGTAAGAGTCAAAGGGTTATGCTTCTGTACAAACAACATAGAGTTATAACTTACTAATTGAAAATCCAGTTATTCAGATAGAGGCTTCAGGATGTCTGACTAGAGGCACCCAGCACTTGGCTCCTCTGCAAAGAACAAAAACAGTGAGTAGATAATCACACTTTGAATAGAGTATCTAAGAGAGAGTCCTGGAAACAATCAGAGAAGTGACAGGAAACACCCAGGTTTGGAAGGAGCAGGAAGAGACACAGCAGCCCAGCCTGGATTGGCTGGGAGCCTGGAGAGGCTTCCCACTGTGGGGAAAGAGGAAGTGAGAGATTCGCAATGCTCCACATTCCCACCACAAACTCCTGCAATCCTAGTCATAGGAGAGCCCCTCAACCCTATGGCTCTGAGACTATGTAGGGAACTGCCTGGAGCCCACAGGTAACCACTGTCCCAGAGAGGGAGCTAAAGCTGAGTCCCGCACACCCCTGAGACCCGAGCGGCTGAAGCATGACACCGTTCTGAGAACCAGCCTCTACCAGACCGCATTCTGCCCTGCAGCCCAGCAGCTCCTGGGTCTCCACATCCCTGGATGGAACCTCACTTACAACCCTTGTGTCTTCTCAGAGGGCTGCAGCAGCACGAAACTGATTGAACTCAGCAGTGTAGCTGGGTCCACAGCATTCTAGCCCACATGGTGTTCTATAACCTGGCGAAGAGGCAGTGTAGCACACCAGGGAGGCAGCCGCTGGAACAAAAAGGGCTGAAGTGAGCACTCCTGAGAGCCTAAAACCCAACTGCTTGTGGGCCACTGCCACTGACAGCAACCCTGCTCTCCCCTCCCCTAGCAGCAGGGCTGCCACATACTTGCATGTGCCTTGAGTCCAGGCCCACCCCACCTGGTAATGCCCCTCTCAGTGACATGGGGATAGTCCCATCCCAGCTTTCACCCAGGTCACATGTACACGTCATCAGAAGGCCTGAGAAAAGACCCAGCCTGCATGTCACAGGCAGGAGATTGCCCTGCAAAGCCCACCGTAGCCTTTACCTATCTGCAACCTCAATGCCTGCACTGCTTGATGGCTTTCCTATCAGTACTTCTGTGCATTGTCTGGAGGCCTGGAGATTACCCTGTTCTCTCTACCACTGCTGGCATGTGCATACTCCTCTTGGGTGCCTGAGGATGGGCCCACAAAGCCTGCCACTGCCACCACCACCACCATTGGCACCCACCCGCACATGCCACCTAGGGGTATGGCGACAGGCCCACCCAGCTCTTCACTACCACCATTAACACCAGTGCATGCTGCCTGAGACCCACCACTGCCAGTGCTGGCACCCAAGCAAGCTGTATGGAGGCCGATGAACTGGCTGGCCTGAACTGAATAGCACTAGTGCCTATGTATGCCTCCCAGAGGCCAGAGGAGAGGCATACTTAGGTTGCTATTGCCACCACTAGGACCCAAGAACTGGTGCACTGGGTATACCTGTCCTCAGCAAAGCCTTACCATATCCTCCACTAACAACTACAGCCTAAGCCACTGAGGATTTCACAGACAGCACTGTAGAGTAATGCAAAATCTGCAAAATCATATGAAGACTATACTACTGCACATGCTTATAATCAAAGCTCAAGTGCCTCACCCACCCAACATTTAGATTCATCTACAGGAAAAAATTTTCTCTACAAAAATCCAAAAAATTGTAAAAAGCAACTATTACTACTGTTGTGCAAATAGTAAGATAGAAGAAATGTGAAAAAGAAAACATTACACCTTCAAAGGAACTCAGTAATTCTCCAGCAAAAGATTCCAATTAAAAAGAAATCTAAAAAATGCATGAAAAAATCAAAATAATGATATGAAAGAAGCTCAGTGAGATACAAGAGAACAGATAAATATTATAATGAAGTGAGAAACAATTCAGGATATAAATGAGAAATTCAACACAGAAATAAATATCACAAGAAAGAACCAAACAAATTCTGGAACTGAGGAATTGAAGAATAAAATAAAAAATACAATCGAGAACTTCAACAATGGACTAGATCAAGCAAAAACAATTTTAGAATTTGGAGACATATCTTTTGAAACAATCCAGTCAGATAAAAGGAAAGAAAGAAAGAAAAAGAATGAAGAGGCCAGATAAAGTGGCTCATGCCTGTAATCCCACAACTTTGGGAGGTTGAGGTGGCAGATCATTTGAGTCAAAGAGTTTAAGACCAGCCAGGTGGATATAAATGCACCCTGCCTCAACAAAAAAGAAAAAATTAGCCATACTGGTATAAGCCTGTAGTCCCAGTTACCTGGGAGGCTGAGGTTGGAGGATTGATTGAGCCTGGGGGGTTGAGGCTGCAGTGAGCTGTGATTGCACTACTGCCCTTCAGCCTAGATGACAGAGAAAACCCTGTCTCTGAAAACAAAGAGAAAGCCCATGGAACATATGGATACCATAAAGTGACCAAATATTCAAGTTTTGAGCATTCCAGAACGAGAAGAGGTGGGCAAAGTCATAGAAAACCTATTGAATGAAATAATAGCTGAAAACTTCCCGAGTCTATTAATAGATTTACACATTTAGATACCGGAAGCTCAAGGATGCCAAAATAGATATAACTCAAAAGGGTCTTCTCCAAGATATATTATAGTCAAACTGTCGAAGACAAAGAGAATTGTAAAAAAAGCAAAAGTATCAAGTCATATATGAGGGAAACTTCATTAGACCAACAGTGAATTTCTCAGCAGAAATCATGCAAGCCAGGAGACAGTGGGATCACATATTCAAAATGCTGAAAGAAAAAAATTGTCAATCAAAGATACTATGCAGCAAAGCTACCCATCAAAAATGATGTAGAAATAAAATCTTTCTGAGACAAGCAAAAACTGAGGTAATTCATCACCACTACACTGGTCCTACAAAAAAAGCTTAAAGGAGTTCTACATCTAGAAGCACAAGGATGAGATCTACCATCATGAAAACACAAAAAGTTATAAAACCATTGGTAGAATAGACCCACAAACAAGGAAGAGAAAGTACCCAAATGTTATCATTACAGAAAACTACCAAACTGCATTAACATTTTCCATAGATATAGAAAAACAATCTTAAAATTTGTGTGGAGCCAAAAAAGAGCCCAAGTAGCCAAAGCAATCCTTGGCAAAAATAAAACTGGAGGCATCACACGACCTGACTTGAAAATATAAGGCTGTATTATCCCGAACAGCATGGTATTGGTTTAAAAACAGACACAGACCAATGGGACTGAATAGAGAACCAGGATATGAATCAACACATTTACAGTCAATTCATCTTTGACAAAGGTACCAAGAACAATGAAGGAGAGTCTCTTCAATAGATGGTGCTGGGAAAACTGGATATCCATATGCTGAAGAATGAAACTAGACTCCTGTCTCTTACCATATACAAGTATCAAATCAAAATGAATAAAAGACTTAAATCTGTGACCTCAAACTGTGAAAGTGCTGGAAGAAAACATCGAGGAAATGCTCTGGGACATTGGACTACATGAAAACACTTTTGTGTAAAACCATAAAACATAAGCAATCAACACAGAAATAGACAAATGGGATTATATCAAGGTAAGAAGCTCCTGCACAACAAAGAAACAACAGAATGAAGACACAACCCACAGAATGGGAGAAAATATTTGCAAACTACCAATCTGACAAGGGATTAATAACCAGAATATATAAGGAGCTCAAGCAACTCAATTGCAGAAACAAATAATTTGATTAAAAACTGAAACAAAAGATCAGAATAAGTATTTCTCAAAAGAAGACATACAGGTATGGAATTAGCTTAAGTGTCCATTAGTGAATGAATGAAAAAAGAAAATGTGTTATATATACACAATAAAATACTATTCGGCCAAGAAAAAAAAACGTAAGAATGAAATCTTGTGGTTTGCAGAAACAGGAATAGAACTGGAGGTCATAATGGAAAGTGAAATAAGCCAGGCGTACAAAGACAAAGATCACATATTCTCATACAGTTGTGGGAGCTAAAATAGCTGATCTCATGTAGGTAGAATGTAAAATAATAGTTACCAGTGGCTGAGATGGCATGTGTGTGAGGAGTGAAGAGAAGTATGTTAACAGGTGCAATACATAAAGTTAGATAGCTTATCCCTAAGCCTGAATTACACATATGAGTAATAGTGGGTATGAGTTTTTGATCTGGGCTGATGTCCACATGTGCTCAGTTTGGGAATCTTTAGCTCAAGAGTAGCAGCTGCCAAGAAGTCTCTGGACTGTGAAGTAATATACCTAAAGAGGCTGTACCTCTCACAGTCAGGATCTGCAGATACACTAAGTAAAGCTTCTCGATATAGAAGTGCATCAGAATTACTTAAAAATCTTAAATATCTAGAGAACTTGCCTGCACTACTGGAGCTTTTGATCTAGGCAATACTATTCTGGACATAGGAACTGGCAAAGACTTTATGACAAAGATGTCAAAAGCAATTCCACCAACAGCAAAAATTGACAAATGGGATCTAATTAAGAGCTTCTGCATAGCAAAAGAAGCTATCAACTCAGTGAACGTACAACCGACAAAATGGAAAAAACTTTTGCAAAGTATGCATCTGACAAAGGTCTAATATTCAACATCTCTAAGGAACTTAAACAAATTTACATGAAAAAAACAACCCCACTAAAAAGTGGGCAAAGGATATGAACGAACACTTTCAGAAGAAGATATACATACAGTCAACAATCATATGGACAAAGGCTCAACATCATTAATTGTTAGAGAAAGGCAAATCAAAACCACAATGACATGCCTTCTCACACCACTCAGAATGGTTATTATGGAAAAGTCAAAACATAACAGATGCCAGTGAGGTTGTGGAATAAAAGGAATGCTTATACACTGTTGGCTGAAGTTTAAATTAGATCAAACATTGGAGAAGACAGTGTGACAATTCCTTGAAGACCTAAAAACAGAACTACCATTTGACCCAGCAATCCCATTTCTGGGTACCTACCCAGAGGAATATAAATAGTTGTACCCTAAAGACACATGTATATGTATGTTTATTGCAGGACTATTCACAATAGCAAAGACATGAAATCAACCTAAATGCCCATCAACGTAGACTGTATAAAGCAAATGTGGTGCATATATACCATGGAATACTATGTGGCCATAAAAAACAAGATCATGTTCTTTGCAGCAACAGAGATAGAACTGGAGGCCATTATCCTGAGCAAACTAAGGCAGAAACAGAAAATCAAATCTGCATTTTCTCACTTACAAATGGGAGCTAAAATATGAGAACACATGGATACATAAAGGGGAAGAACAGACACTATAGCCTATCATAGGATGGAGGAGGGAGAGGATCAGGAAAAATATCTAATGAGTACTAGGCTTAATACCTGGGTGATGAAATAGTCTGTACAACAAACCCTCATGACACAAGTTTACCTGTGTCACAAATCTGCACATGTACCCCTGAACTTAAAAGTTAAATTAAAAATAACTCCAAATAATTAAAATTAAATATGTAGATAAATAGATAGAAAATAGAGATTAACACTTAGCATTTTAAAATGGTTTTATAAAATTTCAAGGCAAGAATTCAAATGCTTCCATATTTTCCTAATTAACAACCAGCTTTCTATAGAAATACTGTGTTGCTGAAAATAAATATAAATTACATTTTGTTAATTTGAAGAGAAATTTTTAAGATCAGAATTTACACAGGCAATGTATCTCAGTGTTTATATTGGATCTAGGAGGGTACAAGCATCCTAAATTCTATTAAAAATCTCTCCCGGTGATGCTGATACCCATTAGGACTAAGAAACTTTGCAGCAGGAAATTAGTCTCATGATTCAGTCCCCATTTGTAGGTTCGTCAATTATTATAGAGAGTGTTTATGATTTCTGGATGGTTGGTATTTATTTTTCCCCGGTTAGACAAGAGAGTTCTTTATTTAAAAAAATACAAAAAATATGTTCTAATGTTGTAAGGGATGCTTCTTTGGTGTAAAATTCCCTAGCTCAGAGAATAAATGTCTTTTATTTAAGTGGCTATGTGTGTGCCAATCACCAGTAACTGGGCAGGAAAGGTGATGTGGCATAAAGCAAGGAACATTAAGCTTGGAGTCAGGAAGTCAGGTGCCCGGGGAGTTGGTTCTAACCTTGCCACTTGATGAGCTCTGTGACCTTTGCAAGTTATTGCACGTCTTTTGGTTTCTGTTCCTTCATCTGTAAATTAAGGCGGACTGGCGGTAGACTATTTGTAAGATCCCATCCATCTTCAAATTCTATTTCTTTAACAATAAATTTTGGTAGTTGCAACTGAAAGCACAGTTCTTAATTTTGCATTTAGAATTAGGCTTCTGAATATTTGAGAGTAAAAGCAGACAAGATACTGATTTAGGGTCTTTTCTGGTGAGTCAGAAAGTCTGTTAACTGTGTGATTCTCAGGATTGACCAGGCCCATGGGGGTCCAGAGTGAGTAGGCTGTGAATATGACTTAGTGATTAGCTGGGAAAAATCAGAGGGCTCAAGGTACTAGAGATAGTGGTAAAGTCAGGAAAGTAGGTGTAATTGGGAATACGGTGGTAAGATGTCTGGAGCGGAGTAGAGGTTTTGGTCAGAGAATAGGATAATGGAGTCTCATTTCAGAGACAGAGCAGTTCTGCATGCCAACCAGGGTAACAAGGGAGGGTCATTGGTACTGAGGTAGTCAAATAACTGTGTGACCAAGACTTGTGTAAGTTATCCATGTCAATATTGGGATCTAGGAGAATGAGAGTAGCATTAGGCTCTCAAATGAGAGTTAGTTTTTCTCCCTATTTTCTCCCAACGTTTACCTGGAATAATTGTGAAAACCAGACTGACTTCTGGGAAACTCAGGACAGTGTTTTTCTCCCAAAGTAGAGAGGAAAACTCTGAGCCAGATGTCTAAATTCTCATTGAAGGTAAGGCTTTGACCAGGAGGGTGGTGGGTAACTAGGTATCTTAGTTCATTTGGGTAGCTGTAACAAAATACCTTAGCCCAGATAACTTATAAACAACAGAAATTTATTGCTTACAATTCTGGAGGCTGGAGAGTCCAAAATCAAGGTGCTAGCAGATTTGGTGTCTAGAGAGGACTCTGTGATTGATAGGTGGCACCGTTTCACATGGCAGAAGAGCAAAAAGGACTGACAAGCTTCCCCAGGCCTCTTTTATGATGTCCACGATCCCATTCATGAGGGCTCTGCTCTTACGACCTAATCACCTCCCAAAAGCCACACCTCTTAATACCATTACATTGAGGATTAAATTTCAATGCATGAATTTTGAGGGTATGCAAACATTCAGACCACAGCACTAGAACAGTGATGTTTCTTAGGGGAAGAATGAGATGATTTGAGGGACTTTTGTGTGAGGGTGGGAGTAAAACTCGGAAATAACAGTGGAAATGGAGGTGATGCTTGTGCTACACTCTTACCTCGTGGTGGTTTGGGAGAAAAAGCAGATCCCATTTGACAGCCAGTATTATGTTGTGTTCTACCCAGAGACCATCATTTCCATGTGAGTCATTTTCATGTGAGGGTTCTGCCAGTGCAGAAGAAATAGGCCTTGACCCTTTCAAATAACTTGGTTACCCTACTTGTAGGATTTTTTCAACCTAATTTCCCCAACATTTACTTTCTCTCATACCAGAATATTCTCTCCAGGCCTCAAACTTCTTTTGAAGAGTGATAGATACTTGGTTTCCAAGCCTAAATAGAATCTGATTTCTTCAAATCGAAAGTTCAGCAAATCGTTACAGTAATGCTTATCGATCCCTCCTGCTCCAGTAGCCAGATCAATATGAGGAGTGAATGTCATTATTTCCTGTGCTATCTGCTACCCCAGGTGTATTCACAGAGAAGCCAATGGTAAAGACTCTGAAGTTTTACTTGGGATAATTATGAAACACTGTCTTAACTTCTGGGAAACTCAGGGCAGTAATCTGGTTGTGCCTGTTTTTGGCCAAGGTATTGTCAAAGATCAGAAAGTTTGGGGTCTGTCATTCTGCTTTGGGATCCAGAAATGGTGGGTTTCAGTTCTTGCTTTTTCATATATAGAATTACAGGACAATTGTGAATGGGAGTTCACTCATGATTTGGCTCTCTGTTTGTCTGTTATTGGTGTATAGGAATGCTTGAGATTTTTGCACATTGATTTTGTATCCTGAGACTTTGCTGAAGTTACTTATCAGTTTCAGGAGATTTTGGACTGACATGATGGGGTCTTCTAAATATACAGTCAAGTCATCTGCAAACAGGCACGATTTGACTTCCTCTTTTCCTATTTGGATACTCTATTTCTTTCTCTTGCCTGATGGCCCCAGCCAGAACTTCCAATACTATGTTGTATAGGAGTGATGAGAGAGGGCATCTTTGTCTTGTGCCAGTTTTCATAGAGAATGCTTCCAGTTTTTGCCCATTCAGTATGATATTGGCTGTGGGTTTGTCATAAATAGCTCTTATTAATTTGAGATACTATCCATCGATACTTAGTTTATTGGTAACTTTTAGCATAAAGGGCTGTTGAATTTTGTCAAAGGCCTTATTTGCATCTATCGAAACAATTGTGGTTTTTGTCTTTGGTTCTGTGTATGTGGTGGATTACGTTTATAGATTTGTGGATGTTGAACCAGGCTTGCATCCCTGGGATGAAGCTGACTTGATCGTGATCAATAAGCTTTTTGATATGCTGTTGGATTCGGTTTGTCAATATTTTATTGAAGATTTTTACATCAATGTTCATCATGGATATTGGCTTGAAATTTTCTCTTTTAGTTGTATCTCTGCCAGGTTTTGGTATCAGGATGATGTTCTCATAAAATGAGTTATTAGATTCTTTGAACTACTTATCTGTGAATACAGATGGATACCTATTCTTTTTCTGAAATAAATATAACCATTTGTCTTAGATTGGGATAAAGCTAAACCTAAGTGAAACATGTAGTTTTATAATAAATAATATACTATAGAAACAAAATATCTGATACTGTAGTTTAGCTTCAGTGTTTAACAAATGAGTAAAGTCCAGAGAAGTTTTTTGTTTTTTCTTTTCAACCAGTGGTAGCAATGAGAAAACTTTCCCCAAGTCATCATCTAGTAGGAGCCAGGTAGACTACTCTTCTTTGGTTGTTTGATGATTTTGATGAGGGCATGTGCATGTTGTGTGTGGGTGGAAGCAGTGTATAGTTTGAAAACCAGGCAGTACTTTGTCCCATGTCTTGATCTGATTTTAGACATAATAATTGATCTATTTTGAATTTTAGATAATAAAGTAGGCTCAACGATGTTTAAAAGACATTGTCTTCAAATCCATTTTGTTAAGAGAGATGGTGATTTTCAGCGTGCTCTTAATGTGTGTGGGGAATGGGATGGTGTGGGGGTCCAGAACAAATTGGGTGTTGCTGAGCCAATCAGGAGGCCCTGGTCTTGGGTGGGGGTGAAAGAAACATACCAATTTTCAGCCCAAGGAAGCATTGAAAGATGACACCCAGATCATGCCAAATAGAAAAATGGACTCACTATGGGTGAAGGAAATCTCTAGGGCTGTGGCTTCCAGACTGTTCTGATGGTGTAATGTTACAAAATTACTGAATAATTTTAAAAATTGTTAGGTGAATTTTTTACTTTTTTGTTTGGTTGTTTTTTTTCAGAGAAGATTGCTGAGAAGTATGGGGAGATAGAACTAGAGTAGAATTAAATGTCTCAGTGTTTTCAATGGAGTCACTGAGATGCAGTTTATTTTGTCCAAACATCCAGCATGTTGTTGACAGAAGGAGAGGGCCTTTTCAACTCCCCTTTCTCAGGGAAAAGGTTACTGTCCATAACTGTACATTTTCACATTTTAGGAGTATTATATTTTCGGTGAGAAAATAATATTTAACAGTATGGCCTTTCTTACTGCTACAACTGGTTGAAAAAGAAAAATTTAATTAAACAGGAGAATTTATTGATCATATACTGTGGAATGACTGACCTTACTTTGACATATTTTTCCTGTCAAGTTGACTGATTTTGGAACAAAACAGGCTGGCAACTTTGGCACAATTTGCTCACAATTCTAGGCTAGCCTTTCCAACAAAAAAGTAAATTATAATAAATTCTTACTTTATTCAGAATTATTGGGGAATGGTATATTCTCATGACGAAAGACTTATTGAGATGATAAGCAGATAAGCTCTTTTTGAAGAAAAAACAGACATTAAAATTTACTCAACACTATTTTGAAAGTAGTATAACTTTTCAAGATTCAAGTTCTCACTCACTCAATCAAGGTTCTCAAAGCATGACCTAGAAGTTTACTGAGGCTGACTAAGCAGAAAAAGAGGTTTTAATAGGTTATTGGGAACTCATGGGGTCATTGGCTTGACCAGAAAAGCAGGGCTGAGGTTAGGTTCATAGGAGCCATGTGCAAAACCTCACCTCAGTAGGATCACTTGTATTTTCCTGACCACCCGTGCCACTTACGCTCCAGAAACTTGGTCTTGCAATTGTTCCCAACCCCCAATCTGGACACCTTTTCTATCATTCACAGAAACAAAAAACGGGTTTTTCACAGAGCATTCTTTATTAAATTTCTCACTTCTGAATCTTAGTCTCACATGGAGTCCAGGGCACATGTTCATGTGTTAGCTTCAAAAGACATTGGAGTAGTGATTTTTCTAGTTCCACATTGGAGAGGTATGATGTGGAGGATGTTCCAAACAGAGCAAGGGGTTTCAAAATGTTCCAGGCCTTGAGAAAGTATCACAAATATCCACTAGTTTGTGTGTCCTTGGGCAGATCACGTAACCTCATCTTTCCTCATTTTTGCCATCTGTAGAATGGAATAGTTATTTTTCCTTATAGCCTTCCACAAAGCTGGCATATAAGCAAATAAATTATATCCAAATAAAAGTCCCGGGTCCAGAAGTACATTCTTACTTCTGGGAACTAATGACTGGCCATGATACATCTGATTTTCTTTCTTTCTTTTTTTTTTAAATTATACTTCAAGTTCTGGGGTACATGTGCAGATCTTGCAGGATTGTTACATAGGTATACACATACCATGGTGGTTTACTGCATCCATCCCCCTGTCAACTACATTAGGTATTTCTCCTAATGTTATCCCTTCCCAATCTCCTGACCCCCTGCTATCTCTCCCCTATTTCCCTCATCTTCCTACAGGCCCCAGTGTGTGATGTTCCGTTCCCTGTGTCCATGTGTTCTAATTGTTCAACACCTGCCTATGAGTGAAAACATGTGGTGTTTGGTTTTCTGTTCTTGTATCAGTTTACTGAGAATGATGGTTTCCAGCTTAATTCATGTCCCTGCAAAGAACATGAACTCATTCTTTTTTATGGCTGCATATTATTCCATGGTGTATATGTGCCATGGAATAATTTTCTTTATTCAGTCTATCATTGATAGGCATTTGGGTTGGTTCCAGTCTTTGCTATTCTAAACAGTGCTGCAATGAACATATGTGTGCATGTGTCTTTATAGTAGAACAATTTATAATCTTTTGGGTATATACCCAGTAATGGGATTGCTGGGACAAATGGTATTTCTATTTCTAGGTCTTTGAGGAATGGCCACACTGTCTTTCACAGTGGTTGAAGTAATTTACACACCCACCAACAGTGTAAAAGTGTTCCTATTTCTCCACATCCTCTCCAGCATCTATTATCTACAGATTTTTTAATGATCACCATTCTCATTGGCGTGAGATGGTATCTCAATGTGGTTTTGATTTGCATTTCTCTAATGATCAGTGATGATGATCTTTTTCTCACGTGTTTGTTGGCTGCATAAATGTCTACTTCTGAGAAGTATCTGTTCATATCCTTTGCTCACTTTTTGATGGGGTTGTTTTTTCCTTGTAAATTTGTTAAGTTCTTTGTAGATTCTGGATATTAGCCCTTTGTCAGATGGGTAGATTGCAAAATTTTTTTCCCATTCTCTTGGTTGCCGATTTACTCTAATGATTGTTTCTTTTGCTATGCAGAAACTCTTAAGTTCAATTAGATCACATTTGTCAATTTTGTCTTTTATTGTCATTGCTTTTGGTGTTTTAGTCATGAAGTCCTTGCCTATGCCTGTGTCCTGAATGGTATTGCCTAGGTTTTCTTATTGGGTTTTCATGGTGTTTAGGTCTTACATTTAGATCTTTAACCCATCTTTGGTGAATTTTTGTATAAGGTGTAAGGAAGTAGTCCAGTTTCTGCTTTCTGCACATGGCTAGCCACTTTTCCCGAGACCATTTATTAAACATGGAATCCTTACCCCATTACTTGTTTTTGTGAGGTTTGTCAAAGATCAGATGGTTTTAGATGTGTGGCTTTACTCCTGAGGGCTCTGTTCTGTTCCTTTGTTCTATGTATCTGTTTTGGTAGCAGTACCATGCTGTTTTGATTGCTGTAGCCTTGTAGTATAGTTTGAAGTCAGGTATCATGATGCCTCCAGTTTTTTTTTTTTTTTCCACTTAGGATTGTTAAAAAACCTTTTATTTTGAAATAATTGTACATTTAGATGTAGTTGTAAGACATAAGATGGAGATCCTATATCCCGTTTTTCCATTTTCCCCCAACAATAACACCTTGCATAGCTACCATACAATATCACAACTAGGAAATTGATATTGATACAGTCCATCATCCTGATTCAGATTGTACCATGTTTATGTGTACCATGACACCAATTTTCAGGAAAACATACACTTGCTCTCCTAGTGAAACAAATCCCTCTCCTAACTTCTAGGAGGATCTCCTTTCTCTTCTTGATAAGTCTGATCAGTTGAATACATGACCAAAGCAAAAGTCCTTATGTCTCAGAAATTTCTCAATAGTTCCATAAGAAACTGACTCTCTTCTGCTTCCACTGTCTCTTCTACCACCTGCCTCAGAATTCTTCAGATAAGGCAAAAGCTATGTCCCAAGGTCACATTAGGATTTAGGATCAGGCACAGCAGCCCACTTTAGCATATTTGTAAGTCCATGGCCTGTGCATAGACAGACTGGTAAAGTCTAAGTTCATTGAGGTCAAGGAATTTGAAGATCTTATTATCACCCTGTTTTCCCCTGTTGCGTTAAGTGCTACTAAAACCTCCCAGCTCAAGTGTATGATTCTGCATCTCTGTCAGAATGAGGGCCGAGGGTAGGAGAGAAAGCTTGACTTGGAGGCGTAGACATAGGAAAGATTATGGTATTTCCATGCATGGAAAGCTGCTTTGCTTTCGCAAGGCCAGGAAGAGCCGTTTTCAAAGTTTAAAGTTATTTTCTATGGCCAGCAGTGATGATATTAAAGGTTGCATGAAAAGGGCTTAAGGTTAGATGCTGGAATGATTGGAGTTTAAATCCCAGCCCCGTTATTGCCCATCTATGTGACAAATGGTCTTATCTTTGGAGCCTCACTTTCCTCATGTAAAAGGGATTGGAGGTGGAGATGGGCATGTCTGATTTTCAAGTAGACCCTCACACTTTCTGGAAGGCAGTAATGACATCTTTGGGAAAATTTATAACTTATTCTGTGCCTACTTATCACTAGGCTTTCTACTATAGTACTTGCTTACCAAATCAAAGGACACAGGCAGTTCTTCTTTGCTTATTAGAGTGATGTCAGGCAAAACATGCTGTCCTCAGCCTGGAAGGGCTCAGGTGAATACGTGCCCCACTTCATGATTATGAGGAAATGAAAGTATGGCTCAGCACATCAAGAGCTTTATTTACAATAGCTTCTCTCAAACTGACTTGAGAAATTTGGTTCTCATTATGGGGAAATGTAGTAAATAAGGCTTAGGCTGTTTTATAGCTCTATTGAGCATTTACTATGAGCTAGGAGTGGTGCTAATTGTTTCCCACACCTTATCTCAGTAAATTCATACTAAAATTCTATGGTATACCCTACTATCCTCTCCATTTTATAGATGAAGAAATAGAAACTCAAAGAGATATGGTAATTAGTCCAAAGGAACAGAGGTGTAAGTGACAGATCCAGGATTTGAAGTGCATCTGATGCTATAGCTGGTTCTCTTAACCACTACGTTTGCTGTCTGTGAAGCATTCCGAAGTGTATTCAAACAAGGGCTGTCTATCCTGGAGGGTAAAGCCTCTCTGCAGATCTCACTGACACCCTAAATGGTGTTTGGTTCCAGTGGTCATGACCCCAATCTGCCTAGGATCTGTGATTTTGTTCAAAGGTCATTTTTACTTCTCATATGACCTTTCCCTGTGGCTTTACACTTTTATTTGTTCTTTTCCTGTTTTTTTTTTTTTTTTTTTTTTTTTTTTCTACTCAACTTTGTTCCTATCTGTCTCAAAATGTTTTTTCTCACACTTTATTAACTTCTGACAGTGAGTTTTCTGGGACTCCACTCCTTTGATCTCCTCAGGGACTGCTGCCAATATAAGTAGATTCTTTGGCCCTTAAAAACTAAGTACATGAATGCACAGCCTTCTTTGGCCGTGAGAAACATTGTGTTTACGTCTTCAGCATCGATGACACCATGTTATCGCTTTCTTCCACCTCCTCTCTGCATTTCCCAAGGCACGACTGTTAGCTTTTGATTCTATTTTTTTTTCTATTCTATTATCCCTGGAAAGAAAATTTTATCTATTCCTATGGCTTCAACTAGCCTCTATGCTGAAGACTTTCAAATCAATATTTTTGTCACCAGTCTCTTTCTCAACCTTAATTCATATATCTCTAGTTGCTTGTAGTCATCTTTAGAACTCTCACCCACAGCTGGACTAAAATGAAACTCTCCTTTTTCTTTCACTCATACCCTTTTTTCCACAATTCATTTTAAACTACCTTACCCCATTATTGGCACTACTATTGTCCTTGTTAGTATCTTAGGAACAGATACTTGGAACGTGATTGAATTCAAAGAGTATTTTTCACAAAAGGACCATCAATTTCTATCTTATGGGATCCATTTCTATCTTTCTTTGTTAAGATTTAGTAAACAAGAGAGTTTACAACCAAGGGAGAAATTTATCTTGGACACAGAGGTGAAATCAGAACATTATATCACACCAAGGAAACACGCTAAGATGGAACAACCAGTTAACTGGAAACGTAGAACATTGTTGTTATTATTTTAAAAATGTGCTACTCACTGTTTACAATAGCAAAGACCTGGAACCAATCCAAATGCCCATCGATGATAGACTGGACAGGAAAAATGTGGCACATATACACCATGGAATACTATGCAGCCATAAAAAACGATGAGTTCGTGTCCTTTGTAGGGACATGGATGAACCTGGAAACCATCATTCTCAGCAAACTGACACAAGAACAGAAAATCAAACACTGCATGTTCTCACTCACAGGTGAGTGTTGAACAATGAGAACACATGGACACAGTAAGGGGAGCATCACACACTGGGGTCTGTGGTGGGGGAACTAGAGGAGGGACAATGAGGGGTGGGGAGCTGGGGAGGGATAACATGGGGAGAAATGCCAGATATAGGTGATGGGGAGGAAGGCAGCAAACCACATTGCCATGTGTGTACCTATGCAGCAATCTTGCATGTTCTTCACATGTATCCCAAAACCTAAAATGCAATTATATATATATATATATAAATAAATATATATATATATATATATGTAAAAAGGTGCTGTTGATACCACTCCTCTGAACTGACTTATGGTCAATGGATTTACTTCATCCTTATCACCACATGTGATTAAAGAAACAGCCATTTCTCCTGTCTCCCTGATTCTAGTTTATTTTATTCTAACCCACCTTTCATACCAAAAGTAAAGAGCTAGGATTTTTTTTTTTTTTTTTTGGTAGGGCCTGTCAGAGTTAGATCAACTTGTTAGCTATAAAGTCTAGTGGATTGATTGTTAGATTTTAAATGGATTTTTCATCTACCTTGGCAGATCCAAAAGCAGATTTTATGACTTGCTTTAAAATAAAGTTAAACTTAATTCTTCTGTCATATCCCAAGATACTTGTCCTCTTGAATTATTTAAGCCCTGCTAACAATCCCATGACATATTATCTTTTAGCTGTGATAGATTGAGATAGGATAGATCTGCTCTTAGTGCCAAAGAATCCCCAAGACATCACTTCAAATAGAGTTCATGAATTATTGCCTCCTCTTTTAGTCTGTCACATGATTAATTACAATGGGAATAATTTAAGTGTCTATTCTGAAGTCATGAGTTGTTTCAGTGTTGAGAAGTTCTGACATATAATCAAATAATCATATCATGTGATCTAGGACTAATTGCACGTGGTCATAAAGATATTTGGGGACATATTTGTGATGTGTAGAGCTGGCAAAATCTCTGGCCACATATCTGAACTGGCTAAATTTTTGCTAAATGTAGGAAAGGATGCCCTCTGTGGGTAAAAACCACCAAGAGAACACAAAATTTATGTGTGACCTAATGTTTCCTAGTCTTATTGTTCAATGACAAAATGAGCTCATGTTATATTCCCATATCAAAATAATTTTTTTTGAGACAAAATCTTACTCTGTCACCCAGGCTGGAATGAAGTGGTACAATCATAGCTTACTGCAGCGTTGAACTCCTGGTTCAAGTGAGATCCACCCACCTCAGCCTTCCAAGTAGTTAGGACTACAGGCATGTGCCACCTGCCTGTGGTTGAGGCACACTAAAAACCTACACCCATATAATTAAAACAATTTTTTTTGTAGAGATGGGATCTTGCTATGTTGCCCAGGCTAGTTTCAAACTCCTGGCTTCAAGTGATCCTCCTGCCTTGGCTTCCCAAAGCTTTGGGATTACAGATGTAATCCCATCTGGGCACGGGATTACCATGCCCAGCCCAAAATAACTTTTGAAAGCTTTCCTGACATTAACTTAGTCCCTTAAAGTGTTCCTACAGATATTTCATCGAATCCTAGATAAGTCTCACTCGTTCATAAAAGCTAGCCTGTCAAATGCCATAACCAGCATTTGACATAGAACCAGCCCCCTCCACTAATCACACGTGCAAAGGTGCTTGAAGAAGCCCTGCCACTCACTCTCCATGCTGCCAATGCTCATTGTGGACCCACCCTTGTCCATTCCAAGGGTGTTATCTGTCTCTTTATACTTCCCAAAATACCAGTGCTCAGGGTACCCAATGGTTGCCAGGTTCTTTACAGAAGTTAAGTGAATAGCCACGCCTCATTTACAGCCCATGCTGTCTCCAGAACCCCCAGGCTATTCTGCTTATATCACATCTCTCAGACTCTACTTGCTTCTGATCATCAGATTTTGACAAGTCTTATAAAGACTCTAGTGAAAAACAACTGAATCAGTTTTAGCGCTTTACCCCTGTAATCATAGTAGAAGGACTTCAATCTAGTTAGGAACACTTTGTGTCTGTTTGTCTGTCTGTCTGTCTCTCTCTCTCTCTCTCTCTCTCTCTCTCTCTCTCTGTGTGTGTATTTGTGTATTCCTTTAATTCTGTATCTTTCCAAAGGGTGTATGGTTTATGGTAGACACAGGGTGAGCTTCAGGGAGAGAGAGGAGTGATATTTCCCATTCCTGATGGCTGTGCACTACAGCTTCTATTTAACTTGAATGAACAGAGTGACACTGGGTGGTGAAGAAGGGACCTAAAAACACTGGAAAACTTTAAATCCTAACTTCAAATAAAATCAGTTCAGTGGATGCTCAGAGATAGCTTTAGCCTCTTGACCATTTGCGTAATTGCTGTTGTCTATGTGTTGAGGATGTTTCTTAACAGTCTTCAATATTTTGGAGGCAATAAAAATCTGGCATAGTTGAAATAATCATGCAAGTTTCTTAAGTGGCTTCCTGCTCTGAAAGATGAGATCCTACAGGGGCCGTGGGCTGATGAAGTTCCCATTGACAACAATTTGGCTTCTGTATTGGAATGAGAGCTAGAACTGAGAAGATCAAGGCTCCTTCTTCCCTCGCATTCTCTGGGTATGTTGGCTTGTTGGGAAACATGTAGGCTAATGTAGTGCCTAGAAATGCTCCTTGAGTAGGCAGTGGGAGCCCAGGACAGTTTGGAAAGTACCTGTTTCTGAAGTTAGAGCAGGTACCTTGTACCCCTCCGTAGCTCCTCCTTCTTCCTGACACAATTAGGAAGTAAAACAGATTATTTTTAGGGTGGATGAAAATGTATATGTGCAATTTCATTGACAAGTATCAAGATCTGCACTCTGTCTTTTGGGTAGCTGTAAGACACAATTTCTGATTGGGAAGCTGGCTCAGGTTTTTAATTGATTTAAATATGATTTGTATTTTAGATAAGAAATGTCTAAAACATGTTCTTTCTTCCAAAGCAACTTATCAAGACTGGTTCCACAGAACTGAATTGAGAAAGAAGAGCAATGCACTCATTTCAACAGAAAATGGACTCATTTGAAAGCATGATATATTGACATTTTAGCTTATAAACATGCCTGGTTTTGGGAAGAGAGATTTAATTCTTCCCAAATTAAAAAAAAGTCATTGGGGGATATTGGTTTAGTACATGTGATTCATTTCCTCTTTCATTGCCTCAAGTAGAATTGATTTTGGGGAAAAGGTGAAGTAGCCATAAATATATAACTATCTACCTGCTAGAAATAAAACCATCAAACTTTATTGCATTTTAGTGGCAAAGACTTTTCAGACTTGCTGGCAGCAAACCAGTAGAAAATAGATGGTTTCTTTTTCTATTGATGATGAGTTCTGTTAGGGCACTGGCATGCTTTCCTTGTGCACTTAGATTGGGTGTATACCAGTTGTTCCAGGTGATTTCACTAGCAATGGCTACAACACCCAACTGACCACAGTAGTTGAGGGGTAGAGCAGTCAAAGATGTAGCTCAAAATGAATAAGCTTGGAAAGCTCAATAATTCTCCCTGCTTTGAGGGAACTTAATTTAATGAATAATTTTTTTCCTCCCTCCCTCCCTCCCTCCCTTCCTCCTTCCCTCCCTCCCTCCTTCCCTCCTGCCTCCCTGCCTCCCTCCCTCCCTCTTTCCTTCCTTTCTTCCTTCTTTTGAGACCAGGTCTTGCTCTCTTTCCTAGGCTAGATTGCAGTGGCTCACTGCACTCCAGCCTGAGCGGCTCACTGCAACCTCTGCCTTCTGGGCTAAAGTGATCCTTCTGTCTCAACCTCCTGTGTAGCTGGGATTACAAGCATGTGCCACCATGCCCAGCTAATTTTTGTATTTTTTTTTGTAGAGATTGGGTTTCACTGTGTTTCCCAGGCTGGTCTTGAAATTTTGGGCTCAAGCAATCCACCTGCCTTGTCTTCTCAAAGTGTTGGGATACAGGCATGAGCCACTGCATTCAGCCTAGAATTAACAGTTTCAAGTTCCTCTTGTATGCCACATCCTGTGCCAGGCACTGGAGGTATAAAAACGTGTGAGACAAAGTCCCAGCCCTTGAGAAACTCCAAGTGCTAGCAGGAGGGCCATAAATACAGAATATTATAATGATAATATTAACAGTGCTAGTGCTAGTAATATCTAATACTTAAATAATGCCTACCAGGAGCCCAGCACTATTTTAAGAACATTACATATATTAACTAATTTTTTAACAATTAATGAAAATCCAGTGAGATGAACAGGGAAATATATAAACTACTGTGGAAGCACAAATAAAGGATCAATTAATTCTGTGTGAGGATGAGAAGATGAGGAAAAGCTACGGAGAGGAGATAACATTTGAGCTGGGCCTTGATGAGTGAATAGGTGTTTACTTGGTTGTTAGGAGGTGGAGTGGGAGGGGAGAGCCTTCTAGACAGATGGAAGACCTTAAGCAAAGGCACAAAAGTACATGGTGGATTGACAGCATAGGGGAAATATTGGTCAGTGTTGTAAATAACTGTCAGGAATCCTTCGAGGAATGTACTATGCATGGTTTATGATACTGAGAGTGGAGTGGGTAGAGAGAAGAATATATTTCTCCCACCATCCAGTATCTTCTGGAATTCCAAACAACATTTCAGAAAGTGAGTTCTCCTTCTCCTACATTAGCAGATGTTTACCAGAGAAGGGCCCCCATTTTCAATGCCCCCTTTCTCTTCCCTTCAGTAAATGGATGACATTTACTCTTTCTTTGCAAGAAGCAAGTTCTTTTGCATCTCTATTTCCAGAGTTACACAAACTCGCTTTCTTTAGGGGAGTGTGGTTTGAGAGACCAGGGACTTGGAGCAGTCTTCCATTTGCATAATATTTATCTGACTGAATCAGATCACAGAATCCTGATATATGAAATCCACAATGCCAGCTGACAACAGAGGGCATGATATCAGATGGCGAGATTTTCCTCCATGACATGAACCTCAGAGAGCATGTACTCTGCCACACCGTCAGTTTCTTTTAACTGACTATGGGATGATCATCCTAACTTATTTATAGGCCCCAGACATTACTATCTCTTGGAGATAATTAATGTTGTTAGTTTACTGGATAAGTAAAAAGTATTTTATAGGAATATATTCTTAATCACAGTTTTTTTTGTTACTTAGGTAGGGCCTTTTCAATTTTTTTTTCATTTTAGACAGTCTTGCTCTGTTGCCCAGGCTGCAGTGCAGTGGCATGATCTTGGCTTACTGCAATCTCTGCCTCCTGGGTTCAAGCAATTCTATGCCTCAGCCTTCTCAGTAGCTGGGATTACGGACATGCACCACCATGCCCAGCTAATTTTTCGTATTTTTAGTAGAGTCGTAGTTTTGCTATATTGGCCAGGCTGGTCTCAAACTCATGGCCTCCAGTGATCTGCCTGCCTGAACCTCCCATAGTGCTGGGATTATGGGCAGGAGCCACCATGCTCAGCCTGCCTTTTAATTTTACTCTGCCTTTTAAATTTCAGTTGTGATGAAGGTTGTCAAGAAGATTTGAATAATTGGAAAAATACCATATTCATGGTTGACTGTCTTAACATTGTAAGTTTGTCACTTTTCCACAAATTAATCTACAAATTAAATGCAATTCTAACTTACAATTCCAGCAGAACTTTGAGAACATAAATGGCTTATTCTGAATTTATATGTCAGAATACTAAGTCTGTTTTGAATTGCTAAGTTGATTTTGAAATAAAGATGTGCAAGGAGGAAAAACATATTTTATCAGTTATGAAGATATACACCAAACTGATAGCAATAAAACAATGTGGTGTGGCACATTAATAGACAGTAAAATATATAATAACAGTCAAGAACACAGGAAGAGAATTATGCGTATGGGACCCTGATTTAGAATAAAGGCTGCACCACAAATCAATGGGATGTGATTAATTACTTGGTTGATGGTACTGAGAAAAATCTGCTCTCTATACAAAATAAACAAAGCTGAGTTTTCAACAATTACTATACACCAAGGTAAACTACAGATAATTAAAAAACACAGGTAGAATATTTTAGAGCTAAAGGAATTAAATCTTGGCAAATACCTTTGGGATAGAAAGTGCCTCTTATCTGGTACTCTTAAACGAAAACCTTAAGGTGAAAAATTGACGGAGTCGACAATTGAGGGAGAGACCAGGAGAAGATATTTGCAATATATGAAACTGATAAAAGATGACTTCCAAGAATATTCAGGGAACTCTTGAAAACCTGGAAGAAAAAGGCAGAACATCTAATGGAAAAGTAGATAAAGCTTATGAATTGGAAATTTATAGATGCGGAAGCCTAAATTCTACAACGTATATGAAGATATGTACTAATTAAGATTTAGAGTTACTCTAGTGTACCAATCAGATAGCCAAGAATTAAGAATCAACATATCCTTGCTTTAGAAATTCTGTTCTTAAAAATATAAAAGAAATTAGCTTACATGTCTCTCACACCAGTGGTTCTCAGCAGGAGGTAATTTTGTTCCCCAAGACACATTAGACAATGTCAGAAGGCAGTTTTGGTTGTCACAAATGGGGATGTGTGTATTAATTTCCTAGAGTTGATGTAATGAACTACCATAAACTGCGTGGCTTAAAACAAAATCTATTCTCTGACAGTTCTGGAGGCTGGAAGTTGGAAGTCAGAGTTGTAGCAGGGCTCTGCCCTCTCTCCTAGGGTCTGGATGTTGCTGGGAATCCTTGGCATTCCTTGGCTTGCAGCTGCTTTACTCCAGTGTCTGCCTCCATCGCGAAACACGTGTATTCCCTGCATGCTTCTGTCTCTTTGCATGATGGCTTCTTCTCTGTGTGCTGCCTCTGTGTCTCTTCTTCTTTTCATAAGAATGCTGGTCAGATTGAATTAAGGGCCCATTCTATTCCAGTATAACCTCATCTTTTTTCCTCACCTTTTATACATGTCTCTTTATAAATTCAAGGTGTAAAATGTGATGATTTGATGTCTGTGTACATTGTGTAATGATGATCACAATCAACCTAATTGACTCATCTTTTGCTGCCCATGCTGTACATTAGATCCCAGAGCTTGTTCATCGTATAACTGAAAGTTTGTAGCCTTTGACCACCATCTTCCTATTTCCCCCACCCCTCAGCCCCTGGCAATCACCATTCTACTCTGGTCTGTGAGTTCAAATTTTTAGATTCCACATGTAAGTGAGAGCATAGAGTATTTGTCTTTCTGTGTCTGTCTGTCTGTCTTTATTTAGCATACTGTCCTTCAGATTCATTTTCATTGTTGCAGATGGCAGGATTTCCTTTCTTTTTATGGTGAATGATATTTAGCCATGTGTATATGTATGTATATATTTTCTTCCCCACATTTTCTTTGTTTATCTTTTGATGGACATTTAATTTGATTCCATATCTTGGCCGTTGGGAATAATGCTACAATATAAGAATCAACAGAATGAAAAGGCAACCTACAGAATGAGAGGAAATATTTGCAAACCACATATCTGATAAGAGGTTAATATCTAAAATATGTAAGGAACTCACACAACTCAATAGCAGAAAAACAAATAACCTGATTGAAAAATAGGCAAGGACCTGAATAGATATTTTTCCAAGGAACACGTACAAATGGCCAATGAGTATATGAGAAGGTGCTCAATATCACACATCATCAGAGAAATGCAAATCAAAACCATGTGAGCTACCACTTCATTCCTGTTGGGATGACTATTAGCAAACAAGATAACAAGTGTTGGTGAGGCTATGGAGAAAAGGGAATCCTTGCACATCATTAATGGGAATGTAAATTGGCACAGCCATTATGGAGAGGGGTATGGAGTTTTCTCAAAAAAAATGAAAAGGGAACTACCATGTGGTCCAACAATCCCACTTCTGGGTTTATATCCAAAGATAATGAAATGAATAAGTCAAAGAGATTATTTGCTGCATTCCCTCCTTGTTCAGTATGACCTTATCTTAAGTTACATCTTAGTTACGTTCGTAAAGACCTTATTTTCAAATGATGTCACATTCACAGTATATGAACCAAGGGTTAGGGGTTAAACATACCTTGTCAGGGGGACACACTTTAGCTCACTATAGGTGCTATTGGCATCTAGGGGTAGAGTCCAGAGGCATTGCTAAGCCTTCTACAGTGCACAGGACAACCCCCAAACAAAGAATTACCTGGTTCAAATGTGCCACATTTGAGAAACCCAGGTGTACACCCAGGTGTTACACAGAGTGGGAGTGGAGACTGGGGAAAAAAGGAAAAAATAAAAGAGGAGTTTTGACAAGAATGTTGATGATAGAATTCCATGAATCAAAAAACATAATTAATTAAAAGTGACTTGGAACCATTGTAGTAACACAGTATTGTTCTTAACTCATCATTGCACTTGAAGTTCAAAAATTAAGAAATAAGAAAAATTTAACTATATACAATTGCTTTTTAAATTTCTTACTTTAAGCCCCTCCCCTGTTTTTTTGAGACAGAGTCTTGCTGTGTCACCCAGGCTGGAGTGCAGTGGCACGATCTTGGCTCACTACAACCTCTGCCTCCCAGGTTCAAAAGATTGTCCTGCCAAAGCGTCTCATGTAGCTGGGATTACAGGCATGCGCCACCACGCCGGGCTAATTTTTGTATTTTTAGTAGAGGTTTACCATGGTGGCCAGGCTGGTCTCGAACTCCTGACTTCAGGTGATCTGCCCACCTTAGCCTCCCAAAGTGCTGGAATTACAGGTGTGAGCCACTGTGCCTTGTCAAACCTTTTTTTTTTTTTTTTTCCCTGCCTCAGGTTTATTTGTACAAATAGCACAGGAGGACCCCAGCCCCATGCAGATGGCCGCCCCGGGGGGTCACACCAGTCCTTCTGTCCTCATGTTGGCAGACAGAGATATCTACTCTGAAGCCTTTGTAGGGGCCTGGGCACCTTTGGGAGCCTGAACTGGAACTGAAGCTGGAGCTGCAGTCTGGGCCTTGGTTTGAGCCTTGGCCTTGGCCTTGACCTTTGGCCGGCAGAGCCTGAGCCCCTTGGCAATGCGTGCACGAGCACGCTTCCCAAGCTTGGGGTGGGCAATGTAGGCAAGTCGATCGAGCTTGCGGCTGACACCCTTTGGGATCTGGGGCTTAACCTCCTTGGGCTTTACGAGGGCCCTGATGGCCTCGGCACGTGCGCTCATGGCCTTGGCATTGTTGGCCTGCATCTTGTTTAGGCCCTTCTTGTTGTGCTTCTTGGCAAAGCGCATGTTCCTCAGGAACTTGGGGTCCACCCCCTTAAGAGATTCGTATCTTTGTGATCGGGGCTTCTTGATACCATTTCTGTGCCATTTTCGGGACTGGTTGTGCGTGGTGTGGTTCTCGGACTCGGCCATGTCTGCACCTAAGCCGCGGTTCCTCCAAACCTTTTTTTTTTAAAGAGCTGTTACGTCCTTCATAAGATGCAGAAATGTACATGGTATTCTTGATTCAGATGGTAGATTTTTATGTAAGGGTAGGTATGATCCTTTATCATTTTCAAGACTTATCCAATTTTTTCCAATATTTTCTTGGCCTTTTTGTCAAGACAAGGGTGTTGAACTGCTGTCTTAGAAATCGTTTTACTCTGTAATGATTCTTGGATTAGTTTTGTATCTGATCAGAACTTGAAGTTCATCAGCTTACAGGTATGAATTCATTTTCTTTAAACAGATGTCTTTCATACTGGTCCACACTGAAGTTCACTGGCCGGTTTTCATCTCACTCATATAAGTTATACCTGTTGGTTTAAAATTTCACTACCTGAAAAAACTTAAGTTCCACAAATTTGGCTGTATTTCCTTTCCAGAGCTCTTGTAAAAATGCTGAATAATAAAGTTCAATGAGAACTTCATTAGTAATTTTTCTCCCAAGAAAAGTGTCTCTTTCTTCGCTTCTTTTTAAAAGCATATTGCTCTAATACACTTTTTTGATCTACAAAAAAATATTCCTTTTTCTATCCTGCCTGGATTCAAAATACATTTTGTTGTTGTTATTGTTGTTTTATATAATCTTAGCCATGGAACCCTTTCAGATACATCTTTAAAACTAATTAAGTTACACTGTTGCATCCCTTGGGGTCCATGGATATTTACTCAAAGGACCTGGTAGATAAAATAACCATGTTTAAAATCATCATGTTAGTTCTCGTTTCCCCTTATCCTCCACTGTGTAGTTTGCATTTGTCCAATAAGCTGATGGTTGCTTCATTTTGTTTACCATCTCAATGGTCACTTTTAGAAATTTCTGTATTGCCAGGGCTGATACTCCAGCTAGTATATCAGTGTACATATATGCCATCACGGCCAATGTCTGATTGGCCAGCCCAATCTAAGCTACATTGATTGTTCGATATTCTTAGTATCCTACAGGCATATACAAATATACCTTGGGTTTGTGAAGAGAATGAGCTGAAAAAGGAAAAACTAATGGCAAACACAATAATAATTGTATCTAATATTTATTGAGAGCCGTGTGCCAAGCAAGGTGTTAGGTGCTTTAACAAATAGTATCTCCTTAAGTCCTCAAAATAATACTATAAAGTATTTTATTATGCCCATTTTATAGAGTAATGAGGCAGGGAGGTTGTGTGACTGAACAAGTGTCACATAGCTAGGAACTGGTAGAGACCAGATTTAAATCCAAAGTACTTGACTCTCACATCTGTGCTCTTAAACTACTTGTCATATTGCCAGTTAGGAAGCCATGCTCAGCTCCAGCTACAGGAATGAAGACCCAAAGAGATAGGAAGCAAATGTTCCCTGCCTCTTTTAGAGAGATCAGAACAGAAACATTTATTCAACTTTGGCTGATTAGGGAGTCAGGTTTTGTTTTTCTGAGAAGGCAAAACAAAGGAGAAATCTAACGTTAACCATTATTACTACCTAATTTCCACTATCTGCCTACCTGATGCTGTCACCACTGATTCTTTATGTTCCCCATCCACATTGTGATTGTCTTCTTAGGTCCTATTGTTCATAGCTTCTGTCTACAGTGCCCTTCTCTTGGCCTATAAAAGTCCCTATTTCAACCTTCAAGGTCCAGGTCAAGAGTCTCTTCCTCCATGAGTACTTTGCAGATTGCCAGCTAGAATAGTATCTTTCTTTCTTTAATTGTGGCAGAATTGTATTTGTGCTTGTTTAAGCATAAATATCATGCTTCCCCTTGGATCATTGATATGTATACATAGCATACAGTCAGTGGAGTGCAACTACCCGTGTTCAAGTCCTAACTCTGCTAGTTTTTAGCTTTGTGACCTTGTGAAACTTACTTAGCCTTTCTATGCCTCAGTTTGCTTATCTGTAAAATCGGTACATAGAATGATTGTAACATTGGTACCTATATCTGTAAAATCGGTACTTCACAGACTTGCAGAGAGAATTGCATAAATTTAATATATCGGTATTTAGAGCGCTTAGAATAGTTCCTGGCACAATAAATGCTATATGTGTTTGCTATAACTGTCATTGTCCCGTTCTTCTTCTTCTATTTTTCCCACTACATTTTAAGTTCCTTTCAGGTAAGAGCCATGACTGATTTATTGTTATAGCCTTTAATTTGCTTAAAACAGTGCTCAGCATGGAAGAGGCGTTTAATAGGGTTTTGCTGACTGAAGGAAGAGGAAACAGAGGCAGTAGAACACTTTGTTTCAAAGTTTGGGCTTTTGAGCTGGCTTTGAGTCCTGGTGCTGCTTTTACTTGCTCAGGGTCACTTATTTGATGCCTTGAAGTCTCAGCTGCCTTGTTTACAAAATGGGGAAAATAATGTCATCTAACTTACAGTTGTTAAGAGGATTGAGTGAGATAATGTGTAAAAAGTGCTGCTGGGTAATCATGTTTGGTAAGTAATGCAGTTAGCTATTGTCTTTGCTTAGCTCTTAGTTGAAAGGTAGTACAAAGATGGCAGGTGAATGCCTTTTATTGTCATTTTGGAAGCACTAGACTCGAGTTTGTAGGGACACGAGGCAGGGCCATAGTCAGAATGCTGACAGCTGATGAAATGGAATAAGCGGTCTTCCACTCAATGTCATGATTCAGAGTGATTTGCAAATTTTAACTTGCTCAGTTTTTAAATCTTAGGTTTAGAAAAGTAAAGAAATCTGTATGCTGGGTCTTAATGTTTTGTTTTTCTGTGATCTGTTTTAATATCGTCTGAAGTCTGGCTACTTTAAAAAACGTTTCAAATATAGCATATACTGAAACTCACAGCTGTACTTCACCGGGTTCTAGAGGAAGGAGCATCATCTTAGATCTGAGTGGAAGAGAAATCACTTCCATCAAACACCACCTATGTGCTTTCAGACATCCTCTTGTTTAATCCTCGTGACTCTATTTTATGTGTTTTATAGACAAGAAAAATGAACCTTGCCAAGCCACGGGGCTGGTAAGACAGCAGGGATTTCAATACAGTTACTCTAACTCTCCCTGTTTACCACGTGCTTCTGTGGAACCTGCTATGCATGGCCTAGCCATGCTTTTTGTTTCTCTGCTGCTTCCATTTCAATGGTTGGAATAAGCTTAGAGCCTGGACACTAGGCTCATACCTGTAATCTCAGCACTTTGGGAGGCTGAGGTAGGAGGATCACTTGAGTCGAGGAGTTCGAGAACAGCCAGGGTAATTATAGTGAGACCCTGTATCTAGAAAAACAAAAACAGAAAAGAAAGAACAAATCCCCCAAAACATTAGCTAGGCATGGTGGTGCATGCCTGCAGTCCCAGCTACGTGGAAGGCTGAGGTGGGAGGATTGCTTGAGCTCAGGAGTTCAAGACTGCAGTGAGCTATGATTGTGCTACACACTCTAGCCTGGGCTACAGAGTAAGAGCCCGTCTCAAAAAAAAAAAATGTTAGGACCTGGATAAAGAAAACAATACCTGGGCCTTCCACTGGCCTCCTGATGTGATAATCTGCTGAGGTTTTAAAAAATTTTTAAAATTTTTTTAACTATGGCCTTCTTCAGTTTCTCTATTTCTGACCTGTTCTGCTTCCATCTTCTCCCTTGCTACAGACCCCCTACACTGGGATGTCATTACTATTATGTTGGGGAAATGTCATTTCCCATAAGGAAATGATTCAAAATGTAAGTGGGGCTTATCACTGAAGGCAAAATGACCTGGAGGTTTCTAAATACTGCAGAGTAAACAGGTTGTGTGGGCATCACATGGGGCAGGGGTACCTTAAAAACAACATCCCACATTCCACCCCTAAAGAGGTTAATACAGGAGGTCAGTGTCAAGGCCAGAGGATCCTTTTCTTTTTTTTTTTTTAAACGTTCCCCTGATAATTCTGCCACACAGCCAGGTGTATCATCCTCTGGTCTAGATAATACTTATTGGCTAGAAATAGGGAGAAACAGATTTTCCCACCCCAGCCACAGAGTAAAAACAGCCTTGTTCTTTCTTAGAATATGCACACCAGGAGCCAGAGTACAAGGCCCCGAGCCGACAATGCCTGCAGCTGGCTCTTGAGACAACAGGAAGTATTGTATGAGGCTCCCTGTGTGAGCCTGGTTTTGTTCTGGGTGACATAAAAGAGAAATCATGGTCTGTGTCTTCTAGGAATTTGTAATCTTGCTGTGGGAATATGCTTAGCACACGTGATAAGACTACAGGCTTGTAAATCATTTTAAGTCCAATGTTACAAGGCCCAGACATTAGGAGTGGGAATTCAGAGGAGCACAAGTGATTAGGGTTAAATAGTGGATGTGTTCATACAATGAGACTGCAGAACTGGCTTTGACATCTGTGCAAATTTGTGCACATTCTGGTGAAGGGGATGTTCACCATGGGAACTGGGAAGTAAAGATGTTTTAAACCCTGTGACTGGGATGTTTAGTCTAGAAAGATGAGTGACATCTGCGCTGTCATGTAAGGAGAGATTGCCACTCATTAACTGTTGAGCTAGAAAGATTCAGGTGAAATAATTCAAGAAGCTGGAGACAACAGACGCTGGAGAGGACGTGGAGAAATAGGAACACTCTTACACAGTTGGTGGGAGTGTAAGTTAGTTAAACCATTGTGGAAGATAGTGTGGTGATTTCTCAAGGATCTAGAAATAGAAATTCCATTTGACCCAGCGATCCCATTACTGGGTATATACCCAAAGAACTATAAATCATTCTACTATAAAGACACATGCACACGTATGTTCATTGCAGCCCTGAGTACAATAGCAAAGACCTAGAACCAACCCAAATGCCCATCAATGATAGACTGGACAAAGAAAACGTGGTACACATATACCATGGAATACTATGCAGCCATAAAAAACGATGAGTTCATGTCCTTTGTAGGGACTTGGATGAATCTGGAAACCATCATTCTCAGCAAACTGACACAAGAACAGAAAGTCAAACACTGCATGTTCTCACTCACAGGTGGGTGTTGAACAATGAGAACACATGGACTCAGGGAGAGGAGCATCACACACTGGGGGCAGTTGGGGGGGTAGGGTAAAGGCAGTGGGGGATGATAAAGGAGGAGAGGGTGTGGAGGGATAACATGGGGAGAAATGCCAGATATAGTATGCACCTAAAGTAAAATAAATAAATTTAAAAAATAAATTAATTAAAAAATTAAAAGAATTCAAGAAGATACCTGTTGGCTTGAGGCTAGAGAGTCATTTGGTGAGGCACAGTGTAGACAGAATTCCAAGACTGGAAAGAGCTTACTTTAGGTTTCAACTCTATGATGTCATGATTCTAAGAAGGAAATGATGAGACAGAAAAGGGAAGAAATGAGAGGGAGGGAAATGGCAGGAGATAATGAGCTGGAAACAGGGAGGGAGGTACAGAGAATATGTGAAGAAACCCTTGAGGAGGGGATAGCAGAATGTTTGGGAAGGGACACATCCAAAGAGCACACAGGGGCCAGTGCTGAGGTGTTTGGGCAGCCTGGTAACCATTGGAGAGTGGGCTGAATGTGAGAGTCAGACCAGGGTGGGGATCTTGTGTAGCCAGAAATGGGCTCATGAAACAGGGAAGAGGGACATGCTGCTCCTGTGACAGAATTTGATCAAATTGCATGCAATTTTTGATGAGCGTCAGATTGTGTGTCTGCTCAATCTTTCCTTAATGTGTAATCACTGTTGGTCTTTGTGTCGGGAAGGAATACGATTGCTGAATCTAAATTGGCTGGTATAAAAAAAATTCAGGAAAGACTCACTTAACAGAAGAGACAATAAGGAGAAAGATTTACAATGAACTTGTCTTTTTTCTGTCAACCAGTAACATTCTTAAGCAAAACCTGAGGTATATAAATGCGAAAGTTTATTTCAATTTATAGACCAGATGTTTGTTTTAAACATAGTCTTTCTTTTTTAGTAGAAATGGGGAAAAGGGTAAAGCATCTCCGTAAACTATTGCAAGGTATTTGATTGTAAAAGCACACCATGTGAGGTATCAGGAATTAATTTCTCAGAGAATGGCTTTGGAGACTTCTTTAATTATAGATTAAAGCCGACCTTGGCAATGTCCTTTTGGATCAATATCATATACAACACATAAATCAACACTCCTACACAGCATAGGGTAGAAATTCCTAATAAGAAAATGAAAATTACAAATTGTCTTAAAGAAAAAATGATTTTTACTTGTCAACGAATCTATTTTGACCAAATTAAAGCTTGTCCTATCTAGATGATTTTGTGCTTAGATTTGCTGTTTGTTCATCAGGATGTGCTTATTATTCTCTTTGTTAAAATGGCCAAGGATTAGACGTCAGTGTCTAGTGTCAGTTCTTCCCGTAATTAATGGGAAAGATTGTTTTAATTTCCTAGGCCCGTTTCATTACTTTTACGAGTTGGTCTAGATGACCTCCAAATGCCCTAGTTTCTCAAACGTGTTATGATCCTCTTATAGGAAGGATCTTTGAAATTTACTGAGCCCAAAGAGTTTTAGAAAATATTAGAATATATGAAAGTGTGGAGATTAGAGGAGAGAAATTTGGTTAAAAAAAAACAGTAGGAATGTTTACTTGTCTAGAACAGACAAATGTTCTGGAGTGGAGGGAAATGCCAACTCATCCAGTAGAGAAGTTGAAACTTCACCTTAAATTGAGTTTCATACTTAGCTCATAAGTTTCTCATGCATTCTTGTGTTTGAGACTCTTGATAAGTTTTCAGTTTGAGAGGGATTTGGAAGCATTGCAGGTTTCCGAGGAGGACGATGTGTTTAAAATGATGCTTGAGCAATTTGGTGACTTCTTAGGGCAATGTTTGTAAAGCACTTAGAACAGTGCCTGGTATATCATGAGCATTTGTGAAATAAAACAGATTGGATGCTTTGGGAAGCCGCTGCCAGCATCCTCTTTGTACTGGGAGGAGAAGCAAGTAACACTTGTTTCTGAGGGTGCCAAAGGCACTTAGATTTCTCAGTTTCTCTGCTCCGGTTCTTGTTTCCTCCCTAATATTTTAAATTAAAAAACCGTGTAGTTTTTTTTTTGTCTTTCTAAGCATAATGTCAACTAACTAGAGTTGAGCCAACTAGCTATTTTTATTTTCGTGATTTTTTTAAACAGTACTACAGAGTATAGAGAACAGCAACTGAGAGTTTAGAGACTTGGTAAACTTTTATTTTCAAATAAAGCAACTTATCTTGAATAGTTTTGGTGAAAAATATGTATAGTTTGCAGAAGGGCTGTGTAGTAGGACAGATGACCATGAGTTAGGAACCCTTATCTATGAGTCTTTGCATTGCCATCAAATGACTTGGTATGAGCTTGGGAAAATCATGCATTTTTTCCGAGTCTGGGTGTGAAGTCATTCATTAAGAAGGGATGATATCTCTTGGGCTTGGTAGCCATGCCTAAAACAGTGCTTGGCATAGACCAAACACTTAGAAAATATTTCTTAAATGAATATGTGGGATTTAAATTAGGTTATATATGTGGATATATGCAGCACTTTATAAATAGAAACCATTTTTAATGTGACAGATTCCTTAGAACTTGGAGATACTTGGCCTTTCCATAGGCAAAGAGCATTCTAGGTTTCTACCATTTCATTCTACCCCTTGCCAGAGCCTGATGTCAAGATGGTATGAGATACCGGCTTCTATGAAGTTGCCACCAAGTTCTTTGCTGGGATCAAGAGGAGGGATTAGCTTTGGGAGAAAGAAATGGAGAAAGTAGTAAGTAGGTGACATTATAGAAAAGACTTGGACTTATTGAACTGGCTAGTTCTACATTTGAAAGAAAAGCACTGTAGGCAGGGGAATAGCCAGTGTGAGGACCAGGGTGGAGCATGCCTCGCATGTTTGAGACACAGCAAGGAAGCCAAAGTGACTAGAGCACAATTACTGAGAGGGAGAGTAATAATCTATGAGGTCAAAGAGGTAAAGGAAAGAGGTAAAGGTGGAATGATATAGACAAAGAGGAGCTGATTTGAGTACAGATCATGGAGAGCCTCATAAGGACTGTAAGCATTCTGGCTTTTTATCTAACTAAACTGGGGAGGAAGATGGTTTGATCTGGGTTTCAAAAGGATCCTTCCAGCCGATATGTTGTACAGAGATGGTGGAGAGAAAGGCAGAAGCAGAGATTCCATTGCAGTGCTACTGCATTAACAAGGCAAGAAAGGAGCATGGTTTGAGAGACATTAGCAGTGGAAGTGGTAGGATGTGGTCATATTCTAGATATGTTTTAAGCATAGAGCTAACAGGATTTGCTGATGAATTTGATGTAGCATGTGTGAGAGAGAGGAGTCAAAAATGATATCAGGGCTTTTGACCTGGGCAACTGAGATGGGAGAAGTTGAGAATGAGGGAGGTTTTGTGACAGAATAGGAGGAGTTTAGTTGTAGACCTGCTGAGTTTGAGATGTCAAATAGGTATAGTAGGCAGAGTTCTAAAAATGCCTTTTTTCCTGCAGATTTCCTACTGTATTAGTCCATTTTCATACCGCTCTGAAGAAATACCCAAGACTAGGTAATTTATTAAAAAAAAGAAATTTAATGGACTCACAGTTTCACATGGCTGGGGAGGCCTCACAATCGTGGCGGAAGGCAAAAGAGCAAAGGCACATCCTGCATGGTGTCAGGCAAGAGAATGTGTGCAAGGGAACTACGCTTTATAAAACCATCAGATAAATCAGCAGATCTGGTGAGACTTATTCACTATCACTAGAATAGCATGGGAAAAACCCACCCCTGTGATTCAATTGTCTCTCCCTTGCCCCTCCCATGACACATGGGGATTATGGGAGCTAAAATTCAAGATGAGATTTGGATGGGGAAACAGCCAAACCCTATCACCTACCCTAATCCTGGGACTATCAGTATGATGAAAATGTTCAATTGCCTGTGAACATTTTATATTACATGGCAAAGGATTTCACAAATGAAATTAGGGTAACTAATCAGTTAATCTTAAGATAGAGAGATTCATTTGATTGTCATTGGCATAAAGATGGTATTAAAAATGTTATAACTTGGATGATTGCCAAAGGAATGAATAAAGATGGAAGAGACTTTTACCAAAGGTTGAGCATTGTGTACCTCCCCCGCAGGATTAATAGTTCAGGGAGAAAAAGAGAAGCAAGAAAAAGATACTGAGAAGGAGGGAGCAGTGAGGTGGGAGGAGAATCAAGAGATTATGATAGCCTGAACATCATGTGAAGAAAGTATCAAGGAAGAAGGATTGATAAACTGTGTCAAATGCTGATGAGTCAAGTAAGACAAGGTCTAAGAATTGACCATGGGATTTAGCAACATGGAGTTTTGGTGACCCACTTGAGACCATGGAGGTTTTGGTGACCCAGTTATGGTGGAGTAATACAGGCAAACAGGAGCTGATTTGAGTGGAATTAAGAGAGAGTGAAAAGAGAAGAGTTAGAAACATAAATTACAGAGAATTCTTGAAGAATTTTACTACAAAAGGGTGCAAAGAAATTGGGTGATAACTGAGGGGGAAAGTGAGTCAGTGTACAGCTTTTGCTTTCCTAAGATGGAAAACATAATGGCACATTTTGTTCTGATTAGAAAGATTCAGTAGAGATGGAGAAACACTGATGAGGGGGGATTTCTGAAGAAGTCCTGGGTAGGCTAAGGGAGTGGAGTTTAGTGTGAAATGGGAGGGATTAGCTTTAGTTAGGAATATGTTTGTGTATGTTAACAAGTGAGAAGATACAGAAGGTAAAGATGATGCTGTCAGGTGGGATGACATGTTAGTTGGAGGCTGAGTATTGCAGTAATCAGTAATGATGGGGTCTAGCATATGACCATAGAGTCAGTGGTTGAGGTAGGATGCAGGACAGGATCACAGAAAAGACAATAGGAAATTGAGGAATATGTTGGACAGGGTATTGGAGGGATCATTTATATGTGTGTTGAAATTGCCAAAAAAGTAAAACAGGAATAGTATTAGAATGACAGTGAACTAAAAGGTGAGAAACAAGGTGGGGGTGGTTGTGGGAAGGGGCTGGATGACAGCGAGAATAAGGGATTGCAAGTGATATAATATGATGACGTGAGAGTCAAAGCTGGAGATTTCTAGGGAAGAGGGAGGGAGAACAAAACTGGTAATGAAGAGCAAGGAGGACACCTGCTTCACTCCAGGCACAGTGGTTTGATGGCTGCAGAAAAACAATAAGGCTCCACTGCGAGGGCTTCAGGGAAGTAGTATTCTCACAGGAGACAGCTTTCAGCTAGAACAAGACTGTGAGCAAAGCTTCAGAAAGGTAGAGGGAGAGGGAGAGAGGGGACTACACTAATGAATGACTGACGTGCAGACAGCCCAGCGGACGGGCTGGTTTTAGGAGTTGAGGATGGGTGAGAAAGGGGAAGGGACAGGGATTGTGTAGAGCCTTATAAGGATTAGAATGTGGGCAGTGAAGAGTGATCTTGGAAGCTAGGGCTTCCTAGGGCAAGTGATAACTTGGATAAAGGGCTTAATGTGATTGGTGCTGATGGATTCAAGCAGATAGCAGCAGCAAGGATGTTAGTGTTGAGGAGTAGGGAATGCAATTAATAACATATTTTTGTCCATATTGGTATACCCTGCAGCCAAGTTAAACATGATCTAGTTCATTATGAATAAATAACCCTTGCTTGCACAATAAGACCCTGTTGGAAACGCCATCTCCCCATTGGAATGTCACTAGTGGCTCAGCTCCCAAGCAAAATGTCAAATACTTGGCCTATGTCTACCTGGGGAAAAAACAGGGGAAAGGGATTTTCCTCTCAAGCCATTCATCCTTAAGCCAAGTTATCATTGCCTCTCAGGGAGGGACAAGAGGCAGGGGTAGAGAAACACAACCTATGGGTGTCAGTGACATTTTTCTCTTTAGAAGGGAAGCAACCCTCTCCGGGCTGTGGCACCCAGCCAGGTGTGAGGATGCTGAAAATGGGTACATGTCTAATTTATGGAAAACCTTCTAATTTGAATACCTCCATGAGAAACCTTGTAATAACCTTATAGCAAAAGCTAAATGTGGAAAATTTCCTTGAGTCTGAACATTCACAAAGATGTTGATAGAAGAAGCAAATATTAGAACTGTAAGAAGGGTCTCCGAAATCACTGGAGATCATCTAGTCTCATACTTTCCAAAGTTTTATACTTTGCAGGGGAAACTTCGTTATGTTTTATTGTCTAGAAATAGGAGGAAGCACAATATGTATAAAACCGATGGAAATAAAACTTCATTGGGCAGGTTTTGAGATGCTTCTGAATGCCTACTCTTTGGTCTGTACTACTTTATGTGAGCTCCTGAGGGCCTCTGTGGAAACTTAGGGGGCTGTGCAACACATGCTTTTGCCAACCATTGATCTGAATGCCTTGTTCTGCCTTGGATTCTCCCAAAAAGCAGACACTGTGACAAAGATTTGAATGCGAGTTGTTTGGATGGTGATCCCAGGGAATGAGAGGTGGGAAATGAGATAGGAAAGGGAAGGAAGCCAACACAGAGTGCATCAGTGCTTAGGTTACCACTGTGGGCAATTGGGAAAACAGTGTAGAACATGTCTCATAGTTACCTACCTGAAGGGAGAGGAACCTGAGATACTTGTCCACCAATCACCATGAGACACCAGTTGAGGACTGCTCCAGGTCGTAACTCCTTGACACTTCTTGCCTACTCTGTGTAGCAAATTTACCTCTGTGGCCAGGGAAAGCCTTTGGGCAGAGAGTCTTGGGTGCTTGCAGTAAGAAACCATAGGTGTGTGCTAGATGGCAGATGGGTGGGCACCAATAGTATCTGGAATTTTCTTCTATTAAAGGTAGAAAAGGGAGTGTCTTGAAGTAGAGAAACAATGGCAGAAAAGGATTGTGGATTCTGGTTTTCTGACCTGCTCTTGCTATAAGGCTCTACCTCCCCTCTCAAAAAGCACACATGTCAAAACGTACGTTAAGTTGTTCAATAAATATTTATTAAACACTGTCAGGTGCTCTTTTAGATGCCTGCGATATTTCAGTGAGCAAAACTGAAAAAAAAATTCCTGATCTTTTTATTCTAAGAAAAAACAGGCAATGAGGAATAAATGTAAGAAATAAATAAGTTAAATGATAAGTACGGTGAGTACTATGAGATAAGGGTAAAAGAAAGAAAGAAATGTAGGAGTAATTACAGAGTGGAGGAGAATCAGGCTCTGGAGGTAGTTTGAAGGTAGTTTGAAATAATACTTAGGGACTTAAAGTGATTCCAGTTTTCACTGATTGTATGTTTTTCTCCAGTTTCATTCAGCTCTACAGGGAGAGGCATAATGCAGGTAGAACTTTGGATTTAGTTAGTGCTGTGGTTTTGAAGTAAGAGAGGTAAGGGAGATTAGGGAGTATAAAAGCAAGTGAATTGGTTATATTATTTGCCATAGAATATGCTGGATAAGAGGGAAGAGGAGATATTACTGGGTGTGGGAGAAGAAGTTTGTAGGACCAATGAATTGAAGGTCTTCTCAGGGTCTTAATATTGATCCAGTCTGGGTATCAGGGGGTGTAAGCCAGAAATGTAGATGGTGGTCAAGGAGTGGGATGCATGAAAGTAAGTTTATGGCAGGGTTGCAGTTAGTGGTAATGATCAGGTCATTGTGGATATGGCCGTGGGAGAGAGTGGCTGACATAAGGTGTGGAACAAAGTCCTTGTAGGAGAGGAGCTCTAGGGTGTCAAATTATCCTATGTGTATGCTGAAATGAATTAGGGCTGGAATATTGTTGTATAGAAAAGAAAGTGGGGAGAGATCCAAGATGGCTGACCACTAGCAGCTCGGGATAGTAGCTCCTAGTGAAAGTGCAGAGAACGAGAGGACGCCACACTTTCAGACGAATTTTTGTTGCTCACAGACCAGGAGATTCCCAGCGGAGGAGCCCCACGGGTCGCTAGCGTGACTCTTGTGGCCGGCGTGGCGGTTTTGCTGGCGCCTCAGTGAGGCAGTTCTTGGTGCAGAGTGAGCGGGACTGGGTCCCCTCTTGGCCGATTCCCGGGCAGAAAAGCACCATCAATCTTAACACCGCTGTTTTGGCCGGCGCAGTGGATTGCTCAGATTTCGGTGCTGGGAATCAACAAGTTCGACATCCACTCAGAAACCTAATTTGAAAGTCAGAAATCACAAAGACGACAGGTGGATAAATTTACAATGATGGGAAGAAACCAGCATAAAAAGGCTGAGAATACCCAAAATCAGAATGCCTCTCCCTCTACAGGTGATAACAGTTCCTGATCAGCAATGGAACAAGTCCTGATGGAGAACGAGTGCGTTCCATTAACAGAAGTAGACTTCAGAAGGTGGATGATAAGAAACTTCTGTGAATTAAAAGAACTTGCTCTAACCCAATGCAAAGAAACTAAGAACTTTGAAAAAAGGTTTGACGAAATGCTAATGAGAATAGACAATTTGGAGAGGAATATACGTGAATTAATGGAGCTGAAAAACACAACACGAGAACTTTGCGAAGCATGCACAAGTTTTAACAGTCGAATTGATCAAGAAGAAAAAAGGATATCAGAGTTCGAAGACCAACTTAACGAAATAAAACAAGAAGTCAAGATTAGAGAAAAAAGAATAAAAAAGAATGAGCAAAGTCTCCAAGAAATACGGGACTATGTGAAAAGACCTAATCTACATTTGATAGGTGTACCTGAATGTGACGAAGAGAATGAATCCAAGTTGGAAAATACTCTTCAGGAGATTATTCAGGAAAACTTTCCCAACCTAGTAAGACAGGACAATATTCAACTCCAGGTAATACAGAGAACACCACAAAGATATTCCTCAAGAAGACCAACCCCAAGGCACAAAATCGTCAGATTCACTAGGGTTGAAATGAAGGAGAAAATACTAAGAGCAGCTAGAGAGAAAGGTCAGGTTACCCACAAAGGGAAGCCTATCAGACTTACAGCAGATCTCTCAGCAGAAACCCTACAAGACAGAAAAGAGTGGGGGCCAATATTCAACATCCTTAAAGAAAAGAACTTTCAAACCAGAATTTCATATCCAGCGAAATTGAGCTTCAAAAGCGAGGGAAAAATAAAATCTTTTACAAACACGCAAGTACTTAGAGATTTTACCATCACCAGGCCTGCTTTGAAGAAGCTTCTGAAAGAAGCACTACACATATAAACAAACAACCAGTATCAGCCTTTCCAAAAATATATCCAACTAGCATCAAATGGCAGTATTAAACTCATATATATTATTAACTGGATAAAAAGCTAAAACCCATCGGTACGCTGTATCCAGACCCATCTCACATGCAACGATACACAAAGACTCAAAGGGACAGAGGAAGATTTACCAACCAAACGGAGAGCAAACATAAATAAATAAATAAAAAGCAGGAGTTGCAATTCTCACCTCTGATAAAATAGACCTTAAAGCAACAAAGATCAAAAGAGGCAAAAGAGAACATTACATAATGGTAAAAGGATCAATGCAACAAGAAGAGCTAATGATCCTATATATACACACACCCAATACAGGAGCACCCAGATACATAAGACAAGTTCTTAATGACTTATAAAGAGACTTAGCCTCCCACACAATAATAGTGGGAGACTGTAACATTACATTGTCAATATTAGACTGATCAACGAGATAGAAAATTAACAAGGATATCCAGGACTTGAATTCAGACCCAGAACAAGTAAACTTAATAAACATTTATAGAACTCTCCACTTCAAATACACAAAACATACATTCTTATCAGTACCATATCACACCTATTCCAAAAGTGACTACATAATTGCAAGTAAATCACTCCTCAATAATTGCATAGCATTTCATAGGTTTAAATGACATATTGGTTGGCAGCTTATTTATTATTTTCTTCCCTTATTCCTTCCTGTCTCCATTGTTAAGCACAATTATTGGCATAAAAGAGGTTTTCAATTCCCATTTTTAGACTGCATTCTAGCCTGGGCAATAAAGCAATATTCCCGTTCTCTCTCCCTCTTTCTCTTCCTTTTTCTTCCTCTTCTTTATTCTTTTTTTTCTTTTTTTCTCTTTCTTTCTTCCTTTAAAAAAAAAAAAAGACTTGCCAGTCTTAACTGTAAAAAAAAAAAAGAAAAGAAAGTGGGATGAAATATATCAACAGCTGGGTAGTATGTGAGTGGGTGTCATAGTGGCTTTAAATTTATTTCTTATACTTCATGTATTGCCATTATAATTAGAAATAAATGATTAAAGGGGATAAGTTGTACCAGTCATGGTTCAGTCAAGAAAACAAATTTTATATAATTTGGTTCAGGGGTTTGGGTGCTTAAAAGCCACTGCAAAGACCAGAAGAGTGAAAGTCAGGGGATCAGCCATCAATTTTCAATTTTGCAGCACTCTGGTGGTCCAGAGTCAGAGTAGTGTCACCTAAGGGTCAGGAACCTGCAGGAAATTGCTGCTGACTTCACAATTTCTTCACATCCTGAGATGACTGAATGGCAAAGGAACACAAAGGCTGTCGAAAAAAGTCATTTGTGCAAAATGCATGTATCTGTTGCCACTGCTGGAGGAAGAAGAAAATGGTTTCTGTTTCCTTTCCTCCTTTCAAACCTTATATGAATGCATTTCACTGTCAGAATATGAATCACCTGCAATGCTCTGCAGGAAAAAGAATCTGGGAAGTATAGTTCTAGGCATCCTGCCCCTGTGATACATGGGAGAGCACAGAGGAGGGAAGGGAATAAATGCTGATTGTACAACAAAACAAAACAAGGGATGAATTAACATCTAACCTAGTAAATACTGCTTCATAGATTCAAAATGCTTTCCATGGCTGTCTGTACTGCCTCCTTTTAATCTTGAGACTGTGCCTTTTAATTAAAATTCTCCATGTCTTGTGTTCTCACAAGCCCAGGAGAGAAGGATCTTTCTCTTTCTAGCACCGATTTTTGAGACCGTAGGATCCGTAATCAATGAAGAGTTCTCTTAAAAACTGCACATGGAGTTGTGTGTGTTCAGTGCACAATTATGTTTTATTTGTGGACAGTTACCAAGGCATTCAGATAGAGGAGAGTAAAGTGCATTAGGGTAGCCAGAGATAGCTTTGTGAGGAAGGTGGAACTTGATCTAGGCTTTCAGAAAGGGAAATAGAGAAACACATCAACATGGAATTGGGAGGCTAGAATTCTAGTGTTGGCTTTGCCCTTCACTAACCATGTGACTCTGTGATCAGTGCTGTCCACAAGTACTGCTGCTCTCTTCCTCTTGGCTAGTTACCAGGACTGCACTTCTCTAGCCACGGGAAGTCATATGTGGCTATGCTACTTCCTTTGGCTACTGAAATGTGAGTGGAAGGCACTTGTGTCTTTTACGGATAGAAGTGTCAACCCTTGAGTGCCTGATGACAGCGTTCCTTTTTCTTGCTGTGGTAATCCTGCAAGCCCGTGTTAAGATGGAGCCTCTGTCTGTCTGGGTCCCTGAGGGATTTTGAAGAGATGTGTTGGGTATGTTGTGTGAGAAGGAAATGCAACTTTGATGTGTAAAACCACTGGGATGTTTGGAGTTATTTTTACAAAAGACAGAATCCTGCCCATCTTCAGTATTAGAGTGACCTTGAGCAAGCCCCATCATGTGTAGGACCCCCAGTTTCCCATGGGTAAAATGAAAGATTTAGAATACATAAATTATTTTCAAGAATTTTCTTTTCTAGCAGTAGATTTTAAAATAAAACTACCAGGAAACCTAAAGTGTAAATGGATGCAGAGAGAGCTGGGAGTTCTGTAGGTCAAAACATTGAATAGAAGATCAGTTATATTTTTTCCATTCCAAGCACATTATAAATTTCTTCAATGACTGAGAGTCTGACAATTCTGGTCTGCTTGGCTAACTTCTCTCTCACTGGCGTCCATATGACTCCTGTGAGTTTTGGTAGCACAAATCTGTTTTCCTCAGATTTCTACTTCTTGGTTAGGTGAACATTGTGTCTGGGTTACACAGTCAGGATTAAGTGGCCTCTGGTTTCCCCTTGACGTACTGTGACAAAGGCAGCTCAGATAACCTACTCCTGGCTAGAAAACTAACCATGGGTCTGGCAGAGGATACCAAGTATCTACGGCTGAAAACGTTCCTAATGCTGGTATGGACTCAAGTGCTGGTATGGACCCAGCCTGCAGGGGAGAGCCTGAAAAGTCTTATCAGTGAGCGTGATGATGTTTCATGACTTGGGACAAGAGATGATAAATAAACACTGTGACCTTTTGAGCTGCCAATGGTTTGACTGGGAGAGATGGACAATGAACTAAGAATGTTTTCTAGAAGGGGCCTGTATGAGTCCTGACATCTTTCTCCTTGTGTCCTACTCCTCAGTGGTAAAATGATCACTGGATGCGGACAGGCCTGGGTTTGAATCCTAACTCATCTACTAGTTGGCCTTGGACATTTACTCTGATAACTGTACCTAAGTTTCTTCAGTTGTAAAATGGGACAATAATGGCCTAGCTTCGTGTTTGTGAACATTAAATGAGGTGAGCTAGGCACAACACTTGGCTCATACATCCTTCTCACTTCCACACTCCTGACCTCCTGTTCGCTTTAGTTTCCATCTATTTGGCAATTCCTATGCTGTATCTTTCCTCTTTAACATTCTGTTTATATCTTCACAAGAGTCAAATATTTATTTGTTTGAAGTTCTTTGTCCATCACCTTGCAATTTTAGGTAAATTATAGGATTCCACAGTCCCATGGTAGCAATTATCCAATGTTCCTTTCAGTCTGTGGACATTGCTGAAGAAAGATATTCTCCCTTGGACATTCTGTAGACTTGCTGTTGTTGGCACAGATATGCATGTCTCTCCCGGCTTGGCCTCTGGCTGATCTGATGGGCCCTGTTCTGTAACAGTCTTTCCCACTGATTTGAGACACTCACTGCCCCTCCTGGCTAACCCACAGGAAACCTTGAAGATTTTTCAATCTTATTAAGGATTACGGCTCTTTCTCAATGCTCATATTTCCAGTAATATGAGGTCAGATTAGAAACTTGCTTCTTCAGGACAATCCTCTCCATTTATGGGTCAACTTTATTTGTCTGATGGTATAAGGCAGGAAGAAATAAGAAGAGCTTTTTATATTCCTGAGAGATTACATATGCTTCTTTTTAAATAAATTGCAAAAAACATGCAACACAAAATCTACTATCTTAACTATTTTTAGGTATTCAGCTCAGTAGTAAGTATATTCACATTGTTGTACAACAGATCTCCAGACTTCTCATTTTGCAAAATTAAAACTCTACACTCATTAAATAGCAACTTCTCATTTTCTCCTTCTCCCCAGTCCCTGGCAGCCTGTTTCTATGAATTTGACCACTGTAGATATCTCCTGTAAGTAAAACCATACAGTGTTTGTCTTTTTGTGACTGGCTTATTTCACTTAGCATAATGTCTGCAAGGTTCAGCCACATTGTAGCATGTGATAGGATTTGCTTCCTTTTTAAGGTTGAATAATTTTCTATTGTATGTGTATACCACATTTTGTTTGTTCATTCATCCATTGAAGGATACCCCAATTGCTTCCATTTCTTGGCTATTGGGAATAGTGTTATGAACATGGGTGTGCAAATATCTCTTTGAGACACTGTTTTCGATTCTTTTGGGTGTATACCCAGAAGTGAGATCTGGAGCATATAGTAATTCTATTTTTGACCTTTTTGAGATACCTCCATTCTGTTTTCCATAATAGCTACATATTCCCCTCAGCAGTGCACAGGGTTCTGTTTTTTTCTTATCTTTGTCTATGTTTTTAATTTTTTAAATAGTAGCCATCTTAAAAAGTGTGAGATGATATCTCCTTGTAGTTTTGATTTACATTTTTCTAATGATGGTGATGCTGAGTATCTCTTCATATGTTTGTTGGCCATGTGTATGGCCATTTTGGGAGAAGTGCCTTTTCAAGTGCTCTGCTCATCTTAAAAATTGGGTCATTTGGTTTTTTTGCTGTTGAGTTGTAGACATTCTTTATATCTTCTGGATAGTTACCCCTTATTGGATGTGATTTGCAAATTTTGTTTTCATTCTGTATGGTGATTTTTCACTGTGTTGTGTCCTTTGATGTACATCTGCCTTTTTTTTTGAGATCAAACTTACGCTTGTCCAGCATAAAAAAAAAAACAACAAAAAAAAAACAAAACAAACAAACAAAAAAACCCCAAAACAACAAAAAAATCTCAGATTAGGGCTTATTACCTACTTCTGGAATAGTGCCTATTATATTTAACTAGTTATCATTTAAGATCTCTAAAGGCAGGGACTGTGTACTATCAAAGTTAGTCTCCTTCTTACCTCTCATTTATAGACTTTGCCTGCCTTCACCCAGAATTGGCTTCCTCAATATGCTGACACTATCAAGGCATCCTAGTTCATTGGTTAGGCCTTGAGTGAGAGGGTCCAACAAAAAGGATTCTTAGGAACAGGAGGCAGCCACCATTTTGTTCTACTGGTGAAGTTTTGCTAAAGTTTGAAGATTCTGGTGACCTGACTTCAGTTCTTTCTGGGGAATAGGGAGGTCAGAACTCAGAGTAGTTTCTTTAAGAATGGCTATAGTAGCAAGAAAACTCTACTAAACTTGTGATTGACTATCATTGGGTTTCATTCATTTTTGTGGTATCTACAGCAGCTAGCATATAGTCAGGTGTAGAGTGACAAGATAGTTCAGAAAGTGTAAAAAATATGGATTGAGAAGTCAGGAGATTTGGATTAACTAAAGAGATGCCATGTAGGATGCGATCTTGGGCAAGTCATTTCTCAGGCAATTTGTTTCCTTGTCTATAAAGTGACAGTTTCAACCTCTAGGTCTCTTTAGGTTTCCATGATTAATCCATGATTCTCATAGATATTTTCTAATTGTTCATTGAATGTTTTTCATCATTTAAGCGAATTACCGACTTGCTTTTTTGGGTCAGATTTGACATTCTGGGGTTTCTAAACTTGTCTGTAATATTTTCTTACATTTCTGAAGAGGAAATAGCTAGAGTTGCTGGGGCAACTATTATCTTTTAATAATCTTAGTGTGAATTCTTATGATATTTGTGATACAGCATCCTTTTGTAAAAGGACATTAAGTTATCTAATATAATTTCTATAATTTAATAGCTACCTGTCCTTTAGTCTTGAAATGGGTCTAGAAGATAATAAATTCATACCAACTACAGTACTATTTTCATTTTTCACTGATTCAGGCAAACACTAATCATGATTTTGCATTAACTTGGCATTTGTTTACTTATTCCAGATTTTAAGGTGACCGGAGGGACTGGTTAAAAGTTCCCATATAGAGTTAGTGTTTATATATTGAATATTTTTTTCTTTTGCCTCTCAAATTCTAGAAAATCATATGCAGTGTTTCAGTTGTCTCAGGGGGCTAGAAATGCTTCATAATTTGTTCGAAAGGACTATGAGATTGTGTGATCTGAAAAGCAGATAGTCGTTAGCTGTAGTTGCTGTTCCCAGTGGGATCCTGATGCCGTCAATTATATTAAGGAAGAGTGCAAAGTCATGGCGCATCATTGCTAAAAATAGACCAGACAGTGGCTCAGCTCCAAGTCACTGCTGATGCTGTAGCTGGATACCCAGACTGGTTTTGCTCCACCTGAACCTAGGAAATCCTAAAGGTAGGCATTCAGTAACAAACTCCTGTTTCCCCACACACCACCCTCCCCATGCACACACCCCACATACACGCTGAACCATTCCACTTACCACACTCATGCACACACACACCATACACATATACTGCACCATTCACATACCACACCATTCCATACACCACAGCTCACATACTCACACAGAAGATCTGAGAGATTTGAAGCACCACTGAATATCTGTGTGTGAAATAGGTGGCTCCTGAGTAAGGGCAGCAAATTAAGGCAGTGAAATTGCTGTCAGGGACCAGCAGGATTCTCTTCCTTTTTCCCCTCCCTCCCACTTTCTGTGCGTGCTTCTGCTTGTGCTTTGTTCTCAAGGTCTCTGTTACTGCAGTCCTCAGAGTCCATGGCTAAATTCCCTTTAGGAATTAAAGGGTCTTTGTGTTCTGAAACAGTCCAGCACAGGCTGATGTGAATGACGATGCATGCTGAGGGTGGCCAGAGGCCAGCTGGGTCCACTTTCCTTCTGTGATCCTCTGAACACTGCATCTGGCTACAGCAGTGCTGCATGACAATTTTGTTTTCCTGAGTGGCTGATAGTCCTAGGAGTTTTATCAGCCAAATCCTTTTCTTGGACTTGAGGGAAATATTTTTAGGACTCTTGAATAAGAGAATCCCTTCCTAGAAAACTTAACCTCTAGTCATTTTGATCCAGTCTCCTATGAGTCCAGCTTTGTAGGTTTTGGGCTGATTGTGAGGGTAGCAGGTGATTGATTACATGTCACCTAGGGCATGAAGATAACCTTATTCTGCACTGATTCATTCATCAGATTCTGACTGAGGGGACATGGGGTTGAGGCTCAGAGCACATTGAACAAATTCTGCACTTTTCACTTTTGCCATTTTTATACCCCCAAGGTGGGAGAAGAGTGCTGGGCTCAGTGTGGTGGAAACAGTTTGGGCCAATTCTTTATAGGTCCTGCACAGACTGAGTTTTGTAAGGCTGCCATAAGAAATTACCAAAAAATAAATGGCTTAAAACCATAGAATTTTTTCTTTCACAGTTGGGGAAGCTAGAAGTCCAAAATCAAGGTCTTGGCAGGTCCATGCTCTCTCTGAAGGCTTTAGGGGTGATTCCGTTCCATGACTTTCTCTTAGTTTCTGGTGTTGTTGGCAATTCTCGGCATTTCTTGGCTTGAGTGCATTACTCCAGTCTCTGCCTGTTATTCACATGAGCTTCTTCTCCATGTCTCTATCTGCTTCTTCTTTTTTTAACATTATTTTTTTTCTATTTTTTTAATATAAATATTTTATTACACTTTGGGTTCTGGGGTACATGTACAGATCATGCAGGATTGTTGCATAGGTACATGCATGGCAATGTGGTTTGCTGCTTTCCTCCCCATCACCTATATCTGGCATTTCTTCCCATGTTATCCCTCCCCAACTCCCTATCCCCCACTCTCCCTCCCCAATCCCCCCCAACAGACTCCAGTGTGTGATGCTCCCCTCCCTGTGTCCATGTGTTCTCATTGTTCAACACCTGCCTATGAGTGAGAACATGTGGTGTTTGATTTTCTGTTCTTGTGTCAGTTTTCTGAGAATGATGGTTTCCAGATTCATCCATGTCCCTACAAAGGACATGAACTCATCATTTTTTTAATGGCTGCATAGTATTCCATGGTGTATATGTGCCACATTTTCCCTGTCCAGTCTATCATCGATGGGCATTTGGGTTGGTTCCAGGTCTTTGCTATTGTAAACAGTGCCGCAATGAGCATATTTGTGCATGTATCTTTATAATTGAAAGATTTATAATCCTTTGGATATATACGCAGTAATGGGATTGCTGAGTCATATGGAATTTCTATTTCTAGGTCCTTGAGGAATCGCCACACTGTCTTCCACAATGGTTGAACTAATTTACACTCCCACTAAAGTGTAAAAGTGTTCCTATTTCTCCACATCCTCTCCAGCATCTGTTGTCTCCAGATTTTTTAATGATTGCCATTCTAACTGGTGTGAGGTGGTATCTCAATGTAGTTTTGATTTGCATTTCTCTAATGACCAGTGATGATGAGCATTTTTTCATATGTTTGTTGGTCTCATGTATGTCTTCTTTTGAAAAGTGTCTGTTCATATCGTTTGCCCACTTTTGGATGGGTTTTTTTTTTTTCTTGTAAATCTGTTTTAGTTCTTTGTAGATTCTAAATATTAGCCCTTTGTCAGATGGGTAGACTGCAAAATTTTTTCCCATTCTTTTGGTTGCCAGTTCACTCTAATGATTGTTTCTTTTGCTGTACAGAAGGTCTGGAGTTTAATTAGATCCCATTTGTCTGTTTTGGTTTTTGTTGCCATTGCTTTTGGTGTTTTAGTTATGAAGTCCTTGCCTATACCTATGTCCTGAAAGGTTTTGCCTAGATTTTCTTCTAGGGTTTTTATGGTGGTAGGTCTTATGTTTAAGTGTTTAATCCATTTGGAGTTAATTTTAGTGTAAGGTGTCAGGAAGGGTCCAGTTTCTGCTTTCAGCACATTGCTAGCCAGTTTTCCCAACACCATTTATTAAACAGGGAATCCTTTCCCCATTGCTTGTTTTTGTGAGATTTGTTAAAGATCAGATGGTTGTAGATGTGTGGCATTGCCTCTGAGGCCTCTGTTCTGTTCCATTTGTCTATGTCTCTGTTTTGGTGCCAGTACCATGCTGTTTTGATTACTGTAGTCTTGTAGTATAGTTTGAAGTCAGGTAGCGTGATTCCTCCAACTTTGTTCTTTTTGGTTAGGATTGCCTTGGCTATGTGGGCTCTCCTTTGGTTCCATAGGAAGTTTAAGTTGTTTTTTTCCAGTTCTGTGAAGATGGTCATAGGTAGCTTGATGGGGATAGCATTGAATCTATAAATTACTTTGGGCAGTATGACCATTTTCACAATATTGGTTCTTCCTAACTATGAGCATGGAATGTTTTTCCATCTGTTTGTGTCCTCTCTTATTTCCGTTGAGCAGTGGTTTGTAGTTCTCCTTGAAGAGGTCTTTTACGTCCTTTGTTAGTTGTATTCCTAGTTGTATTCTTTGTAGCAGTTGTGAATGGCAGTTTGTTCTTGATGTGGCTCTCTTTAAGTCTGTTATTGGTGTATAGGTATGCTTGTGATTTCTGCACATTGATTTTGTATCCTGAGAATTTGCTGAAGTTGCTTATCAGTTTCAGGAGATATTGGGCTGAGACAATGGGGTCTTCTAAATATACAATCATGTCATCTGCAAATAGAGACAATTTGACTTCCTCCTTTCCTAATTGAATACGCTTTATTTCTTTTTCTTGCCTGATTGCTCTGGCTAGAACTTCCAATACTATATTGAATAGGAATGGTGAGAGAGGGGGCATTCTTATCTAGTGCCAGATTTCAAAGGGAATGCTTCCAGTTTTGCCCATTGAGTATGATATTGGCTGTGAGTTTGTCATAAATAGCTTTTATTATTTTGAGATATGTTCTGTTTATACCTAGTGTTTTGAGAGTTTTTAGCATAAAGGGCTGTTGAAATTTGTTGAAGGCCTTTTCTGCATCTATTGAGATAATCGTGTGCTTTTTGTCTTTGGTTCTGTTTATTGTCTTTGCAATTGGTTTGCCAGTATTTTATTGGAGATTTTTGCATCTATGTTCATCATGGATATTGGCCTGAAGTTTTCTTTTCTTGTTGAGTCTCTGCTGGGTTTTGATATCAGGATGATGTTGGTCTCATAAAATGATTTGGGAAGGATTCTCTCCTTTTGAATTGTTTGAAATAGTTTCAGAAGGAGTGGTACCATCTCCTCTTTGTATGTCTGGTAGAATTCAGCTGTGAACCTATCTGGACCTGGGCTTTTTTTGGTTGGTAGGCTATTAATTGCTGCCTCAACTTCAGCCCTTGTTACTGTCCTATTCAGGGTTTTGGCTTCTTGGTTTAGACTTTGGATGGTGCAAGTGTCTAGGAATTTATCCATCTCTTCCAGGTTTACTGGTTTATGTGCATAGAATTGTTTGTAGTAATCTCTGATGGTGGTTTGTATTTCTGTGGAATCGGTGGTGATATCCCCTTTATAATTTTTTATTGCATCTATGTGATTCTTCTCTCTTTTCTTTTTTATTAATCTGGCTAGTGGTCTGTCTCTTTTGTTGATCTTTTCAAAAAACCAGCTCCTGGATTTGTTGATTTTTTGAAGGGTTTTTTTGTGACTCTAACTCCTTCAGTTCTGCTCTGATCTTAGTTATTTCTTGTGTTCTGCTAGCCTTTGAGATTTTTTTTGATCTTGCTCCTCTAGCTCTTTCAATTTTGATGATAGGGTGTTGAATTTAGATCTTTCCTTGCTTCTCATGTGAGCATTTATTGCTATAAATTTTCCTCTAGATGGTGCTTTAAATGTGTCCCAGAGATTCTGGTATGTTGTGTCTTTGTTCTCGTTGGTTTTGAAGAACATCTTTATTTCTGCCTTCATTTCATTGTTTATCAAGTCAACATTCATGAACCAGCTGTTCAGTTTCCATGAAGTTGTGCAGTTTTGAGTTAGTTTCTTAATCTTGAGTTCTAATTTGATTGCATCGTGGTCTGACAGACTCTTTGTTATGATTTCCATTCTTTTGCATTTGTTGAGGAGTGATTTACTTCCAATTATGTGGTCAATTGTAGAGTAGGTGTGATGTGGTTCCTGGAAGAATGTATATTCTGTGGATTTAAGGTGGAGAGTTCTGTAAATGTCTATTAGGTTTGCTTGGTCCAGATCTCAGTTCAAGTCCTGGATATCCTTGTTAATTTTCTATCTCGTTGATCTGTCTAATATTGACAGTGGAGTGTTAACGTCACCCACTATTATTGTGTGTAGTCTAAGTCTCTTTGTAGGTCATTAAGAACTTGCTTTATGTATCTGGGTGCTCCTGTATTGAGTTCGTATATATTTAGGATTATTAGCTCTTCTTGTTGCATTGATCCTTTTATCATTATGTAATGCCCTTCTTTTTCTCTTTTGATCTTTGTTGGTTTAAAGTCTGTTTTATCAGAGACTACGATTGTAACTCCTGCTTTGTTTTGCTCTCCATTTGCTTGGTAAATCTTCCTCCATCCCTTTATTTTGAGCCTATGTGTATCCTTGCATGTGAGATGGGTTTCCTGGATACAGCACACTGATGGCTCTTGACTTTTTATCCTATTTGCCAGTCTGTGTAATTTAATGGGGGCATTTAGCCCATTTACATTTAAGATTAATAGTGTTATGTGTGAATTTGATCCTGCCATTTTGATGCTAGCCGTTTTTTTTGCCCATTAGTTGACTCAGTTTCTTCATTGTGTTGATGCTCTTTACCATTTGGTACGTTTTTGGAGTGACTGGTACTGGTTCTTCCTTTCTATGTTTAGTGCTTCTTTCAGGACCTCTTGTAGGCATGCATGCTGGTGATGAAATCTTTGAGCAATTGCTTGTTTGTAAAGGATTTTATTTCTCCTTCACTTATGAAGCTTAGTTTGGCTGGATATGAAATTCTAGGTTGAAAGTTCTTTTCTTGAAGGATGTTGACTATTGGCCCCCACTCTGTTCTGGCTTTTAGGGTTTCTGCTGAGAGATCTGCTGTGAGTCTGATGGGCTTCCCTTTGTGGGTAACCTGGCCTTTCTCTCTGGCTGCCTTTAGCATTTTTTACTTCATTGCAACCCTGTTGAATCTGACAGTTATGTGCCTTGGGGTTGCTCTTCTTGAGGAATATATTTGTGGTATTCTCTGTATTTCCTGGACTTGAATGGTGGCCTAGCTTGCTAGGTTGGGGAAGTTCTCCTGGATAATATCCTGAAGAGTAGTTTCCAGTTTAGATTCACTCTCCCCCTCACATTCAGATATGCCTATCAAATGTAGATTAGGACTTTTCACATAATCCCATATTTCTTGGAGGCTTTGTTCATTTCTTTTCACTCTTTTTTCTCTAATCTTGTCTTTCCATTTTTTTTTTTTTTTTTTTGTGATGGAGTTTCGCTCTTGTTACCCAGGCTGGAGTGCAATGGCGCGATCTCGGCTCACTGCAACCTCCGCCTCCTGGGTTCAGGCAATTCTCCTGCCTCAGCATCCTGAGTAGCTGGGATTACAGGCACGCACCACCATGCCCAGCTAATTTTTTGTATTTTTAGTAGAGACGGGGTTTCACCATGTTGACCAGGATGGTCTCGATCTCTTGACCTCGTGATCCACCCGCCTCGGCCTCCCAAAGTGCTGGGATTACAGGCGTGAGCCACCGCGCCCGGCCCCTTTCCGTTTTATTTCATTCAGTTGATCTTCAGTCTTTGATATTCTTTCTTTTGCTTGGTTGATTCGGCTATTGAAACTTTTGTATGCTTCATGAAGTTCTCATGTTGTGTTTTTCAGCTCCATCAATTCATTTATATTCTTCTCTAAGCTGTTTATTCTCGTTAGCATTTTATCAAACCTTTTTTCTAGGTTCCTAGTTTCTTTGCATTGGGTTAGAACCTGTTCTTTTCACTCAGAGAAGTTTGTTATTACCCACTTTCTGAAGCCTGTTGCTGTCAATTCATCAGATTCATTCTCCATCTAGCCTTGTTCCCTTGCTGGTGAGGAGGTGTGATCCCTTGGAAGAGGAGAGGCATTCTGGTTTGGGGTGTTTTCATCTTTTTGTGCTAGTCTCTTCCCATCTTTATGGATTTATCTACCTGTGGTCTTTGTAGTTGGTGACTTTCAGATGGGGTCTCTGAATTGATGTCCTTTTGTTGATGATGAAGTTATTTCTTTCTGTTTTTTAGTTTTCCTTCTAACAGGCCCTCTGCTGTAGGACTGCTAGAGGTCCACTCCAGACCCTGCTTGCCTGGGGATTACCTGTGGCAGCTGCAGAATGGTGTTGCTGCCAGTTTCTTCTTCTGTTATCTTGTCCCAGAAGGATACCCACCAGATGTCAGCCTGAGCTCTCCTTTATGAAGTGTCTCTTTGGATATATGGGGATTGGGGAGCTGCTTGAGGATATAGTCTGTTCCTTATAGGAGCTCAAGTGCTGAGCTGTGAACTCTGTTTTTCTGTTCAGAGCTGCTGGGCGGGTAAGTTTAAGTCTGCTGCAGAGGAACTCATAACCGCCTATTTTTTCCAGGGTTGCTGTCCAGGAAAGGTGGGGCTTTATTTACAAGTTTCAGACATGCTGCTGCCTTTTTTCAGAGATGCTCTGCCTAGTAAGGAGGTAGCCTAGTCACAGTCTGCCAGCAGAGGTGTTTCTGAGCTGCTCAGCTGCTGTGTAAACTTGCTTGCAATTTTGTTTATAGAGGTATAGTTAGAACTGCCTCAGTAATGGCAGACTGTCTCTGTAATGGTGGACTGCCCCAGTAGTGGTGGACTGCCTCAGTAATGGCAGATGCCTTTACCCCCACAGAGCTGGGCCATCCCAGGTCCAGCTGTGCTTGCTGTGAAACTCTCTATCCAGAGTGTTTCAGATTACTGGTCTTTGTGGGGGACCTGCCAAGCCAGATCACCTAGCTCCCTGTTTCAGCCCCCTTTATTTCAGTTGCATGGCAATTCTGTTTCCCAGGTGTTGCAGGTGCCAGTTGAAACAGCTGCCCAGATTTATGTGAGATTTAGCTGAGACCTGCTGTGTGGGCTGAAATAGCCGTGCTGGAGATTAGGGACACTTTTCCACCCAGGAATATCCTGGTCTGTAGGCAGTAAAAATTCATTTGGAAGTGTGGTGATCACTTACACTCTGTGTTCTTGCTGGGAACTGCACTCCAGAGCTGTTCCTATTTGGCCATCTTGGATCATTCCTCTGTTTTTTCTTCTTATAAGGACATTAGTTATATCTGATTAGGGTGTACCCTAATTGAGTATAGCTTATTCTAACCTGATTACATCTGAAAGACCCTATTTCTAAATAAGGTCATAGTCTCAGGTACTGAGTATTAGGGCTTCAATATATCTTTGAAGAGGACATATCCAACATTATTCCACAATCTTCCGATACTGGTTGGGCCTACAGGTGCACATAAATCAAGAGTTAAGGATTGGGAACCTCTGCCTAGATTTCAGAGGATGTATGGAAATGCCTGGATGTTTAGGCAGAGGTGTGCTGCAGGGGTGAAGCCCTCATGGAGAACCTATGCTAGGGCAGTGCAGAAGAGAACTGTGGGTTTGGAAACCCCATACAGAGTCCCCACTGGGTCACTTCCCAGTGGAGCTGTGAGAAGAGGACCTCTGTCCTCCAGACCTCAGAATGGTGGATCCATCAACAGCTTCTACCATGTGCCTAGAAAAGCCACAGCCACTCAACACCAGCCTGTGAAAGCAGCTGGGAGGGAGGCTGTCTCCTGAAAAGCCACAGACAAGGGTGTAACTGCCCAAGACCATGAGAGCCCACCTTTTGCATCAGGGTGACCTGGATATGAAACATGGAGTCAAAGAAGGTCATTCTGGAGCTTTAAGATTTGACTGTCCCACTGGATTTCAGACTTGTATGGGACGCTTAACCCCTTTATTTTGGCCAATTTCTTTCATTTGGAATGGGCAAATTTACCCAATGCCCGTATCCCTGTTGTATCTAGGAAGCCACTTACTTGCTTTTGATTTTACAGGACCATAGGCAGAAGGAACTTGCCTTGTCTTAGTTGAGACTTTGGACTGAACTTTAGAGTTAATGCTGAAATGAATTAAGACTTTCAGAGACTGTAAAAAAGCCATGATTAGTTTTGAAATATGAGGACATGAGATTTGGGAGGGATAAGTTTCGTGAGATATAATGATTTTATAAAGAGCAGTTCCCCTGCACATGCTCTTTTGCCTGCTGTCGTGTAAGATACGTGATGCTTTTACTCCTCCTTCACCTTCTGCCATGATTGTGAGGCCTCCCAAGCCATGTGGAACTGTGACTGCATTAAATCTCTTTTTCTTTATAAATTACCCAGTCTTGGGTATTTCTTAATAGCAGTATGAAAATGGACTAATATACCTGCCTTGTGAAGCTTTGGCTGCCTTTTTCAGCCTTGGAACACTCCTCCCCACATCCTGACTGCTCCAGCTCCAGCCATGGCTCAAAGGGTCCCAGTTATAGCTTGGGCTATATGTCCACAGAATGCAAGCCATAAGCTTTGGCAGTTTCCATGCGGTAGTAAGCCTGTCATTTGCAGAATGCAAGAGTAAAGAATGTTTGGCAGCCTCTGCCTAGATTTCAAAGAATGTGTGGAAAACCCTGTGTGCTCATGCAGAAGCCTGCTACAGGGATGGAGCCCACATAGAGAACCTCTACTTGGAGAGTGCCAAGGGGGAAATGTGGAATTGGAGCTTCTATATGGAGTCCCCACTGGGTCACTGACTGGTGGAGTGTAAGAAGGGGGCCACTGCCCTCCAGAGCCAAGGATGTTAGATGCACTGACAGCTTGCGCCCTGTGCCTGGAAAAGCCACAGATATTCAATAACCTGTGAGAGCAGCCTTGGGGGCTCAACCCTGCAAAGTCATAGGAGTAGAGCATGGGAGCCCACCCCTTGTACCAGTATTCTCTACATGTGGGACATGGAATCAAAGGAGATTATTTTGGAGCTTTAAGATTTAATGACTTTCCTGCTGGGTTTTGAACTTGCACGGGGCCTGTAGCCCCTTTATTTTGGCCAATTTCTCCCTTTTGGAATAGGGATGTTTACCCCATTTCTATACCCCCATTGTATCTTTGAAGTAGCTAACTTGTTTTTAATTTTACAAGCTCATAGGTGGAAGGGATTTGCCTTATCTCAGATGAGATTTTAGACTTCGGATTCCGAGTTAATGCTGGATCAAGTTAAGGCATTGGGGGAATATTGACAAGGCATTATTGTATTTTGAAATGTGAGAAGAATATGAGCTTTGGGAGGGGCCAGGTCAGAATAATATAGTTTGAATATTTTTACCCACACAAATATCATGTCAAAATATAATCCCTGGTGTTGGAGGTGAGGCCTAGTGGGAGGTGTTTGGATCATGGGGGTGCATCCCTTATGAATGGCTTAAGGCATCCCCTTCATGATAAGTGAGCTCTCACTCTTGAATTTACACAAGATCTGGTGGCTTAAAAATGTGTGGCACTTCTCCCTCCAACTGCTTGATCCTGTTTTTGCCATGTGACATGCCTGCTCCCCCTTGCCTTCCGCCATGAGTAAAAGCTTAATGGGGTCTCCCTGAAGCAGATTCCAGTACTGCGCTTCCTGCACAGCCTGCAGAAAAATGAGCCAGTTAAACCTCTTTTCTTTATAAATTACCCAGTCTTAGGTATTTATTTATTTATGCAATAAAATTACATATTTATTTATGAAATAATGTCCTAATACACCTACTGATTCATTCTTTTTATACTTTGGCTTTTTAGTTGATTTTCTGTCTAGATCTGGAAAATAGATTACTTTCAGCTACCTGTTAGTCCTTCTGTGTCTAATGTCTCCTATCCTTGGTTTAGCTAGCTGGTGTGTGCAAACCATCATCATTTTATTAAGCATAGCGGGGCTCTTTATTCTATAAAAAGAAACAACTGATATTATTTGATATTCAGGTATCTATCTTAGAGAATTTTAAGTTGGTATTTCAGCACTTAGCATAGTACGTGAAACATAGATGTTTTCAAAAATATTTATTGAGTGGATTAATGTGCTCTGTATGTTAAATATTAAGTATTTTCTTCTCTCAATCTTAATGTAATAATACAGATTTTTAAAGAAGCCACCTGTAGCAGAAAGTGTGGAAGGAATAAATATTAACATTTTGTACTTCAAGAATTAGAATGGAGGGAAAGGAGAGATTTTTTTTTTATACCACTTGTCAGTAGGAAAGATTCTTAACTCTTTATTTAGATAGATACCTCAATATTCTTTGACTTGCTACCAGAAGCAATGTTTTTAATTTAATAAATACAATGAGATCAAACCAACAACAAAAAGTCCCCCCACTCCAAAGCAAAATTGGAATAAACTTATGGTGGCATCTGGGTTCCAGACTGCCTGTTTAGATGGGGACCCAGACACTTTCTCGAGTTGATTCTGGCTGGATAATAGCTCTAAAAAGGGAAAGAGAGAGGACTAGAAGGAGAAAGGATAGAAACAGTGGGGAAAGTGTACTGGTGTTTGTGATTATAGTGAGAAAGCAGCCACAGATAATAGGTAGATGAAGGGGTGTGGCTGTGCATCAATAAAGCTTTATTTAAAAAAATCAGGCAGCTGGCCGATTTGACCTATATGCCACCAGAGTTTATCAACCTTTGTTTTAGAGGAAAGAAAATATTACAGCAAAACTGGCAGCAATCTAGGACTCCACCAGTCAGGCCTGACTGAAGCAGAGACTTTCTCTGCATTCAGGCGCTTCCTGTGATGTGTTCTTCACTCTGCATGTTACAGCTGCAGCTGTCCTGGTGTGACCTGTTGAGACTACAGCTGTGGGTTTCCATCAGCCACAGGGCACCAAGCATACGACATACCTATTCTTTGGGGAGAAAAATGTGAGTAATAAATTCAGTAAGACAATTAAATATTATTTCAACGAATATACCTTACTTTGAACATGTTATATGAAAGTGAATTAGTTGTTACTAACAGCCTTTCTTACAGAGAGAGTTGATGAAGTGCTTGGGTCGGTCAAGGCCAGGCCAGCATCAGCCTAGCTGCCTTCATGTCTACTCTTCTGTCATCTCCCTATGGGTCTTGCCAGGGGTTTGTAACTTCCCTCCGTAATGTCTTTGTGTCCATGGCTTTGCTGACCTCCTTGCAAAACTCATCGTTGGAACTCGCTCTTGATGTGCTCTTTTCTTTTCGGTAATTTCTTGCCTGCTCTATCTTTACTTGGGGCAGGGTCTCTCTCTTGCTCTCTTTTGTCTTCTTCCTGCTGTTGGGACTTTAAATTGTCAGCCTGTAAATGGCTCTTGTCATCCACACCTTTGATGTAATTTCTGTTGTGGCCGCTTTCTCATGGTGCACACTTTAGGTAATGTTTCTTTTCTGCTTCTCAAAACTTGCAGACGTATAGAAAATGGTCCTGGGGCCTTCTTCTTAACAAGCTGCACAAAAAGCAAATGGCCATTTATGTCTCTCAATATAACCTGCAGTTTTGGGGTAAGATGTCTGGGCTTCTATTAATGGGCTGAAAGGGCAAGAGAAAAAGTTTTCCTGCTGTCCTGATCTCTAGAATATATCCTGGTGTCTTGATTTTAAAGCATCTTTATAAGATGAAAGATCAAAAAGTTTATCAGCCCCCTGGCGCCTAGCAGCTGTAGAAGAGCTGATTGCTTGTAATTCTTTACTGCACTCCTACAGCTGCTTGTTCTTTCTGATGCTCTCTTGCAGGGGTGAACTTAGGAAGAAACGAAGTTCTTGCACTGTAATGCTGAAGCCTGGAGAAAGCACCCAGGATCTCAATTTGTTGTATCGTAGAGAATGTGAGGCTGCAAGTGTGCCTCTGTTAGGACTCCGAGAGAATATTACATATCCTGAGAAGGTCCAAAGATAGGTGGAGGACACTTTGCTGTCTGGCATGGTGTGCCATGAGATATTAAAAGTGTTCATCTTCCAGGAGAGTTCCTGTTACTGATATTATTTATGTGGGTGTTGGTAGCTTTGTATACACCAAATCCCATGGTTTCTTAGTGGCCAACATAAACTAAGGAATAGTAGTAAAATGTTAGCCAACATTTTCATGTTTGTGCTCTGGAATATTCTATATTTGGACAATGTGATAACAGGTCTATAGCATTGTGTCTTAGATAAACTCGGAGTATCTTATTTTACACATGTATAGCATGAGAAGATGTATGAACTAGTCTCTCTCAGATTGACCCCAGCTCATGACCAAAAGAGGAATGGTATGTTCTGGAGTTGTCACATCCTAATGTGTAAAAATGAGTGCTAGAGCACAAAGTCCCATGAGTCCTCAGCTTGCTAAGAAGCTATGATTGGTCTAAGAGGAGTGTGTGAAACTCTGTGCTAAAGCATTCTCAGTTGTGGAGAAGGGATAAGGGTCTATTGAGTTTCCAGTGTTGACCACTGAATTTCATTTCATAAGTCTTGACTTAAAACTGGGTGCCATGTCCTAAGTGTTTAATTTAGTCAACCTCATTAAAAGTGTAAAGAAAATTCAATCAACAAGTCATAATTTCTGTCTATGTCCAGGAACATTCAGGAAAAGGAGATGAGGATCCATGGGAGATTATAATAGAAGATCTGGGAAATTCCTTGAGGGGCACCTACTGCTTTGGGGTTTGGTATCACATGGTAGGTATGGGATGGAGCCTTTTCCTAGATTGGAAATCTAACCCAACCTTCTGACGAGACATTGGTTGTCTATAAAGAGCAGCTGGAGGGATGGCAGGTACCTGATTCTTATGAGATAGCATGGGGAGAAATGCCAGATATAGGTGATGGGGAGGAAGGCAGCAAATCACACTGCCATATGTGTACCTATGCAACAATCTTGTGTATTCTTCACATGTACCCAAAACCTAAAATGCAATATAAAAAAAAAAAAAATAATAAAAAGAATCACGGAAGAAGCCCTTGAAGCCTTGACATTCAGCCAGGTGGGTGCTTATGCTCAGCTCGGTCTACTTAAAAGATGCCTCCAGGTCTAGATGCAGGGCCCTGGTGAGGCCCTTCTGTGAGGTGCATGTTTGCAGAAGAAAGGAACTCCAGATCAAGTAAGGCAAATAAGGTCAGTCTCACAAAAATAATGAGATGAAAGAGAACTGAAATATTTTGGTCTTAGGGCTTTTAGGCCTGGCTCTGCCACTTACAAGCTGTGTAATCTTAAGCAGTTTACGTTAAGGTAAATGCAGAGATGTCACCTTCTTTCCTTTTTAGGAAAATGAGGAAGTTGTATTTATAGTATCCAAGATAGCTTCCAGGTCCATCTTATAGGAAGCTGAGGTTTGAAGGAAGAACTAGAAACCAACCAGGAATAAGAGATATGACTCTCTCAAAAATGTCCTAGATGGTTATTATGACCCCGAAGGAGTACCCTGCTTTGTTTTTTTCCTCCACCTTTGTCTTTTTAAAGGTAAGTTAGATTTACGTATTTTTTTTCTAAGCCAAGTACTTCAACTCCTAAATTTGGAGAATTGTTGAACAGATGTCCCCTTCTCAATTTTCCCAGTTTGTGACTTTGTGTGAGTTAGATTCTTATGGTCAAAATTTTATTTTTAAATTTTTATTTATTTATTTATTATTTTTATTATTTAAATTTAAGTTCCGGGATGCATGTGCAGAACATGCAGGTTTGTTACATAGGTTTATGTGTGCCATCGTGGTTTGCTGCACCTATCAACCTGTCCCCTAGGCTGTAAGCCCCACATGCATTAGTTATTAGTCCTGATGCTCTCCTTCCCCTCACCACCCCCCACTTTTGACAGGTCTGAGTGTGTGTTTTCCCCTCCCTGTGTTCATGTGTTCTCATTGTTCAGTTCCCACTTATGAGTGAGAACATGTAGTGTTTGGATTTCTTTTCCTGTGTTACTTTGCTGAGGATGATGTCTTCCAGCTTCATCCACGTCCCTGCAAAGGAAATAATCTTATTCCTTTTAGTGGCTGCATAGTATTCCATGGTGTATATGTACCACATTTTCTTTACCCAGTCTATCATTGATGGGCATTTTTGTTGGGTCCGTATCTTTGCTATTGTGGAAAGGTGCTGCAATAAACATACATGTGCATGTATCTTTATAATTGAATGGCTTATATTGCTTTGGGTATATACTCAGTAGAGGGATTGCTGGGTCAAATGGTATTTCTGGTTCTATATCCTTGAAGAATCAGCACATTGTCTTCCACAATGGTTAAACTAATTTATATTTCCACCAACAATATAAAAGCATTCCTATTTCTCCATAGCCTTACCAGTATCTGTTGTTTCTTGACTTTTTAATAATCGCCATTCTGACTGGCATCAGGTGGTATCTCATTGTTGTTTTGATTTGCATTTTTCTAATGATCAGTGATGTTGAGCTTTTTTTCATATGTTGAGCTTTTTTTCATATGTTTGTTGGCTGTATAAGCGTTATCTTTTAAGAAGTGTCTGTTTATATACTTTGCCCACTTTTGGATGGGGTTGTTTGTTTTTTTCTTGTAAATTTGTTTAAGTTCCTTGCAAATTCTGGGTATTAGACCTTTGTCAGATGGGTAGATTACAAAATTTTTCTCCCATTCTGTAGATTGCCTGTTCAATCTGATGATAGTTATTTTGCTGTGCAGAAGCTCTTAGCTTAATTAGATCCCATTTGTCAATTTTAGCTTTCGTTGCAATTGCTCTTGGCATTTTTGTCATGAAGTCTTTGCCCATGTGTATGTCCTGAATGGTATTGCCTAGGTTTTCTTCTAGGGTTTTTATGGTTTTGCGTTTTAGGTTTAAGTCTTTAATCCATCTTGAGTTAATTTTTGTATAAGGCGTAAGGAAGGGGTCCAGTTTCTGTTTTCTGCATATGGCTAGCCAGTTTTCCCAGCACCACTTATTAAATAGGGAATTGTTTCCCTATTGCTTTTTTTTGGTCAGGTTTGCTGAAGAACAGATGATTGTAGATGTGTTGTCTTATTTCTGAAGTCTCCATTCTGTTCCCTTGGTCAATATATCTGTCCTTGGACCAGTATCATGCTGTTTTCATAATATTGTAGTATAGTTTGAATTCAAGTAGTGTAATGACTCAGCTTTGTTCTTTTTTCTTAGGATTGTCTTGGTTGTGTGGGCTCTTTTATGGTTCCATATGAATTTTAAAGTAGTTTTTTCTAATTCTTGAAGAATGTCAATGGTAGTTTGATGGGAATAGCAATGAATCTATAACTTACTTTGCTCATTTTGGTGATTTTCACGATACTGATTCTTCCTATCCGTGAGGACGAATTTTTTTTCCATTTGTTCCTGTGCTCTCTTATGTCCTTTAACAGTGGTTTATAGTTCTTCTTGAAGGGGTTCTTCACATACCTTATTAGCTGTATTTCTAGGTAATTTATTCTCTTTGTAGCAATTGTAAATGAGAGTTCATTCATGATTTGGCTGTCTGCTTGTCTATTGTTGGTGTATAGGAACGCTTGTGATTTTTGCACATTGATTTTGTATTCTGAGAATTTAGTGAAGTTGCTTATCAGCTTAAGGAGTTTTTAGGCTGAGATGATGGGGTTTTCTAAATATAGGATTATGTCATCTGCAAATGAAGACAATTTGACTTCCTCTCTTCCTATTTGAATACACTTTATTTCTTTCCCTTGCCTGATTGCTGTGGCCAGAACTTGCAATACTCTATTGAATAGGAGTGGTGAGAGAAGGCATCCTTGTAGTGTGCTGATTTTCAAAGGGAATGTTTCCAGCTTTTTGCCCATTCAGTATGATATTGGCTGTAAGTTTTTCATAAATAGATTTTATTATTTTGAGGTATGTTCCATCCATCCCATGTTGAGCTTTTAACATGAAGAGATGGTTGGAATAGTTTCAGAAGGAATGGTACCAGCTCCTCTTTGTACGTCTGGTAGAATTTGGCTGTGGATTCATCTGGTCCTGGGGTTTTTTGATTGGTAGGCTATTAATTATTGCCTCAAATTCAGAACTTGCTATTGGTCTATTCAGGTATTTGACTTTTTCCTGGTTTAGTCTTGGAAGGGTGTATAAGCCTAGGAATGTATCCATTTCTTCTAGATTTTCTAGTTCATTTTTGTAGAGGTGTTTATAGTATTCTCTGATGGCAGTTTGTATTTCTGTGTGGTCAGTGGTGATATTCCCTTTATCATTTTTATTATGTCTGTTTGATAATTCTCTCTTCTTCTTTATTAGTCTAGCTAGCAGTCTATCTATTTTATTAATTTTTTCGAAAACCAGCTCCTGGATTCATTGATTTTTTTGAAGGGTTTTTCATGTCTCCATCTCCTCTGTTCCACTCTGATCTTAGTTATTTCTTGTCTTCTGCTAGCTTTTGGATTTGTTTGCTTTTGCTTCTCTAGTTCTGTGAATTGTAATGTTAGTGTGTCAATTTGAGATCTTTCTAGCTTTCTGATATAGGCATTTATTGTTATAAATTTTTCTCTTAACACTGCTTTAGCTGCATCCCAGAGATTCTGGTACATTGTCTCTTTGTTCTCATTAGTTTCAAAGTAGTTCCTGATTTCTGCCTAAATTTCATTATTTATCCAGAAATCATTCAGGAGCAGGCTGTTAAATTTCCATGAAATTGTGTGGTTTTGAGTGAGTTTCTTAATCCTGAGTTCTAATTTGATGGCACTTTGGTCCAAGAGACTGCTATGATTTCAGTATTTTTGCATTTGCTGAGGAATGTTTTACTTCCAATGACATGGTTGATTTTAAAATAAGTGCCATGTGGCACTGAGAAGAAGGTATATTCTGTTAATTTTGGGTGAAGAGTTGTGTAGAACTCTGTTAGGTTCACTTGATCCAGAGCTGAGTTCAAGTCCTGAATATCCTTGTTAACTTTCTGCCTCATTGATCTGCCTAATATTGACAATTGGGTGTTAAAGTCTCCCACTATTTTTGTGTGAGAGTATAAGTCTCTTAGTAGGTCTCTAAGAATTTGTTTTATGAACCTGGGTGTGCCTGTATGGGTGCATATATATTTAGGATAGTTTGCTCTTCTTGTTGCATTGATCCCTTTACCATTATGTAATGCCCTTCTTTGTCTTTTTTGATCTTTGTTGGTTTAAAGTCTGTTTTATCAGAGACTAGGATTGCAACCCCTGCTTTTTTCAGCTTTCCACTTGCTTGGTAAATGTTCCTACATCTCTATTTTGAGCCTATGTGTGTCTTTGCATGTGAGATGGGTCTCCTGAATACAGCACACTGATGGGTATTGACTCTTTATCCAATTTGTCAGTCTGTGTCTTTTGATTGGGGCATTTAGCCCATTTACATTTAAGGTTAATTTTGTTATTTGTGAATTTGCCCTGTCATCATGATGCTAGCTGGTTATTTTGCATACTAGTTGATGCTGTTTCTTCATAGTGTCATTGGTCTTTATATTTTCATGTGTTTTTCAGTGTCTGGTATAGGTTCTTTTTTTTCTCTCTCTCCATATTTAGTACGTCCTTCAGGAGCTCTTGCAAGGCAGGCCTGGTAGTGACAAATTCCCTGAGCATTTGCTTGTCTGAAAAGGATTTTGTTTCTCCTTTGCTTATGAAGCTTAGTTTGGCCAGATATGAAATTCTGAGTTAAAAATTGTTTTCTTTAAGGATGTTGAATATTGGTCCCCACTATCTTCTGGCTGTAGGGTTTCTGCTGAGAGATACATTGTTAGTGTCATGGGCTTTTCTTAGTAGGTGACCCAGCCTTTCTCTCTAGTTGCTGTTAACATATTTTTCCCCTTCATTTTGACCTGGAGAATATGAAGATTATATGTCTTGGGGGTGATCTTCTCATGGAGTATCTTAGTGGGGTTCTCTGTATTTCCTAAATTTCAGTGTTGACCTGTCTTGCTAGGTTGGGGAAATTCTTCTGGATAATATCCTGAAGTGTATTTTCCAACTTGGTTTCATTCTCCTCATCTCTTTCCAGGTACTCCAATCAGTCTTTTTACATAGTCCCATATTTCTTGGAGGTTTTGTTTGTTCCTTTTTATTCTTTTTTGTCTAATCTCATCTGCCTGCCTTATTTTGGCAAGATAGTCTTCCATCTCTGATATCTCTGATATTCTTTTTTTTGCTTTGTTGATTTGGCTAGTGATACTTGTGTATGCTTCACAAAGTTTTCCTGCTGTGTTTTTCAGCTCCATCAGGCAAATTATGTTTCTCTCTAAACTGATTATTCTAGTTAAGCAGCTCCTTTAACCTTTTATCAAGGTTCTTTGCTTCTTTGCATTGGGTTAGAACATGCTCCTTTACCTGAGTGAAGTTTGTTATTACCCACCTTCTGAAGCCTACTTCTGTCATTTCATCAATCTCATCCTCTGTCCAGTTCTGTGCCCTTGCTGGAGAGGTGTTTTGATTATTTGGTGGAGAAGAGCTACTCTGGACTTTTGGGTTTTCAGTGTTCTTTTGTTGATTCTTTGTCATTTTCATGAGTTTTTCTACCTTTGATCTTTGAGACTGCTGACCCTTGGATGAGGTTTTCGTGCGGACTTTTTTTGTTGATGCTGTTGTTGTTGCTTTCTGTTTGTTTTTCTTTCAACAGTCAGGTTAGGCTCCTCTTCTGTAGGAATGCTGCAGTTTGCTGGGGGCTCACTTCAGACCCTATTCATGCAGTTCGCTCCCATGCCTGGAGATGTCACTCAAGGAGGCTCTAGAATTGCAAAGATGGGTGTCTGCTGCTTCCTCTGTGGTCTCTGACCTCAAGGGGCACCAATCAGCTGCTAATAAGAATGCTCCTATTTAGATGTCTGACAACCATTGTTGGGGTTCTCAGTTGGGTGGTCTGGCAAGCAGAACCTGTTTAATGAGGCACTTTGGCTGTCCTCTGGTGGAGGTGATGTGCTGTGCTGAGGGGAAGCCAACTCATCTGGGCTGCCTGGATTCCTCAGAGCTAGCAGGAGGAAAGACTGTGCTGGTTCACAGAGACTATGGCCTCCCCTTCTGCTAGGGGCTCAGGCCCAGGGAAATCAGAGTTCTGTCCCTGTGCCCCTGGCTGGAGTTAGAGTTCCTGTAGTTCATCCAGTGTTGGTTGTGCTCCTCCCCCAAGGAGCTCAGTCCCACTTGGATAGCAGGCAGCGCCGCAGTGGTGATGGCACCTCTCTTCCCTGCCTGCCAACTTGGCAGGCTTAGGCCAATTCCAGCTGTGTGGCTGTTGAGAATCTGTGCAACTTAGTGGTTTGGACCCAAGGTCCCAGTGGTGTGGGCGTGGTCTCATGAGTGGGATCTTCCCATCATGGGTTACACAGTTCTATGGAAAAGACACGGTGTAGCATGCTAACTTACTACCTCCCTTGGCTGGGGGTGGGGGCTCCCCTGCCCCATGTGGCTCTCAGGTAGGCTGCTGCACCACACAGTTCTTCCTTTTTCTCTGTGGGTCACACCAGCCACCTAGTCAGTCCTAATAATAGAATCTGGATACCTCAGTTGCTGGTGCAGGATTTGCACTCTGTTTCTGATTTTTTCTATGGGACCCTCCAATCGCCACTGCTTCTAGTCAGCCATCTTGGTCTTGCCCTCCCTGGTCAAAAGTTCCTCATGCTATAGTCTGCTAGATTTTCTCATCTAACCAGTTGTAGTCATTTCTTGGCTCTCTGTTGCAGACCAGGACAGCCTATAGTCTGTCAATAGGTCTAACCAAGGCATGAGTTACAAAAGGAGCTTTTAAATTAGGAATAGCAAAGAAATGACCCATGGGCTGCTACTCTTTGCCTCTACACTTGTAACAGACATGACCTCAGAATCTTCCTTAACACAGTGCTCTAATCAGTCACTTCCAATTATAGATGGCTTGTGACATGAAACTCATGTATCATTTACATTCTCCGTCTTACTATTGCAATGACATCTCTGATAATTTTGTTAAACTCTCTGTATTCCCAAAACATATTAGTTATTGACCATAGAGAACTTAGCCCTCCATAACCCTCACTATTTCCTGTATATCCATTGCCACCTGGCCTTCTTTGTTTTGCTGTTGTCCATGAATTAGTATAATTACTAATATGACTGTTAGTCTCTGTCTCTTAAGGGAGAGGCATCACTTCATTCAGGAAATATCTGTCAAAGTCCAATTATTATCAATTTGTAGCAGCTGGTGGGAGAAAATATGTTGTCAGATGGTTTCCATGGCTTCATTGACCTCCAATGAAACATTTTGTTATAGAAGGATGATGATTTCAGTAGAACCCGACAATTCTTCTGTTATGTAGACTGCAAATATTTAGCATTCAGATATTGTATACCAATAAAAATACCAAAATTGCTGTTTTTTCCACTTGGAAAAATTTCCAGATGTCATTTAAACATCATTAAATGGATCACAATGTTTTTTTTTTTTTTCAGGGCAGAAACTCAAGTTGAATTCTGATCTTTACTTACATGGAATCAAGCAAAACAACCCACAAACAAAAAAACAATTCTCAAAAATTTTAGCACAACAATTACAAATGCAGCTTTAAAATGTCAACTGTTGGACTAAATAAAGCAACACTCTCAAATTAAGTGTATTATAAGTTTACCTCTTTCCCAAAAGCATACATTTATCTTATGAATCCTGCCACAAAGCGTATTTAAAGTTGTTAATTTTCAAGGGGTCAGCAGGAAAAGAATGGTTGGCACCTATTGGAGTAATATATTAAATACAAAGCCTCCCCACCTAGAAAACTTCTTCCCAAAGATAGTAGAGAAAAAAAAAACCCAACCTTTATTACTGAATAAGCATTAAACCAGAATTGATGCACATCACAAGCAATCCACTAAGAGATTGCAATAACAGAAATCTTTCTTTTTAATATAAGTATTGAATGCATATTTTCAAGATAAACAATAACTAGTCTTCAAGTAAGAGGGTTTGACAACACTATTATTTGTCACAGATAATTTATCCAAACTTTACCTGGTAATTGAAGTGACCATCTGTGTTAGTGAATTAATGTTATCTGGAGAAAAAACAAACCTATCTCTTTGTGACAAGAGGTAGTTTTTCCACTTGGAGCAAGGAGTCTACTGAAATTAGACTCCCACCCTCCAAAAGAAATTGGGGTATGGGAATGCTATCTCCTGTCGCCTTCCAAATTCATGAGAAAGACATTCCTGGGTTATTAAGGGAATAAAAGGCTAGCTGACAAAAGGCCAGTGTAGTCTTCAAAAAGATTTATGTACGTTTCAAAAAGATGGGAAGAAACTCACAGTTCCACACTTTCTATGGTAAATGCTCTGTGAAAAAAGAGAGGAAGAAAAACATCTTCATTTGTTTTCAACATGGAGAATGAAGCCATATTTTAGATTTGTATTTGTCCTTACACACCTAAACACTCTAGAATAAGAGGACCCCAAGAAGGTTGAACAGAGATGTAGGAGCTGGGATGGTAAAAGAAAAGAATCCATCTGAAAAGTGAGGTCCTGGGAAGAAGGTGAAGGACCAAACGCTTTCTGTGGATCACCCACATACAGATCCAAATACATTCCCTAACATAAAGAGCTCTGAGGATAAAGAAAGAAACTGAAATTCAAGGAATTAAAGGTAGAAAAGTCAGGGTGAAAAACCAGTGTCACAGAAGCCCAACCTACTGCTTTTTCCAATCTTGTTCCCTTGTTTATGAGCTTCAGCTGAATTTATTATTTCATTGATTCTTTCTGCTGATATATGAAGTATTTCATTATGTGGCTTCCTTTCATCCCTTCTGTGTTTATTCTTTAGTCCTTTGTTCTAATTTCCTTCAAGCCTCAGTTTATCCTAAAGTTTTAGCTAAACTTGCACCAGTTACTCTTTTTCAATTTTGATACTTATCATTATTGCCTATGCATGTTATTTCCAACTTTTGTACATTTAAAAAAATTCGGAGCTCAGCAGAGAACCTTCTAGGTATCTACATTGATCCGGAAGTCACCTTTGTTTGCAAAGATTGTAACATTGACAGAAATCTCTCATGGCTGGCTCCATCTTGTTTCTAGCCTCACATGCTGGCTGTCCTCACATATTCCTGGGCAGAGGCCAAGCTAACCGTGGGAGGAATTTAGTTTATGGTTTAACTTGGAAGCAAGGATGATAATAGTCCCTAAAACTAACCCCCTCCTTGCTCAGGGACCAAAAACTAGTGAAAGGTCATGAGATTAGAATTATAGGAGGGGCCTGAATTCTGTTAAATGTAGGCATAGTTTTTATGATTCCTTGCTACTCAAGAGTCCTGTAGCCAGAGGTCACAAGGTTTGTGAATTCCCCAGTTCCTCCTACGGTTAACATCACTATTGTAGAACCCAAGATTTGTCTTTTAAGATGATTTTCAGATTACTGCATTCTGGAAACTGACAGACCCCACCCAGGCCTGTGATCGTGACTCAACTGGTCCTGTGGCCCCTACAGAGAGATAGACTCAGTGCATGAAGGCTGTTTTCCACAACCCTGTGATTTCATCCCCAACTAACCAGCAGGACCCATTTCCTAGCCCACTGCCCACCAAATTATCCATAAAAATCCTAGCCTCTGAGTTCTTGGAGAGAACCGATTTGAGTGATAACTCCATTTCTTCAGTGAGGCCACCCTTGCATCAATTAGACTTTTTCTCTACTGCAATGCCACAGTCTCAGTGAACTAGTTTGTCTGTGCAGTGTGTAGGAATTACCTATGAGGCGATTACAGTTCAATTTTATGTGGCCTTCACTACTACTTGCTCCCAATTGAAAACAATTTCATGCAACACTTATTTGAATACATTTCTTATCATTTGATCAGGATTTGATGCTACATACATAAAAATTATTTTTAAAGTCTTCCTAGTTTGTGAGACTTTTTTTTTTTTTTTCTGGAGATCAGAGAAGGGACTTGATCTTATTTTTCTTTTGAAAGTCTTTGAATCTGGCTTTCCAGATCATGTATATTCTTGACTTGGCTGAATTCCCCCTTTCTAGTTATTGCAAAATCCAAGTTTATGTGCTTCTCATAAGGTTTTGACATTTTTGTGTAACCAAGTTTTCATTCCCCATTAGAGAAGTAGTTTCACAGGGTATTTCCTATACTTTCAGAGAGAAAGATATTTTGGAAAAAAAGTTCAGAATTTCTCAGATGGGATTTGCCCAAATGAGATGTCCTGATTGTTGATCTCTTATATTTTGTGTATAAAATGTACTTAGAAGATTTGTATCTGTAACAAAGTTTAACAAATCATATGTTTTCTTAGTTTGGCATATGGCTTGTTAATCAAATATCTTCTTAGTCTGGAATGTTATCTGTTGTACAGTTTTGCAATAATTTACTCCTCTCACCCCCTCCATTTTTTCTAAACCCAAATACTCTGTGCCATTCTTTCATTCTTCAATTTATATATATATATATATTTTTTTTTTAATTGCATTTTGGGTTTTGGGGTACATATGAAAAACATACAAGGTTGTTGCATAGGTGCATACATGGCAGTGTGATTTGCTGCCTTCCTCCCCTTCACCTATATCTGGCATTTCTCCCTATGCTATCCCTCCCCAACTCCCCACCCCCCACTGTCCCCCCCACTCCCCCACAATGGACCCCAGTGTATAGTGCTCCCCTCCCTGTGTCCATGTGTTCCCATTGTTCAATACCTGTCTATGAGTGAGAACATGCAATGTTTGATTTTCCGTTCTTGTGTCAGTTTGCTGAGAATGATGGTTTCCAGGTTCATCCATGTCCCTACAAAGGACACGAACTCATCGTTTTTGATGGCTGCATAATATTCCATGGTGTATATGTGCCACATTTTCCCTGTCCAGTCTATCATCGATGGGCATTTGGGTTGGTTCCAGGTCTTTGCTATTGTAAACTGTGCTGCAATGAACATTCGTGTGCATGTGTCCTTATAGTAGAACGATTTGTAATCCTTTGGATATATGCCTAGTAATGGGATTGCTGAGTCATATGGAATTTCTATTTCTAGGTCCTTGAGGAATCGCCACACGGTCTTCCACAATGGATGAACTAGTTTACACTCCTACCAACAGTGTAAAAGTGTTCCTATTTCTCCACATCCTCTCCAGCATCTGTTGTCTCCAGATTTTTTAATGATCGCCATTCTAACTGGCGTGAGATGGTATCTCAATGGAGTTTTGATTTGCATTTCTCTAATGACGAGTGATGATGAGCATTTTTTCATATGCTTGTTGGCCTCATGTATGTCTTCTTTTGTAAAGTATCTGTTCATGTCCCTCGCCCACTTTTTAATGTGCTTGTTTGTTTTTTTCTTGTAAATCTTTTTTAGCTCATTGTAAATTCTGGATATCAGCCCTTTGTCAGACGGGTAGGCTGCAAAAATTTTTTCCCATTCTGTTGGTTGCCGATTCACTCTAATGACTGTTTCTTTCGCCGTGCAGAAGCTGTGGAGTTTGGTTAGGTCCCATTTGTCTATTTTGGCTTTTGTTGCCAATGCTTTTGGTGTTTTGGTCATAAAGTCCTTACCTACGCCTATGTCCTGAATGGTTTTGCCTAGGTTTCCTTCTAGGGTTTTTATGGTGTTAGGTCTTATGTTCAAGTCTTTAATTCATCTGGAGTCAATTTTAGTGTAAGGTGTCAGGAAGGGGGTCGAGTTTCTGCTTTCTGCATATGGCTAGCCAGTTTTCCCAACACCACTTATTGAAGAGGGAATGTTTTCCCCATTGCTTGTTTTTATCAGGTTTGTCAAAGATCAGATAGTTGTAGATATGTTGTGTTGCCTCTGACGCCTCTGTTCTGTTCCATTGGTCTATATCTCTGTTTTGGTACCAGTACCATGCTGTTTTGATTACTGTAGCCTTGTAGTATAGTTTGATGTCCGGTAGTGTGATGCGTCCCGCTTTGTTCTTTTTGCTTAGAATTGACTTGGCTATGCGGGCTCTCTTTTGGTTCCATATGAAGTTTAAGGTGGTTTTTTCCAGTTCTGTGAGGAAGGTCATTGGTAGCTTGATGGGGATAGCGTTGAATCTGTAAATTACTTTGGGCAGTATGGCCATTTTCACGATATTAATTCTTCCTAACCATGAACATGGATTGTTTCTCCATCTGTTTGTGTCCTCTCTTATTTCGTTGAGCAGTGGTTTGTAGTTCTCCTTGAAGAGGTCCTTTACGTTCCTTGTTAGTTGTATTCCTAGGTATTTTATTCTCTTTGTAGCAATTGTGAATGGCAGTTTGTTCTTGATTTGGCTCTCTTTAAGTCTGTTATTGGTGTATAGGAATGCTTGTGATTTTTGCACATTGATTTTGTATCCTGAGACTTTGCTGAAGTTGCTTATCAGTTTCAGGAGATTTTGGGCTGAGATGATGGGGTCTTCTAGATATACAATCATGTTGTCTGCAAATAGAGACAATTTGACTTCCTCCTTTCCTAATTGAATACCCTTTATTTCTTTTTCTAGCCTGATTGCTCTGGCTAGAACTTCCAGTACTATATTGAATAGGAGTGGTGAGAGAGGGCATTCTTGTCTAGTGCCAGATTCCAAAGGGAGTGCTTCCAGTTTTTGCCCATTCAGTATGATATTGGCTGTTGGTTTGTCGTAAATAGCTTTTATTACTTTGAGATACGTTCCGTCGATACCTAGTTTATTGAGAGTTTTTAGCATAAAGGGCTGTTGAATTTTGTCGAAGGCCTTCTCTGCATCAATTGAGATAATCATGTGGTTTTTGTCTTTGGTTCTGTTTATGTGGTGAATTACATTTATAGACTTGCATATATTGAACCAGCCTTGCATCCCCAGGATGAATCCTACTTGATCATGGTGGATAAGCTTTTTGATGTGCTGTTGCAATCGGCTTGCCAGTATTTTATTGAAGATTTTTGCATCTATGTTCATCATGGATATTGGCCTGTAGTTTTCTTTTCTTGTTGAGTCTCTGCTAGGTTTTGGTATCAGGATGATGTTGGTCTCATAAAATGATTTGGGAAGGATTCCCTCTTTTTGGATTATTTGGAATAGTTTCAGTAGGAATGGTACCAGTTCCTCTTTGTATGTCTGGTAGAATTCGGCTGTGAACCCATCTGGACCTGGGCTTTTTTTGGGTGGTAGGCTCTTAATTGCTGCCTCGACTTCAGACCTTGTTATTGGTCTATTCAGGGTTTCGACTTCTTCCTGGTTTAGGCTTGGGAGAAGGCAACTGTCCAGGAATTTATCCATTTCCTCCAGGTTTTCTAGTTTATGTGCATAGAGTTGTTTGTAATAATCTCTGATGATGGTTTGAATTTCTGTGGAATCTGTGGTGATATCCTCTTTATCATTTTTTATTGCATCTATTTGGTTATTCTCTCTTTTCTTTTTTATTAGTCTGGCTAGTGGTCTGTCTAGTTTGTTGATCTTTTCGAAAAACCAGCTCCTGGATGTATTGATTTTTTGTAGGGTTTTTCATGTCTCTATCTCCTTCAATTCTGCTTTGATCTTAGTTATTTCTTGTCTTCTGCTAGGTTTTGAGTTTTTTTGATCTTGCTCCTCTAGCTCTTTCAATGTTGACGATAGAGTGTCAATTTTAGATCTCTCCTTTCTTCTCATGTGGGCACTTATTGCTATATATTTTCCTCTAGGACTGCTTTAAATGTGTCCCAGAGATTCTGGTTTGTGGTGTCTTCGTTCTCGTTGGTTTCGAAGAACATCTTTATTTCTGCCTTCATTTCATTGGTTATCCAGTCAACATTCAGGAGAAAGTTGTTCATTTTCCATGAGGCTGTGCAGTTCTGGGTTGGTTTCTGAATTCTGAGTTCTAGCTTGATTGCACTGTGGTCTGAGAGACTGTTTGTTATGGTTTCCATTCTTTTGCATTTGCTGAGGAGTGATTTACTTTTAATTATGTGGTCAATTTTAGAGTAGGTGTGATGTGGTGCTGAGAAGAATGTATATTCTGTGGATTTGGGGTGGAGAGTTCTGTAAATGTCTATTAGGTTTGCTTGGTCCAGGTCTGAGATCAAGTCCTGGATATCCTTGTTAATTTTCTGTCTCGTTGATCTAATATTGACAATGGTGTGTTGAAGTCTCCCACTATTATTGTATGGGAGTCTAGGTCTCTTTGTAAGTCTTTAAGAACTTGCCTTATGTATCTGGGTGCTCCTGTGTTAGTGCATATATATTTAGGATCGTTAGCTCTTCTTGTTGCATTGATCCTTTTACCATTATGTAATGTCCTTCTCTGTCTCTTTTGATCTTTGTTGCTTTAAAGTCTATTTTATCAGAGATGAGAATTGCAACTCCTGCTTTTTTTTGCTCTCCATTTGCTTGGTAAATCTTCCTCCATCCCTTTATTTTGAGCCTTTGTGTATCCTTGCATGTGTGGTGAGTTTCCTGGATACAGCACACTGATGGGTTTTGGCTTTTTATCCAATTTGCCAGTCTGTGTCTTTTGATTGGGGCATTTAGTCCGTTTACTTTTAGGCTTAATATTGTTATGTGTGAATTTGATCCTGTCATTTTGATGCTAGCTGGTTGTTTTGCCCATTGGTTGATGCAGATTCTTCATTGTGTTGATGCTCTTTACCATTTCATGTGTTTTTAGAGTGGCTGGTACTGGTTGTTCTTTTCTATGTGTAGTGCCTCCTTCAGGAGCTCTTGTAAAGCTGGTCTGGTGGTGATGAAATCTCTTAGTACTTGCTTGTTCACAAAAGATTTTATTTTTCCTTCACTTATGAAGCTTAGTTTGGCTGGATATGAAATTCTGGGTTGTAAGTTCTTTTCTTTAAGGATGTTGAATATCGGCCCCCACTCTCTTCTGGCCTGTAGGGTTTCTGCTGAGAGATCTGCTGTGAGTCTGATGGGCTTCCCATTGTGGGTAACCCGACCTTTCTCTCTGGCTGCCCTTAGTATTTTCTCCTTCATTTCAACCCTGGTGAATCTGATGATTATGTGCCTTGGGGTTGCTCTTCTAGAGGAATATCTTTGTGGTGTTCTCTGTATTTCCTGGACTTGAATATTGGCCTGCTTTGCTAGGTTGGGGAAGTTTTCCTGGATAATATCCTGAAGAGTATTTTCCAGCTTGGATGCATTCTCTTCATCACATTCAGGTACACCTATCAAACGTAGATTAGGTCTTTTCACATAGTCCCATATTTCTTGTTGACTTTGTTCATTCTTAGCCTGTTTTCTCCAATCTTGCCTTCTCGTTTTATTTCATTGATTTGATCTTCGACCTCTGATATCCTTTCTTCTGCTTGGTCAATTCGGCTGTTGAAACTTGTGCATGCTTTGCAAAGTTCTCGTGTTGTGTTTTTCAGCTCCATCAATTCACTCATATTCCTCTCTACGTTTTCCATTCTCGTTAGCATTTCGTCAAGTCTTTTTTCAAGGTTCTTAGTTTCTTTGCATTGGGTTAGAACATGTTCTTTTAGCTCATGGAAGTTTCTTATTATCCACTTTCTGAGAGCTGATTCTGTCATTTCATCACACTCATTCTCCATCCAGTCTTGTTCCCTTGCTGGTGAGGAGTTGTGCTCCCTTGTAGGAGGAGAGGTGTTCTGGTTTCTGCTGTTTTCATCCTTTTTGCGCTGGTTTCTTCCCATCTTTGTGGATTTATCCACCTATCGACTTTGTAGTTGCTGTCTTTCTGATTTTGGTCATTTTAAGTCTGCAGCAGCAGAACTCATAAACCCACTTTTCTTCCCCCCAGGTGTTCTGTCCCAGGGAGTTAGGGCTTTATGATTTTCTGCTGTCTTGCTGCCATTTTCCCTGCCCACAAGGTGGCAACCTAGTCACACTCAGCCTGCAGAGGCTTCGCTGAGCTGCTGTGGGCTCCGCCCAGCTTCTGTGTGAACTTCCCTGAAGTCCTGTTTATATGGGTGTAGTTAGAACTGCTTCCGCTATGTTGGCCTGCCCCTGTAGTGACGGAGTCTCTGTAGTGGCGGGTTGCCTTGGTTACTGCAAATTGCCCTGGGAACTGCAGGGTGTTTCCGTAATGGAGGACGCCCCTCCTCCACAGAGCTGGACCATCCCAGGTTCAGTTGTGTTTCCCGTGGCACGTTTTTGCCCGGGAATCTCCTGGCTTGACTCCCCATTTCAGCTCCCTTTGCTGGCTTAAAGGGGACTCAGTCTTGCTCACTCTGCACAAGGAGCTGCTGCCCCAGGGCGCAGGCTGACCGGCTGCACCGGTCAAACCAGCGGTGCTGGCGACCCGTGGGGCTCCTCCGCCTGTGAATCTCCTGGTCTGTGGGCAGTAAAAATCCGCTGCCCTGTGAGCCGCTGCATCGACTGAAGCAGTGGCTCTGAGATTTGTGGCGCGTTTTTGCCTGGGAATCTCCTGGCTTGACTCCCCATTTCAGCTCCCCTTGCTGGCTTAGAGGGGACTCAGTCACACTCACTCTGCATAGGAAGCTGCTGCCCCAGGGCGCAGGTCAAGCAGCTGCACCAGTCAAACCAGCGGTGCTGGTGACCCGTGGGGCTCCTCCACCTGTGAATCTCCTGGTCTGTGGGCAGTAAAAATCTGTCTGGAAATGCGGCGTCCATTCACCCTCTGCACTTTCTCTCAGAGCTACAATCCCGAGTTCCTCCTAACTGGCCATCTTGGATCCCATCCAATTTATATATATTTATTGTAGGTGTGTATTTTCCTGACAATGAAATTTACTACATAATCTTTCCTCATGAGCTATTTCTCTTGGGCCTGGTTTCTCTTTCCTCTGCTGGGTTTCAGCTGTCTCACCCCACCAAACCTTGATGAAAACTAAGGGGTAGATTTACCACTTTCTACCTAATGTAACTCCTGTCTTAATGCATTCTTTATCATACTGCAACTGACATAATCAGTAGAAGCTGTCTTCATTTTTATTTTTTCCTATAATGCCTAGTGTAAGGTCTGTTATATAGGCACTTAGTAACTATAAATAAAGGAGTGAAAGCATACCTTAATAGTCCTATTTACAAATACACAATCATAATATTTGAAAATAATTTTTTGACTTTTGTTAGGCCTTAATGGAGTAATTAGGCAAAAAATGAAAAAGAAGAATTAATAGCAAAAACAGGGCAAACAGTCCCAAATCAGTCTACAATCAGACACAAAGACCAAACAGCATGAATACAAGTTGTTTATAGGAATCAGGAGCAAATAAAAATGAAAGTAAATTTAGGGCAGAGTGATTTATAAGCCAACCCTAACTTAGAAAAGCTATTATAACTGATTATTCTGTATATGAATCCATGTATGAAAAATAATGCAGCAATAGTGAGAAGAGTTCTTATCCACACTCATAATTCTGAACAGAATAATGTTTGATAGCCCTATGCTTTCGGTTTTCTAGTTTCTCACTCTTTAAATACATATTGTGATTTATTTGGATGATAAATGGGAAAAAGAGAGTGTTGTTTTTTTTTTTCTTTTTCTTTTCCCTAGAGAAGGAGCCTGAGAAGATATCCCTTGGGCTTAGAAGTAGTTTTTAGAAAAAACAAAATTCTTCCTTTGAATATTCAACCAGTTAAAGGCCATAGATAGGAAATTCTGTTTTGCTGAAACTTGTTATAAACATGTAGTAGGTCACTCTACTATATCTTCCAGTGACTGGCTATGCTCCTCCGGGAACTTGTGCCTGGCTCTTTATTAAAATAATTACTGAAATTTTAATAATTTAAATAATTGCTTTTAATAACTTAAAAGCAAGACAAAGTCAGTACATGAACACCGTATGAAATAAGAATTACTTTTAAAGGATGTTGTGCTGTTTTGGGTGAAGTTTAATTATGAGCAGTGGCTGAGGGAATATTTTGGGAGTTAAACACCTTGTCTCTCGACCATATATTCTATCTCAGTCAGTAGTTGCTGATTCTGCTCAACTATTAGGCCAGACTGGCTTTGGTAAAGGGGCTTTTGAAGTGCAAAAGTAAGATAAAAATGCAATATGGGTAGAGATAGTTTGTCTGCCCTGTATGATCATGTCCCAGAAGGAGGCAAGCAGGGTGCCTCTTGTAAGTGGGTTCAGAGTAGACAATTAATTCAGAGAACAGGGAACTTGCAGATGTTGGAGGAAGAAACAAATGATCACACCACTGTGCTCCAGATGGTCCTCAGGGTGCCCTTTGGATGGGGCTTTTGTCTGAAGAACAAGTAGGAGACATACTTTTCAGTTCCCCTCGCCCATGTTCCTTTCTAAGCCTACCTTTGACCCCTGCTTCAAGAAAACCAGCTTGACTTTCTGGGTCAGGTTGAGTGCTCAGCAATTCTTCCCTTTGATCTATATTGACACATAAACTATTATTTAAAAAGTACAAACACATGGAATAATCCTTTCTCTTATTAACAAGAAGCTCTCTGGACCAGAGATGGCGTCTTTGTTCTGTTCTGGCCGACTTTTGACTTTGGAAAGTTGTCACCCTTTCTTTTGTTTGGTATTGATGTAGCCCTGTATATGGATCTATTGGCAATTGTCTTTATATACCAGGAGTTCTGGTGACAGCTCACTTAATCTTTAATTTAGAATCTGGGTATACTATGTGTAGATGCAATATATGCTTTTTACACAGAATAATTTCTTTTTGAAGGGAATCTTTCAGATGCACCTTTAAACACATTCTCTCAGTGGTCCCTCTGAAATTCTCACATTTGGACAAAGACCCAATTTATTTAAAAGTGAGCATGCATTAGCCTTTTAAAGTTATTCATTACATGAATATTTGTTAAGCACCCATCGCATTCCTAGACACTCTTCTAGGCACTGGCGATACAGAGATGAACAAGACAGAGATGGTCACAATTTTTTTGGATCTTACATTGCAGAAAGAGAGGGATGTGGTAATGGCTGAAAATGAGCAAGGAAGTTAGGAAACATATGATTATCGTGTTATAATTTAGGATATAAATACTCAGAAGAAAGTAAAATGTGGTATTAGGATAAAGAATATTGGAAGTAGGATAGAAAATGCCACTTTGGATTGGGTGATCTGGGAAGACATCTTTGAAGAGATGACATTTGAGTTAAGATCCCAAGTGACAAGAAGGAGCCAGCCATGGGGAGATCTGGGGGTGGAGGGTCCAGTTAGAGGGACTACCAATGGCAGAAACTGATGCAGAATCCACTTTGTAGGTTTGAGAAACTGAAGGCCAGTGAGGCTGGAGCAAGTAAATTATGGGGAGAGTGGAAGGAACTGGGATCTCAGAGGTAGCCTCAGAATGATCTCAGCTATAAGGAACGAAGGACCATGACTCAGATTGGCTTAGACAATAAGGAAAGAGTTTATTTCACATAGGCTCCTTGGAGATAGGGAATACTTCAGGGTTGGTTGATTCAGTAGCTCAAAGACGTGACCAAAGATGTAGATTTTTTCCATCTCTTTGCTCTGCCATCTTCTGGCAGCTCCTTCATGAACTCACATTAGTTGCAGTTGGTTTAGGTATCACATCCAAGCACTATACCTGCTGGTGAAAGGGGTCTGTGCATTTTTTTTTTTTCTGGATGAGGAAGCCTTTTTCCAGAAGTAATCCGTCTAATTTCCTCTCTCATCTTGATGGCTGTGTTTGGATCTCCTGCCCATGCTTAAAAAGATATTGATAAGTAAATAAGTACCCTATTTGGTTTATTTGGTTTTGCTGAGTGGCTCCCAAAAGCAGTCCTCAGAACAGCAGCATCAGTATTACCTTAAAACTTATTAGAAATGCAAGAGTTAGAAACTCGGAGAGTAAGGTCCAGTCATCAGTGTTTTCATAAGCCCTCCAGGTAATTCTCAGGTACACTCAATATATATATATTTTAACTTTTAAGTATACATTCAAGGTAGGAACAAAGTGTAAATTTGTGAGATTTATTGACAATTATGACATATCCCTAAGTTTGGAAAAGTTAAAAATAAATGATCATCAGAACTTCTTCAGATGATTAAGGCCTGGAAAACCTGAGACAAATTTTACTGTGCCTTTGAGGAGAAGGAAGGAAGGAAGCAGTGTTTGCACTTGGAGCATTAAAGCACTGTCTGGTCTTAGGAAGTTTGTGGTGTAAATCAGAAGCCACTTGGGGTTTGAATGAGATTTACTCAAACTCCCATTTGAAGCCCCAGAGCAGTCCAATGTCTTCTCAAAAAGTCTGTAAATTCCTGCATAAGGTTTGTCATTAATTTTTCTGTTTTAAAAAATAGACATTATTTCAGTAAAACAATTTTGATACATTACTAACTAAAGTCCAAAGGTTATTCGGATTTTCTTATTTTTACCTACTGTCTTTTTTTTCTGTTTCGGGAAACCACATTACATTTAATTGTTAGATCTCCTTAGGATCCTCTTGAATGTGATGGTTTCTCAGATTTTCTTGTTTTTGAGAACTCTGACAGTTCTGAATACTGATCGGGTCTATTGTAGGATGCCTCTCTACTGGAATTTGTCTGATGTTTTCCTCATGATTAGATGAGCACCGTGGGTTTTTGGGAGGAATACCATAGAATTAAACTGTCACTTCCTTCTAGAGTACACACCATCACCATGATCTATGAATGTTGATGCTGACCTTGATACCCTGGTTGACCTCTAGTGTAGTGTTTGTCAGATTTCTCCTTTATGGTAGAGTATCTGTATTATTTTTTTGGAATTCTACATGGAAGATTTGTCTCTTGTTCCCATTTATTAATGTATTCAATCACTTATTTACATCATTATGGAGTCTAGGAATTTTAGACTCATGGATTGGGTGATAATCCAATACTACTTGATTTCATACCTCAACATATTCTAGCTTTGATCATTGAAAAGTTCTTTCAGTTGGCTCCTATGCCTCTGTAACATACCCCCTTCAGTGTGTGTGTGTATGTGTGTGTGTGTGTGTGTGTGTTTGTGTACTTTATGGCAAGGCAAGATGGTCCAGGCTCATCCTCTACATTTGTAGTCCCAGTCCTTGAATTAGCCATTTGATTCTAAAGTTTGAGAACCAACAGTTTAGGCTAATCATTTGAAGAAAGAGAATATTTTAGGGAGGAAACCATAAAGGCCACCACAGGTATTAGAACATTGAAAATGTAGACCAAAGTAAAGAGCTAAGTGTTACTCCAAGTACAGTTAAAAGCTACTGAAAGTTTTAGTCAGAGGCAAGATGTTTTTTGATATATTTCTTTGATCTATCTGTTGAATAAAGAATGGATTGTAGGGGAAAGTAAGCTTAAAAGCAGAGAGACAATTTAGGAGACTGTTACACTTAGCCTAGAGTAAACTGACAATGGCTCAGACCAAAGTGGTAACAGTGGAGCTGGTGAGAGGTGGCTGGATTTGGAATATATTTCAAAGGTGGAACCCAAAGTATCAGCTGATGGGTTGATGACTAGCATGTGGGCGTGGGGTAGGGACATGGGGGGACAAAAAGGCCAAGGAATCAAGAGCAATGGCCGGGTGAGGCCAGGAAAATTGCAGAGGAACAGGTTATAGGTTTGAAAACCAAGAGTTCTGTCTGGGACATGTTAAATCTGAAGTGCCTATTAAACATACAATGAGACACATTAAACAAGTGTGCAAGTAGATGTGCAGGTCTGAACTTGAGGAAGGTCAAGTTTTGAAGTATAAATTTGGGAACGCTTAGTACCTAGAGGGTGTTCAGAATCATGTGAGTTCATCATATTACCTTTGGGAGAGAATTTTGGTGAGGAATAATACTAAGAAGTTAGGCAGAAAAGAAAGATGCAAGAAAGGAGACTGTGAAGGAATAGCCAACAAGAAAAAATATGGAGTCTGCTGTCATGGAAGCCAAGATAAGAACATGTTTCAGGAAGGAGGTACTAATAATACTGTAGAATGCTGCTGAGAGATTGAGGAAGATGAAGGCAGACAATTGATCATTGACTTTAGCAAGAGGAAGTAGTTGGTAATTTTGATGAGAACTGTTTCACTGGAGTGGTAGGGATGAAGTTTGGAGTGGTTTCAAAAGGGCTAGATGGTGAGAACGTAGAGAGAATGACTGTCACCAATTCTTTAGATAGACTTTATTGTAAGTGGTGTACAAAGGTGGGATAGTAACTTTAAGGTAATGGGGGCTCAAGGAAGAGATTTTTTTAAAAAAAGGATATTAAATGTTTGAGTAAGCTTGTATGCCAGCAGGAAGAATCTAGTTGAGAGGGGTAAAATGATAATGTAGAAAAAAGAGATTATTATTATTTAGCAGAGAACCAAGGGGCTTTAGTATGGAGTAGTTATGTTTCGATAGGGAAAGAGGCAGGTGAAAAGGTCTGAATAGTGAGAAGTTCTAGAAACTAAAGAGAGTAAGTGCAGGATGCCAAAAACAGACTTAAATTCAGAACTTGGGCTTGTTCCAGTTCTAACTCTTAAATCCAAATCTAAGTCTTAGTGGATGTCTTTTCTGTAATTGTGTTAAGTTGAAGAATTAATGTTTTGAAGAGATGCAAAGAAGTACAAATGAAATTTATTTAAAGTGGAAACCATGCTGGCTAATGAATTTATCAAGGGAGCTTACAGGAATTAACTACAAGAAGATAGCAGAAGCATTATAAACAAGAAAAGAGATTTATCTGAGAAACAAGCGACAATTGTAATTGGCTTCCACAGGAGCACTAACTTGGATCAAATGGAAAGACAGGGAGGGTAGAGGAAGATTAATTGGAAATGGTTATTTATAGGTTTATCTCTCTAACATTCTTTAGTCTGTAAAAAAAGTACAGACTATGTTATGCTCAGGTAGGCAAAAATTGTAAGCAGCACATTCTGGTGATTTTTCAGAAATCTACTGACAATATCACCTTTGAAGAATTGCATTATGACCTTCTAGGACAGGACTGAGCTGCCTGCAATTGATAACTTAGCCTGAGGGAAGAAAAAGAGCAGGACAATTACCAGGATGCCGGTAGCATATGTCCCATACCACATCACTAACAGCATCGCTCTCCCGCTTCTCGGCACCTCATTTCCATGCTGTATACAAATGGACATTGGTCTTTCTTTTATGACAGGGAAGATAGTAGCTATTTTAGAGAGGAGGTAAAGTGCAATGGTTAAGAATTTGGGGCTTGGGGTTAGCTTGTGCTCGACTCAGCTTTGTTTCTCAATTAGCCATTTAAAAAAATCTTCAGTTTTATCATCTGTCAAACTGAAATAACAACAGTATACCATTTCAATGGCATTTGTGAAAGGTTTAAGTCTGATAATACCCAGAATTAGACTTTTAAAGAATATATGTGCCATACATGGAGGAGGAAGCAAGTAACATTTGATCACCTACAATGTCTAAGTTGTATTTGATCATTTACAGTATTTTATGTATATTAACTTATTATTCATATGTGTCTTTGAGTTAGTTGGTTTTATTTCCGAAGCTGAAGTTTATCAACATTTAAGTTTGCCTAAATCCACTTAACCTCTGGGTTAATGCTCAAGTCTGTTTGATTCAACATATTCTTGCCCTTAAATGATGCTTTGGTTCACTCAACTGAGTTTTGGATTAACGTAAAAGATAATCATGATTTTAAAGCCAGTACAATTGTGATTTGTGATTCCTATTTGTTTTGGGATACTGCTTATACAGACCTGTTCACCACTATGCCCTCCATTTTACAAGTGGTTTTCAATGTTGGCTGAAAATTGGAATCATCTGGGCAGGTTAATGCACTAATGTTGCCTGGGTCCAACGCTGAGCTACTGAATGAATGGTTCTGTGAGGATTAGGCATTCAGATTTAAAAACTTCCCAGATTATTTTAATATGCAGCTAAGATTAAGAAGTATTGTAATAAAGGAAACTATATTCTCTACAACCTTTCTGGTTAGGATTGGTTATGTTTTGGGTTATATAATCTGGCAATCTTTTCCCCTGTTATTGATTAGATTAGATTAAGACTAGTCGACTTAAAGAATAGTTAAAAGCCCATGGAATTCCTTTGTATAAAAGGATAAGGCAGATTATTCAAATTCTCTATTTTTGGAAATTTGATTACGAATCAGCAAGAAAAGAAGGCTGTAAGCTAATGGTTTCCACTTTTTTTTGGACATTAGTGTCACTTGGAAGTTTTAAAACTTCTGATGACCAGTGTTACCTTATACACATCAAATCAGAACGTATAGGGTGGGAACAAGGCATTGGTATTTTTAAAGATCTCAGGTAATTGACAAGGTGCATTGAAGTTTGGAAACCACTGAAGCAAGTGGTGGAAGCCTAAGCCTAATGTCGTGTGATGATACGAAGTAGTAGTTCTCAAACTTATATGTTCATTCTGATTCAGTATGTTTGGAGGAGGACCCAAAGTTCTGCTTTTTAATTTTTATTTCCGTAGATTTTGGGGGGAACAGGTGGTGTTTGGTTATGTGAATAAGTTTTTTAGTGGTGGTTTCTGAGATTTTGGTGCACCCATCACCCAAGCAGTATACACTGTACCCACTGTCAGAATACACTGTCTTTTATTCCTCACCTCCCTCCCATCTTCTCCCCCAAGTCCCCAAGTTCTGAATTTTTGATAAGTTCTCAGGTGATGTAGGTGATGTTGGTCCACAGAGCACACTTTGAGTGGCAATGAGAGAATCTGGGAAGCACTGGGAGGAGGCACAAGCCAGAATGGGGGAACAGAGATTATGAGATGAACAATGACAAAAGATATAAAATAGAACATGAGAAGGCTGGTGGTGTATAGGAAGAGGAGAATGGAACAGATGTTTGTTGAGAGCCTGGTGGAGCAAGCACTACAGTAAATATCTTTGAACTTCTGATGCTGAGATTCCTCAGGTTCCTTGGATACAGAACGACATTTAAGTTTCTGTTTCTTTTTTTTTTTTTTTTTTTTTGAGACAGAGTTTCGCTCTTGTTACCCAGGCTGGAGTGCAATGGCGCGATCTCGGCTTACCACAACCTTCACCTCCTGGGTTCAGGCAATTCTCCTGCCTCAGCCTCCTGAGTAGCTGGGATTACAGGCACGCGCCACCGTGCCCAGCTAATTTTTTGTATTTTTAGTAGAGACGGGGGTTTCACCATGTTGACCAGGATGGTCTTGATCTCTTGAGCTCGTGATCCACCCGCCTCGGCCTCCCAAAGTGCTGGGATTACAGGCGTGAGCCACCGCGCCCGGCCCAAGTTTCTGTTTCTTAAAATCCACTTTGGATTTCTTGAGTTCCTAGGCATGTGTATTTCTATACTAAACGTTCATTAACTGAAACAAGCTGGAACATACACTGTTTATTATTAGAGACAATTTCTCTCCTTCCCTTAATTTTGTTTGGTTATTGTATTGGTTATCTATCTCTGTATAATAAAATACCCTCAAAATTTAGTGGCTTAAAACAATAAACATTTATATATTTGTTGTTTTTATTCTGTTTGTCAGAGGTGAATCACTAAGTCCAGCCCACATTCAAGGGAAGGGAAATTAGGCTTCACCTTTTGAAAGGAGTGTCAGAAAATTTCTGGATATAGTTAAATGACCACAGGCGTTTACTGCTCTTTGGAATAGTCATGTGCCTTAGGAAAAGCTGATTGCATTCAGGTGGATGTTATCGGTGGAAATTAGTGATTCTCCAACAAACACTGGGGCCTGTCGGGGGATGGGGAATGAGGGGAGGGAGAGTATTAGGACAAATACCTAATACTTGTGTGGTTTAAAACCTAGATGATGGGTTGATAGGTGCAGCAAACCACCATGGCACATGTATATCTATGTGACAAGCCTGCATGTTCTGTGCAAGCATCCTGGAACTTAAAATAAAAAAAGAATATTCCAATGAAAATATATTAATATGTGTTAATTAAAAAAAGAAATTAGTTGTTCTCAAAGGGCATCAGCATCACGTGGGCGCTGAGTATGTAAATACTTTGGTCCTATCCCAGAACTGCTGAAGAAGAAACTCAGGGAGTAGGGCTCTGTGAGCTGTGGTTTAACAAGCTCTCCAGGTGATTCTAATGCACATTTATGGTTGAGAACCATCAGCCTCAGCCTATCTTGGTAATTCAATTGCCTTTATCAGCTTGGAACCCACTTCTGGCCAGTGAGCTGTGAGTGGGTAGTTGTTGGGGGCTTCTGGAAGAGGTTTCATTGCCCTCAAGACGCGCTACTGAATATGCTTGCGTATGTGACGTGGAAGTAGCTGTAAACTCTCTTGCTACCAGCATGAGATTGAGGCTATCAAAGCGGAATGGCAGAGCTTTGAAGATGCATGGCTGGGACCTGGATGTACTTCTACAGGAGACTGTCTGCACTATGGACTTGTCACGGGGTAAGCCGATGAACTCCCTTACTGGTTATGCCAGTCTGAGGCAACGTTTGCTGTTACTTGCAGCTAATATCACCTTGCATGACAACCTGTTAGTCCTTGTAGCCAAAAGTGTTTAGCTCAGTGGTGATTCAGTCTTGTCTGTACTTTTGGGTTATGTGAGAAGTTTTAAAGAATACTAATCCTGAGCACAATTCTAGAAATTCTGATTTAAATAGCCGAGCATAGAGCCCTGGTATTGGTATTTTTCATTAGGTGATTCAAAAGCACGGGCAGTGTTGAGAACTATTGGTGAATATGACACTGAGGGTCTGTTTTTCAAAGTAGCGAGAACATTTTTTCTCTGAGGATACTGCCGAACTATACTAGAATGAAAATTATGTAAGTGAAGAGAAGCAGATGGACAATATTAGAAGGGGGATAAGGCTTACTATTTTTCTTGTACAGTTGATACTAAAATAACATTTGTTAGGTTAACATGACCAGTTTTCTAAATGTATAAACGAATTCCTTCCATTAAAGTGGCTTATCCTCAACTCTGTTACTTCTAGTTTATTCTCTGTCCAAGGGTTCTGCGTAATTACAGGAGCACATCCGTGAGAAAGCATTTTCTGTCAGTTTCTTGGAGCTGTTTTTTTTTGCTTTTTCTTTGCTTACTATTCAGGAGAACTCCAGCAACATTTTCTCTAACACCATTGAGAAATTACTGTTTTCTGCATACGTTTTGAGTTTTTCTCTTTCTTTCACCTACTTTTAACCATCACTTCACATATTTATTATTCCAGTCTAAAATTACCTCTAGGGGAATGGAAAAGCAGAATGTGGTAGATGCACTGTGAGGAATACTTTGCTGCAGTTGGAAGAAACGAACCAGCTGTATATTCAGGTATACGGATAAAACTTTAAAAGGCAGTGTTGAGTAAAAAACATAAAAAAGGCAAAATCTTTGGTATAATGCATTTTTTGGAAATTAAAAACACATTGACCTCAAGATAGTTTGAACAAATTTTCAAATGATTTTATATAGTCTTTGTGTGTTTCTGCATAGCTATCCGTACATTTGAATATTTAGCTTTAAGCTCAGTATACTTCTGTAAGAAAGTGGGGAAGGAGGATAATTATTAATGAAGAGGGGAAACATAGAACAAGAAAAGCCTTGCAGGGATCAATGATAATAATGACCCAGGAGTATGACTATCTAATTTTTAGCTGCCTTGCAAAGGCCTCTAAAACCTTGAAATGTGCTGTGGAATTAGAAAATTCATAACTGAGTCTGAAAATTGAATGTTAAATAGATATAAGACAAAGCTTTAACCCTACGTGCTTAATCACCAGAGTCTCAGGGCAACTGAGTCCTACTTATGGTCAAGGAGAAGTTAAAATCCAGTCACTGCTCCATTTGGTGGATGGAAAGTTTGTCTAATTCACAGGAAGACATCATATGGATTTAGTGGAGCCCTTGTTGTGACCTTTATTTTGGGAACTTAGTGATCCTTGACATGAGGATGTAAATTCCAAGAAGGTGGAAGCTTCCTTTTCTTCCTGTGTGTCGGTACTTAGCACAGTGCTGGGTCACATGACTGGTTCCTAATAAACATTTGTTGAAAGAACAAACTATAAATGTTTGGCATACTATTTGGACAGGCTGAAGTTTCTGGCAGTACAATTTCTTGGTAAGTGGAGTATTATATTGGTGAATCCTGTTAGAATAAGCTTTTCCTTATAGATACACATAAAAATTAAACATATTTTTTGGTGGTTTGGAATAATGCCTTAAGCAAAACTTCACCTCTCTGTGGTAGGTGGTATGTTCCAGTGGTCAAGAATTTGGGCCCTGGACCTGGGTAGGGGTGCTTTGGGAGTCTTAGCCTTGGGCTATCATCATCATCACCACCTCCTGGGAACTTGTTAGCAAAGTACTTACTGGGGCCACCATCAGACATACTGGAATCAGAAACCCTGGAAGTGGGAGCTCAGCAATCGGATTTAATAAGCTCCACAGGTGATGCTGATGCATGCTCACACTTAAGAATCCCTAGCTGTATTTAACCATTTATTATACTACTCCTCATTCCCCCCACCTTTTCTCTTTTTTGGGATCCATGCTTGGGGACCCAAAATAATTGCTGTAGTCTGACTATATAACTTCCCATTTGCAGATACCAGGAGACACAAAGTATTCTACTGGCATACCATATTAGGTTGGTTTTGGAGTCGGTGGAGCCTGATTATAAGAGCTCCTCTGTTTACTTTTCAGTTTGTCTATCAGTCTGTCTATGGCCTAGATTCTTAAAGAGACATTTTAGTAAAGAGTGAAATAAAAATTGTTAACATTTCATTGCATGAAGCAGTTTTTTCTACTCCTTTATTATAGTATTGTTATAGTTCACTGTGTGTTGCTTTAAAATATGCAAATGATGAGTTACACAGAAAGAAAGGGCAGATATTTAATACCTCAGTCTGAAAATCACCATGGGAGGAAAAAAATCCCTACAATTTGGAAATAAATATATATTAAACAGTAATAGTAAATCAATAGTGAAATACATGCCAAGGAAGACACTTTGGAAATAGTCTTGTTACAGGGAAGATCATGATACTGAGTTGATTTTTGAGTTAAGGGGCATTAAGTTTCATCTTAGATTGTTTTGACAAATGAAAGCAGTGATCAATGATTACTAATAGACGATGACAATTTCCTTTACTACCACTGACCTAGAGAATTCTCTGGAGTGAATTCGCGTTTGATTTGTATGGATGCTCATGCCTTTTGGTGTTGATTCTGTTCTGTGCTGGCTGTGGTATTGCCAGCCTAGCTCAGTGAGTAGTCAGTATTGATTTTGGACCCCAGCTGCCAATGTTGAATAAATCATACTTCTCAAATGGCACATTATTGTCATTGGCCCAAATAAGACCTCTTTTATTGTGTTTCGTATATCTCTAACCCTGCCTTCCATTCCTTCAGGCAATCATTCTAGTGCATTTTCTGTGTCTTCCATAATTTTTGATAAAATTGGTGCTATTTTGTGTATGTATATTTTAAAAATTACACAAAATTACATAGAAGAAAATTATAGTAACTTTTCTCATACTCATTATTGACATCAATTATAATCAACTGATAGATTCATTTTATCTATAACTTCTGACTCTCCAGTCACTACCTCCCTACATGAATTATTTTGAAGCAAATTCCAGATATCACTTCTTATCTTATGTTTGTGATAAATGATAACAGCATCTTATTTCATGCCTGAATACATAAACAAATGGTGACTTATCCTTGTGCTTGTGGGTGCATCTAGCCCATTACTTCTATCTAACTACTGCACAATACCGGTGGCATATCTATCACATGTGAATCTACTTCCTTAGGGTGGGAACAATACTTGGATTGCCTTCCTCTCTCTTACCACAAACAGAACTGCAGTGAACACCTTTATACACATAAATAAATTCAAACCTAATCCAAACTCCAACTGAATCCAGAGAATTTATACTTATTCTAAAATGTATATGAAAGTAAACATACATGAAAGCAAACCCAGCCTTGAAAATAAGAAAATTCATGTATTATAGTGGCCTTTTCTTTCTGCATAACTCATCTTATGCATATTTTAAAGCAATATGTGTAGCCAATGAGAACAATACTAGAATAAAGGAGTAGAAAACTGCTTAATACGATGAAACACTGATGATTTTTATTTTACTGTTTTTTGAAAATGTCTCTTTAAGAGTCTAGGCCAAAGGTAGACAGATAGACTGAAAAGTAAACAGACTAGCACTTATAATCAGGCTTCACCAAATCCAAAACCAACCTAATATGCCCATGATGAATCTGTGAGAATTTATTTGCAATATATATTGAGGTATGGAATTTCGAGGTCAGAGTATACAGTTACTTTAAGTGTTGCCAGATTGCAGCAGACATTCTAGAGGAAGCTACACACTTACCGGTAACACTTGGCATTATCAGGCAATTTTTTTTTCTCATTTTGTAGGCCTGAAACAATATCGTATTGCTTTCACTGGCATTTTTCTGATTTCTGATAGTATGACCATCTTTTTACATGCTTATTAGCTTTTTGGGTTTCCTCTTCTGTAAATTGTCGACATCCTTTGCTGATTTTCCCATTGGCATTTTATCTGAGTGATTCACAGGACTTCCTTCATGATGTGATATGTTAGGTCTTTGTTAATTTTGCACATGGCTAGTGTCTTCAAAATCCAGGTAGGGAGGGGATGAATAGGGATAAAACTCAACATCATAAAAAAATTTATAATGAGTCTTCTCAGGTGAGATTATAGAAATCTCCATTTATTTATAATAGCCAAACGTTTATTAGGTTTAAAAAGTGTTCTCCATGAAGGATTTCATTTCATTAAGCTAAAACCTGGGTAGTATGTTTTCATTGCTATTGAAAACAGTAACTTATTTTCTAATAAGCTTTCTAGATGGTCATTGGAATTCAGAGAAATGCTACTTTTTTTGTAGGCTGACCTTTATATCCAACAAACTTACTGAATATTCTTATTTAAATAGTTTTAAAAAGTTTAAAAATTTTTTTTGACAAATTACATTTATGGTGTACAACATAATTTTTTAATGTGTATATATTATGGAATTGCTAAATCAAGCTAATTACCATATGCATTGCATCATCTACTTATTTGTGGTGAGAGGACATAAAAAGTACTCTCTCCGATTTGTTATTAACTGGAGTCACCATGTTGTACAATAGATCTCCTGAACTTATCCTTGCTTGACTGAAATTTTGTATCGGTTACTGCTGTTTCTCTAATCTGTATACCTACACCCCTGATAATGATTCTATTTTCTCTGCTTCTGAGTTCAACTTAAGATTCCATCTGTGAGTGAGATCACAAGGTATTTGTCTTTCTGTGCCTAGCTTATTTCACTTAAGATAATGTCCTCCAGGATCACCGCTGTTGTTGTAAATGACAGAATTCCTTTTTAAAGGCTGAATACACATTTTATCTGTGTTCATTCATTGATGGATAACTGAGGTTGATTTTTTTTTTCTTGGCTTTGTTCTTTTTGTTTAAGATTGCCTTGGCTTTTAATAGTTTGTTCTGATTATTTCTCATCCTCTTCCTAAATGTTTTCTTTAGGGTTTTTGTAGATACTTTTAATCAGATTTGAGAAATTTTTCTGTATTCCTCATTTGCCAGTGTTCTTTTACATTTATGAATGGGTATAGAATCTTAGCAAAAGTTGTTTTGGAATCTACTGAGATGGCTATGGTTTTTCCACTATACATTTGTTGGCATTTCTGTCTTCCATAAATTTCCTCTTTGGAAAGTACACTCTCATCTTTTCCTACTTCTACCTATTTTTTTAGTTTTTGTTATAATACTGTTAATTTCAAATACTTTTATTGTCAAAATTTCATGTTATTTGTACCTTTAAAGCCTTAACAAAAACTGTAGTAAGAATACTTAAGATCTACCATCTTAATCAAATGTTAAGTGGATGATCCAATATTGTCAACTACAGGCATGATGTTATACGGCAGATCGCTAGAATTTATTCAACTTGTATTTATACCCTTTGAACAGTAACTACCCATTTCCTTTTTCTCCCAGCCCCTGGCAACCACCCATCTACTTCGTTTCTGTGAGTTTGACTCTTTTAGATACCTGGAAAGTGGAATCATAAAGTATTTGTCCTTGTGTGCCTGGCTTATTTCATTTAGCATAATATCCTCCAGGCTCATCCATGTTGTCACACATGGCAAGATTTTCCTCCTTTTTTTTTTTAAGGCTGATTAATATTCCATTGTATGTGTGATGGTTAACTTGTGTCAATTTGACTGGACTAAAGGATACCCAGATAGCGGGTAAAACATTATTTTTGGATGTGTCTGTAAGGGTGTTTCCAGACAGGATTAGCATTTGAATCAGTAGACTGAGTAAAGAAGATACACACTTACCAGTGTGCACAGGAATCATCCAGTCCTTTGAAGGCCTAGAACCAAAAGGAAGAGGAAGGGTGAATTCTTTCCTGAGTGGAAACATCCATCTTCTCTTGCTCTCAGACATTGGAACTCCTGGTTCTTGGGTCTTTGGACTTCAAAACTTACACTAGGTTTGAACCCTCTCCTCAACTCTAATTCTTAGGCATTTGGGCTCAGCTGTGAGTTAGACCACTGAATCACCTATTTCTCAGGCCTTAGGACTCAGCCTGAATTACACTACTAGCTTTCCTGGTTTTCTAGCTTGCGGATAACTTAGAACAGGACTTCTTGGCCTCCATAATTGACTGAAACAATTTCCATAATAAATTACCTCTTCTTTTTATGTGTATCCTGTTGATTCTGTTTCTCTGGAGAACACTAACACAATATGTATATACTGCATTTTCTTCATTCACTTGTTGATGAACCTTTTAGGTCGTTTTCATATCTTGTCTATCATAAATAATGCTGCAGTGAGCATGAGACTGCTGATATCTCTTCAAGATTCTGATTTCATTTCTTTAGAATATATACTGAGAAGTGTGATTGCTGGAGCATATGGTAGTTCGCTTTTTAACTTATTTCGTATCTTTAACACATCTATTTCATTTTTGTTTTTATTATACTTTAAGTTCTGGGATACATGTGCAGAATGTGCAGGTTTGTTACATAGATATACATGTGCATGTGGTTTGCTGTACCCATCAACCCATCATCTACATTAAATATTTCTTCTAATGCCATCCCTCCCCTTGGCCCCCACACCCTGACAGGCCTCGGTGTGTGATGTTCCCCTCCCTGTGCCCATATGTTCTCATTGTTCAATTCCCACTAATGAGTGAGAATATGTGTTGTTTGGTTTTCTGTTCCTGTGTTAGTTTGCTGAGAGTGATGGTTTCCAGCATTGTCTATGTCTCTATGTCCCTGCAAAGGACATGAACTCATTTTTTATGACTGCATAGTATTCTATGGTATATATGTGCCACATTTTCTTTATCCAGTCTAATATTGATGGGCATTTGGATTGGTTTCAAGTCTTTGCTGTTGTGAATAGTGCTGCAATAAACGTGTGCATGTGTCTTTATAATAGAATGATTTATAATCCTTTAGGCATATACCCAGTAATAGGATTGCTGAGTCAAATGGTATTTCTAGTTCTGGATCCCTGAGGACTTGCCACACTGTCTTCCACAATGGTTGAACTAATTTACAGTATCATCACTGCTCAAGAAAATAAGAGAAGACACAAAAAAATGGAATAACATTCCATGCTTATGGATGAGAAGAGGCAATATCATGAAAATGGCCATACTGCCCAAAGTAATTTATGGATTCATTGCTATTCCCATCAAGCTACCGTTGACTGTCTTCAAAGAATTAGAAAAAGTTACTTTAAATTTCATATGGAACCAAAATAAAGAGCCCATATAGCCAAGACAATCTTAAGCCAAAAGAACAAAGCTGGAGGCATCACGCTACCTGATTTCAAACTACTCTACAAGGCTACAGTAACCAAAATAGCGTGGCACTGGTACCAAAACAGATAAACAGACCAATGGAACAGAACAGAGGCCTCAGAAATCATGAGACCTGTCTACAACCATCTGGTCTTTGACAAACCTCACAAAAACAAGCAATGGGGAAAGGATTCCCTCTTTAATAAATGGTGTTGGGAAAACTGGCTAGCCATATGCAGAAAACTGAAACTGGGCCCCTTCCTGACACCTTACACTAAAATTAACTCCAACTCCAGATGGATTAAAGATTTAAACATAAGACCTAACACCATAAAAACCCTAGAAGAAAATCTAGGTAAAACCATTCAGGACATAGGCATAGGCAAGGACTTCATGACTTAAACACCAAAAGCATTGGCAACAAAAGCCAAAATAGACAAATGGGACCTAATCAAATTCCACAGCTTCTGCACAGAAAAAGAAACAGTCATTAGAGTGAATCAGCAACCAACAGAATGGGAAAAAAATTTTGCAATATACCCATCTGACAAAGGGCTAATATCCAGAACCTACAAAGAACTAAAACAGATTTACAAGAAAAAAACAAGCCCATTCAAAAGTAGGTGAAGGATATGAACAGACAAAACATGACAAAAACAAGCCATGGGGAAAGGATTCCCTATTTAATAAATGGTGTTGAACTGGATCACTAGATGGATTAAAGATTTAAACATTAGGCCAAATACAATAAGAACTCTAGAAGAAAACCTAGGCAATACCGTTCAGGACATAGGCATGGGCAGACTTTATAACTAAAACACCAAAAGCAACGGCAACAAAAGCCAATATTGATAAATGGGATCTAATTAAAGAGCTTCTGCACAGCAAAAGAAACTATCATCAGAGTGAACAGGCAACGTACAGAATGGGAGAAAATTTTTTGCAATCTGTTCTTCTGACAAAGGGCTTAAACAACTTTACAAGAAAAAAAACCCCATAAAAAAGTGGCTGAAGGATTTAAACAGCCTCTTTTGGAAAGAGGACATTTATGTGGCCAAGAAACATGAAAAAAGCTCATCATCACTGGTCATTAGAGAAATGCAAATCAAAGCCACAATGAGATACCATCTCACGAGTCAGTTAGAATGGCAATCACCGAAAAGTCAGGAAACAACCAGTGCTGGAGAGGATGTGGAGAAATAGGAATGCTTTGACAGTATTCTTAATTTTTGAGGAATTTCCATACTGTTTTCCATAGTGGTTATACCATCGTATATTTGTACCAGCAGTATATAAGTGTTCTAATTTCTCCCCATCCTGGCCAATACTTTTTATTTTTAGTTTTTAAACATAATAGCCATCTGAAGAGGCATGAGGTAATATCTCACTGTAATTTTGACTGGCATTTCCCTGATAACTAGTGATGTTAAACATGTTTTGTATAACTGTTGGCTATTTGTATATCTTTTTTTGAGAAATGTTCAAGTCTTTTGCTTATTTTTAAGTAATTTTTTGTTTTTTGGCTTTTAAAGTTCCTTATATGCTGCGTTTTGGATTTTAACCTCTTATCAAATATGCAATTTACAAATATTTTTCTTATGTTTAAATCAATCCATTTTGAGTGGATTTTTGTGTACAGTGTAAAGTAAGGGTTCAATTTCCTTTTTCATGTGGATGTCCAGTTTTCCCAACACAATTTATTGAAGAGATGGTTCTTTTTTCATTGTGTATTACTGGCACCCTTGTTGAAAACAAGTTGACTATAAGTAGGTAGATTTATTTCTGGGTTCTTTATTCCTTTGGTCTATATGTCTGTCTTCATTGTGGTACCATACTGTTTTAATTACTGTTGCTTTGTGGCATATTTTTGAAATCAGGTATGTGATGTCTCCAATTTTGAGGTGTTTGTGGTTCCCTATTAATTTTAGGACTAATTTCTTAAATTCTGTAACAACAACAACAACAACAAAACCAACACACATTCTACTGTAATTTTGAGAGATGGCATTGAATCTGTAAATCACTTTAGGTAGTATGTACATTATAATACCCTCACTTTATGTAATAGCTTTTCTTATCACCTTAAGTGTATTAGGCCTATTTAAAATAATTAGCTTCATCAATTCTGTTTCAGATCATATATATTGTTGGGTTTCTTAAATTTTTCTTTGTTTAGTTATCTTTTCTAGTTGGATTGCTGTTTTCACTTACAATCTCATGTTCTCCTGCAGATGTCGGCTATTTTGTCTAATCATGTGTATTGGGGAAGGGCCATAGGCCACATCCTAATCTGCATCCCTCCCTGTGAATTTAAAGTAGATGGGGTGAGGACGAGGTGTGAGAGTCAAAGCACCAAAAAAACACTATTTGTTGCCCCCACTCCTGCAGACAAAGTTCTGGTCAGGCTTGTACCTTGAGACTCTAGAAATATTGACTTCTGGATATGGGGGGATTGGGATGTGATATATACATCTTCAGGTTTTAGAGAAGTAGTAATTGATAAATAAATGCTCAAGGATGGCTGGTTTCACTATTCTTTTCATTTAATCCTTGACACAAGAGGGCTTAATGGTATCCTGGTTTTATTAGATCCATGGTGGATCCATGACCTAGCAATTTTTATGACGGCTGGCAATAATTTATAATACAATGTGGAAAGAGAGACAAGCAGAACTTAATTCCAACCTATCATCTCACTACTACCCTTATCGAAGATATTCATCTGAAAAGAATTTAACCTTCTAAGTGCACAGCCATGAGAAAAAAGAAGGGAAAAAGAGTATGATAGTCTGAGTGTAACAATCCATTACGTGAGGCCAATGGTGAAAACATTTAGTGTGGCTAGGAGTTAAATTTAAAGAGGAAAGTATACTTTTTTTTCCCTGGGAAATACAGTATCAGTAATAGGACTTAAGCATTATTTTTTTGGCGGGCCAAAAATCCAGGAACAATAGGTTCAACAATTGCTGCAAGAATCCGATTACAATGTTCTGATTGTAAACAGATTTTTGGGTGACATGAGATTTGGTGGAATTGAGTTGAAGAGTGTGATTTGTGGAGGTGGAAGAGAATTGGCAGGAACATTAAATCTTGGAACATGTTTGAGTTAACCCAGGAAAACTGCAGGCTAGGAGGAGCAGTGCCTCTGGTAGAAGTGGGAACATAAAAGCAGTGTGTGGCATATCTGTTTAAGAGGTGACATGTAGTCTAATAAAACAGAGTGTGATTGGGTGAGAAATGACAATGGGGAATGAAAGGGCCAAATTTAGACAGACTTTGTATCACAAATGAAGAATTGGAGCTTTATCTTAAAGACAATGAAGAGTAAGGTTAGTACTGAGTCAAGGAAAAGTATATTGTAATAGACAAAGGGAATTCATTTAGTTAAGTAATATATATGGGTAGTATATCTTGTGAGTGGTTTGGACTTAAAACAACATAAAAATAATTGTCTTTATTTGTCTAGTAGTAGCTACAGTTTTTAGTAGGTAGTTACATTGCAAATGTTACATGTGGCATATTCATATTAAAGTTATTCCTTGTTTATCTGTAATTTATATTAACTGGACATCCTATTTAGATTTTCTAAATCTGGCAACCGCATTACAGGACGTGTCAAATCAACAGAATCAGGTGAACATGACCAGGTAGGATGGTTAATACTGAGTTTGAACTTGATTGGATTTAAGAATGCAAAGTATTGATCCTGGGTGTGTCTGTGAGGGCGTTGCCAAAGGAGATTAACATTTGAGTCAGTGGGCTGGGAAAGGCAGACCCATCCTTAATCTGAGTGGGCACCATCTAATTGGCTGCCAGCATGGCTAGAATTTAAAGTAGGCAGAAAAATGTGAAAAGATGAGACTGGCCTAGCCTCCCAGCCTACGTCTTTCTCCTGTGCCGCATACTTCCTGCCCTTGAACATCGAACTCCAAGCCCTACAGTTTTGGGACTTGGACTGGCTCTCCTTGCTCCTCAGCTTGCAGATGTTTTATTGTGGGACCTTGTGATTGTGTGAGTTAATACTTAACTCCCATATATATATATAAAACTCACATATATATATGTATATATATGTATGTATATATACACATACTGTATATATGTATATATGTATGTATATATATACATACTGTATATATGTATGTGTATATATATGTATATATGTATACATATACATATATATGTGTATATATACACATAGATATAATACATATTTATATATATATAGTATGTATATATACATACATATTTATATATATATACAGTATGTATACATACATATACAGTTGTGTATATATACGTATATATGTGTGTATATATACACATATAGGTGTATATAATATGTATATATATAACTCACATATATAAGTGTGTGTGTGTATATATATACACATGTATATGTGTATATAATCTCCTCTTAGTCTGTCCCTCTAGAGAACCCTGACCAATAGAGCAGACAATAAGAAAACATATCTTGTTGAACAGGATACTAGAGATGCTTCTTAAAGAGATGGTTCTTGACATTTTGAACTACAGCAGGGATGGCATGGAGTTTGAGGGTGAATTTTTGCAGAGGACAGTGATCAAGTACCCATGCTAAGAGGTGTGAATTGTGGCTACATTTTGGTTTTGAGTAGGTGGCAGCCAGTGGATAACTGCTTCCCCTTCACGTCTACTGGGCAAATGGTGTTTACATGCATCCTGGGAGGCTCTCGCGGGATGAAGCAATCAGCCCTCTAGTGGCAGCCAGTTCTACTGGCTATTTAACAGAAGGAATTGGCTACATAGCCGACAAAGAACTAAAAGAGCAACCAGGGAATGATGCAGAAACACAGGACCATCTTCAGCTGGAGAAAAGCAGGGAGGAAGGTAGTGATGTTTTGAACCATGGCAAGGGCTGTCCTATGGGAGATAGGGCATTGGAGAAAACGGCTGCCAGAAGAAGCTGAAGTCATGTAAGAAGCAAAATCACTGCTGGAGGCACTGCCTGAGTTAGAAGAAGGGGTAAAAATATTCTAGCTGTCCTTCTAACTTTCTCCATTGTGATCTGCTGTGAGTCTTATGGGCTTCCCTTTGTGGGTAACCCGACCTTTCTCTCTGGCTGCCCTTAGCATTTTTTACTTCATTTCAACCTTGGTGAATCTGATGATTATGTGCCTTGGGGTTGCTCTTCTTGAGAAATATCTTTGTGGTGGTCTCTATATTTCCTGGACTTGAATGGTGGCCTGCCTTGCTAGGTTGGGGAAGTTCTCCTGGATAATATCCTGAAGAGTGTTTTCCAGCTTGGATTCATTCTCCCCGTCACATTTGGTTATGCCTATCAAATGTAGATTAGGTCTTTTCATATAATCCCATATTTCTTGGAGACTTTGTTCATTTCTTTTCACTTTTTTCCCCTCTATTCTTGCCTTCTCATTTTATTTCATTGAGTTGATCTTCAATCTATGATATCCTTTCTTCTGCTTGGTCGATTTGGCTATTGAAACTTGTGTATGCTTTGCGAAGTTCTCCTGTTGTGCTTTTCAGCTCCATCAATTCATTTATATTCCTCTCTAAGCTGTTTATTCTCGTTGGCATTTCATCAAACCTTTTTTCAAGGTTCTTAGTTTCTTTGCATTGGGTTAGAACATGTTCTTCAGCTCAGAGAAGTTTCTTATTACCCACCTTCTGAAGACTGTTTCTGTCAATTCATCAGACTTCATCCTCCATCCAGCCTTGTTCCCTTGCTGGTGAGGAGTTGTGATCCCTTGGATGAGGAGAGGCGTTCTGGTTTTGGGTATTTTCATCTTTTCGTGCTGGTTTCTTCCCATCTTTGTGGATTTATTTACCTGTGGTCTTTGTAGTTGGTGATTTTTAGATGGGGTCTCTGAGTGGACATCTTTTTTGTTGCTGATGAAGTTATTTCTTTCTGTTTCTTAGTTTTCCTTCTAACAGGCCCCTCTGCTGCAGGACTGCTAGAGGTCCACTCCAGACCCTGCTTACCTGGGGATCACCCGCAGGGGCTGCAGAACAGTCTTACTGGTAAGACTGTTACCAGTAAGAAACTGGTTGCTGCCAGTAACAGTAAGAAACTGGTTGCTGCCAGTTTCTTCTGCTATCTTCGTCTCAGAACTGTACCTGCTAGATGTTGGCCTGAGCTCTCCTTTATGAGGTGTCTCTTTGGGTATATGGGGGTCGGGGAGCTGCTTGAGGAGATAGTCTGTCCCTTATAGGTGAGCTCAAGTTCTGTGCTGGGAGCTCCTTGGTTCTGTGCAGAGCTGCTGGGCATGTACTTTTAAGTCTGCTGCAGAGGAACTCATAACCGCCTCTTTTTCCAGATGCTCTGTTCTAGGAAGGTCAGCTTTATTTATAAGTTCCTGTCATGCTGCTGCCTTTTTTCATAGATGCCCTGCCCCACATGGAGTAGTCTAGTCACAGTCTGCCTGCAGAGGTGTTACTGAGCTGCTTCAGGTTTGCCCAGCTGCTGTGTGAACTGCCTCAGTAGTGGCAGTTGCCCTTCTCCCCACTGAGCTGGACCATCCTGGGTCCAGCTGCGCTTGCTGCAAAACTCTCCAGAGCGTTTCAGATTGCTTGTTTTGTGGGGGTGGTACCTACTGAGCCAGATCACCTGGCTCCCTGTCTCTGCACCCTCCCTTTCAGTTGAATGGGTGGCTCTGTCTCCCAGGCATTTCAGGTGCCAGTTGAAACAGCTGCCCAGATTTGTGTGTGTTTCTTTGCACCAAGCTGGCACCGGCTGAAACCGCTGTGCTGAAAACTTGTGGAGCTTTTTGGTCTAGGAATCTACTGGTCTGTGGGCAGTGAAAATTTGTTTGGAAATGTGGTGGGCACTCACCCTCTGCATTGTTCTTGCTGGGAACTACACTCCGGAGCTGATCCTATTCGACCATCTTGGAACTGGAATTTTCTTTAGTGCCTCTTTTTTTTTTTTTTTTTTTGGTTGGCGATGTAAAACTGCACAATGTTGCACATGTGGTTCATATACATAATACTTTTATTGAAAGTATCCATCTAGACAATACCGCTCATTAGAGCATGTACTTTTGTTTAAATTAGCCTTGGTTTTATTAGTTTTTTTAGGACTTGCAACACATAGTTACTTTGAGTTTGTGGTCTTTTTTACATACACTGTTAAGCTGGGCTTCACAATGCATCATTGGATATTTTGTTCCCTTAGTTGTAAAAGCAGAGTTCTTTTATCTTAATTATTTTTGAGTGATTAAATTTTGATTCCTTAATATAACAAATTAACTATTCCTTATAGTTTTATTTACAAAATTGATAAATATCTTCCATATAGTTTCCTAGGCTGTTGACAAAATATTGATGCTGTTGGATATTTTTAGCAGTCTATTCATTAATCAGCCTTCTTTGGGCAAAGTTGTTCAATTAGAAACCTGCTTAGCCACGTTTTCTGCCAATCCATATTTATCCATCTTATCCAGGGATGATATCTGCAACACATCTACAATCTGTCACTGCCACAAACCCATTTGTTAGGAAACACCATTAATTTGACAGGACTTGCTCTTAATGAATTCATAGTGCTTTGTAGTGATTACCACTTTCTCTAAGTACCCACAAAAATCATTTGTTTGATACTCTATTAATAGAATTTCATGGAAGAATGACATAAACATATTGGTCTACTGCTTTCAGAAAACATATTAGGCATTTTTTTTTCCTTTTAACCTTTTAGAAGCATTTTTATGCTGTTTTCCCCAAAATTAGTACCTCTGGCAGCCCATAGGCAAGATATTTTGGTATTATGCATAAATATAAATTAGCAGCATGAATTATCTGGGGGTAAAAACAAATGAGATTCACCCATGTTTTTTTTTTTTAAATTTGGAGACATATCAAAGCATAAAAAACATTAAATTATATGATCTTATTGTATCCGATAGTGATTGCATTTAGTGGTAACAGAAACATGAAAAACTGTGGCTTAAGTCTGGAATTGTATGTACTTATTTATTTTTAGTAAACCCTCTAGTGATGGGCAGCCCAGGGCTGGCATGGCATTCCAGGACACCATTAGAAACCAAGGCTGTTTCTGTTGTTTTGCTCATTTTATAGTAGCAAGATTGGCTTCACAAGGTATTCTTGGATATTTTGTTCTCTTAGTTGGAAAAGCAAAGTTACTTTATCTAAATTAACTGTCTTTTATCTTAATTAACTTTAGCTTTATATGCACATGCCAGATAGGAAGAAAAGGTATGTGCCCACTTTTCTGGCATATGGTAGGATTAAATAAATGCACATTGTTTAATCTTGTAGCAGGATTATAGGCATTATCAGCTCTTATTTATAGATAAAATGAATACTTGATTTTTCAAGGTACACAGTTGGTAAAGCAAGAAGTCTGGGATTCAATTACATACTTTTATTTTTTTGACTGCTCCCAGCCACAGTGCAACAATACAAAGATACAAATCACCTGGTTATGTATGCACCTATGCAACGACCCTGCATGATCTGCACATGTACCCCAGAACCTAAAGTATGGTAAAAAAAAAAAGTCTAAAAGAAGTAAGTATAAAAATTCTAACTTTAAAAAAAGAATGGGCACAGGATGGCTAGGCAAAGGATGGGTAGGCCTAGTTGGCTCACACCTGTAATCCCAGCACTTTGAGAGGCCAAGGTGGGAGGATTACGTGAGTCCAAGAGTTTTGAGATCAGCCTGGACAACATAGCAAGATCCCATTTCTTTTTTTCTTTCTTTTTTTTTTTTAGATGGAGTCTTGGTCTGTAGCCCAGGCTGGAGTGCAAGGGCGTGATTTTTACTCACTGCAACCTCCACCTCCTGGGTTCAAGCAATTCCTGCCTCAGCTTCCCTCGTAGATAGGATTACAGGCATGTGCCACCATGCCCAGCTAATTTTTTTTTTGTATTTTTAGTAGAGAGGGGATTTCGCCATGCTGGCCAGGCTGGTCTCCAACTCCTGACCTCATGATCTGCCCACCTTGGCCTCCCAAAGTGCTGGGATTACAGGCATGAGCCACCACACTCGGCCATACTTCTTTAACTTCTGGGTTCATGCTCTTTCTAACATCATTTTACTAGCAATGGTGTAAGTTGTGTGTGTGTGTTACTTTTGAAGGATATCCAAAGTTTTTTTTGTGTCTTATTATACCCGAGATCCAGATTTTGGTGTCTCCTGTGACACCCTCCCTTCTCATTTATAACCTGAATTACTTTTCCTAGAGCAATCCCTTATGTAGCGTGGTTTGGGAACTACCTCCATTTGCTTTACCTTGAGGTGGTGGTAGCGATAATGTTGTAGAAAAAACCAGGTCCCTGTCACACGACCAGGAAAATTTAGGCACACGGACACTTTGTAGGGTGAGTAGGGCAGGGTTTATTGGCTGAAAAGGAAAACAGCAAAGAAGAACTCTGAGCGGAGCGCGAGTCCTGATGACAGGTCTCCTGTCTGACAGATTGAATCCCAGGTCACCACCTGAAGTTGAAGAGGCTAAGCTCCTCCCCACTGCAAACGGTGCGAACTTCCCCTGTCCCCACCCACTTCCCTCACTGCGCAGGTGAGCATTATTCAGACAGAATCAGCCGGGAAAGGACTGGCTTCATCCGGACCAGCAGTTGGGTTTTTCAGCCTTCAGGCTGTTTTAGGCTTGGGGGCGGGGTTTCGCCGGAAACCCGTGGCTGTCTCCTGTCTCCATCAGTAAGGCTCATTGGCAATTCCTGGAACCAGTCCCAGATCCAGTAAATCAGACTCTGGGGGCTAGGTCCCTTGAAAATGCATTTTTAATAAACTGGACAAGTGAATGTCATGACCGTTAAGCTTTTGGAACCACTGTCCTAGAGGGTAATTTTCCACTGAGAAGAAATTTATTCTGAGTTGCAGCCGCTTCCAGGTCATATTAGTACTTCAGGTGAAATTAGTCTAGCGCAGTGCAAGGAAAAGATCCCCTCCAACCTCTGAAGGTGAGTTGAAAATTAACTAAAGGAAGAGTAATAGAAGAAAAGGCATAAAAATTTAACGTGCGTGGAGAAAAATCAGTAATTACCTAATAACTAAGTGTGGTACAGAAGTTTATACGCCCCCTCCCTTTTTTTTTTCCATAGGAAAGGCGGGAGGTGGGAAATGTTGATAACAATTCTCTTGTGGGGCAGTAAATCATTAGGGAGAAGCAATGAACCTTGGAGACAGAAATTAACTTGAAATGATACTCTTGAATTTGAGTCTGAGAGACATCTGTGAAAAGGTCCATTCAGGTGTGATTATATTTGTTCCTCAGTCTTCCTTTCTGAGCTAGATAAAGAGGTTTCAGGGAAAGGATGGAAAGCAAGCGTTCTCCTAGGTGGATCCAGTCTTCAGGCAGATAAAGGAAAGTCTCTCCCAGTGTCAGCTGATCTCCAAGTGTTACTGCAGCTCGGTCCCTGAGTTCTGGGCTTTCCTGTAAGTAGAAATCAACACCAGGCCAAACAGATTTTTTGCAGGCAAGTATTAATAAGCTTGCAACTCAAGCAAAGCAAGGGAGTACTATACAGAAAAAGAGTCTGGGGGCTAGCTCCCTGAAGGCTTGGCTCTTGTCATTTTAAGGAAGCTGAAGCTACAAAAGGAGTGATATGTAGGCATGTGGAGGTGGGGAACTTTTAGCACCCGTGGAGTTTGATAACATGGTTCCTGATGCATCTCACGTCTCATTAGCGTGTTAAATCTCTGCTACTGGTTGTGATTTTTAGGATTATAATGAGATTATAATGAGCAAAAACTTGGGAAAGGTCATCATTGGAGTGTATCTTCAGCCAGTTGCATCTGGTCTAGTTATTTTTATTACTTACAAAAAATTATATAGGTAAACTGGTGTCACTGGGGCTTGGCATACAGAATATTTCATCACCCAGGTACTAATCCTAGTACCCAATAGTTTTTTTCCCTGTTTTTCTCCCTCCTCCCACCCTCTACCCTCAAGGAGTCCTCAGTGTCTTTTCTGCCCCTCTTGGTGTTCGTGAGTTCTTATCATTTAGCTCCCACTTACAAATGAGAACAAGAGGTATTGTTATCAGTGGAAGAGATCTGAATTACCCCCAGTTATGGGTGGCTTATCTGTATGGCTCCATAGCTAACTTTAGTCCTCGCTTCCTCAGAAGAAAGAACTCAACCTAGGGGCATAAAGCAGAAAAAGAGACTGAGGCAAGTTCCAGAGCAGAAATGGAAGTTTACTTAAAAAGGCCTTAGAATAGGAAAGAAAAGAAGGTGTGCTTGGAAGAGACCCAAGCGATCACATGAAGGTTAAAGAGAGGTCAAGTGCCCTGATTAATGGGGATTCTAGGACTTTCATAGACTCACCTCTTTCCCATGATTCTTCCCTGGTGGGCTTCCTGCATGCACAGTGTTTTCCTTACCCTTTTCTGGTGGAGTGTGTCCCTGGAAGATCATACTGCACTATTTTTGCTTCTTAATATGCATGTCCAGGAAGTTGCTTTTACCAGGGGCCTGCATTCAGCTAGCATTTTGATGTTAACAGGTGTGGACCATCAGGAAATGGCCTCTCCCCAGTGTTCCAAATTACCATTTTTAGAGAGGCAATGAGATAATTGCAGAGGCATCACCTAACATCCCTAGTAGGTAGTGGGGACAGCTGTCTCCTGCCCTGTTTATGCTTAACTTCCTGTATTTGGTTTTCTGTTCCTGAATTAGTTTGCTAGGATAATGGCCTCCAACTCCATCCGTGTTCCTGCAAAGGGCATAGTCTTGTTCTTTTTTATGGTTGCATAGTATTCCGTGGTGTGTATGTACCACGTTTATCTAGTCTGTCATTGTTGGGCATTAGGTTGGTTCCATGTCTTTGCTTTTGTGAGCAGTGCTGCAGTCAACCTTCACCTACATGTGTCTATATGGTAGAATGATTTATATTCCTCTGGGTATATATCTGGTAAAGGGATTGCTGGGTTGAATGGTAGTTGTGTTTTTAGCTCTTTAAGGAATTGCCATACTGCTTTCTACAATGGTTAAACTAATTTATGCTGCCACCAACAGTGTTTAAGCATTCCCTTTTCTCCGCAACATCGCCAGAGTCTGTTATTTTTTGACTTTTTAATCAGTCATTCTGATTGGCGTGAAATGGTATCTCACTGTGGTTTTGATTTGCATTTCTTTAATGATCAGTGACGTTGAGCTTTTTTTAATGCTTGTTGGTCACATGTATGTTGTCTTTTGAGAAGTGTCTCTTTATGTCATTTGCCCACTTTTTAATGACGTTGTTTTCTTTCTTGTAAATTTGTTCAAGGTCCTTTCTTATAGATGCTGGATGTTAGATCTTTGTCAGATGCAGTTTGCAAATATTTTTTCCCATTTGGTAGGCTGGTTGTTGTTTGTTCAGTCTAATAGTTTCCTTTGCTGTGCAGAAGTTCTTAAATTCAAGTACATCCTATTTGTTAATTTTTGCTTTTGCTGTAATTGCTTTTGGTGACTTAGTCATGAAATCTTTGCCAGTTCCTATGTCCAGGATGGTATTGCCTAAGTTGTCTTCCAGAGTTTTTATAATTTTGAGTTTTATATTTAAATCTCCAAGGTGATTGTTGTACATGGTGCAGGGAAGGTGTCCAGTTTGAATTTTCTGCACAAGGGTACCCAGTTATCCCAGCACAATTTATTGAATAGGGAATAGCTTTCCCATTGCTTGTTTCTGTCAGCTTTGTTGAAGTTCAGCTGCTTGTAGGTGTGTGACCTTATTTTTGGGATCTCTGATCTGTTCTGTTGGTTTATGTGTCTGTTCTTGGACCAGTACCATGCTGTTTTGCTTACTGTAGCCCTACAGTATAGTGAGAAGTTGGGTAGTGTGATGCCTCGAACTTTGTTGTTTTTGTTTGGGATTGCCTTGACTGTTTGAGCTTGTTTTTGGTTCCATGTGAATTTTAAGAGTTTTCTAGTTCTGTGAAAAATTTCATTGGTATTTTGATAGAAAGAGCATTAATCTAAAAACTGCTTTGGGCAGTTTTATCATTAAAATAGCCATTTTAATGATAATCTTTCCTATATAGGAACATGGAATGTTTCTCCGTTTGTGTCTGCTGATTTCTTTGAGCAGTTCTTGTAGTTCTTGTTGTAGAGAACTTTCAACTTCCTGATCAGCTGTGTTTCTAAATATATATATATATATATATATATATATATATATTTTTTTTTTTTTTTTGCAAGGAAGAAATGAAGACTTTTATTGAAAATGAAAGTACACTCCACAGTGTGGGAGTGGGCCTGAGCATAGGGGCTCAAAGGCCTAAATATTTTATTTTATTTTTTTGTGGCAGTTGGTGAATGGGATTATGTGTCTGATTTGGCTATTGACTTGATTCTTGTTGGTATGGAGGAATGCTAGTGGATTTTTGCATTGAGTTTGTATCCTGAAACTTCGCTGCAGTTGTTTATCAGCTGCAGGAATTTTTGGGCCAAGACTGTGGGGTCTGCCTAAGAGCTCATGGATACATAATCATGTCTGCAAACAGAGATAGTTTGACTTCTTCTCTTCCTCTTTGGATGCCCTTTATTTCCTTCTCTTGCCTGATGGATCTGGCCAGGACTTCTTGGTTTGGTTATTATTGGGTAATGCCAGAGTCTTATTTCAGTAACCTGGAAGATGGTCAGGTTCTTCCCAGAAATGCTAGTCTCATGTTAGCAGTCTTGGGAGTCATCACTCAAGGAGATAAATGGTTAGGCTCTTCCTTTTATGGTTAGAGTTTAGCCTAGTCACCTAAGGTAGGAGGGAACAGCTTTCTGCCTAGTGAATCAACTTGTTAATGAGGCAAGAAGATAGAGGGGGGACTATGCCCTGACATGTGAGGTCCATGGGGTCCCAGTTACCATGTCTCTTATCTGCCACAATAGAGTCTCTTCACCATACTATCTCATAAGGGCCTTTGATTAGAAATACTCAGTATACCAGGGTGCCGTATTTTTGGGTAAAATTTCCTGGGCTACTTCAGTATCATGCTGTGTAGCAGCAAAGTGCTTCTTACTACTACTCTGGGAAGTGGTCCCCTACCTCCTAGTAGCCATTAGAGGGTGATTGATGTCAGCAAATACATTTGCTGAGACTGTTTTATTTTAGAAGTATTAAGTGTCTTAAAATTTGGGATACTGGAACAAGGATGTTCAAATCACTGATTTAAACAAGTGGTAAGTTCAAATCCTGACTCCACCACTGAACTAGCTATAAAACCTTGGGTAAATAACTTACCTCTGTGAATCTCACTTTCCTTATCTGTAAAGTGGTGTTAATAATCATGTCTACCTCATATGATTGTTTTAAGGATTCAATGAGTTGATATATGGAAAACACCTAGGGCAGTATCTGTAATAAGTTCTCAATAAGTGTTAGCTATTAACGATGCTGTTATGATGTCAGGTAAGAGTTTCAGTACCGGTGTAGATGAAATGTCTTCACCTTGTGGTGATGTCCCCTTATACCTAGTATTCTATTTTTTTCCTAGTAAAAGGATGTAAGTATGGAGGGGGAGGGGAAACAAGAAGAGATAGGAAAAATCTGCATGATTATGACTTATGACTGGCAAAACCATAACTACCCAATAGGTTCTCCTTGCCTACTTCCTAGACAGAGCTGATTTCTCTATTGCAACAGGAGTTGCAGTAGAAAAAAGTTTAATTCATGCAGAGCTGGCTGTACGGGAGACTGGAGTTTTGTTACTACTCAAATCAGTCTCGCTGAAAACTTGAGGATTAGATAATTTGGTGGGTAGGGGGTTGGAAAATGAGGATTGCTGATTAGTTAGGTTGGAGATAAAATCATGGGGAGTCAAACCTGTGGGTAACACCCCCCATGGGTACCGAGGAAGGAGAACTGTCCAGACCCCAGGCACAATTACTGCCTGAAGAATATCTTAGTTTATAGTGTTACTACTCAGCTATTTCCTTTATATAATCCTTTATATATAATCATATATTAGTTTATAGAATTAGTGCCTGAAGTATAACTTACTGCTTACATATATCTAGTTTATACAATCATACTTAATACTTATATCTAGCATACTTAGTTCTATATAATATTTTCTATATAATCATACAGGTATTGTAGTCGGAGCTGTACTGACAAATTGAGTGCTAATTTATATAATCCTTCCATGTAACCATATAGTAGTTTGTAGTAGGAGGAATGCCTAGAGCAGTCCCAGAACAGAAGCAGTACATGGGAAAACAGCCAGACCAGGACAAGAACCAAAGACCCAGGCGGTGGTGTCCCTGCCTTAAAGGACATATGCTGTATGGCAGGCTTGGAGCAAGAGCCTCTCCTCCTGATAAAGGAGTTGTAGTACCTTGCATCCAGTTCCTGTGGAAAGTAGACCTCAGGCCTGAGATCCTGGAAATAACCCAGGGAGAAGAACCCCTCTGGTGTGACCAGTCACGGCAGCTGTATACCCTGTCGGTCATTTCTCGCTTCTGTGCTAGCTCAAATCATCCTCCCATAAATATCTTAAGAGAAGAGTGCAAGTCTGTCAGCTCCCACTACATTGGCTTAGTTTCCTTCTATTAGAAATCCTTTGAAGTCTCCAGCCCCCAGTTAAGAAGTGTTGGGCATGACACCTGTTGCACACAGCCCACCTCCTTGCCTCAGTGACCTAATGGGTGTGGACCCCTTTTCTGAACATGACCCTCTACTGTGCATGGCACAGACCCCTACTGTGCACGGCCTACCTCTCTGCCCAGCTGACATAATGGGGTGGCCCCCTCACTTGTAACTCACGTGATTATGTATGCCCTATTACTAAGCCTATAGATGATGACCTCACTCATGACTTTGCCCCCTGCTTGTACCTAATAAATACAGATGCTTCTGGGCATTTGGGGCTCTCACTGATCTCCGCTCACAGACGGCATGGCCCCCCGAGTCCAGATGCTCTTCACCAGTTCTTCAGTGTTCTGCCTCTTTACTTCTCAGATCCTGCATCTCATCACAGCATGAGGGACACCCCATGACCCTGTGGGGCCCTACAGCCCTACACAAACCTGTCCTTTTGTGTTGAATTAGTTCCTGGGATGGGACCATAAAACCAGATGAGCCAATTTATGTAGGTGGTGCCAGCTGATCCATCAAGTACACAGTCTGCATAATACCTGAAGCTCTGATCTTAGGTTTTACAATAGTGATGTTATTTCCAGGAGCAATTTGGCTAGGTTCTGAATCTCGCAGCCTCCATCTGCATGACTCCTAAACCCTAATTTCTAATCTTGTGGCTAACTTGTTATTCCTGCAAAGGCAGTCTAGTCCCCAGGCAGGCAGTTTGTTTTGGGAAAAGCCTGTTATTGTCTTTGTTTCAACGTTAAACTGTAAGTTCCTCCCATAGTTAGTTCAGTCTATGCCCAGGAATGAACAAGGACAGTTTGGAGGGTAGAAGCAAGATGGAGTCAGTTAGGTCAGATCTCTTTCAGTTTCATAATTTTCTCAGTTATACTTTTTGCAAAAATGGTTTCCCTGCCATTGTAGCAGAGTTGAGTTTGGATTAGTTGGTTGGTTGTTTAGATGCTTCCTCAGAGCAATGTATAGTCTTTTATCCCTCACCACCCCCACCCTTTCTCCTGAGTCCCCAAAGTCCAAGGTATCTTACACCTTTGTACCCTCATAACTTTAGCTTCCATGTGAGTGAGAACACACCATGTTTGGTTTTCCATTCTCGAGTTACTTCACTTAGAATAATAGCCCCCCATTCCGTCCAGGTTGCTGTGAAGGCCATTTTTTCATTCCTTTTGATGGCTGCATAGTATTCCATATATGTATATATCTTTATCCACTCATTGATTGATGGGCATTTGGACTGGTTCCATATTTTTGCGATTGCAAGTTGTTCTGCTGTAAACACGCGTGTGCAAGTATCTTTTTAAATAATGGCTTTTTTTCCTCTGGGTAGATACTCATTAGTGAGATTGTGGGATCAAATGGTAAATCTACTTGTAATTCTTAAAGGAACCTCCACACTGTGTGCTAGTTTACATTCCCATCAACAGTGTAAAAGTGTTCCCTTTTCACCATATCCCCACCAACATCTATTTTTAAAAAAAAATTTTTTTTGATGATGGCTATTCTTGGAGAAGTAAGGTGGTATCACATTGTGGTTACTATTTGCATTTTCCTAATAATTAGTGATGTCGAGCATTTTTTCATATGCTTATTGGCCGTTTGTAAATCTTTTGAGAATTGTCTATTCATGTCCTTAGCCTACTTTTTGATGGGATTGTTTTTTTTCTTGTGGATTTTTTTGTTATTTGTAGATTCTGGATATTAGTCCTTTGTTGGACATAAAGATTGTGAAAATTTTCTCCCACTCTCTGGATGGTCTGTTAACTCTGCTGATTATTTCTTTGGCTGTGCAGGAGCTTTTTAGTTTAATTAAGTCCCATCTATTTATCTTTGTTTTCATTGTATTTGTTTTTTGGTACTTGGTCATGAAGTCTTTGCCTAAGCCAATGTCTAGAAGGGTTTTTCCAGTGTTATCTTCTAGAATCTTTATGGTTTCAGGACTTAGATTTAAGTCTTTGATCCATCTGGAGCTGATTTTTGTATAGGGTAAGAGATGAGGATCCAGTTTCATTCTTCTGCATGTGGCTTGCCAATTCTCCCAGCACGATTTGTTGAATAGAGTATCGTTTCCTCACTTTGTTTTTGTTTGCTATGTTGAAGATCAGCTGGCTGTAAGTATTTGGATTTATTTCTGGGTTCTCTATTCTGTTCCATTAGTCTATGTGACTATGTTTATACCAGTACCCTGCTGACAATGTTATTGGTGCTATGGTGATTATGGCGTTACAATATAGTTTGAAGTTGGGTAATGTGATGCCTCCAGATTTATTCTTTTTACTTACTTGTGCTTTGGCTATGTGGGCTCCTTTTTGGTTCCACATGAATTTTGGAATTGTTTTTTCTAGTTCTGTGAAGAATGATGGTGGTATTTTGATGGGAATTGCATTAAATTTGTATATTGCCTTTAGGATTTGGTCATTTTCACAATATTGATTCTACCCATCCATGAGCATGGAATGTGTTTCCAATTGTTTGTGTCATCTATGATTTCTTTCAGCAGTATTGTGGAGCTTTCCTTGTAGAGGTCTTTTATGTCCTTGGTTAGGTGAAATGTTCTGTAAATATCTGTTGAGTCCATTTGTTCCGGGGTGTAGTTTAAAGCCATTGTTTCTTTGACTTTCTGTCTTGATGCACTGTCTAGTGCTGTCAGTGAAGTATTAATGTCTCTCACTGTGATTGTGTTGCTGTCTATCTCAGTGCCTAGGTTTACTAGTAATTATTTTATAAATTTGGGAGCTCCAGAGTTAGTTGCATATACATTTAGGATTGTGACATTTTCCTGTTGGACTAGTCATTTTATTTTATTTTTTTGGCAGCTATTGTGAAAGGGGTTGAGTTCTTGATTTGATTCTCAGCTTTGTTGCTGTTGGTGTATAGCAGAACTACGGATTTCTGTACATTATTTGTGTATCCTGAAACCTTGCTGAATTCATTTACCAGTTTTCAAAGCTTCTTGGAGGATTCTTTAGGGTTTTCTAGGTATATGATAATATCATCAGCAAATAGTGACAGATTGACTTCCTCTTTACTGATTTGGATGCCCTTTATTTCTTTCTCTTGTCTGATTGCCCGGGCTAGGACTTGAAGTATCATGTTGAAGAGAAGTGGTGAGAATGGGCATCCTTGTCTCGTTCTCAGAGGGAATGATTTCCATTTTTCCATAATATTGGCTGTCAGTTTGTCATAGATAGCTTTTATTACCTGAAGGTATGTCACTTCTATGCCTATTTTGCTGAGGGTTTTAATCATAAAGAGTTCTGAGATTTTGTCAGATGCTTTTTCTGCATCTATTGAGATGATCATGTGATTTTTATTTTCAATTCTGTTTATCTGATGTATCACATTTACTGACTTAGATGTGTTAAACCATCCCTGAATCAATAGTATGATGTCCACTTGATCATGGCAGATTGTCTTCTTGATATGTTGTTGGATTCAGTTCACTAGTATTTTGTTAAGGACTTTCCATCTATGCTCATCAGTGATAGTGATCTGTAGCTTCCTTTTGGGTTATGTCCTGTCCTGGTTTTGGCATTAGGGTGATACTGGCTTATAGAATGATTTAGGGAGGATTCCCTCTTTCTCTATCTTTTGGAATAGTATCATCAGTAGGATTTGTATCAAATCTTCTTTCAACATCTGATAGAATTTTGCTGTGATTCTGGCTAGTCCTGGACTTAATTTTGTTGGCACTTTTAAAATCACCACTTCAGTCTTGCTGCTTCTTATTGGTCTGTTTCTATAGATTCTATGTCTTCCTGGTTTAGCCTAGTAGGGTTGTAAATCCAATAATTCATCCATCTCCTCTGGGTTTTCCAGTTCATACCCTTAAAAGTGTTCACAGTAGCTTGAATGATCTTTTGTATTTCTGTGGTATCCGTCATAATATCTCCCATTTCATTTCTAATTGAGCTTATTTGGATCTTCACTCTTTTCTTGATTAATCTCACTAATGGTCTATCAGTTTTATTTATCTTTTTAAGGGACCAGCTTTTTGTTTCATTTATCTTTTGCATTTTTTTGTTTGAATTTCATTTAGTTCTGCTCTGATCTTCATTATTTCTTTTCTTCTGCTGGGTTTGGTTTTGGATTGTTCTTTGTTGTCCAATTCCATGAGGTGTGACCTTAGATTGCCTGTTGGTGCTCTTTCGGACAAATAGCATTTCAGACAAATATAGGCGTTTGATGCTGTGAACTGCCTCTTAGCACTGCTTTTGCTCTATCCCAGAGACTTTGATAGATTCTGCCACTTTTAACATTCAGTTCAATGAATTTTTAAATTTTCATCTTGATTTCATTGTTGACCCAAATATCATTTAGGTGCAGGTCATTTACTTTCCATTTATTTGCATATTTTGAGACTTCCTTTTGAGTTGATTTACAATTTTATTCCACTGTGGTCTGAGATAGTACTGGATATAATTTTAGTTTTCTTAAATTTGTTGAGACTCATTTTGTGGCCTGTCATATGGTCTATCTTGAAGAATGTTCCATGTGCTGATGAATAGAATGTATATTCTGCAGTTGTTGGGCAGAATGTTCTGTAAATATTTGCTAAGTTCCTTTGTTGTAGGGATTAATTTAAGTCCATTGTTTCTTTGACTTTCTGTCTCGAAGAATTGTCTAGAGCCATCAGTGAAGTCTTAAAGTCCCCCACTGTGTTGATGTCTATCTCATTTCCTAGGTTTAGTAGTAATTGTTTTATAAATTTGGGAGCTCCAGAGTTAGGTGCATATATATTTAGGATTGTGATATTTTCCCATTGCACTAGTCCTTTTATCATTTTATAATATCCCTCTTTGTCTTTTTAAACTGGTGTTGCTTTAAAGTTTGCTTTGTCTGATATAAGAATAGCTACTTCTGCTCACTTTTGGATTCTATTTTTTCACCCCTTTACCTTAAGTTATGTGTGAGTCCTTATGTGTCACGCAAGTCTCTTAAATATAGCAGATACTTGGATGGTGAAACCTTATTTATTCTGCCATTCTGTATGGTTTAGGTGGAACATTTAGGCAATTACATTCACTATTAGTATTGAGATGTGAGGTACTATTCTATTCATCGTGCTATTTGTTGCCTGAATATTTCATTTTATTTTTTCCATTGTGTTATTGTTATATAGGCACTGTGAGATTGATGCTTTAAGGAGGTTCTATTTTGGTGTATTTTGAGGATTTGTTTCAAGATTTAGAGCTCCTTTTAGCAGGCATTATAGCCTTGGCTTGGCAGTGGCTAAATTCTCTCAGCATTTGTTGGTCTGGATAAGACTGTATCTTTTCCACATTTATGAAGTTGAGTTTCACTGGATATAAAATTTTTGGCTGATAAAAGAAGAATCCTCCTTGTTTAAGGAGGCCAAAAATAGGACCCTACTTCTTTCTAGCTTCTAGGGTTTTTGATGAGAAATCTGCTGTTAATCTGGTAGGTTTTCTTTTATAGGTTACCTGATGCTTTGGCCTCAGATCTCTTAAGATTCTTTCCTTCATCCTGATACAAGATAACCTGATGACCATGTGACTAGGCAATGATTTTTTTGGAATGAATTTCCCAGGTGTTCTTTGAGCTTCTTGTATTTGGATGTCTGGATCTCTAGCAAGGCTTGGAATATTTTCCTTGACTATTCACTGAAATATATTTTCCAAACATTTAGATTTCTCTTCTTCCTTAGAGCACAAATTATTCTTAGGTTTGGTCATTTAACATAATTCTAAAGTTCTTGGAGGCTTTTTTGATTTTTTAAAAAATTCTTTTGTTTGTCTTTGATGGATTCAGTTAATTCAAAAACCTTGTCTTTGAGCTCTGAAGTTCTTTATTCTACTTGTTTGATTCTATTGCTGAGACTCTCCAGTGCAATTTGCATTTCTTTTTTTTTCCTCCCCCACTTTTTTAAATTGCATTTTAGGTTTTGGGGTACATGTGAAGAACATGCAAGATTGTTGCATAGGTACACACGTGGCAATGTGATTTGCTGCCTTCCTCCCCTTCACCTATATGTGGCATTTCTCCCCTTGCTATCTCTCCCCAACTCCCCACCCCCCACTGTCCCTCCCCTATTCCCCCCCAACAGACCCCAGTGTGTAATGCTCCCCTCCCTGTGTCCATGTGTTCTCATTGTTCAATACCTGTCTATGAATGAGAACATGCGGTGTTTGATTTTGTGTTTTTGTGTCAGTTTACTGAGAATGATGGTTTCCAGGTTCATCCATGTCCCTACAAAAGACACAAACTCATCGTTTTTGATGGCTGCATAATATTCCATGGTGTATATGTGCCACATTTTCTCTGTCCAGTCTATCACCGATGGGCATTTGGGTTGGTTCCAGGTCTTTGCTATTGTAAACTGTGCTGCAGTGAACATTTGTGTGCATGTGTCCTTGTAGTAGAATGATTTATAATCCTTTGGATATATACCCAGTAATGGGATTGCTGGGTCAAATGCAATTTCTATTTCTAGGTCCTTGAGGAATCGCCACACTGTCTTCCACAATGGTTGAACTAATTTACACTCCCACTAAAGTGTAAAAGTGTTCCTGTTTCTCCACATCCTCTCCAGCATCTGTTGTCTCCAGATTTTTTAATGATCGCCATTCTAACTGGCGTGAGATGGTATCTAAATGTAGTTTTGATTTGCATTTCTCTAATGACCAGGGATGATGAGCATTTTTTCATATGTTTGTTGGCCTCATGTATGTCTTCTTTTGTAAACTGTCTGTTCATATCCTTTGCCCACTTTTGAATGGGCTTGTTTGTTTGTTTTTTTCTTGTAAATCTGTTTTAGTTCTTTGTAAATTCTGGATATCAGCCCTTTGTCAGATGGGTAAACTGCAAAAAATTTTTCCCATTCTCTTGGTTGCCGATTCACTCTAATGCATTTTGCATTTCTTTATGTATGTCTTGATTACCAGGAGGTGTGATTGTTTTTTATTTATGCTTTCTATTTCACTGAATAATTTCCCTTTTATAGCCTGTATCATATTTTTGATTTAAGTTGGAGTTTACCTTTCTCTGATACCTCTTTGATTAGATTAATAAACAACCTTCTGAATTCTTTTTTTGGCAATTTGAATTTTGTCTTTGTTTGGATCCATTGCTGATGAGCTGGTATGATCTTTTAAGGGTGTTAAAGAACCGTGTTTTGTCATATTGCGAGAATTATTTTTCTGGTTCCTTCTCATTTGGGTAGACTATATTGGAGGGAAGATTTGGGCTTCTAGGGAAGCTGTTCAGACTTTTTTTGTCTCTTGGGGTGCTCCCTTGATGTGGTGCTCTCTCACCTACCCTAGGAACGTAGGCTTCCTATGAGCCAAACTGTAGTGATTACTTCTGCTCTTCTGGGTCTAGCCCCCCAGCAGAGCTACTGGGTTCCAGAATGGTACTGGGAAGTCTCTACAAAGAGTCCTGTGATGTGATCCATCTTCAGGTCTTGCAGTTGTGAATACCAGCACCTGCTTCAATGGAGGTAGCAGGGGAGTGAAGTGAACTCTGTGAGCGTCCTTGGTTGTGTTTTTGTTTAGTTCAGTGGTTTTGTGTTGGGTGGCCTGTAGCCAGGATGTGGCTCTCTCAAGAGCACATTAGCTATGGTCCTATGGGGAGGGTGCATAGTTGCTCTAGGAACATCTGGATAGGTATTCAGTTTTCTCAGTTAGTGGGCAGGGCCACAGGGCTCTCAAGAGATTATGACTTTTATCTTTTGTACCAGGGCAGGGAGAGAAAGACCACCAGGTGGGGGCAGGAATAGGCATGTCTGAGCTTAGCCCTTCCTTGGCCTGGGTTTGCTATGGCTGCTGTGGGTGATGGCATGTGGTTCCCGGTCCAATGGAGTTATATTCGCAGGGGGATTATGGCTGTCTGTGCTGGGTTCATGCAGGTTGCCAAAGAAGTTGGGAAAAGCCAGCAGTCACAGGCTTTACCCTGCTCTCACACAGTCTGCAGTCCTAAAGGCTGTTCTCACTCCCACCATGCCCCCACAACACCACCAAGTCTATTTCTAGACAGCCAGTGAGCAAGGCTGAGCACTTGCCCCAGACCACGAGCCTCCCTGTTGAGAAAGTAAGCAGACTCACAGTTTTTGGCATCTCAGGGTTCCAGCACTGGTCATCCAGTTCCTTCAAAAGTTCTGTGGATTTTTTCGGTTTTCCTTGCGTGTTGCTGCGATGGTTCTTGGAGCAAAAGTTTACCACATGAGTTTCCACATGCTGTTCTGTCCTTTCAATCAGGAGCTGCAAGCTACTCATGCCTTCTGCTTACCATCTTAATCCTTCAATGAAGCACAACTCTTAATGCATGAATATTTGTATGGGGGCCAAGAGCTACACAAGTTTTTGCTGCAAATCACTGACATGAAGGAGATTGATTAGGAGAAAAGGTACACAAATGCATTTAAAGTGTATACATGGGAGCCTTCAGAATGAAGACTAAACTTCTCAAGAAGGTGTAGAAGCTTTAATACCACTGTGACATTACAGGAGCAATGGGGGCTTAGACCCTGGTAAACAGGTTATGGGAGTGGGGAGAAGAGGAATTCTAAATGAGGGGCAATAAATGATTATTAAGGAGAATGATTGGAACAGAAACTAATTTTTAAATAGTTGTTTTTGGTATTTAGGTGATTTTTGGAGATAGTCTTTATCTTGCAAAAGGGGTCTGTTCAGGTGTGGTTACTTTTTTCTGGTCTTGTTTCTTATAATGGATAATGAGATAACAGGAAAGAGAACAAGAACTACTGTTGTCCTTGGTGAGTCAGGTCTGTCTTTTTGTAGATGGGGGAACATTCTCTTCTAGGGCTTGATCACCAAGAGTTTTTAATTTAAAATACTCAGTATACCAGGGAACCATACTTCGGGGTGAAATATTTTGATTTCACTTGATAGCCTTACTGCCTATTTCAGAAGAAAGCTGAGAGAATAATTAAGCTGTTTGTATAGTTGAGCATTTTAAACTCCTAAGAGAAAGAACTACGTTAAATGTTACCACAGTGTGTGATTTATGTAACTACAATCCCTGAAGCTCTTACTGGTTCTGGTTGGAATGTGTACAGTAATACAAATTTCATGCAGGTGGGTTAAACACCAGGTGGTAAGTCACTTTTATGCATAGGCAGAAACAATTGGGTCTAGCAATTTGATTGGACAGAAGACAGAATCAGAGGGCTTAGCTTAAATATCACTTTAAATGTGTTAAAGGAAAGGCTGTTCTTGATGTGATGCAAAGACTGGTGAACACGTAATAAACCCGTCATGGCCGTAAGGAAAAAGCCTATTCTTTTCAAAGGTACTAATGGTTCCTCCTTCATCAATTCAAATGGACAGTTTTCCATTAACAATTTTAAATGTTCAACATTATCTGACATTGCCGATCACCCCCCACCAAAAAAAACAAGAAAACAAAGAAAACCCAAAACAAAACAATGCTATGTTTTTCTTCAGAGCCTATGGGTATGGGGAAATGGGGCAGTATTGGTCAAAAGACAAGTTAGAGTATGGAAGGTGAATAAATTCTGGAGACCTAATTTATAGCAATGCAATTATGGTTAACAATACCGTGCTGATTATACTTAATAATCCTGTACTGTCTATATACTTGAAATTTGCTAAGAGGGTGGATCTTAAGTGTTTTCATCATACATACCCAAAATGATAACTATGTGAGGGTGGTATAATTAGTTTGTGGTGATTATTATTTTTTAATTGTGATTATGTTACAGTGTGTACGTATGTCAAACATCAAGTTGTACACCTTCAGTTTTCAGTTTTTGTCATTATACTTCAATGAAACTAGAAAAAAAATTAGGTGTTCTTAGACCTCTTCTCTACTTAAACATCTAGTTGATCTTATACAGTTTTATAGTTTTAAATATCACCTATAAGCAGATATCCCAGCCCCAAACTTTGTCCTGAACTCCAGATTTATATGTAGAATTTCCTACCAGACATAGCCACTCGGATGGCTATTGGGCACCTCACTCTTCACAGCTAGAACTAATTAACACTATCCACAGGCTTTTCTTCCTGTCTTCCTGCCTGCATGAATGAAAACTCCGTTTATGCTATTGCTCAGGTAAGAAAATTCTTGGAGTAATTCTTTTGCCTCTCCATCTCTGATACTCTACCTGCAATCCTCAAACAAATCCTACAGGTCAACATTCAAAACATATGCTAAATCCAACCACTTGATACTTCCCTACTAACAGGCCACCTGCATCCCTTCATGCATGACTGTAATGGCTTCCTAATGGTGTTTTTGATTCCTTTCTTGCTCCTCTGAGCAACTGCTTTTCCTGTTTTTTTTTTTTCCTCGCAGAAGCCATCGTTTTCTTTTATGAAACTTACTTTGAAATAATTGTAGATCTATGGGAATTTGCAAAGTTAGTACAGAGAGGTCTCATATACACTTCATCTAGTTTTTCTCATGGTTACATACTATATAATTGCAGTAAAATATCCAACCAGGAATGACATTGTTACAGCGTGTATATTTAGTTTTAGGTCATTTTATCATGTGTAGATTTGTGTAACCACCATCACAATCAACAGAATGATTCCAGCATTGAGATCTCCCTCATGCTACCTGTTTCCCACCACACCTGCCCAGCAGGAAGGCTCTCCTCCCTTATGGGGCCAGCTCCTTTGAAAAGGTTACCTCTAACAGAGCTACTGGGCCTTGATGGAACGGTTGTGGCTTTTGTTACTGCTCTTTCCTTCAGTTGAGGGTTGGTAAGGTTTAGTTGAGGGATGCTACAGAGGAGAGTGATTTAGGGGTGATCAGGCACAGCCTCACGCTGGACCTGGAGCTATTAACTCCTCGGATATGCAGGTCTTTTTGTCCTGTCTGATCCATTCCTCTAGACTTGAGTTTTTATGTTAGTTTCTTTCAGGGGTCCAGTTTTCTTTCCCTTCTGCCCAGGGGCTTCTCAAAAGACTTTTAGACGGATTAGTCTACCTGCAGTACATCAGTATAGACCAAGGTACAGAGATTAGTATCTCTTGAAGAGATCAAATCCTCCACCATTGTATGGATATATGGTTTATTTTATTGAATAGACCATAAAATTAATTATAATTTTGTGACTAGAAAGATACTTCAAACATAATTTTACACGTACCTGTACATATATAAGTACACTTGGAGGAAAACTTACTCTAAGTGATATTACTAAGTCAATGGTATGTGCATTTAAAATTTTAATGTAGCTAATTTACTCTCTCATCTAAAACATGTAAGAAAACTGTTTCAATCCTTATCCTTTTCTTCCTTCCAAAGGCATTTGATGCCTCTGATTCCTGAGACCTTCTAGGGTCCTGAAATGTGAAGGGCCCTTTCAAGTTCACCCTACTTTAATAGTTTAAGCATTATTTAACTCTTAACTTTTTAGCTTCCAAAGCTTTTGTTGACAGTTGTCATCTATTTGTATTTTTTTCTACTCTTTATGTGGGTAACGTGCTATTACTCCTCTTTAGTAATTTTAGTGGGGATTCAGAGTAAATAGACAAATGTGTGTTCGACCTACCATGTTGAACTAAAGGCACACATTCTTACATTTATTACTAGGTATTTTCTTTTTCTTGTAATAGTCACGTATTCTCAATATGGTTATTTTTATGTACAGAATTCTGATTTTTATAACTACTTTCTAGGTAATTCTAACCATTCATATAATGTTTTTATAAAGTGTCATTTAGAAATAGTATGAAGATGTACTTTTAAAAAGCTGTCCCAAAGAGAGCTAGCACCAGAGTGGTAGACTTTGCAGGTGTAATCAAGTTAAGATGAACTCATTATGGTCAGCCCTAATCCAATATGATTGGTATCCTTATAAAAAGAGGGGAATACCATATGAAGATGGAGACACACTGGGAACACAGCACTGTGAAGGTGGAAGCAGGGATTGGAGTGCTACGGCTGTGAACACAGGAACGCCAGGGGCTACGGGAAGCTGGAAGAGTCATGGAGGGATTGTCCTCTAGAGGTTTCGGAGGAAGCAGGGCCCTGATAACACCTCAGTTTCAGATTTTTGGTCGATAGATGTATGATATAATACATTACTGTTGTTATCAACTACAAAGTTTGTAGTCTTTGTTATAGATTGCCACCGGGGGAAATGAATACTATAATCAGTTACCTCGCAGGTTTTTGTGAAGACCAGATGCTATAGTGTTTGTGAAAGGCATTATGTACTATAAAGCTGAGCAAAGGGAGCTTACTATTCTTAGCTGGAAGAAGGGGTTCACATTTCCAACTCTGCTCAGTACATCTTAGCATTGCCTCCCGTCTTCCTACCTTGTGGCTATGTAAGTGGCCTCTGCTGGCTGTTTTGATGAACCCCTTCTTCTCGGTGCCTGTGAAAACTCTTCTGTGGGAGTCATATGTTCTGTTTAGTTTTCAGAAGTTCTTGTCCTCTGGCCCTGACCTTGACCTAGTCCTATTTTTTTCCCTCCAGCTTTGAGTAACTGTGTGTGATGGTTGTTTAAAGAAAGTTTTTGCCTCCCATTCATGTTCTGAGGAAGAAAAAACAGATTGTTGAAAAGTCAAGAGTGGTAGGTGATACTGCTTTCAATATTTCTACAAAGAACTTGTGTGTAATGCCCCGAGGAAGTCTAATTGAACTGGATTGACCTCAGTGCTGCAGATAAATGAAGTTCATCTCGGAGACTATCTCTTTGTTCCGCTAAGCTTGGCAGCTTTCCTTCCAAGTCACCTTAACTGACTTTGCTGTTAGAGAGGTTATAAACAGGACATTAAATCTGTGTATTTCTTTGTACCAGCAAAGCTAAGATACTGACTTGGAACTTTCTCTTGTCAATCAGAAATTACCATCCCCCTACCTTGCCACTCTTTCTGGGTTAGTACATGAGGAACAGCGTGGTGTATAACTGGCTCCTGACTGCCACTGTCATATGATCTCTCCTTGGCTTGCAGTGTTGCAGGCTGCTAGCAAAGAGAAAAGACGTAATAAGGAAACAAAAATCTGTTTCATTCATTGTACAAGTAAATATATACACTGTTATCTTGCCACAGGGAAGAGCACTATGGAATGCTCCAAAGAAAATGAAAAACATAAAAACAATGTCTGTCCTATCTGAAGGCGAGGTTTTCCCTGAGAGAAGAATGGTAAAAATGATCTTCCCTTAAGCGGAGCTCTCTTCCTTTGTTTGCTCTATGGTGGAGGCGTGTCTTTTACTAATAGCCTTCACTGAAGCTATTCAAAGCTGGGTTTCTTTTAGCCTTTAGAAGAAAATGATAAGTAGAAACTGTTTAAAATTTTGGCCTGCCAGAATCAGCTTGCAGTTCTGGAAACTAGACACGAATGTGGATCAGAAGCTTAAACTGGGAATACATATTTTGTGAGTGTACTAATCAGTTTTGATAATAGTACCTAATTACAACTCCCAAAGCTCAGTGGCTTAACAGAGTTAAGTATTTATTTCTCACTCATGGATTTGTAAGTCTTGTTAGAGCTTTCTTGGGTGTGATATGTAATGACCGGCCTCAGCTTTGGATACTGATTTGCATTCAGGTCTATTCCTCCTGTCTTTTCATTCTGGGAACTGTGGCTATTTGAGGTTCCCCACCCCGCCTCCCCCAGCCCATGGCAGAAGCTTCAAGATGCCTGAAGGAAACTCACCAGGCTTAAGTGACTCACTTTGAAACTGGGTCACTGTTTCTTGTCTCCCTGTCCCATTGAATAAAAGCAAGTTCATAACCAAGCCCCAGGGAGATACTTGCAAAGGGCATACATTTTATATGTATTACTGGGAGGGACTGAAGAATTGGGAAGAGTGAATTTCTCAGGTTTTTTCTTGGACTTTAGGGGTGGGGCAGGAGTACAGTAAAAGGGCCTTCAATCATGGCTTTATTACCACATGTATTTTTTCCTGGGACTGTCTAACAAAGTACCATAAACTAGGTCAAACTGACAAATAAAATTAACCATTGCATGTGTAATAAAGAAATTGGCCCTGGCTGAATGTGATGGCTTACACTTGTAATCCCAGCACTTTGGGAGGCTGAGGCAGGAGGATCAGTTGAGCCCTGGAATTTGAGACCAGCCTGGGAAACATGACAAGACCTCATCTCTACAAAAAAAAAAAATTAAAAATTAGCTAGGATGAGTGGTGTGCACCTGTAGTCTCAGCTTCTTAGACTGAGATCGGAGAATTGATTTTGCCCAGGAGGTCAAGGCTGCAGTGAGCTGTGATTGTGCCACAGCACTCCAGCCTGGCTAATGGAGCAAGACCCTCTTTTAAAAAAAGAGCTAGAGAAAAAAATGAATTTGGCCCAAAGAGGTTTGGCCTTTTCCCCAATTCCTGGTTGAAAGTGACTTCTAAGCCCTTGGTTCTTCTTAGTCCATATACCAACTTGATCTCTTGAAAAGCTGAGTAGAGATTTAGTAAAGCCATGTGGACAACTGATCAGTCACACCTGTATTAATGAAGCCCTAATAAAAACTCTAGACCATCAAGCTTAAGTGAGCTTCCTGGATTGGCAATATGCCACACCTATTGTCACACATAGATGCTGCAAGTGTGACTCATCCTGAGGACAACCAAAGCTTGATGTTTGGAACCCTCCTGGACTCTGCCCTATGTGTTCCTCTCTTTGGCTGGTCCTAATCTCTATCCTTTTTCTGTAATACATGTAGCCATGAGTATAATAGATTTCAGTGAATTCTGTAAGTTTTCTGTAAATTACCAAAATTGAAAATAGTTCTCTGAAACCCCCCAACATGGGGTTGGTGTAAGAAGTAAGGGTGGTCGTCGATCTTATATAAACCCTTCCCTCTAACTTTGTAGTTGTACCCTAACTTTTTGGGCTTGGGGTCAGAAGTCTTGGGAAGACTTGGCAGTCTGCAGGACTGTGCTCTTTACCGTGCAGTTTGGCTGCCTCTGGGTAGACACTATAATAAAAGCTCAGTTCAGATACAAGAAAGCTTTGATATAGAAACAGTAGAAACAAAGATAGATAGGAGAATAGCTAAAGACAATTTAGAGGTAGATGCAACAGGATTTGGTAACTGATTAGATGTCTGATTATGTGGGGATATTGCTGGGGGTGTAAGAGGAAGTTTATGCGATGAGCTCTTTCTTTCAGATTACTTCTCTTTAGCATTTGAACATAGTCTGTATCTCCCATTAAAAACAAGGTAAAAACCTTTGCTTGAAGCCATGTCACTCCCCAGCAAACTGGCATACGTCTATGATTGATAACTTAGCCTCTCTGAGAGTTATGGATATTTCCATTTCCACTTTCCATTTTCAGTCACTTCAAGTAAGTCCAGTGTACTCTTAACACTCTACCTGCCCTTGCTAAAGTCAGCAATGACATTTGTTTGTCCCACTTAATAAACAATTGAATCCTCATTTTATAGATACCTTAGAATTTCTAAATGTTTTCCTTTAGAAACACTGGTCTCTTGGATTCTGATTCTTTATTTCCCCCTAGGTCTCTGACTAGATCTTAAACTTAGTTGTCAGCTTCTCTTCAGCTAACAAGCTCTAAATGTTGGCATTCCTCAGTATTCTTTTTCCTCATTTTACCTTCTGTGTTCTCCTCGTTTAAGGCCATGTATTTCCAAGGCTTAAAACCTCAATGATTCCTAAATTTATTTCTAAACTATGTGATATGCTTTGGCTGTGTTCCCACCCAAATCTCATCTTGAATTGTAGCTCCCACAATTCCCATGTATTGTGGGAGGGGCCCAGTGGAAGATAATTGAATCACACAGGTGGTTTCCCCCATGATGTTCTTGTGGTAGTGAATAAGGCTCAGGAGATCTGATTGTTTTATAAGGGGTTTCCCCTTTCACCTGGCTCACGTTGTCTTTATCGGCTATGATGAAACGACATGCCTTTGTTCTTCCCTTGCATTCCACCGTGTTTGTGAGGCCTCTTCAGCCATGTGAAACTGTGAGTCCATTAAACCTCTTTTTTCTTTATAAATTCTGTCTTGGGTATATTTTTATCAGCAGTGTGAGAACAGACTAATACACCATGATATCCTTCTTAGCTTTAGAGTCATATATCCAATTTTTCATTTGAACTTCTTGGATATCCCATAGTTCTTACAAATATAACCTGTCCAAAAGGAGCTCTGTCTTTCCACCTGCCCTTTCACTTGGTCACGTGTCTTTCTCACCTTCTATCCTGCTGTGGGAGCCAGGCATTTGACAGTCATTCCTGATAATCTGCTTTCATCATCACTATTCTTTTGTTTTGCATTCTATTCATTAACCCAATTGCCAATCCGAGCTCCTAAACCTACCCTGTTCCATTTTCACTGTGAATACCTTCTACAAGCCATTTTTTGTTAGTTATTAAAATAATCTCCAAGTGGATCTTCTTCTATTCCTTCCCCTATCCAAATCCATTCTCCCCATAACATTCAGAGGAATCAAATTTAAATGTAAATATTTATCAACTGGTTAAGAACTTTCAGTTGTGTCTGTTGCATTTAGATCAGATTCAAAATATTGAACATAGTCTCCAACATCCTGAACAATCTGTCCTCTGAGCACCTCTCCATCTTCATGGCAGCACTTCCCCCATTGCTCACTCTGTGATACCCTTCTGGCTTTCTTTAAATTCCTAAAATGAATCAATGTCTTTACTGCTTCAAAGACTTTGGATGTGTTTTTCCTTCTTCCTGATATACTTTTCCCCCCACTTTTTACCTGTGTCCTATTTATCCTTCAGGTCATTGCTTAACAGGCTTTCTATCCTCCATATGGCAGTCAGGTTAGACTATATGATTTTGTGTCAACACCCTGAAATAACAGTAGTTTAAAACAACAAAGAATAATTTTACATATCCAGTGTAAATTGGCAGGGGACTCAGCTTATCTGTCATTCAGGGATTCAGTCTAATAGATTTCACCTTTTAATGATACTACCATTTCTACATGAGGCTGCTCATTGCTGAGGCAGGGGAAGAGCACATGGAAGGTTGTGAACGCATTTTAAAATGTTTATATCTAGAAACAATGCATCATTTATACCTACTTGTCACTGGCAAAACCACTGGCTACAAATACTTTCAAGGAGACTAGGATGTATAAGTTTCCTATGGGTCTGAAAGGAGAAAAGAATAGGCAATATTTGTGGTCTAAACCCTGGTATTGTCTACTGTATCCACTACCCCTGTTGTACATTAGATTTTATAGTTCTCTGTTCTTTTACTTCTTTTTCTTAGCAGTACTTCTCAATTTAAAATGTATGAGTCTTTTAAAAGTCTCCCAATTGAACTCTGAACTCCACGAAGGCAAGGCCCACACCTATTTTATTCATCAATATTTTCCCTAGTGCCTTGCACAATACCTAGAATACAGTAGATGTTCAGTAAATACTTGGTGGATGTTGAAGAAATATTCTGAATGTGTAGGACATCTTTTGATACATAGGAATTTAGAAATTCAGATCTAGAGTCAAAGATGTTTTTCATCCATCTCCTTGGAAATTTAAGTTTTCTTAGTTTTCTATTTTATCTTTTCTACTGACTATTATGTTTTTAAAGCTAACTATATTTAAGTGGTTCCAGAGAATGCACAGTACTTCATTAACTTAACAAGTCTACCTTCAAATAGATCATGATGTGAGAACTTCATAAAAGTATAATTCCATTGATTATCAAATTATTATCCTTAGTGCTATTGTCATATGTCTTACTTGATATGTTTTATATCTACTATATGTTGTATTTATATTTGCAGAAATCAAGAGAGTGTGGTATTGGTGAAAAGGCAGACATACAGATCAGTGGAAAATAACAATCTAGAAATAGACCTACACAAATATGGTCAATTGACTTTTGACAAGGCGACAATATAATTCATCGGGGAAAGAGAATCTTTTCAACAAATGGTTCTGGAACAGTTGGATACGCATATTTAAAACAGTGAACCTGACCCATACTTCACATAATATATGAAGTTAACATTCAGTATATCACAGAGCTAAATGTAAAACCTGAAACTATACAACTTTCGGAAAATGTAGGAGAAAATCTTTGTGGTCTTGAGTTAGACAAAGATAATTTAGAAAACATAGAAAAAGCATAAATCATAAAAATATGAATTGGAGTCTATCAAAATGAAACATTTCTGTTCTTTTAAAGGTCCTGAATGAACAGAAAGTCACCTAATGCAAGAGAAAAGTTACATAACGCTTAACTGACCAAGGATATGTACCCAAGATAGATAGATAGATAGATCTATATATATATATATTTATATCTCCTGGATACATATCCTTGGTCAGATTAGTTGTGTGATGTATGTATGTATATATGTATGTATGTGTATATATATATGTATATATATATATACACATATCTCACACAACTTAAGACAATCCAATAAAAATTACAGAATATTTGAACAAAAAACTATGAATGGCAAAATCAAACACATTATATGTCATCTAATATCACTAGTCACCAGGAACTTGCAAATTAAAACCACAATGAGATACTCTTCTCTAGTTTAGTGGCGAAAATTAAAATACTAAGTCCCGAGATATTATGAGCAACTGAAGATTATGAGCAACAGAGCTGTTGGCCTTTGCTGCTGGGAATTCCAAATGGTACACCCAGTTTTGAAAACAGTTTAGCAGTTTATTATAACATTAAACATACACTTACATAATCCAAAAATTCTACTCCTGGGTGTTTATCCAAGAGACATGGAAACGTATATCAACAGGACTTGGTAGACAAATGTTCATAGCAGCTTGGTGCATAATTGCTAAACACCAGAAACAACCCACATTATCAACTAGCAAATGGATAAATTGTGATACATACGTGTGATGAAATAGTACTCAACAATAAAAATAATGGAGGTATATGCAATAATATGCAGGAATATTTTATACATTATACCCAAATAACCCTGAACACAAAAGACTATACTCTGTATTCTTTAGACTGAATGTTTATGTTCCCCCTCAAATTTGTATGTTGAAACCTAAATCCGAATGTGATGGTATTTAGAAGTGAGGCCTTGGGGAAGGGATGAAGTAATAGGGTAGAAACCTCATGAATATGGTTAGTGTCCTTATAAAAGGATTTCCTTGCCCCTTCTACCATGTGAAGGCACAGCAAAAAGATGGCCACCTATGAACCAGGAAGTGGGTTCTCACCAGACATGGAATCTGTCAGTGTTTTGATTTTAGATGTCATAGTCTCTCAAAGTATGAGAGATAAATTTGTTTATAAGCCACCTAGTCTGTGATATTTTGTTATAAGTCTGAACAGACCGAGATACTATATGATTTCATGTAAGTGATATTGTGAAAGGCCAGACTATAGGAATAGAAATCATAGCACTGCTGGGCTGCTGCTGGGAGTAGTGATAGACTGCAGAGGGGAAGGAGTAAACTTTTTGGAGTGATGGTAATACTCTATATTTTGATTATGGTGGTGGTAACACAACTCCATATGCTTGTCATCAAACTCTATACCTAAAAAAGATTAGTGAGTTAACTTTAGTTTATGTAAATTACACCTCAATAAGCCTGACACTTAGAAAAAGATCCTTTGAAGGTATATACCTACCATTACATAGAGATGCAAACATGTGTATAGGTGTTTATATATAACTTCTGCTAACATGTTTTCTTCTTTAGTTTCTTGACTTTGGCTTTTGGACGTTATTGTTTATGATGAAAATTAATTTTTGTCCTCAAATTATCTCCTAATATGTACATGAGTTTTTTTCCCCTCCCATAACTGCTTTTGAGATTTTTCTCTTTAACTTTATTTTTCAATAGTCTGACAGTTATTGCTGTTACAAATCACACAAAAATATAGTGGCTTAAAACAAGTTTTTATTTGTCATCAGGCTGTGAGTTGACTGCACATTTTTCTGCTAGTTACACCTAAATTCACATATGAAGCTCTATTCAGGAGGTGAGTTGGTTGGAAGCTAAGCTCATCTGGGACAGCTGAGATGGTTGCATCACTCTCTCCACATGGTATTTTATTCCAGGCTCTTAATGTCATGGAAGTCTCTATGTAGAATCCAAGAGGGCCAAAGTAATAACCCAAGTGTCCCTTTAGGTCTATTCTCACATTCAGGCCCAGACTTAAAATAAAGACTAACATAATTACTACTGCATTTTTTTAGCCAAAGCAAGAAGCAACACCAACTTATATTGAAGAGGTATAGAAATAGGTCTGCACGTATGTGTGAGAAGAGTGGCAAAGTCATACACAGAGGTGTACCTACTGGGTTGGGACTAATTTCTGGCCATTAGATAACTTTTCATAAGTAGTGTTCAATCTGCTTTTAAGCTATCCAATGAGGGTTTATTTCAGATATTTTAAGCTCTAGAATTTTAATCTTACAATTTCAATTTCTCTGCCAAAATACTCTCTTCATATCTTCATATTTTCCTATAAATTTTTAAATACATTTGAAATAGTTGACACAAAAATCCTTGGCTATAGGTCAGTTTTTACTGACTGTTTTTCCTTGATTATAGGTCACCTTTTTTACTTCTGTGTCTCATAAGTTCTTTTTACATAGTGGATATCTACATTATACAATAGTGGAGACTAAATGATAATTTTTTTGTTACGCCCTTTATTCATTAAGTGGTTAGGGTGTGGGCTAATTATCTGGATTCTTCCTATGGCCCATTTGAGCTGAGGAGAGCAGTAACTTTAACTAGATTGAGTTAATCTCTGCATATCCTCCTGCACCACCACTTCCTCTTTGATATGCTCAGTAGAAAAGATTGGACTGTAATATTGGGTATTGTTTATTGTCACCTTTATATTCAAATCTAGCAAGGTCCTAGAATCCAGTTTCTATGAGAATGTGTAGGATTGTGCAGTTTTTTTTCTGCTTTGTAGCTCTTCATCCACTTTTGTTTCTGGGGTGGGGAGAGTTATTTGGTCAAGTAATTTTTCATTTTGGGCTCTTGCAGATTCCAATCCATACTGCCAACCTATACTGCCATCCAAGCTTTATTTATTCCTGCAAAATCACCTGGGCTACAGCAGGCATGTTTCCTCATTGTTTCTGCCTTTATCAGATGCCTTCCCCAAGTATGGGAGCCGCTGGTCGTCTCTGCTCACGTAAAAATTCATATTTTCTCTTTAGAATTCAGCTCATTAGCATTTCTTTGCTTTCACAGCTCTTTGAATTCCTATAGAAAAATGTAATGTATTTGATCTGGGTTTATCTTGTTACCACAAGAGGGAGGTTCTTTTTTGTCCTTCTCTATCATAATTGGTGATGAAAGTCAATATTGGTTAGGGGGTTTTGACCTGACTTTATGTGTAGAAATAGCTATTAAACTACAGAGTTATTTATATCCTGGAGGCTCTCTAGTTTGAATGTTAGTGGTTATTGAATTTCTTTTAATTCCTATAGTTTTATGCTATAGCATGCTAGGGTGAAGTTAGCAAGGTGGTGTTTTTGCTGCAGCAAAGATTGTTCTTTTATGTGGCCTGTGGGCAGCAAAAACGATTTGAGAAAGTAAAAGGAAAATGGAGAAAAAGGAAACTAAAAATTATGAATAATTACAGCTAAATTGCAAAGGAACAAACACTATTTTTTGTAAAATTTCCAGGCTTATAAATTTAGAAGAATTTAGGCTACAGCTATGTATTAGGCAAAGTGGTCCTTAAAATACTCAGATTTCTTGCCCTTGTCAGTGGGTGGTAACTCTGGAAGATTTTCTTACCTAGTATATAAGAATAGTCTTTATTTGTTCACCTGACACAAGCACTTGGCTGAAGGCTCCCATGATTTCCCATGGTGGCTGTGGGAGTCCGGTGCAGATGGAAAGAGGTGGCACTGGGCACCACGCGGTCTGTATGACAAGATTAACATAATTGTCAAAGTTGTCTTTGGAAATAGGTCCTGGAATAAATGTTTCCAGAATGTGCAGAGATAGAATTATCAGGAAACATAACAACCCCAGTTCTTACTGTGGGATTATTGGCTTTTAGAGATGTGTTGGCATGTGCTCTACCTGAAAAATGGGCCCAAGTATGTCTATATGTACTCCTCCTGTAAAGAGCATGCCTGCTTGCCCTTTCCAACTACTGACCATTGCTTATCATTTTCATTTTTTAAAAAATGAAATTGAGGCCTTAGTGTTATTAGCAATTCCCACACCTGCTGTCCACCCCCACAATCCCCCACTGCAGTCATTAGAAAGCTTGCGTTGTCCTGGTTCAGGGATGCCTGTTCTGGGTTTTTTCCTCTTTCTGTCTCTCCTCAGTAGCAGTCCCTTTGGGCCAGGGCCAGATACTCTCTTGTCTCTTCCTCTTCCTTGCCACCCTTTAAAAGGAAGTTTCACTGTCTACCTGCTGGATTATTAGCTTTTTATTATGGTAATCATGCTGATGGATAGAAAGAGCTAGAGACTTGGAGTAAAGCAAGAAATTTAAAGTGGGAGACAAAGGAAGGACTCCTATAAGGCAGAAGGGGCCAAGGAGTCAATGTTTTGACAATGGTTTTGTTTTAAATTGAGTGAGAGAATTCTGGGGGAGGCATTGCCATCGAGAGGAGAATAAAAATGGCCAAAATGGACTAAAGCATCTTAAAGATTTGCACTATATATTATGTAGGTAGTTACATCTCTGACTACAGTTTTAAATTTATTTCAACTTTTAAGACTGTAAGAATCAAATTTTTCTCTTAATTAAAACCATGCCACTTGGGGCCTCAGCTATATTTGGGTTATATTTTCAGTTGGTACTCTGCCTTTGTGATACACAGTCAATAACAAATGACCTAGAATTCCCTTTCTACCCTTTTCCTTAAAAGAAAGCCTCCTATACTCCTTTACCTATAGACAACTTAATTTTCTATTTAGGAACTTAATCCCTTTATTTTGAAGCTTGTTTCATTGGAAAATGTTGCCCTCACAGAACGTTAGTGAGCTATTTATACTTCAGGGGAAGGAATGTCTTTTATACTGGCGATATAGAACAGAGTTTAAGGGATGCCATAAATGGGGCTACACAATGCAAGAGAAAAGAGGAAAAATAAGGATGCCAGGAAAAAAGATAAGAAATGTTGCCAGTTTTGCAGCTTAGCTAAGAGCTGGTAATATTGCCAACAGTGTGCATTCTGGCTCCCAGACCATGAAACCTCGTTATGATTTTTGTCATTTTGTTAAGTTAGAAGGGCATGTCGGGACAGAAAGGAAGGGGGAGGGCAGGGAATGGGTAGAACAGGGAAGGAAATTTTCCACGGGGACAAGTTTGACCTCTTATTTTGTGAGGGAAGAAAATGAACTCTTTGAGCCAATAATAACAAATAACAACAACAATTGCATGCATAGTAATTGCCGTAATTTGAGTATTTATGTGCCAGGCACTGTGCTAAGCACCATGCTTCCTGCCACAGCATTGGAGTCTGACTGTTTAAAATGTATAAATACGTGTTTCCCCGCAGTGCTAGAGAATCTGAGTTAAAACGATACGCCTCCTACCATTGCATTTCCTCGGCCTTATTTTTTTTTTTTCTTTTTAAAGTTTACTTAAACTTGCTATGTTGTATGACTCTTTGTAAACTGCCTTAAACCTTTTTTTGGAACAAGACAAGATATAAATAAATAAAATAACCTATATACAAACTAGGAAAGTTACAGATGCGTGGATATTTCAGACTCCTGCTCTTCTTTGCAGTTCTATTTCCCAGCTCTAACTGAAGCTCGCCTTCATAGCTCCTTTGATCACTTAGGGAGTGGAGTGTTTCGGTGTGGCCTTTAGGTCACATGTCTCACACTCACTCAAATCTTGAATCATCAACTGCTGCCCGCCTCTGAAATGTTCTTTTGGTTATTACTCATTACTTTTTGATGTGTAATATCTCTTTTTATTTTAAAATCCTATGATTCTCTGAGTCTCTCCTGCCATTGCTATTAATCCTTGGTGGGCAGCTTCTTCTAAATACTCTTAGAAGATACCTAGGAGGGTGACCTAGGCAGATGAGGATGAAAGGTAAAATCAAAGCTTTAAGTCCAGAATACCTTCTTTTAAGTCTGTCTCCTGTCTTTTTCAAGGACTCCCTTAAATACTGTAATCGCCTTGGATTCCTATTTATGCTCATCATATGTTTTATAAAACACAAGACACACTCCCATTGGTTTTCACTCCTAAAATTAGTTGGTGGAAGGAGGCTGTGAGTCACCAAGAAGGAAAGAACATTTCTCATGGGAGCACAAAACGTTAGCTATTATATAAATCGTAGATGCATAGAATAGAGAAATAATTGAGCCAAATCTCTGCATTTTACAGGTAAGTAAACTGAGGCTCATCACACTCAGATGGCTCAAAGCTGTCAGAAACTTGGGACGTGCCTTTGCTGGGAGTCTCTTCCTTTTGCGGTCCATGGCCTTAGGTGAGCCATCCTCTTTCACAGTCAGATCACCAGAGGCAGCCTCCTGGAACAGTTCAGGAGTCATAAAATTAGTGAGAAAGGAGTTTGTGATGTGATTTCCGGTGAAGATAAGTTCTGTAGAAGTACAAAACGTCATTATTGTGACTTGAGGTACTTGATAGCACATATGACTGCTCACAAATGAAACCTAAAAATACTCCAGCATGTGGGATGAAACTTTGTAGGTGTCTGTGACTATAAACGCAGAACCAGAAATAGAGCTGGGGGTACATGGTGTTGCTTAGAAATACAAATGAAGATGGGATGAAAATGGAGTTCTTTAGCAGAGAAAAAGTTGTTTACTAGAAATAAAGACACACGGGTGGCTGTTTTTTCAACTTTATATATAGTTATGAAAATGAACTTTGTTCTCTGATTTTCTGGGTTTATTGCTGTCATTAGTCACATCAGAAAAAATATTTTATCTTTTAAAATTTTTTTCTGAGCGGGGGTGTTTGTAGATGGAGTTAGCCATAGGCACTTTGGAGATGTTAAGAGGTTATTTCCTTTTTAATGAATACAGCATCTAGTGCAAAAAGGAACCAAGACATTAACAGAAATGACTAGGACTCTCAGTGGCTTGAGGAAACACATCTCAACATGAAGGAACGTGTTGTTTAAAAAATCTTTCTGCTGGTTTTATGAAAATGTTAGTTTTTCTCTCAATTTTGTGTGGTAAACACGATCTTGCTAATTTTACAAGTGAGAAAGCTGAGGCTGAGACAGATCGATTTCTCAAAGTCACATAGACTTAGCGGGGCAGAATCAGGATTCTGAGTGAAGTTTGTTTGTACAGAGTTTTGACTTTTTACCCTCCAATAAATCATCCAAAGAGGAGCCGCCCAGGTGCTGGAGTCTGGGGCATGGTGGCTGATGACCGTGTGCACTAGGAAAGCTTCCTATAGATAGTTGTTCTTGAATTCAGCTTAAGCTGCAGTGAAGAGGGGAGAAGATTTTTTAAAGACAAATGTTGTGTTTGAAAAGCTGTTGTCTCAACGTCTTACTGAAATTGTTTATTGTTACAGAAGTTTTCAAAAGTTACCTAGATTGTAAGCACCTTGGATGCACGGATCTCATTTTAATGGTTTCACAATGCTTGCAAAGTGTTCCACTAGATGCTTAATGGATTTTTGTTGATGTAACTTGAGCTGTCACTCAAAAATTTAGGGAAAAGACGAATAGGAGAATTTGCAGTGACCAATCTTAAGTCAGGAAATGAGTCGAACATAGAATAAAATTGATAGGAATAGCCTTTCATGATCCAGTTTGATTTGATGTGTCAGTTTTAAAAAGGCACATGTTAAAAGTAGTAAGAAAAAGCCCAGGAAAGAACAAGGTATTCCACTGTGGAAGGGCATCCCTTTGACATTGAAGACAATAACCATTGACAAACCGTGAATGATGTTGTTTATTCACTGGAAACTGGCTCAGGATTCTAACTTTCTATATGGGTTAGAGATGGACTGATGAAAACATTTGTTTATTCATTTAATGACACCTGAGTGTCAAGCATTGGAGCTATGGAAAGGAGCAAGATACACACCCACCCCTCAAGGTACGTACATGTCTTATGAACAGGTGCACGTAAACAGTGTCAGGTGTTCAGGTGGTGTTACAACTATATAGGACATAAAATTACTTCAGATGTTCCAAAAAACCCACGGACACTCTTGGTATTGGGCTGAGACTCCTTTGAACTTGGCCATTGATAATTCCTCCTTTTCTTTGGAAAATTGAAACTGTTGTTCCCCAAGTGTGGATGATAATGCTCTGAAAACTCCGTGCCAGGAAAAAATGAAAATTTGTTGCTTTATGGGAAAGGAACCAAAAAACATTGTGTTGTGCCATATTTAAAAATTATCTAAAATGATTTTCTCTCTGCTTAGAAATTATATATACTCACTACATTAGTGTTTCCAGTACAAAATGGTGGTAGTGTGAGGAATTCCTCTCAGTGCCTTGTATGAGAAAACAAAACCTAAAATTAGCTGTCAACTTTCTCTATATTTTCTGCCCAAGAACAAGTAATCAAAAGAGATCGGAAAGCCCATCCCCTTTGAAATAGACACTAAAGTGAGCCCTGGAATATTGTCCTTGGGGAAATTTTTCTTGTTTCTGCTGGTATACAACTTATTTTTGATGAACTTGAATTATAAGAGCTAAAACTGAAAGCTGGAATACAATTCTTATAGGAACCTGAATCATAGGAACCTTGAGAGGGAATATGGGTCATGCTGACCCCTTGAACATCTAAAGGGCCTAACAACACCTGGAGAAATTGATCAAGATCAGATCCATAGGACTGTGAGTAGACTTAGAGAATTCTTTCTAGTTGTATTTCCTTGGGTAGTATGAGAGGTTTAATTGTACATACAAGAAGTATATGTTGGTATCTACTCTGTGTCAAAAAATGTATGAGGCATTGGGAAGATAGGACTAAACAAAGACCCCTGTGGTCTTTGAGGCCATGGAGGTTCTAGGAGCCAGGAATGAATATAATTAGGCTTCTAGAGATAAATGTCATTAAAACATAGGTTCTCAGAGCAAGCTGGTTCTCTTCTAACTTATTTGCATCTGAATAATTTAAGCTGATTCATCAAAGTTTGACAAGGGCACTGGGAATCTTGCAAGATAGAAGTTATTTCAGAATGCATCAGGCTTTAACAAAGCATGGCTTCCTATGTAAGCATGATTAAAAAGTAATGCAGTCAGGCAATAATACTGAGAAGGAAACCTTGAGACTCAATCAAGATTCTTTGTCTCAAGCAACTTCTCTTACAATAAGGAAAACAACATGAGCAGATTTGAGGGAGAATGAGTTCACCTAATCATCTGTAGTTACATAATTAAAATTAATATGCATGACAAATCTCTACATTATTAGAAAGATTGAAGAGCTGTAAGTATTCAGAGGATGAGTTGTTTTATTCTGGGTGGTTTTGCAGACTGTTTTTCCCTCTTTAATGGCAAGCTCTTCAGGAGAAGGGTCCAAAAAAACAGCATGAAATAACTCTACATTAAAAACATGGGAAGACCATATATTTTGTGATGTAAGAGAGAAAAAAAACTCCCAAACCAGAAGGAAGCTGAATCCTTTGTCTAGAGATACATATTAAATATATCCAATTAAGTTAAAATCAATCAGGCCCTTCTAAATACATTTATTTCAAAAGGAATTAGAATTTCAATGTATTTTGGCTGAAGGAAAAAACGATTCTAACAAAACTAGTATGCAATTAATTTTAAAAAGCCAAAATATTTCTTACATGACTTTGTGTGTATTTTAATAATGTTTATATTAAAGATAAAGTTTAAAGCTTTCACTGATTAACAGAATTTCAGTCATTCAAGGGCATGCTTAAGGCTTGCAGAATCACACATTACACTTTCATGATGTGTTCCCTGCCATTTAGGACTATTAATGGTTAATAACTACTGTATCACCAGATTTATTAGATGCCTTTGTCTTAGTAGTCCCTTTCGTCCCCATAATAAAATTTACAACATCTAATGGGACGTCATCATAGTATGTTGTCGTGTCAGATTCTGCTTACTCTTTTGTGTGGCTTAAGGCCAAGTAACTGGTTATTGATTTTTCACATGTAATATAAAGTGTTTTTCTCTCAGTGGATATGGCGCCTGCATAATCTGCTTGCCTGTCACTTCTCCTTTTTTGTAATGAAGGTTAGGAAATACCTTAAACCAATCTACACATTCTCAGTTTCATCCTGTGTTTTCCTCTGAACAAAGTCTATGATGAAAACACCAGAAGGAGATGGGACCAAACTAAGTGGCCATCAGACTTGGTCGTTATTACTGTCACTTCTAGCGGCAGATAAGAACAAGCACATTTTGGGGCCTTTGTTCTCATCTGCTGCCAGAAACAGGGACTCGTTTTCTGAGGTCCTTTGTTTTCCAACTTACATTATTGACCGAAAATGACTAATGTGAACTTTCCCATTGTAAGATGTGTATTTGTACTCATGAGATCCCATAAAAGTATCCGCCTTATTAGTTCATCTCCTCTTTCCATTATGTCTCTGAATTGCCACAGAGTTTAAAACATCAGTTTTCTGGACCAAGGTTTTTAACTGGAACTCTTAAAAGCCCCCGTTGGCTTTCATACAGTTCAGTGCATCCTGGTAGTTTTGGTGATTCATGACCTGTAGCTACTCCAGGAGTTGGTGTTAGAAGAATTTCATAGTACTCTTTGAATTCTTTACTAGTATCTGAGCTTTTCAAATAGTTAATTTCCTTTGGATAAGCTTCTACTTTCTTAGAATCACCATTTATCTTATTAATGGCAGTTGGAAAAGAAATGGTTTCCTTTTCTGAACCGAGCTGCAGTCTGAGCAAGATGGTTAAGAAAGTACCAGGTTTCAAACATGAAATTTATCCCTCCTTTTCATGAGAAGGCCTGAAAAAGCAACAAGAAATAGCTCTGCTGGGAGTGCTTCCATTGCTTCCCCATTCCCTATATTGGTTGACCCTTTGATATCTGACTATTTCTATAGCTCTCAGAATCTCTGTTTTCCAGCATCACTATCTGTTATCCTGACAGCTACATCACCTGCAGTGAAGAAGGCAAAGGCTAAAAATTTGTCTTTTCTCTCTACTTGGTTCAGGATTTTCTCCTGTATTGCCGTGACAGATACAGAGCTATGAAACTCTGAAACTTCATTAGTTTTCTTTGTTTTTACTCTTTTAAAAAATAAAGGTTCACCAGTGACTGATTCAGAGCAAAATTTAAAACTGGCTCCACAAATTTCTTTGTAGAATCAAACTCGTCTAGTCATTTGGCTTTTGCTCTTAGTGAAGGGGTACAGAAGATTCATTGTACCATTTTCTTTCCCAATGACATTAACATAAATCCAGGTAGAAATTCAGTTTTTAGTCTTAGCATTGCACTTAGAAATGGAGTACAGCCTCTCCTTTACTTGGAAGCACTGTTTTTATTTTATAGCTCATTAGAAATTTTTAGGTGTTTCAGTTCATCATTGTGATATAAGGGACCACTCTCTAAATTCCCCTTTCATCAAGTGAGATGGTATCTGCTCTGCTGGTTGTACTTAAAGCACCGCTGTGCCTGTGTTGCTTGTTGGGGTGGCTTTTCAGAATGTCGGGCTTCTTTAATGAGCCAATAGCCGGGGTTTCATCCTGGAATAATCATGAATCTTTATACACTCAGTGTGCTTACCTACTTAGTAACACTCTGAGGACTGTGGTTTGGGCGTAATTTCCCGATTTTTCAAGTCGATTTTTACTACAGACTTTCAAACAGCAGGATTCAGTTTGGAGACCCTGTTCTAGGCATCACTTATGGAATATTTTGTATCTTTAGCCTCCAAATAGACAGAGCTTTGGCACTTAATTTGCACAGAAGGACTTTGTTGACTTTCTTTGGTCTTAGCTCGGTATTATTCTTTCAGTTTTGCCAGCTTTGGTCTTAATCTATGGAAATCTTCCTTCAAAAATCAAAGCATTTATATCTTTTTTTCATGAAGCCCATGTTTCAGAGTGGATATTTCACAAATACAGCAAACCAGAGCTTACACATCATACTTAGGATTATAGGATTTGTTTGGGGACTCAGGTAGGAGAGCAAGGAAATGAGTAGGCAGGCCAGGTCGTGATGAATTATTTACCATTGCATAATTTTCAGGCAGCGTGCTTTGAGGGGGATCTTATTAGAAATACATACTGAGTTTTGGGCATGGCGACTAGAGGGTGTTTGAGGTTACAGCTGTAGGGCTATAGCTATTGGAACAATGCTACACCATACCACCTGATTACTGGGTAAAAATCATGTCTTCTGTTCTTGGATTTCCTTAAACAGATTTCCTTTCACAGAAGCCCATAATGAGATAGAGGCTTGCCATTTAAAGTGTGCCTGAGGACCAGCAGCATCAGCATCACTTGGAAACTTAATAGAAAAGCATACTCCAAGCCTTACTCCAGATGTATTCAAGCAGTATTTGTATGTAAATAATAAAGTCCAAGCAGCACTGGTATAGAGCAAGCCATCGTATGTTCTCCAGGAATACTTACAGACCAGAAAACATTGTTTCAGCTAGGATGGGCACTTACTTTCCTTTTTAGCAGCTGAAAGCATTTCAGGGATTCCGTTTTTTCTATTTTTTTTCATTTACGTCATGTGCCTGGAAATGACCTGTGTAACAGGTTTACAGTCAGGCCACATCAGCGGACAATCGGGCAGACCCACCTGCAGGTGGCCTACTCAAGCCCTGTCATGATACCTGCAGCTTTTACAGTCCTATGAATGATCTCCTGGGTTAAAGTAGAGCATGGCTGAGGTGGATTCTGTGTAATTTCTCCTCAAAACTGTAACTGGTTTGCCTATGTTAGGCATTTGATTTATTTGGTTAAGATGTCTGGGGTAGCTTCACGAATGAGTTCTGCTTGGGGGATTTCCCAAGGTGGATGTTAGTGTACTGTGGCACTGCAGTAGACTTTCTGTGCTATTGAAGGGCCTGTGGGTCAGTCTGAAAGCAAGCCCAAAGGCCCTAGAACTGCAGGGCCACCTGGGATCTGGCTTAAACTGGGGTCCTGATGTGACAGTCACTCTTGTTAAGCTGCAGGCTGTCTGGGGAAAGCTGGCCTGGAGATGGATAGACCCTTCTTGAACATTAACTTTTAAAAGGAATATTTCTTCCTGCCCACTAATAAGGAATAGCGATCAGAATAGTAGCTTACATGTCAGGTTTCTGGTTTAATGCTACATGTCCCGAGAAATTGAGTGAGTCATGTGGCCTCTCTGGGTCTCAATATCTTTTTTCATTTAATGAAAGAGTACAGCACTATTATTTTTTCAAGCTGTGAAATTCTGTGAGTCCAGCGCACCTTTGGGATACGAAATGGAGACTTCAAAATTCGTAGCTGTGCCTCTACTTGAATTAAAATTTAAAAAAAGATCCTATTCTTCAAGTTGCTGGAGGCACTCATAGATTTTCACATGGACTGTGTTAAACTGACCTGTAGAGACTTTGCCTTTACAAAGGTATTTAGGGAGGGTCTGACTGATGCAAGCATGATACCAGGGGACTTTTGAAGTGTCAAGAAGTAAGCAAGGTATACAATTAAGAAAGAAAATGCACAAAGGATGGGAGAGAGCAGGGGTACTGACTCTACTGCAGTAGTCTTTCCAGAAATAAATTAAGACATGGTGTGAAAAGGAATGGAAACATTTGGGACCCAAAGGAGCATCTCTCTGGCACAACAGGAAAGCTGTCAAGAGTTGAATTGTCTTGCGTGACAATAAGATTAAGGTTGCCTACTTCTAATGAGATCAGAATCTTTACAGTCTCTGATCAGTGTTCTACAAGTGTTCAAACAATGCCGATTGCAGTCTCTGTCTTTAAGAAGGGTTTCGGGTAAGGCGCACCGGTCTTTGAGAAGAAATTTTCCAATAATCAATCTTGGTTTATCTCTGTGTGGAGAAGCACTGGAGTAGGAAGGACGAGAAGAAGAGAACCATCTGTTAGTCTAGTTCCTTCCTCTATTTTCTACAATAAAATACCCACTACAGAGAACACAGAGACGGGAGGGAGAAAGCCGGTATATGAATGCTGGGTAGTGCTTATCAGAAGGAAAACACAGTGTGTAGGATCAGAACATCTTAGATTTAGCTTTACAACGTGATGATACTGTTAAGAGATTCGCAGTCATTAGTAGGCCATGCAAGTCAAAATAAGGATGTGCTACATTTTGCCCATCGTGTAGGCAAACACTAGAGTCATACGACACCTAGTGCCAGAGGTGGTGTCGGATACTCAGGAAATTTTGTGCAGCACAAGCGGTAGTGATGAATGGAGAAGCCATTCTGGAAAGCAATCTGGCAGCAAGTCTTAACACATGACTGCAGCTGTGTTTTGGCTGGAGGAGGGTAGAGGCGAGGGGCTTCATATGGAGTGATAACAAGTGGGTTGTGCACCCTGGAGTCTATTAAGGAAAGAAGCAAAACATACTGAATTAGTGGATTTAGGAAACTATCTCTTCCAGCAAAATACTGGGAAACTCAGGTGGACACAAGGAGCGGGGGAAACCATGGAGGGTGAACTAAGAAAACAACTGAAATCCAACCCAATGGAGCAGAGGCTTCCCCTGATGGAACTCTGTGGGCAGTAATTCCAATGGCCTCAGTTATATGCTCCTTCCTCCAGTGGGTGATTTCATAATGTGACAAGCCACATGCATATTAAATATTAGAGAAGAGCATTAGCTCCATTTTTGGAGAAATTGCATGCAGTGAACAAAGAGTGAGACCACAGGCCTAAAAACAAAAAGGAAGTGTTCCGAGCAAGCAGGCACAAGCATTTCTTAGGTTTTGCAGTCCTGGTGTCTCTTCAGCTAAGGTGGCTGCAGGCAGTGTACACAAAGCAAGTGTTGAAGAATTCGCAGCGCCTCACCCATTACATGGTTAACGACACTGAGTGGATGGAAGGCCTTAGGAAGTGGAGGAACTTTGAATCTTGTGTAGCTTGTCTTGGGGAACCAGCAGAAGCCTACTGCTTTTACTACTATCTATACCCTGTGCTGTCATGAAGTAGGGTTGGTTCACTCAAAGGGATTAGGACTGCTAATCCCAATCCCTTTAGACAGGGGAATCAAGAGCTCAGTGACTTAATTATGTCAGTCATATAAGCACAACACAAACATTTTGGAATTTGGTATTTTGGAATTATTAGAAAACAGCCAGTTTTATCTCTCAAAACTATAGCTATTGGTATTTCTTGCTATTCTATTTCAATTATTTTTCTAAGAAAACAGTATGCTTTTTTTCCCACTTAACATTAAATCACCTGTAGCTATTTTTCTAACGTTAATGACATCAGTATAAATAGATGCACATTATTCTACAGATTTGATTTTGATATCTAGAGCTGCTGCTCTATAATGGTATGATCTTGGGCAGGTAACTTGTATTCCCAGGACCTGGTTTTCCGCATGTGCAAGCTGAGAGAAGTGGAGTAGATGAAAGCCTCTCTTTCACTAAGGACCTGTCATAATGGTGGTCAAGCTGAGACTAAAGATCGGGTTTTTCTTCTTGTTACATTGTGTCAATTCTGTATCATTAAAAAAGATTACAAAACATGCTGAATTCAAAGGTCCCTCCCATTCAGAATTTCTTTAACTTTCTTGATAGGCTGTCCTTCCAGACTCTGGCTAGATGCTTTGCCAGGGAACTTCGGACTTTCTAAAGCAGTCCATTGCTTTGCACGAGAATTCAGATTGTGAGCATGTACTTTCCTGATTTGGATTGAAACTAGCCTTCATGTAACCTTTTCCCACTGACCCTGGGTCTGCCCCCTGCAACAGTACAGAGTTGGTCTAACTTACTTTCTACTCAATAGCACTTCAGGTATGTCTTGCCTTCTCTAGGAAAATACCCAACTTCCCTGGAATATTCTCTTAAAAATACATCTAAATCTCCTGATTATACAGAATTTATTCCTTACATGCTTTCTGGCTTCTTCTTTATCCTCTAAAACTGTGATACCGAGCAAAGAACACAGTATGTGGTCTTGACCAGCACAAGCTATGTTGAAATAATCTCCTTTCTTCATATGGACATCATTATTAACCAGATCACATCAATTTTTTTCAGCAGTCAGATTATTCTGTTGGCTTATACAAAGGCTTCAGTTAAACTGTCTTGGGTCCGTCTCTCTCCCTCTTAATACATAAACAGCTATATATGCTTTCTTTTGAGTGAAATAAAGTTAAACTTATTACTGCTAAATTTCTTGCCGTTGGTTTTGGTCACTGCTTCTCGCATAATGAGGAAGACTTTTTGAATATGGATTCTGCTTCCAGCTGTGTCATCTGCAAATTAAATATGCCATCTGAATCTTCACCTAAATTGCTTGAAAGTGGTAATCAAACAAAAACAGACACACAGATCCACAGAACAGGATAGACAGCCTGTTCCTTCAAGAATTCTTGAAGAATTCTTGGCTAGGTCCCCGAAAGCCATTGAAACAAAAAAATTGACAAGTGGGACCTAATTAAACTAAAGAGCTTCTGCAGAGCAAATGAAACTATCAACAGAACAGACAGACAACCTACAGAATGGGGGAGAATAATCTTAGAGTATGGATCCAACAAAGGTCTAATATCCAGAATCAATAGCTTAAATCATCAAGTAAAAAACCAAATAACTCTGTTAAAAAAAGGACAAAGGACATGAAAAGACACTTCTCAAAAAATGACATACAGGCGGCCAACAAACATATGAAAAATGCTCATCACTAATCAGGGAAATGCAAATTAAAATCACAATGAAGGACCATTTCACATCAGTCATATGGCTAGTATTAATAAAGTCAAAACAGAACAGATACTGAAAAGACTGCAGAGAGAAAGTCTGTTAGTGGGAATGTAAATTTGTTCAGCCACTGGGGAAAACAGTTTGGGGATTTGTCAAAGAACTTAAAATAGAGCTACCGTTTGACCCAGCAATCCCATTACTGGATATATACCCAAAAGAAAGGAAATTGTTTTACCGAAAAGACACACGCAGTCATATGTTCACTGCCATGTTATTCACAATAGCAAAGTCATGGAATCAACCTAGGTGCCTGCCAATGGTTGAATGTATTAAGAAAATATTGTACATATCCATCATGAAATACTATGCAGCCATAAACAATGAATTCACATCCTTTGCAGCAATATGGATGCAGCTGGAGGCCATCATCCTAAGTGAATTAATGAAGTAACAAAACCAAATACTGCATATTATCACTCATAAGTGGTAGCCAAAAGTGGAGTACACATGGACAAAAAAATGGGAACAGTTCACACTGGGGGACTATTAGGCGAGAAAAGAAATGGAGAATGGGCTGAAAAACTACCTGTGGGATACCTCCTATGGGCTATGCTTACTATGTGGGTGATGAGATTATTCGTACCCCAAACCCCAGCATCATATAATATACCATGTAACAACCTACACATGTACTCCTTGAATCTAAAGTAAAAATTGAAAGAAAAAAGGTGACCAAGGCAGGCCCTAAAGATAGAACCTTGTGATTCTTTCTTCATCAGAGGGGGAAATGACATCCTGAGAGGATTTCCCGGGTGGCATTTCCATATTGAAAGTGGTAAAAGAATCATGGCTAAAAGGGTGAATTTAAAGCCAGGGATCTCCAGGTTGCTGATGGCTGCTTCCATGAAAAGACAATGCCTCATGCCTGTAATCCCAGCACTTTGGGAGGCCAAGGCGGGCAGATCACCTGGTCGGGAGTTAGAGACCAGCCTGACCAGCATGGAGAAATCCCGTCTCTACTGAAAATACAAAATTACCAAGGCATCATGGCCCATGCCTGTAATCCCAGCTACTCGTGAGGCTGAGGCAGGAGAATCATTTGAACCTGGGAGGTGGAGGTTGCAGTGAGCCAAGATTGTGCCGTTGTACTCTAGCCTGGGCAACAAGAATGAAACTCATATCTAAAAAAAAAAAAAAAAAAAAAAAAAAATTCCGTTTGGTTAGAGGGGAAAAAAAATATAAAGAACAGAAACCAAGTCCGGCAAGCCTGGCTTAAGGAGTGTTTCTCTCCCAGTCTGTCTAGGTCTGGGTGCCAATAACGTAGAAAATCAAAAGGATAAATTTTTGCCTAAAACTTCAAGGGAAACAAAAGCCAAGAAATGGATCTAACTCTCTGAAGTTATCTAGAGCCCCATGCGTAGTAGAAGCTGGACCCGAAAAGATGCTGTTTCATAAGGGCGCTCAGATCTTCCTTGGAGGAGGAAATTTTTTTGCTTTTCTGGACAGGTTTCTGAAACATTTCTGCAGAGAGTTATTGTCTCTTGTGAAAGGAAAAGACCCGCAATAACCTACGGATGGTAGAGCTGTTATACCTCAGGATGAAAATCACCTTACCTGAAATGTTTGGGAAGGGACACATTGATTGTATACAACCTGTTAATTTCCATATATTTGTATACTAACTACTAGATTTAGTTCTACCTGCTGGAGAAATGGGGTCTTCATGCAGAGTAGAAACATGTGGGTGAATGTTTTATTTTGAGAAAAACTCACAAGAGCTGGGAGGATTAAAGGATATATGGATACTACCTCTAAAAGGAGTAAGATACATTTAGAATGCAGCTTTCATGAGTGGATAGTTAGTCCCCTAATTTTGGCAGTAAAAATAAATGAAGGACGTGTGTGTGTGTGTGTGTGTGTGTGTGTTGTTTTGAACAGGAAGTTCAGTGAGAGGATTGAGAACAGTATGTATTACTCTGCAGCCAGTTTTGGGGTAAAGGAATCTTAACATTTGCGAATGACAGTGTTGGAAAGCAGAGTAAAGCTGGCTGACCATCTGGGACTTTATGGAACACATAATGGGGATTCTTCATATGAAGGAATGTCTGGGGGTTTGGAAGTACTTAAACACATTGGAGATGACTTAGCTTTAAAAAAATGTCTTACGATGCCTACATCCTTAGCTACTTGAGAGGCTGAGGCAGGAGGATTTCTTGAGCTCAGGAGTTCAAGGCTGGACTCCAGCATGGGCTACAGACCCCATCTCTTAAGAAATTCCTTATTCTTTATACAATCTCAGATTTTAGAGAACATTTACTCAATATTTTATAAATGAGAGAATTGTGACCTAGACAGATTAAGAAACTTCATCAAAGTCGTACTGCTGGCCAGGGGCAGAACTTGGCTAGAGCCCAGGTCTTCCAGTTCCAGGCTGGTCCTGTTTATTTCCACTGCACGGTAACACATCATTTTCAACCTCCTCTTCTCTCTTCCCTGCTTATAGTTCCCCTTCAGCCACAGTCACAGAACAACAAAAATATAATGGAATCTTACTAGCTAGTGGGTGGCAGCCTATGTAGTCCTCAGCTCATGGTTCATCATCCTCACTTCATTCTGCTCAACTCCCATGCCTGCCAGCCCTCATCCTGGGCCTCCACTTAGATGAGACTTGTCTTGGATGACTAGAAATTCAGTATAAAAGCTTTAAATTCTAAGGACTACCCAATCCCTTTCTTAAAATGTAGTGAAAAAACTCCTTGTTTTCGAAACATGTCACTGTCTAGTCCTTGGAAAATGACATCTATAACACCACTGTAGTCGTGGGGGCAGAAATATGTTACAATTGAGGACTATGGGTTATTCTAGAATGAATACTGAGTGGGTGGAGGGCCAAGGGAGAAACATGCATATTTACTAATATTTGATTAACTTTATTATACAACAGACTACTTACATAATCAGGTACCTCATGTGTTTTGCATTTTTTTTTCCAAATTAAATGAAGTCTCAGGGCTGCTTCTGCAGTAGATAGTTTTTGACCTTCTGTCACTCTTACTTTGGGCTACATGATTGTCACTGTATTTCAGGACCAGTTCTGTCAGGATACAGACACTAGAAAGCATGAACATTTTGAAATATGTTCTGTCACTGATGGTCAGTAGTGAAGACTTAATATACTTTAGACTTCCTCACAGAGGGCCACTGTAGAGTCCAGAACTGCAAAGACAGTTTTGGATTGTCAAATACAACTCCTTCTTTTTGTAGATGGGGGAAGGGAGATCTACAAAAGAGTTAAATCGCCTCGGGTGACTCATAGGCACTCCTGTAAGGGAGCCAAGTTTTGCTTTCACCAGCTGAATTTCGTGTTTTTATGGTGTTCCCCCGCGCCTCCCCCCTTCACAGTTTCTTGTCAATTGAGAGTGAGATTGTCTAGGCAGAAAGGACCATGGCCACTTATGATACAGAGTCCACTAGGGAAAAGCTTTCCTCCCAATCTCTTGGGATTGCAGTGTAGTGAAAAGGGCAAGGGTTGTTGGGGCAGACTCCTAATTCTACCACTTTCTGCATGTATGTAATGGAACAAGTTGCTGAAATGTTTTAAAAATTTTATCTTGACCCGGTGCAGTGGCCCAAGCCTGTAATCCCAGCACTTGGGGAGGCCGAGGCGGGTGGATCACGAGGTCAAGAGATCGAGACCATCCTGGTCAACATGGTGAAACCCCGTCTCTACTAAAAATACAAAAAATTAGCTGGGCATGGTGGCGCGTGCCTGTAATCCCAGCTACTCAGGAGGCTGAGGCAGGAGAATTGCCTGAACCCAGGAGGCGGAGGTTGCGGTGAGCCGAGATCGCGCCGCTGCACTCCAGCCTGGGTAACAAGAGCGAAACTCCGTCTCAAAAAAAAAAAAAATTATCTTTAATTGACATAAATATGGGGTATATAGTGATGTTAAGGTACATTCCACAGTGATCAGATCAGCATAATTAGCATATCCATAATCTCAAACATTTCTCATTTTTCTGTTGGGAATACTCAATATGCTCCTATTAGCTATAGTCATTCTACATGATATAAAACACTAGAACTTACTCCTCTAATGTGCCTGTAATTTTGTATCCTTTAAGAGATTTATCCCTTTCTCTCACCTTTTCCCTACCTTCACAGCCTCTAGTAACCTCTGTTGTACTTTTTGCTTCTATGAGATCAACTTTTCTTAGCTTCCACATATGAGGGAGAACATGTAGTGTTTAACTTTCTGTGCCTGGCTGATTTCACTTAACATAGTATCCTCCAGTTTCATCCACGTTGACACAAATGACAGGAGTTCACTCTCTTTTATGGCTGAATAGTAATCCATGGTGTATATACACTGCACTTTCCTTATCCATTCATCTGTTGTTGGACTCACGGATTAACTTCATATCTTGGCTATTGTGAATACCGCTGCAATAAAAATGGGGATACAATTATATCTTTGATAAACTGATGACCGTTCCTTTGGATACAAGCCTCATAGTGTAAATGCTCAATCACGTGGTAGTGCTTTTGGTAGTTTTATCAGGAACCTCCATATTATTCTCTGCATTGGCTGTACTAGTTTGAATTCACACCAACAGTGTATAAAATTTCTTTCTCTGCATCCTAACCAGCATATTATTTATTTATTTTTGATACTAGTCATCCTCCCTGTGTCCATGTGTTCTCATTGTTCAACACTCGCCTATGAGTGAGAACATGCGGTATTTGATTTTCTGTTTCTGTGTCAGTTTGCTGAGAATGATGGTTTCCAGATTCATCCATTTCCCTACGAAGGACACAAACTCGTCGTTTTTTATGGCTGGATAGTATTCCATGGTGTATATGTGCCACATTTGCCTTGTCCAGTCTATCGTCGATGGGCATTTGGGTTGGTTCCATGTCTTTGCTCTTGTAAACAGTGCCACAATGAACATACATGTGCATGTGTCTTTATAATAGAAAGATTTATAATCCTTTGGATATATACCCAGTAATGGGATTGCTGGGTCAAATGGAATTTTTATTTCTAGGTCCCTGAGGAAGCACCACACTGTGTTCCACAATGGTTGAACTAATTTACACTCCCAGCAGTGTAAAAGTGTTCCTATTTCTCCACATCCTCTCCAGCGTCTGTTGCCTCCAGATTTTTTAACTAACGCCATTCTAACTGGCATAAGATGGTATCTCAATGTGGTTTTGATTTGCATTTCTCTAATGACTAGTGATGATGAGCATTTTTTCATGTTTGTTGGTCGCATAAATGTCTTCTTTTGAAAAGTGTCTGTTCATATCCTTCACCCACTTTTTGATGGGTTTGTGTGTTTTTTTCTTGTAAATCTACTTTAGTTTTTTGTAGCCCTTTGTCCTTTGGGTAGATTGGCAAAAATTTTTTCCCATTCTGTTGGTTGCTGGTTCACTCTATTGATGATTTCTTTTGCTGTTTAGAAGCTCTTAAGTTTAATTAGATCCCATTTATCTATTTTAGCTTTTGTTGCCATTGCTTTTGATGTTTTAGTCATTAAGTTCTTGCCCATGCCTATGTCCTAAATGTTATTGCCTAGGTTTTCTTCTAGAGTTTTTATTGTGTTAGGCCTAATGTTTAACTCTTGAGTCTATCTAGAGTTAAATTTTGTATAAGATGTAAGGAAGGACACAGTTTCAGCTTTTTGCATATGGCTAGCCAGCTTTCCCAACACCATTTATTAAATAGGGAATCCTTTCCCCATTGCTTGTTTTTGTCAGGTTTGTCAAAGAACAGATGGTTGTAGTCATGTGATGTTCTTTCTGAGGCCTCTGTTCTGTTCCATTGGTCTATGTCTCTGTTTTGGTACCAGTACCATGCTGTTTTAATTATGGTAGGCTTGTAATATAGTTTGATGTTAGATAGCATGATGCCTCCAGCTTTGTTTTTTGTTTTATTGGTTTTTTTTTTTGCTTAGGATTGTCTTGGCTATCTGGGCTCTTTTTTGGTTCCATATGAAGTTTAAGGTGTTTTTTTCCAATTCTGTGAAGAAGGTCATGACCATCTTAATCATTTTGAGTGTACGCTTCAGTGGTATTACATATATTCATAATATTTTGCAACCATCACCACCGTCCATCTTCATAACTTTTCATCTTCCTAATCCAAAACTATACAAATTAATAGTTCCCCATTTCCCTCTCCTCCAAGTCCTTGGCAAAAACATTCTATTTTATTTCTGATTTCGAATATTCAAAGTACCTCATATAACTGAAATTATATGGTATTTGTCTTTTTGTAACTGACTTATTTAGCATTGTATTTTCAAGGTTCACCCATGTTGTAGCATATGCCAGAATTCCTTTCCTTTTTAAAGCTGAATAATACTTTATTGAATGTATGTACCACATTTTGTTTATTCATCCATCTGTTGATGGGCCCTGGGTTGCTTCCATGTTTTAGCTATTGTGAATAATGCTGCTATAAAAATGAATGTAAAAGTAGTGCTTTGTATCTTTCATTTCTTTTACATGTATTAAATAGAAGTTGAATTATTGTATTCTGTGGTAAATCTCTTCAGTTTTTTTGACAATCCAACATACTGTTTTCCGCAGCAGCTACACCATTTTACATTTCCACCAACATTGCACAAGGGTTCTGATATCACCATATCCTCATCAACACATTTTCTATTTTATTGATAGTTTGCTTCATATTTTGACTATAATCTATTTCTACCTTCTTCTCCATACAGTTTTTGATTTTAATATTTATGGTATTTGAAAGCTCTTCACTAAATTTTAAGTGAATACTTCTTAAAGATATTTTCTTTAAAAACTATTTTTATTTTCAATTTTTGTGGGTACATACTTGAAGGGTATGTGAGATTTTAATACAGATATGCAATGCATAATGATAATATTAGGGTAAATGGGGTATCCATCATCTCAAGCATTTCCCCTTTGTATTATAAACAATACAGTTATAATCTTATAGTTATTTTAAAATGTACAATTTATTGACTATAGTCATACTATTGTGCTATCAAATACTTCTTACCTATTATTTCTGACTTTTTTTTTGTACCCATTAACCATCCCCACTTTGCTCCTAAACCCCTACTACCCTTTCCAGTCTCTGTAACCATCCTTCTACTCTTTGTCTCAATGAGTTCAGTTGTTATAATTTTTAACTTCCATAAATAAGTGAGAAGATGGAAAGTTTGTCTTTCTGTTCCTGCCTTGTTTCACTTAACAGAATGACCTTCAGTTCCATCTATGGTGTTGCAAATGACAGGATCTTATTCTTTTTTACGGCTCAGTAGTACTCCATTGTATGTCTGTACCACATTTTCTTTATCCACTCATCTTTTGATGGACACTTAAGTTTTTTCCAAATCTTGGCTATTGTGAAGAGTGCTGATGAACATGGGAATGCATATATCTCTCTGTTACACTGATTTCATTTCTTTTGGGTGTATACCCAGCAGTGGGGTTGCTGGATCACATGGTACTTTTGTTTTTAGTTTTTCAAGGAACATGCAAACTGTTCTCAATAGTGGTAGTATTAATTTACATACCCACCAACAGTATGTGAGGGTTCCCTTTCCTCCATGTCCTCATCAGCATTCGTTATTGGCTGTGTTTTGGATAAAAGCCATTTTAACTGTGGTCAGATGACATCTCACTGTACTTTTGGATTTCCATTTCTCTGATGATCAGTGATGTTGAGCACCATTTAATATACCTGTGTGCCATTTGTCTGTCTTCTTTTGAAAGATGTCTATTCAGATCTTTTCTCCAGTTTTTGATTGCATTATTAGATTTTTTTCTATAGAGTTGTTTGAGCTTCTGATAGATTCTAATAATTGTTCCTTTGTCAGATGGGTAGTTTGCAAATATTTTCTCCCATTCTGTGGGTTGTCTCTTCACTTTGTTGTTGTTTCCTTTGCTGTGCAGAAGCTTTTTAGACTTGATGTGATATCATGTGTCCATTTTTGGTTTGGTTGCCTGTGTTTGTGGGGTATTACTCAAGAAATCCTTGCACGGTCCAACGTCCCAGAGAGATTGTTTCCTTTTCTGTGCAGGTTTTTAATATGATGTGATATCATATGTCCATTTTTATTTTGGTTGCCTGTGCTTGTAGGGTATTACTCAAGAAATCCTTGCCCAGTCTAATGTCCTGGAGAGTTTTCCTGTAAGTTCTCCTTTAGGAGATTGATAGTGTGAGGTCTTAGATTTCATTCTTTAGCTCATTTTAATTTGATTCTTGTATATGGTGAGACATAGAGGTTTAGTATCATTCTTCTGCATATGGATGTCCAGTTTTCCCAGCTCTATTTATTGAAAAGACTGTTCTCTTCCCAGTGTATATTCTTGACAACTTTGTCAAAAATGAGTTCACTGTAGATTTATAGATTCATTCCCAAGTTCTCTATTCTGTTCCATTAGTCTATGTGTCTGCTTTTCTGCCAGTACCAGGGTGTTTTAGTTATTATATTTCTGTAGTACAGTTTGAAGTCAGGTAATGTGATTCCTCCAGTTTTGTTCTTTTTGCTCAGGATAGCTTTGGCTATTTTGGGTTTTTTGTGGCTCCATATAAATTAGAGCATTGTGTTTTCTGTATCTGAAGAATGTGATAGGAATTTTGGTAGGTTTTGCGTTGAATCTGTAGATTGCTTTGGGTATGACAAACATTTTAACAATATTGATTCTTTGAATCTATGAATATGGAATATCTGTCCACCTTTGGTGTTCTTTGCAATTTCATTTATCAAGGTCTTAAAGGTTTTATTGTAGACGTTATTGATTTCTGTGATAAATTCCTACAATTAAAAAAATGTGTAACTATAGCAAGAAGGTGAATAAAAAATAATAAAAAATGTAGCTATTGTAATTGGGATTACTTTTTTGATTTTTAAGACTGTAAGACTGTTCACTATTGGCATGTAGAAATGCTGCTGATTTGTATATGTTGATTTTGTATCCTTCTACTTTACTAAATTTGTCAGTTCTAATTTTTTTTTTTTTGTGGAGTCTTTAGGTTTTCTGAGGATCATAACATCTAAAAACAAGGATAATTTGGTTTCCTCTATTACAATTTGGATGTCCTTTCTTTTTTTCTATTGTCTGTTTGCACTTGCTAGGACTTCTAGTACTATACTGAATTATAGTGGTGAAATAGGAATCTTCGTCATGTTCCAAATCTTAGAGGGAAGGCTTTCCATTTTTCTCCATTTCTCCAGCTAGTATTATAGTAGCTGAGGGTTTGTTGTATATGGCTTTTATTTTGTTGAGATACATACTCTGTTATTTTGATGGCTTCTATCATAATGGTATCTTTTTCCTTCTCTGATTTTGAGTGTTCTCTCTTTGTTTCTTAGTTAGTCTGGTAAAGAGTTGTTAATTTTGTTTATGTTCCAAAAAGCCACCTTTTGTTGCATTGATCTTTTGTATTGTTTCCTTTGAATTTTATTTGTTTCAATTTTATTTACTCCTCCTTATGTTTCTTCTAACTTTGTGTTTGGTTGGCTCCTTCTTTTCTAGTTCTTCTTCTAAGATGCATTGTTAGGTAGTTTATTTGAAGTTTTTCTTTTTTGACATAGGCACTTAACGTCTCAGTACTGCTTTTGTTGCATACCGTAGATTTTGATGTGGTGTTTTTCATTACCGTTTGTTTCAAGAAAATTTTCAATTTTCTTCTTAATTTCTCCATTGACCCACTGATCATTCAGGAGCACATGATTTAGTTTCTACATGTTCGTATCATTTCCAAAATTATTCTTGTTCTGGATATCTAGTTTTATTCCATTGTGATGAGAAAAAACACTTTTTGCATGTTTTAAGACTTGTTTTGTGATCTAATATATGGTCTGTCCTTCAGAATGATCTGTGTGCTGAGGAGAAGAGTGTATATTCTGAAGCCATTGGGTGAAATGTTCTCTAAATATCTATTAGGTCCATTTGTTCCATAGTGCAGATTAAGTCAGATTTTTCTTTGTTGAATATCTGCCTGGATAACCTCTCCAATGCTGTAAGTCAGGTGAAGTCCTCACCTGTTAATGTATTTGTGTCTAACTCTCTCTTAAGCTGTAATAATATTTATGTCATATATCTGGGTGTTACACACACACACACACACACACACACACACACACACACATACGTATTTTATATTCTCTTGCTGAATTGACCCCTTTATCTGTATGTAATGACCTTCTCTATCCCTCCTTACAGTTTTTGTTTTAAAATCTATTTTGTCTTATACATGTACTCTTTTTTATGGTCTCCATTGGTCTGGCATATCTTTTTCCATCCCTTTGTTTTCAGTCTACGTGTGCCTTTATAGGTGAAGTCTGTTTTAGGCAACAGATCATTGGATTTTATATTTTTATCTATCTGGCCATTCTGTGTTTTGATTGGAAAGTGTACTTCATTTACATTCAATGTTATTAATGTTTATTATTAATATAAGTAAGTATTGACTCTTGCCATTATCTTACTTGTTTTCTGGTTACTCTGTGGTTTTCTCTTCCTTTTCTTCCTTCCCAGCTTCCTTGTAGTGAAGGTCATTTTCTCTGGTGGTATGATTTAATTTCTTGCTTTTCATTTGTTGTGTTTCTGTTGTGTGCTTTTTGATTTGAGTTTACCATAAGGCTTGCAAATGCTATCTTATAACCCATTATTTTAAGCTAATGACAACACTGACTAGAAGAGCAAAGAGAAAACAAAAAATAACTCTACACTTTACTTCATTCCCCTGCTGTTTAACATTTTGTAGTTTCTATTTGTTTCTTACTATACTCTCTCTGTCTTGAAAAGGTATAATTATTATTTTTGGTCAGTTTCCCTTTTAATCATTCCACTTAAGACATGAGTAGTTTATGTATCATAATTACACGGTTATAATACTCTCAGTTTTCCTATGTACTTGCTGTTACCAGCAAGTTTTGTACCTTTAGATCAATTTTTTTTGGGTCGGAGTCTCGCTCTGTTGCCAGGCTGGAGTGCAGTAGCACGATCTTGGCTCACTGCAACCTCCGCCTCCAGAGTTTAAGTGATTCTCCTGCCTCAGCCTCCCGAGTGGCTGAGACTACAGGCGTCCGCCAACACGCCAGGCTAGTTTCTGTATTTAGTAGAGATGGGGTTTCACCATGTTAGCCAGGATGGTCTCGATCTCTTGACCTCGTGATTCGCCTGCTTCGGCCTCTCACTGGGATTACAGGCATAAGCCGTGCTCGGCCCCTAGATGCATTTTTTTTTTTTGAGACAGAGTTTCGCTCTTGTTACCCAGGCTGGAGTGCAGTGGCGTGATCTCGGCTCACTGCAACCTCCGCCCCCCGGGTTCAAGCAATTCTCCTGCCTCAGCCTCCCAAGTAGCAGGAATTACAGGTATGCGCCACCATGCCCAGCTAATTTTTTGTATTTTTAGTAGAGACGGGGTTTCACCATGTTGACCAGGATGGTCTCGATCTCTTGACCTCGTGATCCACCCGCCTTGGCCTCCCAAAGTGCTGGGATTACAGGTGTGAGCCACCGTGCCCGGCTGATGCATTCTTATTGTTCATTCATATTCTTTACTTTGAGACTGAAGAATTTGTATTGCATTTCTTGCAGGATAGGTCTGGTATTAATGAATCTCTCAGCTTTTGTTTATTCTGAGCAAGTCTTTATTTCTCCTTCATGTTTGGAAGGCATTTTCACTAGATACATGATTCAGGATTTTTTCGTTTGTTTTCTTTCAGTGCTTTAAATAGGTCATGCCTCTCCAGGCCTGTAAGGTTTCCATTGAAAAGTCTGCTGCCAGATGTATTGGAGGGCTGTTGTATGTTACTTGTTTGTTTTCTCCTGCTACTTTTAGGATCCTTTCTTTATCCTTGACCTTTGAGAGTTTCACTGTTAAGTGCCTTGAGGTAACCTTCTTTGGGTTAAGTCTGCTTGGTGTTCTATAACCTTCTTCTACTTGAATATTAATATCTTTATCCAGGTTTGGGAAGTTCTCTGTTGTTATATCTTTGAATAAACTTCCTATCCCTTTCTTTCACTCTACTTTTTTTGTGAGGCTGGTAAATCTTAGATGTGCCTTTCTGAGACTATTTTCTAGATCTTGGAGGCAGGCTTCATTGAGTTTTATTCTTTTTTCTTTTGTTTCCTATGACTGTTTTCAAATAGTTTGTCTTCAGCCTTAGTTCTTTCTTCTGCTTGTTCAGTTTTGCCGTTAAGAGACTGATGGATTCTTCAGTCTGTTAAGTGCGTTTTTCAGCTCTAGATTTTCAGCTTCTAATTATTTTTGTCTTTTTAAAAAATTTATCTGATGAGATTCAGAATTCCTTCTGTTCTCTTGAATTTCTTTGAGTTTCCTTACACAACTATTTTTGTGTTCATCTAATTCTGTGTTCACAGAATTTTCTGTCTGAAAGGTCACATGTATCTGTCTCTCCAAGATTGGTCTACTGGTGGCTTATTTAGTTCATTTGATGAGGTCATGTTTCCCTGAGTAGTGTTGATGCCAATAGTGGTCTGTGTCTGGGCATTGGAGATTAGGTACTTATATTAGTCTTCACAGTCTGGGCCTACATGTCCCCATCCTTCTTGGGAAAGTTTTCAAGGTATTAGATGGGACTTGGGCGTTAAGATGTATGTTATTGGTCACTGAGGCCATATTTGCATTAGGGGGCACCTCAAGCCTAGTAATGCTGTGGCTTGTGGAGACTCATAGAGGTACTGTATTGGTGGATTTTAACAAGATCTGGAAGAATCGTCTGGGTTACCAGGCAGAGACTCTTGTTCTCCTCCCTTACTTTCTACCAAACAAATGGAGCCTCCGTCTCTGTGCTGAGTTGCTTGGAGTTGGGGACTGGTGACACAAGCACTCCTGTGGCCACCACCACTGGGACGACATTGGGTGAGACCTGAAGCCAGCACAGTTGTAGGTCATACCCCCTGCTCCAGCCACTATCTAGCTACCACTTCTGTTCACTCAGGGCCTTAGTACTCTATAATCAGCAGGTAGCAAAACCAGCCAGGCTTGTGTCCTTCCTTCAGGGTGACAATATCCCCGCAGAGATACTGTCTGGGAGCCAGGGCCTATAGTCAGAAACCTTAGATATCCACCTGGTATTTTATTTGACTGTAGCTAAGCTGTTGCCCACGGCACAAGACGAAGTTGTTTCTATTCTTGCTTCTCTTTTCCACAAGCAGAGGAGTCTCTCCCCATAGCCACCACTGCCCCAGGCCTGTGGGGATTACTGCTAGGCTACCACAGCTGTTCACTCAAGGCCCAAGGGCTCTTCGTTTGGTTTATGGTGAATGCTGCCAGACCAGGACTTAGCCTTCAGATAGTAGGCTCCCCTCTTGACTCAAGTGTGGTCCAGAAATGCTATCTAAGAGCCAAGACCTGGAATTGGCATTCCTAATTACCCGCTTTGTGCTCTACCCCACTGTGACCTAGCTGATACCTAAGCTTTAAGACAAAGGCCCCTTTACTCTTGTCTCTGCTTTTCTCAAGCAGAAGGAGCATCTTATCCCAGCCTCCAGAGCTGGGAATGTGCTGGGTCTCACCTGAAGCCAGCAAGTCTTAAGAGTCTCACCCAAGGCCCATAGCATGTACTACCTGCCTACCATTGCTAATTGTTCCACATCCAAGGGTTTTACAGTCAGCAGCTGATGAATCCTGCTAGTACTTGGTCCTTTCATTCAAGGAAATAGGTTCTGTTCTGGTTTTGGGTGTGTCTAGAAATGTCATCTGGCAGCTAGGGCCTTGAATAAGTGCCTCACAGCTCTGCATGGTACCCTGTCTACTGTGGCTGAGCTGGTATCTAAGTTGTAAGACAGTTCTCTTTACTTTTCCCTCTCCTCTCCTTAAGTGGAAGGAAGGAATCTCTCTTGGAGCTGCAAGCTGTGCTGCCTGGGGTTTGGGGTGGGTTGGTGCAAGCATTCCCTTAGGCTGCCCTGTTTGGTGGCTCTCTGGGTTACTTGGCACCCAAACCCATTGGTTCTGAGCCCAGTACAGCACCAGGACTTTCCTGGAAGTTGCAGTCTTTGTGGCTTAGGTTGTCTTTCAAGTTTAGAGCACTTTAGCCCACCGTGGCAAGGCTTTCTGGAACTCAAGTTTCAACTGCTAGGATGGATGATCCCCCTCTGGCTGGGACTGGTGTAGGTGCTCCCTCTGTGGGTGTCGGCTAAGTTCTGCAGGTTTGCTTTCTGCTGAAACAGGGCAGCACTGAGGTCCAATGTGAAGTCCCATGATCACTGTGCTCTCCCTCCCCAGAGTGCACAGATTCCCCGTGCCACATGGTCACTGCTGGGGGGATGGAGGAAGGGTGATGTTGGCAATTTTAAGACTTACTTTCATACCCTTTTCAGTGGCTCTTTCAGTGATAGAGAGTTGAAACCAGGAACTGATTGGTGAGTTGATTTTTTTGTTCTTAGGTGCTTCTTTTTGTAGATTGTTGTTGAATTTGCTGTTCCTGTGGGAAGGCTGATTAATGGACGTTTCTATTCAGCCATGCTGCTCTGCTCCCTCTGAAGCTGCTTTCTTAAACATCTCTTTCTGACACTGGCCTGACTTACTCTAGTTTAGGCAACTGGGCGTACATCTCTAGGTCTGCAGTTCAATTTTTCCTGCAATTGAAGACGTTTCTGGCCCTCTCTCTCCCTTTGGTTTTATACACAGATTATTGTATCCCATGTCTTTCTAAAGTTATTACTTTTTCCTGGAATATGCCATCAAGTAATTTTGTTAGAAAATGTGCATGGCAGATAACTTTGAGTTACTAAATGTCTGAATGTCTTCCACTCCTACTCCAATGACATTAAAAGGAAAATTAGACTCCAGAGTGCCACCACTCATGCTAGAGGCCTAGTCTTTCCCAGTTGATCTGTATGCTTTATGTATGTATGTATATATGTATGTATGTATTTTTTTAAGAAAACATTGTTTTTAGCCTGGGGATGAACACTATACCGGCAGCCTTTCTTAAGTAATATTGCTATGTGCCATTGTTTTAATCACCGTCCAATAGTCCATTATTTATTTAAGTAAATGGTCAATGGACATTGAGGTTATTTTAAAAATACTTTTTCTTATAGAGCATTCTTATCTTTATGAAGACCAAACTCTTAGAGATTTATATATAAAATATAACGTACCCAACTATGTACTTTATAGGTATTAACTGCTTTATTCCTACAGTAACCCTAGGACATTGTTTATTGTTATGCCCATTTTTCAGATGAAGAAATTGAGGCATAAAGAGGTTAAATGACTTAAAGACAGTGAATAACTGGCAAAGTTAGGATGAACTCAAGCACTTTAGCTCCAAAGTCCCTGCTCTTAACCCCCATGCTGTTATTTCCTTAGCATAAATTCCTGGAAGTGGAATTGAGGGATCACAAAGAGAATATCTCGTTTTTTATTTTTTAAAAAAAGGACTCTTGGTAATGTTTGACTTAAGCACATAGAAAGTGGAACTTCTGTGGTGATATAATCTGAGGTTTTGAATTTGATAATGAAAAATCCAGAGGCTGGCTTAAGGGTAGCTCAGAGGGATTCTAGGTGCTAAAGGACCCAGCTCTGAGAGTTGAAGGAATCCTATCCATTTAAAACTCTGTAGTGGAAAATTGCTTTCTCTCCGAGAAAAAATCAATTTCATCATCTCTGCCTTGTAGGGAGCTTTATGTTGTCCTGTCTATTCCTACGAGATGGAGGGAAAAAATAAGTAGAATAAAAAATGAGGTTAACTGTGGCCTTGGATTTACACCATGCTGAAAATGGCATTTGGAACACCTCATCTGCGCTAATGCTTGTAGATACCACTTGAAAAGTGTAATCCATGGCTTATATGGTTTTTATTTTAAAATGTGCTAATATGTTTGAGAAAGTAGAACCCAAGGCAGGGGAAGGGATGCTAATGTGTAAGAGCTGAAGGGCTGTCAACACATACTGCTAGCAGCCTGAAGTTTAACTGAGATTCTGTGGTTGTTTGAAGAAAGTTACTGTTACATAGCAACTGAATTTGCCTGTTTATGGAGGGGAAATGGAGAAGGTTTTGAATAATTATTATTTATTCATTACAATTTTTGCTGCCAGACTTATACATGCCAAGAGATAAAAATTCCAGAAGCTGATGCTGTAAAGAATGTGGCAATTACTTAAAGAAAAAAAATATATATATATACACACACACATATATTTAAATATATATTAATATATATTTATATATATATTCAGACTTAATAACATTCTACTGCTACCAATTGGCTGTCACCAACTTTAAAATATTTATATATTTGTATATATTATATATATTTATATATTATATATATATTTGTATATTTTTGTATATTTTAAAGTTGGTGACAGACAATTGGTAGCAGTAGAATGTTATTAAGTCTGAAGGAAAAGGGAAATAATCCATAGTTTAGCAATAAACTAGCCACTGGGAAGGTAAAAATGTACAAATTAAGATTCTCTTTAAGATTAAGAAAGTATATTTTCAAGGAAGCAGTCATGGTCTGGAATAAAACCACCAGCTTCAGTCTTTTCCTTAGTTGCTGAGTTGCAACTGAGTTGTAGTTACCTGTATTGAATCAAGTTTTGTGTTTCTTGAGCAAAATCTTTTCAGAATTGTGCATAGGAATTAAGAAAAGGAGAAATCAGATATAACTGAAGAATGGAAAGAGGAGGATGAACATAAATTCTAGGGACAGACTTAGCAAGGTGATGATGCTGGTGAGATGGTCTTTTGGGATTCTCAGTGTTTTTGTTGTTTGTTTTAATGAACTCCTATTTCCATTTCCACTGTACACACAGTACACTGTTCTCTGTCAAAAAAAAAAAAAATAGTCTCTCGTAGGATCATACTCCCCTAGGTAGTAAAATAAATGTCAATACATTACTTCCTTGGGATATTTAAAACCCAGTAGCAAAGTGTTAGCTAAAAAATAGTTGAAGGCAATAAAATTTAGGGTAAAAAATTTGAGAGACTTGGCCTTCTAAATGTCAGGATTTCTTTATTTTAGTTTTATAATGAGATGTTCTGGTATTGGTGGAAGTACATACAAGTACATCAGTGAAATCAAATCCATGAATATACCTGCACATATGTGGAAACTTGATACATAACAAATGATTTTCAAAGGCATATGCAGCAGACATAAGAATCAATTGAAGATCTAAATTTGGAAAACATAATTTATATAATAGGAGTTCAGCTTTGTGACTTACAGAAGAGTGTCTTAACACAAAGTATAATTTAGAGGGGAAAATATTGGATATCTTCAGGTATATTCAAGTTAAAAACTGCTTTTAATCTAAGGTACATAATAAAAATTAAAAGGTAAGCCACAAACTGAGAGATGTGTAATGCATATAACTGATGAAAAAATAGTATCCAGAGTATATTACAGAACTCTTACTATTAAGACTAACAACTCAGTATAAAAATGGGCAAAATATATCAACAAGCAATATTCATAAATGGACAACTGAATGGCCAGTACCCTCTGACCAAGATGGCCTTAACATTCCCTTCAGCTTGACTAAACTTTAGGCAGGCTTCTTCCTGATTCTAAACCCTGACTTCCCTTTTCTTAGAGCATTTACCTTGGAAAACTTCTTATTACAATTATTTCCTATGTCATTTTGAGATAAAAATCTTTTCAAAAGCCTCTTATGAGTTTTACAGGCTAGAAATTATTTTCTTAAGGACCTGGGAGCTTTTCCCTTTGAAATGTAATCATCACCCTTTTCTCCCAGTCTTTGTGGAAGGGTAGGCAACTGAATTCAGAGGGCACCAATTAGCAAACACAGGTGACTTAGTGACAGAGAAAAACATTTGCAAACTCGCAAATAACTCCATGTCGTGACACATCCCGCTGATAGACCTCCCTCCCAATCTTCTCTTTTCTACTAGCTCACCCAGCGTTTAAAAATTATCTTGCCTTTTCTTGCACTGGAGTTGAGTTCAGATGGCATTTTGGTCTCTTTCCACTGTTGGAATAGGCTGGAATGAAGTCTTTATTTTAACTTTGTCCATTCAAGTTTTGCTTTGACACCTCTGATCAGGAAGATGCAAAATGAAACCACATGTGCATACAATTTCATAGCCACCAGAGTGGCAAATGTTAGTAAGATTGGAGAACAATAGGAGTTCTTCTGCAGTCCTGGTACAAATATAAATTGGCATAATCCTGATGGAGTAAAATCTGGAAATGATAGAAAAGTTCAAGCTGTGCGTATCCTCTGATGAGACTGTATATCCCATGTCTAGATATATACCCGAGAGAAACTCTTACTCAGGTGTACAGAGATATGTAGAGTAGTATTTATAGAAGCAATGTTTGTGATGACAAAAATTGGAAACAATCTAATTGTCCATAAAAGTGATAATGGATAACTAAATTATGGTATACCCATAAAATAGCATACTACTGAGCAGTGAATAAAGCTTGGAAATATAAAGTTGACCAAAGAAATGAAATTGCAGGAGAATACATATGGCATCATATCACAAATACAGATTTAAAAAACAAGTTAAATAATATATTTGTATACATCATTTAGTTCCCACTTCTAAGTGAGAACATGAGGCATTTGATTGTTTGAGTTGGTTCACTTAAGAAAATGCCCTCCCGTTCCATCTATGTTGCTGCAAAAAAACAGGACTTCATTCTTTTTTATGGCTGAATAATTAAGAGAGAGTGTGTGTGTGTCTACAATATTTTCTTTATCCAGCTATCCATTGATGGACAATTAGGTTGATTGCATATGTAAACCAACAAGTATCCGAAAAGGATTTCAATCAGTTTAGAAGTTTATTTTGCCAAGGTTAAGGATGCACCTGAGAGACAGGTCTGTGCCTTTATCCAAATTTGCTTGTGAGGGCTTCAGTTTTTAAAAAGGAAAAGCAGGCTGGAAGTGAAAAAGGGAGGATACAGTCATACTACTGAATTCACATTTTGCAAGAGAAAATGAGTAGGTAGGGGAATAGTCAATCATGTTTTCGACTCATGCTCAGTAAATTGGCACTTTTCATAAGATAAAGTGAACACAGAGTAGCCTCTAGGGAGATTTTTAACCTTAGCTATCTGCTGAGGAAGAAAAGGAAAAGCAGATTCTTGAATGATGCAGCCTTCAGCTTATTTTTTTCCCTTTGGCATAGTGAATTGAGTGAATTGTTGTGCCAGGTTTATATTTTCCTTTCACACATATCTTTAGTATTGTGAATAGTGCTGCAATAAACATATGAGTGCAAGTATCTTATTGATGTAATAATTTCTCTTCTTACTACCCAGTAGTGGGATTGCTGGACTGAAGGGGAGTTTTAGTTTGGTTCTTTGCAAAGTCTCCATAATCTTTTCCATAGAGGTGGTACTAACTTATAGTCCCACCAATGGTGTGTAAGTGTTTCCTGTGGAATAATAGACACTGGAGACTTGGGCAGGTGGGTGAAGGATGAAAAAGAATGTAATTATTTGGATGATATTTACACTAAAAGCCCAGACTTCACCACTATACAATATGTTCATGTAACAAAACTGCGCTTGTACTTCCTAAATTTACACACAAAAATCTTAGATTGCCTAGAGATCCATACATATTGTCATGTATTTCTTCATATTTTTCTTTTATAATGAACATCCAATTCTGAGAGCAGTTGCTTCTAATGATGGGGTGGAGAGGAGAAGAGGGTGATGAATTAGTGAGAAACACATGGGAGATTTCACATAAGTTGACTGTTTGACTTTATAAGCTGACTAGTAGAAACACAGGGGTTATAATATTTTTTATACATATGTCTAAAATTTGATTACAAAGAGTGATTTTTGAGGAAGAATTGGGTACTTGTGTTTTATTATTTCAACATCTGGGTGTCATTTCAGTTTTTTACTGTGTTCTTGAGGCTGATCACTCATGGAACTATAAACGGAATTCAGCCAATTTTGCGCTCATGGTTGGATATAACTCCAATCCTACCTCTGCCTGTGGAACACACTGTGACCTCTGAGTCACTTTATGGACACTCAGTCTTCCTTCAGGGATAAATGGCACACACGTTTTTGGAATACAATTTGACACACTGAGCCAATTATGCTTCTTCTACCTCAAAGGCAGGATAGTCAGAGACAATCACACCAGAGGTACCCAGTAACTATGATTGAAATAAAAAAGTAAAGCGGGACTTCGAGTTGAAGATGAGTCTCTTCTTAGATTTTTATTCCTCTTACAGCTCAATTTCCATGATAAAGCACCACATTTCCTACACATTTGGAAGGTCTCAGGAACACAGGTGGGTTCTGGCAGCATTTCTATTGGTAAAGTCCCTGGCTAAGAATAAGAGGCCAAGTGGGGTCTTCGTGATGGATTCTCTGAGTGAGATTGGGTAATGGTAGGGGAATGCCACTGCTTCTTGTTTACTACTCAATGCTAAATGTCCAGGCAAGCCATGCAGAAGGACTTCTACCTATTTTAGGAAGCTGTCAGAAAATGCCATCAGAAATTAATAGTGAAACATACAAGATGAAAATGAATAAGGACACATAGAAATTCTTGTATTTGTTTTAAAAAAATGCTGTAATAGAATTATAGATTGGTTTGTCAATAGTTGTGAGAAAAAGGTCTGGGAGATTTTAGTTGATGAAAAATCTCTCAAAGTAAGCCAAGAAGGTGATATCACGAAACAGTTTCATTCTATTTTAGGCTGCACTAATAAAAGTATGATATGGGCCGGGTGCGGTGGCTCACGCCTGTAATCCCAGCACTTTGGGAGGCCGAGGCAGGTGGATCACGAGGTCAAGAGATCGAGACCATCCTGGTCAACATGGTGAAACCCCGTCTCTACTAAAAATACAAAAAATTAGCTGGGCATGGTGGCACGTGCCAGTAATCCCAGGTACTCAGGAGGCTGAGGCAGGAGAATTGCCTGAACCCAGGAGGCAGAGGTTGCGGTGAGCCGAGATCGCGCCATTGCACTCCAGCCTGGGTAACAAGAGCGAAACTCCGTCTCAATAAATAAATAAATAAATAAATAAATAAATAAAAAGTATGATACATAAAATGGGAGAGGAGGTAGTCCCTGCTGTACTGTAAGATAGCAAGAAAACATCTTGAGTATTGTGTTCAGTTTCAGATAACACACTTTAGGTTGAATATTAATGAACTGGAGTCCCCAGAGCAGCATTTTAGAGCTGATCAGTAGATTATTTGTATCCCAAATGAGATGTTAATACCTATTTTTGGGGAAAAATATGCCATTATCACAAAAGACTACATACTAAAGCAATTTCCTATCTACTCAAAATTAACATATTAAGGAATCTGTCTAGCCCTACATAAGAAACCCATCTGATTTGGTTATGCTACTCAAACATTTGACAAAACAAATTTTTTTAAAAACAAAGTGTTGAGTGGAGGAGGGAAAAAGATGGCCAAATAGACACAACTCCGGTGCACAACACCCAGCGAGAGAGATGCAGAAATTGAGAGATCTCCTAGCTCCAACCAAGGTACCAGGTGCATTTCAATGGGTCTGGTCGGACAGTGAGCAAAGCCCAGGCAGAGCAGACTGAGGTGGGAAGGGGTGCTGTTTCACCCAGAAAGTGCATCTGACTGGTGAGTCAGAGGCTCCCCCTCCATCACCCCAGTTCAGATACAGCACTTCCTCCAAAGCCTCAGCAATACACAGAACAGGGGATCTTCTGCCAGTCGAGTGCAAGGAATTACAAGTGCAGAGTTGAATGATAATTCAGGATGGTGTCCTGGATTACCACATAGATCTAAGCAAACACATAAGCCCATAAACCGGCCAGGAGATCAGAGCCAGATAAATCCACAAAGATGGGGAAAAAAACAGTGCAAAAAAGGTGAAACCATCAAAGACCAGAATGCCTCTTCTCCTTCAAGGGATAACAGCTCCTCATCAACACAGGAACACAACATGACTGAGAAAGAGTGCGACAAATTGACAGGCTTCAGAAGGTGGGTAATAACCAACTTTTCTGAGCTCAAGGAACACATTCTAACCCAATGCAAAGAAACTAAAAACCTTGAAAAAAGGTTAGACGAAATGTTAACTAGAATAACCAGCTTAGAGAAGAACATAAATGGCTGGATGGAGTTGAAAAACACAGCATGAGAACTATGTGAAGCAAACAAAAGTTTTAATAGCTGAATTAAAAATAAATAAATAAATAAATGAAATAAGAGAAGGCAAGACAAGAGAAAAAAGAGTGAAAAGAAATGAACAAAGACTCCAAGAAATATGGGATTATGTGAGATTGAAGATCAACTCAAATAAATAAAAAAAGAAGGCAAGACAAAAGAAAAAAGAGTGAAAAGAAATGAACAAAAACTCCAAGAAATATAGGGTCATGTGAAAAGACCTAATCTACGCTTGATTGGTGTACCTGAATGTGACGAGGAGAATGAATCCAAGCTGGAAAAAACACTCCAGGATATTATCCAGGAGAACTTTCCCAGCCTAGCAAGGCAGTCCAACATTGAAATCCAAGAAATACAGAGAACTCCACAAAAATATTCCTCAGGAAGCGCAACCCCAAGGAACATAATTGTCAGATTCATCAGGGATGAAATGAAGGAAAAATTGCTAAGGGCAGCAAGAAAGGACAGGTCACTCACAGAGGGAAGCCAGTCAGACTTACAGCGGATCTCTAGGCAGAAACCCTATAAGCCAGAAGAGAGTGGGGGCCAATATTCAACATCCTTAAAGAAAAGAACTTTCAACCCAGAATTTCATATCCAGCCAAACTAAGCTTCAAAAGCGAAGGAGAAATAAAATCCTTTATGGACAAGCAATTACTGAGTGATTTTATCACCACCAGACCTGCCTTACAAGAGCTCCTGAAAGAAACACTAAACACAGAAAGGAACAAGTACCAGCCACTGCAAAATCACACCAAATGGCAAAGACCAAAAATGCAATGAAGAAACTGAGTCAACTAATGGGCAAGAAAACCAGCCAGTAACAAAATGGCAGGATCAAATTCACACATAACAATATTAACATTGAATGTGAATGACTTAAATGCCCTGATCAAAAGACACAGACTGGCAAACTGGAGAAAACGTCAAGACCATTTGGTGTGCTGTATTCAGGAAACCCATCTCATGTACAGAGACACACATAGACCCAAATAAAGGTGTGGAAGAAGAATTACCAAGCACATGGAGAACAAAAAAAAGCAGGGGTTGCAATCCTAGTCTCTGACAAAACAGACTTCAAACCAGCAAAGATCAAAAGAGACAAGGGCATTACATAATGGTAATATGATCAATCCAACAAGAAGAGCTAACTATCCTAAATATATACGCACCCAACACAGGAGCACCCAGATACATAAAGCAAGTTCTTAATGACCTAAAATGAGATTTAGACTCCTACACAATAATAGTGGGAGACTTCAACACTCCACTGTCAATATTAGACAGATCAGTGAGACAGAAAATTAACAAGGACATGCAGGACTTGAATGCAGAGCTGGACCAAGTGGACCTAATAGACATATACAGAACGTTCAACTCCATATCCAGACAATATACATTCTTCTCAGCACCACATCACACTTACTCTAAAATTGACCACATAATTGGAAGTGAACCATTCCTCAGCAAAAATAAAAGAATGGAAATCATAACAGTCTATCAGACCACAGCACAATCAGATTAGAACTCAGGATTAAGAAACTCACTCAAATCCACACAACTACTTGGAAACTGAACAACTTACTTCTGAGTGTCGACTAGATAAACAATGAAGTGAAGGCAGAAATAAAGATGTTCTTCGAAACCAATCAGAATGAAAACACAACTTACTGGAATCTCTGGGACACCTTTAAAGCAATGTCTAGAGGGAAATTTATAGCAATAAATGCCCACATGAGAAGGGAGGAAAGATATAAAATTGACACCCTATCATCGAAATTGAAAGTGCTAGAGGAGCAAGATAAAAAAAAACTCAAAAGCTAGCAGAAGACAAGAAATAACTAAGATTAGAACAGAACTGAAGGAGATAGAGACACAAAAAACCCTTCAAAGAATCAATAAATCCAGGAGCTGGTTTTTTGAAAAGATCAACAAAATAGACCACTATCCAGACTAATAGAAAAGAGAGAAGAAGCAAATAGATGCAGTAAAATATGATAAAGGGGATAGCACCACCGATTCTGCAGAAATACAAACTACCATCAGAGATTACTACAAACAGCTCTATGCACATAAACCATTAAACCTGGAAAAAATACATAAATTCCTGAACACTTGCACTCTCCCAAGACTAAACCAGGAAGAAGTTAAAACCCTAAATAGACCAATAACAAGGGCTAAAGTTGAGGCAGCAATCAATAAACTACCAACTAAAAAATGTCCAGGTCTAGATGGGTTCACAGCCAAATTCTACCAGATGTACAAAGAGGAGCTGATTCCATTCCTTTTGAAATTATGCCAAACAATATAAAAAGAGGGAATCCTCCCTAACTCGTTCTATGAGACCAACAGCATCCTGATACCAAAACCAGGCAGAGACTCAACTAAAAAAGAGAACAGGCCAATATACATGATGAACATCGACACAGAAATCTTCAATAAAATACTGGCAAATCAAATGCAACAGCACATCAAAAAGCTTATTCATAACAACCAAGTAGGCTTCATCCTGGGGATGCAAGGCTGGTTCAACATACACAAGTTCATAAACATAATCCATCATATAAACAGAACCAAAGACAAAAGCACATGATTATCTCAATAGATGCAGAGAAGGCCTTCAACAGAATTCAACAGCCTTTCATGCTAAAAACTCTCAATAAGCTAGGTATTGATGGAACATATCATAAAATAATAAAAGCTATATTTGACAAACCTACAGCCAATATCATACTGAATGGGCAAAAGTTGAAAGTGTTCCCTTTGAATTCTGGCACTAGACAAGGATGCCCTCTCTCACCACTCCTATTCAATATAGTACTGGAAGTTCTAGCCAGAGCAATCAGGCAAGAAAAAGAAATAAAGGGTATTCAGATAGGAAAGGAGGAAGTCAAATTGTCTCTATTTGCAGACGACATGATTGTATATCTAGAAGACCCCATCATCTCAGCCCAAAATCTCCTGAAACTGATAAGCAACTTCAGCAAAGTCTCAGGAAACAAAATCAATGTGCAAAAATCACAAGCATTCCTATACACCAGTAACAGATTTAAAGAGAGCCAAATCAAGAATGAACTGCCATTCCCAATTGCTACAAAGAGAATAAAATACCTAGGAATACAACTAACAAAGAATGTAAAGGACCTCTTCAAGGAGAACTACAAACCACTGCTCAGTGAATAAGAAAGGACACAAACAGATGGAGAAATATTCCATGCTCATGGTTAGGAAGAATGAATATTGTGAAAATGGCCATACTGCCCAAAGTAATTTATAGATTCATTGCTATCCCATCAAGCTACCAATGACCTTCTTCACAGAACTGGAAAAAACCACTTTAAACTTCATATGGAACCAAAAGAGAGTCCACATATCCAAGAAAATCTCCTAAGCAAAAAACAAAACAACAACAACAAAAAAACCAAAGCTGGAGGCATCACACTGCTGGACTTCAAACTATACTACAGGGCTACAGTAATCAAAACAGGTACTGTTTTTTGGCACTGGTACCAAAACAGAGATATAGACAAATGGAACAGAACAGAGGCCTTGGAAGCAACACCACACATCTACAACCATCTGATCTTGGACAAATCTGACAAAAACAAGCAATGGGGAAAGGACTCCATGTTTAATAAATGGTGTTGGGAAAACTGGCTAGCAATGTACAGAAAGCAGAAACTGGACCCCTTCCTGTCACTTTACACTAAAATTAACTCCAGAGGATTAAAGATTTAAACATAAAACCTAACACCATAAAACTCTAGAAGACAACATAGGCAAAACCATCCAGGACAAAGGCATAGGCAAGGGCTTCGTGACTAAAACACCAAAAGCAATGACAACAAAAGCCAAGATAGACAAATGGGATCTAATGAAACTTCAGAGCTTCTATACAGCAGAAGAAACAATCATTAGAGAGAATCGACAACCAACAGAATAGAAAAAAGAATTTTTGCAGTCTATCCATCTGACAAAGAGCTAATATCTAGCATCTACAAAGAACTAAAACAGATTAAACAAGAAAAAAACCAAACTTATTCAAAAGTGGGTGAAGGATATGAACAGACACTTTTCAAAAGAAGATATATATGAGGCTAATAAACATGCAAAAAAATGTTCATCACTTGTCATTAGAGAAATGCAAATCAAAACCACTTTGAGGTATCATCTCATGCCAGTTAGAATGGCAATCATTAAAAAATCTGGAGAAGATGGGTTAAAGACTAAAACATAAGATCTAACACCATAAAAACTCTAGAAGAAAACTTAGGCAAAACCACTCAGGACTTAGGCATAGCCAAGGACTTCATGACTAAAACACCGAAAACATTGACAACAAAAGCCAAAATAGACAAATGGAATCTAATTAAACTTCAGAGCTTCTGTACAGCAAAATAAACAATCATTAGAGTGAACTGGCAACCAACAGAATGGGAAAAAATTTTGCAATCTATCCATCTGACAAAGGGCTAATATCCAGAATCTACAAAGAACTAAAACAGATTTACAAGAAAAAAACAAACCCATCCAAAAGTGGGCGAAGGATATGAAAAGACACTTTTCAAGAGGACGTATATGAGGCCAACAAACATATGAAAAAATGCTCATCATCACTGCTTATTAGAGAAATGCAAATTGAAACCACATTGAGATACCACCTCATGCCAGTTAGAATGACGACCATTAAAAAATTTGGAGACAACAGATGCTGGAGAGGTTGTGGAGAAATAGCAACACTTTTACACTGTTAGTGGGAGTGTAAACTAGTTCAACTATTGTGGAAGATTGCTCAAGGACCTAGAAATAGAAATTCCATTTGACTCAGCAATTCCATTACTGAGTATATACCCAAAGGATTATAAATCTTTCTATTATAAAGACCATGCACATTTATGTTCATAGCAGTACTGTTTACATAGCAAAGACCTGGAACCAACCCAAATGCCCATTGATGATAGACTGGACAAGGAAAATGTGGCACATATACACCATGGAATACTATCCAGCCATAAAAAATGATGAGTCTGTGTCCTTGTAGGGACATGGACGCATCTGGAAACCATCATTCTCAGCAAACTGACACAAGAACAGAAAATCAAACACCACATGTTCTCACTCACAGGCAGGTGTTGAACAGTGAGAACACATGGACACAGGGAGGGGAGCATCACACACTGATGTCTGTTGTGGGGGGCAAGGGATGAGCAGCAGGGTGTGGGGAGGTCAGGGAGGGATAACATGGGGAGAAATGCCAGATGTAGGTGATCGGGGGATGGAGGCAGCAAACCACATTTGCCATGTGTGTATCTATGCAACAATCTTGCATGATCTGCACATGTACCCCAGAACCTAAAGTACAAAAAAAAAAAATCTGGAGAAAACAGATACTAGAGAAGAAGTGGAGAAATAGGAACACTCTTACACAGTTGGTGGAAGTGTAAATTAGTTCAACCATTGTGGAAGACAGTGTGGCAATTAATTTCTCAAGGATCTAGAACTAGAAATTCCATTTGACCCAGGAATCCCATTACTGGGTATATACCCCAAAGACTGTAAATCGTTGTATTATAAAGACACATGCATATGTATATTCATTGCAGCACTGTGTACAATAGCAAAGACCTGGAACCAACCCAAATGCCCATCAATGATAGAGTGGACAAAGAAAATGTGGCACATTTACACCATGGAATACTATACAGCCGTAAAAAACGATGTGTTTGTGTCGTTTGTAGGGACATGAATGAATCTGGAAATCATCATTCTTAGCAAACTGACACAAGAACAGAAAACCAAACACCACATGTTCTCACTCATAGATTGGTGTTGAACAATGAGATCACTTGGACTCAGGGAGAGGAACATCACACACTGGAGTCTGTTGCTGGGGGGCCAGGAGAGGGACAGCAGTGGGTGGGGAGGGGAGGGAAGATAACATAGGGAGAAATGCTGGATGTGGATGAAGGGGGAATAGAGGCAGCAAACCACCTGGTTACGCATGCACCTATGCAACAACCCTACATTACCCGCACATGTACCCCAGAATCTGAAGTAAAATTAATAAAAAATCAAAAATCAAAGTGTTTCAGGTATGTATGAAGACCTCAATACATTATAAGCCTCCTCATTTTAGGTCAGCTAAATAAGTCCCTGCAGCAAACAAGCAATGTTTTCTGAGTGCTCTGTAGTTAGTCTTACCATTCTTTTTCTATTAAATTTATATTACAGAATGGGTTTTTGATTAGCAAGAGAAATTAAAGAATGACTTACTCACATTCTACCTAGCCCATTCACAACCTTCCAGTTACGTGAACAAAACAGCGGGCACGAAATGAGAGGAAATAAGCTTGTTCTGTGTTTCTGTGCATAGGCTGTAGATACAAAAGGTGTGTGTAGAGGTAGCACTGAACACACTTATTCCTATACTTGGACTGTCAGTCCCAAGACAGAAGACCCTTGATGAGAGGCTGCTGATGGCGCATGTGATGATAAAGGGCCTTCTGGCACTATATCACAGACTATGCTATATCGCCATTTTGGTTCGTTGGTTGATATGGGAAAAGCTGTAAAAACCAGACTTTTCCCCAAAGATTATCTGAGCAAACAAGATGTGTCCTGTAGGAAATCCACCCTCTGACAGGCCCACTTACAGAAGAGCTAAAATTAAAGACTGACAAGATCTAGTGCTGGCAAGGAGGTAGAATAACTGCAGTTCTCATAGATTATTGGCAGGAGCGCAAGATGGTACAGCTGCTTAGAGAAACTTGGGTAGTTTCTAATAAAGTTAAACGTAACTTTAACGACATGGCTAGGTGGTTTCACTTCCAAAGGAATAGACAACATATGTGCAGACAAACCTTATATGAAAATGTTCTTAGTAGCTTTGATCTCAAAACCTAATCCACTCCTAGGTGCTTACCCAAGAGAAAATGTGTCCACACAAATACTTGTACATACTTGTTAGTAGTAGCTTTATTCGTGATAGCCACAAACTGGAAACAACACAATTTGTCATTAATGAGTGATCAACAAATTATTACATATTCATACAATGGAGTATATCATTTAGCAATAAGAACATTGATTCACGCAGCAACATAGATGAATAACAGAAGTGTTTTGCTAAGTGAAAAAAGTCAGACATAAAAGCAGCATACTGTATGATTCCATTTATATGACAGACAATACATCAGTGGCTGTCAGAATCTGAGGATCAGGGGAGGGGACTAAGTGTAAAGGGACCTGAGGTAATATTTTTGGTGAAGGAAATGTTCTGCGTCTTGATTATGGTGATGTTTATAACTGTTGGTCAAAATTAATCAGCATACACTTTAAGAAGGGTGAATTTTATTATATGTAAATTTTACCTTGAATCTTGAAACAAAAATTAAGACATAGAAAAATCCCAGAAAAGCACAAACAAAATGTGGCTGAAAAGATTAACATCAAACAAATTGAAATTTAGTGTTAAACATATTAACAGCATAATATTAACAGGCAGTGTTCAGATGACCTGATGGTCGTGGACTGTGAGTACCTGACAGTGTAGCAGCCGAATATATAAAATGTGAGCTATTAGTTATATGTGAAAAACTTGATGAAATAGAATCATAATGTGGGAGATTTTTCTATACTTCTTTCAGAATCAAATGTAGTAAACAAAAAGGTAGAGAAATTGAATGCAGTCATCCCTGGCTATATTCAGGGTATTGGTTTTAGAACCACCACATATACCAAAATCCACAAATATTCGAGTTCTACAATTGGTCCTTTAATACCTGTGCATATGAAAAATTGGCTGTCTGTGAAAACAGATTTCACATCTTGTGAATACTGTATTTTCCTTCTGTGTTTGGATAAAAGAAGAATCCACATGTAAGTGACCTGTATAGTTGAAACCCATGTTAAAGAATCAACTGTAATTGTTGTTAAAGGGTCAACTGTAATTTTGGGGGTTTCCAACTTTTTCTATTATCTGGGTATATACATGAATAAATATAAAAAATAGGTTTGGTGTGACAATAAATATACATGAAATACTATTAAGAGAAAAGGTATTGCGCAATAGCAGAGGGGATTATGATTCTTAGTAAAAAGCAAAAAAAAAAAAAAGTTTGATAAAGTGACAAAGGAATAAGCAAATACTTGTATACTTGTGTGAGTAAGGAGGGAATACAGAGGGATATGTAATAGATTGTTATTGGTTATTTCAAATCATGAGAGAGGGTCTGTGGGGAGAGGATTAGCATTTTCATCATACATCGTCCTGATGTTTCATGTATTACAATTCTGATTTATTGGAAATAACACTGAGTAAAAAAAGAAACCTTAAAAATAGTGAATGACATAATGGACATAAAGCTTTTGATGTTTTTCTTCATAGATGGTTTGTCTTCATTCTCAAGTCTTAATCCTTGGGTGACATTTGCAGTCTTTTCCTTGTCTCTTCTTGTTCCCTATCAGTTTTCTATAGATTGTAGAGTAATATAAAGTAGCTCTTTGTTATATGGGAATTAGGGATTCTTAAGCGTCCCTGATCCTGAAGTTTCAGGTCTATCCATGTTTATAATTGGTGCATGTGTATCTTTTACCAGTTAACTCATTTTAGAAATATTTGTGTGCATACTACATCCTAGCTACTCTCCTAGGCCCTGCAGATATGGTGTGGGAATAAATAGGCCTAGTTTCCTCCCTTAAGGAAATTATATTCTGGTGGATGCACGCAGAAGGGACAGGAGTGTTTCCAAGTAGAGACATTCAAGTTAAGGCCTAAAAGGGAAAGTAGGCTAACATCCTGGAAAAAATTCTAAAAATATAACAAAACCACTCATTTTAAACATTTTACAGAGTCGTTATTGCTAAGAAAGACTAAGATTTTCCTAATTAATAACTTCTCTCTTAAACTAAGTGAAGTTCCATTCAACTAGATCAAATAATTTAGTGCTTGAGTTTAATGGAGTGAAAATGAAGATAACATATCATTGACAACAAGGGGAAACCATAATTATTCAACATGACCACTTAATTGCAGCTTGAAATGCCATGAGTTACTCATACAGTGTTTCTGCTACAGCTGAGTGGAAGGCAATACAGCATATACAGTCTCTCTGGGACCCTCAGGACCCACAAAGAAAGTGTTGGTTGCTTTATGAAATCTTCCTCTTCTTTTCAAATGCATTGCACAGCAAAAATTTTATTCAGCACTATGTTAGATCTTCTTCTGTTTCAGCAGATGTCTGTGCTCCTAAAATAATTTTTTCCCTACTTAATCCTTCTATTAAAAGTCCCTTCATTCTCAGCAAACTAACACAGGAACAGAAAACCAAACATTGCATGTTCTCACTCATAAATGGGAGTTGAACAGTGAGAACACATGGACACAGGGAGGGGAACATCACACACGGGCTTGCCAGTGGCTGTGGGGCTGAGGGTGAGATGGCTTTAGGAGAAATATCTAATGTAGATGACTGGTTGATGAGTGCAGCAAACCACCATGGCATGTGTCTGTCTATGTAACAAACCTGTGCATTCTATACATGTATCCCAGAACTTAAAGTATAATTGTAAGGTTTGTTCTCGCCGGGTTTAAAAAGGAAGAAACTGAGGCCAGCACAAGAAGATTCAATGTGAAGGGATTTATTCAGGCTCCTGGACGAGGTTCTGTGGTCCGACAGGAGGGGCAAGAGAAGTCGCACGGACTCCTCTCAGACATGGGGTTTTATAGGGAGTGAAATAGCTCGATTGGTTGTGCGAGAGCAAGACTGTCACTGGGTAGAATTACAAGCCTTCAGCTAGGACTTGGCTTGCCGTTGGTTAGAATTACTCAGCTGCCATTGGCTAGAAAGGCTCGGCTGCTATTGGCCGGAAAGACTTGGCTGCTATTGGTTAGAAAGACTTGGCTGCTATTGGCTAGAAAGAGGCTAGGGTTGCTGCACCTTGTTTGCATACTGGACTTTTTAAGGGAAGGTCAGGCTGTGCGAGCATGGGAGAAGGGAACATGCCTGAGCATGTCAGCTTGCCTGAGCTCGTCCGGGCTTTGGAGAAAAGGAGGGGGTTCTGCATCCGTGCTCCCGGTGAGGCTACCGGCCCTACATTCTGACCTTTTGGTGACAGATAGAGGGCGCCACTCTGCCTGACTACTTCCTGCTGAATAGGGGTGGAGTAACGGGGACAGGTCAGTTGGCTGGTGCCTCGACTGAGACTCGGACGAAGGGATGAAGCACGATTTGGTTAACAGCCACTCGTCCAATTTCCCACATATGAGCTTGTAGGAACCTGGGCCAGTGACTTGATTTGTCGCTGGAGGGAGGCCAGAGAGGTGGCTGACGCTTCAGTGACCACACGGAGCTTGTCTTTCAGTTGGGCGGCTAAAGTGACACTGTACCCTAGGGCACTCTCCCGAGTCTGGCTGCTGCTAGAGAGGATGCTAGAGAGAGACCAACAACTATTGGGAGGAAGACAGACTGCTCTTTTGTTTTGGGGAGCAGAGGGAAGCATAAGGAGAGATAGGAGCTCAGCTTGACAGTATACCTCCAACTGCGAGACTAGAGTAACAGGCAAACATGGGGAGGGGAGAGAGGCACTTACAACCTTGGTTAAGGTCCCATTACACCAAAAGTATCCTCCCGGAGGTGAAAAGGTAAGGTCTGGGCTAGAGAGAGGAAGGTTAGACAGGCCCTCCCGAGGTGTAACAAATGTAACCATTAGTTTAGGACAGGAATGGGCTGGGGAGGGGGAATGGGATGGAAGAGGAAACAAAGTAGCTGAGCCGAGTAGAGAAGTGGAATGAAGGCTGACTAAAGGATTTTCAAAGAGAAAGTAAGACTCAGAGTGTAGAGGAATAGTAAAGAAGGACTGAGACCTGGGAAGGTATGCTAGGCCCTGAGTAGGAAGGAATAGTTAGCTCCCATATCCACTAAGAAGGAAATGGACTTGCCCGCTACCTGCAGTGTTACCCTGGGCTCGGCAAGGGTGATGGGGGTCCTTGAGTCCAGGCTGCGTCAGTCGTCCAGAAGGCTGAGAAATTCAGGCAAAGGGATTGCTTCCTGTGGACTGGCCTGCTCCTCACGTAGAGGTGCAGGGAGTGGGCCTGTGGTCTGGGACGGGCAATCAACCTTCCAGTGTCCAGTCTGCTTGCAGTTTGGGCAAGGTCCAGGAGGTGGACTAGGACAGGGGCACTGCCGGGCCCAATGTCCCTCTTGACCACATCTGAAACAGGGCCTGGGCCAGGCCCTTGGAGCCTTTTGGAAGGGTTTTGATGGACCTCCCCCACCGGATGTTCAGTAGGCTACTGGCCTCAGGGCTGCTACAAGAGCTCGGGCTGCTGTAAAAACCTGGTCCCACTCATATGGGGTGAGGATGGATAGATTGGAGAGGGAGAAGGGAATGTGCACTCGGACAATGCTCTTTACTCTGACCACCTTGTAGAGGGGGCAAAGGAGGGAGGTTTCATCGTTGGGAGCACAGTGCTAGACCACTAACAGGAGAGGCCAGGTGGTAATTAGGAGGTGGAGGAGCTGAGAGGGGTTGAGGTCTGTAATAGGGTGGAGGATTATTGGGTCGGGCCAGCGGAAAGGAGAGTTAGAGGGAGAGAGAGAGAGAAAGAGAGAAAAAAGAGAGAGAGAAACAGAAAAAGAAAGAAACCAAGAATACAGTTTCTTAAGTTAATGGGAGCCTTTTATGCCAATGGGCTAGTTTAAAATAGAGAATTTGGTATAAGCTAGGGGGTTTGGCTCTGCCGTGAGGCAGGGCTGCTTGAACGGGGCTTCTGAATACCCACACCTCAGTTGCTGGTGAGGGTTCAGGAAAGTGGGGACATCTCCCTCAAATTCCTGACCCTAAAAAACCCCTCACGGGGAGAGGACAAGAGTGTAGGGACGTCTCCTCTTACACTCAGGTCCTAAGCCGGAGTCCCAGATTCAATAGCAGGCAGCCGGAGTCCCGGACTCGAGTCCTGGACCCCCAACATGAATCCCTGACGCTGCAGCAGTTTTGGACAGGGACTCCCTGAGAACACCTGGTGGGGTAATGGGCAACAGAAGTCTTACCTTGTGGTGGAACGGTGGCTCCCCGGTCCAGCTTTGTGTGGAGGAGTCAGTTTCCCCCAGGAGGGGTCTTGCAACTCCACCCAGGTTTCGGTACCATTTGTAAGGTTTGTTCTCGCCGGGTTTAAAAAGGAAGAAACTGAGGCCAGCACAAGAAAATTCAATGCAAAGGGATTTATTCAGGCTCCTGGACGAGGTTCTGTGGTCTGACAGGAGGGGCCGGAGAAGTTGTACGGACTCCTCTCAGACATGGGGTTTTATAGGGAGTGAAATAGCTCGATTGGTTGTGGGAGAGCAAGACTGTCACTGGGTAGAATTACAAGCCTTCAGCTAGGACTTGGCTTGCCGTTGGTTAGAATTACTCAGCTGCCATTGGCTAGAAAGGCTCGGCTGCTATTGGCCGGAAAGACTTGGCTGCTATTGGTTAGAAAGACTTGGCTGCTATTGGCTAGAAAGAGGCTAGGGTTGCAGCACCTTGTTTGCATACTGGGCCTTTTAAGAGAAGGTCAGGCTGTGTGAGCATGGGAGAAGGGAACATGCCTGAGCATGTCAGCTTGCCTGAGCTCGTCCGGGCTTTGGAAAAAAGAGGGGGGGGGTCTGCGTCCGTGCTCCCAGTGAGGCTACTGGCCTTACAATAATAATAAGAAAAGTCCCTTGTGGCCATACACATTAGTAACCTCCATATTACTAGAAGCACTTGAGAAAAGTCTGGATACACTATGCATATTTGGAGCATGTTGGGATGTTAATCTCAAAAATCTGAAGTTACTCTGCTATCTGAGAGGACTAGAGGAAATAATCATTTGGGGAGAAAGCCAAAATTATAGCCCAGAGAAAAGGAATTTGACTTAGGTGAGTACTATGGGTATTTTAACCAAAGTTAAAACAAAGATTTCATTCAAGACTGTTCTATTCGTACAAATTTGAGTTGTGATGAGGAAATAATTGAGGAAACTTTGCTGGTCTTGCTAGAGATTTAGACATTAAATTGCAAGAAGCTCAAAGAACTCCTGGAAGATTCACTGCAAAAAGGACACTACCAAGGTATATAGGCATCAGGCTATCTAAAGTCTATGTGAAGGAAGGAATTCTAAGAGCAGTTTTATGCTTTTGAAAGCATAATACTCACAGAAGCATCAGATAACTTATAAAGGAAAATCTGTCTTAGCAGAATTTTCAGCAGAAACTTAACAAGCCAGAAGAAATTGAGGTCCTATGTTTAGTCTCCTGAAACAATAATTGTTAGCCAAGTATTTTGTATACAGCAATACTGTTTTATAAATGAAGGAGAAATAAAGGCTTTCCCAGATAAGTAAATGCTGAGGGAACTCATCACTACTAGACCAGGGCAACGAGAAATGATAAAAGATTAAAAGAAAAATGTACATAAACACCAGTATCAAAAAACTATGAAAACGAAAGATCAGTAAACACCATTATAAAAATGCTTGAAAGCATAAAACTCACAGAACTTATAAATAGTGACATAATGAAAATAATGCAACTAGGTAACAAAATAATGACTGGAACAGTGCCTCACATATCCCTATCAACATTTAATATAAATGGTCTAAATGCCCCACTTAAAGATAGATTGGTAGAATGAATAAAAAACACAAAGCAAATATCTGCTGTTTTCAAGTGATCCACTTAACAGGTAAAAATTCTTACAGATCTAAAATAAAGGGGTGGAAAAAACACTACATACAAATGAAAACAAAAAGCAGGAGTAGGTATTACATGTGATAAAACAGACTTAAGGCAACAACAATTGAAAATTAAAAAAGGCAAAGAAAGTGATCATATAATGATGAAGGGATTTATTAAACAAAATATAACAGTCTTAGGGGTATTTTTAATAAGAGGACAATGAGAGTCCTGTCTATTGGATATAAGTAGCTACTCAGAAAATAAGACATCTAGCTGCTTGATTATGCAACCTGAAGATTGTTAGAAACCTGCATTTAAATTTTTTCCACTTCCTACCTGTGTTTTCTATTTTGGTTATCTAGAAGTGCTACATTTAAAAGAAAACATCAGTCAAGAAAAACTGAAAGATAAAAGACTAGTGAGTGTCTTGCCTAACTCATCCATCTAGGTTTTCTGTCTTTCATTGCTTTGAGTTATGTTACAATTTTGAAAATTGTAGAAACCTGATAATACAAATGATTGGCAAGTTAAGTGAACACTTAACTATGTCTAGTTAAACATTGATTGCTTGTGGATAGCCCATTTTGCATTTGTGAAATCATTTCAGAGTTTCTTATTTTCTATGTATGTGTCATAATTTGGAATTCCCCATTAAATGAGTTATAACATCTTACTGGCTTCCTTATTAAGTAATTAGTCAAATAAAATGTATAATGTGTTTTCTGTATGAAAGTCATATTCTTTTTTTTAAATGTAATTTTATTTTTTTTCTTTTTAAAATTATTATACTTTAAGTTCCAGGGTATATGTGCAGAATGCGCAGGTTTGTTACATAGGTATACATGTGCCAGGGTGGTTTGCTGCATCCCTCATTACATTTACATCAATGTAGGTGTAATGCCATCCTACAGGCCCTGGTGTGTGATGTTTCCCTCCCTGTGTCCATGTGTTCTCATTGTTCAACACCCACTTATGAGTGAGAATATGCAGTGTTTGGTTTTCTGTTCTTGTGTCAGTTTGTTGAGAATGATGCTCTCCAGCTTTATCCATGTCCCTGCAAAGGATATGAACTCATCATTTTTTTATGGCTGCATCGTATTCCATGATGTGTATGTACCACATTTTATTTATCCAGTCTGTCATTGATGAACATTTGCGTTGGTTCCAAGTCTTTGCTATTGTGAACAGGGCTGCAGTAAACATAAGTGTGCATGTGTCTTTATAATAGAATGATTTATAATCCTTTGGGTCTATATCCAGTAATGGGATTGCTGGGTTAAATGGTATTTCTGGGTCTAGATCCTTGAGGAATCGTCACACTGTCTTACACAATGGTTGAACCAATTTACACTCCCAACAGTGTAAAAGCATTACTTTTTCTCCACATCCTATCCAGCATCTGTTATCTCCTAGTTTTTTAATGATTGCCATTCTAACTGGCGTGAGGTGGTACCTCAAGGTGGTTTTGATTTGCATTTCTCTAATGAGCAGTGATGAGCTCTTTTCATATGTTTGTTGGCTGCATAAATGTCTCCTTTTGACAAGTGTCTGCTTATATCATTCACCTAATTTTTCATGGGGTAGTTTGTTTTTTTTCTTGTACATTTGTTTAAATTACTTGTAGGTTCTGCATATTAGCCCTTTGTCAGATGGGTGGACTGCAAAAATTTTCTCCCATTCTATAGGTTGCCTGTTCACTCAGATGATAGTTTCTTTTGCTGTGCAGAGCTCTTTAGTTTAATTAGATCCCATTTGTCAGTTTTGGTTTTCGTTGCAATTGCTTTTGGTGTTTTAGTCATGAAGTCTTTGCCCATGCCTGTGTCCTGAATGGTATTGCCTAGGTTTTCTTCTAAGCTTTTTATTGTGTTAGGTATTATGTTTAAATCTTCAATCCATCTGGGTTAATTTTTATATAAGGTGTAAGGAAGGGATCCAGTTTCAGTTTTCTGCATATGGCTAGCCAGTTTTCCCAACACTATTTACTAAATAGGGAATCCTTTCCCCATTGCTTTTGTCAGGTTTGTCAAAGATCAGATGGTTGTAGGTGTGTGGCGTTATTTCTGAGGCCTCTGTTCTGTTCCATTGTTCTATATCTCTGTTTTGGTACCAGAACCATGCTGTTTTGCTTCTTGTAGCCTCATAGTATAGTTTGAAGTCAGGTAGCATGATGCCTCCAGCTTTGTTTTTGTGCTTTGAATTGTCTTGACTATACAAGCTCTTTTTTGGTTTCACATGAAATTTAAGGTATTTTTTTCCAGTTCTGTGAAGAAAGTTAATGGTAGCTTGATAAGGATAGCATTGAATCTATAGATTACTTTGGGCAGTATGGACATTTTTACAATATTAATTCTTCCTGAACATGAGCATAGAATGGTTTTCCATTTGTGTCGTCTCTTAATTCCTTGAGCAGTAGTCTGTAGTTCCTCTCCTAGAAGAAGTCCTTCACATCCCTTGTTTCTTGTATTCCTAGGTATTTAATTCATTTCGTAGAAATTGTGAATGGAAGTTCACTCATGATTTGGTTTCTGTTTATCTGTTATTGGTGTGTAGGCATGCTTGTGATTTTTCCACATTGATTTTGTATCCTGAGCCTTTGCTGAAGGAGATTTTGGGCTGAGATGATGGGATCTTCTAAATTTACAATCATGTCATCTGCAAATAGAGGCAATATGAGTTCCTCTTTTTCTAATTGAATATGCTTTATTTCTTTTTGTTGAATAGGAGTGGTGAGAGAGGGCAGTCTTGTCTTGTGCCAGTTTTGAAAGGGAATGCTTCCAGTTTTGGCCCATTCAGTATGATACTGGCTGTGGGTGTGCCATAAATAGCTTTTATTATTTTGACATACATTTCACTGATATCTAGTTTGAGAGTTTTTAGCATAAAGGGCTATCGAATTTTGTAGAAGGCCTTCTCTGCCTTTGTTGAGATAATCATGTGGTTTTTGTCTTTAGTTGGGTTTATGTGATGGATTATGTTTATAGATTTGTATTTGTTGAAGCAGCCTTGCATCCCAGGGGTGAAGCCAAGTTGATTGTGATGGATGAGCTTTTTGATGTGCTGTTAGATTTGGTTTGCTGGATTTTCACATCAGTGTTCATCATGGATATTGGCCTGAATTTTTTTCTGTTAGTTGTGTCTCTGCCAGGTTTTGTTATCAGGATGGTGTTGGTTTCATAAAATGAGTTAGGGAGGATTCCCTTTTTCTATTGTTTGGAATATTTCAGAAGGTATGGTACCAGCTCTTCTTTGTACCTTTGGTAGAATTCAGCTGTGAACCCATCTGGTCCTGGACTTTTTTTTTTGGTTAGTAGGCTATTAATTCCTGCCTCAATTTCAGCCCTTGTTATTGGTCTATTCAGGGATTCAACTTCTGGGTTTAGTATTGGGAGGGTGTAAGTGCCCCAGAATTTATCTGTTTCTTCTAGATTTACTGGTTTATTTGCTTAGAGGTATTTTTATATTCTCTGATGGTAATTTGTATTTCTGTGGGATTGGTCGTGATATCCCCTTCATCATTTTTTATTGAATCTATTTGATTCTACTCTTTTTTCTTCTTTATTAGTCTGACTAGTGGTCTATCTATTTTGTTGATGTTTTCAAAAAACCAGCTCCTAGATCCATTGATTTTTTTTTTGAAGGGTTTTTTTGTGTCTTTATGTCCTTTAGTTCTGCTCTCATCTTAGTTATTTCCTGTCTTCTGCTAGCTTTTGAATTTGTTTGATCTTGCTCCTCTTGTTCTTTTAATCATGATGTTTGGGTGTGAATTTTAGATATTTTCTCATTTTTTGTGGGCAGTTAGTGCTATAAATTTCCCTCTAGACACTGCTTTAAATGTGTCCCAGAAATTCTGGTATGTTGTGTCTTCATTCTCATTGGTTTCAAAGAACATCTTTATTTCTGCCTTCATTTCATTGTTATTTATCCAGTAGTCATTCAGGAGGAAGTTGTCCATTTTCCATGTAGTAGTTCAGTTTTGAGTGAATTTCTTAATCCTTGGTTCTAATTTGATTGCAGTGTGGTCTGAGAGACTGTTTGTTTTGATTTCTATTCTTTTGCATTTGCTGAGGAGTGTTTTACTTCAAATTATGTGGTCAATTTTAGAGTAAGTGTGATGTGGTGCTGAGAAGAATGTATATTCTGTGGATTTGGGGTGGAGAGTTATGTAGATGTCTATTAGGTCTGCTTGGTCCAGATCTGAGTTCAAGTCCTGGATATCCTTGTTAATTTTCTGTCTAGTTGATCTGTCTAATATTGACAGTGGAGTGTTAAAGTCTCCCACTATTACTGTGTGGGAGTCTAAGTCTCTTTATAGGCCATTAAGAACTTGCTTTATGTATCTGGGTGCTCCTAAACTGGGTGCATATATATTTAGGATAGTTAGCTCTTCTTGTTGCATTGATCCCTTTACCCTTATGTAATGCCCTTCTTTGTCTCTTTTGATCTTTGTTAAAGTCTGTTTTATCAGAGACTCAGATTGCAATCCCTGCTTTTTTTTTTTCTTCATTTGCTTATCTTCCTCCATCCCTTTATTTTGAGCCTAGATGTATGTTTGCATGTGAGATGGATCTCGTGAATACAGCACACTGATGGGTCTTGACTCAATCCAATTTGCCAGTCTGTGTGTTTTGATTGGGGCATTTAACTCATTTACATTTAAGGTTAATATTTTTAAGTGTGAATTTGATCCTGCCATTTTGATGCTAGTGGTTGTTTTGCCCGTTAGTTGATGCAGTTTCTTCATAGTGTTGATGGTCTTTACAATTTGGTATATTTTTGTAGTGGCTGGTACTGGTTGTTCCTTTCCATGTTTAGTGCTTCCTTCAGGAGCTCTTGTAAGGCAGGCCTGGTTGTGATGAAGTCTCTCAGCAGTTCTTGTCTGTAAAGGATTTTATTTCTTCTTTGCTTATGAAGCTGTTTGGCTGGATATGAAATTCTGGGTTGAAAATTCTTTACTTTAAGGATGTTGAATATTGGCCCCCACTCTCTTCTGGCTTGTAGGGTTTCTGCCAAGAGATCTGCTGTGAGTCTGATGTGCTTCCCTTTGTGGGTAACCTGACCTTTCTTTCTGTCTGCCATTAGCATTTTTTTCTTCATTTCAACCTTGGCGAATCTGATGATTATGTGTCTGGGGTTGCCATTCTTGAGGAATATCTTTGTGATATTCTCTATAGTTCTTCAATTTGAATGTTGGCCTGCCTTGCTAGGTTGGGGAAGTTCTCCTGGATAATGTTTTGAAGAGGGTTTTCCAACTTGGTGTTATTCTCCTTGTCACTTTCGGGTACACTGATCAAACGTAGATTTGGTCTTTTCACGTAATTCCATATTTTTTGGAGGCTTTGTTCATTTCTTTTCATTCTTTTTTCTCTAATCTTGGCTTCTTGCTTTATTTCATTGAGTTGATCTGCAATCTCTGATATCCTTTCTTCCCCTTGATTGATTCAGCTGTTGACACTTGTGTACGCTTCACAAAGTTCTCATGCTGTGTTTTTGAGCTACATCAGTCATTTATGTTCTTCTCTGTGCTGGTTTTTCTAGTTAGCATTTTTTCTAACCTTTTCCCCAGGTTTTTAGCTTCCTGGCATTGGGTTAGAACATCCTCCTTTAGCTTAGAGAAGTTAGTTATTACCCACCTTTTGAAGTCTGTTTCTGTCAGTTAATCAAACTCATTCTCCATCTAGTTTGTTCCCTTGCTGGTGAGGAGTTGTGATCCCTTGGAGAAGAAGAGGCATTCTGGTTTTTGGAGATTTCATCCTTTTTGCACTGGTTTCTTCCCATCTTCATGGATTTATCTGCCTTTGGTCTTTGAAGTTGGTGACCTCTGGATGGAGTCTCTGAGTGGACATCCTTTTTGTTCATATGAAACTATTTCTTTCTGTTTGGTAGTTTTCCTTCTAACCGTCGGGCTCCTCTGCTGCAGGTCTGCTGGAGTTTGCTGGAGGTCCACTCCAGACCCTGCTTGCCTGGGAATCACCAGCAGGGGCTGCACAACAGCAAAGATTGTGGCCTGTTCCTTCCTCTGGTAGCTTCATCCCAGAATGGTACCCACCAGATGCCAGCCAGAGCTCTCCTATATGAGGTGTCTGTCAGCCCCTGCTGGGAGGTGTCTCCCAGTCAGGATACACAGGGTCAGGTAGCCACTTGAGGTAGCCACTTCAGAGCTGCTGGGCAGGTATGTTTAAGTCTGCTGAAGCTGAACACAACCACCCCCTTTCCCAGGTGCTCTTTCCCAAGAAGGTGGGGGCTGCTGCCTTTTTTCAGAGATGCCCTTCCTAGCAAAGAGGGAGTCTAGTGACACAGTCTGCGTGCAGAGGCCTTGGTGAGCTGCTTTGGGCTCCACCCAGTCACTATGTAAACTTCCCGGTGACTTTGTTTACAAAGGTAAGGTTAAAACCACCTATCCAAGCTTCAGCAATGGTGGATGCCTCTCCCACCACAGAGCTTGAACATCCCGTATTGAGCTCAGAATGCTGTGCTGGCTTTGAAAATTTCAAGCCAGTGGATCTTAGCTTGCTGGACTTGTGGGAGTGAGACCTACTGAGCCAGATCAATTAGCTCCCTGGCTTCAGTCCCCTTTTTCAGGGCAGTGAGCGGTTCTGTCTTGCTCACATTCCAGATGCCAATGGGGTATGAGAGAAAAAAACACTGGCGCAGCTATAATGGCTGTCCAGTTTTGTGCTGGAAACCTGGGGCACTGGTGTTGTAGGCACCAGAGGAAATCTCCTGGTCTGTGGGTTGTGAAGACCATGGGAAAAGTGCAGCTTCTGAGCCAGAGTGCCAGAGTGTCAGGAAAAGTCCCTAATGGTTTCCGTTGGCTAGGAGAGGGAGTTCTTTGACCCCTTACACTTCCCAGGTCAGGCGATGCCCCACTTTGCTTCAGCTTGCCCTCCTTGGGCTGCACCCACTGTCTAATAAGACCCAGTGACAGGAACCAGGTACCTCAGTTGGAAATGCGGAGATCACCTGCCTTCTGCATTTCTCTCGCTTGGACTGTGCACTGGAGCTGTTCCTATTCCGCCATCTTGGTGGAAAATGAAAGTCATATTGTTTTCTAACAATAATATTCTTAGAAGATTATGGAATGGGATTTTATATATTGTCCCCCACCTCCCAGCAGAAACATCAACTTGAACCACTAGCTGTACATGAAAATACTTTCACAAGGCCTAAGGAAATGGAGATCACAGTACCTGGTTGAAGGAAGGCACATAATACAACACAAATTTTTAGAGAGTAGGAAGGACAGTTTTACATTACCTGCTGATGAGATTTGGATCTGTATTCCCACCAGATCTCATGTTGAATTGTAATGCCTACTGTTGGAGGTGTGGCCTGGTGGGTGGTGACTGAATCATGGGGGTGGGTTTCTCATGAATGGTTTAGCACCATCTTTTCTTGGTACTGTCCTCATCATAGTGAATGAGTTCTCACGAGATCTCGTCATTTGAAAGTGTGTGGCACCCTACCCCTTCTCTTTCTCTCTTGTTCCTCCTCCTGCCACGCAAGATGCCTCATTCTCCCTTTGCCTTCCACCATGATTGGAAGCTTCCTGAAGCCTTCCTTGGAATCACATGCTGCCATGTTTCCTGTGCAGCCTGCAGAACCATGAGCAAATTAAACCTCAGTGGATGAGTGGATAGGAAAATGTGTTACATATAAACAGTGGAATTCTGTTCAGCCATTAATAAAACAAGAAATTTTATCATTTTCAACCATGTGACTGAAGGACATGATGTAAAATAAGCTAGACACAGAAAGACAGATACTACATGATCTCATTCATATGTAGAATCTAAAAAAGTTTATCTTATACAAGTGAATAGAATGGTGGTTAGCAGGGGCTGGGGTGGTTTTGGAAATATTGGTCAAAGGATATAAATTTTATGTTAAACAGGAGGAATACGTTTAAGGGATGTGTTGTACAGCATGGTGACTATTGTTTATATTTTTGGAAAATGTTAAAAGTGAATGGAAAGTGTTCTCATCACAAAAATAACTATGTGAGGTAATGCATATGCTACGTTGCCAGGTTTTCTCATTTCACAGTGTATCTGTAATGTATCTATAATGTTATATGGGATAAATAGTACAATTTGATATATCAATGTATAAATTTAAAATGATCCATTTATTTAAAAGATAGTTATGTCCTAAAGCACCTCCCACAGAATATTCTTCAAACTATTAGTTCCATGGGGCGCTAAGAGAGATTGATTATGTGTGGGCTTGGGTGACCGGTTCTGTGATCAAGCATGTTTGGCAAATGCAGGATTAAACAAAATCTGTAACATTTTTCAGTGTTAAATATGTCAAGGCTAAATATTAATCTCCAGCAGAAATACGTAGTTTGCTGAGTTTCACCAAATCGCTTGGCCAAGGAATGCTTTGGGAAAGACATTTTGAGAAATTCTGCCCAAGCGGGGAGTCGTTCAGAAGGATTTCCTGAGGGAGTGCTAAGCCCAGCTTGGCTCTGGTGGCGGAAGGTGGAGAAGGTACAAAATTGAAGACAAGGATCTAAGAGAAAGATGTACAGGACCCAAATAAACTTCATCTTTGTGAAATTTTGTCTAGGATTGGTCTTGATTAGTGGTTGTCCCAAAATGGTGTGCCTAATTCTTTGATTTTGTGGCCAGAGAAATGTGTGTGCCCTTTAGCATGTAGCTTAGTACCCGGGATATAGTAGAATACTGCTTTGGTTGTCCCTAGGGCATCTGGGACCACTGAAGCCATGCCCAAAGTTTGGATTAATTTTGGATAAACCCTTATCATTTACAACCAACAATTTGGTTGAGTACAGTTGTTTGGAAATACAAGGAACTCTGTTGTGGGTGAAGGAAGGGAAGAGTGGTATCTTTTGTGATTTCTGAAGATCGAGAAGGTTCCCGCGTTCATTAGGTCATCATATATCTTTGATTGATTTGATCCCTAGAATTCCTGGAGTGGTGCTGGGGGCTAGAGATTAAGGGACATGAGCTCAGGGAGTACTGTTTGCAAGAGTCCCCAAAGGGGCTTCCCTAGACTGTGATTACTTGGACATGCTATGAGTCTTTATCACTTAATACATACTTGCTGGTCAAATACAACTTGTACCTCTAAGGAGTTTTCAGCTTCCTGAGGTCCTTGCTGGCCCTGTAGTTGGGCCACTAGCACAGAAATCTATTTGGACAACTGTAATCTAGTGTCCACACTAGCAAATAATTTTCATTTCAGTGCATTTCTGGTTCCAAAGATATCCTGAGATAGGTAAATATTTATCTTTTCTACACTTTTAACTATGTAAGTGGCGGGTCTGTGTATCACCATTAAAACTCATTTGCTGTTTACAACCTTGTATTATATTACCCTAGAAAAGGAAATCTCATAGCAGTAATTGATACTGTAATTTTAGCAGCAGTCTATTCTAGAATTCATTGATTCTGTGAAGGTTTGGGTGCTGAGATTGGAGAGATGATATCTAGAGGCTCTCAGAGAACTTCAGTGGAAGGTATTGGTGAGGGAAACAGCATCACAGAGTCTGTGACATCTTGGTTGGATGATGCTTGAACAATCACCCTCTCTTTTTTCCAACCTTCTGGATTTTCCCTTCAATTCAGGTAGATACTCCACTACAGCCTCTCAATATCTATAACTTGTGGAGGAAGCATGAGATTTTGGACTATGATTTATTTTCTCATGGTCATTTTTTCTTGATTTTAAACAACTTGTGTTTTCATTCAGTACATTCTGAATGAAAATGTATGTCAGTTATTACTCATGTTTTTAAAAAATATTTTGGAAAATGCTGAAAAAGCACAAAGACAAATCAAAATCACTGATGAATTCCATCATGAAGAGGTAGATAATGTTAAAGTTTGTATGTTCTTCTATGCTTTATCCTAGTTGCATGCATATTATAAATCATTTTTAAAGCATAGTTCTAGATGTGAAATTTTATATGAGGATATTTTCCAGTTGAATTATGAACACTCATGATCTTTTTGTTTAGAAATATATTTTTTCATGCTTAATATTTAATTTTCTTGATCTAGTACAATTTATTTGACCATTTCTCTAGTTTTTTTCTTTTAATTTCTTTTTACCTTTTATTATTTTCGAACATACAAAAAAGTAGAAAGAATAGCACCACAAACCCCAGGTAACAATCATCTGGCTTGAACAATAATTGACATTTTTGCCATGTGTATTTTATCATTTCTTTCTCTTTTTTCTTTTTTTATTATTATACTTTAAGTTCTGGGGTACATGTGCAGAATGTGCAGGTTTGTTACATAGGTATACACGTGCCATGATGGTTTGCTGCATCCATCACTCAGTCATGTACATTAGGTATTTCTCCTAATGCTATCCATCCCCTATACCCCCCACCCCCTGCTATTCCTCCCCTAGCCCTCCACACCCTGACAGGCCCCAGCATGTGATGTTCCCCTCTCTGTGTCCATATGTTCTCATTGTTTAACACCCACTTATGAGTGAGAACATGCAGTGCTTGGTTTTCTGTTCTTGTGTCAGTTTGCTCAGAATGATGGTTTCCAGCATCATCCATGTCCCTGCAAAGGACATGAACTCATCCTTTTTTATGGCTGCATAGTATTCCATGGTGTATATGTGCCACATTTACTTTATCCAGTCTATCATTGATGGGCATTTGGGTTGGTTCCAAGTCTTTGCTTTTGTAAACAGTGAACAGTGAATAATGCCACGATGAACATACGTGTGCATGTGTCTTTATAATAGATTTATAATCCTTTGGGTATATACCCAGTAATGGGATTGCTGAGTCAAATGGTATTTATATTTCTAGATCCTTGAGAAGTTGCCACACTGTCGTCCACAATGGTTGAACTAATTTACACTTCCACCAACAGTGTAAAAGCGTTCCTATTTCTCCACATCCACTCCGGCATCTGTTGCCTCCTGATTTTTTAAAGATTACCATTCTACACTTACAAGTCCTTGCTTTTCTAAATCATAGTTCAAGTCATACTCTTTACATAGGGCTCTGATTAAATTCCTAGTAATTGCCTAAGGATAAATTCCTTAACATGGAATTACTATGTTAAAATGCACATATATCTTGCATCCTCTTGAAAGCTTGGAGCACATTACAGTCTCACCAGCATGATATGAAAAAGCTTAGTTTATGAATACTGATATTTTTATGGCCTGACTGTAAGAATATGAGATCACAGTCCTGGGGAAACTTTGAGCTAGAAAGCAGAGAGGGCCTTTACAAGTTTGATGTCCTTTAATCACTGGTATATATGTGTAGGAGGGCATGGAACTGAAAGGTCCACCTATTTCCTAATATCCTCCATGTTCTGTCCCTGGCAGAAACCATCTGATCCACGAGGGATTCTGGGGAAAGAGAGACTGTGGACCAAGGGTTACTCTGCTTGGGGATGCCTACAACTGGCTACTGTTCGTACAAGGCCTGGAGATTGGCTCATCACCTATCTGTTCTTCTGCTGTAGCTTGGGGCAGATGGCTACTGGCAGCCACTTTGGTATTCACTGGCTTTAGATCATCACTGTCATGCTTGAGGCATGCTAACCCCTCAGGAAGACAGGAAAGATAAAGAACTCACACTCACAAACCTAGCAAAATTAGCTACTGGAATTAACAAGGCTCAGGGCCAAGGAAACACCATTTTCTGTGTTTCTGTGACTTTGGTTTTAAGAAAAGAGATTTGGGCCACGTATTTGTCACATCTTCTCTGATTCTGATGCTTTTGAAAGTGAGATTTTAAAAACCTTGTTCCTCTCTGCATTCGAGTGTTGGTAATTGGTGTCACTTTTGCGTTATATTTATTTAGTGCAAATGCTGAAGTAAGCATAAAACCTTGTGCAGTATTGAATGGTTAGCAGAAACCCATGAGAATCTTGTTTGGCAGATTTGATATAATGTATTTTTCTACATTTTATTAGGCCCTTTTTTATAGGCCACCGTTTTGACAAGGTACTGTTGCAAAGGTAATTTCCCAGGAAAGTTCACCTTGTAGTTGAAATGTTCTATGTACAGGATTTTTTTTTTGTGCTTCTTGTTAAATATAAAATTTTAGGCTGAATTTCTTTAAAGTATAATGTAAATTATGAGATTAATTTTAGGAAACTTACCTAATCATTGTGTCTGAATACAGCTATAATTTGTTAATTCAGTAACTTACTAAACGGTCAATTAAGAAATTGCTGAATAGTTTGTAAATTCATAAAACTCAAAACCATCTCTCCCCAGATACAGCAAGAGCTTTTCTTTTCTCTCTCCTCCTCTTCTTTTTTCCTACCCCATCATGCTTCCATGCCTACTCCCCTAGAAAATCATGCTTTTAGATCTATTTGATGTAAAAAAGCAAGAGGGGCAGAGCAGGTATTATTGTAACATTTTTCTTAAATAAACTTCAGATATGTTTTTTAAGTGAAATTAGAAATAAAAATATAAACTTGATTTTTTTAATTTTTAAAATTATTTTTAATTTTTTGGGCACACAGTAGGTGTATGTATTTATGGGGTACATGAGATGCATGCAGTGTGAAATAAGCACATTATGAAAAATGGGATATCCATTCCCTCCGGCAATTATTTATTGAGTTGCAAACAATCTAATTACACTCTTTATTTTAAAATGTACAGTTCTTATTGACTATAGTCACTCTGCCATGCTATCAAATAGTAGGTCTTGTTTATTCTATTATTTTTGTAACCATTAACCACCCCCACCACCCCCTGCTACTACTGTCCCAGTCTCCGACCACCCTTCTGAGCCTCTGGAATCATCTTTCTACTCTATATCCATGAGTTCAATTGCTAGGATTTTTAGATCCCACAAATAAGTGAGAACATGTGATGTCTGTCTTTCTGTGACTGGCTTATTTGATGCAACATAATGATATTCGGTTCATCCATATCGTTGCAAATGACTGGGTCTCATTCCCTTTTTACGGCTCAATAGTACTCCATGTTTTCTTTATCCATTCATTTGTTGATGGACACAGAACACTTCCATATCTCAGCTATTTTAAGCAGAGCTGTGATAAATATAGGAGTGCAGATATTTCCTTGATAAATTGCTTTCCTTTCTTTAGGCCATTTACCTAGGAGTGGGATTGCTGGATCATATAGTAACTCAAATTTTAGTTTTTTAAGGAACCTCCAAACTGTTCTGCATAGCGGTCGTATTAATTTTCATTCCCACCAACAAGTGTCCCCTTTTCTCTAAATCCTTGCAAGTGTTTGTTATTGCCTATCTTTCGGAAATAAGCCATTTTCACTGGGGTGAGATGATTCCACATTGTACTTTTGATTTTGGTTTCTCTGTTGATCAGTGATGTTGAACACCTTTTCATATGCCCGTTTGCCATTTTTATGTCTCCTTTCAAGAAATGGCTGTTCAAATCTTTTGCCTATCGATTGAATTATTAGATTTTTTTTCTATAGTTATTTGGGCTCCTTACATATTCTGGTTACTAGTCCCTTGCCAGATGGGCAGTTTGCAAATATTTCCTCCCATCCTGTAGGTTGTCTCTTTACTTTGTTGATTGTTTCCTTTGCTGTGGAGAAGCTTTTTAACTTGATATAATCCCATGTGCCTATTTTTGCTTTGATTGCCTGTGCTTGTGCAGTGTTACTCAAGAAATTTTTGCCCATATTAATGTCCTGGAGATTTTCCTCAATGTTTTCTTATAGTAGTGCCATGGTTTGTGGTATTAGATTTGCCTTTAATCCATTTTTTTATTTGATTTTTTTTTAATATGGCGAGAGATAGGAGTCAAGTTTCATTCTTCTTCATATGAATATCCATTCTCAGCACTGTTTACTGAAATCTCTCTCTTACCCAGTCTATGTCGTTAACACCTTTGTCAAAAATGAGTTCATTGTAGGCGTGTGGATTTGTTTCCAGGTTCTCTGCTATGTTCCATTGGTCTATGTGTTTGCTTTGTGCCCGTATTACGCTGTTTGGTTACTATAGCTTTGTAGTAACAGTTGATGTCAGGTAACATGATTCCTCCAGTTTTTTTCTTTTTGCTTAGGATTACTTTGGCTATTCTGGGTCTTTTGTGATTCCAGATAAGGTTTAGGATATTTTTCTATTTCTGTGAAGAATGTGATTGGTATTTTATAGGAATTGCATTGACTCTGCAGATTGCTTTGGGTAATTGCATATTTTAGCAATACTGATTCTTCCAGTGCATGAACACGGAATATTTTTCCACTTTTTGGTGTCTTCTTCAATTTATTTCATCAGTGTTGTATAGTTTTAATTATAAAGATCTTTCAATTCTTTGGTTGAATTTATTACTAGGTATTTAATTTTATGTGTGGCTATTATAAATGGGATTAATTTTTAAATTTCTTTTTTACATTGTTTACTGTTCTTCTATAGAAATGCTCCTGATCTCTGTATGTTGATTCCGTATCCTGCTTTACTGAACGTGTTTATCAGTTCTAGTAGTTTTCTTGTGGAGTCTTTAGGTTTTCCCAAATATGATGATATCATCTGCAAACAAGGATAATTCGACTTCAGTCTTTCTAATTTGGATGCCCTTTATAACTTTGTCTTGTCTGATTGCTCTGGCGAGGACTTCCAGGACCATGTTGAATAACAGTAGTGCTAACGGGCATCCCTGTTGTGTTCCAGATCTTAGAGGAAAGTCTTTCAGTTTTTCCCCTTCCATGTAATACTAGATGTGGATCTGTCATATATGGCTTTTGTTATGTTGAAGTATGTTCCTTCTATATCCATTGTTTTGAGGATTTTCATCATGAAGGGATGTGAAATTTTATCAAATGCCTTTTCAGCATCAATTGCAAGGATCACATGGTTTTTATCCCTTACTCTGTTGATATGATGAATCACATTGATTGATTGGTGTACTTTGAACCATTCTTGCACCCCTACAAAAAATCCCACTTGGTCATAATGAATGATATTTCTTTTTTTTTTTTTTTAATTGCATTTTAGGTTTTGGGGTACATGTGAAAAACATGCAAGGTTGTTGCATAGGTGCATACGTGGCAGTGTGATTTGCTGCCTTCCTCCCCTTCACCCATATCTGGCATTTCTCCCCATGCTATCCCTCCCCAACTCCCCACCCCCCCGCTGTCCCCCCCACTCCCCCACAACAGACCCCCGTGTATAGTGCTCCCCTCCCTGTGGCCATGTGTTCTCCTTGTTCAACACCCGCCTATGAGTGAGAACATGTGGTGTTTGATTTTGTGTTCTTGTGTCAGTTTGCTGAGAATGATGGTTTCCAGGTTCATCCATGTCCCTACAAAGGACGCGAACTCCTCGTTTTTAATGGCTGCATAATATTCCATGGTGTATATGTGCCACATTTTTCCTGTCCAGTCTATCATCGATGGGCATTTGGGTTGGTTCCAGGTCTTTGCTATTGTAAACTGTGCTGCTATGAACATTCGTGTGCATGTGTCCTTATAGTAGAACGATTTATAATCCTTTGGATATATGCCCAGTAATGGGATTGCTGGGTCAAATGGAATTTCTATTTCTAGGTCCTTGAGGAATCGCCACACTGTTTTCCACAATGGTTGAACTAATTTACACTGCCATCAACAGTGTAAAAGTGTTCCTATTTCTCCACATCCTCTCCAGCATCTGTTGTCTCCAGATTTTTTAATGATCGCCATTCTAACTGGTGTGAGATGGTATCTCAATGTAGTTTTGATTTGCATTTCTCTAATGGCCAGTGATGATGAGCATTTTTTCATATGCTTGTTGGCCTCATGTATGTCTTCTTTTGTAAAGTATCTGTTCATATCCTTCGCCCACTTTTGAATGGGCTTGTTTGTTTTTTTCTTGTAAATCTTTTTTAGCTCGTTGTAAATTCTGGATATCAGCCCTTTGTCAGATGGGTAGGCTGCAAAAATTTTTTCCCATTCTGTTGGTTGCCGATTCACTCTATTGACTGTTTCTTTTGCTGTGCAGAAGCTGTGGAGTTTGATTAGGTCCCATTTGTCTATTTTGGCTTTTGTTGCCAATGCTTTTGGTGTTTTGGTCATGAAGTCCTTGCCTACGCCTATGTCCTGAATGGTTTTGCCTAGGCTTCCTTCTAGTGATTTTATGGTGTTAGGTCTTATGTTTAAGTCTTTAATCCATCTGGAGTCAATTTTAGTGTAAGGTGTCAGGAAGGGGTCGAGTTTCTGCTTTCTGCATATGGCTAGCCAGTTTTCCCAACACCACTTATTGAACAGGGAATCCTTTCCCCATTGCTTGTTTTTATCAGGTTTGTCAAAGATCGGGTGGTTGTAGATATGTTGTGTTGCCTCCGACGCCTCTGTTCTGTTCCATTGGTCTATATCTCTGTTTTGGTACCAGTACCATGCTGTTTTGATTACTGTAGCCTTGTAGTAGAGTTTGATGTCTGGTAGTGTGATGCCTCCTGCTTTGTTCTTTTTGCTTAGAATTGACTTGGCTATGCGGGCTCTCTTTTGGTTCCATATGAAGTTTAAGGTGGTTTTTTCCAGTTCTGTGAAGAAGGTCATTGGTAGCTTGATGGGGATAGCATTGAATCTGTATCTTACTTTAGGCAGTATGGCCATTTTCACGATATTAATTCTTCCTAACCATGAACATGGAATGTTTCTCCATCTGTTTGTGTCCTCTCTTATTTCATTGAGTAGTGGTTTGTAGTTCTCCTTGAAGAGGTCCTTTACATTCCTTGTTAGTTGTATTCCTAGGTATTTTATTCTCTTTGTAGCAATTGTGAATGGCAGTTCGTTCTTGATTTGGCTCTCTTTAAGTCTGTTATTGGTGTATAGGAATGCTTGTGATTTTTGCACGTTGATTTTGTATCCTGAGACTTTGCTGAAGTTGCTTATCAGTTTCAGGAGATTTTGGGCTGAGATGATGGGGTCTTCTAGATATACAATCATGTCGTCTGCAAATAGAGACAATTTGACTTCCTCCTTTCCTAATTGAATACCCTTTATTTCTTTTTCTTGCCTGATTGCTCTGGCTAGAACTTCCAGTACTATATTGAATAGGAGTGGTGAGAGAGGTCATCCTTGTCTAGTGCCAGATTTCAAAGGGAATGCTTCCAGTTTTTGCCCGTTCAGTATGATATTGGCTGTTGGTTTGTCGTAAATAGCTTTTATTATTTTGAGATACGTTCCGTCGATACCTAGTTTATTGAGGGTTTTTAGCATAAAGGGCTGTTGAATTTTGTCGAAGGCCTTCTCTGCATCGATTGAGATAATCATGTGGTTTTTGTCTTTGGTTCTGTTTATGTGGTGAATTACATTTATAGACTTGCGTATATTGAACCAGCCTTGCATCCCCGGGATGAATCCTACTTGATCATGGTGGATAAGCTTTTTGATGTGCTGTTGTAATCGGCTTGCCATTATTTTATTGAAGATTTTTGCATCTATGTTCATCATGGATATTGGCCTGTAGTTTTCTTTTCTTGTTGAGTCTCTGCCAGGTTTTGGTATTAGGATGATGTTGGTCTCATAAAATGATTTGGGAAGGATTCCCTCTTTTTGGATTATTTGGAATAGTTTCAGTATGAATGGTATCAGTTCCTCTTTGTATGTCTGGTAGAATTCAGCTGTGAACCCATCTGGACCTGGGCTTTTTTTGGGTGGTAGGCTCTTAATTGCTGCCTCGACTTCAGCCCTTGTTATTGGTCTATTCAGGGTTTCGACTTCTTCCTGGTTTAGGCTTGGGAGGAGGCAGCTGTCCAGGAATCTATCCATTTCCTCCAGGTTTTCTGGTTTATGTGCATAGAGTTGTTTGTAATAATCTCTGATGATGGTTTGAATTTCTGTGGAATCTGTGGTGATATCCCCTTTGTCATTTTTTATTGCATCTATTTGGTTATTCTCTCTTTTCTTTTTTATTAGTCTGGCTAGTGGGCTGTCTATTTTGTTGATCTTTTCAAAAAAAAAAACCAGCTCCTGGATTTATTGATTATTTGAAGGGTCTTTCGTGTCTCTATCTCCTTCAATTCTGCTTTGATCTTAGTTATTTCTTGTCTTCTGCTAGGTTTTGAGTTTTTTTGATCTTGCTCCTCTAGCTCTTTCAATTTTGACGATAGGGTGTCAATTTTAGATATCTCCTTTCTTCTCATGTGGGCACTTATTGCTATATATTTTCCTCTAGAGACTGCTTTAAATGTGTCCCAGAGATTCTGGTATGTCGTGTCTTCATTCTCGTTGGTTTCGAAGAACGTCTTTATTTCTGCCTTCATTTCATTGTTTATCCAGTCAACATTCAGGAGAAAGTTGTTCATTTTCCATGAAGCTGTGCGGTTTTGGGTTGGTTTCTGAATTCTGAGTTCTAACTTGATTGCACTGTGGTCTGAGAGACTGTTTGTTATGGTTTCCGTTCTTTTGCATTTGCTGAGGAGTGATTTACTTCCAATTATGTGGTCAATTTTAGAGTAGGTGTGATGTGGTGCTGAGAAGAATGTATATTCTGTGGATTTGGGCTGGAGAGTTCTGTAAATGTCTATTAGGTTTGCTTGTTCCAGGTCTGAGTTCAAGTCCTGGATATCCTTGTTAATTTTCTGTCTCGTTGATCTGTCTAGTATTGACAATGGTGTGTTGACGTCTCCCACTATTATTGTGTGGGAGTCTAAGTCTCTTTGTAAGTCTTTAAGAACTTGCCTTATGTATCTGGGTGCTCCTGTATTAGGTGCATATATATTTAGGATCGTTAGCTCTTCTTGCTGCATTGATCCTTTTACCATTATGTAATGTCCTTCTTTGTCTCTTTTGATCTTTGTTGCTTTAAAGTCTATTTTATCAGAGATGAGAATTGCCACTCCTGCTTTTTTTTGCTCTCCATTTGCTTGGTAAATCTTCCTCCATCCCTTTATTTTGAGCCTTTGTGTATCCTTGCATGTGAGATGGGTTTCCTGGATACAGCACACTGATGGGTTTTGGCTTTTTATCCAATTTGCCAGTCTGTGTCTTTTGATTGGGGCATTTAGTCCGTTTACCTTTAGGGTTAATATTGTTATGTGTGAATTCGATCCTGTCATTTTGGTGCTAGGTGGCTGTTTTGCCCTTTGGTTGATGCAGATTCTTCATTGTGTTGATGCTCTTTACCTTTTTGTGTGTTTTTGGAGTGGCTGGTACTGGTTGTTCTTTTCTATGTGTAGTGCCTCCTTCAGGAGCTCTTGTAGAGCTGGTCTGGTGGTGATGAACTCTCTGAGTTCTTGCTTGTTCACAAAGGATTTTATTTTTCCTTCACTTATGAAGCTTAGTTTGGCTGGATACGAAATTCTGGGTTGAAAGTTCTTTTCCTTAAGGATGTTGAATATCGGCCCCCACTCTCTTCTGGCCTGTAGGGTTTCTGCTGAGAGATCTGCAGTGAGTCTGATGGGCTTCCCTTTGTGGGTAACCCAACCTTTCTCTCTGGCTGCCCTTAGTATTTTCTCCTTCATTTCAACCCTGGTGAATCTGATGATTATGTGTCTTGGGGTTGGTCTTCTTGAGGAATATCTTTGTGGTGTTCTCTGTATTTCCTGGACTTGAATCTTGGCCTGCCTTGTTAGGTTGGGGAAGTTTTCCTGAATAATATCCTGAAGAGTATTTTCCAGCTTGGATTCATTCTCTTCGTCACATTCAGGTACACCAATCAAACGTAGATTAGGTCTTTTCACATAGTCCCATATTTCTTGTTGACTTTGTTCAGATGAATGATATTTCTAATGTATTGTTAAATTCAGTTTGCTAGTATTTGGTTGAGGAGTTTTGTACCAATAATTATCAGCGATATTTGCCTCTAGTTTTCTTTATTTGATGGGTTTCTGTCTGGTTTTGGTTATCAGACTCCTAGTGGCCTTGTAGAACAAGTTTGAAAGTATTCTCTATTCTATTTTTCAGAATAGTTTGAATAGAATTGGTATTAGTTCTTTATTTTTTTTGGTAGAATTCAGCAGTGTAGCCAACAGGTCCCAGGTTTTTATTTTTATTTTTTTATACTTGGAGGCTTTTATTATGGCTTTAATCATGTTACCTGCTGTTGGTCTGTTCAGTCCTCAATTTCTTCCTGTTCAACCTGGGCAGGTTGTATGTATCTAGGAATTTGTACATTTCTTCTCGATTTTCCAGTTTATTGGCATATAGGTGCTTATATTAGCCACTGATGCTCCTTTAAATTTCTGCAGTTTCAGTTGTAATGTCTCCTTTTTCATCTCTGGTTTGATTTATTTGGATCTTCTCTCTTTTTTTCTTAGTCTGGCTAAGGGTTGTAAATTTTGTTTAACTTTTCAAAAAGCCAGCTTCTTGTTTTATTTTCAATTTAAATTTTATTTATTTCTACTGTGCTCTATATTTCTTGTAATGATTTGGGTTTTGTTTGCTCTTGCTTTTCTAGTTCTTTAAGGTGTATTATTATATTATTTATGTGAACTTTTTTCTCTTTTTGGATGTAAGTAGTTATAGCTAGAAACTTCCCTCTTAGTACTGTCTTTGCTGTATCCCAGAGGTATTGGTATGTTGCATTTCCATTATTTTTTTCAAGCAAAATTTCTGTTTCCTTTTTAATTTCTTCATTAACCCACTGGCTATTCAGGAGAATATTGTTTAGTATCCATGTGTTTGCATAGTTTCCAGATTGCTCCTGTCGTTAATTTCTAGTTTTATTCTATTGTGATCAGAGAAGATGCTTGATATTATTTCAGTTTTTTGAATGTTTTGAAACGTGTTATGTAGCATAACATATGGTCTTTCATTGAGAACAGTCCATATTGTGAGAGAAAAAAATGTGTATTCTTCAGCTGTTGGATGAAATGTTCTGTAAATATCTATTAAATGCATTTGGTCTGTAATGCAGATTAAGTCTGATATTCCTTTGCTGATTTCCTGTCTGGAAGGTCTGTCCAGTGCTGAAAGTGAGGTTTTGAAGTCTCCAGCTATTCTCGTATTGGGACCTATCTCTTTCTTTAGCTCAAATAACATTTCCTTTATATATCAAGGTACTCCTCTGTTGGGTGCATATACATTTAAAATTGTTACATTATCTTGCTTTATTGATCCCTTTGTCATCATGTGATGCCATTCTTTGTCTTTTCTTACAGTTTTTGTCTCGAAATCTATTTTGTCTGATAAAGTATAGTGACTCCTGTTCTTTGGTTTCCATTGGCATGAAATAACTTTTTCCTGTCTCCTTTTCAGTCTATGTATATTTTTATAGGTAAAATGTGTTTCTTGTAGGCAACAGATCAGTGGGCCTTTTTGATTCAGTCAGCCAGTCTATGTCTTTTGATTGGAGAGTGTAGACCATTTATAGTCGATGTTTTTATAGGTATTGTAATGTGTTACTCCTGCCATTTTGTTATTTGTTTTCTGGTTTTCTCTTCCTTCTTCATGTTGTTCCTGTCTTCTTCTAGTGAAGGTATTTTTCTTTAGTGGTATGTTTAGTTTTTTGCTTTTTAGTTTTTGTATATCCATTTCATGTTTTTCGGTTTGAGGCTACTGTGAGGCTTGCAAATACTATCTTATAACCCATTATTTTAAACTGATAATACTTAACACTATTTGCATAAACAAACAAGTGAAAAGAAAACTAATAAAAACTCTGTGCCTTAATGTCATCCCCCAGCTTTTTAACTTTTTATTGTTTGTATTTATATCTTATTGAACTATGTCTTTAAAAGTTGTTCTAGTTATTTTTGATTGGCTTATCATTTAGTCTTTCTACTTAGGATAAGAGTAGTTTACACACCACAGTTACAGTGTTATAATCTGTGTTTTTCTGTGTTCTTATTGTTACCAGTGTGTTTTGTATCTTTAGATGATTTCTTCTCACTCATTAACATTATTTTTTATTTTTTTGAGATTGAAGTATTCCCTCTAGCATTTCTTGTTGGTTAGATCTGGTATTGGTGAAATCCCTCAGCTTTTGTTTGTCTGGGCAGTCTTTATTTTGCCTTCTTGTTTGAAGGATATTTTCACTGGATATACTATTGTAGGACAGAAGTTATTTTTCTTCAGCACTTAGAATATATGATGTCACTCTATTCTCGCCTGTGAGTTTTCAGCTGAAAAGTTTGCTGCCGGATGTATTGGAGCTCCATTGTATAGTGTTTGTTTCTTTTCTCTTGCTGCTTTTAGGATCTTTTCTTTATCCTTGACCTTTGGGAGTTTGATTATTAAATGCTTTGAGGTAGTCTTCTTTGGGTTAAATCTGCTTGGTGTTCTATAACCTTCTCATGCTTGGATATTGAAATCTTTCTGTAGGTTTAGAAAGTTCTCTGTTATTATTCCTTGGAATGAACATTCTACCCCTATTCATTCCTTTGTCTACCTCATCTTTAAGGCCAGTAAGTCTTAGATTTATCCTTTTAAGGCTATTTTCTAGATCTCACAGGTGTACCTCATTATTTTTTATTCTTTTTTGTCTCCTCTGTATATTTTTAAATAGCTTCTGTTCAAGGTCACTAGTTCATTCTTTTTCTTGATCAATTATGCAACCCTCATTCTCAGCAAACTGACAGAAGAACAGAAAATCAAACACCGCATGTTCTCACTCATAGGCGGGTGTTGAACAATGAGAACACATGGACACAGGGAGGGAAGCATCACATACTGGGGTCTGTGGAGGGGAACTAGAGGAGGGACACCAGAGGGTGGGGAGTTGGGGAGGGATGACATGGGAAGAAATGCCAGATATAGGTGATGGGGAGGAAGGCAGCAAACCACATTGCCATGTATGTACCTATGCAACAATCTTACATGTTCTTCACATGTACCCCAAAACTTAAAATGCAATTATATATATACAAAAGACTGATGAATTCTTCAGTATGTCAATTGTAGTTTTCAGTTCTAGAATTTCTGCCTGATTCATTTTAATTATTTCAATCTCTGTTAAATTTATCTGATAAGATTTTGAATTTCTTCTGTCTTATCTTGAATTTCTTTGAGTTTCCTCAACACAGCTATTTTAAATTCTCTGTCTGAAAGGTTACATAGCTCTGTTTCTCCAAGATTGTTTCCCTGGTGCCTTATTTAGTTCATTTGATGAGGTCATATTTTTCCTGATGGTGTTACTGCTAGAAGATGTTCTTCAGTTTCTGGGAATTGGAGTTAGGTATCACTGTCTGGATTGATTTGTACCTGTCCTTTTTGGGAAGGTTTTTCAGATATTTAAAAGGACTTGAGTGTTGTGATAAAAGCTGATTGTGTTTTAGGGGCACCCCAGGCCCAGTAACATGGTGGTTCTTGCAGACTCTCAGAGGTACCGCATCGATGCTTTGGACCAGATCCTTGAGAATTGTCTGGATAACCAGGCACAGACTCTTGTTCTCTTCCCTTATTTCTCCCAAACATGCAGAGTCTCTCTCTTGTTTGGAGCCACTTAAAGCTGAATACTGAGTGACACAAGCACCCCTGTGGCCACCAACACTATCACTGCACTGGGTCAGACCTTAAGGCAGTGCTGGGTCTCACCCAAGACCTGCTATAATCACTCCCTGTCTATTGCCTATGTTTGCTCAAGGCCTTGGGGCTCTACAATCAGCAGTTGGCAAAGGCAGCTAGGCCTTGTCCTTCCCTTCAGGGTAATGAGGTCCCTGTTTTCCCAGGTAGGTCCAGAAGTGCTGTCTGGGAGTCAGGGACTAGAGTAAAAAACTGTATAAGTCTATCTGGTAATCTATTATGTTGCAACTGAGCTGGCACTCAAACCACAAGACAGTTTTTCCTGCGCTTGCCTCCTTTTTCCAAAGACACGGGAGCCTTGCCCTATAGCTACTGCCACTATGGGCCACAAGGAGTATTTCCAGACTACCACCTACGTTTCCTTAAGGCTCAAAGTCTCTTAAGTCACTAGTGGTGAATACTGTCTGGCCTAAGACTCACCTTCAGGGAAATGGGCTCCCCTCTGGCCCAGGGCAGGTCCAGAAATGCCATTCAAGAATTAAGTCCTGGAATCAGGGACCCCAAGAGTGTGCCTGATTTTTTTTTAATCTTATGAAGCAAGTTTATCTTTTTTTGTTAAGTACATTTTGGCTGTCTCTGGCAAGCTCAGTTTTATGCATTTAAAATACTGGGCATTTTTAAAAATATTTGTTTTGGGGTTGAAATACCATATAAACAATCAAATAAAAGGCTATATTTGAAAGCCTATATTTCTAAATATGTATAGGTTAAGTATAGTCATTTAAGAAAAGGTTTAAGAAGGTACCTACTTCTTACATAAAATAGTACCAGTTCTCCAAATTTTTATGGTAGATTTTAGAGACTGGGTACTAATATCCCAAAGAGTTTCTCTAAAATATGTTTTATAGGACTCTCTATAAACAAATACTTTCTGTGACAGATACTAGAAAATTCATTTCCCCTGCCTTTATTCCAGGCCTGGTAGACAGAAAATCATGAATAAACTTAAAAGTGCTTTTGCAGAAAAGATTGAGCATTTATCCAATAATTAGAGGTATGTAAATCCACTTTAGAAAATCCACTTTAGAGGGACTATTTCAGATACAAACATGAGTTGTACGTGGAAGAGAGTTGCATTCTTTTTTTTTTTTTTTTTTTGAGACAGTTTCACTCTTGTTGCCCAGGCTGTTGTGCAATGGCACGATCTCGGCTCACTGCAACCTCTGTCTCCTGGGTTCAAGTGATTGTCCTGCCTCAGCCTCCCGAGTAGCTGAGATTACAAGCATGTGCCACCACGCCTGGCTAATTTTGTATTTTTAGTAGAGATGGGGTTTCTCCCCGTTGTTCAGGCTGGTCTCAAACTCCCAACCTCAGGTGATATGCCCACCTTGGCCACCCAAAGTGCTAGGATTACAGGCGTGAGCCACTGAGCCTGGCCAAGAGTTGCATTTTTATGAGGAATATTAGTGTATTTTATTTCCTAAAATCATGGTTTTAAAAATGATTATTACAGCTCACTATTTTGCTATTTCTTTAAAGTATATCTTGTTAAAAGGGATTATGAGACCTTTCAATACATGATATGCATAGTTGTTTATGAGTTAAGAACCAGGGTTATGGAAAGCATATGTTTTCAAAATAACTGATTATTAAGTAGGTGGCTATAGAACTTTGTTAGGTGAAGGAAAATAGTGTTTGAGAACAAGAATTACTGAGAGCCATATTCCAATTTCAAGGTAGTGCTCTAAGTGAGTCTGTTTGTACGTTCCTTGTAAGAAGAACTTTTCTCTAGGTAAGTCTGATACTTAGCAAATTTCAGGAAGCTCTGCTTTCTGTACCTGTCCATCTTTCTCTATTTCTACCAGACAGGGGATGGAAAGATGCAGAATCTCTTAGAACTCAGAACACCAGAGGAAAGCAGAGAAAATCTACTAAGAGTTACAGACAAACTGTTCAGGATGCTTTTTCTTAGATTCAAAATAGGCCTAAAGCTCTGCATTTGTTCATGAAAATGTCTGAATGCAAGATATCTATTTAAGAAGTACAGTACTAGAAAGACATTCTATTTAGGCTTAGAGGAAGAACTAAGAAAATACATGTGTGTATTTTTTGAGATAAGATCTCACTATGTTGCCCAGGCTAGAGGGCAGTGGCATGATCATGGCTTGTTGCAGCCTTGACCTCCCTTGCTCAAATGGTTCTACCATCTTAGCCTCCAGAGTAACTGGAACTAAAGTAATGGGTTACCACGCCTGGTTAATGATGATTTTTGTAGAGATGGGGTCTCGCTATGTTGCCTAGGCTTGTCTCAAATTCCTCACCTCAAGTGGTCCTCCAACCTTTGCCTCCCAAAGTGGTGACATTGCAGGTATAAGCCAGCATGCCCAGCCCTGAGAATAATTTTTAGTGTGCGGTGATTGATAAGCTCATTCAGAGTAGGAAGAATATTTCCAAAGTACTAGTTGTGCAAGTGGAATAAACTCAAACTGGGTATTAATCACAATTCTTTTTACAGAGGATAAAAAGTTCTTTAAACTAACTTAAGCACAAAGGGTTCATGTCATCAAACAGATACCAGATTTATTTTTTATTTTAAATGTTTATTCTGCATGTGTATCAGCATTGGAAGATCGTGGGAAAATTCATGCTAACTGTGCAGGTGATCACATCTGACTCTCCTGATGCAAGGCCACAAATAAATGAATAGCTACGATGGATTCTTTCTCTGCCCAGCACATTTCCTCTTTCTCCTTCCTGTCCTTCTGGTAGCAGCAGAAGGATGCTTTCCTTTGAGGAACTGGTCTGTTCTGTTAAGTCCTTTCAATCACACTAAAGCTATAACTCCCTCCTCTTTTAACCCATGAACTCATGTTTTATTCCTGTCTAACTAGAGTCCTTTGTGGGGCTTATCATGCTTAATTGAGAAGAATATTTCACTTTTTAGATGGTGAGGTCCTAGTATATGACTTCAGAGGGGTCAAGCAGCTATGTTCTTGGCCTGAGAGAAGGAGACCAGTGCACAGATGCTGAGGCGGCAGTGGGAGGAGTCAGGGGAGAAGGGCAGAAGGAGAAAGGGGGAAAGAGGGAGAGCCCTAGTCTTTGGATCCAACTGATCTTAAAGCCAACACTACCTATGTTTTTAGGGTTTGATGACATGAACAGTTGTGATCTCCTTTGTGCTTGAGTTATTTAAAATGACTTTTTATCTTCTATAAAAAGAATTCTCATTAATACCCACTAAAGGCTTACTCCATTTGTAATATTAGTGCTTTAGAATAAATACCAACCTTACTAGTCAAACACGTAAGTGGCAAGATTTGAGGAAAAAATACAAAAAATTCTTTTAGTGTTGGAAGATGAAAGTTATGCTTATTTCAGGCTAACTTAGTTCTTTCTGTGGGCTCCTTCTTGTACATAGTTAGGTTTTGGGAAATGTGATTTGAGAAAGGTACATTTGAGTCCATGCAATAAGAAGTCATATTTCAAAGTAAGTTACTGGACTAGTTAGGTAAACAGGATGCCAGTGAGTGACATATGTGCTTTCAAGTGTATGAAGAACCTTTTAAAAAAAAATTGTGTGAATTTAAGGGTACAAGTGCAGTTTTGTTACATGAATATATTGCATGGTGGTGAAGTCTGGGCTTTTAGTGTGATCATCACTCAAATAGTGTACATTATACTCATTAAGTAATTTATCATCCCTTGTCCTCCTCCCTACTTCCTAGTTTCTAATGTCTGTCATTCCACACTCATTGCCCATGTGTACATATTAGTTAGTTACCATGTATAATTGAGAATATGTAGCATTTGACTTTCTGCTGCTGAGTTATTTCATGTAAGTTAATGGCCTCCAGTTCCATCTTTGTTGCTGTAAAAAACTCTGTGATGTCATTCTTTTTTATGGCTAACTAGTGTTCTGTTGTGTATATATAGCACAACAGATAGTCATACTTGATGGACTTTTAGATTGGTTCCATATCTTTGATATTGTGAATAGTGCTGCAATAAACATACAAGTGCAGGTATCTCTTTAATGCTTTCTTTTTCTTTAGGTATATAGCCAGTAGTGAGATTGTTGGATCAAATGATAGTTCTATTTATAGTTCTTGGAGAAATTTCCATACTGTTTTCCATAGTTGTAGTAATTTACATTCTCACCAACAGTATGTAAATATTCCCTTTTCTCTCCATCCTCGCCAACATCTGATAATTTTGACTTTTTAATAATAGCTATTCTGCAATTATTAAAAAGTCAAGAAACAACAGATGCTGGTGAGGTTGCAGAGAAAAAGGAACACTTTTACACTGTTGGTGAGAATGTAAATTAGTTGAACTGTTGTGGAAGATAGTGTGGTGATTCTTCAAAGATCTAGAGGCAGAAATACCATTTGATGCTGCAATCCCAACATTGGGTATATACCCCAAGTATATATAAATCAGGAAATACAAATCATTCTGTTATAGGAATATAAATCATTCTATTAAAAAGCTACATGTGTGTATATGTTCATTGCAGCACCATTTACAATAACAAAGATATGGAATCAACCCAAATGCTCATCAGTGATAGACTGGATAAAGAAAGTCGTACATATACACCATGGAATACTATGCAGCCATAAAAAGGAATGAGATCATGTCCTTAGCAGGGACGTGGTTGGGGCTGGAAGCTGTTATGCTCAGCAGACTAACACAGGAACAGAAAACCAAGTATCATGTTTCTCACTTACAAATGAGAGCTGAACAATGAGAACACATGGACACAAAGAAGGAAAAAACATACACTGGGGCCTGTTGTAGGGTAAGAGGGAGAGCATTGGGAAGAATAGCTAATGGATGCTGGGGTTGATACCTGTGTGATGGGTTGATCTGTGCAGCATACCACTGTGGCACATGTTTACCTATGTGGCAAACCTGCACATCCTGTGCATGTGCTCTGGAACTAAAAAGTTGAAGAAAAATAGCCATTCTGATTGATGTGAGATAATATGGTTTTAATTTGCATTTCTCTCATTAATGACGTTGAGCATTTTTTTGTATGCATATTGGCCATTTGTATGTCTTCTTTTGAAAAATGCCTATTCAAGTCTTTTACCCATTTTTAATGGGTTTTAAAAATTATTGTTGGACTGCTTGATTCCTTGTAAATTCTAGTTATCAGTCCCCTTTTGTATATGTAGTTTGCAAATATTTTCTCCCATTCTGCAAGTTGTCTTTTTACTCTTTATGTCTATTGCTATGCAGAAGCTTTTTAGTTTAATGGAGTGCTATTAGTCTGTTTTTGTTTTTGTTGCTTGTGCTTCTGGGGTCTTAGTTATAATCTTTTTGCCTGGCCCAATGTCCAGAAGAGTTCTCCATAGATTTTATTCTAGTGTTTTATAGTTTCAGTTCTTACATTTAAGGTTTTAATACATTTTGAATTGATTTTTGTGTATGTTGAGAGATAGGGGTCCAGTTTCATTCTTCTGCATATGGCAATACATTTTTTTAGCACTGTTTATTGAAAAGGGTGTCCTTTCCTCAGTGTAATCAGTACCATTTCTATACACTAATAACAGTCAAGCTGAAAATCAAGAAGGCAGTGTCATTTACAATTGCTACAAAAAATTACCTATGAATATATTTAACTAAGGAGGTGAAAGATTTCTACAAGGAAAACTACAAAACACCCATGAAAAAAATGGGAGATGATGCACATAAATGGAAAAACTTTTCATGCTCATGGATTTGATGAATTAATATCATTGAAATGACCATAGTGCCATAAACAATCTTGAGATTCATTGCAATCCCTATCCAAGTACAATGTCATTTTTCACAGAATTAGAAAAAAATCTTAAAATTCATATGGAAAATAACAACAAAAAGATCTCAAATAGCCAAAGCAATACTAAGCAAAAAGAACAAAGCCTGAGGTACCGGATTTCTTGACCTAAAATTATACTACCAGGCTATAGTTACCAAAACAGTATGGTACTGGTTAAAAAAAGACACTTAGATCAATTGATCAGAAAAGAAAACTTGGAAATAAAGCCACATATCTACAGCTATTGATCTTTGAAAAACAAGGCCCATTTATTTGAGAAAAATAGATCAGGTATTTTAAGCCTCTTACTCTTGTTATTTTAGTCAGTGTCTTAAACAGCTGGCAGGGGCAGCTCTGCTTCATCTCATTTCCTTTCGTCCTTAGAAGTAGGAAAAGGTCTTGTTGTGGCAATCATTGTTAAGACGGTATTTTGTCTAGAGGAAGGGAATAGATTGGATCAATGGTAGAAAACCTGGCATCTTCAAAGGTAGCAATTGATATCTCAAGGCTATTTCTGGTACTTCAGAAATCCTAAGGCTAATGCATAGAAATCCTAAGGCTAATACATAATGCAGTCAGTATGTTTGTTAGATAAATTACTCAAGAACATGAGATGTATGAGGGATATAATAAGTTAGAAGAAAAAATCAGAAATTCTAGCCAGATGACCTTTAATGACACATTCTTCCCAATTAAGCTGAGCTGGGAAATACAGTGGAGTTTTTAAAGTAAATTATTTCTTTTTGGCCCAAAGTGTTATTTGTCATGCTGATTTCCATAAGAATAATGAAATAGATTAATGAGAAATCATTTTATTACATGCATTTATCTCTACCTTCAAGACCATTCACCTAGGCCTGCACATTGATTCACTTTTGTTTTTACTTACTGGATAATAATGGTCGGAATAGTGCGTTTTGCAATCCAGATTTACCAGTAGTTCTACGCTCCTTCACCTGGTAGCCTGAAGAATTTCATTCCTGCTGCCCTGTATTCACATCTACTTGACAGTGGTGTTTTTTTTCTGCCTTTTTCTGAAGGCTAACTTGATAAGCTTTGCTCTGGGGCATCACTTAACAGTTTGATGGCCTGAGGAATGATAGTCTATGTGGGTAGTAATGGAGAAATCAGTTGGAGAAAATTGAGTTTTTCATGTGAGAAGAGGAGCAGACCAGAATTTGAAAGTCCTGAGTATATTTGGAAGCATGATGATTGGTGGGAGGTAGTCATCTAAGGGTAGGGATGTTGTCAGAGGGAAACTGATTTGGATAATGAGGTTTGGTAAAACTGGAGAAAGTAGAAGGCCATTGAGCTGGCACAGAATATGAAGAAAGATGAGGTAGTTAGGCAGGGGCAGGTTGTTCTGTATGGATACTAAGGTTCATTTAATTCACCTGCTCACCTCTTGAATATTTCAAATCAAGAACTTGAAATTATGAGTGCAGATTTTAACATTTCTTGGAAGTACCTTAATGATTTGGGTGCTAACTTCCCATTGACATGATAGGTTTTGATTATATGTTTGGATAACATATTCAGTAGGACAGATATTATAAGGCAGATGACTTTATTTAATTCTGGATCTAATTGTTTTCAATCCTCATAGTAATGTTTTGCTTTATCCGCTGCTACAAATTGTAATGTTTTCTGTCCAAAATACATCACCAAGACACAGTCCACTGCAAATTGCAAAAACTTGTGCAGAGCATGCAGGTTTGTTATATAGGTATACATGTGTCATGGTGGTTTGCCGCACCTGTCAACCCATCACGTATGTTTTAAGCTGTGCATGAATTAGGTATTTGTTCTAATACTCTCTCTCCACTTACCCACTATCCTGCAACAGGCCCCAGTGTGTTATGTTCCCCTCCCTGTGTCCATATGTTCTCATTGTTTAACTCCTACTTATGAGTGAGAACATGCAGTGTTTAGTTTTCTGTTCCTGTGTTAGTTTGCTGAGAATGATGGCTTCCAGCTTTATTCATGTCCCTGCAAAGGACCTGATCTCATTCTTTTTTATGCCTGCATAGTGTGCCATGGTATTTATGTGGCACATTTTTAAAATCCAGTCTATGATTGATGGGCATTTGGGTTGGTTCCAAGTCTTTGCTATTGTAAATAGTGCTGCAGTAAACATACACATGCATGTGTCTTTACAGTAGAATTATTTATAATAATCCTTTGGGTAATGGGATTGCTGGGTCAAATGGCTTTTTTGGTTCTAGATCCTTGATGAATTGCCGCACTGTCTTCCACAATGGTTGAACTAATTTATGCTCACACCAGCAGCGTAAAAGCATTGCTATTTCTCCACAGCCTCACCAGCATCTATTGTTTCCTGACTTTTTATGTTCAGCTTGCTTCGTATACATCTTATCTGGTATTCATACACAAAAGGCTTGCAAAGTGATGCATGTGCATGCTGTGTGTGTGTGTGTATCTGTGTGTGTGTGTGTGTGTGTGTGTGTGAAATGCAGCCATGCTAGTGAGGCTGAAGATATAGTAGCTAAGAGTACAAACATCAGAATCAACCCTAGATTTCAATCTTGACTCTGTCATTCACAGGTGTGTAACCATGTCCCCATCTTGGCCTCAGTTTTCTCATCTAAATAGAGGGCATTTAGGCTGGGCGCAGTGGCTCAATCCTGTAATCCCAGCACTTTGGGAGGCTGAGGTGGGTGGATCACGAGGTCAAGAGATCGAGACCATGGTGAAACCCCGTCTCTACTAAAAAATACAAAAATTAGCTGGGCATGGTGGTGCATGCCTGTAGTCTCAGCTACTCGGGAGGCTGAGGCAGGAGAATTGCTTGAACCCAGGAGGCGGAGGTTGCGGTGAGCCAAGATCGCACCACTGCACTCCAGCCTGGTGCCTGGCAACAGAGTGAGACTCTGTCTCAAAAAAAAAAAAAAAGAGGACATTTAATAACAAGATGGGCTGCTCTTGCTAAGACTAAGAAAGGAGTATGAAGAGTTCAGCACAGTGCCTAGTACATAGTCACCCCATAACTTACTATTATTACATCACCCCACCACATTCCTACCTAACTGAGGGATAAAACAAATTGGGGAGAAAATGACAGTTATGGATGACCTCCTATGAGTCAGGCGTCCTTTTAGATAATTGTTCACTATCTTATTTGATACTGATTCAGCTATGGGTCCTATAAACCACGTTTCACAGTAGGGAAAATTGGAGACCAAAGGAGGCAAAGTAACTTACCCTAAATGACTGAATTATGTGAAGTTAGCTATTAATCCAACTTTTCAGATGAGAAAACTGAAGATAAAAACATTGTAGAGTGTATATTTGTGCCAGAAGTTCTCTAACTCCAAAGCTTATCATATCCCACTACCTGCTAGTTTCCCTAGGCCATGTCTACTATTAGGGCACAGGTAATTGTGAGCAGTTTAAGAGAACACCAGTGAAGAGGATGAGATGGAGTCTATTTGTATGAGATATTCTGCAGGAAAGCTTTGTGTCTGAAGAAGCAAGGAACTAAATAGGATTTCTTGGAAGCTGAAGAAGGACAGTATTTTGTCTGTTGTCTAGCCCAGGCTGGATTCCCAGGGAGACCCATACTTGCTGTGGGAACTTGGTTTTCAGTTGGAAAAGCACAACCTGGAATTGAGGAGATTGCCCTACTTGCTATACTTGTGTGTGTGGAATGCAGGAAGATTGAAGTGTAAAGATGACTGAAGAGAATACAGGCTTGTGGCTTTAGAATTTCCCTAACTTAGCAGAGAATGCTCATTCTTGTAGAAGATATTGGTGCTATATTCATCTTCAAGGGTTGGTGAAAAGTGTATCTAAAGTGAAGAGCAGAAACCTGGCAAGACTGGAAGAAAGCTTATTTACCTAACCGTAAGGGGACAGCTAGAGGTAGAATGCCCAAGTGTGTGAGACAGCAGCTTGGACGGTGTCATGAATATTGTGGCTGGCTCCTTGATGGCATCTCTACCATTTCCTAATGTGGTTTGAAAATTGTGCTGGGCTGCTCGGCTGTAGTGGTGGGTTCGAATGACCTGAAAGTATTTCCATCTCTCTTGTTAATAACTGGTTTAGAACTGGACATGTGACTTAATGAGATAGGAGGAAAAGTTTACTGAGGCTTTTGGGAAAGTTTTCTTCTTCAGAGAGCCTCATAAGAAGTTGGTTTTTCTTCCCTCATGTATAAATTAGGAACCAGTAGCCCTAACTTGTTAACGACTTAGAATCACAAGGGAACCAAGAATGAAGAAGCTGTGCGTGGCAGTGGAGAAACACAAAGTATGTACATCTTAGGTGATGTGAATAAATGCAAGATCAACCAGTTTTGAATATTGTTCTACTTATAGACTTCTCTTTTAATGAATTAGTAGATGTTTAAAAATTGTGTAAGCTGGTCTGAGTTGACTTTTTCTCTTTTTAGTTTCAGCTGAAAGCATCCATCCTGATTTGATTAGAGAATGGATTCCAATGAAGATTTTCCTTTTTTTTTTTTTTTTTTTTTTTGCAGTTTACATACCAGCTGACTTGTGTCAGCACATAGATCTAGGAGTAGAAAAAATTAGCTAGCATATTTCTATTAAATTAATAGAGATGTGAAGTCTGGAAATGATTAAGAGATCTAAATTTGAGATAGCAGTATGAAGAAAAAATGGTCCTGGGAATTAAGACTAGATGTTGAGGAGATGACAGTGGATTAAATTAATGTTTTGGTGAGTTTTGAGACTTGGTTATTCTTTGAGGATGAGGGATGGCATTACAGGATGGTAAATGTTTTAACAGCTGCTATTTGGAATGGAAAAGGAATTAATTAAAGATTAGAGCTGAGAAGCATTGGGAATCCAGCTGAGTTTGGAGATCACAAATTTATAATGGAGCTACTAGGTTTGTTTATAAAGTTTTTTCCAGTAGGACTATATAGGACAGAAATAGAAGCAGAGGAAAAGGACATTGGGAGTTCAAAGCTGGAGATTGGCAGAGAAGGTGCAGTGGAAGGACCAGGAGCCAAGAAAATTGACAGTTCTAAACATAATAGTAACCATTACTTTTTATTAATAATAACTGATGCTTTGCCATTTGAACTTCTGATAAAATTTTTAAAAATTCTCAGCAAACTGACACAAGAACAGAAAACCAAACACCGCATGTTCTCACTCATAGGTGGGTGTTAAACAATGAGAACACAAGGTCACAGGGAGGGGAGTGTCACACAGTGGGATCTGTTGGGGGGGTTAGGGGAGGGACAACAGGGGGGTGGGGAGGTTGGGGAGGGATAACATGGGGAGAAATGCCAGATATAGGTGACGGGGATGGAGGCAGCAAACCACCTTGCCATGTATGTACCTATGCAACAATCCTGCATGTTCTGCATGTGTACCCCAGAACCTAAAGTACAATACAAAAATTATATTTGATTGTTATAATGATATTTTGAAATAGGGTTTTAATCTGAGCTTACTGATGATGAATTGCAAAGTCATGACATTTATGCGTACATTCCTTCCATCACTATTTTGTTTTCTAAACCTTAGAAGATGTGTGTTGTATGCCAGATTCTGCTCCCGGTACTAAAAGTTTAGAGGTACAGAGCGTAGAATCTGCTCTCAAAACGCATTCTCTCTGGTGGGAACACAGACAAGGTAGTGCAAACATGTAACACAAGATAGATGAAGCCAGAGATGGATCTTCCGGAAGCACAAAGGCGGTGCCTTTACCCAGGATATGGAGCTGGACTAGCTTTCCGTGGGTGGGTACCATATGAGTGAGGTCTGTCCGAACAGTGGGAGTTAGAAGGGTGAGGCAAGGGGTAGGCGAAGGTGAGCAGCAGGAGAAAAAGGCACATACTTGTGAGAGAGCACAGTGCAAGAAGATAAACCAGGGTTCGAGACTGGAAGTGTAGGTAGGAGCTAGAACATAGTTATACTGAGGAATTTGGATTTTATTCTAAAGACAACTGGGAACCTCCAAAAGATTTTAGAGAAGAGTGATACTATCTTTGGCAGCAAAGCGAAAAATGAAATGTAGATATTATACTTGATACACAGAAACCAACTAGGAGATCATTGGACTATTGTAAGAAGTGATGAATGAGACTTGGAGGATGGGAGGACCTTGACAGCCATTTAAAAAGAAATTGAGGAGGAGGTGGAACAAGATGGCCAAAGACAAGCTTCTACCAATTGTCCACACAAAAGAAGCACTTTATAAGAACCTAAAATCAGGCGAGCAATCACGGCATCTGGTTTTAATATCACTGAAAGATGCACTGAAGAGGATAGAAAAAACAGTCTTGACTTGCTGATGCCATTCATTCTCCATACCTTGGCAGGGGCCGTGTGGCATGGAGAATCTGTGTCCTTGGGAGCTGGAGAGCACAGTGATTATGGGACTTTGCATAGGAACTCAGTGCTGGCCTGTTACAGTGGAAGGCAACACCAAGCAGAACTTTGCTGGTGCTCGTGGAAGGAGCAATTATACCAGTCCTAGCCAGAGAGGAATATCCCATCCCAGTGGTCAGAATCTGAGATCTGGCAAGCCATGCCACAGTGGTTCTAAATAAACTTGAAAGCCCACAAGGATGGCAGTTTCCAGACAAGTCACGAGACTGTGCTGAGCTTGGAGCCAGTTCACTTGGGGGGCAAGTGACCCAGTGAGACACCAGATGGGACAATCCAAGGAGTGCTTACACTACACCTTCTCCAACCAACCCCAGGCAGGGTAGTGCAGGGCAGCACAGTGCAGTGTGGCTTACAGCTCTCAGAGACTCCTTTCTGCCACTTGAGGAGAGGAGAGGGAAGAGTAAAGAAGACTTTTTCTTGCAAGTCAGATACCAGCTCAGCCACTATAGGATAGGGCACCAGGCAGAGTTCTAAGGCCTCCATTCCAGGACTTAGTTCCTGGATAACATGACCGGATACACTTTGGGCCAGAAGAAAACCCACTGTCTTATAGGGAAGGACCCAGTTCTGGCAGGACTCATCACCGGCTGACTAAAGAGCCCTTGGACTCTGAGTAATTACCAGCAGTATTCAGGTAGTACTCAGTGTGGGCCGTGGGTAAAACTCAGAGATGTGCAGGTTTCAGGTGTAACCTAGCACATTGCCAGCTGTGGTGGCAAAGTAGAGGGACTCCTGCTTGATGAAGACAAAGGGGACTTAGTCTTGCAGCTTAGGTGCCAGCTCAGTCGCAGTGAGCTAGAGCAACAAGCAGGCCTTGAAGTTGCTGATTCCAGGCTGTGACTCTTGGATAGCATTTCTGGATGTGTCCTGAGCCAGAGAGGAGCTCACTTCCCTGAAGGGTGTGTCCCAGGCCTTGCAGCATTCACCATAAGCTGACTGAAGAGCCCTTGGGCCTTAAATGAATGTTGACTTTAGCCAGGTAATGACTGCTGTGGGTCCGCGGCAGTGGTGGAGATGGGGAGAGACCCCTCTGCTTGTGGAAAGGGAAGGAGGAGTGGGAAGGACTTTATCTTGTAGTTTGGGTGTTAGCTCAGCTGCAGTAAAGCACCGGGTAGGTTCCTAATGTTTCTGACTCTAGCTCCTGGCTCTGGAACAGCATTTCTGGAACTGCCCAAGACAAGGGGGATCTTTCTGCCTTGAGGAGAAGAATAGAAGCCTGGTTGGTTTTGCCACTGCTGGTTGTAGAGCCCTAGGGCTGTGAGCAAACTTAGGCGGTAGGTAGGCAGTGATTACAACAGCCCTGGGGTGTGACTTAGTACTTTTCTGGCTTCAGGTCTCACCTAGTGCAGTCCAGTGCTGGTGGCCACAGAAGTACTTATGTCACCACTTCGGCAGGTCCAGGCAGCTCAGCACGGAGACACAGATTCCATTTGTTTGGGAGATAGTAAGGGAGGAGAAAAAAGAGTTTCTCTAGTAATCCAGAGAACACTTCTGGATTTTACTCAGGTCTACCAAGGCAGTACCTCTATCAGTCTGTCAGAGTCACAGCATTACTGGGCTAGGGGTATCCTCATTTGACGCAGATAAGGTAGAAGTGACCAAAAGCTTTCAAAAGAAGTTAAATTATCTCTGTTTACAGGTGATAGGATCTTTTTTTATTTTTATTTTTTGAGACAGAGTCTTGCTCTGTCATCCAGGCTGGATGCAGTGGTGTGATCTCGGCTCACTGTAACCTCCGCCTCCCAGGTTCAAGTGATTCTTGTGCCTCACCCTCCCAAGTAGCTGGGATTATGGGTGCCTACCACCATGTCCAGCTAATGTTTGTATTTTTAGTGCAGACGAGGTTTCACCATGTTGGCCAGGCTGGTCTTGAACTCCTGACCTCAAGTGAGCTGCCTGCTTTGGCCTCCCAAAGTGTTATAATCTTACATTTGGAAAAACCTAAAGACTTCACCAAAAATCTCTTAGAACTGACAAATTCAGTAAAGTTGCAGCATACAAAAATCAGTAGCATTCTTATATGCCAAAAACAAATCATTTGAGAAGGAAATTTGAAAAGTAATTCCATTGACAGTAGCTACAAATACAATTAAATACCTAGGGATTAACCAAAAAAGTAAAAGATCTCTGCAATAAAAATTATACAACAGTAATGAAAAAATTTGGAGAGTTCATCAAAAATGGGAAGATGAATGGAAGATTTTCATGAGTTGGGAGAATCAATGTTGTTAAAATGACCATACTATCCAAAGGCATCTACATATTGATTGCTTATTTATCCCATTTAAAACTCAATGACATTCTTTGCAGAAATAGAAAAGGCAAACTTAGCATGTTTTCACTTATTTGTGGGAGCTAAAAATTAAAACAATTGAACTCATGGAGATAGATAGTAGAATGATGGTTACCAGAGGCTGAGAAGAAGAGTGGTAGTAGAGGGTGGTGCGGGGAAGTGGAAATGGTTAGTGGACACCGAAAATTGTTAGGAAGAATTAATAAAATGTAGTATTTGATAGCTCTACAGGGTCCCTATAGTAACTAGTAGTTTAAATGCACATTTAACAATTTTTATAAGACTATAAGTGGATTGTCTGTAACACAAAGGATAAATGCTTGAGGTGGTGAACATCCCATTTACTTTGATGTGATTATTATGCATTATATGCCTCTATCAAAATATACCATGTACTCCATAAATATATATATATCTACTACACATCCATAAAAATTAAAAATAAAACAAATGAAATGACTAAACTTGGTAATTGCATGTAGGTAGTAAGAGAGGAGTTAGTATAACTCTAGGGTTAAGAGATGAATTATGGTGCCAGTTACAGGTCAGATGATATGGAAATCTGGGGACCCATAATTAGTTGCAAGCTCCATCCCCATGACACCACACTTGACACCTTGGAGGCATTGTCATTGTGTGGTTGTCTCCAAATAAACTACATCGATAATTCAGAAATGGAAAGAAGCAGCAACTCTTTTGAAGTCTAATATTAAAATGACCCGTTTGGGTCAGTTACTGATCATGTGAGTCTTTCATTCTCTTCCAAATCTTCTTAGGACTTCTGGGAATTCCTCTGAAAACATGAAAACAGCCTGTCATGTGTAATCCTATGGGGGACCTTCTTTGTGTTCTTGTTTTAGCATCGTGTTGACGTCTGCTACCCTAAAATCCACTTAAAGGGATTTCATTATTGCCTGAGCTGGAACATTAGGACAACATTTCACAGACATAAGTACAAACATTATTTGTGCAGAGAGTGCTTTTTCCTTCTGTTCTCAGAGCCACTGTCTATTGAGAGATGACTCTCCATCAAGATAACTGTGGTGGTAGGGTTCCGGGTTCCACTGTGTCGCCTGGTACCCGAGTAACATCCCAGCTACTGTCAGCAACTCATAGCACTTCAGTCTTTAGTCCTAAACCATCTCCCCTTTGATGTTTGAAACCTGTGCTAAGGGCTAAATGGAATGCAATTTCTTTTCCTGGTCTATCCTCATTTCCCACTCCCCATCCAGATTTTCCAAATTAGAAAACAGTCCCACACAGAAAATTTAATACTACTATCTCATGCAGAGAGATTCTAGAGAGGTCTTTAAAGTTTCACTAGTTACATAAAAATGCAAGTCATGTTTGGCTCCACTTAGACATCCTGGTATTTTTCATTTCCCTGTTTCATGTCCAGTATTACCCCTTCATGGTCCTACTCATCCACACTCTTTGTCTTCTTTGGAATATACTTTTGTACTAAGAGCAGTCCCTGAGGGGACATGCCTTCTCTATTATGCATTCTTAGGGATGGGAAGACTGCCATGATATCTTTTGTTAGCGATCTCTTCCAAAGCTTCTGAGAATTTTTCTGCAAAGATGCTCTTGCTGTTTTTGACACTTGCACAGCTGGTTAAGAAACTGTAGCTGCTTGTCTAGCATGTCTTTGTTTCTCTTTCTGTCCTCAGTGGTTTAGATATATTATTCTTAGTATGCCATACTGGTTCGTAGCCCATGGAATATCAGTGCTGTGAGGAATTCCAGGGAGAACATCCTAGTCAACCCCTCCCCTGTACCCTCCCTTCGTTTATTGATAAGAGAACAGAGTCCCAGAGAGGGAAGTAGCATACCCTTGAAGTCAAGATCAGGCTTGCCATCAACTCTGCTGATCCTCAGAGTAGTATAAATGCATGAGAATAAGATGAGAAAAATCAAGCTGAATTCTCACCATAACACTGGGCAAGGCACTTATGAACTCATTTCACAAGTAAGAAAACAGATTTAAATTCAGGTTCATACAGTGAGTTAGTGATGAAGCCTCTCTGGGCCCATATTTTTCATGGTCATTTCCTCTGAAGACTTGAGAAACTATGATTTTAATGAGATATGTAACCTGTTACACTGTCCAAACACATATACAATATATAACCGCTTTTTTGACCAATGTATTTCCTGATATTTGGAATGTTTTTGTTAAATCGTTGAAAGAGAAATGAACTAGTAATTTATCTTGAATTCTCAAAAATGTCATTAGAGAAAAACCTCAATAAAAATCCATCAAGTTGGCAGGAGGAGATTTTATTTGAGAGCTCACCTGTCTGTGCCAGAATTGAGGCTAGAGATAGTGAGAACATTTTAAAATGCACTATTTACATTTTCTTGACAAAGCTGGGACCTTCCCTTTGATTCAGTCTGGCTATGTCTTCTGTGACAGGCTGATTGACATGCCTGCTTATAAGTGAGAATTTTAATATATTTTTTATCTTTGAGGGAAATTTAGATTTGTTCTTCATAATATGGGAATGTTCAGACACCTCCATCAACCTTCCATGTAGTTAAAAAATCTAATAAAACTGTCCAGCAAATTTAACCTTCTGGGATGGGATGAGGAACACTTTGGCTTTAAATAAACACCAAGTTAAAACAAAACTGACTTCTTCTCTTTGCTGTGTCAGTAGCTAGATGTATGACCTTGGGCAAATTTGAGACTTTGGTGGCATCTGTTTTCTGTTCTTAAAAACTAGATAATATCTGAGGTCTCTTAGATTTGTGAAGCAATTAATCTCTTAGCCTATCTGTGGTGTCCATCTGATTTTAATCATTCTTTTAGTCACCGACTATTAGGTATTAGTGTTGTGAGGAGAGTCGTACGTTCCTTTTGTCTAGGTAGGAACACATAGTTATAAAGAATAAATGAGGTAATGGATGTGAAAGCTCTCTGAAAAGTGTAAATCATGAAGTAAATTATAGACATAATTCTTATTTAAGTACCTTGACTATTTTTCTTATTTTTTCTAAGTAGCTAGCTGCTGAAATAACAGAATATTTCTAAAAGATCTTATATAAGATACTGTTTTCCCCTCTTTTGGAAAGAAAAGGATTAACAAGGCATCAATTTCTACATAAAGTCTATGGAGCCCTGATTTTTTATTTTGCAAAATGATTCAGATTCCAGAATGGACAGAAATGAATCCCACCTTCTACCTGTGGGCGTAGTGTGCTTTGTGTGGCAACTTTGCCTAGAGCTAGGGATACAAAGAAGAGTATAGCCCAGCTCTGTGGGAGTTAGTCCTGTATGTAAGTAAGATTAGTCATATAATACAGTGTATACTCTAATAGAGATTTGTCCAAAGTGAAGTGGGAGAACACGTGAATATAATCCACTTTATTAGATATCTAGCACTCTCACCACACTTTACGTATTAAAATATATGTCATTGCTATTGCGAAAATGCATCAAGGCTACCTTGAAAACAAAGACAGCATTCCCGTTTCAGCAGGCATAATTATTAAAAAAAAAAACAAAACCTTTCCTTCTGCTTGGGAAAAAATAACTTTACCTACTGAAAAATAATATAGGAAATGGAACCCAGAGCATCGAGTCTTCTAAACTTTGAGATAAATTATAGTAAATTCTTATAATTTTGTGTTGTCTTTGCATTTATCTCGAATATAGATTTAACTTTCTCATTTCAGAGGCAGAGCTGAGTCGACCTTGACATAGTTTCCTGTTTCTGCCTTCTCCAGTTCGGTCATGTTTTGATCCAGATATCTGTCTTATACAATTACCTCCTGGTGGCCACTCCTTTATGCGACAGCTAGATACAACCTATTTAGCTTACCCTGCTGACCTCATAACCTGCACAGACTGCACAGATATGCTTCATTGACCACCTCTCATTTACAGCGTGACTCCACAGAACTTGTGTCTGCCTGCTCTAAAGTCACTATGACAACTCCCTGCTAGAAGCCTGCTTGGGTAATGTTCTGGACCCCTGTAATGACTTTGGCATATAGGTCCCTCTGTCTCTTTTCCTCCTCACCTACTCGCTGAGTGTGTATGCCCCAGATGGCTTCCTACTTCTTGATCCTGTGAGGCATGGGGCCTTCTCAATGATCTGTAAGTAATACATTGCTTCTCTATTTCATGTGTCTTGTTCAGTTGCCTCCTCTGTGTCTCATGGGACCATCACACCTGAACCTAACTTTTTTCCTTCTTGGGGCTCTCCTATAGAGTGGCCCTCTTGGTAGAAGTAAACTGGACACAAGTCAGACGAGAGCCGCAAGGGTGTCTGCCAGTATAAACGATTTTTTTTCTGTGAGAGGGACATCTGAACACAGGTCAGACACTTAGATATTAGGCCATCTGCCATGATAAAGAAGTATCCTGTGGAAGACCCACTGTAATCACCATTACCAAATCCCGGGATAGAGTTAGTAATTACTTTCATGAAAGAAACCTCATGTCCAAACTAGAAAAAATACAGAAGGATTCAATCAAATCCTAACAGTTAATATTTATAGCGTGCTTTGTAGTTTACAAGGTGCTTTTAAAAATAACAGTAGTCAGCTGGTGGGATGGCTCACACCTGTGATCCCAGCACTTTTGGAGGCTGAGCTGGGTGGATCACCTGAGGTCAGGAGTTCAAGACCAGCCTGGCTAGCATGGTGAAACCCTGTCTTTACTAAAACTACAAAAATTAGCCAGGCATGGTGGTGGTCACCTGTAATCTTAGCTATTCGGGAGTCTGAGGCAGGAGAATCACTTGAACCTGGGAGGCAGAGGTTGCAGTGAGCCGAGATCTTGCTACTGTACTGCAGCGTGGGTGACAGAGTGAGACTGTCTCAAAATAATAACAGTAGTAACAAATAGTTTGTGGCTAATTGTAATTGGAAAATATCTGGAAGCCCTGAGAGCTGGGATGGTGGGTGGCCCCAGATGAAGATCACAGGGGTAATTGTGTCTGATGGAGTAGGGAGAAGATGTTTATATATTTTACTTTAAAGAGCATGAGAAGAGGTACTGTGTTTGTCAGCTTTTAGAGAGGATGGGAATAGAGGGGACCAAAGTGACCAGCCCCACAGGCTTTTTATTTTTTACTTGCTGATCCCATAAGGGAGAACTATTCCAAACAAATTCAGAGGGGGTCAAACCATTTTCTTGAACCTTGGCCTGTTGGGCCTGGGCAGGTTGTGTAAGTCTCCCGGGAAATAGTATGGAATCAAGTAAGGAGAGAAATCTTTGTTTCTTCTAGGAATATAGTAGTTTGAAACTTGTAGTAGTGACATAGGAGACACGGAGTGGGTAGCACCCTTGCAGAGATAATGGCATTGTTTGAGGTTGGGGACGATCAACAGGAGAAGCCTGATCTACTGTCATGGTGGTTACTGAGCAGAGGGCATCCACTGTAAGGGAGCAGAAAAGTTATGGCTGCTGTTGTAGGGTGACTGTAGCTGATAGATTGGCTTTTGTATATTAAACAGCCTGAGACACTTCCTGAAATATTGGAAACCAGCAAGAGAAAGATTTTTGAAACATGGATATTTTTCATGAGCACATGGGTGCAATGGTAGGAAATTTGGCTTGTAGTTGTTTATATCACTTTATTTGTGCAAATAAACAAAATGTGAAATGTGACCTAGGAACAGCTATATTATGTTCAATTTCTAGAGTACCAGTTTTTGCTCACAGCATTGCTGTGTTGAGATGCACCCAGGTGCTACATTCTTAGATAAGGTGTCAGTAGATTCTTCAAAATCACTTGGGAAAACATCACAGGGCTGTGAATGTTGATAGTATCAAGTTAGCACAATCCTGATCACAAGATGCTGTGGGATCAGACTAGGGTTTTGCAGTTATGGTTGACATGGGAGTTGTTGACAGGTGGTTGCTTGTCAAAGATTTATGAAAGCTATTAAATGCTGGAACATTTACCTGGTAGGAACAGAATTATTTGGGGATGGTGCAAGTTAATTTTCCCATGGGAAAATGGTGAAGTAAGAAAAATGCAGGTATCCTGAAAGATGTTCCTACCTCAGAGGCATTGCATTGGCTCTTCTATTTGACCGCACTGCGGTCCATTGTTCTTTGCTCCTATTTTAAAATTTACATATGCATTTCTTCCTTTTGTCTCCGCTGAACTCCATTAAAACATGATTGTTTGCTGAGTGTAGACTTGGATTTTCTGTTTTGTTCATCACTGTATAGCTCTCATCAGATAGTGCCTGGCAAATAATCAATGGCCCAAAATATCTGTTAGAAAATTGGTAATTTGACTCTATTTGGCAGTATTTTAGTAGAAAATTTGGTGGAAGGAAATTTCATATTACATTATATTTCTCACCTCTATTTTAAAAATCTTTTTACTTTGAACTAATTTTAGGCCTCAGTAAAGTTGCAAATATCATGAGTTCCTATAACCTTTAACATATCTTTCCCTATGGTAACATCTTACGTAAACAAAGTTTAATCCTTGAAACCAGCATATTAACATTCATGAAATACTGTTAACTGATGGATAGACCTTACTCACATTTTACTGATTTTCTTAAGAATGTCATGGATAAGTTCAAGAATCAATCTAAGATTCCATTCAGTTTTCAGGGCTCCTTAGTCCTGACACTCCATGCACACATTCTCAGTCTTGTTGTTTTTATTTTTTTGTGTTTCATAGCCTTGATCCACTTAAGAAATACTGGTCAGTTATTTTGGAGACTGTTACCCAATTTGGGTTTTCTGATACCATTTCATGATTAGATTGAGAATATGCATTTTTGGCAAAAATACCACAAAAATGATATGACTTCCTCCTGCATCATTTCTTAGGGTCTGTGACATTGATCAGTCCCATCGCTGTGACGTCAACTTTGATCACCTAGTGAAGAAGATGACTGCCAGGTTTGTTTATTGTGAAGTTACTGTTTTATCCTGTGTGGTTTACAAGTTCTAATGGGAAAATTCTTGTTGGTTATGTGAATGTACTGTTTCTCATCACAGTTCTGTCTTCTAATTTTAACATCCATTGGTGGTTCTTGACTGCAATAATGATTACTGTGTTTGCCTAATGGTGATTTTATAATTCTATTGTTTCTTCTAATTGGAATTCTTCTGTAATGAATCACTGTATCCTCTCCCCCATTTTTAAATCTATTTATTAATTTATTTACATCGGTATGGATTCATGGATATTTGTTATCTGTGCTATAATACAAAATTGTCACTATTGTGTACCTTGAATTATCCCATATTTTGCTATTAGGATCTTAAAATTGGTTCCTGTTTTCCATCATTGTTGCCTGTCAGTTTGGGTGCACTTCCTTATTTTCTGGAACCACAAGATATTTCAGTTTTATTTTGTATTTTCTTATATTTAGATCTGGATTCAACAATTTTTCCAAGGATTTCTGACTCTTTATTGGAAAACTGGTATTTATAACCTATGAGATGGGTTATAGGTTTGCTTATGGCTTCTGGGATATCTTTGTTTTTAGGCCCTTTCAACAGACAGAGCTAGGAAATATGTGTATAAATAATGACACATGCACAAGCATGTATCTATATTTATTTGTATGTTTATCCATATGAAGATTATTAGTATTTTTTGTGTGATAGTGTTAAGTTTATAAACTAACTTAGATCTTTAAATGGTTGTCATCACTTCCAGTAACAGGCTAATATTTTCCGTTTGTTCAATTCTATTTTTATGTATTATACAGGTATTTAACAGTGATTCTCACATAGATTTTGCATATTACGTGTGCACATTTATTAAGCATGTAATCTTTTTCCCTATTGTAAGCAGCATTTTCTCTGTAATTATGTTTTCCGTTTATTATTTGTGTACATGAAGGCTATTACAGGTGATTTTAGGTCCACTATAGGTCCTTTTGCTAGCTTCTCTCTTCTGTATTCCTGGCTGACAGGTTTTTTTCATTCTGTCTTTGCTCACCACAAAGTTTGAAGTAAAGGAAAGAATGGGGCAGGAACATTAGAAATTATGTACTAGATTTGATATTTTTTCTCTTTTCTAAGTGCTAGTTTGACATTATCAGCATTCTGTCTTTGAATTATGCTCAGTGTATGTTTTTTGTGGAGATTCATTTTCCCCTTCTTGTTGCTTATTGCTTTTGGAGAAAATGTGGAAAAACAGGTGGCTAGACAGTTGTCATTTTCTTCAGCTACCTGGAAGTCCTGGGTTCAATTTTTAATTTTTTATTATTAATGTTATTAATGGACAAATAATATACATTTATGGGGTACAATACAATGTTTTGATACATGTATACAGTGTGGGATAATTAAATCAACCTAATTAGCACTCATCTATTTGATAACCTATGATTTTTTAGGATGAGAGATCTGATTTATTTGTAGTTTTCTCAAGTACACAGTACATTATTATTCTTTTTTTTTTAGTACAATTGTTTAATAAAAGAGAACAGACTTTGCTTTTTGAAAAGCTTCTTGGGTTTCACATGGAAAATTGGAGTAAGCTTTTTGAAATATTTTCAGCTGGCTGCTTATTGTGTATACACAATAAACTTTTTTTCTTTAATTTGCTCCCGACTGGTAACTCATCAGGGTTACCAATAACTGTTTGTTCCAGTGGACAAAGCGTAGCAGGCCTATCTGGGACACTATCCTTTTCTCATTTCCTTGTTGCCCCATTTGTTAATATTATTATTATTTTTTATTGCATTTTAGGTTTTGGGGTACATGTGAAGAACATGCAAGATTGTTGCATAGGTACACACATGGTAGTGTGATTTGCTGCCTTCTTCCCCATCACCTGACATTATTATTGAGTGTAGTGACTGTTCCGTGCAATTGATTTCAAAACCTGTTCTTTCTTTCTGAAACTTTCTATCCTTTGATCAGCTATTCCTCCTTTTTTCAGCTCCCCTGACCTCTGATAACCATTGCTCCACTCTACTTTCATGAGTTGGACATTTTGATTCCATATATAGATGAAACCATGTGGTATCTGTCTTTCTGTGCCTGGCTTATCACTTAGCAGAATGTCTTCCAGATTCATCTATGTTGTTGCAAGTGACAGGATTTCCCTTCTTTTAAAGGCTGAATAGTATTCCCTTGTACCCATGTACCACATTTTCTGTGTCCATTAATCCACTGAAGGACACTTGTCTTGATTCTGTATCTTGGCCATTGAGAATAATGCTGCAGTGAATGTGAGAGTACAGATATCTCTTTGACACATTAATTTCAGTTCCTTTGGATATATATCCAGGTGTGAGATTACAGGATCATGTGGTAGTTCTATTTTTAGTTTTTTGGGGAGCATCCATGCCATTTTCCATACTGGTTGTACTAAGTTATATTCCCACCAAGAATGTATGAGAGTTCCCTTTTCTCCACATCCTCATTAACACATTATCTTTTTTTTGCATGATAATTATTTGATTTACTATTAAATAATCTAATAACTTTATTAAAATTTCAGTAGCCTATCTTCAGAGCTTTTTCCTGTAACAAATTTCAGTTTTTAAAAAAATTATACTTTAAGTTTGGGGATATATGTGCAGATCCTGCAGGTTTGTTACACAGGTACACATTTGCCATGATGGTTTGCTGTACCCATCAACCTGTTGTCTACATTAGGTATTTCTCCTAATGCTATCCCTCCCCCTGCCTCCCACCCCCAACAGGTACCAGTGTGTGATGTTCCCTTCCCTGTGTCCATGAGTTCTCATTGTTCAACTCCCACCTATGAGTGAGAACATGTGATGTTTGGTTTTCTGTTCTCATGTTAGTTTGCCGAGGATGATGATTTCCAGCTTCATCCACGTCCCTGCAAAGGACATGACTCATCTTTGTTATGGCTGCATAGTATTCCATGGTGTATATGTGCCACATGTTCTTTATCCAGTCTATCATTGATGGGCATTTGGGTTGGTCCCAAGTCTTTGCTATTGTGAACCATGCCACAGTAAACATACATGTATATGTTTCTTTATAATAGAATAATTTATAATCCTTTGGGTATATACCCAGTAATGGGATTGCTGGGTCAAATGATATTTCTAGTTCTAGATTGTTGAGGAATTTTTTTGAGGAAAGTTATTCAAACAGGTGTGGGGTGACCTCTCATTATGGTTTTAATTTGCATTTCCATACTGAGCATTGTTTTATATGCCTGTTGGCCCTTTACATGTCATCTTTTGAGAAATATCAGTTTAGGACCTTTGCCCATTTTAAAATCAGGTAATTTATTTTCTTGCTGGTGAGTTGTTGAGTTCCTTGTATATTCTGGAGATTTGTCCCTCGTTGAATGGTTTGAAAATATTTTCCCCATTCTGTTGTATGGCCCTTCACTTCGTTGTTTCTTTTGCAGAAGTTTCTGGTTTGATGCCATCACTTTTATCCATTTTTGCTTTTGTTGCCTGTGCTTTTGAGGTCACATCCGAAGTATTGTTTCCCAGACCCATGTTGTGGATCTTTTCTTCCATGTTTGCTTCTAGTGGTTTTTCAATTTCAGGTATGATATTTAAAACTTTAATCTATTTTGAATTGATTTTTAAATATGGTAATGATAAGTGCCCATTTTCATTCTTCTGCATGTAGATATCTTTTTTCCCCCAACATCATTTATTGAAGATACTGTCCTTTCTCCATTTTGTATTCTTCGTAACTTTGTCAAAAATCAGTTTGCCGTAAATGTATAAGTTTGAGAGATTTCTGTCCTGTTTGATTTGTCACTATGTTTGTTTTTGTACCAGATTCATGCTGTTTTAATTACAGACATTTTGTAAAATACACTGAAATCTGTTATTGATGCCTTCAGCTTTGTTTCTTTGTGTTCAAGATTGCTTTGGCTAGTCAGTCTTCTGTGGTTCTATAAGACTTTAAGGATTTTCCCTTTCTTTTTCTTTTTTGTTGTTTTTGAGATGGCGTCTCCCTCTGTCTAGGCTGAAGTGCAGTGGAATGATCTCGGCTCCCTGCAACCTCCGCCTCCTGGGTTTAAGCAATTCTTCTGCCTCAGTCTCCCAAGTAGCTGGGACTACAGGCATGTGCCATCATGCACAGCTAAGTTTTATATTTTTAATAGAGACAGAGTTTCACCACGTTGGCCAGGATTTTCTCAATCTCTTGACCTCATGATACACCTGCCTTGGCCTCCCAAAGTGCTGGGATTACAGGTGTGAACCACCGTGCCTGGCCAACTTTCAGGATTTAAAAAATTTCTGGGGGTAATGCCATTAGAATTTTGGTGGTAATTGTGTTGAATCTGTATATCCCTTTGGGCAGTATGGACATTTTAACAATGTTGATTCTTCAAATCCAGGAAGAATATCTTTTCATGTATTTGTGTAATCTTCAGTTTATTGGCTCAATATTTTAATAGTTTTTAGTACAGAGATCTTTCATCTTCTGGTTAAATTTACTCCTGTGAATTTTCTGAGGTTTTATAAATGAGATTTCCTTTTTTTCTCCTGATAGTTTGTTGTTAGTGTATAGAAATGCTACTCATTTTTATATGTTGATTTTGTACCTTATTGACTTTATCAGTTCTAATAGTTTTTTAAGGCAAATGCTTCAGAGTTTTCTGTATATAAAATCATGTTACCAGCAACTACAGGAAGTTCAGCTATTCTGTTTCCAATTTGGATGCATTTTCTTTCTTTCTGTTGCCTGATTGCTCTGAATAGGACTTCTAGTACTATGTTAAAAAGAAAAGTTGAGACAGGGCATCCTTGTCTTGTTCCCGATCTTAGAGGAAAGGCTTTCAACTTTTCTTCTTTAAGAATGTTAGCCAGGGATTTGTCATATGTGGCCTTTTATTGTGCTGAGGTACTTTCCCTCTATGTCTAATCACTTGAGAGATTTTATCATGAAAAAGTATTGAATTTTGTCAGTTTTTCCTTATCTATTGAGATGATCATAGTTTTTATCCCTCATTTTGTTAGGGTGGTGATCGCATTTATATATTTGAGTATGTTGACCCATCCTTGCATCCTAGAGATAAATGCCGTTTGATTACAGTATATGATCCTTTTAATGTGTTGTTGAAAAGCATTCTTGATTTTGATTTGCTGGTATTTTTTGAGGATCTTACATTTGTGTTATTCAGGGATATTTATCTATAATTTTCTATTTTTTTCAGTATCCTTGTCTGGCTTTGGTGTAAGGTAATGCTGGCCTCATACAATGAATTTGAAAGTATTTCCCCTTCTTCAATTTTTTGAAAGAGTTTGAGAATAACCAGTATTAGTTCTTATTTAAATATTTGTAGATTTTAGCAGTGAAGCTGTCTGGTCATAGTCTTTTCTTAATGGGAGCCTATATTGCTAATTCAGTTTCTTACTCATTTCTAGTCTGTGTGGATTTTCTATTTCTTTGTGTTTCAATCTTGGTAGGTTATTAAATATCTTGGGAATTTATGCATTTTTTCTAGATTAACCAATTTGTTGGCATATAATTTTTCATAGCAGTTTCTTATGATCCTTTGTATTTTTGTGGTATGAATTTTAATGTTTCTTCTGTAATTTCTGATGTTATTTACATGGAAGTTATAGGTTGAAGTTTTAATTTGTTAAAAGTTTTGAGTATTTTTCTCAGCAACACTATGGTTCTTTGTAACTTAGGCTTTTCCTAAGGGTATCTTATAAAAATTTATTTTTATTTTTTAGAAACAGGGTTTCACTCTGTTGCCCAGGCTGGAGTACAGTGGTGCAATCATAGCTCATTGCAGCCTTAGCCTCCTGGGTTCAAGCAGTCCTCTTGTTTCAGCCTCCCAAAGTGTTGTGACTACAAGTAGGAGCCACCATGTCTAGCTAATTTTTGTGTGTATCTCCTTTATTTTTTCCCCACCTATATAAAGGTAGGATGAAATGTAAATAGCATGCAGATTGTGATGTAAGCTTAAATATTTAGAGACTGACGAGGCAAAGAACAAGAAAAGGATCACAGAGTTTGGCGAAAATGAGAGGCTTGGAGAAAATTTAGAAGAGTCTGAAAATAAAAGTTTAGGGCAGGAGAAAAAAGGCTTAAGTGAGATTGATAGGAAAGGAAGAGGAAAGCATGAAGGGAGAGGGGCATGCTAATTTATTGTGCCCTTTACCTGTCTTCCTTGGATCTCAGCATCTGGGGCTGGGTCCCCACCTGGTATGGAATTGCGTTCACCGTGACAGTCACTGTCTTTACTCAGAGCTGAACCCTCTGTCATCACAAAGATGAAACCCTGCTAGATCTTTGCCTGTGATCTCTTAATCATCCCTATGGAGGAACAACCCTTTTTCTAATGGATCCTCTGCAAATCCCAGTTATTTACCCATCTGTGTCTTTCTGTGGGTCGTTGTGGCTCTTCTAGGATGGAAAATGCCTCCATCCTAATCTCTGGAGTCCTCTCTTCCAACTGCTGAATGTGTGTTGGTAGCTATGTGTCCACTTGCCTCTGTACCTGCTGGTGCTTTGACCATTCATTCCAGTATGGTCTGTTTTTTCCTCATTGTTACTTCTTTTGCATTAGTTGGCTAATAATTAGTGAATTTTTACAAGTGAACTGATTGTCAGTCTCTATGCTAGTGGTTGTAATGAATATAGAAAAAAATGCACAATTAATATTCATAGGTTTAATATGAGACATAAACCATACTCGTAAAAAATGTAGTGCAAAGCAGAAAGAACAGAAAGAAAGCTTTAATATTTTCTCCTTTTCTGTATTTGTCATATGTCCAATTTGGGGATGGGGAAGATGGGAATTTGAAATGGCTTTGGGGAGGAGGCGTTATCCTTCCTATCTTCCCTCTGCACCCTTACTTTGTCTTCTGGCTCTGGAAGGTATTCGCCCTGACTCTGACTCCTCCAGTTGTCTGGCTGGGTCTTTGTTCTTGAAGTAGCCTCGCCTGCCCTGACCTGGCCTGTGAGCATCATTCAGGCCTCTTAATCCAACATTGTGCTCTCTTTGTTTCACCTGTCTGTTTGTAACTATTTTATTCATGATGTGAGCGAGGATGGTGAGGAAGTTCTTAGTCCCAGGTAAGGTGTTTAACAGGTATCTAGCAACTTGTTGCTCCTTCTGGGTTTGAAGCAATGGATTAGAGACTAAAGGGACCTCATGAAATCAAATGACATTATTCTTTGTGGTACTCTGATATTACAGAGTTTCTGATAGATTAGAGGATGTAACTTAGGCCTGAGGCCAAGGTGAGCTCTTTTTCTATCCTTTTACCTCCAAATTTAGACTTGGGGGTGGTCTAGGGGTAGGGTGTATGTATAGAGTAGGCTCCAAAAATACTTTCCTAGTCATGCAAATAGAGGTTTGAAGTTGGCCTTGCTGTTCATTGAAGGGCAAGTGTGAAAGTAGATGGGTCACTATTTTTCAATGCAGTGAACCTGCTACCCAAAGGGGAGGCCCAAACCACGTGACTTTGCTGCTATCTCATCAGTCTGCATTGTTTTCCACTTTTGCCCTTTGTTGGGAAGTAGGATATGGAAAGGAGGGCCCAACTGGGGAAACACGAGGACAGTGGAATATGATATGTAGCTTAATGGAGCTCATGTAGTCTGTCTTCCCTGCCTATATACAGGGCTTCCTCTCTGTGTGCTGCCTGGACAACATGGCGGAAGCTTTTCCTACTAACCTTTCATCCTGGGCCAATACGCAGCTTTATTTTTGTTTTTTACAACTCAGATATCAACTTTTTTCAGTGGCTTACCTGGCAGATAATCATGGACCTGAACATGTGTAGTTTAATTATGAAACTGGAAAAAGTATTTTTTATTTCAAAGAGTTGTTTGGAATCTTCAGATGTTTCAGCAAGGAAGATTAGGTACCATATCTACCTTAAAGATAACATCACTCCTGTGGGTATCTCAAGGAACTTGATAACAATTGTGTAACTGGGATGTACAGAGTCCCATCTACCTGGTTGCATGCCTTGACATCCTCAGGATTGAGGGATCAGGGGAAACATTCATGATTACTTACACTTAGAGAGTCATTTCTGGACTACGGTCCTCTTTGCTTCAAAGCCTATTCAGAGCCAAGGCTTTTAGGTGTAGTGTGGATATTTACTTATTTCTAACTCTATATCTATAATTTTTTATATTTTTCAGTTTTATATTTTTCCCAGTTGTTCATTCTCTTCTTTCTACAACCTTTACTGACACAAGCTTTCACTTTCTGACTTAATTTCCCCATTTTTCTTTATGTAAACTTCTTTTCTCCCCACTTGAGGATGATGTCTAATCTTCTTTCTCCTCTAGTGCCTTTGACTTTAGTCAGTTGTTACAGAGGGTTTTCCTTTTCCCAGGCTTCTGCTCATTTTCCAAAGGAGAGAGTGCTATTTTCCTGTAAAAAATAAAATTGTAGTTCTTGGATTTTTAGTTCAGTCTCCCTGCTTTCTGTCCTGAACCTGATTTCCTTATAAATTAAATTCCTCATAAAGGCATACACACTGTGTTATAATAAACCTTAATGTTTTCCAACAGTCAGTTCACATGAGGAGTGAATTGAATACTCCTTACAAAGTATTAAATCTGGTGTTACATTGTTAAAGAGACATTCACCTCTTGACTAGGCATGCTTTTGTCACTGAACACCCTCAGAGTGCCTGTGTCAAAGATTTTAAGCCTTCTAAGACAATACAATCCTTTTTTCTCTCCTCTTCCTGAGTATTTTCAAATAGCCAATCCTTGAGTTCACTGATTTTTCTCCCTCTGCTTTGTCCATTCTGCTGTGTAGAACCTCTAAAGAATGCTTCATTTCAGCAAATGTATTTCTCAGTTTCAAGATTCTGCTAGACTTTTTACGAAATTATTTCAGTCTCTTTGTTAGATTTATCTGATAAATTTCTCAGTTGCTTTTCTGTGTTATCTTAGAGATCATTGAATTTCCTTAAAATTGCTGTTTATAATTCTCAGTCAGAGATCTCACAGATCTCTGTCTCATTAGCATCAGCCAATGGAATTTTGCTTTGTCCTTTTGGGAAGGTAATGGTTCCCTGTTTGCTATTGTTTCTTACGGGTATGTATCTGTGTCTTTGCACTGAAGGATTAATTATTTATTCCAATTTTCTCTGTTTGGCTTGTTGTGGTTTTTATTGAATATATTTGCTTGGCCAGTGTTTGCTGCCAGGTTGCTGCCTCCTTTTCAGCTCTACATGGCACCTGAAGCCCAGGTTATCCTTGGCTCTAATAAATGGGCAGAATGCTACCTGTTCCAAATGGGGAAGGTCCCAATGAATTTATCCCAGCAGTGTCGGAAGGCTGGCTAGGGTTTCATACCCAGGGGACCTGCAGAACGTACTTGCTACAGTGTGGTGCTACTGAATAGCACTCTAATTTGGCATCCCCTTGGGCTGAGTTGCAGAGCAGAGTCCAGAGCTAGGGATGGTCATTCTCCCTGCCTCCTTTGTCTGCATGTCCTCAAGGATATTTTTCTCTTTAGGCACACAAGAAATTTCCCATGGGTTAAGGCAAGGACGGGTCTCCTGGCAGGCAACCTAAGAAGATGGGGTAACTGGTTAACCATTTCAGTTTTACTTCTTTGGTGTAAAAACCAAAAGTTGGGAGAATATTTTCCACACTCTTGGTGCCTGGCAGAATGGGGGGAAGAGCATAGTGAATGTGGAAGTCTGATTCTCCTACCAACTGCTCGGAGTTTTTCAACTCTCTGGCCCCTGGAAATGCCTCATCCTCATACTTCAGCTCTGGATTGTTGCTGGGGAGAATCTCAGTGCCGTATATTTGGTTTCGGTTTTCTGTCACGGGGAGTGAAGCCAGCTTGTCTCTGTGCCGCCATGTTGGAACTGCAACTGCACAGTCCCTGAATAGATTTTAGTTTATTTTGTAAACTTCTTCCTTGTTTGAAGGCGTATATGTGGGTAGGTGGGTGAGTTTTGGCCTGGGCGGCCATCCCAATTTGTAAACTACCACTACCAAAAGTATATAATAAATGTGACATTTTAGTCACAAAGGATAATACTTCTCTTTATATATTGAAAACCTGTATGGTTTTGCTAAGATGTATATAACCAGCAAGAACCCAGTAAATGCAACTTGATTGTGATAATCCTGACTCAAAAGAATTGAATTACACATAGAAAATAAAATTACTACAAACTATATCATGTAAATTAGCTAAGAAAGTAGCATTTCCAAGGACTGAGGCTCATATCTTTAGATCATTTTCCTAGAAAATTGTTACAATGTACTGTTTAAAGCTGTTCTTGCTTTGTGTAATCATTTCACTACTTTGAAATTTATAAGGCATCAGGAAGTTTCATATGTTAGATACTTAGCCTATAGAGAACAAATTTCTGGCTTATTTGGGAGCAGTTCAAGTGATGGTTGAAACATTAAATGGCTTTTAGTGCATGATTAATTTTATCCCTCTATGTAAATAGAGGTAATAGGAATGTCTCTTAAGATGAATGTGAGGGAAAAGGAACTTATTTTTACTTCTCGTTGACAAATAGCAATGTTACATCAATAATAATTCAGAGTGGCATCTTAGTACCAACTCTTGGTGCAAATATCTTTCATCCACTTTAAGCTAAATACAGTTTTACAATGTGCTGTGAAAATTAAAATGGCAGCATTTCCTTTTTACATTGAGAATTTGGAAAGTTTATCGTTCTATCCCATTGGTTAAAACTGAGGAAAGTAAGGCACTTGCCTGTAACCTCAGCTACTTGTGAGGCTGAAGCAGGAGGATCAGGGCTGCAGTGCACTATGGCTGTGATTGTAAATAGCCACTACACTTTAGCTTGGACAACATAGTGAGATCTTGTCTAAAAAAAAAAATCCTGAGGAAAGTAGGAAAAATTTTTCAGTAAGACTGTCAGTAATACAATAGTGTTTGTGGGGCAAATAAACAAATGTTTTGCCAACACAGTGTAGTCTTATCATACAGACAAGGAACCAAAAAAGAACCAGAAACAAATAAAACAAACAAAATACAAAGGAAAAACAGCCCTTGTGAAAGGTCTTCACTGCTGTCACGAAAACATACAAAAGTCAGCATGATACATTTTAGTAAAGACCCTGGACTGGTCATAGCTGTTAGATAAATTTGGATAAGTTACCTAGCCTTTCTGGATCTCAGTTACCTTATTAAAGATGAATGCTCCAGTGGTTCCAAAATACAGTCCATAGATGGTATAATCTATGGTAAAATATTCATAGATAAAAGAAACTATTAAGGACATTAGAAAACAATTTTCATTCTAAGGACTATTCTTTGGTATTTTGTTCTCTTTTTGGTTTAAAAAGTGTGATAATAGTGATTGTTTTAAAATCTTAGCTTAAACATGTTGACAACTCTATGCTAATGGCAGAAGTGTTTTTTTTTCTTTTAAACTTCGCACTGTTTTAATAAACTTGAAAAATTCAGAAAACTCTAGTAGATATCAACAGGCTTTGCTTCAACCTTTTTCTATAACTATGAAATATTACAAAAACAATTGCTACAAGCAGTATACCTACAATGCAAGCATATGTTTTTCTTTTTTAACACACAGAAGTGCTAGCCAATCTAGTATAAATTTCTGGGAATACTTTCCAAAAGTCATTGTAGGAGTAGCTGAGGTAGTAACAGCTATTGGAAATCTGAATCTCTCCATACCTACCCAATGCCACAGTTACATAGATCAATACGCAGATAAAGTTAAAACCACACAAATCTTATGCCTTCAGACTACCTGGAAGACAGAAACTTTAAAACTGCAACTTACCTGTAAACATGAAAATAAACAGTAAGTTATAGTAGAATCATATTTTAAGCTCCTGCCCCAGGTCTTTGTGGAAAGGTACTAACTGGAAACACTATGGAAAAAAGAAGAGGATATTGATATAAAACTGTATCAATATAAAGCAGAGTCCTGGGAAATTAGAACACTGACACAGAGAAAGGATTTAAAAGTACATATGTAGGGCTTAAGGAAGACATCTTGGAAGGGAAATACTTCAGGAAGAGGATATAAATGAAGGGGAAATGGCCCTTTAGGAATTGAGCAGAAAAGAGAAAGGAATGGGAAATTTAGAATCCTTCAAGACAAAAGAAAACTAAAAATTCAAAGGACAAAAAAATCATTTTCCCTGACTCCTCAGAAAAGCCACGAATTAAGGAAACTGCCATACAATAGAAGAGATGGTTATTAAAATAGTAATGTGTAAACCACCCCAAATGCCAGCCTTGTCTATGCAGTACAGAAATGTAAACAGTCTTATCTATACAAAACTACCCAAGAAGAAAACAGAAAATGATAATTAAAACTTATGGATTGGTAAATTTCCAGAAAACCAACCTCTTAAACAGAAAAAAATGGTATCATAGTACTCCAAACCAAATTAAATAGTCTCAAATAACACGTATCAAATAATATATCAAATCAGTGATCCAAAGATTAATAAATGGATGGAAAAAAAAGTAAGAATTGATTGGAATCAGGCAAGAAATTGATACAGAAAAAAATGGCAGAAATGTCTAAATTATAAGGTGTCCAGGAGAAAATTGATTTTAATGAAAACTTAAGTGGCATTGCATAAAGCTGGAAAAACAACCAACAGAATGCAAGTGAGATAGAAATTTTTTAGAAACTGGTTGAAATGGAATCAGGAAGAGGAGATTGAACAAATGTATACTTGGAGTCTATGAGGCAGAAGAAACAATGGGACAATAAAACTATTAATCGATAATAGTTTTCAGAGATGACAGAAGGCATGACTTTACACATTTAAACAGTCTATAGGGAACCTTGGAAAATTTACCATGATCAATTAGCTCCAAGCATGTCCTAATATACTACTAGGCTTTAATTACTCAAAAAATTCTCAGTGCTTCCTGGAAAAAACATCAAGTAACTTACAAAAAGAAAATTCTTATACTGGTATTAGACTTCTCAGAAGCAATAAATAAAGCAAAGGAATAATGGCAACATTTTCAAGAAACACATTGGATTTGCTTCCTCCCCCGAGTTCCACCTAGGAGGCTTCTTGCCCCATGAAAATCGTTACAAAGTTCAGCTAGAGAATTCCTTCTCCCTGTGGAGTTTTACCTCCTGGTCATCTGACAACCCTCTTGAAGGATCTCTGTGGTGCCAGGCAGGAATGGCTTGCTAGGGGATCCAGCGAGCTCCCAGGGCCTTTCTGCTGCTTCCTATACCCTGTATTTCACTTGGCTCTCCAAATTGACTGAGCTCCATGTAAAGTCAGAAACTTCTTCTGCAAACAGACCGTCAGCTTCTCCACTGGGAGTATGTGTTTGGGAGAGTAGGGTCTCCCTTTCTCGCTTGTGCAGTTGGGGCACTCACAGTTTTGGCTGGGGTCTCCTGGGTCCTACAGGAGCATCCATTTCCTTCAGAAGGTCTGTGGATCCTCTCAGGATTGCTGGTTTGTTCTTGCAGTTGATCTGGAGCTGAAACTGAAAATGCGAGCCGCCGTCTCCTGCTCTGTCCAGAGCTGCAATCTAGTCCTGCTTCTAGTCTGCCACGATCTCTTAATAGAGGTTTGTTTCTTCTAGCCTCAATTTGTTTAGAGTTTTTATCATTATGGGATGTTGAATTTTATCCAGTGCTTTTGCAGCACATATTAAAATAATTATGTTGTTTTCATTTTTCTTCCTGTTAATGTGGTATTTCGTATTTATTAGTTTGTGAATGTTAAACCATTTTTGCATCCCTGGGATGCGTCCAACTTGATCATAGTGAACTTTTTCATGTACTGTTGGATTTTGTTTGTTGTCTTGAGAATTTTTGTTATCTGTTTTCGTCAGGGATATTGGCCTGTAGTTTTGCTTTTTTGTTATATCCTTGTCTGGTTTTGGAATCAGGGTAATGCTGACCTTTTAATATGAGTGTGAAAATATTCCCCCTTTTCAATTTTCTGCGATAGTTTGAAGAGAATTGGTGTTACTTTTTAAATGTTTGATAGAATTCAGCAGTGAAGCCATCAGATCCTAGGTTTTTCCTTGATGAGAAAGTTTTTATGACTCCTTCTGTCCAGTTACATGTTATTGGTCAGTTCAGGTTTTCTAGTTCTTCATAATTCAGGCTTGGTAGGTTGTGTGTGTCCAGGAAGTTGCCTATTTCTTTTATCAGAATTGTTGGCTTATAGTTTTTGATAATATTATGAACTTTTGGATTTCTGTTATTAATTGTAATGTCTTTTTCATCTGATTTTGAGTCTTCTTTCTTTTTTTCTTAGTATAGCTAAAAGGTTTGCTGATTTTTGTTGATCTTTTTAAAAAACCAACTCATTGGTTGTTAATGGTTTATAATATTTTAAAAATCTCTATTTTGCTTATATTGGTCTGGCATTCATTATTTCTTTCTGCTATTTTGGATTTAGTTTGTATTTGGTTTTTTAGTTCCTTGACATGCAATGTTAGTTAGCTTGTTGTCTGATATCTTTCTACTTTTTGATGTGGGCATCAATCACTATAATCTTCCCCTGTAAGAACTGCTTTTCTTGTATCACATAGGTTTGGGTTTGTTATTTTCATTGATCTCCAAGACTTTCTAAATTAACTTTTTAATTTCTTTATGACCCATTTGTTGTTCAGGAGCATGTAGTTTAATTTCCATGAATTTGTACAGTTTCCTGTACAAATTCCTTTTTTTTCTGTACATTTCCTTTTGACACTGATTTCCAATTTTATTCCATGTGGTTATAAAATGTTCTTGATATGATCTTGATTTTTAAACATTTGTGAAGACTTGTGAAGAAACATGATATTTTCTGGAAAAATGTTCCATGTGCTGTTGGGAGAACTGTAAATTCTGTAGCTATTGGGTACAATGTTCTGTAAATGTGAAATCCTTTTGATTTAGAATGCAGTTTAACTCTGACATTTCTTTGTTGATTTTCTGTCTGAATTATTTGTCTATTGCTGAAAGTGGAGTGTTGAAGCCCCCTACCATTATTGTATGATAGTCAATCTTTGTCTTTAGTTCTGTTAATATTCATGTGATTCTCAGCCCCAGTGTTTGCTGCATGTGCATTTATAATTGTTATCCTCTTACTGTGATGATCCTTTAATCAATAAATGGTGGCCTTTTTGCCGTTTTCTTTTATTACTTAAAGTCTGTTTTATCTATTATAGCTACTTTTCTTTTTTGACTTCCATTTACATGGAGTATGTTTTTCCATCTTTTCACTTTCAGTCTGTGTGTTTCTTTACAGGTTGAAGGGAGTTTCTTGTAGACACTATATAGTTGGGGCTTTTTCATCTGTTTTGCTAGTTTTTGTCTTTTAAATGGATAATTTATTCCGTTCACATTTAAGGTTATTTATAGGTAAGTGTTTAGTATTGCCATTTTGCTACTTGTTTTCTGGTTGTTTTGTAGATCCTTTTTTATTTTTTCTTCTCTTAATTTGTGGGTAATTAATGTAGATCCTTTTTCTCTTTTTTCTTTTTTTACTTTTTTAATTTGTGGGTAAATGGTGTTTTTCTAGTAGTATGTTTCGATTCTGTGCTGTTTGTTTTTAGTGTATCTATTATAGGTTTTTGCTTTATGATTACTGTGAGACTTGAAAAATGTTATTTTAAACTAATAACAACTCCACTTCAATTGCAAAGAAAAGTATAAAAAACAAACTCTACACTTTAACACCATTTCCTCCACCACCTTTTGACTTTTCAGTGTTTCAGTTTACATATTTTTGTATTTTCTATTTCTTAACCAATTATTGTAGTTATTATTGTCTTTAATAGTATTGTCTTTTAGTCTTTCTAGTTAAGGTATAAATGGTTTACATATAATTTTTTTTTGGTGAAAATATTTATTTTATTGCATTTTAGGTTTTGGGGTACATGTGAAGAACATGCAAGATTGTTGCATAGGTACACACGTGGCAGTGTGATTTGCTGCCTTCCTCCCCTTCACCTATATCTGGCATTTCTCCCTATGCTCTCCCTCCCCAACTCCCCACCTCTCACTGTCCCTCTGCTGTTTCCCCCCAACAGACCCCAGTGTGTAGTGCTCCCCTCCCTGTGTGCATGTGTTCCCATTGTTCAACACCCGCCTATGAGTGAGAACATGCGGTGTTTGATTTTGTGTTCCTGGAAGCCATCATTCTCAGCAAACTGACACAGGAATACATATCATAATTACAATATTAGAGTATTTTGAATTTGTCTGTAGTCTTTTATACAATGAGTTTTAAACCTTCAGATGTTTTCTTGTTATATTTTAGCCTATGTATTTTCTTTTTTTTTTTTTTTTTTTTTTTTTTTTTTTTTTTTTGAGACGGAGTTTCGCTCTTGATACCCAGGCTGGAGTGCAATGGCGCGATCTCGGCTCACCGCAACCTCCGCCTCCTGGGTTCAGGCAATTCTCCTGCCTCAGCCTCCTGAGTAGCTGGGATTACAGGCACGCGCCACCGTGCCCAGCTAATTTTTTGTATTAGTAGAGACGGGGTTTCACCATGTTGACCAGGATGGTCTCGATCTCTTGACCTCGTGATCCACCCGCCTCGGCCTCCCAAAGTGCTGGGATTACAGGCTTGAGCCACCGCGCCCGGCCTGTATTTTCTTAATTGAATAAATCTCTTTAGCATTTCTTGTAAGACAGGCTTGATGTTGATGAATTACCTCAGCTTTTATATCTCTTTCATATTTGAAGACTCATTTTACTCGGCGTAGTATCTTGCCTGGCATTGCCTCACCCCACCCCACTCCCCAAGCACTTTAAATATATCATTTGATTCTCTCATGACCTGTAGGGTATCTGCTGAGAAATCCACTTAAAGCCATCTTGGACTTTGTTGAATGTGATATGTTTCTTTTTCTTGCTACCTTCAGTATTCTTTCTTTGTCTGATTTTTATTTAATTTGATTATGAAGTGCCCTGGAGATTTTCTCTTTTGGTTTAATTTTACTCGTGACCTTTGTGCTTCTATACCTGAATGCTGTCACATTCCACCAGATTTTGGGAAATTTTCAACCATTAATTTAAAATTACTATTTCCAGGCCTTTTCTTTATTGTCTTCTTTGGGAACTTATGTTATATGGAGGTTAGTTTGCTTGATGCTATCCCATAGTCTTATAGGCCTTCTTCATTCTCTTTTGTTCTTTTTTCTTTTTGTTCATCTGATTGAAAAATTTCATATATCCTGTCTTTGAGCTCACTGATTCTTTCCTTTGTCTGATCAAGTCGGCTGTTGAAGCATTTTAATGAGTTTTTCAGATCACTTATTGCATGCTTTATTTCTAGAATTTCTTTTGGGTTTAAAAAAATTGTTTGTATTTCTTTGTCAACATTTTAATTTTGTTTCCAGATTGTTTTTCAACTTTTATTTAGTTTTCAATCTGTATTTTCTTGTGATTCCTTCAACTTCTTTGAGAGTATTATTCTGAATTATTTGGGAAACACTTCATAGATCTTCAGTTCTTCCAGGTCCATTATTGGAGCTTTGTTGGTTTATTTTGGTGGTGGTGTATTTCCCTGAAAATTCATAATCCTTGTGTCTTTACATTGACACCTGCAGTTTTGAGGAGACAGCCACATCTTCCAGCTTTTGCAGGTGTTCTTTAGTGATAACAGGCCTTTGCTACTTACTTAATATTAGAACTTAATTACTGACCTGTTATTGCTTGTTTGCTTCTGTGGGGGAGGCTTATAACTAGTGCCAAAGCTTAAAAGCTGCAGCTGTACCAGAACAAAACTGCTGCCTTTTCCTTGTTTTCAAGTCTGAGGAAGACTTACGGTGAGCCTCAGAACTTAAAGGCTGCACTGGAACTAAATTGCTTCCCTGCCATTGTTTCCAGGTCTAGGTCAGAGTTGAGCAAGTGCTTGGACTTAACCACCAACCTTTTTGTTAGTGCTGGGTCAGGAAAAGGCTTCATGTAAATCCCTGGGCTTTGTGAGAAATCTGGCCAGGGATCTAGGCCTTCCTACACATAATTTCTCATGCGGTGCTGGCCAGTCTCCTCAGCATGGCATTCTTGCTGATAAGAAAACAGAGCAGCCATTAAGATTCATGTGCCAGTCACTGAAATCTGTGCCCCCATTTTTGTCTCCAATTCAGCCCTCCTGGCACTCCCAGTGGTTCCTGTGAAATGGGACTGGAGTGAGCTTCCTGCAAAGATTCAAAGACTGGTAGGGAGACTGAATGTCCACCTCCAATTCTCTCTTCTCACCTTGGCAATCTTGGGTCTAGGGAAATTCTCTGAGAGTGACATTACGCTGGCTTGGAGGAAGACGAGGTGGTTCAGTCTAAAATGATGGTTCATTCTTTCAGTTTGGTGGGCCCAAGGGTTTTTCTGTTTCTCTATCAAGTTCTGGTAAATTCAGGGTAACATAATTGTCCTTGAATAATTTGTATTCATACTTTTGTGGGGAGAGTGATGGGTGAGGATCTTTTGTTCTGCCATCTGGCTGATGTCACCCACAATGATAAAGTGTGTTTAGTTTTACAAGAAACCACTGTACTGTGTTCCAAAGTGGCTATTACCATTTTATGTTTCCACCATCAGTGAAAGAGAGTCTTTGTTGCTTCACATGCTCACCAGCATTTGTTGTCAGTATTCTGGATTTCGGCCATCATAATAGGTATGTGATGGTATCTCACTTTTTACACATATGTATCTTTTCCCATATGTATTTTTTGTCTGTATATCTTCTTTAGTGAAGTGTCTGTTCAGATATTTGGCCCCTTTTTAAAATCAGGTTGTTTTCTTTTCAACTATCTTTGAAAAAAAACTCTATGCTTTTATGGTATTCTTTTTGTCCTTGTTATTGTGCATTTTTCACTGAAATGCAGCTAGTTGTAGGTTTCCTGTTATTCAGTTGCTTTAGATTTGTGATTCATATCAGAAAATTCATGTTTCACTAATTCTTGAAAAAATTTCAGGTAGTATCTCCTCAGATATTCCCTCTTCACCATATTCTCTCCTTTAGGAACTCAGCTTAGTGGAAGTCTTTCTTGTTCTGTTCACTATTGTCCTTTATATTTTCTATCTTTCTCTCTCTGTACTGCAGTTTGGACAATTTACTCAGCTCTGTGTAAGTCAGATAATCTAAATGTTGTTCAAAGACCAGTGCTGAGATGTTGATAAGATAAATAAACAGGCCGGGCATGGTGGCTCAGGCCTGTAATCCCAGCAGTTTGGAAGGCGGAGGCAGGTGAATCACAAGGTCAGGAGTTCAAGACCAGCCTGGCCAATATGTTGAAACCCCGTCTCCACTAAAAATACAAAAATTAGTGGGCATGGTGGCACATACTTGTAGTCCCAGTTACTGGGGAGGCTAAGGCAGAAGAATCACTTGAACCTGGGAGGCAGAGACTGCAGTGAGCTGAGATTGTGCCATTGCACTCCAGCCTGGGCGAAAACACACACACACACACACACACACACACACACACACAAAACAAGAGAGTAAGCATTTAGAAAGTTTTATAGTTATTTCACATTGCTGTGACATCATCATCATTGTTATTTGAAATAAAAGTGTCAGCCTGAAATGGATTGAAAAGCTCAAGTGTAGCACTTCACCACAGATAGCTTGAAGTACATAGTCCCTTATACAGGCACACTTCTGTCTGTCTACCCGTTATAGATGGATAGATCCATGATCTATTTTTCCTGTTCTATTATGGCAGTTCTCTTCTTCAGGGACAAAAGTTAGGCATTGACTCTCATTTGTTTTTATGTTAACTGTCTTTTATATTATCATTTTTACCTTTTAGGGGGTTTTTTGGTCATTTTACTTTGCTTGTTTTTCTCAATTCTCTTGTCTTGTTTTCAGTTATACTGACTCTGCCTTGTGTCTTTATCAATGTGGTTTTCATCTCTATGATGGTTTTACTTTTCTTCACCACTTTATTTTGAACTAAGCATGTGTTTTTTCTTTTGCTATTGTCTTGGACAGAGTTCTGTAGCAGTTACTCATCTATGTCGAGGTATTTTTAAGGAGATACTTAGTTCAATATTTTTTAATTCAGTTGCTATCTTTGTTGAGGATTTCTGTTTTCTTGATAGCAATATTTTAATGATTTATTTCCTTCCCATTCATCTTTTGATTCTTTACCCTTAACATTAAAAAAAAAATAGCATGCTTGTATAGTTCTGGATCTGGTTTTGTTTTATTTTTCGCTTTAGAGTTTGGTGAGTTCTTTGCAGACCACATGTTTGCAGGAGGTTCAGGGTGGGAAAGAACCTAGGTTATATTTTGTACTGGTCAAAAGTTTCCCATAATACACCTGTGTGTGTGAAGGGAGTTCTCTGGCCTTTATGTCTCCCTAGCCATCAAGAATGGGAAGCTGTGGGGTCTGGCAAGGGTCTGTTTCCTCCTTTATCTCAGTTCAACCTTGCTTCTCTTTAGTGTTAAAGCTAATTTAGAGAAGGTTCTCTGCATTCCTTCCCTGTTGTTAAACTTCAGATATTGTTGGCTTTGCCTTTGGAGTGTGCTGTCTGTCTGAGAACATGAACTCTGCCCGCTTTGAGACTGCAGCCTGAGATGTCATCTCAGTATCTTTCCCATGCTCATTTGATCTTAGGGTTTTTGGAAGTTCATTAATACCTTTTGGTGTTTGATGTTGACTTGATGTTGTATTATGTTACCATTTGTGTTACTTGAATTACTTGTTGTTTTAGAATTTCTGAAAGAAAATCTCTGCTATTTTATAACTGGAAATCTGATTTCTTTTTTTTTTTTTTTAAAGTGACTTCCATGGTGTCTCAGATAAATTCTTAGAAAAAAGAGGATTCACTTGATAAAAATTTAGAATGTACAACATTTATTAATACCTCTGTTGTTTAGTACAACATACCTATTTGTTATTATTATTTTAAATAATTACAGGTAGAAAAGATCTCTATTACTTTTTAAGAGATACTTTATTTCCCAGTTAGCTAGAAAAGCATGCTATTTGCTTGAACACATGAAGTGTACTTGGCAGGGAGTTCATAACTAATAGGCAAAAAATTTGATTGGCTTCAATATTTCACCACTATTGTTTGTTAGCCCAATATATTGAGTAATAAGGTCTGTCAGTTTTCCCTTATATATTTCTTATGTGCATCTTATATATTACTTGTACTCCTAGTATTATTGTAAGTCTTGTGAAAGCTACAAAGGAGTGAAGAATTGGGTTGTCACCTAGTTTGGCAACTGGCATAATTATGAAAAATGCCTGTGAGGCTTGTCAGATTCAGAAAGTATGGGGTGTAGAGAGATTCTTCAGGAGGCCTGACACATTGTCCTGATGCCAGGTAGTGATACCACAGAGCTGGATGACTAGATATTTGACCTGTGTGTGAAACCTGGAGGCTCACTAGGAGGCTAGGTTCAGATTCCCAAACATATACTGTACGTTTACTATATGCTTGGAGTTTTTACATGAATAATCTTTTTTCATCCATATGTTAACTTGTCAAGGTAAGTGTTATTATTCTCACTTTAAAAATAAAGAAAGTGACATTTAGATAAGTCATATGATCTTTGCAAAGTCACATGGGCCTGTTCTTGGTTGGGCTGGAACTGAACCCAAGTTTTAGACTCCCTCTCCTGTTCCTTCTACTATCTTATCCAGCTCCTGGGCAGCTGTCTAGTTTCTTGCTACAAGATTTTCCCAGCAAACATACCCTCTTGACTTAGTTCAGTTTCCATTAATTTTACATCAAGGTTTGACTTCCTGACTCTCAGTTTTTATCTGACCCCTAATAATAGCAGAGACCTAAATACCATGCCGAAGTTAAGTGACTGAACCTTTCCAAAAGCAGATATATGGGGTCAGGATATGACACCTTTCTTCTGTTCAGTCTTGATGTGCCCAGGGTTGCCTAGATTATGGTGTTTTTTTTTCCCCCTTGGGTCCCTTAGTAGCTTAGAAATTGTGTACGTGAACAAAGAAGCTTTAAGCCACTATAGACATTTTTAGAAATAAAAGAAATACGAGGCTCTCATATTTTGAACAGGTAACATGCAGTACTAAAGGCATAACAACTCTGTAGAGGGTCAGATGAGATGAGTGTATGATTCTCAGAATAAAGCCTAGGTAAGAAGACTCTATATAAGCGGGGTGGGGAGGAGAAAGAACCACCTGCAAGTCAGTTTTGCTGTCAATATCCTCTAGTTCTAGAACTCAGAGGTGACTTATTTTATTGTATTTATAAGAAAGATGGTTTTTTAAAAATTTACTATTCCTTGATTATTATGTTACTTTTGACATTAAAGGTTAGAAGAACGAAATGTATTGTGGCAAGACCCAGCTTTTCCTCCTTCAAATTCCTTTAGAGAAATCACTGCCTGGCAATGTTTATCTTCATAAAAATCACTATGCTTTGGGGAAAATTGATGTGTGTGTGTGTGTGTGTGTGTGTGTGTGTGTATGTGTGTGTGGTGTTGGGGGGGGTTGTGGGCACAGAAAGGAAAAGCACATTGCTTTGGTGATAATAGTTTACTACACCCTGTTTATCCCAGGTGGTTCTATTTGGGTAGGAAAAGCCAAATTCTTCTACTGCTTCTTATGAGCAGACATTCTAAGAGCTTGAAGGAGGTCCTGATTTTTATTTGGTTTTATTTGAGATCAGAGTCACCAACAAGGGGACATGTTTATAAATATTAGGCCATGACCTTTGTATGGCCTCTCTAGGGTAAAGAAAGGAAATTAGGGCAGAAATCAGAACTTCAGGAGTCAACCTGACAGTAACGAAGTTTTCTGGGCATCATGGATGACACTTAACAGTTTCAATGCTTTTGTTTCATCAGACACACTGCGTGTTTGTTCACTATTTCCTTCTTCTCCAGAAAGCTCTTAGCCTGGATATTTTAAACGGCCACTAAAGAGCTTTTAGGACATTGTTTCTATGGGACCAGGGTCATCTTTTTTGTTATTAAACTTTGAGGCATGCATTTACTTGACCACATCACCAATCATAGCTTCTTATGTGTAAACTATCATAATTATGAGTGGCTAAATCGTATATATCCTCAGGAAAACATAGACCTCATTGAAGGAGTCTTGTGCAGTGGAACTAAAATGTGTTGTAGCTGGAGTATCAGGCATGAAGTGGGCATGGTGAGAGATAAGGCACAGAGAACAGCATAGGATTTGAGCCACGTGGTCTTCATCCTAGAAACAGTGAGAAGCCAATGAAGAGTTTTAGACAGGCAGAGGACAGGTAGGATTGAGGAAGTGGTGATTTTAAGTAGAGATCTCTGTGTTAAGAAATCTGTTTTGTATAAACATCAAAATTCTGCACTCTGGAGACAGGCTAGTTTTTGACCAGAGTGTGTGTAGGAGGATCAGTTATAAGTGATTGCAGTAGAGCCTATACAGAACACTTACAAAAATAGACAATAAAATAGGCCCCTAAGAAAGCTTTATTTAATTCCATTGGATCAATATAATGCAGATGGTTTTGTGATTGCAACGCAATAAAATGAGAAATTATTTTTTGTAGAGTTTAAAAAGCCCAATGTTTTAAAATTAAATTTTACAGAATAACCTTGAGTATAAGGGGAAATAATGAATGGAAATTATTACTTGGAATTAATAATATTCATATAAATATTAATATTTAACATATGTTAACATGAGCTAGACATTCAGTCATTAAGTTAGAAGAAAGAAACAAAACAAACTAAAATAAATAAGAAAGACAAAAATAAAGACAGGTAGAAATATGTTAATTAGACAAAAATAACACTAAACTAGAGAGAAGATTAAGAAACCCAAAAACTAATTCCTTGAAAGAATGATTATTATAGATAGACATCTATCAAAACTGAACAAGAATAAAATTATGCAATATAAACAAAATAATTTGAAAAAAGATAAAAATATCAAGTCAGAGTTGTAACGATTTTGAAGCATTCAGTAAAAGTGATAAGCTCTAGAAAAACACAAAATCTATAATGTGTGCAAGAGAAAATATAGAACTTGAACTGACCAATAAATACTGAAGAAATTAGATAGTCAAAACCTTCCATACCCTAAACACCCAGCCAGCATGCAGCATGGGTTTTCTTTTTCTTTCTTTTTTTAATTTTGAAATGGAGTTTCACTCTTGTTGTCCAGGCTGAAGTGCAATGGTGCGATCCCAGTTCACTGCAACCTCTGCCTCCTGGGTTCAAGCAATTCTCCTGCCTCAGCCTCCCTAGTAGTTGGAGTTATAGGTGCCTACCGCCAGGTACAGCTAATTTTTTGTATTTAGTGGAGATGGGGTTTTGCCATGTTGGCCAAATTGGTCTTGAACTCCATGCCTCTGGTGGTCCATCCACCTTGGCCTCCCAAAATGCTGGGATTACAGGCATGAACCATTGCACCCAACCCAGCATGGCAGCATGGTTTTCTAAATGACTTCTAGCATGGCTTCAAGGATCAGTCAATGCTTAGTTTATAAAGTTGCTCCAGCATACAGAAAGAGAAAAAGCTACAAAGCCTATTTAAAATTTTGTGGAGAAATAATGGTCCACAAATGGGTAGGTGTAAAATATGTATGTTGTTTTCCACAATTCCTGGGTCATAACTCCCATAGCCCTTGTTACAATCTTTTATTATAATGTTGGGGTCTTTAGGCCTCAGAATGAGGCCTCAGAAAACAATCTCTCTCTCTGACTTTCTTCTGCCTCCTTTTCCTGCTCCTTTCTCTCCTCAAGGCAGGAATCTTCCCTAACCTTGATTTTGAAGCTGACCATAAAGAAATTCTTTGGTCTACCTTGTCTGCTTGTAAGACCCCCATTTCAGAAGAGGTTCTTTTCATACCTTCAAGGAAGGAATGCTGCACAGAAAGGCCAAGAAGAACCTGAACAGGCAGTTGTTGGGTTTCCCCACTGGTTTATTAATGTTAGATCATACTTTTTGTTCAGCTATATTTCTGCATGGTTGTCAGTCATGCTTATCAAACGAAGTCCCCATAGAAAGCCGAAGAGGACAAGGTCCTAAAAGCTTGCAGACAGCTGAACATCCGAGGTTCTTAGAGGGTGAGCCTGGGGCAGGCATGAAAGTTGCACATCCCTTTCCGTGTGCCTCACTGTATGCATGTCTTCATCTGTATTTTTTTGTGATAAGTTTTATAATAAATCAATATATGCAATAGATGTAGGTAAATTTCCTGAGTTTTGTGAGCCACTCTAACAATTTAATTGAAGTCAAAGTAGGTGCTGTGGGAAGCCCAACTTGAAGCCAGTTAGCAGAATGTTCAGAGACCCAGACTTGTGACTGCTAGGTAGGAGGGGCAGTCTTGTAAGACAGCCATCCCCCTGCGGTGTCTGAGGCTGTCTCCAGGTAGGTAGTGTTAGAATTGGATTGAATTGGAGGACATCCAGCAAGTGTCATCTGAAGAACTGATTACTTGCTTGGTGTGTGGAGAGAAATGGTCATACTTTTAGTCGCAGAAATCTTTTATGTTTATTGTTGTGGTGTGAGAATAGAGGAAAAACATAATTTGAGTTAATTTTTTCCTTAACATACAAGGTAAATGATAAAAAAGAAGAAAGAAGGTGTATTTGCCCTACCAGATATTAAGATGTATTACAAAGTCATAGTAATGAAACTTACATGATATTGGGGCAAAAACAGGAAAATGCACCATTGAATTTGTAGAAAACTCCAAGACAGATGCATGTATATATGGTGACACCACAAATCGGTGGGGGAAAGAACAGATCATTTAGTAGGTGATGTTTGGGAAAATGGGCTCATAATATGAAAAACAACTAAGCTGACATCACGTATAAGGGTAGACCCTAGGTGAATAAAATATTTGAATGTGAATGCATCCTAAGCTGAAAATAGCACAAAGAAGGCTGGATGCAGATGGTGATTGAGTTTCTTTTATGAGCTGAGACATAACTGGTGAGGAAACTCTTATGATGAATACAAGAAGGGCTACCATTGAAGGCATGCATCTCAGGAAAAATCCTTACTTTGACAGCAAGTCTTTATGTGGTGGTGTGGGAACAAAAATCAATTACTTCTCATACTAAGACAAAGGACTTTTACAGTAAAATGGTTTTGATCCAAAGGCAAGAGGTCTGAGGGAAAATGCCAGCTTTTCCCTATATGGAGATAGACAAATTTTATCTAGCTTTTATAGACAAGACTTTTCAGAGTTCCAGAACCAGTGGCAAAATTAGAATTTGGCGTTTAGTCCAGATGGTGGCTTGTTCTTTCGTGAGTGTGAGCTCTGAAGTCAAGTAAACCTGGATTCAAACCCTTGGCTCTGCCACTGATGAGTAAGTAATTGGTTTGAACAATCTTTCTATGCTTTACCCTCTTTACCTGTAATATGGGAATGGAAGTAATTCCTTTCTCGTTATGTGTGAGCAGTAAGTGAAATAACCCATGCAGAGTGTCTTGCTTTGCTTAGCATAGTTCCTAGCACATAGTAATTGCTTATTTCATACTAATTTTCCCATCTTTATTGAGGAATAATTGGTATACAAAAACCTGCATATAATTCATGTATACAATTTGAGCTTGAACAGATGCATACTAATGTTACCATCATCATATTCAGGTAATAAACATATCCATAAACTTCTACAGTTTCCTTGTGTCTTCTCCCTTTTTTGTGATGGTGAGAATACTTGACATGAGATCTACCCTGCTAACAAGATTTTAGATACACAATACATTATCGTTAATTGTAGGCACTGTGTTGTACAGCAGATCATTGGAAATTACTCATCTCGTATAACTGTAACTTTTACATCCATTGAACAATACTGTCTGTCGTCTCCTCTGCATTTCCTAGGAATCACCATTATATTGTCTACTTCTGTACTTCTGACTAATTTAGGAGCCTCACGCAAGAGGAATCACGTAGTGCTTGTCCTTCTATGACTGACTTATTTCACTTACCTAATATTAGCTGTTGCAAACAGTCATGCCAACATTGAGAAACTTGGAAATTGATTTTTCTGAGTATGGCCCTTTGAGTTCTTTCCTCATCTGCTAGTGAGCAATGGCATGCCTTCGCTTAGTGGGAAGAGGAACCCACAAGAACAGTCAGTTTAACAAAAAAGCTTTTGTACTTAGTGGTCTAAATTTTAGAATCCTTAAATTTTGACCTCTTCCCTTATAAAGTAAGAAGGAAGATAATATTTGTATTTCATGTTTTCTTTCCCTGAAGGTTTCAGTTAAAAGTACTTCCATCAAGCAAAGCATAACTGCATTCTGAATAATGCATTAGGCCTTTCCAGAGACAAGGAAGACGTACAGGAGCAAAAAGCATTTTTTTCCTCCTCAGAATAGTTACCAATCAGGTTGAAAGAATATCTATTTTTAACCTCAATTAATGTGAACTTTTCCCCTGTAGTATGTTTGGGAATGATTTCATCTCAATCAGCTCTTTTATGTTAATTCTTTTACAGTTGGGTAAGTAGAACAATGTCACACCCTTCTTCCCCAGTATTTTTTTTTCTCTGCTAACACTATATGTACATTAAACTAGTGGATTCTTGGTCTCTATGTAAAATGGTTGCACCTGTGTTGTGGGTTGAATTATGTCCTCCACCCCCAAAATTCGTATGTTGAAGTCCTAGCTCTTGGTACATTGAAATATGACTTTATTTGGAGACAGAGTCTTCCAAGTAATCAAGTTAAAATGATGTCATTAGAGTGGACTCTAGTCTGAATAAAAGGGAAATAGCGACACAGACACACACACATACACACATACAGGGAGAATCCCGTGTAAAAATGAAAGTAGAGATCGGGGTAATGCTTTTACAAGACATGGAGTGCCAGGGATTGCCAGCAAACCCTCAGAAACTAGGGGTAAGGTATAAGAAAGATCCGTCCCTCAGAGACCTCAGAAGGAACCAAACCTGCTGACATCTTGACTTTGGACATCTAGCTTGAAGAACTGAGACAATAACTTTCTGCAGTTTAAGCTCTAGCCAGTTTGTGGTACTTTGTTGCAGCAGTCATAGCAAACAAATACACCCTGTGTGAAGTCATCTGGGAAGTGGCATCTTAGCAGAAGTATCGGATTTGTTTTCAGATTCCAGCTCTGCCATGTAATAAGTTGTGCAACCTTCAGCACCTTAACAGTTTTGAAAATCAGTTTCCTTACTTTGTTACTGGTCTAAAAAACAGCCATTCTTTGCACTCCCTGTGCTTTTACTTTACTGGAGACTGAGAATCTTGATAATTGCTTTCCTTGCCTCTCTATGGTTTGAGGAAGGCTTTCTTCCTTCTTAAAATGTGAAGCATGAAATAAAGGGAAACTCTTAGTCCCCACTGACATCATAGAAGCAGTAATCCTAGCGCGGTCATCCCTTACCCAACTTGTACTAATCAGGCTTTGATCTCCACATGTGTTAACCTATTTTATCCTCTCAGCACTCCTAGGGTGACATTACTATTCTTTTCCAATTTTAAAATCAAGGAAGCTGAAGCATAAAGTGTTTTGAGCAAATTGCCCAAAGTTACACATACTAAATAGGAAAAGAATTTGAGAACATGCATACTGTCTTAAGGAGCCCGTGCTTTAACTATTACACCAAAAATCTTTAAAACACTGTCAGTTGGGAGTTCTCTGCAGCATTGAAGGGCTCTTAGAGGATAGGCTTTCCTCTAATATGACAGCAAAACCCCCACTCAGATTTGCTGTGAGGATTTCGTAAGATAATATGCTAAATGTATGGCAAAGTCCTTGTATATAGTAAGTGCTCAATAAATGTTTGTTCAATTTGCGTCTGTCAAGAAAGCAAGAGAAGTCATGAAGACTGGAGAAACTCCTGCTTCTCCCTGGTCCCAGAACACAGAGCGCTCAGCCTGTGTTTAGGTGCTTTGGGGAGGAGGCAGCAGTTGGAGTGCTGATGTGGACAGCAACAGCTTCTGCTATTTCAGATGTGGCCTGTGAGTCTGAGGTAACTCCATGTCCATAAAAGTGGCTCACCTGCTGGAGTCTTGACCTCACTCATAGATGGGGACAATCTGAACCACTAGGGGCAGAGGATAGAGAGGCAAAGGTGGCTGGAGCATAACTCAGGAATTTGGCATTTTTTTTTTTTTTTTTCAGTGTGACCCCTAGAGCAGCCTGGAAACAGAGTGACCTAGAATGGCTTGAGAGGTCCTTTCAGGAAAGGAGCTATTGAAAGGAGTCTGAGGCAGAGACACCTGTCCTGTATCTTAGAGTCCATTCCTCTTAGTGTTACTGACTTACAGGGCATGTATGTTGCTCACTTCCACAGTCAGTGTGAAAGGGAATGCACAGATGGGCCTTGATCTTCACAGAACTTAGGAAATGTGAAGCCCTTTTTATATGCACAACTCTGCTCCCAGCGTGAGCTAGGATGTGAGAACAAAGCCACGTCTTGGGAAGACTGAAAGGAACATTATATCCAGAGACCGCCACTCCTCTGTGGTGAAAATCATGTTTTGAAGGAGTTAGTACCTTCTTTTTACTATGTACTGTCAAAATGAAAATTATTCTGAAAAATATATGTTAGTCCATATTAATTAATTTTTTTTTTTTTAAGAAAGAGACAGGTCTCTGCTGTAGCCCAATCTAGAGTGCAATGGTGTGATCATAGCTCTGTGCAGTCTCAAACTCCTGGCCTCAAGTGATCTTCCCATCTCAGCCTCCTGAGTAGCCAGGCATATGCCACCCTGCCTGGCTAATTTTCCAAGAGCTTTTGAAAGGAATTTGAGTCATTTTTTGATGGGGATCTTTGACAACTTTATATCACGTAGGTGATCTCAAATTACATATATGGAGAATGATTCTCTATTCTTGTGTTTTCATTGAAATTTTAGTCCCTTCCCAATTTACGTAGCTGAGCAAAGCAGGGTCTTGTCACTATTTCTAAAACTCCCAGCTCTTGCATCTTCCAGTTTTAGAAAGTAAAGCGTTTCCAGTTTTCAGAAGACTGTCAGCTACATAACGTGGTTGATTTGTGTAGAGTTCATTGAAGATTGGGAGAATCGCAGGAATTCTTCCACAATCTTGGTCCACAGTCTTGCTCACTTTTCTGCATTCTTCCTTCCATCGCTCCCCATTTGTGTCAACTCCTCATCAGGAACAACTTTCTCTTTCTCTGGAAAAGAGTAGCTTTTGTTTTTGTTTTACATGACTCTAGTCCAGAGACCAGCAGAAACCATGACCTTTAGGAATTACCCTATCCTTACTGGAATAGTGTACACGTTTCCTCAACGAATCCCTTCCTAAGAGAAGTAATTGTAATAGTCACTCAAAGACAAATTAAAAGTCTATCATCACACATACTTTTCTGCTCTTTCAAACAATGTAAGCAGAATGCTAGTTGTTGCCTTTTGGATTAATGCTGACAGCAGTGCCTGCCCTGTGCTGTAGTTCTTTTGGCGTTTTCGGGATTGTTAAATTTGTGGAGCTATACAGAAGGACCCCAGATTAATTCTATCAATTTCTTCTCTGTCCTTGGTCATTGATTTCTCTTATGTGTTTACGCCCCACCTCCTTCCTTCTAATTTTCTGCTTTTACTCTACTGTGAAACAGAAAACCAAGTAACAACAAAATATAGCCAGTCTCCCTTGAACAGGTGCCAGGTGCTGTGTTATGCACTTTGTCTGCACTGACCCACAACAGTCCTTGAGACAGGTGCTTGAATATACATTTCATTCAGATGATAAAAAGAAGGCATAAAGAGTAAATAGCCTCTTCAAATAAAATGGCATGATTAGTAAGCGAAAGATTCAGACTCAAAGGTGTTTGACTCTGGAACCCATAATCTGGAACCCAAAACTACCACTTAGTTCTGCCCAAATAGTACATGAAATGAAGGTGGTAGTTTTTCAGGAAGGGTCAGGTGATGTTTCTACGAAGTAAATATATTTAACTCAGTAGAATCTGTGACATTTATATGACCAGTGCAAAAGAATTGTTAGCTCTTATTTGCAGAATCTAAGTTTTGGGTTGTTGGGTGTTCCTGTAGGTTGAGGATCAGGGAAGAACTCTTTGAGAAAGTGGTACCTGTTATGACTTTGGGGCTATGTTACTTGACCTGAACTACTTTCTTTTTTCATTAATTAATTAATTAGACCCAGGGCTTGGTCAAAATTCTTCTTGGGCATCTAGAAAGATGAGGGCTGCTTGTAATTAAATTTAAGTGAAGAGGAGATATAGAAAGTGTGATTTTATTCATTCACTCCTTCTGTCATTAGATCGTCTCCATGTTAGAGACTATAGATACAGATTCCTTGTCCTTGAAAGGCTTATTGTTTTAGGGGCCATTCAAATTAGGGGTAAGTCAATTTTTATGCAAAGCAATGAGTTAAAAGCCGTATTAGAGGAATAAATACAGAGTTGGGAGCAGAATATATCTGATTAGGGATCAGTCAAGACATGCAATGTAATGTATAAAGCCTATGAGCTAGACTGTTGAATAGGACTTAGTAAGGCACTGAGGAAATAGGAGAATCAGATAAATATCTTGTTAGAGCCAGTAAATGTGGAAAGATACTGCTTTTTAAAATTTTTCTATAGTTTGTGGAAACACATTTTAATTATATACGACTGATCTGTCACCGATTCTCACTGTGAGAATTTCAGAAGGAATAAATAAAATGAGCATTCCTTTTTAGAAACTCTCCCTTCAATCTGAGTGTGTGTGTATGTGTGCGCGTGCGCGTGTGTGTGTTTCAGAACCAGCCACTGTAATCAACGTCATTGGTCTTTTCTATATGCATTTTAAAACACAGAAAAGCTGAGTTTTGTTGTACGCATTTAAATCCAAATAGGACCACTACATATTGTATTTTTATCTCTGTGTTCTAGATCTGCTTTTTCATGCTCCATAGTATGAGTACATAGAATGTGCGTATTATTTATTTAACTATTCTCCTATATATTTTTTTCTTTAGCCATTCAAAGAATGCAGAAATTAATGTCTTTTTGCAAACATGCAACTATATAGATACCGAGAAGTGGGACTTTCTAGGTCAAAAAGAATATACATTTAAATGCCAATAGATACTGATGGATTGCTTTCTAAAGTGTTTCTATCTATAATTCCTCAACAAATAATGATGTTACTTCTTTCTTAACACCTCTGTCAAAGGTAGTGTTATCAAGCTTTTGAATTTTGGTCAAACTGATGGACGAAGCTAGAATCCTGTTATTGATGTTATATTTTCCTAAATACTAGTGACACTGAGCATAGTTTTACATGTGTATTGATCATTTGAGTTGTTCTGTGAATTTCCTGTTCTCATTTTGCATCTATTTTTATATTTGTTTCTTTGTAAAACATTTGTGAAGTTTTACGGAAAACCTCGTTTGCGTGCCTGAGAAACAGTTTTCTGTTACCTACGCTGCACATGCTTTTACCCAATCTATCATTTCTCTTTTAACTTTGTTTATAGTGAGTTCTGAAATTTTCAATTTTGATGTCATATTATATACCAATATTTTCTATTATTTGTGTTCTAATATATGTTTAAGAGATCTTTACCTTCTCCTATGTGTGTTTATTGACGTGACCATATTCCTCATTCCACCAGTGGAGCTGGTTAACATGGATATTTCAACTTATTTTCAAAGCTGTAGAATTCCTATTAATTCCTATTAGCACATATAAAAATAGAATGTAAAGAAATAGGACATAAAGAGAATTAACAACTATACATTATCCATCTGTTTCTAAGGACTAATTAAATGTCTTTCTATTAGTGAGTTGAATCGATGAATTGTCCTACTTTTAAAGAATTCTTTAGTAAAAAAGAATTCCAGAGAGATGTACAAACATTTAATATTATTTTCAGATTTAGTGGCTGCGAGCTACCTTCTTTTAGGTACTACATTTAACTGCTTGGCTTTTGCTTTGTATAGTAGTCAATAAAGAGGATAAATTATTTAAAGGTTTTCTTTTTTCTTCTTCTTCTTTTTTTTTTGACAGGATCTCACTCTGTCACTTAGTCTGGAGTGCAGTGGTGTGATCTCTGCTTACTGAAACCTCTGGCTTCCGGGCTCAAGTGATTCTCCCACCTCAAGTTATTTCTCCTGCCTCAGCCTCCTAAGTAGCTGGGACTACGGATGCCCTCTCCCATGGCTGACTAATTTTTGTATTTTTTATAGAGTTAGGGTTTTGCCATGTTTCCGAGGCTGGTCTTGAACTCCTGAGCTTAAGCGATCTGTCCACCTCAGCCTCCCAAAGTTTCTGGGAACACAGGCATGAACTACCATGCCTGGCCTTCTAGGTTTTCTAGGAGAGGTTCGGTTCACAACTTTAGGTGTCAATACTGGATTGGTTGTCAGCCCCTACTGAAAGTTGTCTAACCATAGGATGTAAAGTAAATTTCATTTTCCACCCCATATTCTCACTATGAATGGGCACAAAACTGAAGTAGACTTTACTTAAAAAGGTAAAAACCAAATTCAAAGGCTGAGTCATCCAAGAAATAGTGATTATTTATTTCTAAGTACATAAAACAATCTTAAACTCCTGAAACTATGAGATGTTTAGTAGTTGACCTAAACCTAAGGAATTTGACTTCTCAGAAAGAAAGCTCAGTGAGAAGCAAGAATAACTTGGATACTATGATATGGAGAAGATTAAAGTATCTGTTTCTAGCATAGCAACTTGGCCCAAGACAATCCAGTGAATAGAAAACATACTTGGGCAGATGTTTTTATGAGGAGGGCCCAGTAGGTCCGTGAACTCAGCAGTGGCAGAAGTGTGAGTGGTGCTGTTGTGGACTGTTTTCCTGCTAGAGAAAGAGTCCAAAACTGAATTTTGGGGTATGAGAATTAGCAGACATCTTTTGGGGTATATTGCTGACAAATGTTAGTCTTAAGTTTCCAACCAAGGCAGCTAGAGTTCAGGGCTGGGCTTTGGTCTCAATCGTGAAGTTGAAGTGTTAACTTGACCATGAAGGCAGAGGACCATTTTTATCAACTGAACTAATACATAGTGGTGAGCTCATTCGTTGTGCATTTATTATTTACTGACCAACTACTATATCTCAGGCAATGAAAATACCAATGTATTTAACAGACAAAAATCTCTATGCTTGTGCAGCTTGGATTCTATTGGGGAAGACATGATAAAGCAGAGACTGAGTCACATGGTGCTATCAAGAAAAATAGAGCTGAAATGGAGATAGGAACTATCAAGGTGTAGAAGTTGGAGTTTTAAAGAGTGGCTTGAGAGGGTGTGTCTGAGAATGTGGCCTCTGAGCAAATGTCTGAAGGAGGTGAGGAAGTGAGCCATGCATCAATGTAGGGAAAGAGGATGTGTTAGTTTTCACTCGTATAAGGGATTACCTGACACTGGGTAAGAATAAAGGAAAGACATTTATTTTGGCTCACATTTCTGCAGGCTGCACAGGAAGTGTGGCGCCAGCATCTGCTTCTGCTGAGGCCCCAGGATGCTTAACGATCATGGTGGAAGGTGAAGCAGGAGCTGATGTGTCACATGGAAAAAGAGAGAGAGAGAGAGTGGGGACTTGCCAGGTTCTTTCAAACAACTAGGTCACCCGTGAACTCATAGAGTGAGAACTCATTACTGCAAGGACAACACCAAGCTATTCATGAGGGCTCTGCCCCTGTGGCCCAAACACCTCTCACTGGCCCACCTCCAATATTGGAAGTCACATTTCAGCGTGAGATTTGGAGGGAACAGAACATCCAAACCCTATCAGAGGGTTTTCAGGAAGAGAGAACTGTAAAAGTGTCTGAGGTGGGAGAGTACTTGGCATGTGTGCTTAGTGAAGGTTCAACCAGAGAAGTGCCCACACATGCACATACACATGCACTGAGATCAGTGACGAGGAATGGATTCAGGTGATTGAAGGGGCTGGTTAAGCAAGTTAGAAATGTGTAGGGCAGGCAGTCAGGAAGAAAATAGTATGAACAGGATTTAAGTCCAAGGACACAGGCCAATGCTGTTGTCTACAGGTGGAATGAAACCATAGCCCTGCTCTTAAATACTATCTGATTAATTTAGGCCCACCAGATTATGCAGGATAATCTCTGTTACTTAAGGTCAAACAATTAGGAAGTTCTAAATTACATGTGCAAAATACCTTCACAGCAACACTTAGTATAGAGTTTGAATAATTGGGGACTGTAGTTTCACCAGTTGGCATATTTTTAAAAAGCCATCACAACATGTTCAAAGAATAATAAGGACCCAATAGGATTAGAGAGATGTGAGCATCTGGAAAAATAGATGAGTCAGAGATAATAGGAGCCATTTGAAGGACTTTGAAACTGACTCTGAGAAAGATGTGGGGCTGTTAGAGTCTTCTTAGCTTAGAGAGAGAGAGAGATCTGATGGCTGTTTTTACAGGTTAATGCCGGCACTCCATGGGGGAATAAATGGAAGAGGGCAAGACCATGTTATAACTTAGAGACCACGTGATGCTGGGCTTATTCACTATATGTTACATACTATGTTCAGGGATATCGAGTCTTATTTCCAAGTCCCACTGGACTATAATCCTGATTAAGAAGGTTTAATAAGGAAACACTGTGTTTATTTACTAGGTTCCTAGAACTATGATAGGTGTTAGGAATGTAAAGATGATCAAGATAAAGCAATGTATAGTCTTTTGTTTCCCCAAAAGTGGTGCAATTTACAGTGAGAAGCTCACTGTACCACCACTGGGACTAAAATGTCATGTGATGTTAAGTTTTAACTGTGGTGGTGTGGCAGGTCTCAGGCCTTCTTGTACCTTGCCCACCATGTTTAGGCTTTTGAGATACATGGTACAGAAAACATACAGGGGACATTCCAGGCAAGGCATAGGCTTTTTACCTTGATTCTCAGACTTCTTTGTTATCCTTTGGGTTAAGGTAGAAAAAACAAAAAATAACTAGAGTGAAATAACGAAAAATGAGGATGTACCAACTGCTGTTTCTTGGCCCTTAACACAATTCCTGTTCATTTTAGTTTTTTTCCTCAGTCACTGTGTTGTAATCCTGCGAACCACGTTTGCCAGCAGGGCAGAGAGAGATACTTGTGTGATGTTTGGAAGTCAGCGGGGAAGAGAGAATTCTTCCTTTGGCTGTGATAGAGGCAGGGTAGCAAGGGTAGCAGCAGTGATGGCAGCAGTTTCCTGGGCTCCATGGCCCCATGATATCTCCAGCACTGGGGCTGTAGACGCTGTGCTTTAGCTGTATCTTCCCACAGTTATCTGATTTCTGGGTAGATCACCTTGCCTGTGTAATTTATATTCCCAAAAATATAGTAGTGACTTATTTCACTGTTAATTCTGTTCTATTTGAAATGTCTGACGGAGCCCTCCTGACTCACAGGTCTTCTCTACCCCTTCTTCTGTGGCCTGGGGAAGGCTCCAGTCAGCTAGTTTTCTCCTTCCCCCTCATCTGACCTCAACCCTAGCTCCTCTTAACTCTTCAAAGATAAATGGTCTGTAACGGAAGACTCCTGACCAAAATGAAGGGAAAGGAAATGGTGTGAGGATGTCTAGAGGGTGGTGGAAGAAAGGTACTAAGAGAACTGAGCATGGGAGGGGAAGGGGAAAAGAGATAGCTCCTTTAATCTCTTGTCATTTCTTAAACACTTTATTTTGTCAAGGAGGGAATGGAGTCTTGCTTTGTTGCCAGGCTGCAGTGCAATGTTGAGATCTTGGCTCACTGCAGCCTCTGCCTCTCTGGTTCAAGCAATTCTCCTGCCTCAGCCTCCCGAGAAGCTGGGATACAGGCATGCACTACCATGCCCAGCTAATTTTTGTATTTGTAGTAGAGATGGGATTTCACCATGCTGGCCAGGATGGTCTCCATCTCTTGACCTCGTGATCCACTCACCTCTGCTTCCCAAAGTGCTAGGATTGTAGGCGTGAGCCACCATGCCCAGCCTCTTAAGCACTTTTTAATCCCCTAGTCTTACAGTTTAGAAGTGAGTTAAATGAAGGAGGTGAGAATAGACTTCTTTATTTATGGCTACGTTTTATTTCCCCTGAACTTTCCCCTACTCTAATAAGAGTGTGTTTTCATCACTCTTCAGCCTGAGTGTGTTCAGATTTTCTTGGGAGAGGGTGGGGGGTACAATATTTCACTTACCTAACATCTTTGGTCTTATTTATATACATAACCTGATATAATTTTCACATGTATTAGGTTTTAATATGTTTTATATTTAATATAAAGACAACTCTACTAAAAGAAAAGAGTGTGGGAAAGTTGGAGAAGTTGCTTGGATTCACATAGCTCATCAAAGTAGAGCTAAGATTTGAGCTCTGATCACCAGACTGCAATTCAGTTAAATCAGAGCTCCTTTGTTAGTGGAAATAAACCTGGATTCGGAATCTGGGAGAGGAATGTAAGGTCAACCATAAATTGGAAGAAGTTCTAGTATATTTTCTGACATTTTTAAGTCTGTTAAAAGAGTATCATTAATAATGTCCCTAGTGAGTGCTGGTGAGTCTTTTGACTGTAGAGTTGAAATGAATGTTTAAAATTAATTTAAAAAATAAAAATAAAGGATTAAAAACTGTATTATTTATATTTTGACTCCACCGTCTATTTCAGTCTACCCCATCCATGAAGGTTCTTTTCATAACCCTGTTTTGGTAGGAGACGATGGTTAGAAATACTGAAGGAATGGTGGGAAATATAGGACTAGGCTCAAGTCATGAGGAAACTTACGAAAACTGTTGGGGTTTTATATGATAATTAAATTTAAACAATTAGGACAGAAATCTAATTAAAGAGAAATAGCAATATTGCTTCACACGTCCTAATTTAGTGACAATGGTTAATGTGCAAGTTGTGCTATTCTTGCTTGCTTGCTAGAAGGTTTTTGACTTTCAATAAGATGTTTATAAATTCATTTAGCTTTGCTGCAAATAATTTGCGGCTTAGATGTTTTCAAAGTATAGTCTACTCTTCTGCTTAATTATTCAAAGGTCTCACCCTGAGCACAGAAACAGAGCATTTGATGTTTGAGATGGGAAAAGCATTGAATATCATTTATGTCCATCTGCTTGTTATAGATGAATAGTTAATCCTCACATTCTTTTTGTAAAAATAAGAAACTGAAAATGCATTAAGCATGTATTCTCCTTACTGTATACCAGGCACTGTTCTAAGTCATTTACCTGTGGTAACTCACTTAATCTTCAGAGCAGCCCTTGGAGAGAAATGCAGTCGTCCCATTTTGCAGACAAGGAAACAGGCAGAAAAAGATTAAGTAGCTAATGCAAGGTCACACATCGGGAAGGAGCCAGACCCAGGATTCTGCTCTCTGGAACTGTCTCTTCAGTGTTGCTAACATGGCCTCTCTGTGTGTAGGTTATGCTGTCTCAGAGCTGCCTGAGTCCAGGCTTATTCCCTGCTCTCCTGACAAAATTGGAGGGTCGGCAAGTTTAACTTTACCGTCTCTTGGTTTTTTATGCTTCTGCTAAAAAGTTTCATTGCAAAAAGCCTTCTTTGGTTCTCTTTTCTGTTTCTGATTCCTAGTTTGTTGTCTGTCTGTTTCTCCTGCAAAGTTGACTCTCAGCCCCTGTATGCTATGTACGGGATGACATTTCATAAAAAGTCTTAGAGGTGAAACTTTTATACTGAATAATTTGTTTTTAAAAAATTCAGAATTGAGGAGGCTTACTGTCTCCCTAATATTTTCTCAGTCAGACCTAATTTCAAGAGCCCTCTTATCTTCAAAATACTTAATTTTTAAATAAATAGAAATGACTGTTTTCCGATTATAAAATAACATAATTGTATTGCAAAAATTCAGGGCATGCATGAAAATATAAAGAAGATCATTAAAATCACCCCGTATTCCTACCCCTCAGTGATAGCCACTGTTAGTATCTACTGGTAGCGTCACAGGAAATACTAACAATGACTGATGAGACAGCGTCCTTGAATGTACACTTCCAGCGATAGGGAAACTGTCACAAGGTAGCACACACTCCACTTCAACAGCTTTAGCTGTTAGAATGCTCCTTTTGGAAGACAGATGGATATACTTGACATGGATGTATCCCTTCTTTCTTTCTACATCTTGGTGGATACTACTAATTGATCATTGTGCTTTATCATTGAGCTTCTAGGAAGTTATTACCAAGCCTTGGAGATGACACACAAAATGAAACCTCTTATCCATCCCTGCTCCATGCTGACACTGAGCCATTAATACGTTTTAAGGACTTTGATTCAACTGTCTGCCAACGTCTAAGAGTTCTGGGAAATCACCTCTAGGTGTATAATGTGCTTTGTGCCTTTTTATAAGAACAGAGTGGTGACTTTAGAAATTTTTTATAGTAAGACTCATCTAGATTTTTTGTTTTTTTTTTTCCGAACATTGAAAAGCAACAAATGACAAGACACTTTTATAAGATTAAGGGCCGTCTTATGTTCAAATATGACTTATTCAATGCTAAAAGGGCACATATATTGACTATATGTGCTTCATATTTGTACATCAGGGGAAAGTCAGGCCCTATTCTGAAAGCTACAGGCAAGCCTTGCAAATACTGAGTTCTCCACAGGTGGAGATGCCCATTGCGATGAAACTGAGTTCTCTGAAGAAGGCAGTTGGTATACCTAGCCCTTTTCTACATGCTTACTTTATCTGGAGAAGACAATGAGGAATTATATATTCTGTCTTGCTCACAAAGGAAAAGTTAAAGAAGGCTTCTTCCTCATTGTGAGTGTGCTGCCTTGGGGCATATCATCCCAAAAAGATAGTTCCAGAAGCAAGGCTAAGAAGGTGACGTGGAGTTCGTCATCTGTAAGACCTTTCTCTCACTCTCCATATCCAATCCAACAGCAAGTCCAGTTAAATCCACCTTTGAAATTTACCTTGAATCTGAGCACTTTTCACCATCGTGAGTCTGTTCATGTTCCTTATCTTGGTTCCTGAACTCACTAGCTGTGTAACCTTGGGAATGGTCTTTAATCTCGCTCTGCTTTGCTTATCTATCAAACGGAGATAATAAAGTTGCATTTACATAGGGTCCTATGCAAAGTAGGGCAAGTAAAGTACTAAAAAAATGGCTGGTATCTCCAAGTGTAAGTATTATAGACATGCCTTTTCAGGGTCTTACAAATATGTGTGTCAAGTATGAATTATAGAGAATCAGTGTTGAAAGGGACTTCAAGGATGAACTAGCCTAACATCCTTATTTATAAAAAAGCAACCTGAGTTCCAGAGAGGTGAAATATCTTTGAATTCACATAATAACTTTAGGTAGGTGAGTTTGGATTAGGATGAAAGCCTCCGTGACATATTAAGCACCTGGTTGAGAATCATGAGTTTCTATATGTCTAAAGTTCTCTGCTTTTACAATCCCCAGTCTGAGATTTTGGCTTGTCCAGCAAGCTTCCTGACCTTCAGTCATTGGTGAGGATTTTTCATGCATTGTTCAGCTCTGCACAGATCATTAAAAGCCTTCTCCTGTCCCCTTACCTATGAGATACCTTCTAGAGCCCACTGTTACACATTTCCCATTTATATTACTAGAAAATCCCTGATCAGATGGACTCGATCTATGCTTTGCGTCCCATTCTGTATGATACTTTGGTAACAGACCATGTTCCTACTTCATTATTATTCTGGTTTCTGAGTAGGCACAGCACTTGGAGTCTCCCTATACCTTCATTCATGGAAGATTTTGTCTGGTAGTGTGGTGGTTCTAGCCAACTTACTTCTAATTTGCAGGTAAGACCCAGGTGGTCTTAGAATTATGCCTAGCACTGCATGAGTTGATGGTAGAGATGAAAGACCTGGGAAAATCTATGACAGCCTTTGAGCAGTTGCCTCATGACAAAATTACAACATTTTACTATGGCTTACAAGGTCCTTTTCCATGATCTGGATCTGACCTTAAAATCAACAAGTCATGGTGTTCCTGAATAAAGTATTCTCCCTCCATTTCCAGTGCAACACCATAGATTACATTCTAGCCCTTTCCATTTGCATATATGTAAATCTTTCCTTCAGCTGAATGAAACTTGTTTTCCCTCAATGATTTAAAAAAAACTTTTGATTTTGAAATAATTTTAGACACAAATAAGATAGTGCAGAGAGTTCCTGTACACTTCTCACCCAGTTTCCCCTAACATTATCATCTTACATAATCCTGGTACATTTGTCACAAGTAACAAGAATGTGGTACATTACAATTACCTAAACTACACACTTTACTCATACTTTAGTAGTTTTTTCACTGATGTCCCTTTTCTGTTCCAAGATCCAATCGTGGTTACTGCATAACCCTCAATATTTTTAGAGATATTACTTAAATAGTACTGGTTATGTAGCCCAAAGTTGAGGTGAGGACCTCTTTTTAGTGCCCTTTGACATAAAAAAAAGTCAAATCTGTAGTCTTCATGAATAAAACTGAATTTGGACCTCAATTTTAAGTAGATGTGTAGAGGAGTCAAGACAGTGCAAGTAAAAGTCAATGTGAAATATGTACTTTCTTTCCCATGATTAGTAAAATTTTAAGTTCATAATATTTCCCTCACAAGAAGATGAACAATGTGAACAATGGCTTTATCATTCCTGAGTGTTTTCTTGGGCACACTTTTATCGATTCAGTCTGTGTTTTAAATTTCTAGACACAGAGAATATGGGTTGGATAAGACAGGCAAGGGGAATTCAGCTTCCACTAGATTGTGGTTGCCCTTTTCCCAAAAATAAACCAGGCATGGTGCTGAAAATTTTTCACACATTATTTTAATTGTATAAAACTTGATGAAGTTATATTTCTCATTTCTGGAGATGAGAAAATTTAACCATAAAGTATTTTTAGAAGGCTTTCAGGAGCACTGCCAGAAACCCTAGCAAGATGAATGACTAGAATTACCTGGTGACTGTCCCTCATACAAAAGAGGACCAAAACAAAAAGTAACTGTATTTTGAACAGAGAAACTAAAGAAGTGTGCTGGAGAGCAACAAGGGAACAGCAAAATCTCTGTCAGGTCAGAATCCTCCATTTATGTAAAGGTGCTTTGTACATCTCTCAGTTCTCTAGTATATAGGTTTACAGTCAAAGTGATTGAAAACCACAACAGCTACGATTAGTGGCTAAGGAACACATAATATATAAATAAGTATTAAGGCACAAAAATATAAATTTTAAGGGGTGGTGGGGGTGGTGGTAAAATGTCTACAGTATTTTGATGTCACCAATGTTAAGTAACTACCAGCTTAAAATAGTTCTACAGTACTTTTTCTGTTAACCCAATGGCAATCAAAAAGAAAAAAATTATAGTAGATGAACAAATGAGAAAGGTAAAGAAAACAAAGGTTAGCACCTCAGAAAACTACCAAACCACAGAGGTAGAAGACCAAGGAGGAAGAAAGGAACGATGAATCTATAAAACAACCAGAAAATCCTTAACAAAATGACGGGAGTAAGTCCTTAACTATTGGTAGTAACTTAGAATCTTGATGGATTAAATTACTCAATTAAAACACACACACACACACACACACACACACAGTGGCTGAATGGATTTAAAAAAACCCAACTATATGCTGCCTACAAGAGACTCACCCCAGTGTTAGACAAATAAAGACAGAAAATAAAGAGATAGAAAAACACATTCCATGCAAATGGAAACCAGAAGTTAGCAGGAATGGCCAAACTTATGGCCAGAAAAATAGCTTTTAAGTTACAAACTGTAAAAAGGACAAAGACGATCATTATATAATAATAGTATCAATTCAACAAAATGATATAAAAATTATAAATATATATACATCCAGTTCATGAGCAGCAGATACATAAGGCAAATAGGGAGAGATAGTCTGCCATATGACAATAGAGGACTTGAACGTACCACTTTCAGCAGTGAGTAGATCATCAGAAAAACCAAAGAAATGGTACATTTAAATTGCTCTGCAATTACCTTGATTACCTACAAGTTCAGCATTACTTTGATTTCAAAACCAAATAGGTACATGACACAAAAAGAAAACTGCATGTCAATATTCTTGATGAACATAGATGACAAAATTCTCAACAAGACAATAAAAGTCTAATAGCACATTGAAAAGATTATTCACTATGATGAAGTTGGATTCATCCCAGGGATGCAAGAATGTTTAACACACACAGAGTAATAAATGCAATCTACCATGTTATCAGGAAGAAAAACACCGTATGATTATTTTAATACATGCTGAAAAAACATTCAATAAAGTTCAGTATTCTTTCATTTAAAAGACTAAACAAATTGGAGATGGAAGTGATATGGAAACAGGACAGGGAAGTGCTGGTTAGACAAGGGAGGCATCTCTGGTGAGGGCTCCACCCTTGGGCCTGTGCCCACAGACCTAAATGGGGACAGGCATTTCTGTTTTCATGCCTAAAAAGTTGCCTTTTGTCCCTCCATGCCCCTATCCTGTGCCCATAAAAGCCTGAGTCCCTAGTGGGCACAGACACAAGCAGCTGAATGTCAAAAAGAGCAGAAGAACACACTGACCAACACCAGCAGACACTGGCGGGTCAGCGGCAGTGGAACAATCTGAACACTGAGGGGAATTCAACTGAGGCAGTTGGAGGACAGTCCGGCCGCTGGGTGGTCTGACTCCAGGGGAAGACAACCTTTTCACTCCATCCCCCTTCTAGCTCCCCATCCAACTTGCTGAGAGCTACCTCCACCACTCAATAAAACTTTGTACTCATCCTCCAAACCAATGTGTAATCCGATTTTTCCAGCATACTAGGGCAGGAACCCAGGATACAGAAAGCCTTTTATCCTTGTGATAAGGCAGAGGGTCTAATTGAGGTGATTAATACTAGCTGCCTGCAAACAGCAAAGCTGAAAGAGCACACCGTAACACATGCCAGCTTGGGCTTTGGGGGCTGTAAACACTCACCCCTACATGCTGCCCTGGGGTCGAAGCCCCAAAACATTCCCCTTGACCTCTGCACCTGCCTGTCTGCATGCTTCCCCTAGGGGTTTGAGCAGTGGGGGACTGAAAAAGAGGGCCGCATCCCGGTTGCACACACTGCAAGGGGAAGAAGGGAACTTCTCTTGTTTTAGAAGGAACATACTTCAACACAATAAAGGCCATATATAACAAAACCCAAAAATAACACCATATTGAATGGCAAAATGTTGAAAGATTTTCTTATAAGATCTGTAATATGAGAAGCATCTTCACTTTCACCATTTCTGTTCAATATAAAACTCTATATACTAGCCAGAGCAATTAGGCAGGAGAAAAAAGTCATTTAAATTGAAAAGGAGAAAGTCAAGTTGTTCATGTTGGCAGATGACATTATCATATACATGGAAAACCCTAATGATCCCACCAAAAACTAATTAACAAAGTCAGTAAAGTTACAGTATACAAAATCAATATACAAAAATCAATAATATTACACAATAAGAATGAAATACCTAAAATAGTCAAAAAACCAATTGTAGTTATTATAGATAAAAAGATAATAAACTTAACCAATGAGGTGAAAAATCTCTACACTGAAAATTACAAAACTTTTATGAAATAAACTGAAGAGGACACAAATAAATGGAAAGATTACTACTTTTATGGATTTGAAGAATTGATACTAAAAATGGGCATACTAGCCAAAATAATCTATAGATATAATGTAATTCCTTTCAAAATAACAATGACATTTTTCATACATATAAGAAAAAAATCTCCAAATTATATAGAACCAGAAAAGACCTTGAATAGCCAAGGCAATCTTGAGCAAAGAGAAGAAAGATGGAGCCAATCACACTACTTGACTTCAAAATACACCACAAAGTTACGGTAACCAAAGCAGCATGGCACTGGCATAAAAACAGGCACATGTACCAATGGAACAGAATAGAAAGCCCAGAAATAAATCACACTTTTATAGCTGACTGATTTTGAACAAAGATGCCATGAACACAGGTTGGGGAAAAGATAGTGTCTTCAGTAAATGGTGCTGAGACAATTGGGTATCCACATGCAGAAGAATACTAGATGCATACCTCTTCCCTTATATGGGAAGAGGTATGCATCTAGTGTATGTGTATGTGTATATATACACACACATATATACATATATATGTATATATGGCTCAAAATGGACTAAAAACCTAAATGTAAAATCTGATACTATTAAATGACTAGAAGAAAACAGGGGAAATACTTCATAAGCTTGGTCTGGGCAAGGATTTTAGAAAATAAGATCTCAAAGCACAAACAACAAAAGCAAAAATAGACAAATGAGACTGCATATAACTAAAAATCTTTTGCACAGCAAAGGAAATTATAAGCAGAGTGAGGAGACAGCATATATAATTGGAGAAATTGTTCACCAGTGATATACCTGATGAGGGGTTGATAGCTAGTATATATTAGAAAATTAAACAACTGAACAGCAAAAACCCCAAATAATCCAAATTAAAAATGGCAAAAGTCCTGAACAGACAATTCTCAGAAGAAGACATACAAATGGCCAAAAGGTGCATGAAAAAATGCTCAACATGACTAATCAGGGAAATGTAAATCAAAAGCACAATGAGATACACTACGTCTCTCTTGTTAGAATGACTATTATCAAAAAGACAAAAGAAAACAAGTGTTGGAGAAGATATAGAGAAAAGAGAACCCTTGCAAGCTGTGTGTGGAAATGTGAATTAGTGAAAACATTTTAGAAAAAAGTATGAAGCTGTTTTGTAAATTACATATAGAACTATCTTATGATCTAGCAATCCTACTATTGGATATATGTACAAAAAATGAAATTAGTATGTTACAGATATCTGCACTTCCATATTTATTGCAGCTCTATTTACAGTAGCCAAGATATATAATCAACTTAGTGTCCAACAGTAGAGGAATGGATAAGAAATTGTGACATATATATATATATATACACACACACACACACACACATACATATATATATTTATGCAATAAAATACTATTCACCCATAAAAAAATGAGACCCTGTCATTTGAGACATCAAATGGATGAGCCTGGAGGACATAATATTAAGTGAAATAAGCCAGGTGCAGAAATTCATATATGGCATGATCTTACTCATGTGAGTAATGTAAAAAACAAAAGTTGTTACTTACAAGCAGAGGCTAGAACAGTGGTTACTAGAAACTTGGGAGGGAGAAAAGAGGAGGAACGAATGAGAAGAGGTTGGCCAATAGATATACAGTTAAAATGAGATAGGAAGAATAAATTTTTGTATCCTATTTCATAGTAGGGTGACTATGATTAATAATAAAGTACTGTATTATTGTATATTACACAGTAGGTAGAAAAGGCTTTTGAAGATTTTCACGGCAAAGAAATGATAAATGCATAATGGATATACTAAGGACCTTGATTGGATCATTATACAACGCAGGCATGTACCAAAATACCAAATTGTACCTTGTACATACATATAATTACATTGTGTCAATTAAAAAATAATTTTAAAAGTGTATCAGGATTAAGCACCAGGCCACCGTGAAGGAGAGGAGGCATCAAGCCCAGATTTCCCTGGTTCCAACGTTGTGCCCTTCCCACAGTGTCCCATGGCCATTCCCAACCATAGAATTGACGATAATAGCATAATGTGTATGTGAAAGTACTTGTAACCTTCAGAGTGACAAAACAGGATTATAATGATTTCAAATGTTAATATTTTCTGAGTTTGTTCTAAAACTCTTTATATCCCAGCGTGTATGAACTTAACACTTAGGTAATCCATAGTTTGGTATCATACCTTGAAGAGATTTTGAGCAGATACTTTGTCCTAAGATACAAACTTAATTGTCTTATGTGTTCCCATACACAGGGTCTTCTATTTTCATGTGTTACAAATTTCTAGAAATGTATAAACTGCTGAAAATTGAATAACTGACAATATTGTAAGGGGATTTTTGTTTGCAGAATGCTAAAAATGTAAGATGTCTACTTGTCTTTTGAATTTTAGCTATTTTGAATTTTAGCTATTCAGAATACAAGTATGTTTGAGGATTAATTATAATTTGTTTTTAATATCTGTAGTTCTTTTGCTAGTGAGTACATAATTAACGGCTTAAATTTGGTGAGGCTTCAGTTGAGGATAAAGACACTCAACTTCTAGCACATGTAGTGATTTACATGTTTCTCCAATTTATGTACCATCTGTTACCTTAAGAAGACATTTAACTTCTCTGGCCTCATACTCATCTGTAAAGTTAGATTTGATAATAATACGTATTGATAGAGTTGCTATGATGATTCAGTAGGATATGTGTAGAGCTCATTAAACAGTGCTTGGTACATAGTAAGCACTACATAAATCAATAAATCAGCAAGATGAGTGTCATTATAACACCAACTATAATACACCTTAATTGATTTCTTATTACATGTCATATTTTACCTGTGTAGAGCAGAGGAAAGTAACTTGACTTAAGTTGCACATACAGCCAGTAGTAGAGCTGGGATTCATGTTAGACTACCTGAATCTGAAGTGTTCTCTTCCTCGCTCTCAGTCTCTCACTTTGCTAAGAAGATGAAACAGTTTAACATGCTTCTTCAATTTCCCTCCTCTCTGCCTCAAACGATTCTTTCATGCCACTCTCCTTTCTACCTCCAAGTGCCTTCTCTCTTATCTCAGAGGTGCTGTATCCCCTTTACTTTCCGAAGTGAACTTTTCCACTTTGTAGATAACTCCTTCCTCTTGGTTTTGCCCCAGCTGTGTCCTTTGTTGACCTCCAGTCTTTCTTTTCGCTTGCCCCTTCACTTCTTCCTCCACGTTGAGACTCTGCAACCTCACCTCTCTGCGTTTAGCACGGCATAGGAGTCAGAAGACCTAAGTTCTCTTTCTAGTTCTGTCCCTGGCTGTGTTCATTTAGACAAGTCACTCAATTTTTCAGCTCAGTTTATTTAAAAGAGTTTTAAGAAACTCTTAAGCCTTATTTCACTGTCAGAACTCTGGGATAATAATTTTTCTTTCTTGTTCTTTGAAGGCTTGGGAATAGGGGTACATAGAATTACATTGATCATGTTTCTCTTTGGGCCATGGCCTCCCACCTTGTTTGAATCTCTTCGGACTGTAAGTTTCACTTTATCTAGAAGGTCTTCAACTCACTGTCTCCAACAGCAAAAGATAACTCCACATTTCCAATTTATGTCTTGTGTGGAATAATTTAACTTGTGTAAACCTCTCACATCTGAGCTAAATCTAGATAGAGATGATGGCTTTACCATTCATACCCAAGCAGTTCTTTTACTGTGGTTACCTTGATAAAGTGGTGGTTCTCTTCCTACGAGTGTTCTGTCATCTACTTTTCCTAGCTGCTTTGAGTTGCAACCATCTTATCATTGACAACGTTTTTTTTTCCTATGCATTTTGGGGTTGCAAACTAGCATGACTTGGTGCTTCAGAGTTTACATCAGAACACAATCAGATTTTGTAAGACAGATAATAAAGAAGCATATTCTGTTTTGTTCAAACTAGAATTTCCTGAATGTATTTTTCCACCAGATCTTTTTTTTGCAATATGGTAATGTTTTAATTATGGTTTTCCAGAAACGATGGTTGAGGGAGACAGAGATTTTGAGTGATTTATTTTAAGGAATTGACTCACACATTGCGGTGGCTGGCAAGTACAAATCTGCAGAGTAGGCTAACAGGCTGAAGAACTAGGGAAGAGCTGCTGTTGCAGTTTGCATCCAAAGGCAGTCTGCTGGCAGAGTTCCTTTTTGCTTGGGGAGAGCAGTCTTTTTTCTGCTAAGGCCTTCAGCTGATTGGTTGAGGCTGACTCACATCATGGAGGGTAATGTGTTTATATTTAGAGTGTGTTGATTTAAATGTTTTAAATAATTTAAAAAGTGTTTTTAGAGATTTAGGGGGTACAAGTGCAGTTGTGTTACATGGCTATATTGCATAGCGGTAATGTCTGGGCTTTTAGTATACCTGTTACCCAAATAGTGTATGTTGTACCCAACAGAAAATACCTTCACGGAAACATCTATAATACTGTTCAACCAAATATCTGGATATTATGGCGTCACCAAGTTGATGCATAAAATTAACCATCACGGCTAATTAACCCAAAACTAGTAATTAATGAACAATATATTTTAGAAGTATAGGCCAAGATTGTATTAATGCTAGGCTAAGGGGACTCAGACTTTATTCTGTAGGTAAAGAAGTCTAAGTTTTGAGAAGAACTGTGACATGTACTTTGGGAAGTTTATTTTGAAGGTAACTGTATTTAAGAAGCATTTAAGCTATATTTAAGATTAAGTAGGGAGAAAAAATCATTTTAGTGATGTAGGTAAGATGTATTATAGGATAAGTAGAGAAGTGATGGCAGAAGTGAGTGAAGCAAAGTGAATTTCAAAAACACTTTGTAAGTGTAACTAAGCGGATGGGTCAAATGACTAAGTTTTGGGACTAGAGAAGAGAAAATTTAGTAATAATGCTAAGGCTTCAAGTCTTGGCACCGAGAGGATGGCAGTGACATGGGAAGAAAATGATATTAGAGGAAAAGCAAACTTTCTGGGTGCTGGTGGGACCTCATATCTGAATAAATAAACATTTGGCTTCTTAATAGGAAAAAGGATATGATTTTTATTGGTATTAATATACTTTTAAATGCAGTCAGGCACAGTGGCTTCTGCCTGTAATCGCAGATTTGGGAGGCTGAAGCGGGCAGATCACTTGAGATCGGGAGTTCGAGACCAGACTGGCCAACATGGTAAAACCCCGTCTCTACTAAAAATATAAAAATTAGCTGGGCGTGGTGGTATATGACTGTAATCCCAGCTACTTGGGAGGCTGAGGCAGGAGAATCACTAGAGCTTGGGAGGCAGAGATTGTAGTGAGCCAAGATGGCGCCATTGCACTCCAGCCTGGGTGATAGTGAGACTCCATCTAAAAAAAAAAGTTTGGTAAAATATAAAGATAATTAGCAACTAGGATTAATAATTCAGGGGAACTTCATGAGGAGAGTAGGGCTACTCATATCACTTCATTGTTTTGTCAGGACAAACTTTTTTTATTTTCCTTAGAAATAAAAAATGAATAGATTCATCCATGTCCCTACAAAAGACATAAACTCATCATTTATTATGGCTGCATAGTATTCCATGGTGTCATGTGCCACATTTTCCTTGTCTAGTCTATCATCGATGGGCATTTGGATTGGTTCCAGGTTTTTGCTATTGTAAACAATGCCACAATAAATATAAATATGCATGTATCTTTATAGTAGAACAATTTGTAATCTTTTGGATATATACCCAGTAATGGGATTGCTGGATCAAATGGATTTCTTGAAGCCATCATTCTCAGCAAACTGATACAAGAACAGAAAATCAAACACCACATGTTCTCACTCATAGGTGGGTGTTGGACAATGAGAGCACATGGACACAGGGAGGGCAGCATCACACACTGGGGTCTGTTGGGGGGCCCTAGGGGAGGGACAGTGGGAGGTAGGGAGGTTGGGGAGGGATAACATGGGGAGAAATGCCAGATATAGGTGATGGGGGGATGGAGGCAGCAAACCACATTGCCATGTGTGTACCTACACAACAATCCTGCCTGATCTGCACATGTACCCCAGAACCGAAAGTACAATAAAATATATATAAAGAAAAAAACAGAAATAAAGAATAGAATAAAAATTGACAAGAAAACCAGATGCTCCACAGCCACTACCTCTTCGTTTAAAGGCAGTGATTCCTGACTAGTGCACATTTACGAAACCAACCCAGACCCCCCAGTTATGAGGTAGAGCCGCTGGATTCGTTACAGTGAACATTTCTGAGGCTGAGAGAATCAGGGTCGAAAGGCTTTTTAGGATTTGATACAGAAAGTCAGTGGTCCATGGTAATAACCCTTCTATTTTTCTTTTCAATTTGTTTCACCTTCATTTGTACTCATTCTTTTCTGCAGTGAGCAATTCCTGAAGCTCAGTTTAACCCTGTGGCTCCAACAAAGATGCTATTTTTTATTTTCTATCCAGTTCTACACCATTTTCAGTCATTTTACATTCGAAAAGACACCTTTGACTTACTGAAAATCTTACTCGCAAATTTGCTCAAAATAGCTCTACCAATCCTAGAGTTTTAAGATGAGGAGTAGAACATTAATTAGTTGCAAGAGCCTGTTACTACCTTTGAGCATAGATTGAAGGAAGTAATGAGAGCCCAACGAGTTAGAGACAGAAGTATCTCGTAGGTCAGCTAGGCTATTCCCCTAATGCCACAGATGAGGAGGTAGAGTCAGGGAAAGGTAACAGATGGTATCTAAAGCAGTGGCAGGACTGAGAGGAGTAGGTGTGTTAACTTTTAGTTTGCAAATCTTTCACTGTACCATGATGACCTAAGCACTCTGCTTGAGGTGGACACTATAGAATATATGATAGAAGTGCAAGGCATGGTCTTTGCTCTTTTAAAATTTTACCTTTATACCCAAGATTTAAAAAAAAATGTTTTTCTAACATTAAAGGAACTGGCCCTTGTAGTTCGTCACAAATTGAGAAAGCCTTAGATTTGTTTTTGCCACATGATCTCAGTATATTTTTCCACTGGACTTAGAAAACACTGATCATTTTACAGTTCTTTTTCTTATCAAGCCCCTAGACTACAGCCAGGGATAGTGACTACTGATGCTCAGCTTGCAAAAAATGAATTGCTTTATTATATCTTTTTTTCCCCCTAACGTGTCACATAAATACTAGCAAATCATTTGACTTCTATGCTACACAGGATGTTATCTTTATCCTAAAGATAATTATATTTGTTAGGCAATGCTTATTGAAATGCCCATATGGAAGTAGATATGGGCATTTCATTCTGAATGATGGCATAATTTTTGGCTCTAGTGGGTGTGTACAGTACTTGACCTCTGTTGATATTTGCTGTTGAGCTGGTGAATTGTCTACGGAATAGAGGTGGTGAAATGTGTTTGCGGGTTGCAGCGAATCACTGCAACTGTGGTATGTCTGTGACTTAGAAACAGGCAAAGCAAATCCCAGTAGTTTATATGGGAAGAATGTGCACTAAAACATTTTATTAGTTTTGATTGGGAATTAAAATATGGTCTATTTTTATGTAAAAACCTGTTAAAGTACTAAAAATGAGATAGGAGAGTAGTTTTGTTGATGAGTCTGCTTTGTGCCCGTATGCATAAAAAGAAGGCATAAAATGCTAACATGGTAAGAAAGTGTGGCATTTGGGGCTCTAGGTCACTTGGGAAGCCCACGATAGCAGTGAGGAAAGAGTGAGGTTTGATGATGCCTGAGAAGGATAGGAAGCTAGGACTTGGGAATGAAAGAGAAGTTTGGAGATGTCAAAGCACAGATTGAGTCAGCAGTGAAGGTTAGTAAGACCAAGAGGAGCAAGCAGAGGTAGAGAGAAGGGAGCATTTGATATAGTACCTATGGCTCTGCCTGTGGGAGGTTGGGGCAAGGTATTGAGTGTACCAAGCTTACTGGAATATTAGGCATTAGGTTTTTGGGTTTAAATTCTAGTTATATATAATTATGTGACAAAGAATTTATAATAAATGCAATTAATAAAATTATGCTTTCTCTGAGCTTGAGTAACCTCATGTGTAAAATAAGTCTAATGATGCTTTTCAGAGTTGTTTTTGAATTAAATGAGATTATGTGAAAGCCCTTTGTGGCAACAGGCTGTATGAATGAAAGACCCATTTGATTTATTGTAAATTAAAAGTGAATGATGGCTTTAGGCTGTGTGTGGCCATTCAATTCCAATAAAGCCATTATAAAATAATTGTAAACTTTATGTATTTTCATTACAAGGTGAGAAAGAAGCTATGATATGTTGGTTACTTGTCCACAGGTTTACCTAATCAGAGCACAGTTTCTAAATTTTGAAGACCAGCACCTCTTTCTTATTCATCTTACTCCTTAAAGCAAGAAGCCGTAGGTACATAATGACAATTTAAAAGGCAGAATTTATGTATTTCTTTAGTGTAGAAATCATCATCATGCCCCTAGAACATCAGTAGAATCTATCATCTCTGCATTTTTTATAGACTCATTTGGGAAATGTCATGGTTTATCAGAGCCACATAAATCAGAGTTTGCTGGATTTAGTCCAATCTTTAAATGTCACCTGGAGATGAGGGAATAATATTGAATCATTTTGTGTGTGAGAGATTAAATAAAAGCAATAAAAGCAGGTAGAGAAATCAACTAAAATTTGAGGAAAAAAATTACATGAGCTAGAAATAGGTATCAGTGGGTATAAAAAACTGCAAGTTTTCTTAAAATGTAAGTTCAAACACAGCAGGCTTCGTGCTTTCTTTTTGTATTCTTTGAGTGATAACAGTGTTGAACTATTGCTTTTCATAATGCTGCCAGAGTTCTCTCCATTTATATACAATATCTTCCTTGCCACAAACTCAAAACCTGCTGTACCAGCCAGGATGGGATAGGTTGTATTATAGTCATCAGTAACCTCCAAAATACTCAATGTCTTATAACAATAAAGGATTATTTCTTTACTAATGTTATGGGTCCATCTTGAGGTCACTATTGTTCCTATTCAGTGAGCAAGAAGATCTCTTGGCTGAAGGTTGGGTCTGGAGCTGCCTGAGCTTGGCGAGACCTGAGCTTGGCAAGGACACTCCTGACAGGAGGAGGAAAATGGAAAATGAGATGAGCAAATATTGGCTACTAGTGAGGGCAATAAAAATAAGGAAAGACTGCAATGTACAGCCTTATTTTTTCTTAGGTTGATGGCCTTTTCAGGGTCTTAGGAAGGCAGCCAAATGGGAAAGGGAGAGGTCTCAGTGGTCATTGCTCTGGTACATGGACTGATAGAGCACCTCTGTTTGTACATCTGCAGGTGTTTAAATTGACACACACACACACACACACACACACACAGGCCAAAGCAAACAGCACATAACCTTTCCACTTCCATTCAGGGTAGAAACCAAGTCAGGTAACAATCTCTGCTTTTATGGGACAGGAATGTATAATTCTCCTGCATTGTGAGGAATTGAATTGAGTAGTTGTGAATAATGCCCTGATTTGTTCTTCAAATATTGTCTCAGGTAGCACTATAAACATAAAGTAGTCCCAGTGAAAAGTCAGGACACCTGTAATATTTTCTCCTCTTTTTATGGTACAGTTTTCATCTTATATTTTGTTATTTGTGAGTCCTGTGATCTGAATGTATCAGCTCCCAAATTTATATGTTGAAATTCTGTCCCCTAAATGATGGTATTAGGAGAAGGGGTTTTGGGGAGGTGATTATGTCATGAGGGCAGAGGTCTCATAAATGGGATTAGTACTGTTCTCACACTGCTATAAAGAACTATCTGAGACTGGGTAATTGAGGCCTCAGGAAACTTACAATTATGGCAGAAGGTTAAGGGGAAGCACGTATGTCTTGCCATGGTGGAGCAGGAGAGAAAGATAGCAAAAGGGGAAGTGAAACATACTTCTAAGCCATCAGATCTTGTGAACACAAGAACAGCAAGGGGGAAATCTGCCCCCATGATGCAACTGCCTCCCACCAGGACCTTCCTTTGATTCAACATGAAATTTGTGTAGGAGCATACATCTATACCATATCGTCCTACTCCTGGCCCCTCCAAAATCTCATGTCATTCTCACATTTCAAAACCAATCATGCATTTCCAACAATCCCCTCAAAGTCTTAACTCATTCCAGCATATATTCAAAAGTCCAAGTCCAAAGTCTGTTTGGGACAAGGCAAGTCCCTTCCACCTATGAGCTTGTAAAAGTGAAAACAAGTTATTTACTTTCAGGGTACAATGAGGGTACAGACATTGTGTAAATACATCTGCTACAAAAGAGAGAAATTGGTCAAAACCTAAGGGGCCACAGGCCCCAGGCAAGTCTAAAACCCAGCAGATCAGTCATTAAATCTTAAAGCTCCAAAATAATCTCCTTTGTCTCCATGTATCACATCCAGAGCATGCTGATGTAAGAGGTGGGCTCCCATAGCATTGGGAAACTCCACCCCTGTGGCTTTGCAGGGCCCAGCCCCTACAGCTGCTTTCATGGGCTGGTGTTGAGTGTCTACAGCTTTTCCACATACATAGTGTAAATTGTCAGTGGATCTGGGGTCTGGAGGATGGTGGTCCTCTTCTCAAAACTCCACTAGGCAGTGTCCCAGTGTTGAGACTCTGTGTAGGGGTGCGAACCTCACATTTCCCATCCACACTGACCTACTAAAGGTTCTCCGTTAGGGCCGCACCGCTGCAACAGACTTCTGCCTGGAAATCCAGGCATTTCCATACATCCTCTGAAATCTAGGCTGAGGTTCCCAAACATCAACCCTTGCTTTCCACTCACCTGCAGGCCAAACACTGCATGGAAACCACTAAGACTTGGGGCTTGCACCCTTTGAAGCAATGGCCTGAACTGTACCTTCACCTGTTTTAGCAATGGCTGGAGCTGCAGCTGTTGGGATGCAGGATGCCATGTCCTGAGGCTTCATAGAACCCACAAAACCATTGTTTTCCTCCTAGGCTTCTGGACCTGGGATGAGAAAGGCTGCTGTGAAGCTCTCTGAAATGCCTTGGAGACTTTTTCCTCATTGTCTTGGTGACTAACATTTGGTTCTTCTTTACTTATATAAATTTCTACAGACAGTAGCTTAAATTTTTCCCCAGAACATGGGCTTGTCTTTTCTTCTTCATTGTCAGGCTGCTTATTTTCTATATTTTCATGCTCTGCTTCTCTTTGAAATGTAAGTTCCAATTTCAGACCATCTCTTTGTAAATGCATATGACTGTAGGCTGCTAGGAGTACCCAGGTCACATTTTGAATGCTTTGGTGCTGAGAAATTTGTTTCACCAGAAATTTCTTCCTAATCATCTCTCTCAAGTTCAAAGTTCCACACATCTCTAGAGCACAGGCATAATGCCTCCAGTTTCTTTGCTAAAGCATAGCAAGAGTGACCTTTACTTTATTTCCCAATGAGTTCCTCATCTCCATCTAAGACCTCCTCAGCCTAGACTTCGGTGTCCATATCAGTACCAACATTTTGGTTAAAACCATTCAACAAGTCTCTGGTAAGTTCCAAACTTTCTGACATCTTCCCGTCTTCTTTTTGAGCCCCCCAGACTGTTCCAGCTTCTGTCCATTACCCAGTTCCAAAATCCCTTCTACATTTTCAGTTATCTTTATAGCAGTACCCCACTGTCAGTACTATTTTTTGTTTTTTAGTCCTTTCTCACACTGCTATAAAGAACTACCTGGGAGTGGGTGCCAGGCTGGCACCCTGACCCCAGACTTTCAGCCTCCAGAACTGTGAGAAAGAAATTTTTTTTTTTTAATAATCCATCTATTCAGGCCGGGCGCGGTGGCTCACGCCTGTAATCCCAGCACTTTGGGAGGCCGAGGCGGGTGGATCACGAGGTCAAGAGATCGAGACCATCCTGGTCAACATGGTGAAACCCCGTCTCTACTAAAAATACAAAAAATTAGCTGGGCATGGTGGCGCGTGCCTGTAATCCCAGCTACTCAGGAGGCTGAGGCAGGAGAATTGCCTGAACCCAGGAGGCGGAGGTTGCGGTGAGCCGAGATAGCGCCATTGCACTCCAGCCTGAGTAACAAGAGCGAAACTCCGTCTCAAAAAAAAAAAAAAAAAAAAAAAAAAAAAAAAAAAAAAATAATAATCCATCTATTCTGTGGTGTTTTTTTTTTTCTAGCAGCCTGAATGGACTTAGATGGTGAGTGTTTCTTACCTCTTGTGATAGATGGTAGGTGAGGTTTTTTTTTCTTTTTCCCCCTGAATAGGTCATACCTTATTCATTGAGCTATCTCTAGTAATAAACATTGTGGTTGGAGTACAGTAGTATTCATAGTATTCAATCTTTTTAATGAATTAATGGGTCAGAATTTTGAAGAATTAATCTTTGTAATGAATTGTGAAGAAAAGACTCCTTTTGTGTTTGTGTCTGTAACCTAAAAAGGCATCTTAGGTCGTCACCCCTAAGTATTCTGATACAGGTAAAAGGGCAGTTGTCTTATCTTAATAGTAGAGGTGAAGAGAATCTCATCTGCACCCTATATTCTTGCCTCTGTATTTTAAATGGAAACTAAGGAGTAGGTGAAAATATTGCAAAGGTTTATGAGTCACTTGGGAGGATATAAAATGTGCTATACTTTATCACATCTTATTTGACTTTAGATTATGTAGGATATTAGGACTCCATACATATAGCCAGTTAGGCATTACTAATGACTATGGCTAGCAAAAAATCTTGTATCTACCCAGGTCTGTGCAAATGAGGTTCTCCTTACCTGTTAGTATTTTCAGAGTTACTACTACTTTGAGTTGTATTAATTTTTTAATACATTTTATTTTTTATAGCATTTTTAGATATATATAATAATTAAATGGAAAATACAGAGAATTACCCTCATACCCTGTGCCCTAGTCCTGTTAATTTTTAACTTAGGCTTTTCCGTAGCTTTCAGTAAACAGGTTGGTCCCTTGGCAGCAGGCTGGGTCTGAGTTTGGGTCTTTTACTGCACTGGTCAAGGCCAAGTCTTGATAGGAGAAATACAAGGAAGATTTTTTTTTTTTTAGAGCAAACATTGGCCTCTTGTGAAGCAATGGGATTGAGGAGACAAAAATGGCTAAGGAGGAATAGAGGCAACTACTAAGCAGAGGGTTGGGAAATTGCTCCACCTGTGTGAATGACCTTGGCAATGGGTTTAAAAAGGTGGGGAAGTGGAGTTGGAGGTGGGCTGGGGAGGAGGTTTAAGTAACTTCACATTTTCTTTTTAAACTTTTGTGGGTATGTAGTAGGTATATGTATATTTATAGTGTACATGTGATATTTTAATACAGGCGTACATTGCATAATAATCACATCTAGGTAAAGAGGGCATCCATCACTTCAAGCATCTATCCTTTCTGTTATAAACAATCCAATTATATTCTTCTAGTTATTTTTAAATGCACAATAAGTTATTGTGGGTGGTAGTCACCTGGTTGTGTTATCAAATACTAGATCTTGTTCATTCTACCTAACTACATTTTTGTACCCGTTAACCATCCTTGTCCCTTCCCCCACCCACCTACTACCCTTCACAGTCTCTGGTAACCATCATTCTTCTATCTATATGGGCTCAATTGTTTTAATTTTTAGCTTCCACAAATAAGTGAGAACATGCAAAGTTTGTCTTTTTGAGCCTAGCTTATTTCAGAGTAGAAGTTTTTAAGCACATAACCCCAAGTTCCCCTTTCCCAGTTGTCTTATATCTTCATCTTTTCCCTAATCCTTTCTTTCTGCCTATCTTTCCTTTTTTCCTCAATCTGCCTCTTGGAAGCCAAAATCTCTGCTCACTACATGGATATACAAGTTGTATTTGTCATATCAAGACTTTTCCTCTGCTCTTGGGCAGCCCTTTCTGGATTCTCACATTATCAGCAGTGGCTAATACTGTCTCAAATGCCAGGTCTTCCTTGGAGCTGGAAGTTGTGCTTAAAAAATACTAGTATGCATTTCTTTTAACTAATCGTAATTACATGTGTAAAGGCTCAGAGTAGTTCATTAAAAATAGATTTGAAACATGCATCACAATAATCCCTTTAATGTTTCTACAAACTCTTATCATTTCGTCAGTAATACTTCTGGGTGATGTATGTTCATATTTTGAATTAGTCATTTGATATTTTAAAGCACATTACTTGATGTTTTTAAATTATATACCAGCTCCTTTGAAGTCTATATCCAGTTCACTTAACACAGAGAGAAGTATTTCATATAGGCTGAGAATATTTGAAATAACTTAAAAAGTAAAACAATTACAGATTTGACAATATGTATAAAATGGAACAAAAACAGAAGGCTAGGTCAAGATCAGAGATTTGTATCTTTGAATACAAATGTCTAAAATATCTATTGAAAAAAAGTTGTTGTTTTACAGGGTGAGAAACTTCAAAAGACCATTCTGGAAGACCATGCATAGAATTAGTGAACACATGGTGTGGGCAGTTAGTTCACCATATGCCAACTGACAATATGAGTCTTAGCATGCTGCTACTGAATTTTTTAATATATCTATTTCCTTGGCTATTTGCCATCCTCTTATAGTTTGATAGATGTCACAATGAAGGTAAAAAAAATTCTCATGAAATAAACTGTAGTGCTTTGAAGTATGAGAAAAGGCTTTTCCACTTTGCATACTCCTCTTCAGTAAGTAATTGAGTCTGAGACTGTTGATCCATATCCATCTTGGTAACTTTCAAGGCAGAATTTTCAGCATTTTTATAAAACTTAAACTGTAGATCATTTAATTTTTTGATATATTTTAAGTTTTCAATTTGGAAGTGTTCATAGCCTCTAAAATTCTAATTTCAAGTTGAGAATGATACATCAGGATAGGTATCCCTGGAGCATTGAAACTTCACTCGAGTACATGTGGATGTTGGGACAGATTACTCTAGAAGGGAAGGAGGGAAAAAACTGAGGGACTCTGTGTGCAAGGCACTGTGCCATATCCTTTGCAGGTAGTATCTAATTCGCTCCTCATGTTAGCCTTTTGACTTTTGTAATTGCCATTCCTATCTTACAGAAGAGGAAGATGAGGTTGAATAAGGTGAGGAACCATGTCAAACAATATGCAGATGACATCAAAGACTCAAGGGTTTTTCTGCCAAAACTCCAGAGCTTATCCTCTTTTATTATATGTTGATTCGCTGTGGTAAAGAGTTTGAGACCCCGCCCTCCACCAACAAAAAAAGAAAAAAAATAAGCCAGGGTGTTTTAGATTTTTTAGGGTTTGTGGCAAAGAGATAGATCCTTGAGCAGGAGGTTAAAATCCTCAGGCTTTGGTTTAGTCATTCCTAAGTTACTCTTTCTGGGCTAGTGAATTACTGTTGGCTGTTTGAGAACTTACTTTGTACCCAGCATTTTACTAGGACCTCAGGGAGACATCATAATGATATCGTACTTGGCAGTAGAGCTCCAGCAAGTTTTCTTCTAAATCTGGGAATTAGAATATAACAGACAGAAAATGGTCTACTAGCTGGTTAAATTGTATGGCATAAATTTGTGCCTCCTCTTTTATGGGATGTGAGAATACACTGTGAAGGGAAGGGTACAGTGTTTATGCCTATGGGATTTTAAAATTTCTCATGGAATGCAGGAAGTACAGCTACTGCCATGTGGGGGTGAGATCGTGATTATTTTGATATAAAAGTGGCAATAGGGAAACGTTAGTATAGACAACGCATTTTTTTTTCCCCCAGACAAAAAGTACAGTAATCAATCAGAAAGGAAAATATGTTGAAGTCCTGTGGTGGTAGCTTCATGGAAGTGGTGTTTGAATTGGATCTAGACGGTTGGATAGGATTCGACAACAATCAAGAGACATTTCAGGTTTGAGGAACTGCATAAAGAAGAGCCATAACTGAATCAATTATCTTACTCATAATTTTCATCTGATCCAATTCCAGCAGAAATTGAGGCAGAATTTTTAAAGTACCTATTAGTATAGCTTAAAATAATGTTAAAACAGTTAAATAATAGTGTGAAATGGGCCTTATACTTAGCTTCAAGTTTCTTGGCTGTCAAAGAATAGGAAACATAAGAATTTGTCTGATAAATGGAAATGTACTGAGTCTTCAGATGAGAGATAGTTTTGTCTCCTAATTTCCAATTTGATATGTAAAAGACATTGAGCAGTGTAACAGACAATGCATTTGGTAGCAGTTTTAGGAAGAAACAGAACTCACTGTGTGACTCTGTTTTCTTTTTTATATATCTAATTTTATTTTATTTTTAAATTTTATTGTATTATTTTATTATACTTTAAATTCTGGGATACATATGCAGAATGTGCAGGTTTGTTACGTAGTAACCCACGTGCCATTGTGGTTTGCTGCATCCATCACTCTGTCATCTACGTTAGGTATTTCTCCTAATGCTGTCCCTCTCCTAGCCGCCCATCCCCCAACAGGCCCCAGAGTGTGATGTTCCCCTTCCTGTGTCCATGTGTTCTCATTGTTCACCCATTTATGAGTGAGAACTTGGGGCGTTTGGTTTTCTGTCTTTTGTCAATTTGCTGAGAATGATGGTTTCCAGCTTCATCCATGTCCTTATGAAGGACATGAGTTCATCCTTTTTTATGGCTGCATAGTATTCCATAGTATATATGTGCCACATTTTCTTTATTCAGTCTATCATTGTTGGGCATTTGGGTTGGTTCCAAGTTTTTGCTATTGTAAACAGTGCCACAATAAACATACCTGTGCATGTGTCTTTATAATAGAATAATTTATAATCATTTGGGTATATAACCAGTAATGGGTTTGTTGGGTCAAATGGTATTTCTGTTTCTAGATCCTTGAGGAATGGCCACACTGTCTTGCATGATGATTGAACTAATTGACAATCCTACCAACAGTGTAAAAGCATTCCTATTTCTCCACATCCTCTTTAGCATCTGTTGTCTCCTGATTTTTTGGGGATTTGCCATTCTAACTGCCATGAGATGGTATCTCATTGTGGTTTGGATTTGCATTTCTTTACAGACCAGTGATGACGAGCTTTTTTTCATGTCTGTTGGCTGCATAAATGTCTCCTTTTGAGAAGTGTCTGATTATATCCTTCACTCACTTTTTGAAAGGGTTGTTTTTTTTTCTTGTAAGTTTAAGTTCTTTGTAGATTCTGGATATTAGCCTTTGTCAGATGGGTGGATTGCAAAATTTTTCTCTGATTCTGTAGGTTGCTTGTTCACTTTAATGATAGTTTCTTTTGCTGTGCGGAACCTCTTAGTTTAATTAGATCCCATTTGTCAATTTTTGCTTTTGTTGCCGTTGCTTTTGGTGTTTTAGTCATGAAGTCTTTGCCTATGCCTATGTCCTGAATGGTATTGCCTAGGTTTTCTTCTAGGGTTTTTATGGTTTTAGGTATTATGTTTAAATCTTTAATCCATCCTGAGTTAATTTTAGCATAAGGTATAAGAAAGGGTCCAGTTTCAGCTTTCTGCATATGGCTAGCCAGTTCTCTCAACACCATTTATTAAATAGGAAATCCTTTCCCCATTGCTGTTTTTGTCAGGTTTGTCAAAGACCAGACGCTTGTAGATGCATGGCATTATTTCTGAGGCTTTTGTTCTGTTCCATTGGTCTATGTCTCTGTTTTGGTACCAGTACCATGCTGTTTTGATTACTGTAGCCTTGGAGTATAGTTTGAAATCAGATAGAGTGATGCCTCCATCTTCATTGTTGTTGTTGTTTTGTTTAGAATTGTCTTGGCTATGCTGGCTATTTTTGGGTTCTACATGAAGTTTAGGGTGTTTTTTTCCACTTATGTGAAGAACGTCAATGGTAGCTTGATGGGGATAGAATTGAATATATAAATTACTTTGGGCAGTATGGCCATTTTGACAATATTGATTCTTCCTAATCATGAGCATGGAATGTTTTTCGACTTGTTTGTGTCCTCTCTTACTTCCTTGAGCTGTTGTTTGTAGTTCTCCTTGAGAGGTCCTTCACATCTTTTGTTAGTTGTATTCCTAGGTATTTTACTCTCTTTGTAGCAGTTGTGAATAGGAGTTCCCTCATGATTGGCTCTCTTTAAGTCTCTTACTGGTGTATAGAAATGCTTGTTATTTTTGCACATTGAAGTTGCTTATCAGCTTAAGGAGATTTTGGGCTGAAATGATGGGGTCTTCTAAACATACAGTCATGTCGTCTGCAAATAGAGACCATTTGATTTCCTCTTTTCCTAATTGAATACCTTTTATTTCTTTTTCTTGCCTGATTGACGTCAGAACTTCCAATACCATGTTGAATAGGAGTGGTGAGAGAGGGCATCCTTGTCTTGGGCCAGTTTTCAAAGAGAATGCTTCCAGTTTTTGCCCACGGACTGTGATATTGGCTGTGGTTTGTCATAAATAGCTTTTATTATTTTGAGATATGTTCCATTGATACCTAGTTTATTGAGAGTTTTTAGCCTAAAGTGCTGTTGAATTTTGTTGAAGCCCTTGCTCTGCATTTATTGACATAATTATGTGGTTGTCTTTGTTTCTTTTTAGGTGATAGATTACGTTTATTGATTTGTGTATGTTGAACCAGGCTTGCATCCCAGGGATGAAGCTGGCTTGATCATGATGGATAAGCTTTTTGATGTGCTGTTGGATTCCATTTGCCAGTATTTTATTGAGGATTTTTGCACTGATGTTCATCAGGGATATTTGCCTGAAATTTTCTTTCTTTGTTGTGTCTCTGCCAAGTTTTCGTATCAGGATGATGTTGGCCTCATAAAATGAGTTAGGGAGGATTCCCTCTTTTTCTGTTGTTTGGAATAGTTTCAGAAGGAATGGTACCAGCTTCTCTTTGTACTTGTGGTAGCATTCTGCTGTGAGCCTGTCTGGTCCTGGACTTTTTTTGGTTGGTAGGCTGTTAATTGCTGCCTCAATTTCAGACTTTGTTTTTGGTCTCTTCAAGAATTCTAGTTATTCTTCCTTGTTTAGTCTTGGGATGGTGTAAGCGTCCAGAAATTTATCCACTTGATCTAGATTTTCTGGTTTAGTTGCATAGAGTTGTTTATAATATTCTTTGATGGTAGTTTTTATTTCTGTAAAGTCAGTGGTGATATCCTCTTTATCATTTTTTATTGTATCTATTTGATTCTTCTCTCTTTTCTTCTTTATTAGTCTGGCTAGTGGTCTATCTGTTTGGTTGATCTTTACAAAAACCAGCTCCTGGATTTGTTGATTTTTTTTTGAAGGGTTTTTTTGTGTCTTTACCTTCTTCAGTTCTGCTCTGATCTTAGTTATTTCCTGTATTCTGCTAGCTTTTGAATTTGTTTGATCTCGCTCCTCTAGTTCTTTTAATTGTGATGTCAAAGTGTCGATTTGAGATCTTTCCTTGCTTCTCATGTGGGCATTTAGTGTTATAAATTTTCCTCTACTCACTGCTTTAAATGTGTCCCAGAGATTCTGGTATGTTGTATCTTCATTCTCATTGGTTTCAAAGATCTTTATTTCTGCCTTAATTTTGTTATTTACCCAGTAGTCATTCAAAAGAAGGTTGTTCAGTTTCCATGTAGTTTCTTAATCCCGAATTCTAATTTGATTGCATTGTGGTCTGAGAGACTGTTTGTTATGATTTTCATTTTCTTTGAATTTGCTGAGGAGTGTTTTACTTCCAATTATGTAGTCTATCTTAGAATAGGTGTGATGTGGTGCTGATAAGGATGTATATTCTATTGACTTGGGGTGGAGAGTTCTGTAGATGTCTATTAGATTCACTTTGTGCAGAGGTGAGTTCAAGTTCTGGATATCCTTGTTAATATTCTGAATCTTTTATCTGTCTAATATTGACAGTGGGATGTTAAAGGCTCACACTATTATTGTGTGAGAGTGTAAGTCTCTTCATAGGTCTCTAAGAACTTGCTTTATGAATCTGGGTGCTCCTGTATTGGGTGCACATATATTTAGGATCTTTAGCTCTTCTTATTGCATTGATCCCTTTACCATTACCTTCTTTGTCTCTTTTGATTTTTGTTGGTTTAAATCTGTTTTTATCAGAGACTAGAATTGTATCCTCTACATTTTTTTGCTTCCCACTTGCTTCATAAATGTTCCTCCATTCCTTTATTTTCAGCCTATATGTGTCTTTGTAGGTGAGCTGGGTCTCCTGAATAAAGCACACCAATGGATCTTGACTCTTTATCCAATTTGCCAGTCTGTGTCTTTTCATTGGGGCATTTTGCTCATTTACATTTAATGTTAATATGGTTATGTGTGAATTTGATCCAGCCATTATGATGCTAGCTGGTTATTTTGCCCATTAGTTGATGCACTTTCTTCATAGCATTGATGCTTTTCACAGTTTAGTATGTTTTTGTAGTAGCTGGTACCAGTTGTTCATTTCCATGTTTAGAGCTTCCTTCAGGAGCTCTTGTGAGGCAGGCTTGGTGGTGACAAAATTTCTCAGGAGTTTCTTGTCTGTAAAGGATTTTATTTCTCCTTCACTTAAGAAGCTTAGTTTGGCTGGATATGAAATTCTGGGTTGAAAATTGTTTTCTTTAAGAATGTTGAATATTGGCCCCCACTCTCTTTCAGCCAGAAGCCAGCCAGAGCTCTCCACTGTGAGTTGTCTGTCGGCCCCTTCTGGGAGGTGTCTCCCAGTCAGGATACGGGGGTTCAGAGGGCCACTTGAGGAAGCAGTCTGTTTCTTATCAAGCTGGAATGCTGTGCTGGGAGATCCACTGCTCTTTTCAGTGTTGCCAGGCAGGGACATTTAGGTCTGCTGAAGCTGTACCCACAACAGCCCCTTTTCCCATGTGCTCTGTCTGAGGAAGGTGGGGCTTTATATATAAGTCCCTGATGGGCTTCTGCCTTTTTTCAGAGATGCTCTGCCCAGTGAGGAGGGAGTCTGGTGACGCAGTCTGCCTGCAGAGGCCTTGCTGAGCTGTCTTGGGCTCTGCCCAGTTCAAACTTTATGGCGACTTTGTTTACACTGTGAGATTGAAACTGCCTATTGGAGCCTCAGCAATGGTGGATGCCCCTCTCTGTACCAAGCTCAAATGTCCCCACTGAGCTCAGACTGCTGTGCTGACTGTGAGTATTTCAAGCCAGTGGATCTTAGCTTGCTGGTGTTCGTGAGAGTAGAACCTCCCGAGCCAGATGACTTGGCTCCCTGGCTTCAGAATCCTTTCCACAGGAATGAATGGTTCTGTCTTGCTGGCATTCCAGGTGCCACTGGGGTATGTAATAAACAAACTGCTGTGGCTAGCTCAGTGTAATTTTATTTTTAATTGAGTAATCATCATGTATACTTATAGGGTACCATGTCGTGTTATGATATATATTGTTCAGGACATGGTCATGTGGTGATACCAAATTTCAGAGGTGTCTGAAACAAAGAAACTCCATCTTGAGTCAGGGTTGAGTAAAATAAGACTAACATCTACTGGGCTGCATTCACAGATGATTACAGCATTCTAAGTCACAGGGTGAGATTGGTGGTTGGCACAAGATATGGTCATAAAGGCATTGCTGATAAAACAGTTGCAGTAAAGAAGCCAGTCAAAACCCACCAAAACCAAGATGCTGATAAGAGTGACTTCTGGTTGTTCTCACTGCTACACTCCTACTAATGCTGTGACGGTTTACAAATGTGATGCACCATCAGGAAGTTACCCTATATGGTCTAAAAAGGGGATGCATGAATAATCCACCCCTTGTTTAGCATATAATCAAGAAATAACTATAAAAATGGGCAACCAGTGGCCCATGGACTGCTCTGTCTATGGAGTAGCCATTCTTTATTCCTTTACTTTCTTAATAAACTTGCTTTCACTTTATTCCGTGGACTCACCATGAATTCTTTCTTGAGTGAGATCCAAGAACCCTCTCTGGATGTCTGGATCACGACCCCCATCCAGTAACACTAACTTCAAAGGACGTTCGGAAATGTAGTCTAGCTGTCAGCCTAGGAGGATGGGGAAAGTATTTGTGCATTTGAACTTCAGTGGTAGTCGGCATAAGGAAAAGCTTTCGGACTGGGCGTAGACATTTCGTGCTAGTAATGAAAGGAATATTCAGACACTTTTTAATGTCAGATATAGTCATAAAAATTAAGAATCCTGATTTATTTTCCTTTCCCTGTGGAAAGCATTCTACTTCTTTCTGACTTGGAGCTGGGTCGAGTTCGGGGGACGGATACTTTCATTAAGATTGAACTTTTTTTGTGTGCAGTAGAAGACAGGGACAAGCTTGCATTTCAAGGGTTTGAGTTGGGGAAGAAAATGCTAAAATGACAGTTCAGAACAGGAGTATTCTGAATGTCATATAGCAGAATACTGTAGAACTAAAGTCTTGGTCAATGGACCCGCATCCATCCAGTTACCTATTAGAAATCTCAGCATCATTACCAAATTCTCACTTTCCTTTTCCCCCCAAGAAGAGACTTGACAAATAATAGATCCTCAAAATATTGTTATTAAAAAACAATAATATTTGTTTTCTAATCAAATTCCTTTGTGACCGGAAAATAATCTGTGTAACACTGACTCTTTGAAATTGCCTTGTGGTCTAGTACATGACCAATATTTATAAATATTCTATATGTACTTCTAAAGAAAGTGTGTTTTCTAATTATTGATTATGATAAACGAATCAAAATGGTACCTGTATTGTTTAGATGTTTAATTTTCTTTGTGAAATTTGTCAATATAATCGATCTTTCAGGTATGGAAATATGTTAAATTTCCCACAATAAAGATATATTTACCAATTTCTTTCTACAGTTCTTGACCAAAATGGTCTTAATGTTGCTCCTTCAGCTTGACTAAACTTATAGGCAGGCTTTTTCCTGACTCTAGGTATATGACTTCTTGACCTCTTTGTTCTTAGAGCGTTTACTTTGAGAAACTTCAAATTGTAAATCTTTTTCTCTGCTTCTCTGAGATGTAATTTTTTTTTTTTAAAAACTTCTTGCTGATTTTACAATCCAGGATATTTTTCTCAAAAACCTGGAAGTCATCCTTAAGAAATGTAATCATCAAAGAAGACAGCGCCTCTATCTCTTGGTCTCCTTGGCAGAGTGTCCTGCCCTTTGTTTCAAAGCATTTGAGTTCAGTCTGTATTCTGGTGTGTGTCCTTGATTGCAGTAGTCTAGAATGAAGTCTTCTTTACTTGTGTAACTTTGTCCGGTACAATTGTTGCTCTTGTGAAATTTGCAGTCTATCTAATTGTAGTTCCTTATAGGTTTTTGACTTTTCTCTCTGAATCCTTCTAAGACCTTTTCAGGACCACTTTAAGTTTTTGAATCAGACTTTTCTCTATCGTACATGTCATCTTAGTTTGAATTGTGCATCCTTGTGAAGAGAGGCCTATGTTTACTAATTCTTAGGCAAGACTATTGTGATAGTTACTAATTTCCATTCAACATGTTAACAGAGACCTATCTCTCAGGGACAGGTTTTCTTTTGAGTTCCCATTCTTGCACACAGGTGGATTTTTTTCTAGCCTACCCTTTCTTTTGATAAGGTGGTTCCTTTTGGGTTCGATTCTAGGTGTGGATCTCAAATTCAGCACGCTCTCCCAAAGCATGCATACACTTTGGTGAACTTAAACCGATCTTATACCTGCTTTCTTGATTTCTTCTAAGCAGTTAGTCCCCAAAGCTCTAGTTTCTAACATCTGCTGTTGTTCTGACAGAGACTTGGTTTCTGAGATTACTTAACATTCTTATTTCAGCTCCCTGTTTTTCTTTCTTTGCTGTGTTTGTCTTTTGGTAATTTTTTAGAGGGTCTTGGCAATACATTTAAAGTCGAATTGATAATAATCTGTCTGTTATCTAGGTGCTAAACACAGAAGCCCTGACATATTAAAAAAAAATGCATGAGTGAATGAAATCCTGTCTTTGATCCAAATGATGGGAATCTTGTGAATGATTTTCTATGGGAATGTAGTATTTTGTATAGGACTATGTCCTGGAAAGAGGTTTATGAGATTTTGGGGGATTATGACAGTTGTAGTGATAGCACTTTCCTTTGGCTAGAAAGGAAAGCATACTGGCTGAGAATGGAGTATGGGACTTATTCTTCATAAGCCAGGAGAATGCATTGGTGGCATTCTCCTAGGGACAGCAGAAACAGTTGGTTCCATTGTCATTTATTAAACAAGGTTAACCTTTATCTTTATTTTTTATTATATTTACATTAGACTCAACTTCAAAACTGTCCCTAATTTTTTGATGGTTTATGTGTTGTCAAAGCACAAAGAAGACTGCCAGGCCCTTGGGTTGTTTTACCCAACTTCAGGCGCAAATAATTTCTGAGATGTGAAATGGGTCAGTTTAAAACGTCTCTTCTTTTTGGAGGGCGTGATAATGGTAATCATTTTGTAATTCTCAGGGTCATGTCATGAGACTTAGCTAATCTTGTTAGTTGGTAAGTAGCCAACTGCACAGAATGAATTTCTTACAGTTTGCTACCTTAGAACATTATTGATCAACCAATAGAATTTTTATATATATACATATATATGTATATATTTGCCACTAGTCAAAACTGAATTACGGAAAATGAAATAGTTTTGGATTCTAAGAGTTAAAAGCACAGAGTATGAGGCACATAACTTATAAAAACAGCTCATAATTTTCTGATGGGTGTGTTTGTAACAGAACCTTGAAATCTAATTGGTGTTTATTTGATAGAACCTTGAAATCGACTTACCTGTTACTTGGAATGAAAATAACAGGTAAGTAGCTAAAACAAGACAAAAAATAGTGTCACGTGAGTTCACTTTGCAGAAAATTGGGAGCAGCCGGTACGGGATGCTAGCTTAGAGCACGCACCGCCGTGTCCCTTTGGCTGACTGCTTTCTGCAACTTTACGGAGACATCTCAGGTTGAGGTTTTTTGGACGTTTATATTTGAAGATAGAAAGAGCTCTCTCAAGGTAGGATTGGTAACAGCTTGTGATTTAAAAGTTACTAAGTGCCTTTAGTACCTGGCAGCTACAAAAATTCTTTGTTTTGAAAACTTGATGTTTGGTCGTGCCTGTGAGTTTCCTACTCCTCAAGTCTAGATGGGTGGTGTTTCCAGAACACCTTCGAGAATGGGCGTTTGCCATCAAGAGTGGTGGTAGAGAATGGGGTTGCAGGAATGTTCGGGGGCTTATTCTAAAGCTGTGTTTGATTTATAAGTAAATTGCTTTAAGCATATTAAAGATCAATAAAAATGTTAAAATTCTTAGTGCAGAATTGAGGAAATCCCAGTTATTTCTATCAAATAATGTTATTTTCTCTTGGGAGTCTTGGGGATATCGATGGAGATAATGAGAGGGTGACTTTCCCATAACTATTCCTGCTGACATAAGCTGATATATGTATGTATGTAACATTTAAAAGCTGTCTTTAGAGGTTTTCTTTTAAATTTTTTTCCTTTTTTGGCTCTTATAATAGTGGAATTCTTTTAAAAAATACAGATTTTGGGGGACTAAAATGACTACAAAGTTATAGGACAAATGCACGCAGTTGTTTTCTACCATCAGCAGCTTTATTATTATTTTTCACAAGAATAGACAAGAAAGAGTTGCAAGGGATCTTAAAGATCTCTGGGTCCAAACTCTATGCTATCATAAAATAAGTGAACAGAAGTGATTGAGTTTGTCTCTCATTACCTCTTTACTGCTCAATTCTCTTAATACGAATCCACTAATTCTTCTTTAGTGTTGGAGTCTGAATGGAAAATGCCTGATTACCTCTTGCTATTGATAAACACCTTAGGACATGTGGTCATGTGACTAAGCTCTAACCAATAAGCCAAGTGCTGTGTAGTACAGTAGTGTGCCCTCATCTCTGGTTTCCCTTTCCTGTTTTAGTTACTCATGGTCGACTGTGGTCTAAAAATATTGAGATGGTTTGAGAAAGATCACGTGTACCTAACTTTTAGTTTAATACATTATTGTTATAATGGTTCTAGTTTATTGTTTTATCTCTTACTGTACCTAATTTATAAATTAAACTTCATCAAAATGTATGTAGAAACAAATGCAGTTGAACTCTACATACAGTGTATGTAGAGTTCAGTACTACTGTGGTTTCATGCATCCAGCAGGGGTTTTGGAACATATCCCTGTGAATAAGTGCGGGGGGCGGGGCCGGGGGGCGGCTACTGTGCTTCCAAGATGTTGTCTTAAGATGCTCTTTATCCTAGTTTTCCATTTCACTGCTGGAATGAGATAGGACACTGAAGTGATGGTGGAAGCACTAGCTTCCATTGTTCACCGTGAATACTGGTGAACAACTATACTGCCCACATCCTAGGGGCAGTATAGTTGAACACTTGGAGTAGGCTGAGTCATGATGACACTGACTGTAGGACCTCCACATTGGCTATACTGTGCCTCACTCTGGACTTCCATCATGAGAGAGAAAAATACTTCTAACTTGTTTAAACCATTGTCATTTTGGGTTTTCTCTCACGTGAAATGGTGACTGACACATGAGCTTATAACATATTTTATTTGTCATTAGTTCAGTATTTCTTAATCTCTTATTGGATGTTGGGCTGTATTCTATGTGGTAGCAGTGCAGAGGTAAATAAGACATAGTATTTACCTTCAACAAGCTCATAGGCCAGCAGGGAAACTGATACATCGAAAGAGTATGAAATAGAGTTTCATTAGTAGAGGCATCTGTAAGGGCTGTGGTGGAATAAAAGAGGAAGTAAGTAAGTCTATTTTTTTAGGTGAGAGGGAGGGTTCACATAAAAGGAAGTACTTGCATTGGAAGTACTTGAACTTGGAATATTTATAAGACTTTTCCAGATAAGAATGGAGAGGTAGTTGTGGAGGGATGCAAATTTTAGTCAGAGAAAACTTGTATAAAGATCTGAAGGTGTGTCACAGAATGATACTTTAGATGAGCTCTAAGTACTTTGGAATAGGTAGAAATTACAGTTACCGAGAGTGGTAAGAGAGCAAGTTATAGAGAGCCCAGATCGTTTTGTATCTGGTGAACATATTTGTCATGTCTCATGTTACTTAGCTTTACTTCAGTTGTCCAGGGAGGAAAAGGGTATCATCTGTGTCCTGAGTATGTTGGTTTTGATTAAAGCATTAACATTTTCTCAGCACTTACTATGTGCCAGAATTACATAATACTCAATATATGCAGTCTTATTTAATGCAGCCCCTTTAGAGGTAAATCCCATTATCACACCCATGTTAAAGACAGATATTAAGGCCTGGAAACAAAAAGTAACTTGTCTAACAACACATTTAACAAGTAATAACACTGAGATTCAAGTTAAAGGCTCTCTGCATCTGGAAGAAAAGCTCTTACCCACTAAGATTTAATCCATTTGTCTGTCTGTCTATTTACTTAGCATCACTCTGTTAATCATAACTCAGTTTCAATAAAAGAATATCCTTTATTTGAATATCAGATGTCTTGAATATGAATGGTCCTTCTGACACATTGAATTTATTACAAGGAATTAAAATATTTCAAAAGTAGACCCCATTATTTGTATGTTGACTATTGACACGGCAAGTTATAAATACTGTTAGACCAAACTTGGCAATTTATAATAATATGTTTATGTTTATCTGTGTGTCTATCCACTGACCTATAACTATCTGTCATCTATCTAATCACAGAAATGTGGACTCTAAGGGACTTTGGAAATCAATCTAGCGCTTTCTCAAAGCTTTAGGAAAGCAATTACGTGTTTCAAGACAAGCTCAATTTCTGAATTCTTGGCTCCTCGGCAAATGGCTTGCCATTAACAAACACCTGAGGAGGATTTCTGAGGTACAGACATAATTTATTGATTTATTGATGAAGGTAACTCAGAGCCATTTGGAATAGAAGAGAGCATTTATAATGTCATAAATAATGCAGTCTCATGAAAATGCAAACTGAATGGTGATGATTATTCCAAGGAGTCAGGAAAGTTATGGCCCATAAAATGGTGTTTGTTTTTTTCAGGAAATCTGACTCCTAAATGTCATTAGAAAATTGTAAGTAGACAGGCTGATTCCAGAAAATACTGGGATCATCTTGCAAACGAGGTGGGTCTATGATAAAAAAGACATTTGGAACTATAAATTTGTTACCAAATCCTAGATTTGACCCCCTCTACACTTGAACTCACATTATGACAAAATATTTGATGTTTTATTTCTAGTCTTTTCTGGTTATATTGTTGTGAACATTATCCTTTCAAGAGGATTGTGACCTTTTTGAGGGCATTGATCGTGCCTCTGCTTTGCTCTGTTTCTTTGTCTCTTTTTCCCTCATGGTTTCTAGACCCAAGCTAAATATTAGCTGGTTTTTTTTAAATATAACTCCAGAAAACATGAGACAGTCAAGCCTGTATACTCTACAGAAAAATTTCCAGGAAGAGATTAAGAAAAATAGTATTGTTTTGATTTTTTATTATTAAATTTTTAATTTGTTCTTTCTACCAACACATAAAGAGTTTAGTATATGAAAGGTAGTGTGCTAGGCCCTGAAGTAGATGCAGATAGCCTCCTTTAAGAAGGCATGAGTTTTAGGGCAGAGATAAAGCATGTACATAAAGCTCTCTAATATCAGATAAAGAGAAGAAAGTACCATGATGGCTGATACGTTTCATGTTTGTCCCATACAAATCTCATGTTGCATTGTGGTTCCCAGTGTTGGAAGTGGGGCATGGTGGGAGGTGATTGGGCCATGGAGAGAGATTCCTCGTGAAGAACTTAGCACCATCCCTTGAAGATAAGTGAGTTCTTGGTTTGAATTTATTTGAGATCTGGTTGATGAAAAGTACGTGGCACCTCCCTTCTCTCTCTTTTGCTCTTGTGCTAGTCGTGTGAGACACCTGGTCCCTCTTGCTGGCATCACACTTCTTGTACTGTCTGCAGAACTGTCAGCCAGTTAAACTACTTTGCTTGTAAACTACCCAGTCTCAGATATTTCTATATAGCAACGCCAAAACAGACTAACACAATGGCCTATTTAGGGTGCTCAGATTGGGGTGTTTCAGTTTCAAATAGTGGAATTGAAGTAGCTTCTGCCTCTGTCTCTGAAGATTATTTCAAAACAACAAGTAAAATAGAAAACAAGAAAAATACCATTTTAATGAAAATGGGCTGATATATACATATAATCTTGTATTATATATAATGTAATATATATGTCATGATAGAGATGAGGAAAGTCAACTGTAAATTCCTGTGGCTTGGTGCGATGGCTAATTCTATGTGTCAGCTTGACAGTGTATTAGGCAGTTTCGCATTGCTATAAAGGAACATCTGAGACTGGGTAGTTTATACAAAGAAAAGAGGTTTAATTGGCACATGGTGCTGATGGGAGGCATGGTGCTGGCATCTGCTTTGATAGAAATGAACCTCTGAGTTGCAGACAATCCAGTTACACTCTTTATTTTGAAGGGATGGATACCCCATTCTCCATGATGTACTTATTTCATATTGCATGCCTGTTTCAAAACATCTCATGTACCCCACAAATATATACACCTACTATATACAAAAACTGAAAAAAAAAAAAAAAAAGAACCAATCTCTGCTAACATCACACTTTTCTTTTGCAACATTTTCACCTCTCTTAGCCTTCATAGAATTGAAGAGAGTTAGGGCCTTGCTCTGGACGAGGCTTTGGCTTGAAGAAATGTGGCTGGTTTGATCTATGCAGCGCACTAAAACTTGCTCCTTGGTAGCAACAAGGCTGTTTCAGTTTCTTATGACTCGTGTGTTTACTGGAGCAGCACTTTTAATTTCCTTCAAGAACTTTTTCTTTATGTTTACAACTTGACCGTTCAGTGCAGGAGGCCCAGCTTCTGACCTGTCTCAGCTTTTAACATACCTTCTTGAGTAAGCTCAAGCATTTTTAGCTTTTGGTTCAAAGTGGGAGGCAAGTCACTTTTCCTTTCACTTAAACAGCTAGAGGCCTTTGTAGGGTTAGTAACTGGCCTAATTACAATATTGTTGTGTCTCAGGGAATAGGGAGGCTTAAGGAGAAAGGAACAGATGAGGAACAGCCAGTTCGTGGAGCAGTTAGAATACACCACAGCATTTACTTATTGGGTAAGTTTGCTGTCTTATATAGGCTCGATTCGTGTTACAACATAATAGTAACCCAAAATAGTTATTTGAACTCACATTATGACAAAATATTTGATGTTTTATTTCTAGTCTTTTCTGGTTATATTGTTGTGAACATTATCCTTTCAAGAGGATTGTGACCTTTTTGAGGGTCACAATACCTCCTGAGTCAGGAGCTCCACAGAAAGTAGGATCAAGAGTCCCAGACTAAGAAGCACTGTTTCACAAGACTCCAAGGACGTTATAATTAATGCCAGAAGTTGGAAAAGAAGAAGGACATAAAGACACATTGGAGCCTTTAAATCTCCCACCATCTCATACCAACATTCAATGTGGCATCGTTTTTAAAACTTTTACCTCCTAAATTCATGTGAAGTATCTGTACTTACCTCATTACCCCTCATCACCCCTGTAGTCTAAGAGCCTAACAACAAACCTCAGTCTACTCCAATATCTCATTCTCCCACCAGGTTTCTGGCTTCAACTCTTGCCTTACTCCAACCTGTTTTCTCCATTAGAGCCAGACTTATCATTTGGAACATCACAATACTCAGGAGGTCAGCAAAAGGTTAGAGGCCCTAACTCTCTTCAAAATACCCGTAATACCCATAATAATACCCCAAAATAGTAACAATAGTATGTCAGAGCTGACTGATCACCATAGCAGATATAATAAAAGTTTAAAATATTTCAATAATTGTTAAAATGTGACACAGAGACAAGGTGAGCACCATGCTGTCAGAAAAATGGTGCCAGTACACTTGTTTGACACAGGGTTGCCATGCCACAAATATGCAATTTGTGGGGGAAAAAAACCCACCAAAAATGCAATTATCTATGAAGCACGGTCAGGCGAAGTACAAGAAAATGAGGTATGTCTTTACATTGTATTGAAGCATCATGTCATACCTCATAAATATGTACAATTACTGTGTCAGTCATAAATTTAAACAAATACCAAAGTCAGTAGTTGTATGAAAGTATTAAAAGAACTTTTACAATTTGGTATAGGCTTGAATGCCTACGAACAAAATAATGTGCTGAATTTCTGTTCTTCTAACTTCCATTTTAATATCTAAGTCAAGTCCTAAAAATAATTTTGTCTAAAAGAATTATTTGCTGGGCCAATTAACACCTTAAATTATAATTAAATATTTACAAATTAAATGTCTCTCTGGGGAGCCTTATGTCTGGGGCACGTCTCTTCTCTATACATCTGTTGCCATCTAAACATATTTCATTATTTAAGTGCAAGATTAAAAAAAACCCATAATGCTATTAAAGTTAGAAATACAGCATATGAAAAGTCTATTGATTTTTTTTTAAACGTATTTTAAATTGCTGGGCTTAAATGTGTAACAACATAAATATTTGACTAATTTTGTTGCCATAATTATGGAAGTTTCAGTTTAACAGGGTTACATAGATCTGAAAAACCAATTGCTCCAAAGCTAACACTGACAATGGGAAATTAATCAGAATAATTACCATTATGTTAATATCTGGGCTAAGTGAGTTAATACACACAAAATGTTTAGAATATACCAGGCAGAAAGTAAGTGTTTAATTATTTTTATTTGATATTGTTATTACATAAACTATCTTTAACATCTTCCTTTTTTTTTCCTTTTTTGATTTTTTTTTGAGATGAGTCTTACTCTGTTACCCATGCTAGGGTGCAGTGGCATGATCTTGGCTCACTGAAATCTCCACCTCCCAGGTTTAAGTGCTTCTCTTGCCTTAGCCTTCCAAGTAGCTGGGATTACAGGCGCTGGCCACCACACCTGGCTAGTTTTAGTATTTTTGGTAGAGATGGAGTTTTACTATGTTGGCCGGGCTTGTCTCAAACTCCTGACCTGAAGGGATCCACCCCCGGCCCAGGCCTCCCAAAGTGCTGGTATTACAGGCATGAGCCACTGTGCCCAGCAATATCTTCCTTTTATAGAATAGATTTTCCTTGAATCTGCAAACCTCAAAGTTTTAGATTTACAAGGAGAACTACTGAGGAGATAATGTAGATAAAATGATTTGCAGACTCTTAAGTGGTGTATATTTCAAAGTTTTACTTTTTGAGGCCAGTGATGCTGTTGTGTAGCGAGGGAAATTTTATCCCTGGGTTCAGGTCAGGACAAGAGTTGGGTTAAAGTAAAATTCTTTGGGGAAAATCCACTTTCTCCTTACTTGCATTGTTGGCGGAATTGATTTATTTGTGGTTATAAGGCTGACACTGTATCTCCTTGCTGAGTTCCAGGTGCTAGCAGCCACCTGCAATCCTTGGCTCATGGTAGCCTTTCTCCATTTTCAAAGCTAGAATTGGCAGATTGAGTCCTTCTCACAATTTCAATCTCTCCTCTGTCTTCTACCTCATCTCTCTGATTTACTGTTTTGCTTTTAAGGATACATGTGATTAGATTGGACCCATCTTATAATAACCCCAACTAATTTCCACATCTGAGGGTCCATAACCTCAATCACATCTGCAAAATTCTGCTGTGTAAAGTAACGTATTCACAGGTTTCTACAATGAGGGACTATTATATTGTTAACCACAGCCAGCTATTGTGCTGAGTACTGTGCAAAGTAGTAGTAATAATAATGATAGTAATAATAGTAATAGTCACAGCAGGCCCTGTGCTAAGCTTTCTAAATGTAAATTTAATCATTAAACCAACCCATTGAGGTATGTAGTAGTATGGATCTTATTTTATAGATGAGAAAACTGAGGTACAAATGGACAAAAAACTTGCCCAAGGTGACCACATCAATACGCTATAGTTTGAACCTAGGCAGTCTCGTCTTGGAGAGCAAAAATGCCCTGTCCCCAGTGAGCTCATAGTCAAATAGGTGCTGGGGAGAGGAGGAAAACAGAAATGAAGTCACCCAGATGAATGCATGTTGCAAATCTGGTAAATGTTAGGAAATTTTAAGAAAGCCTGAAGTTGGAAGATTTGACTTGTCTAGAGGAAGGTGAGGGCTTGGCTGTTGCCTGACTTATGAAGAATGCATAGGCATTAACTAGATAAAGTCATGGGGTAGGGGCATGGAAGAGCTTTTCAAGCACAGGACTGAGCATCTGCAAATGGCCTGTGACAGTCTGGTGCTTAGCCAGTATGAACAGACTGAAAGAAGGCTATTGTGGCCAGATGACAGAAAGTAAAGGCAAGTTGAGTCGTAAATGGGGTTGGAAAAGGTGGGAGCCAGACCACGGTGTGAATGTTTTGTACTGTATTTACTTAAGAGCTGTGGGCAATACGTTAAACCCTGGGTGACTTGATAAGATTGATGTTCCAAATGATAAGTCTGGCTCTAATGGAGAAAACAGGTTGGAGTAAGGCAAGAGTTGAAGCCAGAAACCTGGTGGGAGAATGAGATATTGGAGTAGACTGAGGTTTGTTGTTAGACTCTTAGACTACAGGGGTGATGAGGGGTAATGAGGTAAGTACAGATACTTCACATGAATTTAGGAGGTAAAAGTTTTAAAAACGATGCCACATTGAATGTTGGTATGAGATGGTGGGAGATTTAAAGGCTCCAATGTGTCTTTATGTCCTTCTTCTTTTCCAACTTCTGGCATTAATTATAACGTCCTTGGAGTCTTGTGAAACAGTGCTTCTTAATCTGGGGCTCTTGATCCTACTTTCTGTGGAGCTCCTGACTCAGGAGGTTTTGCTGAAGGCTCTGGAATTGGGAATTCAGAGCCTTTTTTTTTTTTTTTTTGAAGTACCTTGTTTGAACATTTTTGTGTTCAAGCACATTTGGGAAATGCTGATATAGACAGTGTGTAAGATAGTCAGTGATTCTCAATATTGGCTACACGTTAGAATTGCCAGGGATGCTTTTAAAAATCTGTATGCCAGGGCCCTACCTGAAACAATTAAATCAGAATCTGTGACTTGGGCCTGGACATTGGTGTTTTAACAGGTGATTGTGATATGCAGCCAATATCAACCTCTGAGTTAAATTATGATTCTAGAGATCATGTGGGAAAAAAATCTGGGGTAATAGAAAGGTAGAAGCATGCCAGGCATATGGTAAAAATGATTTATAAAGCACAACATGGACAAATTATTCAAAATGAAATCAATAAAGTAATAAAGTTACTGAATTATGCTGCATCCATTGGGATATTTTCAACCTTTTCCAAACTGACTGTATAAAATTACTCTTGTAGCTTCTAGCAGGAATGATTAAATAGTGTATATAGTACTTGATATACTTCTCTAAATCAGACATAAAGCAAATATATTAAATTGAGAGAACCTCTTCCTGAAAGGAATCAAAGTATTCAAATGAAGGTAAAGTAACTTTGGAAATTTAGCATGATCTGAGGTTATTTATAAAATAAACCAAGGCATAACCATCATTTCTATATTTGTAAGTTTTGTATTTTGACTTCTTAGTCTATTTCATATTAAAAGACATTAATACTTGCTGTTTGTTATTGGATACTTATGTCCGTTGTTGAGAAAGCTTTGCATTTAAAGAAAAGCATACATAAGAATGTAACTACAAAAATGACTTCTGTAATAATTAAGTTAAACAGTAGCAATGCCAGAGACCTAAAGGTTATTCTTATTCACCGGTGATGCAAAGAGAATAACCTAGTTAGGTGACAATTTAAAATACTGACCCGAGCTTTAGAAATGCAAAGGTAGGTCTCTAGCGGGATTCCTGGCTTTACATTTCTGTCAGTCAATCAATCCATCTATCATTCATGTATCAATCAGGTTACACTCAATGTACAAAAACTATATATTTAAAATTGGTAATAAATGTATATGTTTAAATCATAGAATGTAATATTTTGACAGATTTATAAACTTGTGAACCCCATACAACAAAAAAAATGAACGTATCCTTCAGCTCCCAGAGTTTACTCAGGTACCTCTGCAATCCTTTGCTCCCACACTTCCTCATTCCCCATTCTTCATACATACAGAATATACTCCTTTTTGTCTTGTTTTTTTTGTTTCATCCCAAAAAATTATTTTGAGATTCCTCCATATTGTTACTTATACCAATAGTTCATTTCTTGTTATTGCTGAATAGCAATTAGATTTAATCACCTCATTATATATAATCCATTATATATATGTAATATGTGTATATAATATATATAATTATATTATAATCCATTATATATAATCACTTCAGTTTTTCTGTATTTCTTGATGGATATTCAAGGCATTCCTAGTTTTTGGCTATTACAAAGAAAACAGCTATGAACATCCATATACAAGGTTATGAGGTTAAAGGAGAGCAGATTCAGAAAGGATATTTTCTTTCAGAACTTTGGAGTGGAATGGCTGAATCAAGTGGTAAGTGTACACTTGATTTTTTAAGAAACTGTCAACATATTTCATGAAGTAGCTGTATCATTGTACATTCACACCAATGTTTTCTCCAGAGATGAACCCTCCAAAGGTCTGGATGGGTAAACCTGTCTGCAAGTATTTTGGAATTCGTGTGAGGGGTGGGGACTGGATCTAGTAAATCCTGTTTCTATCATGGCACCTCACCTTCACCTCAACTTTTACTGTGCCTCCGTGACCTGGATTCTGCCACTCTTGGTCTCAATTTCTACAGAGAATAAATTAATTATCTCTTGAGACATAGAAGGAGGAGGAAATTACTTGGTTGCTTGGCATCCAAGAAACATACAGAGTCCAGTTGTCCTTTTACAGACTTCTAGGCAATGCTTCATTGTCATTGCCATGATCCCTAACCCCCTATAGCTTCAGAAATACCTGGCACCTCCAATGTCTGAACTTTTCCAGTATTCTAAAAGATGAGTTAGCTTATTTTTCATTGGAATCTTGCTTAGTTTCCACTTAGCCAACACCTTTCTCCTTTCTCTAAAGTCAGCTATCACCTAGCAATTTTCAGTCTTCCAAAAGTTAGTTAACATCTCTTTCTCTGTCACTTATACCACTTAATATGGTATTATATTTACTTTATTGCTTACCTGACACTTTAGCAATGTTTGCAGAGGGAGCAGAGATAAGTTTTTGCATCATCACTCTATAGTTACAGCACTTAAAAAGGAACCTACAGAACCTAGAAGACATTGAAAGGAAAATGAAGGCAGGACTGATAGTCAACATGTATTGTTTCAGCTATGCAAGGTAAAACAGCAAAACCCTTTCGTGCATATTGGTTATTAGTGGCTACTCCAAGCCTTCTGCCCCTTCTAAGACCTCTGAATGTTTCCCGTGATTTAGCAACCGATGAGGTACTGTCTCATATAATAGGGAGGCTTCTAGGACCCTGCTGTAGCACTCACCTCTGTTCATTTTGATTGGGTGGCATATGCTCTAATTGATCTGCAAATTTTTTTTATTAGTTAGCATCTGATTCTGATTGATCATATCCATAATATACTCTGCTAAATAATTTTGATATCATTCTTGAATAAAGGAACTCTAATCCATATCATCTGAGGAGGAATTGAATGAAATGAAGTGTGAAGTTGAAGGAGAGCAGATCCAGGAAGGGTATTTTAATTATTTTCAAGTACAAGAGGACTTATTGACATGTTCTAGATAAACTACAGATATAGATCTAGGGCAGATTTAATATCAATATAAACATGAACCTTCTAAAGTTTAGGCATTTAAAAAAATCAAATGAGCGGTTTTATTTATTCCCTAATCTTGGGAAGAATAATATATGTACCAATTACATCTATCTACAATATGTTATATACAAAATAAATACATGATTTAAAAATATAACATATTCTTCGTTTGGAGTATAAAAGCAATGCAAGTGTTTACAGCAGGGTGTGCTGTTAAACTTAGCATAATAAATTATGAATAAGAAGCCTGGTGTGGTGGCTCATACCTGTAATCCCAGCACATTGGGAGGCCGAGGTGGGTGGATCACTTGAGCCCATGAGTTTGAGATCAGCCTGGGCAACATGGCAAAACCCCATCTCTACTAAAATAAAATTAAAAAAAAAAAATAGCGGGATATGGCAGCATGCACCTGTAGTCCCAGCTACTCAGGAGGCTGAGGCACAAGAATCTCTTGAGCCCAGGAGGCAGAGATTGCAGTGAGCTGAGCTGAGATCATGTCACTGCACTCCAGCCTGGGTCACAGAGTGAGACTGTCTCTCAAACAGCAACAGAAAGAAACGTGTAAATAAGAAAACAGAAAACTCTGTCATGTCACAACCCAGAGATGATGATAATATATTATTTCTATGTAATTATCCTCAGTAAAATAAATAAATTTGTCCTTTGAGTTTTTTCTATCTTATGTATTTGACATTTGAGCCCTTATTTTAAATATCTACGTTATAATGATTTCAGACCCCATGCTTTAGATCACAGGAGGAAATCCATTCTTTTATCCAAGAAAATTCCAGAAATCCCTAAAATGTATGTACACAATACGCATCATATGTGCTGCAAATCAACCCCCTGGCTATATTTGGGAATTGTTTTATTGGATTGTATTCTGCTTTTGTTTAAATCTCTAGAATTCTTAGATCACTTAACTGAATTCATTTGCTTCTCTGGGTTATACTATTTTTCCATCAGTTTACTTACAGAATGAATATAAACCCCTCATTTAATTTGCCCAAATTATATTTCAGGTGAGTCTATGCTGTGTCTTAGAACTTGAATAAATGCAGATACCTATTGCCTATTCTGAACATTTCAATAAAAATGTTGTGTGGTGATGTATATTAATCCATTCTCACAGTGCTATAGAGAACTGCCCAAGACTGGGTAATTTATAAAGGAAAGAGATTTAATTGACTCATAGTTCTACATGGCTAGGGAGGCCTCAGGCAACTTAGAATCATGGTTAAGGGGAAGCAAACACCTGCTTCTTCATATGATGACAGGGAGGAGAAGTGCCAAGCAAAAGGGAGAAAAACCCCTTATAAAACCATCAGATCTCATGAGAATTCACTATCACTAGAACAGCATGATGGTAACCACCCCCGTGATTAAATTACCTCCCACCAGATCCCTCCCACCATACATAGGGATTATGAGAACTACAATTTAAGATGGGATTTGGGTGGGGACACGGCCAAACTGTATCACAATGTGTGTTCTATGTGAATGGCTTCTTTCACTTGGCATTATGTTTTCAAGGTTAAATAATTTTGTGGTGTGTATCACTACTTTTTTATGGCTGAATAATCATTGTATGGCTACCACATTTTAAAATTCATCAAGTGGACATGTGGATTGTTTCCACCTTTTGGCTATTGTTAGTAATGTTCCCATAGAAATTTATGTACAAGCGTTTGTGTGGTCGTATGTTTTTATTTCTTTTGGGTACATACCTAGGAATGGAATTTCTAGGTCATATGTGAGTGGGAACATAAGTCTCATTTTTCTTAAAAGTAAAATTATGGTAAGTACTTTGGTACAAATTTTATACATATGGATATATATACACATACGTATCTCACATGAGATAGATACTATTTATAGTTAAAAGAGAGGAAAGGATAGAGATAAAAAGCACTGAGAAGCCTACCATTTCATGAAACACACTTTTGGTTCTTTGGTGTACATATCAATAAATACACACAAGTTTATCTCATAATATTGCTAGTTTTAGATGCTTCCTTTGATCCTTAACATGATCCTGGACATTGGATGCATGATTGGATCATACAATTATATCATAACTTATTTAACTAATTTCCTATTACCTGACATTGTGGTCATTTTAAAACCTGGTATTATTAAAACTTATTTTAATATATAAAGTTGGTACACATATTTTGGTCCTTGGAATAAATTCCCATGAGTGGAATTGATGGATCAAACATTAACATATTGCTACATACTGCAAATTTGAATCATATAACTTTAAGGTCTTGTAAAACTAGTTTTTATAAGACTTTAATGAGAAAACATGTGAAAGAGCAGTATCTAAACCAGGGTAGTCCTCATTTAGTTATTTGAGCAGTGGTACCTGTGGGGAGAGAGTAGTACTATGATAGATGTTAAAAAAACAGAAACTCTGTGAAGCACCGAAGAGACATGCCAAATAGTGGGAAGCAAACAGTTGTTCAACACTGATAGTTTGACTCAAAGAATGGTAGAAACTAAATGGCAAGAGAGATGAGTGTAGAACTGGCTGTAGTAATCCTTTTCGAATCTTGGTTTTGTAATAAAACTTCTGTGCTATTTTTAATATAATTCACATGTAATTGAGCACATGTGAACATAAAAACATACAGCAACTGTTCTTCAGCAAATGATGGTGGCTCTGTGGGGTTGTCCACAGAGAAAATATGTCTGTCCTTTCAGTTTATGGAGAAAATACAGTGAAAACTTACCCTTAGGCACCACGTTAATCAGAAAGGAAGTCAAACAAAAAGTGAAAAGACCTTTGTTTTTTGGCAAAGATGCGTGTTGTACAAGGGAAATGCTCATACAAAAGACAATAAAAACCAGTAAGCATTGCTTCAAGTCCTTTCAAAGAAGCAAAACATAAAATTTGCAGGCAAACATAGATTTTAGATTTATGTTTGAGATCTTAGATCTATGTTATCATAGATCCATGTTCTCCTTAAATCTCAATACTACTGCAGTATTTCTTAAAGATCTGAAGAAACTGATTCAGAGAAGGAATATAGCAAAAACATTACAGTTCATCAATTTGTTTTGAAAATGAGTAGCCTTCACAACTTTTATGTGCACATCTATGTTTGTCTCACATACGTGAATGCATATATTCAATGACATTTTTATTGCTTACTTTTTCTTAACCACTATGGTATGAGAACTTAAATTTATCAGACATGGCTTTCCCACCTTTGGCCTTTTTTAGAAATACAGTTTTTGTGTTTGAAGGAGTCCGCATTTGGAAAAGCCTTCCTAGAGACAGGAAGGACATAAGTTGGTTTTAAGGATGCATTTGCTTCCCTAGCCTGAAAATCAAACAATGCATTAAGCAAACCAAAGTTCTGTTCTCAGATTTGGAACACAGCACTCCTGGGACTGTTTCTTGGCAGCCTCTATAAATACATATAGGCTCACATTGCAGTGTCATGTAGCAGGAAATTTTAGAAGCCAGTGGTCACAAATAAGAGGAAGAGCCAGATGCAGTGGCATGAGCCTGTAGTCCCAGCTACTCAGGAGGCTTGGGGCGGGGGAATGGCTTTAGCCCTGGAAGTTTGTGGCAAGCCTGAGAACTTGAGGCAATCCTGGACAATACAGTGAGACCCTATCTCTTAAATAATAAATGAAAAGAAACAAAAAGAGGAAAAGTAATCTGATGTAGCTGATTATTGAGAAAGTACAGAATGCAAAGAATATGAAAGGGGAGATATTTTACTGTAGGCAAACGAGTCAAGGGATTTTCTGATCTGTCTTCCCTGTGCTCCTTGCCCAGCAAGCTCTATGGCATTCACCTGAAAGCCACCACATCAGTGAGCGGTTATGGGTGAAGGGCATTCTGGAGGTCTTGGGGAACATGGCTGTAATGGAGCCTATGACCTTCCCCCAATTCATGTCACTTACTTCTCCTAAAGCCTTATTCTGTGGCTGGTTCCACTTATATTGCTTCTTTGCTAAGTGTCTACATTCATAAAGTTCTTATCATAAAGATAGGAATCTGTTTTCTTTAGAAGATCACAGATTCACAAGGAAGAAAATAAAGTAACAGATTCAAGAGGCAGTTACTGGTTATTTCTTTCCTCAGCTAAAAGTAATGTTCGCTTATCTTGACTTTTAAATTAACAGAAATAGTAGTAACAAAGAATAGGATCTTTAACTCAGGTCTCAGTGTCTAATCCCTAAACTGAAGGTATTTAACCAGATTGTCAATAAAAGTAATTTTAGCTGTAAATTCTGATGAGCTTGTGTAATTTCTTCTCCTAAAACAAGCATAGGAGTCTTCAAGTCTTGGACTCTGATTAAAAATGTGCACTGGCTTCCAATTGCCCTGGGCTTTAGACTGGCATTTAAATCTATTTGACTGATTTGCCCCCAGTCTGCTATTAGAGCTTGCTTCCTCGCATTCCTCACGACAAATCCTCCATTGACTCAGTTAGTCTCCTAATTATGTCGCAAATGTAACTTGTTTTCTTCTCTTCCAGTCCTGCGTGCTTTTTACTTCTTCTTGTAAGGCTCATTTTCTTATCCACATACTACACAGCACTTTTATTCCAGGGCCATGTTAGTCTCTTCTTTGCTCTTTGGGAAGATTGGGACTTTGGAGTGAGAAGAATCTTTGATCTTTAGTAGCTAAGCCACTTTGGACCTTCTTACAACTTCTGCAGGCTTTAATTTCTTCATTTGAAAAAAGGGATTCTTGAAAGTACCTGGCTCATAAAGGTTTTGTGAGGTTGCCTGGAAAGCACTTAACCTGGCACATAGTAAACATTCAGTAAATAATGATGTTGAGAAGGATGATTAATATTGGCTTATATAATTACATATTTAGTCTTTGTCAGGATGTTTTAATTCATGTAAGTGTGAAAGATCTCGAGTTAAATTTTGCTTTGTATACACCAATGTGTGATTTTTTAAAAAAAATTTCCAAATAACTCCTGCCACCTATGTGAGGAAAATAAGCTAATCTCTATGAGAAAGAAAAGTCTCCTAGTGTTGGAGAAAAAGTGGCCAATTTCAGAACCACAATTTCTCTGTCTGCCTTAGCTGTGCTTTATTTCTCAGAATTTTCAGTCCATTCTACTTCCTCTTCACTCTTTCCTGGCTTACAGTATTAAACTGAAGCATACTTTATTGAAGTAAGAAGAAATAATTATATATGCTTCTTACCTGCAAGCCCATGAATTTTGATGCCTTTCAGGAGGAATATATTAGATGGGCAGCCGGTTGGCAATCAACCTACTCTGCCTCATTGGATGACATTTAAATAATCACACTCAAATCTGCAGTAACTAGAGAAGGGTATTTCAAATGAATGATTGAGTATTTATTTCATATTACAATTTAATAATTAGCGTACAGATAAATAAGGGAACATTTTCATGATATCCATACTACTGAATGCAATGAGCATGTAGAACACATCTTGATTACTAAAAATGCCTACAGTTACTGGGGAAGAAAAACAATACATCTGAATGGGGAAAATTTCAATTCTTTTTCAGGTTCAGGTTGTCTTGCAGCTTATTTTTAGAGTTGCCTAGGACACTGAAATAATTGATGATTCATATGCAAATTCTTTTTTGGCTTGGTAACTATGTCCACACAAATTATTTATAGGGTTTTAAGAAAATTAACCTGGACTACTAGAATATTTTCTCTGAAGGTCTCTGAGTAGAATGGGGCAGATATTTTTATTTTTATTAATTTTTTAATGTAGGTTCTATTAATATTCCCCACATTAACAATATTGAGAAATGTTTAAAATTTATATACAGTTATCTTAATATAATTTATATAACTTTTTTATGAAATATAATTTTATTTTTCAGTAGTTATAATGATGAGTGATTTTATTGTATAAATGTAAGGTGTATAACGTGTTGCCGTGTACATCTGCATAGTGAAGTGCTTATAACAGTCACATACATTAATAAATTAATACATTGTCTTCCATAGTTACCCTTCCTTTGTGCATGTATGTGTGTGTATGTTAAGAGTATCTAACATTTGTTAACAAATTTCCAGTATATACAGTGCAATATCATTAACTGTAGTGCTCATGCTGTTTGCTAGTTCTCTACACATGTTCATCCTGTGTAAATAAAAAATTTGTACCCTTTGGCCTACATCTTCCATTTCCTCTGTACCTTTCCCAACTACCATTCTACTCTGCTGCTTTGTGTTTATTATTATTATTTTTTGAGATTCCAAAAATAAGTGAGATCATGTAGTATTTGTCTTTCTGTATCTGGCTTCTGTTACTGAACATAATGTCCTCTAGGTTCATTCATATTGCTGAAAATGGCAGGATCTCCTTCTTTAAGGCCAGATAGTATTCTGTTGCATATGTATACTGTGGTTTCTTTATCCATTCCTCTATCAGTGGCTACTTTAAGATTATTTCCCTACCTTGGCTATTGTGAATAATGCTACAATAAGTATGGGCATGCAGGTATCGTTATGAGGTGGTGATTTCATTTCCTTTGGGTATACATACAGAAGAGGGATTACTAGGTCATGTGGTAGCTCTGTGTTGAATTTCTTTTAGGAAGTTATGTGAGGTTTTCCAAAGAGGCTGCACAAATATTCATTCTTATTAACAGTCTACAAATGTTTCCTTCTCTCTATTCTCTCACCATCACTTATCTCTTGTCTTTTTCATAATAAGCATCCTAACAGATGTTAGGTGATAAATCATTGTGATTTCGATTTGCATTTCCCTGATGACTAGTGATGTTGAGCGCCTTTTCATATACTTGTTGGCCATTTGTGTGTCTTCTCTGGAGAGAAGTTTGCTCAGGTCCTTTACCTATTTTTTAATCAGGTTATTCTTTTGTTTTGCTATTGAGTTGTTTGAGTTCCTTATATATTTTAGGTATTAACATCTTAAGAGAGACTATTGTTGGTAAATGTATTCTCCCATTATTTGAATTGTCTCTTCAGCCTTTTAACTCTTCTTTCACGGTAGAAACACTGTTGTGTGTTGTTACCATGAATGTTGAACTTGTCAAATCCCTTTTCTGCATCTTTTGAGCAGATGGTTTTGTCATTTATTCTGTTAGTATGGTTTATCACATTAATTAACATGCCTTTTTTAAAATCAACATTGCATATCAGGGATAAATCCAACTTGGTCATTTTGTTAATTTTTTTTAATATGTTCTTGAGTTCATTTTACTGGTGTTCTACTGATGATTTTTGCATCTATGTTCATCTGAGATACTGGCCTGTCGTTTTGTTATTGTGTCTGGCTTTAACATAAGAATGATGCTGGCCTCAAAAATGGGTTTGGAAGTATTCCTTCTAGTTCTAAACTTTAGAAGAGTTTAGGAAGCATTTGAGATATGTTCCATTAATATCTAGTTTATTGTACATATTTAACATGAAAGGATGTTAAATTTTATCAAAGGCCGTTTCTGTCTCTATTGAGATAATCATGTAGTTTTTGTCTTTGTTTCTGTTTATGCGATGGATTATGTCTATTCATTTGCATATGTTAAACCAGCCTTGCATCCCAGAGATAAAACTGACTTGATTGTGGTGGATAAGTGTTTTGATGTGCTGCTGGATTTGGTTTGTCAGCATTTTGCTGAGGATTTTTTCATTGATGTTCATCATAGATATTGGCCTGAAGTTATCTTTTTTTGTGTGTGTGTCTCTGCTAGGTTTTGATATCAGGATGATGCTGGTCTCAGTTAGGGAGAAGCCCTTCCTTTTCAGTTGTTTGGATAGTTTCAGAAGGAATGGTATCAGCTCCTCTTTCTACTTCTGGTAGAATTGGGCTATGAATCCATCTGGTCCTGGGCTCTTTTTGGTTGGTAGGCTATTAATTACTGCCTCAAATTTAGAACTTGTTATTGGTCTATTCAGGGATTCGACTTCTTCCTGGTTTAGGCTTGGGAGGGTGCAAGTGTCCAGGAATTTACCCATTTCTTCCAGGTTTACTGGTTTATATGCATAGAGTTGTCTGTGGTAATCTCTGGTAGTAGTTTGTATTTCTGTGGAATCAGTGGTGATAGCCCCTTTATCTTTTTTCCATCCCTTTATCTTTTTTCCACCTTGTGTGTGTCTTTGTGTGGAACATATCTCAAAATAATAAGAGCTATTTATGACAAACCCACAGCCAGCATCATATTGAATGGGCAAAAGCTGGAAGCTTTTCCTCTGAAAACTGGTACAAGACAAGATACCCTCTGTTAACACTCCTATTCAACATAGTACTGGAGGTTCTGCCCAGGGCAATCTGGCAAGAGAAAGAAATAAAGGGTATTCAGATACGAAGAGAGGAAGTCAAGTTGTCTCTGTCTACAGATGACGTGATTTTATATTTAGAAAATCCCATCATCTCAGCCCAAAGACTTCTTGATCTGATAAACAACTTCAGCAGAGTCTCAGGATACAAAATCAATGTCCAAAAATCACAAGTATTACTTTATACCAACAGCAGAAAAGCAGAGAGCCAAATCATGAATGAATGCCCATTCACAATCACTACAAGGGAATACCGAGGAATGCAGCTCACTAGGGATATGAGGGACCTCTTCAAGGAGTACTTCAAACTGCTGCTAAAGGAAATAAAAGAGAACACAAACAAATGGAAAAACATTTCATCCTCATGATAGGAAGAATCAATAGCATGAAAATGGCCATACTGCCCAAAATGATTTATACATTCAGTGTTCTTCCCATCAAATGAAGAAATTAGAAAATTCTTTTCTAATTCTGTGAAGAATGTCAATGGTAGTTTTAAATTTTATATGGAATCAAAGAAGACCCCATATAGCCAAGACAGTCCTAAGCAAAAAGCAAAACAAAACAAACAAAAAAAGCTGGAGGCTGCCTGCCTTCAAATTGTACTACAAGGCTACAGTAACCAAAGCAGCATGTTACGGGTACCAAAATAAACGTATACACCAATGGAGCAGAACAGAGACCTCACAGATAATACCACACATGTACAACCATCTGATCTTTGACAAACTTGACAAAAACAATCAACGAGGAAAGGATCTCCTAATCGGTAAATTGTTGCTACTTCAACTTCATTTGTTACTGGTTTGTTGACGCTTTCTATTTCTTCTTGATTCAATCTTACTAGGTTGTGTGTTGCTAGAAATTTATGGATTTTCTCTAGGTTATCTAATCTGTTGGCATATGAGTGTTTATAATAGTCCCTTGTGATCCTTTTCATTTCTTAGACATCTGTTGTAATGTCTCCTCTCTAATTTGTAATTTCATTTATTTGAATCTTTTCTTTGCCTTAGTTGGCCTAGCTAAGGATTTTTCATTTTTGTTGATTTTTGCAAAAAACCACCTCTTTGTTTTATTGATATTTTTCCTGCAGTTTTTCTGTTCTCATTTATTTCTGCTCTCATCTTTATTGTTTTCTTCCTTCTGCTAATTTAGGGCTTAGTTTGTTCTTTTTCTAGTTCCTTTGGGTGTAATGTTGTTGTTTATTTGTGATCTTTTTTCTTCTTTCAGATGTATGTGTTTATTGCTATGACCTTTGCCCTTACAACTGCTTTTGCTGTGTCCCATAAGTTTTGGTATGTTTTGTTTCCATTTTGTTTCTCTCGACATATTTATAAATTTTCCTTATGATTTCTTTTTATGTTGATGCATTGGCTGTTCAGATGCATGGTTCTTGATTTTCTTGTAGTTGAGAATATTCCAGGTTTTCTTTCCTGTTATTATTGGTTTCTACATTTTTACCATTGTTGTCAGAAAAGATCTTGATATATTTTTAATCTTAAATTTGTTAAATTTGTTTTGTGACCTAACATATGATCTATCCTGGAGATTGTTTCATGTGAGCTTGAGGAGAATATGTATCCTGTGAATGTTCTACATATGTCTCTTATGTCCATTTAATTGAAAGTATAGGTGAAACAAAAGGAAGTATAGGTGAGGTCCAGTATTTCTTTATTAATTTTCTCCTGGATCATCTTTCTGTTGCCGAAAGTGTGATATTGAAATCTGCTTCAATTATTGCTGTCTATCTCTCCCTTCAGATCTGTTAATATTTGCTTTATACATTTAGATGCTGTGATATTGGGTGCATATGTATTTATAATTGTTATATCCTTTTAATCAAGTGACCTCTTTATCATATAATACTTTCTTTTTTTACAGTTTTGCATATAAAGGCTATTTTATCTGATAATTGTAGCTATTCTTGCGCTATTTTGGTTTCCATTTGTATGGGATATCTGTTTCCATCATTTCATTTTCAGTCTATGTGTTTTCCTTACAAGTGACATGAGTCTCTTGTAGGCAGCATGTAGTTGGGCCCTGTTTTAAATTCATTTAGCTGCTTTGTATACTTAATTAATTTTAGATCATGTACATATAAAGTAATTATTGACAGGCAAAGATTTACTATAGATATTTATTGTTTTCTGAACATTTTGTAGATTCTTCATTCCTTCTTGCTGTCTTTGTAATTATATAGTTTTCTCTAGTAGTTTGCTTTGATTATTTTCTTTTTCTCTTTTGTGTATCTACTATAAGTATTTGCCTTGGAATTACCATGAGGCTTGTGTGAAACATCTCATAGTTATACCCGACTTAACTTGATTCACACAGAAGAGGTGGGGATTTATTTCTTATTATTATACTATAATTTCTTGGGTACATGTGCAGAACATACAGGTTTGTTGCATAGGTATACATGTGCCATGGTGGTTTGCTGCTTCCATCACCCCATCATCTACATTAGGTATTTTTCCTAATGCTAACCCTCCACTATCCCCCAGAGATGGGCATTTCTAAATGAAACTTACAACTGGGCCTTTAGGTGTTCATGTTTTAGGAATCATCAAAATTTATCAGCTCTCTAGAGCTCTAGGTGCCACTGTAATGAGCTGAAAGGATTCATTTCCTGTCAAAGGGTAGCTGAATCATATCTCTTACAGAACCTAACAGTGACTCAGATATTCAATCATTTCTCTGGTCATTCATTTACAAAATATATGTTAAACTACTTGGTGTCAGACACTGCTCTATGGTTGAGTTATGCTAATATAAACAAAGCACATTTGCTGCAACTGTAGCGGTAGTATGGTGGCATAAAAGCCAGAAATGATGTGGGAAGCTTTCCAGAATCACAACTGTGTGACCTTGGGCAAGTCCAAACCTCCCTGATATTTAGTATCCTCAACTATAAATTGGGATAATATCTGTCCCAAATAAATTGTCTTTAGATGATCAGATATGCTAATGCATGTGGGAGTACTTTTTAATGTGCAGTGCAATTGTAAGGAGATTTTTGTTTTGCCTTTTTTTTTTTTTAACATAGGCATCTGGTTAAATAGATATAAAAGCATTTCCTCTCAAATGTCCAACTTGGTAGAGAACCATGATGTTCAGAACATCAAAAGGTTGAACATATCTTGTGTGTTTTAAAACTAGATTCATCACTAGAACTGTTACAAAAAAAAAAAGCACAATGAGAATACTGAATTTAGAATTTGTCAAAAAAGTGATAGAAATACATATTTTCAAATTTTTAATGCTCTTATTAGGAACTTTTATTTTTCACAAATGAAACATGGTTTTGCATCTTTATAATTGTCCAACTTTTAAAATTACCCAGCATGTTCCTGAATTTAACAGGTTTTAATTTCTAAGTTACTCTCTATCTCTCCATGTATTACAGCCTGGAAACAAATATGAAATCCGTCAACATGCAGTGATATTTTCAGATACCCATTTGTTTACTAATGAACTTGTTCTCTCATTGGTAACATATTGAAGTAATATATTTAAAAATACTTGTACAGCTTGGTAAATGAAGAAGTATGAATAAATCTGACCCCAGGGATATTCTTACAAATGTCCAGTACGATAGGAAAAAATGTGCTGAGAGAAAAATACGCTGGTATAATGTATCTGGTTATAATTTATTAAAACTTTCTTGCCTGGATTAATTATTGTGTCAATGAATTTTAAAATGTCACATAAATAATGTGTATGATGAACCAGTATAATTAAAATGTGGTTTACCAGTTCCTTTTTTCAGATTGTAAATTATTGTCCTTCTGATTGCATCAGTGCAACCATGTTAATTTCTCTCATGTTTAATGTCTGCCCACAGGAATAGATTTGCTTATAATATTAATGAACCAAAAGATGGATGGTGAGACTTTACTGCCATGGTTGATCTGATTTGTACAAAGCTAAAATGGTTATATGAATTCAATGTTATGTTTATTTCTCTATTCTGTATTATAATCTAGTAGCTAAACAGATTGGACATCCCTTTTGGGGTCAGTGCTCACATAGAATGGCAAACTGAAAATCAGTCATGCACTGAGATTAAAATGGAGTGGCTGGGAATATGAAAGTGGGGGAAATATGTAAACAAAGAGAGTACGGAAGAGTGGAGACATAGTTAGTCACATGAAAGGGGTTCTGGAACAGGATTTCCAGATGACATGTCATTTGCATAGGTCAGGTCCTGCCACTTCCCAGGGTTAGTTGATCTCATAGTTACCATATCCATGCCTAACAGACTGGGTTACATTGTATGTGTGCTTTTAATTCATCAGAATTAAAGTATAAATGGCCAACAGGTCTATGAAAAACATTCTCAGCATCACTAATCATCAGGGAAATGCAAATCAAAACAATAATGAGATGTCATCTTTGCCAGTTAGGACAGCTATTATTAAAAAGACAGTAAATGCTTGCAAGGATGCAGAGAAAGGGAACTCTTACATGCTTTTGATGGGAGTGTGATTTAGCACAGCTATGAAGGTAAACAGTATAAAGATTTCTCAAACAACTAAAAATAGAACTACCCATACGATCCTGAAATCCCACTTCTGAATATTTATCCAAGGAAAAGGGAATCAGTACATCAAAGGGAGACTTGCAATCCCACGTTTATTGCAGCACTGTTCACAGTAGCTGGAATATTGAATCAACCTGCATGTCCATCAATAGATGAATGGTAAAGAAAATGCAGTATATATACACAAGGGAATTTTTTAAATTTTTATATCATCTTTATACATAGACTGTCACATAAGAATACACATATGGACACAACCATATTTCTTGTTAGAACTTGGAGGGGAGGTAGGGAGACTTGATCTTGATGTTTTTTTTTTAATTGTACTTTAAGCTCTGAGTGTTCTCATTGTTACCCACCTATGAGTGAAAACATGCAGTTTTTGGTTTTCTGTTCTTCTGTCAGTTTGCTGAGAGTGATGGTTTCCAGATTCATCCATGTCCCTACAAAGGGCGTGAACTCATCCTTTGTTATGGCTGCATAGTATTCCATGGTATATATGTGTCATATTTTCTTTATCCAGTCTATCATTGATGGGCATTTGGATTGGTTCCAAGTCTCTGCTATTGTAAACAGTGCCACAGTGAACATACATGTGCATGTGTCTTTATAATTGAACAATTTATACTCCTTTGGGTATATACCCAGTAATGGGATTGCTGGGTCAAATGGAGTTTCTATTTCTAGATCCTTGAGAAATTGCCACATTGTCTTCCACAATGGTTGAATTAATTTACACTCCCACCAACAGTGTAAAAGTGTTCCTATTTCTCCACATCCTCTCCAGCATCTGTTGCCTCTAGATTTTTTAGTGATTACCATTCTAACTGCCATGAGATAGTATCTCAGTGTGGTTTTGATTTGCAATTCTCTAATGACTAGTGATGATGAGCATTTTTTCATATGTTTGCTGGCCTCGTAAATGTCTTCTTTTGAAAAGTGTCTGTTCATATCCTTTACCCACTTTTGAATGAGTTTGTTTTTTTCTTGTAAATCTGCTTTAGTTCTTTATAGATTCTGGATATTAGCCCTTTGTCAGATGGGTAGCTTGCAGAAATTTTTTCCCATTCTGTTGGTTGCCAGTTCACTCTAGTGATTGTTTCTTTTACTGTGCAGAAACTCTTGAGTTTAATTAGGTCCCATTTGTCTGTTTTGGCTTTTGTTGCCATTGCTGTTGGTGTTTTAGTCATGAAGTCCTTGCCTATGCCTATGTCCTGAATGGTATTGCCTAGGTTTTCTTCTAGGGTTTTTATGGTGTTAGGTCTTATGTTTAAATCTTTGATCTACACAAGGGAATTCTATTCAGCCATAAGACAGAATAAAATCCTTTCATTTGCAGAGACGTGGATGAAACTGGAGGCCATTATGGCAAGAGAAATAAGGCAGACACTGACAAATACCACATGTTCTCACTCATATGTGGGAACTAAAAATGCTGAGCTCATGAAGGTAGAGTGTAGAATGATGGTTACTAGAGACTGGGATGGGTTTATCTGTGTGGGAGGAGATAAAGAGAGATTAGTTAATGGTTGCAAACATACAATTACAAGAAATAAATACCAGTGTTTAATAGCACAATATGTTGACTATAATTAATGATATGTATTTCAAAATAGCTAGATTTGAAATGTTCCCAGCACAAATAAATGATAAATATTTGAAGTGGTGAATATACTAAATACCTGATCAATAACCTGATGATCATTATACATTCCATGCATGTATCAAAATATCACATGTATGACATACAAGTCTAATACTGGTAAAAAGTTTGCAAAGAATTATATATAATGACCAAGAAAAATAAAAGATCAAGGAAAAGTAATCCTTTAAATCATGCAGGGGAGTCTTCCGGTGAGTTCCTTCAATGAAGACTTTCTCTCATGCCTTTCATAGTATCAGCATCTTGCTAAGCTAAGTGGAACTTTTGTATTTAAACACAGAACTCATTTGAATAATGTATTACCTTAAATGAAAGCCAAACACTTCATAGTGATCTGTTCAAATGCTGGAAGAAAAACTGGCAATGATGAATTTGTGAGATACATTTTTTTTCTGATCTGATGAGATTTGCAAGAGTATCATCAGTGATATCTGTATTTTTCTTCACCTAATAGACTAATGTTAGAACCTAACCCAGGAGTAAGCTGTGACTCCATTGCATTCTCTGCTAAGAATGAATAAAAGTTACCCAGGCCAAAGAGTCTAAGGCAGATACTGGGTACTTCTGGATACTGCACGACAAGGCAGCAGCTGCCTTGAGTCAGCAGATAGCTAATAAAGAGGCAGGCACATCCAGGATGGTAGACAGGTTTCAGGGATAAACAACAGTGGGTAGGAAAGTACAGCTACTGGGATTTCAGGCTAAAAAATAGATTCCAGAGATGAAGAGATGAGCAAAGAAAGGGAGAAGAAAGCGAGAAAGAAAGGCTAGTAAATGATACTACAATCTGATCATAGTGTAGAAGTCACTTGGTTTCTGATATATTGGATCAATTTCAGGTTATGTGCCAATTAAGTACTGAACACATTTTAACCATTTCTTTGCTTCAAATACCCAAATATTTTATTCCATAATCAAATTTTCTTTTTTTTTCTGATTGTCTTAATATTGTTTGGCCATGTTTAACATGCATTTATATTGGAGGAATCAAAGATGTCTTATATATTTAAAAATAATCCTGTATAGTACAGCTCTTGTTAGGGCATAAACATGTTTGATTGAAGAATTTTCTTTGCTCTTAGAAGACACTAAGAGAAAGAAATACTGCAAAACTATAGAAAAAAAATTATGAACGAAGTAAAACAGCAGTATTAACTTTTTGCTGTTAGTGTCCAGGGATACATAAAATTTGTTGTAGATTGTTTACTGCAGGAGGCAGACTTGGATGGAAATGAGTGTGAAGGATGTTTCTTAGGGAGTGGACTTAAGCTCGGCACCTGGGTTGTGGAGAAATGAAAGGAATTAGGGTTGGGCAAAGGAAGAATTGGGGCTGTGATGCAGCACAACAGGGACTCAGCTGACTCCAGAGGGAGCCCTGAAGTTTGGGTAGCCTCTCAGAGTTGCTCCTCTTTTGGGAAAGGAGCTGGTAGTTTATCCTAGTAATTGGGTAGGGATTCACTGGGGAAGAGGTAATCTCTTTCAGTGAGGTCATACCCAGCTTGGGGTATATTATCCTTGAATCTTGAAAAGAATAGAGTAGAGAGATCTGGGCAGTGCAGCAGTCGTGACAATTTGTCGATATTTCTGGGAACTTTTATCTCTGATAAGTTCTCAGGGTAGCTTAGGACTCTGATGGGACTTGTCTTTGGAAAAACTATAAAGTTATAAGGGAAAAAGGGTAGTAGGAAAAACTGCAACCCCAGCTGCTACTGGGGAGGGGGAGCTCTAGGCTAAACTCTGATTGATTCTAGAGCCCTAAAAGACCTTAGTTCTTACAATAGTAGAAGAAAGGTAACTTTGTAAGTAACCCAGACCTTCCCTCCTGAGGGGACCAAGTTCATGTTTACTTTTCTTAGACAGTGGCAATTATGTGTTTATCATTAAAATTAGATGATAGAATGCTAACATATGCCAACCACCTTGCTGTTAAGCTGATTGCTCACTTCTCTAATGTGTACTAGCAGCTTTCCTCCTAGGTCATGTACCTTTTCCAGGATGGCAGTTATCCCTAATCCTTTTTTTTTTTTTTTTTTTTGGCTGGCCCTGGACACAAGGTGCCCAAAGTGTTGAAGTGGGAGCTGTATCTTCTATCTAATGGGACTTTTTCTATGTCTGCTGGTAGAGAGTTCTGTATACCTGTGGTGCCCAGAATTATGGGAATGGGAAGCACACATTCCAGGAGTTGGTTACTGGGGGTGATAGTAACAGGGGCCATTGTAGCTTCATTGCCTTGATTCTGAGACCCACCATGTATTTTTTTGCGAGGGGACAGTGCATCAAATAATGACCATTAATTTAGCTTGCAATGTTGTATACTGCATGATGGTGCCTGATGCTGGCAGGATATTGTCGATAGTCTGGGGCTTCAGCAGTCCCTTCAGTAGGTGATTCCAACACTTGTAGGTCAGCAGCTTCTGAGGAGCAAAGTAAGTGGGAGAACGTGGATTTCATGGTCATGTGCCCACTCTCTTATTGCCTTTGGTGTAAAGTAAGTTGCTTGTCTGATGTGAAAGTGTGTGAGGTGCATGCTAGTGGGTCAGATGCCTTATAAACTGTTGGATAGTGGTGTTTGTGGAAGCTACACCCGAAATCTGTAGTGGTATCTGTCAAAATAAGTGGCCAGTTGCTCTCCGAGGGATGGTGCTATATCAGGGCTTGTGATTGATCTTTGTGGCATCATGTGGCAGTGGCAGTGATGACAGTAGCTAGATGACCCTTGTTGAGTGAGATTTTGACACTATTTGGTTCATGCATGCTTTGTTTCTGCCATGATACCAGAGTGCCTATCTTGAGCATATGGAAAACTTGTTAAAAAAAAAAGAGAAAAGAGCTTAAGGTTTAAACTTCTCTTAATTGTAGCAAGACATAACCTTGAGGATTTTGTTCTACTCTCCTGCCTTAAGAACTCCTGTCCAAAGTCCCCATGGGTGCTGTGAACCATCATTTGTGAACCATTCCAAGGAGACATAGTTTGCTGTTATCAGTTGTCCATTCACATGCAATTTCTACTTTTCTTTTAAACAAAGAATTTGGGCAAGTAAGCATTTTATTCTAAGAAAAGACTTAAAATTTTAGAAAAATTTCTAAACATTGTAAATTAATGTCAGTGCCACTCAGAGTTTGTGAACACTGCTCAGTGTACATATCGTCTAATGGAAGAACGCTAGGAAAAACTCCTGGGAGCATAAACACCTTAAACAGAACTTGCCGTTGTGTATCAAAGACTCTGCTAATGATGCAGCTTCCCAGTACAAACAATACATATGACTTGTCCTCAACTTTTCAATCTGGGTTTGCTCTACAGTAGAATTAGAATCTAAAACACTGTGTCAGCCAACTCAGTGAAGTTCAATTGTGAGTAGAATTTCTGCTTCTGAATTCTTACAGTTTACATAATGGCCTGAGTGTTATAAGTTCCAAGAACTTCTTTGAAAATGTGTGGGTAAAAAAATGTTCCTCTAATAGCTATTGAAAGACTGCAGTCTTACTGAAAGAAACTAGACTAGGGGGTATAGATTTAATTTCATTCACTTTGATTAAAAGAAAATACAGTAAGAATTTGATAAATTTATGAACCCAAACTAATCAGAATCCTCGATTAACTTATTTTTTGTTGTTGTTGCTGTACTGATATTTCATGAGAAGGGGACAAAGAGTAAAAAGTAGTTCACACTCAGGATTTATCTCCCTCCAAAAATCACCTTCCAGGGATGCATGAGTCCTGTACAGATTCAGTCCAATGTTCACATCCCATATTTACAATTTCTATGGAGAGGTAATGATGTTTAAAATAATGACTCAGAGATACTACAAAATGTAAAATGATGAAAGGATTTAGTAATGTTCAGGAGATTGTGCCTATATAGGAAAGAAAATTTGCCTATGTACACACACCCGCCCCCCCAAATAGACTGACAAATTTTCCAGATTAACTCAGAGTTAATCAATAATCAATTTCCAAAGCATTCTACTCACCTGTGGTCTTATTCTGTTTGATTTAACCCATCCCTCACATGGTGGCATCTATGTCCTCAGTACTTCAGGCAACTTTTTCTTAAAGCCCCAAGTCATGAGCAGTGCAACGTTAGAGGTGTCCAGGTTCACACATGTGTGTGTCTTTCCACAGTGTCGGACTTCTATTGATGCTATTTTAATCACAAAAGCCAGGAGCTCTGTGGAATTTCCAAGGAGACGGTTCTCCTTAGTACTTCTCATTTACGCCATAGTCAGAGCCATGGGCACATAGGTTCAATCTACTCCGCAAGTCAGTCTATATTGCATACCATACATAATAGTATATTTAATCAATATATAAATATTAGAACATTCCACAACAATGTGACACTTAACATCAAGAGGAGAAGATAGGAGGAAGGGTTGATGAGCAAGTCCCAGGGAGAGTGAAGAAGACAAAAGAATTCCTGGTCTGGTCCATTGGTCTCCCAACGAGGAGTCTTTGATGTGGCAGAGCCTATAGGAGCCTATAGAGGTAATGCCAAGTGCTTATCATGGGTGGGTGCAAGACTGGGTCAGTTAAGGCAGCTGTTGGGAGCTGCTGAAGGCATGCTTATTTTTTTTAATTGTCAGAGTCCTCTGGTGAGAACCTATAGTGGAAGACTGTGCTTGTTTATGTCCTTATCTGGTTTGAGGCAGTCTTTATAGTTTTGTTTGTTAGGCAAAACATCTTATACTTTTTTTTTTGGCAAAATGCCATATGAAATGTAAAATGGAGTCTTTTTCTAAGATTGAGTTTAATGAAGGGGTGCTGTATACACCCCAGTTTCATAGTTTTGGGGCATTTCTGGGTTAATTTAATCAGAGTTTACTCTTTTATTTCTGGGGGACTTTTCAATTTCTGTTGCTACCTGGTTGCCAAATGTTACTTCTTTCTAGGATTCATTAAAAAAAGCATAACCCACCAATATATAAAGATTTTTGTGGGTTTGGATAGAAAAGTCGTATCACACAGCAAGCAGTCAGTGGAAATCTTCTTGGTCCAATATAATCTCCACCCTTTCTCTTGGGGCCATTCCTCATCCAAAAGTTTCTGGGCCTCTGGCCAAGTGTCTCTCCCCACTGAGTGCAGCCCTTAGGTCTTAGAAGGGAATGATTCCCTGAAGCTGATAATCGCTTTGAGCTATCTTTTGGTCTCCTCTTCCTGTGTCCCATTGAATTCTAATGAATAATATTCACATCACATTAAACTTTTATTTCTTATAAAATTGTTCTAAATTGCCATCTCTTCTCCCAGTCCTTGAAGAATAAATAGCCTTTGATCTTGCAGTTTCAACAATCTTAAATCAGTTCAGCTGCCACATTTGATAGATGAGGACTCCAAAGCTCAGAGAAGGGAAATGATTTACCAAAAAATATTGGGGCTATTTAGAAGCAGAGCTGAAGCCATAACTCTGGTCTTCTTCCTTTTAGGCCAATGCTTCTTCCTCCTTGTGTTATTATTTTTTTTTTTCTGCAATCCTGATAGGCAAGATGGTAATGATGAAAGATGACAGGGTTGCTTATGCACCTTGTATTTTTGTCTATTATAACTATAAACCTGAATATATGTTTCCCCAAACAGTTAATCATATAACAGAAGGAGATAATGTGATTTTTTTTTGTCTTGTAAATCACGAGAAAACACCTCCTGTGTCTTCTATTAATGTTTGATATATTGTTCCTCAGGCTATAAGGAATTTGTCCCAGTGTATTTGTATATAAATGCTGCCTCTTTGTCTCTCCGTATTAGTAGATGCTGACTAACGTTACAAGGTAATAATTGGTTACACTGTATTAGGAGAATAACAATTTATAACAATATTACTTGCCAATAAGCGTAATACTTTCTTTTCCTATTCAGTGGAGAAATTATTTGGTTTTGTATCTACACCGATAGTTTTTCTTTTGTAGCTAAGTTTATTTTAGTCATAAGGCAATCAGGTGGCATGTAAGTGTTAAAAACTACAGGAAACCAACATCTAGCAAATTTGAAGACCGTGTGCACCCGGAATAAATAAGTACCTTTAAAATTCTTCCAATTTTTAATAAACTTTAAACACAGAAAAGTTGTAAAAGAAGTACAGTAAAGACACACGTACCCTTACCTAGATTCACAAATTGTTAACATATTCTGGTGTTGACTTTGTGTGTCTGCATGTGTCTTTCCCTCTTCACACACACACACTCATTCCTACACACACACACATACAGGCACACACATACATTTTGGGGAGCTCTAAACTGCTTGAAAGCAAGTTGCAGACATCAAGATTATACAAAAATATATTTTTCCTAAAATTAGCACATTCTTTTATATTACTACAATAACAATCACAAGACATTTGCTACTGACAATATTATGTAGTATAAAGTCTAAATTCAAATGTCTCCAGTTGCTCTCAAATACTCTTTATATTAGTCAGGGATCATATGCTCGATTTTTTGTCATGTTTCTTATTTCCATCAGTCTAGAATATTGCTCACCCTCTGCCCTTATTCCTCATCTTTCATAAGAGGAGTCCAGACTAATTGTCTTTTATAGAATGTTCCTCAAACTGGATTCATCTAACTCCTCTCTCTGAATTAGATTATGGATAAAATGTGTAAGCAAATATTATGTTTCCCATTACATCACATCAGGAGGTTTATAATGTGACTTTGTCTCAATATTGATGAACCTAAGTTTGCTCTCTTCATTTTAAATACAAGCTTCAACTTCTGTACTTGATAAACATTTCATGGGTGATAGAGATATATGAATATCCTTTTTCTGACAGTATGTTAGCCTATAGTGTTAGGAGTAATTTCTTGCCAGAATGTCATATTACCTTGGTGGTATTTGCAAAACGGTGATTTAAAATTTCAATCATTTTTCTAGATCGAGGCCAGTAAATTTTTCCAGTAAAGAACCACATTCTAAGTATTTTAGGCTTTGTGGGCCACATATGGTCTCTGTTACATATTCTATTTTTTCTTTAGCCTTGTAAAAAAAATATTCTTAGCTCATGGACTGCAGGAAAACAGTCTGCAGCAAGATTTGGGCCATGAGTAGTAATTTGCCAAAGCCCTGTTCTGTGTTATGAAGAAAAGCTTTCCTTTTCCTTGTAACACCTGTGTGTGTGTGTGTGTGTGTGTGTGTGTGTGTGAGAGAGAGAAAGAATGAAATTCTTTGATAACTCTATTTCTTTTATAGAGTTGATCTGTTTAAACTTTTTTTTAAAAAAAATACTTTTTTGGATTTAACTTTGGTAAATAACACTGTCTTAGGAAAATTTCAATTTCATCTTCTATGCTTTCTGATACAATAGCCATTAGTTGCATGAGGCTATTCAAATTTAAATTAGTTATAATTAAATAAAATTAAAAATTCAGTTTCTAGTCACATGAGCCACATTTAAGTGCACAAGCATTCACTCAACACACATGGCTAGTAGCTACCTACTGGACATTGCAGATGTAGGACACTTCCATGATGTAGCAGTTCTAATGGATAGCAATGAATGCAGATTTCAAATGTATTTGCATAGAGTTGTGCATAATAGTCCCTTTTAATTAAAGTTAAATTACAATATTTCTTTTGTCTTTTTTTGCTTTTATGCTTATTTCCTTTCTTACTAATTTATTTTTTTCAAGGTACCAAACTATTTATTGTATCTACTATTTTTCTGTTTTTATCTCACGTTTTCCTTCCTTATGCTTTCTTCTGATTTACTTTATCAGCTCTTTTTTTTAAAAACTTTTAAGTTCAGAGGTACATGTGCAGGTTTGTTATATAGGTAAATCGTATGTCACTGGGGATTGGCGTAAGGATTATTTATTCACCTATGTGCTAAACACAGTACCTGATAGGTCGCTTTTTAGTCCTGACCCTCCCCCTTCCCTCCACCCTCAAGGAAGTCCCAGTGTCTGTTGTTTCCTTCTTTGTGTCATTGTGTACTCAATGCTTAGCTTCTACTTGTGAGAACATGTAGTATTTGGTTTTCTGTTCCTGTGTTAGTTCACGAAAGATAATGTCTTTTACCTTCATCGATGTTGCTGCAGAGGACATGATCTTGTGCTTTTTTATGGCGACATAGTATTTCATGGTGTATATGGACCACATTTTCTTTATCCAGTCTACCATCGATGGGCATTTAGGTTGGTTCCATCTCTTTGCTATTGGGAATAGTGCTTCAATGAGCATACATATGCATGTGTCTTTTTTGTTTGTTTGTTTGTTTTGAGATGGAGTCTCACTCTGGCCCAGGCTGGAGTGCAGTGGCACAATTGTGGCTCACTGCAACTTCCGCCTCCTGGATTCAAGTGATTTTCCTGCCTCAGCCTTCTGAGTAGCTGGCATTATAGGCACATGCCACCACACCCAGCTAGTTTTTATTTTTTATTTTAGTAGAGATAGTAAAAATTTAGTATTTTACCTTGCTGGCTGGGCTGGTCTTGAACTTCTGACTTCAAGTGATCTGGCTGCCTCAGCCTCCCAAAGTCCTGGGATTACAGGTGTGAGCCAGCCACTGTGCCTGGCCTGTGTGCATGTGTTTTTATAGTAGAACAATTTATATTACTTCGGGTATATATCCAGTAATAGGATTGGTAGATTTAATGGTAATTCCACTTTGAGTTCTTTGGGAAATCACCAAACTGCTTTCCACAATGGATGAACTAATTTCTATTTTTACCAGCAGTGTACAAGCATTCCCTTTTCTTTGTAACCTCCCCAGCATCTGTTATCTTTGACTTTTTCATAGCAGACATTCTGACTAGTGTAAGATGGTATCTCATTGGATTTTGATTTATATTTCTCTAACGATTAGTGATGTTGAACATATTCTTCATATGCTTGTCAGCCATATGTATGTCTTCTTTAGGAAAGTGTCTTTTCATGTCCTTTGCCTACTTTTTAATGGGGTTGTTTCTTTTTTGACCTTAGTCAGAAGCATAGTTTGTGAACATTTTCTCCCATCCAATAGGTTGTCTGTTTACCCTGTTGTCTGTTTCTAAAATTTATTTTATTTTTAAATTAAAAAAAATTAAAAAATTTTGTAGGCACATAATATATATGTATTTATAGGGTACATGAGATATTTTGATACAGACATGTAATGTGAAATAAGCACATCATGGAGAATGGGGTATCCATCTCCTCAAGCATTTATCATTTGATTTACAAACAATCCATTACACTTCAAGTTCTTTAAAAATATACAATTAAGTTATTAATGACTATAGTCACCCTGTTGTGCTATAAAATAATAGGTCTCATTCATTATTTCTAACTAGTTTTTGTACTCCCCATTATCAAATCTTACCTACCACTCCTTTCCTGGCTTCTGGAAACCATCCTTCTACTCTCTATGTTTATTAGTTCAGTTATTTTGAATTTTAGACCTCACAAATAAGTGAGAACTTATTTGCATTGTCTGTCTTTCTGTCCCTGGCTTATGTCACTTAACATGACCTCCAGTTTTATCCATGTTTGTGAAAATAACTGAATCTTACTCTTTTTTAAGGATGAATAGTACTCCATTGTGTATATGTACCACATTTTGTTTATGCATTCATCTGATGAAGGACACTTAAGTTGCTTCCAAATCTTAGCTATTATAAACAGTGCTGCAGCAAACATTGAGGTGCAAATATCATTTCAGTATACTGTTTTTCTTTCTTTGGGATATATACCCAGCAATGGGATTGCTGGATTATACAGTAGCTCAAGTTTTAGTTTTTTGAAGCACCTCCAGGCTGTCCTCCATAGTGATTGCCCCAATTTACATCCTTACCAACAGTGTAAAGGGTTCCCTTTTCTCCACATCCTCACCAGCACTTGTTAATGCCTGTCTTTTAGATACAAGCCATTTTGGCTGGGGTAAAATGATACCTTGTTAAAGTTTGGTTTCCATTTCTTTGAGGATCAGTAATGTCGAGCACCTTTTCATATGCCTTTTTGCCATTCGTATCTGTTCTTTTCAAAAATGTCTATTCAAATCTTTTGCTCATTTTTAATCAGATTATTAAAGTTTTTCCTTTAGAGTTATTTGAGCTACTTATATATTCTGTTATTAATCCCTTGTCAGAGGGGTAGTTTGCAAATATTTTCCCCTATTCTTTGTGTGGTCTCTTTTACTTTGTTGATTGTATCCTTTGCGGTGCAGAAGCTTTTTAACTTGGTAGGATCCCATTTGTCTGTTTTTGCTTTGGTTGCCTGTGCTTATGGTGTATATTGCTCAAGAAATCTTTGCCCAGACCCATATCCTGGAGTTTCACCACTCTTTTCTCTTACTAGTTTTGTAAATTGAGATCTTAGATTTAGGTCTTTAATCCATTTTGATTTGATTTTTGTATGTGATGAGAGAGAGGGGTCAAGTATCTTTCTTCTACCTACAGATACCCAGGATTCCCAACACCATTTGTTGAAGAGACTATCTTTTCCCCAGTGTATATTCTTGGCACGTTTGTCAAAAATGAGTTCACTGTAGGTGTGTGGATTTGTTTCTGGGTTCTGTATTCTGTTCCATTAGTCTATGTGTCTGTTTTTGTGCAAGTACCATGCTATTCTGGTTACTTGTCAAACCTCCAGGTTTGTTCTTTTTGCTTAGGATAGCTTTGGCTATTCTGAGTTTTTTTGTGATAGACATATATTTTAGGATTTTTTTCTTTTCTGTGAAGAATGTCGTTGGCATTTTTATAAGGCTTGCACTGAATCTGTAAATTGCCTTGGCTAGTATGTGCATTTTAACAATACTGATTCTTCCAACCCATGAACATGGAATATTTTTCCATTTTTTGGTGTTCTGTTCATTTCATTAGTGTTTCACAGTTTTCATTTTAGAAATCTTTTATGTCTTTGTTAATTCCTAGGTATTTAATTTTATGTGTGGCTGTTGTAAACGGGATTACTTTTTAAATTTGTTTTTTGCATTGTTCACTGTTGGCATATAGAAATGCTATTGATTTGGATATGTTGATTTTGTATCCTGCAACTTTACTGAATTTTTACCAGTTCTGATAGTTCTTTTTTTGTGAAGTGCTTTCAAGTTTTTGCAAAGGTAAGATCATATCATCTGTAAACTAGGATAATTTGATTTCTGCCTTTTCAATTTCAATGCAATTTATATCTTTCTCTTGTCTGATTGCTCTAGCTAGGACTTCCAGTACAATGGTGAATAACAATGGTGACAGTGGGCATCCTTGTTGCAGTCCATAGCTTTAAAAAAAGGCTTGCAGTTTTTCCCCCTTCAATATGATACTGTGGTGGGTCGGTCATATATAGCTTTTATTATATTGAGGTATTTTTCTTCTATACCCAGCTTTTGAAGGCTTATTTTTAAATCATACAGGGATGTTTATATTTTATCGAATCCTTTTTCAGCTTCAGTTGAAATGGTATTATGGGTTTTCTTCCTTCTGTTGATATGATATATCAGAATGATTGATTTGCATATGTTGAATCATCCTTGCATTCCAGGTATATATCCTACTTGGTCATGATGAATGTCTTTTCTAATGTATTGCTGAATTCAGTTTGCCAGTGTTTTGTTGACAATTTTTGCAACAGTAGTCATCAGAGACGTCGGTCTGGAGTTTTCTTTTATTGATGTGTCTTTGTCTGCATTTGGTATCATGGCAATATTGGCCTCATAGAATGAGTTTGGAAGTATTCCCTCCTCTATTTTATTAATAGTTTGAGTAGGATTGGTATTACTTTTTGTTTAACTATTTGAGCAGTGAAGCCATGAAGTTTCTGGCCTTTCTTTACTGGGAGACTTTTTGTTACAGCTTAAATCTAGATACTTATTATTGGTCTGTTCAGGTTTTGGATTTCTTCCTGGTTCAATCTCAGTAGGTTGTATGTATCTAGGAATGTATCATTTCTTGTAGATTTTACAATTTATTGACATATAGTTGCTTAATGTAGCCACTAATGATCCTTTGAATTTTGCAGTATCAGCTGTAATATCTCCTTTTTCATGTCTGATTTTATTTATTTGTATTTCTTTCTTTTGTATTTACTCTGGCTACAGGCTTGTCAATTTAACTTCAAAAAAAACACATTTTTTCATCTTTTATGTTGTTTTTTCATTTAAATTTTATTTCTGCTCCAAACTCTGTTATTTCTTTCCTTCCTCTGATTTGGGGTTTGGTTTGCTGTTGCTTTTTTAGTTCCTCACGATACATTGCTAGATTATTTATTTGCAGTGTTTCTTCTTGTTGATATAGGCACTTATAGTTACCAGCTTCCCTCTTTGTGCAGCCTTTGTTGTATCCCATAGGTTTTGGTATGTGGTATTTCTATTACCATTTGTTTCAAGAAATCTTTCAATTTTCTTCTTAATTTTTTCATTGCCCCACTGGTCATTCAGGAGCATATAATTCAATTCATTTGTATAGTTTCTGAAATTGCTCCTGTTATTTCAGTTTTATTCTTTTGTGGTCAGAGATGATTTATTTCACATTTTTTGAATGTTTTAAGACATGTTTGGTGACTTAACATATGGTCTTCTCTTGAGAATGACCCATGTACTTAAGAAAAGTTTGTGTATTCTGCAACTCTTGGGTAAAATTTTCTGTGAATATCTATTAGACATATTTGCTCTATAGTACAGATTATATCTGATGTTTCTTTGCTGATTTTTTTATCTAGAAATCTGTCCAATGCTGAAAGTGGGGCGTTAAAGTCTACAGCTATTATTGTACTGAAGTTTATTTCCCTTTTTAACTGTAATAATATTTCCTTTATATATCTGAGTGCTCCTCTGTTGGGTGCATATATATTTAAAATTGTTATATCCTCTTCCTCTATTGACCCCTTTATCATTATATAGTGCCCTTCTTTGTCTCTTCCTACAGTTTTTTTCTTGAAATCTATTTTGTCTAAGTATAGAAACTCCTGCTCTTTTTTGATTTCCATTGGTGTGGAATAACTTTTTCCATCTTTTTATTTTCAGTCTGTGTTTTTACAGGTGAAGAATGTTTCTTGTCAACAGCTCAATGGGTCTTTTGTTTGTTTGTTTGTTTTCATGGATTCAGCCAGTCTGTCTTTTGATTGAAGACTTTAGTCCATTTACATGTAATGTTGTAATTGATAAATAAGGACTTACCCCTGCCATTTTGTCATTTGTTTTCTGGTTATTTTGGAGTTTTCTTTTCTGTCTTTCCTCTCTGTCTTCCTTTAGTGAAGGTGATTTTCACCAGTGACATGATTTAATTTCCTGCTTTTTATTTTTTGTGTTTCCATTGTATGTCTTTTTTGGTTTGAGGTTACCATGAGGCTTGCAGGACTATCTTGTAACCCATTATTTTTACCTGATAAAAACTTAACACTATTTGCATAAACTAACAAGCAAAAGGAACACTAATAACAGCTTTATGCCTTAAATTGTTTTCTCACTCTTTAACTTTTTGTTGTTTATATTATATCTTATTGTACCATGTCTTGAAATATTGTAGTTATTATTTTTGAATGATTCATCATTTAGTGTTTCTACTTAAGAGTAATTTACATACCACAGTTAGTGTTGTAATATTCTGAGTTTTTTGATGTACTTATTAATACTAGAGTGTTATGTACCTTCAGGGGATTATTTATTGGTCATCAATGTCCTTATCTTTCTGATTGAGATACTCTGTTTAGTATAACTTGTAGGATAGGTCTGATATTGATAAAGTCCCTTAGCTTTTGTTTGTCTGGGAAATTCTTTATTTCTCCTTTATGTTTGAGGGATATTTTCACCAGATATGCTATTCTACGAAAAAAGTTGTTTTTTTTCCCTTTGCACTTTAAATATGTTATATCATTCTCCCCTGGCCTGTAAAATTTCATCTGAAAAATCTGCCAAATGTATTCAAACTCCATTGTATGTTACTTGTTTCTGTTCACTTGCTGCTTTTAGGATCCTTTATCCTTCACCTTTGGGAGTTTGATTATTAAATGCCTTGAGGTAGTATTCTTTGGGTTAAATCTGCTTGGTGTTCTGTAACCTTCTTGAACTTAGATATGATATCTTTCTGTAGGTTTAGGAAGTTTTCTGTTATTATTTCTTTGAATAAACCTTCTCTTTCTCTACCTCCTCTTTAAGAGCAATGAGTCTTAGATTTGCCCTTTGAAGCTGCTTTCTAAATACTGCAGGCAGTCTTCATTGTTTCTTTCTTTTTTTTTTTCTTTTATTGCCTCTGACTGTGTATTTTCTGTTTTTTGTTAAATTTTTAAAATATTTCAATAGATTTTTGGGGAACAGGTGGTGTTTGGCTACATTAATAATTGTGTTAGTGGTTATTTCTGCAATTTTAGTGCACCCATCACCCGAGCAGTGTACACTGTACCCAATGTGTAGTCTTTTATCCCTCACTCCCTTCTTACCCTTTTCCCTTGAGTTCACAAAGTCCATTGTATCATTCTTATGCCTTTGCATGCTCATAGCTTAGCTCCCACTTCTGAATGAGAACATAGAACGTTTGATATTCCATTCCTGAGTTACTTCAGTTAGAATAATTGTCTCCATTTCCACCCAGGTTGCTGTGATGCCATTATTTCATTCCATTTTAAGTCTGAGTAGTATTCCATGGTGTGTGTGTTGTGTGTGTGCGTGTATCCATATGTGTGCATATAACATTTTCCTTATCCACTCACTGATGGGCATTTGGGCTGGTTCCATAGTTTTGCAATTGCAAATTGTGCTGCTATAAACATGCATGTACAAGTATCATTTTCGTATAATGACTTCTTTTCCTCTGGCTAGATATCCAGGAGTGGGATTGCTGTATCAGATGGTAGGTTTATTTTTAGTTCTTTAAGGAATCTCCACATTGTTGACCGTAGTGGTTGTACTAATTTACATTTCCACCAACACTGTAAAAGTGTTCCCTTTTCACCACTTCCACATCAACATCTATTATTTTTTGAGTTTTTGATTATGGCTATTCTTGTAGGAGTAAGGTGGTGATGGATTGTTAATTTGAATGTGATAATCATTATAGAATAGGTATATCAGATCATAACATTGCACATCTTGAATGCATACAGTCTCCGTTTGCCAATTAAGTATTTTAAGAAATAACAAGGTAGAAATAAAGAAAAAACAAAGTAGATCTAATCTATCTTTATGTATTTTAAGATTTTATATTTTTTAAAATTATATATTTGATATCTATAGATAGATTAGATCTACCTTGTTATTTCTTTCTTTATATTTTCTTTATTTTACCTGTGTTAGACTAAGAGTGGTGTTGTGTTATGAGTGTGTTTCTGTCAGTTTCTCTTTGCATATTTGTCATTTCTACTTTATGTATGCCATTGCTCTGAGATTGTGGTGTATAGATTCATAATTGATGCTATTATAAACTATGCTTCTTAGTATTACAAAGCATTCTTTTAAAATTATTTTTTGGCATAAATTGCACTGTGTGCCTGATATCAGTATTGCAAATCCTGTTTTTTCAATATTTGCCATTTGTTTCACGTTTGTCTGTGTATTGCCTTTTATTCATAATCTGTCTGGATTATTTTCTTTTAGGATATCTATATGTCTTGCATAGAGTGCAGGCTTTTAGTTTGCTTTGAGGATCAATCTGAAAGTCTTTAAAAAAAAAGTAGGCTAAGCCTATTTACAGTTATTGTTATGGATTCTCTCTTTTTTTTTTTTTGTGACGGAGTTTCACTCTTGATACCCAGGCTGGAGTGCAATGGCGCGATCTTGGCTCACCGCAACCTCCACCTCCTGGGTTCAGGCAATTCTCCTGCCTCAGTCTCCTGGGTAGCTGGGGTTACAGGTACGTGCCACCATGCCCAGCTAATTTTTTGTATTAGTAGAGACGGGGTTTCACCACGTTGACTGGGATGGTCTCGATCTGTTGACCTCGTGATCCACCCGCCTCGGCCTCCCAAAGTGCTGGGATTACAGGCTTTAGCCACTGCTCCTGGCCTGTTATGGCTTCGAAGGGGGGTTCCAGCTTTGTCATTTTTTAATGTTATGCTTTCTGTTTGTATTATTAATACTATATTTATTGTATTTTTTCCTCTATGAGGTATGTGTTGTCTTTTTTTAAATTTCTTTTATTGTATTGGCAGATTTGAACATATTTGTTTTAGTTGTTATTTTTATATTCATTTTTTAAAAATTAGACTTTTAGTATATGTTCTCTTGAGCCTGGTTTGTTTTTTTTAGTTTGTCAGGTTCAAGCGAATACATTTTGATTGCCACATCATATATTTGGGGCAATCACTGTGCTTATTCCATGTTCGTTTTTCTCTTTCCCTTTTCCTCTCTTTTAAAAAATTGTATTATCTCTACATTGTCAGAATATATAACATTTGTATATATTTAGGGACTTTAGGGACTCCAATAATTTGGTGGATTGTTGTCTGTTTACTTATCATCTCTCTATAATCCTGTTTTTAAAAACATCATTTTCTTTGTCATATTATTTTTGTTTCCATGGATGTTTTCATTTCTCAATTCTCCTTAGTATATTTAAAGTTGTATCTATTCTCTTACATACATTATAATTAAATTTAGCTTTTATTTATGAGATAATTTTGAGTTTGTTTTCAGTTTCTTTTGAATTTAATTGAGTCTCATTTCATAGCTTCCCTTTTTAATTCATTTATTTTGAAAGATTTAAATATGTGATTCAAAATCATTTGAAGTATCTCCAAACAGTTGTTTAAAGATAGCTAATTCCACTTGAGATATTGCAATGTAGCTTTTCTCTGCTTTTGGTTTATTTCAGGGAATTTTTATCAGCTAAAAGGTTTTTAATTCTTTCCCCTTAGTAGCCTTGAAGGGCTGGGTTTTGTCATTGTTACTTATTTTGAATGTCTTATATTTTCCTGGACTAGCAGTAACAGATGTTTCTGTCTGTTATTCTGCAGTTTTTGTTGTTTTCTAGATGTCTTAGTTAAGAGCACCCTCTTCTTTTTGGGTGGTAAAATCTTTCATATATTTTTGTGGGGTGATTAGGAAAGAAAGTGATAACATGTTTTCTGATTTTGCAGTTCTCTTTTGTTTATTTCCACTGCTGCTTTTTTTTATTTTAAATTTAAGTTCTGGGGTACGTGTGAAGAATGTGCAGGTTTGTTACATAGGTATACACATGCCATGGTAGTTTGCTGCACCCATGAACCCATCATCTACATTAGGTATTTCTCCTAATGCTATCCCTCACCTAATCCCCCACCCCCTGATAGACTTCAGTATGTGATGTTCCCCTTCTTGTGTCCATGTGTTCTCATTGTTCAACTCTCACTTATGAGTGAGAATATTTGGAGTTTGGGTTTCTGTTTTTGTGTTAGTTTGCTGAGAATAATGGTTTCTACCTTCATTCATGTCCCTGCAAAGGACATGAACTCTTTTTATGGCTGCATAGTATTCCATGGTGTATATGTGCCAAATGTACTTTCAGTCTATCACTGATGGGCATTTGGGTTAGTTCCAAGACTTTGCTATTGTAAATAGTGCTACAGTAAACATACATGTGCATGCATCTTTATGGGAGAATGATTTAACAATCCTTTGGGTATATATCCAGTAATGGGATTGCTGGATCAAATAGTATTTGTATTTCCAGATCCTTGAGCAATCACCTCACTGTCTCCCACAATGGTTGAACAGAATCCCACAGTGGATTCTGGATTTTTTAATGATCACCATTCTAACTGGCATGAGATGGTAACTCAGTGTGGTTTTGATTTGCATTTCTCTATTGACAAATGATGAGCTTTTTTTCATATGTTTCTTGGCTGCATAAATGTCTTCTTTTGAGAAGTGTCTGTTCATATCATTTGCCCACTTTTTGATGGAGTTTTCTTTTCTTGTAAATTTAAGTTCTTTGTAGATTCTGGATATTAGCCCTTTGTCAGATGAATAGATGGCAAAATTTTTCTCCTGTTCGTAGGTTGCCTGTTCACTATGATGATAGTTTCTTTTGCTCTGCAGAAGCTCTTTAGTTTAATAAGATCCTATTTGTCGATTTTGGCTTTGCTACCATTGCTTTTGGTGTTTTAGTCATGAAATCTTTGCTCATGCCTATGTCCTGAATGGTATTGCCTAGATTTTCTTCTAGGGTTTTTATGGTTTTAGGTCTTCATTTAAGTCTTGAATCCATCTTGAGTTAATTTTTGTGTAAGGTATAAGAAAGGAATCCAGTTTCAGCTTTTTGCATATGGCTAGCCAGTTTTCCCAACACTGTTTATTAAATAGGCAATCCTTTCTCTATTGCTTGTTGATGTCAAGTTAATCAAAGATTAGATGGTTGTAGATGTGTGGCATTATTTCTGAGGCCTCTGTTTTGTTCCATTGGTCTATATCTATGTTTTGGTAGCAGTATCATGCTGTTTTTGTTACTGTAGACTTATAGTATAGTTTGAAGGCAGGTAGCATGACGCCTCCAGCTTTGTTCTTTTTGCTTAGAATTGTCTTGGCTATGCAGGCTCTTTTGGTTTCATATGAAGTTTAAGGTGGCTTTTTCCAATTCTGTGAGGAAAGTCAGTGGTAGCTTGATGGGGAAGCATTGAATCTATAAATTACTTTGAGCAGTATGGCCATTTTCATGATGGTTTTTATTTATTTATTTATTTTGAGACAGACTCTTGCTCTGTTGCCCAGGCTGGAGTGCAGTGGCACAATCTCTGCTCATTTCAACCACTGGCTTCCAGGTTCAAGTAATTCTCCTGTCACTGCCTCCCAAGTAGCTGGGATTACAGGCACACACCACTATTCCTGGATAATTTTTGTATTTTTAGTAGAAACAGGGTTTCACCATTTTGTTCAGGCTGGTCTCAAACTCCTGACCTCATGATCTGCCCACCTTGGCCTTCCAAAGTGCTGTGGTGACAGGCGTAAGCCACAGTGCCTGGTCCCACTGCTTACTTCTTCCCCTTCACAAGCCTTAAGAAATGCCCCTCTTCAAGATGCCACCATAAGCCCCACACCTTTTCAATTCCCTTCTTTTTGAAGTCTCAAACTTGGTCCTAGTGGTTTTCCTCATTCAGTGTTTGACTCCCTGTGATGTAGGTCTTATCTGCACTCCACCATGGTTAGCTGGCCACTGTTTTCTCTCTTCTCTGCAAGGCACTACGTGATTATCTACTCTGGATTGGGGTCCAAAGCTAACTCTACTAATTTCATATATTTATTGCCTTTCTTACATATATATTAAATTACACTGTATTTTTAAAAATATTTTTACTTGAAATTGACACATAATTGTATATTGCTAGGGTACACTGTGATGTTTTCATCATGTATACAATGTATAATGAAAAAGTTAGAGTAATTAGCACATCAAGCACCTCAAATATTTATCATTTCTTTGTGGTAGGAACATTTAAAATTCACTCTTATAGTTATTTTAGATACACAATGTTTTTTGTTGTTGTTGACAATAGTCTTCCTACTGTGCAGTATAACCCCAGAACTTATCCTGGTACCTGTAATTTTATACCCACTGGCTAACCTCAGCCTAACCCCCACTGTTTCCTACCCTCCCTAGTCTCTGGTAGCTACTGTTGTATTTAGTAATTCTATGAGATGAATTTTTTAGATTCCACATATGAGTGAGAATATGCAGTATTTGTCTTACTCTGGCTTACTTCATGTGACAAAATGTCTGTAAAATGGATTGATGGTTTTGCAAAGGACAGAATTTTGTTCTTTTTTATGGCTGAATATTATTCCATTATGTATATGTGCCACATTTTCTTAATCCTTCATCTGCCACTGGACTCATGTTGATTTCATTCTTTGGCTATTGTGTATAGTGCTATGATAGACACGGGAATGCAGACACTTATTTGAAATACTGATTTTTGTTTTCTTTGCACATATACACAGTAGTGGGATTACTGGATCTTGTGATAGTTCTATTTTTTTCTTTTTGAGAAACTGCCATACTGTTTTCCGTAATGGCTATACTAATTTACATTCCAACCAACAGTGTGCAGGGGTTCCCTTTCCTATCTATCCTCATGAACATCAGCTACCCTTTCTCTTTTTGGTAACAGCCAAGATTTCACCAATATGTAATATTTTACTATGGTCTTGATTTGCCTTAACTTGATGATTAGGGTTCTCTAGAGGGACAGACCAATAGCATATATATACATACAAAAGGGAGTTTATTAAAAAGAATTGACTCACATGATTACAAGATGAAGTCCCATATAGGCTGTCTGCAAGTTGAGGAGCAAAAAAGCCAGTAGGGGTTCAGTCCGAGTCTCCTAACCTCAAAAGTAGGGAAGATGATAGTGTAGCCTTCAATCTGTGGCCAAAGGCCTGAGAGCCTCTGGCAAACCACTGCTGTAAGTCCAAGAGCCCAAAAGCCAAAGAACTTGGAGTCTGATGTTTGAAGGCAGGAAGCATCCAGCATGGGAGAAAAGATAAATAAAGGCTGGAAGACTCAATAAGTCAGCTGCTTCCACCTTCTTTTGCCTGTTTTTCCTAGCTGCACTGGCAGCGGATTGGATGGTGGCTTTATTGTGGATAAATGTGGACCCATCCACAATGCAGGTGGGTCTTCCTGAGGGTAGATCTTTCTTTTCCAGTCCACTGACTCCAATGTTAATCTCTTCTGGCAACACCCAGAAACACCTAGAGACAATACTTTACATCCTTCAAAGCAGTCGACTTGACACTTAATATTAACCATGATAATTACCGATAGTGAACATTTTTTCTTGTGCCTGTTGGACATTTGTCTGTCTTCTACTGACAAATATCTTTTCAGGTCTTTTGCTCATTTTAAAATCAATTTTTTCTTTCATATTGAATTAAGTTTCCTGTATATTCTGAATATGAACCCCTTGTTAAATGTATACTTTGCAAACATTTCCACCTATTCTGTAGGATGTGTCTTCACTCAGTGATTGCATCCTTTCTTGTGCATAAGGTTTTTAGTTTCATGTAATTCTATTTGTCTAGTTTTTCTTTTGTTGTTTGTGCTTTTGAGGTCTTACCCAAAAAATTATTGCCCAGCCCAAAGTCATGAAACATTTATGTTTTTTCTAGTGTTTTGATAGCTTAGAATCTTACAATTTAGTTTTTAATTCATCTTGAGATGATTTTTGTATGTTCTGAGAGTTTTGAGATGATTTCTGTATATTGTGAGAGTTGAGTCTAGTTGACTTCTTCTGCATGTGGATACTGAATTTTCCAAGTACCATATCTTGAAGAGATAGTCTTTCCTCATTGTGTGTTCGTGACACCTTTGTTGAAAATCGATTGGCTTTAGATGCATGTTTTGTTTCTGGGCTCTCTTTTATGTTCTTTTGGTCTAAATGTCTGTTTTGGTTATTCCATTTGTAGTACATTTTAAAGTAAGGTAGATTGATGCCTCCAGCTTCTTTTCCCCCCTTCATTGAAATTGCTTTAGCTTTGGGGATCTTTTGTGGTTCTATACAAACCTTAGAATGAGCTTCTCTGTCTCTATGAAGATTGTTACTGGCATTTGGTTACAGCTTCCATTCAATTGATAGATTGCTTTTGACAGCATGGTCATTTTAACAATATTAAGTTTTTCCATCTGTGAGCATGAAAGCTCTCTTTATTTGCTTTTATTCTCTTCAATTTCTTTCATTAATGGTTTTGTAGTTTTCTTTGTAGACATCTTTCACTTCCTTGGTTACATTTATCCCTAACATATTTCTTTTTTATTTTAGCTGTGATTGTCTTGATGATTTCTTCTTCAGCTAGTTTGTTGTCTGTGTGCAGAGACATTATTGATTTTTTGTATGTTAATTTCATATCCTGCAACTTTATTGGAATAGTTTATCAGTTCTATGAGTTTCTTTGGTAGAGTCTTTAGGTTTTCCTATATATAAAATCTTGTCATCTACAAAAAGGGATAATTTGATTTTCTTTTTTCCCATTTTGATGCTTTGGTTTCTTTTTCTTTTTGAATTCTCTGGCTAGAACTTCCACTACTGTGTTAAATAAGAATGGTGAGCATGGGCTTCATTGTTTGGTTCCAGTTCTTAAAGAAATAGCTTTCAGCTTTTCTTCATTCACTATGATGTTAGTTGTGAGTTTGTCATATGTGGCTTTTATTGTGTTGAGGTACTTTCCTTTTATTCTTAATTTATTGAGATATTATGAAGGGGTGTTAAATGTTGTCAAATGCTTTTTCTGTATCTATTGATATGATCATACGGTTTTTGTTGTTTAGTCTGCTGATGTGATCTATCATGTTTTCTGCTTTGCATATGTGGAACCATCCTTGCATTCCTGGGATAAATGTCATTTAATCATAAGGTTTTTAAAATATATTATTGGACTCAGTTTGCCAGCATTTTATTGAATATTTTTACATCATATTTATTCAGGATATTGGCTTGTAGTTTTTTTCTTCTTGTGTTCTTGTCTGATTTCATTATACTGGCATTACATAATGACATAGGAAGAGTTCCCTCCACTTCAGTTTTGTAAAATAGCTTGAGAAGCATTAGTATTAGTTTTTCTTGTAGGATTCAGTAGAATTCAGCAGTGAAGCCAACCAGTCTTAGACTTCTTTTTTGGGAGATTTGTTATTACTGATGCAATCTTGTTACTTGTTATTGGTCTGTTCAGGTTTTCTACTTCTTGGTTCAATTTCGGTAGGTAACATGTGTCCAAGAATTCATCCATTTATTACGGGTACTCAAATTTATTGGTGTATAATTGACATAGTAGTCTCTAATGATCTTTTGTGTTTCTGTGGTTTTGATTGTGATGTCTTCCGTTTCAATTCTGATTTTATTTATGTGGGTCTTTTGTCTAGTTTTTCAGTGTAGCTAATAATTTGTCAATTTTGCTTATCTTTTAAAAAACAACTTTTTGTTGCATTGATCTTTTGCATTTTTAGTCCAAATTTTGTTCTGTGCTGCTCCAAATTTTGTTCTTCATTTCCTTCTACTAATTTTGGGTTTGGTTTGTTCTTGCTTTTTTAGTTCTTTGAGATTTGTTAATTCGTTGTTTATTTGAAATCTTTGTAGTTTTTTGATGTAGGCATTAATTACTGTAAATTTGCCTGTTAATACTGTTTTTTTTCTGTGTCCCATAAGTTTTGGCATATAGTGTCTATTTTTATTTGTTTAAGGTATTTCTAAATTTTATTATTAATTACTTTCTTGACCCACCAGTCATCCAGGAACATATTTAATTTCAATGCCTCTGTATTTTTGAATTGTTCCTCTTGGTATTGATTTCTAGTTGTATTACACTGCAGTCAGATAAGATACTTGATATGATGTAGACTTTGGAAAACATTTTGAGACTTATGTTGGATCTGAACATATGGCCAGTCACGGAGAATGTTCCATGTGCTGGTGAGAAGAAGGTGTATTTTGCAGCTTTTGGGTGAAATGGGCTGTAAATATCTGTTAGGTCTATTTGATGTATAATGCAGTTTAAATCTGATTTTCCTTTTCTTTTTTTCATGCCTTCTCTTTCAGTCTCTTTGTGTCTTTACCACTAATTAGTTAACTGTAGGCAGAATGTGTTGGTTCTTATTTTTAAATTCATTCAGTTCATATATATATTTTAAAGTGAGGAATTTAAGTTGTTTATATTCAAGATTATTGCAATGTAATGACTTACTCCTGTCATTTTATTGTTTTCTCATTGTTTTGTATATCCTTTTGTAATATTGGGGTTCAGGGTGCCCTCAGCTCCCCTGAGAGGACGTTTCTCCAGGTTCTCGGTCTCCTGCCTTCTCAAGAATGAGAGAGGGGACCATGGTGCAGTGTTCAGTAAATGCCGGACTCAAAAGTGTTTGTAGAAAGTGATTTATTTAAAGAGAGAGAGAAACAGGAGAAGGAGAGAGAAAGAAACAGCTAACTTTCACACTGAGTGAGAGAATCCAGAAAGATGGAATTCAGGAGAGGAAAGCGGCTTCCACGAGAGCATTAGGGAATAGAGAGAGATGGAGTTTAGGAGGAGAAGACAGGCTTCCATGAGAGAGTGTGGAAGGGGACTCCAAAGGAAAATCCAGGAGAGAGAAAGATGGCTTCTGTGAGGGAGTGTTCGTGGAAGGGGACCCAAACATGGAGTCTGAAGGGGTGTGGAAGAAGGGGACTTTTAACCTAGGAGGAACGCCCACCTTCTCTAAGACCCCAGGCCAATGAAAGGAGTTCCTTAGAACTTCCACTGGAGTGATTGACTCTTAGTTTCTTTCCGTGCCAGCGAAATTTAAACATAAACAGTTAAATTTCCCAGGCAGAGAGGGATGGGAGGGGAGCATGACGCTAGGAAGTTCTTGCCCTTAAAACTACGCCCCCTCATGGACCCATAAAGAAAACACATTCCCTCACTTTGTTTTCTTTACTTTTGATATTGTGTGGTTTTCTGTAGTGATAAGGTTTGTTTTCTTTTTCTCCTTTGTGCATTGGCTCTACCAGTTCATTTTATAGTTTTGCGTGTTTTCATGGTGGGCTTTATTTTTTCCTTTTCACTTCCAGATGTAAGGTTCCCTGAGCATTTCTTGTAAGGCCAGTTGAGTGGTAAATTCCTGCTTTTTGCTTGTCTGTGAAAAATTATATTTCTCTTTGATTTCTCAAGCTTAGTTTCGTTGGAGTATAATATTTGAGTTGCAGTTTATTTCTTTCAGTACTTTGTAGTCTAATGGAGGTTCTCTCGTATGTGACTTGATACTTTTCTCTTGATATTTTTAGAATTCCTTCTTTCTGTCTGACTTTTGAAATTTGACTGTAATCTGCCTCTGAGAAGACTTGTTAGGGTTGAGTATGTTTGAGGTTCTTTGAGCTTCCTGGGTCTTGATGCTTATCACTCTCCCAAGACTTGGAAAGTTTTCTGCCATCATTTCATTAAAAAAGATTTCCTTACCATTTCCTTTCTCTTATCATTCTTGAATGGCCATAAGGGAAATATTTGTTTGCTTTATAGTGCCCCATAAATCTTGCAGGCTTTTAATCTTCTCCTCCTCCTCCTTCCTTTCTCCTTCTTCCTTCCTCCTCCTCCTCCTTCTTTTTCCATCCTCTTCCCCTCCCCTCCCTTTCCCTTCCCCCTCTCTCTCCCCCTCCCCTCCCTTTCCCTTCCCCCTCTCTCTCCCCTCCCTCCTTCCCTCCTCCCCTCCTCCCCTCCTTCCTCCCTTCCCTCCTCCCCTCGCTCCCTTGCTCCCTCCCTCCTTCCTTCCCTCCCTCTCTTCCTCCCTCCTCCTCCTCCTCCTTCTCCTTCTTCTTTGCTTTCTTCTTCTTCGTCTTCCTTTTTTTTTTTTTTACTTGCCTGTGTTATTTCAACATACCTGTATTCAAGTTCAGGAATTCTTTCTTCTGATTTTTGTAGTCTGTTGTCAGAACTATCCATTGTATTTTTATTTTATTTAATAATTTCTTTAGCTCTAAGATTTCTGTTTGGTTCTTTTTTTAAATGATACTTATTTGTGTTAAATTTCTCATTCATATTATGAATTGTTTTCCAAATTTCACTGAGTTGTCTGTCAGCGTCCTCTTATATTTCACTAAGTTTCCTTAAGGTAATTATCTGGATTTCTTTTTCTGGTATTTCATACATTCCTTGTGTTTGGGGTCTTTTACTGGAATATTATTGTTCTCCTTCAGGGAGGTATCATGTTTCCTTGCTTTTTCATGTTTTATGTATCCCAACATTGATTTCCACACATCTGGTGGAACAATTGTCTCTTCCATTTTTATAGCATAGATTTCCAAGGGAAAGGATTCTTTCCATAGATGGATGTTGGGGTGTTAGTTCTTTGAAGTACACTGGCTTTATAATATGGTTTGGCTCCGTGTCCCAACCTAAATCTTGAACTGTGATAATCCCCACATGTCAAGGGCAGGACCATGGTGGAGATAATTGAATCATCAGGGTGGTTTTCCCCATCCTGTTCTTGTGATAGTGAATTCTCACAAGATCTGATGTTTTGGAAAGGGGTGTCCCCTTTTACTCAGCACTCATTCACTTTCCTGCCACCATGTGAAGAGGGACGTGTTTGCTTCCCCTTCCCCCATGATTGTAAGTTTCCTGAGGCCTTCCCAGCCATGCTGAACTGTGAGTCAACTAGACCTCTTTTCATTATAAGTTATTCAGTCTTGGGTATGTCTTTATTAGCAGCATGAGAATGAACTAATATAGTAAATTGGTTCTCCAGAGAGTGGGGGTGCTGCTGTAAAGATACCTGAAGATGTGGAAGCAACTTTGGAGCTGGATAACAGGCAAGGTTGGAAGACTTGGAGGTCTCAGAACAAGACAAGAAAATGTGGGAAAGACTGGACTTTCCTAGAGACTTGTTAAATGGTTTTAACTGATAGCGATAGGGACAGGACAGGTTGACACTAATAGTGTCAGCCTAACTGACACTAATAGTGATAGGCTGATAGTGATAGGGACAATGAAGTCCATGTTGAGGTGATCTTAGATGAAGATGAAAAACTACTTGGGAACTGAAGCAAAGGTGACTCTTGCTGTGCTTTAACAAAGAGACTGGCAGCATTTTGCCTCTGCCCTAGTGATGTGTGGAAATTTGAACTTGAGAGAGATAATTTCGGGTATATGGCAGATGAAATTTCTAAGTGGCAGAGTGTTCAAGAGGAAGCAGAGCCTACAAGTTTGGAAAATCTGCAGGCTGATGATGCAATAGAAAAGAAAACTCATTTTCTGGGGAAAAATAAAGCATGCTGTAGAAATTTGCCTAAGTAATGTGGAGCGGAATGTTAATCACCAAGACAATGGGGAAAATGTTTCCAAAGTATGTCAGAGAACTTCATGGCAGCTTTCCATATTATAGGCCCAGAGGCCTTAAACAGAGAAGTGGTTCTTGGGTCCAATGTCCTCCAGTTATTTGCAGCCTAGGGACCTGGTGTCCCGCATTCTAGCTGGTTCAGCTCCAGCCCTAGCTAAAAGGGGCCAAGGTACAACTTGGACCATTACTTCAGAGGGTGCAAGCTCCAAGCCTTGGTGGCTTCCGTGTGGTGTACTGAGCCTGTGTGTGCACAGAAGTCAAGAATTAAGGTTTGGAAACCTCTGCCTAGATTTCAGAAGATGTATGAAAATGCCTGGATGTCCAGGCAGGTTTGCTGCAGGAGTGGGGCTCTCATGGAGAACCTCTTCCAGGGTAGTGCACAAGGGAAATGAGGAGCTGGAGCCCCCACACAGAGTCTGAACTGGGGCACTGCCTAATGGTGCTATGAGAAGAGGGTCACTGTCTCCAGACCCCAAGATAGTGGCTGAATTAACAGCTTACACCATGGACCTGGAAAAGCCACAGATACTCAACACCAGTCCATGAAAGCAGCTGGGAGTGGGATTGTACCCTGCAAAGCCACAGGAGGGGAGCTTCCCAAGGCTGTGGGAGTTCACCTCTTGCATCAGTGTGATCTGGATATGAGACATGGAGTCAAAGGAGACCATTTTGGAACTTTAAGGTTTAATGACGTCCCTATTGGATTTCAGACTTGCAAGGGTCCTGTAGCCCCCTTGATCAGTTTTTCCCATTTGGAATGAATGTAATTACCCCATACTTATACTCCCATTGTATCTAGGAATTAACTAACTTGCTTTTGATTTTACAAGCTCATAGGTGCAAGGAACTTGTCGTGTCCCTGATGAGACCTTGGATTTGAACTTTTGTGTTAATGCTGAAATGAGTTAAGACTTTGTATTCTGCAGCTGTTGGAAGTGACTGATTGTGTTATGGAATGTGATGACATGAGATGTAGGAGGGGCCCCGGGCAGAATGATATGGTTTCACTCTGCGTTCCCACCCAAATCTCACTTCGAATTATGATGATCTCCAAGTGTCAAGGGTGGGACCAAGTGGAAATAATTAAATCATGTGGGCAGTTTCCCCCATGCTCCTGTCATGATAGTGAGTTCTCACAAGATCTGATAGTTTTATAAGAGGCTTCCCCTGTCACTCAGCACTCATTCTCTCTCCTGCCACCACATGAAGAAGGACATGTTTTCTTCCTCTTCCCCCATGATTGTCAGTTTCCTGTGGCCTCCCCAACCATGCTGAACTCTGAGCCAATTAAACCTCAACTGGGTCATTTAAAAGGAAAGAGGTTTAATTGGCTCAGAGTTCATCAAGAGGTCATTTAAAAGGAAAGCGTGTCTTTATTAGCAGTGTGAGAATGGACTAATACACCCTTCTTCTAGATGGATGCAGTAGTATAGTCTCCATGTATTTCTTCAGCTGTGATCCATCTAGTGATGACTTAGAGTATTTCAGTGGCCCAGGCTGAGAACATTTGTATGAGTGGTAGTTCAGCTTTGCCCGAGGTGGGCTTGCCATGTTGTTTCTCAGGTCAGAGATGTGTTTGTTTATAAGGTAGGTCAACTAACTTACAGTCTATTTCACTGCAGTTAGTACCACAGAGTTGTTACTCTGGCCAGGGGCATGGATGTGTATTTACTTGGCTAGCCTTGGGGTATGACTGCCAGGAGGCCTTTGGAGCTGTTTGACAGGCCCCAACATAAATGCAGTGGTACTCAGTGGGGCAGGGGTCAGGTTCACTAGGAGAGGTCCTTGGGTCTGTTTTTCAGGCCCAGGATGCAGCTGAATGGTTTCTTTGCTAGCCTGGTAGTGTGTCTAGTATGAACATCCTGTGGGGCTATTTCTCAGACCCGGCATATGAGTACACAGCTGCTCAGTCAGCTTGGGGTCATTTCATCCAGGGCCGCCTGTTGGGCTGTGTGTCAGGCCCAGCACATAGGCACAGAGCTGCTTAGTTGTCCTGGGGGTTCAGATGGGGGTGTTTCTCAGGCTCAGAACATGATTGTACAACTTCTTGGCTGCCTTGGGTGTATATCTGATGGAGGTGGACCACAAGGCTTTTTCTGAGGCCTGCAACACAGGCACAGAGATGCTTAGCCAGCCTGAGAATATACCTTTTGGGGTGGCCTGCAGGGCTGTTTCTCAATTTTGAAATGTGGAATTACAGCTGCAAGGCTGACCTGGAGGTGTGTCTTCCAGGGACAGCCTATGGGGCTGTTTCTCATGTCTGAGATTTAGGTGTCCAGCTCTTGATTAGCCTGGGCATGTGTCTGGCAGAGGTGGCCCAGCAGATTCTTTCTGAAGCCCTGAGCATGTGTATATAGTTGCTGTGCTCTCCCAGAGGTATGTCAGCTGCTAGGTGACACAGATTTTTCATACTTGAGGGAAGGCATGCAGTAGTTTGCTTGTCTCAAGAACAGGTTTGCCCTGGGCAAGACTGCCAGACTCTTCTTCCAGCTAGACATGCTGGCAGTGGGAGTTGGTTTCTCTGCTGTGCAGGAGCAGAGTCCCAGGCAGTCGTGGGCTCAGGCTCTGCGCAGCTAGGATTTGTTATTTAGCCACTGTGTGGGCTCGGTATAATGAAAATGAAGCCCCAGTGCTGAAGAGGTGCAGTGGCTGCTGGACCCCAGACCAGAATACACTCCGGAGGTGACTCTTGTCTTAAGATGGTGCTGTGCTGCAGCAGCTTGGCTTACAAGGGCTGATTGGGAAGTGGAAAGTACACATTTTATGCTGCTAATCCAGAACAATGCAGCTGTGTGAATTTCTGTTAGTGCTCCAAACTTGACTTAGGGCTTGCAAGGACTGTGGGATTCTCCTGTCGTAAGAACTGGAGGTATTTGTGGTGGCAGTGAAGGCTGGTAGGGAGATTCTTCTGCTTACCTTTTTCCCACAGATAACTCCCTCCTGTCTCTGATATAATCCAATCCAGGTGGAGGAGATAGGGCTACAGAGAGTGAGTCTCTACATTGTTACCCTCCTGGGCTTCCGGACACCATGGTCTTTGCTTGTGGGAGAGATGAGTTTCAAATATCTCTAGTCAGCCACCTTGCTAATTGTCATGGTGTGTATTGATTTTGTATTCTGCAGCGTCACTTAGTTTCTTAATTCCAATAGCTTTTTTTGAAAAAAGCTTTTAGGGTTTTCTAGAGGTAAGATCATGTTGTCTCCAAAGGGACAATTTCATTGTCTCCTTTTGAATTTAGATGCTTTTTTCTTTTTCTTGCCCAGTTGCCTTCCTTAGAACTTTCAGTACCATCATTTCAGTACTACTATAAGGCAAAATGCTCAATTACTTTTCCACTTACCTACTATGTTCAATGGAAGCAGTAAACATGGGCATCTTTTTCTTTTTCCAGATGTTACAGGAAAAGCTGGAAGCTTTTCATGATCCTTTGTGTTTCAGTGGTATTAGTTGTAATGTCTTCATTTTCATTTCTGATTTTTCTTGTCAGTTTTTTCTTAGTCTTGCTAAAGATTTTGATTTTGTTTATCTTTTCAAAAATCTAACTTAATATTTTATTGATTTTTTTTTAATTTATTTTGTTTCTGTTCTCATCTTTATTATTTTTCCTACTAATTTTATTTTGTCCCTACTTTTCCAGTTACTTGATGGTGCGTTGTTAAGTTGTTTGAGATCTTTCTACTCTTTTGATATATGCATTTATATAAACAGTACTATGACGTATACACTTCTCTCATAGTACTGCTTTTGCTGTGTTTCATAGATTTTGGTATGCTGTGTTTCTGTTTTCATTTGTCTTAAAAATTTTGAACTTCTCTTTTTATTTCCTTATTGACCTATTGGTTATTCAGTAGCCTGGTGTTGAATTTCCGTGTATTTGTAAAGTTTCAGAAGTCCCTCCTGTTACTGATTCCTAGTTTAATGCTGTGATGATTAGAAAAGATACTTGATAGGATCTCTGTCTTCGTAAGTTTGTTAAGACATGTTTTGTGGCCTAATATGATGTATCCTGGAGAATGTTCCATGTGCAGTAGAGTAGAATGTAGATTCTGTAGCTGTTGCGTAGGATGCTCTGTAAATGTTAGGTCCATTTGGTCAATTTAAGTCCACTGTGTCTTTTCTGATTTTCTGTCTGCATAATCTGTCCATTGTTCAAAGTAGGATATTAAAGTATTCTACTACTATTGTACTGCATTGTAGTTCTTCCTTTAGATCTAATAATATTTGCTTTATATATTTGCATACTCCAGTTTTGGGCATATACACATTGATATCTGTTACATACCCTTGCTTAGTAGATCCCTTTATCATCACATAGTGACCTTGTTTGTCCTTTTCATAGTTTTCTACTTTAAGTGTGTTTTATCTGTTACAGTCAAAGCCACTCCTGCTCCCTTTTTCTTTTTGCAACTCCTGCTCACTTTTTATTTTTGCATAGAATATATTTTCCATCTCTTTACTTTCAAATTGTGTGTGTTCTTTTTTTTGCCTATTTATTTATTTATTATACTTTAAGTTCTGGGGTACATGGACATAATGTGCAGGTTCATTACATAGGTATACATGTGCCATGGTAATGCTACATCCATCACCCCATCATCTACATTAGGTATTTTTCCTAATGCTATCCCTCCCCCACCCCCGACAGGCCCTGGTGTGTGATGTTCCCCTCCCTGTGGCAATTCCTCAAAGATCTAGAAATAGAAATAACATTTGACTCAGCAACCTCATTACTGGGTATATAATCCAAAGGATTATAAATCATTCTATTATAAAGACATATGCACATGTATGTTTATTGTGGCACTGTTCACATAGCAAAGACTTGGAACTAACCCAGATGTGTGTGTTCTTACAGGTGAAGTGAGTCTTGTAGGAGCATATAGTTGGATCTTGTTTTTAACTCTGCTATTTTATATCTTTTAATTGGAGAATTTAATTCGTTTGCCTTCAAGACTGTCATTTTGCTTCCAGTTGTATAGGTAGGACTTACTCCTTCCATTTTGCTGATTCTGTTGTGGTGGTTCTGTAGATCCTTTGTTTTTTCTTTCCTTCTTTTTCACCTTTGTGGTCTAATGATTTCTGTTTGCTTTTAATCCAAAGGTTTGATTTCATTCCCTTTTTCATTCATGTACCTGCTGCATTTTTTTCTTGGTTGTTAATGTGTGTCTAAAATAAATAATCTTGTAGTTAAAACAGACTAATTTAGGCTGAGAGAAAATTATCTTTGGTTATATAAAAACTCTTTAGACTTTTACCCACTTCTCACAATACATTGCTTTTACCTTAATACACATTTTTGTATATTGTGGGTTCTTTTACAACTAATCGTATCTGTAGTTACTTTGACTTTAACCTTCATTATAGAGGTTTGAATGATTATGAATTTACCTCTAGTGGTGAATTTATACTTTGATATATTTTCATAATAGTAATTATTGTCATTTTGCTTCCAGTTGTATTCTTCCCTTAAGCATTTCTTTTAAGACTAGTCTAGGGGTGATGAATTTTTTGTACTGTTGCTCATCTGGGAAGGACTTTTCATCTTTTCTGGAGGACAGCTTTGCTGTGTATACTATTTTTGGCTGACTGTTTTTTTCCCCTTACATCACTTGGAATATATCATCTCATTTTTCCTTTGTCTGCAAGGCTTCAGCTGAGAAATCTGATAGTCTAATGGAGATTCCCATATATGTGGCTTCACTCTTTTCTCTTGCTGCTTATAGAATTCTCTCTTTGGGTTTTGACAGTTTGATTGTTGATAAAGTTTGGATGTTGTCCCCTCTAAATACCATGTTGAATTGTAATCTACAGTCTTGGAGGTGGGGCCTGGTGGGAGGTGAATGGATTATTGGGGCATAGCCCTCATGAATGGCTTAGTGCCATCTCCTTAGTGGTGAGTGAATTCACATAAGATCTAGTTTAAAAATGTGTGGTACCTTCCCCCTGTTCCCTCTCTCCCCATATGAGATGACTACTCTCCCTTTGCCTTTAGCCTTGATAGTAAGCTTCCTGAGTCCTCACCAGAAGCTGAACAGATGCCCATGTCATGCTTTCTGTACAGTGTGCAGAACTCTGAGCCAATTAAACCTATTTTTATGAATTGCCCATCCTTGAATATTATACTGTAGCAAAGTAAGAGCCCTCTAACATAATTGTAATGTTGCCTGGTGAGGAACTTCTGTTTTAATACATTTAGGGACTTTTGAGCTTCCTGGATTTGGATGTCTCTCTCTCTCTCAAGACTTAAAAAGTTTCCTGCTATTACTTTGTTAAATAGGATTTCTGTGCCTTTCATCTGTTTTGCCTCTGGAGCTCCCCTAATGTATACTAAGTATATTAAGCAAATATATATGTAAAGATATGTAAAGAAATATTTGCTTAATGATATCACATAAATCCCTTTGGCTTACTTTTTCTTTTTTCTCCTTTGACTTGGTTATTTCCAAAGACCTATCTTTGAGTTCAGAAATTCTTTCTTCTTGTCTATTGTTGAAACTCTCAATTCATCAGATTCTTTAGTTCCAGATTTTTCTTTGGTTCTTTTCACATTTTCTTTGTTAAATTCCTCATTTGTTAAATTACTCATTTAGTGATATCATTGAAGTGTTTATCTGTATGCTCTTGTATCTTGCTAAGTGTCCTTATGATTGTAATTTTGAATTCCTTTTTTGGCATTTCATGAATTTCTTTTTCTTGAAGGCCTGTTATTACATAATTATTTTGTTCCTTTGGAAGTGTCATATTTTCTTTATTTTCATGTTTCACATATCATTACATTGATATCTGTGCATTTGGTGGAGTTGTCACATCTTCCAATTTTATGGACTAGCTTTTGAAGGGAAAGACATCTTCTTGTAGCTGTTGTCATTGCTTAGTTTCTTAGCTTTGGTTCTGGGAGACTACATAATAGTGTAGCCTCCATGCAGATTCTTCCACTGAAATCCATGTCAGCAATTTCTGTAGGTGCCTTAGTGGCCTAGACTGTGAGGGTTTGTGGCAGTGGTGGCAAAGCTTTTCTGGGTGCTGGGTTGGTTTTCAGGCCAAGGAGTCAAATATGCAGTGCGACCACTGGCTCTAGTGTAGCCTTTCCAGTTGAGGGGCTCAGATGCTGGAGTTACATACATGTTACAGGGCCTAAGCTTTGAGTAACTGGAATTAGAGTGCTGTAGTCATATGTGTAAACATGATAAAGATGATAGAGCCTCATAGATGGGGAAACATGATAGTCACTGGCCCTCAGAGAAAGGTACACTCTGGTATTGGCTCCAGTTCTAAGATGACACTGTTCTGTAGCGACTTGTGTCACTGGAAGTGAGGGGTGCACAATATGGGCTTATATTTTGGAGCATTGTAGCCATGTGAACTCTAGGCAGCTCACCCAGCTGTGATCATGGCCTGTGAGGACTGCAGAATTCTCCTGTGGGTGACTGTTATGTAATGGAGCTGTTGGAGCTCTTCTGCTTACTCTTTTCCCCGCAAATGAAAGTCCTTCCTGGTTTCCAGCCAATCTTGGTGGAGGTGATACAGCAGCAGAAGCAGGGTGTTCTCCTCCCCTCTTTTTGCTGCCATTCTGGGGGTCCATGCTTCACAGGGAATTCACCCCTCCCTTGCTGTACTCCAGTTCTTTTTTTTTAGACACTATACTTGAATTTTAACTGTCTATTTATTGCTCTCACCTTTTTCTTTTTGGTGAGGGTTATGAGTGCCAGATACCTCTGGTAATCCATCTTGTTGAAATCTCAAGCCTATAAACTGTATTATATTTGTCTCCAAATTTATTCTTTGGCATGTTTTAAAGTTAGTTTTATTTACTCACTTTTTTTCCTCCTTATGATAGTTAGATTATGGGCAAAGAGATTAGATTTAGGAAGCTACCATTATTCCATAGACACCCTGGATTATTTACATGACTTTGTTCACTGCATTTTCTCAAGGTAATGTGTACAAAGGTGAGTACTCACTTGATGGAGGTGTCGTGATTGTCTTGATGAGTCTGAAGGGGGAAAATTGCAGTCATCCTAGGAAGAAAAGACTTAAGGAAAAAATCTGTGGATCATTTAAATTACTACTTTACAAATGATGTACACAACTTTAGTGCCTGCATCTTTATTTTGGTTTACAAATCTTCTGATGCTGAGCGAACATCAAACAACTTAACAGTTCAATGCTAGGAGTCCATGAGACTTGTTTCACTTTAAAATATGTCTGCATTATTCAAGTTTGAGAAAAACTGATGGTGCAAATAGCAACAGCTTTTACATTGGATAGACCTGAACTAAACTAACTGCTCTGTCACTTACTAATTTAGCAATTACATAAGATTTTTGAGCTGCAATTTTCTTATATATAAAGTGGGACACATAATTTCAGCATCATAAAGTTGTAGTATGGTTTAAAATAAAAAGGGATAATATATGTGAAGTGATGGTATGGCTTCCAAAATTGAAGCAGTTACTGTTAAATTTGTGATGTGCAGACAATCAAGGACTGATTTAATTAAGAATGACTACATTTTTAGAATTCCACTGTGAGTTTTCAAGTGGGCTTTTTCTCCACTTTCCATATTAACTCTTTCCTGCTGTTTTCTCACTCCTCACATTTATTGTCTTAGTTGCAAATACTCTTGCTCATACTTCAATGGAAAAATTGAAACCAAAAGAAAAGAGCTTTCTAATATCAAATGTACAAAGCAGTAGAATTCATACCGAAGTTTTTTTTTTTTTTTTTTAACAGTGGTGATTAGGTTTTGCTTTTATCAAAGACCATTATCATCTCCAAATGTGCTCTTTTGTACTTGACCCTGTGATATGGTTAGGCTTTGGGTCCTCACCGAAATATGGTACTGAATTAAAATCCTTATAATCCCCATACTCCTCACATGTCAAGGGAGAGACAAGGTGAAGGTAATTGAATCATGGGGGCAGTTTCTTCCATGCTGTAATGGAATAATAGTTATGAAATATGATAGTTTTATAAGGGGCTCTTTCCCTTTGCTCAACACTTCTTCTTCCTGCTGCTTTGTGAGGAAGGTGCCTTCTTTCCCCTTCACCTTCCACCGTAATTGTAAGTTTCCTGAGGCCTCCTCAGCAATGCTGAACTGTGAGTCAATGAAACCTCTTACCATTATAAATTACCCAATCTTGGGCAGTGTTTTATAGGAGTATGAAAATGGACTAATAGACCCTGCCTTTGCAAAGACCTCTTTTCTTTGGATATCCCCCCCTTTTTTTTGCATCATCAAACTTTTTCCCCATTGGATTATTCCAATCAGAATCCAAATAGGCTCCTTTCTTTTATCCCAGTTTTCTGTCCAGGTAGTAATCTATTTATCTGCTCCCTTTTATCACTGAATCTTGCAAATGACGTATTGTCTTCACATCCTCATCTCTCACTCACTGTTTTAATTAACTTCAGTATTTCATTTCCACTACTCCCTTGAACCTGCTCTTGCTTTATTAACATCAGTGACTCAGTTGCCGAGTGTGGATAGGTAAAATTTTACCCTCCTCTTATATAACCTTTCCTTTTGGTTTCCAGGCCTCCTCACCAACTGGTTTTCCTTTTATTTTCTCAAGTCACTTCTCAGCTTCTCCTGCTGAATCATCACTGTACCTGATGGCTAATCCCTCTAAAATTCTCTGCCTAGGTGACTTTGTCCATCTCAGTGACTTTATATACCATTTACATGTTATTCTGATAACCTGCTATTCACCCTATTGGTGAAAGGGAGATCCCTAGTTCCAGATAGAATGAGATGGCCAAATACATGACACCCAACACTGGATACATGAGACTTACACTCACAGAAGTTTACTAGTTACACATGTTCATGATTTGGGAGAGGAGGATACCACATACCATACAGGTGACATGGGGGTTGCACTTGGGAATAGAGTAAACCCTCAAGGGCTGTGGGAGACACACTTTGTAGTAACAGAGGTGTAGGGAGTCCCAGGGTTCCCACTGAAAGATGTGATTGGCTTGTTTGAAGAATTCTTATGGCTTGCAGAAAAGTGAAACCACTTAGGTTAAGGACTGAGTGCGGTGCAGCTAGTACAGGTGGGGATGAGCTGGGTGAGGAGCAATTCTTGCAGGGTGCGGAGTGTATTTGGAGAAAGCAGGGGAAATGAAGATTAGGTCTTTGAATCCAACCCTTTTTCAGGCTCAAAGATGTAAAAGCAGCACTTAGAATTTTAGGACTTTCAATACACATACCTATTGTTCCAAAATGTGTGTTCTCATTACAACCTTTCCTCTGGGCTTCATCTTTTTTTTTTTTTTTTAGCGAACTGCATCCTTGACATTTTTCACTGAGATGTCTCACAAATAAGTTAAACCTAACATGTCCTAGAGTTTTGATTCTCTTCTGTCTTACTTGACGTGTTTTCCCCAGTTTTTCTTATCTTAGTAGATAGAATCATCATATACTCAGCTGCACAAACCAGTAATACAGGAGTAATGTTTATTTCTACCCTTCTTGATTTTCACAAACCATTGCATCAAGAACTCTATTAGCTCTTTATCTAATTCCTGTCACACAATCATCTGTTTTATATTTCTAAAATCAACATTTTACCCAAGCTATCATCATCTTTTCCTTTGACAATTATAATAGCCTTCTAATGAGTCTTTCCAGTTTTGCTCCCCTTTTTTCAGTCTTTTCTCACATGGCAGTTAGAGTGAACTTTTATAAGTATCAGTCAGACTGTTGACTCTGGGCTCTATCTCTACCTCACAGAGCAGGCTCATCTTTCCTGGGTGAGAGTTAGGACAGGAAGAGGAGACTAAGCAATAAATGTTAAAATTGTCCTGATCAAAGACCAGCTTACAAAGAGAGCATTGTGATTCCATTTCTCAGTCCTAAGTCTCTTGCCAAAGATGGTACGTCATACCCAGACTCAAATTTACTTTTTTGTATGAGCTCACATTGCCTCATCATCCTAAAACCTCTTCGATGGAGTTAATAGATGAAACATATATTTTTCTGCCTCTGATTACCGCTTAGTCCATTTGTGTGCCTTATTCTTATAGATACAGAAGGAAGGTTTCTTTCCTAGGGTAAGTTGGGGTGGTGCCAGGGGAGTCAGACTCAAGTGGGCACTAATCCATTTGATCAAACTCCAATTGTGTTCTTAGCTCACCTCTTACTGTTCAAAAAATGTAATGCTTCTGCAGTTTCTTCTTCCTTAGTTGGCCTGTTTCTCCACAAGGTTTAGATAATGTGTAAATTTTCATCACCTTGATTCACGAATTTTTTGCCTATTCTATTTCTTTTGGTAAACTTTGATAGATTTACTTCTTTCTTTCTTTTTTTTTAAATTGCATTTTAGGTTTTGGGGTACATGTGAAGAACATGCAGGATTGTTGCATAGGTGCATACGTGGCAGTGTGATTTGCTGCCTTCCTCCCCTTCACCTATATCTGGCATTTCTCCCCTTGCTATCTCTCCCCAACTCCCCACCCCCCGCTATCTCTCCCCTATTTCCCCCCAACAGACCCCAGTGTGTAGTGCTCCCCTCCCTGTGTCCATGTGTTCTCATTGTTCAACACCCGCCTATGAGTGAGAACATGCAGTGTTTGATTTTGTGTTCTTGTGTCAGTTTGCTGATGGTTTCCAGGTTCATCCATGTCCCTACAAAGGATGCAAACTCATCGTTTTTGATCACTGCGTAATATTCCATGGTGTATATGTGCCACATTTTCCCTGTCCAGTCTATCATCGATGGGCATTTGGGTTGGTTCCAGGTCTTTGCTATTGTAAACTGTGCTGCTATGAACATTCGTGTGCATGTGTCCTTATAGTAGAACGATTTATAATCCTTTGTATATATACCCAGTAATGGGATTGCTGGGTCAAATGGAATTTCTATTTCTAGGTCCTTGAGGAATCGCCACACTGTCTTCCACAATGGTTGAACTAATTTACACTCACACCAACAGTGTAAAAGTGTTCCTCTTTCTCCACATCCTCTCCAGCATCTGTCGTCTCCAGATTTTTTAATGATCACCATTCTAACTGGCGTGAGATGGTATCTCAATGTAGTTTTGATTTGCATTTCTCTAATGACCAGTGATGATGAGCATTTTTTCATATGTTTGTTGGCCTCATGTATGTCTTCTTTTGTAAAGTATCTGTTCATATCCTTTGCCCACTTTTGAATGTGCTTGTTTGTTTTTTTCTTGTAAATCTGTTTTAGTTCTTTGTAGATTCTGGATATCAGCCCTTTGTCAGATGGGTAGGCTGCAAAAATTTTTTCCCATTCTGTTGGTGGCCGATTCACTCTAATGACTGTTTCTTTTGCCGTGCAGAAGCTGTGGAGTTTGATTAGGTCCCATTTGTCTATTTTGGCTTTTGTTGCCAGTACTGCCCACTTAATACATGTCATGCTATTTCTACTACTTGGAATTCTTTAAAGACTTTCCACGGTGGATGGAATGCAATCTAAGCTTTCTATTATGGCATATGGTAGTTTGTAAGATACAGCCTCTGACTCAGTTTCCAACCTCTTTCTTTTCTGTCTTTTCTTTGCTCTTTATACCCTAACTGCCTGTCTATGCTTCAGTTCCTTGAGTACATCAAACTTTGTCACCTTAAGATGTTAAAAACATGGTTTTTCCTCTATCAGGTCTTCTTTTTATCAATCATTTCATATGATTCCTTCTTATTCCTCAGTATAGCCTTCCTAATTTATATGAGGATTTTTTTTCCTCCCTCTATTGTTCTACCTCGTAGCATCATGTCTCTTTCTTTAAAATATATATGGAAGTTTATAGTGTGTGTGTGTTAGGCTTTGATGATTGCTTTCTACCTTTACTTGGAATAAACGCTATTACTTTGTTCATTACTGTACACTCAGTACCTGGAGATTTTTTGCACATTATAGGACTCAAGAAATATTTATTGAATGAAGAAAGGAAGAATGAGTAAATGAAAGAACATAATTGAAGCATAAGAATTTGTTTGTCAGCTCCTCAGATCAGCAGTTGTTAAAATTTTTGTTGTTAGGCCCCTTTACACTCTTGACAATGATTAAGGCCTCAAAAATCTTGTAAAAAATACAGATTTTATCTGTTAATATTTGTCATAATAGAAGTTAAGAAATGATAAAATCATACATTGACTTTTAAAAATTTTATAAAATTTTTTAAAACAAAAAGCATGAGAAGATTGCCATTTTTATGTTTTTGCAAATCTCTTAAATGATAGTTTAACAGAAGAAAGCTGGTTTTTCTTTACTGCTTCTGCATTGACTGTTTCCATATCCCATATCATGTAGCCTCTGGAAAACTCCATTAAGTCCTGAATAAATGCAAGTGAAAAAGGCTGATAACATCCTAGTGTTACTATAAATACATCCACTGAAAGAGTGTCCCTCTGTTATACTTAGAGAACTGCTGGTTTAGATGATCATGCATTTGTTAAGTGGAAGTGACCTAGACAGGTCACTCAGAAGTTTAAGTGAGAATCAAGGCAGCATCAGATAGAGAAGTAATGGTCAAAAGAACCAGATTCCAATCCAAGTTCTAAACACAATGTGTAGCATTACCTGTGCATATTTGTTAAATGTCTATGGCCCATATTTCTCTCTGTAAAATGCCTCTATGATGATGATACATATAACATCATAGATATTAAGTAGCTGGAATAAAACTTAACAGAGGCAAACAAATGCAACCGGTTACTTGCCTTTCACCACCATTTATTTTCATAAGCCCTCCCTCACAAAAAATTAATAGATTCATGATTTTCTCTCTGTGAGATTTCTTTCCTGGTGAATTTAGTTTCTCATTATGCCATTACGGATAAAGGGAAAGTACTGAACTGAGTAATGGTTTTGTGATGGTCTCCTATTTTGGTTGTAAAATGTGGCGCTAGGTGAGAAAACTCTTGCTATGATTAGTTTTAGAAAATATTTTCCATGAAAATCAGTTATTCATGTAATATAATAAAGCCAATTGCAGTCTATTTCATATCGATTCTCTATTCACTGAAAAATAAGAGATGAAATGGCTGTTTCAGTAATTTAGCTGCCCTGGTAGCAGCTCTGCAGCAGCAAGAATGTCTTTTCTAATAAGGTGTTCCCTGTCTGGAGTCAGAGATTTATTTCATGACAGTTCTCTTGTCTCACAGCCCTATAACATTACTGTCCTGTTCTGCATAGTCTTACTTCTGGTAGAACTGAGTGGCTCATAATATATGATATGCTTATAAGGCACCAGATTTTGTAGTGAACATGAGAGCTTTAATGTTTGAAAGAGTAAGAGTTATTGCTTTTTTCATATGTTTAATAGACTAGAAAATAAAGACAACAGTTGTGCTGATGACCAACTCCTCAAAGTGGCAAGATTATAATAAGCTGGATGTGTTTCCAAATTATTTGACTCATATAACAGTTTCAGTAATTCCTGAAGTTGATAATAATTCTAAAGGTATTTGTAAGAGAGGAGGGGCATTAGCTGGTACTGCACCCCTATTCCCATACACACATATACATACTCATACCCCCCAAACACACACCACCCCCCCCCACAACACATATAAAAGAGAAATAAATAACCGAGAGTAAAGAGTAGGTATTCTGCCCTTTATCATGCTCTTAATGATTTGATGTTTTATCCCTTCTTACTATAGACATTCTCAAACTTGAACATGAATCAGAATCACTTGGAAGAATTATGAAAATACAGAATTCTTGACACCATCCCCAGAATTTCTGGTTCAAGGGTTTGAGGTGGGGTGCTCATAGAATTCACATTTCTTACAAATTCATTGGTCCAGGGACTGTGCTTTCAGAAGTATTTACTACAGAAGCCTGATAGACATCATGGTTTCAGATAGTGCTTTATGCTTAGATATGCCATGTTTAAATATTTACTCACTGTATGACCTAGGACAGTTTTATCTCTCTGTGTTTTATTTCTTTCCTCTGAAAAATGGAAATAACATATCACACGCCTATTGCATATGTTATCAGGGATTAGTGGTTTCAGCACAGTGCACTGTGGTATCGCACTGGAGAGTAATCCACAGTTACCGTTTTTAAGAATTATCTTCAATTCAAGGTTGGGTTTTCTGAGTGTCTGAAATATGGATATTATATGTTGATGATTAAAAATTTATCTCCAAGATTTAGCTACCCAGCCAACAGGTAGAAATCGACAGTACAATAATTTATTTGCACCATTGCAAAATACTACTGGCTTATTTTCTTAATGCCAGAGAAAGAAATACATGTTTTGATTTCCAATGAAAATTATAATTAATTGTATTAATTAATTACTAATACTAGCTTTTCACATACCCTACAATATTTTGGCTCAAACTCCATTGTGTATATCCCTTAGCAATTATCTAACAGAAATTTTTTTCTGTATATGTGTTTCAGAGTATCTCAACAAATGTAGCATCTCATCTGGCTTTCATACTTCATCAGTAGTAGTGAAGAAAGGATCCTGAGACTCCAGACACTTTTATCGAGCCCTCTTTTCTCTTTTTACCAACACATGCTGTATCCCTAATGTATCCTGCTTAAGGACCCAAGACTAATCCCATTTTTCACTTTATCTTTGATTCTGTCAGTTACTCTATGATCTCTAAGACTTCTACATCATTCCTCTTCATCCAGATTCATCCTTCATCCCCATGAGGGTGTGGGACTCAGTGTCTTTTAGCAGCAAAACTCTGTATTCTTAACCTATTTGCCCACATTCTTTAACATTCTCGCTCTATAAAACTTGACTCTCCCTAAGGAAATGGCTTCCCATGAAGCCCTCTTAAGAAGGATTTTCTTTTTCTTCTGCCTTCTTCTGCTACTGCGCCTGCAGATATCCATATGCTCTCTTGGTCTCTTTGAGACCATTCTCCTTATTCTCCTTAAAAATACCCAGTTTTAAGTTCAAGCTACTATATCGTGCCTTTTATTACGCCGCCTTCTTGGAGGGATTTACAGATCCCTGGGTCTTTCTCTCTCCCTCACATTTTTTCAAACTCAGCACCTAGCACATCTTTTTTCTCAATAGATAGACATATATGTAAAATATAGGCATATAAAATATGTATGTGTGTATATGTGTGTGTGTGTGTGTGTGTGTGTGTTATTTTTCACATATCTGCTACCTCAGCTTTTTTTTTGACTTCCTCTTCTCCAGAGATCATATTTTTTTAACCCCGCCTCAGGCATATACCTCTGTGGTCATGACCAAGATGTTGGCATTGTCAGTAATTGCTCTTCTCCATAATCTTCATTTTAAGCATTACAATCTCCAAACACCATTCCTGCTTTTCCAGCTCACTCTCTTTGCTGCCCTGATCCTAAGAATTCTTAACTCCTACTAGCATCCTACAGTCCGTTGATTTTGCTACCATGACGATATTTCTTGCATACCATATGCTCTCACTTCCACTTTCATGTAGAGTTCATGCCTGAGCATTATAATCACCTCTTTGAGCATACCTTCATGGCCACTTTGTCTGTGCATTGGCTTTTTCCAGAAAAATCTCTAACCTGGCTAAGTCTAATCCTTTTTCTACTCCATCGAGTTAAAAAAAAAAAAGAGTTGACTGCTTTTGTGTTTATTTATATTGCACTTGCTCTTATTTTTGGTGAAATGTCTGTACCTTTATTGAAGGCCAGCCTCTTTGCTTTTGCACTGTAACCTGTCCCCTCTCGAGGATACAACTCTAGTAATTGTTCTGCTTCTCTCTCGTAGAATCAATTTCATACTCTTACTGGTTTATTCAAATGAGCTGTCATCTTACACTAAAAATGAAACTTGTTCTACTTCAAATTTATCTTATTTGTTCCATTTCTCTGAGCTTCTTTCAGCAAAACTCCTGAAAAGAGCTACCTGTGTATGTTGTCTCAGTTTATATAGTTCCCTTTTCCCATTCTTGCTTGAACTCACATCAGTCAGGCCTTATCTCTACCACTCTATAGAAGTCGTAAGTTGTGGCCATATTGTTAAATACAGAAGTCAATTCATAGTCCTTGTTGTACCTGATCTATCATTGGATCACTTGTTCAATCTTTTTTTTTTTTTTTTCAGCCTCTGGGTTTCTTAGTCCTTTTTGACTGACTAACAAACTAGCATAGCATAGACTGGGTGACTTACAAACAACAGAAATTTATTTCTTACAATTCTGGGGGCTTAGAGGTTCGCGGTCTAGGTGCTGGCATATTTGGTGTCTGGAGAGGGCCCACTTCCTCTGAGAGACAGCTCTCTTTTCATTGTAATCTTGCCTGACAGAAGGCAAAAATGAGCTCTTTGCAGTCTCTTTTCAAAGGGCACTAGTGTCATTCCTGAGGGCTCTTCCCTCTTGACCTAATAACCTTCCAAAAGCTCCACCTTTAATACTCTCACCTTGGAGGTTAGGATTTAAACATACAAATTTAGGGGGACACAAATATTCCAAACATAGCACTGTTCCATCGGCAATTAACATTTGGTTTGCTTTTTCCTCGTTTCTGAAATCTATGAATATTGGACTATTGTAAGATGCATGCATCAGACCTCTACTATTTTGTTTCCACACTCACTCACTGGGTTACCTTACCTGATGTAAAGACTTTAAATACTACCAGTGCGCTGATGACTTCCAAATTTATATCTCTGTCTTTACTCAGAATACAGACTTGTGTGTTTTATGACCTATTCAACCCTCCCTACAGAGGTGTAATCACTGTTAGAATTTATTACATCTAAAAGAGACACAGCCCTATCATTTCTAGTTTTGTTCTGCCTTGTCGTTAACATCTTGATTGATAACTCGTCTTTCCACTTGCATAAGCCAAACACTGTGAAGTCATCCATCATCCTCTAGTAATATTTATTGGCAAATACCGTCAACTCTACTTTTTAAAAACATCTAGAATATGACCACGCGCCACAATTAGTATGCTAGTACCCTGGTCAAAATGCTGTCATCTCTTACCTGGAATATTGCAGTAGCCTCCTAAGTGGTCTCCTGACTTTCTTGTGCCCCACACTCTGCTATTTATTTTTAATATGTTAGCCCGAGTGAGATTTTAACAAAGTCAAATCATGTCACTTCTTTGACTAAAATTTCCCAGGGGCTTCCTATGCTTCAAGTTAAAGTTGAAATTATTATAGTAACTAATAAAGCCCTAAACATTATGGTTCCACTATATCTGCTCTAACCTCATTTATAACACGTTTTCTGGCTTTTGTGTTGTTTCCCAAACCTACTAGGCATGGTACTACCTCAGGAACATTGCACTTCCTTTCTCTCTGCCTTAGATACCCTCCTCCAAAAGTCTGCATGGCTCACATTCTCAGACCCACCTGGTCTTTCATCAGATGTCATGCTATCATCCTGACAATAAAGTAGTACCCCTCCTTGCCCACTCCTGCCCATCCTTCTTACTATATTTTGTTTTTCTCCTAGCTGTTGTCATCACCTGATAAAATATATTTTGTATTTACCAGTGTGTTTATTTACTGCCTACCTCTCTTAACAAGGGTATACATTAAATAATACGAGTGGTAGAACTTTGAGTTTACTGCCCTTTGCACACAGTAGTTGCCTGATAAATATCTGTCAGATGATTTGAATTAATTAACTTCACTTTAACACCAAAGATGACTTAGGTGCTAAGTTAAATAAACCATGTAAGCTATGACTAGTTTTTATTACTTACTTGTTTTATTTATTTATTTACTTATTTATTTTAATTTTACTTTACGTTCTGGGATACAAGTGCAGAGTGTGTAGTTTTGTTACTGTGAAGAGGTTAAGAGGACAGTTTTGAATTAGTGATGCCACCTCTCTCCCAATTGTTGTCAGTGGGTGGGTGCCATGAAGAGAGAGTCTGTGTACTTGCGAGAAAGAGAGCACAGCAATTGTGAGACACTCAGTTGAACTCATTGCTACCCCATTGTCACAGGATACTTAGGGTGTCACTTTGGCAGCCGGAAACCTCTGTGGCTAGTGGCATCGTTGCCTGAGTTTTGCTTGGGCCCACTGTTCTTCCACCCACTTGGCCCAGTAGGCTATGTTCTGCTCATGCTACCAGCCTGCATCCCATGCCTGTCAAGGGTGAGCCAGGTGGCCAGGTGTAGAGTAGTGAGGGGTGTGTGAATGAGCGCAGTGTCCAGCCACTGCTCACAGCCAGGGGTGCTGGCTCCATGCGAGGCTGTGGCTGAACCATGGGTACCACAAGCAGCTTTTACTGCAGGCATCAGAGAATGTGGTATTACCCTTAAGAGAAGGTCACAAGTCTTGCTGGATTTACTACCTGCTTATTGTAGAGACTAAGGCCCTTGAGAATACATAGGCAACTGCTAGGAAGTGGTCACAGCCAGCCTTGGTAAGATCCAGTGCTGAACTGGCTTCAGCACGGTTTTGTGGCAATGGCCAGAGGAATGCTTATGTGCTTACGTTACTTCATCCACAGCTTCAGGCAGCTCAGAACAAAGACTATTTGTTTGGGATAAAGTAAAGGAAGAGAACAAGAGTCCATGCCTGGTAATCTATAGAATATTTTCCTGGATCTTATCCTAGACCAACAAGGGGATACCCCTAAGAGTCTGTAGGAACCACAGCTTTATTGGGCTTGAGGTGTCCCCTAATACAGATACCACTTAGATTACAACATTCAAGTCCTCTTGGATATCCGAAAAGCCTTCCCAAGAAGGATGGATACAAACAAGCCTAGACTGAGAAGACTACAAAAAATTCATAATTCTTTAGTACCCAGATGCAGACAAAAATCCACAAGCATCAAGACCATCCAGAAAAACATCATCTTACAATATAAACTGTATAAGTCACCAGGGACCAATTCTGGAAAAACAGAGATATGTAATCTCTCAGACAGATAATTCAAAGTAGCTGTTTTGAGGAAACTCAAAGAAATTTAGGATAACTCAGAGAAGGAATTTAGAATTCTATCAGATAAATTTAAAAAGAGAGGCTGAAGTAATATTTAAAAAGAATCGAGCAGAAATTCTGGAGTTGAAAAATGCAATTGACATACTGAAGAATGCATCAGAATCTTTTAGTAGCAGAAATAATCAAGCAGAGGAAAGACTTTTATTGAGTTTAAGAGATTATTTGATAATACACAGAGTAGACAAAAGAAAAAAGAATGAAAAACAAACACAACTATGAGATCTAGAAAATAGCCTCAATAGAGCAATCTAAGAGTTACTGAACTTAAAAAGAGAGCAGAGGGAGAGAGAGGGGTAGAAAGTTGATTAAAAGGTTAAATAATAGAAACTTCTAAACCTAGAAGAATATATTAATATCCAAGTACAAGAAGATTATAGAACATCAAGCAGATTTAACTAAAGAAGAAAACTTCAAGGTATTTAATAATCAAACTTCAAAGGTCAAGGATAAAGAAAAGACCCTAAAACCAGCAGGAGAGAAATAACAGCAACAAAAACAGATAACATGCAATGGAGCTCTGATATGTCTGGAAGCATACTTTTTAGTGGAAATCTTGCAGACCTGGAGACAGTGGCATGATATATATACTGTGTTGAAAAAAAAAGTTTAGTATTTTGAGCAAAAATGCCTTTCAGATATGAAGTATAAATACTTTCTTAGACAAAAGCTGAGGAATTTTATCAGCACCAGACCTGTTCTATAAGAAATGCTAAATGGAGTACTTTAATCAGAAAGTAAAGGACATAAATAAGCAATAAGAAACCATTTGAAGTTTCACAACTCACTTATGTTAGTGAGAACACAGAAAACCACAGAATATGTAACACTTTAACTGTGGTGTGTAAACTACTCTTATTGTAAATTGAAAGACTAAAAGATGAACCAGTCAAAGAACTGCAATGACTTTTCAAAACATAGACAGCACAATGAAATATAAATAGAACCAACAAAAAGTTAAAATGTAGGGTGACAAAGTTATGTAGAGTTTTTGTTTGTTTGTTTCTTTAGCAACCAGTATTGAGTTTCTATCAGCTAAAATAATAGCTAATACATTATGAAATGGTTTTTGTAAGCCTCATGGTAATCTCAAAAAATAAATACAATGGCTACACAAAAAATAAGAAGCAATAAATTAAATCACACCATTAGAGAAAATCACCTTCATTAAAAGATAAGAATAAAGGAAAGAAAGAAACCACAAAACAAGCAGAAGACAATTTAAAAAATGGCAGGAGTAAGTCCTTGTTTAGCAATAATAACATTGCATATAAATAGACTAAACCCACCAGTCAAAAGAGAGAGTAGTTGAATGAATTGAAAACCAAGACCCAATGATCTCTTGCCTACAAGAAACACATTTCATGTGGAAAGATCAACATAAAGTGAAAATAGATGGAAAAAGACATTCCATGCCAGTGGAAACCAAAAAACGCAGGAGTGCCTATATTTACTTCATACAAAATAGACTTCAAGATGTAAACTATAAAAAGAGAAGAACAAAGTTACTATTTAGTGATAAAGGGGCCAATTCAGCAAGATTAATAAAACAATTGTAAATATATATGCACCTAACCTTGGAGCACTAAGATATATAAAGGAAAATATTAGGAGTAAAGAGGCAGACCCCAGTACAATCATAGCTGGAGACTTCAACACCCCACATTCAGGATTGGACAGATCTTCCAGATAGCAAATCATCAAAGAAACATCAGACTTAATCTGTGCTGTAGAGCAAATGGAGCTAATAAATATTTATATAACATCTTAGCCGACACGTGCCAAATACACATTTTTTCCTCCTCAGCACATGCTTCATCATTCTTAAGGATATATTACATGTTAGGTCACAAAACAACTCCTAAAACATTAAAAAAAAGAAATAATATCAAGCATCTTCTCTGACCACAGTGAAATAAAACTAGAAATCAATAGAAAGAGAAATTTTGGAAACTATGCAAACACATAGAAATTAAGCAAAATACTCCTGAATGACCAGTGGGTCAATGTAGAAATTAAGAAAGAAATTGAAACATTTCTTCAAGCAAAGGTTAATAGAAATGCAGCATAGCAAAATCTATGGGATACAAGCTATGAAGAGAGACATTTATAGAAATAAGTTCCTACATCAAATGATGCTGAAAAAGCATTTCATAAAATTATATGTCTCTTCATGATTAAAAAATCCCTTAAAATGGGTGCAGAAGGAACAAACCTCAACATAGCAAATGCCATAAATGATGGATCCACAGCTAGTGTCATCCTAAATGTGGAAAAACTGAACGCCTTTCCTCTAAGATGGGAAACATGACAAGGATACCTGCTTTCACCACTGTTACCCAACATTGTACTAGAAGTCCTAGCTACAGCAATCAGACAAGAGAAAGAAATAAAGGGCATGCAACTTGAAAAGGAAGAAGTCAAATTATCCTTGTTTGTAGACGATGTGATCTTATATTTGGAAAAACCCAACTACTCCACCAAAAAGCTATTAGAGTTGACAACTTAATTAAAGTGGCAGGACACAAAATTGACATACAAAATCCAGTAGCATTTCTATGTGCTAAGAGTGAATAATCTGAAAAAGAAGTGAAGAAATTAATCCAATTTCTAATAGCTACAGATAAAATATCTAAGTATTAACCAAAGAAGTGAAAGATCTCTACAATAAAAACTATAAAACATTGATGTAGCAAATTGAAGAAGATACAAAAATATGGAAAGACATTCCATGATCATTCATTGGAATAATCAGTATTGTTGAAGTGTTCATACTGCTGAAAGCAATATACAGATTCCATGCAATCTCTATCAAAATATCAATGACATTATTCACAGAAATAGAAAAAAATAATTCTAAATTTTACTTAAAACCACAAAATACCCTGAATAGCCAAAAGCATTCTAAACCAAAAGAACAAAACTGAAGGAATCACATTACCTGACTTTAAATTACACTACAGAAATATAGTTATCAAAATGGCATGGTACTGGCATAGAAACAGACATATACATCAGTGGAACAGAATAAAGAACCCAGAGATAAATGTGTACATCTCAGTGAACTCATTTTGACAAAGGTGCCTAGAACACACATTGAGGGACGGGACAGTCTCTTCAATAAATTCTGGGAAAATGGAACATCCACGTGCGGAAGAATAAAACTAGACCCCATCTCTCACCATATATAAAAATGAAATCAAAGTTGATTAAAGTCTTAAATCTACAATCTCAAACGATTGAAACTACTAAAAATAAACTGTGGAAGCTCTTCAGGACATTGAATTGGGCAAAGATTTCTTAATTAATATCCCAGAAGCACAAGCAGACAAATCAAAAATGGACAAATTGTATAACATCAAGTTAAAAGGCTTCCACACAGAAAAGGAAACAAAGTGAAGACAACTCACAGAATGGGATACAAAGTTTTCAAACTATGCATCTGAAAGGTATTAATAACCAGAATGTGGAAGGAGCTCAAACAATTCTATAGGAACAAATCTAATAATTTTATTAAACATGGGCAAAAGAGCTAAATAGACATTTTTCAAAAGAAGACAAAAAAATTGCAGATACATGAAAAGGTGCTCAACCTCATTGGTCATCAGAGAAAAGCAAACCAAAACTACAATGAGTTATCTAACCCCAGTTAAAATGGTTTTCATCCCAAAGTCAGACATCAGGAAATGCAGGCAAGCATAGGGAAACCTAGTACGGTGTTGTTGGGAAGGTGAATTAGTACAGCCACTCTAGAGAACAGTTTGAAGTTTCCTCAAAGCTAAAAATAAGAGTTACCATGTGTTCCAGCAATCTCATTGCTGAATGTATACCCAAAAGAAAGGAAATTGGTATATTGAAGAGATATCTGCACTCCCTGCATCGCTATTCACAATAGCCAAGATTTGGGAGTAACTTGTGGTACATATACAAAATAAAATCTGATTCAGGTGTAAAAAGAACAAGATCCTGTCATTTGCATCAATATGGATGGATCTGAATGTCATTATGTTAAGTGAAATAAATCACGCACAGATAGACAAACTTCACATGTTCTCACTTGTAGGAACTAAAAAATAAAGAGCTGAACTCGTAACAATAGAAAGTAGGAGGATGAATAAGACCTACTATTCAGTAGCACATCAGGGTGGCTATAGTTAAAATAATCTTATTGTACGTTTTATAATAACTAAAAGAGTGTAAGTGGATTATCCATAACATAAGGGATAAATGCTTGAGTTGATGATACTCCCATTTATTCTGGCATGATTTTTACACATTGCATGACTGTATCCCAATATCTCATGTAATCTATAAATATATATACCTATTATGCACCCACAAAAATTAAAAACAAAAATGAATCAAAATAATAGCAAGTTTTCATATTCATAGCAGGTTCTTATTCTCCTTTATTAGAGTAAAACACAATTCTAAATGACACTTTAAATAATACTTAAAATATCTCTTCTGAATAGTAGATTCATAGTCTGTTATTTTCTGCAGCATGCAGAATAAATGTTAAGAATGATGTGGAGAAATAGGAACGCTTTTACACTGTTGGTGGGAGTGTAAATTAGTTCAACCATTGTAGAAGACAGTGTGGTCGTTCCTCAAGCATCTAAAACCAGATATACTATTTGACCCAGCAATCCCATTGCTGGTCATATACCCAAAGGATTATAAATCATTCTACTCTAAAGTATGTTTATTGCAGCACTGTTCACAAAAGCAAAGACTTGGAACCAACCCAAATACTCATCAATGATACACTGGATAAAGAAAATGTGGTACATGTAAACCATAGAATACTATGCAGCCATAAAAAAGGATGAGTTCATGTCCTTTGCAGGGACTTGGATGAAGCTGGAAACATCATTTTCAGCAAACTTACAGAAAAACAGAAAACTAAACACCACATGTTCTTACTCATAAGTGGGAGCTGAACAATGAGAACACATGGGCACAAGGAGGGGAACATCATACACTGGGGTCTGTTGGGGGTGGGGGCCTAGGGGAGGGATAGCAAGGGGTGGGGGGATTGGGAGGGCTAATACTATGAGAAATACCTAATGTAGGTGATGGGGAATGGATGCAGGAAACCACCATGGTACATGTATACCTGTGTAATGCACCTGCACATTCTGCACATGTAACCCAGAACTTAAGTATAATAATAAAAAAGAATTAGATAATTTCAATGGAAACTAGTGTAGATATTTGCTCTAGGAAGTGAAGATTAGAGATTGATTAGACTTAATGGTCATTTGATAAATATCGTCCTGGTGGGGACTAGGGAGAAGTGGAAGTATTTCTTGAAAAAATAAAAGCAGTAATGCAAATGAAAGCAATATGAGTAGAAAGTTAAGAATACCACGGAAACAAAAAACAAAAGAAGACTTTCTAGTTCCTCTCTGTCTCCAACCCAAAAGCAGTATCCATAAAAAACACTGCACAAAAGAGAACTAACAGAAGAGAGTACTGCTATATTTGAGCCATGTCAAGAAAAAATAAATAGGAGCAGCAAAAAGCACACCATTTAAAAAAAAATTAGAACATAAAAATAAAACTTTCACTGCTGATTAAAAATCTCCCTTAAAAGATCTACCATGAATGGGAGAAAGCTGTTTAGTGTAGTACTCCACATGTTAAGTATTCTTAAATGAGCATTTGAGTATATACAAGCAGACGCCTTGAATTAAAAATATAAAAATTGAGGCAGGACATTGACCCCAGTATGAAGAAAGATAATGAGAGTTGATTGAACTCAGGAAACTAGTATAAGAAAAAGACAAAAGTATTTAAGGCATAAAGGCTAAATTATGAGTGCCCCCCAAAAAAGGGAATGAAAATGAGACACGAAAATAAAAAGGGTCAGAGAACAAAGTAGTTGAATTACAAAACAAACGAGGTTTAACGTGTATAACTGGTTTCCCTGAAGATGGAAAAACCAAACAATGGAAAAAAAAAAAACAATATTTAAAACTATAATAATTAAAAAAAAAACTTACCAGAAATAAAAATAACCCAAATCTCCAATTGAAAGTGTCCCTCTGGCACTTTGGAAAATTAATCTAGGAAAATCAACTCCCAAACAGTAAAATCATTTTAAACATAAAAATAAAGTAATCAGAATCTCCAGTTCCTGGTAAAGAGATGAGTAACACTTACAAAGGCATGAAAATTAAACTGGCATCAGACTACCAAAAAACTACATGTAACGTAAGGCAGCAGTGAAGTAGCTTTACAAGAAACTTAGGGAAACCAAAAATAGTATATGCGAATATTATAGGTGAGCCAATAATTGTATTAACTAAATAAAATGACTGCTATAAAGAACAAATACAGGGTGTTATAGGGGTACTCTTGAGTCACCCTTTAGTGACCTAACATTTTGGTCATGACTGATTAAATGGAGAAGGAAGAATTTCAAGCTAGGTAGACTATTTTGAGAATATGCTTGTTCTTAGAGCATATGCTGGTTCTCTCTCTCTTTTTTATTTTGCCCATTTCCTGTATCCTTTCTCTACTGCCTATCTCTCTACCCCCCATTTCCCATCTTACTCATCTTTTCCATCCTTCTTCATTTTTCCTCTGCATTCTTCTGGGCCCTGCTCTATGCCTATGGGGCTGGCCCCTGCAGACCTCCTAACTGGAGTGGTCTTGCCCTCTAGCTTGAAGATGGGCAACAGATCTAAATGTTTCCTCCCTCATTGTCTTTCTGCCTTGTCACTCTGGTTCTCTCAATGGTCCTGTTGATTCTTAGTTACAACCGTTGTTGGAAAACCACTTCTTTCAAGGCTCCCTCTCCTTGCTCCTTCAAGCCTGGGGTAATAAAGGCCTCCTTCTGTTGCTAGATCCTGGGTCCCTCAATGTCATTTATCGATTCCTTAATTTTTGCCTCAATCGCTGTAAATACTCAATTTCTGTGGTAAGTAACAGCTAAGTCCGCCTTCTGTTTTCTTTTGGGACCCTGACTAATACAAAGTGCTTCTCCGTTAATTTGGAATTATTAATAGAACTAAAATGAGAGACTCAGCTTCAGATTTTGTTTCTTAAATAGAGGATATTTCTTATGTGAAAATTTCTTAGTGGTTATGGAGACACCATACACTATGTAAAGGAACGTAGACAGAGAGAAAGCGTGTATATAAAAGAACGAAAAGAAGCAGATAGGCAGAGATAAGAGACAGAAGGTGAAGATCATAAGTTCTTCCTGTTTCCGAGTGCTGACTGATTTCACTATCTTTGAGGGCCAGCCACATTCCTGCATTTGTCTAGTAAAACACTTCACTATTACTGTCATAAACTAACCTGCTTATTTTTCTTTTTAATACTCCATACTTGTTTTAGTTGTCACTACATCTTTCTTTTGTGTTTGAATTCCTACTTGTTGTTCAAAAACTTTGAAAGTTCTATGGACACAGTTCTCAATGTTCTTCTATTAATAGTTTCATTTAGAATAAAAACAAAATACTGTTTCTGGTAGGCTTATACAAATTGTTAACAGTATTTTTTGGGGGGGGGTATAGAACTACAGCAGAATTTTTCTGTACCATCTCAATTTATTGAAAACCATCGCACCGTACCTGAAAATTAGTATCGTCATTTAAAAATGTATTTAGTTAATAAATCTATAACTACATGTAAACTATACTTTCAATTTTGTTCACAGATGCTTATGGAAAGAAGTGACAGTGGCCATAGTTTTGTTTGATCCATTCAGTTTAAAGATCAAAATGAACAAATATGAGCAAAAAATGAATATACATTACATTTCAAAATGAATAAAACATACATTATGTTATGTTACTATATGGCATATAAAAATGCATATATTCCTTATTCAGAGTTTTCCCATGGCATCAATATTTTTGAGAATTTCTTACTGCTAATGATGCATATTTTACAGCATTTTCTACCTAAATGGTCACCCTATCACAAGCCTCATGAATCCTAACTTAATAAACGAGCCAAGAGAAGAAGTTTCATCTATTGTAATTATAGAGAGAGAATTAAGCAAAGGCGTTTTCAAAATTATGCATTCTTACAGACTGCCTTAATGGGTTGTTATGAATCTGCAAATGACTAGCTGGAAAAACTTCATGGAAGTTTGTGTGGTGGAAGGAGATACTGCATTGATGTTAGACAACTGGCTTCTCTTTGAGCATCCATTGTCAGCTCTTGGGTTTCAGTTCTTCAAAAATGTATTTTGGAATAATGACTCCCTTAATTACTTTATATTATCTCATCTTGGGATTCTTTGTTGTTAATAGATTTGTAAGTACAGTAGCATGTGAACTTCCTTGCAACCAAGTTATAATTGTTACTATTCTGTTTACATTAGGATACAAAAACCATCAGGGAAGTTTTGTCCTATGTAAGCTATTAACATATTTATACTGAGCTGTAATCCATTCAAGGGTTTTCATAGGTATAATTTAAGTGTATTATATTTGATTCTCATAGAAGTTTCATAGGTATATTTTACTTGATTCTCATAGAAGGTCTGAGAAGTTGTGCAGTGGACATTTTTCCCCTGGCACACACACATTTTATTAATATGGTGAAACTGGGGATTAGAGGTTTTCATTGCAATTACAATATTACTTCTAATTGGTAGTATTTTGGAGGATTTACCAAGTTCTGGGCATCAAAGTATGGTTAGCCGATTAGCTAATAGTTATGCCATCATCCAGTGGTAACAGATGCACAGAATCTTATCAGTAGTCCAGGTGTTTTACACTGTGCCATCGTAATTTTGGAATTTATACTTTTTATGTTTATTTGTAAGATCTGTTCATCCAAAAACATTCAGAGTTATATTCTGAGTGTTATATGTTCTTCTTAATTCTTATTGGAGATGCATAGCTATTTGCGTTATATTGGTGAAGAGTGTGAAGGGAAGACTGGAAAAATCAATATCAGAACAGCAAATATATACTGGAAAGGATGTTCCTTTTCCTATGCTTAGTCAGGCAGTAAGGAATATGAATTACCTGACAATCTGAGGAACCCAAGCCTTTTACCATCTTTACCTACCTTCTGTGCTAACTTCTTTGATCAAGGGAAAATGAATAATAGCCTAGTTCCTGGGAATAAGTGGTTGTTTTTCAACCTTTCAGGGGGAAAAAAAAGAATAGATATGAAATCTTTGGGAGCCTCACAGTATTGAGAGACACAGCAAATGCAGTTTAAGATAAATAGACATAGACAATTTCTTAATATCTCAAATGTGTTTCAGACATTACCATGCATACTGTAATTTCATATCCATATTATATGATTATTGCAAGATCTCTAGTTGTAGACACAGTTGAAATCATTTCTTTGGTGACAATGAGGTACAGAGGGAACTAGTCCTATAAAGGTGGTGATACTAATACTTGATATAAATTCTGGTAACATTTAATGGAAGGACAAAGTTGGAAGGCAAACTGTGACAGCAGTGACTCTAGTGATCATTCCTGAGGAAGAACAAGGCAGGAATAAATAATATTCCATTTATTTCTATAGACCAACAAGGTTCAAGATTCTCATTGCATACTCTAATTCATAAAATATTTTGACTGGGTACTTCCATATTTCAATTTTAAGCACCAATTATGCAATTTCTTTCTCAACTTACATAAGTTTCCATCTTCTCCTGTATCAATCAGTCACTTGCTTTCACAAAGTAGTCAGAAAATGCTGCCTTTTTATATATTTTAGCAAGTTGGTGCAGAACTCACTGAAACTCTGAAAGATGTTGAAATAAGGCTAGGGTATTCTCTTTCCAAATTTCTGAAGTGACCAGATGTGACAAAATTTTAAATAGTTAATAGACTTAGATTGTTCTTGGAATCAAAATGACATGACTCCAAGAAAGTTTCCAAACATCAATTTCTAAAATGTTCTTGCTGAAGCATAAGTTAATTTTTTAAGAAACTACTTCTCTCACTCTCTGTTAAAATATCACCTTTATCTTGAAATGATAAATTAAATGTGTATGTATTTTTTAAAGTCCACTTGGGAGCATTTATCATAAAAAAATAATGAACCATGTAGTATAGTTCGAAGTCCGGTAGTGTGATGTCTCCCGCTTTGTTCTTTTTGCTTAGAATTGACTTGGCTATGCGGGCTCTCTTTTGGTTCCATATAAGTTTAAGGTGTTTTTTTCCAGTTCTGTGAAGAAGGTCATTGGTACCCTGATGGGATAGTGTTGAATCTGTAAATTACTTTGGGCAGTATGGCCATTTTCACGATATTGATTCTTCCTAACCATGAACGTGAAATATTTCTCCATCTGTTTGTGTCCTCTCTTATTTTGTTGAGCAGTGGTTTGTAGTTCTCCTTGAAGAGGCCTTTTACGTTCCTTGTTAGTTGTATTCCTAGGTATTTTATTCTCTTTGTAGCAGTTGTGAATGGCAGTTCGTTCTTGATTTGGCTCTCTTTAAGTCTGTTATTGGTGTATAGGAATGCTTGTGATTTTTGCACATTGATTTTGTATCCTGAGACTTTGCTGAAGCTGCTTATCAGTTTCAGGAGATTTTGGGCTGAGATGATGGGGTCTTCTAGATATACAATCATGTCGTCTGCAAATAGAGACAATTTGACTTCCTCCTTTCCTATTTGAATACCCTTTATTTCTTTTTCTTGCCTGATTGCTCTGGCTAGAACTTCCAATACTATATTGAAGAGGAGTGGTGAGAGAGGGTATCCTTGTCTAGTGCCAGATTTCAAAGGGAATGCTTCCAGTTTTTGCCCATTCAGTATGATATTGGCTGTTGGGTTGTCATAAATAGCTTTTATTATTTTGAGATACGTTCCGTCAATACCTAGTTTATTGAGAGTTTTTAGCATAAAGGGCTGTTGAATTTTGTCAAAGGCCTTCTCTGCATCAATTGAGATAATCATGTGGTTTTTGGTCCTGTTTATGTGGTGAATTACGTTTATAGAATTGCATATGTTGAACCAGACTTGTGCCCCCGGGATGAATCCCACTTGACCATGGTGGACAAGCTTTTTGATGTGCTGTTGCAATTGGCTTGCCAGTATTTTATTGAAGATTTTTGCATCTATGTTCATCATGGATATTGGCCTGAAGTTTTCTTTTCTTGCTGAGTCTCTGCCAGGTTTTGGTATCAGGATGATGTTGGTCTCATAAAATGATTTGGGAAGGATTCCCTCTTTTTGGATTGTTTGGAATAATTTCAGAAGGAATGGTACCAGCTCCTCTTTGTATGTCAGATAGAATTCGGCTGTGAACCCATCTTGACCTGGGCTTTTTTTGGTTGGTAGGCTGTTAATTGCTGCCTCGACTTCAGCCCTTTTTATTGGTCTATTCAGGGTTTCGACTTCTTCCTTGTTTAGGCTTGGGAGGAGGCAAGTGTCCAGGAATTTATCCATCTCTTCCAGGTTTACTAGTTTATGTGCATAGAGTTGTTTGTAATAATCTCTGATGATGGTTTGTATTTCTGTGGAATCTGAGGTCATATCCCCTTTATCGTTTTTTTAATTGCATCTATTTGATTCTTCTCTCTTTTCTTTTTTATTAATCTGGCTAGTGGTCTGTCTATTTTGTTGATCTTTTTGAAAAACCAGCTCCTGGATTTATTGATTTTATGAAGGGTTTTTTGCGTCTGTATCTCCTTCAGTTCTGCTCTGATCTTAGTTATTTCTTGTCTTCTGCTAGGTTTTGAGTTTTTTTGATCTTGCTCCTCTAGCTCTTTCAATTTTGATGACAGGGTGTCAATTTTACATCCCTCCTTGCTTCTCATGTGGGCATTTATTGCTATATATTTTCCTCTAGAGACTGCTTTAAATATGTCCCAGAGATTCTGGTATGTTGTGTCTTCATTCTCATTGGTTTCAAAGAACATCTTTATTTCTGCCTTCATTTCATTGTTTATCCAGTCAACATTCAAGAGCCAGTTGTTCAGTTTCCATGATGCTGTGCAGTTCTGAGTTAGTTTCTGAATTCCGAGTTCTAACTTGATTGCACTGTGGTACAGTAATCAAAACAGCATGGTACTGGTACCAAAACAGAGATATAGACCAATGGAACAGAACAAAGGCCTTGGACGCAACACAATACATCTACAAACATCTGGTCTTTGACAAACCTGACAAAAACAAGCAATGGGGAAAGGATTCCCTGTTTGATAAATGGTGGTGGGAAAACTGGCTAGCCATGTGCAGAAAGCAGAAACTGGACCCCTTCCTGACACCTTACACTAAAATTAACTCCAGATGGATTAAAGACTTAAACATAAGACATAACAGCATAAAAACCCTAGAAGAAAATCTAGGCAAAACCATTCAGGCCATAGGCGTAGGCAAGGACTTCATGACCAAAACACCAAAAGCATTGGCAACAAAAGTCAAAATAGATAAATGGGACCTAATCAAACTCCACAGCTTCTGCACAGAAAAAGAAACAGTCATTAGAGTGAATCGGCCACCAACAGAATGGGAAAAAATTTTTGCAGCCTACCCATCTGACAAAGGGCTGATATCCAGAATCTACAAAGAACTAAAACAGATTTACAAGAAAAAAACAAAGAAGCCCATTCAAAAGTGGGCAAAGAATATGGACAGACACTTTACAAAAGAAGACATACACGAGGCCAACAAACATATGAAAAAAATGCTCATCATCACTGTCATTAGAGAAATGCAAATCAAAACTACATTGAGATACCATCCCACACCAGTTAGAATGGTGATCATTAAAAAATCTGGAGACGACAGATGCTGGAGAGCATGTGGAGAAATAGGAACACTTTTACACTTTGGTGGGAGTGTAAATTAGTTCAACCATTGTGGAAGACAGTGTGGCAATTTCTCAAGGACCTAGAAATAGAAATTCCATTTGACCCAGCAATCCCATTACTGGGTATATATCCAAAGGATTATAAATCGTTCTACTATAAGGACACATGCACATGAATGTTCATTGCAGCACAGTTTACAATAGCAAAGACCTGGAACCAACCCAAATGCCCACTGATGGTAGACTGGACAGGGAAAATGTGGCACATATACACCATGGAATATTATGCAGCCATCAAAAACGATGAGTTTGTGTCCTTTGTAGGGACATGGATGAACCTGGAAACCATCATTCTCAGCAAACTGACACAAGGACAGAAAATCAAACACCGCGTATTCTCACTCATAGGTGGGTGTTGAACAATGAGAACACATGGACACAGGGAAGGGAGCATCACACACTGGGGTCTGTTGGGGGGAAATAGGGGACAGTCAGCGGGAGTTGGGGAGTTGGGGAGAGATAGCAAGGGGAGAAATGCCAGATATAGGTGATGGGGAAGAAGGCAGCAAATCACACTGCCACATATACACCTATGCAACAATCTTGCATGTTCTTCACATGTACCCCAAAACCTAAAATGCAATTTAAAAAAATCATGAACCATTTGATTTCTCTGTATAAGAAGAATTTATAGCTAATACTAAAATTCTGCAGCTCTTTTAAGTGCTTTGCCATGAGCAAAATTTCATGTGTATAAAACCTTAATGCTTTCTTCCTATCTCATTATTAGGTATTTTAAATATTCTATACAGTATTTTGAAATTCTAATTATTACACAGTTATTCAAATCATACCTTTTAAGAGCTGGTGCATTTCTTGCTGTAGTCTTTCTTAATTTAATTTTTTTTTAACAAATTTTGGTCTGATTCCTTTGACATATTTGCATACTAATACATAAATATATATATTTTTGAAATGATCTTCAAGTTCTTTTGTTCAGGTGAACCATTATATCATCTTCTATTGATAAATACTTGCATTGTTTCCAGTTATTTCTCATTGTTAATGCTATGAATAATATGTCTTTGCACCTATGTACATATGCACAAAACCATATTACAGAATTACACTTCCATAGACTACTGGCAGATAGTAGATCCAAAGAGACTATTTATTGTATTGAAGAAGTGCCTCTTGGTGTTTTGAACCAAATCTGAGGTCTGGAGGATCTGAAATATGACCAGAATTCCTGAAGAGGAAGTCTAAAAAAACAGTATCTCCCTGTTAGCACACCAGGATTAGGGGACAGAACCAAAATGTGTTTAAAATGAATATAGTCCTACAGTGTTGGGTACCGGTGATTTCTTAATATCTTCACCACTACGGACCTCATTCTGATATATTGGCCAAGAAAATAATAATTACTTACATTTTTACTTTATTTAGGCACACTTTTAAGTCTTGAAAGCTATGATGTAACTTATAGTAGAACCAAATCCATAAAATAGAAATCTATGTTTAAAGGGGTTTACTTAACTTTAGAGAACACAAGATTCAGTCAAGGAGAATGCACATGTAGACTACCTCTTGAAAAAGTGTATTTATACTTTTAGTGAAATATTTACATAAAGGCAGCCTAGTACCAAGCCCTCTGTACTAATCCTAATGGAAATTGAGTTTCCCCTGTAGGGAACTGATTGCAGCTGGCCTTAGTCTCCAAGCTTCTGGCCTTATTCAGGCATCTAAAGATTTATTCTACAGATCTTATTAGGAGGGTTGAGCTATGGCTGTAACCTTTTGCTGCAATCGTTTGATATGCAGTCAGAGAATATAATATTACCTGGGAGTAAATGAATAGATGAATAACTGAATGAGTTTAAATGATGCCTATCATTTAAAGATTCAGTTAAAGTGTAACTCTATCAGTGGTTACACTTGCATGTTTTAAAAGTAAATCCTTATACTTTTTAAATTAAAGAGTATGTTTACTGTTGAGAATGTATATGTATACTTTTTCGTTTGGTCTTACACTAGTTCTTGATGTATTATTAAAACAGAATATAGCAAATGTTTTATAATAGGATATTTCATATATGCTTTTATCCAACTGTATAAAAACATCCCATACTTATGTAATTCACTCCGATGCCAGTTCTTCAAAACTTTAGCAGTATATCTATGCATCCTATGAAAGCACTGACTGCTAAAGAAACGCATTTTGATGACTAGATTGTATTCAGTGTGTTGTTTCAGCTATTAAGCCATTTTTACTGCTTCAGGTGGAAAAAGTACTGCTGGCAAAGCCAAGCTTCTTCATTTGGCTTGAACTCTGCAATAAGCAATCTCAAAAGAGGCTTCTTATCTTTTTTAGCACTTTGTGAAATTTTGTTGTACCCGGAATTGAGAATCACATGACTTGCTGAAACAAACTGTAGAGCTCTGTGTTCAGATTCCGGATAATTACTGTTTCAGTGTTAATCATGATGACTTCATACAATCATTGGGTAGTATCTCAAGGCACAGTAAATACTTAGGGCAAAGGTCACTTTTAAAAATAGTAGATGTAGATCCATATTTCAAATAATCTTAATATATGCAGATTTTTGAGGCCTACTTCTTGTCAGATGATTAGATTATCACTTTTGTTTAACTTCAAAGCTGACAAAGAGCTTGTACGCTCTTATTCCTTCTAGTTTGGTCAAAAAATAGAAAACATAAACTCAACATTTCATCAGGCTTACTTGGAATGAAGTATGTTGCAATGTACTGAAAACTAGCACAGCTAGGATATCACTCCAGTCTACTTTGTGTGGGGAGCTTCACCTCCTCCTATAGGTGATACAATGCAGGAAATGTGATACCCAACAGGAGACGTGGGGTTGATCCATATGTTAAATGAAATATGATTCTGTGTCCTTTTTTATACAAGTAGAACTTTAAAAATAGCTAACACGAAACCAAGTTTTTCCTCTTTATGTCCACCTACCCAGCATGAGTTTGAAGTCATCATGATTAACACTGAAACACTAATTATCCCGAATCTGAACACATAGCTCCACAGTTTGTTACAGCAAGTCATGTGATTCTCAATTCCAGGTACAACAAAATTTCACTAAGTGCTAAAAAATTCTAAAAAATATTGGTAGGCTTTAGAATGTGAAACTTCATGGCTATTTCCTAACAATAGCTATTTTTATTATCTGCTTGTTTCTTAGTTTTAATGGTAAGTACACGTCTGTGATATTTAGGCCCTTTAAAGACTGAAAGCATACACAGTGAGGGTGCCACTCTATTCTTCCTCGTGTGGGGGAGCATCTCTTCCTCCGTTAGGTGACACAATGCTGGACATGTGATTTATGACAGAAATGTGGTATTGATGCATAAGTTAAATGTAGTTCTAGCAAAGTATGAAGTAGTTGCTTCTGCTTCTACTAAACAGATTTTTCCTATCCAGTATCTGGATAGCTGGTGTCTGAAATGAAGACACTGGAGCCATATATTCTCACTGCAAAGGACTCTGCTAATGTGGCTCCTTCCACCGATTGGTATCATCACTGAGATTGCAAAGGACTGATGAAAAGAGGGTGGTGGTATCTCCATGTCAAGCATCTTCCTTTGAGGACTATAGCAGTGCAGTGTCTGAAACAAAATAGGCATTCAGGAAGTATTTATTGAGCACCTAAGTAAATATTATGGCAAGGTATTATGTTATAGATTTTAAGAACCCTGCGCTTCTATTTGTAGTACTTGTTAAAATTATAATTGAATTTAGGTGCAATTGTCTATTTAATCGCAGCAACCTTGCTTCTTAAGTTCCTCCCCTCCCAAGTAAGCTGCTTGAGTTTAGAGACCAAAGTCTATGATACCAGTAATGTTAATGCCCTTGACTCTAGATGTGAAGATATTTTTATCGTGAAGATAATTTTTAGTGTTTATTTGCTCTTATTTAAGCCCCTCAAGGAGGAGTTAAGGGATGCTGGGCAAGTGAATGATTATAGTGACAAATACTGCAGGTGTGATGACCGGGGCATGTGACTTTCAGACCTTCAATATATGAGTGTAATTAAGTCCCCATCTGCTGCACCCTGAAATCCAAGGGTGTATTTGTACTGAGGCCACTCTTCCTCCAGGACATTCCCTGTTAATGACTGAGGGAAGAAGGCAGACTAATTTTAGGGAAATACAGGACTGTTACTGACCACTTTCCTGAAGGCTTTACTGAAGCTTTCTTAGATGATGTGGCAGTCTAGGAAGCATCCAGCCAGTTTTCTCTGTTTCTTCTTCACTCCAGATCATCATGGTCTGCTGACTCTCCACGTCTTCCCTAGCTGCCGCCTTACTTCTTTTCCACACAGGTGTTTTCTCTAACAAAATTGTCAGTGTTTAATCCCATCTTTGTGTTTGTTTCTTGGAAGACCCTAATTAAAATAATAGTGTGGTTCAAATGTTCCTAACACAAAGAAATGATAAATGCTTGAGGTGATGGATATCATTACCCTGATTTGTTCACTATACATTGTATGCCTGTATCAAAATATCACATGTACCCCATAGATATATGCAACTGTTATATACCTATACTCATTAGAAACTTAAGAAAAAAAGTAAGGTGATCAATCTTTTGTTTTACGCTGGTCTACCACACCTCATCAAATGTGTGTTTCAGCTTTTGTTGTTACAAGGTGGTATATTTCCCCCCATGAGGTTCCTTAGTTCTTTATCTACACAAACCCCTGAAGTCCCTTTTTCCAAATTTCTCTGTACTTGCTTAGGCACCCCTACATCCATGGCCTCGATATGCACTAGGACTATAAATGTAAAAGTGTGAACCTCCGTAATTACTGATAAGGCTGTGAGGGAAGACAGGAGACAATTTATTTATTTATTTTTATCATAATGATTATAGAGGATCAAGATGTGCACAAACCTGTGTTAAATGCTGGAGGTTTTTAGAGCTGGGAGGTTTGAGAAATCATAGATTTAAACTTTTCTACAAATTCTTACTAGTAAAGATGGTGTGCTGTTTTGTTTTGCATTTTCACATTTAATGCTGTGAGTAGATATAGGCATTTTGCAAGAAGAAAAGAACAAGACAAATGTGCTTTGTGAGCAGCAAAGTGACAAAACATTAGTGGCCAAAATGAGAATATATGGGAGAGCCAAGGGCACAGTTAATATGATGGAAAAATACAAAGTACTCAAGATTTGTGAGGATAATTTTGCTCTCTGAAATTAGAACTGTGTGGAATAGATTTCTAATTTATATCAATTACTGGCTTGTACTGGCCTATTAGAAGTATCTGCTAAAGTCACATAAATTGAATTTAACCTATGGGACCTTACTTAAAAATAAGACTGTAGTGTGGTAAATTCCAGTTGTCTTGGGAAGGTAAAGCACTTCGTCAAGAAGTAACCCAGAAAAACATGATCAACAGAATTTGGATTAGGCAGGCAACCCACTTGTAAAAAATGACTCTCACTCACTGTCTAAAATCACACAGGTAACTTCATTTAATGAGACTGAGTAATCTGATGCACAACGAATTTGACAAAAGACTCAGAGCTGTCCAAAATATGATCACTGACTTTCAATGTATCAGTTTTTTGGTGCATGTGTTTCAAATACATATTTAACAGGTGGTGAAAATATCTGGACTCTCTTCAAGGCATGGTCAATCACAATAGAAAAGTTGGAAGGGTGTCTTCTTCAGGCTCAGGAGAAAAGGAGTATGCTATTTTCTGAGCAGACATAAACCTATTTGAGAGGATGGTTGTGGAGGAGTTGAGCTGAATTCTGCAAGAGCTGCATGTTGCCACAGTTATCACTAATCACTTCTTAGATTTAGAATGGAGCTCCTCCAACTGGTAAATACTGTGTAGTTTGTTTGGGAAAACATAGCACCATGTAATGACTGATGTATTTTAGCAGGATGTGGGCACATAGAGGATGTGCTAATATCAAAAAATAATTGACAGGACCATAACTAAGATGATATGATAATTGTGTAGTACCGATCTATTTTTCTGTTGGTATTATTCTTCTTATTAGCCTATTGGGTTAATGTAGTTCTGTTTATAAATCTAGGACTACATTCTTGCAAAGTCTGAATGAATGATGTCAAGCTATCAGACTGTCTACAAGAAGGAGCAAGTCAGTAGACATATGAGCTTTATGAAATATTTCCATGTTTCTTATGACCAAATTTCTAAGAAAAAATAATTTGCAAGTGAAAGCAGTGTAATTTGTGTTAAGTCTGGTATATAGCACTGTGGGCTAAGAAAAACAAAGCAATCGGCAACTTTTACAGGTGCTAGTGATGGCAGTGGCTGCTGTCATCACTCTGGCTACAGCAGGGAGGTGCCCTGGGTGGGGCTACAGCTGCCCAAACGGGCTGTGGATCTGAGCCTCCCTGTGCTCTTAGAGGGGACCAGGAACAGGCAGCATCTGCCCTCCTGGGTACAGCTGTAACCACCTAACCCCTGACTGCTGACCTGGGCCTCCCACTACACTCAGCAAGAAGGAGCTGGGGACGAGCAGGAATACTGCCCCTTCTGAGCTGGCCCAGTAGGAGCTCTGCAGGTCCATCTGTGGCTTCCCTCCCAGGCTCAGGACCTGGGCATCTCTGCAGCCTTCACCCTTGTGGGGCCTGTCAAGGCCCATCCACAAAATCCCCACAGGTTCGGGGAGTGTCTTCTCCTGCTGCCTGGCCTTTTTCGACTCCCAGGCTGGCTCTGATCTTGGAGCAGGGTTAGGGCTGAGCCCTGGGGCCATGAATGGCAGTAGCAGGCAGATTAATTCCTGGGCAGAAGGGGGCAGACCTCTAGTAATGCCCCACCTTCAGTCCATGAGGGCCTGAAGGTTGGAAGCTGGGCTCCCAGTTCAGCACACTGGAGTGGGGATTCCTGGTACCTCTTCCAGGCCCTCCCATGGCCATCCACGGATCAATTGGCACACACTTTCGCCCATATGAGGTCCATAAGGCCCTGGGCTCAGCCAGAGTAGGGCGGAGGTTGGCCAGAGGATCAAGCTGGCAAGGAGATGACAGGACAACCAGCTGCAGACAGGAGTATTGTCTCTGCTGATAGCTGGAGACAATGGGACAACCAGCTGTAGAGAGGAGTACCCTCTCTGCTTAGAGCTGCAGTGATGACCTGCGGCAGAGAGGAGCTACCCTCTCAGCTGAGAGCTTCAGGGACCTTCAGAAATGTCCAGAAGACCTGCCTCAAGAGGGGAGCGGTCCTCTCCAGGGTCTCCTCTCTGAAGAGAGCTGAACATCCCACGGGATGACCTGCCTACCGAGAGCAGCTACCCACTCCTCTGAACTATTCTAACACTAAATAAAACTCTTCCTCTTCACCTTTCACTTGTCTGTGTACCTCATTCTTCCTCAGTACAAGAATTCTAGCAAAGGCACCACGACCACAGAGGTTTCTGGCCAGAGAAATAGACACCTCAGAGATCCCTTAACACTAAGAGAGTCAAGAAGATGGTTTTCTCTCAGAGTGTGCCAGTGATCCAGAATGGATGATTGATTGTTTTAGCTAGTAAAAGTTGGAGAGAAAGAAAAAAAAGAACTGAAAGGAAGATAGAAAACCAAGAAAAGATAATGCAGAAGAAACTGAAAGTGAAAGAAAAGAGGGCTGGAGAGAAAAAGCCCCATATTCCCTGTGAGCCTCATTGCAAGCCCAGAGATTTTCCAAATATCTAAAAATTATTTTTGTGGATGGTTTTTACTGTCTCTAATAGAAATCAATTCCATGAAGTTTTTGTCTATTAAATACTCATTATGATTTAAGACATTATTTCTGTTATGCTTTTAAAATATTTAACATAGCTTGGGGATGAACTTTTCTACTCTTAGAAACTCTAGATAGAATTATGCCTAAACTCCTCTATCAAATTTAGGGAAATTAATCCTGTTAGGTCCAGAACCATTGTGTAGGATTTAACCTTGCTCAGGAGTTGCCTGGATCTGCCAGAGTAAACTGCTGGCCTTTGGGTACCACCTCACTCTGTTGCTCACATGCATTTGTTAATTTGTTTAGTGCCAGGATCCTTCTGGTCCCCTTACATGAGGAGTTCTAAAGCAGCAATTCATCATTGCAGGCTTTGATTCCCTAAAAGCTTAATTATATTCTCTCTGGTTCCTACAAGTTCTGTTAGCATTCGCTGTCGTGGAAGCAGCAACCAAATTGTTTAAACATTTGTAGCTATGCTATTATGTTTTAGGTAAGTACTTTTGGTAAGCCAACAAAGGAAAATGGATATTTGAAGCTTAAAATCATGTTCTAAAGTTTTATAGTCTTTAAATAACAAGACTTCTTTTAATTTATGTAGTCTATTATTGTGTCTTCCAAATTATTCAGCTATTAATCATAAGGTCCTGTGTAAAGTCAGTTTTGAAGTATAAATAGGATTTTATTGCATTGTATCATGGGTCCCTGAAGTAAAAGATAAATATTTCGCAATTTTTTTTTTTCTGAAAAACCATGAATTCTCTTCTTAGTTTGATTTACAAATGACCATTCCTTGACTACTTTTACCATAGTACAAAATAATTTTCTGTATTTAAAAATCAGTAGTGCTTATTACTTTTTTTATAGGAAAAAGTTTTTTTTTTCTTATGTATTTTACATCAAATTGTTTTCCTTGGCAAATGGAGTGTACCTGACATATAAATACAGTTTAAAAATGACTTAAAATCCAAATACAGCAGATCCTCAAAAAACATCATTTTGTTCAACAGTATTTAGTTTTAACACTGAGGAGAAAATAGTAGATTCCTGGCTGGGGCCACATTCTCTATGGATTTTTCACATTTTGCCTTTATTTTCATGAGTTTGCTCTGAGTACTTTCCCTCGCATATCCCAATGCCTGTGGGTGTTAGGTGCATTGTGTGTGTACGTGATGCTAGTCTGAGTGAGTGCAGGTGTGTGTGTGGGTGGGTGTGCCTTGTGTGTGTGAAGGGATGGTGTTCTGTCCAGAGTTGGAACCTCCCTTGCCCCCTGAGCTGCTGGGATAGGTTCTAGCCACCATGACCCTGAACTAGAATAACTAGATGAATAATTATCTTGATTTTATTAATTCTTCTCAAATATATGTTGATCTCACAGTTATTTCAGCGTTAGAAGTGTTTAGGGTCTTTATTTAGAGGTTTGATGATGTTTTGTGATTAGAAATGTAGCATAGGAGCTTACCTTGTTTGTATCAATTAGCCTGTAGTAAAATTGGTTTCATTATATGTTGTTTGGCTTAAACTCAGTTTTCAAGAACCTATCAATGATGTTAAGTGAGGACTTACTATATTTTTGAATATTTTGTTTTTTTATATTAAAGAAAATAGGTATAATCATAATTTTTAGACTTTTCTGTAATATTAATTTTCCTATGATTATCTTGAAATACAGAGGGATACTAGTTCAGGGTCTTTCAATAGCCATAATGAGGAAATGTAAAAAGCACAAAATATTTAGACACCTATTCTCTTTGGAAAATTTTGTTTACATTGATTTCCAGCTCAGTAGGCCTTCTTGATGGCAACATCAGATGTTTCATGTTAATCCAGTGTGATTCATTTCAGTTTTGCTTATCTTGTTACATATAGTTCTAGAATAAAGTCAGATGCTGAAGAATTATTTTATGTAAAATACAAAGTTTTACAGATGAAAAGTTTAGTGGAAATGTATGTGTATATTAGGTAGCAATTGGATAATGATCACAATTCTTTGATTGTGTAAAGAAAAATGTGAAAATTAACATCACGAAACTCAAAAATAAAACTTTGAGCAGAAAAGATGAAGGGAAAACCACAGTTGCTTGCTGTTAGGTAAAATGAGTGTACCTGAACTCCAGGTGCTGACATGTATGTGTCATTTGTTAACTCAGTTATTCCATGGACAGATGTCAAATTTGGCCTATCTTCTGATTCCATTATACATTAATTCATGGTAGAAGGAAAAATAAATCTCCTTAATTTTACCAAAAATCACAATTTAACAGCTCCTTCAGGCTTAGAGTCACGGAATTTTAGGACTTCAAGAGAACTTGGAGATGATCTGGCTTGATCATTTTACATTTGAGGAAACCAGGGTTCAGAAGTCTGCTGTGACTCTTCCTATTATGTTGACCTGGATGAAGGAGAATCTCACTCTGACTCTTGACAAACATTGTTTGCTTCCATTATTGACAAACAAGTGCCCTAGAGACACCTGAGCAACTCTCCCCCATCTTCGAGTATAAGGCTGGCTACGCACACCAGCACCAAATTATAGTAATGATCACCGCTTATTGAGTGTCTTCTATATAGCATCCATTTGATGTATATTACTTATAATTCTAACATCCTTGTGACCTGGTAGTCATTATGCTTCTTCTATTACTGATAAAGAAATTAAAGTTCATAAAGGTAAATTACCTTGTTCAGATCCACACAAACAGTAAATAGCTGAACCAAGGTATTGGTATGACTGTTCCTGAAGATCTCAGGAAAGGGAATTTGAAGGGAATATCCAAACTTTTGGAATTGTAAGAATCTGTATGATAGTAGAAGAATTGAAGGGGTGCTAGTGGACTTCTCTTGGTGATTGAGATAAATAGCCGTATCAGACAGGAAGTCACTGGCTTTTAAAAGTTGAGTTCAGTCTAAATTTAGCATATGATATATGTTCTGTATGAACAAAGATATGTTAAAATCAGAGTATACATATATAGCTTTAGAATTTTCTTTGGCCAGTGAAAATTTAAAGGCAGCGCATACTATAGCTATAGAGTCTCTTCACATTTCCAGCATTCCATTAGAGTCTTTGTTTCATACATTTTATGTCTCTGATGAGATTTCTTATCTGTTTTTGCATACTGCCTACCTTTTCTTCTAGATTATTTAAAATCATAATCATAGATTTTTTAATAGTTTATCTGAAAGTTTTAACATCTAGGTGATCTCTGGGTCTGATTCTTTTGCCTGATTTTCCACTAAAATGTTGTTTTTATTCTAGTCTTTTTGTGTGTCTCATACTTTTCATTTAGAGGCCAAACATTGTATAGAAGAATAGTGGAGACTGAGGTGAATACTATTTATACCTGGAAATGGACCACCCATTCTTTAGTTCATGGATGTGGGAGTTGAATCAATTTAGTAAGTAATTGAGCTGGGGTATTTTGTTGTTGTTATATTCAGTGCACCACAGCCTTCAGATGCTTAACAGCAGTGGGTTACTTCTGCCTTGTGTTTCGTTGAGGGGTTGGGTACCACAAAGTTTTTCTCAAAGTTTGTGTTCTATCTGCATATCTGGGGATAATGGGGGTATCTCTCTCCACATTCTTACCCATCCCTCAGCAACAGACAACTTCTGCTATTACTCTTTTTGGCTGCTAGGGAGTAGGATTTTCTAACCCTCTCCCATGCCTTGTCTTTTGTGTCATAGAAAGGATGGCTCAGAGAATGGGCATATTTTATGTCTGTACACCACTAAGTAGTTCTTTCTTGGATCTCCTCCTTTGAACCCAGTGTTTTTTGAGAGTACCTGGTGGGGGCTTATGGAAAAGCACTTGTCAGTGAACGTAGACATACCCTGGTGTCTGAGCCTCCAGGGATCGCAAACTGTTTGTTACAGGAATCCACAGTTAGCTTTTAAGATTTAATTAGTTATTTTGCTGATTTCTTCTTACTTTTTTTTTATGGCACTTGCCTCTTTCTCCTTTGTTTTGTTAAAGCTGAAACAGTTCAAGTGTCCTGTCTCCCCTTTGAAACTCAGTTCACCTAATTGTTCTGAAACCTCAACTGTTTGATAGGTTGAAGGAAATTTATGATTTTGTAGATTTCCCAGCTTTTTCTTGTTAGGATAACAGTCATACTTGCTGCTGCTTTCTACTAGAGGCAGTAGAAACCCTCAGCCCATTCTTATTAAAAAGATCTAAGGATAGTCATCTAACTATTGTTATTCCTGGTTCTAGATATTTATATTACAGTAGCCAAATAAACATTTTCAAACTATGTAGTTACATTTTAGTCATTAAATACATTTCTTTATAATTTGAAAAAATATGACTCAAGGGTTGTGAAGAGACTGGGTGTTGTGATAAATATAGAAAGAAGCTTTTACTTGTAGCCAGAGGATACTGCAAGGAAATGGTTTGCCACGAATTATCAAGTGACATTGGTAAACTTACCTACTTTCTGTAGTTCATTACTTTGTAATGTGAAAAGCATCATTTTCATACTACCGTTGTGAAGATCAAGAATATCCTTTTTCATTCAAAAAAACCTTATTGGAGCATCTATAGTCAGTAATAAAGGTGATAGGAATACGGGAATGAACAAGAGAGAAGCTGTCACTTTTAATGGGAAGAGACAGACTATAAACATGGAAAAAAATTAAGGTAAGTTCAGGTAGTAAGTGCCTTGAAGAAAAATCAAGTGGGGTTAAGAATAGAGAGTTAAGGAGGTCAGATGGGGATTGTTTTACATTGAGTGGGCAGTAGGTTACTTGTGGCTAGAAACCCTGTGACTCCATCTTCCCCGGGAAAAAAAATCAGCTTTGTTAAGGTCAGGTGGAAGAGGAGAAGCATGTTTTCTAGTTATAGGAAACTTCAAGTGTGAGGCCTTGAAGTGACATGAGCTTGATGTATTTGATCAACTGAAAAGTCAGTTTGGCTGCAGCATAGTTGGCTACAGAAAGAATGGGAGGGGCTAGTTTGGAAAGGGAGACACGATGAAGATTATGTAGTGTTTGACGGGTGAAGATTAAAAAAAAATTGTGGGTATGCATGACCCTAACCGCAAGCCTGGGAAAAGGTCAGTATCCAAGAAATGTTAATTATTTTATCATTATCATTTACTCCTCCTTATGGATGTCAATTTATCATACCCCAAATAAAGAATAGGCAGGAAAAGGATGGTGATACACTGCTCTGGAATTGTAGGTTTGGGTAAGTAAATCTAAACTGGGAAGGTTAAGTGAAATTAAGGAATCTAGGAATTTTTCCTCCAAACTGGGGTTAATATCACTATTCATCTATGTGTTGGATGTTGCTAGAGTTCTGGACAGAATTTCCAATTGGTCAGAGTTTATGTTTTGATGTCCTCACTCCCTGAATTACGACTGTCTTCAAATGCTCTTCTACCCCACAGGTATCAAACGTCTTTCATATAACTGCATGAAATCTGTCAGTATTATAACCAATATATTAATTAAAAATAATATAAAAATAATAGGTAAATTACTGATAAGGTTTTATACTGCCAAGCTCTAGTCCTTGTAACCCATTCCTACAGATAACTGAATCTGAGATAAATTAAGATATGGTTACGTCATAGGAATAACCGGGTTCTTGTCACATGACCAGGAGAGACGACACATAGATGGGTGAGGAGCAAAATTTACTGGGTGAAAAGGAAAAAGGAAAACTAACTCTCAGCCAAGTGAGAGAGTCCTGCTAGCAGGTTTCCCGCCTCACAGATTGAATCCCAGGTCACCACACAGGAACGGGAGAGGCCAGGCTCCTCCCCGCTGCAGACAGCGAGAACTTCCGCAGGCTCCACCCTGTCCTCTCAGTGCGCAGTGGGCATTATTCAGAAACAGTCAGTTGGGGAAGCGCGAGCTTCATCTGGGACCAGCAGTCCGATTTCTCAGCCTTCAGACTGTCATATGCTTGAAGGTGGGATTTCACCTGGGACCCTTGGCCGCCACCTGTCTCTATCAGTTACAACTGTTTAATGTGAGAAAAGATATTTTTGAGCAAAGGTATCTGCAAAGTCAAAGTTACCTTTCTGATCCTCGGTTTGTATTGCGGTTCTGGAAAAAAATACATTCAGCATTGTTTATTAACATGCAGTCAGTCAATCTGTGCTTCCTTTATTCCCTTTTAAAAAAACTTTGTATTACAACAAAAAGCAGTTACCTTTTGTTCTAGAAAGAAATGGGTTAGCACAACACAAAGGTCTTATTCGTTTTCCTATGCTTTCGTTTTCTTCTTTAATATAAAAAGCATACTAATATTTAAGAACAAAAACCTAGAATCTAGGCTGAAAGGTAACATAGGCGTCATCTCATGCTTCCACTCTCCGAATCTTCTCCTCTTCCGTAGTCCTGTTACATTCTCTCACCAAGACCATTGGCTTATCCTTGGCTGGACAGATTCTTTTAGCACAGAGAATGCAGAGAATACAGTGTCTTAAGAATTGGCCCATTTAATCTTGGATTATTTATTTTAAACTTCTTTATATACCACTTATAATCTTCTCACCCCAACTTACTCATAAACAATGTATTTTGGATTCTGATAAAATCAGTGATTCCCAAATGTTGATATTTTTACCTTCCTCTTTTAACCTTCCTGATTTCTTCTCTGGTAACTTTTACATATTCATATCTGCATTTATGCTGTTGCCAAGTTGCCAGCATTGTAATTCCTGGGGTTTTATTTTTAGTAAAAGAGTACATTTTTAAATTATTACTAATACGATCACCAGAAAAAGATGAGTTCATTTATTAAGCTTGTTTTTTTGTTTGTTTGTTTGTTTTTTGTTTAATTCATTCAGTAGAATTTATTCAGGCGTTTATCTAGGCCCTGATGGTACAATAGTGAACGAAAGGAAAGTTCGTAAGATTAGTAAGCTAGATATTCTGACACCTGACTCTGTTCACCAATTTATTTTTTTATACCCCAATGAGATGAAAGTAAGAAAGTAAGAACCTCCCCATAAGCTGTTTATTATTGCTGAGAATTGGGTGCTTTTTCCCTTTCATAGTCTTAGCAGATTCGTCTTTAACTGTTGTCTTCAGATTTTTAATGCTTTGGCCTGCTGCCTCCCCAGTCTTTTCTCTTGAAGGTGCTTTCCCTTCCCATGTCATAAACTCAGAATTTTGTTCTGGTTTGGACTAGAATATTCAAAGCAACATACTCCATGTGACATTCCTGCTGTGAACTCTCTTTTAAATTTCCTTCAGTTGCTAAGAACATTATAATCAATGTCTATTTTATGAATGTTGAAAAAAACCCTCTTTCAAGATTTCTTTAATCCTTTGCTCTTTTCTTTCTAAATCTTCAGGCTTCATCTGTAACCATGCCATCTTTTTCACTTTTGTGTGTCTATTTTTATTTGAAAAATGTTGCCTTATTAGACAGAAGTCTTTCTAGTAGTTTTTCAAAACTGGTGGGTAAAATCTAGAGCAAGAATTACAATTGTTACCATCTCCTGCTTTATGTAAAATGCTTTTTAATTTTTTTTAATTTTTATTTTTCATGGGTACATAGGTATATATATTTATGGGGTACATGTGATGTTTTGATACAGTCATTAAACTCCTCTGCACTGATTTTTCCCAAACTTCCTTTCTCCAGTTACAGATACACAATGAATCTTCTGGTCAAGGGTACTGTGTTTTTTGATAGGGCGATGAAAAGGGACCCTAAGAGCTGTCCTACAATTAGAGTATAAGAATAAAAGGGACACCAGGACGTATTCACATTTTCTATCAGCCAATAAATTTCCTATGAATATACTTCCCTTTCTATTTCACTTCTTTTCTTTTTTTTCTTTTTTTTTTCTGAGATGGAATCTCGCTCTGATGCCCAGGCTGGCTGTAGTGCAATGGCACGATCTCAGCTTACTGCAACCTTTGTCTCCTGGGTTCAAGCAATTCTCCTGCCTCAGCTTCCCAAGTAGCTGTAATTACAGGTATGGGTCACCACGCCCAAATAATTTTTGTATTTTCACTAGAGGCAGGGTTTTGCCATGTTGGCCAGGCTGGTCTGAAACCCCTGACCTCAGGTGATCCGCCCATCTCGCCCTCCTCCCAAGGTGCTAGGATAACAGGCTTGAGCCACTGCACCCAGCCTACTTCACTTATTTTCATTTTGTTTCTACCACTAAAGACAAAAACAAATAATCATTTTTGGCTCATTCATCAGTTTGGGTTTTTCAATTCAGTTGTATTTCATTCTCACCATTTTTTTTTTTTTTTTTTTGGTAGTTTTGAATTTTGCCCTTCCATTTCTTACCTTGTTTCTCTGGCGGACTCTTTACATCTTTTGATAACTTCCGGAGAAATATCCATTGCTTAAGCCATGATTGGACTGGCCGACAGCATTCATTATGCATATTTACACTCTGCTCAATTTGGTAAGTATTTTCTGTAAAATGATCTTGGAACTCCATGAATTTCTATGGACTTCAGGGGGCTACTAGAGCAACCTGTTCATTTTCACTTATTTTTTTTTTCCCCACACCTAACCCAGGGATGGATAGGAATGCTAGTCTCATATCAACATCCTTTCAGGCAAAGGTTGTTTTGCAACATCTTGAATAGAAAACCGTTGATTAGATTGGTAGCTTTTAGACGTTTTCTTCATATTTCCCTCCTTTGTCATGTTCCATAATTTTTACTAAAGTTCAAGCAGTCAGCTACTTTTTTCCCTTTATGGCTCCTACCACTTGCCCATTTCTAACTGTAACGTTTTGGTAAGTACAATGTTTGTATTTTTCTAATCATTCTCTCCTTTCACCACAGTGACTCTGTTTGATAAGAATGCTCTAATCTCTCTTCTCTAATTTCCCCCTTTTGTTTATAATGTGTAGTCTCTTATATGGGTGGAGACTTGGAATATCTTTCCTGTATCATAAAACCTTGGGGTTTTCTTTCATAATGTACTTTTTTTTACATTATTGTTCTTGATGGTTTAAATATATACAAAGTAATAGAAATTTGTGCATTTGGTATCCTATAGCTTTTTGCAAAATTCTCAACTTTTGGGAAAAAAAGTCTTGCCACTGAATGGTCAGAAAAGAAGTATTTTTCTCAGCATTTTTTTTTTCTACCTATGTTTGATGTAAGTCCTGGTGGGTCACTTTACTTTTGAGTAAATATATTTTTTTGAATTTATGTAAGTAGTTCTATTATTTGAATCCCTGTCCATTTCTTCTGATATTCTCACCTTCCCCTGCTGCTTTTCTTTAATTTTCTTCAGGCTAACTTCAAGATTTTTTTGTATTAGGTAGGAACATGTTATATCCTTAAGTCATGTTATTTTTGGAGGAATTAGATACATAATTCCCTACTAATTAAGGCATTTCATTTGTCATTCATTTGTTGAAAATACACAGTGCGTGTAAATTAAGATTTAATTACAATGTAAATATAAACATTGTACTTACCATGGTAGCCTGGCTTTCTGTGGGCACCATGGTGAAGTGCCGCATTGTGTTTGCCTGTGGATACGTGGCACAGTCTGTGTATTAGGATGACATGACATTGTAGGTAGAGAAGAGAAAAATCACTTGGCCTGTTTGTTTTCCCCATTTATTATGGTTTTAGTTTTTTAAGGTCTTCTGTAATTTCTTTCTTTTTTTGCCTGTGGTGCCTCATAGTCTAATATACTGTTGCTTGATTGTCTGTGTCTTCCTGCAAGTTCTTGGGTGAATCTTGATGGCTGAAATGTCTTGCTCTTAGGCTTTCAGGATTTCTCTTTCTCTGAATACCCTGTCCAGTTTCTTTCATTCCTAATTGATTTTTAAATCTGCTTTCTTGGGATATAATTAACATACATTAAAATTCTCTAAGTGGGCAATTTGATGCATTTGGCAAATATATATGGCTCCATAACTGTCACTACAATCAAGATAAAAAGAAAAACATTTCATCACTAGCAAATATAATAGTTCCCTTAACTGCTAATTGATTGACCAAGTAGTTTTCTCTAAAGGAAGTAGTTTCTTTTTCTTTTCCTCAAAGACCCTTTTTTTTTTTTTGAGATAGGGTGGTGCTATATTACTGAGGCTGGAGTGCAATGGCATGATCTTGGCTAATTGAAACTCTGCGTCCTGAGTTCAGGTGATTCTCATGCTTCAGCCTCCCAAGGAGCTGGGATTACAGGCATCTGCAACCAGGCGTGGCTAATTTTTGTATATTTTAGTAAAGATGGTATTTTGCAATGTTGGCCAAGTGATCTGCTCACTTTGTCCTCCAAAGTGCTGGGATTACAGTTACTAGCCACCGCACCCTGCCCCATCTTTACCTTTTACTGAATAATTATCTTTGTAGTAATATGATTTGTTTTACTTCTTCTCCCGTCTCAGTACTCTAAGCCCATCATGATTTTTAATTCCTTCCATCTCTTTCTGAAGCCCTCTCTTGAGATTTTCCTTTTGCACAGAGGACTATGCATTCATAGGAGCAAATTTTACCTGCTTTGTTAGTGCTTTTCCCTCCTGTGTTCTGACTCCTGAACATGTGTGTCTTCTGCCTATTTTTATTATTTCATGGTCTTTGGTAACCTGAACTGGCTAATACTTTTCTAAAACACAAACTTATACAGATATTTTCCCCTGTCCCTTTTTCTGCCAAAGGAACAGTGTTGAGCTTGTTTGAGAAAGACCTGTGATTTTTTTTTTTTGTTACATATTATATTCACTTTATTTCTAGATCCACAAAATGTGCTTTTTCTAATTCTTATCAGACCCTAACTGAAAAGCATCTGGCATTGATTAATCCCTCCTTCTCTTGCTCCAATTTCACTTCATCTTTGTATTCCTAGTTCCAAACCTGACAACTTTTACTTAAATTTTTATTGTATAATATTGTTTTCAATATTTATACAGCAACTTTTTATTTCAAAGAGAATGAAAAAGAAATCTTGGACTTTCTCTTCCCTTCCATACAGTTCCCAGTGGATTATGCATGTTTATTGCGGGTACATTGCTTTGTTAAATGCTTTAATTCCTAACTGTGTTTAAGTGCTGTGGAAAAACTCTAGATATTGGAGGCAGTCAGAATACAACTCGGATAACATCTGTCCTGGCTTCTGAGCATCAGGACTTGATATCTGTGTTCCTCAAGCCTCATTTTCTTATTCTGTAAAATACAAATAAATGCCTTTTAGGATGTGGAAATGCTACAAATTAGAACATAAGTAAAGGATGGTTATAAAAATATATTTGAGATAACGTAGATAAAACCTCTAAAAAATCTGGCCCTCCACTGTATTAACTAAGTAATCAGTATTATTTCAGCAAATGAGAACTTCAGATAAATTCCAGTTTTAAAAAAATGGTTACATACTCTCTCAAACACAACTGACTTTTTTTCCACTCCTAGAAATTTTTATAGATTTTCCATGTGTATGACATTTTTACCAGAGGTTCTAGGATTCTAGAAAACAAAACAGGCAAACTAGATCTTTGCTTTAGATTTTCTCCTTTATGGCTTCTCTTGGCTTCAATTTTTTTTCCTTTTTTTTCCTTAATGAGGTTGCAAGCCTTGTACCCTTTCCTGTTAGTTTCTATTTTCAAGTAACCCTGATTCCTACCTTCACATACAGGGTGAAAGAGGATGGGATGAAGGAAATGATAATATGAAGTCTTAGCACACTCAGTCCTTACCAACTTATGTTTTTTTTTTTCTATTGTACTCCAAAATTGTCTGTCTTTTTAAAAAGTCGCAAAACTCTCAGACTGTAGCCTCCAAGTCCTCTTGCTATCATCGACCACCTTGGTTTTTTTCCCTGGTAAAATGTTCTGGTTTGAAAAACTCACATGTAAGTGTTCATGTCTTGTAAACAAGGAAATTGGCACATGTCCATACCCCATGTTTTTTGCAACTGGCAAATAATGCTGGCAAGTATAAGTGAGTTTCAACTGAGTATTATTTCAATACTTTTTCTACCTTACTGCCAGGTCCAATTTAGTGCTTCTCAAACCTGGCTACATAAGAAATAACTGGGTAGTTTTAAATACTACCAACTTCCTGAGTCACTCCATGGTTTGTTGTGAATCACTGAGGGTAGGGCCCAGGCATCTGTATCTTTTAAAAGTCTTCCAGGTGATTCTAATGTGTAGCCAGGGTTGAGGAACATTGCAATAATTAGATAGGTAGTCCCCAAGCTCATTTTTATTTTAAAATTTACTTACAGTTGTCTTAGAATGAATTAATTTGCCAATGTATTTTTTCCTAATTGGATTTTTTTTTTTTCTTTAAGAAAATAGAAAAAACGGCATTGCTCTGGGGTGACAGTGTGGAGGTCTACCTAACCAGGACTCCTCTGGCTCCATCTCAGAACCTAAAAGACTACTTACAGTACTGATCTAAAACCCTTAGCTTAAGACTGGTGTGCAGCAGCACAAGGTGTACGGTGATTTCTTTGGAGGGGCGTTTATCACTGGGTCAGCTGAGCAAGATCTAGATAACAGAGCTTCCTGGCCAGCTGCCTCCAATGGCCTGCTCCAGTGCTGTATGGATGTCACCATTTTCTATGTATGACACAGTGTGAAAAACGCTGGGATGTACTGGTCCAAGTGGCCCTTTTTATCTCTGTCATTTTCTCCATTTTTATGTCTGTTAGTTTCACCATTCTGTCTGTTATTTTCTGTAGGCTACATATTTCACTGTACCAAATATTTCAGCAATTAATAGTTCAGTGAATGATTTTCAGCTTTTAAAAAATGCAAGTTTATCCCCTCACTGCTTTTATTTTATTTTTGTTTTGCATCCTTTTGAGCATTTATATGTAATACTCTGAGAAAAAGTGTACATTTAAAAATTAATCACCAAGTGGTTATAACAGCTGACACACAACCAAGATACCATTTTTATCATGATTACTCAGGATTTCTCAGTGGATGCTAGCCTTGTTTATATGCAGGTTTTACAGTAGAAGCCTTTCTGCCTAGAAATGTAATAGATTTTTGCGTCTGGCTTGCCACCTGCTTGCAGAAGATTCCCAGAAGACAGGAACATACTCTGGGTGGTTGATTCTCATCTCATTTGATACATTTAATGAATTGCTGTTGGGTGTAGTTTTGGGGTTTGAACAAATTTCAGCTGTCATCTCTAAGGCAGCTTACCTAGAATTAAATTCTGCCATTTCAAATGCTGTTCATCTTCATTAATCTTCATTCTTGCCCCATTTGTCTTATTCAGTTAGCATGACCTGAAGAGCTTAATGGTGCCTGTGTACTGTAAGTCAGGCTAAGACTGAATATAGACATACCCTCTGGACATCGTCACCTGTAACTCTAAGCAATATTATATTTATTTTTTGTCATCTTGTTGTTCTTGCTAATTTAGCTCTTTTATTATTTTCTTACCAAAGCTGCTGCTGTCATCATACTTTTTTTTTCCTTTGCTTTTTTTTTTTTTTTTTTTTCCAGCTTAAGAAGCATGGGTGGTAAAGAGCTGCCTGGACAGGCTCCTGAAATCTAAACCAGTCTGGAAATTTCTGTTTGATTTAACAAGTGTCTTCTGGGTAGTGGTTCTACTAGATTTAAAATTTTTTGACGTCAGGAAGCATGTCTTAATCTTCATACTTCAACTCTAACACAGTGCTTTATATGTGGTACACCCTTCAGTAGGTAAAGTTTTATGATAAACAAATGAATTGGAGATGGTCTGTAGAATACAAAAGAAGTGCATGACAGGTTAAATGTCCTTAAATATTATAAACAGTTCTGCAGAGAAAAGCCTCTGTACTATAGAAGGATTACATGTATTGTCTTTTTTAGTGCTCTAAACGTCGCTATAAAGCAGGCATTGTTATATTCATTTACAGATGGATAACAAGACTCAGAGAGGTGGAGAGACTCACACAAGGTCACTCAATGTATGAGTAGAAGAACTATCTGCTTAGTGTGAAATACAGTTCATACAGAAAAACAAGATCAGTATTTGATTTATTCCTTTAACTTTCAGAATTAATTTGTTGGCTTTCAATTAACTAATTTTAACTTTCAGATTAATTTGATGGCATTCTGGCAATATCCAAAAAATATTTAGTAGGTTTTATTTTCACCCCAAAAAGTATCACTATGAATTTGTGGATTTTAACACTTATGTCACCTTTCGATCAACTGTAGTCATTAACCATGTTGATTAATGTTTTCACTTTTGGCTACTGCATTTCTTTAAGATGACTTTTTGTATCCTTTTGACACTAGCCCAGTAAGTACTTTTTGATATATATTTTTTCCTTCTACAAAAATAAGTGCCAGGTTCATTTTGTACATTTTCTGCCCATATTCAAGAATCAGCTAATTTCTCTAAGGAGCCCTAGTTCTAGTGGATTGATTTTGGACACCATCATCTAAGAAATGGTGATGTTCATTGCTACAGGGTTTTTAGTGCTTCCAGGTTATTTCAATGAGCAGAACTAAAGAATACATTTTAAAAACACATACATTTAATAATTTAAAAATATTTTTATCTCCTTTTATGTTTTGTATCTTATTCTTTAGAAAATTACCGTATTTGTCTTATTCTGTAATATTTATATAATAATTATAAAACAACAATACCAGTATTATTGCCAACAGTAAGGCACATGATAAACACATGATAAACTGTTCTACACTTAATTTTTTTTACTTAATATGTGCTGAATGATCACTCCTTATCAGTATGTGCAGATATTTCTTATTACATTTTTCATAATTTACTTTGAAATATTTTAAACCATACAAAAACCTCTCATATTCCCTTATTCCTTCATACGGATGCCCTAATTGTTGGTATTTCACCACATAGGCTTCATCATCAACTTGCTCTTTCTCCTTTTCAATATAATGTATATTGTATATGTGTGTAATGTCTATTTTGTGATCATTATTATTATTCTTTTCCTGAACTATTCCTTCTACTCTTTCCTATTAGTACGATATAATTATCCAAAGTAGGAAATCTACATTAATACAGTAACACCATCCAACTCACAGACTTCATTTAAATCTCATTTTCCCAACAAAGTACCTTTTTATTCAGTCTGATCTGTGATTCAATCTAATATCATGCATAGATTTTAGTTATGTATCTTGCATCTCATTTAAACAGTTCCTTGGGCTGTCTCAGTTTTTCATGACTTGAAAATTTTATAGAATAGAAGCCTCTCAATCTTTATGGTGTCCCTCACCCTGAGTTCCTCCATTGTTTCCTCATGACCATACTGAAGTGATAAGTTCTTGTCAGGAATATGACAGAAATCATGTGATGTTCCTCTCAGGTCAGAGAACATACAGGCTGAACTTTATCCCTTGACCATGTGAATACCTGCCAGGTATTTCCACAATAATATCACCATTTTACCCCTGCAATTGATAGTATTTTGTGGGGAAATACTTTGGAGCTGCATCAGTATCTGGTTCTTCATCAAATGTCTATCCACTAGCCTTTGCATTTATTGATGATTCCTGATTGAATTAGCTACCACTATATTTATTCTGAAGTTCGATTTTATATTTCTATCGTTCATTTATTCATTCAGTTTTTTAGTTGTCTTTTTGCTTTGAAGAAGAGATATCCCTAGGCTTATTTATTTATATAGTACAGACTTAGGGATCTCATTTTCTCACTGTGTTATAATCCATTGTTATTAATTTTCATGATCAAATTGTAAATTTGGCCAGTAGGTACCCATTAAAGCTGATCTCACTATCTTTTTAAAAATCAACACTATTATAATAATAGTATACATTTTTCAGTATACACCAAAGACATTTTTTAAAGTTTTGAAAATTTTTTATACCTGTCTAACTACTACCACAATTAAAATACAGAACAAATTCCATTATCCTCAAAATTTTCTCCTGTGCCTCATGTCTTGACCTAAATATTCCAGATAAACCTTGCTATTTTTGGAATATTTAAGCCATTTGCATTTAATGTTATAATGGATATATAAGTCCCCCTTGCTCTGCTTTATTCTCATACTTTTGTATTTATTTTAAATTTATTTTCCCTTTTTTCTTTGGTTAGTTTGTAATTACATATATTTTTTTCTATTGTTTTCAGTGATTGCCATGTATCATTATTTCATTGAAGCCTAATGTAAATTAAAATATAAACTTTTTGTGGACAGTACCAATAATTTAGAATACTTAATTCCAATTACCATTGTCAAGTTATATCATTGTTGCTAATTTTATTGTGTTTGTTTTCATTGTAATTGTATTTGTTGTCATCAAGTACAAATAGCACTAGATATAATTTTTGTTGTTTCTTGCAGTCAATGTTTATCCTTTTTATTGTTCTTCTTTTTGTATCTCTAAACTGCTGTTTTGTGTAATTTTTCTTATATTCAATTCATTATCTTTTAATTCAGATCTACTGGTGAAATATTCTCTCACTTTGATTTATATGAAAATATTTTTAATTTTCTTATTTCTGAATGATATTTTTACTGGTATAGAACCCCAGGTTTCTAGTTCTTTTTCAGCCTATTTTTTATATTGACGAATTGTGTTGAAGTTTCCACTGTTTGTGTTGAAGGTCAATTGTCACTCCTAGTTTTTGAACCGAGTGACAGATTCTCTCTTTCTCTTTCTCTCGCTGTCTGTCTTGCTGCCTTCCAGCAATCTTTGTCCTTGATATTCTGCAGTTTTACTTTGATGTGTGTTTCCTTTTGTTTATCCTTAAGGGAGAGAGTACGTGATGCCTCTGGAATCTGTGGCTTTGTGCTTTGCATCAATTTTGGAGAATTCTTAGCTAATACCTCTCCAAATATTGCTTTTCTCTCTGGTACTCTCTCTGTCTGTTTGAACTTACTCTACATTTTTCTTATACTTTATATTCTGTTTAACATTTCCCTTGATTTGTTTTGTTCTGTGTCCATACCCAAGTCTCAGGTTGATATGTAATCCTCAGTGTTGGGGGAGAGACGTGGTGGGAGTGATTGGATCATGGGGGTGGCTTTCCCCTTGCTGTTCTTGTGATAGTGAGTGAGTTCTCACAACATCTGTTTGTTTGAAAAGTATGGGGCACTTCCCCCTTCACTCTGTCTCCTGATCCACCACAGTAAGACATATATGCTTCCCTTCCACCTTCTGCCATAATTGTAAGTTTCCTGAGGCCTCCCACCCATGTTTCCTGGAAAGCCCCTGAAACCATGAGACAATTAAACCTCTTTTCTTCATAAATCATCTAGTCTCAGGTAGTTCTTTATAGCACTGTGAGAATGGACTAATACATCTCTCATCTCCAACCTCCAGTGAATTCAGTGTTTTGTTTTATTTAATGTATCTTTTTAAACAATTTATATTTGATTTTTAAGTTTCTACTACTGCAGTGAAATTCATATTACTTGACCGTATTAATTCTGTTAAGTTTCAAATTTAAAAATTGTTAAATTTTCAATTATTTAAAAATTAAAAAAAAAATTCTAAAATTTGAATCTTAACAGGATTAATATGTTCAAGTAATATGAATGTTTAAAATCTTACAATTTGAATCTTAACACCTTGATCTCCTTTGGTTTGTGTATTTTCTCTTTATTTTAGATTAACTCATGTGTTTCATAGGCCTACTTATTTTCTGCTATGTGCTAAACATTATTTGGAAAAAATTATCAAACTAATTTGAAGCTTTGGATGATCTTCTTGTAACATGGAGTCACTTTTGTTTCTTGCAGGCAGCTAAGCATGGAGCACCAGCATCCAATGAGAGAATGAGATGATTCTAAATTATGAGGTAGATATGGTTTCACTTTATCCTTATTCCATTAATGTGTAGCCATGGGGGATTTATCAGGTCTTACTCTTCTTGTTGAATCTTGAACTAAAATCTTTGTCCCCAAAGCCCAATGAATTCTTAAAAGTTAATATTATTTGAAATAATATATCATAATTTCATACATTTATGGAGTGCAATTAGATGTTTACACACACACACACACACACAATATGTGGAATGACTAAAGCTAATAAACAAATCCGTCACCTCACTTACCATTTTTCATGGTGAGACATTTGAAATTTACTCTCAGCTATTTTGAAATATATAATTATTATGTGTAGTCATCCTTCTGTGCAGTAGCTCTAGAGAGCAATCGTTTTCTCTTGTGTAACTGAAACATAATGCCCCTTAACCAACACCTTCCCATTCCCTCCCTCTCTACCCCTAGCCTCTGGTAACTGCTATTATACTCTCTACTTCTATGAGTTAGACTGTTTTAGATTCCCACATGTAAGATCATGTGATACAAACTTCAAAGCATAGATAACAAAATTAGAAATAGACAAGTGGATTTGTATTACATTAAAATCTTTCTACACAGTAAAGAAAATAACAGAGTAAAGAGATAATCTAGAGAATGAGAAAATAGTCACAAACTGTATATCTAATAACTAGGTAATATACAAAATATATAAGGAACTTAACTAAATAGCAAGAAAACCAGTAAGCTGATTTAAATACAGAACTAAAAAGAAAACTATCCTATGATCCAGCAATCTCATGTCTGGGTATATGATGAAAAGTATTGAAATCAATATATCAAAGAGATACCTACACTCCCTTGTTCATTGCAGCATTATTCACAGCAGCCAAGATAGAGGCTCAACCTGAGCGTCTACCAGTAGATAAATTGGTAAAGGAAGTGTGGTATATACACAATGGAATTCTATACAGCATTTTTTTTTTTGGAGACCGAGTCTTGCTCTCTGGTCTCTGGACTGACTGGAGTGCAGTGGCACGATCTAGGCTCACCTGAACCTCCACCTCCTTGGTTCAAGCTATTCTCCTGCTTCAGCCTCTGGAGTAGCTAGAATCACAGGCATGTGCCACCACACCCATCTAATTTTTGTAATTTTAGGGGAGATGGAATTTCACCACCTTGGCCAGCATGGTCTCGATCTCCTGACCTCTTGATCTGCCCACCTCGGCCTCCCAAAGTACTGGGATTACAGGCATGAGCCACAGCACTTGGCCACTATTCAGCTTTAAACAGGGAGGGAATTATGTCATTTGGGACAGTATAGATGAATCTGAAGGATGTTAGGCTCAGTGAAGTAAGTCAATGATTCTATGTGTTTTGTCCCTAGACTCTAATCTGTTGTTTCACAGATCACTGATGGCCTTGTGGGAAAAAAAGAGATGATGCAAATGCAGTACTCACTTCTCTGTGATTACCTACTCATCTAGATGCTGGCCCCACAATTCCTCACTGCCATTCTAATTAGCCTTCTAATGACATTATACATTATTTTGGTGAAATATACCTCCAGATTTCTAGCTGTTTTCAGCAAAAGCGTGGCCTAAAATAATATAGCTGTTGCCAGAATATAAACTCAGTATCTTTCCTTAAAAAGATAACATCTTTTTTTCTAAGTGTTCTCATCTAGTATATAGAAATGTATTTACATATTAATCTTTTATTAATAAACATGCTAAACTTTCTTAATGATTTGAATGGTTTGTCTATATAGTCTGTTGTTGTCTTTTCATTGGTCATCATATAATCTTGTGAGTAAATATACGATTATTTTATGCCTTTTCTATCTGTCTGCCTTATCTATCTTTCTTTCAGTTATTTGTACCATTTTTTTAGTGTTTGCTCTAGGGTTTAATATCTGTGTACACACATACACATCTCACTATTACTAATTTTTCACAGTCGATTTTCAAATAATATACTACTTCACATCTAGCATAAAAGCCTTACGAAAGCATACTTTTTCTTTCCTCCCATCTTTTGTGCTATTTTTCCCCCCAGTTTTACTTCTATGTATGTTGTAAATCTTACAGTATGTTTTTACTGATTTCTGGTTAAGACAATTATACCACAAACTTATTTTGAAATGATTTTAGACTTACAGAAAGTTGCAAAAGAATACAGAGAGTTATGGAACAGTCTTTACATAGCTTCCCTTAAGGTTAACTTCCAAAAGGAACATGGCGTAATGACCCAAATCAGAAGATTTACATTGATTCAATACTGCTTATTCATCTAAAAACTTCAGTTGAATTTAACAAACTTTTTTATGAATACACTTTTTCAGATTCAGGAACTTATGCCAAATAACACATTTTATTTAGTTTTTTTTCTCTCATTAATCTGCTCCAATCTGTGACTTTTTTTAGTTTGTCTTTATCATGATCGTAACACATTTGAGATGTACTGACCAGGTATTTGCTTGAATGCCCGACTAATTTGGGTATAGCCTGTGATTTTTCATGACTAGTTTGAAGTTACGTATATTTGGCAAGAATATTCCAGAATGATCTTACACCATTTGCAGTGTATCATATTGGAAGTTATATGTTATTGGTATATGTTCTTATTGGTGATGTTATGTTTGATAGCTTGTTTAACATGTTAAAGTTAAAGAAAATTATTAGGTTTTTTGACTATAAAGTTATTTTTCTTATTAAATTAATAAATTAGTTTAATATTAAGTAGTTTGATTAATAAGTATATTTGAGACTATATAACTATCCTGGTTCTCCTTATACTTCTGCCTGCTAATTTTCTTATTAACAGATGACTCTTGCCTATGACAGTTACTATTATGGTATCTGTCTATCGGTTATTTTCTTTTTCTCTTTGCTTTATTCTTTCTACATTAATTCCTAAGCATTATTTATTTTAAAAATTTATCTTTGTGAATTTGGGATGGCACTTTCAAAGTGTACTAAATTCACATATGTACCAGTGGCAGTCTTGGTATTTCTAGTCTACTAGTCTATTTGTCAGTGCATGTACCTGTACCATACCATTTTATTTACATTGTTCATAATATGTTTTAATGTCTGGTGAGTTATTGGCCATCCTGGTTTTCTTTTTTAGTGTTTTTTGGATTTTCTGGCATGTCACATTTTTTCTGTGTGAGGTTTTAAATCTATTTGCCTATCTTCACACAGCAGCTTATAGTGGTCTTATTTATAATGAATAACATTTGTAAAAGTGATTTTGTTAATTTATAAGTAGTTAAGTTAAAAATAATGATGTTATATTTTTCCTTAAATTATGTTGTGCATTTTTTTGTATTTGTGTGCTAAATTATATATACTGAGGTTCTGCATTTGTGTTATAAAATCACTTGGAGAGGTGTTGAATGTGCTCTACATGTAGGAAGAAGGAATCGAAGTTATCTGAAAGCTGGGTGTGGAAAGAGAACTTTATAATTCCCTCAAGATAGCCATGAGTCTCCCATATTTCCCAGACCCCTTGCAGTTAGTTCATGCTCTTTAACTTGCTCTATTAAACGCTCATGGGTGGAAGTGTTATGTGCCTGGGCCAAGTATAATAATTTAAGAGTGTCTTTCATTTCCAGAAGTTGTAATTGTTTCTTATTTATGCTATCTATTTCACTGGAGATTTTTCCACTCATTTCCTGTATTATTATATTTTTCTTTAAGTTGTACTTCACCTTTTTCTGGCCTCTTTGATTGGGTTATTATTTTGACCTTCTGAATTCTTTTTCTGGCAATTGAGATATTTTTATCTTGGTTTGGATCCATTGCTGGTGAGCTGCTGTGATCTTTTGGGGTATTATTGAACCTTGTTTTGTCATATTGCCAGAATTGTTTTTCTGGTTTCTTCTTATTTGGGTAGACTGTGCCAGAGGGATGATCTGGGGCTAAAGGGCTGCTGTTCATATTTTTTGTCCCATGGTGTGCTCCCTTGATATGGTACTCTCCCCTTTCCCTTAGGGATGGGGCTTCCTGATAGCTAAACTGCAGTGATTGTTATTCTCCCTGAATCTAGCCACCTACTGGAGCCACCAGGCTCCAGGCTGATACTAGGGAGTATCTGCAAAGATTCCTATGATGTGATCTATCTTCAGGACTCTGGGATATGGTTACCACCACCTGCTCTGGTGCAGGTAGAAAGAAAGTGAAATGGACTCTGTGAGAATTCTTGTTTGTATTTTTGTTAAGTGTACTAGTTTTGTGTTGGTTGGCCTCTATCCAGAAGGTGATGCTTTCAAGAGCACATTAGCTGTGGTAGTATAGAAACATTTAGGTGGTGGGAGGGGCCATAGAGCTCTCAAGAGATTGTGTTCTTTGTCTTTGGAATTCCTTGGCTATCCCACGGATACTGCAGTGACAGTGCCCCTCCTTCAAAGGGTCCGTGGATTCTCTTGACTTTTCTGATATGTTCCTGTTACAGTTCTTGGAGCCAAAGTTTACAATGTGGGTCTCCATGTGCTGCTCTGCCTGTCTGATTCAGAGCTGCAAGTTAGTCCTGCCTCCTATCCACCATTTTCCCCTACTCCCAAACCCAAACTTTTCCTGAGTCCACTCCAATTTATTTTAATACCTGAATTTTTAGCTAGTATTTGGATTTTATAGTATCAGGTCTTTGAAAGTTTAGGTTGTTGATATATTTCGGTAACTTCTAAGTATAATTTTTTTTTTGTTCTGTGAAATGTAATACAGAGTTTTGATAAAATTGACTTTTAAAAATTCTTTAAAATATAAATTAGGTAATAAACAATAATCCTTGTTTATGTGCTGACACTCATAGTTATATATTTCAGAGTTATAAACAGATTTGCATTTTTGTTTTTATTGTTTAAATAACTACATACTCCTGTTTATTTAGAGAACTGGCTTTCAGATGTATATTGACTCTATTAGATTTTCATTCTTTTCTATAAATTACCTTGGAAGAAGATGTTTGGGAATCAGGATAGCAAATTTAAATTTACACCAAACACATTCATTTTTATTAAAATCAATAATGAGGTATTTTTACTTAGTGGAAGCAACAGAGCATGGTGCTTGATAGCTCAGACTTTGGAGTCAGACAGATGACTCCAAGCTCTGCCATCTGTTTGCCTGCATATTTGTTTAGGGTAAGAGACTTGATCGAGTATGTGGGAGTAGACTAAGGGTAAGTTATTGTCTGAAACACCAAGTTGTCAATGATAGTCTGGGAGAGAAAGTAAGCACTCTAATCTCCCTTAGTTCGTACTTTAAAAAAAGGCAATATATTTTTTATAGGGTATCTGAGTTTTATATGTGATCTCACAGGTTAATCACAGACTCTGAACACTCCCACTCTAAGCCTTAGAATAGTCCAGTCCAGGGGACCTGGCACTGTTGCTCTCAGCCTTGGGTTCTGGCGTCCCTTCTGACCTCTGTGTTTCTTCGTCACTGAACATACAAAGAGCCTTGTGGGTGTTACGACCCATATGTGGTGTATTTTACTCTACTCTGTGTCTTGAGGGAGACATGTCACATTACTGGCACCTCTAGTGGCAACTGAGAGCTGGCCCTGGAACATACTTCTGGGGAGATTCTAATCTATTCAAGAAGTTAGTCAGTGGCAAGTACACTTCAAGGATGCTTTGAAAGGAGTTTCTGAAGCAATGGAAATTAGTCTTCCTCTTCGAATGTACTTTTTGTACATTCTAACGGAAATGACAGATTTACCTTTCTCCTTTCTCTGCTACAACTCCACTTAGTAAGTAGTATCACTGACATCACAACCTTCTTCTAAGTCAGGGATTTTCTGAACGGTACTGTTCTTCTGGGATATTCTAACATTCGAATGTTACATGAGGGTACAAAATGACATTTATTATGTGTAAGATGCTGTTCACAAATTAATCTGATACTATTTAGGATATGTAGGACCATACCTGTATATACTATAAATTTACATGATCATTGTCATCAACAACTCTTTTTTTATTTTGCTCACACATTAGGTCCTGAGATCCCTGAGGCCAACTAATGGTGTCTGAATCTAGTAAAATTTCTTGTTATCATTATAAATAACCCAGCCTCTTAAATAATTTCAGTTTGACCCCATGCTGCACTCCATACTTGTTCTCCAAAGGTTTGATCTGTCATCCAAAAGCTGACTTTCCTTGAACTTAACTACAAGTCACATGCTGGGGTCTGTCCCACACATACCAGTTACATGATGGATGAATAAATGGACTCAGACACACATTTCCAGTGAATGAGTGGGCTAGGCAGCCATGAGCCACTCACAGAGAGAGATCGCAGCTACAGGACCCTGACTAGTTGGCCCTCTTTGCATTTATTCAGTATAGATTTAGTAACAGAAGGTCTAAGTCAACACACTTGTGGAACAGGATTAAAGGCCAGGCTCCAAGCCCAAAGCAAACACCATTAGAGGGTAATTTCCCTGGTCGACTTCCCCTCAAGAGGGCCATCTGGCTCAAAGGTTAGTTTTAAGACCACATGAGTAAACAATTTATTCAGATGAACTCTCCCACATACCCTGGCTATTTGCTTTTCTTACTAATAAATATAAACGGGATTTAGGCTGCCTTCAGCCAAAACTTCTACTGAAACTATGCAGAAACCTCTCGGGCCTTCCAAGAAGGTTTGTGATTATCCCTTAAAATTATCTCTAATATATTTCTTTTAATATGCCACCACCCTAAGTGAATCCCCACAGTCGTATCTTACTAAAGGAAAATGTACTGAGAGAAACACGCTTTGACATTATCTTTCCACTAGCAAATCCTGCTGTCCCTTCCTATCTAAGTGGTTACTGACACCCATGGTGAGGTTGTACACTTCCCAAACTGGCAAAAGAAAACTTTAAGGAGTTCTCCCAAAAAGGCACATGAAAAATTTGATTCCCACCTGTAAGCTTACGATTCTTAGTGGAGTTCAGGAACCATAAAGAGTTCATAAGTCTTTGTCCTCAAACAATAACAATATTTAATGTTTAACTCATGTGTTACCACCTGCATACACAATTACATTCCCTATACACAACTAATCTGGGCCTCTGAGGCAATGAGATTGGTGTTCTTTTAGGTGTTTTATTAGCTGAACAAATACCAGGGAAAGTAGGAATATGGGCATTGGAATCAGACAAACCTACATTCTGACTTTATTGGGCTCTACCACTTACTGTATGCATGACTTTGGACAAGTGTATAACCTCTCTAAACCATGGAGTCTTATCAGACTAATGAAGATAGTGCTATTTATCTTACATCATGAGAATTAATCAGATTAAGTAACTAAAAGCTTAGCACACTTTCTGGTGTGGTGTTAGGTATTCCCCACACAGGAGCTATTATTATTAAGGAAAAAAATAGCTCCATTCTCTAAAACAGGGGTTCCAACCCCTGGACAGCAGACTGGTATCAGTCTGTGGCCTGTTAGGGACCAGACTGCACAGCAGGAGGTGAGTGGGTGGGTGAGCAGGCATTACTGTCTGAGCTCCTCCTCCTGTCTGATAAGCTGTGGCATTAGAATCTCATAGGAGTGTAAACACTATTGTGAAGTGAGCATGCAAGGGATCTAGGTTGTGCATTCCTTATGAGAATCTAATGCCCGATTATCTGAGGTAAAACAGTTTCATTCTGAACACACACCCACTACCCCCGCAACACCATTCCCACCCGATGTCCCCCACCCCTGCCCCATGGAAAACCTATCTTCCAGGAAACCCATCCATGGTGCCAAAGAGGTTAGGGACTGCTTTTCTAAAGCATATCTCAGGCTCTGGTATATAATAGCTTGCAAACTAATAAGAAACAGTCTTACAACCGAACAAATGATGGCCATAGCTATGGAAAAACATTTTCTAAGTCTCAAATATTTATTTATTTTTTCAAAAATTACTAAACCTAGTGGGAGTGGTAAAATATTAGAAATGGGATTGTTACAAAATAGAGCTGCAGTTAACACCTGGTGGTTAATTAATACCTTTCCATCTTAAAGCCAGAGTTGATGAGCAACTATTATGGGAAAATCTGGATTTATATCAGCTATAAACCTCATGTAATTGCGTAATTGCCAAATAGTTCTCAGAACCCATTTTATTTGTCAGTAGACAGAATGAATTGGATGTAATGCTAGACCAGTCACTGGTTGGATGATCATGAAGAATGTGCCAGGACAGACCCACAGACCATCTTGTGTGCTGGCAGTTTCTTGAGAATTCTTCATTTGTAGCCTACCTAAAGCTATACTGAGGGTCAAATGGTCCCTAACACATTCAATCACAGTTACCTGATTCCTTGCAAAATAATTGGATATAGTTACCCAACTGTCTTTAAAAGTTAGGCCATCATTGTCTGGCATTTTTCTCTAGCAAATCCAGGGAGAGCTAATAGCCCCATGGAATGGAGTTAAGCAGCTTTTAAAGGAAGAGTAAATGTCAGTTAGGATTACCTTTCAGAGCCCTGTGTCAATCAACCAGGCTTAAAAGTACCTGAGAACAGAGTCAGGCAGGAAAAATAGAAGGTGTTAATACTACGTGAAAAAGAATATCTTTCGTTTGTGGGTTCCAAGATAGTGAAAAAGAAGCATTCATGGACGTGGTCTCATTCAGCTCATTCACAGCTGGCAATTTCAACATAAGAATTAGAATTTGATGCATAGAAATTTACAGCATGTTGTTTTTGCTGGATATTCTCAATTTTCCTCTCCAGATTTATTCTCCACCTATATCTTGCTCTGTGTTCTAGAAGGCTGTCCTCATTGGATTGTGTAAATCAGGCTCCCTGTTTGTCAGCTTTTGGTTGGAATTGGCCCATGGGAGGGAGCATAAGGAGATCGGAGTATAGAAAGAAAGAGAGGTTAGAATGTTTCTCTGTTCTCTCTCCATTGGCCATTGGCTGTGTATGTTTGTTCAAGGCTATAGCTTTAGTTGGATGGCAATTTTCAGGAACTTCCAGTGGTTTCCAATAACCACTTCCTCTGCTTGCTTCCCATGTGACCTAGGACTAAAAAGAGAAATACCACAATCAACTGATTACATCCAGAGAACAACCACACATTTTTCTTTTAAGGTGAGAAATAATTTCTCCTTCTAAGAAAAAAAAAAAAAACCTCTGTAGCCTTATAGATTTGGCTAATTAATTGAGTTTACTTTAAAATTTAGTTTGAGTGTAACTATTTTTCGGGGGGAGGAACTGAATAGTAAAGAATAAGAGCATATTTTTATGCAGTAAAGAGATACTGACAACTTTAAATAAGTAGGTGGAGTTCTTCCATAAAATTGCTATGGATATCACAAACCAGGAACATAACTTTTATTTCTCATATCTTCCTGAAGCCTGAAATCTTTTGGTGATCATCCATCTCTCTCATCTGTAATCCAAAACTTTCTCGTATCTTATTATGTCACTCACAAGTTACCTTCATACTTTTCACAGGAAAACATTATTTTTCTATGAAATAATTATTTCTGAATTTATTTCTAAATATATTTCTTCATAAAACCATTCTTCATGTTTTTATTATAAAATGATGCTATTATAATGAAAAAATAAGAGTATATATATTTTAAAGAATTATAGTTTTCTCCTTCTTTTCCTTGATGAAGTAAACACTGATACTTCCTTACTATTTTCTGTGCCTATAGAAACATATAAAGATGTATATATTTGCTACATTTAAATTATATCTATAGTGATTAGTAGGTTATATTTTATATAGTATGCTGTAACTGGGGTTTCTCTTTAACATTGTGAAGTGAGCATCTTTCTAAGTATGTGTATATGTATACATATGGCTGCAAAGTATTTTTCTAGTATGGATGAACCACAGTTTACCACAACTGATGAACACAATTCATGAACATTTGGTTTCTGTCTTCTCTTTTTTTATATTATAAACAATGCTTCTCTAAACATTTCCGTGTATATTTTATGTATTTTATGTACCTTTACTTTTCTCTGAGATAGAAATCTGGACAGATGTAAGCATGAACCTCAACACGTTTAGTTGTTTTCTCAAGGTCTTTTTGAAAACTCTGTTCATAAAGAGATCACTGTGGTTCTTTAAACAAACAAACAGACAAAATCAACTAATTCCTAAAACTTACCCATCCTCTATGATTGTCAGATGGAACCCTCCTTTTGATAAGCATCCTCAGTGACTTTAAAATAGATGTTCCTGGAACCGTGTTTGAGGAAACACTGTTAGATCTTAAATCTCCTGGGCAAGTTCCATAGCATTTTTGAGCTTTGATTTCTTCATTTCCCAACATTAGAATGGAAGACCTCCCCCAGGCAAGTAGTTTTTGTCTGTTTAGTTCACTGATGTGTCCACAGAGCCTAGAAGCATGCCTGGTACATCAAAAACACATATTAAATGTTTGATCAATAAAAAACATGTAAGTGAATGAGTGAATAAACCTGTAAAAGAAGCTAAAACGTACAGCTTAGAACTGAGGTAAGGTTTCAATACAATAAACATCTAACATTATAGTATACTGCAGGCACTCAGTAAATGCAAATTCTCCTGTTAGCCTTGAATTTTGAGTCAGCGTGGTACACAAAATTCTAGCTATAATTCAATGGGTTATCTTATCTAAGATGATAATTATAATAAAACAAGCAAAATGAGCTTGCCAGTTCAATGAATGGCACAAACATGATATGCTTTATTTTTTAATGGAAGCATTTTAGAGATCTATTCACTCTGTGCCCCCCCTTTTTTTTTAACCAAAGAATCCATCAAGATGGGAGCATTAACTTATTTTAATAGATGTGTGAAAATATGAGAAATGTGGCAGGGAACTATACTAACGTTACATACTGTCATCAGTCAGGTGTGTGTGTGTGGACGTGTGTATAAGCAGAGGGATATTTATGAGGGTGATAGGAGATGTGTTTAGTTTTTAGAAATATCTTTACTCAAAATTTAACAAGGACAAAACTGATTTTTCCAGATGAAATCATTTACATTATTTATTTATACGGATCCTAATTGACATTTTTGTCCAGGCTGTCAAGACCTCCCTTACCCTTGTTTACTGTGGAAATACATTGGTTTAAGAAGTAGACAAAGCTTTTCAAACTTTTAGGTTTATCAGATTATGAGACAGAACTTTCACTTCTCATTAATATTAGCTTACTGTGTAATTGGACATTTAACTTCACTCTCTGGGTGCTTCTGTGAAACAGTGTAGTCATTCCATAAGTTGCTAATAAAATTATTTAGCTGGAAAATTACTGAAATAGAAAGTTCCTAAAATAGTTAAAATTTAGCTGTGAGAGCTTTAGAGACAAGACAAACATAGAATTTCAGTGCACTAAATAGGTAGCATTGTATTGGAAGGAATAAAAAGTTAGTAAGGCTGTATTTTTTTAAGGAGAGGTCAGGGTATTTATGACTTTTCAAAAAAAAAATGTACTTTCAAAATGTCAGCTATTTTTCATGAGAAATTAGACAAAATTGACTTTTTTTTTTTTTAGGTGGAATCTGTCTTTTATTTATTATTATTATTATTTTTTATTGCATTTTAGGTTTTGGGGTACATGTGAAAAACATGCAAAGTTGTTGCATAGGTGCATTCATGGCAGTGTGATTTGCTGCCTCCCTCCCCCTCACCCATATCTGGCATTTCTCCCCATGCTATCCCTCCCCAACTCCCCCCCCCGCTGTCCCCCCCACATTAATGTAGTGTTAAGATCATGTCTTTACAATACGGTAAAGTAGAATATCATGGAACATCTTGACTGGAGGCATACTTGTTAACTTAGTAATTGCAAGTAATTGATGGGGACTTCCAGAAAGGTGACATCTTAGAGAACTTCCATCATAACTTATAACTGGATATGATTTCATAGAGCTGATAATGGCTAATGTAACAATCTAAAAGGCAGGGAGTGGCATTTTTGCCCCAAGGGAACTATATCCTATTACCATATGTTTCATCTCAAGAGATGAAAGTCAGGTAAGTATCTTTTCCAAGGCACAAAGCTGCTAAGTACATCCATGACAAATGAAGTCACTGACATAAAATCTTTGAGATCTGTGACACTGCTTATATTTATAAATGAACAGTTTACTAAATAGATAATGTTATGTCATTTCTTGGGTGAAGAATGTTACAATAGTCACCTGGATGTGGTTTCCTAGACAGCTTCCCGTGGGAATGGTGGAGTCTTTTGGACTTGATCCGACTCCATGGAGGGTGATTGCCAGTTCCCACGATTGGGTCTGCTGTGTACGTTTGTGGTAGCCAGCTGCTTGACTGCATTTCCTTTTCTGAAACTCACTTCCATCAAGCTGTCTGGATGTGCAACCTGTCTTCTGCATTTCTTTTAGACATTAAGTATCTTGTCTTTGGCAGGAATTGTGACTGTGAGATGATGGCATGTGAAAAAGCCTGGTTTCTTTCTTTGGATGTTCCAGTAAATTAGAAGCATGTTATCAAAAGAGTGTGTCTTCTGTCATGAATGCCTTGGCCATCAGGGCTGGCTGGATAGGAAAGGTAGAAGAAGCCACCACAGGATGGGCATTCTCACACCCATGATAGGCAAGCCTTTCAAAACTATTCCCACAGGCAGAGTGTCCCCTGGCCCCTGATGCAGCTTCCTACAGTATTCTAACCCTACCCCTGTAACAACCATTATGGAATGTGAACATTTAGCTTGAACATGGCTGGATCAGGTTGACACCAAGTGGTTAAGAACCTGATCTAGATAAATAGAAGGATTTAGACCAACTGAGAGGCCTTCAGAGGCTGTTAGCAGCTAAGACAGCACATAGAACAAAGGCACAGAGATGAGACTGAGTGTCATATGAGGCACGGGTGGAGACAGAGTGCAATGAGGGTGGCCTGGTTAAAGCAAAAAAGGTAAGTGTAAGGAAAGTAGGCTCATGACCAGAGTGAGTGCATGTTTTTGCCAGCATTGTATTCTAGGCAAGGAATTTCAATATGGAGTTGTAGGTAGTCCCTCAGGATAGATTAGTAAAACAAAAACATAGGCTATATGGAGACCAATTTAGTACTAATATCATAGTCTAGGCTAGAAACAGGGAGAAGGTAACTTGATAAAGCAATTTCAAAGCCGTTATTATCATTAATGTAGATAGCAAGAATGAATGGTTTATATAACATATCATCAAACTTATAATCAATATGTATCATGTACCTCACTGTAGTCCTTGGATCAGATTTGCCCATTGGTAAGATAGTTATTTTTAAAATTGGGTGATAAAAACAAACATGATAAATATCCTGTCATTGGGGAAGTTGCCAGTCCATGGTGGATATATTGTTATATGTATTGCAGGCCATGGAGAGACCAACCTATGTGGAACTTTAGGGAAAAAAAGGAAGAAATAAAGATAAACAAGTTTTTCTTTCTCTCCCAACTCACTGCCTTACCATTGTTGGGCTTCAGATGCCAGAAGCCTCCTTAGCTTTCAGGCTCTTATCCTAATGAGAGTCTTTCTGAAGGACTCGAGGTCACACGCTTGGAATAAAAATGTTACTACCTTGGCAGGTAGGGATTTGAGTGGGCTATAGTTGGTTTTAGAACTATGGACATAATAAAGAATTAAAATTCTTGAATTGTATGACTCTTATTAGATTTCTATAAAACTGAATGCCCAATGGTGAGTCTCATGACATTTCTGAGAGAGAGGACATTGGTGAGGTCACTGCTGGATGCTGTATTAAGATGAGGAAAAGTGCAAATCTCTAGGAGCTTTTTCAGTCCTGTAGTCTGTGTGGCTCTATCTAATGGGACTTCTGGTTTGTTAATTTGATGTTTGTTTATACATTCAAGAAACTTTGAGAGGTGTCTCAAGCCTTCAGCATGCAGAAATAAAGGCTTAATTGGGGAAATACCATAAGTAAATAGGGGCAAGGGATAGGAAAGGGACGTTTGTGTGTGAGGGTGGGATGGGGAGATGTACTAAGATTTCCTACCAAATGACTTCTGGGTTTAAATTAAAGGAGGGCCAGTAGGAGTGTGCCAGCTGAAGAAAATGGACACTCTTCCTATAGTGCCCTTCTTTGTCTTGAGAACTATGTTGTCTGAAATAAGTGTAGCAACTCTGGTTTTTTCCCCCCTCTTTGGCATGAAATAACTTTTTCCATCCCTTTATTTTCAGTCTATGTGTCTTTATAGGTAAAGTGTGTTTCTTGTAGGAAACAGTTCATCGGGTCTTGTATTTTCATCCATTCAGTTAATCTGTCTTTTGATTGGAGACATTAGTCCATTTACAGATTGTTACTGATAAGTAGGGACTTATTTCTGCCATTTTGTTAGTTGTTTTCTGGTTATTTTGGGGTTTTCTCTTTCTTTCCTCCCTGTCTTCTTTTAGTTAAGGTGATTTTCTCTATTAATGTGGTTTACTTTCTTGCTGTTTATATTTTGTATAAACATTGTTTGTTGTATTGTTTGTTTGAGGTTTCCATGAGGCTTGCAAATACTGTCTTGCAACCCTTTTTTTTTTTTAACCTGATAACAACACTATTTGAATAAACCAACAAACAAGCAAAAAGGAAAAATAATAAAAGCATTACAACTTAACTTTACCCCCCACTTTGAACGTTTTGTTTCCATTTATATCTTATTGTACTATGTCTTGAAAAGTTGTTGGTTATTATTTTTGATGGATTCATCATTTAGTCATTCTACTTAAGAGTAGTTTATACACCACAGTTACAGTATTATAATATTCTGTATATTTACTATTACTCATGGATTTTGTACCTTCACGTGATTATTTATTGTTTATCAGTGTCCTTTTCTGAAGTACTCCCTTTAATATATCCTATAGGACAGGTCTGGTTTTGATCAAATCCCTCAACTTTTGTTTGTGTGGGAAAGTCTTTATTTCTCCTTCATGTTTGAAGGATTTTTTCATGAGATATGCTCTTCTAGGATGAAAGATTTTTTTTCCAGCATTTTAAATATGTTATGCCATTCTCTCCTGACCTGTAAAGTTTCACCTGAAAATGCTGCTGCCAGACATATTGGGGCTTCATCATATGTTATTTGTCTCTTTTCTCTTGCTGCTTTTACATTCCTTTCTTTACCCTTGACCTTTGGGAGTTTGATTATTAAATACTCTGAAGTAATATTCTTTGGGTTAAATCTGCTTGGTGTTCTATAACCTTCTTGTACTTGGACATTGATTGGTATCTTTATGTTGGTATGGGAAGTTCTCTGTTTTTATCCCTTTGAATGACCTTTCCTCCTTTATCTCTTTTTCTACCTTTTCTTTAAGTCCTGTAACTCTTAGATTTGCCCTTTTGGGGCAATTTTCCTGATCCCGTAGGCATACTTTATTGTTTATTATTTTTTCCTTCTCTGTGTGCCTTCAAATAGCCTGTCTTAAAGCTCAGTAATTTTTTTCTCCTGCTATATCAATTCTGCTTTAAAAGACTCTGAGGCCTGATTTAGTATCTCAATTGCATTTTTCAGCTCCAGAATTTTTGCTTGATTCTTTTTAATTGCTTCAATTCTTTTGTTAAATATATCTGATAGGATTCTGAATTTCTTCTATGTGTTACTTTGCATTTCTTTGAGTTTCCTCAAGATAGATATTTTGAATTCTCTTTTTGAGAGATCACGTACCCCTTTTTCCTTCAGACTGGTTCTTGGTGCCTTATTTACTTCGTTTCCTGGATGGTGTTGATGCTAGCTGATGTTCTTTGGTATCTGGGCATTAAAGAGTTAGATACTTATTTTATTCTTCACTGTCTGGAATTATCTGTAGGCATCCTTCTTGGGAAAATTTTCCAGATATTTGAAAGAACTTGAGTGTTGTGGTTTAAACTGTATATGTTTTAGGGGGCACCCCAAGCCCAGTAATACTGTGGTTCTTGCAGACTTGTAGAGGTACTGCCTTAATAATCTTCCACCATATTTGGGAGAATTCTCTGGATTACCAGGCACAGACTCTACTCTCTTCCCTTAGATTGTCCCAAACATACAGAGTCTTTCTCTATTCTGAGACACCTAAAGTGGGGGTGAAGTGACAAATGCATCCCTATGGATACCACTACTATGATTGTACTGGACCAGACCTGAAGCCAGAATATCACTGAGTCTTTCCCAAGCCCTGCTGTAACCACTCCCTGGCTATTGTTTATGTTGTCTCAAGGCCAAGGTACTCTACAATCAGCAGGTGGCAAATACAGCCAGGTCTGTGTCCTTACCTTTAGGGTGGCAAGGTCTTCCTGGCCTTGGTGAATCTACAAATGCCATGAGAGTCAGGGACTAGAGTCAAAATCCTTAGAAGTCTGCCAGGTGTCCTATTGTATTGCAGATAAGCTGGCATTCAAACCACAAAAAATGCAGTCTTCCCACTATTCCTTCCAATTTCCAAAGGCAGAGGAGCCTCACCCCTTCCCACTGCCACCCCAGGCTACAAGGAATACTGCCAGACTACTACCACTGTTCCCTTAAGGCCCAAGGACTCTTAAGTCAGCTTTTAATGAATATTGCCTGTTGTGGGACTTATCCTTCAGTGCAGTCTGCTCTATCCCAGGGCAGGTCCAGAAATGCTGTTGAAGAATCAAGTCCTAGAATAAGAAACCCCAAGTGCCCACTTGATGCTCTATCCCGCTGTGGCTGTGCTGGTACCTAAGGTGCAAGATAAAGTCTCCTTTACTTTTACCTCTGCTTTTCTCAAATGAAAGAAATTTTGCCCTGTGGTTACCACAGCTAGTAATGTGCTGTCTCACCTAAAGCCAGCAAATCTCAGAGGCTCACCCAAGGCCCTTGAATATAGTGTTTGTGTATCACTGCTGGTTATTCAGGGCCCAAGGGCCCTTCAGTTAGCAGGTGTTGAATGCTGCCAAGATTGGGTCCCTTTTTTATTAAGGCAATGGGTTCCCTTCTGGCCCAGGGCTTGCCTAGAAATGTCATCTGGGAGCTAGGGTTTGAATTGGGGGCCTCAGCACTCTGACTGGTGCCCTATCCTGAGTGGCTGATCTGGTATCCAAGATGCAGGACAAAGTCTTCTCCACTCTTCCCTCTCCTCAAGGGGAAGGAAGGGGTCTATTTTGGAGCTGAAAATGCGGTCCGGAGTTAGGGGAGGGATGATGCTAGTGTTGCCTCAGCTACCTCAGCTGTCGTCTTAGTATGCCACATTCCCCCTTAGTCCAGGGCCTCTGGGCCTAGTTGAACACTAGAACTCACCTTTAAGTGGCAGCCTTTGTGGTCTAGACTGTCTTTGAAGTTTACTTGGAGACACAGAGTGCTGTAGCTTTGGTGACAAGGTTTGCAGGCACTGAAGTTCAAACTCTTGGGGTTACTGATTCCCTTGTGGCTATGACTGGTGTAAATGCTCCCTTCATGGGAAGGTATCAGATGAGTTTGGTTTTGTTTTTGTTTGTTCTCTAACAGGATAGCACTTAATTAATTTTGTTTTAAATTAATTTAATTTTTTGACTCAGGGTCTCACTCTTTCCCCCAGGTTGGAGTTCAGTGGCATGATATAATTTTTTTTGTTGTATTTTTGGTAGAGATGGAGTTTCACCATATTTCCCAGGCTGATCTTAAACTCCTGAGCTCAAGCAATCTGCCTGCCTCAGGCTCCCAAAGTGCTGGAATTACAGGCATGAGCCACCATGCCTGGCTAGCACTTAGCTTAGTGCCTCACTTTTGCTATGTTCTCCCTCCCATAGCAACCAGACTCCACTGCTGCTGGAGATGGGGAAGGGATGATGTTGGTAATTCATACTTTTTTCCCCTGTCTTCTTAGTGCCTCTTTCATCACTATGAAGTTTAAACCAGATACTGTGAGTGCACACTTGATTTTTGGTTCTTTAAATGGCGTTCCTATTTTTTTTCTTTGCTGTGTAGATGGTTAACTTGGTGTTCTTGTGGGGAGATCATTGCTGGTGCTTTCTATTCCACCACCTTGCACCCCCTCCCCACATATGAATTCTGACAGGTACTGTCTTTATTTTAATTCAGCTTCACGTATTTTTAAATGTATTTTTTTTCTTCCCGTAGACAAAGGTTATTGGTAAAGCACTTTCAAACATATATGATTTTCAGCTCTCATTTTCTTATTCATACTTTATTGTAGACTATCAAAAAAGACAAGCACTGATCTTTTGGACTATGTTGAGTTTGCCTTTGTATTCTGTTAGCTGTTTTTCTAAATGTTCTGCTTAAGCTCAAAAGCAATTCATATTCAGCGAAGATTGTGAAACAGCAAAGATGACAGCCTGCTTCTTCCTCTGGATGCGCCATCTCAGTAGGGTACTGACCTGTTGCTGGCCTAAATGTGCCTGTAGGAGGTGGCTGGAGACCCTTGTGGGGAGGTCTCACCCAGTCAGGAGGAATGGGATCAGGGTTTTGCTTCAAGAAGCAGGCTGGCTGCTTTTTTGTAGAGCAGGTGTGCTGTGTTGTGGGGGACCCTTCTTTTTCTGGACCATTTGGATTGTCCAGTCCTGGCATGCTGGAATGGCTCACTCTACCAAACCACAGAGTCGGTGGCCACCCCTTCCCCTGGGAGCTCTGTACCAGGGAGAGATTAGAGTTCTGTCTGTACCACCCTGGATGAAGTGGCTGAAGCCCCCATAGGGAGGTGCCACCCAGTGAACAGGAATAGATTGGGGTCCTGCTTAAAGATGCTGTCTGGCCATGATCTGGCAGGGCAGTTCTGCGTTGTGGGGGACCCTTCCTCATCTGGACCATTTACGTTCTGTTGAGTCTACCAAACCACTGAGATGGCAGCTGGCCCTCCCCCAGGAACAGACTTCAGCCTTGTTGCCATTGACTAGCTGGAATTCCAAGCCAGTAGGTCTTAACTTGTGAGGTGCCATGGAAGTAGGGCCCACAGAATGATCTTGTTTGGCTCCCTGGATTCAGCCCCCTTTTTAGGGCTGTGTATGGTTGGATCTTCTGCATTGCTGGGGATCCCAGGACCAGAGTATGTAAAACACCTGGTTCTCTGTGTGTGCCTGAGTGACTGCTTTGCTGAAACTCTACACAGCCCTTCCAATAGACAAAGGTATTGGTAAGATACTGAAAATACAAAAGTTTTGTGTATTGGACCCAAGGCTCTGGTGGTGTAGGCTCATGAGGGGATCTCCTGATCTGTGGGTTGCAAAGATACATGGGAGAAGTGTGGTTTCCCAGGCAGGGTTGCACAATTGCTCACCATTTCCCTTGTCTGGAGTGGGGATTCCTTTGGTTCTATGTTGCCCCTGGGTGGGCCATCACCCCACCTTGCTGTTCTTCATTCTCTGTGGGTTGATTTGTTTGTCTGGTTAGTCCCAGTGCGAGAACCTCTATATTTCATTTGTAGGTGCTGAATTCACTCGACACTCTCATTCCTCTTCATGAGTACCATCTTGATTTCTCCCTCAACATTGAATTTAAAGTTAAATTTATTACATTTAGCCTTTAAAGTAAAATTTTATTTTTTCTAAATTCTTTGTTTATGCTAAGGCTAAATGTAAATTCTTAATTTTCCTAAAGTTTACTTTGTTCAATTCACATTACAAAACACAAAAGTATTTTCAACACTATTAAGGTAATTTAATTAAATTCTATCTCCACATTTGTTATGTTAGTTAGCAGTTATCTGGGTTTATTACAATATTATGGTTTTTAATTTTTTTTAGTTGACAAATAAACATTGTATATGTTTATGGTGTACAACATGATGTTGAAGTGGCATCGTTGTCTGGAGTAAATACCCAGGGTTCATTGTCTCGAACCAAGAAAATTAAGGACACAAACACATATGGGTGGGTTAAGGAGTGGGAAGTTTAATAGGCAGAAGAAAGGAGAGAGGAGAGCAGTTCCTTGAGACAGAGAGAGAGAGAGAGAGAGAGAGAAAGGGAAACAGGGAGAGGTGCATCCAAAAAGGGGAAAAGTGGCAGACCCCTGCAGACTTTATAGGCGGGCTTGAGGAGGAGGTGTCTGATTTATGTAGGGTCCACAGATTGCTTCTATCAGGTGTGACATACACAAAGCACATGGGGAAGGCTGGTTCCCCCACACTAATCATATTATGTAAATGGACTTTCCACTTCACCAGTGCCATGTTGTCTGCTTTTTACTGTACACGTGGCTGGCAAAGAAAGGAAGATAGAGCCACCATTCTGAACATACCTAATCCCAGGTAGTATTTTTCCATTGGCACAACTGCTGAGATTCACCTGTGTAAGCTTACAGCTTGCTTGTCCATGTCTGCACCTTAATTTTAAAGGCTGCTCTTTGTTAGAAAATGATTTTGGGGCTGCTTTTTATTAAAAGAAAAACCTTATCAAGGACTTGCTTACCCTCACTATCTGCCTAAATGTTTCTTTTTCATTCCTATATCAATGTTTTGGTATATATGTATATATTGTGGAATGAATAAATCAAGCTGTTTAACATACATAATACCCCACATTCTTATTTTTTTTGATGAAAACACTAAATATTTTTAAGGCAGTTTTTAGTTACGCAATGTATTATTATTAATTGTAGTCACCATGAAGTACAGAAGATCTCTTGAACTTATTTCTCCTATTTAAGCAGAATGTTCTTTCCTTTGGTCACTGTGTCTTCAATCCCATTATACCCCAGCCTCTGGTAATCACCATTTTGTTCTCTGTTTCTGTGAGTTCAGCTTTTTCAGATTCCACATAATTGGGATCTTGTAGTACTTATTTTTTTTTTCACTGTGTTATTTCACTTAATATATAATGACCTCCAGGTTTACTTACGTTGTCATATATGAGAGCATTTTTAATTTTTTGAGATGGAGTTTCACTCTTGTCGCCCAGGCTGGATTTCAATGACACAATCTTGGCTCACTGCAACCTCTGCCTCCTGGATTCAAGCAATTCCCCTGCCTTAGCCTCCCGTGTAGCTGGGATTTCAGGCACCCGCCACCACGTCGGGCTAAGTTTTTGTATTTTAGCAGAGACGGGGTTTCACAATGTTGGCCAGGATGGTCTTGATCTCCTGACCTCATGATTCACCCACCTCGGCCTCCCAAAGTGCTGGGATTACACATGTAAGCCACCATGCCCAGCCGACAGCATTTTTTAAGGCTTAGTGTTCCATTGTGTGTATATGTACCATCTTTTATCTTTTCATCCATCGATGAAGACTTCGGTTAGTTTCATATCTTGGATACTGTGAATAACGGTGCAGTGAACATGGGAGGGCAAATATATCTCCAATATACTAACTTTAAATTCTTTGGATATGTACCCAGTAGTTGGAATATGGATTAGATTGCAGCTTTAATTATTTTTAGGAAGCTCCATGCTGTTTTCCATAATTACTGTACTAATTTACTTTTGTACCAACAGTGTGCAAGGTTTCCATATCTATACATCATTCCCAATACTTTCTATCTTTATTGTTTTTTTGGTAATTGCCGTTCTAACAGGTGTGAGGTGATATATCATTATGGTTTTGATTCACATTTCTCAAATGATTGGTGATGTTGAACATTTCAAAATATACACGTACATTTATATGTCTTAGGGAAAACGTCATTCTAGTTTTTTTTTTACCATTTTTAAATTAGGTTTTGTTTTTGTTTTTGTTTTTATTGTTTTTGCTTTTGAGGTGTTTGAGTTCCTTAAGTATTTTGGATATTAATTTCTAATCAGATGTATGGTTTAAAAATATTTTCTCCTGTGCAGTCACTTCACTCTTGCTTGTTTCCTTTGATGTGCAGAAGCTTTTAGTTTGATGTTATCTCACTTGTCTAACTTTGCTCGGGTTTCCTGGGCTTTTGGGGTTCTATCCAAAACTTCTTTGCCTTGACAAGTGTCACAAAGATTTCTCCCTATGTTTTATAGTTTCAGGTCTTACATATAAATATTCAAATATATATTTGAAAAGAAAAATCTGAGAAAGCATCCAAGGAGTACTAACAGGGTAACTGCATAGTGTGAGTGAGGCTCAAGATGCAGGCAGATATCAGCAAACTCATGGCTTTCAGTTTGTAGTAGAAAATTAGATTATTTTCTCTATAGCAGCACCGAGTCTTTGTAACATTTTAAAGCAGGATAACAATAAGATTTGGTTGTAAGGTGTATCAGTCTGTTCTCACACTGCTAATGAAGACATTCCCAAGATTGGGTAATTTGTAAAGAAAACGAGGTTTAGTGAACAGTTCCACATGGCTGGGGAGGCCTCACAATCATGGCAGATGCAAAGGAGGAGCAAAGGCACGTCTTACATGGTGGCAGAGGAGCTGCCCTTTATAAAACCAACAGATCTCGTGAGACTTACTGTCATGAGAATAGCATAGGAAAAACCTGCCCCCATGATTCATTTACCTCCCACTGGGTCCCTCCTACAACATGTTGGGATTACAGGAGCTACAATTTAAAATAAGATGTGGGTGGAGACACAACCAAACCACATGAAAAGCATATTTTATCAGATGTAAATATAGCTACCCCTGCTTTTCCATGGTTTTCATTTGCATGAAATATTTTTTCCCACTCCTTCACTTTCAATCTTTATGCTTCCTTAAAGGTAAATTGGGTCTTTTAAAGGCAGCTATGCAACTTATACAGTATAAGTGGGTCTTTCTATTCATGCAGCCACTCTGTGTTTTGATTAGGGAAATTAATTTATTTGTATTTATGATCATTATTGATAGGTAAGAACTTACTGCTGCCACTTTAAACATTATTTTCTGGTTGTTTTAAAGATCCTTTTCCCTTTCTTCTTCTGTGGTTGTCTTCTTTCATGATTAGATGATTTTCTCTAGTGGTATGCTTTGATTCCTTATTTTATATATGTTGTGTGTCTACCATAGGTTTTTGCTTTGTGGTTACATGAGTCTTACATAGAACATTTTATAGTTATAAAATGCAATTTCAATCTAATAACTGATTAAATAAAAAACTATACTTTTATTCCATATCCTCCTCCTCCCACATTTTTTAATGTCACAATTTACATCTTCTTGTATTCTTTTCCCTTAACAAATTATTATAGTGATTAATATGTTATAATAATTTTGTCTGTTAACCTTCTCACTACAAATGTAAGTTTTTCCACATCACCATTATAGCATTACAGTAATCTGAATTTGTGTACTTAACTTTTCTGGTGAGTTTTATAATATCCTATGAGTTTGTTACTAATTAGTATCATTTTATTTCACCTTGAACAATTTCCTTAAGCATTTTATAAAAGATATGTCTGGTGGTGAGGAACTCTTCCAACTTTTGTCTTGGAAAATTTTTATATCTTCTTCATTCCTAAGAGACAGTTTGCTGGATCAAGTATCTTTGGTTGGCATATTTTTTTTTTCAATTAAGCACTTTGAATATATTATACCACTTTCTCCCAGGTTGTGAAGTGTCTGCTGAGAAGTCCACTGTAGCCTTATTAGAACTCCTTTAAATGATATGCTGCTTTTCTCTAGCAAATGTTTTCAGGATCCTCTTTTTCCTTTTGACTCTCGACAATTTTTTTTGTAATTTGTCTTGGTGTAGTCTTATTTAAATAGAATCTGATTGGAAACCTTTGACCTTCCCATACTTGCATATTTATACATTTCTCAAGATTTGAAAATTTTTTATCTGTTATTTCATTAAATAAATTTTTTGACCATTCTTCTCTTCTCCTTCCTAAATTCCCATCCTCAAAAATATGCTCTTTTGATGCTGTCTCATGAATCCTGTAAGCTTTCTTTCTTTTTTTTCTTTTGTTCTCCTATGACTGTGTATTTCCAAATAACCTGGTTTTAAGTTCACGGATTCTTTCTTCTGCTTCATCCACTCTGCTGTTGATGTTCTCTATAGCATTTCTCATTGCATCTTTTGTTTATTTTTAGCTGTGGAAATGATATTAAAAACAATATCAAACCAAGCATAGTGGCATGTGGCCACTACGTAGTATCAGCTGCTCAAGAGGCTGAGGTGGGATGACCACTTGAGAATAGAAGGTCAAATCCAGCCTGAGCAATGTAGTGAGACACTGACATTAAAAATAGTAATAATAATAATTTCAGTCTTTCTGTTAAATTTCTTTTTTTGATCATGCATTTGATCTTGACAAATTGCTTCTTGAAGCTCACTGAGCTTCTCTAAAATAATTATTTTGAACTATATGTCAGGCATTTTGTGTGTTTCTATTAAGGTCAGCTGTGGGTTTGGTTTTTTTTGTTTGTTTGTTTTTTTCATGTTTCTTGTTGACTTATGCTGATATTTGTATATTTGGTGGAGGAGTCACCTCTTTCAGACTTTATAGGCTAGTTTTCGGGTGGAAAATCTTTTTCCTATGGTAGAATGCATGGGTGCTTGCTGGGTGAGGTGCAACAGTTCCGGCAGTAGTTAGGGTACATGTTTATCATTGTTGTGTGGCTCTGAGAGCTGAAGTTGTTATTGCTAAATATTTACAAGATCCTCAGTGGCCTGAATGTCTGCACTGGCTGCAAGTGTGGTTGGAATCTTCAGTGGCAATGACTGCTAAGATTCTGCTGATCTCTTTTTCTCTCTCTGGGGAAGTTATGGGCTAAGGGGATTATTGTTGGCAGTGGATCTGGCTTTTTGGGCCTGCTCATGGTTGCAGTGGTACCCATGTCCAATGAGTTGTACCCATGAAGCAGCCATGGAGTGGAGTCCTAAAGTACAGGCATATATGGAAGGACTTCAGCTCAGAGATCCAGGTTGGAAATGGCACAGCTATGTGGGGCACAGGCACTTATCCTACCATGTTGGTCATAGTATGTGGCAAACAGGATTCTTTGAAGCAGCCAGAGAGCCAAGAATGAGAGCATAGGTGTGTGCAGTTAAAATGGTTCTGGGGTCAAGGCAGGGTCTATTCTCTATGGTAGTTTAGCTGAATCCTGGAACACAGACATGCACAGTGAGAGTTTGGGTCCAGGCCCAGAGTATGAACTAACTCATTAAAAGGATGGCTGTGGTATCTGAGGCATGGGTGGGTGCAATGTAGTTACAAAGCCTGGGTCTGGATTGTGGATACTTACAGAAAAGCTGCTGCTTAGGCTTCAAGACATGTAGGTTTGGGAGAGATGGCAGCTCCTTTATCATAGTGGCTTACTAGTGAGGATATGGCAATAGTGAGGAAGGCGGTTGCATCTGCCTTTCTGTGATTTCCTGGAAGTAATTGGTTCGTTACGTCAGTGGTAAAACATTCTAGTGTTCTCTGTGGAGCAGGCCACTTGGGTCTGTGATAGTTCCTGCTGCATGGCTGATACTGGTAACCTCTGCTTTGTTTGTTCCTAGCCATCTCCTGGTGTCTCAGGTATGCTAATCTCACCAGTGATCCTTTCTATTTAAATAGTATGTTTTTGCTTCATTGTGTTGCTGTAGATTCTTTAATAGGCTCTTGAACCCTGCTAGGGCTATTTTGATTTGTAGATTGCTGTCTATATTTTCTTTCTGGCAGGGAAGATGAAGGCTGGTATTTGTACTCCAGTATCATGCTGATGTCACTTCTCATTCTAGCCATCTTTTTAATTTGTATGCCCCCTCTACCTTGGTTTTCTAGTTTGTACTTGTATGATTATTGTAAAAAGCTTTAATTTAACTCTGTCACTCTAATCCTGTATCATCTGTATGTTTATTTTCATTGTTGTCACACTTGGAAAGTATTTTCTCTTATGCTTTCTGATTTTTATTGTCTCCTGTATTTCTATTCAATTTTCTGTTGTTATTTGGACTATTCTGTTGGTTTTTATTCTTCTTCTACATTGATTTAGAAGAAAGATATCTTATTTTTTACTTTCTAAGTGATGAATTAAAGTTTTCTAAAAATATTTATACATGGTCATTTATAAACACCTATATCATGTCTTTTGTTTCAAATTATGAGTTAAGAAATACAGCATATTTATTTCTTATTCTTTTAATCTGGTTCCCCAACTTTCCCTAGACTTTATCAGTTTATCCTAGAGAATGAATTCTTTCATTTAGAAATGCAATTTTTCAAGGTGAAACTTTTTCCAAATATGTTTTAATTATTACTTATGTTTATCTTATCAGCCTTTCTCCATGAGCAGTTCGTTCTTTTATTCAGTTGTCCTTTGTGCTTTATCTCATTGCTTAATAATTCATTGCTACCATTATTTGAGTACTTATCAATCACTATTCTAAATATTATGTGTATTAACTTATTGAATCTTTACAATACTTTTATAAGAATAGTATAATAATTGTCATTGAACAGATGAGAAAATTGTGGTTTAGGAAGGTTAAATAACTTGTATAATGTCTTGAAGCTATTCATGAAATCAAAACTTAAACTCAGGTCAGTCAGAATCTGAAGCCTCTATAATAGTGGCTCTGAACTGGATTATTTTGCCTACCACCCCCAGTGACACTTGGCAATGTCAGGAGACATTTTGGTTATGATAACTGAGGAACTGGGATGTGCTTCTGGCATAAGGTGGGTAGAGTCTGGAGATGCTAACTGAACATCTTACAATGCACAGGGCAGGCTTGCACAATAAAGGGTCATCTTGTCCCAAATGCAATATTTTTTCTTGTTACTTGTTTCTTTTGGCTGTCTTCATTACTAAAACATGTACTATGTATTTCATCCAAAGCACGTTATTTTGACATTGGGTCTTCATTTAATATCTGTTAGGTTAGTTGAATTGGTGCATTAAAACTTTCCAATAAAGAAGAGATATAGGCCCACACATATTCACTGTTAAATTCTACCAAATATTTAAGAATTAATTAATACCACTTCTACACAATCTCTTTAAGACAGTAAAAAGGAACATAATTTCCTATACATTTTAGGAGGCCATATATAGTCTATTGTCTACATGATTTATAGACCATAGAGGCCATATATATGTGTGTGTGTGTGTATATATGTATGTATATACATGTGTATATATGTATATATATAAATATACATTTGTGTGTGTGTGTGTGTATATATATATAGAGAGAGAGAGAGTGTGTGTTTGTGTCTAGAGTCTATATAGTATATCTTCAAGAAAATGTTACCCAGTTGAACATTTTCTTCTGGGGCATACATTTATATGAAGGGCATACATTTTGACAAAATAGGATTTACTACTGAAATGTAAAGTTATTTAAAGAATGAAAAATGAAACAAAGTAATTTTCTACGTAGACTACAGAAGAAAATTTATGATCATTCTAGTTGATGAGAAAAAGCATTAGACAAAATTTTAAAGTCTTTCACGATAGAAACTCTTAAAAAATCAGAGTAAGGGACATCTTCCATAAGCTTATAAAAGGCATGAATAAAACCCCCAGCTAACATATTTAATGGTGAGAGACTCAGTGGATTCCCCTTAAGATTAAGAACAAAGCATGCATATCTGTGCTGACCATTCCTATACAAAATCAGACTGGCAGCCTTAGCAAGTGCACTGAGGAAAGAAAAAGAAATAACGTGTACAGAGTGGAAAGGAAGAAAAATAATTGCCTCTCCTTAATAATGGTCAATGTACAAAATCCCAAGGAATCTAAAAATGATCCTACAACCAATAAAACAACATTAGTGAGGTTGTAGGATACCAAGTCAATAATATAAAAATCTTTCTTTTGTACAGGAAATGAACAACTGGAACTTGAATTTTATTCTTAAAGTAACATTTACATGCTTGTACATATACAGAAGAAATACTTGGTAGGATTTATATGCTGAAAACCACAAGACAGTAATAAAAGAAATCAATAAAGATGTAAATAAATGGAGACATACACTGTCCCCATGAATTGAAGATTCAATATTGTTAAGACATCGGTTGTCTGTAAATTGGTGTATGGATTTAATAAGATCTCAGTCAGAATCCCAGTAGACTGTTAAAAGTTTTATATAGAGGGAGAATTAGTAGCATAATTAACTGTTTTGAAAGGAAGAACATAGAGAACTCTTACTGCCTGAGTTCAAGACAGTATAAAGCTACATTAATTAAGACAGTGTCAGGTTGGTGATAGGGTATAGAGTCAGATCAATGGAACAGGCTAGAAATGTCAGAAATGGACCTGCACACATTTGGTCAATTGATTTATGATAAAGGTACAAAGGTAATTCAAAGGAGGAAGTGTATTTTCAGTGAATGATGTGTTGGAACAATTGGACATGCCTATGAATATTAGTTTGTAATTAATTTCTCAATTGTAATTTAATAATTATAGATGAATCTTAACTCAAACTTTACACCCTCCATTAAACAACCTCAAAATGGATCATGGGCTAAATTTTAACACCCCAAAGTATAAAATTTCCGTATGAAAACAGGAGAAAATCTTTTGGCCTTGAATGAGGCAAGTAATTTTTATGATAGCAAAGTTATGATCTATAAAAGAGAAAAATGACTTCATCAAATTTGACTTCACTGAAGTAAAACTTTTGTTCTCTGAAAGAGATTGTTATAAAAATGAAAAGAGTAGCCATACACTGGGATGAAGTATTTGCAAATTTCATATCTGACAAAGGATTTGTATATGGAATACACAAATATGTCCCCAAACTCAACAGTGAAACAACTCATTAAATAAATGGGCAAAGATTTTCATATTCTTCACTAAAGATAACATATGGATGTCAAATAAGCATATATAGAGATACCCAGTGTTTCTAGTCCTCAGATGAATGCAAATGAAAGCCACGTTGAGATGCTACTATGTGTATATTAGAAGAACTAAAATAAAGAATGGATAATAACCAGTGCTTGCAAAGATGCAGAGCAAGTGAAACTCTCATATATTGCTGGAAATGTAAAATTTTACAACTACTTTAAGCAACGTTTGGTAGTTCCTTATAAAGTTAAACATACACGTATCATAAGACCTAGAAATCATACTCTAATAGGTAATTACCCTGGAAAAATAAAAACATGTGTACACAAAATCCTGTATGTGAATGTTTATAAAAGCTTTGTCCATAATGCTGCCAAACAAACAATATAAGTATAGTAACTGGTGAATGTATAATTCCATTTATATGACATTCTGGAATACACAAAATTGGAGGGACTAAAATAGATCAGTGCTGCATAGGGTTGATGGTAGGAAAAGTTTTTGTCTATAAAGTGGTAACATGGAATGTTGAGGCATGATTGGATTTGTCCTAAATCTTGACAGCTGTGATTGATACATGACTGCTTTTGTCAGAACATAGAAATGTATGCGAAAGAGATAATTTTAGTATATGCAAATTAAAATATATCTATATCTATATCTATATCTATATCTATATCTATATCTATATCTATATCTATCTATCTATATATATATATATAGAGAGAGAGAGGACAGGGTCTCACTCTGTTGCCCAGGATGGAGTGCAGTAACGCATCTTGGCTCACTGCAGCCTACGCTTCCCAGTCTCGAGCGATTTTCCTACCTCACCTTCTCAAGTAGTTGGGATGACAGGCACATGCCACCGGGCCCAACCCATTTTTGTATTTTTTGTAGAGATGGGGTTATGCCACATTGACTAGGCTGGTCTTGAACTTCTAAGCTCAAAGCAACCTGCCTCCCAGTCTCTCAAAGTGCTGAGATTACAGGTGTAAGCCACCAATGCTCAGCCAAACTATGCTTCAAAATAGACAAGTAAGCATTATTTTCATTGATTTTTATATACTTTTTAATAAATATGCTTATTGACTCCTAGAAGTCATTCATTATAAAAAGAACCATTATTTTATGTACTATTAAGGGAGAAAAAACACCAATTAAACCATAACATGCCAAAGGATTATACATGTATCATGATTTCAAAGTTGTCATGTGAAAAAAACATGAGCACCTTTAAATATATATTATTTAACATGCACAAATTGGAATTGATCCTCTGTCTTATCAGCTGTCCTAGTTTTTTATTCTAAAAATCACACTCCAGAAGCCTGAACCAGAGAGACAAGTGATCAGTGGAGGCCCAGGGAGTCAAAAGAGCAAAGGGGCAGCTATTTTATACAGAGGACTTGAGTATAAACAGGTAACATTGGGGGAGGGCAGTCTCTTGCCTTTGTACCCAAGAATTCTTCTAGGTAGATGGAATTATACATTTATTCAAGGATATTCCCTGAGTCATGTAGAAGTATGATAATTTATTATTTGAGTATAAAGATTAAACCTGCTATATTAGTCCATAAAGGTGCTTGCTAGTATAGTCGTATCTTTATGTAATGTAGAGAAATTACAGGGAGAAAATCTTGTTTCAAGCATTGTTTTTAAAAAAGACCAAACAAAAGACATTAAGCTAGAATTGTCGTTTATAAATGTGCCTCATTTAAGGTAAATTCAAGGTATAAATTATCCTAGAAGTTGATAAATTAGAACAGGTTGTAAGGGAGACATCTGATTACTTATCCTAATGCATTCAAATTCTTTCGAATACCAAATTCTCCACTCTGGGTTTAAATACTTTGTGTTTCCTAAATTTGATTTACATGTGTATTTTTAAAAACCTGTAATGTGAGGTTTCTTTATAGATGAATAACAGAGCTTTGCCTTTGTCTATTTCATCTAGAATAAGATCAGTAAATTGCTATACACATTAGTGCAGCAGTCAATTGACAGAGATCACTGGGTACCTTAGAGTGACTACTAAGTTGGGTAAATCAGTATAACAGGCTTTGTTCTGAAGGCAACAGTAATACTTGTGTTTTTAAAGGAAACCAAAGTCTACAGAATTTGTAATCATTTCAAAATTAGTACTTGTACTTTATGATAGTAATAAATAGACTTAATTCACATTGCCACTATTGGCCTTTGATAAATATTGTATATATTTTGAAAGAATAATTGGATGCAATTAAACATGTAGTGGGGAAAAAATACCTTGCTCAATTTAAAGTGATCAGTGCCAATCCTGACTGCTGTTTACTCAGATGCATCATGCTATGACACTAATGTGCTCCTACAGAGCTTAAGTCAATGTTCTATAAAATATAACAAATATAGTATGAATTTTTCAAGTAATTGATGAAAAGTTTTTATAATTTAAGTTTTTAACAATGTTGAATGTTGAATTTTGTTCATGGTACTACATGGTATTTAGCATTATATAGGTAGATACATTAGTTCTTCCTTATTTTCATCATTACAATATCTAGTGGTTTTGGGAACGCAACACTTAGACTTTTTTTTAATGTTTATTTTAGATTCAGGGGTACATGTCCAGGTTTATTATATAGGTAAATTGTGTGTCACCCAGGTACTAAGCCTAGTACATGATAGATAACATTTTGTTATCTTTTCCCTCCTGCTAACCTCAGGTAGGCCAACGTCTGTTGTTACCCCTTAGTATCCATGTGTCCTCGTCATTTAGCTTACACTTGTATGTGGTAACATGTAGTATTGGGTTTTCTATTCCTGTGTTAGTTTGCTTAGGATAACGGCCTCCAGCTCCATCCAAGATACTGAGAAGGACATGATCTTACTCTTTTTATGGCTGCATAGTATTCTACAGTATTTATGTACTGCATTTTCTTTATGTGGTCTACTGTTAATGGGCATTTCGGTTGGTTCCATGTCTTTGCTATTGTGAATAGTGCTGCAGTGGACATACACATAGAATGTGTATCATAGAATGTTTGTTTGATATTCCTTTGGGTATGTACTCAGTAATGGGATTGCTTAGTCAAATGGTAATTCTGCTTCTAGTTCTTTGAGTAATCACCACATTGCTTTCCACCACAGCTGAACGAATTTACACTCCCACCAGCAGTGTAGAAAGACTTTGCTTCGCAATGTTGCCAGCATCTGTTGACTTTTTAATTGTAGCAATTCTAACATCTAAACTTTTAATGAGATGTTAGAACCAAATAAAGACGACTATATTACATATTCTCAAAAGAGCCTGAAGTTTGCATTCCTAAATAATAAGATGATGTTGCATAAATGAAATAAAAAGGCAGAAGATACAATACTGCATGTGCTCAGTATGTCCATTTATTAAAGCATATGCCAGAGGATCGCATCACACTATGTATTTAGAGAAGTCATTAACAAAGCAATGGCCGAACAGTTTCACATGAATTAGCCAACCTCACTGGTCTGTGATTTCACACTCGGTAGCAGAATGGTTCGGACAGTCATGATACTAATCTCTGCTATTCTTAACATATTAGATCAGCTTGTTCATGAAGCACAATTATTATAACTGGTTCTTGTTTCTGCTTCTGTAAGTAGTCCACTAACAGTTATGACCATAAGTTATAATTACAAAGTACTGTTTTTTACAGCCATATAGTTTGGCATAGACTCTAAAAAGTTAAATCATAAAAATGCAGAAAATGCAAATATTCATAAACTGTTTTATAGTCAAAAACCAACTTAGGTGTATTTTTAGGTACCAAGCTGTATTACATTGTTCTACTGCATCTGATGCATTTAGGGCTTATAAATACAAATTACAAAATTGTAAGCAATTTCTTCCAACTTAATTTTACTATTTTTTCACTAAATGGATGAAAACATGACTTTTGGCATCAGTACAATACATAGTAATGCTGCATTCAGTAATAATCATTGAGTATTTTTTTAAAAGAAAGCATTGAACTGATTATAGAGTTAAGGAAATAGTCATAACTGTCAGAGGGAAAATAATGACAACAATATAGTGACTTACAGGTATTTTTAGTAAATAAACTTTCCGTCCCATTTCTAAACCATTAACCCAATGACTTTTTAAAGAATGAAATATGGTATAGCCAAGACATAACACTATATGACAAATGCATCAACTTACCATTTTTACAAATGTGATGTGACCTTGGCAGTTTTAAAGAACAAAGTTTTGTCAATATATATCAAACATTGTTAACAAACTCTAACATTGCTTTGTGTAAGTTTGCTTTAATAGCATTTCTTCACAGTGATATTTCAGAAAGGTTGGAAACTGGTCAGCAGAAAATATTTCCCACCTTTTCTATTTTAATTTGTATGCAAAAATCACAATATATCTGCAACTATAAAATTACAAATGCTTTCTAGAAGTGACTGCATTTCTAGGTATGGTAGAAAAGGGTATTTGTAAGACATCTATAATGAGGTAAGTAAATAAAAAGGAAATTGAGTAATAAATGTTTTCTGATCTATGGCCAATACTATGGGCAATATAAACCAATTTAACAAAGACAACTGATGGGCAAACTGAAAACACTAGTTTTTAAAACTAATGAATGTGAAATTGGTAAAGAAACATTTTATAAGATGTTCTTGATATTTCACTTTACATCATAATTTTGGCACTTCATGGAACATTTATTTTCCAAAGACCAGAATTAGTATAAAAGTTCAGCAGGTTTTTCACATACCTTGTAGACGTTGTACATGAGTACTGGCAAACATTGAAATGTACTGAGATAAACATTCCCCTGTATTTGCACATGCATGCAGTAGTCAAACAATTATAGTTACGAATTTAGCTTGCAGTGTTTGTTTCAAGCACTCTCTTCAGGAGATCTTGTTTCAGATTTAAGTCTTACAAATTCTTTAGCCACATCATCACTGGTCCTCTGAGAGAGTATTCTAAGGATGGTCAAACCAGTTTCATCCACAGAGATATTTTTCAGAAGAGGATACCATGCCCCATAGCTTCCTTTTTCTGCTATGTTCTGTAGCTGGATGACTGTCATTCCGATAATTCGATCTTCTCTGGCAAAGCAGTAATCCTTAACTGAGAGATGAAGTTCATAAGCCCCTGGTCGATTTTCCTTTCCCAGAATGCTGTGTGGATTAAAAATACAAATTTTGAGCAAAAACTTTACTTCCTCTAGGCACCCTATTTTAGAACCAATATGGGTATAAGACACCTATATGTCTATAGCCACCAATATGGTTCTAAAATACTGCTGAAAATTGTATACATTGGATCTGATTATTATGTTGCCAATTAGAATATCAGTTTATTTTAACCCCTTAAATTTGACTTAGAAAGCTAATTTTAAAATGACTTTTTCCCTAAACAGAAAACATGGGAATTAAGATACTATGTTGTACTTAATCGCTAGAGGCAGTCTCTCCTGATTGTGAGTACAGTGGCGTTGGACAGGGTCATGGAGACTAGGGCAAGGTAATGGGTACCTCTTGGTAGAATTTCTATGTCATTTCAATATCAGTTACTGCAATAATCACTTTACCTCCAAATCCTGGAGAAGCTATTATATCTAGGAGTCTTTTCTTGGGGGAATACACTGGATAGCCCATCAAGCACTATTCACAAGATGCTAAATTGGATACAACTCTCTAGAGTAATCAGATCCAGCAGAACCTGGTGATTCAATGGCAGTTCTTTCCTATGGCAGCAGTTAGACCTGTCAGGTGTGTCGCCTCTCCTAACAACCTCCTAAGACAGCTTGTCAGTGTAGAACTGAACTTAAGAAGGCTGAGTAGTGATATGATAGATAGATATAGTCTTCTTCCACCCCTTATTCTTTGTTCGTTCTCATATTGTTGACTTTCTAATGAATGTACATTTAACCCTCAGCAGAACCAGCTTTCAAATTCCCTCCTTTTACGAGTGACTGTTTTTCTGATGAAACATTTTGCAGAGTCAAACTTTCATTTGCAGGCAACCTTGGTAACTAAACTTTGCACTTTAGAGAAATCCGAAATAAATAATGTGAAAGAAAATGAAAGCCTAGGGGATAAGAGTAGAAGAGCAAAATATGATAGGAATCAGATCCCGTGAATTAAAAATGCTGCCTTTAAGTGGCTAACTGTGTTATATTTCGAAGGAACTTTAGCTAGGTCCAGGTTTTTGGGTAAGTTAGAGAAGTAGATAGTGAAATGTGTTAAGCTGGTTTATTAGCAGGGAATGTGATCTATTAGGACCCTTTTGATAGACAGAGTAGGATACTTGAGCTTTAACAAGCAATAAGAGAGTGAACTACTCAGAACAGAGTGCTGAAAGGACTATGGGAAACCATGAACAGAAATCCTAACCTGTACAGGACTGTTTTTTGGTAAATCCTTAGGGCTTTTTCCTATGTCTTGTAACTTCTGTTTCCATTCCTAGGTTAGATTATTTATAGAATTAAATGACATGACATCTTTTGAGAGTCTGACAGGTATCTCCAAATTCATTTGAAACAAAATTTTTATCTATCTATCTTCCATCTTGGTAAATTACTATCTATCTTCCCAACTACTCATGCCAAAAACTTTTAGTGATCATCTTTGATTTTATTCAGTGCCAGGTGTCTCCCCACTGCTCCCTGTGAATCCACCCTGCTTTTTGCAGTCTGCAATAGTAAACTCATCTGTTGGGACTACTTCAGTAGGGTTTCTTCTTGCTCCCAGTAGATTTTGGCCAAAAGGGAACCCCATCAAGAGGTCAGCAGTGAGGAGAGTGAGGTCAGGTCTTTATTTCCCTGGCTCTTTGCCTGTGAGGCTGTTTGTTTGCCTCCATGGAATATCAGTGCTGCTTTCAAGGTGGCTGAGGGCTGAGTAGACACCAAGTTTTCACTTTGACTCTTCCTCTCTTCCTTCCAGGCATAAGAGTGGTAACTGCCTGGTTTCTATTAGCCACATGTCCCATTGTTATTTAAATTTCCCTATACTTACCACTTGGCAAATTTTTTTGTAAGTAAACTCATTTTGAATTACTCTAAATTGAGCGGTCTTGAGGATTACTCTTTTGTGTTCTGCATATGGCAAGAATTTACTTTCAACACTTACTGAGACTCTTCCACATCTATCTCCCTACTACGTTCTGGTTAGTCACCAATAGCTAGTGCCTGGACTATTGCAATAATCTTCTAACTGATCTTTACGTATTTGGTTGTACTGCTGTACAATTTTTCTGTACACAACAAACAGAATAAAGATGTAAGTCACACTGTTCATCTCTTCATTTGAAAAGCCTTCAGTGGACCACCTACTGAACTTAGAATTGCAAAGCCCTGTGTGACACAACATCTGTACCTTGACCTCCTGTTCAAAGTAATTGGATCTCACTCCTTTACCTATGGATGTGCTGCTGCTTAAACATGCCAGGCTTGCTCTTGCCTTGGAGTCCTTGTGCTAACTATTTCACTTCATCTGAAATGTCCTGCTCTTCCATGTTTGGCTTTTTATTTTTATAGGTTTCAGTTTAAAAGTCACATGCTCAGAGAGGCTTCCCTGACCACCCAGCAAAGGAGCTAGTCATAGTACTTACCACATAGTTCTGCCTATGGTATTTAATATCATATGAAACATTTTCGTGACTTTATCATACATTCCTCATCTGTAGAAAGTAACTTCCATGAGTGCATTACAAAAGATTCATTCAGCGATGTCCTATGATACATACACCTAATAACTATAACATTGGCTAATACATGGTAGGCACTGAACAGATACTGAAGGAATGGAAGAGAACTAAAAACATAACCTTCTTTTTCCTCGCCCTTCCCACTCTGATTCCCTCCATAAGGTCAGCTGTACAATAACAATTACCCGGTGGAATAAGTTAGATGGGTTTATGACTTACAACTGAAATGTCTCATTGTACTTTGGTGACCATGTGTTGCTTTTTGTTTTTGTGCCTTGTTTTCTCTTCTTGTCTGCAAGGTTGGGTCCCAGTATACAAACTTCCACAAAAGGGCGGAACATTGCTGTGGTTTGCCAGTTTAGGTCATTAATAGCAATCACTGAAACAGGAAACGAAATACACCTGTTAGCAAACAAATGTGTGGAAACTTAGAGTATATTTTTAAAAGTGATTGATGAAGCTATGACTTGCATTTAATAGTGCCCTGATCCCAATGACAAGACACTGTACTCCAAGACAGTAAAATACTAGTTCCTCTCTGGAGTGCACACCTACAAAAGATTTATTAAACTTTCACATGTGGGCAACATAGTTTTCAAAAATATTTAAGGAAATGGACAGTATATAGTACTGTCTACAGTCTATTCTAAAATATATCTATTTTACTCTTAAAGATTCAATATGTAATGTAATTCTGAAATATATTGGGCAGCCCTGTTTTTGCTGAAAGTGAAGTGACTAATATAAAAATAGAATGAGTGTATTTTGAACAAAATGTTAATCCTTTAATTTCATCTTTGAAATGACCCCTGCATTCAGGCAGCTTTTACAATATAAAACCAACAAATTGAGTCACTCATTATAAAAAAACTCTAAGCCAGCTGTTGGAAATCAAATAGAGAAAGAAATTGGTTATGTGAATATTAAGACCATACTAACTTAAACTTTGGAAATCAGTGTATTTATATATCTTGAATAACGCAGGCTCGGCATCAGTGCCATTGATATTTTTCTATTTCAAATCAAAAGTTTGGATTTCTTTGGGAAATTTAGAGCATGCCCTAAAGTAATTATGTGTATGTTTTTAAATGCAAGAAGAGTTACATTGATGATACCAGTACTGCTGCAGAAGTTTGGTAGGCTGTTTGATTTATCTAGACCCGAAGTATACCTTTTACAGTGACTTTGTGATCGCCCGTTCCTGGGGTGGCAGTGATGTCCACGTGAACAGATATCTGACCCACTGCATCTTTGGAGGAATGACCTGAAAATAAGCAAAGTTTACTGGCCTGAATTTTCAGACTAGTTAATAATGGACAATTTCATTCTATGCATAAGACTTAAAATTTTTTATTGGAAATGATTCTTTCCCTTAATATTCACTTAAGTTTGATATGCAAATTTCAGGCTTGGATGTAATAATTAGCCCATTGAACTGAAATTTCATTTGGCCTGCAGAAATCATAAGACACTCTGCTTAGTATTATCAAGTTTCAAAGAACTTGTGGTTGATTTACTAGCCACTTAATGAAGTTAGTTATTACTTGCTCACAAGGATGCAGCATTGCTTTTTATTACTTTAAGAGCCTTTCTACAGTGTACCATATCAGAGCACTGGGAACAGAAAGGTAGCTTTGTAGGGTAGCTACCTTCATGAAACTATCGTTGGCCAGGAGACACCAACATATAGACAAATTGTTGTAATTTATTTGTGACGTCTACTGACAGCATTTTAAAAAGTCAACTCTATCCTGGAAAAGATTAGTCAGGAGTGAAACATACTGTATCGGAAAGGGCCTGTGATTTGGGTTCAGCTAAACAAGAATTCCAATCACAGCACTGATTCTATGATCCTATTTTCTTAAGCTTCTTAAACTTTTTTTTTTAACTTGTAAAATGAGGATGACACCAACCTCTTAGTATATGCACATTAACATATTTATGAACATACAGAATTTTCCCCAAACTGAAGCACAGTCTCTAGCTATTCAATCTTTTCACCTAAAAATATATCATGGAGGTCATTCCAGTTCAGTGTAGATAAAGCTGCCACTTTTTTATATGGCCCAGAATATCACTGAACTATCTACAAAGTAAATGTTCAGTGACTATATGCCTGGAAAATAAAACATTCATGTTCGACCTGTAATCCCTTATATGAATATATACTTTAACCATATTTCAATTGTTTTTAATTTCTTGCTGTTTTATAAACTATAATATTGCAAGTTTATCTACAGTATAGTTAAAAGCATAGTACTTTTGTCAGAGTTATGTGGAATTTTAATTTCTACCCATAGAGATTGTTTGTAACTTTTGCAATCTCATTTGCAATTTTTGACATTAATAAGGATCTTATTTTCGTAAAAACAAAGGCTAATGCTGAAAGCCCAGAACAAAAGATTCTGAAAGACTTTCAGTTTCTATCTTGAGAGAATCATCCGCTAGACCCTTTCAACACAACCTGCTGAGATGAGCCAATTCACCACAAGGGCCTCTCTCCTTGCCCCAGCCGTTTGATGATAAAAGGACAGGAAGATAGGAAGTGGTCACTTTGGACATAAGAATTAGAACATCCCTTCAAACTAACCAAATAGACAATGACTGCCTTACCACTGCAGGTCAACACTGAAGTACAAATAAATAGAGTCACCTTTTTTCTTTCCTTCCTCCCCCACACCAGGAGAAAGACTACCACCAGGAGAAAGAGGGCAGGTGTGCATGAGAGGAGGTCACGTCTTTCTCATTTTCTCTTTGTACTACTGAAGAAGACATGATTATAGCCTGCTTTTGGGAGAGACTTTTTTTGTTTGGTTGGTTTATTTTGGAGACAGGGTCTTGCTCTGTTGCTCAAGCTGGAGTGCAGTGGTGCAATATCATAGCTCACTTCAACCGACAGGGGATTTTTCCACCTCAACCTCCCAAGTACCTGGGACTATTAGTGTACACCACCATGCCTGGGCCTCCCAGAGTGCTGGAATCACAGGTGTGAGCTGCCATGCCTGGCCAAGAATAGAGCTTTGAATCAAAGCTTTAATGTGAGCAGAATGAAACCTTAAGAAATGAGTAATTTTCTAGCAGCACAAGTAACTAATACTGTATGAACCTGGATTGTTACATCCCAAAGGGCTGCAACTCGCCATAACATTCTAAGTAGAACAACATGTGAGTTTTGGTTTGCTGCCCTTAGTTATGGAGGAAGACCAAGAAGGGACTTTTTAAACATACACAATGTAAGTTTTTCCTTTCCCAAATTGCTTCTCTGTGGTCCTCCATTTATACACCCTACCAGCGTGTGTTTTTTCTAATAAGATCTTGAAGGTTGTATTGATGTCAGGGGAGGAGGGTTTAAAAATCTTGCTTACATACTCATCAGTGTCAGAACACTTTCCTGAAACCTCCTAGGGAGGAACATTTACTAGACTCTCAAAATACATACTTGCTTTTCTAATAAAAAAGAGATTTACTCTTCAATTACATCAAATATGGTCTTGAGAACTGGCTTTGTAAGGTAGTACAACCCTAAAAGAAAGTGCAATCAGGAACAAATTTTCTGACAATTCTGGGTAGAAACGACAGGTTAGAAAGTGTTGATTCCCATTGCTCTTGCTGTTTAGGATTTTACTTTGGAACTACATGATTGTGCGTTCATGGCCCTATGTTTATATCACTCTCTAGTACTCATGTTTTTCTAGTATTGCAGTTAATTATGCAGATAATTCTCCTTAGCTGTATTCCATAACAGAATGCCTTTATTTTTAGTAATCCATACTTCTCATTCATACAATGTAATGCTTTGATGTGCATTACATGGACAATTAAATATTGATTACATAGGCTGGCAGTAGTTGCTTCCACAGTTTTAAATAACATTAGTATCCCTCTGACCAGTTCAAATTTCAGTTACCATGGTATATTAAATGTGTGTAATTACATAAAGGACAAGCTAATTCTGTAGTCCACTCATCACTAGGTGGATAGCAAATACATATCCTTAGTGACCAATCTCTTCTTTCAAAGTAGGTGTTTGGTCACTGTGTACCTGTTCATACACATACAACAAAGTGTGAGCACCTTGTTTCCCACTTATAAACCCATGTGATTATTTTACAAACCTGGATCATGGAAAGATGGAATTGGCCAGGAAAGATGCAAGTGTAGCAAAGAAAGGAAAAGCAATAATGCTAGAGTGAAACATGCATAGAATGTAAAAGAGTTAAAGAAATTAGTGACCCTTGGAATGCTGACACTACTGCCATTGGAGAGACTCTTGGTAAGCCTCCAAGAAGATTACTGAAGCTGGGCTTATTGATGTAAGTAAGTGAGGAAAAGTTCACAGATATCCTAGCAAAGTTTACATGGCGAAAAACTCACATTTAAGGAACTCTCAGATAGGTGATGACATAAAAAGCCGAAAGGATTACAGTGTTGGTGGATTGTCAGAGACATAAATTTGGATCCATTTCCAAGGCAGAGAAAAGATGCCCCTTACTATGCCACAAGAAGAAAAACGCAAACACTTGAATTCTAATATATTAAACAAATACTATTTTTCTGTATTTTAAATTTCCATTTCTTATGGATTCAAATATGGAAATAATCTAACATCATACTCTTGATTCAACAAAGTTTCAGTGAGCAGTTCAGAAAAGTTTAGTAAGAGGGTATGCCTGTTACATAGTCTTGCTTATTCTAAATCCATAGGGATTGAGGTAGGTATGTCTTGAATCCCAGTTGTGTGTCCAAAGTGCCCGTTGTCACTAACATTATTGCGTTACTTCAGGAAGGAGTAGTGCCCATGTGAGTGAGTATACAGTGATCAAGGGCCACAAGCTGAAAGAACGGATTATCTGCTTTACTTGAACTCTTCAGAAGAGTGTTTTAGGATTAAAAATTCCTGCTTACTGTAATTATAATATGGGATTTATAAGTACCTTGAGTCTCACCTACTGTAAATTTAGTATGCTATATTTAATAATGACTACTCATTTAATGCTAAATTGGTAATGAGCTATGAAACATGAGAGAAAATACATCACCACTTCTCATATGACCCTGATAGTGATAGGTTAACCAATCGCTTAAGTTTTTACAAAGAAATTTGAATCTATACCTGTGCACATTTGCTGGGCCCCACAAAACAAGGAGGTGAATTATTTATTAAGGTCAACCACTTGGGCAACATCACAATTAACTATCAGGGTCACCTATCCTATAGCTCCTCCATCTTCAAGTCCAGGTCTGTGGCTTAGAATGACCTACCTCCATATACAGTTCTGTAAGTCATTAGGCATCATCAAACATGGTAGATGATGAATTAATGAACAATGACTTAAGCTCTTTTCCCTCTCTTGTCTCTTCTGGTGCTTTCTTCCCTTTGCTTATTATTTCCATGTCATTTATTTGGAGGAATTCCTGGTAGTCATTTAATTGTACCCAATAAAATGTAATACTACAATTTTTTATTACATATATATGCCAGGCATTGTGCTAAGTGCTTCAGGTATAAGATCTTGAAAGGTTTTGTATACATTTTACAGATGGTAAAACTGGGACTCAGATGTTAGTTAGTTACGTGTCGAAGTCAAGAAAGGGCAAAGCTGAGATTTAACTTCAAATCTCTAACTTATACCATACAGTATATACTCTGCTCTTATACTCACTGAACAACTTCTCCCCATATCCCTCCTCCTTGCCGCCCCCAAAGAGGAAAAAGCAAACTTTAGCCAGGCATAGTTTTAATGCCATTTAAAATATTGCTACATGACAAGACATGAAATGAAAGATTAAAAATATTACTTACATAGCACCTAGACGTCTTAAGATATTCTAACATTTATTTTGCATTTCCACTTGTTTTATACTAAACTCTACAGTCATGTGTCTGTATGGGTATAAATTCTGAGAAATATGTTGTTAGGTTATTTCCTCATTGTGCGAACATCGTAGAGTGTGCTTACACAAACCTAGGTGGTATAGCCTATCACACTTCTAAGTGGTAGTGTATAGATTACTGTTCCTAGGCTACAAGACACTTGTATTGGGCCCTTACCATGTATGGAGCTTGTGGGATTGGAAGTTGCCCTGGGTGAGTCAATGTGTGAATGTGAAGGCCTAGCCATTACCATACACCACTGCAGACTCTAAACACTTGGGCTACATTGTAAAATATTTTCTTCAATAATAGCTTTCCTTCAATCATAAAGTAACCTTTCTATAACTTTTCACTTTATAAACTATTTTGTAACCTTTTAACTCTTTATTACTAACATTTAGCTTAAAACACAAACACACACATAGCTCAAGCTGTGTAAAATGATCATCTTTCCTTAAAACCTTACTGTGTAAGCTTTTTTCACTTAACCTAATCTGTGTTTGATAGGTGTACCTGAATGTGACAGAGAGAATGAATCCAAGCTGGAAAACTCTCTTTAGGATATTATCCAGGAGAACTTCCCCAACCTAGTAAGGCAGGCCAACAGGTCCAGGATATACAGAGACCACCACAAAGATATTCCTCAAGAAGAGCAACCCCAAGGCACATAATCATCAGATTCACTAGGGTTGAAATGAAGGAGAAAATGCTAAGGGCAGCCACAGAGAAAGGTCGGGTTACCCACAAAATGAAGCCCATCAGACTCACAGCAGATCTCTCAGCGGAAAACCCTACAAGTCAGAAGAGAGTGGGGGCCAATATTCAACATCCTTAAAGAAAATAACTTTCAACCTAGAATTGTATATCCAGCCAAACTAAGCTTCATAAGCGAAGGAGAAATAAATAAAATCCTTTATGAACAAGCAATTGCTCAGACGTTTCATTACCACTAGGCCTGCATTACAAGAGTTCCTGAAAGAAGCACTAAACATGGAAGGGAACAACCAGTACCAGCCACTACAAAAATGTACCAAATGGTAAAGACCATTGACACAATGAAGAAATGGCAAAACAACCAGCTTAGCATCAGAATGGTAGGATCAAATTCACACATAACAATATTAACCTTAAATGTAAATGGGCTGAATACCCGAATCAAAAGACACAGACTGGCAAATTGGATAAAAAGTTAAAAGCCATTGGTGTGCTGTATTCAGGAAACCCATCTCATGTGCAGGGACACACACAGAGTCAAAATAAAGGGATGGAGGAACATTTACCAAGCAAATACAGAGCAAAGAAAAAGCAGGGGTGGCAATCCTAGTCTCTGATAAAATGAACTTTAAACCAGCAATGATCAAAAGAGACAAGGGCATTATATAACAGTAAAAGGATCAATGCAACAAGAAGGGCTAACGATCCTAAACATATATGCACTCAGATAGATATATAAAGCAAGTTCTTAATAAGCTACAAAGAGACAGATTCCCCCACAATAATAGTGGGAGACTAACACTCTGCTGTCAGTATTAGAGAGACAGATCAATGAGAGAGAAAATTAACAAGGATATTGAGAACTTGAACTCACTCAGACCTGGACCAAGCAAACCTAATAGACATTTACAGAACTCTCCACCCCAAATCCACAGAATATACAGTCTTCTCAGCACATCATACCTACTCTAAAATTGACCACATAATTGAAAGTAAATCACTCCTCAGCAAATGCAAAAGAATGGAAATCAAAACAGTCTCTCAGACCACAGGGCAATTAAATTAGAACTGAGGATTAAGAAACTCAGAACCACACAACAACTTCATAGAAACTGAACAACTGGCTCTTGAATATTGACTGGCTAAATGAAGAAAGAAATAAAGATTTTCTTTGAAACCAATGAGAACAAAGAGACAATGTACCAGAATCTCTGGGACACATTTAAAGCAGTGTCTAGAGGGAAATTTATATCACTAAATGCCCACCAGAGAAGTGAGGAGAGATCTAAAATGAACATCCTATCATCAAAATTGAAAGAGCTAGGGAAGCAAGATCAAAAAACTCAAAACCTAGCAGAAGACAAGAAATAACTAAGATCAGAGCAGAACTGAAGGAGCTAGAGACAATCCAAATGCCCAACAACCGATTAATAATAAAATCTGGAATAGCCACACAAGCAAATAGGATTTGGCAATAAAAAGGAATAAAGTGTGCATGCATGCTCCCACATGGATGAATCTTGAGCATTATGCCAAGTGAAAGAAGTCAGACACAAAAGGACATTTATGGCATAATCTGTTTATGTGAAATGTCCAGAATAGGTGAACTTACAGAGACAGAGAGTAGATGAGTGGTTGCCTGCTGCTGGGCGGCTTGGGAGGAAATGGGGAGGGACTGGTCATGGGTACAGGGTTTCTTTTGGGGGTGATGAAAATGTTCTACTTTGTTTTTTTTTGAGACAGAGTCTCGCTCTATCACCCAGGCTGGAGATCCTGGCTCACTGCAATCTCCACCTCCTGGGTTCAAGTGATTCTCATGTCTCAGCCTCCCAAGTGGCAGGAACTGCAGGCGCATGCCACCATGTCCAGCTGATTTTTGTATTTTTGGTGGTGATGGCATTTCACCATGTTGGCCAGGCTGGTCTCAAAATCCTGACCTCAGGTGATCTGCCTGCCTTGGCCTCCCAAAGTGCTGGGATTACAGGCGTGAGTCATCACGCCCAGCCATCATATTCTAAAATTGATTGTGGTAAATTACATAGCTCTGCAAATAAATTAAAAATCACTGAATTGTATACTTTAGGTGGGTACATTATATGGTATTTGAATTGTATCTCAATAAAGCTATTATTTTGAAAAAAAAAAAAAAAAAAAAAAAACCCTTCAAAAAATCAATAAATCCAGGAGCTGGTTTTTTGAAAAGATCAACAAAACAGACAGACTGCTAGCCAGATTAATAAAAAACGAAAGGGAGAAGAATCAAATAGTTGCAACAAAAAATGATAAAGGGGATATCACCACCGGTTCCACAGAAATACAAACTACCATCAGAGATTACTACAAGCAACTCTATGCACATAAACCAGTAAACCTGGAAGAAATGGATAAATTCCTGGATACTTGCACACTCCCAAGCCTAAACCAGGAGGAAGTTGAATCCCTGAATACACCAATAACAAGGGCTGAAGTTGAGGCAGCAATTAACAGCCTACCTACCAAAAAAAGCCCAGGTCCAGATGGATTCACAGCCGAAATCTACCAGACATACAAAGAGGAGCTGGCACCACTCCTTCTGAAACTATTCCAAACAATCCCAAAAGAGGGAATCCTTCCCAAATCATTTTATGAGACCAACATCATCCTGATACCAAAACCCGGCAAAGACTCAGCAAGAAAAGAAAACTTCAGGCCAATATCCATGATGAACATAAATGCAAAAATCTTCAATAAAATACTGGCAAACAGATTGCAACAGCACATCAAAAAGCTTATCCACCGTGATCAAGTAGGCTTCATCCCGGGGACGTAAGGCTGGTTCAACATATGCAAGTCTATAAACGTAATGCACCACATAAACAGAACCAAAGACAAAAACCACATGATTATCTCAATAGATACAGAGAAGGCCTTCGACAAAATTTATTAGCCCTTTATGCTAAAAACCCTCAATAAACTAGGTATTGATGGAACGTATCTCAAAATAATAAAAGCTATTTATGACAAACTCACAGCCAATATCATACTGAATGGGCAAAAACTGGAAGCATTCCCTTTGAAATCTGGCACTAGACAAGGATGCCCTCTCTCACCACTCCTATTCAATAATTAGGTAAGAAAAAGAAATAAAGGGTATTCAATTTGAGGAAGTCAAATTGTCTGTATTTCCAGATGACGTGATTATATATTTAAAAGACCCCATCGTCTCAGCGCAAAATCTCCTGAAACTGATAAGAAACTTCAGCTAAGTCTCAGGATCCAAAAATCAATGTGCAAAAATCACAAGCATTCCCATACAACAATAACAGACAGAGCCAAATCAAGAACGAACTGCCACTCACAATTGCTACAAAGAGAATAAAATACCTAGGAATTTAACAAAGGATGTAAAGAACCTCTTCAAGGAGCACTACAAACCACTACTCAAGGAAATGAGAGAGGACACAAACAGATGGAGAAACATTCCATACTCATGGTTAGGAAGAATCAGTATCATGAAGATGACCATACTGCCCAAAGTAATTTATAGATTCAACGCTATCCCCATCAAGCTACCAATGACCTTCTTCACAGAACTGGAAAAAAAATGCTTTAAACTTCATATAGAATGAAAAAAGAACCCATGTAGCCAGGACAATCCTAAGCAAAAAGAACAAAGCTGGCGGCATCACAATACCTGACTTCAAACTATACTACAAGCCTACAGTAATCAAAACAGCATGGTACTGGTACCAAAACAGAAATATAGCCCAATGGAACAGAACAGAGGCCTCAGAGGCAATGCCACACATCTGCAACCACCTGATCTTTGACACACCTGACAAAAACAAGCAATGGGGAAAGGATTCCCTATTTAATAAATGGTGTTGGGAAAACTGGCTAGCCATGTGCAGAAAGCAGAAACTCAACCCCTTCCTGACACCTTACACTAAAATTAACTCCAGATGGATTAAAGACTTAAACATAAGACCTAACACCATAAAAACCCTAGAAGAAAACCTAGATAAAACCATTGAGGACATAGGCATAGGCAAGGACTTCATGACCAAAACACCAAAAGCATTGGCAACAAAAGCCAAAATAGACAAATGGACCTAATTAAAACCCACAGCTTCTGCACAGCAAAGAAACAATCATTAGAGTGAAATAGCAACCAAGAGAATGGGAAAAAATTTTTGCAATCTACCCATCTGACAAAGGACTTAATCCAAAATCTACCAAGAACTAAAACAGATTTACAAGAAAAAAACAAACCCATTCAAAAGTGAAACAGACACTTTTCAATATAAGCCATGTATGAGGCCAACAAACATATGAACTCATCATCACCGGTCATTAGAGAAATGCCAATCGAAACCACATTGAGATACCATCTCACACCAGTTAGAATGGTGATCATTAAAAAATCTGGAGACAACAGATGCTGAAGAGGATGTGGAGAAATAGGAACACTTTTACACTGTTGGCATTGTAAATTTGTTCAACCATTGTGGAAGACAGTGTGGCACTTCCTCAAGGACCTAGAAATACAAATTCCATTTGACCTAGCAATCTCATTGCTGGGTGTATATCCAAAGGAATATAAATCATTCTATTATAAACACACATGCACACATATGTTCACTGCAGCACTGTATACAATTGCAAAGACCTGGAACCAACCCAAATGCCCATTGATGATAGAATGGACAAGCAAAATGTGGCACATATGCACCATGGAATACTAGGCTGTCATGAAAAATGATGAGTTCGTGTCCTTTGTAGGGACATGGATGAATCTGGAAACCATCATTCTCAGCAAACTGACAGAAGAACAGAAAATCAAACACCACATGTTCTCACTCATAGAAGGGTGTTGAACAATGAGAACACATGGACACAGGGAGGGGAGCATCACAAATTGGGTTGTGTTGGTGGGGAATAGAGGATGGACAGTAGGCAGTGGGGAGGCTGGGGAGGGATAAGACAGGGAGAAATGACAAATATAGGTTGGGGCGGGTAGCTGAGGCTTACACAGGGTCAGGATCCTCAACATCACATTTAAAATTTTTAACTTGAGTCTTTTCTAACTGTAAATAATTTTATTGCTATACTTTTTATGACTAGCAGTGCAGCACGCTTATTTACACCATCACCACAAACATATGTGTTGAGCTACGATATTAATATATTGAAAGGATTTTTTCAACTCCATTATAATCTTATGGGACCACTGTTGAAATGCATACATCATTGACTGGAAAATTGGTATATGTCACAAACTCCACAGCAATTATGTAAAGACATACTTAATTTTGTTTCCTAGGACTCTATGGACATTAAACTTACTGCTAATTGAAACAGCTTATATATCTTTTCTTTTTTTCTTTTTAAAGATGGGGTTTCACCATGATGGCAAGGCTGGTTTTGAACTCCTGACCTCAGGTGATCCACCCACCTCGGCCTCCCAAAGTGCTAGGATTACAGGCCTGGCAAAACAGCTTATATTTACTACCTATATTGAGTCTTCATTGATCCACCACACCTGGAAAAACTGCTTATATTTACTACCTATACTGAGTCTTCATGACTACAGTTTGCTGAAGTGTGTTGCTGAGAAATTGATCAGAGGTTAATAAGAAAACCTTGAGATAAGTCACCATATTGGTTAATTATCTTTTAGAATGGCTTTGGGAAATTTAGTTATCCTAAGTTTAAATATTTTATGATTGAAAAATATAGATTTTTAAAATAATTTTAGAGCTAGAGGGAGTCTTGGAAATAATTTGGTCCAGTCTTTTTGTTTTAGACATAGAGAAGTTGAGGCTTAGTATTTTGAACAAGTTCCAGTAACGGGGGCGGTATTAGTGGTAGGTTTTATTTTTCAGTTCTGGGTGCTTTCCACTTAACTTGCCTTTTGGAACAGGAGCAGAACTTGGGAAGTAGGTAGCATGTGGATTTGGCCAACCACTGTTACTTGTTCCTACCTGGAAACTCACAGCAGTTAGGAGAAAACGAAGCAAACGACTTTCAACCCCAACTAATGTCTGAGAACTGTTTCAGATGTCTGTTTAACTGGATCCATCAGCATCTCTCAAATCTATTCATGCATCATGATTACTAGCAAACATGACTGTCTAGCAGAGAGAGACATAAAAAAGATTCTCTCCCAAAGTGTGTATTCCCAGCAGGCATTTATAGGCAGGAAGAGACTAGGGAATAATGCATCTTGAAGGAGGAGGGCTTCAGGATGCCTTCCTCTTGGTAGTCACTGAAGTACATAAACGTAGTAATGAGAACCAAGCTAGTTCAGATGAATGAAGTTAGTCTAGGGACTGTGCATCCCCACACCCCTGGCTTCAGACCACTGCATCTGTCAGTAACCACAGGGAGGTAAGAAGTAAGACCCTCTTTTTGATAGCACAATAAGGTGACTATAGTCAATAACAACTTAATTGTACATTTTTGTAAGTAAAAGAATAAATGCTTGAGGGGTGGATATTCCCTTCCCCAGGATGTGCTTATTTCACATTGCATGCCTGTATCAAAACATATCATGTACCCAACCAAAATTTAAAAAGTGGCTAAGGTTAATCTAGTTCACATACACATTAAAAGTCTATGTCTAAATAGAATATACAGAACTCTTCACCATAAATCCACGGAATATACATTCTTCTCAGCACCACATCACACTTACTCCAAAATGCACCACATAATTGGAAGTAAATCACTCCTCAGCAAATGCAAAAGAATGGAAATCCTAACAACCACTCTGTCAGACCACAGTGCAATCAAATTAGAACTCAGGATTAAGAAACTCACTCAAAACTGCACAAATAAAAAGAAACTGAATAACCTGCTCCTGAATGACTACTCAATAAATAATGAAATGAAGGCAGAAATAAAGATCTTCTCATTTGAAGAGGAGTGAAGATATAAAACCCAATAAAGGGCATCTGAAACAAAAATTCTATAAAACAAGAAAAAGATAACAGTATCTTCAGAACTAAGAGAAAGCTTATCATCTATGAAAACAGCATCCTAAATAAATCAAGATTTTAAAATTTAGAGCCATTAAATGTACAAAAGAAAATTTCTCAAGCTAAAAGTTTTAAATTTTTGGAAGAATTCAATTTTAGAAAAATTAGAAAAGCATAAACTATACCACCATACATGTGGATGAAATGTTTACATTTCACAGATAAAGGGCAAAATGTTTTATAAGTATATAAACATTCAAGAAGAAAAGGACGAGGATTCTGACAGACCTGTATTTTTCCTCATAAAATTCAGGAGGAAATGACCCAATATCTAGTTATGAGAGAGACACTATATGATCCTAGCATTTTAATCTAGCCAGTTTTTCCTTGTGTGTAAATAAAACAAAGTCATTTTCAATTATTCAAGAGCCCAGAAAAAAAAATACATATTTCAGCCCAAAGAGCTTAAGTCTGGAGACACTAGATTGTAGGAACCATGGCAGTGGGTGATGGTATTGATCTATACCTTACTGCTACAGAAAAGTACTTTTTGTTGTTACATGATAGCTACAGAGGGAAGTTACTGTATTTGCAGGGAAATTATGGAATAAAAGAGATTAAAATTCTTTGAATAGATGCTTATAGAGTCTAAAATTTGCTTTATGGCAGCTCAGAGATGCTCATGACAGTTCTTTAATTATAAAAGTCTTGAGAGTTTGGGATGTGCGTATTAACAATGGCACAAGTTCTATGCAACATGGTGTTAAAATAGAGTAAGACACTAGCAATAATAAGAGAAATATGAAAAGACAGCTTTTCAATTATAGACAGTCTAAAAAATTAGGTCCACAGTTGACCTGAGGTATTGACACTATGTAAAGTTTCATGAAAGTAAATATAATATTAGACACAAGGAAAGCAGTGTCACTGTCAACAACCTCTCTCCACCAAGTCCCTCTTGGGAACTATTTGTGCTATTAATTAAAGTAGCTGAGGCACCAGGAAATTGGACTGAAGTTCTTACTCTATTTTATTTTTATTCAAGCACTTCTGATGTTGCAATGCATAATTGTTTCTCCAACCAAAGTATAAGCTCCATAAGGGAAACATCTTTGCCGTGGTCACAAATGTTTAATTACTACCCGAAACAGTTCCTAGTACGCAGTAAGTACTAGATAAATATTTGCTAAATACACATAGTTACAAAATTAGAAAAGTTAGGAGTATTACAATTACACTTGAATGTTTTTATACTTGTATTTATTGATCATTGTACACTGTTTTATTTCACTAGGTATTGTCTCTGAGGTTTATCTATGTTAAATAGCACTGTAATTCACTTATTTTAAACTACTGTTTAGCATACCATTCATGAATATTTTATGATTATGAATTCTGTTAATGAATATTTAGTAAATACAGCAATACAATTTTAGTAAACATTTTTGAATATGTCACCTGTTGAGATTTTGATCATTGTATTTAATTTATAGATTAATTTGGAAATTGGCACCTTGATATTTCTCTACAATTATTCAGCTTTACCTAAAAGTGACATGAAGAGCGTGAAATTAGGACTCCATTGAATGAATTCATACAAGTGCAAAAATTGTAAGTGGAATACTGATAATATGCAAGCCTTTGACCAACGTTGATTTAAACTCTTACCCTAATAAATACCTCAAATTATAATAAAGCATTTGATACTGCTCATTCATGTTCAAAACTGAGATTATTCACATTTTGAGGGTAACTTTTAAATGCTTTTTTTTCAAAAATATCCATTCCTTTTGCAACAACAACCAATTTCATATCCACATGTAAATCATTAAAAATTGCCCTTTAGAGCAAACATAATAAGACTATGCAAAATTAGAATAAATGAACTGGTCTGAAAATATATATAAAGGCAATAGAAGACAATATAATTCTTGGAAATAACAACATTTTTTGTGACAATAGACTTATATTAAATGCAAAAACTAATAAGAGTTTCTGTAAGTTACAAAAAAAATGAGAAAATGAAATATGGTTTAGACATAAAACAATAATTAAGAAAGAAACCTGTGTACCATTAAAACAAAATACCTCATGGATGTCACTTATTTGTATGTTTAGTTGTTGGTTTGTTGAGTTCTTATCAGAATTTCCCCCAAAAAATCCCATGCTCATTACGAAATACAATTACAGTAACTAAGAACTTATTAAAGACAAAAACATTATTTCTATAAAATACTTATGCATTTTGTTAAGCAACAATGATTACATTAGTCTAATCCTAGACTTAAATAGCCAGACTAGCACAAGTGGCACAGAAATCCAGTATGTTTAAGATAGTATGGCAAAAATGTCAGTGAGAAAGACAATATAGATGAATCATTTGATATCTGTATGCAGAAAATCTTTTGGAACTGGAAATCAAATCCCAAACTTAAACAGAAAACATTTGCAAAAGATGTTATAGACAGAAGGTTTCTATCCTTAATGTATACAGAAGTCCTGTAAGTAAACTCTAAGTCACCAGAAGAAATTTAACTGATTAATTAATGTGTAACATTTAAATAAGGTATCTAATATTGCCTATCACATTAGCATATACAACCACCTAATGCTAGAGATTTTTGAAAAATATAACTACTCGAGTCCATTATTTATGGGAAGATGCAGTGATACCTTTTTTAGCCAGCTATATGTGTTCTTTCAGGTCCTTGATATTTGCTGTGTCTTTGCCCTGCATGTGCTCAATTACTTCCTTGCAGTCCTTTTCTCCCGGGCTTCCCTGTTTTCTTCTCGGCATTACTTGTTGTTGCTTCTTTTGTCTCTTCTTTGAGCTTTTTGTTACATGCCGTCCACTAATGTGAACTCTTGGCTTTCCACTATTCTCAAACTTTAATCTTTTAAATATTTGTATTGTTAGCACCTACCCTGATCTTTCAATAGCCTTAAGATTATCTTTTCAAGTTTTCATCTTAGTGGAACCTCAAAGTTAATTTTTCATATCCTCAAAATACCTCCAAGTGCTTACCTTCCCTATTTTCAACCTTGGTAACATTTTCCTACTGTTCAAGCTCAAATATTTGGTAATCCCATGAGATTTATCTTACTTTTACTTGTTGACCCTAAGCAGTAACTAAATCATGTCCATTGTTCTAGTCTTTATTTTATTTGATGTAGCAGGACTAAGGTCCCCACTACACACATTGCTTCCTGTTAACTCCTCCTTCTAAACCTGAGGGCTCTTGCTGACCTGAGTAGAAATTTTAAATTTAATTCTAAGCTTTAGAAATTGTTCTCCTATCAGTTATAACTAAATTCACCTCTTACCATACTCCACAATATCCCTTTTTACACGCCTCCCTTCCACATATGCAAATACAATTCCACTTTCAAGCTCTGCCATCTCTGCATAGCTTCCCCAGTCACTCCAAGCAACACTACTGCTGGCCACTTGTAGCTACTCTATTCTCTCCATACCACTCATTTTGTATTCCTGTGTTTTCTACTGATCAAACTTATTACATCATGAAGTTATGCCAGAAGTGAAATAGTTTTAATGCTAAATTTTAAAAATAAATCATTCTATTATAAAGATACATGCATACATATGTTCACTGTGGCACTGTTTACAATAGCAAAGACCTGGAACCAACTCAAATGCCCATCAGTAATAGACTGGACAAAGAAAATGTGGCACATATACACCATGGAATACTATACAGCCATAAAAAACCGATGAGTTCATGTCCTTTGCAGGGACATGGATGAATCTAGAAACCATCATTCTCAGCAAACTGACACAAGAACAGAAAACCAAACACTGTGTCTTTTCACTAATAGGCAGGTGATGAACAATGAAAACACTTGTGCACAGGGAAGGGAACAACACTCACAGGGCTAGGGGAGGGGATGGGAGGGGAGGGGAGGAATAACACAGGCGGAAATGCCTGATGTAGGTGATGGAGCAGTGGCGGGGGGGTGGGAATGGAGATAGCAAACCACCATGGCATGTATGTACCTATGCAACCATCCTGCAGGATGTGCACATGTACCCCAGAGTCCAAAGTACAATTTTTTTAAAAAAGTATAAAATTTTTAATAATACTATTGGTCAAATTGACAGAATGACTGATACAAAAACTGGTCACTAAAATGCCAATTTTGGAGATGAAACCTAATTGTGATGCAGTATATGTAGAAAGTATGTGATGGCCTCCAGGCCATACTGCCTGGGTTCGAATCCAGGCTTCGCTGCATATCTGCTAGCTGACCCTGAGCAAGTTACTTAATCTCAATTCTCACATCTGTAAAATAGGAGTAACAATACTTACCTAATTCAATTGTTGTAAAGATTAAATGAATTATCACTTCTAAGTTGCTATTATTTTGGTGGTTTTTTTAAAATACTATACTATTCACTCTCTTTTACCTAGCAATTTTCTATAAACCTGTCTTACAGAAACACTTGCATAAATACACAAAAGCACATATGACTAACATTTTTAGAGGTGGGTGGATTACCTGAGGTCAAGAGTTCAAGACCAGCCTGGCCAACAATGTGACATCCCACCTCTACTAAAAATACAAAAAACTAGCTGGGTGTGTGGCGCATGCCTGTAATTCCAGCTACTAGGGAGGCAGAGTCAGGAGAGTTGCTTGAACCTGGGAGGTGGAGGCTGAAGTAAGCCGAGATCACACTACTGCCCTCCAGCTAGGGTGACAGAGCCAGACTCCATCTCCAAAAAACTAAAGACAACCTGTAAAAGTAGTACAATAGTGAGGACATCATCATATATCATACAAAATACTGTGAACTCATACTCTTTTAGTGTGAATTCACACTAAAGAATGAAGGAACTCTTTTGTATATAACATATAAAGATCTATTTTAAAATACTGCAATATGCAATGATACAGTTTGGCTGTGTGCCATCCAAATCTCATCTTGAATTGTAGTTCCCCTAATCTCCCCATGTCATGGGAGGGACCTGGTAGGAGGTAATTGAATCATGGGGCAGTTAGTTACCTCCATGCTTTTCTCATGACAGTGAGTGTGTTATCACAATATCTGATGGTTTTATAAGGGGCTTTTTCCCCTTTGCTCAACACTTCTCTTTCCTGTCATCATATGAAGGACATGTTTGCTTCCTATTCTACCATAATTATAAGTTTTCTGAGGCTTCCCCAGCCATGCTGAACTGTGAGTCAATTAAACATTGTTCCTTTATAAATTACCCAGTCTCAGATATGTCTTCATTAGCAGTCTGAGACTGGATTAATACATGTATGTTACCCGATTTTAGGGGGAAGAAAGAAGTATTATACATGTATGATTGAAGTCTTGGAGAATAAACTTAATGCATACAGAGATGGTGTTGGCAGAGTGTATTAGTTTTGCTGTCATACACTCTCGTATTATCTGCATTGTTTCTAAGAAACATCTAGCACTTGTTAATTAAAATGTTTAAACATATAAAAAAAAACCAGAACAAACAGCTCTACTCACATGAACCAGTAAACCAGGAAGAAATGGATAAATTCCTAGACACTTGTACTCTACCAAAACTAAACCAGGAGGAAGCTGAAACCCTGAATAGACCAATAACAAGGGCTGAAGTAGAGACAGCAATCAATAGCCTACCAACCAAAAAAAGTCCAGGTCCAGACGGGTTCACAGCCGAATTCTACCAGACGTACAAAGAGGGGCTGGTTCCATTCCTTCTGAAACTGTATCAAACAATACAAAACGAGGGATTCCTCCCTAACTCATTTTATGAGACCAACATCATCCTGATATCAAAACCAGGCAGAGACTCAACTAAAAAAGAAAACTTCAGGTAAATAACTATGATGAACATCGATGCAAAAATCCTCAATAAAATACTGGCAAACAGATTTCAACAGCACATCAAGAAGCTTATCCATCACGACCAAGTAGGCTTTATCCCAGGGATGCAAGGCTGGTTCAACATACGCAAATCCATCAATGTAATCCATCACATAAATGGAACAAAAGACAAAAACCACATGATTAGGTTTTTGATGAGAAGGCCTTTGATAAAATTCAACAGCCCTTCATGCTAAAAACTCTCAATAAACTAGGTATTGATGGAACGTATCATAAAATAAAAGCTATATATGACAAACCTACAGCCAATATCATACTGAATGGGCAAAAGCTGGAAGAATTCCCTTTGAAATCAGGCACTAGACAAGGATGCCCTCTCTCACCACTCCTATTCAACATAGTATTGGAAATTCTAGCCAGAGCAATTAGGCAAGAAAAAGAAATAAAGGGTATTTGACTAGGAAAGGAGGAAGTCAAACTGTCTCCATTTGCAGATGACATGATTGTCTATCTAGAAGACCCCATCGTCTCAGCCCAAAATCTTCTCAAACTGATAAGCAACTTCAGCAAAGTCTCAGGATACAAAATCAATATGCAAAAATCACAAGCATTCCTATATACCAATAACAGACAAACAGAGAGCCAAATCAAGAGTGAACACCCATTCGCAATTGCTACAAAGAGAATAAAATAGCTAGGAATACAACTAACCAAGGATGTAAAGGACCTCTTCAAGGAGAAGTACAAACCACTGCTCAACGAAATGAGAGAGGACACAAACAGATGGAGAAACATTCCATGCTCATGGTTAGGAAGAATCAATATCGTGAAAATAGCCATACTGCCCAAAGTAATTTACAGATTCAACACTATCCCCATCAAGCTACCAATGACCTTCTTCACAGAACTGGAAAAAACCACTTTAAACTTCATATGGAATCACAAGAGACCCCACATAGCCAGGACAATCCTAAGCAAAAAGAACAAAGCTGGAAGCATCACACTGCCAGACTTCAAACTACAAGGCTACAGTAATCACAACAGCATGGTACTGGTACCAAAACAGAGACATAGACCAATGGAACAGAACAGAGACCCCAGAAGAAACACCACACATCTACAACCATCTGATCTTTGACAAACCCAGCAAAAACAAGCAATGGGGAAAGGACTCCATGTTTAATAAATGGTGTTGGGAAAACTGGCTAGCAATGTACAGAAAGCAGAAACTGGACCCCTACCTGTCACCTTACACTAAAATTAACTCCAGATGGATCAAAGATTTAAACATGAAACCTAACACCATAAAAACACTAGAAGAAAACGTAGGCAAAACCATCCAGGACATAGGCATAGGCAAGGACTTCATGACTAAAACACCAAAAGCAATGACAATAAAAGCCAGGATAGACAAATGGGATCTAATTAAACTCCAGAACTTCTGTACGGCAAAATAAATCATCATTAGAGTGAATCGGCAACCAATAGAATGGGAAACAATTTTTGCAATCTACCCATCTGACAAAGGGCTAATATCCAGAATCTATAAAGAACTAAAACAGATATACAAGAAAAAACAAAAAACCCCATTCAGAAGTGGGCAAAGGATATGAACAGACACTTTTCAAATGAGGACATATATGAGGCCAACAAACATATGAAAAAATGCTCATCATCACTGGTCATTAGAGAAATGCAAATCAAAACCACACTGAGATATCATCTCATGCCAGTTAGCATGGCTATCTTTAAAAAATTGGGAGACAACAGATGCTGGAGAGGATGTGGAGAAATAGGAACTGTGTAAGGGTTAATTAGTTCAACCATTGTGGAAGACAGTGTGGCAATTTCTCAAGAATCTAGAAATAGAAATTCCATCTGACCCAGCAATCCCACTATTAGGTATATACCCAAAGAACTATAAATCATTCTACTATAAAGACACATGCATACATATGTTCATTGCAGCCCTGTGTACGATAGCAAAGACCTGGAACCAACCCAAATGCCCATCAATGATAGACTGGACAAAGAAAATGTGGTACATATACACTATGGAATACTACACAGCCATAAAAAATGATTAGTTCGTGTCCTTTGTAGGGAGTTGGATGAATCTAGAAACCATCATTCTCAGGAAACTGACCCAAGAACAGAAAGCCAAACACCACGTGTTCTCACTCATAGGTGGGTGCTGAACAATGAGAACATGTGGACTCAGGGAGAGGAACATCACACACTGGGGGCAGTTGGGGGCGGATAGGGGAGAGACAATGGGGGGTGGGGAGGGATAACATGGGGAGAAATGCCAGATATAATATGCACCTAAAGTAAAATAAATAAATGATAAAAATAAAAAAATAAAGAACCAGAAAATTAGGGCAGGAAAATATAGATGGCAAGTTCAGTTCACTGATTTAAATTAAAACCCTGTGCTTTCCCTATCTGGTTAATACATACATCATTGATGTGGCTCAGTCATTTTGACTAGGATGTTATCCACCCCACCAAGCAACTATCATAAACAAATTGCCAACTTTGTGAGCATGTGAGTGAGTAACTGAACAGTGTTGAGAGGAAAATTGGTAATGTTCATTGATGGGTAGATGGAGCAGTGTCCACAGTGATCCAATAATTGGTACCTGGGTGACAGCAGAAGACAGAACTGACTTCATTCCAGTAATCAAGAATGCTCACCCAGTAGAATACTCAAGCAGCAGCAGTAAAAAAGCCATTAAAAAATGAAAAGAAATCAGCTTCCTTACGGACCAACAATGCAAACACATCTAAGACATGACAACAATTATCAGCAATAGTTCCCAGGGTTCAGATCATTTGGCTGAGAACTCATTTAATACAGGAGACTTCACTGTGAGAGGAAAAAAAGCACCCCAGAAACATTAGAAGCTAATATTGAAATAGTAAAATGTAACCATCACTTTGAAGCAGCACTCTGTAGGAAGCAGGCACACACAAATTAACTATCCTACAGAAAAGGCAACAGGGCTTGGTAATGTACTGGTCTGAACTTTTAAATCAAGAATTGGTTTAGTCTAACATAATTCAGCAAGGACAGCATAGCAAGATAAGAAACTGTAATGAACAGAATGAATAAGATGTCAGAAGAGAAATAGAGAATATATATGGTTTCATTTCTTAGCAGATACAGTAAGCAAAGGATATAATACAGTAAACCCTCTCTGTTTCCTTTTCTTCCTTATTATGTTTTTTATCATTACACAGTGCTGAATAAGACTTTGGAGTCTGAAATACATAAAAAATATAGACTAAAAATAAACATGATTTCTTTATTTAACACATTAAACCTGCCACTTTGCTAGGTGTTGAGAAATATAAATGAAAAAACAAACAAACAAAAGAAAGAGTGCATCACATCCTGTACCTCAAGAGAAGTGAATAAAATATATACCTAAGTAACTCTACTGGAAGATATTTTTGTGATTTGAAAGATGTGCATTTGAATTCTGGCCATACCATAGAACATCTGTGCTCTGGGCAATCATTTTAGCATTCATGTTTCATTATCTTTGGAAATAATCATATTCCCTTCACAAGATCATGAGGACAAAATGAGGTAACAATGGTTTAAGTCACAGCCTAACACATATTTGGTGCTTATAAGTGTTAATTCCTTTCTTTATATCATTTTGTTTTAATTTGAATATGACTTTAATTTCTGCTCAATTACTTTTAACAAGTAATTTAATGTTTATAGTAAACAAATAGAAGTTGTTTTTCAGGAAAGGATCTGGCATAGACATGATTTCAGTTTTTTGAGTTATCTGATAATGCTGTTGTATTTCAAAAGTGTTGAACTTCACCTGTTTAGTGGAGAGAAACTGGCTTTTTGTCGTCTCAAATAAATGCAAGGCATGTACCTTTTGAGGAGATCTTAAGTTATGAAATAAACACACAAAAATAAAAACAACTATTTGTCTGATATGGTTCCACTCTGTGTCCCCACCCAAATCTCGTGTTGGACTGTAGTCTCCAGTGTTGGGGGAGGAACCCAGTGAGAGGTGATTGGATTATGGGTGCAGATTTCCCCCTTGCTGTTGTTGCAATAGTGAATGGGTTCTCAAGAGATCCGCTTGTTTAAAAGTCTATAGTGCCTCCTGCTTCACTTTCTGTCTCCTACTCGGCCAAGGAAAGATGTGTTTGCTTCCCCTTTGCCTTTTGCCATAATTGTAAGTTTCCTGTGGTCTCCTTGCCATGCTTCATGTGCAGCCTGCATAACTCTGACTCAATTAAACCTCTTTTCTTCATAAATTACCCAGTCTCAGATAGTTCTTTATAGTGGTATGAGAATGAACTGATACACTGTCTCAAGCATTTAAAAAATAAAAACTAAAACATCTCAACTTCCAAAAATACTATATTCACTACAAGGAATGTCACTCTAACAACTTCCTAAATTCAAACTGTGCTGAGGAACTCCCAGGTAGAAGATATGATTTAAAATATTTTTTCTTTCTAAAGAATATATTGAACTGACTCTGAAAAAGGGCAAACAAGCATGGAGAAAGAGAGATAAGAAAGAGTGTTCTGAAGTTTAAACACTGGTGTCTAGTAATTTCTGTGGCCCAGTACATCCCTGTGATCTGTGGCTTGGTTCTGCCACATTCTTAACATTCATTCTACTCTTAAACTATTTGATGTCATACCTCTGTCACCATCAACCATAGTTGCATTCATAACACAGGATTTGTCATAGAACTAGATATCAGCCCCTTTAAGTCAAATTGTATATTTTTTAAAGCTTTAAAAATTTAAATTTAGGATTACAAGATAATGTAAAATGCCATTTTTTTTCCCCACAAAAACTTCCCTGATTTCTCCACAGGAAATAGTCTCTTTATAAATCATGACTGTTTATAATTCATTTAAAGCTTAGTATTTTCTATTTTGATTATAGTCATTTGCATACAAAATACACATATTTCCAATTCAGTAAATTGTAAGCTCTCCGAGGACAGCGTATGTGACATACTTATCTGTGTAGTTCCTGTGGCTAACTCAACACCTTCAGCTCCACATTGTTCCAGTAGTAATAGAGCACAGCAGAAGGTTTGAGAACCACAGGCTCTGGGGTCAGATGCCCAAGACTGACATTTAGCTCCTAACTCAGCATGACTCTGAGGAGTTCCTTAGTCTCTTTAACTCTTAGTTCCTCATTTGAAAAATGAAATAGTTTTTTCCTCTTAATGGTACTATGACAATTGAACATTTTTTTTCCATTTCACCATTCTTTATTCTGAAACTGTTCCAGAATTAAAAAAAAAGAAATCATACATATTCACTGTGGAAATTTAGGTAAATATTAAACAAAAAGCCACCAAGAAGAAAATAAGCCTGTCACCTATCAGAAAAATATAATCCTGTCACCTAAGACAGCTACTGTTATCATTTTGTTTAATTTCCAATCTTTTCCACATTTTTCTTTCTTTTGTTTGCAAAACAGAAGTATACTGTCCATATTCTTTTATAACCAGCTTAGTACTTAGTACAGTGCACACAAATGTGTGCTATAAAGCACTTAGTACAGTGCACACAAATCCTCAAACAGTGGTGATTAACATTATTGCTACAGTATACTCTGAAACCAGATACATTCAGAACTCTGGGTCTGTGTAGTGCACTTGCATAGCTGAAGTTTCTCTTCTTTAAAAATAAAAGCTAACTAAATGATAAATTAAGTTTGACTCCCTAGGTTCCCCTAACCCACAGATGAATCATAGGATCATATGATCGTTGAAGTTATCTACTGATCAAATATGGAACACAGGCATTCTTAAATTCATTTTAAATTTTTTCAAGTTATAAATTTGTTTTGTGAAATCTTGGAAAACTTTGCAAAGCTTGTCATATCATATTTTGTCATTGTGAATAAAATTCCAGGTCTTAGGTTCTTGCTAGAAATCTGTGCTGAAAAGCAAGGTACTGATTCAACTTCAGAGAAATGAAATGTAGACTCTAAGAAGATCTGTTACAATGACAAGTAATAGAATGTTTGCTCACTGAATGTGCTTTTCTTTTTTACTTTAATAACAATGACAAAGCATTAGCAAAGGACAGATTTGTTTTATTTTCCAAAGTCTTTCTTACCAGAAGTGGGAAACAGGAGTAGCCTAGCAACGCCATATAATGGTTTTATACACAAATGCCTTTGGCTTCTTAAAGAAGGCAGAGACAGACAATGCCCTGCCCAGAGTACAACAGTTGGCTCTTTGCAAAGTCTTTGCAAAGACTTGTCATCCATAGTTGCAAGTAGCACTGGCCAAATGTCCATGAATGATGTTTATACTGAGAGGAAAGGTTCATGAATTTTGCCTGTTATTAAGGAGAAAGAGGAACAACATATTGCAAGCAAAGCATTTAAGCCATCGAATAATATAGGTTTGACCAAATCCTGCTGTGTTCTAGCTGCATCCTGGTTGACTGAATTCAAGACTAACTCAGTCATCATCCATCAAACATTCACTGGGCACCTGCATCTCAAGCACTAAAACTTGTTTAGGATGATTCCTGACCCTCACTCTATACTGGAAACACCCGAGGTACTTTAAAACAAGGGTGGGCTCCATGCCAGGACAATTACATTAGAATTTTGGGAGTGGAACTCCAGCATCTACATTTTTTAAAAAGGTGCTCTAGGTGGTTTTGATAGGCAGCCAAGGTTAAGAACTGCAAGTATAGGGGCACCAAAGCAAGACAAAAAAAGGTTCTGTGAGAGCTTCTAAGCTCCTGGAAGGATAGAGAAGTAGACAAAATCCAGTGGGATCTCTGCTATGATAGGCAACACAAGGGGCTTTGGAAGCACACAGGAGGACCACCTCATTCAGACTGGGGTTTGGCTCAGAGTGCTAGGGTAGGCTTACAACCAATTTCAGTGAATCTACACTGCACTGTTCAAGCTGCCATTCTAAGGACACTGGGCCCTCTTGGAACTCAGCTGTCCGATCCGGTTAGAACAGAATAAGCTGCCATTGAGACAAACTGATTGCTGATTGACCCTCCCCTGGGGCCACTGTTTACCTGTTTGTGAGATTCCCATTGATCACTTCTGCCTTCAGTTACTACCCAGCAGGTGTTGTTTCTTATCTCAGGCAGTGAATCCTAACTCCAAGCTGGGACTAAACCCCCAAGGAGTTTCCCTGCTGATGCAGCATCCTTTGGAGATGAGGAAATTACCCATCTCAACATACAGAACAAAGCTTCCCCCCACTGCCCCCAGTTGTACTTTATTTTTTAAGTTCCAGGGTACATTTGGAGGATGTGCAGATTTGCTAATTAGGTAGCCCTGGGTCCAGAGCGTTTATTAGGTTTCAGACTTTACATATTAAGCTGAGGAGAACTCCATTTTCTTTGATTTCTCATGCTGTCTACTATGGCGGCATTCCTCTTCAAAGTTCCATCAGAATAATAACATCTGAACAACTCAAAGTTCTCCAGAACACAGCTGGCACAGTACTGCCCTGTGCTGGCACTGGAAGAGGGCGTTGAAGTGGAAATATTATCCCACCAGAAATAAAGTGGACTTAGAGGAAATGCTGACTGTACAGGTGACAAGACCAGTGGGGAGTCTTGACTTCACAGGAGTGGCCTTTTATTTTCTGGAATCAATATTTGGAATTGGAGCTTTTACTGAGGATTCAGGGAGTTCTCCAGGAAGATTAGCCCCTTGAAGAGAGAGGTACTAGTGATCCCCAAAACTGCTACTTCCTCTCTCAACATAAAATGTTTACAATAAACTAAGTACCTAAACTCAGAGGTGTTACAGCTGGTTATTTTTTTTTTCCTGGTTTAAGAAAAAATGTAATTTCAAACTTTGTGTTTCTTAATTGAAAAACTGAAAGTATCCTACAGGTATTAGTGCACAACTAAATACACTTTAGTTTATCTACATGGTGGGAAACTATGCATTCTTTAACTCATACTTTCAGAAATTTCAAATAACATGTGACAGTGTCATCAGGCCGCACTGTGATATATACAATGCCAGGACATGGATGACAGCAGAGGCAAACGAGTCCAGTGTAGGGTGATGAAAAGGCCGACTCCATAAAGAGATGGGCATGAGTTCTGCTCTCACGTCAATAAACTGAGGGTGAAAGCATCAGAAGCAGATCAACGCCTGGAAAACCAAGCACCAAGCATCTGAAGCCAGAGGAGATCACAGGCTCTGAATAAGTGGGCAAAAACATTTAGAGTTGGTAAAAAAGAGTCGAAAGGCTGCACTCAGAAAGCCAGGTAGAAAAAAAAAATCCACGCTCAGGTGTAAGCTTTCACTAAAACCTATCGAGACAGAAGTTCTTTGCTTTGTGGCGTCTTCCTCTGTCTCCCAGACTAGAGTGCAGTGATGCGATCTCAACTCACTGCAATCTCTGCCTCCAGGTTCAGGTGATTCTCCTGCTTCAGCCTCCCAAGTAGTTGGCATTCCAATTTCCTGCCACTACACCTGACTAATTTTTTTTTGTGTGGAGACGGTTTCACCATGTTGCCCAGGATGGTCTCGAACTCCTGACCTCAAGTGATCTGCCTGCCTTAGCCTCCTGAAGTGCTGGGATTACAGGCATGAGCCACTGCACCTGGTCAGTTCTTTATATTGTTACTATCCACATGTGAATGATTTCAAGGGTGGGAGTGCTTATAGATCCACACTAGAATATGATTTTCTATATATGTCTACGAATGAATGCAGTGCTATGAACAGTTCTGGCAGCAATTTAACTGTGGAAGAATGAACAACCAGATAAGCATCTTTCAATATACAGAGTGTGTTCTTCAAAAGCTGCCAGTAAAGTGATTTGTGTCAAGTGTTTTTCTCAAGAATTGAGGAATCAATGCCTTCAAAATGCATTCAATATGATTAAAAAAGAGTCATACTTGACAGAATGCGAGGAAGCCGTGTGAGAGATGGCAGCCCAATTTTTTGATCCTCCCAAATCCACACAGAAACACACAAAGCAACTACTTACTGAAGCCAGAAACCCAAGGAAAACATTGACCATGAGATAGGTGTCAAAGTAACTCCTTGAATCCCAAAGTTGCAGAATGCAGGAGGTGCCACCAACAGCCATCAGTTATTTCTGCGATTGGTGTCTATGTGGAAGAGATGCATCAGAATGGAGGAAGGACTAAAGAACAGAGGCACCAGAGCCTCTATGAAATCTCCCCACTGATCCTACCTATCATCTTGCCTCAATGATGAAACCTGAGTCCAGTCTTTGGACACAGAGGCCAACTTGCAGGAACACAGAAGGACATGCGGAATCACACTGTCCAATCTCAATCAGAAAAATCCAGGCTGTCAGAGACTCTACAATGGAGCAATGCTTGCTCTTAAAAAGATATAAAGTACAGAAGGGACTTGTAAATTAAAGGGACTTTAGAAGACATTACATTTAAGAAAATGAGCAAGAGAAAACTATGATGTCTTTGTTTTGTGCTGTGTTACAATAAAGGTTAAAATTCTTAAAGATTTATTGATAATCTCAAAATAAAAATATTATAATATATAGAGCTTCCTCTAAAATATGCTCATGGCTTTACCATGAAAATAGAGTATTTTAAAGCATATAATCTACTGATCATCTCTAAATATGAAAATATTCTACCTCCTTGATGTTATAACTTAAATAGCACTTAAATGCTATTTCTGTGTCTCACTTCAGTGAAAGTATGGATGGAAGGCACAGGTGTCTGTGAGAGAGGATTTTCTTCCTATTCTTGTTCTAACTCTGTCTCACTGTCAGTCCAGTGAAATTAATCTGTTGTTCTCAGAGAATTAGAAACAACTGTGTTAGTTAAGCTGAGTAGTGTGTTAACAAGCTACTATGGTCATTAAAGTGTTTCAGAAATAAAATTATCCCCTTCTACCTCCAGACTCCACAACTACATGGAAACCACTAAAGGGTTGCTTTCTTTGGATGCTTTCTTGGTTCTCAGAGGCCCTTGAGGAGCTCATTCCTTTCAACACCTGCTAATTGAGGAAGAAACAGTTGCCTGTTCAGTCTATGCCAGAATAAAATGGCCAAGGGAGGAGCTGGCAAGGAGGGCAAGAAGAGGACTGGGGAGCTGGTTGCGGGCTCACAGAGGGAGGGAATTATTAACAGGAGAGTGCAAGCCACTCCTAGGATTTTTCAAAGATGGGGCAATGGTTGGGAGAGACCAAAAATCACTGTAACAGATTGCAGAGACCAGGCCATGCTCCTCACCAGTACTTCCTTACCTTTGCCTGCCTCTACGTCTCCATTTTGAGGAGAAACAGGTTCTTAAGTGAATGGCAGTGGCCCTAAGGATGGCGTCTGGATGATTTTATTTCTTTCTTCCTGTTGCTAAAGTCCTTTGGAGCAGGGGACAGGGAAACAGAGATGGATGCCTGAACCACTCAACTAGGTCCCCAAAGGGAAAAAGCATAGGGATAAAGAACAGAGAACGTCTTGTACTCTCTGTGATCATCAGAACTTGAATGAACTTTTCCTGCTGAGAGAGTGAAAGTTAATTTTTATTAGCCTATGGAAGACTCTGATGCAAGTCAAACAATTTCTGCACCACTTTGCCCACATTTTGTGTCTGTCTTTTCTTCTGAGTATTGGTGACTATTCAAATCCTACCCAAGTTCCCCTGTTCCTCTATGGTCTTTTGAGTTTTACCATCAAGAGCTCTCCCTTTCCTCTGATCCACAGCACTGTCCTGTAATATTCTTGTAGTTATGATTTGGGTTTTAAGTAATTTTGTTTCTGGCCTTTTGGACCAGGAGATTATCTTCTCTTTGACATTTAAAACCCTATTACCCTCTGGATTCCCTGTGGCATCCAGAAGAGTTCCTTGTATATAGGTCACCAAAACATGTTTGTTGCATATTTAACTTATTTTACTCTTATTCTTTGCATGACATATTAAATGTTCTTTGGAACTAAAGAATTGTGAGAATGTAGGAGTTTACTCTGGCTTAGCCCATTAGCTCAAGCTTGTCCAACCCCTGGGCCACACACCGCATTTGGCCCAAGACAGCTTTGAATACAACCCAACTCAAATTTCTACACTTTCTTCCAACAATGATATATCATTGTTGGAAGCAAGTTTAAATCACTATTTTTTATACACACACACATATACACACACACATATAAACAGAGAGAGAGTGATTTATTTTTCACTTATCAGCTATCATTAATGTTAGTGTAATTTTATGTGTGGCTCAAGACAATTCTTCTTCCAGTGTGACCCAGGAAGCCAGACAATTGGATATCCATGCATTAGATTATAGATTACCTGAGAGTATGGGCTTATGTATCCAATGCTGTATCATCAACATCTAGACTCGTGCTTGTTCCATGATGGACACAGTTAACATTAGTCCCATGAATAAATAAATGATCCATGTATGGAATTTCCTTAAGGTATAAAATATTTGTTTTCAAAGATAAAATACTTCTTTTGTATAAGAAAGAACTAAAAACCCAAACACTGATTGGTGAGAATAATCCATAATTCAGACATGTTATTGATCAATAAATACCTGAAAAATAAGGTACCAAAAAAGTGAATTATAGTCAGTATTCAGATCTGACAATTACTGTGCATTTAGCAATAGGACAGTACCATGGGGACAAATAAATCTAAAAGGACCCCTATAATCTAACTTAATCTACCTGAGCTCATTTTTTTCTTGAATTGGACCCTGTTGTAGCTTATCTGGCCTGCTCCCCTATACTCTGAACACATCTTGCTTATTCCTTCATCTTTGCCTTTGACGATACCATTTTTGTCTTCATGGAAAAATCCTCTCATCCCTAAATCGTATGACTTCATTAAAATCCCTCCCAGATACTCCTTTTCTACAGAGTGTTTCCTAAATAAAAACACTATTCTTGTGGAATTTAGAGAAGTCTCACTTTGATAAGATCAACGAACAGTCCAGGGCCTGCCACGTTCTCACACACATATGTGTTACCATGAAATGACACTCTCACTGTTCCACACTTAAGTATGCCTGGCCAAATTAGATCAGAAACTATTTGGGAGTAGAAATGGTGTCCATTATTCTCTCTGTTCCAAATCACCTGGTTGAGTAAGAGGTTGATAAATGGTCATATGCCTGCTATTTTAGACCTTGAAAATTTCTTCCTAAAAAAACAAAAGTACTCAAAACAATTACTACAAAAGCAAGATAAGTTAATCTTTCCAATGCCTCTAACTTAAGTGGCCTAGATAATTATTATTCTCTTTAGGTTTACTTGCAATGGTTGGGAAGAAGTGGGAGAGAAGGAAGAGTGAGGAGACCTTAATTTGTTCACGTTGTAAGTACTACTCAGGAAGAAAACAGATGTCCTTCATTTCCATACAGGACAGAAACGTATGATATAATAGGTTTCACACAGACCCAGAGAAAATTTGTCTACATGTGGGGAGGAATTTTTCACTGTACAACTAACCACTGAAGTAGGCTACTTAAAGGAAATTCCTAAAAACGGTGTAGACGACCATGTGTTTCGGGTAATGGGATCATTTTACTACTATAGGAACAATCACTCTCTTGAGGCCCCTCCACTGCCCTGGATCCATAATGAACAAATATCATTGGAAGAAGTCTTACTTCTGGAAAGTTAGAGAGTCTTACTGGAGTGAAAGAAATAATTCTTACCATTTTTATCCACAAATAACGTAAAAATTTAACAATGATTGCAAGCAGATACTGAACAAATAGAGATTACACTGCAGGTTTACAGAAGACACAAAAAGCAAAAGAAAGCAAAAAGGCATCAAATGCATAGGAAATTGTTCAGGACAGAAGCTGGCATAAACCCTTATGTTTATTAGAAAATGTCCTGAATGTGGAATCTTGAAGCAGGGATTTCTAGCCTAGTCAGTAATGGGATTATTTAATCTCTCTGAACCTGTTTTTTCCCATTGATAAAATGGGAATGATATTATTTACCTATATATGTGTGACCAGATACTATCATGAATATAAATATATTTGCTAAAGTAAAGTGAGCTATTATTAAACTGTATGATTATTATGAGAGATTAGGTGGAGAAAAGTAGACTATGATTAGATATTATTTTACTATATTATTATTTTACTGCAGCACAATTGCTGATTTTCCATTTAATATTTGTTGAGCACTAGGTGCCAGGGATACAGAAATGAACAAAACAAATACTCCAGGGATACAGAAATGAACAAAACAAAGCAAACTCTTATCAAATAAGTGGATGTTCCTCAATACAATACAGCTAACATTTTCTGAGTTCTGGCTAGATGACAAGCACATGAATATTTCTGTATAAACTCTCAGAGCTTAATCTTTTTGCCTAAAATATTTTCTGACATGGCAACAGCCCAAATTTTCTTTTAAAAAGGGGGAAAATTTAGCAGGCTTAGTAAAAGTTATGACATAAAATTAATAGAAATTGATTCAGTTTTTACAACTTCAACTTTACAGTACTTGAACGAAATCAATATAAATTGAATTCTTTCTGGAAAACTTCAACTCTTCCCATTGCTGCTTCCTTCAGGTGGATTCAGCAGAACTTTAATCCACCCAAATCATATATGCTGTGCCTGGATGTGCCTCTGGAGAGCGTTGAACTGCCTCTGAATATGGACAGGTTTTCACTCAATTTTTTAAATCCCAAAGCAGTATCATAGAATTCTACATTTAAAAAGGGACCTTAGAGGCTAAATCTTCCACTTACTGTAGAAGTCTTGTACAGTATGCCTGGAAAGTTTTGACCAGTCTTCAAGCTTGACTACTTTCTATCACGTAAACATCTAAAAAAGGCATCATATTCCTTTATTAGGTAGCTCCAGTGTTTATTATGTTGGTAAAATCCCTAGAACACATTTAATGCCTCAGTTCTGAAGTCATTGTGCTCCATGAAAATTAGGTATAATTGGGAAATTGCTTATATTAGCTGGATATAATGTATTTTTAGACACACAGAATAAAAATTGTACATAACGTATTTGTTTTAACACCTGAAGTCATCGTTAATGTTGGTAGTCTCCTCTGATCTCTGACACTACGTGTTAATACATTAGTCACTAATCTATTCACTCAAATATTTTGAGTTCTTAGTATGTGTCATGTAGGTTACCGGTTCATGAAAAAGATCAAAATTCAATTCTTTATTGTGATTATTATGTTTTACACAGTGGGGACTCTCTTTCCTCTTCTGCAGTATCTTAACGATGATTCTCCATGCCCAGTGATCTTCCTTCTCCCTCATGTCCTACCCCAGACATATCTGGGGTTCATAAGCAGAGGACCACAACCCCTGGGCTAAGTAAAATAAACCCCTTCCATGCACAGAAGCTTTGGCCTGCGATTTGGTGGAATGTCTTTCTACCAGGGGACACTGGATTCTGAAGGTATTAAGCTATCTCTTAATGCACCTGGTAGGAGTCTTCACTAGCACACTGCTAATGCTCTCAGCTCTCACCTTCCTGAGCAGGGGTCCCTAACCCTCAGGCCATGGACTGATACTGATGTGGCCTGTTAGGAACTGGGCTGCACAGCAGGAGGTAAGTGGCATGCAAGTGAGCATTACCACCTGAGCTCTGCCTCCTGTCACATCAGCCAGCATTAGATTCTCACAAGAGCATGAACCCTATTGTAAATTGTGCATGTGAGGGATCCTTATGAGAATCTAACTAATGCCTGATGAGCTGAGGTAAAACAGTTTCATTCCAAAACCATCCCAACTGGTTTTGGGATGAAACTGCCCAAGATGAGAACTAGTCTCTGGTGCCAAAAATAGTGGGGACAGCTCTTCCTGAGGATACGACTTCCCAGTTGTGTTAGTCCATTTTGTATTGCTGTAAAGGAATACCTGAGACTGGGTAAAAGAGGTTTATTTGGCTCACAGTTCTGCAGGTGATACGAACATGGCACCACCATTTTCTCACCTACTGGTGAGACCTCTGCAAGCTTTTACTCACGGTAGAATGCAAAGGGGAAGCAGGTGTGTCACATTACAAGAGAAGAGGGAGGTCCCAGACTCTTAACCAGCTCTGGTGTGAAATAATAGAGTAATAAGTCACTTATTTCCATGGGAGGGCACGAAAGCCATTCATGAGGGGTCTGCCCCCATAATCCAAACACCTCCTATTAGATCCTTCCTTTAACATTAGGGGATCACGTGTCAACATGAGAGTTGGAAAACACAAAACATCCAAATGATATCCCAGTCCTCCTACTTGTGCATTGCCTCCCCCATCATGGTCATATTTGACCCTGGTGGTGCTCTCATTTGATCACTTGAGTTATTGTTGTGCATGTGTGTGTTCATATGCGTATCAGAGGATAACTCCTTCAAGCAAGCCTGGGACTTACAGTCACAAGTTTGCATCATGATCATACTCTTTATATTTCAATTCATAGAAGAAAATCCCATGAAACTTAAAACAACAAAGCTGGCCTCCATAGTCATCTTCCTTGTAGGAAATGAATTATCTAAAATTCACAGGGAGGCATATTTGTTATGATATATAGAAATTATTCTTTTTAATGTAGCACTTTTGGTAGAAAGAACACCCACAGTCCCAACTGTGCCATGCATATTTATGTGCCATGAAAAAATACAACTTTCTGGTAAACATAACCTCTGAGATAGAACTTAACATATATTTCTGGTTTCAACCTTCAGAATCAGTATCTCAAACCAATTCAACTAGACTCAGTCATGCTGGGTGTTGGACCAAAATTACCAATGATCTTAGTTAAAACACTCAAACCAAGCCCAAGACAACCAAAACTCATATTGAAGACATTTTTTTCCAAGTTCTTAAAGGTATTTTCATATGTAGTATTTCTTATGCTCTGAAGAAATATGTTATCTACTTCATGTAATCATATAAGAAACTGAGTAGTATAATGAATGGAAAATTACTTTTCAATTATTTGGCTACATTTCTTTACAAGATCAAGTCCAATTCATTGGAAAATTGAATCTGTCCAAATAAGCCAAAGAATGAAACAAACAAAAGCTGTCCAAGAATTCTGAATTATTCCTGGAGAAACTGTTATGCAATTACATCACTAAAACCACTCAGCACAAGAAGTAGGGAATGTATTTCAAATGTAGTTTTAGTGGCAAAATAAGATCTGAACATAATTGCCTTAAATAACTTAAACAAAATAATCACAAATTCCCTAATTAAGAATCTACTTATGGATCAAGGCACATGAGAGGCAGGACTAGATTGCAGCTCCAGACAGAGCAGCATGTGGAGGTTTGCACTGTGAATTTTAGCTCCAGGTCGACTGCAAGAACTAACCAACAATCTTGAGAGGACCCACAGACCCTCTGAAGGAAGCAGACTACTCCTGCAGGACCTGGGAGACACCCCATATACTATAAGTGCTCCGACTGCAGAAGTAGAAAAGGGAAACTCTCCTTTCCCGAACAGACATCCCCACTCGAGAAGCTGAAGTTTGGAGAAGGAAAACTTCGGGCAAGCTTTTAAGCCCAACTTGCCCTCCACCTGGAAACAGACTCGTGGCTGTTGCATGGGGCATGGTGGGAGTGAGACTGGCCCTTCAGTTTGTGTGGGAGCTGGGTCAGGCCTGTGACTGCCAGCTATCCCCTACTTCTCTGAATTGGTGAAATTCATCACACAAAGATCTTTGCCTGACAACCTGCATGACTCAGCAGAGGCAGCTATAATCCTCCTAGGTACACAACTCCAGTGACCTGGGAATCTCAACCCCACCCCTGATAGCAGCCACAGCAAGATCCACCCAAGAAGTCTAAGCTCAGACATGCTTAGCCTTGCCCCCACCTGATGGTCCTTCCCTACCCACCCTGATAGCAGAAGACAAAGGGCATAAAATCATAGGAGTTCTAAGGCTCCATCCACCAATAATCCCTCTCCACACTACTACAGCTGGCGCTTTCTGGAAAGCACCACCTCCTGGCAGTAGGCTAACCAGCTCAAAAATAGAGCTTCAAACCACCAAAGCTAAGAATCCTCATGGAGTCCACTGCACCTTCCGGCACCTCCACTGGAATATGTGCTGGTATCTATGGCTGAGACACCCATAGATCATTCATATCACAGGACTTTGTGCAGAGAATCCCCAGTACCAGCCGAGAACTGGGGTGGACTCAATGAATGGCTAGACCCAAAAGAGAGACAATAATCACTGCAGTTCAGCTCACAGGAGCCATAGCCATAGGAAAATGGGGAGAGCACTACATCAAGGGAACACCCTGTGGGACAAAAAACTGGAACCACCACCTTCAGCCCTAGACCTTCCCTCTGACAGAGCTTACCCCAGTGATAAGGAACCAGAAAACCCTGGTAATATGACAAAACAAGGCTAATCTGTACCCCCCAAAAAAATCACACTAGTTCACCAGCAATGGATCCAAACCAAGAAGAAATACCTGATTTACCTGAAAAAGAATTGAGGAGGTTAGTTAAGTTACTCAGGGAGGGACCAGAGAAAGGCAAAGCCCAGTGCAGGGAATCCAAAACATGATACAAGAAGTAAAGGGAGAAATATTAAAGGAAATAGATAGCTTAAAGAAAAAACAATCCAAAATTCAGGAAACTTTAGAAACACTTTTAGAAACATGAAATGCTCTGGAAAGTCTCAGCAATAGAATTGATCAAGTAGAAGAAAGAAATTCAGAGCTCAAAGATAAGGTCTTCTAATTAACCCAACCCAACAAAGACAAAGAAAAAAGACTAAGAAAATATGAACAAAGCCTCCACAAAGGTTGGGTTTAGGCTAAATGACCGAATCTAAGAATAATTGCTATTCCTGAGGAAGAAGACAATTCTAAAAGCTTGGAAAATGTATTTGGGGAAATAATTGAGAAAAACTTCCCTGGCCTTCATAGAGACCTAGACATGCAAATACAAGAAGCACAAAGAAAGAACACTTGGGAAATTCATCACAAAAAGGTCTTTGCCTAGGGACACTGCCATCAAGTTATTCAAAGTTAAGATGAAGGAAAGAATCTTAAGAGCCCTGAGACAGAAGCACGAGGTAACCTACAAAAGAAAACTTATCAGATTAACAGCAGATTTATCTGGAGAAACCCTATAAGCTAGAAGGGATTGATGCCCTATCTTCAGCTCCTCCAAAGAAACAATTATCAGCTAAGAATTTTGTATACAGTGAAACTAAGCATTACGTATGGAGGAAAGATAGTCATTTTCAGACAAACAAGGCTGGTGGAACTCCCCATTACCAAGCCACCACTACCAGAACTGCTAAAAGAAACTCTAAGTCTTGAAACCAAATCCTGGAAACACATCAAAAGAGAATTTCTTTAAAGCATAAATCACACAAGACTTATAAAACAAAAATATAAGTTAAAAAGTAAAAACAAAAAGAAACTAAACTATGCAGGCAATGAAGAGTATGATCAATGCAATGATACCTCACATTTCAATACTAACATTGAAGGTGAATGGCCTAAATGCTCCACTTAAAAGATACAGAATCACAGAATGGATAAAAACTCACCAACCAACTATCTTCTGCCTTCAGGAGCCTCACCTAACACATAAGGACTCACAGAAACTTAAAGGGGTGGAAAAAGGCATTTCATGCAAAAGGACACCAAAAGCAAGCAGGGGTGGTTATTCTTAGATCAGACAAAACAAACTTTAAAGCAACAGCAGTTAAAAGAGACAAAGAGGGACGTTAAATAATGGTAAAAAGCCTTGTCCAACAGGAAAATATCACAATCCTAAACATACATGCAGCTAACACTGGGTTTCCCAGATTTATAAAACAATTACTAATAGACCTAAGAAATGACTTAGACAACAACACAATAATAGTGGGGGACTTCAGTACTCCACTGACAGCACTAGACAGGTTGTCAAGACAGAAAGTCAACAAAGAAACAATGGATTTAAACTATACCTTGGAACAAATGGACTTGATAGATATACACAGAACATTTCATCCAACAATCACAAGATACACAACCTATTCAACAATGCATGGAACCTTCTCCAAGATAGACCATATGATAGGCCATAAAACCAGCCTCAATAAATTTAAGACAATTGAAATTACATCAAGCACTCTCTAATACCACAGTGGAATAAAACTGGAAATAAACTCCAAAAGGAACCCTCAAAACCCCCCACACTACTACATGGAAATTAAATAACTTGCTCCTGAATGAGCATTGGATCAAAAACAAAACTGAGATAGAAATTTAAAAATTCATCAAATTCAATGACAATAATTATACCACCTATCAAAACCTCTGGGATACAGCTAAGGTGGTGGTAAGAGGAAAGTTCATAGCCCTAAATGCCAACAGCAAAAAGTCTGAAAGAGCACAAACAATCTAAGGTCATGCCTCAAGGAATTAGAGAAAAAAGAACGAGCAAACCAAACCCAAACCCAGCAGAAGAAAGGAAATAATCAATATCAGACTAAATGCAATTGAAACAAACAAACAAACAAAAAATACAAAAGATAAATGACACGAAAAGCTGGTTCTTTGAAAAGATAAATAAAACTGACCATTAGCAAGATTAACCAAGAGAAGAGGGAAAATCCAAATAATCTCAGTGAGAAACAAAACAGGAGATAGACGCCACTGAAATACAAAAGATCATTCAAGGCAACTATGAACAACTTTATGCACATAAACTAGAAAACCTAGATGAGGTGGATAAATTCCTGGAGAAATACAACCCTCCTAGCTTAAATCAGGAAAAATTAGATACCCCAAACAGACTAATAACAAGTAGCAAGATCGAAATGGCAACTAAAAAATTACCAACAGCAACAACAAAAAAGTCTAGGACCAGATGGATTCACAACAGAATTATACCAGATATTCAAAGAATTGGTACCAATCCTTTTGACACTATTCCACAAGACAGAGAAAGAAGGAACCCTCCTTAATTCATTCTGTGAAGCCAGCATCACCCTATTACCAAAACCAGGAAAGGATACAACGAAAAGAGAAAATTACAGACTGATATCCTTGATGAATATACATGCTAAAATCCTTAACAAAATACTTGCTAACCGAATCCAACAACATACCAAACAGATAATCCACCATGATCAAGTGGATTTGATACCATGGATGCAGGGATGGGTTAATATACACAAGTCAATAAATGTGATACACCACATAAACATAATTAAAGATAAAAATCACATGATCATCTCAATAAATGCAGAAAAAACATTTAGCAGAATCTAGCATCGCTTTATGATTAAAACTCTCAGTAAAATCAGTATACAAGAGACATAACGTAATAAAAACTATCTATGACATACCCACAGCCAACCTAATACTGAGGAAAAGATGAAAGCCTAACCTCTGAGAATGGGAACAAGACAAGGATGGCCACTCTCACCATTTCTCTTCAACGCAGTACTGGAAGTTCTAGCCATGAAAATCAGACAAGAGGAAATAAAGGACATCCAAATAGGTAAAGAGGAAGTCAAACTGTCCCTGTTTTCTGACAATATGACCGTCTACCTTGAAAACCCTAAGGACTCCTCCAGAAAGCTCATAAAACTGATAAAATAATTCAGCAAAGTTTCTGGATACAAAATTAATGCACACAAATCAGCTCTTCTATACACCAATGGCGACAAAACAGAAAATCAAATCAAGAACTCAACCCTTTTTACAATTGCTGCAAAAAAAAAAAAGAAAAAAGAAAAAAAACCTTAGGAATATATCTAACAGAAGACTCAAAAGACCTCTATAAGGAAAACTACGTAACAATGATGAAAAAAAAATCATAGATGACATAAACAAATGGAAACACATCCCATGCTCCTGGATGGGAGCAATCAATATTGTGAAAATGAGCATACTGACAAAAGCAATGTACAAATACAATGCAATTCCCATCAAAATGCCCCCATCATTCTTCACAGAGTTAGAGAAAAGGATTCTACAGTTCACATGAACAAAAGAGTTCACATAGCCAAGCAAGACTAAGTAAAAAGAACAAATCTGGAGGCATCACACTTCCTGATTACAAACTATACTATAAGGCCATAGTCACCAAAACATCATGGTACTCGTATAAAAATAGGCACACAGACAAATGGAACTGAATAGAGAACCCAAAAATAAACCCAAATAGTTACAGCCAACTGATCTTCAACAAAGCAAACAAAAACATAAAGTGTAGAAAGGACACCCTTTTCAACAAATGGTGCTAGGATAATTGGCTGGCCACATGTAGGAGAATGAAACTTGACCCTCATCTCTCACCTTACACAAACATCAACACAGGATGGATTAAGGGCTTAAACCTAGGATTGGGAACTACAAAAATTCTAGAAGATAATATAGGAAAAACCCTTTTAGACATTGGCTTAGGCAAGGATTTCATGACTAAAAACCAAAAGCAATTGCAATGTAAACAAAGATAAATAGCTGGAACCTAACTAAAGAGCTTGTGCATGGCAAAAAAGAATAGTCAGGAGAGTAAACAGTCAACCCACAGGGTGGGAGAAAATGTTCACAATCTGTACTTCTGACAAAGGACTAATAATCAGAAGCTACAATGAACTCAAATCAGTAAGAACAAAACAAACAATCTCATCAAAAAGTGGGCTAAGTACATGAATAGCCAATTCTCAAAAGAAGATATACAAATGGCTAATAAGATTAAAGAATGCTCAACATCACTAATGATCAGGAAAATGCAAATCAAAACTACAATGCAATACTACCTTACTCCTACAAGAACTGCCATAAACAAAGAAATAAAAAAACTGTAGATATTGGTGTGGTTCCAACGATCAAAACTGGGAGAACTGTTTGTCCTTACACTGCTGATGGGAATGTCAACTATTACAGCTGCTATGGAAAACACTGTGGAGATTCCTTAAAGAACTAAAAGTAAACTTACTATTTGATCCAGCAATCTCACTACTGGGTATCTACCCAGAGGAAAAGAAGTCATTATTCAAAAAAGATACTTGCATGTATCAAACACACAATGTTTATTGTGGCACAATTCCCAACTGCAAAATCATGAAACCAACCCAAATGCCCATCAATCAATGAGTGGATAAAGAAACTGCTGTGTGTACACACACACACCCACACACACACTATGGAATACTACTCAGCCATAAAAAGGAATGAATTAACAGCATTTGCAATGATCTAGATGAGACTGGTGACTATTATTCTAAGTGAAGCAACTCAGGAATGGAAAACCAAACACTGTATATTCTCACTGATATATTGGGAGCTAAGCTATGAGGAAGCAAAGGCATAAGAATGATACAGTGGACTTTGAGGACCTGGGGGGAGACAGGAGAGGGGTAAGAGATAAAAGACAACAAATATGATGCAGTGTATATGGCTCAGGTGATGGGCGTACCAGGATCTCGCAAATCACTAAAGAATTTACTCATGTAACCAAGTACCACCGTACCCCAATAACTTATGGAAAAACAAAATAAAAAATCTACTTGTGAAGTATTTGTTATGCACTAGGCATTATTCTAGGAGGTTTATATATGCTGATTTATTTAATGTTCTCATCAACCACCCTTAGGGAACACTATTGTCAACCTCATTTTATAGATGAGGGAATGAGACATAGAGAAGTTAAATTACTTGCTCAGTGTCACACATTATAAGTGGAAGAGCCAAGATTTAAAGGAATTAATAATGTGACCATATTTAGGGGAAAGTTCCATTTACTTGAGGAAATAAATTTAATATACATCAGCATTTCCTTTGCATTTCAGCAGATAGTGCATTGTGCCCCACTGCTACTGATGAACCACAGGGGAAGCTAGGTGAGGCAGAAATGGAGGTTAACAAAGAGTTTCACCATGCAACCAGCACTCTGCTGGTCAGGAGAAGGTTGTCCTACCTATTCTGTATCATCTTCTCTAGGACTCTCCAATCTCTCTACCTTCTCTTTATGCCTAATACAGAACACAGTACAAAACCCATCTTCCTGAGACTAAAATGATTCTCCCATGCTTGGTGCCCATGGCCAAAGTTAGTCTGGTCTGAAACTTGGCATAAGAAATGAACAATGAATCATCGTCACTTTTAGGAATATGACTCAATTATTCATTAAAATGTATCTAATGACTTCAAATATTTTATTATTGAACATATCAATATCTTACATGTAATTTATTTTTGAGTAAATAAATTACAAATATGCTTGCTGTTTGTGTAGAGAGGAGGTGCACAAGGTGGAGAATCAGAGGCGTGGATGGGCATGGGGAGCTGGATGGAGGCTCAGTCTCATTTGGCCTTCACTTGCCTCCCTCTAAGCCATATTCTCTGATGGAAAAAGCAGTGTAACACCTGCATCAATGATGAAAATCCACTCTACCAACAGAATGGCCATAAATTGAGAAGAATGGAGTACTGAGGTCCTGAAGACTGGTCCCAAATTCCTTAGTTGAGAGTTTTCTATGTATATATGGAAGTTATAAGACTAGATAATCTTTTAAACGATCATATCTCTATTTTGTCCAGATTGTCTTTCAATTTTTTGAGTGAGTTATACTATATGAATTAGTTGGTGGTTGTTTTTAAAAACTGGGACGAAATGCAGATAACTGTTTGCTCACCATAAACTCTGAGCACATACGACACTTCAAGCCATATAAATATTTTGTGTGTTTTGTAAACTATACTGGTAGGAGGAGAATTCTGTCATTTCACCTCATAAGTATTTGTGTAAAATCAACATGATACAACAGTTTGAAATTGAAATCCAAGTTGAAACCTAATTAATAGTTTCATAAAATCTACAGTGGTAGTAAGTGATTGCTAGAAGGAAAAAAAATATCTGGCTAGTTTTCAGCCATACTGGTATGTAAAATGAATCTCGGGGTGACTAAATGTTGAGTGTGTGAATAAATGAATTAATATGTAAGTGGAATGCTGATAAATTATTGATGGATGGCCTAACAGTCTGTACAGCTTAGATATATCACTGATTATCTGGATGATACTGCTTCCATAAATTTACTTTTCTAGCTCCTTTCTTACCAAATCATCAAGAATGCTGGATTTACTCTCTGGCTAACCAGGAGCTGGCTGGTCTCTTCTCATCTTTGAGCCAATGGCCTTCACTCGTCACTGTTTATGTCCTTATTACCTACAACTGATAAATGTACTTACTTATGATCATCACTTATGATCATCTCCTCTTATAACACATGCCCCATGATGTCAAGGACTTAGCCTGGCTTGATGTTCCTGAAAGGAGAAATACCAACTAAAAATAAGCTCAACTCTTTGTTAAAGACAGAATTCTGTCCCCCACTAAATTTGTATGGGAAAGCTTTACCCTCCAATGTGACTTTATTGAAAGAAAGGGCCTTTAAAGAGTTAATTAAGGTTAGATGAGGTCACAAGGATAGGGCTCCACTATGATAGGACTGATGTTTTTTAAGAGGAGGAAGAGACACCACAGATCTCACTCCCTGTGCATGGAGAAAAGGCCACATTACAACAGAGTGAAAAGGTAACTGTCTGCAAGATAGGAAGAACAGTCTAACCGAAAACCAACCCCACTGGCACCTGCATCTTGGGCTTTCAGCTTGAGAACTATGAGGGAATAAATATCTGTTGTTTAAGTTCCACAATCTGTAGAATTTTGTTAGGAAGCCTATGACGACTATATGACTAATATATTCTCTGTGTTAAAAATAAGTTAAGAAACATCCTTTAGAAAGCTTGTACACCTTTGTCATTTTGAAATGTACATAAATATTTTTTAAAAGCTAACTTAGTCTCTTGCTAGTTTCAAGACCCAAGGATGCTGTTCTCAAAGGCCGGGGAATCATTACTTCAAACGTGGATGAATCTGGAAACCATCATTCTCAGCAAACTGACACAAGAACAGAAAACCAAACACTGCACGATATCACTCATAGGCGGGTGTTAAACAATTAGAACACGTGGACATGGGGAGGGGAGCATCACACACTGTGGTCAGTTGTGGGGTGCTAGGGAAGGGACATTGTGGGGATGGAAGGGTGAGGAGGGATAACGATGGGAGAAATACCAGATATAGGTGATAGGGGATGGAGGCAGCAAACCACCTTGCCATGTATGTACCTATGCAACAATCCTGCATGACCTGCACATGTACCCCAGAACCTAAAGTACAATAAAAAAAAGAAAATTATCAAGGAAGATAACACCTCGATTTCTTAGGTTCTGTAGGAGACTAGGAGGGTAACTTCAGCAGGTATCTTACTCCAAGTTGCAAGACAACTTCCTTTTATAAAGACAGGAGAAGTTTATTTTTCCTTTGGATGAAGCCAATTGTCTAACACAGATGTTTACCCCAATTACTAAGGGAATTTAGGATGAAAGGTGTGTGACAGATGGTGCTGTAAAGTCCCCGTGAAGACAAGTTATTGTTTACCTTGAGAATTTTTATGTAAAAGGTTATATCTGCTTGTTATATAAAAACGTGAGATTTTTTTCTGTCTTTGCAATTTCTTCGCTTATTTCCTGAGACATGCATTTTACTCTGGTTTAATGCCTATTCAATAAAACTGTTTTCTTTCATTTCTACCTTTGTGGAGAAGTTTTCTGGGTTAGGAGGAGATTTTGTTTTCAATTACATTTCTCTAACACTTCCCAGTCCCAGTGAGAATATCAGGCAATATATAAACATCTGTTAAATTAATATCTATAACTCTCCATCTATATTAGTCCATTTTGCATTGCTATAATAAACGAATACTTGAGGCTGGGTAATTTATAAGTAAAAGAGGGTTATTTGACTCATGGTTGTGCAGAGTGCCCAAGAAGCATGGCACCAGAATCTGCTGCTTGTGAGGCCTCAGGAAGTTTACAATCATGGCAGAAGGCAAAGGGGAGCTGGTATCTAAGAAGGAGGGAGAAGGAGGGAGAGGGAGGGAGGAGGGGGGGAAAGGGGGGAGGGGGGAGGGGAAGAGAGGGGGAGAGAGGGGGAGAGAGGAGGGGGGGAAATGGAGGGGGAGGGGGAGAGAAAAGGGGAGGGAGGGGGAGGGAGAGAGGGACAGTGCTCACACTCTTTAACAACCAGATCTCAGTGAATGAATAGAGCAAGAACTCAACCATTACCATGAGGAGGGCATCAAGTCATTCATTGAAGGATCTGCCCAATGACCCAAACACCTCCCTTAACTACCTCCAACATTGGGGATCACATTTCAACATGAGATTTGGAGGGGCCAAACATCCAAACTATATCACCATCTCTGTACTACTGTATCTACACAAATAATGAGAGGTTCTATTAGACTTCATTACATCTTAATTCTGCTGCCCATATCAGATCACCAATGGTAGGCTGGTGATGAGGAATCAAAAGTATAGGCTAAAATTGGTTTTACTCAAATGGCCATAGCATCATTTTAAATGTTTGGAAAAACAAGGTTTCTTTGGTTAGTGGAAAATGCTCTGTGCTTACAGTTGGAAGAATTTGGATTTGAATCCAGTTCTAACACTTACTCTCTATGTAAGTCTTACCAGTCACCTAATTTCACCCTGAAGCTCATTTTCCTCATCTAAAAACGTTTCATGTTCCTTAAAGGGTCACTGAGAGGACCAGATGAAATATTACAAGTGTGCTTTGCACAATGAACGTTTGTACCATTATGCTTTCTTAGCATTCACTAACCTTACCAGCTAAATGGACTGTAACATTTACCAGCTAGATTCCAAACTGGCTTCCTCCTAAAGGAAAGAAAAACTGACTTTTTCCATTTGCAGTTCATCTGTCTATTCTTCTACTCTTCTGAATTTCCTCATAAGGACTTTCTTGCCTTTCAACATCATTTTCTTTCTTTAATGATGTAGGACATGGTGCTCACAGTTTTGCACATTTAATTTGTTCTGCATTGGGGGTTACGATTACTAAGGGGGATGCTCTATCTGTCTGGTGGAGGACCTTTGGGCACCCCCCAGCCACATGGAAAGTGCCTAACTTCCGGATGACGAAAGCCCCTCCTCCCTCGCAAGGAGGGTTCCTTATCTCACTCTGTCTACCGCCTTGGCTCGACCCGATTCCAGCAGCCTTCCAGATGATGAAAGCCCCTCCTCCCTCGCAAGGAGGGTCCCTTATCTCACTCTGTCTACCGCCTTGGCTCGGCCCGATTCCAGCAGCCTTCCGGCCAGGCAACCGACTGAACCAATCACCATCCACCCCACCAGCTCTCCAGTAACTTCCGGCCCGACAAGCTCCCCGCCCGGCAGACATTCCCACCCGACAGCCAACCTGACTCATTGCCACCTGCCAAATCAGCTCTCCCACTCCCCCAATCCTTCTACCCCTATAAAAACCGCCAAACAAAAAAAGTCAGGGCGAGACTGCTGACTCTTCCCCCGGCATGAGTCCAGTCTGCCCGGAGGCTCTCCAATAAAGCCTGAACTCCTAAACTGTCTATTTGCCTGATATAATTCGGTCGCTCTCTGGGGTTCAAGCAACGAGGGTCCAGGCAGGTCGGACAAGTGGTGCCGAAACCTGGGAGGGGTTGGCCGGTCCGTTGCCTGGCCCTCGTGGCCCGGCTGCGGCCGCCCCCCCAACCTCAGTCTGCCTGCCTCACCGCCGCAGAACTCCGGATAAGGTAAGGCTTTTACCTACCTTATTATCCCTCCTCCTCTTTAGTGGCCACGGTAATTAGCCTCCCGGTGCCAAACCTTCCGGACTCCTCGCCCTAGACTCGGCCGAGCCGAGGCAGTCCTCCGGCTCCTGGAGCCTCCGTACGAAGGTAACAGACAGACGGGGACGCCTTTCTGACTGTTAACTTCACCAGTCCGTAGGGTCTGCAACGAGAAGGGATGCCTTCTCCTTGCTTTCTCCCTATCCTGCACCGGTAGGTTCGTCATCCGGTCATGGGGAACACGGAGTCTAAAGTGGACCCAAACACCCCTTTAGGGTGTTTGCTTCTAAATTTTTCTAGACTGGGATATTCGCAAACCCTGCGCAAGAAAACGCTCATATTCTTGTCCCAGGTTGCTTGGCCCCAATACAAACTTGATAACCAGTCACATTGGCCCCCGACTGGCACTTTCAATTTCAACATACTTCAGGATCTCAATAATTTCTGCCACCGCACTGGCAAAGACAATGAAATTCCCTATGTTCAGGCTTTCTGGGATCTCCGTACCCATCCTGATCTTTGCTCCTCCTGCTCCACTCATCAAATTCTTCTAGCTCGCACCCCTCATAAACCCTCCTCCACTGCCTCTCCCCCTCCTTATCCCTCGTCGGAAGATCTGCCTGAACATCTGTCCCCTCCCATCAGTTCTAGCAATCAGCCGCCTTCAGCCGCTCGCTCCTCCCCCACCCTCTCCGCTCCGGAGGCCACGCCTCCCCTGACCTCTCCGGCGGCAGCCCATACCCCCACCCTCTCTGTGCCTTCCGCTTCAGAGGCCTCTCCTCCTCTTCCCCGGTGGCAGCCCATACTCGCTCTCATCAACCCACAATCCTAGCCCCTCTTCGAGAAGTAGCAGGCACAGAGGGCTAAGTTCGGGTCCATGTCCCTTTCTCACTCCAAGATCTGTCACAGATTGAGCGGCGACTTGGCTGGTTCTCAGCAGACCCCTCTAATTATATCAAGGAATTCCAATATCTCACTCAGGCATACAGCCTCACTTGGCATGACATCCGCGTTATCTGTACCTCCACACTCACAGTGGAGGAGCATGAGTGTATCCTTGCTGCAGCCAGACACCAAGCAGATAAGGACCACGCTATAGATAACCAGGTCCCTTTAGGCCCTGAAGTAGTCCCAAATGAAGACCCTCAGTGGAACTATCAGGCTGGTCATGGGTCTAATATACCCCAGAGGGACCGCATGATCCGGTACCTCCTCAGGGGCATGGATGTTGTGTCTAACAAAGTTGTAAATTATGACAAATTAAGGGAAGTCACTCAACTCCCCGATGAAAACCCTGCCCTTTTCCTCACCCGCTTGCAGGAGGCATTAGTCCGTTACACCCGACTAGACCCTGCCTCCCAAAATGGGGCCACTGTCCTAACCTCCCATTTTATCTCTCAATCGGTCCCTGATATCCGGAAAAAACTAAAAAAAGTGGAGGAAGGTCCGGAAACCCCCATACAAGACCTGGTGAAAATGGCCTTTAAAGTTTTTAATGCTAGGGAAGACACAGCTGAGGCAGCCCGCCAAGCCCGAATGAAGCAGAAGGTCACTTTACAGACCCAAGCTCTAGTGGCAGCCCTGAGGCCGGCAGGAAACCAGAAACCTAGAAGCGATTCCCGCACTCCTCCGGGTGCGTGTTTTAAATGTGGAAAAGAGGGACACTGGTCTAAGACCTGTCCCCAGCCTCGTCCACCCACCAAGCCCTGTCCCATCTGCCAGCTTATGGGACATTGGAAGTCTGACTGCCCTAGTTCATCCAGGGTCCCAGTCTCTCCAGACCGGCATACTGGACAACAGGGGACAGTCACTGGAGGCCTGGAACCTGTTCATGCTGTCCAGGAGCCAGGCATCCAAAACCCTCCATTCCCAGAACTGTTGGGACTGGTGAACGACTAGCAGGGCCCTGGCTCTCCAACCCTGGTTACCCTAGCCGAGCCCAGGGTCACGCTCAAGGTAGCGGGTAAAAGTGTCTCCTTCTTGCTCGACACCGGGGCTACCTTCTCTGTGCTTCCTATTTATTCTGGAAAAACTTTCCCTTCCCAGGTCTCTGTCATGGGAATTAACGGAACTCCCTCCACTCCCAGCCAAACCCCTCCACTTACGTGTTCTTTTAACTCCTCTATATTCACACACTCCTTTCTAGTCATTCCCTCATGTCCAGTGCCTCTCCTGGGACGAGATATTTTGGCCAAACTGCAAGCTACTATTGTCTTTCCTCACGCCAATGCCTTCCTCCTCTCCCTTGCTGCAGACCCACCAACCTCCTGCCAACCCACCCAACTTCTCCCTGATGTCTGTCCCCAAGTCTGGGACACCAGTACTCCAACTGTAGCTTCCCACCACCATCCTGTACGCATCCGCCTGAAGGATCCTTTCTCCTTTCCCACCCGTCCCCAATTTCCAATCTCCAAAACTCACCGCCTAGGCCTCCGCCCTATTATAGAAAAGCTAAAAAAACAGGGTCTGCTAATCCCAATTAACTCCCCGTGTAATACTCCCATTTTGCCAGTACGAAAGCCCTCTGGCCAGTATAGACTAGTCCAAGATCTCCGCCTCATCAATGCAGCCGTCATACCTGTACACCCAGTAGTTCCAAACCCATACACCATCCTCTCCCACATCCCGCCCATAACTACCCACTTCTCAGTATTAGATCTAAAGGATGCTTTCTTCACCATTCCCCTACACCCTGAATCCTATTTTCTATTTGCCTTCACCTGGGAAGACCCTGTCTCTAACACATCCCAACAACTTACCTGGACTGTCCTACCTCAGGGATTCCGAGACAGCCCCCACCTGTTCGGCCAAGCATTAGCCACTGACCTGCAAAACTGCAACATTGCCCCGTCCCGTCTGCTTCAATATGTAGACGACATTCTAATTTGCTCTCCATCCCGCCATGAATGCCTTTCAGCCACCACAATCCTATTAAACTTTCTGGGCAACAAAGGGTATCGGGTATCACCCGCCAAAGCACAAATAGCTACTCCCTCTGTTACATATCTGGGGCTGCAAATCACCCCCGGATATCGAGCAATCACTACTGATAGATTGCAGGCCCTCAAGGCCCTCCAACCTCCCACGTCAGCAAATGAAATCCTCTCCTTTTTAGGTCTAGTAGGATTCTTCCGACACTGGGTACCCAGCTTTGCTCTCCTAGCCAAGCCGCTCTACCATGCAGCAAAACAGGCCCCTGTAGGATCCTTGTCCTCCCAGGGGACTGTTAACCAGGCCTTCAAAGCTCTCCTTAAGGCCCTATACACAACCACCAGTTTAGCCTTGCCCAACCCTAACAAGCCTTTTCACCTATACACAGAAGAAAAGCAGCATACGGCAGTAGGGGTCCTTACTCAGCCAATAGGGGCTACTCTCCTACCAATAGCCTATCTGTCCAAGCAACTAGACCCCACTGTACGGGGATGGCAACCATGCTTACGGGCCCTCGCAGCTGCAGCTGACCTCACTACCGAAGCTCTGAAACTTAACCTACATTCCCCTCTCCAGGTTTTTTCCCCACACCGGCTCACCGACCTACTCACCCACCAAGCATTATCTCATCTCGGACCCTCCCGACTCCAACTTCTACACCTACTATTCATCGAAAACCCTGCTATCACTCTTTCACATTGCTCTCCACTAAACCCTGCCACTCTTGTCCCTCTCCCCTCAAAACCTCCAGCACAACACTCGTGCTCAGAAATTCTTAAATTCAGCCAGTCCCCGCGCCCAGATCTATCCGACCAGCCAATACCAACTGCCTCAGTTACTCTCTATGTCGATGGCAGTTCAGCCCTTAACACCCCAGGACCCCGAAAGGCTGCCTATGCCATCGCCACAGACACTGACATCATTGAAACTCAGCCCTTACCCCTGGGAACTACCTCGCAGCAAGCTGAATTAGTTGCTCTCACTCGGGCGCTAGTCTGGGCAACTGGAAAAGCAGTAAACATCTACACAGACTCCAAATATGCCTTCCTGATTGCACACACACATTGCATGATATGGAAAGAACGAGGTTTTCTCACCACTAAAGGTACCCCTGTTCTCAATGGAAAGCTCATTTCTCAGCTTATTCAGGCAATCCAGCTCCCCAGCAAGGTAGCAATCATCCACTGCAAGGGACACCAATCCACACTTACTCCTGTGGCTAAAGGCAATGCCTTTGCTGACTCAGTTGCCAGAGCCACAGCAAGGGAAAAGGCCCCTCCAGCCACCCTCTGCTTCCTTTCCAAAACCTACAACCCTCAATACTCCCCCACTGAACTAGCCAACCTTCAGTCCTCACCTGAAGTTCAATTCCGAGACAAATGGGCCTTCAAACATAACCTCCTTATTCTCCCTGAAAAACAAAGGTACCAAATAATCCAAGACATACATAACTCACTCCACATCGGACCTAAAGCTTTATACCAGTTCCTCAGCCCGCTCTTTCACCCCCACCACCTCCTTAATACAATACAGGAAGTCCAATCCTCTTGTACTGTTTGTGCAAAAACCAACTCCCAAGGTTCCTGTCATCCTCGGCGTCAGCTTCATCAACTACGTGGGTTCCTACCTGGCCAAGACTGGCAAATTGATTTTACCCACATGCCAAAGCACAAGCAATACCGATATCTGCTAACCATTGTTGACACTTTTTCAGGCTGGATCGAAGCCTACCCCGCAGCCTCTGAATCTGCAGAAACAGTGGCCACTCACCTTATCCAGGACATCATACCACGCTTCGGACTCCCGGCTACCATACAATCTGACAACGGCCCAGCATTCATCTCTAAAGTTATTAATGCTGTTTCTACCTCTCTAGGAATCCAATGGAAATTACACACTGCTTACCATCCTCAATCCTCTGGTAAGGTAGAGCGGGCCAATGGCCTCATCAAGGAACATCTAACCAAACTTATGCTTGAGCTCCGCCAGTCCTGGGTCACTTTACTCCCTATAGCCCTCACCAGGCTACGAGCAAGCCCCTGAGGCCCATCACAGCTAAGCCCATTTGAGCTGCTGTATGGTTGCCCCTTCCTACTTTCAACTCCCCCATCACCCAACGTCACACCCCTAGATAGTTACCTCCCTTATTTCACCCTCCTTCGAAACCTCCTCAGGGAACACGCCAACGCTTCTCTTCCCCAACCCATCCAGTCATCCGAAACTACCCAAAAAGTATCTCCGGGTGACTCAGTCTTTATCAAATCCCTCTCCCCAAAACCCCTTGCCCCCAAATGGGAAGGACCATACACCGTCATCCTTACCACCCCATCAGCCATAAAAATTGAAGTCCAATCTTGGATCCACCTGTCCCGGGTAAAAAAGGCCCCCCATGGATCTCCCTCACTATGGAAAGCTATTCCTACTGGCCCTCTATCTATCAAACTTACCAACGTCTAGCAGCCACACCCCTTATGTATGGAGGTTCTACCTAACTGAAAACTATACCAAAACCACCTTCATCTGTAACACTCCCCCCTACAGCCATAATCACCTCCTTGCAACCTCGGACTGCCCCTCAACAGGGTGCAGCACCACCATCTATCTAAACTTTACCAGGTTTAACAACATCCATTACCCATACCCTCTACTCTGTTTTGAGCACGATCAAACAGGAGAATGTAAAACTACCTCCTGGCGTTCCTGCATGGGGTGCACTTGGGGCACATGTTCCACCCACCCAGCCACAAGAGCGCAGAATCACCCCTCTCACCTAAAAATTATTCCAAATATAGATGGAGAAGGAAATACCATAATTGGTTCCACCCAGTTCTCCCTTATAATAACTGACCCTTGGGATAGTCGCTGGACATCTCCCCAAAAGGCGTCAGTATATGAAACTGACACTACCTCCTATCCGTCTTCCCATCTGTACATATGGCGAGCATATGAGCGCACAGTACATGAAGTCCATAACGCCATAAAACAACAAGAACAAACCTTAACTACCCACCTACAGCCACAGTCATCTCCATTTTCCTGGCTCACCTTCCTTAAGGCAGGCATTACACTAGCCAACCTTTCCGGGCTAACCAACCTAACTCCGTGCCTCATGTGCGCCTCACTGGGACAAACCCCTTTTGTTGCTGTTCCCTATCCCTTCCCTCTCAAGACATCTGCCTCCACTTCTCCCTTCCCTCCCATCAAGGAAGTAAGTCTCTATACTCCACCTGATTTCGCACAGCTGCCAATATGCTACTCTGTAAGCCAAAACTACCCTAACTGTAACCGGACCATACCGGTAACTACTAATTTAACAGCCCCACAGGGAACCTTTTTCTGGTGTAACAAAACCCTAACAAAAACTCTCCATAATAGCCTGCCACCAACTCTCTTATGCCTCCCAGTAACCTTAGTCGCCCGACTAACTATCTACTCCCCAGCCGAATTTCAAATACAACAAATGCCACATCACCGCACCCGCCTGGCTGCCTTTCTGCCCCTCGCCGTAGGCCTCTCCCTTGCTAGTTCAGCACTGGCGGCTGGGTTAGGGGGCGGAGCACTAAGCCACTCTCACCAAGCCTTAGCTCGCCTAACCTCGCAATTCCAAGCAGCTATTGATAACTCTGCTGAGTCCCTGGCATCCCTCCAACGACAGATCACCTCTGTAGCCCAAGTTGCTTTGCAGAACCGAAGAGCTCTAGACCTGCTCACTGTTGAACGAGGAGGTACTTGTATCTTCTTACAAGAAGAATGCTGCTACTACATTAATGAATCCGGCTTGGTAGAAACCCGAATTGAAAACCTCCAAAAAATTAAAACTAACCTACAAAACCAGAAGTTTTCAACTGAAGCCACAGCATGGTGGTCTTCCTCAATGTACACCCTTTTATCCCCATTGCTCGGGCCCCTAATAGTTGTCTGACTAATTTTACTCATTGCTCCTTGTTTTCTACAGTTTCTACAGCGGCGCTTCCAGGAACTTACTCGGGTCACAGTTAATCAAATGCTACTGCAGCCACTCATTCCAGACCCCTAGCCTCCAACAGCCAACCTAACTCCTTATCCTTTTTCCCTTTCGCCGCCCAAAATCAGCAGGAAGTAGCCAGAAAGAAAGCCGCCGCCCCTTTTTCCTCTTTAAGGAGTTGGGAATGTCTGGTGGAGGACCTTTGGGCACCCCCCAGCCACATGGAAAGTGCCTAACTTCCGGATGACGAAAGCCCCTCCTCCCTCGCAAGGAGGGTTCCTTATCTCACTCTGTCTACCGCCTTGGCTCGGCCCGATTCCAGCAGCCTTCCGGCCAGGCAACCGACTGAACCAATCACCATCCACCCCACCAGCTCTCCAGTAACTTCCGGCCTGACAAGCTCCCCGCCCGGCAGACATTCCCCCCCACCCGACAGCCAACCTGACTCATTGCCACCTGCCAAATCAGCTCTCCCACTCCCCCAATCCTTCTACCCCTATAAAAACCGCCAAACAAAAAAAGTCAGGGCGAGACTGCTGACTCTTCCCCCGGCACGAGTCCAGTCCGCCCGGAGGCTCTCCAATAAAGCCTGAACTCCTAAACTGTCTATTTGCCTGATATAATTCGGTCGCTCTCTGGGGTTCAAGCAACGAGGGTCCGGGCAGGTCGGACACTATCAAGTTACCTTGTCTTTTCAGCTACAGAATTCAAGATGTTTATGAACGGAGGGAATAATATGACTTCAAGTGGAAAATAAAATGAAACGAGGCATAACTGCATACTACAAGATAGCAATGCAATTGAGAGTTGGAGTAGTTCTATCATAAACACACTTTACATTACAAATATGTAGTAAGTAAACAACCGAGCTTTCTGTTGTGACTTATGTGTTTAGGTTTCTCTCTAATTTGGTCTTGAGTTCTCTCTTTGGAGGAGGCCAGAAACCAGTCAATCTCCAGGAGAGACCTGGCCAGGGGGAAAGGTAGGTTCTAGGGTGTCAGTCAGGTAAGGCACAAGGAGGAGGCGAAACCAAAATGCAGGAACATAAGAAATCTCTTACTTACGCACCCCAGAGGTGTCCGGCGAGCGGTGGGAGCCCGAGAGTAAGACTAGAGGCCACGGGGAACCAGAGAGCAGCCAGAGGGCCTGGAGGTTTGTCCTTGCGCTTTCCCGTGGGGGTGTGGCTTTGCTGATGTTAAGAGAGCACCTGCAAAGTGGGGCTTATTTACAGGACTCTGGTGTTGACCATTAGGTTTTATCATGGTCAGCAGCTGTGTGATGTGTGGGTTCTCAGTTAGTGGGATGAAGAACAAATGGGCCACATCACAAACAAGCACTCAGGGACGGGGAGCGTTACCCAGACCAGGGGTGATACACTGAGACTGGGCTTCAGACAACTTAGGCCAGGCCTGAAAATGGATGTGGAGGTAGCAACTATTAAAAACATTTACGACAGTTTCCCACAAAACAAAACCTAGCTTTTAAGTCATTTGTATTATACTTTAACAAAAACTGAACTGAAAATAATTGGAAATAACACCTTTGGTTTGGACTAATAAGCAGGAATCAAGTTTCTAGGTTGACCATGTCATTTAAATGAAAGCTAAGATACAAGAAAAAATTGAAGGAAATAGGTAGCCCTTTACCTCAGGTGTGAAAGGGTTTTTGTTTCATAAAGACCCTTTTCAGTTTCAGTTTCAGGTTCATCTTCTTGTTATTTTAGTGCAGACTATGAGAAAATATTCTTTTAAGGCTCTAAAACACGTGCTGTCATTTGAAAAAAACATTTTTCATTGACTCTATATTTTCCTATTATGATTTTTGAGTGTTTCTTTTATCTAGACTGCTAAAGAAATTGCCTATGGTCATAGTTTGCAGGCAACAAGGTACCCTGAATTAGCTACAGGTGGCTCTAATGATAGGCATGCCATGGCGTGAGGCTTAACAATGGTTCTCAAATTGTGATTCTTGAACTAGCAGCATCAGTTTTTCCTGAGAACTTAGGAATTCTCAGACCTCACTCAGACCTACTGAATAAGAAACTCTAAGCAGAACCCAGGAATTTGTGGTACAACAAGCCCTACAGGTGATTTTGAAATGCACTAGAGAACCATCAATTTACTGTTACAGAAACCTTAAAGGGTTTCTGCATATTACTTAAGTAATATAAATGTTGACTATTTATATTACTTAATACTATATGTAATTAAATGACTATAAATGGTCAACATTTATATTACTTATAAATGGTATCTCATTACTTAATATAAATGGTCAACATTTTAAAATTCTTTGAGCTGGTACTGAAAACCATTTTATCCTGTTTAATAAGGGGTCAGGCTAACAGTAGAGGTGACCATCAAACTTCACAGTTTTGGCTAGTAGGCCCAGTTCGTAGGCACAGTGATTTACCCAGAGGGCTCACGTTGAGTTGCAAACATGTCCCTTCTGCTGAGCTCAGACTGAGAGGCCTTTTGCGGCGCTAACTAGCAAAAATTTTTAAATGTCATTGATATTACCCTGCCCTCATCTTCACCCTCATTCTGGGCCTTTGCTGTTTTTGAAACAGTGGCTTTCTCTGTGACTTCGTTTATCCTCTCTCACTGCATGCCCTTCCTCAGAACTTGCCAAGACTCCACAGGATTCAATAATCACCTCCTGAATTTAGTTTCAGAACTGACTGCTCTCTTAACTATGTCTCGTATCTTAGTAGACATAGTCATTTAGATGTCTTCCTGTTAACATCAGCACAAATAAATAAAACTGAATTTGTGCCTCAAATCAGCTTCCCCTCTAAGCCGCCACATTTTTGTCAGTGGTAGGTTGCACAGATCTACCAGTTACCTAATACCCATTTCTCCTTTGCTTGCTTGACCCTGGAATGACCTGTAGATTTTCATAATATTTATTATATTCATCCCTTTTCTCCATTTCTGCTATTACTGCACTTATAACGTGTATACCTAAACTATGAGACTGTTTTCCAAAAGGGCTTCTTCTCTCCCTTCCTCATTCCCTGCCTCTCATTCTTCTTCCTTCCTGTTCTCTTAATTCCTTCATTCTTTCCTTTTCTCCTCCTTTCCTTCCTCCCACAAACAGATGGAAAAATAAATGGTTCACATTAACCTGTCTGACTTCCGCTCCTTCTGGTTTCCCAACTGACTAAGACCAGCATCCACATTCTTGAGCCTCAGAGTTCTCCAAGTTCTGATTACAACCCACTTTTCTCATCTCTCCTCCATTCACTTCCCCTATTGACTCTTTAGTGGTTCTCAAACTCAGGCAGCTGACTGAAAGAGATATTTGAGCCCGACTTCTAGAGTTTCTGACTAATAGTTTCAGGGTAAAGCCCAAGATTTAGCATTTCTGAAAAGTTTCCATGTGCTATAGATAGCATGTTGCTATCCCCCCAAATTCATATATTGAAGTCCTAATCCCCAGTGTGGCTATTTTTAGAGATGGGGCCTCTAAGGAAATAACTAAGGTTAAATGAGGTAATAGGGTGGGGCCCTGGCCTGATGGGATTAGTGTCCTAATAAAATGAGACATCAGAGAACTTAGGATCTCCCTCTCAGCCATGTGAAGACACGGTAAGAGGAAGGCTGTCTGCAAGCCAGGAGGAGAGACCTCATCAGAAACGCAATTCGTGGCACATTGATCTTGGACTTCCCAGCCTTCAGAACTGAGAAAATAAATTTCTGTGTTTAAGCCACTCAGTCTTTGTATTTTGTTATGACAGCCTGAGCGGACTGATGCACCAGGTAACGCTGAGGCTGCTGTTCTGGGACTATACTTTGAGAGCACCTCACTACTCCACTCTGATTGGCCTCCTTGTAGACTTGATCTCTGTGTCTTTCTGACATGCCTGCTCTTCTCCTTTCTTTACTTGAACTCCATATCTTCTTGAAAACCCACTTTGAACCATATGTCTTCCCTGCAGGCTCTCAACTCTCCCACCACAGTCATCTCTCCCCTTCTGAAAGCCTCTACACTTTACCTTTAGATTCATCTGGCATCTAGCATAAACTACCTTGGATGATTCTTTTTTCTCTTCATACAATTGTTTTGTCTTCATCACAAGCTCCTTGGAGCAAAGAATCTATTCCTGGTGTTGCATGCCTAGCACAGGGCTTTGTGCACAGCACAGGTTCAATAATTCATGATTATTTGACAACCATGGAGTGTATGGAGAAGGGGGTTCCTAGAAATTGCAGGTATGAATCATCCAGGTGTCATAGATCTCTGTCGCTCTGAGAGCTTCTTAGGAATGTGGAGGTATATAGCTCACAGGGGGGCACGTGATTACTGGCTTACTTGTTTAGGGAGCTGCATCCTGAGGGGGTCTTTCTTAATGTTTTTTAGACGAAAGAGTCATCTCTGAGACAGAGTACATCTAATGATGATGATGATACCATAAGAATGAACATGTATTGAGATTTCATTGTGCAGTGTTTCACAGATATACCACCTGTAGTTCTCCCAGTAACTCCACACAGTATGAATTATTATGCTTTCTGGTTTTACAGATGACAAAATTGAGGCTTAGAGAGCATAAGTGACTTATCCCAGGTCTGAGAGCCAGGCAGACACACAGCACATACTTGGGTCATGCCTGCACTGCTCTCTATTCACATTTCTTGCCTTTCCTCCATAAATAAGCAGAGAGTTGTACATCAGAGGTTTATACAAGGTTGCCTTCCCCACTTTAAAGATTTGGGTTTACTATTTTTATGCCATTCAACATAGTTTATATTCCTTTCTGTAAGATAGATTAAACAAGTAATAACAAGGCTTGACTTCTAGTACCAAAGGATAACTGAAGGAGAAAATATCCCATCTTCTCTCAGAAATCAGCTATGAAGGACACCTGCAGGTTGTGAGGCAGTAGTCTGCAGTTTCCAATTAAAGCCACTGACCCCATTGGTCACCAAACCTGTTCTCAGTGAACAAAAACAGGCATGATGGCTCAGTGGGTCCAGAGAAACTCTATTGCATTTTGCTTTCTTGACTCAGTGATTTGGAGTATTGTTCTGACATGTCAGCATTTCCATAACATTCCCACACAACTTATTCTAATCTGTTTTACTTTCTAATCAGACCTAAAACAAAACAAACAGCAGTAACAAAAATATTAAAAGAGTATCATTGCTACCCGTAATAAAAAGGCATTATACAATTTTCAAAATACCTGTTTTACCATTAACTCAGTACTTAATTTTAATCAGTGTATTATACAATCATTCTGGTAAGTTTTGTCATTAAAATAAGGTTTATAAGTTGTATATATGTACATATGTAACATCTATATGTGTGTACATATAACATGTGGGACTTACTCCAGGCAATTATGCTACCCAGAGAGCAATTAGGAGATTCTTTGAATCCTAAAGAGAAAGTTTAATTGGGCTGTTTATTCCAGCTCAGGTTTAAATCCAAGGCCTTAAAAGTCTTCAAAATCTACCATTTTGAATAAATTGCACCTTGGCAATCAATTAAGCTAATTTACTTTGCATAGGAAAGAGCATATTTTATATTTTTTAATAAAAATTATAATTTAAAAAGAAATAGCTAGACATTTTGGGATAATTTCAAAGTATAGAAAACTATAAGCAGGCAGAGAAAAAAAATCAACCACACTTTCACCACACAGAGGTAATTGTTGCTTTGCTTTGGAATCCTGTAGAAGAAATTTTATATCCTAACTTTTATTAACTTCAGATTTATTTCACTAACACTTGTCTATTTTACTGCTGAATGACATCTTAGGTCTGCTCATGTCTCTTTGTCACTACTCCACCATCCAAGCCCCATGCTGTGTCTCACCTGGATTTTTACTGGAGCCTGGAACTTGTCTGTCTGCTCCTGTCTTCAGTCTATTACCCACATTGCACTCTTGGTTCAATCACTTCAGTGACATCCATTGCTCTTGGGTGAGATGACTGTCACAAAGGAGTACCCGGGAGCACTTTGGAATATTAGACCAATAACCTGAATATCTGACTTTATTTTTTTTTTTAATTTTTATTTATTTTTCTGCGATGGAGTTTCACTCCTGTCCCCCAGGCTGGAGTGCAATGGCGCAATCTCGGCTCACTGCAACCTCCACCTCCCGGGTTCAAGTGATTCTCCTGCCTCAGTCTTCCAAGTAGCTGGGATTACAGGCGCACACCACCATGCTCCCCAGCTAATTTTTGTATTTTTAGTAGAGATGGGATTTCACCATGTTGGCCAGGCTGGTCTTGAACTCCCGACTTCAAGTGATCCACCCACCTCGGCCTCGCAAAGTGCTAGGATTACAGGTGTGAGCCACCTTGCCCGGCCCTCTGTCTGACTTTACAGGATCGTTCTGAGTCTCAAGTGGTAAAAGTACATGAAGGTGCTTATAAACAGTAGTAAACTGCAGTGTGAGTGGTTATTACTTAGAACTTCATGTGTAAACAAACGTCAGGTGTTTTTGTTTGTTTTGAAAAATATATATATGTTACTTTGATAATTATTCATAATATGACACAGACCTGCTGGATAGGAATCCAGATCTCTGATTATCTCTGACAGGATCATCAGCCAATATGAGAAATAACTTCTTCGTTTTAAAATCGACCGCTTTAGATTTAAAGCTCTTAGGTCTTTGAGAGGCTAGTAACAGAGAATAGCTGAAGTCAGGGAACAGGGATTCTCACCACTGATATTCAGCATAACCTTGAAATGAGATCTTGCTCTCACCAAATTGAGAAATAAAGAAATGCATCATACACATAGTTGTTGATTGAAAATATGTAATGCTAAAAAAAATGTAATCTTTCAAGTATTCATGACAAAAAAATGAATGAAGAAACACTAGAAGTACGCCTATTCGGAGCTATATTTTAGTCTACCACTACATTAAAAATGATAATTTCCCCATGTAAGCAATAAACATGTGCTTACTCTATGCTGTGAGACACTTATATTTTACAAATAACTTTACAAATGATTCCCCATTGTCTTAATCTGATTTCAGATTTCCAGAACACATAAAATGATGGGCAAAATAAACTGTATTATGAGAAAGTGGGATTTGGGATTTTGATGTCCTGCCGAGACTATAATGGCAGTATTCTGGTGGGAAGTTCTTTTGTTATTCAGGACAAAGGAGTCATCAAAATTTGATGTTTTCCCTCACTCCAAAGAGCATTATTCTGACACTTCAAATGCTTATGTCAACATGTTAATCTTCGACCCAAATGAAGGAGTTGCCATGGAAGAAAACCTGGCAAAACTATAAATAGTTTTCGTATCAGAGTATAAATAGCAAACAGATGGAAACTAAAATTTGAGGAATTTTAGGATGGTTTGAGAAGAGGCTTTTTTTTTTTTCCGAGACGGAGTTTCGCTTTTGTTACCCAGGCTGGAGTGCAATGGCGCGATCTCAGCTCACCGCAACCTCTGCCTTCTGGGTTTCAGGCAATTCTCCTGCCTCAGCCTCCTGAGTAGCTGGGATTACAGGCATGCACCACCGTGCCCAGCTAATTTTTTGTATTTTTAGTAGAGACGGCGTTTCACCCTGTTGACTAGGATGGTCTCGATCTCTTGACCTCGTGATCCACCCGCCTCGGCCTCCCAAAGTGCTGGGATTACAGGCGTGAGCCACCACGCCCGGCTGAGAAGAGGCTTTTTATGAGGGTTTTGGTGGGGTCTAGGGAAACCGCAAGGGAAAGTGGAGCTGCTAACAGCCCTCATCCATAAAGCATGAGGGGAGGAAGGAGTTACTGGAACCTGGAAAAAGAGAGAGTTTTCAAGGAGAACATTGAGATGCTTAGAGTCAAAGGACAAAGCCAGGCTGAGAGAACCTTGTCCCGACGAAGCCTGGAGAAGGAATATCTGAACTTACTCTACCCTCTGAGGAGGGGTTCCCTGTGGTCTGAAACACGTAGGAAACAGGGAGTAAGACGGCCCAAGAGTGTGACCCAAACTGCTCATCCTCCTGCGGAGTCGGGGAAAGTAGACTGGAAGGGAGATATTCAGCATAGACTTTCATGGTAATTTACCTAGCCCAAAGCCTGGCACATGACAAATACTCCTAAAACAAAGTCATGTGAAAGGATAAATGAATCCTTCACTGACCTGAACTGCGCACAGTGGCATAATTCATTTTTTCCTGGTCACTTTTTGAGTTTCATGTAACAGACTCAGTAAAACACTATGATTTCAAGAATTTGCTAAAATAAAAAAGCAGTCTTTTTCTCTCCATCTAACTTTATATACCCCTTTGTATTTCTCCAATGGTACTTACTACATTTTATCTGATGGTAATTAGTGAATAGTATCAGTTGTACAATGACAAGCTTTTTCTCTCTGAGGATGCATACACACCTATACACACTTTGGATGTTCTACTGTGTCTAGAACAGGCCCACAAACATAGTTGCTTCAATAAAAGTTTGTAATCACATACATTCAAATATGAGAACTATGCTATATTACACAATTAGAAATATTCTGCATTGAATTTTATTTATTTACTTATTTATTTATTTTACTTTAAGTTCTGAGGTACATGTGCAGATTGTGCAGGTTTGTTACATAGGTATATATGTGCCATGATAGTGGTTTCCTGCATCCATCACCCCGTCATCTACATTAGTTATTTCTCCTAAGGCTATCCCTCCCCAATCCCCCCACCCCCTGCTATTCCTCTCTTAGCCCCCTACCCCACCAGGTCCCAGTGTGTGATGTTCCCCTCCCTGTGTCTGTGTGTTCTCATTGTTCAACATCCACCTAAGAGTGAGAACATGTGGTGTAATTTAGTAGCATTCATTTGTTCGGAAAATCACTAAGCACCTGTTTTTTATCCAGCACTGTATTGAGCACTTAGATTTCAAAGACGAATAAGCAAACTGCCTGTCCTACTAGGACTTACATTGTGAGAGGAGAGGATTGCCAATTATCAATCATGAAATGACTCACTGTGCTAGGAAGTGTCACAAGATGAATCCTTGTGCTGGTAGGGGACAAGAGTAGAGAAGAGTGGGGCATGGAGGAAAGAGCAATGCGGCAAAGTCCTACACGCTCATAGTAGACTCCATATGAATGAAATCAGGTTATATTAGAAAGGGTTTCCCGGAAGCAGGATGTATTTTCTTACATTTAGCTTGGATTTCTACAATGTCAGTTCCTCCTTTTATTACTTAAAAGGTGTCCTGGCTACTGAACCTACCCAGTAACTGCAACCAGAATGAAGGGAAACTGGGGAGCAGAGGAAGAAGTGAGAGTTCTGGGGAGGGAGTTTATTGCCAACATCAAAACCAGTATCAGCTTAAAGATCATCTCCTGAACAGAAGAGAGACTTAGTGACACTAACATGTAGAGTGCGGAGGAGGAAGTACACCCAATTATTTAAAGCTAGGGAGAAGAAAGCATGGGCTGTGGGAAGGAATAATGATACCCTGATTTCTTTCCGATGAAAACAAGTGTGAGACAGTGGGAGGGGCATTGTCTCTGTCACTTATCCACTTGACCGACTACCTCAGCAAGTTTTATGATCCATTTGTGAGTAAAATCTTTACTTATCATGTCTTAATTGGAGAAGTGTGGAGGAGAACGTTACCGGTCTTGCAGGATTTTTAGGAAAAATAGCACAGAGATAGACAACTTGGTTAGTGCACAGGAGATGTTTGCTTATCACTGTAATCTTATTTAATACTTGCCATTTCTACTTTGGGGGTCAGCATCCTCAGAATTACATCACAGTACCTCTCCTATTAAAGGTATTTGCTTATAGCACTTTGCACTGAAACCCTCATCCACCTTGGTGAAGGAAATGTCATCAGAAAGATTTCAGTGTTTGAAGAGCCATATTTCACAGATTCTCCTGAGTTTTACATGTAGGACTCTAGAGAAATGCTAACCTCCTGTCACAGAAGGCAAATCTAGACAGTCCAGTGGTGCCTAAGGGACAGAGAGTGACGTAGACCTGCTGGATAGGATTCCAAATCTCTGATTATCTCTGACAGGTTTATCAGCCAATATGAGAAATAACTTCTATGTTTTAAAATTAGTATTAAGTTGAAAATGGCCAAGCATATGAACTGAAGACATTTCTCTGCATCTTCTCCCATAGGTGGCTATCCAGCTGAAATTTCAGATGTGGCCCTTGGCCAAAAAACTCATTAAAAAAAAATTTGAGAACAGTTTTTCTCCCAACTAAATATTATTAATGTTGTTTCTCTGTATTTCTGATAAGAAAATAGTTCACTCTTTCCACAGTGAAGCATTTCAGAAAAGGGTTTATTTTCTACTTCTGGGTATATATTCTATAGTTTGAATAACATAATTGGAGATAATTAATGCTTTCCTTAGGTAATATGATCCCAAATAACTATGTTTGATACACTTCCAAATTTTACTCCTCAAAATAAAAGTGTACTTGGATATATAATCTGGCATTTAAACTTCTCATCCTTATATTCTGGATATGAGGCAGGTGGATCACCTGAGGTCAGGAGTTCAAGATCAACCTGGCCAACATGGTTAAACCCCCATCTCTACTAAAATTACAAAAATTACCTGGGTGTGGTGGTGGGCACCTGTAATTCCAGCTACTTGGGAGGCTGAGTCAGGAGAATCACTTGAATCAGGAAGGGAGTGAATCACTTGAATCAGAATCACTTGAATCAGGAGGTTGCAGTGAGCTGAGATCATGCCACTGCACTCCAGCTTGGGTGACAGAGTGAGACTCCATCTTAAAAAAAAATTTCTTCCACTTAAATATAAAAATGACCAATAAAAAGAGGAGTGACCAATCTCTACATAACATTAATGCAGTATACTAAGCCTAGTAAAGTACACTTATAGATTCCAGAATGAGAATCAGTAGCTATCTGCTTTCCATTTCAAATTAAAATACATTATACTCCACTTCAGCAGGAAACAGGTTATTAAAATGATAAAAATGATCCAAACTAAATTTTAAGAAACTTAACATAGGCAGGGACTGAAAGACTTTCTCATTACAAATGAATAAAAGAAGACAGATCATAGAGTACAAACATTTCTGCTCTTGTATTTTAATTCATATATATATATATATACAAGCATTAACTAGTAATTTTTTATGGGACAATTGTAACTTCTACATAAAATATCCCTTTTCTATGTAATGCTTTTGTAATTCAGGTCACTCAAGCTACAGTAATAACTCAGAGAAGGAAACAGAATACAACACAGGATGACTCAGCAATTAATCATTCTGTGCCCCAAATCGTGTTATTCAATGAAAAAACTGTAGTTAATATGTTCAAGTTTTACTCATTTTTCACTGTCTGCTCCTGCATAAAATATTCAAAAATCCCTTGGTATAATGAAATAGTTGTTAGAAAAACTTTTTTTTATTAACATTGTAATCAAGATGTCAGAAATGAATTTTCTACCAGCTTCTAATAAGTAATGCATTCTTGAGAAAAAGCAGCAATAAAAAATGTAATTTTTCAAGCTAACTATACATTTTAAGCCACTGAATCAACTTTTGGAGAAATAACATGATAATTCCTACACACATTAAAATTTCTGCTAATGTTACATTAAGCATAACACAATATTTCTGTATATTTTAATGGTGCAAGGAAATTTAAGATATTTTTAATACTATCTATTGATCAAAATAAGTGGTGATGTGGTAAATTTTGTTTTTTTTAAAAAAAATATATATTTTTTTACCAGTAAAAATATACTGTGGACATGCTTGCCATACTGGTATTTTAAAATAAGAGTGCAAGTATATACTTTCCTGGACAGTTTCTGTAAATAGAATACATTTCTTCTTCTAACTTCTCATGACTCAATATACTCACACACCTCTCTGCCTTTTCTGTCTCCTCAAGCCAAAATTTCACTTCTCACTTTTTAGCCTGTATTAGAGTAGTATGTCCCAGACTGAGCACTATTGCTATTTAGAGCTAGATGAATTTTTATTACAGGCAGGTTGTCCTGTGCACTGTAGCATGTTTAGCAGCATCCCTGCCATCTACACTAGATGCCAGTAATATGACCACCATTTCAGGATGTGACAACCGACGCTCTCCAGATATTGCCATATGTCCCCTGCGGAAGAAAACCACCCCTACTTGAGAACCACCATATTAGAGCAACTTGCATACATAACATCATATTCACCTTTGAACCTATTTCTTCATGGTATGAAACTGAGCTCGGAGGTGACAGTAAATATTTGTTAAATGGATGCAGAATAAGATGGTGTTTTAGTATGGCAGTACATTTCTAGAATGATAAACATGTTACTCTCATATATTAAATTCTCAGTTCCACTTAAAAACTTAAGAATACTTCTACATCCAGTTTGGATTTATTTACCAATACTTGGAATAGAGAGAGAAGAGAAGACAGTTTTTCCAATATGATAGATCACATTTGACTTCTGTGGCTCATAAATTTCTAATGGGATTCAATTCCTTGTAGAGTTTTTTTTCCTTTTAGTCTAACTACTACAAAAAGATGACATCCAAATCTCTTCCAAAAGAGAATAATGGAGGAGGAAAGGAGTACAAAAATAGGACAGAAAAGAGCAAGAAAGAGGTGAGGAAGGAAAAAAAGAATAAATGAGCAAGACACAAGAGGCTTTCTCTTACTTATAAGCCCATTTATTACAAAGTTGAATTTAATCAAAAATATTTTTAAAGGGAAGTATGTCTTAACACTTGGAAATAGTAAGCCTCCAATCATAAGTTATTGAATTTTCCCTTACATTTAATGCTACAATTACTTTTCTAACATAAGCAAGGGAGAAAAACAGAAAAGAAAGAAGGAGACAAGAAAGGAAAAGAAGAAAATGGAGTAAGGAGAAATTATATGAGAATAAGAAAAGTAAAACACAAATGCTTATAAAAGTGCATTTAGATTTCTAAAGGATCACAAGACTTATTATACAACAGACATTTTGATTAAATAACACTTAAATAATGATTCAATGCAGTTTGAAACAATAATTTTCCCACAGAGTATGAAAAATTAGAGATAGGCCAGACATGGTGGCTCACACCTGTAATCCCAGCACTTTGGGAGGCCGAGGCGGGTATGTCACCTGAGGTCAGGAGTTCAAGACCAGCCTGGCCAACATGGTGAAACCTATCTCTACAAATATATATATATATATATATATATATGTGTGTGTGTGTGTGTGTGTGTGTGTATATATATATATATATAAATTGGCTGGGCATGGTGGCATGCGCCTGTGATCCCAGTTACCCAGGAGGCTGAGGCAGAAGAATCGCTGGAATCCGGGAGGCAGAAGCTACAGTGAGCTGCAATCACACCACTGAACTCCAGCATGGGTGACAGAGCAAGACTCTGTATCAAAAAAAAAAAAAAAAAAAATTTAAAGAAACAATAAAAATCACTTTGGGTTTTATTGATCATAAGGTAAATGCTTATGCTTATTATTTGAGAGCAAATACACAAGCTTTTTTCCCAGATAATACTTACTCATTTAAAAGTTAAATTTCATTAATTAGTTCTGCATTTCTCAATTAAGAAAACATGAGAAAAACGCCCAAGTAATGGGGAAACATTCATTCAAGGTAGTGAGCCTTTCTGCTTGTCATCAAGGAGAGACGTACACAGCAGTCAGGGCACAGAGTCTAGGTATGTGTTGAGCCAGGAGCTGGCGCCCTGCTTTTTAGCCATGTGAGCTTAGCTTTGGGTTCTTCCAGAAGTAAACCAGAGACAAGCATCAAAAGGTAAGTGGTTTGCCTGAAAGGGATCCCAGGAACACTTGGAAAGGAGCAAGGAGGTGAGAAAAGAAAAAAAGTAAGTAAGCAAAAAAGTGTGTGTCAAGTCAGCCCTCTGAGAGAAACTAAATCCCATCTCCTAGTGAAACTCTGGAGTGTTGTGTATATAAAATACACAGCAGAGTTGCCTCAAATGAGGAAGATGGACATTTTCTCTTCTTTTCTTTCCCAGCAATTTCCTGTATTTCATTGGTAGAGGGCTGTTCCTAGAGGCATTAACCCTCAGACACTCCAGCTGGTCCTGCATAGGACTGAGACTGTGCCTGTGGCGCCTCAGACAGAGTGGCAGGTGTTTGCAATAAGCAGTGTCAGCTACTACTACTTTATTTTTGATTGATACTATAACACCAATATGATCTTTCGAAATTATATAACAAAATCTAGGTTAAAATTACACAAATCCAATACAATAAGTATTCATGGGTATTTGGTATTGTGCTAAGTCCTAGGCAATTATTTGGATAATTGCAACATATACAGTAAGATATGGTTTGGCTATGTCCCCAACCAAATCTCATCTTGAATTGTAGCTCCCATAATCCCCACATGTAATGGGAAGGACCCGGTGAGAGTCCTTTGAATTGAATCATGGGGGTGGGTTTTTTTTCTGTGTTGTTATCGTAATAGTGAATAAGTCTCATAAGATAGGATGGTTTTATAAACGGCAGTTTCCCTGCACACACTCTCTTGCCTGTCACCATGTAAGACGTGCCTTTGCTCCTCCTTTGCCTTCTGCCATGACTGTGAGGCATCCCCAGCCATGCTGAACTGTGAGGCCATTAAACCTCTTTCCTTTATAAATCACCCAGTCTTGGGTACGTCTTTATTAGCATCGTGAGAATGGACTAATGCACACTGGAAACTGAGACTTCATTTGGTCATTTTGGACTCCATGCCACCAGAATAACAAGTACAAAAAGGGAATAATGAATCCTATTATTAATTGGAAATAATCAACTGCAGGAAAAGTACCAATGGAATCCAAAGGGTGTAATTCAAATGCCTCTATTTCCACATGTCCAGTGTCAAATGTTCACAGAATCGTATAGCATTCTATATAAGTAAGACCCCAATAATTAAACTTTTCTACATTTCTCTGTCACTTAAGGGATCTTGGAAGCTGAGTTTCCTTTGCAGCCAAAGAGAACATGAAGTGGACAGAAGAATTGGCAAGTCGTAAGTACAAACGATAACTTTAGGATCTCTTACAGAAAAAAGTATTGTATCTTCTATATTTTCATTTTTATAATTTTACAAATAATTCTAACATTTAGCTAATTTTCATCTCCCTCTCTTGCCCATAATTTTCTAAAGGGTATAGTGTTGGATAACTTTATTATTCAGTCTATGGTCATGAATATTGAGATGGGATTGTGATATAAACAAAAAAAAGAGAGGGAATGAATATTACTCAGAACTCCTAGATTCACTAACTGAGAAGACTTTAGCTTGCCTCTATTTTTTAATGGAACATGGTTATGTGACATCAAACAATAGCATTGTCCCTCCTCCAGTGTGGAAGTATAAACACTTATGTGCAGGTGGAGAAGAGAATTTTAGAGAAATGGCAGGGTGGAGAAAGTGAGTAGCAGCAGAGAAGTCTCCATCACCACCAACAATTTGGAAGGAATGTGTGAGTTTTCTATGGCTCACCTCACAGGAGAAAGCTGGGCTTTAGCTTACTTGCTGGAATTCCATTCCAGAATGCTAGCCACAAGCAATGGATTTTTAAGCAGCAAGACTCTATGGCATATACTGCAGTAGTCAGTCATAGGAGACAATGACAGGAATCAAGCTGAAATAGATTTCACTCCTCAAGGAAATGTACACATAGAAGGGTCCCCAATGTTGGGTCCCCCGAAACACACATGAGAGACCAACATTTAGAGGCAACCATATAGGAAGCATTGAGGATCTCTCCTTCTTCCCCTTTAGTTTCCATTCCCAAAACACTGAGGCAAAGAGAGACCTAGAAGAGGATGGGGAAGGAGAAGCGACAGGCACTTCAGGCTGCCTTTTACACACCGAATCCTATAGCCTGAGCATGTCTGGAGAGGGCAGCTGGGCAGGGTCTAATGGGGAGGGGTTTGGAGCAGGTAGGAATAAGCTTCCACAAGGCATAGTTAAAGGTAGTTATTGGAGAAAACTAAAAACCATTTCATATCTATATCCTACCAATTTCAGTTATCTGAAAAAAAAAATTGAATACTGAGAAAAAGCCAGAAAATGAGGGAACAGGAAAAAACTAAAACCAATTATATTGGCCGCAAGTTATTAGAATTAAGAATCCTCTTCTATTCCCATATGTTTTTAATGTTTTCATATAATACATGTAATAAAAAGATAATTATGCCAAATTCCATATACCATAGTTGATTATATATATACACACACACGAACATACATAGATGTATACAAACACATGCTCACACAGTTGGCCCTTGATATCCATGGGTTTTGCATCCATAGATTCAACCAACTGCGAATGGAAATATTTTTAAAAATTGCATCTTTACTGAACATGTAGGGACTTTCTTCCTGTTATTACTCCATAAACAATACTGCATAACAATCATTTACATAACGTTTACATTATTTTTGGTATTCTACATAATCTAGAGATGATTTTAAATATATGGGAGGATATGCAATCTTATACGAAAATCCTACACCATTTTATATCAGGGACTTAAGCATCCATAAATTTTGTTATCCCACGGGAGGTCTTGGAACCAATTACCCATGGATACCGAGGGATGACTGTCTGTATGTGTGTATGTGTGTGTGTGGGGGGGGTGTACACATAAATGTAAACCTATAAAGGTGAAGCAAAAGTTTTACATACACAGTATTTTTCTTAGAATAAAGCTATAACACTATTTATTTGATATTTTAGAATTGTATTCATATTTATAAAGTTTAGAAAACCTTGAAGCAACATGAGCATGGATTCAGGGAATCAAGTTTTGAATATTTCTGCATCTCTTGACAACGTCTTATAGGCTCAACTACTTTTTCCTTTCTGGAAATATCCCGCATATAACCCGGGATATATGAAAAGGGATAATTGTAGTTTTTTAATTGGACACTATCAGAATGCACAAAATGTTAAAGGCAGACTACCTACCTAGCACCTTTAGCTTTATCTTTGATAAAACTTAATATAAAACTTAATATATCCAAGAGGAAACAAAGATGGGTCCAGACTATTTTCATCACAGTTAAAAATTACCTGTATGTTCTCTTTTCCAAGGATCTTTCATGAATGAATACAGTGTCCTCTTACTTATTTTTATTATTTCTGTAATATAATTTATTTGGTTCTGAAGTTTGAGCCTGCATTTAGCTTTGACTCATACTGACATTTTTAGTCATCTCTTAGAAATGCCCGATCTCAAATGCATATAATCACCAAAATATAATAAATCACAAAGCAACTTGAAAAAAAAAATTTTTGAACAGTAATATCCTAGAAGCTTATCAGGTGGGAACTTTGACACATGAAACGTATCTGAGTTTGAAACAAAATACCAAGCCTGCCTCTTGGCCATTTCAAAGAAAATCTTGTAGTTGTTTTTATATGAAATTAGCATAAAATGAGATTTCCCTCATGGAAACCCTAGAGCACAGGATTTTACATTTGAAGTCAGGATTTAGGGAATTATTATCATTTTTTGGGAAGATACCAAGACCAGAAATCCACTGAGTCTTTTATACTGAATTGAAGAAAATATCATGGTCATAAATATTAAAAAGTAGATTTTACTTAGTTTTATGGAAGTTAAAATCACCAAGTCAGCCATTCCATACAGCTTTCCTATGAAATATATGATAGAGTTATTAAAATTATTTACAAAATTATAATTCATGAACACTAAAAAAACTGGTATTCTCTATTAACCATAACTGCATTTTTAATGATACTTCAGTTCACTACAGCAAAAATCATTAGTACTATTTATAATAATTCTGATGTTAAATTTTAGTTTAGTATTCAGTTTACCTTACTCTCAGGTTCTATGTGTTACTTACTCTGTGAGGTTTGAGTATCTATGAATTTCTTTATCAAGGTATCAGTAGTTTGGGTATAAAGACTGAGAGCATATTTCAGAGACTGAAGGTCTGGGCTTTTCTCCAAGAAATTCTTTTTCAGGCCATTTCCTCCTGCATGAAAATATTGCTACAAGGAAAAAAAAAATCAGAGGCATTTAGAGAAGAGTATTGAAAGAAGGAATTTATTACTCTAATAGAGAAGCTCAAATTGAATAATACAATTTGATCAATGTAAGATAGGTACAAAAAATGGTGCCACCATTTTCCCATTGCTAAGTTATTATCATCTAATTCAGGTCCCGTAGATATCTCTGAAATGACACTCAACATCACAGACCTCATAACCTAGAAGGCCTATGCCTTTGTCTCTTATGCAAAACTTTTAAACAAAAGAGATCATGCTGATGTAGCAGTCAGAATCCTCATTAGAATAACAGGTTTGGGTAACAATTATCAACTTGGTTACTGACTTCTGTTTCTTAAACATGAGAAAAATACCTAGGGTTGTCAAAATTTCATAGGGAAGGTAGCTTCTGGCCACATATTTTCCAGATACCAGTTTGAGATTGTAGATCAGGTGTCTGCCACTCCATTTGCCCCATTATCTGATTACACAGTGGTGCAGCTATAGGCCAACCTGATGAAGCAGAGTGGTCCTTGGAAATCCAACACCCCTTGAACATTGTATCTGATAAATACAATACAACCTTTTTTTTTTTGCTATTGTTATTCAACCAAACTCAAAATATTCCAATATTTCCAAATAAGATAATAGAGAAGATAGATGCTCATTGACAATAAATACGGTCATTGAGGAATGTTAGCAGTTTTCATACTACAAGTGTTATACACAGACATCTCTTTGAAATGCAGACTGCCTAGTGATATATGATAGAACTAAGGATTTTTTTCTATCTGTTTATAAATAATATATTTATAATAGTCTATTAAGGTTAGATAAATGGTTTTCTTTCTCTCTTCCTGTACCAACAATGCTAGAGGAAACAAAACACTCACTGGTAACTGTGGTTCGGTGTGACCTATAATTAGCACAGAATAGAATATGTTGAAGAAACTCAAGAAATTATTCAGAGACACTCTCCTAAATGGCTACGTGTCATTCTTCTTTCCCACTCCTTAAGAACTTCTATGGCAGGACAATTCGATGAGCTGAAATATCAAAATTATCTCAGTTTTCTCCCCTATTCAAGGGGAGATGCAGAAACATTTTATGGATATTAGCAAGCATCTGGTTGTACTTTCAGAGAGTAGAATGTAGCGGAGATTCAGGGTGTAGGCCAGAGAAATTAGGCAATTGGAATGTAAACTTAAGAAAGACTGGTACAATTATAGACACCCTCCCCGGGGAGAAAAAAACCTATGGTCCTTTGAAATTCCTTTACTGAGTCTAGCTGGGTGCTCTGTGAAAACACAGGCTTTGGCAAAAACTACATATGGTTACGTAATAAGGCACAGGAAAAAATGTCTTCTCTTTAGAAGATGAAAAAAATAATAGTTTAAATTGTTCTACACCTGGATCTTATAAAGAACGTTAAAACATTTTCACATGCAGAAAGTATTTAGAGAATTATTAGTCCAGAACTGTTTCAGGTGCCTTAATGGATGAAAAAAGTATGACAATTCCTTTCTTTGAGAAACATAGTATTTAAGGATGGAAAAAAGATTACATGGATGTATTGAGGGGGATAGATGTAAATGTATTTAGATTAATCTCGACTCTGTATCACCTAGAAAGGTGATGGGGTGCTCTCTGGAATACTGTTTACATAATGAATCAAGGAGCCATCAGAAGAAATAACCCTCCCTGAGAGTAAAGAGCAGTGCTAGAAACTGAGCCAAGAGTAGGAGGGGAATTCTAGAAAAGAAGGCACTCTCTCAATATTTCTCAGGCAGGCCCCAGTCTTACCAAACCTGAGCGTAAGTGCTAGATTATAATAATGGAGGACAAGGAGGAGCAGAGAGAGGAGGAAGGAGAGATGGAAGGAGAACCAAAATGATAAAATGAAAATCCGCCATTTCTGGGGGGAAAATGAGCAGAAAAAATTAGTGGGTATTCTGTCTATGATACACATTTGGGTTATTTTCACTTTTAATTGCCCTGAGGCTACTTTAAAACTGTATAAATTTTAGAAAAGTAATAATGATAGTACAGATGATTTTCGTCCACAGTAATACAAATTAATTATTTTGGGTGGAATAAAACTGAATATTGCTCTGTGGATAAATCTTGCCTCTGCTCCAGCTTTTCTTATTGCTTGTGTATGCTCGGTTTCTGGAATTCTCCTTTGACACAGTAGTAACATCTTCCTTGGTTCCCTCACTAACTGATGACTTAAATAACATTTTGACACATTTTGTAACTGCATAAATATCACAATTATACCCTCTTTTAAAAAGTGTTCTTTAACAGTGTATAAAAAGTAGCATGAGTGACAGCATTCATACGGATGACCACAGGATCGAGTGTCCAATTTGTAAGACTGGACTGCGGGTTCGTCAGTCACCTTACCACTGACAGCATCAGTGGTAGTGTCTGCCGTGCCACCTGTTTTCTCCCTCTTTTCCTTAATAAATATTTATTAAATGTGTATCTTCAGCCAGACCTTGTGCTGGATGCCAACACTATAAAGCAAAAGAGACACAGTGGTTGCTCCCAAAGGGATTATGATCTAGTAGGAAATGTAACCAACATTTAAACAAATGACTCCAACAATACATGGCAGGTGTTAGAATAATGATTTGAAAATACAGATAATAAAGGAGGCATGCACTTCTGTTGTCTAAGGCATCAATAAAACGCTTCCAAAGAAGTGACATCTTTGGTGGTTATCAGTTTTTAAGTACTGCTCTTTTTTTTTTTTTTTTAAATTGCATTTTAGGTTTTGGGGTACATGTGAAGAACATGCAAGATTGTTGCATAGGTGCATACGTGGCAGTGTGATTTGCTGCCTTCCTCCCCATCACCTATATGTGACATTTCTCCCCATGCTATCTCTCCCCAACTCCCCACCCCCCGCTGTCCTGCTCTTTTTAACTTCAGCAGCCAGTAGATAATTCACCCTCGTCAAGTAGAGAAAGAGAATAATCCCACCAAGTAACCAAGAGAAACCCTGGTAGTCTCGGCACTATTTAAGGAGAACTGAAGTGTTTTAGTTCTCTAAGTATAATTTAGATATAGTTTTAAAAACACTGTTTTCTACTGTTATTCTATACCCATCAATAACTTGTGCTGCCTCTGGGTACTAGAGGGCCTACAGAAGTTAAGAGACTTGGAATCAACCCAAATGCCCATCAATGATAGAACAGACAAAGAAAATGTGGCACATATACACTATGGAATACTATGTAGCTGTAAAAAAGGATGGGTTCATGTCCTTTGCAGGGACATGGATGAAGCTGGAAACAATCATTCTCAGCAAACTAACACAAGACCAAAAAACTGAAGTCTGCATGTTCTCACTCATGTGGGAGTTGAACAATAAGAACACATGGACACAGGGAAGGGAACATCACACACTGGGGCCGGTTGCGGGGTGGGGGATAAGGGAAGGATAGCATTAGGAGAAATATCTAATGTAGACGGCAGGTTGATGGGTGCAGCAAACCACCATGGCATGTGTATACCTATGTAACAAACGTGCATTCTGCACATGTACCCCAGAACTTAAAGAATAATAAAAAATCATAATAAAAAAAGAAGTTAAGAGAGGACATTGCATCCTATGGATTCCCAATGCATATTAACATGGTAAAGGCTCTGAGACATACTGTGGTAAAGAAATCTGTGTAATCTTTTATTAATACACCTTGCTGCTAAAAGTATTAGGCCGTAGGATACCTATCTCACTGGGCATATATTAATACTTTTGGGGATACAAGTGTTCCATGGAATATGATTTGGGAAACCCAAGAACAGAAGAATGTCACTGGATTTCATATAACTGAGATGGTTGAGGGCCTAGAAAGCTTCATGGGAGAAGGGAAAAATAATTAAACTATGAAGGCATAAACTATGTACTTGTACTGAAATCTTTTAAAATAATTTTCTAGAAAGGCATGTTTTTAATACTAAGGCACTATTTTGTAGGACTCTGGGACTGTGTGGACTCATCAGGAAATGAAATCATAAATGAGGTGTGTGCTTGTACCTGAGGAAAGCCCAAGGGTCCCTATGGTTTTAGGTTACGATACACAACTGACTTCCTCCTTTTTAGCCATAGAGTTTTACATGTTATTCCATTAAAGTCTCTAGCAGGATATTTACTGAAGAGAAGTTTTGTAGGGTAGAAACTAATGCCTTTGTGTTTTGAGTGCATTTTATATTATGAAATGTGGCGAGAAAGAAACCCAGGACAGAGGGTAGCTATGTCAGAGGAGAAAGCAAATTGTCAGGTGGTAAGAATGAAAACCTCCCGTTGAAGGGACATAGACAAATAATATATGCCATAGGCTCCTCACTCCAACAGTGAAGAAGGTGATTTCTATGGTTATGCAAATGCAAACTCGATGAGAATGCTACTTCTTGAAAGTCTTTCACACAGTGTTTGGAATCTGGAATGACAGCATCTAAGAGCACGGGTCTGGTTATCTCACTGGCAAAGATGATCAGGAGAAAGGGGGCTGCAGTTACTACATGGACCTTGGCATTCAGAAGATTTTGCATTCAATTTTGACTCTATGCGCATGACCCTGAAGGAACTGAAGAGCAGAATCTGCATTGTGCTGAGGCTTGGGTTTGAAGGCTATAAATGTGAGGGTGAAGTATAGAAATAAATATCTTAATTATTAGACAAAACCCACTATCCATAGCTCAGTGCAGAGTAGTTTATCTTCATTCATTATAATGGGCATTTTGGTGGGGGGATAATATGCTAGAAAGGAATTTGCAAATGTGGGGTTTTAAAGCCTTCTGGATGTTTTCATTATGCCTGTGAAAAGTACATTATTTTCCATTGACAATAAACCAAAGACGAAGACTTGGTTTCTTATAATTCCTCTGTGGTCTGCAGCATAATCTAAGAAACTTCAGTTTGATCTGTTTAGACGTTTTACTTAGACTGACCTAAAGTAGCAGGAAAAAAAATGGGCAAAAATCAGTTAGGACAGGTCATTTCCTCCTTATTGAAGAAAAGAATTTGTAATCTCTCAGTTGACAGACTGTGGAGGAATTGGTTGTTTCATGCAAAGAAGGATGAAGATGTTAGCTAGATGACATTCTCTCTTCTTCTCTATCCTGGCTGATGTTTTCACTGTGGACTTGAAAAATCAAAGGCAGAAAGCATGTTTGACAAACGAGCAGTTGAGCTGAGGCTTAAAGGTGCTACACTGGATGAGGACATTTGGCTTTAGAAAGGTCCTGGTAGTCTGGTATGCCAGGTCAACATTTCCAGAAGGAGATGGCCAAGAGGAAAGGAAAAAGTCAGAATTCATAATAAATATTCATATTCATGTTTACCACCAAGTACAGAATGGGGGTGATGTGGCTTAACAACAGAAAATTTTAACAAGTTGTAAAGATTTATTTGCTGTCAAGTTTAACATGGTTTCCTAAGTGAGAAGGCAGCTATTAAAACAAGTTAAATCTGATCATGCATCAAAATAGGTAGACAGATCAAGAATAAAGGTTCGGTAAGGCAAGAACATTCTTCATTGGTTAGAACATGTCTGGGATATTAAATTCATTCTCAGGCTTTATTATTTATAAGAAATATTGAAAGTGGAGGTCATTTAAAGATAGGTAACCAGAATTTCATAAGGTCTAGAAGGCCTGTTATTCAATAAACAGTTTCAGATGACATGGGATGACATGATAGTTTTCTTCAATATCTGAAGTCTATCATACAGAAAAGGAAACAGAATAATTTAATAGTAGTTTAAAAGAACAGAAGGAGCACCAAAACATAGCAAGGGAGCAGATTTTTGTTTGATACATTCATCAAAATTTTCCAATAACAGTGCATCTTAAAAATAAAAACTTCCATTTGTAGTTTAGTGGCCACTATTAAGGGGTGGCCAGTTGACCATGTGCAACCACTGGTCACTCATATCCACCTTTCCCTTTCTCCTCCTAAAGCCACCACCTTGGTGATGGCTCTCATCATCTTATGAACTGAAATCTCTGACTATAATCTTGAACTATGCCATCTAATTTGTGCATTTCCATAAGATTCCTATTGCTGAAATGACTTTAGCATAACATTTTCAAAATCACCAGTGAATCCTCTTTTAGGGAACATAGTGAAGGCACAAAAGGACCTCTGTATTTTCAACCTACACATTTCCCATCAACCTCACTTTACAACATTGTAGATGACCTGGCATCTCTCTGTATGAGCAAGAGTGGGAGATGTTCAGTTATGTTTCCAATTCTGCGATTCTAGAATTCTCTTAACCTCTTGGATTCTCTGATCTTTATAATGGGCTTGAAAATATAATTCTTTATCTGTCCTCTATACAGTGGTTCTTTAGCATAGGTTATTTAACTTCTTAGGCTATCAGTTAATTCTTTTATAGAATGGTGGCAGAAATATCCCTTCTGCCTTTGGTGTTGTAAAATTGTAATTACTCTATCTGGAAGAGCTTGGTGAATGCTGGAGTTCTTTCCAATTGTAAGAAATATATTTAATTAGCAGAACAAGTCCTCAACATAGAAGCCAGCATTGCGTTTTAAGCACCAGCCCCTATCTGAAGCAGGTTTCTGAATACTTACTTTCACGTTCCTGCCATCTAATCTAACTCCAACACGGCACTAGAAAAATAGCCTTCCCACCTATCTCCCATTTTTCTTGGTGGACCCATGCTTTCTTAATCACTGGGGCTGAAATCTCTGAGGCATTTTGGGCTCCTTTTCCATTTTGTCTCATATTCAGTTGCCAAGTTCCAACGACTCTCCCTTGCTCATGTCACTCATATCCATCTTTCCCTTTCTCCTCCTAAAGCCACCAGCTTAGTGATGCCTCTCATCATCTTATGAACTGAAATATCTGACTATAACCTTGAACTATGCCATCTAATTTGTGCATTTCCATAAGGTTCCTATTGCGGAAATGACTTTAGCATAACATTTTCAAAATCATCAGTGAATCCTCTTTTAGGGAATATACTGAGGGCACAAAAGGACCTCTGTATTTTCAATCTAAACATTTCCCATCAACCTCACTTTACACAGTTTCATTATGGAAACACCCAGTTAAGTCCAGACCAGTCCACAGAGTAGTCTACTCACTGCCTCCCAGCCTACTTGTCTTGTGCCCTTCTCCATTTCTCCATGGAGAAATTCCCTTTCCCTGTTTATGTCCATGTCATGAATCTTCCTCCAAAGAAAACTTTCTATCCAGCCTGTGAACTCCCATCTGTCCTTCAAGACCATTGTAGCTTTTTCTGATCTCTTGAGTCCGTACTGGTTGATCACATCCTCTAAAACGTTTTTTTATCTGTTTCCCTCAATTAGTATTTGGATCATCTGTCTCATCTCTTACACTGTTTTAAGTTAACACGTATCATTATTCCATTTTCAATGTGCCTCTCTCAGCTTTAATCTGGACTAGAAACTCCTGGAGAGAAGAAACAACACTTCTTCTCAAAGGGGAATCTCAGGTACTAAAGACTCTGACCAGAACAGTTCTCTTATAGGGAAAAGGTACTGGGCACAGGAAACCAAAAGGCTAGAGAAAAAGCCCTAAGGACTCGAACTATTGCTTGGGGCAAAGAGTCAGATTTAATAGCTCCTTTGAGTGGGAATTAAAGGATTTATTGGGAAAAGAGGAAAAAAGAAACACACTGGTTGCAGTAGACTATGTGGGGTCTTGGGCTTAAGTGAAGAGAGGAGCCTTCAAAATGAACCAGTCATCAGGCAAAATAAGAGGCAACTTAATATAAGTGTTTTCTATATGCCTACTTTAATTGCTTTGTATGTGATGAGTCATGTAATTTCCTTTCAATAGTCTTTTAAGTAGTATTGTTTCCACCAGAGAGGAGAATAATTTACACATTGGTGTCTCTCTCTCTCTCTCTCTTAATCATCTCCTATCCTGATATTATACTTGTTAGTGGTATAATTTCCCATGTAGTTTTCAATATTTTATTTACTTTTATAATTCATAGCCCTCTTCTGACATTTGTAAAGGCTTCTACCCTAGATACATTAATATGTTGGTTTCACGAATGTCAGGATTCGTGGTAACGAGCACTATTATCACCTTGGGGGCAGGAGGGAGCTATATACGCAATATCATTTTCTTTGTCTTGAAAACTAACAGTATTTTTTGTTTTATTATTGTTATTATTCATGACTTTGCAAAAAATAAAGCACTTGAGACCTGGTTATGATTTATGAGGCAAAAAAAAAAGTACTGCTAAATTTTTTAAAAATCAGGAAAAATATCGCCTGCATACTTAGAAAGCTATTCTTTTTATAATCCCAATAAAACTCTCTGAAATCTTCTATTCCTCTCCAAACTCTAGGATTGAAGATCTCTCACAATCTATTTTTACTGATTCATGGGAACATGCTATTATTTCTTTGCAAGATTATCAAAAGAATTCCCTTTTTTGTTAAATATACTATTTTGGTAGCAATTTTCCATCATTACTTTTCTCTTCCCAACACCTGTGTTATAGTTTTGGCAAATCCATGCAGACAGTCCATTTTGCAAACTTAGATATAATCATAACCCACCTTAATTTTATAATTTTAGTGTTTAGCCACTAAAGATTTCTGTTTTTAGGAATTTGACAGATATTTTAAAAAATTGTTTTCTACCACAACTGGAGTCCTCTTTTACACATCAGATCAGACTACGCTCTTCCTGCCCATAAAATATCTCAGTGTTTCCCTTTTACTGACAAACTAAAGTTGAGATTCTTTCCTTTGGTATTTAAGCCTTGGCATTCTGGCTTTAATCCAGTGTTCCTCTTTCATTCCCTGTAATACTCAGCCAGTCATGATCTGTTCTTCTACACCAGACCATTTAAAGTTTTCAAGCTGACCAATGCCTTCTCTTATATCACTCATGCTATATTTTCTACAGGTCTACAGTGCTTTTCTCCCATTGTTTTTTCCCCTCTTTATCCTCTACATCTCCAAATGTCCTTCTCTGGGGAGCTTTTCCCTGGACATACAGAGAAAATTCATCACCCTCTGTGCCCTCCCCCACCCTTTGCCCACAAAGGGTGGGCAAAGTTTTTGTTCCCAAGTCAAAGGCAAGTGCTCTCATCTCCAGCCACCTCCTCACTGCTCATCGTATTTGCTACCTACAGTCAGCTCTCAAATAATGATTTTTGAATTGCTATCCCCCAAACTAAGTAGTTTATTCTGTTCTCAAGAGCAGCTGGATTTTAACCAAGGCAAAACTACACTTGTAATGGTGAAAAGAAGATGCTGAGAAACAGCCACTGGAACCGCTCCATGGACAACAGAGATAGCAGGATAGGGTTAGAAACTTTGTGAGGGTAGGAAACTCCTGAGGCATAAAATGTGGTTCATTGCCATGTTCTTCTGTTTGTCTCAAGTCCTGAGCATAAGAAATGGTATTATCCAAGATTAAATAAGAAAGTAATAAGTAAGTTCCAAAGCTATATTTGAATTTATAGATAAATTCCTTTCCTTATACCAAGAAATGCAGATTTCTAGAGGGCCCTGATTCACATGTTTATTACTTTTAGAGGAACCTCAGTATTGCCAGTGCATGGTCCAGATATATTTGCAACATATAGTGTAGTGTCATGTTCAAGACCATATAACAGGGTTCTGGGGGAATTTAAAAGGGTGAAAATAATGAAATCATTCAGCACTTTTTCAAGTCAAAGTGTAACTGCTATTTCTCTTGGAAAGAAATCTGCATTTTGGGGAATCTCATGTCAGTTCTGAGTCTTCTTGAGATATGCAGTTGGAACTCAAAGTCCAGCTAGGACTCCTTTAAAGTAAAGTTTCCCTATTGGCCCCTCTATTAGTTTGTACATACATATTAGACTACTGGTTATCTGTCTCATAGCTGCCACCTTTCTACTTTTATTTTCAAACACTGTCGATTTGGTTGCTTTGTTGGGTAAATGGAATGTCTCAAAGCCCAACCATCCTACCTGCAGCAGCTGATCATAATTAATATTACTCCTCTCATATTTGACACTCTTGACTTACAATAGAAAATATACGTGAGTGGTGTTATACAATAATTCCAGTCCAATTAAAGCTTTAATATTTAGGAAAGTTAATATTTTCATCAATGCTTATATAGAGGCTGAAAGGTCTTACATTAGTTTAAAATAATTAGAAAGGAATCTAAGTAATTAACATAGTATTTTAATATACTAAGAAGTAATCCCTCTGAAGACATAGCCCTTTTAGCCTGCTATATTTTACTTAAACTTTGTAAATACTTACTAAAAAAATGTGACATAGTAGCAAGAACACTGGCTTTAGAGTTTGGAGTCCTTTCTCAGCTCTGCCAATTAATAGCAGAGCTATGGCCTTGGAGAAACAACTGAAATCCCCTCGCCTTTAATTTTCTCATCTTTCAAATGTGAATAATCATTCTTGACCTATCTAACACCCAGGATATTTACAAGGATTAGGTGAAATGATGTATATACATGAGAGAAATTTGAAAATGTAAAACATTATTTCAGCCTATATTCTAAAAATTCCATAGCATTTTCCTTTTTTTGTTTTCTCATTTCTAGTTTACTCAATTACAGTGAGCTGAAGAGGAATTAAGGATTATCTCTTTAGCAGTCATTGGAAGTTAGCATGGGTAGCGTGTGCTCCTTTGTCTAAGGTTACCTTTCTCAAGAGTTCTCTGCTTGCACTTTAGTGTTCCTGTGGCTGGGCTCTGGGCAGACATTGAATCTCTAGCTCTTTTAAGTTGTAGTTAAAACTCTTTTAAGTTGTAGTCTTCCTTCTCCTGAATTCCTTTGCAGTCAATCTCACAATTAGTACTTGGTAGGACAGTAAGTTGGAGCAAATCTCAGCGACAGACAAGATAAAGGGAGTCTCAGCTTTGGCAAACTGATAACAGGCATTGAAAATCAGATATTAGGTGAATACACTGGCAGATGGGCAGAGCACAGGGTCAACAGAGTCTCATAGCAGACACAGCTGGCCTAGCATGGAGGTACCTAGAGAAAGAGTTGGTATCACAGAAGTTAGGGAGGAGGGAAACTGAAGAACTGCCACAGGCTCTGAGGCTCAGGAGGACCACAGTCAGATGCCAGTCCTGGAGGAACAAGACAAATGACATGGACCCATTTACTGGGTCTTGGACACCAAATAGGAGTTTTTCCCACAAAGAACAAGGCAAGTGTCTGGTATCTGAGTAGGAATTAAAATATTAGCATAGATGATATAAACAGGAAGATAAGATAGTTGAGCTGTCAAGATAAAAGAAACTTATTTGCTTGAGGATCAACATTGTCTTAGAGTCTGAGAAGAACTGGGCCTGCAGGTGGTGATCATTTGACCCCATCAATAAAAATTAGAGAAATGTTGAAGTTAGACAGAAGCCAGATCTGTGAACACTGTGAATACCACTCCCGATTTCCACAGAATACATTTTCCTTCCTTTTCTAAATCCAGGCATTGACTTAATAAAGCGCATAAAGGGCTGAATTCAGATGCTAAAATTTTTTCTTTTCTTCCTGTTCATGGTCCACTCTAGAGCTTATTTTTACTACTAGCATGTCCTTATAGGTAGCTATTGGTGCTACCGTAACTCCAAAAATTAGTTACTTCTTCCTCAAATTTTTGAAAATAATTTTAAAAATAACTTTTAAAGTGTTTTATTGTATTTCTTTTTCATGTTGTTCATTTTTTTTCCTCAAAAATATTGTGCAAATTTTCCATTTCCAGACAACATTCCTGCTACCTCTTTAGAAACTCCATTTCTGTGACCCAGGTGCCCCCAGGCGTCACACAACTCTCACCTTCCAACTTTAATTTGGCAGATTTTGACACTGCGGCAGCAAAAGACTGCCTCATATTAATTGCTGAAACTGCAAAACAAAAACCACGAGGTGACAGTTTTGTGAAACTATGTGACCGTTATTCAGATAGAACTCTGTTGAAATGAGTACCGTTGTTTCTATACAGCAGAACTGTTCTGTGCTCTACAAATGGCTCATGGTAGCTAATAGTTACAGCAGAGTTACTAGGAATACTATTCACACATCCTGGATAGTAGATGCTTCCTCCAGTGAAGAGTGAACACTTTGGACATAATTTGAATTTAGAAGACAAATTCATCTTTCAAATTCTTAAATAAACTTTCACATATAAATATAGCTGTATATAAATATAAAAGAAATTATTTGAAAACAACTTCTAGGTTACATCTTGAGATCTGCACACCTTTAGCAAACACTACAGTAACTTTTAGTTAACCTCTGGCTATGAAAAAATTGATGCATACAACACAATGTGTGGGTTTTCAGCAGAAAATGAAATTAAATTACTGCACTTACTAAGCAAGAAGTGAAGGTTGGTATTTTAAAAATCATTTCAACATGCATAGAAAACACATAAAAACAAATTCTGTCAACCCAAAATATTCTGGAAGCATCTGTTTAACTGGGTTTTAGGGTACATGTCTTTCTTTGAGAACATATGTTACGACATAGGTTTCACTTATGCTTTAGAGAGAGGACAAAGGAAGCAAGTATAATAACAGTGTATCGTGGATGGAATGAGATAGACAGGGCTGAATCTGGCATCCTCCAGGAATGTATTAGCTTGGTGCAATTACTATTGCACCAACTTCCATCTATTCAACTATCTACTATCTATTTGGATGCCATAGCTCTACTGATAAATGGCTGAGATCAGGACTACTCATGTCTGGAGGTAAACGGGGTCCTCCTTGGATGTATACACAGGAGCACTAAAACCTTACCTTGATGGTAGCCAGGACTACCTCCATTATAGCGCATTGTCTTGGTGTCAGACCCTTGGCATCCTCTCGAATCATGTGCTCCTGAAAAACAGGTTAAGAATTGCTTATAAAATAACCAGTTCAGGTATTCAACAACTACTTTAAAACACAACCCACAAGGCTACAGTAATCAAAACAGCATGGTACTGGTACCAAAACAGAGATCTAGACCAATGGAACAGAACAGAGGCCTTGGAAGCAATGCCACACAACTACAGCCATCTGATCTTTGACAAACCTGACAAAAACAGGCAATGGGGAAAGGACTCCCCATTTAATAAATGATGTTGGGAAAATTGGCTAGCCATGTGCAGAAAGCTAAAAGTGGACCCCTTCCTTACACCTTACACTAAAATTAACTCCAGATGGATTAAAGATTTAAACATAAGACCTAACACCATAAAAACCCTAGAAGAAAACCTAGGCAATACCATTCAGGACACAGGCATTGGCAAGGACTTCATGACTAAGACACCAATAGCAATGGCAACAAAAGCCAAAATAGACAAATGGGATCTAATTAAACTTAAGAGTTTCTGCACAGCAAAAGAAACAATCATTAGAGTGAATTGGCAACCAACAGAATGGGAAAAAATTTTTGCGATCTACCCATTGAACAAAGGGCTACCATCCAGAATCTACAAAGAACTAAAGCAGATTTACAAGAAAAAAACACACAACCCCATAAAAAAGTGGGTGAAGTATATGAACAGACACATTTCAAAAGAAGACATTTATGCAGACAACAAACGTATGAAAAAATGTTCATCATCACTAGATGACGATAAGGTCATTAGAGAAATGCAAATCAAAACCACATTGAGATACCATCTCATGCCAGTTAGAATGGGGTTCATTAAAAAATCTGGAGACAACAGATGCTGGAGAGGATGTGGAGAAATAGGAACACTTTTACATTGTAGGTGGGAGTGTAAATTAGTTCAACCATTGTGGAAGACAGTGTGGTGATTTCTCAAGGATTTAGAAATAGAAATTCCATTTGACCCAGCAATCCCATTACTGGGTATATATCCCAAGGATTATAAATCGTTCTGTTATAAAGATACATGCACACATATGTTCATTGTGGCACTGTTTACAATAGCAAAGACCTGAAACCAACCCAAAGGCCCATCCATGATAGACTGGACAAAGAAAATGTGGCACATATTCACCATGGAATACTATGCAGCCATAAAACAGGGTGAGTTCATATCCTTTGTAGGGACATGGATGAATCTGGAAACCATCATTCTCAGCAAACTGACACAGGAACAGAAAACGAAACACTGCATGTTCTCACTCATAAGTAGGGGTTGAACAATGAGAACACGTGGGCATAGGGAGGGGAACATCACCCATTGGAGTAGTTGGGGGGTGGGGTGCTAGGGGCAGGAAAGCAGGGGGCGGGGAGGCTGGTTAGGGAAAACAATGGGAGAAATGCCTGATGCAGCCAATGGGGGGTTTGAGACTGCAAACCACCATGGCATGTGTGTACCTATGCCACAACCCTGCGGGATGTGCACATGTACCCCAGAGCTTAAAGTACAATAAAAAATGAAAAACATAACCTGTATTATCCTCATATGCAAAATTTCCTGTTTGAAATATCTTCTGCACATGAATGCATTTAAAATAAAATTATTGTTTTCTCATATATTTTACAAATCTCCACTTTGTCAAAGGAAGAAATGTTAAATGTCTACTTGAAAATAAGTGCTCTGATAGGCGTGTGGCTTTATTTTCACTTGCAAGCTAACATTAGGGAAAAAAGAGAAACCTGGAAAATGTGTGACAAATTTTTTCACATGACTTCCTTGGTTTACATTTGTCACATTCAGGAATGTCAATCACGAAAAGGATTTAAAGAGCAAATTTTAGCCTCTCCCAATTACTACTGATAAAGTCTATTTTAAATATAATGCCTCCATTTGATTCTGCTCCTTATACACCTTCAGTTTTTACTCATTCCTGGGAAAAGCCCCAAAGAATTAGCTAAATTTGGCTGTGAGGATTTTAAATATTTTATAATCATTTAAAATATTTCAGAACTGATTTTAAAACTTATTTCATTATTTTACAATGGATTTTCTTCATTGTTCACTGTGATCTGTTTTAACCCATCATACAAAGCTTATTTAGGAAAATGATGGCAGAAAAGGAAAATAACAAAGGAAATAAAAATCTAAGCGATAAATTAAAAAATGTCTGACCCCTTCCCCTCAAAATGATACACTCATCCCAGGGCTGCCATTATTCTATTCAGCAACACGCAACAAATATTTATTGAGTGCTTATTATGTGCCAGCAATGTTCACGATGACTGAGATATATTGAGGGAAGACTTTTGTCCTTCTGGAGCTCAAACTTATGTTGATGCCTTTATGAATTAGAAGAAAAGTCCCATGTGGGTGAACATAGCTCTGAGCAGGTATGGAATAATGAGTAAAGCAGTGCCTTTGGTGAGTAACAAAAGGTGTCTTTTTTTTTTTTTTTTTTTTTTTTTTTTTTAGAGGACAGCTTCAAGGCATCACATATGGCTTGGCAAGTGGAACATGGGCTTAATTTCAGCTGTCACTTGCTCCTTTCGATATGCATTTTTGTGCTATGCACACACCATGCAATCACATCCAGTGGCTTGTCCTTCTATTCCCGCCGTTTTCTTATTCTTTTATTTAGTAGTTGCCACGACTTTCTGAAGATAATAATCTGTCTATGTCTCACGCACTCCTTCAGCTTTTCAGTGTCCATTTTGGCAGTTGTTATCTGCTAGGCACTCAGTATATTTTTGGTAATTGAATTGTGCTTCCTTCAGTGTATGTCACAGGATTTAATATGCTTGAATAGAAACATTGTTTTTGGATATTGCTAACAATATGGCATAATATTTAATGGATCCATGATACATATTTATACATCTTTGTGCATCTTTCTCTGATATGAGGATTTCAAGTTAATCATATGAGTTTATTTCAGTTTTTAAATAGCAATATTATATGCTCATTGAGAGTCAAAGAGTAGCAGAAATATTTGCTGAGTTATAGGGGAAAATGCTTTCAGACAAGTAATTAAAAATACTTTCTATTAAATAAATTTCTCTGGCTTCATGAGTCTTCACTGGTTTAACAATATGATCACATTTTTTAACAGATGCTAATAAATGATGTGCTGGTGCTATGGAAATATAATTCTTACTAGAAATAACATTTTAGAATTTAGTAACAGATTTCAAGTGAGCGGGTCTCTGAAAGAGGCCAGCAATGAGTTATTGCCCAAGTAAAATACATGCAGTAAACTCACAGTCCCAGATGTATTTTCATCAGTTGGTTTTGATATTATATCACCAGTTCCTGAAGATTTATGCATATTTTCTTTGAAGTCAAATAAATCTGATTGCATGAAATATTGTTAGGCAAATATATATATTATATATGTAGTATATGTAATATGTATTATATAGAATACACATGATAAAGTTTATTCATACTCTGGAACTTTATAAGACATATATACATATATCTGGAACCTTATAAAATTTCAAAGTATAAAATAATACAAAATGTCAAACTGTTGAATAAATACATGTTTAATGAGTTAATCCTAAATCATATCCAAACACAGAAAACCAATTAGTTTCCTACATTTTTCTATTTTTCTTGATCTTGTGTTCCTTTAGGCAGTTATTTATAAATACTTCTAAACAAGAGTTCTGAAAATTTCTATCAGTACAATGATTTCAAATAGCGCCTTTTCAGCACATCAAATATGCTTTCAAACTAATATATTAAAAATTTAAAGAGCCATGGTTCAAACATTTTTTAATGGAAGTGATATTTTAATAAAATAAGAGGAAATTATTTTATAAAATTTGAAGTACTTCATGCCAGTTAAAATTTCCATTTTTTTGCATAATGTTGTAGGAGATTTATTGCTCTGTAATTCAAATAATAATACTAAATGGAGGGATAATTTAAAAATAAAAAACTCGAAGGCCAATAATGGAATATGATCCAGAATGAAGTTATTTTTCTCTTCATCAATAGATACAAAGACTCCATCTTTAGTCCTTCATATTATTTCAGTGTTGATGAAATAATCCTGTTAAGTCATTGTGTTTATAGTGTGCTTTTAGGTTATTAGAATAAAAATGAATTCAGTGAATTGAAAAAAAATGGGACCACAAAGCATGCTAAAGTGTGATGTTTTCTGTGTACCCTGATTTTTCCCATGGAGCATGTATATTTCCTTTAGAAAACCATCTCAATTTTGATCAGAATTCATAAGATTTGGGTTGGGTTGACTGTACTCAAAGCTCAGGGTGAGTATGTGAGTTAAGCCAATTGGCACATGCCACTTCTCAGGCCACAGTGACTGGTTTGGGAATGGTAATAATACCTCCTCAGAGCCTGATATGCCAGAAGACTTTGCTGTGATTCCCTGCGCTGAGATGGGTATTTTTCTCTACAAGATGTGAAGTCCAAAGGATGTTACATCAAAGGATGTGAGAACAGAGACAATCATCTTACACACAGACATGAAGGTCTGCTATAGTAATGCATCAAACAAGAAGAAGGGCATAGTTGAGTGAGAGTGAGTGTGAACACTGCTTGAATCCCTAATCAAGCAGTACCAGAAACCAGAGTTACCCCTGGACTATAAAATTTCATGTAGCAGTAAATTCCCTGTTTGCTTATGTTTGCCTTTCCATCACTTGAAACTGGAACAGTTCTAGCTGATAGAACATTCAATTTGGGAAATTGAAGCCTGGGGAGATGGAGTGTGCTCACTAATATCACACAGATTTTAGATGCATGGCCAGGGCCATCTCTTTTGTAATAAGACCTATGTTATTTCACCTTCATGGTTTTATGTGAGAAACTTCAGCAGTGTATAAATTCACTTTTCAAAGTAGGCTCCAGAAATCCCAGGGAGGTAATAAAAAGTATAAAGAAAGGGATAGAGATCAAGATCCAAAATAATGGTTTGGCAGTGGCATCTACCTTCATCTTTCCTTGCAACCATCAACAGCACTAAACATCTGTGGGTAACAATTTTAGGTGGTAGTTATATCTTCCAGATGGACTATTGCTTTTAATGTTTTTGTTGGGAATGGAATAATGTAGATGATAAAATAGAATACTGAAATTATAAGGCACATATTTTACCTCAGTAAATAATCATACATTTTGTTTTTCCCCTGTACTGCACGCATGAAATAATCCAATACGCAATGGTACCTAACTTTGAGCTAACCAGCTAGGGGAGAAATGGAGATAACTCCCTCTGCAAGTGGGAGGTGACATATTCTTTGCAGTTACTAAGCAAAGATAATGTCTGTGTTGTCTCATTTATACTCACAACAATCCTTATAACTATTATTATTATTATTATTGCATTTTACAAGCGCCAAATCTGAAGATTAGGAAGGCTAAATGCTTTGGCCCATGTCACATAGTTAGAAGCAGTTGAGGAAGAATCTGAACCAAGGTTACCTGTGTCTGGAACTGATCCCTTAACTATATTCTAGTAGGCAGAAATGGAATAAAAGTAACATGTATTTTAGCCAGTCAAGTTCCTATTCTAGAGGAACAGGGACTGGAGTTTCCTGCATAACACCAAAGTTTTGGGAATCTCAAATTATAACTAAGCACAGGGTCATTTAGTCAGAACATCCCCACTTGTAACAGGATTGACCATGTTGACAAGTTCAGTGTCTGCTTTCATGAGTTTTATTTTCCCTTACTGTGTTGCTTGGTTTTCAGACTTCTCTAGACTTCATTGGCTTTCTATGCAGTGTTCCATTTTGTCTTTGTTCATACCAAGCCAGTTTAATATATGAAAGAAAATATGCTCTCTAATTTAATCCAGAAGCAATAATGCTAAATGCTACAGTACAAAGTTAAAAATTCTTAAAGCAGATTTTGAAATCACAGACGTATACAACTTTTTTTCGAGATGGAGTCTCTCTCTGTCACCCAGGCTAGAGTGCAATGGCATGATCTTGACTCACTGCAACCTCCGCCTCCCGGGTTGAAACAATTCTCCTGCCTCAGTCTCCTGAGTAGCTGGGACTACAGGTGTGTCCCACCATGCCCAGATAATTTAAATACTTTTAGTAGAGACGGGGTTTCACCACGTTGACCAGGATGGTCTCTATCTCTTGACCTTGTGATCCGCCCACCTCAGCCTCCCAAAGTGCTAAGATTACAGGTGTGAACCACTGCTCTAGCCTGACATACATCTGAATCTTGCCATGCTAGATACTATCACTAGGAGGAGGATGGCTTCTTGCAGAACTGTGGGTAACTCACTACCTTCCATGAATGAGTAATTTCTTTATTTTTATTACCTTCAGTTTGGATAATTGTCCAAGATCTTTAGCTGCAATGAAAATCATCTGGGGTCCCTAGAAACAAAGAAAAAGGAAGAGAAGACTCAATTCTAAGATATTCTTTATTAGTCACAACAGAAATGCAGTCAACAGAGGATTTTTTTATTTTCCTTATTAGAGTTATGGCTTGTGCCAGAAGCCCTTAATTGGTCTACTTTAAAGATTGGGTCAGATATATCTAATATCTTTGGCCGTGTAACAGTCCTCATAGATGTCCCACTTCTGAAAGTCTTAAGTTTACGTTAATGAATGGGTTGCTACTAATGTAGCCAGTTTAATGTAGTATATGGATTAAATCAGTGATCTTTAACTTTTATTCATTTATTTTTAGTAGAAGCAACTTCTTCATTCTACTCCATGAAAAAAAATGTATGCAAAATCTGAAGATATGGGGCTACAGAAGGTGGAAATGCTCCTTCTAAAATGCTATCCAATTTATTAGTGACCTACCCTCTTAACCCCTCCACCAGCCAGAGGCTTTCTCTAGAACCTCGAGGCCCTGGGGAAATGAATTTGAAAACACAGGACTAAATCATCCAATGCTTTACTAGAATGAAAAACTAGAGGCATGTCTGTTGGTATATGTGACTGGAAACGTACTAAATTTGGCCAAGTTTATTATTGCTTACAATATTTTCACAGCAAGAAAAATTAGCTTTCCTGAACTAATATTATCTAGTTTTTTTTTAATTGGAGTGTGTATATTTATTGGAGAATTAAAGTCTATAAGCTGAAGAATGGCAACAGTGGTTAATATTGCTCATATTTTGCCCCAGCACCTAGCACAGTGCCTAGTACATAGTAGGAACTCAAAGAATATTTATTCAATGAATGAATAGATGATATGCATTCATACTAGTATATCTCAATAGTAGAAAAAGTTAGATGATGGTAAGCTTTCCTAAGGAAAATCTTATATAGAAAGTGAAATGTCATATATAGCATTTCTACTGTAACATAATATATACATTCTTGAAAAACCTCATATTCTACAAAATTGCACACTAAAAATAATAGGGCTTATGGGAAAAACAGCAATGGGCAGAAGAGTCCAAGCCCTTGCAATCCTGTTACTAAAGAACTATCAAAACCATAACTCTTACTTTTGGAAATGGCTTTGACAGCTAGCAGGTAATTCAGTGAGGCTAATGCTTGCCTCAAGGAATATTAAAAATGCAAAATAAACAAAACAACAACAACAAAAAAACAACAGAGTTCAACAGTGGGCTGAGATAATGCTCATGCAAGTGGAGCTCCAGCAGAGGCGGGAGGTAGCCTGCCATGTTGACAGCCATGCAAGTTTCAATTTTCCAGAGAGGGAGCCCATATACAGTTACTCTCCTCTTTTTTTCCTTTTTAAAACAGGTCTGTGAAGTAGCCAAGGTGAAAGCTCTTTCCTTTTTCTGCTGAAGTTACAGTTTTTCTATTATATTCCAGAGCCACTGACATAGGGAAATTTATACATAAACCAACCCAACTTCGAGATTATACTGATATTCCTATGTTGAACAATTACATGAATGCTAAGTGGTGTTATAGAAATGACCACTATGGCACATGTATACCTATAACAAACCTGCACATTCTGCCATGCACCCCAAAACTTAAAGTATAATAATAATAAGAATAATAATATATATTATGTGCTGAAGCAGAATGTGTGTGTGTATGTGTGTGTGTGTGTGTGTGTATTTATAAATGTGCCTTCAAACCTACATATATATATGTAGGCTATAAAATGATTAAACCACACATTCATGGCATTAAGTGAAACTCACAGTATTTTATATTTTATCACTCACTGTCTGGCAGTAAATCAACAAAAATATATGCATCTTTGCATCCTGGAACACTTATAAGGAAATGATTTCTAGGCATATGCTTTCACTCGATAAACATGGACTGAGCATGTATAACTAATGTATAATAATTCCATTTGTACTTACTTTACTTCCATTTATACTCACTCATTATTTGCATCAATTTATTTTCCTCACAAAGAAAAATAAATTTCCCCATAACATGTGCTTGTTAGTGTTATTTTTCCCTTGTTGGGCTCAGGATATGTGAACTGAGATACCTGTCTCTGTGTATCCGCTTGACCACTGTCTAACTTTGCAGCCAATTGATCTCTCTGGTTCTTTTTCATTTTCCTTTGTGTGATACAATCGCATTCTTCAGATTCACTTAAAAATGGTTCCTCTATTAACCTCCAACAGGGGAGGTAAGAGATGAAAGCAGAATAGAAAGGTGAAAAAAATTCCAAAAAGCAGTTGTGTAACTATCTCTCAAAACTGCAAAATGTAAGAAAGAAGCACAGTGGATACACTGTATCTTAATTCCATTTTCTTGAGGTCAGTAAAATTAAATAAAAATTATGTGTGTAGACCAGATAACCCTATAAATGGAACTTTGATACATGTTTTAAGAGGTTTAGTTCTGAATGTCAAGCATTGTGAGGTTTTACTGCTTCTGCCACTATTTAACATTGACTTGGATATGAAACTATAATTTGAGTGATCATTGTTAAGAAACTGTATACCAAATGCTTTTTCTCAAAATGGATTTAATTAGCATTTCATCTGTATGAAAACCATGCACTTAAACCAAAAAAAGATGGGTTAGTGAAAGCAAAACCAAACTTTATATACTTACTGTTTGATCTGTCAGAGTAGGAAGAACAATTTGTTTTTCTATTTTGTTGAGAACTAGCTTCCATAACTCTTTCAAAACTCGCTTCAGGACTGTTTTCTCACAGATTTTTGCTGAGAGACTTAATCTGAAATAAAATAAAATATATATTCACTTTTAAATTTCATATCAAGGTATCCATGTGCGCCTTTATAATTTTCAAATGCTAGATTCCATTTGCTAAATTATTATTCAAAATATATATCAAAAATAGATTTCATGATTATGTATGTTAGATAATTCTCTATATTTGATAGAAAATGATATTAGCATATTTCTTTTCCTAAGTTGTTTTCTTAATCAACAGGCTTCAAAAAGAAAAGTAACATTATTATTATTATTATACTTTAAATTGTGGGTTACATGTGAAGAATGTGCAGGTTTGTTACATAGGTATACACGTGCCATGGTGGTTTGCTGCACCCATCAACCTGTCATCTTCATTAGGTATTTCTCCTCATGCTATCCCTCCCCTGCTCCCCCACCCCCGACAGGTTTCAGTGTGTGATGTTCCCCTCCCTGTGTCCACGTGTTCTCATTGTTCAACTCCCATTTATGAGTAAGAACACGCAGTATTTGGTTTTCTGTTCCTGTGTTAGTTTGATGAAAATGATGGTTTCCAGCTTCATCCATGTCTCTGCAAAGGACATGAACTCATCGTTTTTTATGGCTGAATAGTATTCCACGGTATATATATGCCAATTTCCTTTATCCAGGCTACATTGATGGGCATTTGGGTTGGTTCTAAATCTTTGCTATTGTGAATAGTGCTTCACTAAACATAGGTGTGCATGAGTCTTTATAGTAGAATGATTTATAATGCTTTGGGTATACACCCAGTAACATTATTGCTGGGTCAAATGGTGTTTCTGGTTCTAGATCCTTGTGGAATTGCCACATTGTCTTCCACAGTGGTTGAACTAATTTACACTCCCACCAACAGTATAAAAGGGTTCCTGTTTTTCCACTTCTTCTCCAGCATCTGTTGTTTCCTGACCATTTAATGATCACCATTCTGACTGGCATGAGATGGTATCTCATTGTGGTTTTAATTTGTATTTCTCTAATGACCAGTGATGATGAACTTTTTTTCATGATTGTTGACCACATAAATGTATTCTTATGAGAATTGTCTGTTTATATCCTACACCCACTTTTTGATAGGGTTGTTATTTTTTTCTTTTAAATTTGTTTAAGTTTTTTGTAGATTCTGGATATTAGACCTTTGTCAGATGAATAGATTGCAAAATTTTTCTCCCATTCTGTAGATTCTCTGTTCACTCTGATGATTGTTTATTTTGCTGTGCAGAAGCTCTTTAGTTTAATTAGATCCCACTTGTCAATTTTGGCTTTTGTGGCTGCTGCTTTTGGCGTTTTAGTCATAAAGTCTTTGCCCATGCCTATGTCCCTAATACCTCAGTTTTCTTCTAGGGTTTTTATGATTTTAGGTATTATGTTTAAATCTTCAACCCATCTTGAGTTAATTTTTGTATAAGGTGCACTGTTTCAATTTTCTGCACATGGCTAGCCAGTTTTCCCAACACCATTTATTAAATAGGGAATCCTTTTCCCATTGCTTGTTTTTGTCAGGTTTGTCAAAGATCAGATGGTTGTAGATGTGTGGCATTATTTCTGAGGCCTCTGTTCTGTCCCATTGGTCTGTATATCTGTATTGGTACCAGTACCATGTTGTTTTGGTTACAGTATCCTTGTAGTATAGTTTGAAGTCAGGTAGCTTGATGCTTCCAGCTTTGTTCTTTTTGCTTAGGATTGTCTTGGCTATACAGGATGCTTTTAGATTCCATATGAAATTTAAAGTAGTTTTTCCTAATTCTGTGAAGAAAGTCAATGGTAGCTTGATAAGGATACCATTTAATTTATAAATTACTTTGGGAAGTATGGCCATTTTCATGATAATGATTCTTACTATCCATGAGCATGTAATGTTTTCCCATATTTGTGACTTCTCTTATTTCCTTGAGCAGTGGTTTGTAGTTCTTCTTGAAGAGGTCCTTCACATCCCTTGGGAGTTGTATTCCTACGTATTTTATTCTCTTTGTAGCAGTTTTGAATGGGAGTTCACTCATGATTGGGCTCTCTGTTTGTAAATCATTGATGTATAGGAATGCTTGTGATTTTTGCACCTTGATTTTGTATCCTGAGACTTTGCTGAAGTTGCTTATCAACTTGAGATTTTGGGCTGAGATGATGAAGTTTTTTAAATATACAATGATGTCATCTGCAAACAGAGACAATTTGACTTCTTTCACATTTCAATACCTTTATTTCTTTCTCTTGCCTGATTGCCCTGGCCAGAACTTCCAATACTATGTTGAATAGCAGTAGTGAGAGAGTGCATCCTTGTCTTGTGCCGGCTTTCAAAGGGAGTGCTTCCAGTTTTTGCCCATTCAGTATGATATTGGCTGTGGGTTTGTCATAGACAGCTCTTATTATTTTGAAATACATTCCATCAGTTCCTTGTTTATTGAGAGTTTTTAGTATCAAGTGCTGTTGAATTTTGTTGAAGGCCTTTCTGCACCTATTGAGATGATCATATGGTTTTTGTCATTGGTTCTATTTATGTAATGGATTACATTTACAGATTTGCATATGTTGAACCAGCCTGCATCAACTAATAGGCAAAATAACTTGACTGTGGTGGATAAGCTTTTTGATGTGCTGCTGAATTCGTTTGCCAGTATTTTATTGAGGATTTTTCACCTTGATGTTCATCAGGGATACTGGCCTGAAATTTTCTTTTTTTGTTGTGTCTCTGCTAGGTTTCGATATCAGGATGATGCTGGCCTCATGAAATGAGTTAAGGAGGATTCCCTCTTTTTCTATTGTTTGGAGTAGTTTCTGAAGGAACGGTACCAGCTCTTCTTTGTACCTCTGGCAGAATTCGGCTGTGAACCCATCTGGTCCTGGGCTTTTTTCGCTTGGTAGGCTATTAATTATGGCCTCAATTTTAGAACTTGTTATTGGTCTATTCAGGGATTTGACTTCTTCCTAGTTTAGTCTTGGGACAGTGTATGTGTCCAGGAGTTTATCCATTTCTTCTAGATTTTCTAGTTTATTTGCATTGAGGTGTTTATAGTATTATCTGGTGGTAGTTTGTATTTGTGTGAGATGAATGGTGATACCCTGTTTATCATTTTTTATTATGTCTATTTGATTCTTCTTTTTTTACTACTGTATTGCTCTGGTTAGTGGTCTACAGATATTGTTAATCTTTTCAAAAAAAACCGCTGCTGGATTCATTGGTATTTTTGAAGGATTTTTCTTGTCTCTGTCTCCTTCAGTTCTGCTCTGGTGTTCGTTATTTCTTGTCTTCTGCTAGCTTTTAAATTTGTTTGCTCTTGCTTCTCTCTTCCTTTTACTGTGATATTAGGGTGTCAATTTTAGATCTTTCCCACTTTCTACTGTGGGCATTTAATGCTATAAATTTCCCTCTTAACACTGCTTTAGCTGTATCCCAGAGATGCTAGTACATTGTGTCTTCATAAGTGAAGGAGAAATAAAATCCTTTACAGACAAACAAATGCAGTGAGATTTTGTCACCACCAGGGCTGCCTTACAAGAGCTCCTAAAGGAAGCACTAAATATGGAAAGGAATTACCCACACCAGCCACTGCAAAAACATACCAAATTGTAAAGTCTATCAACACTATGAAGAAACTGCATCAACTAATGGGCAAAATAACTAGCTAGCATCATAATAACAGGATCAAATCCACATATAACAATATTAACCTTAAATGTGAATGGGCTAAATGCCCCAATTAAAAGACACTATTATTGGGTGGGAGTCTGGCAAATTGGATAAAGAGTCAAGCCCCTTCAGTGTGCTGTATTCTGAAGACCCATCTCATGTGCAAAGACACACATAGCCTCAAAATAAAGGGATAGAGGAAGATTTACCAAGCAAATGGAGAGCAAAAAAAGCAGAGGTTACAGTCCTAGTCTCTGACAAAACAGATTTTAAACCAAGAATTATCAAAAGAGACAAAGAAGGGCATTACATAGTGGTAAAGGGATCAATGCAACAAGAAGAACTAACTATCCCAAATACATACATACCCAATACAGTAGCACCCAGTTTCATAAAGCAAGTACTTAGAGACCTACAAAGAGACTTAGACTCTCATGCAATAATAGTGGGAGACTTTAACACCCCAGTGTCAATATTAGACAGATCAATGAGACAGAAAATTAACAAGGATATTTAGGACTCGAACTCAGTTCTGGACTAAGAGGACCTAATAGACGCCTACAGTACCACCCACCCCAAATCAACAGAATATACATTCTTCTCAGCAGTGCATCACACTTATTGTACAATTGACCACATAACTGGAAATGAAACACTACTCGGCAAATGCAAAAGAATGGAAATCTTAACAAACAGTCACTCAGACCACAATGCAATCAGCTAGAACTCACCATTAACAAACTCATCAAAACTGCAAACTACACAGAAACTGAACAACCTGCTCCCAAATGACTACTGGGTAAATAACAAAGTTAAGGCAGAAATAAGTAAGTTCCTTGAAACCAATGAAAAATAACTTTTAAAGCGCACAAAGTAAAATACCTTTAAAGGCAAATGATCCCTTTTTATTCATATTTTAAACTTAATAAACGTAGAGTAATTTCTGATAGCAGTCACCAAGGTTTGGCATGACAGTTGAGAAAAAGACAACAGAACTGACGTTTGTACCCATATTACAGGAGTAGAAGGCAGAAGGCAGTATCATTGACCATAGTGGAGCCAGTCTCCCAAAACACATGATGTTCATCCTCACCCCGATGTGCGTTTAGCATATGCCCATATTCGTGGTTTAACACTAAGGAAATACATTTTCTGTACTACGGTTCACTGAACCAACATAAAAACATGTATATAATTTCAATCAAAGCAACATAACAACATGGCAAAGGTATATATAATTTCAATCAAGAATAAGAAGTTATTCCTTACAAATTCTCCTCATGGTGACATAATGATGTAACATTATCTAGCCGTTGTATAATACCCTTACAAGCTCTTCTTTAGAAGCTTCTTCTATATATATTTCTCATTTACTACTATTCCCATATTAGAAATCAAAAACAGGCACAGACTGGCTTGGGTACTTGTCCACCAAAATGAAGCTAGTAAGTCAGATTCAAAGTTTGACTCTTTTCTTCTAAATCCAGCCTGTCTTTCAAAGTCTGATACCGCCTCTGATGAATATGCTTATGCAGGAAGTTCCAGCCTGTAGGAAGACACAGTGCTGCATAAATATCTACCAAATATACTATTATATGACCCTGGGCTCTTTGAGACTTTGAGTGAATTAAACCTGTTTCACAGAGAGCCATAGATGGGTCATATATTTCAGGGCCACCTCATTGACTCCATATTATGCTACTAAGTACTCTGTATGCTTTTGGGCTCAGAAATTATAACCTGGGCTCTGGTCATGATAGACAGATTTGACTGTTTTTAATATTTAAAGATATGCATAATTAGTAATCATGCAATCACAACGGATAATATTGAAATGCCTGTGACATGTGAGGGCCATATAGAGAGATTTTCTTTTTTTTCTTTTTTTTTTTTTTGAAAGAAAGAAAAAAAGAATGAAGAAGAGGAAGAAAAAGGAAGAGAAAGAGAGAGAGAGAATGGGAGTATTGCTTTCTTGCCCAGGCTAGAATGCAATTTAGTAATGGGTATTGAAAACCACTTTTATACCAATAATTATACTTAATGATGTAGACAGGAAGGAATAAGGGAAGAAAATAACAAACAAGCAGCTAACCAATATTTCATTTAAACCTATGAAATGCTATGCGATTACTGAGGAGTGATTTACTTCCAATTATGTAGTCACTTTTGGAATAGGTGTGAGGTGGTAATGTATGTTTTGTGTATTTGAAGTGGGGAGTTCTATGTTTATTAAGTTTACTTGTTCCGGGTCTGAGTTCAAGTCCTGGATGTCCTTGTTAATTTTCTGTCTGGTTGATCTATAGAATCGTTAGCTCTTCTTGTTACATTGAGTCTTTTGCCATTATGTAATGTCCTTCTTTGCCTCTTTTGATCTTTGTTGCTTTAAAGTCTACTTTATCAGAGGTGAGAATTGCATCTCCTGCTTTTTGTTTATTTGTTTATTTTTACTCTCTGTTTGGATGGTAAATCTTCCTCCTTCTCTGTTTTGAGTCTTTGTGTATTGTTGCATGTGAGATGGGTCTGGATGCAGCATACCGATGGGTTTTGGCTTTTTATCCAATTAGAATATATATAAGTTTAATACTGCCATTTGATGCTAGCTGGCTGTTTTGCCCATTAGTTGGTGTACATTTTTCATTGTGTTAATGCTCTTTGCTTTTTGATATATTTTTGGAAAGGCTGATATTGGTTGTTCCTTTATATGTATAGTGCTTCTTTCAGAAGCTCTTGTAAAGCAGGTCTGGTGGTGGTGAAGTCTCTAAGTACTTGTTTGTTCACAAAAGATTTAATTTTTCCTTCGCTCATAAAGCTTAGTTTGGCTGGATATGAAATTCTGGGTTGAAAGTTCTTTTCTTTAAGGATATTAAATATTGGTCCCCACTCTTTTCTGGCTTGCAGGGTTTCTGCTGAGAGATCTGCTGTAAGTCTGATAGGTTTCCCTTTGTGGGTAACCTGACCTTTTTCTCTGGCTGCCCTTAGTATTTTCTCCTTCATTTCAACCTTAATAAATCTGGCAATTATGTGCCTTGGGGTTGGTCTTCTTGAAGAATATCTTTGTGGTGGTCTCTGTATTACCTGGAGTTGAATATTACCCTGCCTTGCTAGGTTGGGAAAGTTTTCCTGAATGATATCCTGAAGAGTATTTTCCAACTTGGATTCATTCTCTTCGTCACATTCAGGTACATCTATCAAATGTAAATTAGCTCTTTTCACATAGTCCTATATTTCCTGGAGACTTTGCTCATTCCTTTTTATCCTTTTTTCTCCAATCTTGTGATTTTCAAGACAAATTTTATGTTAAGATTTTCAAGACACATTTTATGTTAAAGTGTTTATCCCAACACTATGTATATAAAAGCCAATATATAAAAATATGTGAAAGCAACCTTCTCTGGATAAAGGGGAGGGTTGGGGACCCCTGATGCACGTATGTGGATCTCCAGCTCCTATAATTTGAAAACTGTTTTTCAAGAGTACCATTTCTAGCTTGCTGGTGAGTATTTGGCATAGGCATGGGGTAGAAAGCAGCAGATGAGTCATGGCAGAATAATAAAGGCTATCCACAGAGCAATTCCTGGTATGATTTGAGACACAACAACTCTTGCCAATTTTGCTGCAGATGTACAATTTCCGCTTTCCAAAGATCCAAGTCTAAGAATTAATCTTGTGTCTATGGTCAGCTCACATACTTGGCATGCTGACTAACCCTGCTTAGACTGGAACTAAAATAACAGGAATAAAATCACTGTCATGTGCACAGCTCATTGTAGGATTTCTGCTAGTTGAAAATGCAGTTTACACCTCATTTTGTGAAGTAGTGAGGTGCTGGTGGACAAGGTACAACATAAAGAAATACGATGTTTTATTTAGATAGGCTGCACAAAGACAAAAGGAGCCTATATATTTATAATATAAAATGATTTTTAAGAGAATTTTCTCAAACCACCTTGAAGACTTTCAAACCTCTTTTATTTACTTTAAATAACAGAAAATAAAAGGTAACTAACAAATGCCTCTTTAATTCAGTCTGAATTAATCAACTTGATAATGTAAGCTGAAAAGCATATATTTTAGGACCTGAACTATCTAGATGGGCTGAATACAAAACTAATTAATCAGACAGTTTTCAAATGCCATGTGTATTGACTGGCAATAAAGACTTCCTGTCATGTAATTAATCGCATTTTCATGAAAATTTACCTACCTGTTTTCTCTCCCCTTGGAATGTCTGTTCCTCATTTCCATATATCTAAATCCTATTCACTTTTAAATACCCAATGCAAATCAAATTTTTACTCATTCTTTGAAGTAGAAATAAATATTTCACCTATTATCACTTTCCATCTTTTGTATATTTGTGTTCCTTTCTTATTTCTCCTCCTAAACTATTCACTCCTTGAAAACAGCATCAATAGCTGGCTTTTAAGTATCTCCCATATCTAGTGGCTTTTAAGTTATGCATTCTGAATTAGCCCTGAGGATTTCTGCAATTCTCCATGACGTATTTCCTTCAAAAATTTTTAGTGTCTTTTACAAATTCTTAAAGCTCATAGATGATTTTCTAACTTTATACATTACCTCCTTCTACCAATAATTATAAGATATGACATATGTGATAACATAATTTTCTACTTCTAATTATACTTTAGTAAGACTGAGTAAAAATAAGAATCAAAATGTACTGAAAATAAGTCAACCCACTTTCTCTATTAGCCTGGTTTTATAGATGGTGGAATGGATTCAAAGTCACTCAGTTAGCAGGTGGAAGTACCAAGATTACTTCAAACTTTCTGTTATGTTCACAATTTTGGTCAGAGGACATAGCAAATAGTTTTCCTAACAATAAATAATATATCTCCAGAATACTGCTGGGAGTTCTAAAAATCAGAAGGCATTCTAGTGAAAGGCTGAAGCGAACTGGAATTGTATGGGCCTGCTGTTCATCACCATCACATTCACAACCAATACTGGTGTGTTTAAAGTGACCCATTTCTGTGTTGTCCATAGAAAAGAGTCATATACTAAAATTAAAATGTCCAGAGAATGTATAGAAAATTATGGGTAGAAGTGAAAGTCTTCATTAACAAACTAAAGAAATGAGGAAAAATCTTTCTCCTTCTCACTTTTTTCCTCTTTCTTTACTTTTTCCCTTTCCTCTCTCCTTTCTTCAGCTTTTCTTCTGCACCTACTTCCCTACTTACATCCTATTATCTACTTACCTACCTATCTTCTGGATATTTCCCCACAGAGAACAAAACATAAGGCTTAATTTTCCTACCAAATATTGACATTAAATAGATAACAACATTAGACTTTTTTATGTAGTAAGAATGCAATCAAAGGTAAATGGAATTAAAACAGAAGTCATAGTATACAGACGAGATTCTTCCTATGAATTATTTCTTTTTTATCCTTACCTATTTAAAACTTTTATAATTATACTGTGTGAAAGTTTAGGTGGAAAGAAAAAGAAATGCACTAAATACGTTTAACTACCTGGAACAATATCCAATTTTTTTTTCCTTTCCAACTCTTATTTAAATTCAGAGGGCACATATGCGAATTTATTACATGGAGAAATTGCATGCTGTGGGTTTTTGGTGTACAGATTACTTTGTCACCCAGGTAACAAGTATAATACACAATAGGTCGTTTTTGCTTCTCACCCTCCTGCCGCCCTCCACCCTTAAGTAGGCCCTAGTGTCTATTGTACTCAGTGATTAGCTCCCACTTACACGTGAGAACATGCAGTATTTGGTTTTCTGTTCCTGTGTTAGTTCACATAGGATAATGACCTCCAGCTCCATCAATGTTGCTGCAAAGGTCATGATCTCATTCATTTTTATGGCTGTGTAGTATTCCATGACGTATATCTATATATCTATATATATATACCACATTTTCTTTATCCAGTCTACTATTGATGGGAATTTACATTGATTCCTTGTCTTTGCTATTGTAAATAGTGCTACAATGAACATATGCATGCATGTGTCTTTACAGTAGAACAATTTATATTCCTTGGATATATGCCCAGTAATGAGATTGCTGGGTTGAATGGAGGTGCTGTTTTAAGTTCTTTGAGAACTCTCTAAGCTGTTTTCCACAGTGGCTAAATTAACTTACATTCCTACCAGCAGTGTATGAGCATCCCCTTTTCTCTACAACCTCATTAGCATCTGTTATTTTTTAACTTTTTATTAATAGCCATTCTGACTGCTGTGAGATGGTATCACATTGTGGTTTTGATTTTCATTTCTCTAACGATTAGTGATGTTGAGCATTTTTCCCTATGCTTGTTAGCTGCTTGTATGTCTTCTTTTGAGAAATGGCTGCTCATATGCTTTGCCCATTTTTTTAAAAAAAATTATTTATTATACTTTAAGTTCTGGGGTACATGTGCAGATTGTTCATGTTTGTTACAGAGTGAGATTGTTTGTTTTTCACTTGTTAGTTTATTTAAGCTCTTTATACAGTCTGGACATTAGACCATTGTCAGATGCATAGTTTGCAAATATTGTCTCCTATTTTGTAAGATTTCTGTTTACTCTGATGATAGTTTCTTTTGCTGTGAAAAATCTCTTTAATTATTCCTGTTTTTCATTTGTTGCTTTTTGTTGCAATTGCTTTTGGAATCTTCATCATGAAAACTTTGCCAGGACCTATGTCCAGAATGGTTTTTCCTAGATTTCTTCTAGGGCTTTTATAGTTTTAGATTTTACATTTAAGTCTTTAATCCACCTTGAGTTGATTTTTGTATTTGGTGAAAGAAAAGGGTCCAATTTTGACTTTCTGCATATGATTAACCAGTTATTCTAACACCATTTATTGACTGGAAAGTTTTTTCCCTTCCTGCTTATTTTTGTTAACTTTGTTGAAGTTCAGATGGTTGTAGGTGTGTTGCTTTATTTCTGGGTTCTCTAATCCATTTCATTGGTCTATGTGTCTGTTTTTGTAAAAGTACCATGGTGTTTTGATTATTGTAGTTTTGTTGTGTAGTTTGAAGTTGGGTACTGTGATGCCTCTGGCTTTTTTTTTTCTTTTGCTTAGAATTGCTTTGACTATGCAGACTCTTTTTTGGGTCTAAATAAATTTGGAAATTGTTTTTCTAATTCTTTGAAAAATATTGCTGGCAATTTAATAGAAATAACATTTAATCTGTAAATTGCTTTGATAGTATGGCCATTTTAACAATATTGAATCTTCCTATCCATGAACATGGAATATTTTTCCATTTGTTTAAGTCATCTTTGATTTCTTTCAGCAGTATTTTGTAATTCCTGTTCTAGAGAACTTTCATCTCCTTCATTAGCTATGCTTCTAAGGTTTTTCTTGTGTGTGTATACGTGGCTATTGTGAATGGAACTGTGTTCTTGATTTGGCTCTCAGCTTGGATGCTGTTGGTGTATAGAAATACTACTGATCTTTGTATGTTAATTTTGTATCCTGAAACTTTGCTAAAATTGTTTATCAGATCTAGGAGCTTTTTGGCAGAGACTATAGGGTTTTCTATGTATACAATTACATCATATGCAAACAGAGATTGACTTTTTCTCTTCCTACTTGGATACCTTTTATTTATTTCTCTTGCTTGATTGCTTTGGCAAGGTCTTCCAGTAATATGTTGAAGAGGAGTAGTGAGAGTGAGCATCCTTGTCTTGTCCTGGTTCTCAAGGGGACTGCTTCCAGCTTTTGCCCATTCAGTATGATGCTGGCTGTGGGTTTGTCATAGATTGTTCTTATTATTTTGAAGAATGTTTCCTTAATTCCCTGTTTTTTGAGGGTTTTTAACAAGAAGAGATGTTGAATTTTATTGAAATCCTTTTCTGCATCTATTGAGATGATCATGTGGTTTTTGAATTTAGTTCTGTTTATGTGGTGAATCACATGTATTGATTTGGATCTGTTGAACCACCTTGCATCCCAGGAATAAAGCCTAGATGATAATCCTGAGATAGCTTTTTGATATGCTGCTGGATTTGGTCTGCTAGTAGTTTGTTGAGGATTTTTGCACCTATGTTTGTTAAGATATTGACCTGAAGTTTTCTTTTTTTTGTTGTGTCTTTGCCAGGTTTTAATATCAGGATGATGCTGGCCTCATTGAATGAGTTATGGAGAGTCCCTACTCCTCAATTTTTGTAGTAGTTTTAATAGGATTAGTACTAGCCCTTCTTTACACATACCACGAAATTTGGCTGTGAATCCATCTTGGTAGTTTGTATGTTTCTGGGAATTTATTAATTTATTCTAGGTTTTCTAGTTTGTGTGCATAGAGGTGTTTGTAATAGTCTCTGAGAGTCATCCGGATTTCTGTGGGGTTGGTGGTAATGCTCACTCTGTCATTTCTGATTGTGTTTATTGGAATCTTCTCACTTTTTTCCTTATTAATCCACCTAGTGGTCTACCAATCTTATTTATGCTTTCAAAAAACAAACTCTGTTTCACTGATCTTTTGTTTTGTATGGTTTCTGACTCTCAATTTGATTCAGTTCAATTCTGATTCTGGCGATTTGTCTTCTGCTGGCTTTTGGGTTGGTTTATTCTTGTTTTCCTAGCTTCTCTAGGTTGTTAAATAGACATATTTCTACATTTTGATGTAGATGTTTAGCATTATACACTTTTTTCTTAACACTGCTTTAGCTATGTCCTCAAGACTCTGGTATGTGATACCTTTGTAAAAAAGAAATTTCTGTAGACAACAGATGCTGGAGAGAATGTTGAGAAACAGGAATGCTTTTACACTGTTGGTGGGAGTGTAAATTAGCGCAAACATTGTGGAAGACAGTATGGTGATTCCTCAAGGATGTAGAAATAGAGATATCATTTGACCCAGCAATCCCATTACTACATATATACCCAAAGGATTATAAATTTTTCTGTTATAAAGACACATGCACATGTATGTTCCTTGTGGCACTGTTTACAATAGTAAAGACTTGGGATCAACCCAAATGCCCATCAATGATAGACTGGATAAAGTAAATGTGGCACATATACACCGTGGAATAATATGCAGCCACAAAAAGGATGAGTTCATGTCCTTTGGATGGACATGGATGAAGATGGAAATCATCATTCTCAGCAAACTGACACAAGAACAGAAAACCAGGCACCACATGTTCTCACTCATAAGTGGGTGTTGGACAATGAGAACACATGGACACAGGGAGAGGAACATCACACACTGGAGTCTGGTGGGGGATGGGGGGCTAGGAGAGCGATAGCAGGGGGTGGGGAGGTTGGGGAGGGATAACATTAGGAGAAATACTTAATATAGGTGACGGGGGGATGGAGGCAGCAAACCACCATGGCATGTGTATACCTATGTAAAAATCCTGCACGATCTGCATATGTACCCCACAACTTAAAGTATAACAATAAAATAAGTAAAGAAATAAAATCTTTAAAAGATTACTTGATTTCTGTCCTAAATTCATTGTCAAAAGTCGTTCAGGAGTAGATTGCTCAATTTCCATGTAATTGTATAGTTTTGAGAGATTATCTTCATGGTAATTTATAATTTTATTGCACTGTTGTTTGAAAGTGTGGTTGGTATGATTTCAAGATTTTTTGAATTTTGAAAATTGTTTCGTGGCTGATTGTGTAATTGATTTTAGAGTATGTGCCATGTGTGCAGATGAGAAGAATGTATATTCTGTTTTTCTTGGGTGGTGTGTTCTGTAGATGTCTGTTAGGTCCTTTTGGTCAAGTGTAGAGTTTAGGTCCTGAATATCTTCGTTAATTTTCTGCCTCGATGATCTGTCTAATACTATCAGTGGGATGTTGACATCTCTCACTATTATTGTGTATTTATTTGTCTTTTCATAGGTCTCTAAAAAATTACTTTATAAATGGATGCTCCAGTGTTAGGTGGATATATGTGTAGGATAGCTAAGTCTTGTTTAATTGAACCCTTTATCATTATATAATACTATTGGGTTTCTTTGGATTCTTGTTTGTTTAGAGGCTGTTTTTATCTGAAATTACAATAGCAACTTTTACTCCTTTTTGTTTTCCATTTTTTTGGTAGATTTTTCTCCATCCCTTTACTTTGAACCTATGGGTGTCATTGTATGTGAGATGAGTTTCTTAAAGACAGCTTCCTGCTTTTTAAGTGGAGCATTTAGTCAATTTACATTCAAGGTTGATATTGATATGTGCGATTTTATCCTGTCATTGTGTCTTTAGCTGGTTGTTATGCACAGTTGATTGCATAGTTACTTTACAGTGTCTATATTTGATGTACTTAAGTGTATTTTTCTGTTGGCAGGTATTGATCTTTCATTTTCATGTTTAGCACTTCCTCAGGGACATCTCGAGAGGCAGGTCTGGGGTAACAAATTTCCTTAGCATTTGCTTGTCTGAAAAGGATCTAATTTCTCCTGTGCTTATAAAACTTAGTTTGGTGGGGTATGAAATACTTCTTTGGAATTTCTTTAAGAATGTTGAATATAGCCCCTCAATGTCTTCCTGCTTGTAGAGTTTCTACTGAAAGGTCTACTATTAGCCTAATGGGATCCTCTTTGTACGTGACCTGCCCCCTCTCTCTAGCTGTCTTTAACATTTTTCTTTCACATTGACTTTGGAGAATCTGATGATGGTACGGTCATCATGTATAGTATCTCCTAGGAAAGATACTAAGATTTCTGATTATATTAGGAAACTCTTATAGCGAATTTTGCAGCTCTATCAGATCACTTTGGTTCTCTCTTAAAACGGCTATTTCGTCTTTTAGCTCGTATATTCTTAGATTCCTTGGGTTCCTTGGATTGGCTTTTGACTTACTCCTAAATCTTCATTTTTTGTTTTCTATCCAGATGATAAATTCTCTCTGTCATTTCAGCCACATCAGCCTGGTTAAGAACCATTACTGGGGAGCTAGTGTGGTTTTTTGGAGGTAATAAGACACTCCGGCTTTTTGAGTTGCTAGAGTTCTCTTGCTGGTTCTTTCTTGTCTGTGTGGGCTAATGTTCCTTTAATCTTTGAAGTTGCTATTTTTTGAATAGCGATTTTTTTGCTTTTATATTCTTTAGTGTCCTTGAGGCTTTGAGGATTTGACTGTGGTGCACGTCGGGTTCAGTCAACTGGCTTCATTTCTGGAAGATTTCAGGGGGTCAACGCTTAGCTTGGCACTCCTGGATTGCATGCTGTAACCCTGGGGTCTGGTACCAGGCTCATTACTTTGTTTTTTGTCCCCTCAAGGATAAGCACCAGCTGCGCTGGTGGTGCAAGGGTGTTTCTGGTCTTCTGGCAACAACACTCTGATGGAGAGTGCTGATTAAAGCAGTTTGTTGGGGCAGTGACAGTAGGGTCTGCACTTGCATATGCATGCTGGTGGCAGAAATGCAGTGGTGTCTATGTGTGCTGGTGGCAGCAGCTGCACAGTGGGGTGACTGTTGTCCTTCTCTTTAAATAAAGACATTATAATTTCTTTTTTATTTAAATCTTGGTCCCTTTGATATTTATTTGCCACAGCAATAATAAATGAGATAAATACATAAACTAACATATATGACACTGGTTCCTTGGTAGGCATTCAAAATTATTATTCACTTTTCTCTTCTACATTCAGTTCTGGCTTTGAGTATCATTATTTAAGAAATTATGTTTCTGGTTGCTTTAGATTAATGATTCCCAATTGTGGACTTATTATAACATATAGGTGCTTTGACCCTGCCTCACACTTACTAAATTAGAACTTTTAAGAGTAGGAACAGGACAGAAACCTTAAAAACAAACAGACCAACCAAACTTTCTGGTTAAGAATTTGTCTTAGTCAGTCATAATGGCCTGTATCCCCAATGCACTCCCACCACTACTAAATTGTAACCTCCATGGTATCAGGGGCTTTGGCTTTCTGTTTCATCACTGTCCTGTGTGTAGAATATGATTTGATACAGGTGAGCACTCAATAAATCAGTATTGAAGGTTGATTGAGTCAGGCTGCTATCTGCTTGCCTTGGAGCTAAATTAATTCTAGCCACATTTGTGCTATTCTCTTTTTCGTCAAGTTTCTGACATGAAATCAGATACTCTGGACTCAGCTCAGTCTTTCTCTATGTCCAGGAGGATTGCAAACAATATGTTATCCAAGGAGCATAAAATTCTAAGTCTCTCTCTGCCTCAGAACAGCAACCTCCTTAGTTACAAAACTTATTTCCCCTCATTTTTTCCTTTTTTGTACAAAGTCATTCCTATTTTTAACTAGCAATCAATTAAAAGTGTGTTGCTTTTTAATGAATTTATTTATTTTTGAATTCATTTATCTCTATAGAAAGACTTTTAATGCTACCTTACACAGAGGAAAACAATACTTTTCTTAAAGCCTTACAAGTCAAATTTAGGGCAATAAGTAAACAGAAACCTGGGCCAAAAAAAACTTACGTTTTGTCCAAAAAATCCATGAGCGATCTTAACACAATCTCTGCATCCATTGCTGCACTGTTCTTATTAGATGTGGTGTTTCCATTTGCTCTCATTTGATTTAGTTCAAAACTCATCTGCTTTATACACTCTTCAATTATAACCTGGAAACTAAAAATAAAGAATATAAATTCTAGAATATAAAAATGTATCCTGCCTGAGACTGTTTCAATTTCACTCTGAGGATTTTGATTTGTTTCAACTGGTGTGAATTCCCCTGCTCATGAGTTTTCAAATTCATGGTTTAACTATAAAAATTTTTGTTGCAATGAAAGCTTACTTGTAATTCTTATAAGTAAAGCAGATAAAAGTGCTGTTCTTCAGGTTGAATTAATCTGAGTAGAGCTTCATTCTGTTCCCACCTCTGACAGTCAGTTGAGATGCTTCTCTTAGCATGTTTTGGGAAAATGACTGCTCTAGAAAGACTCTTGCAGTGTTTGACTTTCTGTTCATGTGTTAGTTTACTAACAATAATGGCCTCCAACTCCAGCTATGTCCCTGTAAAGGACATGATGCTGTTCCCTTTTATGGGTGCACAGTATTTCATAGTGTGTATGTACCACATTTTCTTTATCCAGTCTATCGCTGATGGGTATTTAGGTTGATTCTGTATCTTTGTTATTGTGAACAGTGTTCCAATGAGCATATACGTGTCTTTACGGTAAAATAATTTATATTTCTTTGGGTAAATACCCAGCAATGGGATTGCTGGGTCAAATGATATTTCTGTCTTTAGGTCTTTGAGAAGTTGCCATACTGTCTTCCACAATGGAGCTAAATGATGAGAACACATGGACACATAGAGGGGAACAACACACAGTGGGGACTATCAGAGGGTTGACGGTTGGAAGAGGGAGATGATCAGAAAAATAACTAGTGGGTAGTAGGCTTAATGCCTGGATGATGCATTATCATCTGTATAACAAAACCCCATGACATAAGTTTACCCATGTTAACAAACCTGCACATATACCCCTGGACATAAAATGAAAGTTTGTGGTGATATTAGTGTTCTGAAGTTAGAATTTGGTGAGAGTTGCACGATTCTGTGAATATGCTAGAAACCACTAAACTTTATATTTTAAATGGGAGAATTTTATGGTATGTGAATTCTATTTCAATAGGGCTCATTGTTAAAAAAAAAAGAGAAAGAAATAAAGAAAAGAAACACTCTTGGCGTCTGGATACACCTTCTTCATTAGCGTTCTGTGACTCCACACCTTCTTGACTTTCCTCTGACCTCACTGGCTGCTCCTTCTCAACTGCCTGACCACTAACCTTTGGAGGAAGGTTGCCACATTTATCAAATGAAAGCACTGGATACCTAGTTAAATTTGAATTTTAGATGGTGAATAGTTTTAGCACAAACATGGTCGTGCAATATTTGCAAAAAAATTATACTGAAAATCATTCCTTATTGGTCTAAAATTCAAGTTTAACTGAGAGTATTGTGTATTTTATCTGGAAATCCTACACTGTGATTCTCTGGGCTTGATCCTTAAACCACTTCACTTCCCCAACAACAATCACTTTCTTGTCAATCACATCTAGTCCCATGGCTTCCATCACATCTATAAAGTGATGGCTCCCAAATTCACATCTGCAGACCTGACTTCTAACCCAAACTCCAGACGATGTTATTTAACTGACCATGCAATCTTTCTACTCGAGTCTGATGAGTTTCTCATACTCAACATGCAACCTATCAGCAGAACATATCCTAAATCTGAGGATTTATTATTACTTCCAAAAATGCCACGGTAGATTCCTTCACCATCCTCTCACTTGAAACTGTGCAATAATTTCCTAAATTGTGTCTGTTCAACCCCCTACAGACAGCCTTTTAAAATAAAAACCAGACCGTGTTCCTCCCTTGCTAAAAGTCTTTAAAAGCTTCCAACTCCACTTAGAAAAAAATCTAGATGTATTTGACAGACTGAAAGCCTAGCATAATCTGGTGCTGGCAATCTCACTGATCTAATTTCTTACCACTCTTCTGTTTCATTGCAGTCCAACCACAATAGCCTTCCTGGTGTTCTTAGAATTCTCCAAGGACACTCTTATTTCATGGCCACTGTTATGTTCCCTCTGTCATGGAAGGAAATTCTGACAGCTCTCTTGGTCCCTCATTTATTTCAGGTATATACCAAGTATCACTTCAGAGAAATCTTCCTTGTTCACTCAAGCTGAAATGGCATTCCTATCAATCTCTGTTCTCTTATTGTTCTTTTAGTCTCAATTGCATTCTTCATTTAATGAAGCACTGCATAATTTTAGTTTATTTGCTTATTGCCTGTTCTCCTCCACCCCCTAGAATGTAAGTCCCATGAGAGCAGGAATTTTGTTTTGTTCAGTGCTGGATGCCCACACCATGGTACAAGATGCCATGCCTGACACAAAGATGTTGTGCAAGAAATATTGGGACAATAGTTCAAACTGCTGTATTATATACTTGAGATTTGCTAAGAGGACAGATCTTAAATTAATGTTCTCAGCACACACATGCACACCCACAAACACATAAATGGCAACTCCATGGAGGTGACAGATACATTAATTATCTGGAATGTGGCGATCATTTTATAATAGATATGTATATCAAAACACCAAGTTGTATACCTTAAATACGCATAGTTTTTGTATGTTAATGATATCTCCATAAAGCTATTAAAAAGGAAATATGGGTTGAATGCATCAATGGACCATCTCCTTCCACCTACCTCTATTGCCTTACCCACTCTAAGGATTTAAATGTCCTGAAGAGTAGTAATACGTTGTATTGCTTTTTTCAGTCTGCATATTCCCTACGCCACTTTTGATGGTTCTTACCTAAGTAAGCAGTGGCAAGTATTAAGATATTTAAACCTTGGAGACTCTTAGCATCACCATTCCTATATACTGTCTGCTACTTTCATGTTTCCAACAATAGGACTATTGTATTTTTAACACATGTGGGCAGGCAACAAAAAACTACTTAGGAGAATGAAGGTCAATGAAAGCTTGGAAAACGGTCAAATCACTGGAACGGTAATGAGACGGAGGGAATTCATTTCAGTGTTGCAGAGAAGTCAATCCATTCCTCTCCTCCTCCACACACGATTATACGGTTAGTTATTTGAGAAGTATCCAAATGCATAAATTCCTCAGATTTTATATAGAAGTTTAGGGATTTTCACGATATAATGCCTTTATTAAATAACATATACATGTTGATTTATTCATGCATGCATTCTACACATATTTACTAAGTAACTATTATGTGCCAATCACTCTTCTAGGTACTGAGATGTATCAATGAACGGAACAGGCACAGTGTTTTGTTCTTATAGCACATATGAAAAGTTTTATTTTAGCATTTACATTATAGAAATATTTTAGTTGACTTCTTTTTAAGTATTTCATCTTTCTAGTTTTTGGTTTCTCATATTTTGTTTTCCATATAGATATTTCCACACCTAATATGGAAAAATTTTAATAAATGTTAAATTATCCTAACTTGGGTATTTTTCTGGCTTCTGAGCCTTTAACAGCAGGCTTAGACATACACTGGTCTTTAATTTTGTGTACATATTCAAGGCCTGATTCCACTTCCGCCATCATGTTTGATCTTTCTCCATTTTTGGCTCCTGAATTCTTGGTTTTCTTTACTGTTGACTACACCACTTTCGCCCTTCTGGATTTGGCATTTACATTTGGTTCCTGGATGCTTGCATCTTAGCTGGCCCCTTTGAATTTGGCTCATATCTTGGCTCTCTGCATATTTATCTGCTTTAAAGGAACATTCTCTTCCGAGCTGTCATCCAAGAGAGTCTAAATCCTTGATTATTTAATTTTGCTTTTATCTGACCGGAGCTGCCTTTGAACTTTTGTCAGGGGGAGGTTGCAAGAGATGGTGGGGAAAATGGGGAAGGGGATGTTGTTTGTGGTGGAATGTGTATTGAACCAAAGTAAAGGTAGTAGATACTTGGGACAATAGAAAAGGAAGACAAATCATGTTGAAAATAATTTGAACTAATTGATTTACCACTGGATCATAAATGATTCCACAGCCTGTAGTGAAAATCACCTTTGAAATGGCTACTTTCTTTTGCACTGATTTTTAGATCAGTGCATTGGGGTGGGGGGATAGACTGGACAAAAGGTGTGATATATATGTTCTTATTATTTGAAAAGTAGTTTTCTAAACAGACCCATATTCTAAACTCTAATGAGAAGCCAGCTCTGGGAATGGTATCAGGCACATAGAGGAAGGGTTCTCAATGTACAATGGACAATAGCATTCTACTTCTGCGTCAATCCAGGCTTAACCAACACTTGAACTTTACCTTTTTGTCCCTATCAATTTTTGGTAAATTCACATAAAAAGTCTTTTTTTTTTCTTTTTCTTTTTTTGGTAAAAAAACAAAAGAGTCTACCTTAACTGGCTTGAATAAAAGTGATGCCAGTAAATAATGACAGATTTTGTGAGCACCCAAGGAGTCAGCCACACACTCACAGAGTAATGCCTATGAAATATTCCTGAATTTTTTTTTTTGTTAACTTAATCTATCCAGCCTCTGGTACAAAAGGTATCAGTTAAGAAAAAAAAAAAAAAAAAAGGAAGCAAACCGAAAAACCAAACTGCAAAACATGTGTAAGCAGAAATGCTAGTGGCACACCCTTTGAAAATTTTAAGAACGACTTTAAGTTATTACTGAGGTTTTATCACTTAGTCTCAGTTCCCAGGTAGGTGCCCTGTGAGCATGTCAGGCATCCATCAATGTGTGGTTTGGCTCAGCTCTGACTTTACAGCAAAGACATCCTAACAGCTGCATATAGTAGAATTATTTAATTATGAGTTTTAACAACATAAAATCAAGTGGCTTTTTACTATTAATTATGCATTTAATTCTAAAGCTCTACACTGCCAATTTAGACCTCAAGAAGAGTAGGTTCAGACTAAAATTATACAGTTTGACTTAACAGCATGATCACATTGATTACTGCAGACTTTTAACCCACTTTGAGAGTATAATACAGACTTGATGGGTAGTGTGAGGAATGAAGCCATAGCAACAAGGATATAATAATTATACTTTTTATGAGGAAAGCAGGACATGTGGCCCATTTATTCCAATGGTTCTAATAAACCCTAATTGAACAAAGTACTAAATTCTTTCCTAAATTTAAAAAAATCAAGAATAAATAGATTCTGGGTAGCCACAGGTTTTAACACTTAGACTAAAATAGTTGACTTCACACAAATAAAGCTCTTCAAGTGTCCTCCTAAGGACCCGAATCCTTCTTTCATAACTGTAGTTTATCCAGATAACTTTTAAATCAGAATTCATATTCTAGCCTTTATAACCTGAATATTCCATCTCCCCAAACAAAACAAATTAAAAAGCACTTACCCATCAGAATGATTTATTTTACAGAAAGTCATTTAAATAAACTTTTTCTATTTTTATTCTAGTTTCTATTCTGTTTAGTCATCTTATTTTCCATAAAGTTCTGAACAACTCTAGCTATTCCTGACCTCTTTTTCTCTCCCTCCAACTTCGCTAAATAACCTCTAATATTGCCTCCATGGCTGAAGGCAACAATCTTTCTGCTAACCACATGTTAATTTGCAATTAGAACAAAGAGAGGCATGCCTGAAATGGCTGGGCAAAGGCCTCTTCATCTCTCAGTGTCACCCCAAGTCAGAGCCAGTGAACCCCACGTCTCTGGAATAATCTCTGCCTCTCCAACTTCAGGTAAACAGAACCGTGAAATTGCTAACATCCAGATGATGTAGGCAGGATCATCTGAGTCAGCTAACAACTCCACTGAGGCAGAGTGACCACCCTTGCCTCAACACAGCGAGACTGCTCTGGCTCAGCAGCTGAGCCCTGAAGGTGAGTTCCATGAAGACAACGCCACCTTGCTTAAGGAAGTTACGAACATACCACTGATAATGAAGAGTCAGCTGAGTGAGTTTTCTTCACTCTGCTGTATTCCTATATCCGAGAAGAAAAATATGATGCTTTCAGAGTCTTTTGTCTTTCTTATTTTAAAAATGGCATAACCAATTAATAAATGTTAATTAATAGTGGATTTTTCTAAAACACAACAATAGGTGATGGCCTATCACCTACCATATTGGTGGCCAGAGGTAGTCCCTACCCTAACAGCAATCTTTATAGTCTGAGAACTGAACACACAGTTTAAAGTAATATATCAGTTATTGAATCAATATTTAAATATTTAAAGCAACTTTTATATTGAATATTTAAAGCAACATTGAAAGCAAATTCTATATTACATTAAAAAACCTCTTCAAAAATATATTTTCTTTCCTATCTGTTTTAACGTTTTGATGAGATGCTAGCTTCTCCTACAGGACTGAAGTGAAATTTAACTAGGGTGCACTTCTCTTTCTTTAGAATGATCTCACAGATAAAGCCAGTTTTTACAAAATTTTAAAAAAATATAGATATAGCAGTAGTTTCCAAACTCCTTCCCACGGGGTAGTTGTATTCAGATGACTAACCCCTAAAACCAAGAATCTTGACAATTGGTTGTTGATCCAGTTATACTCAGTGTGAACACATTGATTGTATGGTATGAATACAACTCAAGCCTCTTATGTATGTGAAGTTTTTCTCTTTTCTTCCTTCCCTTTCTCTAGCCTTTCAGTAGCTAGTTACCAAGCTCTAAACACTAGAATTGCATATAGGTATGAGATATGGTTTCGGTCCTGAGTGTGGAAAAGAGACAGGTAAAACAAAACTTAGAGCATAGTGTTGTAGGTGTTAACCGACTGACAGATGCAGAGTTCTAGGGAGTGCACAGCGAGACAGCACTATAAGTTGTGGGGTCATAAAAGACTTTTCAGAGAAAATGACATTTAGATTGGGTTTTGAAGTTAAATAGATTTAGGCAGTCAGCGGAAACTGCATTGAAGGCAAGAATATTATGAGCTGATACCTAATTATCAATTTAGATAATGACAACTGAGCCACTTACCTTTCACCGTAAGTGACGCTGAGCTCATCCAGGACCCCACTGAGCTTAACTTGAAGTTCTTTTAGAATAGTACTAGCTTCAGAATCTAGCTGCAGAGAGACCATAAACAATATTACTTTGGAGTTTTGAGAAAGCGTGCCTCTGTTTCTCTTACAAGTATTTTGATTGTTATGTGGTAACTTCAAACAACACATAAGCTTTTTTCTCTCCTTTTTTTTTGAGTTTTTGAAATGAAATCTAAACGTTTAGGAAACGTTAAAGAAACTGAGAAGTTCTCATATACAAAAAATTGAAATTCAACGCATGCATACAAATAAGAACTACATAGCAAAGCCTTCGTTGGTTATGGCAATGAGATGCAAGGCGTGACAAAAATATCCTGTAGAACATGATAATTTCATAATTTAGAAAACCTAACATGTTATGCTTTAGCTGAATATATGTGTGAAAAATATATTTTAATCTTTGATATCCCTGTAAATAGAAAGGTACATTAAGAATAAAAGTTGTTAAAAATTAACTTTGAATATTGTGTTGTGCATTATTTAAAGATGTTTTCTTATTTTCCCAACTTTGGAATTAAGAGTAATAGGATAGACAAGGTAGCCTAGAACTCTTATGTTTTTCTGGAGATAATAGGCCTGACTTTTCTTACTGGTTGCTAATTTACAGCTCAAAGAGCAGGATAATAGATGTATTGTATCTTGCAGAGAGAAATTCACGTAAATAGCAATCTGAAATATTCTCTGAAATTAAAATGTGACTCTCCTTCTTTCAGCTTTTGGAAATGTAGTTTCCTACCATTACCGTCATTAGTTCTTGCCCCAGCTGATGTACTACTGAAAAAAGAGGATGGGATAAAGCCAAGTTTTGGGAGTAAAGCAAATCAAAGCATGACTTTAAGTAAGAGAATCTAAGAATGCCAACCAAATATAGGACCTGATATCAGTTTAAACTCCTGGGAGCTGATCCAGAACCAAGAAGTGTCCCTATGAGTGTGCATTGGACATGAGTCCTATAATCCTCTAAGAGTACTTTCTAATACTAAGGAACTATTAGGAAGAAGAATTATGTACGTATTTCTGCAGCTGGGTAGCTCTAAGTTGTACTGACATGACTGAAAATATTGGAATGAAAATCAAATATTGCATTTGGCACTTCAGACTTTATTAATTATATCAGACTAATCCTTTATATCAGTTTTAACTGAAATCCAGGTAATTTTCAGGATTGGTTAGTTTCTGCCCTCTATTAGAGGCAAGGCGATTTTTCTGGACTCCTTGTATCTTATCTTTTTTTTCTGTCTCACTAATCAGTTAGGCTGACAGCTCTTGTCCAGACACACAGGCTACAGTAACAGACAGAGACTTCCATAGGAATGAGAAAATTAGCATATCCATGAGCCTCATACTTTCTAAGCATTCTATTCAACTACAACCAGCGGCAGGGTAATTCAGAAAGACAATTAGATAGTACATACTTATTTTAAAAAGACTTAAGATGGATAATGAATTTAATCACAATTTGCCTAACACACTATAACTCCCTAACCCTTAACCAAGAAAACATATGTGGTTTTCCACTCCAATCCTAAGGAACAATGCAGCCCACTTATTTTTAAATTATATTTTCTTGTTATTGTGCTCATAACAATTTTTCCTTGATTTCATTTGATAAAAATGTTGGGGAAGAGGGAGTGAGACGTAAGTTCTCCCATTTGGTTTTCTTCAGGCTCTCCACTTTTTGCTCACGTAGGTGGTAGTTCCCCACCCATACCTCTACCACCTCCAAGGAAATCACTCTGAAAGCAGCGTTTTCTTCGGGAAATGAGGGTTGCTTCTTATTTAAAATGTGCTTTGGTTTTCATCTTAGTTTAATATACACATTGAGGTAATTTGTTCACATTGAGGTAGGATTATCACCAGATAATGCCTTCAAAGTCATACAGAAATGGCTACATAGGTCACTTGAATGAAATTATGCTATTTTCCCATAAAATTATTTTAGTCTACCTTAGGTATGGTGAGTAGATATTTCTTATCAAATAATTATTACTTGACAATCTAAAACTGCCAGACTACAGAGATTTGAACCTTGGATGACAGTTTTAATTTCTGGATACACAGGTATGTTTCTAAGTAGGTGCAGATAGAATGTCTCTGTCATGTAACCAGTCCCTACCCCAAAAGGAAACATTTTAGTTTCAGTTAAGTGTTTAATGTTTATCTGATCTAAATTGTACCATTAAAACAGGCAAAGCAATTTTGAGGCTGATGTACATGGCTCTTGAAAATTGCACATCTTTTTCAATCATTTGCATAACAGACATAAATATCATACTCATCTAATAATAAAACAATCTCCTTCAGTAGCAGAAGTACCAGTTCTTGAGTTCTTCTGCATTACTTTATGTGTCCAAATTGAGGACATTTTCCTTACTCCTACAAACCTTGTAAAACTTCAAGAAATAACAGACTGAGAATTGAAAACTCACTGCCTAAATTATCAATAGCATATTTTAAAAATTATTAGGTACTTTGTGAAGGTAAAAGGCAATGTAATTTTTTTTCACAGGTTTAAACCCTACCCTAGTTATATAAGTAGTATAACATCAAAATTATCTTGAATCTTTTTGTATTGTTAGAGTTATCATTAAAAGCAAAAATTAAGAGAGAAAGAAAAAAGAAATTTCAAACATGCATAAGTCACAGTTTAATTTATTCTAAAGTAGAAACTCAATTAGCATGTGTATCTGAACAGCTTAATTGGCTGGCTGGCTAAATAATAAAGTTTCTATGTCAAGAGGAATATATACAATGAAAATGTAAAGATATTGTGTCAAATTCTGAATTTAAAATAAAGCTTTTAAGACAGATTTAAACCCCACTCTATGAAGGGCTTGGAAATTCCAAAATCTAGGCTGCCAAAGTATGGTTCAGATAATCAGAAAAAACTAGCATCCCATATAGGTATTAACTGAGTTTTTACACCATTGAGATATTTATCCCATTGGCTGTGGTAACAGGAATTACTTGTCTGGGAGAGACAGCTAGTAGGCAAGACATTTTTTTTTTTTGAGGTGGAGTCTTGCTCTGTTGCCAGGCTGGAGTGCAGTGGCGCAATCTCGGCTCACTGCAACCTCTGCCTCCCGAGCTCAAGAAATTCTCCTGCCTCAGCCTCCTGAGTAGCTGGATTACAGGCACTTGCCACCACTCCCAGCTAATTTTTATGTATTTTTGGTAGAGAGGAAATTTCACCAAGTTGGCCAGGCTGGTCTTGAACTCCTGACCTCAGGTGATCTACCCACCTCAGCCTCACAAAGTGCTGGAATTACAGGTGGTGAGCCACCACGCCCGGAGGCAAGACATCTTTTAAGTTCTTTTCCTTAAGGCTTACTTTTCCTTTTTCTTTAAAAGATAATTCATTTATCACCTCCTTTTGCAAATTTTTGCCCAAGAGTAGCTAGCCCTAGGCAGTTAGTAGATCCAGCCTCTATACTGACTATGGTTTTTACTATAACAGTGTATGCAGTGTTCTCTCTAAATGATCTCTTATAAATCTATCCCTTCCATCTATCCCGGGTGTCTGTCCCAGTATCCTGCATTGATGGGCATTTGCCACATGTTGAGGAATGAAGTGGGGACAGACAGTATCATAAAAGATTCCCTCACAGAAGCAGGCCTATATCAAGAACGCTTTATCTCCTTGGACTCATACTTTGCATTATCTATGAATAGGATACTTTTGTCCTTGAAATCTTTCATTCCTTAGAAACCATATATTCCAGAGTTATCAAGTTAATCCTGTTTTCAAATATCTATCTCATTGACAGACCATGTCAGGTTTTTCCGTGATATTTGTTTGGCTCAGGAAAATGGTTACCATACTCACACGGCATGTTTGCTTGTTTTCTAGAAGAGGTTACTTCCCTAGAGATCTAAAGAAAATACATGTTATATACTCTCTTATAGCAGCAATTGTTAAACTGACCCTCAAGTTCTTGCTTGACTTACAACCAATGGGTTACAAAGTGTCATTTAAACTCTTTAGATAGCTCAATATAAACTCTTGAAAAATAGACTCTGTGGAAGAAATTAAAGATCTTTAGTGTAAATTTTATTTCTTCTCCACAGTCTTTATTACTCTCTCATTTCCTTTATTTCCTATGGGCTACTAAGCTATCTTTCCTTGTGTTCAGCTCATCAGTATTAGGGGTCTGTTATTCTCTAAATACAAATCAGGAGGAAGGTAACTTCCTGGCTATCTGTTCAGAGGCCAAAATTTAATCATTAGTCTGGTGGATTTCATACTCTTCAATATTTTTGCATTAAAGCATTACTAAATAAAAATTTCACCACTTGTTCCATGAAAAAGACAGCCTTATTTCCAAGTAAAATGCTGTACAACTTGCACTCTTGGTTCCTTCTTTTGGAGTTTGTTCCATCAATTATCCTTTCCCTTTTCATTCCCTCTACGATTAATTTTATTACCGTATCCTACTAATATGCTTGGGTACCATTTATGTTAAAATAAAAACTAGACAATGAAAGAGAAGCCAGACTTATTTGGAACTACCTTCTCATTAACATCAAGCCAATATCCTTCCTTCTTTTGATCTTTAAACTGCTCACAACAGTGTCAAACTTGACGCCAGGTTCTTATCTCCTAGTGTTCGTTAGTTCTCTGCAATGTGGTTTCTACTCTGGATACGGCACTGAAATGCTTCCATATGGTCACTAATGATCTGTTAATTTCAAGGACCTTATTGCTCTTAGCCTTATTCACAGTGTTGCGTGCTCTGTTTCCCAAGGTTTTTCCCTGTTTCTCTAACTGCCTGTGATTTGTCTTTGTCTTCTGTTAACTTTCCTCCTCTGTATACCCTTTAAATATTAGTGTCCTTCAGTTTTCCCTTTCCAATATTCTTTTCTTTTCACTCTGTACTCCCTTTGAGCAACTGGATTCATGCCCACGGCTTCAACTATTACTCATATGCTAAGGGTCCCAAATCCATTATCAACATTCTTAACAGCATACCTGAGAATCAGGTCTATATTTCCAAGTACCTAGTAAACTTCCACTTTGATGGCCTGTACATATATCAGTTGTAGCATATCAAAACAAAACTTATTACCATTCTTATTTGACTTCTTATTTCTTCTGATTTGGTTAATGGCCTATAATTGTTTAAGGCAGAAATGTGAAAGTCACCTTTGACTTCTGTTTTCTTGCATACATATTTACTTTGATACCAAATATGACTGGTGATATATTTCTGAGATGTTTTATCCACCTGTCTTGTCCTCTTCGCTTTCAGATTCTGAATTTTTCTCCTCTAGCCTACTGTAATCATCTGCAAGTTGTGTTCTTGTTTCCTGTTTTCTCCTTCATCCTACTAACTGGTGTAATAAACCCAAATATGATCATGACACTTGCTTATCATTCTTCAAGCTGGCTTTCCACCAGGGTATTGCTTCAAGCAACTTCTCACAATCTTATCTGAGCTCTTGTTTTTTTTTTTTTTTTTAAAGATCATTTTCCTTCAGATCTTCCATTTGACCAGAATTATTTCATTTAATAAGGTTTACTTCAACTTAAAAGATATGACTGAGCAATCAGCAAAAATTCCCTAGTGAATCTAGAAGTAAGGTACTTTCCTGGAAATGCCCTAAATCGCTTTGTAAGCCTGTGGTGCCGGCATGAATACTGTGATTTGTTTTCAGAAATAAAAGAATACATGGTCCTCTCTACTGGAAACGAATGTCCCCAGCTCTTACTACACTACCCTGTTGTTGTTTCTTTTTAAAATGCCTCTTAGGAGAAACTCCAAGAATGTACATGACAGTTTTCAGACAGATTATGGCATTTTCTTTATCCTATTCAGATTTGCATAAATGTTATGCTAGAGGTACCTATCAGTTGTAGAAATTCATGATTCCAACTTCTGGCTTCCAAAAAATTGAACATCCATAGCTGTCTCCCATCCTAATTAAAGAAAGTATGCAGTAAATCCAACTGTCACTGTGCTTCAAATCAACTAAATGCCTTTGAGATATGTTAAATGAGGTTCTTCAGTCCATACAACTGAAGGAAAAAAAAAAGATTGCATTATCTTTTATAATTCACTCAATATAGTTTTGAGTTTGTGAATATATAGCAATTTTGGCTTTTTCTGTTTCTATTTCTACAAACTGGTTTTCTTGGAATTATACCTTCAAACTTTATGTGAGTGATGTGACATTCTTTTCTCTTAAAACATTTTTTCCCTTCTTACCTTCAACACGTGCACTATTCTTCTACTTCATGAATTGCTGACATATGGAATGTCCTTATAATGATAGAAATTTAGAAAAAAAAAAAAAAAAAGAACTTCATGAATCACATAGTTCTACCTCCTCGTTTTTCCAGATTGGTAAAACCAAGGCGCCGATAACCTGTTACGGTTTTGGAGCCACATGAGGATTGAAGAGCAGCATTCTTAGAAGCTATTTCCTCTGAAGAAATTCTCTTCTGAAAATGTTCATTAAAAAACCAGAAATCTCTGTTTGGTAGCAATGGGAAAGGAGCTTAGGGCTTGTATGTTGCATCTAATAGTGAAAATGAACTGAGTAGGGATAAACTAGGAATAGACTAAATGAGACATTTTATGTTTAGAATTTTCTTCTGCCCTTTTCCCCTGTCTTACTCTGTCCGTCCCACTTGGCTTTTTTTTTTTTTTTCACAATCTCTCATCTGTTATAAACCACTGCTCAGCATTGTGAATATCACTAGTCCACTCAGTCAACTGAATTCAGGACCTGTTGACCATCAAGTGCCGGGACAGAGTGTTCTCTGTGAGCCGTTATCTCAGGGTGCCTGAGGACTATTCTGCTAAGCAGGACAAAAAAGAGAATCGATTGGGTTAAAGAAGTTAAATTTTACCGGTAACAGCATTGATTTACGGTTTGCTGGGGCAGGCATGAGCAACTGAAGGTGATCACAACGAGATAATGAAATCGATTTATTACAGAAGACGGCAGTTGAAGTGAAGCTCTCTCCCTCTCCCTCTTTGCTGTGGCATGTATCCTTTCTTCTTAAGTTTTCTTAAGGTTCAGAGAAGGGTGAGTTTAAAAAGAGACCTGGCAGTATATGAGTAACTCTGTGAGCTCTCTCATATGCTCTGGTAAATGAGGTTAACAAGCATCACCTGCCTGGGTCTGTATTTCATTTTGTCATGGCTTACAAGCCAAAGAACCTCTCAACCTCCTTGGTAGCACCTTTTCATAATTTCACAAGCTTAGCAGTTAGCTAAAATTTACATCTTAGTAGTGCCTAATTCTTAAACATATTTATTAAATCACTTCAATATAATTTACTTTATTGGCCCTTATTATTCTCTTAATTTTCCATTAAGTTCAATTTATTAAATATAATTGCAGAGAGAGCAGAGATGATTAGGAGGAGAAAGAAATCAGGCAATATCTGCATGTTGCCAGAATTAAAGGCCAGCACTTACTTCATATATTCAATTATCCTTAATGAAGCTATCACTGGTTGCTTTTACTAACTTCAGCCAAGTTACATTTCCTTTTGTGCCTCTGTTTACACAAAAGACGAGGTTTGAGTTTATTTCTGAATTGTTGCAGGATAAGCTATAACAAAGTTCAGATGAAAGTAAAAATGCTTTCATCTGAAAAATATTTTCATGTTTAGAAAGTGTTCGTGTTGTTTTTCTCTCACACCTTATCTATTTAATTGCTCTGATTCCCCTAAAAACTTCTAAGTTTTTTAAGGGTGGGATCTGCATCTTAGGAATTATTGTATCTCCAGTTCCTAGTAAAATTTACAGCTCATAACAAGTGCTCAACCAATAAATATTTACTGAAGGAGTTAGGGAAGGAGTAAATTCTGTCATCATATTCAGTGCGGTCAGATCTTTTTTTCATACAGCAGTCAGCCCCCATGGGGAAGAGATGCTTATGGTGGTATAGAAGGATGTGGAGCATTTGGCTTTGGAATATCCTTCACTAAGTGCTAAAAGGTATCTCTAGTCTAATGGTTGCTTCAGCAAGTCTCTTACTCCTTGTAATCTTCTTGAGGCCCAGGCATTAAATTTTGCACCCCAACTTCTCCCCACCTGCAGATAAAATAAATACAAGTAGGCAACAATGGATATTCAAATTAAACAGGAAGAACTTGCAAACTGCTTTAGAAAACAGCTTTAGAACTGAAAGGAAGATATAATGTGACCATTTGAAACTATTTTACTATCTAATATATACTTTATAATTTATTCTATATTTTGTAATTCCTAAAAAAATAAGAACAGTAGATTCATTCTCATTAATTTTTTAACTAGTAACTTTTATCTCTATTTACTTTAAGAAGAGGAGACAGATCAGAAACCTGAACACAAAATGTGTCCTCTGTATAACACCACTTTTTATAAGATTGCATATAAAATGTAAGCATAAAGGCCAGAGTCTTTTTTTTTTTCTTTTTTTTGAGATGGAGTCTCACTCTGTTACCCAGGGTGGAGTGCAATGGTTCGATTTTGGCTTGCTACAACCTCAGCCTCCCGGGTTCAAGAAATTCTCTGCCTTAGCCTCCCAAGTAGCTGGAATTGTAGGCGCCCACCACCATGCCTGGCTAATTTTTGTATTTTCAGTAGAGTCGGGATTTCACCATCTTGGCCAAGTTGGTCTTGAACTCCTGACCTTGTGATCCACCCGCCTCAGCTACCCAAAGTGCTGGGATTACAGGCATTAGCCACTATGCCTGGCCAAAGGCCAGAATCTTTAAAAAAAAAAAAAAAAAAAAAGCAAACATTTTATATATAACTGCAAATCGACTACCTGTATTTTGCGATCATCATATTCTTTAATACAAATACTTGTCTGCACGCTTGCATGCTATCCCAATTTCCATACAAATACCTCGATTTTCAGGTGTACTTAAGATTCAAAACACAGAAAGTAGGCTGGTCAGGAGTGGTGTACAAATGAGAAAAGTAAGTATTCTGAGTTATTTTCTAATTATCTGATTCCTTCCTTCCTTCTTTCCTTCCTTTCTTCCTTCCCTTCTTTCTTTCTTTCTCTCTCTCTCTCTCCCTCCCTCCCTCTCTCTCTCTCTCTCTCTCTCTCTCTCTCTCTCTTTCTTTCTTTCTGACAGAGTCTCACTCTGTCACCCAGGCTGGAGTGCCATGGTGTGATCTTGGCTCACAGCAACCTCCACCTCCCAGGTTCAAGTGTTTCTCCCGCCTTAGCTTCCTGGGTAGATGGGATTCCAGGCGCCCTTCACCATGCCTGGCTAGTAGAAACAAGGTTTTGCCATGTTGGTCAGGCTGGTCTCAAACTCTTAACCTCAGGTGATCCACCTACCTTGGCCTCCCAAAGTACTGGGATTACAGGTGTGAGCTACTGCACTCAGCCTGATTCCTTTTTAAAAAGCATAGCTCAGTAATTCTCAAAGCATGGTCCCCAGACCAATAGCATCATTATTACCCAGAGAATTCTTAGGAATCCAAATAATCTGGCATTGCCCTAAACATACTGAATCAAATACACTGGGCGTAGAGTTCAGTGATGTGTGTTTTCATAAACTCATCATGTAGTTCTGATGTGTGCTGAGGTTCAAGAAGAACTACTGGCATGGAGTATTATTTCCTTTAAAGCTCTGATCTTTCATCTTCTGTTGCCTCAGCACATATAAAGTTGAGAGGATAGAGGCAAGTGAAAAATGATGAAGATTAATGTTTTTCCTTCCTGGTCTAGGGTTGCTTAGCTAATGACTAAGTCCATGTGGCTAACAGGTACGACAATGAATTTCAATGAGGTACATACACACACTTTTAGGTGGTCAGATGCAATTTCTAGTTGACACATCAAATTTGCCATTAAAAATTAAAAGCGACATAGACATACATTTCTGAAATAACAAGATAAATTAGTTGTTCATTAAAATACACATATATTTAGAACAATGAGACTATGGTCCAGATTCCTTGGCTCTAGTCTGCCTGGACCTATGTGAAGTTACTCTCATAGGAAACTATATCACCATGATATGACACAGAAGAGTCAATCCTTTTTTGAGTCATAACAATAAAAATAGCATTATTATTGTACCTAATGGATCTGCCTTATGGTCAACAGATGGAAATAATTTAGCTGAACAAACGAACCCTTCCTTTTTCCCTAAATGTCTTAATAATAACTAACTACAATTTGAAGTAATGTCAACAGTTAGCAGGCTTATGGATAACTATGGATTCTACCATTTAAAATGATTGCATCAATAAAATATTGTGAAGGAATAATGCATCTTCTAATTCAATTACCATCATACAAGTTCTTTACAGTTTCAAAATCCATACCTTAAAACTTTCTGAAAAGAAATTAAATTTTGGATTTTTTTCATATACCTCTACAAATCAGACTGCAGATTAAAGAAGAGTCCTTTTCAGGGGCTGCAGCAATGTTTTTTTGTTATAAAATGAATATAAGCTAAGTAATTATTTGCAATTGATATATACTGAATTATATTCACAAAATAATTCAGCTATTAACATGATGTAAGCTAAAGTAATCATTCACCAATGAATCAAAATTAGTACATGGCACTCTGACAATCATTTTGTTGTTATGGTGTTTTAAAGGGACAGGTAATGTTGTATGGGGATTGTAGTGTAAATAATTTAACTTCTAGTTCTAGTCCATCTATAACATGGGTTGGGTATTATATTTGTTTTAGTATAGTGATTCCCAAAACTGTATCCACATAAAAAATCACCTGAGGTGCTTTTTAAAAAAACAGACTCTGTACTCCATTTCTAAAGGTTAGTTTTTCTTCATGGTTTGTGAGATTCTTTTTTCTTTTTAAAAATATTCTTGAGAGGAATCAGAGACATTTTGCCAAAACATGCTCCAGATTTATATGCAGAGAAGTGTGTTGGAAAATCTCTTTATAGGAGAAGAAATTTAGTGGTTTGCTATTCTGTTTTGACTTTTTTTTTTCCTAAATAGCATATTGGTGACATGGCCCATAGGATATTGTGCCTGCAATTGTCTATGCTTAATGATTGCTTAAGTGATTGTTTTCGGAACCATTGTCAACAACATAATCCCAAGATCATCATGGTGCTAGGCAATGTTTCCATTTGGATTCCATACAGAGAGTGGATTTTTCTACTGGAAAAAGGTTTTAAACACTCTTTTTATTTCCAGAGGGAAAAGAAGCTGATCCTGTGAAGAAAAAACAGCTGCCTCAACTACACAGTGATCATATTAAAGCAGCCGGGAGCTGCAGTAGCATGCAGTCATGCCTGTAAGCAGCCAGCACTTTGCAGATAGTATAATATTAGAGGCAAGCAATGCTGTTGTTAGAAGCCAACTAGTAAACACATAGCATTAAAAATTATTTTGAGCAAGTGCACAAGCAAATATTTGCTATTAAATTTTTATAGCAAGAAGTACATATCTCAGCACAGATGCTGGGGAATAAAATAAAAAGAAAATCTTAAAAGACGAATAAGGTCTACCCTGGAAAATATCCCTTAGCAATACCAGTGAAGGTTTTATAAACAGTTCCACTGAAAGGAAGAAACTAAGAATTTGGATTAGTAAACACTGTATAACTTTTAAAGGCTCCTGAACATGTCTGTATCAAGTGTTGTATATACTTGTCATATCAAAGGGTGAATTCTGTAATTTTCAATCAAATCCTTTTTTATCTTTATAAAAGCCTCAAGTTAAGGAAAACATTTAGATACTGCCATGTTTATACAACAATATTCTAAGAAGTCTGCTTATTATTTTGAAATTCTCTTGCCTAGAGACCCCAGAGTATCAGAAACTCTATCATAATTCTCTATTAATTAAGCTTATATTTTCTGGGAGGATGCATGTTGCACTCAGACTTGAATGCAAGTCTTGCTTCCTCCTGACATTTCATCAGTCTCTATACCAATGCTAATTGGCCCTACCTAAAACTTTGAACTGAAAATGGAAGATAATAAGCTAAACAATCTATGCATAGAGAGGAGAAAAAGAAAACAGGAGAAATAGGAAATCATAGAAAAGGGTAAAGAGAAGGAAAGAAATGAAAAAAAAATACTTAAACATAGAAAATGAAAGAAGAGGATTACATTGTTAGAAGCTAAACATTCACTTTATTTCACTGATTTATTTAAGTTTTCTTCTTTAGTCGTGTCTAAGGAGTTTAGCAAATAGAACTTGCAAGAGTTTTAAAGGGAGAAGGCAACAAGCTTGGTATTTCTGTTTTCATTATTTTCTTTGATAAGAAGAGGAGTTACATGGTTTAGCCATATATTTGAAATAAAATGTATAGTATGAAACCTGTATATTTCAAACCAGCAATTTTATCTGAAATAAGGAATTCATTTTTCTTTCTTGGTGAAAAAGCCATTCTATAACATTTTTAGTTAGCAGGTGACTTGGTCTATACAGTTTCCTTTAAGTACAGGTCTGATTTGTCTGTTTAAATTCAGTTCAGCAATATGTTATTCACATTAGGGTCCAAATACAGAATAGTAATGAAATAGCATAAGTAGCATAAGGTGACATCTGTGGAAATATGACATTTTAAATATAACTTTATTCTTAAATGATTTGTGGGCTTTAAAATTCACAGAAAGGAGAGAGTATTTCCCACATGAAATCAGTAATTTCTTCATCACTTTTCTAAATGCTAAGTGGACTTCAAGTCTGCATATAAGATATGAGTAAAATGGAAAAGGAAATCTCATGTTATGTTCCTTAATTGGTTGTGCTCACCTAATTCAGCAGAAGAATTTTAAAATAAGATCAATGCCCTTAAACCTTACATAAAGCATTAACACACTTTAGGGAATGAGGCCTTATTTTATACAAATAAAACTGAGATTGCAATGAAGGCACAGTTCATAAATGTTCATTTTTTAAAAACCCGTGAGATTTTTGCATCATCACACGGGTTTTCTAGTGCTTCTCAATTGTAGAACGCTAAATAGCAAGTTCATTTTTCAAAATACTGAGAAGGAAACAGACATTGGGGGAATTATAAAATCATCTCCTTGGGGTTAAAAGCAAAATCACATGGGAAGAGGCCAATTTTAAAAGAAATATTTGTAGTCACATAAATTTAGGAATAAAAGGGATATTTACTTTGAAATGCATCCTAGCATTATGCACATCTCAGAAACTTTCCCACAGGAAGGAACAATGTAGACGAATCTTAAGCAGAAATATCTACCTACATATTCTTGAGATAGCTGCCCTTGAGATTGTTTCAAGGGGAGAATCCCTGCTTCATGACCCTCCCTCTTTGCACCTTCTCTAGTCCTCAACTCTGGGATGCTTAGGTCAGTTTATGAAAAAAAAAAAAAAAAAAAAAGAAAGACTGTGGCAGGCAGGAAGACGCAGGTGCATAGCTAGTATTTCACTGTCTGTCTGTTCCAAACAAGCAAATGGGAATAAGTAGAAAATGCAATGGTCTTCAGGTATGGAGTGAGGGTTGGAGGGAATAGGCAGGTAATGGATAAGATGCTTACTATCACAAACCTCATAAAAGAATCTTTCTCCTTCCTTCTTCTGCTCATGGAATTGCAAGTCATAGATGTTGGACAAAGACATGACACATTACAGACACAGCACACAACACATTTTTGACAGCGCTTTCTTGATGTGAAAAATAAACAAACCAATAGCGCCACAAAGCACATTTCAGAACAAACATTGATATCAAACTGACATTGTACAAGATGGTAAAAAACACAATTTGTGGAACTTTACAAATCATTAGCATACAAATATATATGTGTGTATATATGACTACACACACAAACACACACATGCACACACATAAGACCAAATGCCTCCCATTTACACTTCTAATGTATTTATTAAAGTATTCCCTTGTGGATAATAATCATTTTAGTTGTTAATGATATTTTAGATTATCATTTCCTGTTCTTAGCTAAACCATGTAAAAACTTGATTAAGACACTTTCATAGCAAGAGATATGCTGCTAATAATCTCTAAGTAGGTTTTTAGCAAACGTAGGAGAAAAAGATACCCACCTCTTTCCCTCCCATGGATTCAAACATTTTCTCCAGCTGGACCCGCAATTGTTGAATATTGTTCATCAAGATACAGGGCTTTAAATATAGAAAAAGAAAGACTACTATGAGCAATCTTTTTATATAAAATTATTGAATGAGTTTAATTATAAATGGTTGAAAACAGCTATCTTTGATTCCTATTATATTTGATATATATAATAATTTTGTGATTTCAGCATTATAGTTTGTAACAGTTAAGAATAGAAATGGTAAAATATAATGCCACATTGGGGAATGAAATTTAATAACATAGAAAATAAACCATTGGAGACTTACTGCTAAAGTTTCTTTTATCTTTAACATTGTAATATTGCATACTTAGAAAGTAAGCACATTTTTTGTTTTCAAAGATTTACTTTTAGAAATAGGTTAGCTTAAATTCTTCTGTTATTTTACTGTTTTAGAAAACAAAACACCATGTGAATTTTTAAATGTAAAAACATCTAAAAAATGAACTTAAATAGATGTTCATGCTACAGATGAAGCACACGCTGGTATTCAAAGCCTTTTGCTTCTGTCTTTAATCCATGTTTCTCTTCTCATTTTCCTCTTTGCTTATTTGACTCATAACCAGCATTCAACTTAGAGTGTTCCTTTTTTCCTGGATTTTATCTTATCACTCACTTGGCATTTGTTTTATATTGCTTTGCATTTGAGTGCTTTTCACTCTCACCAGCCAACCTTAAATATATTGTACATGCAGCTGTGTCTCTTTCTGCTTTTCTGACTCACAAACTACTGCACAGTGGTGTACATATGATACATGCATAGAAAATGTTTCTCCAGTTGTTTTCAAGGAGCCAGAAATATAACAACAACAAAGATGTAAAGCTTTGTGGCAGGTCTGGATGTGAACTTAGGATAGTAAAAATTAATTCATAATTAGAAAACAACTCATAATAGTTATAGAATCATTTAATCTTTGCTGTATTTGATTCCTAAGAGCCAGTATATCAGAGGAAAACAGACAAAGAAAGAGAAACAGACAAAAAAAAAGGAAAATGGATGTATCTTCCAAGCTGCTGGGAAATAAGCCAATAACCAGAGTCATGCAAAGGACTCAAGGGATGTCAGAGAGGTGTTAGCTCTTATCAGTGGAAAGATTTTATTATTACTTTACCCACATTACTGATCTTTGAAAAACTTTCTACTTGACTCTTAAAGTGACCACATCATCATTTTGATTTATGCAAACAATTTAAAAATCCCTTTTTGTTCCCTAGATTCCAGTCACTTAAATACTTTATTTTGAAACACAGATATCTGAGATTTATCCCCCAAAGATTCCATTTTAATTAGCTGAATCAAAATGTTCCACAAATGATTCTGATCTATAGCCATCATTGAGTACTACTTGATCTGGGCTTAGTCCTTTCCATAGTGGGTATCGCCAAATTTTCAGAGGATTCAGCATCTTGACCAAAAGTCCATAAACTAATCCAATAGACTATCTTTTCACTCGGAGATAGAGTCATGGGCATTTATTTTTAATTGCAGAAGGGGAAGATTTGGTGTGAATCTGGGCAGTCCTACTAGGGAGAAATCGAAGGTCAAAGTAAAACCATGACTTATAATGAGAAGCAGAAAGACTACATGGGTGAGGGGTTTTTATCACCTTATTTCCCATGGGTCTAAGTTCAGTTGATAGACTCTTCTTCGATTATTCGATATTAACATTCAAGCTAATCTTTATTGTCACATATAACAGGACCCTAGTACCAGCTTTATAAATAAAGGCCAGCTGCCAACTCCTCTTACCATGATGATTTCTGATGAAAAAGAGCTACTAAGAATAAAATAAACATAGACAGTTGGGCTAACTTGACATGGATTGCTATTGATCCTAAGTAAGACTACAGAGAAAAAAAAGAGATGAGGTTATCTAGAGGGAGACAAAAATAAATATGAGACTCTCCCCTTTCATTAAGCTTTCCCTGACCTTGAAATGTTCAAAGTTCAATTTTACTGAATCAATTCATCAAACTCCTACTGGGAACAGGTTACACAAATACACCTTAAATTTAATCATGAAAGTTTTTACTTTCAACAACTTCATAGTAAATGAAATAAAGAAACTGACAGCAAAGAAAACATTACCCTAATTCAGGGATATTGCTTTTTGAGGAGTTTAGTAAGATAAAACAACCTATGTTAAAGTCGATTTGTAACTTCTTATTTTTATTTTTATTTTATTTTATTTTTTATTTTTTATTTTATTTTTTTGAGACGGAGTTTCGCTCTTGTTACCCAAGCTGGAGTGCAATGGCGTGATCTCGGCTCACCGCAACCTCCGCCTCCTGGGTTCAGGCAATTCTCTGGCCTCAGCCTCCTGAGTAGCTGGGATTACAGGCATGCGCCACCATGCCCAGCTAATATTTTGTATTTTTAGTAGAGACGGAGTTTCACCATGTTGACCAGGATGGTCTCAATCTCTTGACCTCGTGATCCACCCGCCTCGGCCTCCCAAAGTGCTGGGATTACAGGCGTGAGCCACTGCACCCGGCCCACGTCTTATTTTAATACGTTTACTTTTTCCCTAAAAATATAATAATACCTTTAATTTTATCTCAATCTGGAACAAAGTTAGGAAACTGAAACATGATGAATATGAGTTAGTTTTGTTCAGACTAGGGACATTTCTATATGGCCAAAGTGTTTCTGAGTTTAAAAATATTTTAAAAAATTATTCAAAATAAAAGTAATTCTAATTTAGACTGCGATGTCTTGCTATATTTGGGAATGTGAAATAAAATAAATAAAAATGTTTTGACCAATTTCTAATTTAAAATGTCACAGAGGAAAAAAATTATTCTGACATATTTTATTTAACTCTGGTCTTTAATTCTGAACCCAGAGAACTGTAATGTTATGGTCATATCTTTTTTGTTTTTATTTTGAGATGGAGTTTTGCTCTTTTTTGCCTAGGCTGGAGTGCAATGGCGAAGTCTTGGCTCACTGCAACCTCTGCCTCCCGGGTTCAAGAAATTCCCCTGCCTCAGCCTCCCAAGTAGCTGGGATTACAGGTGCATGCCACCATGCCCACCTAATTTTGTATTTTTAGTAGAGGGGGGTTCCCTAATTTGGCCAGGCTGGTCTTGAACTCCTGACCTCAGGTTATCCACCCACCTCAGCTTCCCAAAGTGCTGGAATTACAGTCGCGAGCCACCGTGCCGGCCTATGTTATGGTCACATCTTAAATGATGTCTATCTTTAGATATTTCTAACTCAATTTGTAGATAATATAGATATGTTACCACAGATACACTGAAAGGTGCACAACTTTCAATGGTCTTGACATTGAAATCTGATATTGAAATAATTATAAATAAGTATCTGTAATAACAACTATATATACTTATGTAAAGGCACAAAAGCACTTGAATTTGCCTTGAATGAAAACATAAGCCAAGCAACCAAGTGATATTCTTTTATAAAAGCTAAAACAATACTTGGCATTTAAGCAATAGTGTATAAGGTTGGTCAAAATATCAGTAATTATGGAGGAAAAGCACTGAGAGAAGGAAAAGGAAGCTCCTGTGCTGTGATATTTGGAGGGCTTTTGTTTCTTTTTATAAGGATTTAATTTGTAAAAGTATACAACCTACAGAAAGAGTACATAGAATAATATAATAAATACTGGGTTATGATTTTTATCTCAGTGTTCATTAAATGTAAAATATAATATAGAATGTTAATACCTAAAGTGGAACTCTGCAGGGGCTTTTAAAAACTAATTTTCCTTTCTGAATGTCAGGAATTAGCCTTAGGAGTTCATAGCCACCTTTCAAAATCTTCAATTTGGCTGTCCTAATATAAACAGGATCTTTTGTGAAATTATCAGGTACTGTTTTGATTTTCAATATAACACTTAAGACATGTATTGTCCTTTAATTAGAAATAATATGCTTTCAATAAATAAACACTCTATATTGTTTTTTGAGTATTTATAATCAATGGCGATTAGAAATCATTATTTGAGTTGTCAAGAAGTTCTAATAAAATTTCTGGGCAGCATATTAATTTAAGGAAAAGAAGCATCTTTTAGAATTCTCAAGAACCATTAGGACTGACTTATCTTAATGAGCTGCCAGCAAGAGGTCAGTGAGGTTTCAGGGAGAAGACTAGTAGCTTTCTTTAAAATAATTTAGATTCAACTGATAGTGAAACTGATTTTTTGAGGGGGGAAAACCTGGTTTTCCTTTTATTTAAAAAAAAAATCCTATACTCACTTTTAAACACCTTCTTTTGAGAGCTACTGTTTTTCAAAATGTTTACAATGCTGCCAACATATTAATCCTAATACTACAGATTGAATAAAAAAGCTTTCACCTTCCATTATAAAATAAATCTCACTATATTTCAAATACCTTTATCTTGTTTCTCTTTATGCCTTTTATTAAGTTGCAATACCAGTTTGAATTTTATAAATATTTCCTGAATGATCTAAAAAAAGCTATTTTAATAATTCAGAATAGAAATCAGCATTGTTCCATACCTTAACCTTCTCAAATTATTTGAAAACTGAAAGACTAAATTACACTTATTTTAGTATTAGTGCAAAAGGAGACTAGTTGGTGCCAATACTCATCTAATTTTTAAGTCCCTTGTTTCTCTTGGCTCCAGTATTTTATGAGTATGTGAATCTTCAATTATTTATGCTAGTCTTGTTCCTTATCTACGCGGAAAACCACGAGTTGCCTGGCATCGAGACACTCTCAACCTTCCTGTGAATCCCGTATTAAAACCAGTTCAAGAACTTTGGAGACGTTTTCAACTTCTTAAGCTCCTTGTTTCTTATTATCCTATGTGAAAACTGAGAGTAAACAATTTATCTTACTTACTCATACTTCGGAGAAGTAAATCTCAACTGAGAGATATTTGAAAGTAGAGAATCTTACTTACCACATTTTCTTTATCACAATATGAACTGAAATCGCTTGATACAATTGCAGCATACTGGAGCAGCACTTTGTTGATAGTCTAAGAAAGAAAACATTGCAAACTTTACTCAGGTAAATATGTAGTTTACAAATAAGCTGTAAAGTTTAATCCTAAATTACCTTCTTGCTGTCTTTTTCATCTTACTTCTCCATTTTCTTTCTCTCTCTAATAACTATTTCTGAGCCTAAGAATGCCTTCTGCTTTCATTAATTATGCAAAACAGTGAAAAATGAGCCACGTTAATTAAACTTTATTTCAATTACTTAAACATATGTTAATGAGTTTGCATCCTACTGCTTTTATACATAGATTAAATTATCATAAGCCAAATGTAGACATGATTTTCTTAGAAGAGATAAGGCAACAATAGTAGTAGAAATGTCATCTCTTTTTATAGAAAAGTAAAAACAAGGCTGGGTGAAGTGGCTTATGCTTGTAATCCTGGCACTTTGGGCTGAGGTGGGTGGATTATGAGGTCAGAAGTTCAAGACCAGCCTGGCCAAGATGGTGAAACCTCATCTCTACTAAAAATACAAAAAACTAGCCAGGCACAGTGACAGGCTCCTGTAATCCCAGCTACTCAGGAGGCTGAGGCAGGAGAATTGCTTGAACCCAGGCGGCAGAGGTTGCAGTGAGCCGAGATCATGCCACTGCACTCCAGCCTGGGGGACAGAGTTGAGACTCCATCTCAAAAAAAGAAAATTAAAGACAAAAAAGCTTTAATTTTCTTTTTTGTACAACATATGTCTGAATTTTCTTAGTGGCTCAAAATCAGCTGAGGGAGACACTCCAAAGAGTTAAACTGAAGAAGAGATGTTTGATTTATAAACCTGCATTCATCAAATTGGCTATAAACTTGCGTTACGCACTTTGAAAATCACAGCGAAAACCTGAAATGTGAGATAACATGAGGACAGAAAATTGATACTTGTTGAAGTACACAGTAATGTGATAATATGCAGCAACTTAAATAGAAAGTTGACCTTGGAAAATATAAAATCTTATCAACCAGCAGACCAATAAATCCTGGTAAACAGATGGCTGATCAGACTGAATTATCCTCCAAATGTGTCTCTTCAAATTTTACTTAGGACATAATGCTGAATTACTTTAAACTTACCTATGAAATACGTATTTGTTTGTACATATGAACATCACTCTCGATTTACAACTTCTTGATGGCCTTATAAACTTGAAGAATCATTATATTGTATTGCATACACAAATACATATAAACACAAACCATAAACCTGACTGTAGGCAGTTGTTGTAATTCAGACATTGTAACTTGCTTAAGGTAAAGTTTGGGCTGCATGAAAATCCTCTACAACTCAGTGCCATATGAGATTTTTAAATTCTTATGATTCTGATTCCCCTATATCCTTCAGCCGCCGGGTGACATGCTGAACAGCCTGGCTTTTGTTTTGTTTTAGTCATTTTCTAAAGAAGAAAAAGGAAGCTTGATACCCTTCACAGCCATTCTCAAAGTATGCCCTATGATCAACAGCTTGATTCTACTTCATAGGAAAACCCCAGTCCCTTGAATTTAAGCTTACAGACAAAGAATCCTGGGATCTCACATGTACTAGCCTGTAAATGCCAATGGTTAGCAAGCCAGGATGGGCTGCAGGTAAGAAAAGTTCACAGTAATACAGAATATAGCTTAAAGCTGTGTGCCTATGAGTGGCAGGTACACTTCTGCGATAACTCCCATCTACTACGGACAATGTACACTTGAATGAGAGTGTGCAATGTACATTTTGTGGGTAACTTCAATTTCATTCTACTTTATTCAGCTAAGTAAGCCACTGCCACACAATAGTTCTTTAATATTAATAAGCTGTTGCTTAACTTACAGGTTCTCAGAATGTAGTTCTGGAATCAGCAGCATTATAAGCATCACTTGGGAACTTGTTGGACATGCAAATTATCTGGTCCTATCCTAAATTACTAAGTCAGAAATGCTGGAGGTGGGCCCCAGCTGTCTGGGTTTTAACGAGTCTAGGGTAATTCTGATGCATACAAAGTTTGAGAACCACTATCTTAACGAATGCAGGGAGGGTGGAGGTAACTCTTGAGAGGGAAGCAGTGATGGAAGGGGCACCTGGCAAGGCCTGGAAGATAGGAATTCTGGGTGTGTGAGCTTAGGTCCTGATTTTACCTTTGGGGAACTACTGGTCTTCAGAAGAGAGCATAGTGCAGAGAGAGGCAACAAACAGCCTAGCAGGGGTGGTTGCATCTTGTTCCAAAGAAATAGTCAAGAGGAGCGGAGGGCTCTTTTATGGAGGCATATAAAGAGCTGCTATTCAAAGAGTTCCAGATTAAATAACATGAAATTCTAATAGGAGTGTGGCAATACAGAGAGTGATTCTGCTGCATTTAAAGGATCAGACAGGGTGACTAAAATATCTTTCAGCTACAATCAATTTTGATTTGACATGCACCTACTGGTGGAGCATAGAGTGGGATGGCCATCAATTACTCAGACGAAGGCATTGTGGTTTTCTGAGCTAATGCCACCCTGTTAGGAGTAGGCTAAGAATCTTGTCAGCACTTCCAGTTGTGTTCCATCCAGTGTATTGCTCTTAGGATCAGTAAGATTTGAAGAAGTGTGGTTCAAAATCCATCTTTTCGTTCACATTTTATGCGTGGAACAGTGCAGTATCAGAACAACACAAGGAAGACAAGAAAACTGTCATATTGGTTCAGCCACATTAGAAAGGTGACTTCACTGATTGATGTAATGTATTTTAACACATCGACCATAAGTTAGGGTCTTCCATTTCTGCCACCACAATTGCCTAGGCTTGACCTTAAGGGTAAAAATTTGGAGATTCTATTCTCCAAATTTCTAACTTAATTCTCATCACATCAGAATGAGAAGGGAGTATAGTTTAGGGGTTGAAAGGATTCTATTCATGTCATTTCTAGTTGGGTGCCTTATTTCAATTATTTAAACATTTTTGGTCTGTTTCATCATGGATGAAATTTAGGGAAAATAATAGTACCCATTTAATTAGACAGTTGTGAAGAATAAGAAAATGTATTAAGTGATTAGCATATAATAGTGCTCAATAAATTATTATTATTTTTAAAAATTAGAGTTATGTTCCCAGAGAACAAGGAATAGAAATATGTGTGCGTCATTTACCACAGTGTCTCCAGCACCAGGCAAACAGCCAGACTCATACCCAGGACTCAATATTTGTTGATTTGTTTTTAAGCAATATTAAAAATATCATTACTTCATATGAAGTAATATCTTGTCAAGAGCAGCAGTATAGTCATAGGAATATTGACTACTCATGTGCCCATTTTATCACTCATCACAGCTTCTGAAAGTTCTTGATATGATATTTGAAGCATTTTGTTTGATACCTTTTTCAGTCTTAAATCCTGTTTAGTAAGAATAAATCGTCCCTTTAAATCCCATTTTAAAATGCAAAATCTTTAAAATGTTTACAGATATAATTAATAAATCTTATCTCCGTGAGATTGTTTAAATCAACATAAATCCCATCAAGAAAATGGGATTTTTAGTATATTTTGATATAAGACTCCCAATCCTGATAAGGGTAGAGTTTTCAGGACTAAAGTCACATCTGATGAAATAAAAACAAAATTCCAATAGTTTGCAGTTCTTGTGAAATGGCTTATCAGAGTAAAGAAACCATTTTTATCTACTTTGTTACATAAAATAGAAATTATAGATAGAAAGGCTGAAAATAGTAAAATAGATTTGACTGATTTGACTTATTATTATATTTATGTTTAATTGACTTTGCTTTTTATTCATTATTCTGTATAGTAAGTCGCTGCAAGAGTTAAAAAGAGAAATGCTGGCAAGAGTTCTTTAAATCATTCTAGTAAAATAGAAGTTCTTTTTCAGTGAAAATTACGATTTTTTTTTCCAGAAGATGCTTCTCATTGTTCTTACATTATTTCCTTTTGATAATTGGATATTATTGAATTTCCATGGATTAAAAATGTTTTATTTGATTGATATTTTTTTACTGCGTCAATAAAAGCACACATCACTTCAGTGAAACATGAAAACTGATTCTTTTCTTTTACTTCAGAGAATGTGTTTTCCTGAGTGTGATTCTCATTTGACCTTCCTTGTGACCGCCCAGCTTTTTATACTTCCATTCAGTACACTTGGTGATACCCCAGCAGGCGTTCTGTGGCTAAGTTCAGTTTTACAGCTGAAGAAAAGTCAGAGCTACCAAGGGGTGGAGGGCCGGCGGGGGCCCAGGGTCCAGGAATCTCACTTCAGCATTCCTTGTACTCTGTTACAGTGTGATCTTGTCTCCCAACTTATGTAACCTACATGCCTGACTACTCTGAGGGTGAATTCTAGTTACTTTTCTAATATTGGGTACAATTATAATATGTTACTAAATATATTTACCTAAATATATTAACCCTGAGATTTTTAAATTCTCACATGATCCTGCTTCCCCTGCATCCTACAGAATTCCAAGAATAGTACATGACATACTTTTTCAAACACTATCCCTAATGACCCAGTTTCATCCTTTTCTTAGCATTCACCCAAACACAGCTGCTCATCAAGAAAAGACTCAGAGAATTTTTAGAATTATTCTCCTGCAGATTTCACTATAATGGGAAATTAGAATCATCCAAGGGGACTAATAAAGTCATCTCTAAGAATAATTTAAATGAATGAAATTTGGCTGTTATTTAATATTTTTAAAAGTGGGAGGTTAGTCTTCCTAATTAATAAACACTTGAGATCAGAATATTTCATGGCAAATAAATATAATACAGTTTAGCGTCTGTCTCTGTCTGTCTGTCTTTCTATCTATCTATCTATCTATCTATCTATCTATCTATCTATCTATATCTATCCATCTATCCATCCATCCATCCTCTGGGCCTCCTTCAACTTCTGAGATGCTCTGATTACAGCATTTGACTTTGTCATAGTTGTTTATAGCTTTGGCCCTTCCATGCAAGTTTTTTGAGGCCATATTATGCTTATTCATGACTACATCTTTCAAAGTGTCTTATAGTGTGTGCCAGTGAGGCTTATCAGCAAGCACTTGTTGAATGAACAGCCTAAAACCTCAGTCATCATTCAATACATAGAATCAGACTTATATTTAGATCAGCCAGACATAGAACTGTGTACATAGTTTCCCTAAATTACTATGTTTCTCACGTCACTACCCTGCATAAGAATCAGATAAGAATCTTGGAAACAATAGAACTGACCAGTACAGACTTGCAAATAAATTAAGGTAGGAGTGTCAGAGAAGACTAATATCACAAAATAACAACATTTTTTCAGATTGCCACAGACCCAGAAAAAAATGACTCATTTTATTTAACCCACCTTTGCAAATCTTCTCATTAAGTGAGATAATGCTTCAGGATTAGGGCATTCCAGTTTCTTAATAATCTCAAAGCTCTGATTCAGCTGAGCAAAGACATCAACCACCGAGCAAGAAAAGAGGGCATGATCAGATGTCTGCTGGAACTGTGGGGAGAGGAGGTGAAACCAGCCCAAACAGTATATTAGAGGGGCAATGGAAACGTTCTCATTATTTCCCATAACAACTGAATCTCCCATATTCAATATCGACATTTCCCAGTAATAAAATGCTTACCCACTTTAAAATCATTAATCTCCTTTTCTAGAAAGTGTAGTGGAACTAATATGATGGGGCAAGCTGCTGCTAATTGGTTTTTCCACTGCTGAATTGAGAAACTGGTTCTTTTGTATTTCATTTTCCCCACAGGCAATAGGTGAGCTTAGCAAGCTGGTTGTAACTCAAGATTTTGGGAGTTGCTGCAGAGGGACTGGGAGAGTATCTGCTCCTAATCTAGAAATCCTGGAAAAGTTCCAGGACAACAGAGATGTTTTGTACAAGCTTATGGAACCTGTAGATTCAGATTAATGTAAGGATTAAAGAAAATCTTGGGGAAAATGGGTGACTGGATTTTTTCTTAAATAAATTTAAGCAAGTTTCTAGTTTTCTGACCAGACCACAGAAATTGTATTTTAAATTAATTTTGGTCATTGGGAAATGGAAACAATTAATAACAATGACTCTGATGATTTCCATTAGGTTAAAAGCAAATGATGTGACTGAATCTTGGCAATGAACATTCTTAATTTAAACTCACTCCATCTTTTTTGTCTCTTCCCAGTGCTCCATGAAGGAATTCCATTGACACATCTTCATTTTCATCTAGCCACTGCATGACAAAAGGTTCAAACCACCTATAAAAAATTAAAAATGTTACATACCACAAAGGACATCATTTGCATGTAATTAACAGGAATTATGCTCTTTTTGTATATGAGAGTAATTCAGAATCAACAATCTCCTTTCATTCTCTCTTGCAGTTTTGCTTCCTGAGAGACCTTTTACCTGTCCTTCATCAAATCAATCCCCTTCTCTGTACCTCCAACCTCTCCCTCTTTCTTGGTTCTTCTCCTGCTGCCTCAATTATGCTTAATTCCCAATAGTTACTCTGTAATTCCCTTCAAAATTCAAACCCTTGTAAAATGTAGACCTTGTGTGCTCTCTTCCCTATCAACCCATTTCCTCATTTCTTAATTCTTTGCCATGGAGCTTCTACCCATTCCCACTAATCTGTAACTGATCCTGGGTGCTTACCTTGGACTTCATAGTTATGATTTATAATCCATAGACAATTGGTTTTTGCAAATGGTTTAAGATAATTATTTTCACCTTTCTGAGCATCCATTCCTTTTTCTGTATGTATGCCCAGATGATCTAGCACCATTTATTTAGAATACCATTTATTCCCCACTGCATTTGCATCTTTGATGCAAATTAGGTCATGCCATACATGTGAATTTGGTCTCTGAACTATTTTGTTCCCTTGGTTCATTTGTTATGCACTGATATGGTTTGGATCTGTGTACCCACCAAATCTCATGTCAAACTGTAGTCCCCAATGTTGGAGGTGCGGCCTGGGAGGAGGTGGTTTGACCATGCAGGTGGATTTTTCATGAATAGTTTAGAACCATCCTCTTGGTGTTCTTGTGATAATGTGTGAGTTCTTATGACATCTGGTTGTTTAAAAGTGTGCAGCACCTCCCGTCTCACCTTCTCTTGTTCCTGCTCCCACTATGTGAGATGCCCCACTCCCCCTTTGCCTTCTGCCATGACTGAAAGCCTCCTGGGGACTTCCCAGAAGCAGAAGCCACTATGCTTCTTGCACAGCCTGCAGAACTGTGAGCCGATTAAACCTACTTTTTTTTCTTTTTTTACCTAGACTCATGTATTTCTTTAGAGCAGTATGAGAATGGATGGAGAAATGCATTAACATGACACTATCTTAACAACGCTCTTGTAAGATAATTGATAATGTAGTTTTCCAGTTTGTAGATTGCCTTTGAATTTTTAATCACTTTGCATTTCTACATGCATTTTAAAAATCTTGTCAATTTGCACAAAAATATGTTTTGGAATTTGCATAGGGTTGCATTGAAACTGTAGGTCCATGTAAGGAGAATTACTATCTTTATAATAATGCATTTTTAAGGAATGTTACATATTTAATTTAGTTTATCTTAAATTTCTCTCATAGCATTTTATAGTTTCTTGAAAAGACGGCTTGTACACCGTTCATCACATTTATTTCTGGTGGTTTTAATGTTATTTAAATAGCACAGTTTATATATAATCTTCTAATTGTTTGTGGCTATAACACAGAAATTTAATAAAGTTTTAAATAGACCACATCTACTTTTAAAATTCTATTTCAAACAAGTCATGAATTTTCATCTACTTCCTGTTTTAGCTGCATTCTACAAAATTGGATATGCCATATTTTATTAGTACTTAATTCAAAATATTTTGTAATTTTTACCATGATTTCTTTTTTCACTTGTGTGTATGTAGAATATTCTGCTGAATTTCTGTATTTAGTTATCTAATTATATTCTTGGATTTGATTTGTGTCTCAATTCCACAGTGGTAAAGAACATATATCATTTCCCTCCTTAAAATGTATTAGTTTTGTTTTTCAGCTCAGGACACAGTCTATTTTGGTAAATGTACCATGTGTACCTAATAACAATATGTATTTTATCATTTTTGTTTATAAATTTTATATCAGTGTTCTTGTGTATAAGTATTGTCAATGAAAAATTGTGGAACCTCTGGATGGTCAGATATAGATATAGAAATATAGATACCTGTATAGATAGATAGATAGATAGATAGATATGTTTTATTCATATTGTTCAAACTTCTTTGTTCTTACTATTTTTTGGGATCTGATTTTTCAGTTCATTGCTGAAGAAGCATAATCTCCAATAGTCATTTAGTCCTGCTGTCTGGTAGCTTTTAATTTTTTGATGAATATTACATATTACAAAAGCTGTGAACCTTTGATCTATACAATGCTGGGTTTTAGGTTGGTCTATTTCCAGTTTGCCATTATTTTTAGGGTAGAGACCTTCAAAGATCTCACCTGAAAGCCTGGAGTGTTTATAATGTTCCTTCTCATTTTTTGTACACAATATATGATTCCATTTATATAAAGTATAAAAATCTATAAAACTAATATATGCATCAGATGGTGGTTACTGCTGAAACAAAAGGAGAGGCTGTTACTGTAAGTAGGCACAAAGGGGATCAGCCTTGACCTCTAACATTTGTCCTTTCAGCACTATGAGACTGCTAAAGTCTCTACTTAGCTCCAAATCTCTTAGTGGTCACTTTCTACTTGATTTTTTCTGCCCCAATCTCAACACATAGGCAAATTAGGCATCAGAAAATGCCTTCAGTGGGAACTGCCTGTAGAATGTCGTGCTCATATCTCTGTAGTTTCCTTTTCTCTGGGATCTTGGTCTCACAAACCCAAGCAGTCTTCATAGCTCCATCACTCATACTGTTTCTCCAGTCCAGGGAGACAGCTGTAAACTGAGCTATTGTTGGCTGTTTGCTCTGCAACCCCTGTATTGCAAACTGGCAGATGTATGGAGGTGAAGAAGATGGGAGAGAAGATGCAACAAAATATAGGACTCACTTTAGTGCATTTCTCTTTTCTCAGGTATCTTAGATTCTCAAGTCCTGGTTGCCTTTGCTGTCTTTCTGATGCTGTTTAATTTTATTTAGCTTTTTAAGTTGGCCATCAGAGAACATAGTAGTCTGATTTTAGTTTAGTGTAGGGTCTCTAGACAAAGCCCATAGCAGAAGTGTCTGGCAAATAGCTCCTGTGTTTTACTTCTCTATTCCTGACCAATGACTCTACCAATAACTTAGGCATACAGACTTCATGTTTAACTCTTTCCTCTTTCTTATTTTTTAAACTTTTTCATTTCAATAGGTTTTGAGGGGAACATATGGTATTTGGTTACATGAATAAGTTCTTTAGTGGTTATTTCTGAGATTTTGGTGCACCCATCATCCAAGCAGTGTGTACTGTACCCAATGTGTAGTCTTTTATCCCTCACTCTGCTCCCTCCATTTCCCCCAAGTCCATTGTATCATTCTTATGCCTTTGCATACTCCTATCTCAGCTCTTACTTATGAATGAAAACATATAATGTTTGGTTTTCCATTCCTGAGTTACTTCACTCACAATAATGGTCTCCAGTTCCATCCAAGTTGCTATGAATGTCATTATTTCATTCCTTTTTATGGTTGAATAGTATTTCATAGTATGTGTGTGTGCATGTGTGTGTGTGTCTGTGTATGTGTATATTCATATACAAAAATATTATTTATATATATACAATACTCATATATATTTGCATATATATTTATATGTATATTTATATATATATGTAAATATATATATAGATATCTTTATCTACTCGTTGATTGATGTGTATTTGGGCTGGTTCCAAATTTTTGAAATTGTGAATTGTGCTGCTGTAAACATGCATGTGCAAAGATCTTTTTTATATAATGACTTATTTACCTCTGGGTAGATACCCAGAAGTGGGATTGCTGTATTAAATGGTAGATCTACTTTTAGTTCTTTAAGGAACTTTCACTTTTCCTCATTCTTTTAACCCCATATGTATTTAGTTGACAAATTCTGTAAATTCTCTCTTCAAAATTTCTCTCCCATGTCTTCACCCTTCGCATACTGACTGCAATCACTCTATACTCTCAGTATAGCCTTTATTCAACATAATGACTGTAATTTTATGGTATTTATTTAAATTATGTTTTATTTGAAAAAAAGAAATTGTATGTATTTACCAAATTTAACATATTGTTTTAAAATATATACACATTGTAGAGTGACTAAATTGAAATAATTAACAAATGCATTACTTCATATACTTATTTTTATGGTGTGAATGTGTAAAATATATTCTCTTAGCAACATTACAGAATATAAACAGTATGGTACTGGTACCAAAACAGATATATAGACTAATGGAACTGAAAAGAGGCCTCAGAAATAACACCATACATCTACAACCATTTGATTTTTGACAAACCTGACAAAAATAAGCAATGGGGAAAGGACTCCGTATTTAATAAATGGTGCTGGGAAAACTGGCTAGCCATATGCAGAAAACTGAAACTGGACCCCTTCCTTACACTTTATACAAAAATTAACTCAAAATGGATTAAAGACTTAAATGTAAGACCTAAAACCTTAAAAACCCTAGAATAAACCTACATAATACCATTCAGGACATAGACATGGGCAAAGACTTTATGACTAAAATACCAAAAGCAACGGCAACAAAAGCCAGAATAGACAAATGGGATCTAATTAAGCTAAAGAGCTTCTGCACGGCAAAAGAAACTATCATCAGAGTGAACTGGCAACATACAGAATGGAAGAAAATTTTTGTAATCTATCCATCTGACAAAGGACTAATATCCAGAATCTACAAAGAACTTAAACAAACTTACAAGAAAAAAACAACCCCATCAAAAAGTGGGCAAAGTATATGAATAGACTCTTCTCAAAAGAAGACATTTATGGGCTTCGTGCAGTGGCTCACATCTGTAATCCCAGCACTTTGGGAGGCTGAGGCAGGTGGATCATGAGATCAAGAGATCGAGACCATCCTGACCAACATGGTGAAACTCCATCTCTACTAAAAATATAAAAATAAGCTGGGCATGGTGGCACATGCCTGTAGTTCCATCTACTTGGGAGGCTGAGGCAGAAGAATCCCCTGAACCAGGGAGTCAGAGGTTGCAGTGAGCCAAGATTTCACCAGTGCACCCCAGCCCAAAAACAGAGTGAGACTCTATCTCAGAAAAGAGAGAGAGAGAGAGAAAAAGAAAGAAGATATTTATGTGGACAACAAACACATGAAGAAAGGTCATCATCATTGGTCATTAGAGAAATGCAAATCAAAACTACAATGAGATACAAACTCACACCAGTCAGAATGGTGATCATTAAAAAGTCAGGAAACAACAGATGCTGGAGAGGATGTGGAGAAACAGAAACACTTCTATACTGCTGGTGGGAGTGTAAATTAGTTCAACCATTGTGAAAGACACTGTGGTAATTCCTCAAAGATCTAGAACCAGAAATGCCATTTGACCCAGCAATCCCATTACTGGGTATATACCCAAAGGATTATATATCATTCTACTATAAAGACGCATGCACATGTATGTTTACTGTGGCACTGTTCACAACAGCCAAGACTTGGAACCAATCCAAATGCCCAACAATGATAGACTGGATAAAGAAAATGTGGTACATACACACCATGGAATACTATGAAGCCACAAAAAGGAAGAGTTCATGTTCTTTGCAGGGACATGGACGAAGCTGGAAACCATCATTCTCAGCAAACTAACTCAAGAAAAGGAAATCAAACACCACATGTTCTCACTCATAAATGAGAGTTGAACAATGAGAACACACGGACACAGGGAAGGGAACATCACACATTGGTGTTTGTCAGGGGGTGGGGGATTAGGGGAGGGATAGCATTAGGAGAAATATCTAATGTAGATGATGGGTTGATGGGTGCAGCAAACCACCATGGCACACGTATACCTATGTTACAAACCTGCACGTTCTGTACCTGTATCCCACAACTTAAAGTATAATAAAACTGAAAAATACACTAATTATAGTGACCCTGTGTATATTAGATCTCTTGAACTTATTCCTCCTACTTAGCTAAAATGTTGTATCCTCTGATCGAAATCTCCCCAACACCCTATATCCAGTAGTAAAGCATTTTTAAGTTATCCCACTATACCACTACTTCTAATATACTTTGTATGAGAAAAGTTGTATTAAAGGGCTCTTTTAATCTCATCACCGAATCACTCATTACCTTCTAAATCTCTTCTCTGCCCTCCATTCCTTGCCTCTTCCAACTGCCACAAAGCCTAATGAATGTGGTACAAGCTTCACAACATAGAAATCTAGCTCAAAACTACTTTTCCTACATTATTTTTTAAAACATTACTTTCTACTAATTTTATACAAATAAAAATAGCCTCACTTCCTGTGGATGATAGCTCATTTGTTCTTACCTTCATAATTATGCTCATAACTTTCATTATCATCATAATGCTTTTTCTCCCTTTTCTCTGTAACCTAGTCTCCACAAATATTGTGTGGAGTTCCCAAAATACCAGTAAATTCTCTCTTCTGTGAAACCCTATTGCACTTTGCTTATGCTCCTGAAATTAGCACGTATTTCATTTTGCCTTGCTTTATCATGATCTTTGAGCTTATCAGTGTCTCATAGAACATAAGTTCCTTTCTGGGTAGGATCTTGATCTTATTTTCTATTGCTCTACAGCACTTGCCACAGTGTCTGGCATAGAGAAGATCCCCTTCAACAGCATAAAATAGAATTCTAATACATTTCAAATGCATAGTATTACATGTGCCCTTGTGTGATTATAAAAGTGTTTGAAAAAGGGATATTTATGAAAAATTATGCTGTTAAACTATTTCTACTTTAGAAATATGAATTCCTAAGACAGTTGAAAGTTTGAATAAAAAGGAAAATGTGATTAAATAGGTCAATATACAAGTACCAAACTTTCCCCCAAAAATCTGTGTTGTGGTACTTTTACAGAAAATCATTCATTTTATCATCAGTCATGTCTTATTATGTATTTGTTTGTCTTTGAGTCGAGTATAATATCCAGGTAAGGCATACTTGAAATATGCAACACAATTCAATTAAATATGGTTCCCAAAGACATGCAAATCCTTTAATGTTAACTTTATAACACAAATTTATTCATTCCAATGAAGATTATGTGAAGAGGTTTTCGTGCTGCACGATTCAGGCGTAACTTTACAGGGCTGTGAATTTAGATCTGAGGGTGTGTGTGTGTGAAAATCACTACTTACAAGGAGTATTCAGGAACAGCATCCTTGAAGGCAGGAAGTTCGCGTACATATTCATTATAAAACCATTTCACTTTGAAATGCAAATTCATATAATCGGTGCTCTTGCATAACCGCTGCTTTTCATGTTCTATAACAGATAAGATCAAATATTTAATAAAGCTTGGTTTGCCAACAATGCCGCTATGTTCCAATCTATTTTTATTAATAGAATTTCTAAAAGGAAGAAAATAGTATATTAAAGGTAAAGGTATAATGAATTGCTAGAAGCAGACCTAAAATTTTACAAAATGCGGAAATAATTATAGGTCTCACATAGAATAGGTCAAGCAAAATAATTTCAATGTTCAAATGTGTCTTACTGAAAAATGTGAAAAGTCGTATGTAGTTATAGTGTAATAACATACTAAAATTTCTCTATTTGCAAATTTTAATATTTTCACTGCTTTTAGCTTGATGCAAAGTAACAGAGAGAATTAAAATTTTAAGCATGCATAAAACATGAGTCAGAAGCCATAATCATTGATTAATTAATATTGGAGATATGAAGTGACTAGATCACATTTCTGGCCTAGTTATTTACCACTTAAAGAATTAAAATAGTTGAAAAGGAGAGAAAATATCTCTCACTTATGAGTCACATGATTTCTTCTTCATTCTGCAGATTTACCTAAAATTACCTTGCACCTCTTAGCTTTTTTGATTCATTTTTAGCAGGATCTTCTAATATGTGGCATTTCTTTTTTCTCTCTTGCTCAAAAAATATAGCTTAACACTGTTGTTGACCTATTGTGATGTGGATATACAGTGCTGGAGAATAGAGACAAATAATCATGTTACTAAGCATGTTTTTCTCTGCTGTTTTTCCCTCCTTAATAATATTTGGCCAATTTTGGCTACAACTATAAACGTAACCAAACCCAAAATATACCTAACTATATCTAGGTTGAACGTGCTCTCTGAGAAGTTCTGCTTGAGGTCTGTGAGTCTTCTAAGAGCTTTGATTTACAGCAGAAACTTGCTATACTTTACATTCCAAGCTAAATTCTTAAAACACTATTTGAAGCAATTAGATTGTTAAAACAAATTAAAGGCATCCCTGCTTTTCAAAACCTGAATATAGACGGACTAAAATCGCCATAGCGAACATAAGAGAGAACTCAACCCCAGATCACACATTTTCAAATGATTTGAACAATGAGAAATTCAAGACAAGTCCTAGAGCAGAGAAGAGAGAGAGAGGGAGGGAGAGAGTGAAGGAGAGAGGCAAGGAGGGAGGAAGGGAGGGAGGAGAACGTAAAGACATGTACTCACATAGAAACAAGTAATAATAAACTAATACTTCTAGGCCAAACTCCCAAACAAAATTTTAGTCAAGATGACATTTTGCTTTAGCTCCCTCCAAATTCATTTCACTCTTTTCACCGTTCAATGTAAGCTCTCCCCTAGTCTCTCTCTTCAGATGTCTAGTTTCCCTGTGCTCTTTAAGAGAAAACATTTACTTGATAAACTCAGGTAGAAATTTAACACAATACTACCCTAAAACACAGACAACTAGAGACCTTTGCTCTGGGACTGATGAATTTAGAAGATTCAACTTATCACAAATACAGATTTATCATTTAATAGCTCTTGGGCTCCTCCTTCACTTGGAATCTTACACTTGCTTCTGGCACAGAACAAGCCAGAATACTAAACATTCCTCTGGTGAGTGACACCACCTGCTCATATGATTAACACCCTTTAAGCCCCAGAGAAACATTTTGGACCATCTTTCCTCCTGTGTCGTAGAAACAAAAGGTGACAGTGTCCAAAAGCTACCAAAGTTTTCCCAGGTTGTATCATTACTGACAACAGAAAGATACTGCTTTGGAGTGTGGGGAGAAATTTGTGCTCTGGAAGCACTTAGGTAAAATAAGGGGCAAACTAACTCGCCAAAATCTTCCTTTGGATAGCAGAAATGCAGTAGATTATTGCACAATAAAGCATTATTAACAAGCACCCACCTTCTTACTTTTCTTAGGTTCCACTGTATGCTTCTGAAGATACTCATAAATCACTGCAATACCACTAATCAAAACAGGTGCACATAATGGACAGGAACTATGTTAAATATTAAATAATTCATATTACTCTTAAGTTTGTATGTGTAAATTTCTACGTTAATATACATGAAGCCTAATGCTACTTCTTTGCCAACTAGATGGCCATTTAATGCTAAAATTGTTAATAGTTTTATTTTATTTTTAAAATCTAGATATATGAGGTTTAACAAAATTTTAGCTGTATTCAAATGATTTACCTTAGAAATGTATATCAAATATTCATGATTTGTATTTTGTTTTCACATGATTAAATATTTTGAGTACTTTAGAAAAAATTTCTGAAAACTATCTATAAACTGTATATGAGAATATGTATAGAAAAAATTTTGTTTTAATTTTTGTATTTGAAAGTTTAAATTTCATTTTTGTATATAGACTCAAATGTATGTTTTGAATACAGTAGCCTTTTCTTTTGTAATCCTTTAAATATTAACAAGATGTATAAACTATGATCAGGTAGAAAAACAAAATACGTATGTAGAGTTCAGAAAAAGTAAAGGTTGAAAAGAAAAAAGGAAAAAACATTTCAAAGTGAAGGTGTGCCTAAATTTTCAAAACAGAAAATAATGAGATCAAGCAGATATCACATGACTCGGAAAGGTATCGTTTGGACCACAATAAGCCAAATAGATTTGAAAATTTTTATTATAAGTACATAATTAGCAATTTTGCTAAAATAAAGGTGAGAAAGTATATTTTCTGGTATGCATATATTTATTTAAAACCAAAAATATTACCAATCTAAGCATAATACTCAAATATGCATATTGATAATTACATTTTAACTTTTCAAGTTTTTTAGTTTTTGGCATCTTAAAATATACCACTATTGTGTACAATTTTTATCATGTTGATTAAAGGTTTTTTTTTTTTTGGTAGGAAGTTAGAGCATGTTTTATTTAAAAGTTTATTAGTTAGATTTATAAATTGTAACTATTTACGTCTACGGTACATGGGTCTTCATCTATGCTCTGGGCTCTGCAAAGGTTAGGAATAAGCCTGAATTAATGTGTTACTTCTTCCAAGAGTATCTGCACATCAACAGAATGCTAACAGAATGCTAAAGAAAAAGGCAACTCAGTTTCATTTAATACCAAAACGTTTACTCTGTGTGTGTGTGTGTCTTGTCCCAGGTTGCATGTGAGGCATTGGGAATATAAATATGGACACGATGATCTGAAGTGCATGGAGCTTAGGGAGGAAAGAGTGATTTGTTAACATTCTATTCGATACAATATGGCAGGTGCTATGATTCTCCACAGGTACAGGATATTGTGGTCTCTTGGAGGAGATGAATTTAGCTCTACTTTGTGCTTTAAATGAACAATTTAGTAATGAAATGATCTGCTGATAGTGGTATTCAGCAGGAGAGAGGAATTTATGTCAAAAGAAACATACATAGAACAAGGTATTTTTCTTACTTAAATGGGATACGACTTAAGATGTGTGCATGTCTTCTGTGAAATTATGTAACTGTGCTTCCAGTTAAAACCTTAAACTTTTTCTTTTCTCTCTACTCATGTTTTTAAATATTTTGGTGGTAAGTTTGGGTGAATGCTGAATTTATGTTGTGCCATTAAAAAAAAAACTTTCACCAGTCCCTGCCCCTTGCAATGCAGTATTCATTTACACTTTGGAAAGCCAGTAAAAGCCCACAGTAGGTGGCATTCTGGTCAGTTTTTCAGACAAGACCTTCAGTGTATTTGCTTAATTTATCTGTACTTCACTTCTCAGTAACTGCAGAAGTTATTTCTTCCTCCTTATTTGGCTGCTCTGCTCAGAACTTATAGATCTCCTCCAATTCATCCTCCTGGACTCTGCAAACTCCCTACATTCCTCCAGTCTCTTCATTCCTGCTGATCCCACAAAGGAAACACTTCTGTGTAGTTTACTGCAGCCACACACAGGCAGACCACTTCTTCACTTCATGCATCTCCCCGGTGAGGATGGATATGGGAGAGGAGATAGGAAAGATACCTTGATCTTTCTAAAGAATTAAAACTGGCTTTATTCTTGGCTAGAGATTACTCATTCTAGTTCCTAAGAGTGTACCTGCTATGATAACTCTAAGTATCAGGGTTCTACCAACCTCTTTGCTGAAAAAAAAATTTTAGAAAAGTTACTAATACTTTTCTCCTTACAATGTTGCTTCTAAACCCATGGGAATTAATCTTTATCCCTTTATGCTATGTTTCTCTCATGCACGATCAACTGATATTTATTGTTCTCTGTGGACAGAAAAAGAGAAGATCAGTATCTGTTTACTCATTCTGCCAGTTCAACAAAGGATTAATTGGGTTCTTTCATTCATTATGCACTTCAGCTGATATAATAAAAGATTTTCAATATATTGAGTTAATTGGTGATATAGGTCTGATCTTGAGGACAGTACAAATAAAAATGAAAAGAAATGATATACTTCTATATAATTAGATCTACATGTGATGTTTGCCCTTAAGTGGCAAATACTAAATACATTTTTGTTTGTTTGTTTGTTTGCAGTGACTTGTAGTACAGAAATCAGAAATCATCATAACCCCAGTATTTGTGGCAGGTTTAACTAACTGGTTACCACACCATGTCCTTTTCCTCCGAGGCAAACAACCAGACTACATTATCCAGGCTTCTTTGCTGTATGATTGAATCTGGGCCTCTGCTACATTGTAACAAGATTTTCCAAGATTAAAACCCACTTACTAATTATCCTCCATAGTGCTCTGCTTTCTAATTTCCTGCCCCTTTCTTGTATACGTGTACATACAGATAGATTATATAGACCCACCTACATTGAGGCTGTCTCTTTGCCTTGTTGGAACTTTATCAGTGTAACTCCAGCTGACTCCACTGTGAACTGATGCACCACTGCACAGAAAACCAGTTAATCAAATTAACTGTTCATGTTAAGATAACTAAGTTCATGTTAAGGTAAAAGTATATAGGCTTTGAATGGGGAATAATCATAGAAGTAAAACACACAGGCTTTGTGGATAGTCTAATAAATATTTTACCTTCCTGTCATGCTTCTTTCACATTTGTGGTCTCCCAGTTACATTCTGGGTAGTTATTCCCTCTTATGTGATTCTATAAAAAGTGAGCTGTTATTGTTCCAAAAGCCAACTGCCTGTTTTTCTTATGTGTTCATATATTTCTTCCATAATGAGTAATCACATATTATACAGGGGATATTTAAAATAAACTACAATTATATCCTAATGCCTACCAAATTATCAATGTAAGATATTGTAATATCAAATTCAAAAATATACTTCAAACTACCTTCATTTCTACTCAAATTACCTTCTGCTTAGTGGTAGACTGCATTGACAAAATGGCATCAATCTCATATGATGTCAATGACTCTTAGAATTTATTTAGCCATCAATCCTCCTACATTTTTAATTTTGGCAACAAAGATTTAGCTAGCTCATTAAATTTACAAAATAAAACATTTAATTAGTTTTATAAGCTGCAGTATAATTTTGTACAAAATTTAATCTTTGAATTTCAATGAGAAATATGAATATTTTACTACCAGAATAAAAAATGCTTCATTAAAATTGTACAAGGAAAAAGCTTGGCAATTTGGAAGAATGTGACTGTTTTCTTTTAAATGGTGCTTACCAGCATTTACTTGAAACTAATATATTCTCTTCAGAAAGTCAGTATTTATGCATGATTTTCTTCTGTATAACGCAGAAAAGTACAATTAGGTTTTGGTTTACATTATAGGAATGGTATACTTTTGACCCATTCTCATGCCAAAAGAAAATATGCTGCCATCATCACAGTGTCATTTTTCAGTCCTCACTTTGTGACATTTTATTGCATAAACACTGCTTTATTCTATAGTTTATAACATATAATTTCATTGGAGACTATTTTAATCATCCCTCTCCATGTTTGGCAGCCTGCTTCATCTCTAATAGGTGGTAATACGAATGGTCTGGAAACAATATGAAATAAAAAGCCTGTATTAGGATTCAGTACATATGACGCTTTACTAGCTATTGTATGCTCACAAACACAAAATTTTATCACCAAGAAACTTTGGTTCTAAACCATGACAGGCTATTATAGACACAAAACACACAGAAGCATTTTCCAAGGTAATTATAACTTCATATTAACAATATTTAGATGGGGGTCATGGGTTCCTTTTTATATGCCAAGAATGCTAAGTCGTGTAATTAGAAGTTAAAAAAATAAGGTAGGATGAGTTACCATTTTCCATTTTAGAGAAACTTTATAAAGATCTTATAATGTTGGAACATCTTTGGAGGCAAGAAATCATCAAAATTCTGGCTGCTAAAAGTAAGCTATAGTGTTATCAAGGTGAAAGGTTAGAGTAACAAAAATGAAAAAATAAATGACTATACATATGTCACGAAAAATCGTTTGGAGCAATGTGAGTCCTCTAGAGAGGAAAACAGGCAAAAAAGAAAGATGAGTCACAATTGTAAATCATGGTAATTAAATTCCTTTTCTTAACTCTCTCCCTCTTTTTTTTTTTTTTGAGCTGGAGTCTTGCTCTGTTGCCTAGGCTGGAGCAGTGGTGCAATCTCAGCTCACTGTATCCTCCACCTCCTGGGTTCAAGCAATTCTTCTGCCTCAGTCTACCAAGTAGTTATGATTACAGATGAGTGCCACCATACCTGGCTAATTTTGTATTTCTAGTAGAGATGGTGTTTCACCATGCTGGCCAGGCTGGTCCCAAACTCCTGACCTCCAGTAATCCACCCGCCTCAGCCTCCCAAAGTGCTGGGATTATAGGTGTGAGCTATTGTGCCTGGCAGTCTTAGTAATAAAATTTCTTAACAATCAATGACTGTGGAGGAACAAATATAGTTAACTTTTGTAGGGTAAGAAAAAATATATAGAAGTTTATTTCATGACACATTTCTGATATCAAATCTTGGCAAAATAGCAGGAAAAAAAGCAAAGAAAATAAGTGAAATATTGCCTTACTTTATGACCACTGAAAGTCATTCCAGAAGAAGCTTTATTCTTGAGAGGAGTAGCAGTTGGTAGCTCGGCTCATAGTTACAAACAATTCTGCAGAAACCTGGCATATATCCAGGATCCCTGCATTCATCAAACCAGGAGTGATGTGAGGTTGGACATACCACATACGTATACTCTCTGATTGGTCTGCTTAGAATTCTGGCCTAGATCTATGAAGTATGTTCTTGTTGGACATACCTCATATATAGACTGTCTGACTGATCTACTTAGAATTCTGGTTTATATCTAGTTCTGATCTAGATATAAAGCCATACTGGTATGTTTAGAGTAAGCAGTCACTCCATGATATGTCTTGGAAGAATGCTGCATGGCTTGTCTGAGCCAGAGACTGGGAAAATTAAGAAGCGGTATAAAGGTAGATCCACATAATCTGATGCATGGAAATAGAGATGGATAGTTATAAAGAAAAAAAAAATGGGATGTTAAGGGAACGGGTATTTTTAAAAAAGAGACAGCCAACAGGCTGGATCATCATAATGATAAAAGATAGATGTCCAAAAAGCTCTTGGTGTTAATTGATAAATCACTGAGCAAATGTATTAAAAAAACAAAAACAAGTTTCATTTACTTTGCATATTTACCCATAATCCTAGAAATAAATATAGTACAAAGTGTTTCTAAGAGAATTAGAACTGTGGACTGAAATGTGAATTTTATTCCTTTTTGCAACCTATATTTATTGGCTATTTTACTACGAACCAGTTGTCTTTTTTTTTTTTTTTTTTTTGAGTCAGAGTCTCGCTCTGTTGCCATGGCTGGAGTGGTGCAATGGCGTAATCCCAGCTTACTGAAGCCTCCACTACCTGAGTTGAAGTAATTCTCCTGTCTCAGCATCTGGAGCAGCTAGGATTACAGGTGTCCACCACCAAGCCCAGCTAGAGTGTGTGTGTGTGTGTGTGTGTGTGTGTGTGTGTATGTGTGTGTATGTGTTTTAAATAGAGATGGAATTTCACCATATTGGCCAGACTGGTCTTGAACTCCTATCTTCAGGTAATTCACTCTCCTCAGCCTCCCAGAGTGCTGGGATTATGGGTGTCAGCCACCAAGCATGGCCACCAGCTACTATTTTCTATACAGGAAATACAGAAAAAAAAAAAAAAAAAAAAACTGTATCCCTGCCATCATGGAGCTGATATTATAGTGAGAAGTGGCAGACAATAAAAGCCATTCAATATAATATGAAGTATAATGTGAGGTACGTGTTCTGGAAAAGAAATATATAATGTAATGTAAGGAGAGGCAGGGGGCCTGGAGTGCCTTTTCTGATAGGCTGCTCAGGGAAGATGGCTCAGGAGATGACAAGAAAGTAGAACTGAATGAAGTCAAAAAGCAAACCACAAAGCCATCTTCTGGAAGAGCATTCCAGGTAGAGAACACAGCCAGGGAAGTGGCCCTCAAGGAAAAAAGCATGCTTGACAAGCTCAAAGAGATGCAAGGAGGCCAGTGTGACTGAAGCAAAGTGAGTTTAGAAGAGTGTTGAGATCTGGGTTCAGACAGAAACCCAGACTAGGTCATACAGAATCTTGTTACCTGTGACAGAGACATTTCCCTCTAAGAGTTATGGAAAAAAACTGCATGACTTTGGTCAGATTTACATTTGTAAAGCATGACTTTGGTTGCCATCTGGTGAACAGATGACAAGGAAGAGAAAGTGGAGGCAGGATATGCAGAAGGCTAGTGCAGTGGAACAAGTGACGGACAGGGGAGCATGGACACTGGGATGGTGGCAGTGATGACTGTGGTAGAAGTGGTGAGGCATGAAGTCTAATCTTGGTTCTGTGTCTTTCCACTATGCAGCCTTGCCTCTTTCCTCTTTCCTTCCTAAATAACCTGAGATCATAAATGGTAACTTATTGAAATTTTATATCTCTGCACAACCTTGTTTTCTTAGAACCACAGGTGGATGAACAGATAAATGGATAAAAGAATGTAAAGATTGTATTCAGTTTCTTTACCATGTCCGTTTCTTCATTTTCTTACTGGGAATGGAGTGGATCATCAATCAGACTGATGAACCAATGTTGGACTTGGCCTACAACTTTGCTGTTTATAACTTCCAATGGGGAAAAGTCACAGCTGCATATTACTCGCTTTTTTCTGTATTAAAATAAAAGGCCCTGATTGTGTCGGTAAACTTTTGTCAAGAATTGTTGATAAAACATAAAAACAATTTCATCCATAATGGTTCAAATTAATCACTCACAATCAGTTTCAAGTATGTCTCAGAATCTTATAGCTTTTATTGCAAAATCATTACTTATAGTTTTTATTAAAAGACTCAAATCTTTGTGGATTTTACCTCTTGAAATTTATAGTACATTTTCTCATTACTTACTTAAATGTAACCTGTAATTGAGATCTTTTTTTGGGAAGGAAAATGATTTGTATCAATTATTTACAACTTACAAAAACAAACATTAGAAACTTATTTTGGTAGATTTCAACTAAGCCATTTTTTTCCTTAGCTTTTCTGAGTTTGTCTTCATCTCCTTATTATTTAGAAGGGAGATAGGCCCAGCTTGGTAGGTCATGAAGATAAAGTAAAAACATGTTCACTTAGTTTATATTTTGACAGGAAGTAAAAACATCCTAAATATTTGATTACTTTAAAATTTATTTTTGGTGGGAATGGTTATTTACTGACTTTATTGATAATATATTTGTTTAATAAGTCTAAGTTTCCTTTCTCTGTATGCCTATTTTAGTTCTGACATGTTCAATTTCAGCTTACAGTTTTAAAACAACATCTGGAAAGGAGGTCCTAATGTAACATGTCTCAATTGTACACTGAAAATGCATAAGTAGACACAGAAAATCATGAACACTCACATGCTCACTAAAAAGTTAAACTTACCAATAACTATAGCTAGAACCTAGGGGAGATCTCAGAAACAACTGGATCTATAAAACCGCAATACAACGACCCACTCAGATGTGTTTGAGTACCTAACGGCATGTCTCACTTTGCAATCCTGACTCTTGCCCATCTCTTCCTCACCTCCTGTTGCTTGCCCGGTATGAATGTATATAAGAGAAAAGTGTATAGCTTCCTAGATGCTGTTGTTTTTACAGGGAAGCCAGAGTTCTGATTCATAATTCTCCCCAACCCTGAACCAAACAGTTCAATGTATGAATGGTATGGAAGACCAATTCCAGAAGATAACTAGCTAGGTTGTGTGTGTGTGTGTGTGTGTGTGTGTGTATGTGTATGTGCTGTGAATATGTGTGTTTCTGCTGGCAAAAGGTATGGAAAAAGATCAGAGGGAGAGAAAAGAATGCCAATGGTATTTTGCATTGTAGAGAGAATGTTTCTCACAGTTAAAATAACCTTAATATCCTATGCAATGGGAAAGACGGAAAATAAATAATGTGAAGGAAATAGGCTAATTCTCATGAAAAGAAAATAAAAACAAACAAAATTGTATCATCTGGATTATTTAGAGTAGGAGTTCATAGACTTTAGTCTGAGCTTGTTAAAATGCAGATTCCTGACCCCTACTCTCAGATATTTGGTAAGTCTGGAATAAGCATTCAGGTGAATAAAATGCAGGTGTCCTGGTTGTCATATGTTGACAGATACTGTCACTAAGATTAAGACAGATCTTTGAAAAACTGTCTTAAAGAGCAGAAGATAAATTTAAAGTGTAGAAAGTAGTAAGGTGATGTCTCATTTTCTATGAAATAGGGAAAAAGAGTTAAATTTTCTTAATATTCAAATGATTTTTATAAATTAACAACAATTAATAAACTAATTCATTAAAAAGTTAGAGGATAAGAAATTCTCATTTAAAATGGCCTTTAGACATGTGAAACATGCTTATATTTAAAGAAATGACAATTTAATTAGATATTTATCAGATGGACAAGAAAGTAACATTAGGGAAATTGTCCAGTTAGGGAAAATTTGGAAATATATAACAAAATTTTAAATGTGCAGCAAACTTCAAGATGAGTAAACCAGAAGTACTTGGCACTTGCCTCCTCCACACAGAGGGACCGAAACACCGAGTAGATAACCACATGTGGAATACAGCATCTGGGAGAGGAAAGTGGAATTCAGCAGGGAACAAACAGAGAAACTCTGAGGCAAGGAAGGAGAGAGAAGTAAGGTAGCTGGCCCCCAGGATCAGCTCAGAGCCAGGAGGAACTTCCCATTGTGAGAAAAAGGTGAACAAAAGATCCCAAGTGATTTAAATTCCCACCTTCCGCTCCTGCAGTCCTAGCACAGGAGAACACTTTGGCTCTCACAGGCCCTGAGACTGGTTTAGGAGCTGCTGTGAGTTCACTTGATGGCATTAATTCAAAGGAGTTCACGCTGGGTCCCGTAAACCTCCCAAGACGCAAACAGCAGCAATATTGTGCTATTTTGAGAGCCTAGCCCTTACTAGACTACCCTGTGCCCTGAGAGCTAAAAGCTCCGGCATCTACATCCCTGAAGCTCTACCGACATCCCCCTGTGTCCTACCAGAGGGCTGCAGTATCAGGACACTAGCTGGACCCAGCAGTGCAGTTGAATTTCCACTACTCTAGCCCGTGCAGTGCCTTACACCCAAGGGAACACGTGGTACAGCACATCAGAGAGTCTGCCACAAGAACAAAGGGAGCCAAAGTGTGTATTTCCCAGGGGCTTGAGAGACATCTGCCTGGGGCCACTGCCATGGAAAGCAACCCAGCACTCCCACAGCAGCAGTGCTGCCACGTAGCTGCAAGTGCCTTCAAGGGCCTTGGTTATCAGCCCATTCACATACCATCCTGGGACCTGAGGACAGGCTTGTCCTGCACATCACCATTGCTGCCAATACCCACACAGGTCACCTGGAGGCCTGGAGAATGGTCCATCCTGCCTGCCATTGCAGGCATCCCCATGCACCATCAGGGAACCTGAGGACAAGGCTGCCCTACCTACCACAGATGCAGCAACTGTTCATGTCCTCTGATTCTACTGATTGACATGTCCTGCCTGCCACCACTGGTGCTTGCACACACTATCCAGGGACCCGAAGAGAGGCCCGTCCCTGTACCATAAACCCCCAAAACCCAAGAAGCTGCATGGAGCATTGTGTTATTTTGAGAGCCCAGCCTCACCAGACTATTTGGTGCCCTGAGAGGCACTACTGCTGCAGCCAGTACCTACATGTATCATCCTGGACCCTGAGGACTGATCCACCCACCTGCCCGCTGCAGGTATACACACACACCTTCTAGGACCCTGGAGATCAGCCCACCTTGCCCACCACTACTGTAGCATGTGCATGTCATCCAGGAGCATTAGGAAAGGCTTCCTTTCCTAAAGTCTATAACCAAATGTGCTTCTCAGGGGCCAGGGACCGGCCTGCCCAGTCCTCCACTGCCACTGCTGGCTCCAGCAGGCACCAATCATGGGCCTGAGGGTTGACCAAAAACCACTAATGCCACTGCCAATGTTATGCCTACTAATGCCACCACCACTGGCACCTGAGGACCAGCATGCCTAGCATCCCAGCCCCAGCAATGCATTCCCATAATCTCCACTAATAACTGCAGCTTAAACCACTGAAGAACTCCAAGACATTAATGATACTGATTACAGCCAAAGGAATGATTCAGAGAACAAAGTACTATGCCCTTCCAGAAACAAAGCCAAAGCATCCTACCCAACCAATACTAGAGTTACATAGGTTTTGAGAGCCAAACCCTCATGAGAATACATTGTACCCCGAGACCCTAAAGCTTTTGCATGTTCACATCCTTGAAGCTCTAGTGACATCCCCTCTGCTGAGAAATCTGCTGTTAATCTGATTTCCTTACATGTGACTATAGGAAAAGCCTTTCCCTATAAAAGCTAATTTGTAAAATTAGAAAAAGTGATTGTTAAACCAGATGTGCAGATAGTAAATGCAAGGACACGAGACACAAGAGAAAGCAAGGAGACAAGGCTCCTCCAAAGCAACGCGGTAAGTCTCTAGAAACAGATTGCACAGAAATGGAAACATATGAAATTCTTGAAAATTAATTACAAATGGTACTATTAAAGAAGCTGTGCAAGAGAACACAGATGATACAAATGAATCAGAAAAAGAATTTATAATCTGAATGATAAAGAGATAAATATCATTATAAAGAAAAAATCATGGAACTAAATATTTAATTAATGAAAAAATATGATTGAGAACTTGAACAATAGATAAGGTCAAGCTGAAGGAAGAATTTATGAACCCGAACACAGGTTTTTTGATATAACCCAGTCAGACAAAATTTTAAAAAAAGAGTAAAAAAGATGAATAAAGTCTATGTAATATATAAAACATTATAAAGTGACAAAATATTCAAATTTCTGTTCCCAGAGGGTGAGGATAAAGTCAACGGAATAGAAAACCATATTATATTGTTAAATATAATAGCTTAAATGATAAAGAAATAATAAATACCACAGCAGAGCTAAATGAAGACTTCTCAAGTCTTGCAATAAATGTGGGTAAACACAGGAAGCTCACAGATCCTCCAAGAGATTCAATCCAAAAAAATTCCTCCAAGGAATATTATTGTCAAACTGCCAAAAGTCAAATACAAGGAAAGAATTCTACAAATAGCAAGGAAAAAGTCAAGTCACATATAAGGGACTCTCTACCAAACCAACAGTGCTTCTCAGCGGAAAGCTTACAGGGCAGGAGAAAATAAGATGAAATATCCCAAGTGCTAAAGAAAAACAAACAACAACAAAAAAGCTGCCAAAAGAGGATACTGTACCCAACAAAGCTACCATTCAAAACTGAAAAAGAAGTAAATTATTTCCCAGACAAACAAAAACAAAGAATTCATCACCACTACACAGGCCTTACAAGAAATGCTTAAGCGATCCCTACATTTGGAAGTGTAAAGATGATATCTACCATAAAGAAAACAATCAAAAGTATAAAATTCACTAGTAGAGTATACGGAAAAGAAAAATTAAAAGGAATCCAACATTATCCCTATAAAACCCCACCAAATTGTAAAGGCATACAATAAAAAAGGGATAAGGAAAAACGGATGTACAAAAAAATCAGAGAACAATTAACAGAATGACAGGAGTAAATCATTACCTAACAATAACAATCTGATATGTAAACTGTTTTAAATCTCAGATTAAAAGATGTAGGCAGGTGAAATAGACAAAACGAAATCTGACTGTATGCTGCCTGAAATTTACTTCAGCTGTAAAGATATACATAGACAGAAAGTGAAAGATTAAAAAAAAGTATTTCACAAAAACTGAAATAAAAAGCATGCAAGAATAACTAACAGCAGACAAGAGACTTTACATCAAAAACACAAAAAGAGAAAAAGAAGAACATTATATAATAATCAAGGGATTGATTTAGCAACATGGTATATCAATCATAAATATATAAGCACCCAGTAAAAAAAGCACCCAGATAAATAAAGCAAATATTCTTAGAACTAAAGAGAAAGACTCCCATAAAATAATAGTTGGGGATGTTCATACCCCCACTTCCAGCATTGGATAGCATATCTATTCAAGTATTTATGGCCTATTGAATTTTTACAAAGGCACCAAGAACTTACTTTGGGAAACAGATATCCTCTTTAATAATGGTGCCAGGAATGCTGGATATATCTATATGGAAGAATAAAACCAAACCCCTATCTCTCACTATATATACAAATAAACTCAAAATATATTAAAGACTTAAGCATCAGGCCAAGCACTACAAAACGTAAGGTGACCACTTCAGAACACTGGTCTAGGCAAAGATTTTATGGCCAAGACCTCAAAAGCACAGGTGACAAAGGAATAAACAGATAAATAGGACTGATAATAGTTTTGCTATTTGTCCCCTCCAAATCTTGTGTTGAAATTTGATTACCAGTGTTGTAGGTAGAGCCTAATAGGAGGTATTTGGGTCATGGGGGTGGATCCCTCATGAATGGTTTGGTGTCCTTCTTGTGGGATTGAGTGAACTCTCACTTTTAGTTCCCATAAAATCTTATTGTTAAAATGTGTCTGATACCTTCCTCCCCTCTCTTTTCTCTCTCTTGTCATTGATGCCTGCTCCCCGCCTTCTTCTGCTATGAGTAGAAGCTTCCTGAAACCCTCACCAGAAGCAGACACTGGCGTCACACTTCTTGTACAGCCTGGAAAAACATGAGATCAAAAGTCCTAAATTACCCAGTCTCAGGTATTCCTTATACCAATACAAATGAACTAAGACCAGGTCTATATTAAACTGAAAAGCTTCTGCACAGCAAAAGAAACAATCAACAGAGTGAAGAGACAACCTATAGAATGGGAGAAAATATTTGCAAACTATTAATCTGACAAAAGAATAATATCCAGAATATACAAGGAACTCAAACAAGTAAACAGCAAAACAAAACAAATAAACAAAAACAACAAATAATCACATTAAAAGCAGGCAAGGGACATTAATAGACATTTCTCAAAAAAAAAAAACCCGACATATAAATGTCCAAAACGTATATGAAAAAATGCTTAACATCACTAATCATCAGGACAATGCAAATTCAAACCATAATGAGATATTATTTCACTTCAGTTAGAATGGCTATTATCAGAAGGAAAAAAATAACAGATGCCAGTGAGGATGCAGAGAAAAGAGAAGTCTTACATGCTTGGTAGGAATGTAAATTGGTATAGCAATTATGGAAAGCAGAATGAAGATTTATCATAAAAATTAAAAATAAGACTACCATATGTTCTGGCAATCCCACTACTAGGTATTTAACCACCCCCACCCCCCAAAAAAGCAAATTGATAAATCAATATATACATGAAATACCTGCACCCCCATGTTTATTGTAGCATTATTCACAATGCCAAGATATGAAGTCAACCTAACTTTCCATCAATGGATGCATGGATTAAAAAATGCAGTATACGCTACAAAGAACTTAAACAAATATACAAGAAAGAAAACAACCCTTTTAAAAAGTGGGCAAAGGATATAAACAGACATCTCTCAAAAAAAGACATGTATGCAGGCATGAAACATATGAAAAAAAGCTTGTCATCACTGGTCATTAGAGAAAAGCAAATCAAAACCACATTGAAATACCATCTCACACCAGTTAGAGTGGTGATCATTAAAAAATCAACAGACAACAGATGCTGGAGGGGATGTGGAGAAACAGAAATGCTTTTACACTACTGATGGGAGTGTAAATTAGTTCAACCATTGTGGAGGACAGTGTGGCAACTCCTCAAGGATCTAGAAATAGAAATACCATTTGACTCAGCAATTCCATTACTAGGTATATACTCAAAGGATTGTAAATCATTCTATGATAAAGACACACACACGTATTTTTGCTGCGGCACTGTTCACAATAGCAAAGACTTGGAACCAACCCAAATGCTCATCAATGATAGACAGGATAAAGAAAATGTGGCACATATACACCATGGAATATTATGCAGCCATAAAAAAGGATGAGTTCATGTCCTTTGAAGGGACATAGATAAAGCTGGAAACTATCACTCTCAGCAAACTGACACTAGAACAGAAAACCAAACACCACATGTTCTCACTCATAAGTGGGTGTTGAACAATAAGAACACATGGACTCAGGGTGGGGAACATCATACACTGGGGCCTTTTGAGGGGTGGGGGGCTAGGGGAGGGATAGCATTAGGAGAAATACCTAATGTAGATGACGGGGTGATGGATGCAGCAAACCATCATGGCACTGTATACATATGTAAGAAACCTGCATGTTCTACACATGTACCGCAGAACTTAAAGTATAATAAATATATATATATATATATATATATATATACGTATTTTTTAAAAGCACAGTATACACAATGGCATGTTAATTGGCCATAAAAATAATGATATCATGTCTTTTGCAGAAAGCCAGTCACAGAAAGACAAATATCACATGTTCTCACTAAAAAAGGTGTATACATGGATGTAGAGAGTGGAATGATAGATAATAGACTCAGAAGGGTGAGGAGGTAGGAGGGGGAAAGATGATGAGAAAATGGTTAATGGATACAATGTACATACTTGGTTGCTATATACCCAAAAAGCACTGACTTCACTGCTACACATGTAATAAAATGCAGTTGCACTTCATAAATTTATAAAGAGACTAAAAAAAGAGAAAAGGTGGTATATACACATAATGGAATATTATTGAGCTGTGAAAAAGAAGGAAATCTTTTATTTGCAGTAACATGGATAGAACTGGAGGTCATTATGTGATGTCAAATAAGCTAGGCACAGACAGACAAACTTTGGGAGCTAAAACAGTTGATTTCATGGAGTTAGAGTGTTGAATGACAGTTGTCAGAGGCTGAGAAGGGTAGAGGAGAGGATCACAAGAGGTTGGTTAATGGATGCAAACATAAAGTTACAAGAAGAATAAAAAAGTTAACGGTGTTTGATAGCACAGTAGAGTACCTAATGTTAACAATAATTCAATGTATATTTCAAAATAACTAGAAGATTTGAACTGTTTAAGGTGATAGATATCCTATTTACCCTGATTTGACTGTTACATTTTGTATGAATGTATCAAAATATTATATATATCCCATAAATATGTACAATTATTCTGTATCAGTAAAATAATCTCCAACAATAACAAAAATCTAATGCATACATATTTTGTCCACTCAACTTCTAAGATTTCTACTCTTATGTAATATTTAGACATGTAAATAAAATGTATATGTTTAGAAGTATTTATCATATAAAATACTAGAAATAATCTAAATATTTATTGATTTAGGAATAAATAAATATATAATACATCCAGTCCTTTGATAAAAGTAAAATTATAACCAAGAAAATGTTACACCTAAATGTCTTTTATATTATCTGAGCCACAAGTGTATAGGTAAGTATTAAAAAGCAAGGTGCAGGAAATAAGAACACCATCATGAAGAGATATTTACATTCCCATATTCACTGTAGCTTTATTCATAATAGCCAAGATATGAAATCATGTGGAAACAACTGTTCATTGACAAATGAGATGATAAAGAAGATGTATATATACATAGAATATTATTGTCTTCTAAAAGAATGAAATTTTGCCATTTGTGACATGAATGAAACTTGAAGATAGTATGTTAAGTGAAATAAGCCAAACACAGAAAAGAAAATCATTCACATACTACATGATCTCACCTGTATGTGAACCTAAAGTCAAACTCATAAAAACAGAGCATAGAATGGTGGTTACCAGGGGTTGGGGTGGGGGAAACGGGAGATATTGGTCAAAGTGTTAAAACCTTCAGTCATAGGATGAATAAGTACTGCAGACCTAACATACAGCTTGATGACTACAGTTGATAGTGTATTATAAACTTGAAATTTGCTAACTAAGTAGAACTCAAGTCTTTCCACCATAAAAGCGCAAAGACGACTATGCAACGTGATGGGCACGTTAGTTTGCTTGATTGCTGTAATCATTTTACAACGTATACATATGTCAAAACCACATTGTATACCCTAAATATATATAACTTTTGGTCAATAATAGCTCAACAAAACTGGAAAAATTATCTACATTCATAAAAAAGATATTTCTAAGGGTACCAAAAAAGCAGCAGTACCACTTGTATAATACAAGTGGTACACAAGGGTACCACTTGTGTAATAATGTACATATATACATAAACATGCTTAGAATATATCTGAAAATACACAGAAATTGGAAACTGCAATCATCATTAGGCAAAAAACTAATCAGGTATGGAAAAGAAACTTTTCACAGAATTCTTTTTGTATTTATTGATAGTTTTAACCAAGTACATATATCACATTTTAAAAAAACCACACCATATATAAAAAACACAACTCCAAAAGTAAAGCACTTAATAGACAATTTAGGAAACCAAATCAGTAACTTGAAGGATAGCTTTATAACATCTTCCAGAATGCAGAAATAATTCTTAGGGCAGAAAATTAGTGTAGAAATGATTAATATGAAAGTCAGAGACACTTCTATTTCATAACCTATGACCCAGCAAGTCCAATGCCTCACCATATTAGTCACCAGGAAAATGAAAATTAGACAGTTTAACCCCCTTACACACTTACCCAAATGGCTAAAATTTAAAAAATAGAGACAATACCAAGTTAGTGAAGATGTGGAACAATCAGAACTTTTATATACTGTTGGTGGGAGAGGTAAAAGCTATAGCCACTGGGAAAACCAATTTGTGAAACTAAACTGGACATATGCATACCCTATGACCCAGCAAGTCCCCCTTTAGGGAATATACTTCAACATCTGTGTATAGATCTGTTCACTGAAAGATGAAGAGAAGAATGTTTATAGCAACACTATATAAAAACCTAAAATCAGAAACTATCTGTTTTTGTCAGTTTGGGGTTCTATAACAAAATCCATAGATTGCATAGCTTATAAACAACATATATTTATGTCTCGTAGTTCTGGTGGCTGGGAAGTCCAAAATTAAGGCACTGTCAAATTTGGTATGTAGTGAGGGCCCACCTCCTGGTTCACAGATGCTGCCTTCTTGCTGTGTCTCCACACAGTGGAATGGGCAAGGTCACTCATCCCATTCATGTGGGCCACACCCTCATGACTTAATCACCTTCCTAACAGAAGCCCCAACTCTTAATACCATCACATTGGTGATCAGGCTTCAACAAATAAAATTTGGGACACAAATATTTAGATCACACTATTATCCAAATATTCCTTACCAGCAAAATGCATAGCGTTACATTTGTACACGAGAACATAGTACAGCAATGAGAACTAACAAAGTATAAAAATTTCACACAAGAAATAACATTGAATGAAAGAAATCCAGCACAAAAGAGAATATATTCAATGATTTAATTTAAATGAAGTTTCAGAATAGGAGAAAACAATTCTATGATGTTAGAAGTGAAGATAGTACCTCTATGAGACGAATTGGGCAATGACAGGAAAGGGGCATGGTGGGGGCTTCTGAGTTTCTGTTGCAGGTAAGTTCAGTGTGTGAAAATGTATCTAGCTGGACATCTATGGTGTGCAGACTTTATATATGCTATAGTTCAACAGCAAGTTTTCTTAGTAAAAATAAACTCGTCCTTCAGGCAATGGTTGGTGGTAAAATGCATTTCATATAACTAAATAATTATGAACATAGAAATTACATGAAGTAAATTGCACTATGTCTAGGTAAACACTTAATAAAACACATACAATGTGAAAGACACAAGTACCTTGGTATATTTCCCCTATTTAAAACTTAAAACTTACTATCATTAGAATTCCCAGCTGAACGTTAAAAATGCCAGTCAAGTATTTTGTATCTTTTAATTATGTTTTAAATACTACCTTTATATAATCAGTTCTTCGTTTGTATATACATCTCTTTTTCATTGTGTCAGTTAACAAATTTTACTTCTTGGGTTAAATTTCAGACAAGTAGAATGAATATATTCAGAGAACTATTTCAACACAAACTTGTTTTCTTTTTCTTTCCTTTTCTATTTATTCATACATTTTTTACAAGTCAAGCATTTGTTTATCTCCATTTTGCAGATGAGGAAACATGATTTGTCAAAAATTACAGAATTATGAAGTGTTAAAGCCATGATTCAAGCCCATGCTGTTTGTATCCAAATTGCATACTGTTAAATACTATCTTATTTTACTTCTCTATGCTCACTGCTTCTATTTTATATGCTCAGTATGTCTTTCATGTTGTAATGAATTAACCCACTTCCATATTCCTTCCTCCCCCATATTCAGAGAATATTCCACTGAAAATTCTCTGAATAAGTTTTCAATTACATTTTAATGTAATTCAATTCAACAAGTATTTTTGATTGCTTATTATATGCAAATCACTGTTCTATGTGCTATGGTAATAAAAAGATTTCTGGGACATTATCTCTACCTTTAAACAAAAGTGTGTAGAAAGACTAGTATTTCTTTTGGATAAGATTGATGCATTGGAGGACAGAATTGAGAAAATAAGCAAGCCAGAGGACATGGGCTTTAGTGTTGGCTCTGCCATTACTGGCTTTGTAACTAAAAGCAAGCCATTTTGCCCCTTGAAGACTCAGTTTCCTCATATGTTAAGCAGGACTATAACTTTACATTTATTTCAGTTTTTTAAAATCAAACAATATAACATGTATAAATGTCTTATCACCAAAATGCACTGTATAAATGGCAGTCTTCTAAACAGGGCTAACACTCTAGGAGTGTTAGACTCCTAGAGTGTTAGCCCTGTTTAGAAGAACTCTCTTGTAGTACATATTTCATTGTGAAACAGTGTAGTTTTAAAAATGGGTAATATTTGGTAGTGAGGTGAGGGGTTTTATGTCCTCTTATTTTTTATTGTTGTTGTATTGCAAGATCCTAACTCTTCCCACTCCTTCTTTCATCTCCTACTTACTCAGAAAAGAAGAAAAACTTATTCTTTTTTTATCTCATTTCAAGAAGCAATGGTGTTTCAAGACACCATTTTAGTTTTTTACTTTAAGTTCTTCCTTTCTTTAGGTTCTGCCTCTTTTAAGGACTCATAATGTTTTTTTTTTCTATTATTTCACATTTAGGGTAGACTTTCTCTTGCAGGACTAAGTTAATCTTGTGGACCTCCTTTTCCTTCTTTGCCACCTTACATAGCTTTCCCAGACTTCCTTTGTCTCCTTTTGCAAAGGGAGAGACCTATTGTGAAATAGTGTAAGCTGTCTCTATTGAAATTTGGTATTTATGGTTAGTTTGACATTTGTAGTGGGTGACACTTGCAATATGGTAGAATAGGAGGCTCCTGACTCTGCCTCCACCCACAGATAAAACTAAATAAATATCTATTCACAGATTATTTCCATCTCAGAGAAATTCAGAAACCAATTGCGAGACTTCTACCCACTATACAACTGAGAAAACATACACATCAAATGGGTAGGAAAAGTTGAGGCATTAATGGGACAAATAAACAAAAGTTCTCCTAAAGCCAGAGCCAGACCTTGGCACTGCACAAGCATTTTCTCTAGTTTATCTAAGTGATAAATCCAGGTCTACTCATTCTTCCTGGGAAAAGTTTGTCCATATACCAAGTGCCACAACTTCTATAGATCCCACCCATGTGGGAAAAAAAAACAGGGAAATATATTTCAAATAAAAAACAAGATAAATCTCTGGAAACCAACCCAAGTGAAGTGGAGATATGTAACTTATCTGACAGAGAATTCAGAATAATCATCATAAAGATGCTCACTGAGGACAGGAAAGCATTTCAAGAACAACTAAGAATTTCAGCTAACAGATAGAAAATGTTAACAAGTATCAAACAGAAATCACAGAACTGAATATACTATAAACAAAGTAAAAAATTTAGTTGGGGGCAGATTAAGAGCAGACTAGATAAAGCAGAGAAAAATTGGTGAATTCAAAGGCAGGTCACTAGAAATCATCCAATCTGAGGAGCAAAAAACACAAATGAATGACAGTGAAAACAGCTTAAGAGAAACATGAAACACTATGAAGTGGAATAATATACACATTATTGGAGTTCTAAAAGAAGAAGAAAAAGAGAGAAAGAAACGGAAGTCGTATTTAAAAAAATTAGGGCAGATACCTTTTCAAGCCCGAGGAAGCAAAGTTGAAATCCATACAAAGGAAGCCCAAGGGACATCAAATGAGATTAATCCAAACAGACCCACACTGAGACACATCATAATTAAATTGTCAAAAGTTAAAAACATGGATGCAACTGGAGGCCATTATCTTAAGCAAGTTAACAAAGGAACAGAAAACCAAATACCACATGTTCCCACTTTTAGTGGGAGCTAAGCATTGGGAACTCATCGACATAAAGATGGCAACAACAGACACTGGGGTCTCCAAGATAGAGGAGGGAGGAAGGGAAAAGACAGCTGAAAAGCTAACTACTGGGTACCATGCTCACTACCTGGGTAATGGGATCATTCATATTCCAAACCTCAAATAATGCAATATACCCATGTAACAAACCTGTACATGTTCACTTCCCCAAATATGAAATACACATTTAAATTATTTAAAAAAAGGAAACAAGTTAAAAACAAAAAGAGAGCCTCGAAAGCAGCAAGGGAAAAGCAAATTGTTATATACATGAAAATCTCTATTAAATTATCGGTAGATATTTTGGAAGAAACACTATGGGCCAGAAGTAAGTGAGATGGCAAATCAAAGTTATGAAAGAGAAAAAACTGTCAACCAAGAATACTACACCTTGCAACTCTGTTTTTCAGAAAAAAGGAGTGATAAATCTTTCTCAGATAAACGGAAGAAGAGAAGGGAGGGTCTAGTTTATCACTAGTACATCTGCATTAGACCTGCCTTACAAGAAATGCTAAAAGCAAATTTTTAAGACTAGAGAAGAGGATGCTAATTACTGACATGAAAACATACAAAAGTATAAAACTTAATGGTAAAAGTAAGTACTTTTTAATGAAAGAACAGTCAAATCCAAAACACTCTAAAACTGAAGTAACAATGGGCAACTCAATGATATCTTTAGTAAAAAGTTTAAAAGGTAAAACTGTTAAAAACAAATAAAACTTCAATAATGTGTTAATGGATGTAAATTATAAAAAGATGTAAATAGTGACATTAAACAAAAACAATGGGGGGGGAATAAAAGTGTAGAGTTTTTCTTGGCTGTCAAAGTTAGGTGATTATCTACTTAAAATAGCCAGTTATAATGTATGAGAGGCCTTATGTAAGCATCAGGGTAACCACAAAGAAAAAGGCTATAATAAATGTACAAAAGATAAAAAGAAAAGATCCAAAGCAAATTATTACAGAAAGCTATCAAACCAGTGGAATAAAGAGCAAATATATAGAAAGGAATGATGGATTTCTACAAACAATCATAAAACAAATACCAAAATGGCACTTGTAAGTTCTTATCTATGTATCAATAATTTTTTAAATGTAAGTGGATTAAATTATCTAATCAAAAGGCATAAAGTAGCTAACTAGATTTATTTTTTTAAAAGACCATACTAAATGCTAGCTACCTACTGCATACAATTGGGTCTTTTTTACCTAACAGAAGAGTGATAGACAGATAATCCAAATAGAAAATCAATGTAAAAAGCTTTGGTTTGAAATGCATCAAACAGAAATAACAAACATATAGAGAGCATTTCATTCAACAGCAACAAAATACACATTGTTTTCAAGTGCATGCCACACATTTTCCAAGATAGATCATATGTTATGCCACAAAATAAGTCTTAACAAGTTAGACTATACCTGTATGCTACCTACATATAGCATGTAATTGGGTCTTTTTCACCTTACAGAAAAGTCATAGACTGAAAGTGAAAAAACAGGAGAAGGTATTACATGCAAAGAAAGCCAAAAGGGAACAGGGGCATTTGTATTTATTTCAGACAAAACAGACTTCAGACCAAAAACTATTAAAACAGACAAAGTCTATAACTAACTGATAAAGGGCAAATTCATCAAGAGGACACAATGATTGTAAACATATTTACACTCAACTTTGAAGCACCTACATATGCACCTACAGATCTCATTAAGAGATCCGAAGGGAGACACAGACTGCAGCACAATCGTTGTATGGAATTTCAATAGCCTACTTCCAACAATAGATAGACAATCCAAATAGAAAATTAATCGAAAAGCATTGGCTTGAATGATACCAAACAGACATAACACATATATTCAGAACGTTCTAGCCAACAGCAACAAATACGCATTCTTTTCAGGTGCATACAGAACATTTTCCAGGATAGATCAAATGTTAAGCCATAAAAAAAATCTTAACAAATTTGAGAAGACCAAAATAGTATAAAGTATCTTTTCCAACCATAGTTATATAAAACTAGAAAGCAGTAACAGGAAAAATTATGTAAAATTAACGAATACATGGAATTGAACAGTGTCCTCCTAAAAAAACCATGTGGCAAAAAAAGTTAAATATCTTGAGATTATTATGGGATACAACAAAAGCAGTTCTGAGAGGAAAATTTATAGCAATAAATGCCTACATCTAAAAAAACATAAAATTTTAAAAAGTTAAGCCTCAAGTAACTAAAAAAGAAGGATAAACTAAGTGCAACATTAGCAGAATGAAGGAAACAACAAAGATAAAAGCAGAAACAAATGAAATATAAACTAGAAAAGCAATTTAAAAGGCTAATGAAACAAAAAATTGGCTTTTTCTTAGCTTTTTTTTCTTAGACTAAGAAAAAAGACAGAAGACTCAAATAAATAAAATCAGAAATGAAAAAAAGAGACATTACAGCTGATAACACAAACTACAAAGGATCATATGAAAGTACCGTGAACAACTATATACAATCTAACTAGACAACCTAGAAGAAATCAATAAAGTCCTGAATCATATAACCTACCAAGACTGAATCACAAAGAAACAGCAAATCTGAATAAGCCAATAAAGAGTAACAAGAATGAATCAGTAATTAAAAGTCTCCCATCAAAGTAAAGTCCAGGACCAGAAGCATCACAACTGAATTTTACCAAACATTTAAAGAAGAACTAATACAAATTCTACTCAAACCCTTCCAAATATTGAAGAGGAAGGAATACTTCCAAACACATTTCATAGTCTAGCATTAAACTGATACCAAAGCCAGACAGACACATTAATTTTCATTACATCCCTGATGAACATAGATAGATAAAACCCTCAACAAAATTACTAACAAACTATATTCAGCAGTACATTAAAAAGAATGAACACCATTATCAAGTGGGATTTATCCCTGGGATGCAAGGATGGTACAATATATGTAAACCAATACATGTGATTCATGCTAGATTAAAAGAATGAAAAAGACCATATGAGCATCTGATAAAATTAAACATTTACTTCATGATAAAACATACCACTCCCAAGGGAGGGACAGCAGCAGGGTGGGAAAGTCGGGGAGGGATAACACGGGGAGAAATGCCAGATGTAGGTGACAGGGGGATGGAGGCAGCAAACCACATTGCCATGTGTGTACCTACACAACAATGCTGCATGTTCTGCACATGTACCCCAGAATCTAAAGTACAATAAAAAATAATACCACTCAACAAATTAGTTTTAGAAGGAATATTCCTCGATAGAGTAGAGACCATATATGAAAAGCTCACAGTCAACATTATACTGAATGGGAAAAAGTCAAAGGCTTTTCCTGTGATGCCAGGAACAAGATAAGGATGACCACTCTCAACACTTCTGTTCAAAATAGTACAGTCAGCCCTTTATAACTGTTGGTTTTGTATTATGGATTCAGCCAACTATTGATTTAAATTTTTCACAAAGAAATTCCACAAAATTCCCAAAAGCAAAACTTGAATTTGCTGTGTACCAAGTACTACACTGAACCTACATAGATGAAGTGATGTGTTGGCACTGCATTAGGTATTATAAATAAAGTAGACAGAATTTTATGTATATGAGAGGATATGCATACATTATATGCAAATACTAAGCCATTTTAGATAAGGGAATTGAGCATGCACAGATTTTGGTATCTACAGAGGGTCCTGGAACCAGGCCATGTGAATACTGTTGGATAACTGTACTGAAAGTCCTAACCAGAGCAATTAGACAAGAGAAGGACCTGAAAGGCATCCAAATGGTACAGGAAAAAAGTCTGTTTGCTGATGGCATGATTTTATATAAAGAAAATCCTGAAAACTCCAAAAGAAACATTCCTAGAACTCACAAAGGAACTCAGTTAAGTTGTAGATACAAAATAAACTTATAAAAATTAGTAACATATCTTCATATGGAACCCAAAGAGAGCCCGCATAGCCAAGTCAATTCTAAGCAAAAAGAACAAAGTGGGAGGCATCACACTACCGGACATCAAACTCTACTACAAGGCTACAGTAATCAAAACAGCATGGTACTGGTACCAAAACAGAGATATAGACCAATGGAACAGAACAGAGGCGTCGGAGGCGACACAACATATCTACAACCACCCGATCTTTGACAAACCTGACAAAAACAAGCAATGGGGAAAGGATTCCCTGTTCAATAAGTGGTGCTGGGAAAACTGGCTAACCATATGCAGAAAGCAGAAACTCGACCCCTTCCTGACACCTTACACTAAAATTGACTCCAGATGGATTAAAGACTTAAACATAAGACCTAACACCATAAAAACACTAGAAGGACACCTAGTAACATATCTGTACAGTGATAATAAACTATTTGAATTAGAAATTGAGAACACAATCCCATTTACAATAACATAAAAAATGGCATAAAAAGAAATTTAGTCAAGGAGGTCTAAGATCTGTATGCTGAAAACTCTAAAAATTTGATAAAAGAAATCGAAGGCAACATGAGAAGATAGAAAGATAAAGATATCCCTTTATTCATGGATTGGAATAATTAATATTGCTAAAATGTCCGTACTGCTAAAACCAATCTACAGATTCAGTAAAATGCCTATAAAAATTTCAATGCTATTCTTCACAAAAATAAAGAAAACAATCCTAAAATTTGTAAGGAATTACAAAAGTCCTGACATAGCCAAAGCAATCTTGAGCCAAAGGAGAAGCATCACACTACTGGATTTCAAAATACTTACAAAGCTATAGTAATCAAAACAGCATAGTATTGAGATAAAAACAGACATACTAAGCAATGGAACAGGATAGAGAGCCCAGAAATGAACCTACACATTTACAGTCAATTTATTTTTGACAAAAGCGCCAGTGCACACAATGGGAAAAGGACAGTATTTTCAACAAATGGTAGTGGGAAAATGGGATAGCCATATGCAAAAGAATGAAAATGGACCCCTTATACAAGAATCATCTCAAAATAAAGACTTAAAGAAATGAAATTGTAAAGCTTCTAGAAGAAAACATATGAGAAAAACTTCACAACATTGATCAGGGTAGTGATCTGTTGGCTAAGACTGCAAAAATATAGGCATCCAAAACAAAACTGGATGGTAAAGGAATTGAAATCAATATGTTGAAGAGAGAGATATCTACATCTATACTTCCATGTCTATTGAAACATTATTCAATGTTGAAAACAACTGAAGTGATCATCATTTAATGAATGGATTTCAACATATGGGAAATATACACAATGGGATACTATTGAGCCTTACAAAAGTAGGGTGGTCTGACATTTTTGACAATGTGAGTGAAACTAAAGGACATCATGCTTAGTGAAATAAGCCAGATACGGAGGATCAAATACCATATTATCTCGCCTATACATGGAATCTGAAAAAGTCAAACTCAAAGAATTAAGGAATAGAAAAGTGGTTATCAGAGGCTGGTGGCAGAGTGGAGTAGATGGGGAAAGGGGAGACATTAGTGAAAGCATATAAACTTTAGGTTAAACAAGAGGAAAAAGTTCTGGTGTTCTGTTGCATAGCATGGTGACTATAGTTAATAATAATGTATTGTGCATTTCAAAATAGCTAAGGGAGTGGAATTTAAATGTTTGCATCACAAAGAAATGTTAAATATTTGAGGCAATGAAAAAAATAATAAAGTTGATGAAAATTTAAAATCTTATATAAAAAAAGAAATTTGTAGTCCTCTCTATCCTCTAGTTATACTCAACCTAAAGTTTTTGTACTTTATTGTTTTCGGTTTAAAAATTGTTGGTAAAAATTTGAATTTAAATAGCCAGTATTATTATAATTAGTTTCATCAAATAACTACAATTTTGGAAAACTCCTTCATCATTTACTGAGAACTTCTTCTTGAGTTATTTAAATTTATGTATTCCTGTTAAAATGTAAGCCCCATGAATGAAGGAATGATGTCAGTCTTGTTCACAGTTGTATTTCCAGTCCTTCTTTAAAATTTAGATAATATAATTCTGTGCCCAGAAATTCTCATTTAGAAGCTCCAATGTAGGGCCCAGAAGTCTGAATATTTTAACAACTGCCACAGTTTATTTTAACACATGGTCATATTTCCAAACTATTCTAGAATAATGTTGTTCAATACAGTAGCTCTAGAAATTCACAAGTCTCCTAATTTCTCTAGGATCAAACATTAGCTTCCCAATTTATTATAATATTTTAAGATACTTCTTGTTGTCACCTTTATTTACTGCTGACTCAGCCCACTATTAATCTTTTAAGTATTTTTCTCTTGAAAAATTGAATTTTACTTGATATTTTTCAAATTACTAAAATTATACATGATTGTTGGAATAAATGGTAAAATCAGTTTTCCAATCCCACTCCACCTCCACTGGATGTCCATAGAACACTGATACACTTCTCAGGAATACAAACGTGTGTGTGGGGGAAGGGGGGGTGTCTGTTTTTATTTGCCAAAAGAGAATAATCACATATGTAATTTTTGTCTTAAAGATGAAATATCCTGACTCGATAGTCTCTCAAGGCCAGTTGATTTCCACAGGCAAATTCAGCCTTAAGTTGATCTCCAACATGCCTTTTTGTCACATACATCAGAATACCAGGATCTAGAGTTCAGCTGTCCTTTTTGAAATTGATACATAATAGCTGTAGACATTTATGGGGTACATGTATTTTCATACATGCATACCACATGAAATGATCAAATCAAGGTAATTAGGATATTCATCACCTCAGTCATTTACTGTTTTGAAATTCCAAATCTCTTCTAGTTATTTTGAAATATACTATACATTCTTGTTAACTATAGTCACCCTACTGTGCTATCAAACTCTAGAAGTTACTTCTTCTATCTAATTGTATTTTTGTACCCATTAACCAACCTTTCTTTCCCCACCTTGGCAAACTCTGGTAACCACTATTCTACTCTCCATCTCCGAGATCACCTTTTTTAGCTCTCACATACGAGTGAGAATATGCAAAATTTGACTCTCTGTGCTTACTTATTTCACTTAATGTAATGACCTTCAATTCCAACCACGTTGCTGCAGGTAATAGGATTCCATTCTTTTTATGACTTAACATTCCACTGTGTATACAGACCATATTTTCATTATCTGTTCATCTGCCGATAGACACGTAGGGTGATCCCATATCTTGTCTACCCCCATAATGTTTTTGCACACTAACATCTGAAAGTACTTTTCTAGGAATAACTCAGGCTTTAGGGAAAAATAAACATATACAACATCATGCTCCATACATTGCTTCATGTGCAGTTCTAATCTGGTATCTTTGTTCTGGTTAATTCTGCTTCTCAGTTTCAAAGTCTAATCCTCATTATGTACCCCCCACCTGTTAGCTGAATATTTGTCATATTAAAATGCCACACTTCGACCATCTTTCTGGAATCATATTACTATTCCTGCATCTGTGCATTCACATTGGCTATTTTCTCCCCATCTTGAATGAATTCTCATTTTATCTAGCCTCAGCCATAGTCATCATTTTATTTAAATGTAGTTTCAAACTACCATAATTCAAGAACTTAGTACTAACTAGTATCATTCCATGTTGACCTTTTACTCAGTTGGAAGTTATACTCACTGCTCCTTTCATTTTCTTATTAACCCTTCCCCTTAAGCAGGCTGTCACTCAGATCCTTATTTGTTTTATCATATCTACCAAAGTATTTACAAAGCATAGAAGCTATAAAATGTTTAAATAAATAAATTTAAATTCAGCAGTTAGAGGCCAAAAGGATTAGGTAAATGAACTATGAATACCATAACATATAAGTATTTTCTGGTGTATTCTTGATGACTGATTGACTGTGTTAGGGTAATATGAGGATAAGTGGAATCACAAACTAGCACAGTTCATTTGAAATCTGAGAATTTACCCTATTCTTCTTACTGTCTCACTGACTGTTTCCTTTTTATCTAATTCATTACTTCTTTCAAGCTGTAGTACCTCACAAGCATATTCCAAAAGCAGGTAACAGTAGTTTCAATAGATAATGAAATTATATGATACTGAATGCTGCCATCAGATAGATATTATCAATCTTATATACAGAAAAAGTATAATGTATTATATAACAAATTGACTTCTATAATCATTGGGGCTAGACAATGAATGACAATTTTAGTGAAGTCTGTTATAGAAGTTCTAAGATGTAAAAAAATCAGTGCATGAATACTTTTGAATACTATTTATTAATTAAAAGCATTCCATTTGTAAGTCCTTAATAACTTTTATTGGTCAGGAGAACAGTCATAAACTTGCACTTCTCTCAACATTAAATTAATATATGCCCATTTTCTACTGGATAATCTGAATTTATCTGGAGCAATATCACTTCTTTTACATATGTGATTGCTATTGGGAATGTAAGGTTCTTCTTTCTAAAGTTATTCAAATAAAAATTTTATTCAAAAGTTTTTAAATTTCAGATAGGTCCTCTTCCTGGTACAACTATAACCACTACAGAATTTTCAAAAATACATTTAACTCTTATACAATTAATGTTCCTCCATTAGAAGAAAAAGCCTATTAAATACATCTCATAAAAAATCTGATGTTTTATCATTCTGATGTTCTATGCACAATCAACTAATAAACAATAATGCTTATTTTCAAGAATAAAAGAATGTTAATGCTTTACTAAACTATCAACATAAAAATAATTAAAAAATACTTGAAAGATAAATGATGGCTCAGAGAAAGTTTTATCTATTCTAGGAAGATTTATGTTAAATAGCTCATAAAAGATGGATATGCTGGCAGAAAAACTGAGAAAGTTCATGAATGAAAATGTAATAAAAATGATCATTAAGGAAAATGGACTCAATTGAATCAATTATTAAAAAGGAAAATTCCAACTCCAAGATATTGTTTTTCACCTAGGATATTAACAAAGATTGAGTATACTGATAATACCTAATGTTGGCAAGATACGGAGTAGATACTTTTAAATACTGTTAATGGAAATGTTACATGATAAAAACTTCATGGAAATTATTACTGATACTTATGATTTACACATTCCTTAGCTAACCGCTTTTTTGTCTTCACCATCACTCCTGTCATCATTTTCTGTGATTTTAATTACTCTCTCGATGACCTATTTAGCGCACTGCCTCTCAGTCTCTGACCTTCTCTTCTCCACTGGGCTTGTCCCTTTTTCCACCTCGGCCATCTCCTCCCATGGTCTTACCCTCTGTCTTGTCATTACCAACAATCGCATACCCTTCAACTCTCGATTTCAAGAATTCTGCCGTTTGACAAGCATCCTACTGCTTGATCATAATCTGGTTTTTATCTCAATCCATCTTATATCCACTGAGATCTACATTTTCTCTATAAATCATCCCTTCATAACTCTACTTTCTTTTTATTGAGTTGAAAGTTTGTTGTCATGGTTGTAGTATCTCTTTTATATACATGCTTAACTACTTGGACTCTCTTTTACTTTGTCACACTCCCCTGTCAAAGGCACAACTTGGGTAAACCCAAATTCTTATCTATTCTGTGCTTGTATCTCAGTACCTAAACAAGATTAGAAAGACATGCAACTCTGCGGACTGGGTGTACCTTCAAGTGATGGCCACAAAGCTCAAAAGGTTTGCGGCCAACACTTGAAGATAAGACCAGTACTGACAGTGATCTCTACATTTCTACATTTCACTATCTTTGCTTCCTACTCTCAGAAGTTATTTCATACCAGTATTATTCTTTTTCTTCAAACATTGAACAACTCAACTCTTCTCACACTCAAGTGATCACTTAGTGTCCACATCCACCACTACCACACTTAACAATCTGCCCTCTTCTGTAGACATACATTTTGCCTCCCCTTCTGCTGCTGTGGCTGACCTACTCATACTACTATCTAAGATTAACCAGTCTATTTATTTACTGAATCCTACCTGATTTACTCAATGACTTGGTTGTCACAATTGTGTACTTTCTCTTCTGCATTATCAATTTTTCTCTGTCTACTATATTATTTCCATAGTCATAAATACATGTGGTATTTTCCCCATTATTAATGAATTTTTAATATTAAAATGAAGACCAGAGAGATTAGAGTACTAACATCACACATATATAAATCAAATTATAGACTAACAAAATATTTTACTAGATAACAATTAAGCTAAAAGAAACCATAAGTGCAAAGATAGATTATATGATATACAGGTTAAATATCCCGTATCTAAAATGCTAGCAACAAGTAGTGTTTTGGATTTTAGATTTTGGAATATTTGCAATATATTCACTGATTGAGCATCCCCAATCTGCAGATCCAAAATCTAATATGTTCTAGTGAGCACTTCCCTTGAGTGTCATATCAGCACTCAAAAAATGTCAATTTTTGAAACATTTCAGATTTTGAATATTGGATTTGGGATGCTCAACCTGTAATAAATATTTACAACAAAAATAATATAACCAATAAAAAATGTCCTAGGAAAAATATATGCAGCAATTGTTTAAAAAATTAAAAATTATATTTTATAAATAAGTCCTAAAAATGAAAATTCAAAAATATTGATTATATTGAAGACCGATATTTAAAGGCAAAGTCATGAATAAAAAAAAAATGCAAGAAATAAAATTAGTCAACAAACAAGAAATATGTTCCACTCTTTTGTTATAAAATAAATAAAAGTAAACAATAAAGTTTTACTTTATAACTATTATAACAGCAAATTTACAGTTATTCTTAAATTCTGGACTTGAGAGGAAAATGGCCAATAGGAGAGAGGACTAACATGCATCTCCCACTTGGATGCACACACAGAACAGTGTGTAGAGATTCATTTTGTAAACTTTTGCTCCAACAACCACTACAAGAACATACTAGAAAAACTGATAAAATTCACAGATCCTTTGAAAGAAGCAGTTTGCCACTGCAAAAGCCACAAGACAGCTGGAAAACTCTGAAGACAAAGGATATAAACTCTTGGGAGTTCTATGGCTCCACCCATTGCCTGAGAAACCCACATATTTATCCTGGCCCAATTTAGGGCAAGATTATATCCCCCTTCTTTTTTTTTGAGATGGAGTTTCGCTCTTGTTACCCAGGCTGGAGGGCAATGGCGCTATCTTGGCTCACCGCAACCTCCGCCTCCTGGGTTCAGGCAATTCTCCTGCCTCAGCCTCCTGAGTAGCTGGGATTACAGGCACGCGCCACCATGCCCAGCTAATTTTTTTGTATTTTTAGTAGAGACGGGGTTTCATCATGTTGACCAGGATGGTCTCGATCTCTTGACCTCATGATCCACCCGCCTTGGCCTCTCAAAGTGCTGGGATTACAGGTGTGAGCCACCATGCTCGGCCCTATATCCCCCTTCTATTACTGCAGCTGGTGCTCTCTTGAAAGCGCTGCCTCCTGGCTGGAGTCCAATAAACTCAAGTCATTACAGTAACTCATAACAGAACAACCCTGCTCAAAAGAAGACAACAGCTAATTCCATTGCCAGCAATTTTCAGGCTAATCAGAGGTCCTGTGTCTGTTTAAGTGACAACTTCACTGCTAGCATAACCAGCATTCAAGAAAAACAGCACACTAAACAAAACTACAGCTAAGGACTCCCACAGAGTTCACTTAACTCCCATGCCACCTCCACAGGAGCAGGTGCTGGTATCCATGGCTGGCAGACATGAAGAAGGATCACATCACAGGACTCTTTGCAAACATTCCATAGCATAAGCCCAGAGCCCAGTAGCCCTACTGGGAGAAAAAACCCAGAAAGGCAATAACAATCACTTGAGTCTGGTTTTCAGGAAGCCCCATCCCTAGGGGTAGACCACCATGTCAAAAGATCACCTCGTGGGACAAAATAATCTGAAAAGCAGCCCTTGAGTCACAGATATCTCCACTGAAACAGTCTGCCCAAATTAGAAGGAACCAGAAAAGTAATTTTGGCAATATGACTAAACATGGTTCTATAACACTGCAAAAAGATCACACTAGCTTTCCAGCATGGATCCAAAATAGGAAGAAATTTCTGAGTTACCAGATAAAGAATTCAGAAAGTTGATTATTAAGCTATTCAAGGGGCACCAGAAAAAGGTTAAAAGTAACTTAAAGAAATTAAAAGAATATGGATGAAAAAGTCTCCAGATAAATAGACATAATAAACAAATGAGAACCACAACTTCTGGAAATAAAAGACACAGTTAGAGAAATGCAAAATACGCTGGGAAGTATCGACAATAGAATTGAACAAGTAGAAGAATGAACTTCAGAACTCGAAGACAAGGCTTTCAAATTAACTCAATCTAACAACAACAAAGAAACAAGAGAAAAAAAATAAACAAAGCCTCCTAGAAGTTTGGGATTATGTTAAACAACTCAATATAACAATAACTGGTGTCCCTGAGGCAGAAGAGATATCAAAAGTTTGGAAAACTAATTTGAGGGAATAATCAAAGATAACTTCCCTGGTCTTGATAAAGATCTTCTCATTCAAATATAAGGAAGTCAAAGAACACCTGAGAAATTAATTGCAAAAGGTCATTACCTAGAGACAGTGTCATTAGGTTACCTAAAGTCAAGATAAAGGAAATGATATTAAGGGCTATGAGGCAAAAGCCTCAGGTAACCAATAAAGGAAACAGTAGATTTCAGATTAACAGTAGATTTCTCAGCAGAAACACTGTAGCTGGAAGTAACTGAGGTCCTATCTTTAGCCTCCTTAAACAAAATAATTACCAGCTAAGAATTTTGTATCCAAAGAAACTAAGCTTCATAAATGAAGGCAAGATAAAGTCTTTTTCAGACAAATGCTGAGAGTTTATGACTACCAAGAAAGCACTACAGAAACTGTTAAAAGGAATTTTAAGTCTTGAAACAGAACCTTGAAACACACCAAAATAGAACCTCTTTACAGCATAAATCAACAGGACCTATGAAACAACAACACAATTAAAAAAAAGATGTTTAGGCAACAACTACTATGATGAATAGAACAGTAGCTCACACCTCAATACTAACATTGAATATAAAGAGGCTAAATGCTCCACTTAAAAGATGCAGAATGGCAGACTGAATAAAAATCCACCAGTCAAGTATCTGCTGTCTTTAAGAGACTCACTTAACAGATAAAGATACACATAAACTTAAGGTAAAAGGGTGGAAAAAGATATTCTATGGAAATTTAATCCAAAAGTGAGCAGGAGTAGCTATTCTTATTTCAGAAAAAAACAGACTTTAAAGCAACAATAGTTTAAAAAAGACAAAGAGGAACATTCTATAATGATAAAAGAATTAGTCTAATAGGAAATTAACACTATCCTGAATATATGTGTACCTAACACTGGAGATCCCAAATTTATAAGACAATTATTACTAGATCTAAATAATGAGATAGATGGCAACACAATAAAAGTTGGAGGGTCTTCAATGTCAACTCCACTGATAGCACTAGACAGGTCATCAAGACAGAAAGTCAACAAAGAAACAATTGACTTAAATTATACCCTAAGACAAATGGATTTAACAGATATTTGCAGAACATTCTACCCAACAACTGCAGAATATACATTCTTTTCATCAGCACATGGGTAATTCCCCAAGAGAGACCATGTAATAGGCCACAAAACAAGTCTCAATAAATTTAAGAAAATCAAAATTATATCCAGTACTTTCTCAGACCACAGTGAAATAAAATAGGAAATTAACTCCAAAAGGAACTCTTAAAATACATAAATACATGAAAATTAAATAATAATTTTGACAATTATTGAACCAAACAATAATTATGACACAATCAATAAACATTTGTGGGATGCAGCAAAAGTGATGCTTAGAGGAAAGTTCATAGCTTAAACGCCTATATCAAAATGTCTGAAAGAACACAAGTAAACAATATGAGCTCACACTTCAAGAAACTGGAGCAACAAGAACAAACTAGACTCAAATCCAGTAGCAGGAAAGAAAAAAAAAAAACACAAAAATCAGAGCAGAACTAAATGATATTGAAACCAAAAAATATATAAAAGATAAATGAAACAGAAAACTGGTTCCTTAAAATGATAAACAAAATCAATAGATCATTAGCAAGATAAACTCAGAAGAGAGCAGCTCCAAATAAGCTCAATTACAAACAAAATGGGAGATTGTACAACCAATACCACAGAAATATAAAAGATCATTGAAGGCTACTTTGAACACCTAGATGCACACAAACTAGAAAACCTAGAGGATATGGATAAGGTCCTGGAAATACACAAGCCTCCTAAATTAAACCAGGAAAATATAAAAACTCTGAACAGAGCAATAACAAGTAGCAAGATTAAAATAGTCTTTAAAAAACTGCCAAAAAAAAAAAAAAAAATCCCAAAGTCCAGGACCAGATGGATTCACAGCTGAATTCTATCGGACGTTCAAAGAAGAATTGGTACCAATCCCACTGAAACTATTCCAAAAGATAGAGAAAGAAGGAAACCTCCCTAACTCATTCTGTGAAGCCAGCATCACCCTAATACCAAAACCAGGAAAGGACACAATAAGAAATAAAACTATACAAACATATCTGTCATAAACATAAATGCAAAAATTCTCAACAAAATACTAGCTATCTGAATCCAACTGTATATCAAAAAGATAAGATGCCATGATCAAGTGGGTTTCATACCAAGGATTCAAGGTTGGTTTAACATATGCAAGTCAGTAAATGTGATTTATCACATAAACATAATTAAAAACGATAATCATATGATTATCTCAATAGACACAGAAAGAGAATTTGATAAAATTCAGCATCTTTTATGATTAAAATCCTCAGAAAAAACAGGATAGAAGGGACATATTTTAAGGTAACAAAAGCCATCTATGATAAACCACAGCTAACATTATACTGAACAGGGAAAAGTTAAAAGCATTCTATCTGAGAACTGGAGCAAGACAAGGATGCCTACTTTCACCAGTTTTATTTAACATACTACTGGAAGTCCGAGCCAGAGTAGTCAGAAAAGAGAATGTAATGAAGGGCATCAAAATCAGTAAAGAAGAAGTCAAACAGTCACTGTTTACTGGTGATATGATCATATACCTAGAAAACCCTGAACACTCATTCAAAGAGCTCCTAGATCTGATAAATGGATTAAGTAAAACTTCAGGATACAAAATCAATGTACACAAATGAGGAAAACTGCTATACACCAGTGACCAAGATGAGAACCAAATCAAGAACTCAAACCCTTTTGCAACAGCTGCAAATAAACAAACAAATAAACAAGTAAGTAAATAAAATACATAGGAGTAAACCGAACTAAAGAGGTGAAAGATCTCTACAAAGAAAACAAACACTACAAAACACTGCTGAGAAAAATCATAGATAGTACAAAGAAATGGAAACAGATCCCATGCTCATGGATGGTAGGATCAATATTATGAAAATGACTATACTGCCAAACACAATCTATAAATTCTATGCTAGTCACATCAAAATACCATCATCATTCTTCACAGAATAGAAAATCCTAAAGTTCATATGGAACCAAAAAATAGCTCACATAGCCAAAGTAAGACTAAACAAAAAAGAACAAATCTGGAGGCATCACATTACCCAACTACAAATTATACTAAAAATCTATAATTACCAAAATAGCATGATGTTGGTATAAAAACAGGCACGTAGACCAATGGAACAGAACAGAGAACCCAGAAGTAAAGCCAAATCCTTATAGCCAACTGATCTTTGACAAGGTGGGGAAAAGAAACCCTATTCAACAAATGGTGCTAGAATAATTGGGAAGCCCAAGGAGGAAGAATAAAACTGGATCTTCATCTCTCACCTTACACAAAAATCAACTCAAGATTTATCAAAGAATTAAACCTAAGGCCTGAAGCCATAAAAATTCTAGATAACATCAGAAAAACCCTTTTAGACATTGACAAGCAAAGAGTTCATGACCAAGAACCCAAACGCAAATGCAAGAAAAATAAAGATACATAGATGGGATTTAATTAAGTTAAAAAGCTTCTGCAGAGCAAAGGAAATAACCACAGAGTAAACAGACATCCCACAAAAATGGGAGAAAATCTTTGCAAACTATGCATCTGACAAAGAATTAATATCCAGAATGTACAAGGAACTCAAATAAATCAGCAATAATAATAATAATAATAATCCCATCAAAAAGCAGGCTAAGTACATGAATAGACAATTCTCAAAAGAAAGGTGTAAAAATGGCCAGCATACATGAACAAATGCTCAACATTACTAATTATCAGGGAAGTGCAAATCAAAACCACAATGCAGTACCACTTTCTTCCTGCAAGAATGGCCATAATTTAAAAATAAAAAAATAACAATGTTTGTGTGGATGTGGTGAAAAGGGAACACTTTTACACTGCTGGAGGGAATGTAAAGTAGTACAACCACTATAGAAAACAGGTATGGAGATTCCTTAAAGAACTAAAGGTAGAATTACTATTTCACTCAGCAATCCCACTGCTAGGTATCCACCCAGAAAAAATAAGTTATTATATGAAAAAGATACTGCACATGCATATTTACAGCAGCACAATTTGCAATTGCAAAACTATGCAACCAGCCTAAATGTCTATACACTAAGTGGATAAAAAATGCTTCATATGTATATAGATAGGTCTATATTTATATATATCATAGAATCTGACTCAGCCATCAAAAGGAATTAAATAATGGCATTTGCGGCACCTTAGATGGAGTTGGAGACCATTATTCTAAGTGAAGTAACTCAGGAAAGGTAAAGAAAACATCACATGTTCTCACAAGTGGGAGGTAAGCTATGATGATGCAACATAAAAACGATATAATGGACTTTGGAGATTTCAGGGAAAGGGTGGGACGGGTTGAGGGACAAAAGACTACATTTTTGATGGAGTGTATACTGCTACTGAGGTGATGGGTGCACTAAAATCTCAGAAATCACCACTGAAGAACCTACCCATGTAAACAAACACCACCTTTCCCCCAAAAACTATTGAATGAATATACGAATAAATGAATGAATGAATAAAATTTTAAAAAGAGATGGAATACTGAGAGTTGCTACACTGTGGATGAAACTTGAAAACATGTTGAGTGAAAGAAGTCAGACACAAAAGGCCATGCACATATTGTATGAGTCCACCTGCATGAAGTACTCAGACTAGGTAATACGTATAGAGAAAGAAAGTAGAATAGAAGGTATCAGGGGTTTGGAGGAAGGACGTGGGAAGGGATTTTGTTTTGTTTTTATTCGCTATTGTTGCCCAGGCTGGAGTGCAGTGGTGTGATCTCAGCTCACTGCAACCTCTGCCTCCTGGGTTCAAGTGATTCTCCCACCTCAGCCTCCCAAGTAGCTGGGATTACAGGCATCAGGCACCATGCCCAGCTAACTTTTTATATATTTAGTAGAGATGTTTTTTCACCATGTTGGTCAGGCTACTTTCAAACTCCTGACCTCATGGGATCTGCCTGTCTTGGCCTTCCAAAGTGCTGGGATTACAGCTCATGCCTGTAATCCCACCAGCACAGCTCATGCCTGTAATCCCACCAGTTTAATGGGTACAGAGTATCTATTGGGAATAAGATGAAAAAGTTCTGAAAACAGATGGTGACAGTAGCACAAATATTGTGAATATAGCACTTCATGCCACTGATTTGTACACATATGAATAGTTAAAATGGTAAACTGTATGATACATATATTTTACACATTAAAAAAATTTTAAAAAGGAATAAAGTACCCATACATGTTAACCTTGAAAACATTATGCTGAGAGATGCCAGACCCCAAAGGCAACATACCGTATGATTACATTTATATGAAATGTCTGGAATATGCAAATCCACAGAGCTAGAAGGTAAATGGATGGTTACCAGATGCTGAAGGAGGGGGAAAATGACAATATTTTGGAACTAGATGGGGTGGGGGTTGCATAAGATTGTGAATAAACTAAATGCCACTGAATTGTACACTTTAAAATGGTAAATTTTATATGTATTTCATCTAAATTAAAAATAATATAGTACATCAAAAAATAAAGTAATTCCTACATTCTATTTTGTTAAAGGTGTGCTAAAATGAGAATACCTATTTATAGCCAGTGGCAGTGAACATTGTTGAAAACATTAGCAAATAATTTGTCAATATATTTCAAAAGGTATATCATGTTAATAATCTTTGACTCAGTAAATTCACTTCTGATAATTTGCACAAAGATGTAAACAAAATGAGGAAAAGGCAAAATACAAGAATATTTTTACTGTAGTATTATTTACAATACTTTTAAAAAATTTAACAGCCTGATTATCCAAATATAGGGTATAGTTATAAAGCTGAGGGTTATAGATTTGGTGGAATATTATGTAACCATCCGAAGAGGGGTTTCAAGATGGCTGAGTAGATGCATCTAACAAATAGTGAGGACGTAATCATAATTTGAATAGATCCTCTAAGAGAGAGCATTGGGATTCAACAGAGAAGTGACAAGAGACATATGAAGAAGGAAGGACAGGGAAGCAAGGTAGCCTGCTCAGATAGTATCAGCTGGGAGCTCAGTGAGACTCCACAGTGCAGGAAAAGGGTATGTGAGAGATCCCTAGCAGTCTACATTTCTACCATATACCCCTCCAGTCCTAGCCAAGGGAATGTTTCCTGACACTTGTGGGCCCAGAGATAAACACAGAGCTGCCTGGAGACTGCAATGGCATTGCTTTAGAGAGAGTGAGCTCAGGCTTGGCTGGGAAGTCAAGTCCCAAGCAGGTACAAAATAGTTGAATTTTGAGAACCTAGCCCCCACCAGAAAGCATCCTGTCCTGGGGCCCAACAGCCTTTGCATTTCCATACCCTTAGAACCCCATTGCTTTCCCCTGCCCAGAGTCACTGACGCTGCTGGCTACTGCCACCTGGGCTAAAGTGTAAAACACTAGCAGCAACCCTATTTCCCAGTAAGAAGGGCTGCTGTGCACTTTTGTGCACCTTGAGAAGAGGCTGCTTCATTGGTAGCTGCCACCTGGGGCCAAAGTGCACCCTCCGCAGCCACCTATCTATGGCTGCTGACACTGCAAGCAACTCGGCCCTTAGCAGTAGCAGGGCCACAATTTAGATGCTGCCATCTCCAGAAAAGCTTGCTACTGGGGTCTGGGGATCACTCCATCTGACCACAGACAACCTCTATGCACCATGGGAAGATCTAAGGGCAGGTCTTCCTAACCTAGCTTTCTCTCACTTTTCCCAGTACCTGAGCAAGCTGTCCAGGACTCTTGGGACTGCCCTGCCCTAGCCACCAGCATTTGCACTGAAGCATTCCTCTCAGCAGCTGAAGATGGGCCCATCCAGCTCGCTGTTGCCACCATAGGAGGCACCCACCCCTACACACCACCTGTGGGACAGAAGACTAGCTTGCCCAGCCTGTCACAGCCATGGTCAACACCAGTGCAGATGGCTTGGGAGCCAGGGCATTGAGCCACCACTATAACTGCCATCACCCATGCAAATATCCAGGGGCATAAGAACCCACCCACCCACCTGACCCACTACTGCCACTGCCAGCATCTGAGCAAACCAACTAGACATCCAAGAATTGGCCTTCCTGGACCTGACAATATGGGGGACAGCGTACATTGCTCTTGGGCTCAAGCACAACTACAATTGGCCCATCACTGCTTACACTGGGGCCTGACAGCTCACCTAGATGATGTCCCCATCCCAAGCAAAACTTCACCACAGTCTCTACTAACAATCATGCCCTAAGTCACTGAGGAAATCACAGATACCACAGGTACCACTGATTTGGTTGTGTACAGTCAAAGAAATTATACACAGAATACACAAATACATGCACCCAGAATCAAAGCAAAATTTCCCTACCAAACCACCATCACAGATACATCTTCAGGATGAAGTCTTTCCCTACGAAAGCAAATCCAAAATATTGGAAGAGGTAGCTGTTTTACCAGGTGCAGAGATACCAATATAAGGACATAAGAATTATGACAAGGCAAGGAAATATGACACTTCCAAAAGAACACAACAATTCTCCAGCTACATATTCCAATGAAAAAGAAATGTAGGAAATGCCAGAAGAATTAAAACTAATGATATTTAAGGTCAGTGAAGAACACAGATAGGAAGACAACACAGATAACTAATACGAAGAAATCGGAAAAACAATTCAGAATATGAATGAGAAATTTACAAAAGATAATGCTATAATAGAAAGTAATAAAAAATCCTGGAACTGAAGAATTCATTGAATGAAGTAAAAAATGCATTCATTCAACAAAAGACTAGATCCAGCAGAAGAAAGAATTTCAGAACTTAAAGAGAGGTCTTTTAAACAACCCAGTCAGACAATTTTTTTTAAAGAGAATAAACAAAGCCTACATGACATATGGGAGAGCATAAAATGACTAAATATGTGAATGTTTGTATGTTTATATAGCACTAGAAAACGGGATGGTAGGATCTTGGTAATTTAAAATTTAAAATTTATTTCTATCATAATTGAGCAATATATACAAGTCAAATAACTCCATTCAAAATTATCATTACCAAATTTCATTTTCCTTGAAGAAGAGAATTTTATCCAATTTTATATATTTTAATTGAAACTTTAGATTACATAGTCTAAAGAAAACTACCAAAGGCATTGGGTTCTTCTTACTGATCTTTTAGTAGTAGTAATACACCTACACATAAATGGTACTTTCATGAAGGATTAGGTCATTAATTCATTTAAAAGATCTTGGACTTAATACTGCTGTTAATGGTATCCCAGTAAAGTGTTTTGTATTTCAAACTATTCCATGTAACAGAGATTGAGAGAGAGAGGCATTGGGTTTAGATGGATATTATACAGCAGCAGGGTATAGTTAATTTGAGAGGCCTGGCACTGAGGAAGAATTCTATCGGAAGATAATATTGTCCTGAACTAGTGCAGTAACAGGTAAGTATGAGAAGAAGGAGTAAGAGAACCAGATACTTAAGGGTGAGAACTTTTTAAGTTAAACTTTTAAAACCCATTAAATTAAAAAATATATTTGAGTAAGTTATTTACGAACAACACAAGGTATTGACTTAAGAGCTTTGACTCTGTAAGGTATAAAGGAGAGGAAAGAATTTAGTGCAACTTGGAGGGGTTACTGAGGTCAGAGTGAAGCTGTTAAGTACCATTAAAATAGGATATATAGGAGAAAGAACAGCTTTGGGGAGAGGATAAATTCTTGATGTGGTGGGATTCTAGAAATATTTCCTCATCACCAACCCTCCAGAAAACTTAATTGCAACTCACAGTTGTATAAATTATAAGCAGTTTAAGAGATTGAGAAATTCTACCTAGATATCAAATTAGAGAAGTTATGCATTCATGGCAAGGACATAAACATTAAGGTATGTTCTACTTACCATTTTAGAGATGGGAATAAGATTCTGGTTATATGAAACCAGGAACTTAGAAAGAGGACTCCTTATGTTGACTAGAGCAGAGTGATCAACCCCATTTAAATCTACATTTTAAAAATGTGCTTGCTTATAGCTGGTAAACACAAAGACTTAGACACAATAATTCAGTGTTTAAAATGCAGCTCTCTTGTAGACATGAACATATCTTGTAGTCTTCACTAGAAGAAGAGCAAACAATTGGGCATCTTTATATTCCATCCATATTTTGGTAGAGGAATCAGAACCATTAGAAGACACACTTCAGAGAATCAATTGAGTTGTGAAGGATTTAGTCACTAACTTTATGCAGTTTAGGTTTTCTACAGCACTATACCTGCTGGATAGGTGATTTGACAGTGAAAAGTTAATGTGGGCTATTCCAGACATATGTTCTTTTTTTTTCCTATAGCTTTCCTTAAGAGTAACCCCATCAAATATTTTGTAAAGAGACTAAACTCATGATGACTTGAAATGTATTTTACACTAGTTTCCTCTTATGGACACACTTACCCCTGCTAACTAGAGAAATTTATAAGTTTTAGGTAGTCAAAGAATACAAGATAAGAGATCTAAGGAGATACGAACGACACATTGCTTTTATCATATACCTAAGATGTAGCAATACCTTGAGCTGCTTGTAAGTACATTACTTAAAATCCTTTTAATTTCATGGATTTCAAAACTTGGTCTTAATCATGATCCTATAAAATGTATAGCAGGAACCATACTGGATAGATTCTGGAGACAATGGATTCAAACATGTTCTCTGTGTTCTAACCACCTGTGTGACCTTGAGTGATCATTGTTGTTCCTTGTCAACAGTGTTCCTGTTTGCTATCAGTCAGAACTGAACTAACTGACCACTCTGATATGCCTCAAGTGCTAACCTAGCAAGACTCTCCCCACAAAAGCTTTTGTATCATTAAGCTTTGTGGCATGACTTATAGGAAAATGGCCCCCTCCTGAAGAAATAGAACATGTGGGAACCTCAAAAATAAATAAACTAGATAGAGCTAAGGAAGGGAAAAGCTATAATGTGAACAATCGAATCAGTCATAGATGAGACTCTAATTTTATTACCAAGAAGCCCAAATGTTTTGAGAGTTACAAGTTTTATAAATTTTAGAGCATCTGTTGAGTGAGTTCCTTTGAAGCTTATATAATAGTTGAAACAACAATATTTAGATGCTATTGAATATGTATGTAAGCTTGTCAGCTGGTAATTGTTTCGTGACTAAAATATTATGAGCATAATCAAATAGCTAAAGATGGACATCTATTTCCTCTTTTGGAACTCTGTGGGGATTTGCCAACACACAAAATATATCTGAGGCAAAATGGTGACCAGTGAAAGCAATTATCCAAGGGGATGCTAATTTTACAATGGGGAAGAGACAAGTTTGTTACCAGACATGCAAAATCAGTGAATGCATATGCACATAAACTAAATAATCTCATTGTAGGAAGCCAACAGAGAAATGTAAATTTCAAATTTTGCAGGCTACGGACAAACAGGGTCAGCGTTAATATTTAAAACCAGCAGCTTAAAGAAAAATATTTTGCTATGCATTTGTTGCTTTTAACTTTTCATTAAAAATTAATGCAATAACTGCATAGCAAAAATGCATTTTTCTATCCCTTTTCTTTTTATAAATTTCTTTTGTATTTTTTTTAGATTTTACTTTAAGTTCTGAGATACAGGTGCAGAACGTGCAGGTCTGTTACATAGGTATACATGTACCATGGAGGTTTGCTGCACCCATCAACCCATCATCTAAGTTTTCAGCCCCACATACATTAGATATTCGTCCTAATGCTCTCCCTCCCCTTAACCTCCAATCCCCGACAGGCTCTAGTGTGTGATGTTCCCCTCCTTGTGTCCATGTGTTCTCACTGTTCAACTCCCACTTACGAGTGAGAACATGCAGTGTTTGTTTTTCTGTTCCTGTGTTATTTTGCTGAGAATGATGGTTTCCAGCTTCATCCATGTCCCTGCAAGGGACATGAACTCATTACTTTTATGGCTGCATAGTATTCCATGGTGTATATATGCCACATTTTATTTACCCACTCTATCATTGATGGGCATTTGGGTTGATTACAGGTCTTTGCTATTGAAAATAGTGCTGCAGTAAACATACGTGTCCATGTGTCTTTATGGCAGAATGATTTATAATCCTTTGGGTATATACCCAGTAATGGGATTGGTGGGTCAAATGGTATTTCTGGTTCTAGATCTTTGAGGAATCACCACACTGTCTTCCACGATGGTTGAACTTATTTATTCTCCCACCAACAGTGTAAAAGTATTCCTATTTCTCCACATTCTCACCAGCATCTGTTGTTTCCTGAGTTTTTAATGATCGCCATTCTGACTGGTATGAGATGGTATCTATTTGTGGTTTTGATTTGCATTTCTCTAATAATAAGTGATCATAAGCATTTTTTATATCTTTATTGGCTGCATAAATGTCTTCTGTTGAGAAGTGTCTGTTCATATCCTTTGATCACTTTTTGATGGATTTCTTTTTTTTTTGTAAATTTATTTAAGTTTGTTGTAGATTCTGGATATTAGCCCTTTTCAGATAGATAGATTGCAAAAATTTTCTTCCTTTCTGTAGGTTGCCTGTTCACTCTGATGATAGTTTCTCTTGCTGTACAGAAGTTCTTTAGTTTAATTAGATCCCATTTGTCAATTTTGGCTTTTGTTGCAATTGCTTTTGGTGTTTTAGTCATGAAGTGTTTGCCCATGCCTATGTCCTGAATGGTTTTGTCTAGGTTTTCTTCTGGGGTTTTTATGGTTTTAGGTTTTATTGTCAAGTTTTTAGTCCATCTTGAGTTAATTTTTGTATAAGATGTCAGTAAGGAGTCCAGTTTCAGTTTTCTGTATATGGCTAACCAGTTTTGCCAGCACCATTTATTAAACGGAATCCTTTCCCCATTGTTAGGTCAGGCTATCGAAGATTAGATTGTTGTAGATGTTTGGCATTATTTCTGAGGTCTCTGTTCTGTTCTGTTGGTCTATATATCTCATTTGATATCATTACCATGCTATTTTGGTTATGGTAGCCTTGTACTATAACTTGAACTCAGGTAGCGTGAAGCCTCCAGCTTTGTTCTTTTTGCTTAGGATTGTCTTTGCTATAAGGGCTCTTTTTTGGTTCCATATGAAATTTGAGGTAGTTTTTTCTAATTCTGTGAAGAAAATCAACAGAAGCTTGATGGGAATAGCATTGAATCTATAAATTACTTTGGGCAGTATGGCCATTTTCATGATATTAATTGTTTCTATCCATGAGCATGGAATTTATTTTCATTTGTTTGTGTGCTCTCTTATTTTCTTGAACAGTGGCTTGTAGTTCTCCTTGAAGAAGTCCTTCATGTCCCTTGTAAGTTGTATTCCTAGATATTTTTTTCTCTTTATAACAATTGTGAATGGGAGTTCACTCATGATTTGACTCTCTGCTTGTCTATTATTGGTGTATAGGAATGCTTGTGACTTTTGCACATTAGTTTTGTACCCTGAGACTTCACTGAAGTAGCTTATCAGCTTACGGAGTTTTTTGGGCTCACGTTATGAGTTTTCTAAATATACAATTATGTCATCTGCAAACAGACACAATTTGACTTCTCTATTCCTATTTGAATATCCTTTATTTTTATCCCACATTTGTCTTAATTAGGTGGTACGTGTGGCTTGTCAGACAAAATAAATCTTCAGGGTGGAAATGACTGAATTGAAATATTAGTTTAAGAACATATTGTGTCTCAAAAAAACCAAATAGATACTGTAATTTCAGAGTGGGATATTAAATCTTTATCTCAAGGCACAAATCAGAATAGTGCCACAGCATTAAATACTTGTAGTAGGCTAACATTAGCATTTAGTATTAGCATGCAGTAATTCTTCCTTCTTTGGCATAGAGAATACCTTTTCTTTAATTATTATACTTTAAGTTCTGGGATATATGTGCAGAATGTGCAGGTTTGTTACATAAGTATACATGTGCCATAGTGGTTTGCTGCACCCATCAATCTGTCATCTACCTTAGGTGTTTCTCCTAATGCTATCCCTCCCCTACTCCCCCACCCTCTGACAGGTCTCAGTGTGTGATGTTCCCCTCCCTGTGTTCATGTGTTCTCATTGTCGAGCTTCCACTTATGAGTGAGACCATGCAGTGTTTGGTTTTCTGTTTTTGTGTTAGTTTGCTGAGAATGATGGTTTCCAGCTTCATCCATATCCCCAACGTGAACTTATCCTTTTTTATAGCTGCATAGTATTCGATGATGTATATGTGCCACCTTTTCTTGATCCAGTCCATTACTGATGGGCATTTGGGTTGGTTCCAAATCTTTGCTATTGTGAACAGTGCTGCAATAAACATATGTGTCCAAGTGTCTTTATAGTGGAAGGATTTATAATCCTTTGGGTATATACCCAGTAATGGGATTGCTGGGTCTCTTTATTTGTTGCTCTTACCTGAATGCCCTGTGCAGAACTTCCAATACTATATTGAATAGGAGAGATGAGAGAGGGCATCCTTACCTTGTGCCAGTTTTCAAAGGGAATGCTTCCAGCTTTTGCCCATTCAGTATGACATTGGCTTTGGGTTTGCCATAAATAGCTCTTACTATTTTGATTTATGTGTCATCAATAACTAGTTGACTGAGAGTTTTTAGGAGAAGCAGTGTTGAATTTGATCAAATGCCTTTTCTGCATCTTTTGAGATAGTCGTGTGGTTTTTGTAATTGGTTCTGTTTATGTGATGGATTAGACTTATTGATCTGTGTATGTTTAAACCAGCCTTGCATCTCAGGGAAAAAGCCTACTTGATCATGGTGGATAAGCTTTTTGATGTGCTGCTGGATTCAGTTTACTAGTGTTTTATTGAGGATTTTGGTATTGATATCCATTGAGGATATTGGCCTGAAATTTTCTTTTTGGTTGTGTCTCTGCCAGATTTTGGTATCAGGATGATGCTGGCCTCATAAAATGAGTTAGGTAGGAGTCTCTCTTTTTGTATTGTTTAGAATAGTTTTAGAAGGAATGGTAGCAGCTCCTCTTTCTACCTTTGATAGAATTCAGCTGTGAATCCATCTTTTCCTGCGCTTTTCTTGGTTGGTAGGCTATTATTTACTGCCCCAATTTCAGAACTTGTTTTTGGTCTATTCAGGGATTCTACTTCTTCCTGGTTTAGTTTTGGGAGGGTGTATGTGAACAGGAATTTGCTCATTTTTCTAGATTTTCTAGTTTATTTGCACAGAGGTGTTCATAGTATTCTCTGATAGTAGTTTGTAGTTCTGTGGCATCAGTGGTGATGTCCCCTTTCTCACTTTTTATTGTGTCTATTTGATTCTTCTCTCTTTTCTTTTTCATTAGTCTGACTAGAAGTCTATCTATTTTGTTAATCTTTTCAAAAAACCAGCTCCTGGATTCATTGATTTTTATTGAAGTATTTTTCATGTCTCTATCTCTGCTCTGATCTTAGATTTCTTGTCTTCTGCTAGCTTTTACATATGTTTGCTCTTGCTTGTCTAGTACTTCTAATTGTGATTTTAGGGTGTCAATTTTAGATCTTTCCCGCTTTCTGATGTGGGCTTTTAGTGTTATTAATTTCCCTCTTAACGCTGCTTTGGCTCTGTCCCAGAGATTCTGGTATGTTGTCTCTTTCTTCTCAGTGGTTTCAAGTAACTTCCTTATTTCTGCTTTAATTTCGTTATTTACCCAGTAGCCATTCAGGAGCAGGTTGTTCAGCTTCCATATAGTTGTGTGGTTTTGAGTGAGTTTCTTAATCCTGAGTTCTAACTTGATTGCACTATTCTTTTTCAAGTGGTTAAAATCTGCTTGTTTGTGAAATCTTGGCTCAAAAATCACTTCCTTACAGAACACTTTTCTTAATCACCTGAAAAAATTCCACTCTCAAATGTTTTTATAACATCAAACACTCATTTTTTTTTTTGCTAGCAGGTTTCAGAGTCACTTCTACTTAAACAAGGATGAATATTTGTTAAATACGTATCTGCCTGACAACACTATGAACTTTATTAGGGCAGAAATTCTATCTCTTTATTGTCCCAAGTACTTAGCACAGTACCTGACACAGAGTAGCTATTTAAATATTAGCTTATTAAATGGTCAAATGAGTAATATTTTTGTGGTTGTTAAAAATGTATTTAAATATATATAACACATCTTTAAAAATTATTTTATTGATATATAATAGATGTACATGTTTTCAGGGTACATGTGCTAACTTGATACATTCATGTAATCAAATTAGGGTAATTAGAATATCTATCACCTTAATATTTATCTTTTTATTACTCTAGGAATATGTGAATTATTTTTTTCTAGCTATTTTGAAATGTAAAATTGATTAATGTTATCTCTGGAAAGACTTTGTGCAGTAGATTTTTAAAATGATTTTAAAGAATGACTATTTGATACTCCAAGTATTATAGCTACAGAAACCACGTGGTCTAATTCTCTGAGCTTGTTCTTATTGCATACACATTTTCCCACTTTATACAGAAGTTCTTTCTTACTTGTCAGATCATGTGTTTTGTTATTATGCTTAAAGATATAGTCACCATAACTATAGCATATTCTGAATTTCAGAAAACGCTACTTTACAAAGTAATTTTCAGAATGTAAAACCAACAGTCTTCAGAAGGACTTCCTCAGTTGCAATTAATTCATATTAAATGGACTGCAGCACATATCTAACTTTAAGTAGATCTGTTTTTATAAAGGATAGATTTTGTAAGAATAGTGAAACAATAAAAATATTTTTCATCAAAATAGACAAATGGGACCTGATCAAACTCCACAGCTTCTGCACGGCAAAAGAAACAGTCATTAGAGTGAATCAGCAACCAACAGAATGGGAAAAAATTTTTGCAGTTTACGCATCTGACAAAGGGCTGATATCCAGAATTTACAAAGAACTAAAACAGATTTACAAGAAAAAAACAAACAAGCCCATTCAAAAGTGGGCAAAGGATATGAACAGACACTTTACAAAAGAAGACATACATTAGGCCAACAAACATATGAAAAAATGCTCATCATCACTGGTCATTAGAGAAATGCAAATCAAAACTACATTGAGATACCATCTCACGCCAGTTAGAATGGCGATCATTGAAAAATCTGGAGACAACAGATGCTGGAGAGGATGTGGAGAAATAGGAACACTTTTACACTGTTGGTGGGAGTGTAAATTAGTTCAACCATTGTGGAAGACAGTGTGGCGATTCCTCAAAGACCTAGAAATAGAAATTCCATTTGACCCAGCAATCCCATTACTGGGTATATATCCAAAGGATTATAAATCGTTCTACTATAAGGACACATGCACACGAATGTTCATTGCAGCACAGTTTACAATAGCAAAGACCTGGAACCAACCTAAATGCCCATCGATGATAGACTGGACAGGGAAAATGTGGCACATATACACCATAGAATATTATGCAGCCATCAAAAATGATGAGTTCGTGTCCTTTGTAGGAACATGGATGAACCTGGAAATCATCATTCTCAGTAAACTGACACAAGAACAGAAAATCAAACACCACATGTTCTGACTCATAGGTGGGTGTTGAAAAATGAGAACACATGGACACAGGGAGGGGAGCATCACACACTGGGGTCTGTTGGGGGCAAATAGGAGAGGGGACAGCAGTGGGTGGGGAGTGGGAGAAAGATATCATGGGGAGAAATGCCAGATATCGGTGAAGGGGAGGAAGGCAGAAAAATCACACTGCAACGTGTGTACCTATGCAACAATCTTGCATGTTCTTCACATGTATCCCAAAACCTAAAACACAATAAAAAAAGAATAACAAACAAACAAACAAAAAACCAAACAAAAAAATTAGATTTTGAAATAGATAAAGTCAGATGGATGTACACTCTAATATACTAACTAGTATGTACTGAAAATATGTGATATTACCTATTAGATACTCTTTTAGACATTCTAAATATTTAGCTATTAATAGAAAGAGGAGATAAGTTCTCAGAACTTCTGTAAAGACACAGGAAAAACATTGGCAGCCTAAGCAGGGACAAAGGGCTTGTGATTCAGAGAAGTAATTTGGCAGAGGTGATCCCCTAATATGACAATACAATATTTAAGAAGATCTAAGATTTAAAATTGTTAATTATTCCAGGAAATTTGCTCATGTTATAAACCCAAATTTCTGCTTTATACATTACATTTCTTGGGTATATAATTTAACAAATCCAAATATTCATAAAATAAATCCCCAAGTCCAGTACTCTATAAGCAATAATTATTCTGAATATTCTTCATTGAGTAGTGGCTTAACAAATTACTTTGTTTGCAAGGACAGTGGAAAATAAAAAGTATTAATGTAACTGCTTTGGATGTTAACATCTTCTGCCCAGGTTTTCTCTAAAGAGAACTTGCAACATGGTTCATGACATCTGAAATTTCCCATGGGAAGACTTGGATCACTAAGGAGGCAAGATTTGCTCAAACCTACTCACCAACTGTTCCCTCAGTTATATTAGCTATTTGAATGTTGCTGCCGAATGCCAGAACCTCTCAGTGGAATTAATGAATGAAAAACCTCCATTTCCCAGAAGGCTCATTCTACTTCTTGAAATTCCTGAGATAGTATTTAGTGTGGTTCTCAATCTCACGGAATCCTTTTTCCATGCAGTGAAAACAAAATGTGTTTTACATTCTCATGCAAAGTTTTATTCAGTTAGTGCAAATTTAAACAAGATAACTTCTTTAATAGCAATGGTATAGAAAATATTTGACAAGTTGTTTAACCTCTGTGTACCTTATTTTCTATTAATATTTAATGCTGATTTAACTTATATGATGTTGAGAAGCTTAATAGGCCAATAAGTTTGAGCAATTAGCACATTAAACAAATGTCTAAACCATCACTATGGTAAGAAAGCAAAAAAAATGTCCAAAATTTGTAAATGAAAGGCAAAATTCAATTTGAAAGAAGCATGAAAAGACTAGTAGTAAAATAATTTTAGATTTCTTTTACAACTGACCACAAATTACCCAAAAATTTTAATAGCTAATATCAGTTGGGCTTGGTCATCAAGCAGTAACCAAGATGCTCGAGATATTTTCATAATTTGAAGAGTGAAAAACTAAATGTAAAAATGCTTGATCACCATAAGTTATATGGTAGAAGAATTGATGAAACACAACTATAAAACAGAACGAATAGTTTATTTTTTCTTACTCACAAAAATCTGAATATAGACTCTGAAATTTCCACCTATCAAACATGTCAACATACTATTAGAGGTTATCTTAGGGTTAAATTTAAAATATGCCTGAATGTGAAGAATAGTATAAAAAATAAGTGATAGTCATACAAACATATGTTCTTATGTTCCTACCCTTAATTTGCTATATTATTTTGGAAATAAAGTGTTTTAGTTACAAGTGTGCATTTTGGCATATCATATCCATTTTTTAACTATAAAGGATAAAATACCATTAAAATTCAGTTTTATTCTCCAAATCAAATCACTTATGTTTAATCCAAAACTATATTACTTTTTACTTTCCGTCACTTACTTCCTGAGTTACCTGACATAGTTCTCCTTAGGCAAATAGAAATAAATTAAAGGAATAGCAAAATGGCAATGCTGTCATTACACTGACTTCAAAGTGTCAATTTCAAATTCCCATGGAGATAAATAATAAAAATTAGTAAAAGACAAAATCGAATGTCGTGACCTTGGGTAGAATTCAATGACAAAAAAGACTAATTAAAATTACAAGTGAATAAATATTCACAAATATCAGTACCTATTTATAATGGAAATTATCTGCCTGTATTATGCTATACATGAGTGAATTTTATTAAAGAAATGATGGGAAAATACTAGTTACAGTTAATAAGCTAAGGCTAAGTGTAACTATATGTTTCCATACTGCCTTTTATAATTTGTGGAAAATAACTGTGTTGTGATTTAGGAAAATTATGGATAATGCAATAATGTTAGAAATCATTACATTTTTTAAAAGGTAAAGACATGGAAAATATGGGAAGTACATAGAAGAATAATGCTTTAACTTGTCCTCAGGAATTTCTGTACTGCTGTTTTAATCATAATAATTTAAAACATTTGTATAACACTTTCCCTTTATCAATTGCTTTTTAATAATCATTTTATTGAGATATAATTTATATGTCATAAAGTCCACCCATTTGAAGTCTACAGTTCAATGAGGAAGAAAGACAGGGAGTGGCTGCTAATGGGTACATGGGTTCTTTCTGAAAAGATGAAAATCTTCTAAATTTAGATTACAATGGTGATTGCACAACCCTATAAATATAATAAAGCACTTTGAGCATCGTTTCATTTCATCCCTACAAAATCCTTTAAGAGCCTAGGCTCTAGAGAAGAATAGCATTCACATACAAGAAACCTTAAGGAATTATACAATATATGGGAAATATGGGACCAGACTGGGGACAGGGGAGAGAGAGAAGCGCTTGAGGAACAACCGTAAAGAAAGAGGCAGAAATCTATCAGTGCTTGATCAACCACCCATCTGAGAAGGGGTGGCACATGAGGCAGGGAGCACCATGAGGTGTTGCATTTGGCAACAATATTCAAATAGCTAGTGTAACTGAGGGAACAGTTGGTGAGTAGGTTTGAGTAAATCTTGCCTCCTTAGTGATCCAAGTCTTCCCATGGGAAATTTCAGATGTCATGAACCGTTTGCATCTATCAACATCTGGGGAAGCAAACAAGGGATCAAAGGACACACTGCCTGGGGATTCTGCAGTTGTACTCACTTATACCCACTTTATATCTAGCATAGAGAGCATTCCAGGAATCTAAACTGAGGAATTTACTCATGCAACATGTGTTAAGTACCTACCCTTTGCATAACAGATACTTTTCTAGATGCTAGGGTTACAACAGTAGGCAACACAGAAAAGTCTCTTTCATAGAGCTTACAGTCTAAGCTTGGAAACAGGTAATAAACAAAAAAGCATACCCATGGGTGATAGATTGGGGATGGCTTTACTTTCCTATTTTATAAAGTAGTAAGGCCTTCCTTATCAGAGACCTGAAGTGGAAATCCAGGAAAAGAGTATTCCAAGCAGAGGGAACAGATATGCAGACAACCTGAGGGACAGGTTTGTCTGATGTGATTGGGGAAGAACAAGGAGTTTCGAGTGATTGTCGCAACGGGATGAGCGAGTCATAGGAGATGAGTTCAGAGAGAGGGCCTCTAGTAACAGTGCAGGGCCTTCCAGTTCAGGGTAAAGACTATATTTTATTCTGTGTGTGATAAGGGTCATGACCAGAAGAGAGACATGATTTGATTTTTGTCAGATCACAACAAAGAAACAGTAGAAAGATGTTTTCAGAATTAAAGAGATACCAGATTCGACAAATTTTAAGCACTCATGGAGTACCAGGCAAAATTAACAATGAAAGTAACCCTTCAGTTTATTTTCAACCTTTGAAATAAATAACAAATATAATTTACATATAGGTTAAAACAAAACAGAACAGGCTGTGTTCAAAGAAGAAAATTATTCTGTTCTTATAATTCTTTGCTATAACCCTATATACCAAAAGAAAATGGAGAAATATCCACAGAGTTCTGAAAGAAAATAGGTATACCTAAGAATTATATACTTAGCCACATTGTCTTTCAAGCGAAACAGAAGTAGTTTCAAACAAGCAGGAACTTAGAATGTATAATCCATGTACATTCCCCCTCAAAAAAATAATCTGCAGGTATAGGCTGAACAAATAACTAAGTCAACAACATGTATGACTATCAAAAGAAAAGTTGAGACTATCAATAGTAAAATGTAATGCACTACAATTTCTTTCATAAAAAGCATTTTTGTTAACTATTACATAAAAATTAAAGTTATAAATGTTTTATATGAAATTATATTCAATGTGTGAAAAGCAAATATGTAAGTGTATACATAATTTCTGGATAAATACACTGAGTAATTTTGAAGTTCTTTGTGCCTCTTTGTATTTTTCAAATTTTTTTGTAATTTTTAAAATCAGAAAGATAATATACTGTTTTAGTCTGTTTTCATGCTACTGATAAAGACACACCCAAGACTGAGAAGAAAAAGAGGCTTAATTGGTCTTATAGTTTCACATAGCTGAGGAAATCCTCAGAATCATGGTGGAAAGAGAAAGACACTTCTTACATGGTGGCAGCAAAACAAAATGAGGAAGAAGCAAAAATGGAAACTGCTGATAAACCCATCAGATCTTGTGAGACTTCTTTACTACCACAAGAATAGCACGGAAAAGACTGGACCCCATGATTTAATTACCTCCTTCTGGGTCTCTCCCAGAACATGTGGGAATCCTGGGAGATACAATTCGAATTGAGATTTCAGTGGGGACATAGCCAAACCATACAACATACATTTTCAACAGTAAAGGAAGAAATTATTTGGTCATATTATCCTCTGGTATTTAGTAAAATGTTATGCTTTACATATTGTAAGAATAGAAAAATCCAATTTGTAGGTCATTAATGAAACATATAGATTCTTAATTTAGACATGGTTTTAGAATGTATCTAGCTGAATGGTTAAATCAGGTTTTAGCACTGAATTCCTTGTTCAAGTGAAGACTGATTATCATCATCATCAACAAAGCTACATCTGAGCACTTATTACTATGTACCAGGATGTAGTACCTAATTTAATCCTCATAACAGAATGATTTTTCAGAAGAAGAAACTGATGTACAGAGTTGACATAACCCTCAATGCTCAGTTTTGCATGGAGGGTAAGTAGTAGAGACATATTTTTGTACTCATTCTGTGTGACCAAAGCCAGTGTCTTTGAGACTAAACAACATTCCATAGCAGATAGCCTTTAAAATAATTCCGAATAATCTCTACTTCCTACTATTCATCCCCTAGGGTAGTCCTCTATACTTGAACATAAACATGACCTAATGACTTGCTTCTAGTAACTAAAATACAACAAAAGTTATGATTTATCACTTCTGTGATTGGGTTATAAGATATTATAATTTATGTTGTTTTCTGACTCTTTTGCTTTCTTAGCTTACATACTTTAATAAAGCAAGATGCTGTGTTGGAGAGGCCCACCTGTCAAGATACTGAAGGTAGCCACAGGCCAACTGCCAAGAAAGAAGTAAGTGTGATAACTTCTGAGAAACTGAACTCTGTCAACAACCATATGAGATAACATGGAAGCAGATCCTTCACCAGTTTAACTTTCAGATGAGACCAAGTCCTATATGACACTTTGATTTCAGCCTTATAAGAGATTCTAGGACAGAGGACCCACTGAAATCATGCTCAGATTACTGAATATGAATACGTTCTGTTACATGACAAAGAAGAATTAAGGTTTCAGTTGGAATTACATTTGTTAATCAGCTGACCTTAAGATAAAAGATTATGCTGTATTTCTAGTTCTGCTCAATGTAATCAAGAGGACACATAAATGTGGAAGAGGGAAGCAGAAGAGTCAGTGTTGGAGTCATGAGAAATATACTTGGATAATGCCAACACAGAAGATGGAAGATAGCCATAGCCATGAAATGTGGGAAGCCTCTAGAAACTTGTAAGATACAGGAAAATGAAATCTCTCCTAGAGTCTCCAGAAAGAAAGTCTGTCTGCCAACACCTTGATTTAGCACAATGAAACCCATATCCTGATCTACAAAAGCCTCTAAAATGACATATTTGCAACTGCACTGTTTTATGCACTAACTGTGGGGATAATTTGTTGCAGAGATGACTAATAAACACACTATGTCAAATAGAGGAAAAATTAACTTGCCAGTCGTCATTCTCCCCTGAACCTTAGCTATCACCAAAGCAGTCCCTGAAGTTTTAACTTAGTGTTCCACAGGATGCAGTGTGAAGACCACTGTTCTGGACTAACTTCTCAGGAGGTGAATAAATTCCTTTGAATAGTATCACTAAGAGGAACTTAAATAATTGAGAAAGGAATCACTTAATTCTAGATATCATTTGCCTTTGGGTCTATTAGTGAGATCTCTCAGGCCTGGTTGTCTATGTAAGTTTTTCTTACGTGCAGTACAGCATGAAAATTCCTTAGCCTCATAACTTGGGTTGTCATTCACCTGTACTGAGCAAACCACTTACTACTGGCTGCCTCCCTTCATTGTAGAATCTTCACTTGTAGCCCCACCCCACCACCCCAGATCCAGTTTTTATCTTTTACTACTGCTTTTGTATCTTTCCAATAAGCCAGCACAGTGATTTGGGGTCATGGTATCATTGAACTCTACCACCTACATGGTGAATTGTGAGTTTTTATCCATTATCATGTTTTTCTACTTATTATAGTGATGTTGCTAAGGTTTACAAATAATTTATTTATTATTGTAAAAGAATACACTACATCCTAACGTCACTCACACTCTTTCACATGCTGAAGTGGTCCCTGCTAGGACAGAAAGGCCTGGAGTTTCTTGCAGCACATGGCATTGTATACATAGCTTGTCAGTCATGGCTCATCAGGACACACTTTGAAGTCAAGATCAGCATTTTGGAGGATTCCTAAATAACCCTTCCAATGACAAGTAATGCAGAGTGCATTCAAGTTTCCGGGGAGATGCAGAGAGGGTGACTAGCACAGAGCACAGCACAATACATTCATTTTCCCCCACAAACATTTTTGTTTTCTCTCCAAGATGCTCTCCATGCTCCAACCTGCTCCTGTCCTTTCCAGCCAACAGACTGTCAACAGGTCTAACTTGTATCTTCCTCTTCTACTATGCTTCTAAAAATGCCATTTTCTTGCCCCTAATTCAATTGTTTTTGCCAAGTTGAAGAACCCGTTGATAAAGGATTAATATGTGTCTGAAGTTACTCACCACAAACTATTCACAGGTATTTTCTTGATAGCATACCACACATGTGAATATTATCTATAATGCTTGAAAGAGTTTGATCTAAAGCATAAACGGGCTTTGGCCAAGTCCCTCCCCCTTCTTTTCAAGTTGTAGCCATGTCAGAATTAAAACAAACATGTATAATTGACAGTCAGCCCAAGAGAACCAACAGGAGGTCATTTCTTCAGAGCTTGCCTTGGAAGGTTTCCAAATAAAAACAAAACAAAAAACATGGTTTCCTAAGCTCCTCATCAGGAGAAAGTTTCTGGAACGCTGATTTCATACCAACTGCCATCTCCTTTCAAAGTTTCTTTTGTTGCCAAAACATTTTCACTGGCCGAGTATTAGCAGTCTCCAAACAAAGACACAGAATTTTTGACCAAAATATTACAGAAATATTCACAGCTATTTTTTTTTGTTGGTTATATCTACATATTTGCGTGCACTGTTGGACTTGTGATTGATTTGATTTAACGAGGAGACAGCTAAATTTACAACTTCCACAATTCGAGTTCAAGTAGTTTACATAAAGCTCATTTGTTCCTAGACAATTTAGTCCTTTTTATTATCTACCATAGGTAGCAAGGCAGCAATGAGCATCTAACGTCATCACATGTAAATATTTGTTTCCTTTTTAAACTGAACTTTTCTAAACTAATTTTAACAATTACTTTCAATTTACTATCTCTCTAAAAAAATTTCTAAAAGCCAGTACCAGTTTTTAAAGAGAATGCTTCTAGTTTTTCCCCATTCAGTATAATATTGGCTGTGGGTTTGTTGTAAATAGATTTCTTTATTTTGAGATACGTTCCATCACTACCTAGTTTATTCAGAGTTGTTAGCAAAAAGGCTGTTGAATTTTGTTGAAGGCCTTCTCTGCATCTACTGAGATAATCATGTGATTTAGTCTTTGGTTCTGTTTATGTGGTGGATTATGTTTATAGACTTGCGTATGTTGAACCAGGCTTGCATCCCCAGGATGAAGCCTACTTGATTGTGGTGAATAAGCTTTTTGATGGTCTGTTGGATTTGGTTTGCCAGTATTTTATTGAAGATTTTTGTAACAATGTTCATCATGGATATTGGCCTGTAGCTTTGTTTTAGTTGTGTCTCTGCCAGATTTTGGTATCAGGATGATGTTGGTCTCATAGAGTTAGAGAGGATTCCCTCTTTTTGTATTGTTTGGAATAGTTTCAACAGGAAGGGTACCAGCTCCTCTTTGTATGTCTGGTAGAATTCGGCTGTGAACCCATCTAGATCTGGACTATTTTTGGTTGGTGGGCTATTAATTGCTGCCTCAACTTCAGACTTTGAATTGGTCTATTCAGGGCTTCAACTTCTTCCTGGCTTAGTCTTGGAAGTGTGCAAGTGTCCAGCAATTTATACATTTCTTCCAGGTTTACCGGTTTATGTGCATAGAGCTGCTTGTAGTAATCTATGATGGTAGTTTGTATTTCTGAGGAATTGGTGGTGATCTCCCCTTTATTGTTTTTTATTGCATTTATTCAATTCTTCTCTCTTTTCTTTTTTATTAGTCTAGATAGCAGGCTGTCTATTTTGTTGATCTTTTCAAAAAACCAGCTCCTGGATTGATTGATTTTTTGAAGGGTTTTTTGTGTCTCTATCACTTTCAGTTCTGCCCTCTCTCACCACTCCTATTCAATATAGTATTGGAAGTTCTAGCTACAGCAATCAGGCAAGAAAAAGAAATAAAGGGCATTCAATTAGGAAAAGAAGAAGTCAAATTGTCCCTATTTGCAGATGACATGATCGTATATTTACAAGACCCCATCGTCTCAGTCCAAAACCTCCTTAAGCTGATAAGCAACTTTGGCAAACTCTCAGGATACAAAATCAATGTGCAGAAATCACAAGCATTCCTATACACCAACAACAGACAGACAGCCATATCATCAACAAAATCCCATTTACTTGCTACAAAGAAAATAAAATACCTAGGAATACAACTAACAAAGGATGTAAAAGATCCCTTCAAGGAGAACTCCAAACCACTGATCGAGGAAATAAGAGAGGACATAAACAGGTGGAAAAATACTCCATGCTCATGGTTAGGAAGAATCAATATTGTGAAAATGGCCACACTGTCCAAAGTAATTTATAGATTCAATGCTACCAATGACCTTCTTCACAGAACTGGAAAAAACCACTTTAAACTTCATATAGAACAAAAAAAGAGAGCTCGTATAGCCAAGACAATCCTAAGCAAAAAGAACAAAGTGGAGGCATCACGCTACCTGACTTCAAACTATACAATGAGGCTACAGTAATCAAAACAGCATGGTACTGGTACCAAAACAGAAATATAGAACAATGGAACCGAACAGAGGCCTCAGAAGCAATGCCACACATCTACAACCATCTGATCTTTGACAAACCTGACAAAAACATGCAATGGGGAAAGGATTTCCTGTTTAATAAATGGTGTTGGGAAAACTGGCTAGTCATATGCAGGAAGCTGAAACTGGATCCCTTCCTTACACCTTATACAAAATTAACTCCAGATGGACTAAAGATTTCAACATAAGAACTAACACCATAAACACTCTAGAAGAAAACCTAGGCAACACCATTCAGGACATAGGCACAGGCAAGTACTTCATGACTGAAACACCAAAAGCAATGGCAACAAAACCCAAAATAGACAAATGGGATCTAATTAAACTAAAGAGTTTCTGCACAGCAAAAGAAACAATCATTAGAGTGATGAACCGGCAACCAACAGAATGGAAAAAATGTTTGCAATCTACTCATCTGACAAAGGGCTAATATCCAGAAGCTACAAAGAACTAAAGCAGATTTACAAGAAAAAACAAACAAACAAACAAGCCCATTCAAAAGTGGATGAAGGATATGAACAGACGTTTTTCAAAAGAAGACATGTATGCAGCCAACAAACATATGAAAAAAAGCTCATCCTTATCAATCATTAGAGAAATACAAATCAAAACCACATTGTGATACCAACTCATGCCAGTTAGAATGGTAATCATTAAAAAATCTGGAGACAACAGATGCTGGAGAGGATGTAGAGAAATAGGAACACTTCTATACTGTTGGTGGGAGTGTAAATTAGTACAACCATTATGGAAGACAGTGTGGCAATTCCTTGAGGATCTAGAAATAGAAATTCCATTTGACCCAGCAATCCCATTACTGGGCATATACCTAAAGGATTATAAATCCTTCTATTATAAAGACACATGCACACGTATGTTTGTTGCCACACTGTTTTTGATAGCAAAGACATGGAAACAACCCAAATGCCCATTGATGATAGACTGGACAAAGAAAATGTGGCACATCTACACCATGGAATACTATGCAGCCATAAAAAACAATGAGTTCATGTCCTTTGTAGTGACATGGATGAATCTAGAAACTATCATTTCAGCAAACTAACACAAGAACAGAAAATCAAACACCACATGTTTTCACTCATAGGTGGTTGATGAACAATGAGAACACTTGGGCACACGGAAGGGAACAACATTCACAGGGATAGGTGAGGGTGTGGAGGGGAGGGGAGGGGAGAGAGAGCAGTGCGGCGGGGGCGGGAAGGATGAGGAGGGTAAACACTGGGAGAAATGGCTGATGTAGGCAATGGCGGGGGGCAGGGAGGATGGAGACAGTAAACCACCATGGCATGTATGTACCTATGCAACAATCCTGCAGGATGCAGGATGTGCACAGGTACCCCAGAGCCCAAAGTACAATAAAAAAAAAAAAATCTAAAAATTGCTAATAGGGAAGAAAAATCTCAGTAAGATTTCATCACTTTTATTTTCTTTTTTCTCCTATCCTTTCCCAGATGGTACATGGCCGAAAAACTAATAGCAGGAAAATGATAGGAAAAAAAAACTTAAAGATACAATTTCACATAAGTGAAAACATACCATGTTATGATACTGACATATGCAAAATGCAGTTAGCTCCGTTCCCTTGTTTTCAGCCAATATTAACTTTATTTTCGTAATTGAGCTCTTACTATATTTTTTCATTCTGGTAATAATAACTTTATGTAGATTTTCATATTCAAATGGTCCATTCAAATACCTTGCCCAACAGATGTGATCATTTGCCAGGAATATCTTAATTTGTTTGAAGAGAAAACATTTGTATACATAAACATAACATTTTCCTTATGAATATTTAGAAATAAAGAGCCAGGTACCCAAAATCAGGCTCCAAATTGTGTCAAATTCCAAATATTGTTGGGGAAATTATCTATATGCCATATTATATTCGCAAATTTATCAACACAGAAATATATCTGAATATATCTAAAATACATATTTTGTGACATGTAAGGTGGCATAATATATTTTTAAATTAATCAATTATTTTTTGAGTAGGAATATTCAATTATAAATGAAATTACAAAGTTTCTGACTTTATGAAGCTTATTTTTAAAAGCAGTATTGTTAAACTGCTAGCCCAAACCCATCAGTGGGTCATAACATCAATTTAGAGGGTTAGACCAGAATTTAAATATATGCATATATATATAGATATATATACACACGGAAATTATATGCAATATATATCTATGATATATATATTACAAATATGTAATATCTGTGTATATATAGACATATATAATGTACATGCATACCTGTGAAGAAATAAAATTTCAGAATTTATCTTTATCATGTTTCATTACTCATGTTTCATGAAGTTTGTGTGTGTGCATGTGTGTGTGTATGTGTGTATAATATCACTGTAAAAGTATATTTTCTTTTTGCTTTGAATTGTGACCAAAACATGTAAAAACAGATAAAGGAAAAAGCATCAAAAACAGAAAAAATATATAATAAAGAAGTAAACAAATAGCCAGGCTAAATAGTATGATTCAGATACAGTAAAAGTCTGGGGGAGAAAAAGGAGTTGGAGATGTGTGGGAATGTTGTGAGGGATGAGATGCTCAGGGTCAGGCTGTGAAGGAAGGTGACCATGAACTGAGACTTGAATAATGGAAATGAGCCATTTATGAAGAGAATGAAAAGAGCTTCACAGAGAGAAAAGCAAGCAAATATGAATGCCCTGGTGTGGGAACGCACTTGGCTCAGTTAAGGAAGAGTCATGAGGACAACATGGCTAGATATGAGTGAGAGGAAAGTGAATGAGGTAAAGTTGGAAGGATGTGTAGAGCCCAAAATATATGCAACATTATAAGCCATAGTAAAAATAATGGATTTTGGTCAACTGAAAGAGGAAGCCTTTGGAAACTTCTATATATCAAAGAACATCTTGATGTAATCTAAATGTGTGAAGGTCAATCTGAATGTTATGAGCTAACGGAACACAAGATAGGAAGAATGTGCCAACTACTTAGAGGGTTATTATAGGTGTCAAAGTGAAGGAGGTCTGCAGCTAGAACTAGATGGAGGTAGAAGAGATGGAGAGAAGGGTGAGAGTCAAATATGCTTTGGAGGTAGAACAGGTAAGTATTTATGGATTTGTCTATGTCCAGTATCTGGAGATGGTGGTAGAGTAAGAGAAATAAAGGAATCAAAGATAATGTCTGATAATCCACATACGGTAATATATTCTACTGTAATTAAAAAAAAAGGCCAAGAGAAGAACGGGATTTGGGCGAGAAGGTTGTACTACTAGGTTTATTTAAAATGTGTAAGTTATTAGAGATGTCTAATGGACATGCTTTGCATCTCTATCACTGATTAAATCTTATAAGTTTATTTATGTAATTATTTGCTTATTGTTAAGTACAAAGTTTCTCAAGGCAGGGATCATCTCTGTTGTGTTTCATTGAGCCTTGCTTGCACAATGCCTGGCAGAGAGAAGCATTCTGGGAATTCCTTGACTACAGGACATATAAGTGTTTGCATTAATGAAAAAAAAATGAATATTCATAATTAATTTTCCTTTGGTGATCATTTTTAGCAAATAAACCAAGTTTTAATAGACGATAGTTTTTACTTGCATAAGGATGAGCCAAGAACAATGAGAGGTCTACAGAGAACCATGAAAATGGGTTCATTTGCTAGTTAAATCACCTGCTTCCACACAGCAGTTTTCTAGAGCAATGGTTCTCAACTTTGGTGCACATTAGATGCAACTGGAAGTCTTGTTAAAACAGGAATTGCTGGGCCCTATTCCCAGAATGTCTGTGGGGCCTGAGAATTTGCATTTCCACCAACTGCCCAGCTGATGCTGCTGGTCCAGGGAGAATCACTGCTCTAGCAAGTAGAATTTTTGAATCTGCAGTTCATAGATCCTGGGAAGAAGCCTACCATTGGGCTATTGGGAATCCTTGAGAAAATATATGCAGAGTTTTGATGTATAGGCTATTTAGCATTTTTCTAGTAACACACACAACATATTTTGTCAGATTTTCAAAGAATGCCTCCAAAATGTAATTAACATTATGAACAGTGGTACTCAATAATGAATACATCAATCTAGTATGAATACATACTAGAACCACCAGGAATCTTGGCTCTTCCATTCAGTTGCTGAAATCACTGCAGTGTGATTTCAGGCAAAACAACACTTCTAAAATGGGGACAATGATAGTATTTATTTCATAGGCTTGTTGTGGCAATCAAATAAGTTAATACTTGTAAGTCATTTAAACCAGTATCTAGCAAGTGCTAAATAGGCAATTGCTAAATAAGATTAAAAATCTGGGCATGTTTTAAAAGGCCAAGGCTCTATCCCTGGTGATTCTAATGTGCAGCTAGTGTTGATCAACACTGTTCTGAAATGAAGAGAGCACAAGAGATCTATGAATGCCTTTCCTGAGGGTGTCTGGTTAATTTCTTTTCAGTGAATCAGACTTCCCTTCCCAGAGGAGCTTGGCTAGAAAAAATAGAGAGGACTAACAAGAGCTTTAGCATCCTAGACAATAATTTGTTTGTATAAAATTTAAAGAGTCATTGCTTGCTCACCTCATTTTCTTGTTGTTATGGGAAGGGCTGAGAGAAATAAAGTGGAAGGAAAAAAAACGGTTTTATCTACAATGACTATTAATTTTGTTTAAAATCATCACAAAGACCTGTCCTAAAATAAGAATATGCCAGTATTATAAAGACATGATCAGAGAGAAAACTAATAACTGTGCTAGCCAGTCTTCAAGATGATACCAGTGATCCTTGACTCTTGGAGTTCATATCCTCCTACTCTCTCCCTCACTGAACAAGCTGAACTGTGCAACCAATGAGATACTGTCGAAGTGACTGAGTGTGGCTTCACAGCATAGATAATAAAGATGGCAGCTTCTTGCCTTTTCTCTTGCATTGCTCACTTTGGGAAAAGCTAGCAGTTGTGTCTTGGAGATGGTCAAGGAGTTCGTGAAGAGGTCCATGCTGAGAACAACTGAGGTCTCCTGCAGACAGCCCGCAACTACTCAACAGCCATAGGAGTATGGCACCTAGGAAAGCAGTCCTTCGGCCCACCAAGCATTCAACAACAACAGCTACTTGTGTATGTTGCAAGCCACTATATTTTGGGATAATTCATTATATCATAATAGGTAACTGATACACTAATCCTAAACATTCTATTTTTTAGGTATCTAAGCTGAGAGTTTCTCTTTTACTGTTCTGGTGCTACTGCAGGGGATCCGTTCACCAGATCCCTTAAGCTCACCAAAACTAATTAGCTACTAAAACAATTAGCTGGAAAAGTGGGTATGTTGTATGAGGGAGAGAAAAAGCTAACCCAGTCTCAGCCTTAGAGTCTCCTGAGGCCTCACATAGGAGAAAGAAAAAAGCTGTCACACTTGAGTAAGTACCAAGCTCAATAGTTAGAGACAGCTGTATTCATGACAACATGGACTCTGAATTGACTTAACAAGAAACTTAAATTCTAATGCCAACTCGAATGAGAAATGTGAGAAAGCTCAGTGTTTTCTAGGAGCACAGAGGACCAGGTTTCTTAACCAAATCCTTGAATATCAGTGTCCACTGTTGTTCCTTATTTCAAAACCAGAGGCAGAATTACATGAGATAAAACTAGAATCTTGAGTTCAGGCAGGGATAAAATACCCATCAAGACCTTATGTTCTATTTATATGGTGACTATATACTAATTAAAAATATCGAAACAGGTAATGCTCCATATTCTGATTCTAATACCAGCTCAGTGGGCTTTTGGAAACTCACTTCCATTTACGTGAGATTCTGCTAAAGCTCACTGTTGTATAATAGAAAAACAGACTTAAGAGTCATTGAAGTTATTAGCCACTGAACTTCTAATAACATCAGAACACACAGCTGTGTGTTCAACAAATAGATTTGCCTGTGCTACAAGTGGAATGATAGTCACAGCCTGAGAAGTTAGCTTAGCCCTGTTCTTACCATTTTATTACTTTTTAAGTTAGACCAGAGAAAGTGGCTGACCAGTTAATTACATACCTACTTTGATGTATTCATTTTTATCAAAAGAGCATGGAATATTACTCAGGTAAACATATTTTAATTATCCTTTACTGAAATAATAAAAAGGTGATTGAGTAGATGGTCAAAGGCGTACCCAAATAATAGCATTACAAACACTCCTAGATGTCTATTTTTCTTCTGTTATTTAGAAACCAAATAATTTTGTCAGCATGTTTTTAGATTAATTACAGAGTTTGCCTTCTCTATCCACTCCGGATATATAAAACAAATGGTTTCAACTTAACTGCAAGGGAGGAGGGGGTGGGCGGGTTGGAAGGGAACTGCCAGTGAAGGAAACTATGAAATGCACTTACTATAAGTGTGAAAAAGTATCTGTGCTTCCCAGTTTAGGTCAATGGAATTAATGCCGATGCTCTCCCTCAATGTAAAGATGAAAAGAGGCAAAAATCTCCTAAATTCTGAAAAGCACATGCCAATATGCTTCATTTCTTGCTTCCATTTTATTGTCTTTTATGTTTATTCTCACATGGCCACTTCCAGCTCATCAGGGTAAGCAGGGTGCATTTGCCACCCACCCACCATCCCAGTTTTTAATTATAATATGTTTATTTCCTTATTTTGATTTCAGATGTTTTGGAAGGGATAACCAGGAAGCCCCAAACGCTTTCGTGTGTTTCATCTCTTGGCAAACCCTGAGTGCACCAGGTGCTCATAAGATACAGATAAAGAAGGGGAAGGGCAGACAGGATGTGGGAAGAAACCTGCAGAATCAGCAGAGGAAGGTGGGGCTGAAACACATCTGTCCACCTTGGTTTTGCCCTGCTTCTCAATGTTTATTCTCGCTGATTTCCATTTCCCCACTAAAATGACATAGGAGATTTAATGGAATATTTTTAGACTTTGTATTAGACAGCCTGACAGCTGATTTTTATTAACCAGCCTGTGAAATCTGTTTGATGGATAAAATGTGACTCTATCTTGTAAAAGCAATGTTTTGCCATATGTTCTGTGGGCTGTGTTTACTAATGTAAAATAGATTGTTATATATTAGAAAGCCTTTGGGTAAGGATTGAGGCTAAAGGGCATTCTGACGAGCTGAAGCGTTACTATTCTGTTGTGCAAATATCAATATGGACAATTAAACTGAGGAACAATGTACTTCAACATAGAATGGATTAGGAAACATAGGAAATTTTAACAATGTACAACTTCCTGGCTCTAATCTAAATGAAAATAATTCTGAAATATGTAGCTAATCTACACACATATATTCATTTACACACTGCTTTAGTGCACCTCAGATTTTCATGCAACCATCATTTATTGAGTACCTACTACATGCCAAGCTTGTGTTAAGGACTGACACATGGTTAACATAGTTCTTTTTTTTTTTTTTCTTAAAAAGCTCTAATCTCATACAATTGAAAATGTCACTAGTAAGACCGTCTATTCCACTAAAAAACATTAAAACATTTTAATCTTCAAAATATATATGAAGTATGCTGAATCATGGTCTATTACTCATTGATAATATGAAAAATACTGTCATGCAAAATTGTACCTAAGTCCCCAGTTAAATTTACTCTAAGATTAATAAAACTTAAATGGTAAAGTTAATTATCAACTTTCTGTAATATTTGGCTTATACATTATGATACAAAAAAACATAAAATGTTTCAAAATGTACTGAGTTTTGTTCTACTCAAACAAAAGGGGAGAACAGGGAAACACAAAGACGTTGTGCTCTTGAAATGTTCCCAAGGTCACACAGCAAAAGAAGGTCACAAATTGATGTCTCCTCTACTGCCCTTTCCACTAATCCACTGAGTTAAGATTACCTGGTAAACTTTGTAATTTATTTATTCAACAAGTAGTTGTTGAGTAGCTTCTATTTTCTAGGCATCATTATAGACAACGTAGATATGTTGGTAGGAATCATAGACAAAAATACATTGTGGCAAAAAAGACACATAAGAAATAATCAGATGAACAAACAAATAAAATATAATTAGTTGTTATGCAGCAGATTAAAGTAAAGTTATTCCTGGGAGCTATTATAGATAATGTGGTGAGGAGAATCTTCTCTGAGGAGGTGTTGTTAGCTGAGCCCTACATGGCTGCCTATGAAGATTGGTTGGAAGAAAAATTCAGGCATCAGAGCAGCAGGCCAAAAAACCCCTCATGCAGGGATAAACTTATTATCGTGAAGACAATAAAGAAATCAATGATAACCCGTACATGCTTAAGTCACTGGATAAATGGTGGTATCAATAACTGCTAAAGGGAGCAGCAGGGAAGAGCAGGTTCTGACAGAGGAGATTAAGAATCTATATCGACTTTAAAAATTTTCAGATGCCTGATAGACTTTCAAGAAGGGAGAAAGAATGTAGAGTATATGCCCAGGGTAGTAAATGCTATCTGAAAAAAATGTATTTGCTGAGTAGACTGCTGGTTCTTGTCTGATTTAAGAGAACTCTGGGGTCCCAAAGAGACAGTGAAAGCAGAGAGACGTAAAAGGATGTGGTTAATAGGAGGTGAAGATGGAAGAGGTAGGAAGGGCTGGGTCATTAATAAACTGGAGAAGAAACACCTCATTGCAAAGTAAGGAACTGTACCTCTGGGCAGTTCTGGTGTGATTTTAAAGATTAGATAAATCTCTCTATTTGTGAGTGGGACAGCTTGACTTTATCAGAAAACTAGGTATTATGATCCATTGTGTACCTTTTTTTTTCTGAATAAGAAAAACTGAATGTTCCCTCTGCATCTTGGTCCAGGAAAGCTATTAAACAGTGGCATGATTATCATGAACTCTCTAAAACCTGTCTTAACTCTCCCAACCTATTTTCCATTTTGTAATCAAAACAATTTTGCTAAGTTTCAAATCTAAATAAGACAAGCACCTGCTGAAAATCCTTTATGAGACTTTATTTCTCAGAGTCAAACTCCTCATGATGGCCCACAAGGCCCTGTCTGCTTGTCCCTGTTAATTTCTCCTGTCTTACTTCTTGCTACCCTTTTCTTGCTCATTGGGCCCACTGAGTTCTCTTATTAAATACCCCTTGTGCTCTCTCTAATCGCTAGTGCTCTGTCCTACCAAAAGCTCTTCTTATTCCTACCTATCCTTTAGGTCTTTATCAAGGTTACATTTTCTTAGAGGAAGTCTCTAGTAAGCTTGCCTTCTCCCCTAGCCCCAGGTCTGATGTAGGTGCTTCTCCAGACATTCTGTCATCATTAGTCCTCACCACTCCATATTGCAACTGTCTGCATTCTTGTAGTCCTTCTCCATGATCTCGATAAGGGTAGGGACCAGGGTTACCTTGTTCACTGTTGCATCCCCTACATCCAGTGCACCAATGGTCATTTAGTATCTACAGGCTCAATATAATATTTGTTGAATAAGTACAAAGAAAGTTTTCTATGAGGTTGTCAGTTTCAAGAGGAGAGTAACCTGATGTATGGTTCTATATCTAACTGTAAACACAGTATGGGTGCACAGGGAATATTTATAGAATTGTTTAACTTAGAGCTGTATTTCTCTTTCTTACATTGTATGATTTATACTTATTCAAGGTGGAGTTTTGGGTGAAGACCCCTGACATTGCTCTTGTGTAAACTTGGTAGGATTTTGACCTGCCTCCCCGTGGATACTGTTTCCAAGTCCACGTAGACAAATACCTGGACTAAATATACACCCACCCCCTCAATATGGCCTGTTTTGGTAAATGAACTACCATAGAGTATTCCTGCATATGAGCATAATCCTATCAGTGAAATACTCTTATGATACCAGAACTTAGACCATATAATTACAAATGTATATACCTCTTGAGGGTTTTTTGAGTACTTTGAGACCCTATCTTTCTATCATATGGAAAGTTTTAGAACTAAACTGATCACAATAATTAATGTTTTAATGTTTTAATTCTTAACATTTAAACCCAAGAACACAAACTCACCATTTAATTCTAACATGTATTCTAATAAGTATAAATATTTATAATTACCTTCTAATGCATATTTCATGTCCAGAGCAAAAAGAGTCCACATAATTTCGGCACTTATTTTTCCCATGTTCAGTTCTTGAGGAAACCTAAAACCAAACACATTTTATTAGTGTATGAAAAAGAACAACATGCCCCAAACCAAAATACATCATTTCACAAATATACCACAGTAGTTATTGTATAGTTCATAAATACTTTTATTTATGACATTTCTCTTTATGAACTTTCATAAGTAGGACAAAAAAGTTACACAGTAGGGTTTAATGTTAAAAAATTATTGGGTGGTAAGAAAATAGACTTCATTATATCAGTGCCAAAGTAATGGTGCCTGGGGCTCCCTGTGGATGTCTTCTGATGAGTGTTTGTGTCTCAAGAGCTCCTTCAGTTTTATCAAAGACAACTTCTTCTTTCTTCTCTTCTCCTCCTTCTTTATCCTACTCCTCCCCCTCCCCCTCCTCCTCCTTCATTCTTTCTCCTTCCTCCTTCCTCCTTCTCTTCTCCTTCTTCCTTCTTTCTTCTTCTGACAGAGTCTCACTCTGTCGCCCAGGCTGGAGTGCAGTGGTGCAATTTTGGCTCACTGCAATCTCCGCCTTCCAGGTTCAAGTGATTATCCTGCCTTAGCCTCCCAAGTAGTTGGGATTACAGGCATATGCCACCATGCCTGACTAATTTTTGGTATTTAGTAGAGACAGGATTTCACCATGTTGGTCAGGCTGGTCTGGAGCTCCTGACCTCATGTGATCCACCCACCTTGGCCTCCCAGAGTGCTGGGATTACAGGCATGAGCCACCAGGCCCAGCCAACTCCATCTTTTCATGTTTCATTTTTGAGGATAGATCAGATGACACTAAAAAATCACACCTTATAAATGTCCCTCAACCATTTTCTTTGAAGCAAACTTAAGTACTTCAGTTTTCTCTATTATCTATTACCTTCACGTGAATTACTTCAACAAAGAATCCTCCAATCCCTCTGGCAAAATGGCCCATGGTAGACACCCACTGATCTGTACCCCAGAATTTCCAGGCAGGTCTGTGTTTTAAACTAAACAAGCTTAGGTTGAAAACAAGATTCTAACTGCTTCTAAAAATGTATTTATTTTTTTGCATATGTTTTCAATTTCATGATAAGACTCCTAAGTAATATAAGCCCAATGAATATGATGGCTGAGTCCTTTTATTACAATGTAAACACTCACGTCACGCCAGAATGTAAGACTAGAAGTATTTTCTCTCTAGATGTAAAATGCATATAGACATTTATACATGAATAAAAATATTTATATCAAGGAACAGAAATAGCTCTCACATTCATCTACATTTGGGAGTCCAAATGAAAAAAAGAGTATAATCCTGTATGGAAAGTGTTGCCTAAGAAATATGATCTCAAGACAACCTAAATAAGAAAAGGCTATTGACACAAATAGAACTACTCTAGTTCATATATTTCTTTCAAAATCACAGTGTGTTGCATCAGTCTCCCTTACTAACTGCCAATTTTATCAACTTGTCTAATAAGACATTTGATTTTAAAACTTAAATCCAGAAGCTTTACAAGTATTTATCAAGTATTTAAGTTCAGAATGCTTCTCAAAAAATTTAACAAACCTGAATACATGTAAAATGGTTTTCAATATTAAATTTTACTTTATTGATATAAAAATAACCCTAGACAATTTATTTCAAAAGGATTAGTTTGAGCATAAATATTAGCATTATACATTTTATAGTACATTAGATTTTATGTAATTAGTATGCAGCATCAAAATTATAAGTGATATAATAAGAGTGCTTTATGCTTATAAAAGGGCAAAAGTGCTTAATTAATTTATTTGAATCAAGAATAAAATAAGATTATATTAGCTTTACAGTATGAGATACAAGAAACACAAAAAAGGCTAAAGAATCTCTTATAAACATATACATATTACACACAAAAAACTAAATAATCTCTTATAGATGTAAAAATCTTCAACAAAAAATACCAAATTTAATCTCACAATATATAAAAAGAGTAATACATTATGATCAAGAGAAGTTTATCCCAAAAAACGCAACATCAATTCAACCTTCAAAAATGAATCAACATAATTTACCGTATTATTAGACTATGGTAGAAAAATTTTATGATCATCTCAATAGATGCCAAAAAAGTCTCTGACAAACTTCAACTTCCATTCGTGATTTTAAATCCTTCTGAAAGATAGTAATTAAAGTGAACTTTCTTAACCTTATAAAGAGAATCTACAAAATCCTACTGTTAAAATTACAGGTAAGTCTCATACTTGATACTTAAGGATGAAGGCAATGATGTTGACTCTCAGTATTTCTATGGAACATTGTACTGGAGTTCCTAAATTCTGTTAAAATGCGAGAGAAATATGGAAGAGGCATATAGATAACACAGGAAGAAATAAAACTATTCACAGACAACATGATTGTCTACATAAAAAATGGCATACTAAAAACTGCATGGAAAATGTCTAAAAAACTAATTTAGAAAGCTACTGAACAGGTCATAAAATACAAAATCATGTATATCTGCATACTACCAACGAATTTTTGAAAATTGAAATTAAAATAAAACTATGCTTTATAAAAGCATCTGATACGGTTTTGCCCTGTGTCCCCCTCAAATCCCATCTCAAATTATAATACCCCCATGTTGAGGGAGGGTTCTGAAATCCCAATAGGTGGAGGGAGTGGGGTAACTGGATCATGAGGGTGGTTTCCTCCATGCTGTTCTTATAGTGAGTGAGTGCTCATGAAATCGGATGGTTTTAAAAGTGTTTGGCAGTTCCCTCCTGTGCTTTAATCTCTCTCCTCCTGCCTTGTGAAGGAAGTGCCTGCTTCCCCTTTGCCTTCCACCATGATTATGTTTCCTGAGGCCTCCCTCACCATGTGGAACTGTGAGTCAATTAAACCTCTTTTCTTTATAAATTACTTAGTCTTGGGCATTTTGTTTTAGATGGAGTCTCTCTCTGTCACTCAGGCTGGAGTGCAGTGGTGCCATCTTGGCTCACTGCAACCTCTCCCTCCCAGGTTCAAAGATTCTCCTGCCTCAGTGTCCTGAGTAGCTGGGACTACAGGTGTGTGCCTTATAGCAGTGTCAAAATAGACTAATGCAGCATGAAAAAGTATTAAATGCTTAGTTATAAATCTAAGATAATATGCATAAGATTTACATAAAGAAAACTATAAAGTATCGAGAAAAGAAATGAACTAAGGCCTAAATAAATATATTGTCTTTGTAGACTGATATACTCAATAAAATTAGAATTTTATCTTTTCTCAAATTGATTTACAGACTCAATGCAATCTCAATCAAAATTCCAGCAGAATTTCTTGTGGAAATTAAACTGATTCTACAATAGACACAGCAAAGTAAAAACATCAGAAGCCAAAAAATATTTTTTTAAGGTAAAGTACAAACATTACTTGTATTTGCAGCTTTCTATGAAACCATAGTATTTCATACAGAATGTCTTCAAATACAAGATTGGCTAATTTTCAACATGTGTAACAGTATGTCAGTGAAGAAAAGATTGTCTTTTCAACAAGGGATGCTAAAATACTTGAGTATCCACATGCAAAAAAAAAAAAAAAAAAGGATTTTGACTCATACCTTACAACAAATTAAAAATTTAACGTAAAATAAATCATAGATAGACCAAAATGCCAAACCTAAAACTATAAAACTTCTAAAAGAAAACATAGTAGAAAATCTTTGTGACCTTGTATCAGGCAAAAATTATCTAGATGTAATTCAAAATTGTGATCCATAAAATAGAATATTGATAAATGGAACTTAATGAATTAAAATCTGATCTTCAAAAGACATTGTTGAGAAAACAGATAAGCCACAGATAGGGAGAAGAAAATTTGCAGAACCTGTGTCTGATAAAGGACTTATATCCAAGATATATACATCACACTAAAATCTCAATAATAGAGTAAAAAATTACCCGATGAAAATAGGCAAGTGATTTGAATGACACTTCAGTAGAGAAAAAAATTAGATGTGAAATAAACACATGGAAATAGGCTCAACATTGTTAGTCATTAGATACTTGCCAATAAAACTATGATGTGATACCACTACATGTCTAATACAATAGCTTTTAAAAAAGGCAAAAGCCCAACAATATTAAGGGCTAGCAAAGATGCAAGGATGCAGAGGAGCTGAAACTCTGACACGCTGCTTTTGAGAATGAAAAATATTATAGTTGTTATGGAAAGCATTTTGGCAAATGACATTTTTCAAAGAATTAGGGAAAAAAAACTATTCTAAATTCACATGGAACCAAGAAATAACACAAACAGATAAAACAGTCTTTAAAAAAATGCCACAGATATTTCTCCACATCCTCTCCAGCATCTGTTGTCTCCAGATTTTTTAATGATCGCCATTCTAACTGGCATGAGGTGGTATTTCTATGTGTTTTCTTGTACACAAATTAAATTCTCTAATGTATAGTTCCACTTCTTCATTTTCAATGCAGTAATAGCTTAACTTAATCTACCATTTATAAAAAGGAGGTTTAACAAAATAATCCATTCCACCATTACGTGACTGTCTCCTGCTTTCAATTTGCAGCAATTTACAAAGCAGAAATGTTTTAAATCTTGAATCTTATGAGACACAATAATTTAATAACCCAATTTATTATCTTGCAAATTTATTAGTGAAATAAGGAAAACATAATCTGCCACTGCCAAATTTGATAATAGTAATTCATCAGTCACAATGGATACAATTAGAATCCATTAAACGTGAAGTATTATTTTGATATGCAGTTTGTCTTTGAAGAAAAGTATGTTAATTTTTACAAATAAGTAAGCTATGATTCTGTGTTACTGCCTGTCATGTACACAACTAAAATTTCTTTGTCATAACTAGAATTTAGTAGAGTTTGTTATGCCCTTTTTACATTATAAAACATATTAAGCTTTTGTTAGTATGTTCTGCACTTAAGATACTTGACATGCATTAGTGCAATTAACTGCTATTACCATGAACATAGTGAACAATTAAGCATACATTTTAGTAATCAGGATTCCACTAGTAAATTAGAAGCTAGTCTTACAAATTAATGCCATGTTGAAAGTTTTTCCTTTTGTACTTAGGTTCTCTTGTACCATAAAGCAAGTTCATCATAAATGCCATTTAAAGTCAATCACCCTTTTATCTTTTGGGTTTCTCTTTGTTTCATTTATAACCTAAGGCATTATTTTAATGAACTGTGATCTTTAAGAATATATTTAATTTTAACATGAAAAATAAAATCGTGAATCTATCTAGATTAACTCTTTTTTTTTAAGACAGGTTCTTACTTTGTTGTCCAGGCTGTTGCCCACAGCGTTCCCTTGGCTCACTGCAGCCTCCACCTCCTGGGCTCAAGCAGACCCTTCTACCTCAGTCTCCTTAATAACTGGGACTACTGGCATGTAGCAAAATGCCTGGCTAATTTTTTGTATTTTTTGTTGTTGTTGTTAAGACGGAATCTTGCTATGTTTCCCAGGCTAATCTCAAACTCCTGGTCTCAGGAAATCCTCCTGCCTTGGCTTCCCAAAGTGCTGGGATTACAGGCATGAGCCATTGCCCCTGGCTCCCACTTTTTGGAAGTTTTTATTTATTTATGTCAGAGACAGGATCCTGCTCTGTCACCCAGGCTGGAGTGCAGTGGTACAATCATAGTTTACTTCAGCCTTGAATTCCTGGGATCAAGAGACCCACCTGCCTCATCCTCCCAAGTAGTTAGGACTAGCAGCATGAGTCCAGCTCTATGTTAACTATTGAAATCAGCATGGCATAAGACAATAAAAATACCATCTGTCAGTATGACAAAGGAGTTGGACATGGCCAGAGACAGCCTAAATAACTTGTGTAATGTGCATGGGGTAAATAATCAACAGAATTTACTGAAATGATTATGACATTTATAACATGTAAATATCTAGTTATAACAAGCGTAACAAACCTTGAAACATTCAAGATCAACTATTTTTCGCCTCTGTGATGTCTGGTCAGGGAGGTAGAACACTGAAATCTTCAGAGGCGTTTGAATTAGCACAATTCTTGGTAAGCATTATTTGACAGTACTCTTGTGCATTTAGAAAAGTATTTGAATTCTTTCCATATATAGTTGTTTTGGGAAACTGCAGAGAAACATACTTGATCCAATTTAAAATTCAAAATGGCTATAATTAACATGAGTAACAATTTTTAAAATTACTTTTGAAATTTTACTTTATATCGTTAGTGTGTCAGGTAAAATTTTATAACAGTTCTGTGGGTTTTCTCACTATCTGTTCTGCCCATTGTGAGCTCTAGGTCTGCAAAACTGATCACTTGTATGAAATGAACTGTTCGCCTAGATGCTAAGAATTCAAATTAAAGCATTTTTTTAAATATTTCGACAGCAAACGAACTACAACTATATTGGAATACCTGTGTCATTCCATACAATATTATATTAGGTTAGTTCTACTAATTTGGTTCTAAAAATCAGAGGCTCAAGTAACTACAAATAATTAAAAAGTAATTTTTGTAAGGATACTTTGGGTAATGGAGAAACAAGATTAAATTGCATTACCATATGTTATTAGAATCCAAGAAAAGCTGAACTCTGCCAACTGGAGTCAAAAGCCAGGATTCGTAGACCCTCAGACAAGATAGACAAGATGCTCCTTCAGAGTTTCAGGCAGCACTGAGGAGTGCATTGAATTACCACAGACAGGGATCTGGATGCACAAAGTCCTCCAGTATGTGACTCTGCTCTTCCATCCACTTTTCCTTCCAAGCATTCTTTCCCTCCACTCACTGTCAATTACCTTCTTCTCTTTCAACTCTATCTTCATTGCTGTTGATACTTCATTTTGATTTATTCTTAATTTTGGATCACCTACTATAGGTATCTCCAATTTTTAAATTTTCAGTGTCTATTCTCCCTGTTAGCTGACTCATTCTTAGGGTTTCTTGGTACAGTCAGAGAGTGAACCTCGTTTTTCCTACTGTGTAAAATTTTTCTCATAAGGCTGCATCAACAAGGGTGTGTAGGAGGACAAGTTTAATCACAGAATGACTTGTGACTGTGGCAGGCACAGTAGTTAACCAGTTTCAGACTCCTGATTAATCTTGTATGTATCTCTTTTACCAATTAAATATTTGTGACTCCAGCCTTGCTCGGTGCCTGGCATACATTAAGTGTTCAATACATATTTATTAAATTGAAATGAAACTGAAAATAAAAAATAATAAAAGTTCAGTAGAGCAGAAAAGAAAAGAATGAGATAAAATACTTTAGGTTGAAAGAAAGAATTAAATATTTACCTCATCTTTCCCATATTTACTATAAATCAGAGTAACCAAGTAAGTAACCCTAATTAATGAAAGTTGTTCTTTACAAAAAATTCCAAAGAATAAATGTTGAAGAAATGATAAACTTATAAAACCACAATTTTGTTATCCCTAATGAAATAGCAAATTCTGAAGTGATCATAAATAAATGAAACCATTAGAGGAAACGTTGATAAATTTTCAAAGCAGAAATAAGGCTGTCAGCGTTAATCAATGTTAGCATCACCTTAAGGGAATAACCAGATAATGTACTACCTGAAGTGACAGCGTATGAAGTACACACAGTCACTTGTGAAGTGTTCTTTAAAAAATGCATCTGAAATATTCAGCTGTGGAGAGTATTGACTATGAAGGAACAAGTTAAATAGCATCAAAAGGAGGCAAATAGAATAACCCAGACAGTGGCATATTCTAAAGGATAATGAACATAACTTCTTTCAGAAGTCAATGGTATAAATAAAAAAGGGAGGGGGGACTTAACTAGTATGAAGGAGACTTACAGCTCATAACAACCAGATGGAATGCTTATACCTTATCTGGATCCTGATTGAACCAAAACAATGTAAAAAAATTGTCTTTAAATAAAGTCAGAAATATCTGATTATAGAACAGGGATTACATAATACCAGGGCATTACTGTTAATGTTATTTGTTGTGATGCACAAAAGAAAGCCATAACTTTTAGGGATAATTACTGAACTAAGAAGGGATGAAATAATAAGATGTCTGAGCTTGTTTAATATAATTCAGCCAAGAGAAAAAAGAAGTGAAAACTCAAGAGTACAGATGAAGAAAACATCACAAAATTTTGATAATTGTTGAATTTGAAAGATGGATATACAGGACTCTACTGCATAGTCTCTGTACTTTCTAGTGAGATGAACACTTTCGTAACAATTTCTTAAATATAAAAGTAACTTGGGGAAGCCATAGTGTAAGCAAACAAATGAATAACTTTAATACTCTGAACAAAATTATTTCCAAAACAGAAAGAACGAAAGGCAAATTCCTGATCAAAGTAGTTTAAACCTAAACTTACTCATTTTAGCAAATATACTATCTTTAAAAATATGCAATCTGAAACTAATGCTCTGGATCATCACATAACCCTTAGAGGGGAGAAATGAGCATATTTTATCCTTGCAAATAGAAAATACAACCTTTTAAAATTGGTCCATTTTCCACTCAATACATTGGGATACTTTCTGCTATCTACACTTAATGCAGAGAGAGAATGAGTCGAGACTTCACTGTACGGATACTTTTGGAAACATTTATCTTCACTATCAGAAGAAAGACAATAATAGAAGAATGAGAAAAAAAGGTTAATTTAATTTAAAACAGAAAACAAAACACTGAAAAAAATCAAAAGCTGTTTTTTAAGACCAATAAAATTTATAAATGTTCAGCCAGTTGGACAGGACAAAAGAGAGAAGACACAAAATACCAATACTAAGGATAAGAAAGGAAAAATCAGTTCAGATTTAATAGGCATAAAGAGGATAATAATAGACTGTCATAAATAACTACATGATAGAAAATTTCACTACTTAGATTAAATGGAAAATTTCCTTGAAAGACACAAACTATAAAAACCTAAGCTGAACAAATAGGTAAAATGAATAGCTTTATATCCAATGAAGAAATAAAACTTTTAGTTAAAAACTTCCTACAACAAAACTCTAAGCCCAGATTATTTTTCCAGTAAATTCTATCAAACACTCAAAAGAAATGGTCCATTTTATAAAAACTATTTTGGCAAATAAAACTGGAGGAAATACTTTCTAACTCATTCTATAAAGCCATCATTACCTTGATACATAAACCAGAAGAAGACATTATAAAAAAAAAAAACCCAGAGAGCAATATCCTCATAAACACAAATATAAAAATACTTAACAAAATTTTATCAAATAAAATATAATAATATATGGGAAAGATTTTACATTAAGATCATGTCCCAGGAATTGCAAGTTTGTCCTAGGAATGAAAGATTGGTTTGAAGTTTAAAATTCCTAAGTATAATTCATCATACTGATTGTTGAAAAGCAAAATTGCATGATTACCCTATTATGAGCAGAAAAGATATATGACAAGATCCAAAACCCTTTCATGATAAAAACTTTCAGCATCACAGGAACAGAACAGAACTTCCTTAACTTGATAAAGAATTATCCATGAAAAACATTTAGTTAACATCATTATTCAATGGTAAATGTCTCTACACTTTCCTTATGAGATTGGGAAGAAGGCAAGAATTCCTGTTCTTCATTAATTTTGGTCAACATTGTACTGTAGATTTTAGTCACAGTAATAAGGCAAGAAAAATAATAAAATACATCCAAATTGGAAAGAAATAAGTAAAACCATCTTTATTTTAGACAATAATATAATTTATTTAAATAATCATAAGGAACCTACAAAAAAGTAAACTGAGAAAGGCTGAAGATACATATTTGTTTATCTATGTACTACAAACAAAGAATGAGAAATTGGAATTAAAAAAACCATTTAAGATAGGAATAAAAATACTTAGAAAGAAATTAACAAAGCACATGCAACACCTGTTTACTAAAATGGACAAATGTTGCTTTGAGAAATTAAATAAGACCTTAATGAATGTACATACCATGTTAATGGATTATAAAATTCAATATTGCTGTTTTCATTTTTCCCCAAATCGATCTATATATTTAATGCAATATTAATCAAAAGTCCAGCAGGCATTTTTCCCATAGAAATTGACAAACTGATGCAAAATTTAAATGGAATTGCAAAGGAGCTAGAATAGCCAAACAATTTTCAAAAACATAAAGTTGAACAAATTTTACTACAATATTTCGAGATATATTATAAAACAACAGTGACCAAGATGTGCGGTACTGGTATCATTATGTATATATAGATTAATGGAACAGAATACAAAGAACTTCAGAATTAGCCTCTTACATATATAATCAGTTGATTTTTCACCAGGTTGCCAAAGCAATTCCATGGGGAAAGAATATTTTCAACAGGTAGAGCTAAAAAATATACAACTGTGTGAAAACAATACCAAAGAAAGTTAAACTTGATTGTCACGCCATATGTATTACATGAAATGAATTATAGACTGCAATGTAAGATTTTCTAGAAGAAAACTGTGGTGTTGCAAGCTGACTGTGGGGATTGCAAAGATTTCTAAAATAGAATCTTTAACAAATCTTAAACTATAAACAAACTAATCAATAAATTGAACTATTACATCAAAAATTTCTTAAAATGCACAGTAACTATGCTCTTCCAATGACACTAGTAAGAAAATGGAAAAGAAAGTTACAAACTAGAAGCATATATTGCAACATTTATATCTGATGACAGACATTTATCTAGTGTAGACCTTTATACCTCAACAATAATTAAATAAACATCCTAACTTGGAAATGGGAAAATGATTTGAGCAGAAATTTCACCAAAGAAGATATATGAATTTGAAATATGCAGACAAAAAATACGGTGAGTATCATTAAGATTCAGAAAAATGCAAATTAAAATCATAGATAATATTAAATGTCTATTAGGATACCTAAAATTAAAAAATTTATCAAATCAAGTATTGGCATGGTACAACCACTTTGGAAAGCAGTTTGGCAGTTTTAATATTAAATACATACTTGCCACATAACACAAGAGAAATAGAAGAGCATGTCTATACAAAGACTTGTAAACAAATATTTATAGTAACCAAATCTTGAAAAAATACAAATTTTAATTTAACAGATGAATGAATGGACATATTGTGGTATATATGTATAATGGAATACTACTCAAAAAATAAAAAGAAACAAATAATAACATGGGTGAATCTCAAAATAGTTGTAATGAATAAAAGAAGCCTGACATAAGAATGTAAAGAATCTATAATTACATTTACACATAATGATAACATTTCAAAACTAGTTCATAGTATCAGAAAGCAGTTAAGTGGTTGCCCAGGAATGGTGGTGGAGTGGATGAATTACAAAACAGGATTAATTACTGAGGTAATGGATATCTTCACTATTTTGAATATACTGATAATTTTGTGGCTAAATACATATGCCTATGTATTCAAACTATTGAAATTATACTTTTCAAATATGTGAAATTTTATTATATTCAATTATACCTCAATAAACCTGTTAGAGAGACAGAAACCTAGAACTAAATCTGAAGATATTCCAGTTAATATTATCTAGTTTCAATTAAATGCTGAAATTTCTACAGACATCTAAAATTCATTATAAAGAATTTTAAAAGTTGGGAAACTTATTCAAATAAATACTGTAGTTTATTAAGAAATCAACAACATGGGAAAGAGAGAAACAGATACTGACTACATGTATAAATTTAATTTATTAATTCATTCAACAAATAAGTATGTCTGAATACATACTAGTCAACAATACAGAAGTTCTTTCCCTCATGCATATATTCTACTGTTATTATAAACTTGCCAAATTTGAGTAAGCAAAAGCCTACTATGATTTCTCAAACTCATGATAACAATAAGAACTTTACTAAATGATCTGAATCAATAATCATGGATTACATCTAAAGAGATTTTTAAAATGTCCTATATTTTAAAATTATTCATTCACTTGCCTTTGCCTCTAAAACAAAACCCAAGCTTCTTTTAACCTGACATGTCCTTAACATATTGCTATGTGCCTTCATTGTTTGATCATGAACATAAGACACATTAACAGAGATCATTATTAATATTGCAGATTTCTGTGTCAACTTCAGGTTTTCTGACTACATAGATTTGGAATGGGGCTCAAGATCTGTAAATTCAACTAGTAGTCCATGTGATCCTTATGCTAGTGGTCTGGATTTTTTTACTTTGTGAAATATACATTAGCCTAAGTAATCAAGGAGATGATTAATGAAGCATAAATGTGACAATATATTATTCAAATGAAGAAAGAGATATAAATGAAAATCTCCAGTGAAGATCCTAGATGGCCAAATAGGAACAGCTCTGGAGTGCAGTTCCCGCAAGAACAATACAGAAGGTGAGTGATCACCACATTTCCAAACGAGTTTTCACTGCCCACAGACCAGGAAATTCCCAGGCCAAAAAGCACCACAAGTTTCCAGCACGGCCGGTTCAGCCAGTGCCGTGGGTTGGCACACAGAAACTCACACAAATCTGGGGGGCCATTTCAACTGGTGCTTGGAACGCCTGGGAGACAGAGCTGGCCATTCAACTGAAAGGGAGGGGGCTGAGACGGGGGGCCAGGTGATCTGGCTCGGCAGGTATCGCCCCCACAAAACAAGCAATCTGCAATGCTCTGGATTGAGAATTTCACAGCAAGCTAAGCTGGACCTGGGATGTTCCAGCTCAGTGGCGGGGAGGGCATCCACTGCTCCAGAGGCAGTCCGCCAATACCAAGGCAGTTCTAACTGTACCTCTATAAACAACACATCAAGGAAGGTAACACAGAAGCTGGGCAGAGCCTGTGGCAGCTCAGCAATGCCTCTGCTGGCAGATTGTGACTAGACTATCTCCATGCTGGGCAGGGCATCTATGAAAAACGGCAGCAGCACGTCAGGAACTTATAAATAAAGCTTGAACTTCGTAAGTCAGAGCATCTGGGAAAAGACACGGTTATGAGTTCTACTGCAGCAGACTTAAACGTACCCTCCCAGCAGCTCTGCATGGAAAAGCAGAGCTCCCAGCACAGCACTTGAGCTCCAATAAGGGACAGACTGTCTCCTCAAGCAGCTCCCTGACCTCCACATACCCAGAGACACCTCATAAAAAAGAGCTCAGGTCGACATCTGGCGGGTACCATTCTGGGACGAAGATAACAGAAGAAGAAAGCAACCCTTACTGTTCTGCAGCCCCCGTGGGTGATCCTCAGGCAAGCAGGGTCTGGAGTGGACCTCTAGCAGTCCTACAGCAGAGGGGACTGTTAGAAGGAAAATAGAAACAGAAAGAAATAGCTTCAACATCAACAAAAAGGATGTCCACTCAGAGACCCCATTCGAGAGTCACCAACTACAAAGACCACAGGTAGATAAAGCCATGAAGATGGGAAGAAACCAGTGCAAAAAGGATGAAAACACCAAAAACCAGGACACCTCTCCTCCTCCAAGGGATCACAACTCCTCACCAGCTAGGGAACAAACCTGGATGGAGAATGAATCTGATGAACTGACAGAAACAGGCTTCAGAAGGTGGGTAATAACAAACTTCTCTGAGCTAAAAGAACATGTGCTAACCCAAAGCAAAGAAACTAAGAACCTTGAAAAAAGGTTAGATGAAATGCTAACTAGAATAAACAGCTTAGAGAAGAATATAAATGACTTGATGTAGCTGAAAAACATAGAATGAGAACTTCATGAAGCATACACAAGTTTCAATAGCATTGACAAAGCAGAAGAAAGGATATCAGAGATTGAAGATCAACTCAATGAAATAAAAGAGAAAGCAAGATTAGAGAAAAAGGAGTGAAAAGAAATGAACAAAGCCTCCAAGAAATACGGGATTATGTGAAAAGGCCTAATCTACGTTTGATGGGTCTACCTGAATGGGATGGAGAGAATGAATCCAAGCTGGAAAACACCCTTCATGGTATTATCCAGGAGTACTTCCCCAGTCTAGCAAGGCTGGTCACGATTCAAGTCCAGGAAATACAGAGAACACCACAAAGTTGTTACTCAAGAAGAGCAACCCCAAGACACATAATCGTCAGATTCAACAGGGTTGAAATGAAGGAAAAAATGCTAAGGGCAGCCAGAGAGAAACGTTGAGTTACCCACAAAGGGAAGCCAATCAGACTCACAGCGGATCTCTGGGCAGAAACCCTATAAGCCAGAAGAGAGTGGGGGCCAATCATCAACATACTTAAAGAAAAGAACTTTCAACCTAGACTTGTATATCCAGCCAAACTAAGCTACATAAGTGAAGGAGAAATAAAATCCTTTACAGACAAGCAATTGCTGAGATTTCATCACCACCAGGCCTGCCTTGTAAGAGCTCCTGAAAGAAGCATTAAACAAGGAAAGGAACAACCAGTACCAGCCACTCCAAAAACATACCAAATGGTAAACACCACTGACACAATGAAGAAAATGCATCAACTAATGGAAAAACATCCAGCTAGCATCAAATGGCAGGATCAAATTCACACTTAACAATATTAACCCTAAATGTAAATGGGCTAAACGCCCCAATCAAAAGACACAGACTGGCAAATTGGATAAAAAGTCAAGAATCACCAGTGTGCTGTATTCTGGAAACCCATCTGACGTGTAAGGACACACATAGGCTAAAAATAAAGGGATGGAGTAAGATCTACCAAGCAAATGGAGAGAAAAAAAAAAAAGCAGGAGGTGCAATCCTAGTCTCTGACAAAATGGATTTTAAATCAACAAAGGTCAAAAGAGACAAAGAAGGGCATTACATAATGGTAAAATGGTCAATGCAACGAGAAGAGCTAACAATTCTAAATATATATGCACCCAATATAGGAGCATCCAGGTACATGAAGCAAATTCTTAACGACCTACAAAGAGACTTAGACTCCCACACAATAATAGTGGGAGACTTTTACACTCCACTGTCAATATTAGATCAATGAGACAGAAAATTAACAAGGATATCCAGGACTTTAACTCAGATCTGGACCAAGCAGACCTAATAGACATCTACAGAAATCTCCACCCCAAATCTACAGAATATACATTCTTTTCAGCACCACATTGAACCTACTCCAAAATTGACTACATAATTGGCAGTAAATTACTTCTCAGCAAATGCAAAAGAAAAGAAATCATAAGCAATAGTCTCTCAGACCACAGTGCAAACAAATTAGAGCTCAGGATTAAGAAACTAACTCAGAACCACACAACTTCATGGAAACTTAACAACTGACTCCTGAATGTCCACTGAATAAACAATGAAATGAAGGCAAAAATAAAGATGTTCTTTGAAGCCAACAAGAACAAAGACACAATGTACCAGAATCTCTGGGACACATTTAAAGCAGTGTCTAGAGGACAATTTCTAGCAATAAATGCCCACATGAGAAGCGAGGAAAGATCTAAAATCAACACCCTATTGTCAAAACTGAAAAAACTAGAGGAGCAAGATTAAAAGAACTCAAAAGCTAGCAGAAGACAAGAAATAACTAAGATTGGAGCAGAACTGAAGGAGATAGAGATACAAAAAACCCTTCAAAAAATCAATAAATCCATCAGCTGGATTTTTGAAAATATCAACAAAATAGACCACTAGCCAGATTAATAAAAAAGAAAAGGGAGAAGAATTAAATAGATGCAATAAAAAAATGATAAAGGGTGTATGATCACCAATTCCACAGAAATACAAACTACCATCAGAGATTAGTACAAACAACGCTGTGCACATACACCAGTAAACCTGGAAGAAATAGATAAATTCAGGACACTTACACCCTCCCAAGCCTAAACCAGGAAGAAGTTGAAACCTTGAAAAGACCAATAAGAAGGGTGGTAATTGAGGCCACAATTAATAGACTACCAATCAAAAAAAGTCCAGGTTCAGATAGGTTCACAGCCAAATTCTACCAGATGCACAAAGAGCAGCTGGTACCATTCCTTCTGAAACTGTTCCAAACAATACAAAAAGAGGGAATCCTTCCCAAATCATTTTATGAGACCAACATCATCCTAATACCAAAACCCAGCAGAGACTCAAAAAAAGAAAACTTCAGGCCAATATCAATGATGAACAGAGATGCAAACATCTTCAATAAAATACTGCAACAGCATATCAAAAAGCTAATCGATCACAATCAAGTAGGTTTCATCCTGCGGATGCAAGGCTGGTTCAACACATGCAAGTCTATAAACGTAATCCACTACATAAACAGAACCAAAAACAAAAACCACATGATCATCTCAATAGATACAGAGAAGGCCTTTGACAAAATTCAACACCACATTGTGCTAAAAACCCTCAATAAACTAGGTATCAAAGGAATGTATCTCAAAATAATAAAAACTATTTAAGACAAACCCACAGCCAATATCATACTGAATGGGCAAAAACTGGAAGCATTCCCTTTGAAATGTGGCACTAGACAAGGATGCCCTCTCTCACCACTCCTATTCAATATAGTATTGGAAGTTCTAGCCAGAGAAATCAGGGAGGAAAAAGAAATCAAGGGTATTCAATTAGGAAAGGAGGAAGTCAAATTGTCTCTATTTGCAGATGACATGTCTATTTAGAAGATTCTATCATATCAGCCCCAAATCTCCTGAAACTGATAAGCAACTTCAGCAAAGTCTCAGGATACAAAATCAATGTGCAGAAATCACAAGCATTCCTATATACCAATAACAGACTAACAGAGAGCCAAATCATGAGCCAACTCCCATTCACAATCGCTACAAATAGAATAAAATACCTAGGAATACAACTAACAAAGGATGTAAAGGACCTCTTCAAGGAGAACTACAAACCACTACTCAAGGAAATAAGAGAGGACACAAACATGGAGAAACATTCCATGTTCATGGTTAGGAAGAATCCTTATCATAAAAATGGCCATACTACCCAAAGTAATTTATAGATTCAATGCTATCCCCATCAAGCTACCAAGAACTTTCTTCACAGAACTGGAAAAAACCACCATAAACTTCATATGGAACCTAAAGAGAGTCTGCATAGCCAAGTCAATTCTAAGCAAAAAGAACAAAGCTGGAGGTATCACACTACCTGACTTCAAACTATCCTACAAGGCTACGGTAATCAAAACAGCATGTTACTGGTACCAAAACAGAGATATAGACCAATGGAACCGAACAGAGGCCACGGAGGCAACGCCACACATCTACAACCATCTGATCTTTGACAAACCAGACAAAAACAAGCAATTGGGGAAAGTATTCCCTGTTTAATAAATGGTATTGGGAAAACTGGCTAGTCATATGCAGGAAACTGAAACTGTATCCCTTCTCTACACCTCATACAATATTAACTCCAGATGGACTAAAGATTTCAACATAAGAGCTAACACCATAAAAACCCTAGAAGAAAACCTAGGCGACACCATTCAGGACATACACACAGGCTTGTAGTTCTCCTTGAAGAGGTCCTTTACATCCTTTGTTAGTTGTATTCCTAGGTATTTTATTCTACACATCTACAACAATCTGATCTTTGACAAACCTGACAAAAGCAAACTATGGGGAAAGGATTCCCTGTTTAATAAATGGTGTTGGGAAAACTGGAAAGCCATGTGTAGAAGGCAGAAACTTGACCCCTTCCTGACACTTTACACCAAAATTAACTCCACATGTATTAAAGATTTAAACATAAGACCTAACACCATAAAAACCCTAGAACAAAACCTAGACAATACCATTCAGGACAGAGGCATAAGCAAGGATTTCATGACTAAAACACCAAAAGTAATGGCAACAAAAGCCAAAATTGACAAATGGGATCTAATTGAACTTAAGAGCTTCTGCATATCAAAAGAAACAATCATTAGAGTGAACCGGCAACCAACAGAATGGGAGAAAATTTTTGCAATCTACCCACCTGACAAAGGGCTAATATCCAGAATCTACAAATAACTAAAACAGATTCACAAGCAAAAAACAAACCCATCCAAAAGTGGACAAAGGATATGAATAGACAGTTTTTAAAGGAAGACATATATGAGGACAACAAACATGAAAAAATGCTCATCATCATTGGCCATTAGAGAAATGCAAATCAAAACCACATTGAGCTACCATCTCACACCAGTTAGAATGGCAATCATTAAAAAATCTGGAGATAATAGATGCTGGAGTGGATGTGGAGAAATAGGAACATTTTACACTGTTGGTAGGAGTGTAAATTAGTTCAACCACTGTGGAAGACAGTGTGGCGCTTCCTCAAGGGCCTAGAAATAGAAATTCCATTTCACCCAGCAATCCCATTACTGGCTATATACCCAAAGGTTATAAATCATTCTATTATAAAGACACATGCACACGTATGTTCATTGTGGCACTGTTTACAACAGCAAAGACCTGGAACCAACCCAAATGCCCATTGATGATAGACTGGACAGGGAAAATGTGGCACATATACACCATGGAATACTATGCAGTCATGAAAAATGATGAGTTTTTGTCCTTTGTAGGGACATGGATGAATCTGGAAACCATCATTCTCAGCAAACTGACACAAGAACAGAAAATCCAACATGCATATTCTCACTCATAGGTGGGTATTGAACAATGAGAACACATGGACACAGGGAGGGGAGCATCACACCCTGGGGTCTGTTGTGGGGGGCTAGAGGACGGATAGTGGGGGGCGATGGGGAGGTTGGGGAGGGATAACACGGGGAGAAATGCCAGATATAGTTGGCGTGGTGATGGAGGCAACAAACCACATTGCCATGTATGTACCTATGCAACAATCCTGCATGATCTGCACATGTACTCCAGAACCTAAAGTACAATAATAAAAAATAAACAAAATAAAATGAAATAAAATAAATGAAACCTGACCACATTATACAAAAGCAACATTGTCCACCAGGACCCCATCTCAGTCTCCAGATGTGTTTACTTAAAGCATTTATTAAGTGAGAAACTAAATTGAATGATCTTCAATATGCATAAAAGCTTTGCAGCATCCCTAATATCTTACCAAACACAGTAATAAAAAATAGATTCCAAACAGAGGAAAGCATTCAGTTTTTTCAGGGACAAGTTTTCAAAGGAAAACAGTGGACTTAAACTCTGATGTTAAAAATAAAATTAAAAAAAAAAAACAGTTCTCTCTTTTACACATGTCGTTGCTAATTTTTATACTTAGTAGGCTCAATTTAGTTCATAATTGTAAATCAATTTTTGCCATAAATGTATTTATTCCAGTTCCTTTACTACAGTTACATGAAATCAACTAAAATCTTTGTATATATATATGTCAACTAAAATCTGTGTATACATGATTAAAAACAAATCTGGGATATTTTAATTTGTTCCATAATTTTAAAATGTATCTTACTGGTCATATCCTAATTTAAGACATTTGGTAAACATTAGACATTTCTTTGATTATTAAAGCCAAAGTTTCCTTGTATAACTGAATTTGTGTTTCTCAGCAGATGTTTGTTTTGATTCAGTAATCATTTATAAAATGGCTTATCTCAGTCCAAGAACACAGTCTTGAAACAAGCTGTTGGTCTCCTAATCTTTCATTAACCTACTCTGTCCTCAAGAAAGGTCCAAAGAGTAAATAAGAAAACAAATCTGTTCCAGAAAGCTGCCAGAGACCTAAGAAGTACTTTCCCATATAAACCCTAGAAGATAAACTAGGAAATATCATTCAGGACATAGGGCAAGGACTTCATAATTAAAATACCAAAAGCAATGGCAATAAAAGCCAAAATAGGCAAATGGGATATAATGAAAATAAAGAGCTTCTGCACAGCAAAAGAAACTATCATCAGAATGAATAGGCAACCTAGAGAATGGGGGAAAATTTTTGCAATCTACCCATCTGACAAATGGCTAATATCTAGAATCTACAAAAAACTTAAACAAATTTACAAGAAAAAAACTAACAACTGCATCAAAAGTGAGTGAAGGATATAAACAAACACTTCTCAAAAGGAGACATTTATGAGGCCAACAAACATACGAAAAAAAGTTCATCATCACTGGTCATTAGAGAAATGCAAATTAAAACCACAATGAGATACCATCTCACTCCAGTTAGAATGGTAATCATTAAAAAGTCAGGAAATAATAGATGCTGGAGAGGATGTGGAGAAAGAGAAATGCTTTTACACTGTTGGTGGGAGTGTAAATTGGTTCAACCATCGTGGAAGACAGTGTGGTGATTCCTCAAGGATTTAGAAATAGAAATACCATTTGACTCAGCAATCACATTACTGGGTATATACCCAAAGGATTATAAATCATTCTATAATAAAGACACACACACACACGTATTTTTATTGCACCATTGTTCACAATAGTGAAGACTTGGAACCAACCCAAATGCCTATCAATGATAGACTAGATTAAGAAAATGTGGCACATATACACTATGGAATAGTATACAGCCATAAAAAGAATAAGTTTATGTCATTTGCAGGAACATGGATGAAGCTGGAAACCATCATTCTCAGTAAACTGACAAAAGAACAGAAAACCAAACGCCACATGTTCTCACTCACAAGTAGGAGTTGAACAATGAGAACACATGGACACAGGGAGGTGAACATCACACACTGGGGCCTGTCAGGGGTAGGAAGCTAGAGAAGGGATAGCATTTGGAGAAATACCTAATGTAGATGATGGGCTGATGGATGCAACAAATGACCATGGCATGTGTATGACTATGTAACAAACATACACATTCTATATATGTACTCCAGAACTTAAAGTATAATAAAAAAAATGATTTTTTTTTTTTTTAAAAGAAGTACTTCCCAGCACCCGTGATGAGATGATAACATGTTACAGGTTAAGAGGAGATCTTCCAGTCCTAATAGAAGAGAATAAAAGAGCAAAATCTGTACAGAAGTTAGGAAACACCAAGGCCATCAGAAAGAAAAGGCAGATATAAGAATTAGGTTTGGGGAAAAAGGGAGAAGAAAGTGAAAAAGGCAAACTTAATACAATGGTGATTGCATACCAAAAATAGAACCACTTTCTCCACAATTAGGAGGAATTGTGGGGCTGGGGAAAATTGGTGCTTAATAGTAAGCAAAAAAAGATGAAGACTGAAATACCTGAATTTATTTCTTCTTTAATTGGAGTTTTAATTGGACTCAACATAAAAGTTGACCTCAACTGTCTTGACCAGTATAAAGAATAAGAATACGGTCCTTTACCCACAGTAAGTCAAAGACTACTTCACTGTTCTACTTTATAGTTTGTCTAGTTCTGCTACCCTTGCTACCCACAACATTTCAGGTCTAACTAATATCGTCAAGACAACACTCTTTATTAACTAGATTGCAAGTGCCTAGCTAATAGTCTGATATTATTTTGCTTGCATGGTCTTTAATATGTGGGTAAGTAAAATCTAAGCAATATTAAAGTAGGATTGTGTCTTGGAAATAATCTAATAATTACATCTTTATTTTAGTTGGGAGGAAACTGAGACCCAGAGAAATTTGATAATTTGCCTAAGGTCTCATAGCTACTGGTATTTTGATAAAATGATGATTTTTACAGTCTTTTCTATAACAGTCATGAAGTTTAATTAATCTATCTTGTCTTAGAGACATTAGATTATAATTTGTGAAAACTGACTTTTATTAAATATTTTATTAAGTTTTTTAAATCAATACAAACAACTATTTTGAAAGATTTTTTGACAAGTCTTTACTATTAACAAGTCACAATGCAATGTGTTTAACACTAGCTCTTCAAAATTATTTTTAGTTTTGGGGGAGTGTACATTTTTTTCTTTTGAGACAATGGTATAGTTATGAAAAGATCCACAGGAAAAGTTTTACATTATGTAAAAATAAAATCTTGGAAAATATTTATGTCCATATCCAAAGAATCATACTCTATGCAGCTCAGACTAAACATTTATAATATCATTTAATTGATATTTAGTGATAAAAGTTTAAAAATACTATTTTCTATAGCTTAATTTTGGAAAAGTCTATTACTGTCATCAGCTCGTGCTGTGCTTAAAATGGATATTATTTTAACTTTAGCGGAATAAAATCCATTCATTTCCAAAACTTGGTACTTACTGATTCAGGACAGGAGTGTAGGCAGTTTTATCCTCATCAATAATAGTGACCATCAGTGTTATAAGTTGGGGCCAAAAATCCAAATTCTTTGTGGTTGGTCCCTGATCTTCACGAGGAATGTCCTGTTTCTTACTCTGCTCACAAGTTCACGCAACATGCAAAAGAAAAGATTAAATGGGATGACTTTAGTTAGATGTCACTGTCAAATAAAATATCAAAGAAAAAAGATTATGGAAATGAACTTCTTACATTAGGGGAGTCAAAGCTGTTAAACTCGGATTTCTTTTCTTCATTGAATGGCATCCCATAGAATTAACTCACAGTAGCCAGGCTTGTATTTCTAATAACTTTTAAAATTTTAGTTTAACTTCCATTGCCTTTTTTTTTGGTTCTGGATTAGAGATTTCTCCTCACTCTGACAGTTTGTGACCTTAGGAATTATTATTGTGGAATACACGCCTTTAATGTGGTTTCTTCCAAGGATGAAGATTGAATGTTGTGTGTGCCAAGGTGTGTGTTTGTGTGTTTGTGTATGTGTGTGTGTGTGGTGCATAAAACTTATCCTAAATAATTTGCTCAACGTTACATCAGTTCTAAGTATGCACAACTGACAGCTGTCTGGTTGCAGAATCGGTACTGTTAAATCCTACTATACATGCTGTATGAATTGCCTTGAACTCTCCCTTCTTATGCACAAATTGATCTAGATAACTAAAATTTTGTAAGTTTGCCTTTTTCTTTTTTCCTTTCTTAAAAACATCTTTGAATCTTTCTCAATTTACCACTCTGCTCGAAATCTTCAACTCTCATTCTAAAAAGCAGAATGTGACATAGGGTAATCTTGATCTATTTTGAGGTTAACAGGGTATAATAACGATCTTGAACGTTTCACATATAAATTTCATACTCAACATATGCAATTCTTTACAACATATAGATAAGTTATTCTGGTCTTTTATTTTGGTGGGTGTTCCTCTTAGAGTACTCCTTTTACATTTACTTGTTAAAATTGGACAAAAAATATAGGCAGAGATAAATTTTCACTTAAATATATGACAATTTTTGCTAAATCATTTACAAGCTTATAGGTACAGGATATTTGAAAATACCAACTTATGGCTCCAGAAACTTAAAGACTCCAATGTAACATGGATATTACATTTTATTTGGCTGAAACTGTTGCCATATCTAATTGCCATGTTTTCTGCTGTGACCAGATCAGCCACCCTGTCTGCTGAATGGTTGTATATGTATATCTTCCAATGCAAATCATGATATGTAACCATATTTTGTTGAGTTGTCGTTTAATTATTATGCTCACTTAACTTGAAAGACAATCCTATAGTGAATTCACTTACTACTAGAGATCTCTACTCATGGACTATAATGTACTTTTAAGACCATATATTTCCTTAGGGTGCATCCAAGAGTTGTTGATTTATGTTTATGTTTGAAATGCAACATATGTTAAAACTTGCAGAACTAAATTAAAATGGTAAAAAAAATTAGTGGCTGACATAAAATACTTCACACATCTAGAATTAATTATAAGCAATCTCCAAAGGATCTTAAGAAGTCTGTATATATGATCCTTAAGAATAACTTGAAAGTTCTTGGCAAGCTTCGTCTTTCAATTCCTGGAGTATATCAGTGAATCTTCAGGAAGAAATAGGCAGTAATGCAGGTTTGCAAATGTCAAGAGTTGCTGACTTTTAAGTTAAAACTTTTATTAAAATTTATTTTTATTTTGTGAACAGGATTTTGTTATCACCACAATAATGTAATTATTTGTGCATTATATAAGCTCAATAGATTTCTAAAGGATTAAGAAATCCAGATAACCTAGTGAGTTGTGAAGGTTATAAATAAAACTACTTCTAATGGCCACAGCGGGGAGATATTTGGATTAGAATATTATCATTAATCATCATCAAATGTACATAGCCAAACTATATGTCTTATATATTTTAAGTAATGTGATTAAATGAAAGAAAATTATTATACATGATATGTGTAATGTCACAGCCACTTCTCATAATTTTGCAGAGTGACATGGAAAGGAGGAGAGACAGAAGTAGTTGAAATATGTATTCGTTTCCAAGTTCCTTACCTGTCGCAAACTGTACTTCCATCACTCTTTTTTATGACACCAGAAGATTACTTACAATGCTATATTTCACATCATATTATGTTTGAATAAATCAAACTGGATGTTGGGAATCACTAAGTTTTTACACAGCACACAATACAATCATAAACCAGTCTTTCCCTGTTTTAATAGCATATTGTAATAGACTGCATGCTTAAAAGGATGAGGTACAATCTGGTGTATTATAATATTTATTCAATTTTTTAAGAATTAAATTTTTCTATGTAAAACTTTTTAATATATCCTAGAAATCTAATAGGGCATTTAATCTTATGATTGGAAAAATTAAGGTTATGGTAGCCGAAATTAAGAAAAACTCATAATAAGTATATTTTCATATTGACTGAAACATTACTATGAATATTATAAACTAACATTTATTATATCAACAAAATAAAGTAATAATTTTAGTCACTATTATAATAATCACTATAATTACAATTGATTTATTAGGCCATATTTTAGTAAATTTATTTTTGTTATTAAATGATTTATAATTGCATCAAGAAGAGATCAATATATAGAAAGAACCATTACATGCAAAAGAAAGTATTGAAATAATAAATGATATCTTCCAGTTAGTAGAACTTATACAGTACTTTTAAAACTGCTATAAAATATTTCTGTGGCATTCAATGTATTCCTTCAATAAACATGTACTTGTGAAATGCTGCTTCTAAAAAACTGACCAGACGAGGGTTGGGAGGAGACATTTGGTACAAAAATGCAAAGACGGTCCGGGCGCGCGAGCTCATGCCTGTAATCCCATCATTTTGTGGGGCTGAAGTGAGTGGATCACCTGAAGTCAGGAGTTCAGGACCAGCCTAGCCAACATGGTGAAACCCCATCTCTACTAAAAATTCAAAAACTAGCTGGGCGTGGTGGCACAAACCTGTAGTCCCAGCTACTCAGGAGGCTGAGGCAGGAGAATCTCTTGAACCTGAGAGGTTGCGGTTGCAGTGAGCCAAGATCATGCCACTGCACTCCAGCCTGGGCGACAGAGCAAGACTCCGTCTCAGAAAAGAAAACAAAAAGAAAGAGAAAAATGCAAGGACGCACTATGTAAATGCAAAAACACATGACAGATGCATACTATATTTAAATAATTAGTAGTAAAATGGGTCTAACAGCATTTGATGAAGTGTGCTTCTCTAACGTTTGTTCTACTGTTGTATGTTAGTACCGTGTACTTATATACACAAGGGCCAATGCTCAAATAACCTAAAAAGTTCTGCTTAAACAAAGTTAAGTAAATTACTTTCAGATTTCCTGAAGCTTTTAATATGCTAATATGCATGGTGGTTCTCTAAGACTGTGATTCTCCAACTTTAGTGTATATCAACCTTGCTGGGACAGCTTGCAAACACAGGTTGCTAGGTCCCAGTCCCATGGTTCCTGATTCAGTAGGTCTACGGGAAAGTCTGAAAATGTGTGTTGAAAATGACCTTTCATGTAATGCTGGTGTTTATGTTCCAGGAACCAATTTAAGAACCACTCCTCTAAGAGGTAATACTAGAGCATTAATCTCTCAAATGGATTTGAATCTGGTAAAGCCCTTCATTCCCTTCCTGTTCTCCCACCTCACCAGGCAAAATCTTTCACAGGGTAAGTGTTCTTCTGAACATGTTGGGAAACAGAAGATTAGAAAGAAAAATGCAGGGTTCAAATCATGAAAAGTTTTGTGTGTCACGTTGAGATACCATTTCACGCCAGTTAGAATGGCAATCATTAAAAAATCTGGAGACAACAGATGCTGGAGAGGATGTGGAGAAATAGGAACACTTTTACACTGTTGGTGGGAGTGTAAGTTAGTTCAACCACTGTGGAAGACAGTGTGGCGATTCCTCAAGGACCTAGAAATAGAAATTCCATTTGACCCAGCAATCCCATTACTGAGTATATATCCAAAGGATTATAAATCATTCTACTATAAGGACACATGCACACCAATGTTCATTGCAGCACTGTTTACAATAGCAAAGACCTGGAACCAACCCAAATGCCCATCGATGATAGACTGGACAGGGAAAATGTGGCACATATACACCATGGAATACTATGCAGCCATCAAAAATGATGAGTTTTCATCCTTTGTAGGGACACGGATGAACCTGGAAACCATCATTCTCAGCAAACTGACACAAGAACACAAAATCAAACACCGCATGTTCTCACTCATAGGCGGGTGTTGAACAATGAGAACACATGGACACAGGGAGGGGAGCGCTACACACTGGGGTCTGTTGGGGGGAAATAGGGGAGGGACAGCGGGGCATGGGGAGTTGGGGAGAGATAGCATGGGGAGAAATGCCAGATATAGGTGAAGGGGAGGAAGGCAGCAAATCACACGGCCACATATGCACCTGTGCAACAATCTTGCATGTTCTTCACATGTACCCCAAAACCTAAAATGCAATAAAAAAAAAGGAGTTCGTATTTAAACCAAACATGATGAGAACCATTAAAAGATTTTAACCATGGGAGTACTTGGTTACATTTGTGCTCTAAACGACTTGGCAGTTTACTTATTAACATCAAGAGTTAAAAAGTAAAATTGTTGTAACTTATTGACTAATTGGTGAGAAAGAAAAGAGAAAAGGAGGAATCCATCAGGTAATTAGGTAGACCTGTCTGAAACTTCAAAAGGATTCTGAACCTGTTGACGTAGATAAAAGAATTCCAGTATATATGCAGCAGCTGAAATTATGGAGTAAATGAGATTACTCAAAGAAAGAGGAAAACATATGTGACCACAGACAAAACCTTAGGGAAAATGTCTAAAAAAGAATACAAATAAAATTTTATAAGAGACATAGGTAAAGGAGAGAGGTTCCTGCTGAAATGCAAGAGAATGGGACCCAGAGTCTATGTGGAATCATTAGCTTCAAGCATAAATAAGAATGTGACTTGTTCTGAGTATGATGTTAAAAAGTCTCACAGATAAGCCTTGTTGGTGGTGAGAAAAGTTAGCTAGGAATTTCCTTCCTGAGAGAAGAGGTGGTACGCAGTATATTGGAGGAATAATAAAAGTTTGAAATAGCACCTGTTAAGGAATGAGAGACAGCCTCGAGTTGGACCCATACGGGCATTGCCAAGTAGTGTGTGAGAGCTTTGGTGAGGGTGGTTCTCTGAACTTGTAGTGACACTATGCTGGACCATTATGAGTTTCCTCCAGCATTGAATCTAGAAATCTAAAACCCAGAATGTTGGATGTGCTACTGGAGTATAAGATAAAAACAGGAAAGGAGAATGAGATTTAAATATTTGATGAGAATTACCTAAGTGCTAGAACAAATACATATTTCAGTCTGGAGGAGGGAAGGAAAAAAGGGAAGGGAAGGTGAAGAAACAGATCTAGAGGAAACAAGGAGTGAAAAAGGTGGAAGGACAAGAAATTGTGGTCAGTAGGATACTTGTGTTTAGTCATTCAGATTATGAGAATGGGAGGCAAGAACGAAGATTAGGTGAAGGGCTCTAGAAGTGAGGAGGTCTAGGAGAGGCCAAAGGAACTGTGGTGTCTCTGAACAGACTTAAAGAATTTATGTGCTCATGTGTGTGTATAAGTACGTGACTTTTGCAATGTTCATAGCAAGGTAGCTGTGGTCAAGGCATCTAAGCAATGATTAAAGGTCTTAGCAACAACGTTTGTTGATGCCAAGAATTTGAATAATCAGGACAGGATAAAGCCAAAAAGGAAAATGAGATAGATATAAGTCTGAATATTTTAAAAGAGATAAGCTGTAAAATGTGACAAATACCCACTGATGAGAGACTGGACAGGGAAAATGTGGCACATATACACCATGGAATACTATGCAGCCATAAAAAATGATGAATTCACGTCCTTTGTAGGGACATGGATGAACCTGTAAACCATCATTCTCAGCAAACTGACAAGAACAGAAAATCAAACACCACATGTTCTCACTCATAGGCGGGTGTTGAACAATGAGAACACATGGACACAGGGAGGGGAGCATCACACGCTGGGGTCTGTGGGGGTGAAATATGGGAGGGACAGCGGAGGGGTGGGGAGTTGGGGAGAGATAGCATGGGGAGAAATGCCACATATAGGTGATGGAGAGGAAGCCAGCAAACCACACTGCCATGTGTGTACCTATGCAACAATCTTACATGTTCTTCACATGTACCCCAAAACCTAAAATGCAATTAAAAAAAAATTAAAAAAAATAAAATGTGATAAATATGTGAAAAAATAAAATAATATTAAATCATTAACTAGATAACTCTCATATGATGTGTTTGCAACTTCTTCTGATTCTAAATTGATTGTTTACCTATTCATAATTCTGAGGTAAAGAAATCTTCACTATAGAAGTTCATAGGTTAGAAAAATGGGTCCTCTCTCATTAGTTTTGAGAAGGGAGATCAGCAGGACTTGTTCTCCAAATAAGTGGGGTTATGATCCCACTGATCAAAACAGCATCTGATCAAAAGAGGATGCAGTAGAGAAACCAGCTCAAACCAGCTGAAATCAAAATGGGGATGAAAGCAACCTCTAGTTGCCCTCACTTCTCATTATACACTAATTATAATGCACTAGCATGCTAAAAGACACTCCCAGTAGCACCATGACAGTTTACAAATGCCATGGCAATGTCCAGAAGTTACCTTATGTGGTTTAAAGGCAAGGAACCCACAGTTCCAGGAACTCCACATCCCTTTTCTAGACAATTATTTAGCATGAAATTAAGGAGTAGCTGTAAATCATCTATCTAACTGGTGCTAAATTCACGAGTGCTGCTCTGCCTATGGGGTAGCCCTGCTTGCCATGGAGCAGCCATTTTCCTGTACTCTGTTGCTCTAATAAACTTGCTTTGCTTTCACTTTACTCTGTTGGCTCATTTTTTAATTCTTTCCTGCATGATGCCAAGAACACTCCTTGGCTAGGCCCCAATGTTGGGGTTCACCTACATCAGTTTTAGAAGTAGAACCTAAAGTTTGAGATAGCCAGGGGATCAAGGATCCTTGTGAAGAACAATGTGGATATCTTACCAGCTAGGGAAATATTCTACAGTTACACAGGACTGAGAAACAGAATTTCTCTAAGTGCTCTTCCCTAGCTCAAGGTAACCTGTTGGAACTTTTCTGACATCAGTGGATCCATACTCCTTATTTCTCTCTTCTAGATACTGTTACCCTCACTGTACTGCCTAATTCTATCTCCATTACCTCCAAAAGCAGCAACAGAATCATCTTTTCAACTCCTTCCAATTCAAGCCTCATTAATAAAAACCTATTAGCTGTGAAGACTGAACATACAAATGAATAATGCCTATACCATATCTGATAGAACTCTGGCCCACTTTCTCTCCATCAACAAGTCTAGAAGGCAAAACCACAACCTTTGCAGCAACTGACCCAGAATGGTAAGTATTTGGTCAATGGCTGCCAGCTTCCTTATATTTTGCCCTAATTTTTACCAACAAGAGAAAGTCAAATACACTCCCTAAACAAATCACACAGGATATGCCACTTCTATTTAGCTGACTTCTAGCTTTCTTATGCTAACATGTTCCAAACACTGAAGCTTCCACGTTTTTTATTATAAGGCTTTTCCACTTTCCTGCCTGACTTTGAATCTCTGCCAAATGCTAGTGATGGCAGCTGACTTTATTGCTATAGCAATGTCTGAATAAACTGTCTATTCTCCCTGGGATGTTCTTCATTTATTTCCAAATATTAAAGCCAAATACTATTATTTATGATCATTTTAGAGATAAGTAAATTGAGGGCTATCTTAATTTCCACATCCTCTTAACTGAAAATAAAACAAGTTAGTAGCCTCGGTTTCTTTTCTTTAGCCTCATCTCCAAGACCTGGTCACGTTTATAGACACAGATGGCAACCATCACCTCACACTAATAATAATGAGCTAATTTTTCGATTGAATTATGTATCTTGAATGAGAAGAAAAGCTTTCAGAGAGCAAAATGACTGATAACTTTGTTAAATGCCCCTGCACCTCCTGAGTTTTCAACTGTCACAACTGCTGAGCACTCACTCACTTGAAGTTTGAGAATTATAGGCGCAATCAAGGTCTAGCTGTAAGTGAGTTTCCATTTGATTCCCCCTCCCCACCAGTTTTAGAGCATTCCTTTGTTCTCCTTTTATTGATATATAATAGTTTACATATTTATGGGGTACATGTGAGTGTTTGTTGTATGCATAGAATGTGTAATGATCAAGCCAGCGTATTTGGGGTATCCATCACCTTGAATGAATGTCATCTTTATTTGTTGTTTATAAGTATAGTAACCCCAGTATGCTATCAAACATTAGAACTTATTTCTTGTATCTAACTACATGTTTATATCCATAACCAACCCCTCTTCATCCTGCGCCCCCACCCTGGCCACAACCCACACTTCCCAGTCTCTGATACCATTCTAGTGTCTATTTCCATGATATGAAGTTTATTAGCTGCCACATATCAGTGAGAATATATGGTATTCGTCTTTCTGTGCCTGGCTTATTGTACTTAATGTAATGACCTCCAGTTCCATACATGTAACTGCAAACAATATGATTTCATCATACTTATGGTCGAGTAGTATCTTACCTATCGTTCCCTTGATGACCACTTAGGTTTGTGTCATGTCTTTCCCTAGTACTGAAGGACTTCCAGTACTATGTTAAATAGAAGTGGTGAAAGTGAGCATCTTTCTCTCACCATGGGCACTTAGTTGATTCCGTATCTTTCCACTCTTCTTTGTAAATAATACTGCAATAAACACATGATTGCATGTTTCCCAGTAGTGGGATTGCTATAACCTATGGTAGTTCTGTTTAGTAGTTGTACTAATTTACACTCCCACCAACAGTGTGTAAGAGTTCCTTTTCCTCCTGTCCTTGTCAGCATCTGGTATTTTCTGTCTTTTTAAAATTAAAAATAAAACTACCATGTGATCCAGCTGTCCCACTATATATATATATATATACACATATATATATATCCAAAAGATATTAAATCAGCATGTCACAGAGATAGTGACACTCCCATATTCTTTGTAGCATTATTCACAGTAGCTAAGATATGGAATCAACTTAAGTAGCCATCAACAAATGAATGGATAAAAAGCATACATTGTATACACACAGTGAAATCCTATGTAGCCTTAAGAAAGGAAGTCTCGCTACATGGTTGAACTTGGAGAACATTATGGAAAGTGGATTAAGCCAGGCACAGAAAGACAAATATCACGCTCATGTGTGGAATCTAAAACAGTTGATCTGATAGAAGTAGATACTAGAATAGTGTTTAACAGGGGCAGGGGTAATTGGGGTAGGGTTGGGAGTGGGAGCTTGGAGAGCTGTTGGCCAAAGAACACAAAATTTTGGTTAGAAAGAATAAATTGAAGAGATCCATTGTACAACATATTTACTATAGTTAACAATATATTGTATTCCAGAAAAATGCTGAGAGTAGATGTAAATTGTTCTCATCAAAAAATAATAACTATGTGAGGCAATGTATATGTCAATTAGCTAGACTGAGTTCATACATTTCACAATGTATATACCCTTTAAAACATCATGTTGTGCTTGATAAATAAATTCAATTTATCTTTCAATTTAAAAAATCATAGTAATTTTAAAATCCATGCCAAAAATACCTTGAGAAAAGTGTGTATTGCAACTCATACAGAGAATGCAAAAGAAACATATTGGAGTCGATATTCACAACTCCTACAGACCAGTGTTCTTCTAAGTCTGGTCCACGGATCTTCTACCTCAGAACCATGTAGGTTGCTTGATAGAAATACAGTTGATTTTAGAGCCTCTACTGTAGACCCACTAAATCAGGATAACTGAAAATATGAACCACAAATTTGGCCTTACATACATAGCACTCCTCTTATGAAGTCTCATGTTCATAGGAAAAGGTCACTGCTAACTTATAATAAAGTCAGGTAAAAATAGGACTGGCTTTTTAGAAACAAGAGTAATACACTTACTTCTAGGTTCCAGTATCAGTAATGGGTTTGCTAGATTTTGCATTCTATCATGATAACAAAAGATTTATCTTTCACCTTCACAGCTGACAAATTTCCAACTACACACAATTCCCTAATTTTAAGAGGAGGTGAAATATTTTATTAGACATTTATGTAGTATCCTTTCCAGCTTTTGAAAGACACTGATACTAGATCCTATATAAAACATTGCTTTCAATATTAACAGTCACTAAGAGATTACTAGTTTTCTTAAATAACATAATAGACTGTTGCTATTAACAACTGAAAACAAAAAAACATGCTGAGTAACTAGCAGTCTTAAGAGTAATTATCAAAAGCTAAAATTACATTAATTTGGTTAGAAACAAAACTAGGAATTTCCATATATTAGAATATTTCAGTTTCATTACAGTAAAATATTCAATAATCTTCACAGGGACCTTTTTTTTTTTCCTTTTTCTTTATTTTATTTTATTTTATTTATTTTTTAATTGCATTTTAGGTTTTGGGGTACACGTGAAGAACATGCAAGATTGTTGCATAGGTACACACATGGCAGTGTGATTTGCTGCCTTCCTCCCCATCACCTATATCTGGCATTTCTCCCCATGCTATCTCTCCCTAACTCCCCACCTCTTGCTGTCCCTCCCCTAGTTCCCTCTGACAGACCCCAGTGTGTGATGCTCCCCTCCCTGTGTCCATGTGTTCTCATTGTTCAACACCCGCCTATGAGTGAGAACATGCGGTGTTTGATTTTGTGTTCTTGTGTCAGTTTGCTGAGAATGATGGTTTCCAGGTTCATCCATGTCCCTACAAAGGACACGAACTCATCATTTTTGATGGCTGCATAGTATTCCATGGTGTATATGTGCCACATTTTCCCTGTCCAGTCTATCATCAATGGGCATTTGGGTTGGTTCCAGGTGTTTGCTATTGTAAACTGTGCTGCAATGAACATTCGTGTGTATGTGTCCTTATAGTAGAATGATTTATAATCCTTTGGATATATACCCAGTAATGGGATTGCTGGGTCAAATGGAATTTCTATTTCTAGGTCCTTGAGGAATCGCCACACTGTCTTCCACAATGGTTGGACTAATTTACACTCCCATCAACAGTGTAAAAGTGTTCCTATTTCTCCACATCCTCTCCAGCATCTGTTGTCTCCAGATTTTTTAATGATTGCCATTCTAACTGGCATGAGATGGTATCTCAATGTAGTTTTGATTTGCATTTCTCTAATGACCAGTGACGATGAACATTTTTTCATATGTTTGTTGGCCTCATGCATTGACAACAAAAGCCAAAATAGACAAATGGGACTTAATCAAACTCTACAGCTTCTGCACAGCAAAAGAAACAGTCATTAGAGTGAATCGGCAACCAACAGAATGGGAAAAAATTTTTGCAGTCTACCCATCTGACAAAGGGCTGATATCCAGAATCTACAAAGAACTAAAACAGATTTACAAGAAAAAAACAAACAAGCGCATTCAAAAGTGGGCGAAGGATATGAACAGACACTTCACAGGGACCTTTTAGTCTCAGTAAGTCAGAGGTATCCTGACATTTAAACTGCCAAAACTGCATTTCAAAGTGTTTGAGCACTCTAAATGGTTTTTAGATTCTCTAAATGGTTCCTAGAATTTGAATAGACTGTACATAGTTAATCAAACTATACATAAAATTAAAATATTAAAATTCTGAATATAGATTTTTAAATATATAAATTATGTAACAGCATGGTATAACAGAAAAACAGTGATTGAACACAGGATCAAAAACTTACACTCTGATCTCGGCTTACCATTAATTTATTGCATAAATTTGGGCAAGGAACTAACCTCTTCAAACTTTAGATTCCTAATATTGAAATGATAACATATACATTTATATGCATTTCTGTTTATGATAATATAGCAAGTATATGTGTAGAATATATTTAAGAGTATGTATTTATTAACATAATGGGTAATATTTACATTTAATTATATTTACGGTACATGCTCTAGTAATTGACAAGGTCCTTAGGATCCAAGAGACATGCATATAAAAGTTTGTTGAATACAAAGCACTACCATTTTAATAAACTAATAGCTGCTCTTTTCTCTTTATGTCAATTATACTTGTATTAAAAAAGAAAAATACATAGATCATGTCTGGCTGGCATTTATTTCCGTTTCTGATATCACCTCTTTAAAAGCACTGGTACTGCTTCAGCAAAGGTAACAAACTCAGGAGTAACATGATATTTGATTTCAAATACGTGATGGGTTGTTGTACAGAAGACTAAAAGACAACTTGGATTTGTTTTGTGTGGTCAAGAAAATAATACTAATACTTGTGAGTAAAATGTTCAACGGAGAAGATTTTAGTATAACATAATAAAAATGTTCTAGTATCAGATGTCTCCAAATGTAACTGTCCAAGTACAGAGGGGCACCTCAACATAAAAACACCATTTTTTTTTTTTTTTTTTCAGAAAATGCTGTACCAAAAAAAAACAACTCTCTATATTGTATCTAAAAATTGATTATATGGCCTATGAATTTGTTAATATGCATTTCTATGATTATCTGCTGTAACTAAATTCACAGACATGAAAACATAATCCATAAGTGACATAGTCTAAATGTTTGTGCCCTCCCCATGGCGAAATTCATACGCTGATGCCTAATCACCACCAATGCAATAATATTAAGAGGTGAGGCCTTTGAGAACTGTTCGGTCATCACGGGGCTGGAGCCCTCAATAAGGGGATTAGTGTCCTTACAAAAGAGGCCTGAGGGAGCTGGTTCACTCCTGACATGTGAGGACACAGGAAGATGGTGCTATGTATAAGAAACAGACTCTTATCAGACACCAAATCTGCTGGCACCTTCTTCTTGGACTTCCTACCCTCAGAACTGTTGGAACTAAATTTCTACTGCTTACAAATCACCCAGTCTAAGGAATTTTCTTATAGCAGTCTGAATGGATTAAGACAAGTTTTAAGTGCTTCATAGGATGTGGATGAAAATATATGGTTACCGTTTAAAAGAATGAACAGTTTAAAAAGCTCCACATGGTGACAGAGACTAAATAGCTGTTCACTAAATCTGTTGCTCCTTTTTCTTGGGTTCACAGCTAATGAGTGTGGAGGGTTAAGGATAATTTCAAATTATTTGTCAATTCTTCCCTCAAAAGATATGTCTGTTTTCCTCTCCTTGAACATAGGTCACTTTGACCAACAGAATATGGCAGAAGTGACCTATGTCTGTTTCCAGGCTGTAGTCATAAGAAATTGGCAATTCACAATGCTTGTCTCTTGGAACATCTGCTCTTAAAATACAGTCATTATGCTGTGAGGAAGCCCAAGCAGCCCTGTGGGGCTGTGGCTGGTTCTTTCTGGAGGCTCTGAGAGAAAATCCATTTCATAATTCTCTCCTAGCACCTGACGGCTGCTAGCCCATGACGTTCTTCCATGTGTAGCTGTGTTACACCAATCTCTGCCTCTGTCTCACACGGGCTTCTTCTCTCTGTGTGTCTGCTCCTTTTCTGGCTCCCTTAAGAATGTTTGTCACTGGATTTAGGGCCTCTTCTAATCTAGGAGGATCTCATCTCAAGATGATTACCTTAGTTACATTTGAAAAGGCACTTATTCCAAATCGGGTCACATTCTGAGGTTCTGGGTGAAAAAGTGTTTTTTCAGGGACGTCATTAAACCGACTAAACATCTTTTACTGGGACAACTCTCAAAGATGTTTTCTGTGGTTTTCAATGGGTTCTCAGAGAAACAGAGCATAGATTTACCAGCTCACTATAGCACATGTTACTGCTTTTCGTTATTCCTTAAGTCATTTTCTCCGCATATTCAGCTTCTCTTTTCTGAGGTCACATCTCAAATAAACTACCGTCAAGTCTTTCTCTTAGGCTCTGCTCTCAGACAACCCAAACTATGACAGGGAGACTACTTGAGCACCAGGCAGACTGATTTCTAGACTTTCATGACTAAGAATAAAACTTATTACTCATATTTAAGTTTAGGTTTATTTGATTTAGCAGCTAGTTTTACCTTAATACAATTCCATTGTTTTTTATATAATTTAAACTCATATGCTTTTCCTGGTTATATTTCAGGGGTCATCCAAATTTCCCTTATGTCTCTGCCATTGTTACCTTCTCAAAATCCCTTTTTGGCTTTAGAGGAATCTTAAAATACTGTAACCCTTACCCTTTTTTTCTTAAACTTAGGTATTCTTAGATGTTTCAGGAAAGTGATTTTTAGATATTTTATCTTTGAAATAAGCATAAATAATTTCTCTTCAATCCTTGAATTCCACATTTATCTATGGGAAAATTAAAAATTTCTTTGAAAGGACACGGTTACTACTAAATTCTACATGAAGGCAATTTGAATGGTATTCTATGTCCACTTCCAGGAATTAAGGATTGTCCTAAAGACAAAAAGAATACAGTCTCTCACTCTAAATACAAAGTACTCCAGAAAATATAGTAGTCAGATGGAGAAAATGTTGTGATTAAAAAAAGGGGAAAATTTGCTGCAAGTAAGTGTTTGTTTTCTATTGCTGTGTAACAAATTGCTACAATTTTGGCAGGTTTAAAAAATAGTTATTTATTGTTGCACAGTTTCAATGCGTCAGGAACCCAGGCACAGTTCCACTGGATCTTCTGCTCTACCTTTCATAGAGCTGAAATCACGGTATTGGCTGGGGCTGGTGTGTCACTGAGGTTCAGAGGCCTCATGCAAGCTCACATCATTGTTGGCAGAATTAATTTCCTTGCATCTGTCGAATTCACGAAAGACCAGAAGAACAATGTATCTGACCTCAGAAAAGGCTGAAGCCCCCTTTTAAAGAGCATACCTGATTAAATCAGACTCACACCATGTAATCTTTCTTTTCATGGATTCACTTCAGACTTACTAAGGACCTTAATTATGTCTGTAAAAATCCTTTACCTTTAACATACAAAATAATCTAAATGTGATTTTATATTTGTTGTTTTTGTTTATGGTTTTTGCCCTACTCTGTTGGCTAGAAGCAAGACCCAGGTTCTGCCAACATTCAAAGGAAAAGCATTATACAATAGCATTGCTCGTTGGTGGTTATTTTAGAATTCTGCCTATCACTAAGGGTTAAATTTATTTTAACACTTCATTCAGAGGAAGATGATGTTAAAAAATCCAAGTTTATCTTCTGCATGGTAGATTAGAAATTTTGAACAAACCTCTCATTTGATAGAACTGCGGTACTGAATGAGAGGCTGCAATTTGTAAACTCTTTAACCATGTGGAAAACATTCGATCATTATCTAGTGAAGTCAATTACACACATATCCTAACTTTCTGTAATTCTACTTACAGGTAGATATCTTAGAGAAATCTTGCACTTATTAACCAGAATACATATACAGGACAGTTTAGAGAAACACTATTTACCATAGCCAGACCTCCTCAAACTGGAAATCATCTAAATCTCTACCATCTATAGAATATATTAGTAACTTGTGGTTTATTTATATAATGAAATTCCTATAGAGCAGTAAAAGTAAATGATCAGCTCTATCATGGATACTGCAGCACTCTGCTCAGAATCTCTCCAGAGCTTAGCACCAATCCCTTTGTGATGGCAGCAGCAGCCCATCTGGAGAGGCTGCTATGAAGACAACAGCTGCAGCCAGGGCGGTACAGCCAGGACTGCATGCTCCACAAAGCTAGCAGGAGCTGGAAACAGGCAGAAGCCCTAGAGCCTTCCAAGTTGGAGGGATGGGAGTCCCACCCACCTGGGTGCAGCTACAAACCTGAGCATTCCTGAGCTTAGGGGCCCTGGAAGGCCTCCCTTCCTCTGCAGGCTCAGAAATGCCTGCACCCACTTCCTGGCCTCTTCCCGCTTTTGGTGCCTGCTCCAATTCTGAAGCAAAGTTGAGGCTGAGCCTGGGCACTGTTATGACCTGGCGGTGTGTTTGCACACTGGGGGTGCTGCTGAAATGCCAGCACCTTGCTGCCCTGGTGCCTCCAGACTTTGGGAGCTGCAGAGCATGGGACGGAGGGTGGGGTTGGGGCTACTGAGGGTGGCTTGGTGTGGGCCTGCAGGTGCCCTTCAGTACAAACAGCCTTAACATATGCATTACCTCCCATATTATAATGCTTTATTTTGTGCTGAGAACACATAAAATCTACTCTCTCAGCAATTTTCAAACATACAGCATATTGTTATTAATAATAGTCACATGTTGTACAATACATCTTTTGAACTTTATCCTTCTAACTAAAATTTGTGTCCTTTGACCAATGTCTCCCCAATCTCCTCTCCCTCAGCCTCTGGTTACCATGACTTTACTAACAGTTTCGTTGAGTGGAATTATTTTTCATTCCACAAATAAGTGGAAGTAAGATCATGTAGTCTTTGTCTTTCTGTGCCTGGCTTATTTCACTTAACATAATATCGTCCAGGTTCATACATGTTGCTGCAAATGACAGGATAACCCTCTTTTTTAAGGCTCAATAGTATTCCACTGGGATACACACATATTACCATTATTAAGGAGTATTTTATTTCAAAGCTGTAGTAAAGCCATAAACAAATCCTGAATATCAAAAAATTACACATGGAAATAAGATTAGAGAAGCCAAACAGAATGGCAAGGCTTTTAATTATATCACATTAAAACTTTCTGTAATAAAGTTTCTTAACCACAATAAATTACTGAAGTAAGAACTGCTTCTAAGCCTCAGGCCATTCATAAAAATCTTGAGATGAGTTGGGTATCACCACTTTATTCACCTTGGGAACTCAATGGGGTGCTATATTGATCACAGGAATGGGGGAAGATAGTGCAACTGTTTAAATGGACCTAAGAGCTTACATTCTATACATTTCCTTCAGATGTTTGATAATCATTCCAGTTATGCAAATGAAATATTAGGCATAAAAAGACAAGTACCACATGATTTCACTCACATATGGAATCTAAAAAAGTTGATCTCATAGAAGCAGAGAGTAAAATAATGGTTACCAGGGGCTAGAATGGTCAGCAGAGATGGGAGTTTGGGTGATGTGTTGTGGAGACCTTGATTAAAGGATACAAAATTTCAGTTAGATAGGAGAAATAAGTTCACAAGATCAATTGTACAACATGGTAATTACAGTTAATGACAATATGTTGCTTTCTTGAAAAGTGCTAAGAGAGAGGATACAATCTCACAACAAAAATCATAACTATGTAAGGAAATGTATAAGGTAATTAGCTATATTTTGTCATTCCACAATGTACATATACCTTAAAATAAAATGTACAGAATGCATATGATTTCATGTCAATTAAAAACTTGTTTAAAATTCATAAAAAATTTATATTTTAATGAAGGATATATTAACTTTTATAATTCATTGAGATTATTTTTAAAAATAGTTTTATCATATAAATGAGAAATTCAGATACTTATATCATATTCAGATATTATTTGAATGTAAGAGACCCTTAGTGAAGGTCAAAAAACCAGAAATCTCTCTGGAGTGCTGACTTGTAAACCAAAATCTATAAATAAAAATATGACAACATGTCAGATTAGAAATCCAAATGATCAGCTAGAAAACACCATATTAGTGGTTCATCAAAACTAGTCTGAAAGTCAAGAGGCAGAAAAGGGCAATTCAATGTGAGTTAGCACCGAAGCAGTGGCAGACATGATCGTAGCATGATATAACTGTCAGATTGCTCATTGTCAGGGAGTTTTTTATAAAGGGAACTTAAAAATTTCAAGTCCTAATTTTCCTAGGCTTAATGACAAGCAAGTACATTTAATCTATATGTCTAAATGTCTGTATTTCATTATAAGGTATTTACTGATTTTATGTAGTAAACTAAATCACTTGAGGGTGATTCAGGATTCCAAAATTTATCTCAGGGTTAGCAACAACAGAGAGTCCCTAGGGCCTTGCTGTTCTTAAAATGACTATTTCTCAGTATTTAACAGCCAGGCTAAAGGGGGTCAAGAAAGGGACTGGATATCCATTCAATTTGACGCTTTGTGAATAGATGTAGCCACCATATTGGCTTTTTCCCCAATCTGTGCATAGAAAGAGATGGAAATAGTTAATAAAAGCACTAAGAAAACATTAAGTGTTGTAGGAATGCCAAATGTTGGCTCAATAGCAGTCCCACAGTATGTGAGTTATAGCACAGAAAAGCTCAACGAACACTGTTAGATACAACCAATGAGCTCTTAAGAAACCGCTGTGGCCTATTTTTTCCAAACACCCTTAAAAACACGAGCAGAGTATGTAGTCAACACTAAATTGAGGATCCTTGACTAACCAGAGATTCTAATATAGCCACTCTCATTCTTCTTAAAAATACTAGAAACAAGTGAGATGAGTAACTAGAAGAGCATAGATAGGCCCACATACCCTTTTGGTTTCTCTCCCTATCTCAGGCTCAACAAAGTTACAAACTCTTTTTAAGCATGCAAGTTGACTAATCTGAGTGTCATTTTTTCTTCACTATTTATTCACCCATTGGTGAAATAATGCCAGTGAACTTGTGATAAACAAAATATAGAAAAGACGGCCGAATAATCTTTTTAACGAGATAACTCATTTGTAAATAAATAAAGGAAGTCCAGGCTTTGTTCATACCCTATCTTTAATTTTATAGCTGAGAGTACCTAACTGGAATTTCCTTCTGGATTTACCAATTCATTAGGTAGATATAAAATTTGTGGTGCATTTTTAAAATTCTGTGACTTCTTATTAATGCCTGAATCATTAATAGCAAGTTTAGTGTTGCAGGGGGAACAGTGATCTAAATAGTCAATTACCAATTTAATTGGAAATGTGGCTGTTATGCTGAATTGCAATAAGCAAGTAAAGAAACAAAAGGGCTTCAGCAAAGGCAATGTTTTTGTTGCGGGAGAAAGTCTACAAATTAACTTTATCCCAAATAATTACAGTTCAAAACTACCAATAATAACAAGAAATTAAAATGCAAAATCTTATTCAACTGATGTCCTCTATCTTTTTTTTTTTTTTTTTTGGTTAACGGTCTTTGATCCCAGAAGGTCTATTTCTATAATCTAATTGTAGCTATCAAAATACAGGGATGTTTAATTTTATCAACTGTGCTAACTAGAGAAAATGTATTTTTTCTTCTTATTTTTAACTGAAGGATCTTATAAGTTACACTTGAACAAATCATTACTTCGTGGAGGAGATGATTCTAATGGTTCTTCCTTTACCAACAAGCTATGGTAAAATTTATCTACAATTGTTTAACATGATTATGTCTTACCAATATGTTTGCTCTTTGGACTTTGTGAAATAGACTCTTCAGCTCTAACATTTGAAAGGATATCACTGGAATTAATGAATGCCTACTCTATTTCATTTACTAAAACAAGAGCTTTGCAGTCATGAAAGACATCTATTGCAATTGCTAATTTAATCGCTGGGTCTATTCTGCTATATGCCTAATAGTGCAAATATCAGGCATATAGCAGATACTCATGAAATAGTACTTATGAAAATTAACATAAATTAGGTGTCAGCATCACCATGTTGTAGGGTGGGGACACTGAGGCACAGTGAAGTTAAACAATTCTCCTTGTATTTTTAACGGTGGTAAGAAATAGCAGGCTATTTCTTAATGGTTTCTTGGGGTCTCATTGGTTGTATCTAACAGCATTTGTTGAGTTTTTCCTGTGTCATAACTCACATGTTGTGGCACTTCTATTGAGCTAACACTTTGCATTTCTACAACACTTTTGTCAGGAGAAAAAATATACAAAGCACCAAGAGTCACTTCATAGAGGAGATAACATCTGATTTAATTATAGAAAGATTAGGCAATTTAGAAGGCTTCTATAGGAAAGGAAAGGAATAAAAGAAAACATCATAATTCGCACTGTAGCAGACAACATATTTCACTGGAGCTATGAACAATTCATTCTTTAGCTAACATGACTCTTCAATAGTCAATAATAGTGGCCCAGTGCCATCTATGGCTTAACATGGACCCAAAAACATAGGGTAACCTGTCAGTGGTAAGAAACTCTGGCTAGTAATCTCTGAAATGCATGGTTGAGACTACGGTGAGGCAAGTGAGGTGTCCTTGATTGAAGAATTTAAGGATCAATCATGTACTTACATGACCCTGAAAGCCTCACCCTCCTGGACCCTAGTTGTAGCCCAGCTGAAGTTTTTTAATACAATATGAACGTCACTATTTGTTCCGAGTTCCAGAGTTATGCTTTCCTATACAGTAGCCACTAGCCAAATGTGACTAAGTTTAAAATAATCGTAAATAAATTATAAAATTCAGTAATTCATTTGGTCTAGGTACAATTCAAGTGCTCAACAGCTACATGTGGCTAAAGGCTTCCATATTAGATAAAATGTATCTACCATCACAGAAAATTCTATGGGACAGAACTGATTTGGCTCAGTCTACAATCTAAGTCTAAGTGCCTTAGTTTTAACTGAGACTAAGTGCTATAATGGACTCCAGAATGAAGTATATGATAAAAGCATCATTTATTATGCTATAATTTGTTGAATCATTTGCATTATCTATTTAGAAACTTTTAAAGATTTTTGATTTATTCATTCTATCAGTATTTATGGAGCAGATACCTTATGGAAAGTACTACGTATGGACAGAGGCAAGAAAATGATTCTCAAAGATGAATCAAATTCAGATTCTCCCTTCAAAGGGCATAATGGGAAAGCTAAGACTTGCAAAAAATAACATTAACATAAAGTGGAACAAACTCCCAAACAGGAATTAAGGGTGGGGAGAAATTATTTACTGTTAAATCTATCAAGAGTTTGTTACAGAGAAGATGATATTTACATTGAACCTTTATGAATAGGTAGGATTGGAAAATGTAAATATAATAGCAGGGAGACTACTACCTTTTTACTGAGAATAATCATGTTTAGAGGAAAATCTGAGCCATACATTGGAAGAACTATTTGGTTGGCTTGGAATATAAAGCGTGTAGGGGTTGGCATATTTCTTATGTTTTATTGGTACTTTCTGTTCTGATAGCTTCTGAGAAACTATTTTAATATGAATACAACTTTAATACTAAAAGATTTATATTAATAAATAATCATCAAGTCATTAATCTGTCTGATATTATGCATAATTAAATTATATGAATCATAAGGTCACTGCATCCCCTGAGGTTCAATGATAGTCACTTTTCCTGTGAGAAGCTAGTTGTGGGAGAGCTCAACAATTCCTGGTCTAACTGGCTCTTAAGGAACAGTATCCTGCTCTGCTGTAACAGGGATGTTAGGGCTTTGTAGTCACCAGAGGACTGAGGGTATTCCATGCACATAAAGAGCTGTTCAAATATGCTTGCTTTAAAGATAGGTTAGCCATTTTTTCAGAAAAACACTGCATTAACAAAACACCATTCATTGCCAACATGATGTTTAATAAAAAAATAACTGAGAGCTCTTTTTTTTTCCATCAGTAGGTCAGATTTGTTTCTTCAGGCAAACCCTGATTTTCTCAATTACTGTCAATACCCTGGGTCAAAGAGTTAATTAATTTTAAATAATATTACTTAAGAGATAATATTTACCATTGTAGCACACATACCTTGTAAACCTAAGATATCAAAAAATAATAGCCAAAAACTACAGTGGGTAAAATGTATCACATATAGACGGATGTATGTGGGTTCATATATACATAAGTAAAATAGAGTAAAGATTTTTCAGGTAGGAATGCTTTTGATACTGGGGATTTAAAATTGGGCTGGAAAAATGAATCTCAAGTAAAGTACAAAGCATGATTAAAATCCACATCTGTAAAGCCATAAGGAAAATCTGAAAAGCGCTGAACATAAATACCCTAAGCTTCCAGCTTTTAAAAAACATTTTGCCATGTTATGGAAATATATCTGTTATATGGCAAGTAGAAAATGCATCATCCAAATTATATGTAGATGAAACATCACAATAAATTCTAAATAACAGAATAATCATAATAAACAGATGCTTTTAAAATAAAAATAAGGCCTCTTTATCTAACCTCTGTTAGAAACCATCTCTCTAGATGCTGTATTTTAAAGGGAGTCATTAACAAAAATAGAACATGAAATAATATATCCAAGCAAAATCCCAAATAGCTCTTTTTCTTTGGAACAATTAAACAGTCACAAACTCTCCTGGAACACTCTTTCCCAATGTGCTGCAAAGGTCATAAAAGTTAACATAATTCTAAGTGTCTTCAAAATGGAGAATTGAAAATTACATATTTTCCTTCCTTTACAAAAACTTACGATGTTTTTACAACTGAGTAAGATGTAGCCCAGGGACTGAACCTCCAGGAGGACACAGTAAAACTAAAAAGTTCTAAACAGTATACGACATTCACAAAGTGGGACAGTTTCTTGTGTCAAGTTTGATTTTGTTTTTGTTTTGAGTGGGGATCAGTGCAAGTGAGGAGACTAGGAAATTTGTCACATGAGGGCCAACTAGAAAGACTCTGACTCCTTCACTATAAATCCTGAATCTCCCAAGACTCAGAGTTAATACATAAAATCATGAATCAATATGCTCTTATATGCTATGCCAAATTCCTAGGTAATACAAAAGACACCTTATAAGTTAAATTAATTTGGACAAATAAAATCTTTGGGAGGTGATAGATATGTTTATGGCCTTGATGGTGGTGATGCTTTCATGTGTGTATATTTATCCCCAAATTTATCAAGTTGTATAGGCTATGTACAGTTCTTAGCTATATTAATCATACCTCAACAAAATGGTTTTAAAAAAGAGGAAAACTACTTTAAATTCAAGGACCATGTGTAATAATCAGAGAAACACCTTTCCCCAAGGTACTATGAAAATAAGAGGGAGACTTCCAGTGGATACAAAGAACTTAGCCTCCGAAAAGGACCAGCTGGCCAGAGGGGAAGAGTTATACAGAGAAAAGGATCTCAGTGGGGAGCTGGCATTCAGCCAAGACAGGAACAGAAAGGACACAGGAAAAGACCGAGGGCCACGAAAACAGACCAAGCCTGCGGCTGAGTTTGCAGCTCTGCAGATCTGATGGGGAGAACTTTCTTTCTCTAAATGGCAAAAAAGAGGAAAAGGCTGTCAAAATTGAAAGGGCAGTTGAGCTGTACAATCTTAGATTCTTTGCAATCTAATCAGAGCTGTTGCTGTAGACACAGTGCTAGCATCAGCATCAACATATGGAAAAGCATTCATCTGCACAGTGGTTATGCCCTAGTTTGATTGTTTTTATAGCCATCTACCAGTAGTTCTAGCATACTATAATTAGACTCATTCATAGTTTTCTAATTCACATAGCTATTGATCAATGAGAATCAATCACTAGATAAGTGTGTTACCGGCATTATCTAGACACAAATTACATTCAATAAGGTTCATTAAGTCATTTAATGGGAATGTCTTAAGTACAACCAGTATTATATTATACTTCTAGTGGCGTAACATGAACCTTAAATAAGGGATTGCTATTTTCCTTAAAGGTTTTAGATGTCTTTTTGAAAAATTATTATACTTTGAGTTCTGGGGTATATGTGCAGATCGTGCAGGTTTGTTACATAGGTATACATGTGCCGTGATAGTGGTTTGCTGCATCCATTGCCCCATCATCTACATTAGGTATTTCTTTCTGCTAATGTTTTCCCTTCCCAATCCCCTCATCCCCTGCTATTCCTCCCTTACTCCCCAACCTCCTAGGCTCCAGTGTGTGAGGTTCACCTCCCTGTATCATGTGTTCTCATTGTTCAACACCCACTTATGAGTGAGAATATGTGGTACCTGGTTTTCTGTTCTTATGTCAGTTTGCTGAGAATAATGGTTTCCAGTTTCATCTATGTCCCTCAAAGGACATGAATTCATCATTTTTTTATGGCTGCATAGTATTCCATGGCATATATATGCCACATATTCTTTATCCAGTCTATCACTGAGGGGCATTTGGTTGGTTCCAAGTCTTTGCTATTGTGAACAGTTCCACAATAAACATACATGTGCATGCATCTTTATAGTAGAATGTTTTATAATCCTTTGGGCATATACTCAGTAATGGGATTGATGGGTCAAATGATACTTCTATTTCTAGATCCTTGAGGAATTGCCACAGTGTCTTCTATGATGGTTGAACTAATTTAACTCCTACCAACAGGGTAAAAGCATTCCTATTTCTCCACATCCTCTCCAGCATCTGTTGTCTCCTGATTTTTTAATGATTTTTTAACTGGCGTGAGGTGGTATCTCAATGTGGTTTTGATTTGCATTTCTCTAATGACCAGTGATGATGAGCTTTTTTTTCATGTGTTTGTTGGCTCCATAAATGTCTTCTGAAAAGTGTCTGTTCATATCCTTTGTCCACTTTCCAGGACATAGGCAGGGCAAGGACTTCATGACTAAAATACCAAAAGCAATGGCAAGAAAAGCTAAAATAGACAAGTGGGATTTAATTAAACTTAAAAGCTTCTGCACAGCAAAAGAAACTATCAATAGAAACTATCAATAGAACCAGCAACCAACAGAATGGGAAAAAGTTTTTGCAATCTACCCATCAAACAAGGGGCTAAAATCCAGAATCTTTGGAGAGCTTAAACAAATTTACAAGAAAAAAACAACCCCATCAAAAGGTGGGCAAAGGATGTCTTATTTAGATTTGTGTGAGTTTGCTCCAACAAAAAAAGTCACTAAAGTGAAGTCTTACTGTCCTTCACTAAAAGTATAAACTGTCATCAGCTCAATTTACAAAAGAAACTGCCACTTAAAAGATGATTCTAAATTGAATTTAAATGTGTACAAAATGACATTAAACCCCAGTAGCTCCTTACATCTAAGAAAAATGAAATCGAATTGAGATAAAATCTGACATCTCTGGGCTGTACTGGCGGCTACCTTTTCACTCTCACAGCAGCTCTGAGTGTAATTACTTACAAATAAAGTATGACTATCTCAAAACTTAAGCTATTTTCATGCAATTAAATTTTTCTATTGGGGGGTCATTTTCTGTCTAATAAATACCTAGGTGACTACATAATTCATCTGGGCTTAGCTACATCATATAATATATTAAATGCCATGATTTGTAAACTTCAACTATCAAGACACATGCATTTTTTTTTACCATTGGATTTCATTTTTTTTTCTTTCATACTGCATCTATTAAGCAAAAAGCTCATTTTATCTTGTTTCTGTTCTCCAGCGATATGTAAAGGTCAAGCTAGAGTCTCCAAATCAGCACTAAATGACTAGAGTGCCCATAATGAGTTGACATAATCCACCTCAAATTAAAAAGAAAACCATGAATTTTTAATTTGCATTTGTGCAAATGTATGACACTTGTCGGGCTTTGTAATATACTGAAAATTGCTTTTTAGTTCCTTTTACTTTTTAAAAATACCTGTGATAGCTCAGGATTTTAAAAATGGAAACTCTTATTTAAGACATAAGACTTTAATCTTTCTGTATGCATTATTTTTATTCAATGTATGCCAAAAAATGGTGCATATTTTCGTAAATGAATTCTTTAGCAAGGGAAAATCAGGAAATTTAATACAGACAGATTACCCAAACAGTCTGTTGTTATAGCTGTTCTCCTTGCTTCCTGTCTCACCCCTCCAATTAATTCTTAATTCCGTAGCCAGATACACTTTTATAAACACAAAACTGATCATGTCATGCCCCTGCTTAAAATTCTTAGTGGCTCCACATTTCCTTCAGGACAAATCTAAACCCATTAACTTGGTTCAGAAAACATCTCTTTTCTTCTTTAGCCTTATTTGTCACTAGTAAAAGGAAATAATTTGCAGTCCCTACAATTGTCACTGTTACTAGTATCAGATGACTTGTGATACCTTCACCCTTGATAAAAACCTCAATATTAGGACTGGGTGTGGTGGCTCACACCTGTAATCCCAGATCTTTGGGAGGCCAAGGCAGGCAGATCACCTGAGTTTAGGAGTTCAAGACCAGGCTGGCCAACATAGCAAATCTCATCTCTACTAAAAATGCAAAAATTAACTGGGCATGCTCGCACATGTCTGTAATCCCAGCTATTCAGGAGGCTGAGGCAGGAGAATCACTTGAACCAGGGAGGCAGAGGTGGCAGTGAGCTGAGATTGTGCCATTGCATTCCAGCCTCAGCAATAAGAGTGAAACTCTCTCTCAAAAACAAACAAACAAACAAAACCCTCATCATTAGCTCAGCACTGTGATTCATTGTGGGTGCTTCAGTTTTCAACTCTGAAAGGCATCAACCCTTTCCCACCTCTGAGATTTTGCAACTGTGGGACTTTTATTTGTAATACTCTCTCAGGCCCTTTGTCCATCACCATGCCCCATCCTTCTTTACCCTAACATACCCTTCCCACTTAACTTACCTATTCTTTATATGCCTTCTTCTCATCCTAAAAGCCTTTCATGACCTGTCTATCCCCAGTGCATTATGTGAGCCTCCTATGTGCTCACAGAACATTTTTTTTCTCTTACAGCATTGTCCACATTTTAACTGTCCCTTTACTTGTCTGAGTCAATTATATCAGTGATTTTCAATCATTAGAGTGCACCTGGAGGACTTGTTTAAACACAGAATGTTGGACCCCACCCTCAAGAGTTTCTGATTCAGTAGCTATTGAGTGGGCTCCTAAGGATGTACATATCTAAAAGTGATGTTATGGTTCTATAGCTCCATTTTTGTGAACCTGGAATAGAAAAAAAATACTGAGAGAAGTTATGTCAGCAAGACGGTGGAATACAAGATTTCTTTGTATTACTACTCCCACAAAAATACAATTTTAAACTATTCAAAGACAAGAATACCACCCTGAATTCAGCAGAATTCAGGGGAGTAGTGGAGAAATCTCTTGTACTGACACAATCGAGAGAAGCCATGACCAGTAGGAGAACTAGTCATTTTAGTCTGTGCTACTTCCTCCTCCAAGCTGGCATAACACCATTTGCAGAGAAATTTCCTAGCCCTGTGGTTTATGAAATGAGAGAAGAGTGTTGGATGTAGACATTCAATCACCCACTGGTCTGATAATCTTCATGGGAAGCCAACTCCAGTTCCATCCCACTGGAAGCACTAGGGTAAATAGGACAAAGAGCAGGTCTCTTATCACAGTGACTGGCACATAGAACTTGGCAGCTATTCCTCTATCTAATCAGCATGGATGCCACACTAAGGAGACTGGGTGGAGCCATAGAGCTACAATAGATAAAATACACAGGAAGGCCCAAAACCTGGCCACATTTATTACAAACCCAGATGCTCTTGGCCTAGAAAAAACTAAAATGTTGGAATTAAGATTTGGTGCCACTTAAAAAGGTATTCATCAGACCAGAAAACAATAGCAGGGCAACAATATAATTCTGGTATAGCATTTAAGTACGTGTGTTCTCTGTAAGTCATCCCCAAACAGGGAAATAATGGCAGAGCAGCAATTTAGTTCTGGTGTAGGATTTAAGTTTCAACGCACAGTATAAGTCTTCCTCAGACCAGGAAAGCAAGGTAGGGCAGCAGTTCAGCTCCAGTGAATTGTTTTAGTTCCATGCTCGCTATAAATTCTCCCCAGAACTGGAAGCAAAGGATTAAGTTTTGGTACTAAGCAGTAAAGGTCTAACACCACCAAAGAATACTGCAAAAGTTGGTTAAGGTGGTTGTCTTCTCAAATGTGCAGGCTCAGTGTAAGGATTGTTAAACTCAAGGAAATATGACATTACCAAAGGAAAACAATAAAACTTCAGTAATGGGCACAGAATTGAAGATCTATAAAATGTCTGTCAGAAAATACAAGATTATCTCCTTAAAAAAGTTCAGGAGGATCAGAAGAAAATATAGATAGAAAAACTAATTGAAATTTGGAAAATAATCCAATAATAAAATGAGAAATTTGACAAAGAAATAGTGTTTACACAAACAAAAACACACCAAGTAGAAATCTTAAAAGTGAATAATACAATACTGAATACAATAAATAGAGAAAACAATAACTGATCTGAAAAACTCATTAGAAGGCTTCAACAGTAGACTTGAACAAAGAAAGAAAATAATTAAGCTTGAAGAGAGAAAATGTGAAATAGAAGATAAAAGAAAAATAGAACAAAAAAGAGTAAAGAAGACCTATGAAAATTATGAGATACCATCAAGTGAATTAAGTTCTGCAAAATATTAATAAAAATTTCTGACAGAGATGAAGGGAAAAGCCCTAGAAATCATATTTAAGGAAATAATGGCTGAATATTTCTCAAATCTGGAGAAAGATGATACTATTCAGATACAGGAAACACAGAGATTGCCAACCAAATTTAAGCCAAAAAAGAATTTCTCAAGGCAAATAATAATCACATTATCAACCAAAGCCAAAGAAAGTATATTTAAAACAGCAAGAGCAAAGAACTATGTCACATTCAACAGAGCCCCAGTACACCTTTCAGAGGATTTCTTAGTGAGTGTGGAATATGGTATTCAAAGTGCTGAAAGAAAAATAAAACCAAACCAAAACTGGCCAACCAAGACTACTGTACCAAGAAAAGCTATCCTGGAAATATAGAGGAGAGAGAACTTACCCATGCAAACAAAAGCTGAGGGAATTCCTCAAACCAGCCCTATCTTATAAGAAAAATGCTAAAGACAGTTATTTGGTTAGACATATGCAGAAAGCTGAAACTGGATCCCTTCCTTGCACATTATACAAAAATTAAATCCAGACAGATTAAAGATCCAAGCATAAGACCTAATACCATAAAAACCCTAGAAGAAAATCTAGGCAATATCATTCAGGACATAGGCATAGGCAAGGCTTTCATGACTAAAACACCAGAAGCAATGGCAACAAAAGCCAATATAGACAAATGAGACCTAATTAAACTTAAGAGCTTCTACACAGTAAAAGAAACTATCATTAGAATGAACTAGCAACCAACAGAATGGGAAAAAATTTTTTTGCAATCTACCCATCTGACAAAGGGCTAATATCCAGAATCTACAAAGAACTTAAACAAATTTACAAGAAAAAAAACAAGCAACCCCATCAAAAAGAGGGTAAAAGATATAAGCAGACACTTTTCAAAAGACGTTTATGCAGCCAACAAACATATGAAAAAAAGCTCATCATCACTGGTCATTAGAGAAATGCAAATCAAAACTACATTGAGATACCATCTCATTCATGATCATTAAAAAATCAGAGACAACAGATGCTGGAGAGGATGTGGAGAAACAGGAACACTTTAATATTGTTGGTGAGAGTGTAAATTAGTTCAACCATTGTGGAAGACAGTGTGGTGATTCTTCAAGGACCTAGAAATAGAAATTCCATTTTACCCAGCAATCCCAGGACTGGGTATATATCCAAAGGATTATAAAACAATCGAGTGTAAAGACACATGCACATATATGTTTATTGTGGCACTGTATACAATAGCAAAGACTTGGAACCAACCCAAATGCTCATCAAAGATAGACTGGATAAGGAAAATGTGGCACAGATACACCATGGAATACTATGCAGCCATAAAAATTATGAGTTCATGTCCTTTGCAGGGACATGGATAAAGCTGGAAACCAACATTTTCAGCAAATTGACACAAGAACAGAAAAGCAAACACCGCATGTTCTCACTCACAAGTGGGTCCTGGACAATGAAAACACAGGGACACAAGGAGGGGAACGTCATACACTAGGGCCTGTCAGGGGTCTGGGGGGCTAGGGCAGGGATAGCAGTGGGTGGAGGATTGGGGAGGGGTAACATTAGGAGAAATACCTAATGTAGATGACGGGGTGGGGAATGGATGCAGGAAACCATCAAAGCATGTGTATACCTATGTAACAAACCTGCACATTCTGCACATGTACCCAAGAACTTAAAGTATAATAAAAAATAAAATTAAAAGATGACAGAAGGAAAAAAAGTAGCTTTGCTTATATCAGATAAAATAGAAATTAAGTCAAGCATGGTTAAAAAAAAAAAGCAAGGAAGGCAATTATATAATGATAAAGTGATCAATACAGCAAGTAGATACAAGAATTTTAAATATATATGCATCCAATATCAGAGCACCTAATAGAGGGGTGAGGGGATTGGGGAGATATAGCATTAAGAGAAATAACTAATGTAGATAACCGGGTGATGGATGCAGTAAACCACCACTGTGGCATGTGCATACCTATGTAACAAACCTGCACGATCTGCACATGTACCCTAGAACTTAAAGTATAATAAAAATAAATAAATAAATGTTCGAGATGATGGACATACTAATTACCCCTACATGATCACTATACATTGTACATATCAGAATATGTACTAATAATGAATATGTAAAATTATTTGTGAATAAAAATAAAATATTGAAAATGAATAAATGTATAAATTAAATATTAATAGACTTAAAGGAATTGGTGCAATAAAATAATGGTAAAGCACTTCAATACTCTATTTTCACCAATGGACAGATCATTCAGGCAGAAAATCAACAAAAAATAGCAAAGTTAAACTGCACTCAAGACCAAATAGACCTCGAAGCCATTTCCAGAAAATTTCATCCAAAATCTGCTGAATACAAGTGTTTCTCAACAGCACTTGAAACATTCTCTAGCACAAATCATATGTTAGGTTACAGAAGAAGTCTTAATAAACTTTTAAAAATCAAAATAATATCACTATCATTTCTGATTACAATGGAAAAAACTAAAAATCAGTAACAAAAGGAATGTTGGAAACTGTATAAATTCATTTAAATTATACAACATGCTCCTGAACGATAATGGGTCAATGAAGAAATTAGAAAATTCCTTGAGACAAGTGAAAATAGAAACACAAGATACCCAAACCTATGGGATACAGCAAAAGCAGTTTTAAGAGGGAAATTACAGCAATAAACACTTACATCAAGAGAGTTACATCTTAAGAAACTAGAAAAACAGAAACAAACTAAACTTAATATTGGTAGAAGAAAAAAAAATAACAGAGACCAGAACAAAAATAAATAAAATCTCTATTTTAGAAATATGAACGATTAACAAAACAAAGTCTTGTTTTAAAAAAATAAACAACAGTTATAAACCTTTAGGTAGTGTAAGCAAAAAGGAGAGAAGACTCAAATAAGTATAATTAGAGATGATAAAAGGAGACATAACAACAGATGCCACAGAAATACAATGATTCACGCAAATACATAAGATAATATTATGAACAATTATATGCCAACAAGTGGGAACATCTAAAAGAAATGTATAAATTTCTGGACACATACAGCCTACCATTCTGTTTTCATGAAGAAACGGAAAGCCTGAACAGACTAATCATAAGTAACAAGACTGAGGCAATAACAGACTCTCCCATCAAAGAAGATTCCAGGACCTGATGGTTTCACTGCTAATAAATATTTGCCAATAATACTGAATTATCAAATATTTAAGGAAGAACTAATACTAACTTTTCTGAAGTTAATCATAAAACATTGAAGAGGTGGAAATACTTTCAACTCATTTTATGAAGTCAGCATTACCATGATATCAAAACCAGACAAGGATACAACAAAAAAAGAAAACTATAGGCCAATATCCCTTTGAACATATAGGCCAAAACTCTCAACAAAACACTAGCAAAACAAATTTAACAACATTAAAAAGATCTTTCATTATGACCAAATGGAATCATGCCAGGGATACAAGGAGGGTTCAACATATGCAAATCAATAAACATAATATATCACACTAACGGAATGAAGGACAAAAACCAAAAAATCAAATATGATTATTTCAGTAGATGCAGAAAAATAAATCTATAAAATTTAACATTCTTTCATGATAACAAGTTCTTAAATTAGGTACAAAAGTAATATACCTCAACACAATAAAGGCCACGTATGACAAACCACAGCTAACATTATACTCAATTGGAAAATGTTGCAAGCATTTTCTGTAAGTTATGGAAAAAAATAAGGATGTCCATTTTCACTGCTTTTATTCAACACAATACTGGAAGTTTTAGCTATAGCAATTGGGCAAGAAAAAGAGATATCCAAATTGGAAAGGAGAAAGCCAACTTATCCCTGTTTGAGGAAAGCAGGATTAAAAATGCAGAAAATCCCAAAGACTCCACTAAAAAATATTGGAACCAATAAATAAATGAATTTAGTAAAGTTGCAGGATACAAAATCAACGTATAAAAATCAGTTGCATTTTTATACACCAATAACAGATTATCTGAAAAATAAATCAAGAATGCAATAGTTATAAAATATAAAACAGTGATAAATTTAATTCTGGAGCTCAAAGATCTCTATAGTGAAAACTGTAAGATACTAATGAAAGAAATTGAAGAAGATGCAAATAACTGGAATGACATTTTGTGTCCACTGATGAGAAGAATTAATATTAAATGTCTGTACTACCAAAAGTGATCTAAAGATTAATATGAACCCTATGAAAATACCAATGACATTATTCATATAAATAGAAAAACCAATCTGAAATTTGTGTAGAACAACAAAAGACCTAAATGTCCAAAACAATTTTAATAAAAAAGAATGAAGCTGGAGGCATCATATTACCTGACCTCAAAACATATTACAAGGCTATAGTAACCAAGACAGAATGGTAGCATGCTACTGGCATAAAACCAGACACATTGGCCAATAGTATAGAATAGAGCACCGAGAAAGAAATCCACATACTTATACTGGCTCATTTTTGACAAAGCTGCAAAGAATATACACTGAAGAAAAGATAGTAATTAATAAATGATGCTAGGAAAGCTAGGTTGCATACTGGGTAAATACAGAAACTCCTGAATTTTTTTAGACTAAAAACAGTTAATAGATATCTCTGGGCACTATGATTAGCATAGACAAGTCTCTCTGGCTTTTGGGTTTTTGATGATAATAGACAAAAGATTAACATATATACATACATACACAAACACAAACACACATGTAAAATAATGGTTTATATATATATACACACACATTATGTTTTTTTCTCAGATATATGCATGTGTAAACATACACATAGACAAACACACGAATATATATATATTTCATATATATATGTAAAAAATATGTTTTGTTAATTCCTGTAAATAAAATGAGGGGGGAATGTGACATCGTAAAAGCCCCATAAAAGTGCATACCTCAACCATACCTCGGCTTTCCGTTGAAACTGCTCTCTATAACCCAAATGTGAATAAGTAATTAAGGACTGTAATTTCCACCCTACCCAGACAAAGTGTAAACAAATGCTAATCTTGACTTTTGTGAACCACTTAAGTAACAATCAGAATGTCAAAAAGTCCCCCGGCCCTTGGAGAGTCCGGAGACCCTCACCCTCATCTTTGCCCAGGAATCCACTGGAATGTCCGGAGTCCCTCACCCTCATCTCCGCCCAGGAGGTGATTTACAGAATCCACTAGCCCTCAGAACGTCTGAAGCCCCTCACCCCCACCCCTGCCTCTCATCCTGACTCCCGAGGTGGTTTTACGGGTATAAAAGGTCTTGACACCCTCCTTTCGGGGCCACGGGTTGGAGAGACTTGAGTCCTCTGTGGCCGCCGGCAATAAAGTGCAATTTGGCATAAAAAAAAAATGTGTTTTGTAAGTCCTACTCCAAGACCATGAGAAATTTATATGGAAATCAAAGAATAGTTTAGTGACAGAATGTATTTGTATTTTTCCAGTGGATTTCTCAGTAATTATCTCCCCAAATTACTTTCTCCTAAGACATTTATACCTGCTAATATGTCTAATTTTATGCTAATTTGAGGTTAAAAGTTATTTTTTAATATATGCATATGCTGAAATCTCTTCAATTTCTGCTTTTTCTTTTAAAATATTTATTAGTATACAAAAATGAATATGTAAATGTATAGTCCTAAAAATTTAATTATTTCAAATAATAATAGTAGAATAAAAAATTATTTTTTTCCTAAAGCGGAGTTGACAATTGTTTTTAAATTTAACATTTTATAAAAACAATGTGCAGAAAGTCCTGTTGGATAATGGAAGAAAATAAGAATACTTAAAAAACATTCCACGCTGTTTTTCAGGATGGAGAGAATGCAAGGCAAGACCATTTGTTGATTTGATTCTGCTCTTTAGGTTCTGGGGTACATGTGCAGATCATGCAGGATTGTTGCATAGGTACATACATAGCAATGTGGTTTGCTGCCTCGATCCCCCTGTCATCTATATCTGGCATTTCTCCCCATGTTATCCCTCCCCAACCTCTGTACCCCACCCTGTCGTTCCCTTATTCCCCCAAATAGGCCCCAGTGTGTGATGCTCCCCTCCCTGTGTCCATGTGTTCTCATTGTCCAATACTCGTCTATGAGTGAGAACATGCGGTGTTTGATTTTCTGTTCTTATGTCAGTTTGCTGAGAATGATGGTTTCCAGGTTTATCCATATCCCTACAAAGGACATGAACTCATCGTTTCTTTGTGGCTGCATAGAAAATAATCTCAAAGTGGGCTCTGTTGTTCACAACATAACATAAAACCTATAAGCTATAAACTGATACAATTAACAATGTAAACTTACAAGAAAGCTAAAGAAATTTAAACAAAATCTAAAGAAATTATATTTGAATCCTTTATCAAGACAAAATGCAATTTCCTTAAAACAGAAGAAGATCCTACAGATCAGAATACATAAATCACTAAAAAATGAAAAAAACTTTGATTAAACATTGTAGTACCTTTTTAATAAATAAAAATGTTTACACTTATCAATGGTAAGAGAAATATAAATTGACACTTCTCAGCAATAAGTTTTTATGTCTATGAAATTTGTAAAAACTATTAGGACAATGACTATGGTCTGAATGTTGAGTATCCCACAAAAATTTATATGTTACATTCCTAACGTATTCCTAATACTCAACATGATGGGATTAAAAGTTGGGACTTTTGGGGACATTATCAAATAATAAAAGCTGTGCTCTCATAAATGAGATCTGTGCCCTAATAAAAGAGGTTGAAAGTTGCTTTGTCACTTCTGTCAGGTGAGGTTTCAGCAAGAAGCCACTATCTTGGAAGCAGAGTGCATATCCCACGAGACACTAAATCTGCTGGCATCTTGATCTTAAACTTCCCAGCTTCTAGAACTGTGAACAATAAATCTCCGTTGCTTATTAATTACCCAGTGTAAGATATTTTTGTTATAGCAGCACAAAAGGACTAAGACACCTTTGATAGAACAGTATATGGACAAGGTATGGAGAAAAGACACTGAGAGATTGCTGGAGGGATTGAAAATTAATAAAACGTATTTGCATGTCAGTTTGCTGGAATCTACTGAAATTCCAAATCTATATGACATTTGTTCCATCAATCAAAAATACATTTTGAATTTTATTTGATACATACTTTTACAAGTTACAAAATTATGTTGTCTTCGTTGAATAATAGTAAAGCTGAGATATTCCTTGAGTTGGAAATGTTACTTTGGTTTGTACAACCTTGTTCCCCTTACTATATGTAAGGGAAACCTATTCCAGAAGCTATACTACCAAAAGGGAAAGGACAATGAAGTACATTTCCAGCAATTTTTATAGGGCTTCAGTGCCAACTTTAATGACAAAGCACATTCCAATGCTTCCAAATACCTAGAAGATGCTTTGCAAATAGACGGACAGCATATGCATTTCACAGTAAGCCTAGTGGGTCCAGCAGCTATGTATTTTGTGTGTTATAATCTCCTCCCTTTCTATAAAGCTAACAGAATCAGTAGAAGCAACACTGAATAAAAAACTGTTTGTGTTTCAGTTCATGGTGTTATAGCACAAACCCCTGTCTGGTCAGTGAATTTAGCACAGAAACAAGGCAGGTATTGATGGAATAAAGAAAAGGAACATCTTCTGAATACCTATGAGTAACATAATTCACAAGTACTCTTTGATTTCATTCTCACAGCAATTCTATGAGGTAATTATTATCACTTTTTTAAATGAAAATATTGAGGCTTAGAAGAACAAAGTAAATTGTCCAATACTCAATAGCTTCCTAATTGATGAGAGTCTGTATTTGAATACAGGTGGGTTTGATTTCAAAGTTGCATCTCTTCCTAAGACATCTACTACTTGCCAAAATGGAACAAGGTTATTTGTTGAGATGAAGCAGGCAGGACAACCAATTTTTCCCTAGGAATTCTAAGAGCTATTTCCAGAATCAAAAAAAAAGAGTCTAGTTCCTTCATCCTGGCCCAGATACAACTCTGTTTTTTCAATTGGTTGGTGTCCTCCAGGTTTTTATGGGACTGCTTTGTGCGTGAATCGGTATAGCTACAGTAAAAGCCAAGGACAGAACCCCAGGAGTTCTAACATTTACAGGTCTGATAGAGGAGGGCACTTGGCAAAGAATCCAAAAGGGAGATGTCAGTGAGGTCAGAGGAAAGCGGTAAGAGTGGCAATTAGACATTTCAAAAATAAAGTGTTTCAGGAAGGATGGAGTGGCCAACAGTAACAAATGCTTCGATAGGTTAAGTAAACGAGGCCAGATAATTGACCACTGGTTTAGGCACAGTACAGATCAAAGAGCTATGAAGCAGAAATTGAATGAAAGTAATTCTACCTTACCTCTTGGCTGGGATGAAAAATACCACTGTCTACAGAATTCTAGGTACTACTACACTGGGATTTTAAATGAAAGTAAGGTAATGTTTTGTTTTGTTTTACTGATTTACTGATTGATTGACTGTAACATTTCCCTGGTCTTTGTAGGAACATATGTCGAGAATTACCACCTCCAGCAGTGTCTGCCTGGATGTGCTTCTAAGAGAAAACATATTATGTTAAATTCTGTTTTTCCCTACATCCAAGACTACGATGGGTTTTTCTTTTACATACTATAATACTACATTATATTTTTCCCTGCCTGGCATCTGACATAATTTTAGTGATTGGTCTAATAATTTCTTTAATGTCTGCCTCTCTGGCTGGAGTCCCATGAGAATACTGACTGTATTTGTCTTGTTCATTGCTCTTTCTCTTATTCTTAGTGTTTGGTACACAACGAGAAGTCAACAAATTTTCATTATTGCATATATGTAAATAAATGAATTACATTTAAATCCTTTTTCCCATATGAGACAGAAAGCTCAAAACCAATCTTCCTGCATAATGTTGAATGCTTCCTCTTGGTCATTTTCCCCACTGCTGAAAAAGAATGTCTCAAAGATAGAGTTTTTCAATAGATAAAACTGTAAAATCACTAAAACAGGATACACAAACTGCATTTTTAGTAAAAAGAAAGCAGAAACTGGACCCCTTCCTTACACCTTACACTAAAATTAACTCCAGATGGATTAAAGACTTAAACATAAGACCTAACACCATAAAAAACATAGAAGAAAACCTAGGCAAAAACATTCAGGACATAGGCATAGGCAAGGAGTTCATGACTAAAACACCAAAAGCATTGGCAACAAAAACCAAAATAGACAAATAGGACCTAATTAAATTCCAGAGCTTCTGTACAGCAAAAGAAACAATCATTAGAGTGAAATGGCAACCAACAGAATGAGAAAAAATTTTGGCAATCTACCTATCAGACAAAGGGCTAATATCCAGAATCTACAAAGAACTAAAACAGATTTACAAGAAAAAAACAAACCCATCCAAAAGTGGGCAAAGGATATGAACAGACACTTTACAAAAGAAGACATATATGAGGCAAACAAACATATGAAAAGATGCTCATCATCACTGATTATTAGAGTAATGAAAATCAAAACCACATTGAGATACCAACTTACACCAGTTAGAATGGTGATCATTAAAAAATCTGGAGACAACAGATGCTGGAAAGGATGTGGAGAAATAGGAACACTCTTACAAAGTTGGTGGAAATGTAAATTAGTTCAACCATTGTAGAAGACAGTGTGGTGATCTCTCAAGGATCTAGAAATAGAAATTCCATTTGACCCAGCAATCCCATTACTGGGTATATACCCAAAGAACTATAAATTGTTCTACTATAAAGACACATGCACATGTATATTCACTGCAGCCCTGTGTACAATAGCAAAGACCTGGAACCAACCCAAAGGCCCATCAATGATAGACTGGACAGGGAAAATGTGGCACATATACACCATGGAATACTATGCAGCCATCAAAAATGATGAGTTCGTGTCCTTTTTAGGGACTTGGATGAATCTGGAAACCATCATTCTCAGCAAACTGACACAATAACAGAAAATCCAATACTGCATGTTCTCACTCATAGGTGGGTGTTGAACAATGAGATCGCATGGACACACAGAGGGGAGCATCACACACTGGGGTCTGTTGGGTGGGCACCAAGGGAGGGACAGCAGTGGGGTGGGGAGGTCATGGAGGGATAATGTCAGATGTAGGTGACGGGGGGATGGAGGCAGCAAACCACATTGCCATGTGTTTACTTATGCAACAGTCCTGCATAATCTGCACATGTACCCCAGAACCTAAAGTATTAATTAAAAAACATACTTTAAGCAATAGTAACAAAATTGAACACCTCTATAGAGAGCCATATAGCATATTTCAGGAAAATAAAATGCAGCATAGAAATAAAGAAAGGGACCAATTTATGTCTTGAAGAAATTCCATTATTCATTAGCTTGTTCTGGAGATCGCAAGGGGAAATTGGATTACTGGATTATTACCATCTACTCTGTCTTTGCTAGCCATCTTTTAGTGATAGTGAAAATACATATATATTCTAGAATTTAGCATAATTAATTGCTGTATTTTTGTTTTATGCCTTCTGTTTGACACTATTCTGACAAATTAGGAATCTTAGAAGAAACATGCTACAAAATACAAGACTTTTAATAAAAGAGACTATGCCTAATCAACACATTAAATGCCATTTTATTAATGTAATACCATTTTATTCATGTGATTTTGTTGCTGGTGATGAATTAAAACAATTATCACCAGTAATATTCTTCAGAGAGGATAACCTGACTTACTCTTTCTCTTTCTCTCTCTCTCTCTCTCTATATAAATGTATATATATAAATTTATAATTATATTTATATTTAATTTACATATAAATATATTTTTATATAAATGTATATAAAAATATGTTATATATTTCTATAAGCACAATATATAAACAATATCAAAACTATGAAAATAATTGTATCAATATTTCCTGGAAGGCTGAAAATAGTAATTAAAAAGTACATTCAAGTTAACTATATAGAGAGCTTTTTAGATGGATTAGAGTTCCTGACCTGTTTTAAAATTTTTCATTTAACTTTTAGCCCAAGGTTTCAATGAAATCATTGAGTAAATGATATTTTAACTTTAATTCTACCTCTGTATATTTCTCTCCTTCAATTACTTATGTGCTTCACTAAGTGCCAACACATCCTGAGTTTAGAATCAGAGTTCTACTACCTCTGAAGTAGAGATAAAAGATATTATATTATTTTAGATAGGAAAACAGTGGTTACTAAGTTATTTGCTATTCTTTATAATTAGTAAGTTGTAAAACTAAAATTATAAATGAAATCATATGGTTTTGATTCACATGAATTATAAACAAAAATGGCAACTATTATATCCACTATCTATGGAATGGCTAGTATATATGAGGTGTTAGGTTGGATATAAAAAATGCATTGGTGAGCAACAGAGATAAAATTCCTACACTGAAGGGTTTTATAATATACTCCACTATATTGTCTCATTGTTCATCTTAATTGTTGTAATAGTTTACCAAGGAATCAGTAATTTAAGTAACATCTACCTATTTTTTTTCTCTTAAAAATGAATTATATTAAGAATTTTTTAACTTCTGGGAAGCTGGGAAAGAGAAGCCTAAGCCTTGGGGAAATAATACAGACTATTAGGTAAAAATGGTTCTTAAACAGATTTTTTACATACTATATTTCTTTCACAATTTAGTTTTCATTAGAAGTTTTTCTCTACTTACTAAAAAGAAAAATTAAAAAATTAAAAATTAAATAGGATATCAGAATCCATAGTGAAAAAGTTCTATTTAATGGAATAGTTGCCTGTCAGGTATCACTTGACTAACTTGTTAAAAAATACAGATTCCTGCACACTGTACTGAATATGCCATATTTTCTGAAGTAGCCAAGAACCTGTGTTTTAACAAGCTTCCAAGATGATTCTTAGCAGCAGGAAATTTGGGAAATACTAGAGTCAAACAACTGTAACAAAAAAAAAAAAAAAAAACCTATGTTAGTCTCCCAATATTATTGTGTGGGAGTCTAAGTCTCTTAGTAGGTCTCTAAGAACTTGCTTTATGAATCCACCTCACTGTCAATATTAGAAATACCAATAAGGCAGAAAATTAACAAGGATATACAGGACTTGAACTCAGGTATGGACCAAGTGGACATAAAGGACATGTACAGAACTCTCCACCCGAAATCCACAGAATATGCATTCTTATCAGCACCACATCGCACTTATTCTAAAATTGACCACATAATTGGAAGTAAAACAGTCCCCAGCAAATGCAAAAGAATGAAATTCATAACAAACAGTCTCTCAGACCACAGTGCAATCAAATTAGTACTCAGGATTAAGAAACTCACTCAAAACTGCACAACTACATGGACACTGAACAACCTGCTCCTGAATGACTATTGGGTAAAAAATGAAATTAAGGCAGAAATAAATAAGTTCTTTGAAACCAGTGAGAACAAAGACACAACATACCAGAATCTCTGGGGCACAGCTAAATCAGTGTTGAGAGGGAAATTTATAGCACTGAATGCCCGCAGGAGAAAGTGGGAAAGATCTAAAATCAACACTCTAACATCACAATTAAAAGAACTAGAAAAACAAGAGCCAAGAAATTCAAAAGCTAGCAGAAAATAAGAAATAACTACGATCAGAGAAGAACTTAACAAGAGAGAGACACGAAAAACTCTTCAAAAAAAATCAATGAATCCAGGAGATGGTTTTTTGAAAGGATTAACAAAATAGATAGACTGCTAGCCAGACTAATAAAGAAGAAAAGGGAGAAGAATCAAATAGACACAATAAAAAATGAGAAAGTGGATGTCACCAATGATCCCATAGAAGTACAAATTACCATCAGAGAATACTATAAACACCTCTATGCAAATAAACTAGAAAATCTAGAAGAAATGGATAAATTCATGGACACATACACCCTCCCAAGACTAAACCAGAAAGAAGTTGAATTCCTGAACAGACCAATAACAAGTTCTGAAATTGAGGCAGTAATTAATAGCCTACCAACCAGAAAAAGCCCAAGACATGATGGATCTACAGCCAAATTCTACCAGGGGTACAAAGAGGAGATGGTACTGTTCCTTCCAGAACTACTCCAAACAATAGAAAAAGAGGAAATCAGGAATTCTCCCTAACTCATTTTACAAGGCCAGCATCATCCTGATACCAAAACCTAGCAGCGACACAACAAAAAAAGAAAAATTGATGCCAATATCCCTGATGAACATTGATGCAAAAATCCTCAATAAAACACTGGCAAACCAAATCCAGCAGCATATCAAAAAGCTTAACCATCACAATCAAGTCGGCTTCATCCCTGGGATGCAAGGCTGGTTGAACATACACAAATCAATAAGCGTAATCCATCACATAAACAGAACCAATGAAAAAAAAATGTGATTATCTCAATAGACGCAAGAAAGGCTTTTGATAAAATTCAACACCCCTTCATGCTAAAAACTCTCAATAAACTAGCTATTGATGGAATGTATCTCAAAATAATAAGAGCTATTTATGACAAACCCACAGCCAATATTATACTGAATGGGCAAAAGCTGGAAGCATTCCCTTTGAAAACCGGTACAGAACAAGGATACCCTCTCTCACTACTCCTATCTACTCTTATTCAACATAGTACTGGAAGTTCTGGCCAGGGCAATAAGGCAAGAAAAAGAAATAAAGGGTATTCAAATAGGTAGAGAGAAGTCAAATTGTCTCTGTTTGCAAATATATGATTTTATATTTAGAAGACCCAACTGTCTCAGCCAAAAATCTCTTTAAGTTGATAAGCAACTTCAGCAAAGTCTCAGGATACAAAATCAATGCACAAAAATCACAAGCATGTCTATACACCAATAATAGACAGAGAGCCCAAGCAAGAGTGAACTCTCATTCACAATTGCTACAAAGAAAATAAAATACCTAAGACTACAACATGCAAGGGATGTGAAGGACCTCTTCAAGAAGAACTACAAACCAGTGCTCAAGGAAATAAGAGAGGACACAAACAAATGGAAAAACATTCCATACTCATGGATTGGAAGAATCAATATCATAAAAATGGCCATACTGCCCAAAGTAATTTACAGATGCAATGCTATCCCCAGGAAGCTACCACTGACTTTCCTCACAGAAATAGAAAAATTGACTTTAAATTTCATATGGAATTAAAATGAGCCTGTATAGCCAAGACAATCCTAAGCAAAAATAATAAAGCTCTAGGCATCATGCTACCTGACCTCAAACTATCCTACAAGTCTACAGTAGTCAAAACAGCATGGTACTGGTACCAAAACAGAGATACAGACCAATGGAACAGAACAGAGAACTCAGAAATAATACCACACATGTACAACCATCTGATCTTTGAAAAAACTGACAAAAACAAGCAATGGGGAAAGAATTCCCTATTTCATAAATGGTGCTAGGAAAATTGGCTAGCCATATTCAGAAAACTGAAACTGGACCCCTGCCTTATGCCTTATATAAAAATTAACTCCAGATGGATTAAAAACTTAAACATAAGAATTAAACCATAAAAACCTTAGAAGAAAAATACCATTCAGGACATAGGCATGACAAAGACTTTATGACTAAAACACCAAAAGCAATGGCAACCAAAGGCAAAATTGACAAATGAGATCTAATTAAACTAAAGAGCTTCTGCACAGCAAAAGAAACTATCATCAGAATGAACAGGCAACCTACAGAACGGGAGAAAATTTTGCAATCTATTCATCTGATAAAGAGCTAATAACCAGAATCTATAAGAAACTTAAACAAACTTATAAGAAAAAAAACAACAACCCCATCAAAAAGTGGGCAAGGGATATGAACAGACACTTCTCAAAAGAAGACATTTATGTGGCCAACAAATATATGAAAAAAAGCTCATCATCACTGGTCATTAGAGAAATGCAAATCAGAACCACATTAATATACCATCTCATGCCAGTTAGAATGGCAATCATTAAAAAGTCAGGAAACAACAGATGCTGGAGAGGATGTGGAGAAATAGGAATGCTTTTATATTGTTGGTAGGAGTGCAAATTAGTTCAGTCATCATAGAAGACACTGTGGTGATTCCTCAAGAATCTAGAAATAGAAATATAATGGGATCCAGCAATCCCATCACTGGGTATATACCCAAAGGATTTTAAGTCATACTACTATAAAGACACATGCACACATATGTTTATTGTGGCACTGTTCAAAATAGCAAAGACTTGGAACCAACCAAAATACCCATCAATGATAGACTGGATAAAGAAAATGTGGCATATATACACCATGGAATACAATGCAGCCATAAAAAAGGATGAGTTCATGTCCATTGCAGGGACATGAAGATGGAAACCATCATTTTCAGAAAACTAACACAGAAACAGAAAACCAAATACCACATGTTCTCACTCATAATTGGGAGTTGAACAATGAGAACACATGGATACAGAGAGGGGAACATCACATACCGTGGCCTGTCTGGTGGTGTATACCTATGTAACAAACCTGTACATTCTGCAAATGTACTGTAGAACTCAAAGTATAATAATGAAAAAAGTTTCCATTTTCTTATGTTTACTGGACTTTTCATTAGTTTGGAGTAATTTCAGTTACTAAAATGTTCCACCTGTATCGACAACTATATTTTAAAATGAATAGATTCAAGACTCATCAATTTCCCAGGTAAATATATTACAAAGTCACAATATGACAAATAGAAAACTTTTAAGTGAAATGACTTAAACTGTAGTCTTCAATGAAATATGATATGTTCCAAACAACTTGATAGTATTAAAATATAAAGAAGCACATTGTAGATGAATTCATTTTTGCCTATCATCATTTGTGAATGAAAAACATCTTTAAAGAATTCATTTTTGCCCATCATCATTTGTGAATGAAAAACATCTTTAAAGAATGAAGGTTTCTAAAGAAGGAACTCATTAAAATAAAAATCACACAACACAATATACCTCTTGACTCTATTACAACAGTTTTATGGCTACAACACTGGACAATTTCAGAGGTCACCATTTCCATTTCATGTATGGCCATGTGGGGCAGAAAGAGTCAACATTAAACTGAGTTCTATACTTGTTAGATGCTAAATTCATATCAATTGAAAAGTTATATGAAGATTAGGTACTTTACTCCAGATAAATCACAAATATAGCATAATTTGCTGCAGACACTTAGAGTTACTCTTTTTTCCTTTGAGGTGGAGGAGAGGTTAGAGCCTTAAATTCAGGGATTAAGATCATGCAAGTTTCCTGCCTGCCTGTCTATTCAATTCCATCCATCATCTATATCTTTCTGTTTCTTTTTAATTAGCATTATACAATTTCATCTCCTTTGGACTTATATAAGACCATATGCTGAGTTTGGGGTTTGCCTATTTTTTTCAGTCTTGTAAAATTTTTATTGTTTTGTGTATTTATCTAAATTTTAGAAAAATAGTATTGTGCTAGTATACAACATTATGCTTCTTCCCCTGTTTTTCACTCAGCACTGTTTTTACTTTTTATCCATGTTACTATGTAAACATCTAACCCATTTTTCTAAGTGCTTCACAATACCCCATGGTACTTATCTACTACATTTTGCTGATATATTTTTCTGTGAAGGATACCTGGGTTGCCTCCAACACTTCAGCCTCACAAACAATGCTATATTGAATATTCTAGTAAATATGCCCTGAGTAAACTTTGTGAAAATATGCACCCAGAGTAAGATTGCTGGCTCCTGGTTTACCTGCCAACTGAAAGTGCATCAAGGTTTCAATGTCCCCATATCACCATTAAAATTATAATTGAGGTGTTTTTTTTTTTGTATTGTTGAACCATTTTTGCATTCATGAGATAAAATTACTTGACCAAGTTTAATATTTAGTATTTTACAGTTTTTTCATCAATGTTTATTAGGAACATGAGGTCATAATTTCTTTTTCATGTATTGTCATAATTTTTAGAATCAAAATTACACTCATTTTACTAATACAACATACTATGTTTGCTATTGATAATTTCAGAACTTTTTACAGTTTCATTTTTGACAATTTATTTACTTTTTTATGAAAATTAAAGTATATAATGACAAACATAACTGGTTAGTCATTTTTTAGGATCTGAATTTTCATTATTTTTCTTCTTTACAACACAAAAGATATAGCAATATACTATTCGTTTTGAAACATTTCTTTTTACAAGTCAAATTTTATATAATAGTCATAAAGCTGGCATTTAAAAAGAAATTTGCATAACATTCATTGTATACATTTTATAGAATATTAAATTATATTTTTATATATTTATAAAATGTGAATGTTTTATAAATTATAATTTGATACATTTGTATATTTGTATATATCAAATTATAAACATATTAAGTCTTAGTTGTGTCTATATTTACTCAGATTTAGAACTAACAATGAGCACATGAGATGGTAAAAATTCACCTTTCTTTCAGAATAAACATCATTCCCTAACTAATGCCAATGATTACATAAGAAAGTATATTGCTGGAAAAATATCTAAGAAAAGTCAGAGACATTATAGCCAGTTTCTTAATGATTACTATTTAAATCTTATTTCAAATCAAGAGTTATAGAATTGAATATTTTTTTTTACATGTAAATTTCAGGGCACATTTAGCTTTTCTTTCATTACTGAATTATTTAGAAATTGGCTAGAGCAAAGCCAAAGGAAAGGGAAAAAGACAACCAGCTAAATCAACTTTTTGGGTGAAAATAACCAAGAAAGAGACATGCACAAATTAAGTATAGACTTTCTGAAATTTTCCACATTTAAATTCAGGTAAGTTGCCAGTTTAAAGTATTCTAGGATAATATTTTCTTTGTCCCAAGGAAGTTTTAGAGGATAATTTGGCCAAAACTGTAGTATACATATCACATGCTGCCTAATGTTTTTGGACAGAATTTTCATTTAGTAAGTATTCATTGATCTCTGCACAGTATTACATACTACAAATTTAAGAGTAAGATAAATGGAGTTTCTGTTTTCATTAAACTCAATGTTACCATGGGTATCACGCAAATAAAAGGTATTTTAATCCATGCGAAAAGTAGAGGGTGCTTCTGTCCACATGGTATAAGACCGCTCAAAATCAGGTCCACATTCCGTCTAGGGGAAGGGAAAAAGTAGAGGAAAGGCAGGCATTTTCTTCTACTTTAAGAGACTATACCGAAATTTTTACACATCTACGACAAAGATATTTGTTGCACCCTAATTTGTAATTGTGAAAAATTGGAGTTGATGTATAAATTGTTGTATATGCTCTAGGAAATTGTAAAAAAAAAATCAATAAACTCTACATACATGTATCAGCATGTGTAGCTCCTAAAAAATAATACTGAGCTTTAAAAATTACAGAAGCATAATTACATTTATACAATCTGGTTCAAGAATTAGTATGAATAACAATAACACTGTACTACCTATTTCTAAAATGTAGTATATCACAGGATGACGGAGATAAGGAATGTATCACAAATAAATAATAGATATATGTAATAAATGTACACAAAGTTGAACTATATGCTCATTAAAGCTAGTAAGAAATTCATAATAGAGATTACCTTTGAGATAGGCAGTGAGAGAACTTGATTTGGGAGGGAAATGAAGAGACTAAGCATATACGTGCATGTGTGGGTGTATATATCAAAAAGTTAATCAAGAGAAAAATACGTTTCTACTGATTATACATAAGACTCTCACTTTTAGGTAAAACGTTTTCCTCTGCATTCATGTATCCACTCATGTTGCCTCAAAACACAGTCAATTAGAGAAATAATCTTCAAAAGAAATCATCACATGGATGTCAAGAACTTTAGTTTGTTCTTGTTTGTTTTTAGCTACAAACCTTCTAATCAGATTCAAAATAAGATTTTTTAAAAAAAGTCCCTAATTGTGTTTCAGAATTAAAGGTGTACATGTGTTTTAGTTAAGTGTGTACCTTAATACAGTTTTTTTAGGTAGTCATTAAATAAACAAATTAAAACTTACCAAAATATATAAACTTAAAATAGCAGCACCTTTAAGCAGAGTGGTTTTATTGGTTTTTGGTGTCTTTCTGTGGATAATCTAACAGTAAACAAGTTTTGATTTCAGGGTAGGAGTGGAGGAGGACTGTAGAAATCAGTTAAAGGTTTTCATTGTTCAACAGAAAAAGTTCTTTCACTGAGTGGTTTCCATGGAACTGAGTTAATGCTGACATTAGTTCAGGATAATTCTTTTAGAAACACATTTAAAAAGAAAGTCTTATCTATCCTCCTCATTCCACAAATAGGGGGTCTCTTGATGTAGATTTTAGTAAAATGGATGCGCTTATGCTAGAAATAATCACCATTAATATTATCCAACTAATTCATCCTGCCATTGTTCCACGTTCCTAAAACAAATACAGATCACAGGTTTTCCTTTCACACAGATGTTCATCCAGGAGAGTATAAACTGAAACATTTTCAAGTCTGTTTATTTATTTATTTATTTTAAAGAAATTATCGTTTGTTCCCTGACATGTCTTAGAGCTTACACCAGTGCTCGGCATATAATAGTGCTAATTAGGTATCTGCTGGATAGATATCTATCCTCGTTTATAGATTGATCTTTCATGTATCTCTATGTGAGAGACTAATGACCTTTGTCTATGCTGACACATTGGAGCTCTTAGGCTAAACGGAAGTGCAGATGCGGAGCCTGGCAATTCAGCCAAGGTAAATACCACCTACTGATTGCACAGCCAGCCCCTGGAGACCACACTTCCATCTTGTTCTAACTGCAGCTGTTTCTACTTTTCTATCAAATCAATTTTTCTTTTTTATTCTAAGCATTTATTTTAATTTTATATGGTTCTTCAAAATCCCTCTGGAGAGAGAATGATTCCACATTTAAATAATCAGAACAGTACTGTGTCTAATACTGCTGGAATTCTTAATTTTTTTTTTCAGGCAAGGCATAATACTATCCAGAGAGGATTCAGAGAAAACAGAAGCAACATGAATATGATCAAGAAACTAGACACAAAGAGGCTAAATAGCTTATCAAAGACCACAATCTAAGATGAAGAGCTGTAATTTGAACTCAGGGGTTTTGATATCAGAGATTATGTTCCTTACCATAGGTTTTAAAGTAGAGTCATTGAAAGAGACTATAAATAAGTAGCTAAAGGACTGCTTTTTTAAAAAGGTTATTTTTATTAGATTATTACTTTGTTTATCAACCCTACTCAAGAGTCAGGTATACCACTGGGCACTGGGAATATAAAGATGAAACTCACGGTTTAGCAGGGAAGACAGGTCAAACCGGTATCACATTATGCACCTAATAAATTCACCATGTTAAGTACAGTGGTGGTGACATGTCAGGGGATTATGACACTAGGGAACAGAAATACCAAATCCAGTTAGAAGAGGTTATAAAGGCTTTCTGAAGAAAAGGTCAGTTGAGCTAGGGTAAGTCATTAGAAGGGAAGTTTGGAGAAGTGAAGCACACTCCAGGCAGGTAAATATAAGGCAGGCAAAGTCATCATGGAGTTTAATGCACTGAATCATGAAATGCAATGTGGAGATGATGTTGAAAGCAAGAGTGATAATCAGGGCTTAGCCCTTAGAGGCACTGTGGATAATGGGAGACTCTCTACTTAATTCTGTGAGTAAATGGGGAGCTGGTCCAGAGTTATAAATAGGATAGTCACATAAACATGGATATATTTTAAATAGATAGCGGGGTGGCATGTTGTAAAAGGAGCTGAAGTTCTGTTAGTCAAAATAAGCCAGACAGTGCTATGGTAACAAATAAATATCTAAATAATCCTTGAGTTAATGCAATAAAAGATTATTTCTTAAATATCTAAAGTCTGAGGCTCACTAGGCAGCCCTTCTGCACCTGGTAGCTATGCCATCTGGAATATGTATCTTTCCAGCTTATTGCACTGCAGGTGACAAGATGTTTTTATGGGTTGGAGCTAGAAGTGGCTTTCATTTACTTTTCCCATATCTCATCATCTGGGATCCTACCACTTGACCCAGAGTAAGCGCAAGAGGCCTTAGGCAAGCACTGAGTGTCTACCACAAAATAGGGCACTTCATTTAATCTTGCTTATAATAGGTGAAATGTATCTATAATTTCTTACCATATTATTTAGAGAAAAGCAAGTTTATTCGTGTATTCAATTCATTCAACGAATGCTTTTGTGAGCACCTACTCGGCACTGTCCTAAATTCTGTCTCTGCCATAAAAAGCAGGGGTAAAGCATAGTTCACATTACTTCACTGCACATCAACTCTTCACTGGTTCTTCAGTCACGTGGAGATACGTGCAAGGGAACAGAATTACAGTAAGAGGGATGAGAAGTGTAACATGTGCCAGATCGTGTGGAGTTTTGTAGGACTTTGAATTTAGCTTACATGAAGGGCCTTCAAACATTCTGTGCAGAAGAGTGATATCAGCTGACTTTCTTTTTCAAAGAATAATTCTGGCTGCTCTGTTGATAACAGACATAAGGTGATGGGGTGGACACATTGAGCTCTCTTAGGAAGTTACGTAGTAATCCCAGTAAACAGTGATTATGGTTTTGAGCCAGAGTAGAAGCATGGATCTGGTGAAAAGTGGCCAGATTTTGGATATATTTTGAAATGAAGGTATTTAATTTTGAAGGTAGAATAATTAGAATTTGAAGACAGGTTAGATGTATGATATGAGACAAAAAGGTCTTAACTTGAGCTCTTAGGAGCATGGAGTTGCAGCCAACTGAGGATAGATAAACCTTAATCATTTGAAATATTCATAGATGGCTTCAAAAGGGCTCTAGAGAGTATTAGTCTTCTAAATAATTCAACTCCAATGAATACTTCCTTTATAATTTCAAATAATAACAACGTTTATGAAAAAAGTATTTTTCCAAGATATAAAGCTTAGCACCAAGCACTCCCTACATTGACAAAATTTCACATAAAATCTATCTACCTAAAAATGAAACTGGTTAGAAAGAAAATTATGTAAATATCCTTTTTGAAAGTAAGTCAGAAAATATTAAGCTATATTAGATTATTTTGATGTGACATAATTCATTTACTTTTTGTTAGGGTCATGTTTGCTTTATGGGAACTGCCTACAAAGCTCACTTACAGATATAAACTGTTTTATTATTATTGTTGTTGTTATTATTTATGTATTAGAAAGATATTAAGTAAGGTATGCCACTTTACCTTGGCAGTTTAATTCATCCACTGAGTATCAATTAGTGGCTGAGGAAATGATCAAGATTCTCTCTTTGACCAAACTTTGGTCGAACTCTTCTGAGCTCTTTTTAACCATGCCTCAACTTTTGAACTTCCATGTTACTTTCTGCATGGTCCAATTGTAGCAAGAATCTTCTCAGTTTAGACAGAATTTTTCATCCTTGATATCTGATCACACTTTGATATCTGATCAGGTTTCCTTCCTCCACAATGCCTCAGGTGATATTTAATCACCCTGGTCTGCCTTCAGCAAGAATATCATCAGATCTGTTAGCCAGAATCCCCTCTTATACCAAATGTTACCTCTCAGTAATTTTTATCCAGTAACCCCCTTGTCTTAGGCTCTTTGGCTATCAATTCCCACTTTTTCTTGAGTATTCAGAATTGAGGCCAATTTCTCTCTCCTACTATAAAATCCTATTGTGGTAGACTTCCTGTGCAACTATTGCAATATTCCTTTTTGAATAGTCTGCTTTACCATTCTTTAATGGGTGTCATGAAGAATTTTTTCATTAACAAACATCCTATTTGAGTTGGATTTTCGTGAAAGCAGGGAGGGTGGGAGAGTTTTTTAGGCATATAGAATAGGATGCATGAATGTGGGGATGTGAAAGAGGATGGCAGATTCATGCAAATTATAAAATTTAGAGCTCATAAGAGCAGAACAGTTTATTTCAGGAATGTGAAAAGCAGGAAATTGAGGCTGGTAAAATTTGGCAAGACTGATTATAAAGTTGTGCATGGGGCCAGGTGCGGTGGCTCACGCCTGTAATTCCAGTACTTTGGGAGGCTGAGGCAGGCAGATCCGCTGAGGTCAGGAGTTAGAGGCCAGCCTGGCTAACATGGTGAAACCTTGTCTATACTGAAAATACAAAATTAGCCAGGCATGGTGGTGGGTACCTGTAATCCCAGCTACTCAAGAGGCTGAGGCAGGAGAATCACTTGAACCCAGGAGGTGGAGGTTGCAGTAAGCCGAGATTGTACCACTGAACTCCAGCCTGGGTGACAGAGCATGACTCTGTCAACTAAAAAAAATTATGCATGGGTAATTACATGGCACAATAAAAAGTTTCAATCTTAGCCTTTAGGTAAAATAAAGATAATGATGATGAAAAATGTAAAAGAATTGAAAGAGCCCTATGCGAGGAAGACGGAAAGTAGAGAATAGACGAGGAAAAGTCATTAGAAAGCTACTCATGGGAAGGTATAAGTGAGAACCAATTTAGCTCCTAGAAATACCAGAGGACCAAGTTTTAAAAGTAGAGAACATTTAACAGAGTTGATAAGCTAACATTATGAACAATTATGTGCTTATATATTGTTTTGCTTAGACAGTGCAAACTCAGCTCGATTTTTCTTACCTATAAGGTAAAACAAACAAAAAAAACAAACAAAAAACAAACCAGTGACCTCAGAAAGATATCATACTATATGAAACCTAGTTTAAAATACAGTTTGGAAGAGTCTTACTCGCCTTCATCTAACATTTTGTTTCTAGAATTTGCCTCTCCCAAGTAAACAGAATGTTCCATAGATAACCACCCAGTTTTTAGTGTCTAATGGAGCAACCACACTCTTCAGAAAAGAGGATAGGCAATAGACACATTTTTTTTTTTTTTTTTTTAAATAAAGACAGGGTCTTGCTCTCTCACTCAGGCTGGAATGCAATAGAGCAATCATAGCTCACTCTAACCTCACACTTAGCTAATTAAAAAAAAAAATTGTAGAGATAGGGTCTCGCTGTGTTGCCCAGGTTGTCCAAGCTAGACTACATTTGTAAAAGCCAATTTTATAAAAGTAATAGAAATACATGTCATAGTATGCATTAGAAAACTTCAATATAACAAAAAGACGTCATCAAGACAGAAGTAATCTATGAAATCCACGTAACCAAAAAAGGATTCGTTTTCACAACACTTTTAGATTTTCTATAAATTAATAAGTAACAGACAAGCAAACCAAGAGAAACATCCACAAAAGATTGACAGGCAATTCACAGAACATAAAACTCAAGTATTCATTGATCGTACGTGAAAATACGTTCAAACTCACCAATATTAGAAAAGTGTTTTCCTCCAAAGAAAAAAAAGGAATAGGATGAGATTGGGAAATACAACCAAAATACTATTTTATGTGTAACATTTAATGTCTTTAAACAACAGCTGAGAAATATTGGTAAATGTTAACACATGGTTATATGTAGTAAGCACTGTTTGATTACTACTGTTTGATTTGCTTTCTATAGGTCAAACTGTGGTTCTGTTTTAAGATATTTGAGAAATCTCCATACTACTTTCCACAGTGGCTGAACACATTTACATTCCCACCAACAGTGTATAAGCATTCCCTTTTCTCTGTAGCCTCAACAGTATGTATTGTTTTTTGATGTTTTAATAATAGCCATTCTGCATGCTCATGGATGAGTAGAATCAATATTGTGAAAATGACCACATTGCCAAAAGCAATCTATAAATTCAATGCAATTCTTATCAAAATACTAAAATCATTCTTCACAGAACTACAAAAACAGTCCTAAAATTCATACGGAACCAAAAAAGAGCCCACATAGCCAAAGTAAGACGAAGCAGAAGGAACGAATCTGGAGACATCACATTACCTAACTTCAAACTATACTATAGAGTCATAGCCACCAAAACAGCATGGTAATAGTATAAAAATAAGCACATAGACCAAAGGAAGAGAATAGAGAACATATAAATAAATCTACATACTTACAGCCAACTGATCTTTGACAAAGAAAACATAAACACAAAGTGGTGAAAGGACACCCTAATCAACGAATGGTGCTGTGATAATTGGCAAGTCACATGTAGGAGAATGAAACTAGATCTTCATCTCTCATCTCATACAAAAATCTACTCAAGAGAGAACAAGGAACTTAAATCTAAGACCTGAAACTATAAAAATTCTAGAAGATAACATCAAAGAAACCCCTTGTAGACACTGGCTTAGGCAAAGACTTCATGACCATGACCCAAAAGTAAATGCAACAAATCAAAGATAAATACGTGGGATTTAATTAAAGAGCTTCCACACAGCAAAAGAACAGTCAACAGAGTAAACAGACAACATAGAGTGGAAGAAAATCTTCACAATCTATATATCTGTCAGAGGACTAATATCCAGAATCTACAAGAAACTCAAACAAATTAGGAAGAAAAAAAATAATCTTATCAGAAAGTGGGCTAAGGACATGAACAGACAATTCTCAAAAGAAGATATACAAACAGTCAACAAATATACAAAAAATGCTTAACATCACTAATGATCAGGGAAATGCAGATTAAAGCCACAATGCAATACCACATTACTCCTGCAAGAATGGCCACAGTGAAAAAAAGTGAAAAAATTATAGATGTTGTCATGGATGCAGTGAAAAGTGAACACTTATGCACTGCTGGTGGGAATGCAAACTAGTACAACCACAATGGAAAACAGTGTGGAGATTCCTGAGAGAACTAAGAGTAAAACTACCATTTAATCCAGCAACCTCACCACTGGGTATCTACCCAGAGGAAAAGAAGTCAGTGTACAAAAAAGATACTTGCACACCCAAGTTTATAGCACCACAATTTACAATTCCAAAAATATAGAACCAGCCCAAATGTCTATCAATCAATGAGTGGATAAACTGTGAGATATATATATATAGTATGTGACTTTACTACATAAAGTTATTGGAAGCAGTGAATAAGTTCATGTATAAGAAAGTGATATTCAAATGTGAAGAAAAGGTATGGAAATTCTCAAATTTGCAGGTAATGTAAAATTAAATGAACATACTTTTCTATTTAATACTATTCTAAACTTATTGAAACATATATGTACACCTATATGTATATATATGTATGTGTGTATATATATGTATATATATGTGTGTGTGTATACACACACACACATATATATACACACAAAATGGAATACTACTCAGCCATAAAAGGGAACGAATTAATGGCATTCACAGTAACCTGGATGGAACTGGAGACTATTACTCTAAGTAAAGTATTTCAGAAATAGAAAGCTAAACATTGTATGTTCTCACTCATAAGTGGGAGCTAACCTATGAGAATACAAATGCATAAGAATGATACAATGGACTTTGGGAACTCTGGGGAAAGGGTTGGAGGGGGGTGAGGGATAAAAGACTACAAACTGGGTTCAGCATATACTGTTTGGTTGATGGGTGCACCAAAATCTCACAAATCACCAACTTACTTATGTAACCAAATACATCTGTTCTCCAAAAACCTATGCAAATAAAAATTTAAAATAATAATAAAAATAGCCATTACTACTGATATGAGATTGTATCTCATTGTGGTTTTGGTTTAAATTGTATTTTTGAAATATTTATTAAGTTAACATATATAACAATTTTACTATCCTGTTTTATAAAAATTTCTTTATCACTTTCATGAGGTAAAATGATATGGAAGGCAGTGAGTTAGAGAAAGAACACAGAAATAAGAGTTGGAGTTCTAACATCTAGTCCCAAATCTGCCACCTACCTACGGTGTAACCTTGAGAAAATCACTCGATTCTTCTGAAACTGATTATCCAGCTAAAACCTTAAATAGTGTGTGCCTTTACTACATAAAGCTATTTCAAGGAGTGAATTAGTTCATGTATAAGAAAGTGATATTCAAATGTGAAGAAAAGGTATGGAAATTCTCAAATTTGCAGGTAATGTAAAATTAAAGGAACATACTTTTCTATTTACTATCATTCTAAAGTTACCGAAACATATTAGAAGCAAAAGTGGGGATTATAAAAGACATACATATTTTCTTACCGGGTCTGTTAGCTGGGAGTAAAGTTCATGGCAATTGTCAAAAATATACTTGTATGTAGAATCCAGGCAAGCCCTTACACAGTCCTTCACCACCGTGCTAGCTTTTGGGGGGCTTTGCAGCTCCAGGACCTGACAGACAAAGAGAGGCACTTATTTTCTCAACTGCAACAATAAAACTTTGTAATCCAGTATAAACTACTCAAATATATATTCAATAAATACTCTTAGTTGATTTTTCTATGTTTAGTTGGTGTCATCTTACCACAGGGTTTTAAATATGTAAATATTCATTTTAACTTGCTGATATAAAAACTTATTGAAAATGATAATGGTTGTAAACACTCACATGAAAACACTTAATGTGACCAGTGAAAACTTCATGAATTCTTTGATTTCATTTCATTCCATTATTCAACAAACATTTGTCACTTCCTATATGTCAGATAATGGTGATACAGCAGTGAATGATAGAAACAAAAATCCCTTTCCTTACAGGCTTAAGTTTCAGTAGATAATAAACAAAATAAATATGTGAAATATATTATAGGATGAAGCGTGTCAAAAAGAAAAATGGAGGAAAAATAGGAAGTGCTTAGATGACTATTTTGAGGAGTTTTGCTATTAAGGGAAATGAACTGGGGTAGCAGCTATAGAAGAAAGCAAAGCCAAACAGTATTTTGAAGGCTGTAAAATCAGTAACACATACATAGGGGAAAGCTGACAATTTAGGAGAGTGGAGAGGACTGCTAGACCAATATTTCAGTGCACAACAGAAGAAAAAATCAATTGCATATGTAGAAGAGACCACATTTTCTAAGAAAACAGATGGATCATCAATAGCAAAAAAGAAAAAAAAAAAGAGTATGTGGACACATACAAGGAAGTACGTACTGGGGGAGGTTGTGGGAATATGTGGTTGGAGCTTGAGGATGCTCCTCTTTCTTTCTTCCTATTTTTTTTTGTTGAAATAGAAAGCAAAGTAATCAGCTGGTAGTGAGGGTCAGGGAGGAGTAGTTACAAGTTTAAGGAGATAGTGGTTTAAAGCGAGGAGGCAAGACAGATGAGTAGCAATGTCCTGGCATTCCCCATCCTCACTCCCATTCCTCACTCCTCAATGTCAATGGCAGACATCACTTGTCAATCCAAGTCAACTTGATTGGGTCTGCCCATCATTATCTGCACATTGTTCCAGAAGCTACTGACCGTGCATTAGAACTGATGTAAATTCTATTTATTCTAGTCACCTAGTTCAGCCTGATTTTAAACCAAATGAATTTTAATTTAACTTTAAAGAATCTAAATGAGCACTGATGAAGTTTTTCTTTATGTCTCTCTCTCTCTCTCAACAAAATGCCATTTTTAGAGGTTCTAACTAAAAAAAAATATGGGCAAATGAAAAGAAAAAAATGTTTCTATTTAGGAATTTTCTGAATAAGCATCATAATACTCTATATCAAAGAGTATATATTTTAGCCCATAGCCTGGCAAATAGTTTCTGAAAATGCTTTACATAGGTTGCATTGTAAGCCAAAACTATGACTGTAGAGAAATTTCAATTAAAGCAGAAACTATATATCTAAAAATAAATGCCTGGTTTGTAAGGCCTTGCCAATTATACCAATAGACAGGTGACCGAATATATTCCTACATAGACATTCCCAGGGCTGCATATGGAAGTTGCCACAACTGGAGTAAACTTAAAAGAGTCAGCTACTTTCTTGCAGCAAAAAAGTCGGCAAAACATCTAAGCTAAAACTAAAATTAGAAGTGAACTCCACTTTGGGAGGCCGAGGCAGGAGGATCACGAGGTCAAGAGATCGAGACCATCCTGGTCAACATGGTGAAACCCCGTCTCTACTAAAATACAAAAAATTAGCTGGGCATGGTGGCGCGTGCCTGTAATCCCAGCTACTCGGGAGGTTGAGGCAGGAGAATTGCCTGAACCCAGGAGGCGGAGGTTGTGGTGAGCCGAGATCGCGCCATTGCACTCCAGCCCGGGTAACAAGAGTGAAACTCCGTCTCAAAAAAAAAAAAAAAAAGAAGAAGAAGAAAAAGTGAACTCCATTTCCATTCCATTTAACATTCTTTGGATATTTTTTAAGTGCCACGTCCACTTACTAGAGAGCTTTATCTAAAATGGATTTAACTGAGAACTAAATTCGAGCCAAATGTATCAGAGTATTTTAAGTGTCTAGGATGATCCCTTCTTCACTATACCTTATATTGGAAGATTCATCGAGTTCAGGCAAAGAATAGTATAGCTCAATCGATGGGGTTGACACAGTACTTGATCAAGAAGAGGGTAAAGCAAGACTTTAACGGGGGTGAATGTATTCTATGTCATATCAAAATGGTGACAGAAATAAAATGAGATACCTTCATCCTAAAAAAGGTGATACTTGTTAACAGGTCAACAGTTGATTTCAGGTCTTGCAGTCTTTCAGTATTGCTTGCAGGAAAGTTTTCCTGAAAATGGATAAAGTTGTCAGCATTAAACCTCCTGTGGGAAAATAAACTAAAACTAGCTTCTTGTGAAAGAAAATGGAAAGCAAACTATACAATTTTTAAAATACCCCTAAAGTATCCTTAAAATATTTTTATCATAAAAGATTAAAGAATATAAATAATTTGAAAATATTATCTTTATACTATTGAAAAGTGGTACTTTTCTATTTATTCTTATGATGCAATAAAATGCAAAACAGTATCATTATTACAATGCTATGATGTTATTAATGCTTGCTTCTAAAACAGTCTTGCTACTAAAATTAGGAAGTATACATGTGAAAATATTTTCATGATTCTCTCAAGATAGATACTTTTTATTTTTTTTTAAAGATGGGGTTTCACCATGATGGCCAGGCTGGTCTTGAACTCCTGACCTCAGGTGATCCACCCACCTTGGCGTACCAAAGTGCTAGGATTACAGGAGTGAGCCACTGCGCCCAGCCCAAGATAGATACTTTTTAAAAAATACTTTGGAAATTATACATGTGCTGCATTTGCTTTTAGTCACAAAAAACTTTTAAAAGTTAAAAAAATAACTTTGCCTCATATAGTCTCTCATGAAGTTTGATAAGAAGTATCATTTAAAAATACAGATGTTCAGAATTTTGAAGGAAAGAAAAGTTATAATTAAAAAATTTTTGAACTAAGAAACAATTTTAACTTTGGTCAATTTCACATATTAACATGTTCTTCTGAAGAGCCATTAGGAAAAACCATAGCTAATTACTAGATATTCATGAACTTGAACAGGGTTAGTATGCCTATGATAAGGTGGTGAATGACGTAGCTTCAAGGCCCTTCTTGCCCCCAAATATCTTTCTCAATGGCTTGCATGGTTGTTCTCTTCTCATTATGTTGGCCCCAGATCCATCATAAAATATCCAACTTGAAATAATAACAAATTTGATAAAATTTGGTATTATAACTTCTGTAAGTGTGCAATTAAAGTATTCAATAAGAGACTAATTAAAAGGGAATACCTGGGAGATAGACATGTTCAAATTGACTTAGGATAAGTTGTTAAAGAATGCAAGATGTAAGAGAGCATCTATTAGTTATGACTACAGGCATTTTGTAACGAAAATTTGTAACTAAATTTTTGTAACTAAGATATTTCGTAACTAAAATTATGTGTGTGTATATTTATTCACATATATAAATGAATATATTTGTAGTATGTGTATTTGTTTCCTTGAGAGGTGATATACAGAACTGTTGACAGTGAATTGTGGACAGCTTTCCAAGAACATATGATACTCTTGGTACCATGATCCAGGAGGAGAGAGAATAAGGCAGAAAATTAAGTAGGAAGCTCAAAAACTGGGGAAATGTCAGCAGAATATTTCAGTAACAAAGGATGAGTTTTCAAAAGAAGAAGTGGGCCATAGTCTACTTCATAAATTAGCTGAGGGTCACTGAATCTGATGGCTATTTAAAAAATTATAAAATTAAAGTTGCATGTGTGTACACACACATACACACACACATCAACTCACACAGTATTGCTGTGGTCTAACTATCTAAGTGTGATAGTACCTGAGATCCATATTTTTATTTTTCTATTACATAACAGGTCGTTTTTACAATATGGTAAGAAATTATCTAGACCAAACATAACAGTTTGCTTTTAGGCACGTAATTTTGTACATACCCTATACTTTGACAGATCAATCCTCAAAGAGTTATGCAACTGGTCCAGTAGTTTTATGAATTTTTCCCTCTGTACAAAGCAAACACAAAATAGGAGAATGGAAATACATGACTATTCTAAAGACCTCATAATAATTCTTAGTCTGGTCTCTATTTTTTAGAAAGGGAGGATCAAATATATCAATAATTTGTCTAAGATTATAAAGTTACTATGTGGCATAGCAGTGATTCCAACTCAGGTCTCTTTGACACCAAATTCATGGTCTTTTCCATCAGTCATACTTCCTCTCTGTGATGAATGAGAAATGTGTAACTGTTCTAACAAAGTATCTAGAGATTTGCATTTTATAGGAAGAGATCAGACAAGTAAATTTCTCTACATGTAATAATTCACAGCAATGTAATGCATCAGCAAGAGAAAATACAACCCATCCTTCTTTTTATTCCTGTACTCCACGCCACCTCTCCAGGCAATGTATTACAGTTTTTACACTTCTCCTACCTACAGAAGTGGGAGCGGCTGTTATTTTTGTCAAAACTAATTTGAAACAAAAAAATTTTTTTGGAAGCAAACATAGACTTCATAATCTGAGAGGATCAATTGCTTTTAAAGACAATGTATGATTTAGTGCTAAAAATAGTATAAAAATGGAGCCAAAAAACTGCTGTTGCTTCCTTTTGATGTGGTTTCAGTGCTGCACTGTCCTCACAGAAGTATCTGAAGACAGTGAAAATAAAGAGCTTTTCTCTTAAGTATATGGTTAAAGTTGTGTGGATTAAATAAAAACAGAGACAAAACATAAAAGTCATACACACAATCCTTATACGTAGACACACCACTATTCCGAATCCCAGTTTTCTCATCAAAAATAAAAAAAAAAATGGGAGATGTAAGATTAAATGACATAAAATGTCCCTGCCAACGTTAATATTCTGTAAACACCAAATTGCATTTTGGAGGATATTGACAAAAATGAAAACTTCTCCCAGTAGTCACATAGGAGGTGGATTTATGGGGTATATAACTCTTATGCCTTGAAGTCACTGATCTTGATGGAGTGAGCTGAATATTAACAGGATTTGATAAATTGTTCTTAAGCTGAAGCTCCAATTTTCTAAATAAAATGCCATCATCACATTTATACATCAGTGAAGAAAGTTTGAGTATCACTTTTGTGTTAACCTCTGTGAAGGCAATAAAGAAGTCTAAGAAATGAGCCCTGCCTTCCAGAAGCACGCCGTCTTATTAGGCAGGTTAAGACCCTTTACTGCAACAAAGCTACAGAAAATACAGATGAATTCAATGTCTTAGATCTTTCTCTGCCATTCTCTATTATACCTTCCCAGGGGATGAGGCAAGCTATACAGTCCTTTCTTAACTCTCCAACTTCCATGCATTTGGGTTGGTGGCCCTCAATCCAGATGAGAAAAGAGAAGAACCACTAAAATAATTAGTTTAGGTCACAGTAAAGTTAATCATTCAGATGATTATAAAAGTAAGCGTGATTTGTATTACATCTCTGGATGCCTTATCGTGTATCTGTGATTGGCACAAATCATCAAGACAGTTGAAGTGACTGATCAAGGATACTATGGCCCAAATCATTGTCTCTCTTACACACACTGGGGCAAATGGTGCTGGTTGTCTGTCAAATATGCATTCTCCCACTGTTCCTTACTAAAAGAATATCATGTGTTAAATGTATCCATATGAAATGCTCATCCTTTCAGACCTCTTTTCCTCCAAAAATGACTACATAACATGTTTTTGGCCAATGGGATGCATACCGTTAATTAAATAAAATAGACCCAGCTACCATACTACCAATGACTTAATGTTTTGAAAGATTTTAAAAGAGTGCCTGGCAGATAGTGTTTGCTATATTAGTGTTTGCTATATAATTCTTTCTTAGGGATGCCTTTCAGACTTAACTTATGCCCTTTGTGCTTCTTCCCTTTTCCCACCTAAAACTCTAATAGACTCCAGAAGATAGAGTGCTTATTTCATTCCTGTTAGATGAAAATGAAAAGAACAAATAGAAAAAAAAGGATTGCCTATATCCACCCCACCCCATCTGCCCACCTTTTAAAAATATTACAATACCGAGCAGCTATACCAGCTCTGAATTTCTCACCTCTGGACTCAGGTTCCATGGGTGGGAAAGGAGAGGGAGAAATCTTATTTATTTAAATGTATTAAGTGAGTTTCTATTTCATGCAGTTGAACAGAATTCTGACTGACACAGTTCACACATTTGGTTTCCCTACTTAGACTTTGGTGCCCAGCTGGAAAATTTACATTCAAGGGAAATAGAAAACCGTGAAGAAAACTGCTGGGCTTCTTGTCACTGAATCCGGAACAACATCAGATGATGTGAAATTAAAAGTATGCTGCTGATTGAATTTTCATAGAGATTCTTTAAACAGCAGGACAGCTTGAAATTTAATTTTATTTACAACATTTTGACTTAACTAGAGTAAGACTGCCTTTGCAGAGCAGAGGAAGCCTACTGCCTGTAGGGTGTGATTTGAGGAATAACAAAAGACTGGGTGATTAAAAAATGTTTCCCTGAGGGACATGGCACAATATCTAAAACTACCACATTATTCAGTTTTTTTATTAAATAAGGGCCACGTATGTCTAGTAGGGGACAAATCAATAATAAAAATAATAAATATTATCACAGGTTCAAAAATACAGTTAGAATAAGATCTGGTGTTTGGTAGCACAATAGGGCAACTATAGTTAACAGTAATTTTTTGTATATTTCAAAATAACTAAAAGAGTGGAATTGGAATGTTCCCGACATGAAGAATTGATAAATGCTTGAGATGATATTCAGCTATTCTGATTTATCATTACATATTGTATGCATGTATCAAAATTTCCCTTGTACTGCATAAATATGTACAACTATCATGTATCTGATTAGAAATTAAAATAAATTATAAAAATAAATTAAAGGTAAATCTAAGCAATAAAAAAAGAACTTGGTTTAATTGATTGACCAGAATAACTAGACCAGGTATCAGTAAACTGTCTACAAAGGGCTAGGTAGTAAATATTTTTCACTTTGACAACTCTGTTTCAACTATTCAGTCTGACACTATAGCATAATAGCTGCCATAGACAAAGTGTAAACTAATAGGCATGACTGCTTTCCAGTGAAATTTTATTTATGGATGTGGAAATTTGAATTTTAGATAGTTTTAATGTGTCACAAAATAACAGTCTTTAAATCTTTTTTCAACATTAAGAAGTATTTTAAAAATTCTTAGCTTATGGGCCTTACAAAACTAGTTGGTGAGTTGGTAGAATGGATTTGGCCCATGGGCAGGGAGGAGGAGGAAGTCGCTTCCCTGATTGTGCACCTTCAGGAAGTTTCCCCCAGGATGTGGGGAACTGTGGAAGGAAAAGCTCTTGTAAAGAAGGGGTATGATAACCTCTGCATCACCCTCAGCTCCTCTCATTAACTTCTTTCTTTCTCAAAGTCTGGCTCCAACAGCAGGGATGAATTTAACCAGAAGGTAATGATACTTAAGCTTCTCAGCTCTCACCTAATTCAGCACCCTTGGGAGGAGCTAACTATGTATTCATGCTATCTTCGATTTTTGTAAAATTTTCAGGAATAAGATAAAAAGAATTCAGAACAGGATGAGCAAATTGTAACACTTTTTTTCCAGATCATACCAAAAACACCAATTCATAAAGACTTTTCAAATAGAGATAATCCATAGGCAATTTTGATAATTTTTAAATAATTCAACTAGTGTTAAACATATGAACATATATTTACAGCTCTTGTTGATTTGAGATTAATTTTGATACCAACAGAAATATGACAAAATTATGAAAGGCCAATAAAATGATACTTTCAATGACAAACTAATTAATAAATTTCACCAATTCAAAGTATATTTAAAGAGTTCCTTCACAGGAAAACTTGAAAAGCATTGAAATGTTATAGTTCACTGATCAAGACACCCTTAGCATACCCCTCAGCCTGATTAAACTTTAGATAGGCTTCTGCTTGACTCTACTTCTAGACCTCCCTTTTCTTAAAGCATTTTCTTTAGAACACTTACTTGTAATTGTTCTTTTTCTGCTCCTTCACATGTAAATATTTTTAAAAGCCTCTTGCCAGCTTCATAATCCAAGAATGTCTCCCGGAAAGACATGGGAGACTTCTCTTTGAAATGTAATCACCAAGGAGAAAGCACCCCTATCCCCCATCCTTCTTGGGATGATAGGAGCCTAACTTCCAACAGATGTAATTAGCAAACAAAAATGGCATAATCACAGAAAAAGAAAACTGCAAACTTGTTACATCCCATTACTCAACCTTCCCACTGTCATCTTTCACCACTTTCTCCTTATTTCAGTCTTGCCTTTCATTTCAGTGGAGTTGAGCTCAAATTGAGTTCTGGCCTCCCTCCCCTATTGCAATAGCCTTGAATAAGGTTTGTCTTGACTGTTTAACTTTGTCAGCTGCAATTTTTGCTTTTACATCACATATGAAAAAAATAATAGGTATTTCCAAATTTTATGAAAATCACTAAAATGCATGTAGCATAGTGAAACTGAAACAAACTCTTCTAAAGTGTTAATTAATAAAAAGTCATCTCTGCTAAATTAAAAACAATTATAAAAATATTTCACATTTCTTTTTGTCATATGAAGAAGTGATTTTAAAAAAATGCAGCCAAAAGAGTATAGAAAGAAAATACTATAGAGATTGGTTGGTCAATAAAAATATCATTTATACTTGGGTATAATTTATATTTGAGGATGTATACACTCATGGAAAACACAGCTAGAAAATATCAATTTTACTATTGATTGATATTTGTATTTCAAGATAATTCACTAAAAAATTTCCTAAAGACATTTCCAAAATTAAAATATTGACTGACTGCCACCTCATGGAGTTTTGTTTCTTATCAACTCCTGATCTACTCATGAGTGCCTTCAACATACATAGAGACTTTTTTTGTCTGGACTCCAAATAAAATTTACACTCAGTGATGTGATGGTAAAGTGGCTGTGTGAAAGCAAAAAGCCTTGATTTTTAGCATTTGCTAACCATCATGTTGTAAGTACTTTTACTATGTCCAATTTCAAGGATGGCTGTGTTTAACAATCAGCTTGAAACATTCCTGAAAATTTACCAATCAGTTCTCATGAGCAGGTACCAGCCAGCTGTAGCATACCACTGTTCTACAATCAATTTTCAACAATCTACTCCCTGAGTTACCTTTTGAACCTGAAACTTCCCTTTTGAAATGTTAACTGAAAGGTGCTATTAATACGTTCCTCCCACAATCTTCTGTCTCTGCCTGTTTTCTCTGCTCCACTCTCTTTTGTCCTTTTTCCCACTTCTCCCCTCCTTCTTTCTTAGTGTCCATCATGCTTCTCATGATGCCACTTATCAAAAACTAAAGCTAATGTCAAATCACTTTACCTTGTCTTTTCACTCCATTATCTTTATATGAATTGCCTCACCTTACTATGGCCACTTTTCTGCAAAATTTTGGCCTAGAATCAATCCAACTATCTGCTGCAGCATCAGAATGCTGACACACCCTAAGAAAGACTCACAGTCATAAGAATTGTGACAACAAACTTATAGTGCCAACAGCAAATGACACTTTCAGCTTTACTAGGAATTTCTTTTTATATGTCCCTGAAAGATTCTTTTTAGTATTCCGCTCAGTAGCTTCTCCAAACTTTTACCACCGCCTTCACCTCCTGCAACAATTTCACACACTTGTAAATGAGCAGTCCTTGTCCTTCCAGACAACTTTAAAAAAGGATTAAAAAATAAAGTACAACTACCCCAACTTTTCACTTCTATATCAAAAGCTTAGTGTTCTCTGCAAGGACTCTCACACTATTTCCTCAAATTTCAGAACAGAGCTTGTCCTTGCTCGTTCTAAAGACTAGTCTCTCCTGCCCACAGTACTTATAGTCACCTCTTCTCCCACCTGATAAATTCACAGCCTCACTCTTGCACCTAACTCCTTTCCTAAAACTGTATAAACATGTTTATATTTTCCTTATTAAATAATTTTAAAATACCTACCCAAGCAGATAATAAAAATAAAGTCTCTTTTTATATGGAAAAACCTTCTTACACTTGCCCAATCTCTGTTTTTTGCTTCTCATTTAAGTTCCTGGAAAGAATAGTCTATTTTCTCAACCAATTTCCCCTTTTCTTTCAGAATTTTATTATCAAGTTAATACAGATTTAAGATATTTTATAAAACATTTTAAGTGTTGTATAAATACTAATACAAAATAAAACCAACAATCTGTCAGCTGTAATCCAACCAGTGGCTACATCATTGGTATTTTAGCACATTTCCTTCCAGTCTTATTTCTAAACCTGTATGTGTGTGTGTGAATGTGTGTGCATGTGTGTGTGCGTGTGTTTTCAATGTTGCAATTAAATTGCATATAGCTTTATAGCATACTGTTTTCACTTATCATTATATCATGTGCATTGCTTAATTATGAAACTCTTCCATAGAAACTTGACGTTTAATGACTGTATCATATTTTAGTGAATAAATGACCTTTAATTTAAATAACTGTTCTTCTGTGCCAGGGCGATGCATCTTTTGGCTTCCATGGGTCACATTAGAATAAGAAGAAGAATTGTCTTGGGCAACAGATAAAATACATTAACACTAAGGACAGCTGATGAGCAATAAAAAAATAGCACATAAGTCTCATAATGTTTTAAGAAAGTTTAAGAATTTGTGTTGTGATATATTCAAAGCCATTCTGGGCTGCATATAGCCCATGGCCATCGGTTGGACAAGCTTTTTCTATGCCATTTACTGAACAGTCTTCATAAAATCAGGCTTTAACTTCAATTGCTTCACTGACCGATGACCTTCTACTTGCCAAATCCAACGGGCTAATTTCTTTCTCTATTTTACTTGAAGTCTCTATGACAGTTAACAATATTACATACTACCCTTTTTCCAAAATACTTTACCTTGCCTTTTACGATATCACTTTTTTTAGAGACAGGGTCTCATTCTGTCACCTGGGCTGGAATGCAGTAGTGCAATAAAATCACATTTTTTAAAATCATTGTCATGCAATTGGTCCAACCATTTTCCTAGGTAAACGTTGCTTGTATCTCTTCTGTATACCCAAGGGTTCTGTCCTTCTCACATTATTCTTGATCAATTTTCATTCACATCATGATTTCCAGTAAGATTTATACATACATGAAAGGTTCTAAATGTCTAATGGTTTTCTTTTCTTAAAGATTTTACAATTCTCATAGGTAAGAAACTTTTTTCCACTGGTTTATTTTTTGAAGTCTCAAAATGTATAGGTTATGCACCTTTGAGAAGGATCAAGAAGAGAGCATATAATTGTCACTATGATGACAGAATCAGCTTTAATAGTCAAGTGAATAAAAATCTAAGGCTCCAACGTAGAGGCAGGAGATATTATACTTAGGTATATCTGACTCAGCAAATGGCATTATTTTCAATAGTTAGAACAACATAGTCAAATTTATATACCAAATCACCAACTTACCATGATGTAGTTTAAAGAAACATTTCTATTTCTTTTATCCCTATTCTATAATAAGTTATTGGATTTAAAAAATGAAGTTTGTTATAACCACATTGCCACTAAAACACTAAACTGTACTGAAATCAATCTGCTCTCTCTTCTTTGGGTCAGCATGAAGTAAAGGAGCAAGTTATCTAATTTTCCTCCAGGTAGTTTTTATTGTGGCTATTAATCACTTAAACACATCTTTCTCAGAGGGAGAAAGGCTCAATGTTCCATGAGGTTGACTTATTCTTCACTATATACACAGAAGGAATATTAGAAGCAAAACAATTTCATAGCACAGAATGTTTTATGTTACAGGTAAAATCCCAAGACAAGAAGCGCTGTTACCAAGATGAGGTTTTCATAACAAAACTGTTCTATGATCTGGTATTTGGTAACAACAGTATTTTGTTGAGCTGGCTAGGGAAGGTTCTTTGGTTCCAGCTTCTACAAGAGTCAATCTGTCCATCAAAAGTAGCTGATACTGTACATTATGCTTTAGGTAAGGTAGGAGAGACAAAATTCTCATACTTTATATAATGAAATTTTAACTTTTACAATTGGCTTGCCATCTTTTATTTCATTTTATCATTATTTTAAATTTGAGAAACATGATAAAGTAAGAATTATCTTCTTTATTGAGCATGTTGAGGAACTGACGCTCAGATGACTAAACTGACTTGCTAAATTTCAATAGAAACTTAAACTCCATAACTCCCAACCCAAAGAGTATTCTCCTTTACTGGCATTTAATTTGATTTGTCATTAAACAGCAATTACATTTTCCTTTGATTATTCTAATTCACCTCATACACCTCACACGCCTTTCTCTTTTATGGGAAAAGGACAGAAAAAGAGTAAACACAAAAGGGCATCTTTTTCCCTATTGGGTTTTCACCCTTTTATTTGCTATGTCGACTGTTTCTATTCTATGACACGTAACTCAAAATTTGATTTCTAAACAACATTCTCTGTAACAAAAATATATTCAGTGAACTAAATTGGAAGTGCAGTGCATTTTTTTTTTTCGTGGAGGAAACTAAGATAAATTGTGGGAAAGTGATTTTTTCATGACACCATATTGTCATGCAAAAATCACTTTCCCACAATTTATCTTAGTTTCTCCCATGAAAAAAAATAATAACAAAAAACCTGTCTCAGAGGGTTACTGAAAAGCACTACTGCCTACTCATTTGCCCTGACCAGAAACCTGGGAATATTTCCAGGCATCTTCTCCTTCCCTCCCGTCCATGTCCCCAAACAAACCAAATGCTGTTGATGCTGTTGATTTCATGCCCTGAAAAGCTTGGTATCTATCCTCTCTTCTCCATCTCCACCAATTTTTAATTTTGATTCTTACCACTTTACTACAAATATTCTTAATTTACAATCTATTTCCAGTCTTGCCAGTTTCAGTCATAGTATACTTGTACAGAAAGAGTTACAGTGATGGATGCAACAGATGAATTCTGGAGGCTCCTTTGTGTCCCTGAATTTCTACTTTTCAATGCATTTCTTGATGCCTTTGCATATCTCAGATGGTCAGCCTTAATTAGGTACAGATTGTTTTTCTTAGGCTCCTTAAACAAATACTACGTTTTACTTAGAGGATGTGCCATTATCCAGCAGTACCAGAAGGAACCAGTAGGAAGTGCAAATGGAGCCTAATATGTTCCAGAGAAGGCAGCCAAGCTCACACTCACCAGGGAACTGTATCTACAAGACAGTGAATCTGAAATGGTGAATCCCAAATTTGCTACATTGAGAATGCCCTATAGAGTCCCAGCATTCTCTTATAAACTCTGTTTTTCCCTCACTGAAAAAGATCCCTTCAGATATGAAGACTCAATCTAATGAAAATTCCTATTGACTGTCAAAGCTAATTTACTAAAAGGTTTCAAATAAACTTTTAGCTGGATTCCATTAGGCTATTCCCTAAAATTTCCTTTCTGCGATAAGATTCCAAGAATATCTTAAGTCCCTTGAAATGTAACTTCCATAAGCTGCCAGGAATTTTAATGCTTAAAAAACTATACTTACACCAAAGTTGGTTGCAGCAAATCGATCTGAGGCAGAAACCTGTACATTTGTTGAAACTGTTGTGTGAGCATAGAAGGCATTTATATTAGCCAGCAAGGTGCTCATGACGGCAGGGACACCAGGGCACATGTATTTAGAAGACAGACATGAAAAGTGCCTGCAAGACAAAAAAACATAAAGTGCTTTTAAAACAAAAATTAATTCAGTGCCTCCTTCAATGATATGAAGTTAAAACCAAGTAAAAAAAATTAATTAATTTGTGCAACAACAGAGCTTCTAATATAAGCAATTAAGTAATTCCACAGCTACATCTATGAAAAGGAGAGAAAACTGCACCATCTCTAATTGAAAGAAAAACAATTTTGGCCTTTTGAAAATTTCTCATTCACAAATGTAAAGTGGCTTAATTAGAATGTAATTTGCCCTTTTTGCCCATGGACGCTGCCGAGAAAACATTGTTAAAGTCTCCCTTGACACTGCAGTCATGTTGAAGTCAGAGTTTTCTAAAGACCCTGAACAGCTGCAGAAGCTCTGCATCAGAGGGTTGAGCTTTGAAAAAGTTAATGCGAGTCTAAGGAGCGACAGGGAACACTCAGACTGTGTGATAATGAGAGATCCAAACGCCAAGTGCTACAGAGGCTTTAGGTTTGTCACATATGCCACATGGAGGAGGCGGATGCAGCCATGAACGCAGGGCACACAGGTGGATGGAAGAGTTGTGGAAACAAAGAGAGGGTGTTTCAAGAGAAGATTCTCAAAGACCAGGTACCCACTTAACTCTGAAAATGACCTTTGTTGGTGGCATAAAAAAGACACTGAAAGACAGTACGCAAAAAATTATTTTGAACAATACAGGAAAATTGAAGTGACTGAAATCATAACTCAGGCAGTGGCAAGAAAAGGGGTTTTGCTTTGTAACCTTTGATGACCATGACTCTGTAAATAAGATTGTGAATCACTGGTCATTAGAGAAATGCAAATCAAAACCACACTGAGATACCATCTCACACCAGTTACAATGGTGATCATTAAAAAGTCAGGAAACAACAGATGCTGGAGAGGATAAGGAGAAATGGGAATGCTTTTACACTGTTGGTGGTAGTATAAATTAGTTCAACCATTGTGGAAGAAAGTGTGGGGATTCCTCAAAGATCTAGAACTAGAAATATCATTTTGCCCAGCAATTCCATTACTGGGTATATACCCAAAGGATTACAAATTATTCTACTATGAAGACACATGCACATGTATGTTTATTGCAGCACTGTTCACAATAGCAAAAACTTGCAACCAACCCAAATGGCCATCAGTGACAGACTGGATAAAGAAAATGTGGTACATATATACCATGGAATACTATGCAGCCATAAAAAGGGACGAATTTATGTCTTTTACAGGAACATGGATGAAGCTGGAAACCATCATTCTCAGTAAACTAACACAAAAACAGAAAACCAAACACCACATGTTCTCACTCATAAGCAGGAGTTGAACATTGAGAACACATGGACACAGGGAGGGGAACATCACAAACCGGGGCCTGTTCGAGATTGAGGGGCTAGGGGAGAGAGAGCATTAGGAGAAATACCTAATGTAGATGACAGATTGATGGGTGCAGCAAACCACCATGGCATATATATATACCTATGTAACAAACCTGCACGTTCTGCACATGTATCCCAGAATTTAAAGTACATATACATAAAAGAAAGAAAGAAAAGAAACACTTTACTATAAATGGCCACACTCTGAGGTAAGAAAAGCCCTGTCAGAGCAAGAGATGGCTAGTGTCTCACTCAGTCGAAGAGGTCAAAGGAGTCCTAAAAGCTTTTGTGGTAGTCATGGAGGTGGTTTCAGGGGGATAACAACTTTGGTCATGGAGGAAAGTTTAGTGGTTGTGTGGCTTTGGTGGCAGCTGTGGTGGTAGTGGATATGGTGGCAGTGGGGATGAGTATAATGGTTTGGTAATAATGGAAGCAATTTTGGAAGAAGTAGTGGAAGCTACAACGATTTTGGCAATGATAAGAGTCAATCTTCAAATGTTCGACCAACGAAGGGTGAAAACTTTGGAGGTGGAATCTCTGGCTCCTGTGGCTATGGAGGTCAATATTTTGCCAAACCAGGAAACGAGGTGGCCAAAATGGTGATTCCAGTGGCAGCAGTAGCTAGGGCAGTGGCAGAAGATCTTAATTACTGCCAGGAAACAAAGTTTAGCACAAGAAGAGAGCCAGAGAAGTGACAAGAAAGCTACAGGTTACAATACAGTTGTGAATTCAGCCAGGCACAGGGGTGACACGGCCTAGCTGCTGTCAAAGAAGCTTTAGACAATACTTGTGTCAAAAAAGTTTTAGACAATACTCATATGTATAGGCAAAAAACTCGAGGATTACACTTGTGACTAATTATATAACAGGTGATTTTAGTTTCTGTTTCATGTAAAGCATTCCAATAAATGTTTTTAATGCAGATTTTTTGTACCTTTTCCATTGATTAATAAATGTAATAGTTTGATCATAATGCTGAATAAATGCATTTTTAAAAAAAAAAAAAACATAATTTGCAACAAAGATGTGTAAACTCAGCTGTGAATGTTCCATGTACACACCAAAAGTACAATTTCCAGTGGAATTTAGCACCATCAGAAAACAACTATTCAGGAGTCTCCCTCCTTCTTCAACCCTCCTTCTACTCATTTTGGTTCCCGAAATGCCATATTTTAACCAAAACGTTCTTTCTCATTTGCATGCCTCTCACAGTTGTGAAGTAGCAAGACACCCTCCTCTCATTATACACTGAATGAATAAGTCAACTTAACATCTGACTTGAGTCCAGTTTGTATGGTCTTTCAGAAAGAAGTATCTTCCGTAAGCAATTCTCTTTTCTAAGCACTTTGTTACAGACAAGATTTAATTAGGCAAAGAGATGAATAATGAGAACAGATTGAATAATGCCAGCTTTAAGCTTAAAGATCATTTCTTTTAAACCTTGAATAATGGTATAATTTATACCCATCAAAAGCACGAAGTGTCCAATTTTGTTACAGCTCTCAAGGAAACCTGTTTCATTTGAACTATAACAAAAGACTTGAAAATGGAAAGCATAGCTTATGATAAAAGTGAAAGATAAAATATACATAGAGGAAAGAAAACGTCACTGTATAATGTGATCCTATTTTGCTCTCATATCTTACTATGCCGCCGAGGCATCTATACATTTCTGACCTTTGTTTTATTGAACTCATACATAAACAGCTAGACCTGAGTGGCACTCCTACAAAAAATAGATGGTGGTCCTGAAAACTATGGCTTTTCTTAGATCATAACCAGGTAGCTTGCTACCTACCTTGTCATAATATTGATTAACAAAATAGGTTAAATCTTTAAAGGTGCATCTTCAAGAATCATGAATAAAAATTTATGCTATGAGAGTTCCACAATTTGTGCCACTTAACCCTGCACTCAGATTACTAATGACAGCTTCTGTAAGGAAATAAGTATTATGACTTTATCATCTACTAAATGTATTATAATTAATCTGTATTGAGAATCCACAAATAATATAGTTTATTTGATAAAAAGAAATTTAAAAAATAGAAATGAAAAATTCTTTGACCTATGCTATCACATTTCCTTCTTTTTCAACAATTCACAAGTAATTACATTCGTCAGACTGAAATCACAGGTCAAGAATTGTGGAAAATGTAATGTATAAAATGGTGTAGGTGACCATATAAGAACTCGGGGGAAAAAGAGATATAGAAACACCATAGTCAATTTTGAAAATACACTGTTAAGACACTCAAAAACTAAGGGGTTATTACCCAGACTATGCATTGTGTATTTAAAGGGATACTGGGGTCATCAGGCTGAGTAATATTATTCTTGGTTTTAAACATGATTGGAGTTCTCATAAAGCTCATATGTGACTCAGACTTTATTTTATAGCTGCCATCTTGAGATTTTTGGTGCATGGTTAAGGAGGCAACAGCAGCTTAGTGGTTACTTTAAGTATAGATACTAGAGCAACACAGGAATAAGTTAAAATTAATTAGGCAAACAGATGTAAGATGTAATGTAAGAGTGAATGGTGATTACTGATAGAGAAATTGTGCATGCTTTTTCAGGACATAGAATGACTTGATGCTAAATAATAAAGATACACAGATTCTTACACATGGAGAATAAAAAAAGAAACTTAGAGATCACCCGATTGAACTTCCCTCTCAAATCTAGAAACTCTGTTATTGGATCCCTGACTGATAGTCATCATCCCTTTGTTTGTCTACATCAAGTAACAGGGAGCTCACTACTTTGGAGAGAACTTGTCTCATAATTGGACAACTATAAGAGAGTCCGTGACTTTGACATCTGGTGCATCTCACGCCAAAGGCTATAATTCAGAACACCTAGTATAAAGTTATAGCACAATTAAAATGAAACTATCATCAACAATCTAAGGGAAATGAACTGTTCTGCCTAAAGGAAGGTAGGTTAAAAAGTCAAAACAGCCTGTGAGAGGCATACAAATGCAACAGAATGTTTTGGTTAAAATATGGCATTTCGGGAACCAAAATAAGTAGAAGCAGGGTTGAGGAAGGAGGAAGACTCCTGCATAGTTGTTTTCTGATGGTGTTAAATTCCACTGGAAACTGTACTTTTGGTACATTCACAGTTGATTTTACACATCTTTGTGGCAAATTATGTTCTTTTTTAAAAAAAATCTGATTAAAAATAGTCAAAAGACCTGAATAGGCAGTTTTCAAAGGAAGACACAGAAATGGCTAAAAGGTATATGAAAAAACGTTCAACATCACTAATCATCAGGAAATTGCAAAATAAGACCACATCAGATATGACCTCACTCCTATTAGAATGGCTATTATCCAAAAGACAAAAGGTAAGACGTGTTGGCAAGGATATGGAGAAAAGGAAATCCTTGTACAATGTTGGTGGGAATGTAAATTAGTGCAGCCATTATGGGAAATAGTATGGCAGTTCCTCAAAAAACTAAAAAATGGGACAATCATATGATTCATCATTCCCATTAATGGGTATATCTACAAATAAGACAGCAGCATGTCAAAGATATATCTGCCCTCCCACGTGTACTGTTGCACTATTCACAACAGCCAAGGAATAGAATCAACCTAAGTATCTATCAATAGATGAATGGATAAAGAAAATATGGTTATATACACAGGAGAATACTGTTCAGTCATAAAAAGAAGAAAATCCTGCCATTTGCAACAACATGGATGAACCTGGAGGACATTAAGTGAAATAAGCCAGACAACAGAAAGACAAATACAGCATGATCTCACTCATATACACAGCCTAAAAAGTTGAAGTCAAAGAAGTAGAGAGTAGAAAGGTACGTACTAGAGGCTGGAGCAGTTAGGGGTTGCAAGGTTGGGAAGATCCTGGTCAAAGGATATAATGTGATATTTGAATGGGGGCATAAGTTCTAAAGATCTGTTTTACAGAATGGTGACTATCATTAATGATGATATTTTATATTTCTGAAAAATGCTGGGAAAATGGATGTTAAAAGTTCTCCCACAAAAATGGTAACTATGTGAGATGATACATATGTTAATGAGCTAGATTTAGCCATCCCACAGTGTATATTTGCTTTAAGGCATCATGTTGTACATTATGAATATGTATAATTTTATCTGTCAGTTAAAAAACACTAAATAAATTTGAAAGAAAATGACACAATTACTGAACAATGCTCACTTCTTAAAAGTCAAGTGAGGGAAATAGAAATGCAGTATGGGAAGATTAGAGGTATGAAAAACCATCCTTTGCCTATTTTATACTTTGAGATGGTTAAGCAAATATTTTGACTATAAAAAACCCTAAGAAATTGTGGCTTTTGAATATCAGAGCAATGTTTCATGACCAAAATGAGAGGTTAATAAATAATTCAAAGATTATATGTGAAAATTTATATAATTCAGGAAACATCATGTATATAAATGCAGTCTTGAGTTACATAGTTTAATACAATATTTGCTATGCATTTATCATTAATGCTAACATATATTATTCACAGAAAAATTAGAAAAAAGTAATGTCAAACTTATATTCACACTTAAAACATCTTTTAAGAATAACTTCAGTGTATAGTCAAATAGTAAGTATAATACATTCTCCTATGAAAATTGATTAGAATTAGTATTGGAATTTACTCCAAGAGTTTTCTAGTGTTTAACCATTTATTTCCTATTGAAGCCATCTGGTCAGGGTACTATTTCTTCATTGGCTATATACTTACTGTATTCCTAGCAATCTTTTTAGGGGCAATGATCTGGAGATGATTAAAACATAGTCATGATCTAATAAAATCATACTCCTAATTGAGAAGCACATACCTTAAATCCTAATTTTGTTGTACAACAGAAGTGTAATCACAGAGATAGCCAAAAGGTTTAGCTAGGCCATAGGATAAAGGAGCAGACCTGGAGGTGCAGGGCAAGTCTCCAAAGGCGAACTGAATCCCATAGTGGTGAACAGAGGAGAAGTCAGAGAGAAACACAAGGACTACAGGATGAGAGTTGAGGTAATGATTATGGAAGAGTGAAGAGTTTAGCATCTTTTCAAGTTGGTTCAACAAATACTTACTGAACACACCTAAATGGCAGATACTATATTAGCTTTAGGTATGAAGTAATGAATCTACTTATAGACTACTGGGGGAATCAGTCACATAATAAATTTAATAGAGTTATGTAAAAATTACGAAAAAGGCATAGTGCTATGGAGACAATGAGTTGAATGTATACATCACAGCCGGGTGAGGAGGGTCAGGGAAGACTTCTTGAAATGAGGCTGGGCTAATAGTCAATGAATGACTAAGAGATAGCCAAGCCTGGCATAAGGTTTGATATCACTGATGGATAAAAATGTATTCCAGAAGAATGAAAAAGTACAAATCAAGGCACTACGGAAAGAAATAAAATATTGCGTAAAGTGAACTCTAGCAATTTTAGGTTAACAGAGCCCAAATTTCCAGGAAAGCATTTAAGAATGGTATGGCCAAAGATAAGGCTGAGGGGTTTATAGAGAGCCTTGTGTAACATGTTAGAAAAGTTGGATCTATTCTATACATCAAAAGACGTTTTGGACAAAGTTCAAAATCTTACAGGGTAAATATAAGTTAAAAAGTATCAGGAAGGAACTCTAGTTCTTCAACATGTAATAAGAAGTGAAATAATCAGATCTGGATTTTAAACAGGTTAATTTGATGGGAGGAGCATATAGGAGGATGAGTTTAAGGAAGGTGAAAGTAAAGAGTCCAATTAGGAGGCTATAAAGGGAAGAGATGATGGATGTCTGAACTAGGGTAGTAGTGTGTAGATGATGAGAAGGAAATGGATTTGAGAAATATTCAGAGAGGAAAAACTGTCAGGACTTAGAAGTGATAAGGAGAGAGGGATGGGGAAGAGAAAAAGTTAAGTTTCAAGGTTCTAGTTTGGGTGACTACATGAATGGTTCTTCTGCCAAGTGAGCTTGGAACTAAAAATTGGAAAAAAATTGGAGGTGGGGATTATATATCCCATTAAGTTTGAGCTTAAGGTGCTCACAGAGCTTCCATGTTGGAATGTTATTGGTTTTTGGAGACATGGACTGGACACCTAGATTTGGTATCGTCAGCATGAATCATCAGAAACCATGAGAAAGGATAAGATTATCTAGTGAAAATATGTACAATAAACAGAGAAATGTTAGAGAATGTCACCTGGGAAATAGCAATATACAAGGAAATGATGCAAGAAGAAAAAAAAAGTAAATTCTGTAATTGAGACCAAATAAATACAAGATAGGTACACGTAAACCCAGGAAACTGGAATCAGATCAGGGTAATCTTGATAAGAGGATGATTGATATTGTTAAGTGAAGCAAGAGTCTCATAAAATAAGGACAGAAAAGAAATTATTGGACTTGACAAATAACCATCATCATTACCTTAGCAAGATCAGTGTTAATAGAGTGACAGGGGTTTGCAGTAAGAGGAAATGAGAAGGAAAGTGAAGAGATGCCAAGGAGTGACCAAGGTAAAGTAGGTCGAGGTTGAACCTTGATTGGTACAGTATCTAGCTAAGGAGTTTGACTTCCTTATGTGAACTGTATGAAGCTACATGAGATTTCTACAGAAAAAAAACTAGCATTATATTAATTTGAAAATATGACTCTGAAGGTGTATACAGATGGATTCAAATGAGTGGGTACTGGAGGCAGAAAAACAATTTAGGAAGTGTAGAAGAGAAAACAGACACTTTTGCCATGCTTCCAATATGAACGACCACTTCACATATCACAGTCAGAAGGAAAAAAAAATACGCTGTACCTTGAGATAATTAAAAAATCACAGAATTACTTTCTGCTTCTGATCTCCAAAATACAAAACCTTGAATTTTTTTCTCCAGTACCCAAACTTCCTAACAAAACAATTTTAAGCCTAATTCTGACAATATTATAACTTAATATTTAGAATGATCTCTGAAAATATGAAACCAGGTAGGAAAGCTGCTGTTCTCATCATGAACAGCAAGAAAACATCAAGTAAACTAGGTAACCTCTGTAATTCCAACTTTGTCTTTAAATACTTAACTGTTTTTGTTTTGCCAATGTTTCTGAAATCTAATGCCCTCTCTGTATTTGTTGTAATTAAACATTTCTTTCCTTTTTCAATTTTTTTTTTCTTTAAAGTCACAGAGCAGGTAAGGTTCTCAAAGATTGGAATTCAGGAAATGTACCTTTAGAGACTCCTTCTTAACCAACCACCAGGGTATAGCTTCTCTTAAACTCCTCACTCTCTCTTTTAAAAAAAAAAATCAAACAAAATTATTTATTTTTAATTGACAAAAATTACACGTTTATCATGTACAATATGTTGGTTTGGAATATGTATACATCACGGAAGGGCTACATCAAGCTAATTAACATTTGTATTACTTCACAAACTTATCTTTTTATGTGGGGAGAAAACACAAAATCTACTCACTTTGCTGTTTTCAAGAACACTATACCTTGTTACTAACTATAGTCACCATGCTGTAAAATAGATTTCTGGAATTTATTTTTCTATCTAACTAAAATTTTGTATTCTTTGGCTAATAGCTCCACAATCTGCCTCCTTTCCCTAAGCCCCTGGTAACCACCGTTCTGCTCTTTATTTCCATGAATTCCAGTTTTTTTTGGTGCCACATATAAGTGAGAGTATGCGATATTTGTCTTTCTGTGCCTGGCTTATTCCCTTAAACATAATATTCTCAGGGTTTAACCGTATTGCTGCAAATGAAAATATTTCCTTCTTTTTTAAGACTAAAAGAAAGTATTCTATTGTGAGTACATTTTATATTTTCTCAATATATTCATCCATTGATGAACACTTAGGTCGATTTCATCTGTTAGTTATTGTGACTAATGCTGCAATGAACATGGGACTGCAGATGCATCTTTGACATAATGATTTAATTTCCTTTTGCCCTTTCTTTTCAATATTGTGTATTACTTATATATGTATCTGTTCTATCTGGAATGTGTTTGGTTTATGCTTTGTTAATATTTAAAAGAAAAAAACATTGTGTTATTGATTTGTTTGACTTATTCCACAATAACTTATTTAATGATATTTTAAAGTATTATTATAGGTTCATAGAGTTTTACATTATATACTTTAAAGGTTATGCAGTTTTATTTAAAAAATAAAGAGAGATATAAATAAGTTTTTACCTTGATCAAAGAATAAAAAAATTTAATTCTTCTTATCAAAGAATTAAAAGTTGAATTATCTTTATTCTTAGTACTTAAGGTTACAAAGAGACTTTTAAAATCAACAGTAAGCAAAATTTGAATTAGCGAAATTTAAGATATATATCCAGCCCATATTTAGCACAGTATTTTCTTGTATATATTAACTGACCAACAAACATTACTTAATAAAAACAAATTAAAGTAATATGAACCAAAATATAAACAAAAGGTATTTATGTAAATTTGAGAGGACCGGGCATATGCTTGAGTATGACAGTTTATCAAAACATCCAATTATATTGTGAAAATTTGTCAGAAGTACCTAGCAGTTAACACTGTAATAACAATGGCTACTTTGAAGGCGAATATGAGTCAACTTATAATCATTATGCTGAGAGCAGTATTTTAAATGTTCTAGAGCATTAGACATGTATTCCTCTTAGAAAACTGACAGAAATATTTTACATTCTAATTAGAATTTAACTGAGGTGATTTCTGGGGTATGATGGCTGGTAGCTAGCTGCACCTGATTCAATCCCTGTAAGCATCTCATGGAAACTTCCAAGAAAATAGAAAAGGATGCAAATTCACAGCAGTATTGGAAGCTAAAGTTACCAATCAAAGATTTCCCAGTTTCCGGAAGGAACTTTTCCTAACTTTAGACAGCTGTCTAGTTGGAGAACTATTCAGTGACTGCCTAGTATTTAAACTCCTAAAACACTAACCTGACCATAGAGGAATGGGAGGGTGTTTCTAAGAACCTTCCAATGTCTGCCCTCTTAGTATCTGAGTTCTGGGGCTGAGACTGCTGTCAAGAAAGGCTATCAATCACTCCCTACTGCATGCTAATGGCCTCCCCAGGCAGTAGAGCTTTTTCTCCTTTCCCACACCTTCTCACTCTATATCCATTAAAGAGTATACAACTCCCAAGATTGTAATACTGCCTGTACAATAGAGAATGAACAATGGGATGTGAAGCTACTTAGAAGAAAGTGCTAGAAGAACTCTGGGAACAATATACCCTGGGGATTATATAGAATCTTTTATGCTCTGCTTTTTAGCAAGACAAAATTTACTGGATGTTTATATTGTTCAGAAAAAGAAATATGCTTAGAAAAGCCACTAATAGAAGCTGAAACATATTTTTCCCTAGTCTAAAAGAGTGCTTCATTTGAATAAAGAAATGGCAGAAAGTAGAAAATTTTTAGGGGCTGGCCTTTCAGTTTAAAGTTTGCAGGTGGATGCTGACAACATCCAGGTGGTCAGCAAATCCATATTCAAAGAAACTCTGTAAACTACCAAAACAAGCAGGATAAAAAAATTTTACTATGTCAACACACACACACCTATGCACAACGCACACAAACAGATACGGGTATATGTCTACGTGAAAACACAGAAACAAACACCCAGCAGGAAATACTGCTAAATTATATTATCACAGTGTTATCTCTGGTTGGCACTAAACATTTTTGTTATTTAAAAAATGTACACTGTATATTTTTAAATGTAGCATTAATGTGTTTTATTACCCTAGCCAGAAAAAATATACAAAATATACATTTTAAATTTTGCTAATTCAAATTTTGCCTATTGTTGATTTTGAGTCTCTTTGTAACCGCAAGCACTAATAAGATATTTAACATGTTTTTTTCTTTCTGTTTAACTAAATTAAATCTTTATTTGTATATATTTTCCTTTTGAAGAAAACTGCATAATCCTTAAAGTATATAATGCCAAACTGCATAAACTATAATAGTTTTAAATATCGTTGAAAAAGTTTTTGTTGAAGAAGTCAAACAAATCACTGACAAAATGACTTTCTTCTTGCAAAATATATTACCGACAAGTAATTTCTAGTTAGGAGTACGTGTCTCATGATATAATAAAACTATTGTAAAATAGATATCGGTTTAATTTTACTTAATAAATTTATCAAGAATTTAAAAGATATTAATAGAATGATCTTGGTGCATAACATCCTAAGGCAAAATAAAGATATGAGAATGGTGACTATGTGAATATCAAAAAAGGCTAATAAGCAAAACCCAGCATTTCACTTAATGCTACTTTTCTTTCCACTAGATTTTTTATTACCAGTTTCAATATCAAATTAACATTACAATAGTGTTTTTGTTGTGAGCTAACTAATCAGCAAAACTTCTGGTTTTGGATTGAAAGAAAATGTAAATATGTCAAAAATTTAAATATGACTCATAAATTTAGTCACAGTTAAACACATTTTAATACACCTAAAGATTAAAGATACAATACTTAGCGGCAGTTGCCACCTCTTAGAACTTATAGTAAAATGATCTTCTTAGAAATAACTAGGGACTTGGGATTTAAGCGAACAATTGAAAGCCAAGATTAAAAGCTTAATCATTTGATACTGATTAAAAAATAAAATGCTGAAACTGAGCAACAAAATTTTCAGGTCACTCCAATGAGTATAATTTTTTCCCAGTTTGGTAAAAATACCTATCTTTTTCTAGAAACTGATGAAAAATATGCTATATTAAAGAAGGTAGCTCCTGGTACCAGAACTTGCCTACATTGAACTTGCCTTTTCATGACTCTAAATAGTAAATAATTAGGCAATTGATATGATAAAGGTAGTAGTAGTATGCATCAGAGTACACATTTCTTGGACGGTTGAAGGAAGAAAGAAAAATAGACAAATCTTAGTAAAGGAAAAATACGAATCAGGATTAGTGGCTACATTTCTTTGAAACCTTGAAGAAATGGTCAGCAAAGTGTGTATGCGTGTGTGAATAGATAGATGATAGATTGGTAGAGAGATAGATAGAGATAGAGATAGAGATAGAGATAGAGATAGAGATAGAGATAGAGATAGAGATAGAGATAGAGATAGATAGAGATAGATTCAGTATGTGGAGGGCTAGAGGAAATCTAGGTGGCCAATTTAGAGTTAAAAGTACCAAGGCATAAAGATGCTTCATTCTAGACCTAACCCTCTACTGTGACCTTTGAAAGTAACTTTATTACTTCTAGATTCAGTTTTTCCATCTGCAAAATGACAGGATTTTTAGATCTAATCCTTACATGCTCTAACATGCTATGCTTTTCTGAATATAAATAACACGTTGGCTGTGTCCAGCTACATGCATCACTTCTCTCTACCATCAACATTTAATTCTATTGCAGCCAGGGGTAAGGAAAAATAACAAGAAACCACTGGACACGGAAGTCAGCCGGAAGCAATCTTTGCTCTTTGCCGAGCTTTCAGCTAATGGGCTTCTACAGGATGTTCAATTTGGCAAGATGTCCGCCTCCATGTTTGTATGGGTTCTCTCTCTACATGTAGTTACAGTCAATGCAAACTTTTTCTTGCTTCTAACCATATCTGTTGAAAATCATTTACTTTTAACAGCTACAGTTCTAATACTACTTAAATTATTCTCAGGGTAGAAATAGGATTAGAAGTACAACTAGCAATTAAAAATGACTGACTCAGAGGTTCTGCAAACCACCTCCTCAAAAACCAAAGTATATCTTCAAAAAGAGTAAAAGGTCAAAAAGTACTGATGCAATCTCTGGAAATGTTTAATATTCTTCCCAAAAGACATGATTTAAAAAAATGGATTAGTAACATCGAAACATTTGACTTTACTTTTGCAAGTAAATGGTGTTAGTGTCAGAACAATTCAACAAATGGAATTTTAGTTTCATGGGAAAAGTTAGAGTAATAAGCACTAAAAAGATGATACTTATTGAAAATAATGAAACATGGTACTAACATAAAAATAGACACATAGATTAACAGAATAGAAAGCCCAGAAATATATCCACACATTCAACAAGAGTGCCAAATCTCACTGTACACACAGTGAGAAAAAGATAATCTCTTCAACAAATGATGTTGAAAAAACTGGATGTCCACATGCAGAAGAATGAAATTTGACCCACCCTTATCTCATACCATATAAAAAATCAACTCACTTTGGGAGGCTGACATGGATGGATCATGAGGTCAGGAGTTTAAGACCAGTCTGGCCAAGATGGTGAAACCCCGTTTCTACTAAAAAATACAAAAAATTAGCTAGGTGTGGTGGCAGGTGCCTGTAATACCAACTACTCAAGAGGTTGAGACAGAGAATTGCTTGAACCCGGGAGGTGGAGGTTGCAGTAAGCAGAGATCACGCCGCTGCACTCCAACCTGGGTGAAAGAGCGAGACTCCGTCTTAAAAAAAAATCAACTCAAAATTGATTGAAAACTTGAATGTAAAACCCAAAACTATGAAACTATTAGAAGAAAACACAGAGGGAAAACTGCATGACATTGGTCTGTGTAATGATTTATTAGCTATAAACTCAAAAAGCACAGGCAACGGGATTTCATTAAACTAAAAATTTCTTCACAGCAAAGGAAACAATCAACAATGTAAGGAGTTGCCCTATAATGTGGTGAACTATACACTTAATAAAGAGTTAATCTCCAAAATACAAAAAAAAAACTCAAATATTTCAACAGCAAGAAAAGAAATAACATGTTTTAAAAACGGTCAAGGGATCTGAATAGACATTTCCTCAAAGAAGACATACAAATGGCCAATAGTATATGAAAAATCTTTAACATTACTAATCATCAGAGAAATACAAATTAAAATCACAAAGAGCTATCACCTCACTCCTATTAGAATGGCTATTACCAAATAAGGTAAAAGATAACAAATCTTGGCAAGGAGGTGGAGCAAAGAGAATCTTGTACACTGTTGATGATAACATAAATTAGGACAGCAATTATGAAAAACAGTATGAAGCTTCCTCAAAAAGTTAAAAATAGAACTATAACACGATCCGTCATTTTTAATACTGGGCTTATAGTCAAAGAAAATAAAATCAGTATGTCAAGAAATATCCGCAAGCCTATGTTTACTGCAGCGTTTCTCACAATAGCCAAGATACAGAATCAACCCAAGTGTCCATTGAGAGATAAATGGATAAAGAAAATGTATATAAATGCAATGGAAGAGTACTCAGCCATAAAAATCAAGGAAATGTTGTCATGTGCAACAACATGGATGAACTTGGAGAACATTATGTTAAATGAAATAAGTCAAGCACAGAAAATCAAATACCATATGATCAGCCGACTCATAAGTGCAATATTAAAAAAAAAAGTGGAACTCATAGAATTAGAGAGCAAAATGGTAGTTACTAGGAGCTGGAGTTGGGTAGGAGGTTGGGGGTTGAGAGATGTTGGTCAATGTATAAAAATTTTCAGTTAGGTAGGAGGTTTAAGTTCAAAATGTCTATTGTACAACATTGTGACTACAGCTAATAACAATACATTGTTTTCTTGAAAAAATGCTAACAGCATGGAAGTGTACTCATGACAAAAATAACTATGTAAGGTGATGCATATGTTAATTAGCTAGATTCAGTCATACCACAATGTATATATACTTCAACACATCATGTTGTATATAATAAATACATAAAATTTTATCAGTCAATTTAAGAAAGTTAAAAAAAGTGAATAGTTATATAGTTACTGGCATGTTTTTGGCTAAAGCAACTGCTACAAGGTTATTAACTATTAATTGTCAAAATATTATTGGCCTAATATGTCTTTCAAATAACACATCTGGATTCATCTCACTTGCTATTTTTGAACCAAAAAATAAAATAATCCTCTAACTCACATGCCAGTTCAGAGACAGGTGTCCAAAATCACACCGACCTTGTGGTTTTCAAAGGATAGAAATACCTTTCATCTAAAGTTTAGAAATAATCAATGAACAGAAGAACAAGGTGATTGGAAAGAAGTACCAAAAGGAAGACTATGATTCTTAGATTGTTGGAAGCTATTTCAGAGGTACTATGCAAAATGAAAAGAAAGACTATTTGCATTTCTGATGGGGACAGGGGAGGGATAGCATTAGGAGATATATCTAATGTAGATGACGGGGCGATGGATGCAGCAAACCACCGAGGCACGTGTATATCTATCTAACAAACCTGCACATTCTGCACATGTATGACAAAAAGAAATACACTAAAACAATATTCATCACATTTGCTCCCCCAAATTCAGATCGGCATGTATCTCAGTGGTAAGTTAGAATTGTATTCATTCTTGTTACTAAAGATGACTCAAACACTTAAATGTCAATTCTCCATTGACCAAAATCATCATAGCTTCTCAAAGATGCTATGGGTTGCCAAAGCCCAATTATGGAGATTTTGAGTACAAGGGAAGTGGTGTGTAACAGGAAAATAAAGAAAGGCACAGATTTTAGAGGAAGACAGAAGTTGAAGGGCAGGTTAGGGCGGGACCCTCAGGCTGCTCATCGGCTTTCTCGACACTTCTGCTCATCTGGGCTTGGATTTGCTTCCTCTTTACCTATGCCCTTAGAGCCCCAATGCTTGTTATTATTTAATTTCTTACCTCTCTTGCCCCTAAATCAGAAGCTTACTAAAGGCAAGAGTTATCTTTTAATGCCATTTCCCTAGTGCCTTGTGCTGTGATCTGAATGGTTATGTTCATAAAAAATTCATATGTTGAAACCTACAACTCAAGGTAGTAGTATTAGGAGGTGAGGCTGTGGAGAAGTGATTAGGTCATGAGCAGGGAGACCCTCATGAATGGGATTTTAGTTGTCTTATAAAAGAGACCCTAGAGAGCTTTCATCCCTTTGGCCATGTGAAGTTTGCACACAGTGAAAAGACAGCCATCAGTGAACGAGGAAGTGGCCCTCATCAGACACCAAATCTGATGGAATCTTAATTTTGGACCTTCTAGCATCCAGGACTGTGGGAAATGAATTTATGTTGTTTATAAGTCACTCAAGTAATGGTATTTTTTATAGCAGCCTCACAGACTAAGACATTCTATATAAGTCCTCAAACTTACATACTCAGAAAATGTCTGTTGAATGAATTAATATCATCTTCTAGAATGTGGGCTTCATGAGAAACTAGACTGACTTCTTGTTCACTGCTGCAACCATAGAAAAGTTTCTGGCACATGATAGGCACTGAGTATTTATTTATTTTTATACTTTAAGTTTTGAGGTACATGTGCAGATCGTGCAGGATTGTTACATAGGTATACACATGCCATGATGGTTTACTGCATCCATCCCCCTGTCATCTACATTAGGTATTTCTCCTAATGTTATCCCTCCCCAATCCCCCAACTCCCTGCTATCCCTGCCCTACCCCATTACCTCCCAAAAGGCCCCAGTGTGTGATGTTCACCTCCCTGTGTCCATGTATTCTCATTGTTCAACACCCACTTATGAGTGAGAACATGCAGTGTTTGGTTTTCTGTTCTTGTGTCAGTTTGCTGAGAATGATGGTGGCTAGCTTCATCCATGTCCCTGCAAAGGACATGAACTCATCCTTTTTTATGGCTGCATAGTATTCCATGGTGTATATGTACCACATTTTCTTTATCTAGTCTATCATTGATGGGCATTTGGGTTGGTTCCAAGTCTCTGCTATTGTAAACAGTGCCACAATGAACATATTCGTGCATGTGTCTTTATAATAGAACGATCTATAATCCTTTGGGTATATACCCAGTAATGGGATTGCTGGGTAAAATTGTACTTCTATATCTAGATCCCTGAGGAATTGCCAAACTGTCTTCCACAATCATTGAACTAATTTACGCTCCCATCAACAGTGTAAAAGTGCTCCTATTTCTCCACATCCTCTCCAGCATCTCTTGTTTCCAGATTTTTTAATGATTGCCATTCTAACTGGTGTGAGATGGTAACTCAATGTGGTTTTGATTTGCATTTCTCTAATGATCAGTGATGATGAGCTTTTTTTCATGTTTGTTGGCTGCATAAATATCTTCTTTTGAAAAGTGTCTGTTCATATCCTTCACCCACATTTTGATGGGGTTGTTTATTTTTAGAATGAATGAGTCCGTTAAGCAGCACTCTTTATTACAAGTAGACTTCTGGCTTAAACAGTTAACATAGACTGGTGACTTTAAAGTAAACTGCATCCAAACAGTTCTAGCTTAATTATAAATTAGATAAAGATGGCCAGTGCCAGGGTACAGGTTGTTTGTTAAGCACATCCAGGTAAAAAACACCAGCCAGGTGCGATGGTTCACATCTTTGATTCCAGCACTTTAGGAGGCCGAGGCAGGCAGATCATCAGGTCAGGAGTTTGAGACCAGCCTGGCCAACATGGTGAAACCCTGTCTCTACTAAAATACAAAAATTAGTCGAGCATGGTGGCACATGCCTGTAGTCACAGCTACTCGGGAGACTGAGGCAGGAGAATTGATTGAACCTGGGAGGCGGAGGTTGCAGGGAGCCGACATTGCACCACTGTGCTCCAGCTTGGGTGACAGAATGAGACTCCATGTCAGAAACAAAACAAAACAAAACAAAAAAACACCAATTTAATGCTTTCCTCTCCTTTAGTATTGTAGAGGCATAACCATAGCCTAACAGAATCTCAGACTTTGTGAGGATCCTAGCCTTTAGATTACAATAAATGACTAATTAGACACTCAAGAAAACGTATTTACAGAAATCATCTCCAGAGGATGGTTTAATCCTTAATGACTGACATAAAATTCTCTAGATGTGTTGAACAGTAACAGTTGGTCCGGCAAAACACTATTAGGTACATACACATTACATATATAGATGAAAAGCATCAATAACTCCCAAAATATTCATGATAGAAACAGGTTTTATGCCTCACCCCATGATGCAAATTATGTGAAATAGTGTGCTCCTTAGAGAAGGGGAACAGCCTTTCATTCTTACTGTCATTAGTCAGAAAATTGTTTTTATTTTAGATGGATGGTTGCATTTGCCATGTGGGAACAAATTCTTCAGGTCCTTGATCAATCACTTGTCCAAACAGGAAAATTGTAATCCCTCTCCTACTGATGCATGCTCTGGAACAAAGGGTCATTTTTATGTAACAGGTAGGGCTAATAAATTGTACCTTCACAGAAACCATTCTGTGGAAAGGGGAGTGCATTTATAGTAAGCTAAAGGTATCTTGGGGGACTGGGACGTTCAGTCCTAATGTTCAGGTTATTTACCAGCAAAATAGTTTTAGACTCTTTCGTCTGATGAGAAATTCACAAGAGAAAAATTCAATAGTGTACTCCCAGACTCTGACTGAAAACATACTTCCCCTTATATATTTCTTCTCTAAATCCATCTTCAAAGAAATGGGAATGTACTCAAAAGAAACCAAGAAATCTATAATAAAAGGGGAAGATTATGAAGTTACCTCTGGATTTTTCTAAGCCTACGGAGTATTTAAATACCAAAAGAAAGCACAATTTGATTTCTGTTTTTGATCAAATGGTGTCTAGGAAAATCCACAGAATTAAGGAGTTTTGTCCTTTTCCCAACTAGTATTCTTCCTACACAGACAAGAAGTCATTTCTTCCTTGTAGCTGAGTTTTCTAATTTTGTTTTTAAAAATTGAGAGGAAGTAATGCTGAGACAGGCTTCAAATGTTGCGTTCTAGGTTTTGCTGTTCTTTTGCTAGTTGGATGGCTGGCTTTCTGGTTACTTTTATTGTTGTTCCCTGACTCTAGGTTTCAAAACCAACGGAAAAATACTGATTCATTAGTCAACCAGCTTAAATTAGAAGATAGATTTATTCATAGACAGTTTTTTTTTTTTCTCAGTTGAGTTAGCCCTTGGCCAGCAATAGCTTAGAACTCAAGTTACAGTTCAACTGCAAAAGCATTTTGAAAGTATGATTAAAACTATCTCTAAAGGCCGTATTTGGGGGGTGGGGAGCTAGAGAGGGATAACATGGGGAGAAATGTCAGATGTAGGTGATGAGGAGGAAGGCAGCAAACCACATTGCCATGTATGTACCTATGCAACAATCTTGCATGTTCTTCACATGTATCCCAAAACTTAAAATGCAATTATATATATATTATATATATAGTTATATATATATATAATCAGTTGATTATATGAAAAAAACAGAAAAAAATCAGTACTCTGAAAATGCCTCAAATTTTAAAAAATGATCAATCAGTGTAGTGTGCTCTAAAACTCTTAATACAACATAAATGGTGACCTAGAATACTATATGCGCTCAACTAAACTTTTCATTATCACTTTGTTTTTGGCAACTGAAAAACTCTGGCATCCAGAAACATACTAGGAGAGGGCAAAAACAAATGTAATTCTGATAAATAACTTCTGCTTCTGATTCACTCAATTACAAATATGTATTGAGTTTCTATCATGCATCAAGAACTTCTTATAAAGCAGTAATGACAGATAAGATTCTTCTCTTCAAAATTTCAATTTGTAAATCCTAAAATAGAATTCAAGTGTACCTCTATGCTGTTCCATTCTATTCTCTCTCCTGGATATAATTACAGATTACAGTTATATTAATATATAATATAAGTAAATGTATTTTATAGAAAACAATAATTTCTAATAACTAATAACATAATAACCAATAATAACTAATAAACAATATTGGCATTCATAAAAATCTCTATTGGCACAATAGAGATTGTATCTATGTTGGTAGTAATTTCCTTAGGATTGATCAGATTGTCAACAGATTTTTTTTTTTCTTCTGGCAAAGTAATGGAAAATTTTATACTGTGAAAGCAAAAATTGCACCACAGTTAATTAGACAAGGGAATTTTCATTAAGGCTACTGCAAAAGGGAGAAGATCAGACAAGGGCTCTTTTTTTCTTAAATATATCTCAAAGTAGCAGAGAGAGAATTTACAATCATAAGTTTTCTAAAGTAAATGCTCTAAGGGAAAGGAGGTCAGAGGCCTGTGGGTTTAGGCCATTTGGAATCTGCAAGGGCTAGGAGGAGAGGGATGTTAGGGGAATAAAAGCAGAAAGAAACCTGTCTAAAGTTTTGCCAAGCTGGGAAAAACATTAGAATTGTCATGATAAGTATTCAGTGCTAAAAGAAACATGTCATACATAAAAATATCAGTGTCAAATCAAATGTATAGGCACAAGTGCATATAATCTACCAGTTGTCACTGAAGTATAATGCTCAATGAATCACAAAACCTAAGATATTCCTTTTCTTTATATCTGCCCTGTTTTCACTCGTTGACCAGTGAATCTATGACCCTCATGCCCTCATGCCAAATCCTGACCAAATCCTGAGTTTCTGTTTTTTTAAAATAAAGTTTTATCAGCACACAGCCATTTCTATTTATTTATTAATATATATGGCTACTTTGTACTAGTACTGCAGAGCTGAGGAGTGTAACAGAGACTGGTACAGCTATAAAATATTTACTATCTGGCCCTTAACAGAAAAAAAAAATTGCCAACCCCTGCTTTAAACAGTTATTTAGTGTGTACAGGAGTTTTGCCATTCCTCAGTTTTATAAACACAATGAGACTCAATTTACCTGCAAGTCACTTGCTACCAAATAAATATCCAAAATATTTTTAAAATAATACTAATCTTTTCCCTAGGATGAGAGGCAAGAGTTACCATATTACACGATATAATAAAATAAGAAAGGGCTAATTCTCCTCTTTTCAACTATCTATGTGATACATATTTACCATTTTTCTATATTAACATGACTGTGTTTCCTAGAACATGGAAATGAAAGAATCTAACATTAGCTCACAGAGATATTTTAGAATAAATTTAACTTGATCTTTTCTTTTAATGGAATTCTATCCAGAAGCAGGTTGTTTTGACTTTTTAATCTACCTTTCCTTAGGCAGAACAGTTCATTTCCCTTAGACTGTTCATCACGGTTTCATTTTAATTGTGCTATAACTTTATACTAGGTGTTCTGAATTATAGCCTTTGGCATGGGATGCAACAGATGTTAAAGTCACGGACTCCCTTATAGTTGTTCAATTATAAAGCAAGTTCCTTCCAAAGTAGTGAGCTCCCTGTTACTTGATGTAGACAAACAACGGGATGATGACTATCAGTCAGGGATCCAATAACAGAGTTTCTAGATTTGAGAGGGAGGTTCAGTTGGGTGATCTCTGTTTGTTTTTTTTTTCTCTATGTGTAAGAATCTTTGTATCTTTATTATTTAGCATCAGGACATTCTATGTACTAAAAAAGCATGCACAATTTCTCTATCAGTAATTACCATTCACTCTTACATTATGTTGTTCTAGAATTATAATTAGAGATTAAGGGCTATGAGCAGTAAGCTTTGAAAAGTAACACTGATTTTTGCTTCATTCTTCATTAAGATGGTTGAAACTGACTATCTGAACCAGTATCTACTCAGTTCACATGAAAATGTGATCCCATTGTTAATACAAAAAAAGTCATCTAATATATGCATATAAATAATTTACATATTACATATGGTATGTATCTGAACCACATACAATTATAAACTTAGACCAGGTGCCAAAAAGTAAACTATGGGGAAATAATGAATACTTCTGTTCATTACTAAACTCTTACTGAAATTCAATTCTAAATCCTTATTGAAATTATAAGTGTCAGTCAATTCTGTAGTGTCACATTTTTTATAGTGCTTGAGTTCTATGAGTGCTAAATAAATCTTTAACTGAATTAGCAGTAGTGATATAAATATGAGAAGGAAAGACAATGTCTGATATTTGGAACAAGACACCATAATAGCTCTGGACATGTCTCTCGTGAACAGGCTTTGTGACCTTGGACAAACCAAGGCTCTAGTTATCTCAGATATTGAATAAGTCACTGACTCTCAAACTTTGCAGTATATGAGAATCACCTGGAAGACTGGTTAAACCACAGGTTGCTGGATTCCACCCTCAGAGTTTCTGATTCAGTAAGTCTGGGATGGGGTGGATAATTTGCATTGCTAAGTTGCCAGGTGCTGCTGATACTATTTGTCAAGGAACCACACTTGGAGAACAGAACTAGGATTGGAGGATGGTGGTAGTGATTGCCAAATAATTAATATTTTATAGCCGTAAGAGAAAGTAGTCAGCATCAAACAAGCACAGTGAAATGTAATCCTCTTTTTAATCAGTTTCTTTCGAATTAGAAGTGAGATGAATGTTCCTTTCTTTCTTTATATTTTAACAGAAATATTGACCATGTAAATGTTCTGTAGTACTTACGTCATAGCTTGATAAATGGATTCAATTCCATAACGCATAGCAAATTCATCAACTATTTCTTGGGAAGCATCATCAAAGAAAACCTTCCAGGCTTCATCCCCTTTGACATCCGGGATTTTCACTCCACCATTAGCTTTCACTTCAGTCAAGTAATGGAACAGATTCTAAAAGCAAGTGGTTTTTAATTGTTCAGTGATTCCTCAGAATAGGCCAGAAATATTTAACTAAAACTTTCAGTAAAATGCACTTGCACTGTCATTGCCTCTAATGTTTCATCAGCATCTACAAGCAAAGGGAATACCTTGAATTTTTGTTCGAACTCAATTCATCTTTTATTCAAAATCTGTTTTGATTTCTGCCTGAATAAAAGCACTGATGTAAGTATGGGAAGGAAGGACATAGTTTAATATTTGGGACAAAATGCCATAAGAGTTCTGGATGTGTCTCTGACAGTAACATGCTTTGTAACCTCAGAAAAATCAGGGTTTTAGTTTCCTCAGTGAATAAGACATTGGTTCTTAAACTTTATATGAGAATCACCTGGAAAGCTTATTAAACCACATCTTTGAGTTCCACTCTCAGAATTAAGAGTCTATTACACTGCAGCTGAGAGGTTAGAGATGTCATTGGTGACTCCTTGATGCAAATGATACTTGTTTTATATCAAAAAATATGAGATGAGGCTGAAGAACATACCCTTATTCACGTTCAAAGTGATAAAGTACCTCCCTAAGGTACTTTAGGCAGTAAAATTGGGTAGGTCTATATGCAATCAGTTATTCAAATATTTTGTACATATCAAACCATTTGCAGTATGAAGTAAATGTTTTTGCATGAAAATATTTATACATGATACATCATATTTTGCATTCAGGGATTCTGAGTAAATCATAGTGCCCTGGATGAATAATGTGATTTTCACTATGTTAAGGCAAAATTTAGCTATGTAAATGATACTAAAGGGTTTGGACTGCAAAACGGTAAGAGTCAGGGCAATGAATTGAGGTTGAAAATGAATGTTTAAGAATTTTGTAATGAAAAAAATATTACTACTGTCAATTCCTTTTGGCTTCTAAGTTTAGGAACTGCTACTTTGATGAGGCCAGGGTAAATGGAAGGACTTTTTCTTAGATTTTAGTTCTTTCTGGTTCTTGGACCAGTAGGAAAGACTCTGTAAAGTATACTGCTGTTCCTCTGACTGTGGATCTCCTCTGCCCATACTTGAAGGCCGGAGTTCTCCATCATGCCAGTTCAAGGGATTTCTTTTTATTGGTCTGAAAAATGAATCACCTTTCTTGTGGGAATGATATCACTGACAACAATACAGTGATTATGAAATTAAGCCTAGGTCTTAAACCTAATTACTGTGTAATATACACATGATTTAAACACTGTTCCTCATTTTTTATTAAAATGGGTTATAAATATTTACATGTATAAATTTTCATGAATATATTTAGAAATAATATGCAAAAAGTAAAGCTATCTTTCAGTTGTCTTTTTCTGTCTTAGGGAGGCACTTCATTATTTTGAAGAACATGAAGAAGAATACATTCCTCAGCTTCACCTCATATTTTTATGAGGCAAGTATCATTTGCACCGGAGAAAGTCTCCAGTGACACCTCTAACTAACCTCTCAGTGACAAACATTCAAAAGACTCCCAAGATGATTTATCTATGTGTCTATACTGAGACACGAAAAGGAATTGGAGAAACTGTGCTTTGGATTGATGTTGGATGGTGTTTACCTCTCTCCAAGACAACTAGGCCCTCCCTTTTGGGTGGGTAACCACATCTTCACTCTTTCTGTACTCACGTATTTGTGGAAAGAGAAGTAAACATGGAGGAGCGTGCAATATGTATGAAACTGTTTTACTCAGACACAGGAAGAAAAATTAACCGCTTATTACATTGGCGCCCAAAAGCCATTAAAACAGCACCACATTTTTATGTTTCTAGTTATAAATAGAGTCCTAATTAAATCTTCAATAAAATCTGGACTCTAACTTGGAGTTCTCAAACCAATTATGATTTGATCCTCTCTGGCATTACCAAGCTGCTACATCTTTAATGCTTCCGAAATATTTGGCATGACTCGTTTCTTCAATCAATATTTTTAAAACTCTTTTTCCTCTTTGGAACAACAGTAATTTATTTTTTATCTACTTATGCATTACCATATTATTGCCTATTTACACCTGCCTCACAGGCTTGTTCTAAACTCTCATAAGAGGACAAGTTTGTCAGAAATAATATATAGAATCTGTGATATCTAGCATATCACCTGCTTTAGTATAGAGTCAGAAGTCCAGGAACCATTCCACAAATTTTATGATTTTTTTAAACCAAATATTCTGTTTTATAATCCATAATCAAGAACATTTCTTATATTTGTATTAATAAAATTCCATTTATTTACCTCATGTAAACACGTATATTGAATATGATATGGAGCAACCTTCTCTTCTCCTTTTATCTCCACATTGATTTTCAATCGTATGGCTCCAGATACAGCTGATTTATCTGTCCTTTTCTCTGATAAAGCAAAAAAGCAATTGGTCAATCACATCTGACAATAACATCTTTCTCCTATGACCTCTCAAAAGCTTAAAAAAGAGGCTTAAGTAGCTAAAAGCTATTTTTCTAAGCCAGATTTGATTATTAAGTAACCATAATGAGACCATATGTGGTAGCTCATGCCTGTAATCTCAGTGTTTTGGGAAGCCAAGGTGGGAGGATTACTTAATGCTAGGATTTTGAGGCAGCACAGGCAACATAGCAAGACATAGTCTCTACAGTTTTTTTAAAATTAGACAGGTATGTTGGTGCTTGCCTGAAGTTTGTCTTAGCTATTTGGGAGGCTGAGGCAGGAGGATCTCTTGAACTCAGGAATTTGAGGTTATACTAAGCTATGATTCCACCAGGGCACTTCACCCTAACAGAGTGAGACCCTGTCTCTATTAAAAACAATGACAACAACTATTCCCCTAAATAGAATTTAAGGTATTTGCCTATTGTGTTGTGATTGTCAAACTGTCTCACAGATATTCCAAATAAAAAAACTAATCAGAAGACCCTGCCATTCTCATATATATATTTCTGTATACTTATCAGTTTATACAATGAAATTGAATAAGTTATATGGCAATCAAAAGCAAGAAAACTGGAGTATAAAATTAAACAGGAAATTATTTTATCTGAAAGCTGTCGCTGCTTGGTTTCTTCTCATTGTTTCTGTACTTGAAAAGATAAGCTAAAGTTCTGGTTAATAAAAAATGTTAATAGCTTTCATTGTCAGTGATTTATAAAGACCTACAGTCTATAGCCTAGGCTAACTTGTAAGTGTTGGACTGTTTCTTTGAATGGAAACAAGGTATAGTCCAATTTAGCCACATAATATGTGTATGTGTTAAGTATGAACCGATCAATAGCTTTGAGATAAATAAAGGTATAAACATCTAGACTGTGATTGTAGCGGGAGGGTCCTAAGTTCAACACCCATTTCAGATGCAAAATACAGAAGCAATCTGACCCACTTCACAAATGAAAACAGGATTTAGGTAAGTGACACAAAGTCAGTGCGGAGGACTTTAAATTGGCCCTCTTTGTAAACCTAACTATATTTTTAGCCATATAAGGTAGAGTTAGATCATGAAGATGACTTCCCTCTTATGGAATGCCTGCTGACTTTTCACTGTTCTTTTTAATAGTCATTTGTGTTGCAAAGATTCTTCTTTGGTTCTTCTTCTTCTTCTTCTTCTTTTTTTTTTTTTTAACAAGGTCTCACTGTGTCACCTGAGCTGGGGTGCAGTGGCATAATCTTTTAGTTCACTGCAGCCTCAGTGTCCTGGCCTCAAGTGATCCTCCTGCCTTAGCCACCAGAGTAGGTGGGAAAACGGGCACATGACAGCATGCATGGCTAATATTTTTAAAATTATTTTTAGAGATGGGTTTCACTATGTTGTCCAGTCTGAACTCAAGCTCCTAGCCTTAAGGAATCCCCCATCCTTGGCTTCCAAAATGTTGGGATTACAGGTGTGAGCCATTGTGCCATGCACTCATGTATGTTTTGCTAAAAGAACAAATTGGAGAAATTTCTGTTCTGAATTACAACTTTACTGCCTCAAACATACAGCCAATATCATACTAAATTGGCAAAAGCTGGAAGAATTCCCTTTGAAATCAGGCACTAGACAAGGATGCCCTCTCTCACCACTCCTATTCAATATAGTATTGGTAGTTCTAGCCAGAGCAATCAGGCAAGAAAAAGAAATCAAGGTTATTCAATTAGGAAAGGAGGAAGTCAAACTGTCTCTATTTGCAGATGACATGATTGTATATTTAGAAGACCCCATCGTCTCAGCCCAAAATCCTCTCAAACTGATAAGCAACTTCAGCAAAGTCTCAGGATACAAAATCAATGTGTAGAAATCACAAGCATTCCTATATACCAATAATAGACAAACAGAGAGCCAAATCAAGAGCGAACTCCCATTCACAATTGCTACAAAGAGAATAAAATACCTAGGAATACAACTAACAAAGGATGTAAAGGACCTCTTCAAGGAGAACTACAAACCACTGCTCAACGAAATAAGAGAGGACACAACAGATGGAAAAACATTCCATGCTCATGGTTAGGAAGAATCAATATCGTGAAAATGGCCATACTGCCCAAAGTAATTTACAGATTCAACACTATCTCCACCAAGCTACCAATGACCTTCTTCACAGAACTGGAAAAAAACACTTTAAACTTCATATGGAATCACAAGAGAGCCCCCATAGCCAAGACAATCCTAAGCAAAAAGAACAAAGCTGGAGGCATCACACTGCTGGATATCAAACTATACTACAAGGCTACAGTAATCAAAACAGCATGGTACTGGTACCAAAACAGAGACATAGACCAATGGAACAGAACACAGGCCTCAGAAGCAACACCACACATCTACAACAATCTAATCTTTGACAAACCTGACAAAAACAAGCAATGGGGAAAGAACTCCATGTTTAATAAATGGTGTTGGGAAAACTGGCTAGCAATGTACAGAAAGCAGAAACTGGACCCCTTCCTGTCACCTTACACTAAAATTAACTCCAGATGGATTAAAGATTCAAACATAAAACCTAACACCATAAAAACTCTAGAAGAAAACCTATGCAAAACCATCCAGGACATAGATATAGGCAAGGACTTCATGACTAAAACACCAAAAGCAATGGCAACAAAAGCCAAGATAGACAAATGGGATCTAATTAAAATTCACAGCTTCTGTACAGCAAAAGAAACCATCATTAGAGCGAACCAGCAACCAACAGAATGGGAAAAAATTTTTGCAGTCTACCCATCTGACAAAGGGCTAATATCCAGAATCTACAAAGAACTAAAACAGATATACAAGAAAAAAACAAACAATCCCATTCAAAAGTGGGCAAAGGATACGAACAGACACTTTTCAAAAGGAGACATATATGAGGCCAACAAACATATGAAAACATGCTCATCATCACTGGTCATTAGAGAAATGCTAATCAAAACCACATTGAGATACCATCTCATGCCAGTTAGAATGCCAAACATTAAAAAATTTGGAGTCAACAGATGCTGGAGAGAATGTGGAGAAATAGGAACATTTCTACACTGTTGGTGGGAGTGTAAATTAGTTCAACCATTGTGGAAGACAGTGTGGCGATTCTCAAGGATCTAGAAATAGAAATTCCATTTGACCCATTAATCCCATTACTGGGTATACACCCAACGAACTATAAATCGTTCTACTATAAAGACACATGCACACGTATGTTCATTGCAGCTCTGTGTACAATAGCAAAGACCTGGAACCAACCCAAATGCCCATCAATGATAGACTGGACAAAGAAAATGTGGCACATAATATACCATGGAGTACTACGCAGCCATCAAAAACGATGAGTTCATGTCCTTTGTAGGGACTTGAATGAATCTAGAAACCATCATTCTCAGCAAACTGACACAAGGACAGAAAACCAAACACAACATGTTCTCACTCATAGGTGGGTATTTAACAATGAGAACACATGGACTCAGGCAGAGGAGCATCACACACTGAGGGAAGTTGGTGGGGGGGTGCTACAGGAGTGACAGTCGGGGGTGGGGAGGGATAACATGGGGAGAAATGCTAGATATAGTCAAAGGGGGAATAGAGGCAGCAAACCACCTGGTTATGTATGTACCTATGCAACAACCCTGCATGACCTGCACATGTACCCCAGAACCTAAAGTAAAATAAAAAACAATTAAAAAAGAATATGTTAATTTACTACAAAAAAAGTCCATGTAAAGATAAACCTCTTCATAAAGAAAAAATTTGTGAATGTTCCACAGAGTTAATAACCTAAAATTTACCCTCAGTTAGTATCTCTATTTTTATATATAACATTATTTAATAGTTAAAACAAGCTTTGGGGCTTGGCTCATTATAGCAGAGGTAAAAATTCTACTCCAATAACATAAGAGTACCAATCTTCTTTAAGGAAGATTTTGTAAAATAGTTTTCATAATTAGTTCTTAGTTTAACCTTAATCATCTGTGTTTAGATAAATATCTCTCTTTCTTTGAATTATTCTATAATCTAGAGTTTCATGAATTCTATATGATCTTCTCCCTTTGTCAATCATTTTATTACTAAAAGTACGCAGATTTTTTAAAAAAACAAAAAACACTTTTTAATTTGTTAACATATATTAGTATCCTAAGTGGTAACTTTGTAACCCAAGGAATGTGTCAATTCTTTGATTCACAATCAGCCGGCCCTCAAAAGTTTAACTAAAACATTTTAGAGGATATGATTAAAAAATCGTCAGATGGTGCCTTTGCAGAAACTGAGGTGACCCATATATTTTTACTACTATTAAATCACCATTGAAAATTCTATGTTATTATTCAGTTCTCATAAAAGTCAAATTAAAACTTACCATTATTTCTGGTTCCATAATAATTTTTTAAGATCATTCCAATTAATCACATTCTCTGTATCTTCCTCATAAAAGGCAGCATGAGTTCACATATTTACTTGGCTTTGTCAACTAAAGCCTACTTTTATACCATCACTTGAAAGAAATCCGAAGTACCTTTTTCCTTCATTGCCAAAATTTCATTAATGGATGAGAAGGAAATAAGTCAAACATCACTAAGTCATAGGTTGATTATTTATTTCCCATGTATCTGGCAAAGGTTTGTGAAGCTGTATTTTATGAATTAAAAATTAAGAATGAAATGACATTTTTCTCTAAAAGACTTCAAGGTAGTTATTGGAAAGGATTTTCTCTTTTCATCTAAATTTACCAAAGTCTTTCAATAGTATTGAGAAAAGAATAGCCTTTTCTTGTCAATGAAATGAATCATCTAAAGTTCAACAGAATGTCCTGGAAAGGCATTGGTTATTTTTACTTATATGGGAATATAATACATGCCACAGGTATTCAGGGGTTTTATTTAACTTGTTTTCAAGTAGAAAAGAAAATAATCACCTAAGTTGTACCAGACATCCATTTCTCCACTCAAGGTCCTCACTTCTACAATCGTCTGTCCCAGAAAATCATCTGACTCCTTTTTGAAATGTTGCTTGACTCTGGATTTAATATCATCATCTTCATCCCATACTCTGACTTTGATTCGATCTGTGGAGTTATGACACTCACTGAAAATAAATGTGGATAAGTTAACAACCATTGAAAACTGCTCTAAATGGCATCTGATGTTAGTAATTTATTCTAACTCTATCTAATCTAGAAAGGCATAATATACTACATAATAAATGAGATTTCTCACTAATCCATTTCATCTATCCATGGGATATTGCAGGCGCATAAGGCAAATATACTGAAGAAAAATTAAATAATGTTAATAAGGGAAAATCGAATCTCATTCCATCCTATTTCCTTTAACTGAGTTAGACATTATCAAATATGGGTCAGAAATCTTTCCTTGGAATATTTTCACTTATACCACGTTTCCTATTGGCAATAGTTGTCTTGATCAACATATCCATGCTCAGAAAATTCTTCACCATAAAAATAAAGCCAATTTAATTGCAATGGGTGTTGAGAATGTGGGCTTCACAGACTACAAAATGACAATAATAGTGTTGTGAAGGACTTGAAGTACTAAAAATCCCAGTAAGCACATGAGATATCATTAAATCAAGTAGAATTACAGCAAAGTACTTCTGATTTAAAGAATAAACTGTGCATTTTAGTCCATCATTAATTTCCAGGTCTCCTCCATCCTCTTTTGTTGAAGCAAGCTACTTAGTATTACCAACACAAATTATGGTCTTTCCTGACACTATGATTTTTGCATACACTCTTCCCTTGGCTTCTCTGCCTGAAACCAATAATTTTTTTTTTTTTATGAAGGCAGGGTTTCACCATGTTGGTCAGGCCGGTCTTGAACTCCCAACCTCAGGTGATCCGCCCACCTTGGCCTCCAAAGTGCTTGGATTACAGGCGTGAGCCACCACGCCCAGCCAATGAACCAATCATTCTTTAGGAATCAGCGAGTTAACTGCTCTATATCACTCTTCCTACAACTTATTGAACCAGTTAGTTGTGATCAACCCTGAACTCCCTGTGTTGCTCTGTACATGCTTTTCCTCTAGCACAGGTGCTTTATCTCAGGGTTCATGGATGAGTTCTGAACATTCTTGAACTTGGATTAAAATACAGATATATATATATTATATATATATGTAGAGAGAGAGAGAGAGAATATACCTATTATATATATAGATAATATATATAATATGTATATAGTGATAGATACAGATATCTATATCTATCTCTCTAAAATCTATATATGTATTATCTATAATTAACATAGATATATATGTATAAAATATATATGTATTTGTTTCCACTTAACACAGGACTTTTCAACATAGAGCACTTTACTAATCTCTGAGACATTTTTGGTTTTCATGAACATTCAAAGACACTACTGGCATTCAGTGGAACAGGCTAGAGATTTAGATGCCCCACCATGTACAGGACAGTGTGCAAGACTTAAAATGATCCATTAAGCATTAAGGAAATTGCTGAACTCATTGATAATTATCTTAGCTCAGATGTAACTCTTTTAGGATATACATAGATTTATATTAATTATATCTATTAATATAGATGTATATATATATATTTTATACATACATCTATATTAAGTATATCTATACTAATTATGTACATATATATGTGTATATATAGAGAGAAGTCATCTTTATATTTTCAATTATGAATATGGGCAACAAACCACAGCAACTCTTCTGTCATCAATACAATCACAGATACTTACATATAACATTACAAGTGTTATGAACCTTAAAATATTATTTGTACCTATCATTATACTAAATTTATATTTCAATATACTTGATTTAATTCTATGAATTTTATTTTTTATATGAAAAGCTACATTTTGAAAAGACATCCATCATTTTCACTAGACTTCCCAACAGGTTCATGGTGTAAAAAGTGTTTGAGAATTCCTAGCAGTATAATATCTCTTTCATTAACTTATAAGGCAAAATAATACAGAACATACAAGAATAAGATTAGAATCTAACAGGCCTCTATGTGAATTATAGCACCACTGTTTCTACTTAACACAGGAGTTTTCAACATAGAGCATCTGACTAAGTTCTGGGACATTTTTGGTTTTCACGAACATTCAAGGACACTACTGGCATTCAGCAGAACAGGCTAGAGATTTAGACACCCCACCATGTACAGGGCAGTGTGCAAGACTTAAAATGATCCATCAGGCATTAAGGAAATTGCTGAACTCACTGATAATTATTTTAGCTTAGGACATAACTCTTTTAGGTAAAAACACCATGTCTTTTGCATGGTTTACTAGATACTCAAGTGTCCTGGAAAGGAACTAGTATGCCAATCACGAATGAAAGAAGTTTTTGTTGTTGCCATTAAGAACTTCACCAAGGCTTGTTTTCTATTTTGAAAAATTATATCACTCATGTTGAAATTACAGAAAGTATTTGAACTATAGTATTTGTATCAGTCTGCATTTGAAATGCTTATATTCATGTTAATTCTAACAACAGTGAAAGCCTATGTCTAGTATGTATTCTAGGGTAGTTGTATCCAAGCCCTTACAATTTAAAATACATATTAGAATACTTTGAGTTCTCCTTCATATTAAGTTGATTTTTCAAATTATATCTATAGATAGGTTAAATTATACATTACTTTGTTTCAGCATAAAATGGGTAATTATGAATTATTTTACCTAAAAATGATTCATTGGGTCTGACAGGGTTGAAAACTACTATGTCTACCTCACTTAACTTCTATAAATCTCAGTTATTTTATCTATAAATAGCATGGGGTAATAACACTTGTCTTAGAAAATGTTTGTGGGAAATAGTAGATAATACCTTATAGCAGTTAGCACAGTGCCAGGTAATGCTTGATCCATATTAGCTATAATATGCCATTATTCCATAAACTTCACAAGTTCTTTTTGAAGTTACAGCCTATGTTTAATATACCTATTATTGACAATTTCTGGCATGTATCTTTCAACAAATATTCTCTAATGTCTCCAAAGTTTCACCGAAATAACAACCCTTTTATATTTGAAGAAAAAATAATTTTGTCATTCTTAGAAATATATGCATAAAAATATTGAAGTTTGAGCTATTTTATTAGTAAACTGTGGTACAAATTGTGGGGAGAAAGGAAGAATTAATCCATGACACTGCGTCTGTAACAGCTAACAAAGCCCATATCAACCACGGAGAACAAGACAAGGTAAGAATTTCTTAACTGGTTAAATTTACACACAAATAGCAATCTATACAAAATAGTAATAACTATATGGGCAGATAAACATAGACACATATGCATGTGTCTTTCTACATAATACATATATATTATATAGCAAAAGGAGGGAGAGGCAATACTATCTTTCTTTCCAAATTTCTGTTTAAAATAAATGTGATATCAATAGATGAAGAACAAATACAAATGACCATTGATGTTCTCTGTTTAAGTGTACCTGCAATTTGTCTTAAGAGAGTTTGAGTCTCTCTGCATTTCTGATTGACTGTTTTTCTCATTTTTTAAATTAACTTTCAATTTCAGAATAATTTTAGACTTACAGAAAAGTTGCAACAATAGCACAGAGCCCTTCCAGATGCCCTGAACCCTAATTATGTCTTATTAACTTGTCACATTACTAATATTTGTCACACCTAACATTGTTTCTATTTTTTTCCCACATAAAGACTGGCCAACTCTTACATTCTTTCTCTTCCATAGAGCTTTTTTTTAAGAGATATTAAAAAATTAAGATTGCCATTATATTTCGCGTTGAAACTATCAGAACATATTTTTAGTTCACAGAGCAAAGGTAAGAGTGGGGCTGCTATTTCAAATGTTGAAAATTAAATGAGGGTGTCGTGAAGGGTTTGAAACTGGAGATTCAGTTTACGATAGTGTGGTGGAGAACCATCTGTATGGATGCCCAGCCTCTCTGAGCATTCTCCTTGCATTTTGACTAGATTCTGCCTCGTGTTGCTCATCTTCTGAAGACTGAAGTTTGATAACTCACATCACTGGATTCCTTTGTAGCGATGTCCCAGGTATTTACCCTGCATTCAAGCAAGGTATAAACTGAAAATTAAGCAAAGTGGTACAGCGTCTATATCATGGGGATCTGTTTTTTTTTTTTTTTTTCCAACAGTGGATGCTATAGTACTGTGATACAGGGTTTCACAGTACTATTTAGTCCTGAAGGGCGAAAGTATTGATGGGTATTTTCCCTTAAGAACTTTACCACATAATTTGACACAGTTCCATGTAGCAGCTTTAGAAGCTGGTACTTTAACCTCTATAATGATTCTTGAGTGACCTAGCAGTCTATAAATAATTCTTTCTTGGCCCAAACTAACCAAAGTGGACTGTGTTGTCTGCAACTAAGAATATTCACTAACATAATTTTTAAAACATGAAGAGAGTGGCAAGTAACAGAGTCTAAAAATGTAGAACTGACTCTGTGGAGGAGATGCCGGCATAGACATTGAAGATTTAATCACCCGAGGTTAGAAAGCCAATACACTTTGATATGCAATTGCAAAACAGCTGGTCAAACCTTGTTTGCAATACTTATAAAATTTGACCACATGCCAGCTGAGGCTTTTTTATTAGTGGGAATGGTAGGAAATAAAATTCAGAATGTTGGCAAGTGCTTAATAAATGTTTCCCCCTTTCAAAAATATACTATCATACATAGAGATATGTTCAAACTGAATCTAGGTAGTTTACAGGTAGAGACGCAAAGGAGAGCAGCCATGTACAAAAGAAGTTCACCTGCTAGTGCCCTGAAATGCAAATTGACTGAGAATACCGTAACTTGGAACTCTGCAGGGTTGAGAAAAGCCAGCTGATTCTGTATACAAAAATATACCTGTACAAGCAGAGGCTTCTAAGTGCAACTTCAGAAAGAGATAAAATTGTTGCCTGAGGGCTTTACCAGCACCATTCTTTAAGAGATCTTTGAGCGAAAATGAACGGTAGCTTAGCGGCAAAAACCAAATTAAATGTGTTACATTCTCACCCTGGCATATTATTTTTCAGGAACTGAGGCTGCAATGATTAGGTTAAGGGAGATGAATTGTCCAGGCTTATGTGGTTACTTGCTCATAAAATTGTCTTAAAGTCCATCTCCTGGAAGCCTGGTAAATTTTCCAGGAAAGAGTATTGCCCACTGTGCCTCACGTTTGGCTGGCTACAGCTGTACTTAAAGTAATTCCTGGGTCCCTGCACTCACAACAGTAAACAAAACAAAACAAAACAAAACAAAACAAAACAAAAGACTCCAAGTAGAGCATATCCCCAGCTAGAAAGGCCACATGCCTGGACTTCCTGGGATGGTTCCCATTTATGGATATTGTAGATAATGGAATGACTTTTAATTATTTTAGAGCCCATTTTAATTTACTTTCACTTTTCATAGTACTTACCCTTGAGTACAGGCACTGACAAAATAAGCAGAGTTTTACACCTAATGTAGGCTCAAAGTAGTAGAGGGAAATTGATGACCAAATTAATCCAAAAAGTAGCAGGGCATACAAGACCAGCTAACCCAGAAACTACTTCTGCTGCTAGGATCAGGAAGTCCAGAATATACCTGTCCAGTAGGACTCTACAGCTGTTACATACAAAGACTATGTATTTTCCATTTTCTCTCTTACTAAATGAGAGATGTTTAAATTGCTGTTATCCTATCTTCTTTTCTCGCCACAACGATACATTGGGAGTGTTAAACGAAGATGGATTGTGCTTAATTTGTGTCCCAGGACCTACAAAGCACCAAACCTGAAGCTTGTGAAGAGACTACTGAAAGATCCTAGACTTCAAGCTAAATGCAGTAACAGAATATAATTTTTACATTACCTACATTGAAAGGGAAAGAATGAATTCATTTTATTTAAAGTAAACATAGGGGTAGAAAAGTCATATGTACATGCTGGGTGTTGGTGGCAGCTGCTATAAGTACATTCATACATCAGCCTTTCAAATCACTCCTCTCCTTCCCTTTCTCAGTTTTATGCAGTGTCCCAACCTCCTCTGCAACATTAGAAATGGACATTAGACAAAGTTCTTCCAATGAGATATATAAGCAATAGTCTTCTAACGCTGTCTCTTCCTTTTTCTCCTTTACTACTCTGGAACATGGATGTAGAACAGCCTTCACTAAAAATGTTAAAATAGGAAGATAAAATAAGCTTTGTTCTTTGAAGGAATGATTGAGTTACCATACTAACTCCCAAATACCTATATCTAAACTTCTTGCTGAATGAAATAAATGAATCTATTCTTTGCTAATGCTGTGGCTTAATGTGAAACTGAATACATTAGTTTTTATACTTGCTGTGTTCTATGCCATTCCTTAACTGTTTAAAATGTGTTTTACAAACCTTGACTCATGAAAATATACAGGTTTGCATTTTAGCTGGGAAATGACAGGCTCTTGTAGCGAACAATTTGACAGCAAGAAAAATATCCTTATATACAAGAGGAAAAAATAATCTACCATGTGTAATGAAAGAAGAATGCATAGTCTCACTAAATCTTACTCTACTAAACCATTTCTGAACTAAATAATTTGTTAACCAAGGCTCCTGGTTTAGAGTTTACCACTTTGTGAATTTGGCTTTTTTTTTTTTTATCAACAGAAATTAAGAATTTTTACTGCAACAACTTGATAAATAAAGTACTGCTAGAGCCAGGTTATTTGTTTTGCAGTTTTCCTTTAATTAAAAATAGTTCTCTTCTTAAAGAGTGATTCATATTTCTAATTTTAAATGTTTTCATTGTTAAAGAGTGAGCTGGTTTTGTTTCTATGGGAATAAGGTATTTTATTCCATCCCAAATTAAACAAATACATATTCCTTTTCTGGACTCAGAATTATTGTATGTGTGTCTGTGCTTTGTTTTGATTTTTCATTTTAATTTACAGGTGCTGTATCTCTGTAGAGCCAATCACTTATTTAGTCAATTTTCTTTTGGCAGCCATCAAAATGACTAATTTCTTTATAATTACTTATTCCAATTTGGCAAATATTTTTAGATTAGTCTTCTAGATATGGTCCAAATACATATTTCCTATCATTAAAGCAAAGAAATATTTTTTTGCCCAAGTTATCAGAGTTTAACACATTATGAGATGTTTCACTCTACCTAGAGAAATGCTCATGGCTTTCATAAAATCAATAAAGCCTAATTGTGTGACTTCAATGGAAGAAAAACAAGTTCCTGTCCAAGTAACCATCTCCGAATATAACATCACTGCTGAAGTATTTTAATTGGAAAAGATCCTGTAATATTTAAAATAGCATTGTACCAGCTTTTATTAAAAGATATATTGATAAAATAAATAACGGGCCAGGCATAGTGGTTCATGCCTGTAATCCTAGCACTTTGGGAGGCTGAAGCGGGCGGTTCACTTGAGGTCAGGATTTTGAGACTAGCCTGGCGAACATGGTGAAACCCCATTTCTACTGAAAATACAAAACAAATTAGCCCTGTGTGGTGGCGGACACCTGTAACCCCAGCCACTTGGGAGGCAGAGGCAGGAGAATCACTTGAACTGGGGAGGTGGAGGGTGCATGGAACCAAGATGGCACCACTGCACTCCCAGCCTGGGTGACAGAGCAAAAGTCTGTCTTCAAAAATAAATAAAATAAATAACTACTGAACATACATGATTAATAAACACATACATATATAAAAATGTATATTCATTAAAATAAGCTATGAATGTATATATCAAAATATCAGAGAGAATTTGTGAAAATATTATTTTATTAATATTTTTTCTGTTGCAATAAAAAATGTGCTTTCAAATATGTTCTAGTAATTGTGAATGATCTCATTCCAACTCGGCCTAGAAGGCAGGGCATCAATTGAGAAAATCCTCAGCCAGAAACCTCCTGCCAGAGCCATCCTGAGGCAGAGCAGCAGCAGCAGCCTTTCAAACAGTAATTAAATTCTCTAGTTACAGCTTAATTCCTTAAACTCTGACCCAGCAAATGGAAATACTATAAGACACTCAACTTTCACATTTCCTCTTAGTGATTTATCATGAATTATGTAATCCACTTCTATTGCAATATCGGCGTCTCACTTCTTATTGAATGAAGATCCCTAATGCTATTATCTTCAAATTCTGTTACAGTAGATGGACAAACTCTAAGTTCAAAACCCAGTGATGATGCAGAGAATCTTTTCCCACTTGCATTTAACAGGAGCAATTTAATTACTGAAGTTTAAAAAAAAAAAAACAAAACAAGAATCCCCAACACTTTAAGTTCTTTCAAAGCTTTTCTTTGTATTTTTAAGGCACTGTAAATCCATTTTAGAAGTCAGTAACATAGCAGAGATAAAAATGAGAACAAGAAAGGAATTCTATTATTAGCATGACTTTTGGAAAAGGAGAAGAGGAGTTCACATACTGGCTTTTAAGGGTTGACTGAAGAAAGCACTTACATTTTAACAGATCATAGAACCAAAGGGCAAAATATAACCTCATAAGCTACATTAATCTCCCTGAACCACCATCTAGAACCCAAAATTAGATTATAAATATTTCAAAGCTTCGTGTTGTATGTTTATATCTAGTAATTTCTCCACAGATGTTGCAGAATGAACTTGTTTTAACAGCTGTTTGATAATTATTAAATAACATTAAAACAGTTAAATAACAGTAAGTGAATATTAAGCTATTAAAATACTATTAAAATTATAATGTAAATATAATTATTAATATTAAAATAATAAATGTTAAAACTTTTAAAGGAAATAACCCCATGTTCATTTTGCTACGAAAAGACCACTTAAGAAGAGAGAGATAAGAGAACAGGCAGATCAAACTGTTCCCTCAAGAAATTAGAAATGTGTGTGTGTGTGTGTATGTGTGTGTGTGCGAGTGTGTGTGCACATGGGTGCTCATGTGCTTGTCATGATTCCTATTCACCATTTCTTTTGTTCACCTTGTGTTTCCTTAGCTCAAACCCTGTATTCATGGTTTTCCTAGTTAGGATGCGTTTCCCTACTCCTCTGGTGAACACTTACCTGTCTTTCAAAACCCACATGAAGAGTCATCCCTGTATAAAAGTTTCCTGGGAGCTTTTTGTTTGTTCTAAGCTCTAGTACCTGCAGAAAGTAGGTATTCTAAATTGTTTGCATAATAAATGAGAGAAACATCACAGGTAGGAGTAATCATATTCTTCCTTTTATTTACTAATTAGATACTAAAAATAAACTTGTTCCAATTAGTGTCTTAATTACTGTAGCTGAAATTAAACTATTTGTTTGAAGAAACAAGGTCCACTTTGGATGTATGTTTAATATTTATTTGATATTTTAATACAGATATTGTGTTCTCAAATCTGATTTTCATTTAAGTGGTGATATGTGTTCTTTTTAAAAATTTACCTGTCCATAGAACAAAGACCTATACATAATAATCTCTAAAGTCTTTGGTTGTAATGAGGAACAAAAGATCATATAACTGTAAAGGGAATGGAACAGTGTCTGTTGCTGTTGTTTTTGTGGTTTTCCTATTCTAGGTATAATATTCCAAGATCTGTGATTCAGTTACACAGTTTTTGTAATTCACTTTCAAGGTCGATATGTATTAGACATGATAGAATAATCGTACTACCTTAGAAAAAAACCTGTCTAGTTCAAATACTTTGTATAAGTATATGGCTAATTTAAAGACTTTAAAAAATATTGAATGTTGGTTGGGCATGGTAGCTCATTCCTGTAATCCCAGCACTTTGGAAGGCCAAGGCAGGTGGATCATTTGAGGTCAGGAAATTGTGACCAGCCTGGCCAACACGGCAAATCCTTGTCTCTACTAAACATACAAAAATTACCCAGGTGTCATGGCACATGCCTGTAATCTCAGCTGCTCAGGAGGCTGAGGCAGGAAAACTGGTTGAACCCAGGAGGCAGATGTTGCTGTGAGCTGAGATTGCACCACTGCTCTCCAGCCTGGGCAACAGAATGAGACTCTGTCTCAATTAAAAAAAAAGTACACACACACACACACACACACACACACAAATAAACGTGGAGAGAGTGTGTGTGTTTTTTGGAAAGATGGAATTCTCCTCTATCAATTTCCATCTGCAGTGAGCACAGTTCTTATTGTGAAAGCTGTATCTAGTTCATTACTTGACTCATGGAATGTTATTGTCAATATTTTAATGGAAAGTTATTATTTTATATTAGTATTTGCCTTTAAAAAGTTTGATACATTGTTATCAATGTAGATACATGTGTCTACTTTAAATTGTGACAAATAAGGGATTTTATTGTACATATAATTTAGCCATATCTTGACATATAATTCTTTTTAATCATTATATTGTATTTCATTACATTACTGTGTCCTAATTTATTTAATGCACCCCCTATGTACAGGAGATGGGCATTTAGGTAGTTTCCATTTGTTTACTGTTACAAAAATACTACACAGAACCACAGAACCCCTTAGATGTGTATATTTATGAACTTGTGAAAATATTTTAGTCAAATTATTAAGAGTGGCTTTGCTAGGTTTAAAGGTATGCATATTTCATGCACATATGTATACACATACATTACTAAAATATCATTTAGAAACATGTATGTGCTTATCCTTCGATCTGCTGCTCTGCACTCTCATTAACACTAAGAATTCTTACTTTTTAATATTTGCTGATGAGATGATTGAAAACCTCTCTTTTTATATTATATTGATTTTTAGGGAGCACATCCATCTTACTGTGAACAAAATACATACACACATATTCATGCAATACTTTTCTTTTTTCCTTACCAGTCTATCTGAACAGAAAAAAAATCTAATAATCTAATGAAAAGCTTCACATTCTCACATCTAAAAGACCTCTAAAGAGCTTATAAATATTTCTTGCCAGAGAAAAAGAGTTAAACAAAATAAATAGCCAGAGTTTATCTGTGGCGAGAAAACAGGATCAGTCTGCATTCATTTCTGTAGACACCTGGTGTCCTTTCTCTTTGCTATTTCCACACTTTCCTTTCTAGAAGAGAAGAGCTGCCATTCTTTCAAGAAACTTTGAGGCAATGATGGAAATGGCAGTAACAAGTTGTGGTTCCATCAGTTTCCCAACCAGACTTTATCCGAACACCAAACTTGAATCAGAAGAGGCCATTACAAAGGTAAACACTGTCAACTAACATCCCTCTCATCCCAAATATCAGCAATATAACAGCACAGTACAGGCTTATAAAAAAAGATTGTTCTAATCACCGAGTAACTGCAGGAGAAATGTTAGGAAATCTCACATTCCAATTAACTTTTCCATTTAAGTCTAAGCTTCAACCAATTATCTCGAACGGAGCAAATGTTCTTAAGAATTCACAAATAGTAATGTTGGTTATACTTCAGTCCTCTCTTGGCTCTTTTGCTAGAAGTGAAAAATGCAAAGAGATAGAATTTTTGAAAATGCCAAGTCACTGCACAAATACTATAAAACACTTGGCAACACCTGTGATATTTTGGCACTGGCACCCATCTGTCTGCAGTATTACCCTTTATCATTAAATTGCAAACTTAAGCACCATAAGAACTAAAGTTGAATAAATATTTTTATGAACAGCTCAATAAAAATTTACCAGACACCTGTTTGAATGTATTTAAAATTTCCAAAAGTTTGTGAAATAAAACATAAAACAACCCAGTTTGGTCAAATATAAGCACAGCTTATGTTTTAAAAAGTATAACAAATACTTTATCATCTTTGCTCTAGATGATAAAAAGGTAAGACTGATGATTCAGACAGAAATCATTCTAATGAAAGCTGTTACTTTAGGTTGAACTATATAATAGGTCTATTTTTGTAGGTCAAAAGGGTCAAATATCAAAGACGTCATGTGGCTTGATCTTGTAATGAACAGTTCTGTATGACAAAGTCTTGACTGTGTCCTAATTGACAATCCATTTTGTACTTTACAAGTATAAGAAAGTCTATTATATTAAAAAAAAAACTAGTGCATTCACAAAACCTAGTCTAGTTATTAATCAAGATACTGAAGAGATCACTGTGGGGGAGATGGAGAGAAATAAAGAACAGTATTGTATAGCTTAAAACAAAGTTGAGGAATCCCTGGAGATTATCAAGATATACTAAATTTGATTCATTTGAGAACAGCATTGATCCTAGAGAGGATCATTTAGACATTAGTGAATACTTTTCTAAAAATTCAGCCACTCCTCGGGGAACTTCCCAGTTCCTCTCTCACCAGATAGGGATTAATTCTGTCTACTCAAAGAGATCTAAAGCTTTCAAGCTCACAAGAGAATATTATCCTGACACACGACTCTAAAGTAGGAGGCAGTAAAGAAACTTATGGCTGTTCAGAATTTTCTTGGAGTTCTAAAACTGCAAGATCCACACTCATAAGGAGTAGTTGATAAAGAAAAAAGATTTCTAAAAAGTGAAAAGAGAGTTGGGCACCAATATTTAAAAAGGCACAACAAAAGCTAGGCAAAACAGTCGGTCTCAGGTCAGGATGGAGCAGTCAAAGACAGTAACGAAAGTTAGTGAGGGCAGTAGAGGACATTAACGTAAGAGTTATTTTTGAGTTGCATGCCACACTGATCCCTTTTCCATAAACAGAAAGTCATCCAAGGGGATTGTTTTTCTCTAATTGTGCACTGGTTACTACCTGTACTTAAAGGACTCCAACTGTAGAGTAGCCTCCAAAATCCAAGATCGTCTAGAGCGCCAGTTCATAAATACGTCGACTGCCTAATTTTTCCCAAATGTATCATTTTTTTTTCCTACAACAAAACTCTCATATTTCAAAATAGATTGGGTTCAAATCATTTAGTTTCATCTCAGTCCTTGGGAATGAATATGCAATTGAAAATTAAAATTGAATTATTTGTTTTAATTCCACCTTGGAACAAAGCGAGGAACAAATAATTGCTTAAAACTAAACATTTATTAAAGAATGTCTTAAACCATTTTAAATATGGCCCTTGTACCAGAAATATTAAAAAGATAAAGTTAAGTCTTTAATTCTATCTGGAGTTAATTTTAGTGTAAGGTGTCAGGAAGGGGTCCAGTTTCTGCTTTCTGCATATGGCTAGCCAGTTTTCCCAACACCACTTATTAAACAGGGAATCCTTCCCCTATTGCTTATTTTTATCAGGTTTGTCAAAGATTGGATGGTTGCAGATATGTTGTGTTGCCTCCGAGGCCTCTGTTCTGTTCTATTAGTCTATATCTCTGTTTCGGTACCAGTACCATGCTGTTTTGATTACTGTAGCCTTAGAGTATAGTTAGAAGTCCAGTAGTGTGATGCCTCCCACTTTGTTCTTTTTGCTTAGAATTGGCTTGGCTATGCGGGCCCTCTTTTGGTTCCATATGAAATTTAAGGTGGTTTTTTCCAGTTCTGTAAAGAAGGTCATTGGTAGCTTGATGGGGATAGCATTGAATCTGTAAATTACTTTGGGCAGTATGGCCATTTTCACGATATTGATTCTTCCTAACCATGAACATGGAATGTTTCTCCATCTGTTTGTGTCCTCTCTTATTTCGTTGGGCAGTGGTTTGTAGTTCTCCTTGAAGAGGTCCTTTACGTTCCTTGTTAGTTGTATTCCTAGGTATTTTATTCTCTTTGTAGCAATTGTGAATGGCAGTTCGTTCTTGATTTGACTCTCTTTAAGTCTGTTATTGGTGTATAGGAATGCTTGTGATTTTTGTACATTGATTTTGTATCCTGAGACTTTGCTGAAGTTGCTTATTAGTTTCAGGAGATTTTGGGCTGAGATGATGGGGTCTTCTAGATATACAATCATGTCATCTGCAAATAGAGACAATTTGACTTCCTCCTTTCCTAATTGAATACCCTTTATTTCTTTTTCTTGCCTGATTGCTCTGGTTAAAACTTCCAGTACTATATTGAATAGGAGTGGTGAGAGAGGGCATCCTTGTCTAGTGCCGGATTTCAAAGGGAATGCTTCCAGTTTTTGCCCATTCAGTATGATATTGGCTGTTGGGTTGTCGTAAATAGTTTTTATTATTTTGAGATATGTTCTGTCGATACCTAGTTTATTGAGGGTTTTTAGCATAAAGGGCTGTTGAAATTTGTCGAAGGCCTTCTCTGCATCAATTCAGATAATCATGTGGTTTTTGTCTTTGGTTCTGTTTATGTGGTGAATTACATTTATAGACTTGCGTATATTGAACCAGGCTTGCATCCCTGGGATGAATCCTACTTGATCATGGTGGATAAGCTTTTTGATGTGCTGTTGTAATCGGCTTGCCAGTATTTTATTGAAGATTTTTGCATCTCAGGACATAGACGTAGGCAAGGACTTCATGACCAAAACACTAAAAGTATTGGCAACAAAAGCCAAAATAGACAAATGGGACCTAATCAAACTTCACAGCTTCTGCATGGCAAAAGAAACAGTCAATAGAGTGAATCGGCAACCAACAGAATCGGAAAAAATTTTTGCAGCCTACCAATCTGACAAAGGGCTGATATCCAGAATTTACAATGAACTAAAGCAGATTTACAAGAAAAAAACAAACAAGCACATTCAAAAATGGGTGAAGGATATGAACAGATACTTTACAAAAGAAGACATACATGAGGCCAACAAGCATATGAAAAAATGCTCATCATCACTGGTCATTAGAGAAATGCAAATCAAAACTACATTGAGATTCCATCTCACGCCAGTTAGAACGGCAATCATTAAAAAATCTGGAGACAACAGATGCTGGAGAGGATGTGGAGAAATAGGAACACTTTTACACTGTTGGTGGGAGTGTAAATTACTCCAACCATTGTGGAAGACAGTGTGGCGATTCCTCAAGGACCCAGAAATAGAAATTCCATTTGACCCAGCAATCCCATTACTGGGTATATATCCAAAGGATTATAAATCATTCTACTATAAGGACACATGCACACGAATGTTCATTGCAGCACAGTTTACAATAGCAAAGACCTGGAACCAACCCAAGTGCCCACCGATGATAGACTGGACAGGGAAAATGTGGCACATATACACCATGGAATATTATGCAGCCATCAAAAACGATGAGTTTGCGTCCTTTGTAGGGACATGGATGAACCTGGAAACCATCATTCTCAGCAAACTGACACAAGAACAGAAAATCAAACATCGCATGTTCTCACTTATAGACCGGTGTTGAACAATGGGAACACACGAACACAGGGAGGGGAGCACTACACACTGGGGTCTGTTGCGGGGGAGTGGGGGAGGACAGCGGGGGGTGGGGAGTTGGGGAGAGATAGCATGGGGAGAAATGCCAGATATAGGTGAAGCGGAGGAAGGCACCAAATCACACTGCCACGTATGCACCTATGCAACAATCTTGCATGTTTTTCATATGCACCCCAAAACCTAAAATGCAATAAAAAAATAAAAAAATTAAAAAAAATAAAAAGATAAAGTTAGTGTTTCCTTTCTGATGAAAATTTTCCTGTGCATGTGTTTAATTATCTGCCAATAGTAGAGTTTTATAAAGTTATAAACCTATGATGTCAGAGGGTGTCTTAGACATCATCTCGCAATGTAAGTCACACCAAATGTTCCCCCAGAGTTAGTGGTAGGTTTCCATCCTGTGCTTTCTTAACCTTATATGTTGTTCTGTAAGGACAACAGAGTGAAAAAAGACGACAGGAATCTAATGCTAGTAAAAGCTCAAGAGGTTACTTCCTACTGCTTATTTTAGTGCTTTTACTAAGTCAAAGTAAGTGGTATCTCTTTTATTGTCCCTCCAAGTTCAATTCTAGCCAAAATCAGCTTCAAAATCATCTTTATTGGGTAGAGACATAACTGAAAGAAAATAACAAACATATCATGAAGAGTAAAGGCATTCTTAAAATTTCATCAGGCAGGAAAACATTCTGGAGATGCTAATAAAAATGTCAACATCTGAGTTCATCATCATAATATTCAGGTACCATGCACAGAATAGAAAGGGATGCTTTTGGAATTATTTGGAAGAAAATGCCATTAGAACAGAAAGGAGAAATAAGAATGAAACAGTAGTGCAAACATATTTCTTAAATTAACATTAAAAGTGTATAGAAGACGCTTCCATTGGTTAAAAAATCAATTTTAGAAATTATCATTTGAAAATAATTATTAAATAGATTTTTATGCTAACTTTATACTCAAAATTATTTTAGGAGGTCCCTATCCTTAAGTAGCTCAAAACTTAGGTGAAGAAAATTACACTAACATATATAAAATACATAAAAATTTTGAGGCACTATATCAAAAATGGTCTCAAATGTCACAAGACTAATGGGAAAAGATTAAATTCAAATAGATGTTCCTGAGATAGCACATTCTTTTAATTTTGAGTAATGACTTTTTATACAGAACTCAATGCGTAAGGTCTAAAAACTTCACAACAGTATTACATCCTACTTGGCGCATCAAGGAACTCGGGTTTCTGGCTAAGCTATCTATAATTTCAGAAAAGTTGGAGACATTTTTTCTCAGCCATAAATGTAAGAATCTAAATATGCATGATATGGTATTTCTTTTATACAAGATTTTATGGTTTACAGTTATTGAACACTGTAAACCATTAATGTCAGACCATAAAGGATGGTGGTGGTTGGGGACATTGATATTATTGTGTGTTCATCATGGTCATCGGCACAGTCATCATTATCATAGTAGAAACAGCAATTTCATATCATCTTGAATATGTGGGATGTGAATAATTGGTGGAATACGGATTCTGCTAACACAGTGAATGCATTTTTTGTCAGTTTTTAAAAACCATTTATTGTGGTATAATTGAAATACAATTAACTGCATGCACTTTAAATGTACAATTTTTTTAGGTCTTGGCATATGCATTCACCCATGGGACCATCACCATGATTAATATAATTAAAGTGATAGTTCAAAACTTTCTCCAAAAGTTTCTTTGAGTTTCTTTGTAATCATTTCCTCTCATCCTTTCCTTTGCTTACTTCCCAGGAAACCTCTGATCGGATTTCTTAGGAAATTAGTCTGAATTTCAATTTTCTGTACTTTTATGTAAATAAAATTACTCTGCAAGAACTCCTGTCTGAATTCTGTCACTCACCATAACTATTGAGACTTAGTCATGACACTGTGTATACCAATAACTCATTCCTTTTCACTATTAACAAGTATTTCAGTCTCTAGATAGACCACAACTTGTCTATCTATTCGCCTACTGATGAAGACTTGGGGTTGTTTTCAGTTTTTAGCTATTCCAAAAAAGCAGCTATGAATATCTGTATACAAGTCTTTGTATGGACACATGTTTTCTTTTCAATAAACTAATGAACTTTTTTCCCAAGTGCTTTACCATTTTATATTCCCACCAACAATAGAGTTCCAGTTCTATCACCGTCTCACCAACACTTAGTGACAACCAGGATAAAGGTGTAGAGGAGAAAACTAGAAGTGTATCATTATAACTATCTCATATTGTATGTGAAGTAGTATTAATATAATATTACTGGTATGCTGTTACAACTTAAAGATATATACATAATAAACTCTAAAGCAATCACTAAAATAACATATAATGAGATATATATAACCCAACAAACTATATCAAACACAATTATAAAAAATATTCAAGTGGTCTAAAAAAGGCAAAAAATAATAATAATAGGGGACAAAGAATATACTATTATACTAAGAATGAAGTGATTTTCATATAGTTTTAATTTGAATTTCCCTAATAATTAAAGAGACTGAACGTATTTTCACATGTTTGTTTTCAACACGTGTATTTCTTATAGGCAAGATATGGTTGCATGTTGTTTTTTATTCAATCTGACAATCTCTGCCTTTTATTCAGGGCATTTAGATTTTTTTTTTATTTAATGTGATCACCGACATATTTAGGTTTTAGCCTATCATCTTGCTATTTGCTTTCTGTTTTCCCCCATTTGTTTATTATTCCTTTATAGGATTTATCATTTTTGATATTAAAACTTGTCTACTTTATTGGCATTTTAGCCATAACATTTTTTTGTTTTCTCATTTTAGTGGTTGCTTTCAAGTTTATAGTACACCTCTTTAAGTGGATATTTATGTGATAATAGAATATATAGACATGAGTTGTGTTTTGTTCATTTTGCTTGTTGGGATAGATTATTTAGGAAAAATGTGTTGGCCTCCTGAAGCCCTGGCTCTCTCATATGTAAAATAATAAGAACAATCATAATGACAATGATTAGTTGTGAAGTTCTGTACATATGGTGGAATTTGAGATACAGTAAATGACTACACAAATATCCATGCCTAAAATTATGATTTTATTTGTAGTGATTTGGGTTTTGTTTTAGATATTTCTTCCTGGCCATTAATATTTCTTGAACACACTGCTTACCTATTTAGAACCTCCTTTTCCCAACCTTCAAATATTACCTTGCTTTAAACATCTTTTATTTGGAGTCAAATAACTATCCTATTGTCAAGTCAAGACAGCAGCACAAGGCAGAACCAGCCACTTCTACCCACCTCCCTGAGACTGCCTCCCCCTACTGAGGATGTCAGCCTCAGCATCATCTCCACTCCAATTGTACTGAAAGCTGTGAGGCAAAAAAAAAAAAAAAAAAAAAAAAATCATTTGTCTTTTATATTTACCTCAGTGTCTGTAACACTGCAAAGAGTACCTCACACTGACATAATGTTCAATGAATTATTTTTCTACAGAGTGTTGGGGTTGATACTAAAAAAAAGCAATTGCTCAGAAAGCTGAATTTTACACTTTACGGATCTAGATCAACAGGGACCTGCCCAGTGTGGCCAGGAACAGCACTAGCATGTTGATCTTCTTTTTCTTCTTTCAAAGTGGGTGGTCTATACAAGTGGTACATCCAAGAAGTGAGAGAACGAACCAAATAGAGATAGACTGGCATTTTAGTTTTGAGATCTTGAAAATACTGCTAAATCAGTTGTAGTGCAATACTAGGTGTATTACACTCAGTGGAAATTGCTTCAACACACATTGGAGTGACTAGCAAGCCATTAGGACTTCCCTCATCTCCCTTCCACACATAAAACATACAAGTGATAGTGTTAAGATATTCCAATCATTGATAGATCAATAACCCAGGAGTTATATGGTGCTTTTTTTTTTTTTTTTGAAAAAATGAATTGAGCTAATTAGTGAAAAATCCAAAGAGGTTTCCAGCATCAAACTGAGTGCTGGAGTTGGGAAACACATGGCCAAGGCTATTAGATACCACGGGGAAGCAAACAAACAAGAAAAATCTATTGAGTAGTGATCAAGAATCAGATCAGTCTGCAGAGAGGGAAGGGAAAGCGGGGAAGAAAGGGAGATAGGGGCACAGTGAAAGGAGAGAGTATGTGTATAAATAGAAAGATAAAAAACAAATTCGGGTCAATAAACTTTCAGAGAAAAAGAGAGGAATAAACAACCATAATCATTTCTGCCTCTGAGACATTTGTTTGGCTTCTACTGGATTCCTGCAAGGACTTTCTGTTCTCATATATTAAAATTTGTCCCCACCTAATCCCTTTCCATGTACTAGTTTAATTGCAGAGGGTTTTCTTTCCTGTGACTCAGACAGATATCCGCAGAACAGTCCCTATTACCCCAAAGATTGCTGTTTGTACTCCAATTGCTCCCTAAAGATTTGGAAGATTTTATGTAAATTCTGTTTGGTTCTCAATTTAAAACTAAGTAAAGTTCATAGCACCTTGCCTCTCTGTCTATGGAATATTGCAGTGATATCTGTAAAGAAGCATACTGACGTGATATTTTCTAGTTTACTGTGAATTAATTCTCTTTGGTGACCCTAAGTTCATATTTTGTGACATTCAATTCAGATCTCTCCAAAACTCTTTCTGCTATCTATTATAAGACCCTTAGATTTTAGTGGGAAGCAGTGATTATGTAAATTATGTTCTACTGGCTTTGCTGTGTGTGGATAGGTAATGGCTCAATCTCATGTAGTAAGCAAAGGGCAGAATTGGTTATTATATCTCCCTCCTGCTAGACATAATCACAATGTAGGCAATGATTAGTAAAAAATGTAAATAAATAAATAAATTCTAATCCCATAAAGTGTGACTGAACTCCTTGCTTTAGAAAACTGTAGAACTATCTTCAATGACAAATGACTTCCTGATATTGACACCATCACTGTAAAATGGCTCAGGCGACTGAGGAAATGCTTCTTCCCATATAGCCTAGGAAGAGACTGCTAGTAATCTAGGCAATAAATGATTCATGACGATGTTCAGGCTGTCATTTTAAAATATGAGTCTGCTGTGCTATCAAATATTTTTTAATGTGGTATTAAATAAACTATCTTGCATAGACCTTAGTTTATGCTTAATTCATACTCAGCCCCGGCTGAGCAGCACATGGCATGGTGGAGAGCCATAGGCCTGAGGCACTCTATGCACCACATCTGGGTAGCTAGGAATTGAATGTGGCTGCCATTATTGTTCAAAAAAATCCAAGACAATCATGCCTCTAAACAACAGCATTATGAGTTTAGTGTTACTGCCTGTCAAGATGGGGAGTAACTTTTAGCACATTTGCCATGGTGAAACTGAGATTCAAAGAGGTTAAGGGTTTTCCAGGAAGTCAAGAAACATGTTAGACCCAGAACCATTCTGGAACTCAGGTTTATAATTTTGTAGGCCAGATAGTTTTTGGTATAACATGGAATCACTCTTTAAGTCAATACCTTCCATGGTACTTAACTACAGTGCTTTACATATAAGCTTCACTCAGGAAATGTAGGTGGAATTAAACGGATACTCCCAGAAGCAAGTGGAGCTGATTGTCCAGTCAGTTACGTAAGTAGAATATTTAAATACCATTACCATGCCTATTCAATGCTACTATAAATGAGCACATGTTTGCGCTCTTACCAGAAGCATTTTGTTGACTAGACTTTCTCAACATAATTCTTTACTCCAATGGTTAACATCAATTAAAAGCAGATTAAGTAACACATATCTACTATCACCTTTATAACCTACCTCAACTCTTGCAGGGAGTCAGCATGATATTTGTTTTTATTTCAGAAGTTTGCAAAAAAGAGGCACCAAGGTCTCAACTATAGAGTCCGCAGAAAACAGCATCAACATATGCACAAAATGTCAGTCTCCTAACTCTCAAATTTCTTATTCAAACTGGCAGACCATACTGGCATTTGCTCTTTATAACTCACTGAGAAAGACTTACTTGTCTTCCTCCTGAGGGACTGGTTTATGATAAGCATAAAACATTTCATTAACAGTAGCAAAGGAAAGTGAAATTGAATGTCATCATTAATCATGAAATGATCAACTATAAACTTAGGATCAAAGAGCAAAGATACCCAGCACCTTAGATTTATATGATACTTTCTCATTTTCGCAGCATTTTCATATGTGTTATCTTAATTAATCTTTACATGATATTTTAGGAATTAGACATTTATTTACAACCCCTTGTAACTCAGATTTCTGCAAGGGCTTAATTGGTCATGCCTCTGTTCTCTGCAAATGCTGTTGAGTGCCCCATTCTGAAATCACACAGCATCCATAGTATTCTAAAGATTAAAAATTCAAACTCTTTGTTTTAACTTATAGTAAGAGAGATAAAATTAAAATTGAAATTATTTAGCATTAAAATCTCTGGAGGGCACTGAAGTGCCATTTATGGGGGGATAATTAAGACCAAATTCTAAAGTTGAAAAACTATTTCAACTACATTTTCATTTTACCAGTTTTACTGCTTGCCTTGATAAGGCCTGCAGCATTTTTTCAAGTGAAGAGTTTGGATGGAGAGGAAAAAAGTCACACTTCCTAATTTCCACTTATTTGTGGCTTCACAACAGGGGTCTACTTTGTAGTGTTGAATGTACTGCAACCCACTTGAGCTTTGATTTTCTCATCAGTGAAGTGAGGAAGCTGGACAAAACTATCTCTTAGATTTATTTCCCAGTCTCAGTTCTCTGACTCTTACTTTGGTAGAACTTTCTTTTTCTTTTATAGCAGCCTGTTCAGTGGTCCTCCCTTGGCCTCACTATTCAAGCTGGAACTTTTTGGCATGAGAATATTGCTGTCATATTTAGTGTAAAGACCTGAAGCTCAGTACAAAAGGTATAATCATCTTATTAATGCTAATAATAATATAGCTATCATTTTTAATACTTAATAAGTTCTATGAAATTTATGTATAATATCTATCTCAAAAAAACTAACAATTTGGTGAGATATGATTATCCCTATTTTTTATATTAGACAAGCTAAAGCTCAGAAGTGAAAGCCACACTATTAATAAAACATCCTATTTTCAGGACGTCAGTATACATTTTTCCACCCCAGTTCACAGGGCAGAACTGTCAGGGTAAGGGGAGGCATGGATGAGTTCATCTGTGATGTATATGCATTTTTCAAAGTCTCAGCATAAATTCACTGTGAACTCATTTCTTTCTGCAAAAGGGAACAATTTATATAAAGAAAAGGTAACTTTGCAGTTCTCATGCCATTTTTATGATAAATGAAAACAGGCACCGGTGGCTTCAAAATAGTATTTCTGGAGTCAGTGATATAGAGCCTCTGTAATAACAATAAAATCTCAGAGTTCAGGAAGCTGATAGAATTAATGTTAAAAACTGTTGGCATTTATTTTCAATATTCTAAAAGGGGACAAATAGAAAATAATTACAAGTGTAACTTCACTTAAAGTTGATATTTTATCAGTAAAGTGGAAAATATTGTAAAAAATTACATACTTTTATATAGTACACATAAAAATACATATAAAAAGTACACAGTACATATAGTACTTTTCATACATGGCCAGGTATAGCGTTAAATTTCTTCTTCGAAATGATGTTGTTTATATATATATATATAGTTATTGCCAGTAAAGATGGTGCCTCCTATCAAAAGGAAAACAGGCACGCGACATAGAAAATTTTATGAAAACTGCCAGTAATAATATAGATAATGCGCAGTTTAATGGTCCATTCCAGTGTACACTTCTGTGCACTTGCCCCATGAACCACGATGCTATTTAGCCAGTCTGGTGGGAACAAGCACTATTCCCGTTCTGGATGAACACTGCAAACTGTCTCATCTAGTGCTTGGGTGGCCCTAGATAGTATTCTCACATGCATCATTATTTAGCTGCACTTATCATTACTCAGCTGATTTCTCAAGGAGGACCCTTTGAAGGGTTAAAATAAATTTCTATTTTATTTTACTGATTACAACTGGATCAATATTTATAGACATTTTATTCTGTTTGACAAGCCCTATGTTGGCTCTCATACTGCTTTATTTTGTTTTTTGCTTATCAATCAAATTCAGATTTTCAGACTTTCTGTTCTAGTCAAGAGGGATTAACAGGGGCCAGAGATATCCTCTCACATAAAAAATCAAGCGGTGAATAAAATATATCAAACAATGATTTTCAATATAATGGAGATATGTCAATGATAAACAGTGATCCCTGAGAAAGAGAAAAACAAACAAAGAAAGTGAGCCCTATAATTACTTCAGCTTATTGCCTTGAGGGAGTTTTCTAATCATTGTGCAAGGAATAGAAACCAAAGTAGAATCCATTTGACTTTTCGAGTTGAAAGACAGAGTTGAAAGTTGGGGAAGACCAAAGCAGCTAGAGGTCACAGGGCATAATATCTAAAAAAGGAGAGCTGAACAGAAGGAAGACTTCCACAATCTGCACAGGGGTCTCCTTGAGAATTCAGTTGTGTAATGATAACTGCATGCATATAAAGAAACTGCCCAAGACCAGACTGAGATTTGAAAGTTTAGATGCAATAGTGTGCACCACATAGCCAGTTCCAGAAATCATACTAATTTCCACTGGGCAGATGAGAAAACCTCCTGATTCATGAGTTAGTAGGAGGAGTAAGATAAACAGTCTTGCCTTCATCATGGGGAATAAATAGCCTGAAAATGAGCACAATTTTATTCCCATTTAAAAAACTTGAAAAGCAAGTTCCAAAGGACAGAAATACTTCCATGTAACTTAACTATGTCCAGAACAAAGCTCAATAATACCTATAGGATGCTACAATATCCAGCAAGCAACAAAGTAACATTTGCAATGTCCAGAATTCAAGATAAATTACCAGGCAAACAAAGTAGCAGAAAAATATCATGCATAATGAGAAGAAAAATCCATCAATCGAAACTGACCAAGATTGGACACAGATGTTAGAATAGGTAGGCAAGGACATCAAAAAAGTTATTATAAGTGTTGCATGTTTTCAAAAATTTAAGCTGAGGCATGGAAGATTAAAAGACCCAGTTAGGATTTCCTAAGATGGAAAAGAAAATACCTAATATGAAAAAGACAGTGGCTTACATTTTAGCAGATTAGGCATTACACAAGCAAAGCTTAGTGAATTTAAACACACACAAGGGAAGTAATCCAAAGTGAAAGACAGAAAGAAAAAAGAAGAAAAAATAAATTAAGAAAAGTTGGGGGGTGGGGGGCAAGAGGAGGGAGAACATTAGGACAAATACCTAATGCATGCAGGGCTTAAAACCTAGATGATGGGTTGACAGGTACAGCCAACCATCATGGGACAAGTATACCTATGCAACAAACCTGCACAGTCTGCACATGTACCTGAGAACAGGAAAGGAAAGGGGAAAGGAAACGAAGAAAGAAAGAGAGAAAAAAAAGAGAAAAAAAGAGAAAAAGGAAAGGAAGGGAAGGGAAGGGAAAGGGAAGGGAAAAGGGAAAGGGAAGGCAAGGGAGGAGAGGGAAGGAAGGGGAGGGAGGGGAGGGGAGGGGAGGGAAGGGAAAGGGGAAGGGACACTTAACCAAAGCAGATACATAGCACATAAGCACATGATGACAGGCTCAAAATTGTTAGTCTTTAGGGAAATGCGAAACACAACCACTATAAGATAACACTACACATGGATCAGAATGTCCAAAATTTCAAAAACTGGCTTTACCATATACAGATACTCCTCAACTTATAATGGGGTTATATCATGAAAAACCCATCATAAGACAAAACTATCATAAGTTGAAAATGCACCAAACATGGGCAATATAGCAGATGGTCCCCAGCTAACATCTGGTTTGATTTAAGATTTATAAACTTTATGATGGTGCAAAAGTGACAGGCATTCAATAGAAACTGTAACCCAATTATAAGTCCTAAAAAACACCTCAGCTTACAATGGGATTACATCATGACAAATATATTTTAAAGTAAAAAATCATTGCGTCCAATCATCATAAGTCAGGGACCATTTGTGTTAGAAGAATGTGTTTGACCTAGAACTCTCAAACTCACTACATTTGTAGTGGAAGGGTAAAATGGTACAGTCATCTGGAAAAAATATCTCAAACATTGAACATATCCCTAATATGTGATCTAGCTATTTATTCCACTTCTAGGTATTCACTCATGATAAATAAAAACATTTGTCCACACAAATATTTATATCCAAATATCAGTTTTAATATGAGTCACTCATTTAACATATGGGTCATGTTGTTGTCATTAACCAAAAACTGGAAACAAATCAAATTTTCCATCAAGAGGTGAATGGTAAAATAAACTGTGATATATTAATAAAATGGAATGCTACCCAGCAATAAAAAGAAATAAACTATTGATATATCCTACAACTTGGATGGATCTCAAAATAATTACATTGAACGAATAGAACCACACAAAGGATTACATACCATATTGTTCTAGTTACAGGAAATCCTAGAAAATGCAAAATGAAAAGTATTCTGTAGCATCCGAAAGCAAACCAGTGACTGCCTTGGCACATGGGAAGTCAGAAGGAATGACTTTCCATGAGGCATAAAGAATCTTTCGGGGGACTGATGGATGCGTTCATTATATTGCCTGTAGTGATGATTTCTCAGGAGGTACACATATGTCAAAACTTAACAAACTGTATACTTTAAATGTGTAGATTTTAGGTTATGTCAATTATTCCTCAATGAAACTGTTTCTAAGTTTTCAAATATCCAGCTTCCTGAAAAACTGGAAGCTCCAGCTGCATCGTGTCTGCATGATCAAATGGCAATGGAAGCCATTTCTTTTGTGAGAATCACATGTTCTCTGGTTTTCCATAGTCTTCACTCCTCCCCTTTGTTGTTCCTTTCCTGCTTTATTCATTTACTTGACTCCAACAGGAATGTTAATTTGTACCTACCAATTATTTCTTGTCTTCTACTTTATCAAAGGGGTATTAGTCTCTCTCCTAAGTCTGAAGGAAGAAATCCTCCAAATCCCATAATTCATTCTACAGTACCCTCTGTTATTTGGTAATGAGATTCATGGGTAAAGCATTTGCAAAGAGAGAACTAAAGAAAAAAAGGCCATCTTTAACTCATGTAGGAATTTTTATTTCTACCAAATAATAACTGAAATTCTGTTTTTTCTTATCATGGTAATGAGATTCATGGTTAAAGCATTTGCAAAGAGAGAACTAAAGAAAAAAGACCATCTTTAACTCATGTAGGAATTTTTATTTCTACCAAATAATAACTGAAATTCTGTTATTTCTTATCATGGTAATGAGATTCATGGTTAAAACATTTGCAAGGAGAGAACTAAAGAAAAAAAGACCATCTTTAACTCATGCAGGAATTTTTATTTCTACCAAATAATAACTGAAATTCTGTTTTTTCTAAGAAGGAGAGGTAAAAAGAAAAGAACCTTTGAGAGAAAAATAAGTTCCTGCTGTTCAGTGAAAGACGTAAGAGGTTTAAAACTAAATGTCCTGATAGAAAATGCAAGGTTATAAAAGTTATCATCAGCCATCTCATTAGTATAAGCTAGTGTAGATGTGGCTCTACCCCAAGTGATGGGCTAGGTGATGCTCTAAGTCCATTGTCAAAGTACTGTTCAATCAAGATTACATTTCTGGTTATGTTGGGTCATCCCAAGCTATAGATCATGTTGTGTATCTTTTTTTTTTTAATCTCCTGTAAAGCCACCCCAGTCATGCCATCTTTTTGTCATTTGAAATATTCTTACTCACTTGCTTCCAAAGAGAAAGAATAAATAATAAATATTATGAGAGTTCTGAGGGAGTTTATAACATTACTTTTACTTTTTTATTACTTTTGGGTAACAGATTATTAAAATATAATTACTGCATACTTCACATGCCTGTCTTAAATTCATTCTTAAATATTTTAATATTTGTAAAAGTTTCACATTATATACTCACAAATAAAACTTCTCATCCCATACTGGATTCAAGTTTCCAAAAATGGTTTTTGTTCTTCTTTTGTTCTTTCCAACTTGAACTGTAACATATGGATCACTAGACCCTGTTTTATCTTTTGCCTGTAGACCCCGTGCAGAAACCACTGAAATAAACCAAAATAAACATTTTAGCAGAAAGACTCCTCAGAAACAAAAGATAATTATAACAAAGACAATTTTCATGTCATTTGGATCCTTGGGTTTACAGATGCAGCCCCATTGCTTTCATTCTCATGAACAACAGAACTTTAAAAAAAAAGTTTAATAAAAATAAATATACAACATTAAAATCTGTAATTTTTGCTTTTGTCTGCAACGAAGAGTAGCTATATATATATACATGCGTATGCGTATTAGCTATATACTCATACACATTACTGCATACATGTACAGAGAAATGAGGAAGACATATTTATACTTATATGAAAAATTATCCAACATAATTCAAAGGCCTGCAATCCAAACTCATTTATTTGTGAGTCTGTTGTCAATATTGATCAACTCTACACAGGTGAGAAAGCATCTTTATTTATCTTGTAAATACAAAATGAGTAAGTAAAGAGGCTTGGTAAATGTTAACAGGCTGCACAGTCACCTGCTGTTAACATTACAAGCAACTTCAGAAGTCCAATTTACTAGATATCACTAAATGCAAATTGCCCTGACTCCAAGACCAAATGGATGAGCGATACTGAGCCAGGAGTAAGTAAAATAACATCTATTTTCTCTTTTAAAAAATTAACTGAAGAGATTATTAGACACTGTTACAATTTATCACTGGTAGGCAGCAATGAAAGCTAATTTCTTGTAAACTGCAGGGTACTGGTGAATATATTAAAAAACAGAAACTTTCTCTTGTGAAAGAACTTTTGATTAGAACAAGACACAGACTAAAATTACTTCACTTATCTAGTATATATTTTCAAAATTCAAAGTACCAACTAGTCTCATTCATATTAACCTAATTCAAAAAAAAAAATCATTTATTTTACCTATAATTATTATTAGCAGTTATTTCTAGGACATATAAAAATCTCAATGTGCTGCACACATATGTTTATTGTGGCACTGTTTACAATAGCCAAGACTTGGATCCAACCCAAATGCCCATCAATGATAGACTGGATTTAAAAAATGTGGCAAATATACACCATAGAATACTATGCAACGATAAAAAAGGATGAGTTCATGTCCTTTTCAGGGACTTGGATTAAGCTAGTAAACATCATTCTTAGCAAACTAACACAAGAACAGAAAACTAAACACCGTGTGTTCTCACTCGTAAGTGGGAGTCGAACAATGAGAACACATGGACACAGGGAGGGGAGCATCACACACTGGCGCATGTCAGGGATTAGGGGGCTAGAGGAGGGTTAAGCATCAGGAAAAACAACCAATGCAGATGACGGGGTGATGGATGCAGCAAACCACTGTGGCACATGTATAACTATGTAACAAACCTGCACATTCTGTATATTACCCCAGATCCTGAAATATAATTAAAAAAAACCTGAATGTTCAATAAATTTTTTTAAAAAGACTTATTTTTACCTGTAATGGTTATTTTTGCAGACCACTTAGATGTCCCATCCAGTACACTCTGTTTGGCCGCCTTTGTATAGTGCACAAAATCTTCTTTAGAAATCTGAAACATTTCCTGGATTACTTCGAATACCTCTGGCCGGTTTTTCTCCCTGATCTTCATTCTTTCTTTCATTGCTGTAATAATGGTCTGAGTCTTGTCTTCGGCACCATGTTTAGAACTCTTTTCTGCTGCTCCTGTGATGGAAAAATCAATGTTGATGTGAATGTACATGCCGTTACTTCTTGATGGCCAAAGAGGGAGGAAAAGGAGGAGGAATGGGAGGATGAATGAGAGCTTTCATTCTATGGAGTCAGGTGGCTTTTTAGGAAAATATCAGGAGAACGAACTGCTATGCTGAGATTCAGAACAACTAGTACTCCTTTGTGTTACTGGCAAATAAATTGACCTCCTATGATTCCCAGGCCTTTCTCTTGTATTACTGAACTAAATTAGGTGTTGTGCAAAAATTTGGTTTGAAGTTTCAAAAAAGAATTCAAAAACAGCAAAAAGAATGGACACAATGAAGTGTGTTATATAGCACACATATTTCCTCACTGGGTATCCAAAACAAAATTGAGAAATAGATCAGATATAAGTGGCAAATGTCACTTAGAAATCAGTAATTCAAACACATCACTGCTATTTGCTGAATATTAAAACAGAATATAAGATTTCACTTGGAAAGAAACTGATTGAGCTGTTTAAAAAAGATTTGGACACCGCTAGGCTAAATGTTCTATGAAGTAACTGATAGAAGACAGACTTGAACTCTCTTTCTCTAATACATCCAGAGCTTTTAAATGACTGAATACTCATATTCCACTAAAAACTTTATTTCTGGGGCATTGTTTTTCATGACTGGTCTCAACTTTCTGGGCATTTTTGTTTGTAACACAAATCCTTCTGTCAGTGAAAGATTTCCAAAATTCCATTTCTGGATCCCTCACCTTAAGCTACTGGCTAGATGTTCTCATGGCTCTGTATGGCTTTCTGGGTTACCCAATATTACACAAGTTAATAACGGACCATGATTTCAATTTCCACAATTCCTTAGAGAGTTTAAAGTAAGAAAGCAAAAACTCATGTACCAGTGTCTACAGGAACTGCCACTGCTAAAATCAAACATTTTTGGTATAGAAGTAACAGAGAGATAGTAAAAATAATTTTAAAAACTTGAGTTCATAGATAGTAATTGCTCTAATTTTCATTGACACGACTGTAATTTTGCCTGACTAGTATTCTCAGTTTTTTCTGAAATACATTTCTGAAATAGGCGTACTAATATCTCATAGACTACTGAGAGATTAAATGGGATAATTTTTAGGCAGGCATAATTTCTACCATAAAAGATAACATCAGTAATGTTCTTTGAACCTAATTTGTGAATATTGAGCCTGATTTAACTATAGAAATAAAGACAAAAGATGAAAGCAACTATTAACTTTGCTTATGATAAATTCATATACAATTTGACAGCAATAATTTTATGTAAATATTCATTTATTTGTAAGTGTAATATCTGTTTCCTAGAGTGGAAAAAATGTATTCATGATGAGTGTGAATAGAGGAAGCTAAAATATATGAACATTCCAATGTTAGAAAGAGCAGACTACCTGTCTTTATCTTTTATTTTAACGTTTGAGGACTTAAACCACATTTTTAAAAAAAGGAATATAACAAAAATGAATGATTCCACTAAAGGTAACTTAAAAGGACATTATAAATGGCCTACACTGTTGAAACATGTCCATGGAATAGCTACAAATTTATAAACTGCATGCAACTAAGATGTTTTCAATTTATCACTATTGGATTAACTACACATAATTCTTAACATAATTCCATAATTCCCTAATTATTAAACAGTATAATTAACTTAGGCTGAACTAAATAGTTGTAACTATCTAATAGGCATATTTTATTCAAGTATTTAAAATTTATAAAATGGAAAGAAGAGTGGTGGCTGGAAGATATTCTCTACGAGACACAAAGTGCCTCAAAAGCGTAGTCTGTGACTGCCAGTTAAGGAATGTCCAAAAGGTTAGAAGTGTCACACAAATGTGGATTCTCCCCCAAATTTCTAAACAGCTATTTTTATTGTTGCTATTAACGCTCCCCTAAAGGCTCTAGGAAGAAGTGCTAAAGTCACGTAGAGTAAATATATTTTGGATTACTTTTCTAAATTCAGGAAGAGCCCATCTAACTACCATCCACACAGTAAATGCCCATTCAAGCAATAGCTGCCAAATTCAAAGCCAGAATATGAAGAAATTTTTCATCAAAAGGAATCAGACTTCTATCCTTAAGGACTGCCTCTTGTCATAAAAAAAAAAAAAAAGTTAGGAAAGCTTCAGCATTAGCTTTGAAATTTCACTTATTCTTAATTACTGATGTTATTATAGTAGATCTATTCTAATATCCACAGATAAAAGAGTCATAAACTGAAATTGCCAATTGGAGGACAGCAGGTTAACAGAGACATATGTTTAAGCAGTTTCTCTGTTATTTCTAGAAAAAATATGTAGCTTTTAAAAATTTCTACTTTTGAATTTTTGATCAGAAGAAAATTATTCATCTTCGATTGTTTAGCTCAGAGATAGAGACAAATTCATAATTAATTTTTGTGACTGATTTACAAGTACTTTCCATTGTCCTATTCTTTATCAAACCCACCTGTCTTAGCTTTCTAATGAAACTCTTTTTTAAATAGTTGCGATCTGCCATGAATTTCTAACCCTTTGGGTTATTTTTTTTTTCGGTTTTTTTTTTTTAATTTAAAAGTCATCAGAGATAACTTTAAATTTGCATCTATATGAGTCTTTCTTCAAAGTGTGTGGTAGAAGGTCTAGTGGTATCACTGAAATACAGTAATATGCCAACCAGAGACCAACAATAGATGAGATCAAAAGAGATGTAAACTAAAAGCGCTTTGTAAAGTATAATATTCAGATGAAGTGCATCATTGTTACTTGTAAAAATAATTACTTGACACTTAAGACAATATAATTATGGACAACAAAATCACAATTCAACCTTAGATAGAGGGAAACTTATTCCAAATGGGGCAAACCGGTTCTCTTCTACATAATTTAACACAACAATTAATTAACTAGAACTCATTTTTTCTTTAATTTTTATTAGACAAAACATCCAAACTTCATGTGAAATTAATGATTTTACCATCTTTATATGGCAATTTATGATTTTTGTGTTTTTTCCTGAAGTATCTATCTATAATTATCTGTAAATAGAATCTAAATTTTATAATTATTTGTAGATAATTATCTCTTTGTAGATAATTATCTATCTACAAATACAGAATTTATAGATATATTGTATCTATAAATTGAGGGACGAATACTGAAGTTGTTTTATATAATTTTATATATAAAACACACATATATAAAGTTATATATATAAATAAACTTTTAAAACTACAGGTGTGTGTGTATATAAATACATAATTGATACACATATACATATACATATATATGTGTGTATAGACACACATATATACGTATATAATAACTTCAATGTTCTTTCTTCTTCTCAGTCCTTTCCTTCTGCTATTTTCTCAACAGCTCTTCCAAAACACTTTTACTCTCAAGTAACCTACCTCACCCCCATTACCCTCTATTCTCAGCATATGATCTTATTTCCTCAAGAGAAAATAGAGATCTTTTAAACTCAACAGCCACATTTTCTCTCCTCTCCTACAGAAACAAACAAAAAGAAACCAAACCTGAATTGTAGTATTAGCAGATTGCTGTTATGTAAATATTTCTAACAGTTGATTCTAAGTAAATGCCTCACGATATTCTTTAATATTTAACAGTCACCATTGACATAGCTACCTGCATATAGGTCTATTCCTTATGGTACCTCATAAGGCCCAAATTCTATCAGTTTATTCCAAGTGTCTAGCACACTGTTTGGAAACTAGTATACATTCAATAAATAGAGAAAATACTTCTTGGGGGAGCCTAAGATAAAATCATTTCCATAACTGAGTATTTAATTTGGCTCTGGGTTAATTTTATGTGTTATGAACTTCCTGCAAAATCCTACCATATTGTGGATAAAACAAGAATAAATTCAATATAAAATCACAAATTTGCTGTTGAATAAATCTAATGAAAAGACAAAATACACCTAGCCCTTAGCTCTGGATTTGGAATTCTCAGAAAACAAAGGTTGTATTCCCATGATCAGATAACAGAATTTGATTAACCTACATGCCACATGCACTTACACAGCATAAAACAAGAGCATTAATGTTCTTGATGAAGAAATATATGAAGAGCACCATTTTTAAATAACGCAAAAGAGCACAGTAGTTAATGATGCTTCAGTGATATGGTTTGGGTATGTCCCCACCCAAATCTAATCTTGAATTATAGCTCCCATAATTCCCACGTGTTATGGGACCTGGTGTGAGATAATTGAATCATGAGGGCTGTTCCTCTATACTGTTCTCATGGTAATGAATAAGTCTCACAAGATCTGATGGTTTCCTAAGGGGAAACCCCTTGCATTTTGTTCTCATTCTTTCTCTTGGCCTGATGCCATGTAGGACCTGCCTTTCTCCTTCCACCACAATTATGAGTCCCCACACCCCACCAGCCATGTGGAACTGTGAGTCCATTAAACCTCTTTCCTTTATAAATTACCCAGTCTTGGGTATGTCTTTATCAGCAGCCTGAAAATGGACTAATACATTCAGGTAGAAGAGATAGTCTTGAGTGTGAATTCTGATCTTCCACTTTCTAACTGGCATGGTCTGAACCTTTGTATCCCATTGAAAGATGAAGCCTTTGGTAAGTGGCTACATCATGAAAGCAGAGTCCTCAAGAATGGGATTCATGGCCTTACAAAATAAGCTCAAGGGAGCTCACTTGCCCCTTCCACTATGTGAAGATGCAATGGGAAATCAGCAGTCTGCAACGGAAAATCGCCCTCACTGGACACCAACTGTGCTGAAACCCTCATCCTGGGCTTCCCACCTTCAGAACTGTGGGTAAAAAATTTATGCTGTTTATAACTCACACAATTTATGGTACTTTCTTAGGCAGTTGAAATAGACTAAGATCCTAATCTTCTAGTCTTGAGCTAGTTACTTTATCTCTCTAAGCGTTAGCTTCCTCATCTGAAAAACAAACGGGAATAGTAGTAGCACCTCCTTTAACCATCTGAGGATTCAATGAGATAACGCCTATAGCTTTAATAATAGTGATGGAACAAGTGTAGTGATTTCAGAATGTCTAAAAGGTAAAGACACAGACATTTATTAAAGAATTTCAGGCCAGGAGTGGTGGTTCATGCCTGTCATCCCAGGACTTTGAGAGACTGATGTGGGTGGATCACTTGAGTTCAGGAGTTCGTGACCAGCCTGGCCAACATGGTAAAACTCCATCTCTACTAAAATAAATACAAAAAATTAGCTGTGTGGTGGTGCACACCTGTAGTCCCAACCTGGGAAGCTGAGGCAGGAGAATGGCTTGAACCCAGGAGGTGAAGGTTGCAGTGAGCTGAGATCGCACCACTACACTCCAATACGGGTGACAGAGCGAGAATTCGTCTCAAAAAATAATAATCACAATATAACATTAGTAAGAAATTTTAGGACTTTGAGCCTCATAATCACTTGACCTGTGAAAACTCTCACATGGACAGTGCCTGCAGCATGCTGGTTGCTTTATATCCATGCTTTATAACCATGCTGGTTCCAAGAGGGATGGCAGATATCATCATGCTACTAAAAATGGTGTGCAACTTAAAATTTAGACATTGTTTATTTCTATAATTTTCTATTTAATATTTTTGGACCATATTGCAGATGACTGAAACTGGAAGGTGAAATCACGAATAAGGAGGGACTGCTGTAAAGCTCTGGCTTCAGTCTACTCTGCCTTCCTCCTCGATTAGATGTTTACAGACACAAAATCATAGAATTTTCCTCACTTCCACATAACACCGCATCAAGAGTACACCTCTGTTTTCTAGCACTGTCTTGCTGAGATGCCCTGCAGCCACCCTGATGTATGTTCTCCCTCACAGGAGTAAGTAATAAAACATACTGTTAAAGCTTCGTGTGTGTTCCTGGTGATCTTTAGCTGGAGGTCATTGACAAGTATTATTAACTCTTTTCACAGATGAGGGAAATGATGCCCAGGGAAGTTTTAAAAAGATTATAGTTGCAACAGGACTCGAAGTCAGATTATATTTAAGTAGCTCAAGACTATGAAAAAAACATGTATTGATATCCATTGAGTATGTTACGTAGAATACCTCTATGGCATTATGCAAGGCATATTTATCCTCTTAGTCTCTCTCCAGCAGCCAACCCCAACACCTGAAATGCTCCGTTATTAGTCTATTCCTTTGGGTTAAGGAACTGACAGTTGCATTCATTTTCCTGTTAGTGTTGTTGAAAAGTCAAGGCAGTACCATGCGAGATAGAGGTAGCAGTTATAGGGAAGGAGGTCAGGAAGGTGCTGGAAGGGGAAGAGTGTGGTCCCTGTCTAGAGCTCCACCCCCGGGCCTGTTGGGACCTAGGTGAGGACAGGCATTTTTGCTTTCCTGGTCAACAAAACCACCCTGGCCTACAAGGCCCCCATTCTGTATCTGTAAAAACTCCAAGACCCTAGCAGGCAGATACACAGGCAGCTGGATGTGGAGAGGAGCACATCAGCAGAGGAACACACAAGCAGTGGGACGTCGAGACGAATACATCAGTAGAAAAAGACACAAGTGGCTGGATATTGAGAGGACACCAAGGGGAGCACGGAGGAAGAGCACAGGACAGATGTTGGCATGCTGGCTTGCCATCAACTGGGAGAACATGGTGGTGGAGTTTGGCCCGTGGCAATCAGAGGAGGTCCAAGCAGCCTAACTCCAGGGGAAAACCATTTCCCTTCCAGCTCCCCCATCTGCTGAGAGATACTTCCACTCAATAAAACCTTGCATTCATTCTCTAAGCCCACATGTGATCTAATTCTTCCGGTACACCAAAGCAAGAACCCTAGGATACAGAAAGTCCTCTGTCCTTGCAATAAGGCAGGGGTCTAACTTAGCTGACTAACACAAGCCACCTACAGACAGCTAAACTACAAGAGCACCCTGTAACACACGCCCACTAGGCCTTCAGCTGTAACCATTCACCCCAAGACACTGCCGTGGGGCTCTCTCCCCATCTGTATGCTCCCCTAGAGGTTTGAGAAGTGGGGCACTGAAGAAGCAAGCTGCATACCCATCCTCACCCTGCAAGGAGGACAAGGGAACTTTTCCCATTTCAGGAGCATTGAGAATTCCGGTCCTAAGGAGTTGTCATGGCAAGGAATTGTGGGAAGCCACAGTCCAGGCAGCACAGAATATCTCTAACTCAGGGGTCCCATATGTGCTTTCTCCCATATGAGAAAAATGAGACAGCACTAAAAATAAAATTCAATTAACTTTCCTTTTCTTCCTCTAAGAACTGACTTTGCAAATTTATTTATAAGTTGTGAAAGAACACCAGGCTGAGTTCAGAGACCTGAGTTCTAATCCTGCCTACACTAGTCACTTGATTCTTTTTGAGGAGACACCAAATCTTCTGAACCCAGCCAAAGCAGTAGATTGAGTTCCCTCATCACTAATCTTGAAGCTCCTTTAATAGCACAGGCTTATATGGAAAGATGATATTGAAATCATTACAGGTTATTTCTAGCTATAGTTCTTGCTCCTTCATTCATTAGTTTAACCACATTTGTTAAGCAGCTCCTTTGCTTCAATGTGTGTTAACTAGCAGTGGATAGAAGAAACCCTACTTCTAAGTTTCCTGAGTACTCATTACTTAAACATATATTGTAAAGTGGTTATTGAAAGAGTAAAATATCAAAAAAAAAAAAAAAAAGAAAGAGTAAAATGTCAAAAGTTTCCAAATACATGTTCACATCTGTTCATCTAAGTTATGTTTTAGAAAATAAGGTGGAGTCCAGGAAAAATACCACTTTCTTTCTTCACAACTCTGAAAGCCCAGGATAAAGCTCCTACCCACGATAGATGCTCAATATGTACAAATATTTGACTGTCTTAAAATACGACTTCAAAATGTGGTTACAGGGCAACAAAGAAAGAAGAATCAATATCTGATTTGCAAACAAGAGTACGCTGGCCAGATTTTACTAATGCTATGAATTTCTTAATTGCTTATTTAGGACACATACATTGAACATAATGTCAGTGGGAAGCATGTGGAACTAAAGAACACCTCTCACAAAATGCTTCTTTGCTGAATGTTTGGTGAAGTATTTTCTGGACTCATGCAGGTGCTTGAAATTTCTAGTTAGGAATTAAAAGTAGGCAGAATGCTTATTTAGTAAAACTATGGGATTCCTTCTTTGGAGATGTGTAAGGAAAGGGCCATGACTATTTGCATTTTTTTTTCCTCAATCACTGCAGTTGTCTCTTTTCTACACTGAAAAGACAATCAAGGAAAATAGTTTACATATGATGCCTCTTTTACATATGACTCACTCTGCACACAACCCTCATCCCAGCCAACATGGCTTTTTCTAGTTTAAAACTACCACTGAAGCGCTACAGCGAGTTCCTTACAGGTTACGTTAACATAACACAGGGTCACAACCTGCTCCTCCATTTATTATAATTAAATTATTTTGCCACCAATGCTTTTTCCACCAAAGAACAAAATGTCTTTTTAGGCGACAAGATGCAAATGAAGTAATTAAAGAGAAAGCCAGTGAACTCTGGCTGCTGCCACTGATTTTATTAAAGAAGGATAAATCAGGTCTCTTTTCTCATTGTTCTCCGTGTCTCCATTTGGTCTCCTTCTCACAGCCCTGTGGCTGTCAGTTTTGGGCCAGGAAGGTAGTAAAATCTAGGAACTATCATCAAGTACAGTTAGCTAGAGGGGATGTGAGATGAAGCTCTTTGAGGAATTGACTGGACATTTCCCCGCATCTCTGAGCCCGCAAGGAGAGCACTGGAGCAGTGAGTGGGATTTCACTATCACCTGGTCTAATTCCACTTGACTGGAAGTACACCAGTCACAAACCCAAGATTTCATAGTAAAGAAACACCTAACTGAAATTGATTTGAAGTGACTTTACATACTCTCTCTTTTGCATGGGTCATTGGTCAAACCACATGTAGAGAATTTAGTTTCTTTTAGCATGTGTGTGTTGATAGATTGTAATTATTCAGAAAAGAATTAGCAAAATAACAGGAGTACTAGAAACCTACAGAAAACTAGATACATAGTTTTAAGTACTTGAAAAACTGTCATATACAATAGAATTTATTACATATTTTCTCCAGAAGTAAGATATGGCTTATTGGGTAGAAATTACAAGGAAACACATCTTGTCTTAAATTTTGATTTATGAACTAGCATTTTTAAGTCATAAGTTAAACTGCCTACCAAGGGTTTAAATTTTCCCTGGAGGTGTTAGAAGACTGAATGGCCATTTTATAAAGAAAATTATAGAACCTTCTTACATTTAGAGGGGGCTGAGTTAGCTAAATCTTCTAACTCTGATTTCTCTTAACTTTTTATTCTTTCCTTTTCTTCAGTGTTGGCATTCATGAAATTATTTTATATATAGTGTCACCATTGCAATTTTTTTTTCCCTTAAAACAACAAGTAAGAGAAATTTCTTAACGTAATGTCACTGATTCTATAGGGAGAATTTCAAATTTTATTGATAGTTATTGAGGAAATTGTTGAAGTTAAATATACATACTCGTAGAACCTCTTTCTGATCAATATGACAGTGTCAATTTCAGGGAAAAAGTAAAAATGGATTTTAAAAAAACCCTCCCTGGCACATATATACCCACCCTCATTGTTCTGCACTATTTTTGATTCTTCCAATTCAAACGTGCATTAAAATGAATAATTTCAATGAAAATTTTGGATTGCATATACTTTATTTAGCCAATATAAAAAAATAAATTTTTAAAGAAATGGAAATAGATTATGAACATGTTTCTAAAGTTTAATGAATAGGTAGCATCTCTCATTTCTGAAAGACTAGAAGAATGAATTCACTTCTTACGTATGAGCTGCATCATTTTCTCTGTAAGGAATTTAAGCCATTTGTTTTTAGATGACAGTATGTTTTCTATTTTCTTAAATGTCATTGCCCTAACATGCTTATTTCATAAGATGCCTGTTCAAAATTCACTTTTTAAACAAGTGAGCTGAATTTTAATTGGATTATGAGATTTTGCATGTAAATTGAATGAGTAATATCAAGTCAATCCCCCTTCCTTTAAAATAATTATTCTTAAATATCATTTTAATTTTTCAAATAAAGAATGCCACTTCTTTTGCTTAAAGTATGCACTTGTTAACATTAACACAGCCTCAGTCTGATCTGATCATGTATGGAGAATACTAATCAGGTAGAGAAAACTACAGAATGTATGTGATTGTGACTGTAGCAAGTCAGCTGTGACGGCATTTCTGATTTAGACTTTCTCCTCTTCCCCTCCCTTCAATGTGAAGCGATCCACATATCTTACACTGACTACATCCATATAAACAATAAACAGAGGGTACAATATTCAGGTGTGAAAAAAATATTATTTGCTAATGAACATCATGTTTAAATGTAATTTTTCGGCATTTTTTAAGTGACAATACCAAATAAATACCACAGTGAAAAGTCAATTATGCGTATTTTAGAATGTGATGCATTAGTATTTCTAGACCTAAAGTACCAAATAAAGGAGTTTTCGGAAACGAGAAGTTTAAGGTAACTTCTCATAAAAGTCAAAGTGGCATGTACCCATTCAAGAGTGTGAAAAGATGGAGAGGTCATTAATATTTATTGAGCATTTACCACGTGCTAGGCTCTTAGCAGAGACTATTACATTTAACCCTTCCAATATCCCTCTAAGGTATATTTCGTTATTCCTGTTCATTTAGTGGAGAAAAGTAAAGCCCAAAAATGTTAAAATATTTTCTTAAAGTTACATATCTGGTAAGTTACATTTGTTGTTGGCATTCAAACCCAAGACACCCCATTTCCAAGGCCTGTGCGGGAACTGTAGAAGGACATGGATCCTGCAACACAGACACCAAATAGGTTCAAAAAAGAATTCCAGTTGCTGCACATGCAGGACCATGTCTTGAGTCCTGCTTGGGGAACCTGATTTTACATATTCCCACTAACCTCATGGAGCTATTATGACGTATGAGTAAGAAAATACATAGGAAGTCACTTTGAAGGTTTATGCTGAAAAGAGTGTGATTTCACTCCAGGTACTCACCCTGAGGATTCTAATAGTGCCTAGTTCAACACTGTAAGAATGCATCATCAACTGTGATTTGATGGACAGTATGTACACCTTTGTGTAAGTGATAGGGAGGGGAGCGGGCAGGATTTGTTGACAAGCAGCAAGAGTTGAAGTGATCTAACATGAAACAGATGGAATAAGGCAGGCTCTGCATACCACTTTTTCAGCCAAACCAAGTACTCACTCTGCAAGCAGTCAGCGTTCAGGAGGTCCTGACACTTTTCGTGGCACTTCACTCCACACTCCAGACACTTCATGCCTTGCCTTGCAATGCCCCACAGGAGCCCTTCACACTCATAACAGTACGTGGGCGTGGTAGCTGTCCAGACCTCAAAATTGTGTGGGGTGGTGGAAGACATAGGGTAGATCAAAGCCTGCAAGGTCTTCTTGAAGACATGCATTTTCTGTGAACATGAGAGAAGTTACCAATGCAAGCCGAGTCAGTGTATTTGAATTCTTTCAAAATAAAACAAACCAACCACTTTATCACTTTTCTCTGAAAATGCTATTTTGAGAGAGCCCCTTGATCACTGATTCAAGTCATGACAGTAAGCATAATAACTATGCTACCTTCTTCTTCTCTCAATGTTTTAGGGTCCAATTCAGTTACCTGTGCACAAAGAACTCCCTAATCTTCCAGACTGGACTGTGCTCCACCGTCTGCAGCTTCTTTCCCAGCAGCACAAAGGTCTAATTACTTGAGAATGCCTAGGTCCCTGCTATGCTGTAAACCCCACACCTCTGCCACTCTTACTTTCTACTCAGCCCATTATTTCCTGACTCCAACACCTCACTGCTTCTCACCCTGCAAGGAAAGCTTCTGTAATTCAATCTGTAGGAAATTGCTTTTAGCACCTACCACCTGGGAAGGATCTTAACACCTAATTCATAAGAAAGCATCAGTAGTAGATAAAGGTCAAATGAGGCACTCTCCCATGGTGATTATATTTGAAAAGGAAGTAAATTTTAATAGCACATGGAAGGACTTTCTAATGATAAGCCATTAGTGAGGTGAAAAAATCTACCTAACAAGTAGCTAGGAGAGCTGAGTTCCCTAGCATAGGCCCAATCACATGATATTTCAAATGGGCTTTCTGTAAGCAGGAACTGTCTTCCCGCTTTCTCTCCTTAGTGCCTAAACAGCTGATCATGATCCCTGGAACGCAGCAGGGATACATATTTTTTAAGGAATAAACGTTCTGCCACTTATGAGTTTTGTAATCTATAGAGAGATGTAAAGTCTCTAAGACTCATTCTCATCTGCTCTGCCTAAAATGGTATTACTTTGAAGATCAAATTATATAACGGTAACAGAAGTAGTAGTCTATAGGCTTCAAAACACTAAATAAACACAGTATTGATGGCGGATTTTCAAACAACAATGACAGCAAACACAGGCCAACAGAAAAGAAAATTGGTTAAATGATTCCTTTTCTATGCTTCTCATATCCCACAAAGCAGGTGACTTCCTGAGAGAACGACCAGCACTCTCAAGAGGTTACATTTACAGATAATTTAACACAACTGCCTGTTGCATAATGAATGGATATTTACATAAACCCTGTAGGAGCCTAGCTGATAAGTCATACTAGAAAGGAAGCATTTATAGTTTGCATTACGTATCTTTAAATCTCATTTTAGAGTAGTTTTCCCAGTGTTGAAATGACTAACTTTCAATTCCACAGTATGGTAACAGCATATTTCCCTGTATTACCACATTCTCCTCACTCTGTGTTTTCCCAGAATATGTTTGGTAATGGTACTGGGAGGTCCCCTACCAGGGAATGAAGTCTCAGTAAAAATGTTTCTAATTTTGAACAGCCAGATCCATCCTTGCTATTCATGAGGGGCTGGTCAATCCAGAGCTCTTTATACTTTAAGTGAATCTACAGAGCAGCAGTATGGTCAAATACGGGCATCACTCAAGCAAAAGATCTTAATATTGGGGTTTATACAGACAGAACAACTGGACCCATCACTTTTCAATAAACAGTGCCTGAACCAGGCAAATCTCCTGGCTTCATTTCATAATGAAGATGTCTTACAAAGAATTAAGGATGCTTTGAGAATTAGAAGCATGTATTATTCATCTTTGCCTCCTTTTTAATACCTAGCACAGTGAGTATCTTCACTATCATTAAAATAAATGAAATAATCCTTGGCATAACAGATTTTTCATTACCCACCCACATACAGAATCTCCTAATTGGGCTGAGGGGCTGTGTGTGTGTGTCTGGGTGTGTGTGTGTGTGTGTGTGTGTGTGTGTAATGTAGTATTTGTGGTCTAGAAGAAAAATTAGGAAGAGAATTAATTTATATATTTACAATTGCCTCAGACAACTTGTTTGTTTTAATGGAAGTAAATAATAAAAATAGAATAATAAAATACTCTTAATTACATGAAATACTTGGTGGGAATAAAACAAAGTCTGCTCATGAACACAAGAAAAGTAAGAAATGTACTTTGTATAAATTTAGAAAGTAGAGTTGGGAATAAGGTTGCTTTTGAACATGAACTTATTCACATATTTCAAGATTAAGTAAATGATTAATGTATGTGATCTAATTCCCTTTGTCCACTTTCATTTTATTAAAGTCAAGAGATATATAGTCAGTACTATAGGTCCGTAGGTTATAACAGGAGTCATAAAAATAAATAACACTTTCGAAAAAAATTAAATGTACTGGAGAAAAACAAATAAAAGCTCTGAATAGAGAGCTGAGCAGATTTCATTAAAATGTTTTGTTTGGTTTGGCTAAGGAGCCATAATTCATTTCATGCAAAGGGAAAGTGAAGCTAATTTCCAAAAATAAGAAACATGAAACATTTACTAGACAGCCCATTGAAAATCAATTGAATGGGGCACTGAAACAAATTCCAATATTTTAAAGCTATTAGAGTTAGAGAAAAACATAAAAACATCAGATAACCTATTAGAGGGTACATATCCCCTCTAGTAAGGACTCATCATTGTAGGGAAATAAGTCCTTTTCATTCTTAACTTTTGAGGGTATGAGCATGTGTTTAACAAAGCTGAAAATTACTCTAAAATAAATGGCACACAAAAACATTCTTTTTTCAGCAAAGTATATGCCCAGCATCTTATTAGAAGATGGTATACAGCAAAAATTACCTTCTAAATTCTCCCTTCTGCTCCCTCTCCTCCCACCCCCACCCTCCAACAGGCCACAAGGTGTATTGTTGTCCTCGTCGTGTCCATGTGTTCTCATCAGCTGATAACCTATTTTGAATGTTCCTAAACTACAAATCTTCTACAACAAAAATACATTTCCTAAACAATATGTATTTTAAGATTATAGTAAAGTACCTACTCATTGTAAAAATAATTTATAAAACAGAAAGGCACTAATATAAATAATAAAAAATATTCAATTCAGCTTTTTAAAGTTAGGTATTATTTGATACATAGCCTTTCTGTACCCTTTTTTATGTAGAAACAGGATGTAATACTATTGCAATTAAAATATATATATATATATAATTTTCAGATTGCTTAAGTGATTCCAACAAAGAAGGTAATTTTTGCTGTGTGTAGACATCTTGCTAAACTGCAGAAATGAATAAGGAATGTTTTCACCTTCTGGTAAGCGTTTGTAGGCAAGTACAACGTATAGACTACACTGGGGAGGATGCTCACACCCTAGACAAATATTTTGTTAGAACTTTCTTCTCCAAAAAATAAATGTAGAGTAAGTTGCACTAATATATCACTTTTGGAACAATTAGGCCACTGGAAGGAAATGAATTGCCTTTCCTATTCATCACTACCTGAGGAAACTAAAATGAGCCTGAGATATTAAGGAATGAGGCTTCCTGCTAAGAGCAATGACTAGTGTTTTCAGACCATCAATATTCTAATCTACCAACTGTTGATAATTATAACACGAACAAAGCTGGTCTGCCTCTATCTGCCACATTCCTACTCTCTTTTTTCCCTACTATGTTAACCAGTGACTAACCTAATGTTCTATTTTCCTCCTCATCGTGTGGAGGAAATAATCGTCCTCATGAGATTATATAAGCTACACCTTTCCTATCCCCCAAAATAACACATTTTGATAATTTCAAGAAAAAAATATGCCTCTTGTTTCATGGCATTTTTCATATACTTGGTGCATACTGTTTAGAAAAAACACATTTACTCTTCTGTAAAGTATAAATGTTATTGTTTCTGGACAAAAACATAAGAATTTTTTGCAGAGCAAACATTAGGTACAGTGTGATCTTTCTGAAATTTGTTATAAACATGAAGACAGAGCAATACTAGAATAAAATCCTGAATATAAAAACAGACATAATTTCAGTGTTGATTTTCTCATCTAAGTAATCACCATATAAGATTGATTGACTTTAGAAGCTAAAATTATTCAGATAATTTTTTTTGGAGCAGAAAGTACAAACAAGGACTAAAAGTTATATTCCTGTCTATGTGAGAAAGTAAGTAATTTTCTTTCATTTTTATTGCTTTATAAAAGATGTAAATTAACACTGTCCTACATAACTTATGGGTGAGTCCAAAAAAAAAAAGGACAGCACAATGCTAATGTGGACAATTTCTTAATTCAAGGAGACACAATACAGCATAAGCCCTTTGTTATGACACAGAACAGGATCTGAAAACAAAATCTGATAGATTTTTTATGTACTATAAATGTTCATTTTCCCCAAGTCAAAATTTCAACAAAAAATGTATATGAGTGATGGGGGTGGTATGAGATAATTAATTTGATATATATGAAACTAAAAATAATGTGAATTTCTCTACTGGGGGAAACTTCAGACATTTTAATGTGGGAAGTCTAATATTTACTACTTGGAGTGGAGAATGCATTCTCATGAGTCTAAAACCAGAAAAAGACAAGGATACCCTCTCTTACCACTCCTATTCAACATAGCATTGGAAGTTCTGACCAGGGAAATCAGGCAAGAGAAAGAAATAAAGTGTATTTAAATAGGAAGAGAGGAAGTCGAATTATCTTTGCAGATGATATGATCCTTAACCTAGAAAATTCCATTGCCTCAGACCCAAAGCTTAAGCTTATAAGCAACTTCAGCAAGGTCTGAGGATACAAAATCAATGTGCAAAAGTTGCTAGCATCTCTATACACCAACAACAGGCAGAGAGCCAAATTGTGAACAAACTCCCATTAAAAATTTCTACAAAAAGAATTAAATACCTAAGAGTACAGCTAACAAAATAAGTGAAAGACCTCTTCAAGAATAACGACAAACCACTGCTCAAGGAAATCAGAGAGGAAACAAACAAATGGCAACATTCCATGCTCATGGATAGGAAGAATCAATATTGTGAAAATGGCCATACTGCCCAAAGTAATTTATATATTCAATCCTATTCCCATTAAACCACCATGAACATTTTTCACAGAATTAGAAAAACTATTTTAAAATTCATATGGAACCAAAAAAGAGCCTGAATAGCCAAGACAATCCTAAGTAAAAATAACAAAAGTATAGGCATCACCCTACCCACCTTCAAAATATACTACAAGGCTACAATAGCCAAAACAGCATGGTACTGGTATAAGAACAGACACATAGACCAATGGAACAGAATAGAGAAATCAGAAATAAGACCATGCAACTTCAACCATCTGACAAAACCTAACAAAAACAAGCAATGAGGAAAGGATTCCCTATTTAATAAATAGTGCTAGAGAACTTTCTAGCCATAGGCAGAAAATTGAAACTAGACTGCTTGCTTACATTATATACAAAAATTAACTCAAAATGGATTAAAGACTTTAATATAAAACCCCAAAACCATAAAAACCCTAGAGGAAACCGTTGAATGGTTTCTTAGCAGTACCATTCAGGATGTAGTCATGGGCAAAGATTTCATGACGAAAATGCCAATGGCAATTGCAACGAGTAGAAATTGATAAATGGGATACAATTTAAATAGCTTCTGCATAGCAAAAAAAAAAAAAAAAAAAAGTATCATCAGAGTGAATAGGCAACCTACAGAATGGGAGAAAAATTTTGCAATCTATCTATCTGACAAAGGTCTAATATCCAAGATATATAAGAAAGTTAAACGAATTTACAAGAAAAAAATAAACAACCTCATTAAAAATTGGGCAAAGGCCTTGAACAGAAATATCTCAAAAGAAGACATTCATGCAGTCAAAAAACATGAAAAGGAGCTCAGCATCACTGAGCATTAGAGAAATGCAAATCAAAACCACAATTAGATGCTATCTTATGCCAGTCAGAATGGTGATTATCAAAAAGTCAAGAAACAACAGATATTGGTGAGGTTGCAGAGAAAAAGGAATGCTTTTACACTGTTGGTGGGAATGTAAATTAGTTCAATCATTGTGAAAGACAGTACAATGATTCCTCAAATATCTAGAGGCAGAAATACCACTTGGCCCAGCAGTCCCATTACTGGGTATATACCCAAAGGAATGTACATCATTCTGTTATAAAGGTGCATGCATGCATATGTTAACTGCAGAACTATTCACAATAGTAATGACATGGAATCAATCCAATGTCCATCAGCGATAGACTGGATAAAGAAAATGTGTTACATATACACTTTTCTGTGTTTTAAATACTATGCAGCCATAAAAAGGAATGATAGCAAATCCTTTGTAGGGACATAGATGGAGCTAGAAACCATCATCCTCAGCAAACTAATGCAGGAACAGAAAACCAAGCCCCACATGTTCTCACCTTTTAGTGGGAGCTGAAGGATGAGAACACATGGACATGTGGTGAGAAATAACACACAATGGGATCTGTCAAGGATGGGGATGGGAGGAGGGAGAGTATCAGGAAGAATAATAGCTAATAGATGCTGGGTTTAATACCAAGGTGATGGGTTGATCTGTGCAGCAAACCACCATGGCACATGGTATAACAAACCAGTACATCCTGGTTTACCTGTGTAACAAACCAGTACATCCTGCACATGTACCCTGGAACTTAAAATAGAAGTTGAAGAGAAAAAAAAAAAAAAGAGAGAGAAGAAAAATGTTGAGGATTTTATCAAACAAAGGTGAGGAGGAGGCTGACCATTCCTGTAGATAGATCCCATGTTACTGTTCTTCTACGTAACCAAGCAAAGCCAGTAAGGAAACCATGAGAAATTGTGTGGTAAAAAATAGTTAATAACAAAATTAACTAACTTTTAATATATATTTATACACCAAAAATGGATACATAATTAGATAATTATTATTTTCTTCACTTACATTTTAAATATTACTTTGTGTATATGCAATAGTTAATAAGAACCATTAAAATAAATAACTATATGTTCAACTCTATAACTTAGAAAAGTAGTTTCAGGGTGAATACAAAGAGTGAAAAAAATATAAAAATGACAACAGCATAAATAAATGAAATATAAAATAAGGAGATAATAAGAAGTCAACAAAGCAAAGCCAGAGAAATTCCCTGCAGTTTTGATTTTACAAACGAGAGAAAATGCAAATAAATAATAATAGGATAAAATGGCACACATTTTTACATAAATTATGATATAATTATATAAAAAATTTGATGGTATTAAAATCAAAGATTTAGAAAAACAAGAAAACTTGCTGAAAAAATAAATTGTCTGGACTGACTCAAGAACGAATGCTTAAAGAACATAATCACTATATTTAAAAAGTTGATTCAATAGTCAAAAAATCACCCTAAAAATAAGTACCATGTTCAGGTGGTTTTAGAGAACAAGTTTTGCTAGTCCTTCAAGATACAGAACTTACTTTATAGAAATCATCCCAGAGAAGGAAAAAAAGGAACTCACCCCCGCTTATCTTATTAAGCTACTTTAATACTGATGCCAAAATTGTTCAAGGACACAGAAAAACACAGCCATTTTTACCTTATGATGCAAAGTAGATGCAAAAATATGATATAATTAGTAATCATATAAGAAAATCAAGGACATGAGAATTTCAGTAACTTGTCCTAGGCCCCGCAGAAGGTAAATTGTGGAGCTGGACCAATATGGATCTCAAGCCAAAGCCCATGCTTATGAAGAATAACAGAACCAATAGCAATACTTGCAAACAAGAGATCATCTTTACTTTGGCGTCATTATTGGTGGCTTCCATGTCACTACTTTCTGGAAAGGAAAATTACCCTAAGGTGCAAAGAGGACAGGGAGGCATTAGATTCAGCATGTATTCTGCAGATCTGATCACAGGTTGCTGCCCAACTGCACTGTTGGCCACCTGCCACGACGGCCACTGTGCAAAGGGAAAAGGGGGCGCAGGAAGGGTTTGACCAAACAAAGGGCTTACTACATAAGTTATTTATTTTAATTCTAACAAACTGTGAGGTAACGATTACTTTCATTTTATTGATGAAGCAAGCGAGGTTCAGAAGGTGAAGAACATTGAGAAGAAACAAGTAGTCGAAGCTAGTAAGAGGTAGAGCTGAGATTCTAATTCAGGGTAAGTCCAAACAAGTTCAAAACGTATCCAGGTGGCCTGAAAGAGTTCCTCTTCCTGAGCAGGGGTCTGAAGTACCTGGGTGTGCTGTGAGCCTACAGCTCTGATTAAAGTCAAAGCCTCAGAGAGGTGTTCTGAGCAGCTTTCTCCTTCCATGTTATCTTTCAAGTATCATGCTAGTAACAGGGTTCAGTTTTGACCTCCTGATTGCCTTCGTACCTAGTTCTTGCCAGTCCCTTTCACTAAGTCTGAATCCTAGACAAACTTCCCCTTACTGAGAGTGGATACTTCCTGTAAGCCTGCCAGCCTTAACATGCCCACCAACCCAGAATGAACCATCAGCGCTCTAGGATCCCTCTTACACTTGGTGATTTTCGCTCCTCCCTCTACTTGGTTTCCCATAAACCTCATCTGAGACTATCTTGGTTTAAACACCCTTGCCTACTAGAAGCTTCCATGTGTCTTGAAGCAACAGTGGGAACAAAATTAAATATCTCAGTCCACTTCTCACTGTATGATAAGCCTCATGAAAGTAGAGATTTTTGGCTCAGTTGTTCGCTACTTTATTTCTAGTCTGAAACAATGCCTGACACATAGCAGACAGTCAATAAGCATGTATTGAATTACTGAATGGATCTACTTTGCTTGCCCCACTGTCAGGTTCACACCTAAGAAATTATCAGCCTGTAAAACTAGCAGAGATGGATAGTGGAATGCCAGGAAGATGACTGCTAGGGTATTTAGATACTACATAGGTTGGTCCTTCATATATTCCTAAGCTAGATGGAAATTTTCAGAAATCATAGTCCTTAACAGCTTATTATGCTGAGATTCTTGATCATTCCTAATAGCGCCTCATGGATAAGGTGGAGTTGGTGATGGATGGGGGTACTGGCGGTGCTTCACCACAGCCAGCAGAGCATTAGTGGAGGAGGCAGTGCCAGGTGACCCACTGTGATCCCACATTAGGCATTAGAGCCTATTCCGTTCTGTCCTTGGAAGAGACAGCTGAGCTTAAAACTGTACATTTTTAAATCAAAATAGAAGTGCTACCATTTGACATTTTCCACATCACCAAGCTATTTCCCTTCACATAAAAGCAAATATTTTATGCTTTTATATCAAGTGTGCCTAAGAAGATTTTCAGCACCAAGGAGTGCAAATTATTTGCTTCAGCATTTGTATCAGTTGCCTGTGTAATGATTGAATGAGACGGCTAGTCAAGAGTGACATTTAATATGCCTGTTGTACAGAAGTCATAGTTCATTTACTTTTTGAGTCATGGACCCCAGGGAAATGGGTTTTATGAATCTGAGAGGGAGCTGGTAGATTCTGTTCATCCATTCAACACCAACACAGAGAGGTTTTTTTTTTTTTTTTTAACTGAGGCCTTCTGAAACTAAAGGAGTAAAGGTGATTTTTTAAAGTTGTTGAAAAGCAGATCAATAGATAATTTAACCTTAAAGTGAGAATATGTTCCCTGTCAGGACTCAGAAAATATAGTAGCATTCCACTAATTTCTATGCCTTCCTGTTAACTTTTCTAAGGAATGAGTATTCATAGTTCAAATCAAATACCATGCTTTAAAACATAGAAAAGGAACAGTGTAGGAGTTTATCAATAAAATTCTTTAGCCTTTAGCATATACTCAGAAAAAAAAAAAAAAGACCAGATGCTCTGAGATTCAGCAATCAATATGCAACTTTCTCATACACCAGAGGACGTATACTTTGTCTTGTGCCCAAACTATATTCAAAATATTACATAATATCATAAATCAAACAGGTAAGAATAAGGAGGTAGGGGTCATGGTGGCTCGCACCTGTAATCCCAGCACTTTGAAAGGTTAAGGTGGGAGAATCAGTTGGGCCCAGGAGTTTGAGACCAACCTGGGCAACATCGTAAGACCCTGTCTCTACAAAAAAATTAAAATATTAGCTAAGCATGGTGGCACATGCCTGTAGCCCCACCTACCCAGAAAGCAGAGGCAGAGAATCACGTGAACTCTGGAGACTGAGGCTTCAGTGAGCTATGACCATACCACTGTACTACAGTTTGGATGACAGAGCCAGACTCTTGTCTCAAAAAAAAAAAAAGAAAGGAAGAGAGAAAGAAAGGCCAATACTCTAAGAATACAGTCACATTTTTTTCTCTTGTGGCACAATAGAAAATGTACCAACTTTTTGTAGCCTCCAGATAGTCAAATAAATATGTTCTGTTTTACTGATATATATTGGGTGGGGAGCTTGCTGACGGAAACACCTAGGAAAGATGGACATTTGGGTGAAAGATTACAATGACAGAAAAAGGAAGAAAATGAGGGATATAGACATAAACAGTGGTATTTAAATGTTAAATTATAGAAAATTAAAATAAGTAGTATAATAATTTTGGCAGAATTTTTATTCTATAAGAATGACAAGGCCAGGCGCGGTGGCTCACGCCTATAATCCCAGCACTTTAGGAGGCCGAGGCGGGTGGATCACGAGGTCAAGAGATTGAGACCATCCTGGTCAACATGGTGAAACCCTGTCTCTACTAAAAATACAAAAAATTAGCTGGACATGGTGGCGCGTGCCTGTAATCCCAGCTACTCGGGAGGCTGAGGCAGGAGAATTGCCTGAACCCAGGAGGTGGAGGTTGCGGTGAGCCGAGATCGAGCCATTGCACTCCAGCCTGGGTAAAAAGAGCGAATCTCCGTCTCAAAAAAAAAAAAAAAAAAAAAAAAAAAAGAATGACAAAGCTGATGAAATTGGAGAGGCAGGATATATTAGTTTCCAAGCACAACGAGGGACACAGATAAGCTGTCTCAAGTAAATCCCCAGCAGAGTGTGCAAGATACATTTACCAGAGCAGAACATGCCAGACAGAAAACATAGTAATTTTTTAAAAATTCCTTTTGCCCAAGCTACACCTAAAGTCAATTAAATCAGAGTGACTGAGAGTGAGATCCCAGGACTGTATGTTTTAAAGCTCCCTCAGTGTTCCAGTGAGACACATTTAAGAACCGCTGACCTAGATAATTACAGCCTACTTGTATTTTCTAATCACTCTGGTTCTTTCATTCAACAAGAATTTACAAACATCTACCTCACGCCAGGTAGATGTTGTTCTTGTTAAATGGTAGAAACATTTAACAGGAACAACAAACAAGTTATAGTGCTACCCTCAAGGATATCAGAGTCTAAAAGAAAAGGTATATGCAAAATAATCAAAATAATTGTGATAAAAACAATAAAACAAAAGCTCATATGTATTTACTGTGGCCTAAGCCATGCTGAATGTTAAGCATTTATTTACTTCCTTAATCCTCACAGTTTCCTTATCATCTCACTTTACAGATGAGAGAACTCATGCTTGAAGAAGTTACATAACTTGTGGGATATAATAATTCTAATTAAGTGGCACAGATGGGACTCAAACCAAGCCGACTTCACTCTTAATCATACGACACTATGGAGGTCACGATTAAATGCTATAAAAGTCCTGAGGGGGAAACTAACCATTCAACTGGAAGGGGAGGAAGATGTCTGGAGAAAACCTCATAAAAGAGGCAAAACTTAAACTATGTAAAAAATCAGTAGAGCTTTTCCATGGGGAGAATATCAGGGAAGCTATTTAGAATCAAACAGATTTTTAAAGAGAGGAAGGTTCAGACGTATTTGAGGAGTAGAAAATGATTTGGCTGAGGCCCAGAGGAAGTTTGCTGGGAGTCAGGCTTGCCTCATGCTCCTAGTTATTTCTGGAATATTGGACTAAACATCCCAGATGATTAGCTCAAGCAGAATAATTTCCTCCTTATGACTGTGAGAGATACTACCTAGTTAGTAATGGACACTGTACTTACCAGTTCCTCGTTATTTAGTGATGTCCTAATCACCATAGCCAGGGAAAGTCCAGATTTACGGGCAGCCAGGGTCTAAAACAAACAGAATTATGACTTATCAATACATAGCAAGGTTGACATGCACATACTGCTCACCAAAAGGTGAAAACGTAAGAATATTGGCTATCACTCTTCATATTTTAGTCACTAAGGACCTGCCATTTTGGTAACCAGCCAGTTCGCCCAGAACATGGACTCACACAATATTAAACTGGAGCAGAAATAAAGATGTTCTTCAAAACTAATGAGAACGAAGACACAATGTACCAGAATCTCTGGGACACATTTAAGGCAGTGTCTAGAGGGAAATTTATAGCACTAAAGGCCCACATGAGAAGTGAGGAAAGATCTAAAATCGACAGCCTATTGTCACAATTAAAAGAACTAGAGGAGCCAGATCAAACAAATTCAAAAGCTAGCAGAACACAGGAAATAACTAAGATCAGAGCAGAACTGATGGAAATAGAGACAAAAAAATCCCTTCAAAAAATCAATAAATGCGGGAGCTGGTTTTTTGAAAAGATCAACAAAATAGATAGACTGCTAGCCAGACTAATAAAAAAGAAAAGAAGAATCGAATAGATGCAATAAAAAATGATAAAGGGGATATCACCAGTGATTCCACAGAAATACAAACTCCCATCAGAGATTACTACAAACACCTCTATGCACATAAACCAGTAAATCTAGAAGAAGTGGATAAATTCCCATACACTTACACCCTCCCAAGACTAAACCAGGAAGAAGTTGAAACTGTGAATAAACCAGTAACAAGGTCTGAAGTTGAGACAGCAATTAATAGCCTAACAACCAAAAAGAGTCCAGGTTCAGATGGGTTCACAGCCAAATTCTACCAGATGTACAAAGAGGAGCTGGTACCATCCCTTCTGAAACTATTCCAAACAATCCAAAACAAGGGAATCCTCTCTAACTCATTTTATAAGACCAACATCATCCTAATACCAAAGCCTGGCAGAGACACAACAAAAAAAGAAAATTTCAGGCAAATATCCATGGTAAACATCAATGCAAAGATCTTCTATAAACTACTGGCAAACAAAATGCAACAGCACATCAAAAAGCTCATCCATCATGATCAAGCAGGCTTCACCCTGGGGATGTAAGGCTAGTTCAACATACTCAAACCTATAAATGTAATCCACCACATAAACAGAACCAAAGACAAAAGCCACCTGATTATCTCAATAGATGCAGAGAAGGCCTTTGACAAAATTCAACAGCCCTTTATGCTAAAAACTCTCAATAAACTAGGTATCGATGGAACATATCTTAAAATAATAAAAGCTATTTATGACAAACCCACAGCCAATATCATACTGAATGGGCAAAAACTGGAAGCATTCCCTTTGAAATCTGGCACTAGACAAGGATGCCCTCTCTCACCACTCCTATTCAACATAATATTGGAAGATCTAGCCAGAGCAATCAGGCAAGAAAAAGAAATAAAGGGTATTCAATTAGGAAAGGAGGAAGTCAAATTGTCTCTATTTGCAGACGACATGATTGTATATCTAGAAGCTTCCATTGTCTAAGCCCAAAATCTCCTTAAGATGATAAGCAATTTTAGCAAAGTCTCAGGATACAAAATCAATGTTCATAAATCACAAGCATTCCTATACACCAATAACAGACTATCAGAGAGCCAAATCATGAGCAAACTCCCATTCACAACTGCTACAAAGAGAATAAAATACCTAGGAATACAACTAACAATGGATGTGAAGGACCTCTTCATGGAGAACTACAAACCAATGCTCAAGAAATAAAAGAGGACACAAACAGATGGAAAAACATTCTGTGCTCATGGTTAGGAAGAATCAATATCATGAAAATGGCCATACTGCCCCAAGTAATTTATAGATTCAGTACTATCCTCATCAAGCTACCATTTACCTTCTTCACAGAACTGGAAAAAACCACCTTAAACTTCAAATGAAACCAAAAAAGAGCCCACATAGCCAAGACAATCCTAAGCAAAAAGAACAAAGCTGGAGGCATCACGCAACCTGACTTCAAACTGTACTACAATGCTACAGTAATCAAAACAGTATGGTACTGGTACCAAAACAGATACATTCCAATGGAACAAAACAGAGGCCTCAGAAGTAATGCCACACATATACAACCATCTGATCTTTGACAAACCTGACAAAAACAAGCAATGGGGAAAGGATATCCTGTTTAATACATGCTGTTGGAAAAACTGGCTAGTCACGCGTAGAAAGCTGAAACTAGATCCCTTCCTTACACCTTATACAAAAATTAACTTCAGATGGATTAAAGATTTAAACATAAAATCTAACACCATAAAAACCCTAGAAGAAAACACAGGTAATACCATTCAGGACATAGGCATAGGCAAGGACTTCATGACTAAAACACCATAAGCAATGGCAACAAAAGTCAATTTAAACAAATGGTATCTAATTAAACTTAAGAGATTCTGCACAGCAAATGAAACAATCATTAGAGTGAACCAGCAACCTATAGAATGGAAAAATTTTCTGCAACCTACCCATCTGACAAAGAGCTAATATCCAGAATCTACAAAGACCTTTAACAAATTTACAAGACAAAAACAAACAACCCCATCAAAAAGTGGGCAAAGGATATGAATACTTTCCAAAAGAAGACATTTATGCAGTCAACAAATATATGAAAAAATGCTCATCATCACTGGTCATTAGAGAAATGCAAATCAAAATCACAATGAGATACCATCACATGCCAATTAGACTAGCGATCATTAAAACAATCTGGAGACAACAGATGCTGGAGAGGATGTGGTGAAATAGGAACACTTTTACAATGTTAGTGGGAGTGTAAATCAGTTCAACCATTGTGGAAGACAGTGTGGTGATTCCTCTAGGATCTAGAAATAGAAATACTACCTGACCCAGCAATCCCATTACTGGGTATATACCCAAAGGATTATAAATCATTCTATTATAAAGACACATGCATGCGTATGTTCATTGTGGCACTGTTTACAATAGCAAAGACTTGGAACCAGCCCAATTGCCCATTAATGATAGAGTGGATAAAGAAAATGTGGCACATATACGCCATGGATTACTATGCAGCCATAAAAAAGGATGAGTTCATGTCCTTTGCAGGGACATGGATGAAACTGGAAACCATCATTCTCAGAAAACTTACACAAGAAGAGAAAACCAAGCACTGCATGTTCTCACTCATAAGTGGGTGCTGAATAATGAGAACACATGGACACAGGGAGGGGAATATCACACACTGTAGTCTGTTGGGGGGTGGGAAGCCAGGGGAGGGATAGCAGGGGTTGGGGAGACTGGGGAGGGATAACATTAAGAGAAATACCTAATGTAGGTGATGGGGTGATGGAGGCAGCAAAGCACCATGGTATGTGTATACCTATGTAACAATCCTGCAAGATCTGCTTATGTACCCCAGAACTTAAAGTGTATATACACACACACACACACACACACACACACACACACACATATACACACACATACATATATATGAATGACAATTAAATGAGGTGATTTACCTAGAAATGAAAAACTGGAAATGTCCTGCAACTTATCAAACCCAACCCCTGTATTTTGTAGATGATGAAACTGAGGCTCAGAAAGGCAAGATGACCAGCTGCAAGATGACCAGCCCTTTCAACCATCTCAGGCTAGCAAGAGGCTTCTCAAACTTAGTTATTCCCCAAGGTGGTTGTGATACATTCCTTCAGAAAACATGACCATCGAGAGCGAGCCAGCCCGACTTCAGTGATGGTCTTGAAGCATAATTTGTATTAGATGGTTCTTGAGTTGTTCACAGTTCCCTAGAATATTCTTCTTATCTATTCGAGATATTCTTTCTAACTGTCCATTTAATTTACTGAGAATTGTCATATCCCAATTCGTTTTCTTCACTTTAGGCTGGTAACATGGGTGATCTTAAATAAGAGTCAAGTTCCTTTAGTTTCTGCACCTATAAAATAAAACTATAACCACCACTACATACTCCTACCCAAAATAAATTAAATATAAGAAACTCAGCAGTGCTACAGAGAACTTTGGAAATCAGAAGTTCCATATGAGAATATTAAAACTGCTGTCCCATTAGGAGCAAAGGGAAGTCATTGTGGAATAAGGCATTCTTGATTGTCCCTAGACACATCTGGTCCTAAACATATCTCCTCAGAATTACCAAGTCCTTAACGCAAATAAAATTCAGCATACACCTGACTAAGAATTCCACTCTCCGCTCATCTTCACGTTTACCCTGACTTACCTCCAAAAGTTTACCCAAGAAAATCTTTCATCTCTGACAAATATATTCCCTAAAATTACATTTGTATCCTATTTTGGTCTGTGTTTACACCGGCTGTATACATAATTTTCTCTTTCAGAACTGAACCAGATGTTAAATTCTTGCAGAACACAAACTTCTTATTCTTGTATGGCTGTCTTTTTATTTCTCTATCTTGCCCTCTTTTATCTCATGAGTAAGTGCAGGGTATGTTTAAGAAGACTGGAAAATATTAATTAAATAAATAGAAAAGTACTTACCATGGCCTGAAGATTCCAGAAGGGAGAGGAAACAAAGTGTAAATAATTAGATATATGAAAAGTAGGGAAAGAGCATAACAATGTTAAATTAGCTTAACAGTTTACAATTACTTCCACACAGTAACAACAGAAATGAGCTAAATGTACTGACACATTATATTTTCCAGTATAAAATCTTTTCAGTCAGGATCATATTTTAAAACTAAAGTGGTGACATTCAGATGAAGGGTTTCTTAGCAAAATTAAAAATTACTGCATGAAAAATTGCGTACATTATCGCCAACAGAAAATTTACTTTTTTATGGGAGAAAATTAAGAATATGCCCACAAAATGTGAAAACATTTTGGATGGTAGAAGAGACATTTTTAAATGATGATTTTTTTTTTTTTTACAACCTAATGCAGGCTGTGGTCAATTATTTGCATTTCTCAAGGTGATTCCAGCATATTTCAACATAGGAAACAGATTTATTCAGAGTCATGATCAGAAGTAATAATGATGTTAATGATGTGAAAACCTTGGTTTTCTTTAGGTAGAAGAGTTTATTAATTTAGCTAGAAGTGACTTTAACATAATAAAATAAAGAGTTGATTAATGTTATCTGCTTTCTTTACAAAGATTTCAGGTCCACTGAGTTAAGGTGAAGAAGCTTAAATAAAGCCTCAAGTTTGTGAATTAAACTTCTGGTCATTCACAACATTTAACACATCAAAGTCTATTTGCTGGCTTGGCATGCTGTGTGATTTCTTTTTGCTCCAGTCATAGGGTCATATTAATTGAATTGTAATTTCCACTTATATCAAAAGCTATCAAAAGGTTTGAGTTATTTCCTCCATTTAATAGATTTTAAAGAAATAATAATAAATATAACAGCAGGTAGCATCTGGCCTCATATACTTTTATTCTATGAAATATTTACAGGCTAGGCAGCAAATGAGAAGGACATTACATTTTAGTAAAGGAAAAAAGCCACACATGCATTCAAAGAGAATTAAGCAGTTGTAACTTACCACATCTCGGACAATAGGCAAAGTTTTTTTTCTGCGGAGATCTGGCATGCTGTCGATACCATAAAGTCCACCTCCAGCCCTGAAAGAGAAAATAAAACCACTGATTTCAATGGGTAAAATAACCTCTTATAAGAAAAATATCCACTGTCCATGGTATAAAGTCTGTGAAAAACAAAATGACATGAATACCACAGTTTTCAAAGAATTCACAAAGCTGCAAAGATACAGGACTCTAGGACTTCGTTGAATGAGGAAATTCTAGCTACCACAACTGCTCACCACTCACCTTCTTGGATAGTTGAAATTTTAAGATAGACAAGGCCTGGTTGGACACACTGTTTTCTGTTAGTATCACAGAGAGAAGAAATTAAAATGTAAGATCCAGGATCTCCATACCTCCAGGAGAAGGCAGAACCAAACCAATTTTGGTGCAAGTTTGGCCTGGCTGTGGTGCTAAAGAAATTACCTTTATTATAAAAATGCCAGTTATTATGTGCTTCCACGTCACAAATTAAACTTGAGAATAACGTCTCAAGGAGCCATTTTAAAATATTAGTAATTATCCTTATACCAGAAGTTCTGCTTATCTGAATTCATCCTACAGGTAATGCACAGAATTAAAATAAGTAGTTCTAGGAGGATGTTCATTGCATTTTTTTTGAATAACAGGAAGAAAAGCTAGGTTATTTACATGTTCATCAGTACTATATTGATTAGGCCAGGTGTGGTGGCTCACGCCTGTAATCCCAGCACTTTGGGAAGTCTGTGGCTGGTGGATCACAAGTCAGGCATTTCAGACCAGCCTGGCCAACACAGTGAAACTCTGTCTCTACTTAAAATACAAAAAATTAACCGGGCGTGGTGGCGGGTGCCTGTAATTCCAGCTACTCGGGAGGCTGAGGCAGAAGAATCACTTGAACGCAGGAGGCAGCGATTGCAGCGAGCCAACATCGCACCACTGCACTCCAGCCCCGGTGACAATGTGACACTCTGTCCCCCAAAAAACAAACAAAAATAGTATATTGATTAAATGAATCAATGGGAAGAATAATTAAAGTGAAATAGGTAAATATATAGATGCACACATAAAAAATACTCATAAGATGTTAAACAAAAAAGCAAGTTTGCATATCAGTAAGTTTGGTACACTCCCGTGTGTGTGAGCGTGCACGTGCATGGGGGTGTGTGTGTATGAAAACACTGAAAATATCTAGAAGAATAATCATGAAATTGATAAATGTAGTTACCTCTGTGGAGTGAGACAGGGTGAGAGGAAGAGAAAACTCACTGTTATAAACCTGGTAGTATTGAATTTTTTCCATAAGCAGTATCATTTTGCAACTAAAATAATTTTCCAAGAGGTATTAATCTTTGCTTCTCTAGAATGAGTTTGACACATTGAATTTGACTTTTTATTGCATTAAATCCAGTCATCTTATACAACCAACAAGATGCTACCGTTACTGATAATAGCTTCTCCCTATGCTTACTTGAACTACAAAACCCCTTGCTGATCTCCTGCCTAGGATCAGCTTATTCACCATGAACAACACAGTTCATGTCCTTGGGTGCTAGCTGGGCGTCTCTGTCACTGCCCAATTGGTCTAAAAAGGCCAATTATAGATTAAAAGCAGTTTATAGTCCAGTTTTCCGCCAGCAAAGAGATGGCTTCTAGGATGTTGCTGCTTAGCTTAATATAAGTAAATGTAGACATACTGGATTTTTCTTAGTAGTCACGATCCTAACTCCAACACTTCTTCAGGCGTCCATTACCACTAACATGGTAGTCTTGAACAAGTCACTAAATGTGTCATACAATTCATGTCAAAAGAAATAAAAACAAAGTAGTAATAAAGATAAAATGAATTAATAAATACATAGTAATTATGCCATAATATATGTTTGGAAGTGATGATCAAATGCAGTAAGTGTGAAATATTAAAACCACTGCAAATGTGTAAGAAAGATGTCAAGGTTGAACAAATTATTTTCAGTCATGCACATCAACTAAAAGTCACCCTTAATTTTGATCATAAAAAATAAGTGTGAAGCAGAGGCCAAACGGATGAAAGAAAAGAGAGAAGGAAAGAACCAAAGAGAATGTGTTCAGGGAGAAAGGTGAATTTGAGATCCTTTTCTCCATTAATTCTATGATAAATAAGCTAATATGGTTTCCCTTATTGACCAGAATAATGCCAATTGGCACTCTCTAGGTAAAGGGCTGTGATAGTCACAGTGAGTCAGAGTTTGAGAATGTGAATCACAAGAAAGAATTATTGGTGACGTACTCTTCTAAATGTCAAGAAACTGCAGAGCAGAAAAGGAAAAATAATGATAAACTTTTTTCTTAAGCCCCATCTTCAGAATACACACCAAGTACTCCATCAGTAACTTCTTGTTTTCCTCCTGTAACCTTTCCAAATTTCTTCCCTTTGCATGTCAATTCATGCTTGACCCTTCCACATTCAAAAATCAAACACAAGGAAAAAGGCTAAGTGAATGGGTGTCTAGAAGGATTCTTTCAGTTTCATGTGCTCCAATGTTAGGCTGTCATTCCAATAGTTCCACTTTCTCTCCTCTGTGAATGGTATCAACAATGAACTAAAATGGGCATGAATAAATATTTTCCCACTGCAGTACCTATTAATCATGTTAGCTGTAAACCTTCAAGTATTTTGAAATGTTTTGACTTCTAAATACTGCAAATTTCATAACTATGTAAAGAAACACATTCAATTCAGAAGACGATTGAGAAAGTGATTTATAAATTGCCAAGTATTATATAAATGAATTGTGTATTTTCTTTTTATCAGTAATCATTATTTCTTGTTTGATTTTCTTTCCATTGAACTTAATTCAGATTTTCAGAGCATACTCAGAATCTTGAACAAATCCTACTTACCCACAAATTCGGGAATCAGTTATAAACATGTGTATTATTGGGCCTGACACTTCATTCCTATGCTTGTCTCATCAGAGCAGAGATATCCAATGACCTGGGACAAATATGAGCATTGCAGGATAACAAGCCCACGTGAGAAGACGTGTATCCAAAATTCATCACTGCCTCTTTTGAGTTTGTCATTGAATTTTACTGAACTTACATTTTATAATTTGGGAAAATACAATAAAAACATTTTCTTAACCTTCTCAGATAGCCTCAAAACATAGCCTTCTCAGGTTATGTTTTCTTACACTTACATATTTTCATCATTACTACAAGAAGCTTTGATAAGCCTATCCAACAAGTAATAATAGAAAATTTTATTGCAAACCATAATTTTAAAAAAAGTCTACCTTACTGACCTCACCTCAAGAACAGAGAAGCACTTGATAAATATGAAGAAGGTCTACATGAATGCAAACTATTATAATAATATTTATGGGGATGCTTCCTAACCAGGAGGGATCTTGGAGAGATTAAGTAACAAAAGCTAGTAAACAGTGGGAATATTCATATATAAATAAATCATTTACTTTTTAGACAAGATTTTAAGTTCATGTATAATAGTTAAAATCTGGAAGAAACTATCTAAGCTTGATGAAGAAGTCAGACGAAGTTATCAGAACAGACCATAGCAGACAAGTAACTCTAAAGGTAAGGTCTGGTAAGAAAAGACGCAGTTTCATTTCGGCCCTTTTTGGTATAGTTGTTTTAAGATGTCACCGACCGTATACAGAAAACTTGCTAAGGATAACAAATATTTTTGTGGTGCTTGTTAGGTAACAGATATAACGCTAACTTTATACCCAACATTTACAGAGTGCTTATTATTCTAAGCAGTTTATTTATGTTAACTTACTTTATTTTTTAAAAAAATCATGTGAGGTATGGGTACAATTATTTCTCTAATTTTTAAAAAAGAAAACGGAGACACAGAATCCTTCAAAATCATAACCAAGGTCACTATTTAGATCAGAAATGGCAGTGCCAAGACTTGAGCCCACAGTTTATGGCTCACCATGCTCCACTGCTCATCTGACTGGGATATCCTGTAACACTAATGTGAACTGAGGTCTACAATTAATATTTTATATTTAATGAAACTAATATATTACAGACATTGATTTCCAGTGAAGGATCATTTTACCCCAGACTTAATGTTCTTAATAATACATAGGTATTTTGCTAAGAAGAAATAAGACACATGTAGCAGTTGATCCAGGGATGTTGACATCATTTGGAAATTTTTTCAATGTGTTTCAGGGAGAGTATTATCTTCAGATCACAACCCTGTTTCATTATATAAAATAGCCCCAGTCTTTCCCAAATGACTTCTCAGCAACTATTCAAGTGTTCTTTTTAGGAAAAAAAGACATTTTAGACACAGGCATTACAGATCAGATAAAAAGGTGAGGACATCAATGGAAATATTTGGAAAGTCAATGGTCATATAAATTTGACAAAATGGACATTCTTTTAAAGTATACAAAATGGATATGATTTTAAATCAAGTATGTTCTAATTCAACATCTGCTCTATTACAAAATTTTTATTAACATTATTTTAATTAACATATCATAACTATATACATCTGTGGGGTACAATGTGATGTTCTGATATAGGTATGCAATGCAGGCTGATGAAATCAAGCTAATTAACGTACTTAGCACCTCACTTACATTTTGTAGTGAGACCTTTAAAATTTACACTCTAAGCTAACACAGTTTAAATATTTTCAGTGTTTTTCTTTTGTTTCTCAGTTCTTTCCATATGATATTAAAATGAGTTTACTGAATTTAGTGAAATCTGAGATCTACAGTATACTGCTTTGTACCTTGACTCAGGTTCAGTTAATTGACTGGTTATAAAATAAATGCAATATAGAGTATACAAATTACATATGTTCTGTAATTTTAAGACACTTCATATTTAGATAAAGAAAATAAAAGCTGATTTCACTGATTAAGTAGAGATTATTATTTTCACTCAAAATTCACTGATAACATATTGACAGTATACAGATTGCAAAAGAAATTTACGAAGACACCAGGAAAATATCACATGAAAACTATAAAACAGGATATAAAAAATGTGCAATGCTACTAATTATCAGTGAATTGCAAATTTAAACTACAATGAAATATCACATCACAAGTGATAGAAGGGTTATCATGAAAATAATGAAAGATAACAAGTGATGGTGACGACATGGAGAAAAAGGGACCTTTGCACATTGTTGATGGGAATGTAAATTAATATAGCCATTATGGAAAACAATGTGTAAATTCCTTAAAGAACTTAAAAACAGAACTACCATGTAATTCATTACTCCTACCAATGGGTGTATACTCAAATAAAATGAAATTGGTATGTTGAAAAAATATCTTCACTCCTATATTTAGAGCCGCATTATTCACAATAGCCAGGATATGAAACCAACCTATCAGTGGATTAATGGATAAAGAAAATGTAGTATAAATACACAACAGACTACTATTCAGTCTTAAAAAAATAAAAAGTAAAGAAAATCCTCCCATTTGTGACAATGGATGAACCTACAGGACATTATGTTAACTGAAATAAGCCAGCCACAGAAACACAAATAACACATGATCTCGATCACATGCACAACCTACAAAAGTTGGTTCCAGAACCAGGGAGTAGAATAGTAGTTACAAGGGGTGGATGGCAGGGAAGGGGAGGTTAAAAGATACAGAAAATTTGTTATATAGGAGGAGTACGTTTAAGAGATCTATTGTAAACAGGGTGACTATAGTTCATGACAATATACTGTTTTCTGGAAAAATGCTAAGAGAATGGAAGTTAAGTGTACTCACCACGTAAGTACACCTATATGAGGTAACACTTATGTTAATCAGCTACTTTTCATCATTTCACAATGTAAATATACTTCGAAGCATAATGTTGCACATGATAAATATGTACAATTATTCCAATCAATTTAAAATAATAATAAACAAATGTTAAGGTGATTTTTTAAAAAAGACTATCATCAGCATTCAAGGACATAGAGCAACATGGCTGAATAGAAGCCTCGAGCAACCATTCTCCCCACAGGAACACAAAACAGAACAAACATTCACACAACAAAAGCACCTTTGTAAGAACCAAAAACCAGGTGAGCAATCATAACACTTGGTTTTGACTTATATCACTAACAAAGGCACTGGAGAGGGTAGGAATGACGGTGTAGAATTACTGATGCCACCCCTCTCCTATCCCTTGGCAGTGACCACATGGCATGGAAACAGAATCTGAGTGCTTGGGAGAGTGAGAGTGCAGTAACTGTGGGACTCTGCATTGGAACATTGGAACACAATGCAGTCCTGTCATAGCAGAAAGCAACAACAGGCAGAACTCAGCCAGGGCCCACAGAAGGAGCATTTACACCAGCCCTAGCAAGTGGGGACTAGCTTATCCCAGCAGTTGGATCCTGAGTTCTGGCAAGCCTCCCACTGTAGGCTACAGCACTCTGGAGCCCTAAATACACTTGAAGGTAGTCTAGATACAAGGACTGCAAATCCTGGTGCTATGCTGTACTTAGAGCCAGTGGACTTGGGCAAATGCCCTAGAGATACACCATCTACAGTGGCTAAGGGACAGCTTGCACCACCCATCCCCCAACCCCAGGCAGCACAGCTCACAGCTCCGTGATAGATACTTTCCCTCTGCTTGAAGACAGGAGAGGGAAGATGAGGAGGACTTTATCTTGCCACTTGGAACTCAGCACAGCCACAGTAGAATAGGGAATCAGACAGAGTCCTGAGACTCCCATTTCAGGCCATGGCTCTTAGACAAAAATTCTAGACACACCTTAGGCCAGAAAAGGAACCTTCTACCCTGAAGAGAAGAATCTGGTCCTGGCAGGATTCATTATCTGCCAAATAAAACACCCTAGGTACCTGAATAATCAGGAGCTGTAGCCAGGTGGTACTCGCCATGAGCCTTGGGTGAGACCTGGAGACATGCTGGCTTTGTTGTAACCCAGCGTATTCCCAGTTGTCATGGCAATGGGGAGAGACCCATTCTGCTTGAGAAACAGGAAAGAATGAAAGATTTTGTCTTTCAGCTTAGGTATCAGCTTGGCCACAGCGGGGTACAGCACCCAGAGTTCTTGGGGTTCCTGATTCCATCCCTTGCCATTTGGACAGCATTTCTGGACCTCCCCTGGACCAGATGGATGCATACTGTTTTGAAAAAAGAGCTCCAAGTTTGGCAGTATTCACCACAAGCTGACAAAAGAGCCCTTGGTCCTTGAATGAACATTGACTGCAGGCAGGCAGTACATACTACAAGCCTGGGGCAGTGGCGGCCATGGGGAGAAACACATCTTCTTGTGGAAAGGTGAAGGAAAGTCTTTGTCGCATGGTGGAGATGCCAGCTCGGCTACAGGAAAATAGAGCACCAGGTAGATTTCCAAAGTTTCTGACTTCAGGCCCTGGCTCCTGGATGGCATCTCTGGACCCACCAGCGATGAGGGGGAACTCACTATCCTGAAGGGAAGGACACAAGCCTGGCTGGCCTTACCACCTCCTGCTTATTGTGGAGCCTCAGGGACTTAAGTGAACATAGGTGGCAGCCAGTCAGTGGTTGACAGGCCTTGGGCAAGACCCAGTACTGTATTGGCTTCATGATTGACCCAGCACATTACCAGTGATAGTCTGGACACAGTTGTAATCACCTAGCCATGGCTCTGGACCTGGGCATCCCTGCGCTCTCAGGGTTCCAGGAAGACCCCCTGTCTCCACAGGCTTGGAAGTGCCTGATCCCATTCCCTGCCCTCTCCCCACTCCTGGCGCCCGGAAAAAGCACCGAAAGTTCTCACTCTAGGCCACTTTTGGAACAGAGCTGAAGCCAAGCCTGGAACACTGTTGTGACTTGGCCAATGTGTGCACACTCAGAGCAGAGCTTACACACCAGCACCCCTTCCCCCTTGGTCCCCTTCAGAAGATTTAGGCACCAAAGAGCTCAGGGAAGAAGGGAGGAGATGTTAAGTGTGGCTCAGCATGGGTTGGCAGCACAAGCAGCCTGCACGCCATGAATGGCATTTTGATGGGAGCAGGCAGGCTCTGGGGTGGAAAGGGGTGGATCTGTGGTGAAACACCACCTTCAAGCAACGGATGGCTTGGAGTCGGGGGGCTGTGCTGCCAGTTCTGGGTGGAGTCTGCAGCCTGGAGTGAGAACACAGAGTGCTTTTTCTTGGCCTGCTTTTGGCCACCTATGGACCAATCAGCACACACTTCCTCCCTTCTGAGCCCATACAAACCCTGAACTTTGCTGGGTGCTGTGGTTCATGCCTGTAATCCCAGCACTTTGGGAGGCTGAGGTGGCTGAATCACACAGTCAAGATATTGAGACCATCCTGGCCAACATGGTGAAACTCAGACTCTAACAAAAAAAATACAAAAATTAGCTGCGTGTGGTGGTGTACGCCTGTAGTCCCAGCTACTTGGGAGGCTGAAGTAGAAGACTCACTTGAACCCAGGAGTCAGAGATTGCAGTAAACTGAGATTATGCAACTGCACTCCAGCCAGGTGACTGAGTGAGACTCCATCTCAAAAAACAAACCCTAAACTCAGCCAGAATCAAACAGAAATCAGGAAGATCTGCCTGAAGAAAGGAGCTTCCCACTTCGGGTCTCCTGAAAACCATTCTGCCGCTCCATGACACTCCTCTCTGCCTTGCCTACCCTCCAGTTGTCTGCATACCTCATTCTTCCTGGAGCAGGGACAAGAACTCAGGAACCACTGAATGGTGGTAATAAAAGGGTTGTAACACAAACAGGGCTGAAACATGTCCCCCACCCTCCCCCCTTCACCACATTGCGGGTAATGAGAAGGAGAGAAGAGCTGCTGCCCTCCAGGATCCCAGACCTAGGGGCTTCCTGAGCCAAGGTTCTGAAACACTTTTAGGAGTTCTGCAGTTTATGTCTCCATGCTTCCAGGCACCATCATGATCCCTTTGGCCAGACACAGGTGCCTATAGTGGAAGCTACATTCAGTATATCTGGCCCAGCTGCAGCTTTGCACAGAGCCAGCCTGTGTGCTATTGCCTGGAGCTCTCTGTCCTGCCTCAGCAGCCAGCCTAAGCTTGGTTGTCTGCAGTGGCTGAACCCCAGGGTTGCTCTCCAAAACACTCCTTACCACTCTGCACCTGGCTTGCCCTTGACTGTTGTGGGATCCAGGCCAGTGGCGTGAGCCAAGCATAGTCAGCTGGGCCAAGAGGATGGAACAAGCTCAGTGGTCACAAGCAATACTCAAGCAGAAGGCACAGTGCCCACAGAGGTTTCCAGCTAGGAAAGTGACTCTCCCAAGGATCCTGTGACACTACAAATCAATAAAAGCCCAAGACCAGCTGGATTTACAGCTGAATTCTACCAAAGGTACAGAAAGGAGGTGGTACCATTTTTTCTGAAACTACTCCAAACAGTGGAAAAGAAGGGACTCATCCCTATCTGAGTTTATAAGGCCAGTGTCTTCCTGATACCAGAACCTAGCAAAGATGTCACAAAAAATTAAAACTTCAGGCCAATATCCCTGATGAAGAGTGATACAAAAGTCCTCAATAAAATACTGGCAAACTGAATCCAGCAGCACATGAAAAAGCTTATCCATGACAATCAATTTGGCTTCATCCTGAAATGGAAGGTTGGTTTAACATACACAAATCAATAAATGTAATTTACCATATAAACAGAACTAAAAAGGCCTTCAATAAAATTCCACATCCCTTTGTGTTAAAAACTCTCGATATACTAGGCATTGAAGGAATATACCTCAAAATAATAAGAGCCATTTATGACAAACCCACAGCCAAAATTATACTGAATGGGCAAAAGATGGAAGCATTCCTCGAAAACTGGCCTAAGACAAGGATGCCCTCTCTCACCACTCCTATTCAACACAGTATTAGAAGTTCCAGCCAGGGCAATCAGCTAAGAGAAAGAAATAAATATACTCAGATGGGAAGACAAGAAGTCAAATTATCTTTGTTGGTAGATGACATAATCCGGTATCTAAAAACATTGTCTCAGTCCCAAAGCTTCTTAAGCTGATAAGCAACTTCTGCAAATCTTCAGGATGCAAAATCAATGTGCAAAAAACACAAGCATTCCTTTACACCAACAACAGACAAACAGAGAGCCAAATTGTGAATAAACTCTCATTCACATTAGCTACAAAGAGAACAAAATACCTAGGAATACAGCTAAAAAGAAAGTGAAGAGCCTCTTCAAGGAGAACTACAAACCACTGCTCAAGGAACTCAGAGCAGACACAAACAAATGGAAAACTATTCTGTGCTCATGGATAGAAAGAATGAATATTGTGAAAATGGGCATACAGCATAAAGTAATTTGTAGAGTCAATTTTATTCCCATCAAACTATGTTTGACATTCTTCACAGAATTAGCAAAAACTATTTTAAAGTTCATATAGAACCAAGAAAGAGCTCAAATAGCCAAGACAATCCTAAGCAAAAAGAACAAAGCTGAAGGCATCATGCTAGCCAACTACAAATTATACTACAAGGCTAAAATGACCAAAACAGCATGGTACTAGTTAAAAAAAAAAAATCAGAAATAAGACTTCACATCTACAACCATCTGATCTTCAACAAGCCTGACAAAAAAAAGCAATGAGGAAAGAATTTCTTATTCAATAAATGGTGCTGGGAGAACTGGATAGCCATAGGCAGAAAATTGAAACTGGACCTTTTTCTTCATTACATGATAGAAAAATTAACTCAAGATGGATTAAGGACTTAAATGTAAAACCCCAAACTATAAAAATCCTAGAAGAAAATCTAGGCAATACCATTTGGGAAATAGGCAAAGGCAAGGATTTCATGACAAAAATGCAAAAATAATTGCAACAAAAGCAAAAATTTACAAATGGGATCCAATTAAACTAAAGAGTTTCTAGAAACAAAGGAAACTATTGTCAGAGTGAACAGACAACCTATAGAATGGGAGAAAATTTTGCAATCTATCCATCTGACAAAGGTACAATATCCAACTTCTACAAGGAACTTAAACAAATTTACAAGAAAAAACAAACAAAAAGTCATTAAAAAGTGGGCACAGGACATATACAGAAACTTTTCTAAAGAAGAATTCATGAGGCCAAAAAACATGAAAAAAAGCTCAACATCACTGATCATTAGAAAAGTACAAACCAAAACTACAATTAGATGCTTTCTCACAGCAGTCAGAATGTCAATTGTTTAAAAGTCAAGAAATAACAGATGTTGGCAAAGTTGTGGAGAAAAAGGAATGCTTTTACACTGTTGGTGGGAATGTAAATTTCAACCATTGTGGAAGACAGTATGGTGACTCCTCAAAGATCTAGAGGCAGAAATACCATTTAACCTAGCAATCCTATTACTGAGAATATACCCAAAGGATATGAATCATTCTGTTATAAAGATACATACACTCATATGTTCACTCCAGCACTGTTCACAATAGCAAAGACATGGAATCAACTCAAATGCCAATCAATGATAGACTGGATAAAGAAAACGTGCTACATATACATCATGGAATTCTATGCAGCCACAGAAAGAAATGAGATAATGTTCTTTGCAGGGATATGGATGGTGCTGGAAACCATTATCGCTTAGCATACTTAGGCAGAAACAGAAAACCAAACACCTCATGTTCTCACTTATAAGTTGGAGCTTAACCATGAGAGCACATGGACACAGTGAGGTGAACAACACACGCTGGGCCCTGGTGGCTGGGGAGAGGGGAGATTGGGGGAGGGAGAGCATCATGAATCACAGCTATTCCTGTTGGGCTCAATATCCAGGTCATGGATTGTTCTGTGCAGCAAACCATCATGGCTAACATTTACCTATGTAACAAAACTGCACATCCTGCACATGTACCCCAGAACTTAAAATTTTTTAAATTCCAACACATTTAAAAAAAAATGATCAGAGCAGAAATATATCATTTAAACAAAGAAAATAATTCAAAAGATCGATGAAATAAAAAGTTGTTTTTTTGAAAAGATAAACAAAGCTGACAATCTTTTAGCCAGACTAAATAAGAAAAAAAGAGATAAAAGACCCAAGTAAAATCAGAGGTGAAAACGGAGACATTACAACCAATACTACAGATAGTCAAAGGATCATTAGAGGTTAATATGAGCAACTATATGCCAATAAGTTGGAAAATCTAGAAGAAATTAATAAATTACTTAACACATAAAACCTACCAAAATTAAACCAGGAAGAGATTCAAGACCTGAACAGATGAGTAGCAAGTAGTGAGACTGAAGCTGCAATAAAGTATCTCTAAGCATAGAAAAGCCCAAAGTATCTCTAAGCATAGAAAAGCCCAGGACTTGATAACTTCACTGCTGAATTTTAGAAAATATTTACAGAAGAACTAACACCAGCCTTAAGCTAATTATTCCGAAAAATAAAATAGAAGAAGTGAATACTTTTAGACTCATTCTATAAAGCCAGTATTACCTTGATACCAAAGCCAAAGACAAATGAACAACAACAACAAAAAAGTAAAAACACAGTCCAAGATCCCTGATGAACACCGATTTGATGCAAATATCTTTAACAAAATACTAGTAAACCGAATTCAACAACACATTGAAAAGATCATTGATCATGACCAAAGATGATGTATCTCAGGGATGCAAGGATGGTTCATCATACCCAAATCAGTCAGTGTGATACATCACATCAACAGAATAAAGGACGAATCCATATGACCATTTCAACTGATACTGAAAAAGATTTGATGACATTCAAAATTCCTTCATTATAAAAGCCTTCAAATCCCCAGAAGGAATATACATACGTTAACACATTAAAAGTGCCAAAATACAACAGACACACAGCTGTTGCCCATTGTCACCACTGTTACTCAACATAGTACTGGAAGTCCTAGCTGGAGTAATCAGACACAAGAAAGATATAAACGGCATCCAGATTGGAAAGAAAGAAGTCAAATTATCTTTGTTTGCACATGTTATTATCTTATATTTGGAAAAACCTAAAGACTCCCCCAAAATCTATCAGAACTAATCAACAAATTTAGTAAAGTTACAGGATACAAAATCAACATACAAAAATCAGTAGCATTTTTATATGTCATCAGGAAACAACATGAAAACAAAATCAAGAAAGTAATCTCATTTACAACAGTTATAAATAAAATAAAACCCTAAAAATTAACCAAATAAGTGAAATATCTCTATAATGAAAACTACAAAACATACATGCAAGGAATTGAAGAGAGCACCCAAAAGATGGAAAAATATTCCTTATTCATGGATTGGAAAGGTATTGTTGAAATGCCCATACTATTTACCCAAAGCAATCTACAGATTTAATACAATCCCCATCAAACTACTAATGCCCTTCTTCACAGAAAAAGAACAAAAAATCCTAAAATTTTTATGGAACTGCATAAGACCCAGGATAAACAAAGCTATCCTGAGCAAAAAACAAAACAAAACTTAAGAAATCACTTTACCTGACTTACAGTTATTCTACAGAGCTACAATAACCAAAACAGCATGGTACTGGCCTAAAAATAGATACATAGACCAATGAAACAGAATAGAGAACCCAGAAACAAATCCATACATCAACGGTGAATTCATTTTCAACAAATGTGCCAAAAAAGACACTGAGGAATGGATAGTCCTCTTCAATAAATGGTGCTGGAAAACCTAGGTATCCATATACAGAAAATAAAACTAGACTCCTATCCCTCACCATATACAGAAATCAAATCAAAAGGGATTAAAGACTTAAATCTGAGACCAGAAATCATAAAATTACTAAAAGAAAACATTTGGGAAACTCTCCAGGACACCAGACTGGGCAAAGATTTCTTGAGTAACACCCCGTAAGTACCAGCAATCAAAGCAAAAATGGATGAACGGGATCACATCAACTTTAAAGCTTCTGTACAGCAAAGGAAACAATCAACAAAGTAAAAAGACAACCCACCGAATGTGATAAAATATTCACAAACTATCCACCTAACCAGAATATATATAGGGAGCTCAAACAACACTGGAGAAAAAAATTAATCATTCAATTAAAAAATGGACAAAATATCTGAATAGACATCTCTCAACGAAGACATACAAATAGCAAGCAGGTATATGAAAACATGCTCAACATCACCATTTCTCAGAGAAATGCAAATCTAAACTACAACGTGATATCATCTCAACCCAATTAAAATGGCTCGTGTCCAAATATCAGGCAAAATGAATGCTGGCAAGGATATGGAGAGAAGGGAAACCTTGTTCACTGATGGTGGGATTGTAAATTAGCAGAAACACTATGGAGAACAGTTTGGAGACTGGTCAAAAACTGAAAATAGAACTACCATATGACCCAGTAATCTCACTGCTAGGTACATACCCAAAAGAAAGGAAATCAGTATACTGAAGAGACACCTGCTCTGTCATGTTTACTGCAGCACCGTTCACAACAGCCAAGACTTGGAAGCAACCTAAATTTCCATCATCAGATGAATAAAGAAAATATGTCACCCATACACACTGAAGTACTATTCAGCCATAAAAACCAACTATATCTTATCATTTGCAACAACATAGATGGAATTGGAGGTCATTCTTTTATGTGAAATAAGCCAGGCACAGAAAGATAAACTGCACACACTCACTTGTTTGTAGCAGCTAAAAATCAAACCAATTGTACTCATGGAGACAGATAATAGAATGATGGTTACCAGAGGCTGGGAAGGGTAGGGGTGGTGGAGGAGAGGTGGGGGGAATGGTTAATGGGTACAAAAATATAATTGGATAGAATGGATAAAATTTTGTATTTGATAGTACCACAGTCAGCAATAATTTATTGTACATTTTTAAATAACTAAAAGAATATAATTGGATTATTTGTAACACAAAGAAAGCATACATTCTTGAGTTGATGGATATCCCATTTACCCTGATGTGATTATTATACATTGAATGCCTGTATTAAAATATGTCACATATCTCTTGAATACCTATACCTACTATATACCAACAAAAATTTAAAATTTAAAAGCAAAAATTTCCCGAAAAACTATCAAGCAAATTTTTCAAAGGAGAATCTTTCTGATTTTGGGACAATGGTGTGCCATTCCTCAAGAGGACAGTTGATAGTTATTTGACTAATATTCACAGACTAGTTATTTTCTATTAGAAATCAGAAAATCTGTAGATTCTGTATCTGAAGGAGTTTTTGAATTAATTGGAGACTGTAGGTCTAAGAAAATGCATAGTATTTCTGCTTATTTCTGTGTTGCCAAGACAATTACTAGATAGAGCTATACAATTAATCCCTTTTTTAGCATTATGGAACATTAAATCAAGGTAAAAGATAACCAGTCATTCTAAATCCCTTTTCTTTAAAACAACTCTATTCTGTTAGACTTTTACAAACAACTCTTCGTATTTATTTAGTTATTTGACGATAAACCTATGATCATCTATTTGCCTTTTTGCCTAATGTTATATATTTTATGTACATTCAATTTTTCTGATGACTATTATGTACTTCATTTAATTTTCACCTGCTAAATATTAGCTATTCAGAGTGTGTTATCCCCCCTGTTGTTTTCAATTACTGTCAACACTAAATGAATATTTAAGTCTGCACAACTGATGGTTCACTTTCCACATATAATTAATCACCAATTCCTAACAATTTTTTAATTTCATATTTCATCAAAGCTATAACACCATCTCTCTTCATTATTTTACATAACATTATGAAAAAATAATTAAATTATGACTCTATGCTTTCTTAGCAAGCAGAATTTAAATTTAGGTCCCTCATAAACTGACATAAAAAAATCTATATATGACATAAACTTTTGTTATTTATCAACAATTTTGGCCAATACATGAAAGGAAAATATACACAAAATAACTTGTTAACTTATTTCTTAAACTTCTGATTCAGAGTCCAAATCTTTGGAATTAGACTTCATCAGAACTGTCAATATGTGTGATGTTTTCTATTGTCCTCTAAGCCAGCAACAGCATCATAATAATATGCCATTATTGTCTTATTCATTCCAAGTAGCAAACCACTATGCTACAGGTTTTGATGTTGATAGGCTCTCAATCTTGCTAAAAGCACCAAAAGAGGCAAACAAGACTCCTTATTTTTTTAATCATCCTTATTTTTTTAATGAAACGATAAGACATTGCAGTGGTTTAGCCATGCCACCAGCAAAGCAGTCAAAATGTGATTCTTTCCCAGTGTACTTTTAACTACATTTACAAGTGAGTGGGCAATGAAACTCTTTCAACTTTTGCTTGGCTGCCAATATTTTTAATAAACCATCCATTATTGAGATGCATTTTAATTTGTTATAATGTATTAAAAATGTATGTTGTAGAATTGTTACAATAGCATATTTTACCACCCTGAAGCTCCTCATCAATAGTCCCCTATTCCATTTCTTGCATTCTGACCTAATTACCCAGCTTTTCTCCAGTCCATTTTTTGGATTGCCAACAGAGTGATTTTTCCGTAACACAAAATCTAAGCATATCATTCTTATGTTCAATATCCCTGATTACTTATAGGATATAGGACAAACCCCCCTTACATCAGTAAGGCTTAATTGCCCCACCTGTCTCATCTCTGTCAACTTCAGTCTTTGGACTTCATTGTTCCAGCCATCCTGAACTACTTGCAGATTTTTGGGAGGCGTCACTCTCTTCCACACATTTCTGGTTTTGCTTCCCCTTTCCCTCTACTGGTACTGACTTCATCACTCAATAGCAGAGGCAAATACCTACTTACCATTCAAATAAAACAGTAACATCACACTCACTGATCTTAAGTATCTCCTCCATATCTCCAGGTAACCATCTTTCCTATCTCTGTAACCCTTAACTTCAGGGATTCTCAGTAGAAACAAATGGGGAATGCAGGGAGGAAGAAGAGGAGAAAAATATGTCTCTTTTCCCTCAAATGTGTTCTCAGCACCTGCATGGGTTGAAAGGTAAATGTTTGTTACTGACAGGAGGATGTCCTACTTTTTGGTTGAACTGGGGCAGAAAAATGTCTGAGAACAATTGTTCTCCATCTTCTCTCATAGCCCCTATAAAACTGCATTCTGTTTGTTTACAGGGAATGTCCCCACTGTAATACATATTTTTAAAAATTAATAAAATGATCTTACTCATCTCTATTTTCCTAGAACTAACTCTGGCATGTAGAAAGGATGAATGAAAAGTGGAGGTTCACATAAATAGGCCTTGACATTAGAGGATGTAACATTAAGTAATCCATAGTTCTGGTTTAAAATTTGGATTTTTATCTGTGAAATGACACCTGAAAAGAGCAAGATGGAAACCTACAGACCTGGCAGAAGTCACAGACCTCACACTAAAAAGGATTAGTCAGCAAGAACTTAAGTCACAGGAAGAAGGTTCCTGATGTTTCCTAGGCAAGTAAATATTTTTTAACCTCTATGAATCTATCTCCTATGGAAAATGAAAAAAATTACTTGCTGTAAAGCATCTTTGGGAGCACTGATGGAGATAATACATTTAAATAGATTATGTGTTACTGGTATCAAGTATTTGATCAGAGACTTGTGTAGACAGAAACAAAATTAAAGCTGATTGAATGAGTTCTGGGCCACCTGCTGCCCTGTGGTATTTACAGTCATCCAAACTAAGGAACAGATTAATGAAAGAGCCTCTGGCAGACATGAACTTGTAGGTACCTATCTGCATAGAGAATTACAAGAAGAGAAGGGCAGATTGCCAAAGTTGTGATCGCATCCCCTATTGTATTTTTGGCTCTGTTAATTTCCTCTTCTGACTCAGTTTGGTCCAGACTTTCTTTGCTCTATGAATCCTTGGTTGGCACCTTAGCCCTGACGATGCTACATCCTTGCCTTGCCCTTATCCACAGCCCTAGTTCCAGTTATTTAATTTCACATCAGACAAGAGTCTCACAGATGACTCCACCAAGTTTATTTTTCTATGAACTCTAATCTCTGAAAAACACTACTTTGATTCTCTCAAATATCTTTCTAAGCCCTGTCTCAAAATGGAAATCAAAGAATAAAGCTCCTCCTCAGTACTAATTGTTCCAGACTCTCACATCTTCTCTCCATTGACTCCTAAATATCTCAAATGTGGCTGTAAAGCAGAATGATTTTCTTTATTGGAAACCACACATGGTACTCTAAAGTAACCTGATAATTTCTTACTAGGGAACCACATTAGAAACCAACACGCCATCTCACAGTGAGACCCGTATGGCTATAGTTCTTCTTGTGTTGGCATGAGCACTAGTTCTTTGGTTGAACATAAGATGATGTAATTGGCTTAAGTTCAGAGGTCATGGTTGTATGAAAAATATATAAAATTACCCTCAGAGGAACAATAATGTTCACGCCTGTGAGGCAAGGGAAAAGTGAAACTTAAATAGGGTACAGACTATTTGTCTTTCATCTTGCTCATTCTGGTCATGGATCAATAAAATACTGAACTACCAGTTGAATTGCCCATCATTTTTAAATGTTTTCCTTTATTTCTGTGTGTGTTCAATTTTCCCTCTCTCACTTTCTCTCTAGTAAATTCATATAGGAAGTGACTCCATTGAAGGAGGGAAGGAATATGAGTACTCCTGTTCTCCTGAGTGCCTGGGACACACTGGCCATCAGTAAACAATTTTTAAACGTTCTCAAATGTTTCCAAAAACATGCCAGTACTTTCAAGCCATTATATCCATTTCAGAACCAATGGTTTTCCCTGCAATTTTTTAGCTATTTCCTTGCCTTTGTTTTGTATATTACCATCATTTACACAAAGAGATTTAAAATACTAAATAACAGCTAATCTGAGGTATACAGTTGAAGCAACCTAAAAAATGATATATTCCAATATATTTTATATTTTAAGAATGTGGAAAATGAGCTGCAAAGAAAATAAATGCTTGTGCATATTGGCAGCAAGCTAGAAATAATCGGGGCTACAGACAGTCACTGCGGTTCTGTCCTTTCCCCATCCTTTACCTCTAGCATCTAAGAGATATCAAATCCCTTCCACTTTCTTTCACGAACACACTCACTCTCTCTCATCCTCACATCCTCTCCCATTTGCATCTTTATATTTAGATCACCATGTACGTTTGTTGTGAGTTTTATTGTGTTGTGCCTGGAACTCTTTTTGTTGACTTTCTTATAACTACTTTCCCCATCTCCAGCTTCTCCCAGTTTCAGTGCATCTTGGACAAAATTGTAGCATCTATCTAGCCATGACACTAACATGATTAAAATGGTATTTTAAGAAGACTAGTCTGGCAGTGCTTTTCATGTTGGATTGGAGGACAAATAAAGGAGACAGAGACGTGGTCTCAAAGACAGTTGAAATAATCCTGGATTCCTTAACGGGCTTCTTAATGAGAGTCCTGACTGAGGTAATTTCACCATGATTTTTCTCAACCCCTCCATTCCACTTCATGACCTCCAGTAAAATTACCAATTTGAACTGCCATAATATTTTAAAGATTAAATGGCCTTACTGTCAATGAGAGGCTTTGTATTCTACTAAATTACTTTCTCTTTTCTTGTGCATTTGATCTCTTAAAGCTCCATAATGTTCCTTAACATTCAAAACTTTGTTCCTTTGAAACATGGTTTTGGAAGTGCTGACCACCTTGTCATTCATCTTTACATTATTTTTTAAAGCTAATGCCATTTTTTAAAGTTTTCGAAGACCGGAAGGGGACATAAATGATACACTATCCTGATGAGAGAGGGAACTGCAAATTGTATTTCCAGTAACAAAAAATATTTTTCATAGAAAAATAAACAATCAAATAGTTCTAGGTTTTTGGTACAGTAAATTGAGTAAGTGAAAAGCCTAAATGCAGCTTTCAACACTCTCCTAAAGGTTTTCTCAATGGTAGGCTTGGGAACCATGTCAGTGTCAGGGATTAACATTTAACAACTCAATTACAATGTGTACCTTCTAGAACTTGTTTTCTGTACACATTGTTTGTCAAATACACAATACAGACCTTTCTAGACCTTGCAATTCCCTATATCAAAAAATTTACTCTCTCCATAATGTTCTGTGTATCTAAATTATTCTCAGACATTTTTAAATGCTACAGAAAACAAAAAAGTGCAACCCCAAAACTTTCTCATAATAGCATCCACTATTTTTTGAAAAAAAAAATTAATTAAAATTCATGCTATGTAGGGTCTTAATTTAGGGTGTTTGTTTTTAAATATCTAAGTTACCCTTTTGTGGTTCAAAGCTGTAGTAAACATGAAATTGTGTACATGAATGTTCCTTGGTTTGAACCTCATTTTCTTAGTAATCTCTTTCTGAAAAATCTCAGCAGTCATTTACACATAGCTTTTTAAAGTATGATCATTCATAATTAATGACAGACCAGCTTCTTAATAATCTTTACTTTAAAGTCATTAAATAGAACCAAATATCCAACTACAAAGAAACTACATTTCTTAAAGCTTCTATTTTTTTAATTATGTTGTTCTTTAGAAGTATGCTGCATATATAAACCCCCAAAATGTTTAATAATCCCTCTTCTATCACTAATGAAAATCAGCAGTACCTGACAGCACAGACTAACACTATTAGGTGGTTGCCAAACTTCCACAGGCCACATCCCTCTTATTATTAGACAACGTTTCTCGCATCCTCTTGTACAGTTTCACAGTTCCAAGCTGACTGTAACAAAAAACGTAACTCAGACTTCAGCTCAGACTAAAGACACATCTCACCCAGTAGTTTAGCTTTGATAGATATCACGAAGAATTCCCTTTCAGGTCCTGCTCATTTCACAAACTAGAGAAAGAAAAAGAATAAAGAAAACTCCCACTCTGTATCTCATCAGGAAGTAGCCCATTCACAGACAACTGAGTCAAGCTCTGGTAGTTTGTTATTTCATTACTAGAAATTATGGAATTCTCAGGGTATAATTAAAATTTAATTTTTAAAAAGCAACAACTGTACTGTTTTAATGAAGTGCCAATTAGGGAATGTGTATTAGAGGGATCACAATTAATCCACAGGCAAGGGTAAGATATAGTAATTTGCAGTGTTAATTTTTAAAAGTTTCTCTGACCATCAATTTGCAATGTGTTATTTCTCTCCCTTGGTAGCTCCATCTGTGCCTTTGCCTTCTTGGATATGTGATGTCAATGCCTTTGGCTGGTAAACTTCTGGTGCCATTGAACTAGAGAAAATTCCCTCACTTCTGAAAGTTTCCAGCAAAACTACCTGTTAGGTTGGCAAGTTGGGAAATGTCTTCCCCAACTACCTATCTGCTACAAAGTAACAAATCTTTCCCCTTTAGTACTGCTTTATGTAGCTTTATATATTTTGGTTATAAGCAATTCAGTGCTTTATGATTACATGCACCTATACATCATTACGTATCTTTTCAATAACTTGTCTCTTTAAGGTCAAGAATAAATGTATGTTCTCCATGTGAAAATAGGTTATCTGCAACACATAAATGTACTCAGAGGGGTAACTTCCCAGAATTGTGCAAATGATTAGAAGCTTACAAAGTTAACAAGACTTAAATGCATGTTCCGAAGTAACTATCTAATAGTTGAGAACCCATTTCACCATGCTACCATTGCACTCAGTTTATTCCTTTTAAACATTGTGCTAAAGCTGTCTGCACATATCTGACTTTCTCTAGATTAAAAAACCCTTCCAAAGTAGGAATTATATATAATATACTTTTCCTCTCAAATATTTAATATAGGATTTTACACATATTACTTCACAAATAAGTAATGAAATTAATGAATGAAAGAATTCTTTTCATTTTTAAAAGTTTTACTTATTTTTAAGTGACAAATAATAATTGTATATATTTAGGAGGTACAACCTAATGTTTCAATATATGTAAACATTGTGGAATGATTGTCTTTTAAAACACTCCTGTTTCGTCTTTTAAAACACTTCTTATTAAGCAAAAACATGCAAATACACATACATTTGAAGGTCTTGAGTAATTAGAAATTAAAAGACTATCCAAGTTTTCTTTCCTGCCTCGGGGTTTGAAGCAAAGGTTATTATTCTAACCGGCATGATTCTCTAAAAATTGAAAAATAAATAAATTCATTATATCTCTAATCCAAAATGTGTGCTTTCTGTGCTTAGCAAAGTGGCAGTTTGCCTCCTCAAGGCCATCAGGGGTTAAATAGAGAAAACGTACTGTTTGTTCCTAATGGGTATGCCTTGCATTTTTTAGGTACGTTTTTTGCTGGAACTGAAGCTGAGCTTTAAAAACACACACCCAACCAAAAGGCAATTACAGCTGTCTTAAAAAGGACATATCTAACTATGTTTAGTTTAATGTGTAATCAACTTTGGTAGTGACTGTCAATCTACTACTTTATTCTGGAAACACTTATTAAATCCAGTATTTTAAACAAACAAACAGACAAAAATCTAATTGGGGTTGAGGGAGAAGGAGAGAGCCAAACTATGTAGATTTGGGACATTTGGTTGTGCTGGCTGGAGAAGCAAAAGACAACTTTGTTTATTCTTCCCAGATCCTACATGGAGCACGGTATTGTGTCCATAATTTAACAGTCATTTTTCAATAAACATTGATATGGGAGCTGGTTTCCAGTTACTGTATATGATTCTCTGGACTTAGACAAGAATCATCTGGACGGTAGTATATAAGTAGAGTCACTTAAAATCAGGCATGTTTCTGGAAATAGGAACCTAAAAATGATACAAACATCTACCTGAATTTTTCCTTTGGGTGCATGCCTGCTTGGTGTTTGTCCAGAACACCTCTCCCATGGATCTCTCCCGAGCAGTTTGGCATGATGAAAGCTTAGCTACTTACCATTTTGTGATTATTTCACCTTGGGAAATGAGGTAAAGAGAACACATGTCAAGTCTGTTTGTAAATTGCAAGCACTATGATAATGGAACAAAAGTAGCAACGTTGTGCCAGTCAGCAAATGCTGGTCCCAAAATATATTAGTGCTCATAAATTGGTCACTTTGCCTCCTTGTGTAAGCTAAAGAATTTGAGCTACTGACAGTCTGGATCCTATATAAAATAAACAGGTCTTGGGGTGAATAAGTCAGTAAAAAGAAATCTCCTGTTTTTTACCTGACAACCCAGGGACAATGTAAGAGGGAGGAGTCGACTTTTGCCTCTGTAATAATGGCATTAGAAGGGATAAAAAATAAGGCTGCATCCTGACCTGAGTCCTGCTCACAGGCTAGAGAGCTGTAACACAGCTCATTTCCTTTGATTGTTCTGCAGAACAAGCAACAAACGTTAAATCTGCCAAATACAGATATCCCATGAAGTCTCACTAGCACTGCACCTGATACCCTATTCATATTGATGGAGAATACTGGACTAAGGATGAGGCCTTGGCGGGGGGGGGGAGTGAACTTTTGGTGTTATTACTTCCATTTTGTACACCACAACCAGTGGCTCTTTCCCCAACTCCACATTCAGAGACAATCACATTGATAGCTTGAAATAGATCATAGTAGGGCAACTTGAGACCAGGAAAATAGGCAAACGCTAGAAATTAGGATTTTTTTCCCACTGGAATAATACTTACAGGTATTAAATATTTACCAGCATACAACTAATCACAACTCTTGCTAATATCCCAGTAACTCCTGTAATTTGACATTTCACTAACTGAATTTCCATTCCCCTTTATCTCTATCTTTGATTGCCATGGACTCCTAGCATCATTCTACATAATCGTTACAGAAATATTTGAGTTCTTTAAAATCAGTATCTTTCTCAGAAACTCATTTGAAAAGGAAACCAGCATAGAGGTATGCATAAATAGTTGTGTAATTTACAGTGATGACTTTAATTCAGTGTTCCTTAGAGAGGATTCCCGGGTCAAATTAATTCACTTAAGCATTAACTGAGTTCCTATTATACACCTAACCTACTAAGTGCTATAGAGTTCTGGTAGACAATTCTTCCTGGGTGTCCTGCATTTCTGTACATCTTGCTAGTGGAGGCTCTGACTGCTTTTTGTACTGTCTACTCCTCGGAAACAGGGGACAGATTTGTTTGCTGATCAGTATAATAAATACAATATCTCCCCATGAAGCCAAGTTTGGCTTGACTTGCTTAAGTCTACTGTGTGTCCTGTATCCACATAGGTCCACGTCATCCTGGGAGACCTGGGACAAGGGAAACCACTGTAAACAAGAAGTCCATGCTGCCTGCTGTGGCATGAATAATAAAATCCTTTGTCTCTGACCTCAGTATCAGGAGTCTGGTATTTTCTGCCAGCATCCCTGGAACTGTAGCAGACTAACTAGTCAGCTTTTAAGTAGGGAAAAAAGCAGAACTTCATAGTTCTTAAAATGGAGAACATAAAATAAGTTTACAGAAAGAGATCTGTGATGATGCATAAGTACATGTAATTATAAAGCATTAAACTTCATATAATCAAAACATATAAAGCTATATCACATGGTTCACATAGGAAGAGATTTGTATAATATAAAGACTTGGATGTCTCATCATGAAGTAATTTTGACACAGCATTGCATTTCAGCACAAAAATAAATATTTAATACCACATAATCCTCATATACGATCATGCTTGTTATATGGGAGCATTAATCATCTCATTAGTGACAAAGTAACTGATTTAGAGAGCCAATATAGAAATCACTTTTAAATAAAATCACAAACAAGAAAGAATAACACTTGTTTTGTTAGGACATATATATATATGTTCTATCAAGGCTGCAGTGAGCCATGATTGTGCATCTGTACTCCAGCCCTGGGTGACAGAGTGAGACCCTGTCTCAAAAAAAAAAAAAAAAACCCTAAAATGTAAAGGGTCAATTCAGGATACAGTTCACTCTATCTCTAAATCCCTAGACCATTTGGGTTAGTTTATAACTGGAATATAGAATCCTGGTGGCAAGTTGCTTATACTCTCCTCGCAAATATCAAATAAATACAGAACTTCAAATAAAAGAACCCCAAAATTGCTTTTCCCTTCTTTGAGTTTCTAAGACATTCACCCCATCATGCTTCCAGTTCTACTCTGAAATCCTCCCTCCTCAGGTGCTTACATCTCCATATAGCTGAACATTCACAGCAGAGTGAGAAGAGGAGGAGAGGGGGTTGAAAACCAGTTTGGACTACCCAAGACAGACTTCCTTTCATGACAGGAGCACTGAGCCATGACGAAGGCCAGGGCAAGGCAGTCAAAGTTTAGGTGATATGGTTTGTTAGCCATGAGCTTGCTTTGCAGAAAGGAGTTAATGTTAGGCCGGCGATGGTGGCTCACGCCTGTAATCCCAGCACTTGGGAGGCAAGGCGGGCAGATAAGCTGAGGTCAGGAGTTCAAGACCAGCCTGGCCAAACAAGGTGAAACCTCATATCTACTAAAAATACAAATAAAGTAGCCAGCGTGGTGGCAAGCACGTGGTAATCCCAGCTACTTGGGAGGCTTAGACAGGAGAATTGCTTGAACCTGGTGGCAGAGGTTGCAGTGAGTCAGGATCACCCTACTGCACTCCACCCCGGGCAACAAGAGTGAAACTCTGTTTAAAAAAAAAAACAGGAGTTGATGTTTCTCTTTTGGAGACTCTCCATCTCTCTCTCCATCACACAGAGCAAGGGTTCTTGCTTCATTTTGGCTTGCCTGTGCTGACAAATGGGATTAGCATAAATGTAGTGGGGACAAAATAATAGATAAGATAGAGAACCAAAAAGTTATTTTACCTCAAAAGTACTATAGTTTAGGGCTATTTATTGTATATGATCTATACATTTTTTAAAAATCTTATCTTTTTAGTGAGACTTACATAACCTTACCATTCTATTTAATACTGCTCCTTCCCTGCCAAAATTTACCCTGCCTCGGCACTCCCAATTCCCTTTGTTCTGGTTTAGTTTTCTTATTTCCATAGTTCTTATGACCATCATACACATTACATAATATGGTTATGTTTACTTTATTATCGGTGATTTCTACTTAGAATTGAAGCTCTATGAGGGCAGGGATCTTTATTACCAATTGCCTTAAATAACTCCTAGCACATAGTAGTGGCTCAATAAATATTATGGCCATGAATGAATGAGTAAATAGCCTTGACATGTTTGACAATAATAATTCATGCAGCCCTTATCATTTGACAGCTACTGTTAAAGCTACATACACACATTAACTCATTGAATTCTGCTATGGTTTGGTCATTTGATCCCTCCAAATATCATGGGAAAATGTAATCCCCAGTGTTAGAGGTGGGGCCTTGTGGAAGGTGTTAGTATCACTGAGTGGGGGGCATCCCTCATGAATGCACCATCCCTTTGGTGATAACTGAGTTCTTGCTCTGAGTTTATGTGAGGTGGTTGCTTAAAATTATGTGGCACTTCCTCCCTCTTTCTATCTTGTTCCTGTTCTCACCATGTGACATGCTGGCTCCCCATAACCTTTTACTGTGATTGTAAACTTCCTGAAGCCTTCACCAGAAGCCAAGCAGGTGTTGGTGTCATGTTTCCTATACAGCTTTCAGCACTGTAAGGCAATTGAACCCCTTTTTAAAAATAAATTATCTAGTTCAAGTATTCTTTCATAGTGACACAAAAATAGCCTAAGACAAAACCATACAATAAACCTTATGAGACAGAACTATTATGCTTATTTTCTACTTTAGCATACTAAGACACAGAGATGTTAAGTGTTTTGCTCCAGAATCACACAACTGGCACATATAGAGCTTAGATTCGAATCCAACCAGTCTGGTTTCAGAGCGCATCTCTTGATCACTACAACAGTGAATGATATCATCATGACAGGCATTAAGTCATTTGAAGAAAAGACATACATCATGTTCTGAATATTGTTTAAGAAGGCAGAGATGTACACAGTAATTTTTAGAAAAATATCTAATCAAAACTCTCCAAATACAATATGTATAATTAGTGGGTACTGGATTAATTAACTTACATGAATTATTCCATTCCCTCAAAAACTTAATTGTAAAATGCCAGTAGGCATATTTCTGCTTCCATAGTTTCTTCCCCTTCTCTCCCTCCCCAAAGTTCAAAATTGGGCAGCTACGTGTGGTGAGGGCCTCAAGCTCCTTCTGCTCATGGCAAAAAATGAAAAAGGAGTGCAAAGAGATTACATGGAAACTGAGGAAGTGAGAGAAAAAAAAAATGAGGAAATTATTATTATTATTTTTGAGATGGAGTTTTGCTCTGTTGCCCAGGCTAGAGTGCAGTGGTGCGATCTTGACTTACTGCAACCTCCACCTCCCTGATTCAAGCAATTCTCCTGCCTCAGCTCTCGAGTAGCTGGGATGACAGGTGTACACCACCAAACCTGGTAATTTTTTTTGTATTTTTAGTAGAGATGGGGTTTCACCATGTTGGCCAGACTGGTCTCAAACTCCTGACCTCAGGTGACCCACCCTCCTTGACCTCCCAAAGGGCTGGGATTACAGGGGTGAGCCACCATGCCTGGCCAAAAATTACACTATTTTTAACAACCAGCTTCTTTCTGGAACTAACCCATTCTTGGGAAAGCAAGAACTCCCTCACCTTAAGGGAGAGCATTAATCTACTTATGAAGGCAAATGCTCCACATTGGACCCATCTCCCAACACTGCCTCATAAGTAATCGAATTTCAACATGAGTTTTGTTCAGAACAAACCACATTGAAATCCTTGTAATTATCATCATCATCATCAGTGAAGTGCCACTGCTACCTACCTTGGTACAATGCATTACATGACGATTCTTCCTCTCTGCTACTGTGAGATCCAAACTTTTATTTAGGACCCAGGGTATCTTTGCTGCTTTGGGGTCCTTGAATTTTATTTTCCATTAGGAATGGGTTATATTTTGACAACATCAGCACAATGCTTTATTTTGGGAGATCAAAACACAAGCCAAAATTATATTATAGATATCTGACTTTCATGAACTGCGTTCTTGCCAGAGCAATTTCATAAGCCACGAGCTCTTGGCTTGCAGTTTCTCTTTGCTATAATTTTCTAGACTATGGTTGTTTGATCACACTGAGTTGACTCTTTAAATTCACTCTTAGTGTATCTATTAGAAGTGCCATGAGGCTCCGATTTTCACAAGCTACTTGCTGACAAGAGCCATAGATATCTGTAATACAATTTATTGTCTGGTTTAGACACAGTTATATCCGCCAGATATTTCTTTCACTTGGTCCTAGTTTACTGCCCAACTATGAAGATGATCTGATTTATCTAAGGAAGCAGAAGTAAGGTGATAGAGTTCTTATATAGTGCATGCATTGATTCATGGTTCATTCTGTAATAACCACCGGCTATTTAATAGCCAAAACAAAAAATAATTTAATATTCCACTTGTCAGCCATTTTCTTTAAGAAATGCTAAGTCTCACTGAACTGCTTCAATAAGGTGGAACTGAGTAACTGAAACTACAGAAAGTAAAGCCTTGGGTAAAGAGGGGCTACCATGAAATACTCTGCTTCTATGCGGCTTTGCCCACCACCCTCTCAGTTAATGATGTCAGAAATTACATCTTTGTGCATTGGGTGCCAAAAAAGTTAACTTATTACTATTTTTTTTATTATTAGTCATTTTTTTCTTCAATTCTTTTTATTGTATTTTAGGTTTTGGGGTACATGTGAAGAACATGCAAGATTATTGCATAGGTACACACATGGCACTGTGATTTGCTGCCTTCCTCCCCATCATCTATATCTGGCATTTCTCCCCATGCTATCTCTCCCCAACTCCCCAGCCCCCGCTGTCCCTCCCCTATTTCCCTCTGATAGACCTCAGTGTGTGATGCTCCCCTCCCTGTGTCCATGTGTTCTCATTGTTCAACACCCACCTATGAGTGAGAACATGTGGTGTTTGATTTTCTGTTCTTGTGTCAGTTTCCTGAGAATGATGGTTTCTAGGTTCATCCATGTCCCTACAAAGGACAAGAACTCATCATTTTTGATGGCTGCATAATATTCCATGGTGTATATGTGCCACATTTTCCCTGTCCAGTCTATCATCGATGGGCATTTGGGTTGGTTCCAGGTCTTTGCTATTGTAAACAGTGCTGCAATGAACATTCATGTGCATGTGTCCTTATAGTAGAATGATTTATAATCCTTTGGATATATACCCAGTAATGGGATTGCTGGGTCAAATGGAATTTCTATTTCTAGGTCTTAGAGGAATCGCCACACTGTCTTCCACAATGGTTGAACTAATTTACACTCCCACCAACAGTGTAAAAGTGTTCCTATTTCTCCACATCCTCTCCAGCATCTGTCATCTCCAGATTTTTTAATGATCGTCATTCTAACTGGCATGAGATGGTATCTCAATGTAGTTTTGATTTGCATTTCTCTAATGACCAGTGATGATGAGCATTTTTTCATATGTTTGTTGGTCTCATGCATGTCTTCTTTTGTAAAGTGTCTGTTCATATCCTTTGCCCACTTTTGAATGGTTTCCATAGTGTAGTGGTTATCACGTTCACATCACACATATGGTCATTATTGACTTAAAAGACTGCTTTTATACTATTCCCCTTGCAAAACAGGGCAGAGAAAAATTTGCATTCACAATACCAGCTATCAATAATGAAAGGCCAGCTCGCTGATTTCATTGGAAAGTACTTCCTCCAGGAATGGTGAACAGTCCTACCATGTGTAAATATCTGTAAATCAGGCTTTGCTCCCCAGTGGAAAAGAATTTCCTAATTGCAAGATTATTCATTTTATGGATGACATTTTACTAGCAGCCCTAATGGAGCCAGTAAATATAAGTTTATACGCCTCTGTTGGCAAGAATACACAGTTAAGAGGTTTAATTATTGTGCCTGAAAAAGTACAGAGGTCCTCTCCTTGGAACTATCTTGGATACATACTAACTTCCTAGTCAGTAAGACCTCAAAAGGTTAAAGTGAATACTGACAACTTACACACCAAAAATTACTGGGTGATATTAACTGAGTTTACCTCACCTTGGGCATAACTACTGACAAATTACAGAACCTGATTTCTATCCTAAAGGGCAATGCAGCCCTGTGCTCCCCCAGGTATTTAACCCCCAATGCATAAAGAAAATTGAGGAAATAAAGCGAGCTATTTCTCAGAGGCAACTAGATAGTACAGACCCATGATATTCAGTCCAGTTGTTTGTTTTTCCTACTAAATATTCTCCAACAGGATTAATAGGACAGATGACCCCAGGGCTGTGCTTCCTAGAATGAGTGTTTTGCTCACACACCAGGACTAAAACACTATCTCCCTATGTCCAGTTAATTGTAAAGTCAACTATACACATCAGAAAAGATGCAATCAATTGCAAGGTTATGACCCTGATGTCATAGGCATATCCTTAAGTAAAAAACAATTTGAAGCAGTCCTGCCCCTATCTCTAGACCTTCAGATAGCAGCCGGGCATGGTGGCTCATGCCTGTAATCCTAGCACTTTGGGAGGCCGAAGGTAGCACTCTGATTATGCAGGCCATACAGAACATACCATTTCCACTGACAAACTACTCCAATTCTCATCTCATATTCCTGTAGTTATCTACAAAGGTGATTCACTCCCCTATACCTAACACTTTAACGCTATTTACTGATGACTCTGGTAAAAATGGAAAAGCAGCTATTTGGTAGGAACCGCGTAACTCCCTCACTCATTCTGGATTTACTAATACTCAGAGAGCTGAGGTTGGAGTCCTAATATTGGTCCTAGAAACCTTTTCCGCTCAGCCCATCAACACGGTTAGTGACTCGCTTACTTTGTTAATTTACTGCAGAACCTTGAGACAGCCCTCATGGAAGTCCACTTTTCAGCCCACCCTGTTTGCCTTTTTGCTTTGACTTCAGCAAATACTATATCTATGAACACATCCTGTTTTTATCATATACTCAAGCCCACAGCTCACTACCTGGCCTACTGGCTTATGGCAATGATCAAGCCGACCTGCAAGTTAGGACGTCACTGCTTGACCAAGTGACATAGTCGCATCAATTTTTCCACCAAAATTGGAGAAACTTAACTAAACAATTTCAACTTCCCCAAAGATTAGCTAAACAAATTATCCAGCAATGCCCAGATTGCCAGCTCACAGTCACGTCCCATCCTTCTACATGTTAATACTAGAGGACTAGAACCTAATCAATTATGTAAAACAGATGTCATGCACATCCCTGAATTTGGAAAACTAAGACATGTACATGTATCTATTGATACCAATTCCCACCTTATTAGCACCCATGTTCTTCCTGGAGAGTTCGCGTGATATGTCATTAAACATCTTCTCTTAACTTTTGTGTTTATGGGGTGACCCACAAAAATTAAAACTGATAATGGTCTGGCTTATGCCAGTTCACAATTTTATCAATTTTGTCACACATGAACGTTCAATATTCCACAGACAACCCATATAACCCCTAAGGACAGGTCATAGTGGAACGTATGCATTCCACTCTTAAAAATATGCTCAGAACAAAAAGGGGGAAATATGAGTAAGGACTCTGCAACACTATTGACACAAGCCTTATTTACCCTTAATTTCTGAAATTTAGATAATAAATTTCAATCATCTATACAAAAGCACTTTGCTAAAACTTCCCAAGACATAAAACCCATGGTTTTATGGAAAGATGTAAATAGTAATGTATGGTTTGGTCCAAATGATTCGCTAATGTGGGTAAAAGGATATGCTTGTGTTCACAGACCCTCAGGTCCTCTTTGGATGGGGAAGAAACAGAATAAGGAAGTGGTAAAATGTGATGGCCTTTAGGGCAAAAATAAAAAGGATAAACTTTTGAAAGAAAGAAGGTATTTCCTAAATGAGGAGATGTCAACACATACTGAATAAAGATATAAAACAAGTGACATATCAGGCTTTTTAGAAGAGGGATTCAAGGAGTATCTAAGCATATCACATGGTCATCAGCAACTGGTTGTAACTGCGGCTGAATTTATGATTCCTAAGGAGATATGTAAAGATTCTGAAAAGAACTTTAAAAATTTGTATTAAAGCCCAAATCTTTCATTTTCCCTCATTTACAATATAGTAAATATCATCTCACTTACTAATTTATAAAGTACAAGAAAACAACTTTGTAAATACCTGAAGCTTCAGTTGTGATGAAAACGAATCTAAGTTGGTAGATTACTTGGAAAAACAGTAGTGGGGCATTGGTAATGTAGTATAACAGTAAGTGTTAATATGAGCTTTGAGTTACTTTAGTTTTCATTTTTAAAAATGAATAAAAAATATCATTTCCCTCTTTTGTCTTTCATCTTAATGTGTGTGTGTGTGAGAGAGAGAGAGAGGAAAAGAGAGAGAGAAACTTGTCTTAGATAAAACTAAACTAGTCTTAGACAAAAACTATTGCCTTTAATTCAAACTACAATATATGATAAAGGACTGGCCAATGCAGTGAAGACTGAAGGCCCAGTGGGAAGCTGAGTAGTGCTACAGCTACAGATCTCAAGTGAAACTAACAGAACTCTGTGATTGCAATGACAGATCCCATTCTGATTAATAAAACCAATAATTCTTTGGAACGGTGGGAAAGATATATCATGAAAATGGTATGACAGTAAAATACATTAAGGAAGAACTAACAAACAGAGAAACTACCCAGATACAGTGGAGTGATGAGTAAGATGTTAGAGAACTAGGGTGGAGGAACGAGGTTATATTGTGAAGAGTCTGGCAGCTGCCAATCACAGTTGCCTGGAAAGATATGAAGGCTAAGCTATGTGTACACATGTACTACGTGTGAATCATGGAGAATCTATCCTTGCCTGGAATGCTCCTTTATAAGATGACACAAGAAAAAAAACCATCTTCTTTTAAAAAATGACAGAATAACAACAAGAACAGTAGGAAACTAATACATGATAGTCACAAAGACTACAAAAATAAAGAAGAAACAAAAAAATGACAAGAAAGGATATTCTTCAAATATAAAAAGTTTTTCTTAAAGAAATATAAATTGTGACAAACGTATTATCTTGCTTTCAAGAACTAATTTAGGAATAAAGAAATTGCCTTTACAATACCATTCAGGACAGAAGCATGGGCAAAGCCTTCATGACTAAAATACCAAAAGCAACGGCAACAAAAGCCAAAATTGACAAATGGGATCTAATTAAACTAAAGATCTTCTGCACAGCAAAAGAAACTATCATCAGAGTGAACAGACAACCTATAGAATGGGAGAAAATTTTTGCAATCTAGCCATCTGACAAAGGACTAATATCCAGAATCTACAAAGAACTTGAACACATTTACAAGAAAAAAATAAACAATCCCATCAAAAAGTGGACAAAGGATATGGACAGCACTTATCAAAAGAAGACCTTTATGCAGCCAACAAACATGAAAAAAAGCTCATCATGATTGGTTATTAGAGCAATGCAAATCAAAACCACAACGAGATACCACCTCACACCAGTTAGAAAGGTGATCATTACAAAGTCAGGAAACAACAGATGCTGGAGACGATGTGGAGAAATATCAATGCTTTTACACTGTTGGTGAAAGTGTAAATTAGTTCAACCATTGTGGAAGACGATGTGGCAATTCCTCAAGGATCTAGAACCAGAAATACCATTTGACCCAGCAATCCCTTTACTGGGTATATACCCAAAGGATTATAAATCATTCTACTATAAAAAATACATGCACATGTATGTTCATTGCAGCACTGTTCACAATAGCAAAGATTTGGAACCAACCCAAATGCCCATCAATGATAGCCTGGATAAAGAAAATGTAGCACATATACACCATGGAATACTATGCAGCCATAAAAAGATGAGTTCAGCCAGGCACGGTGGCTCATGCGTGTAATCCCAGCACTTTGGGAGTCCAAGGTGGGCAGATCACAAGGTCAGGGGTTTGAGAACTGCCTGGACAACATAGTGAAACCCTGTCTCTGCTAAAAATACAAAAAGTTAGTTGGCAACAGGGGCAGGTGCCTGTAATCCCAGCTTCTTGGGAGGCTGAAGGAGGAGAATCACTTAAACCCGGGAGGCAGAGGTTGCAGTTAGCTGAGATTGCACCATTGCACTCCAGCCTGGGCGACAGTGTGAGACTCCGACTCAAAAAAAAAAAAAAAAAAAAAAAAGGATAAGTTCACATCTTTTGTAGGGACATGGATGACGCTGGAAACCATCATTCTTAGCAAACTAACACAGGAACAGAAAACCAAACACTAAATGTTCTCACTCATAAGTGGGAGTTGAACAATGAAAACACATGGACACAGGGAGGCAAACATCACACACTGGGGCCTATCGGTGGGGCGGGGGTGAGGGGCTAGTGGAGGGATAGCATTAGGAGAAATGCCTAATGTAAATGATGGCTTGATGGGTGCAACAAACTACCATGGCACATGTATACTTATGTAACAAACCTGCAAGTTCAGCACATGTACCCCAGAACTTAAAGTACAATTCAAAAAAAAAAAAAGAGGGCCAGGCGAGGTGGCTCACGCCTGTAATCCCAGCACTTTGGGAGGCTGAGGTGGGTGGACCACGAGGTCAAGAGATCGAGACCATCCTGGTCAACATGGTGAAACCCCGTCTCTACTAAAAATACAAAAAAAATTAGCTGGGCACGGTGGCGCGTGCCTGTAATCCCAGCTACTCAGGAGGCTGAGGCAGGAGAATTGCCTGAACCCAGGAGGCAGAGGTTGCGGTGAGCCGAGATTGCGCCATTGCTCTCCAGCCTGGGTAACAAGAGTGAAACTCTGTCTCAAAAAAAAAAAAAAAAAAAAAAACTTGCCTTTACATGACAAAATCATGTAGAAAAATATCCACGATCTCAGTGAATATATAATGAGATATCGTGTAGAGATAAATCATCGGCAGACAGAACTAAAGACCAAAGGAAACAAAGAAGAAAAATAATGTTACAGAAATGAACTAGTACAAAGGAGACATATGAAAATACAGAAAGATAGGAAGATAAGATTTAGAAGACTGAGAAAATTAAGATGGAATTAAATTCAGTGTATCAAAACTGAGAAATAAAAAGCTACATATGGAAGACCAACAAGAAGAGATTCCATCTATATACATTTAAAACTTCAAAAGAATGATAATAACAAATATATTCAAAGAGAAATTTAATTTTTCCAGAAATAAATGAATATTGAAAACATATGCTTCAGAATTAAACACAATTCAGAATGATCAATATCAAATGTATCTTATTAAAATTACTTAACCTTAAAGATATATCTTTCATTGTACAAGCAATAATGCCAATTTACCAATAAAACATGAAAGGGGGTTATTATTCTTAGATTCCTTCATAATAGCATTCAGAACATAAAATTGCTTAAGCTCCTCAAGAAAGAAAACTGTGACTCTCATATTTTATACCAAGACAACCAAATGTTAGTTGATTAATTTAATCAGCAGGACTGTAGATGAGGGAAAGGTGAAAACAACACTGCCCAGACTCACTTCCAAATATGGTTCTTATTTCAAATCACAATCTGTAAGTTAGATGAACTCGTGAGATTTAGAAGGCAGAAATGTGCAGGGTTCATCTTTCTGACTTTTTAGAAAGCATGGACACAGGTTTCCTGCAACAACATTCCACTTTTTTATTCTCCAGGATTTTAGATGTCAAAAGATAGGTATGATTGTATCTATATGAGTAGCAGCTTCTTAATTCTGTCTTCCTAAGCTCTGATTATCAGCTATGGGTTTATAGATTTAATTCAGTATTTGTAGGGTTCACCTTAGAAGTAATAACTCTGCTGTCAGATGAGTTCCATATTGTTCTTCAAAATATTTACAAAGGCTACATTAAATATTTATGGTCAATTTTCCTCCCCTGCCCTGAACTCTGATTAATAAAGTAGTTAAACTGTTATTCAATTACAAAGACAATAAATAATTTTTTTAAAAAAAAGTTGGACATGGAAAATCTGGAAACCATCATTCTCAGCAAACTGACACAAGAACAGAAAATCAAACACCACATGTTCTCACTCTTAGGTGGGTGTTGAACAATGAGAACACATGGACACAGGGAGGGGAGCATCACACACTGGGATCTGTTGGGTGGGAAGAGAGGAGGGACGGTAGGGTGTAGGAAGGTTGGGGAGGGATAACATTAGGAGAAATGCCAGATATAGGTGATCGGGGGATGTGGAAAAAGTAGAGAAAAAAAACCCATAAATTTTGCTCCGCTGCACTGAACTCTGATTAATAAAGTAGTTAAACCATTGTTCAATTATAAAGACAATAAACTTTTTTAATAATTGGGATACAGTTACCTGTACGGAAACAGTACAAGAGGATGAATTTCAACTAACCAAGTGGTTAATGGAAAAAGTAAAGAACAAAATAGAAGGGAATACTGAATCATTTAGCTGCAATACAAAGACTATGACTGCAAGAAAATAAATGTAAATATTAGCATTTACCAGGCAAAAATGATTTCACTGACAAAAGTTGGGTGGGAAAGAAAAACAGGTGAGAAGTGGTTTGAGTATGCTGACTTACTACTTTTATAGACAGGAGCGAGAGTAGTATTTAAAGTACAAAAAGAGAAGGTTATTTTAAAGTAAAATAAAAATAATATTCTATTTGGGTGATGAAGAAAAAAATTGAGGAACTAAACTAATAGGGACTAAACTAACTTTTTCATTATTTACCATGGAAAATGCCTACCTAATGTCTCAAAAACTAGAGGAATAAATATATTATCAATTAAAAATACAGACTTTCTAAATTACTAAAATAAATTATACATGGACTAGAAAATAAAACAGATTATAAAAAGAACAAACAAAAAATAAAAATGATAGAACTAGACCTGTCATAACTGTAAGGCCGGCTGCCTCGCTGAAGAGCCAAATGGACACACTTATCTCTCTGTGCTGGCTCCCCACACCTGCTCCTATCTAGTTTCTCCATGCAGGCTCCACATGCCCACTCCTGCATTCCTCACTCAACCCTTTCAAAATTTAAAAAGCCCGCGGAAGATTTGTCCAATGGCAGTTTAACATTAACCTCCCCAGCCAGTCAGCCTACCAATGAAACTGTCTGCTCTTTGTTTCCCTAACAATCAATCAAATCTCCTTACCAATGAAATTGTCTGCTCTTTGTTTCCCAATGACCAATCAACTACCTCCACTTCTTATAAAACCCCACACCCTGAGAAGCCCATTGCGACTTCTCTGGCCCCTTCCTGGACCACAGAACCTCGCCCGGGAGCTGAATAAATTGGATTCTCATTTTTTCTCACTGGCCTCAGTTGCCTCATTTTAACTCGGCAATATACCTTACAATAACAATAAGTGCAAATGGTTTAAACAATAAAATGTTATCTTTAAAAGCAAAGTTTATCTATTATATAAAAAATGTATACCTAAAACAAAATCAGTAAATGAAATATATTAAAAAAAATCTTCACAACATATTTAGTAATCAAATATGACGGGAAACAATATACCGTCCCTCATGGATATTTTGATACATTATACAATGGAATACTATATATCTTCTAGAAAAGATGAAGTGGCTTTATATTCATATGTAAATACCTATATGTTACGTTAAAAACTGAAAAAAGGATGGAGAATAGTGCATGATCGATCATTTGTTTATCTACATACATAAAGACATATATAAAAATGTTTGATGTACATAGAAAGATACTAAAAATACATAAATACTAAATACTAAAAGATACATAAATAAATGGGCAACAATAGGTCTCTCTAAGGAAAAGGGATGGGTGGCCAGAAGTAGAAGAAAGAGGGAGATTTGCTTATTACTATGTAGTCTTTTTGCCTTTTGAATTTTTATTGTCCATAGGAATTACCTGTTCTGTTAAACTTTTTTTTAAGCAAAAAGAAAAGAAAAAAGGAAAGCTTGTATGCCTGAGTTTTTGAGTCTTGGCTTTGCCATTCTAACTTAAATCAGTTTCCTTATCACCTTAATGAAGGTAAGAGTATTAACCACCTTGTAGGGTTGTTTGAGTCACCTGCAGGACCAAAATACCAGCAAGTGTGACCCCACCCATTATCTTAGAACCCTGTCCAAAGAGTGAGGTATTCCTTCACTGGAAAATTTTGTATAATCAGTTTAGTCCCCAAAGCCTTCTTACAAATGCAAAACATTAAGCTAAAATTAGAACGGTTTACCTAAAATGTTACATAATACGTTTCTAAGTTTTTTCTCTGAATTTTATAAATCACTCCTATTTTCTATAGCAGGATTTTTTTTTCCGAAATAGAATCTTTATCAAAATGGGTATTAAGTGGCATCAAAGAATCAAGATGCTGCAGTAAAGCAGTCTGTGGCATGCATTTCTCCCCTTTATGGAACCTTGATCTGAACATGGCCCTATAAACTTTGCCACAACTAATATTGACTCATGATCAGGCAGCTTCTTACATTAAAAAATTCAATTTTTAACCAAATTATCCTGATTATCTTGTTTCCACTTGTGTTACGTTAAAAAAATTCAATTTTTAATCAAATTATCTTGATCAACTTGTTTCCATTTTCCAGAAATCTAGACAATTACTTCAGCTGTCTCTTTCATCTGCCTTTGCAGACACAGCTCCACAATGTAATATATTCAGAGTTTCCTAAGAACTTCTACTGAAGTAGTTATTACTTGTGGAGCTCATTTTCCTAATAGTTATAAAAGATTCAGTAGGCAACCAGTGTTATGAAGGTGCTGTTTTTCTTGGAAGTACTATTAAAATAAATTGAATTTTAAAAAATGTTACCATCAGAGGGCCCACTTTATAAAAAAAGAAATTCTGAGTAGAATGTGAGCAAGCAAACTTAACACTCATATCCTCCAACTCATTTCTCCCTTTTGCCCAGGGAATATTTATCCAGGAGACAGAATCTCCTGAACCACTTTTACACATTTTAATCCAATTCCAGACACTGACCTGTGGGACAAAGAAAATGAGCTTTTCATCTAGTCTCATATGAATACAGATGACTAGTACTCATACTAGGCAATGAGAGATCCTTGCTATTTTATTATTTTTGGTGCATAAATCTCTAAATTATCTACTAATAGTTGACTTTTGTAGGATAATATGATTTACCTAAAAACCAACATTCAAAGCAACAACAGTCCTTATTTGTAATGTGGTTTTACCAAAACAGTATTATGTAAGCATATGCAATGCTGCTAGAGAATTTGGAAACTGTAACAATGAAAGAGTAAGCTTGCATTTCTTCCTAAGATAAGTTATGATTTGGAAAACATAATTATATCTAAGCATTAGTGATTGCCCCATTCATAATCATCAATTTTGAATTTCCAATAAATGCAATTCCTCAAATAGAATATCTAATAAATAGGGATAATGATATATACCTATCCAGCTATGAGGATCAGTGAGATCATATACTTTTAGAGTGTCTGACACATAACAGATGCTTAACAATAAAGGCTAATATGACATACATGAAATTGTCACAGAAAAGGAATAGTATACTTATTAAGAACTTAGGCTCTGAAGTAAGGCAATCCGGCTTACTTCATTTGCAATTGCTCATATCAGGACAAAATAAGGTAATATTTAAAAATTGTTTAGCAGAGTACCACTCTGCCAATAAATTTAAAATAAATGTAGTTTACTGTATTCAATTATCATTATAAAACCTTGGTATGTAATTATTCAATTAAAATACATATAGACAATACAAATAAAATTCCTTATATAATTATTACTTGCCTATTGCCAACATATGAGTTCAACTAATAGTTTACCTCTATATAATCACAACTAGAAAATTGTTTAATAAATTTTGGGTTTAGCCAAAACTAGGTCAGTGTGTACCTTCTTATGCTGTTGGAATTAACTTCAAATGTGATGAATTTCTACTTAGTTTAAATAATGTAAGAATATGAAACAAGAATGTATTTGATCTCATTATGTACCAAGCTTACTCTTCTAGATGCTGAGGAGCAGGTGGTGAGTAAAAACATACAGTGTGGCCAGGCTCGATGGCTCATGCCCGTAATCCCAGCACTTTGGGAGGCCAAGGTGGGTGAATCACTTGTGGTTAGGAGTTCCAGACCAGCCTCACCAACATGATGAAACTTCAACGGTACAAAAAACATAAAAATTATCCATGCATGATAGCAGGCGCCTGTAATCCCAGCTACTCAAATCTCTTGAATCCAGGAGGTGGAAGTTGCATGAGCCAAGATCGCGCCACTGCACTGCAGCCTAAATGACAGAGAAAGACTCCATCTCAACAAAACAAAACAAACAAACAAAAAACATACAGTGTGGATCCTGGTAGGCCTCATTAGTGAAGAGTTAAGACATTAATCAAGTTATTTAAAACCATAAATACACCTGCTTGAGTGCTGCAAAGACATGACGAACTGGCAACCAACAGAATGGGAAAAAATTTTTGCAATCTACCTATCTGACAAAGGGCTAATATCCAAAATCTACAAAGAACTAAAACAGATTTACAAGAAAAAAACCAACAAACCCATTCAAAAGTGGGTGAAGGATATGAACAGACACTTTTCAAAAGAAGACATACATGAGGCCAACAAACATATGAAAAAATGCTCATCATCACAGGTCATTAGAGAAACACAAATCAAAACCACACTGAGATACCATCTCACACCAGTTAAAATGGTGATCATTAAGAAATCTGGAGACAGATGCTGGAGAAGATGTGGAGAAATAGGAACACTTTTACACTGTTGATGAGAGTGCAAATTAGTGCAACCATTGTGGAAGACAGTGTGGCAATTCCTCAAGAACCTAGAAATAGAAATTCCATTTGACCCGGCAATCCCATTATTGGGTATATATCCAAGAATTATAAATTGCTCTCTTATAAAGACACATGCACACATATGTTCATTGCAGCACAGTTTACAATAGCAAAGACCTGAAACCAACCCAAATGTCCATCATCGATAGACTGGATAAAGAAAATGTGGCACATAGACACCATGGAATACAACGCAGCCATAAAAAATGATGAGTTTGTGTCCTTCATAGGGATATGGATGAATCTGGAAACCATCATTCTCAGCAAACTGACACAAGAACAGAAAACCAAACACTGCATGTTATCACTTATAGGTGGGTGTTGAACAATTAGAACATGTGGACACAGGGAGGGGAGTAACACACACTGCAGTCAGCTGCGGGGGGCTAGGGGAGGGACAGCAGGGGATGGGGAGGGATAATGAGGGGAGAAATACCAGATATAGGCCATGGGGGAATGAAGACAGCAAACCACCTTGCCATGTATGTACCCATGCAACAATTCTGCATGATCTGCACACGTACCCCAGAACCTAAAGTACAATAAAACAACAACAACAACAAAGACATGAAGCCAAAAGAAATTTTTATAGAAAAACATCATGTTGTCACAGAGGTCAGGAAAAGCTTTTCCTGACAATTGGCTGACTGAGAAATTCAGTGGATCAAGAGGAGTTAACTATGCACAGGGCAGTAGAAAGGCTACTCTGAGCAGAGGAGTATCAGACACAATGGGCTAGCTGTAGAGAAAACTAGTCATATTTTAGAAACTGAAACCTAGTGTGACTGGAATTCAAAGAGCGGGACTAAACAGTTATTGAGAAGGGTCAGGCCTTTTTATTAACAGTTTTGATCTTTACTAGCAATGTAAAGTTATTAAAGAATTATGAGTAGTAGGATCACCTGATCATGATTCCATTTTCAAATAGCCCACTCTGGCCATGGTATGGAGAAGATTTTCTTATGGAGCAGGAATGGATGTAGGAATGTCAATTAAGAGAGTGTGGTAGAAGTCCAAGTAAGGGTAGGACAGTAGTGATAAAGAGGAGAGATTCAGGAGATACTACATTTTATTAAATATTAGAATTTTGATCTATTGTAGAATTACTGTCAGGAAATGCCTATGTGTGAGCTCATACTAACTTTTACATGTAAAATTGATGCTGAGGCAGATGGATCACCTGAGGTCAGGAGTTTGAGACCAGCCTGGTCAACATGGTGAAATCCCATCTCTATTAAAATACAAACATCAGCCGGGCATGATGGCATGTGCCTATAATCCCAGCCAGTCCAGAGGCTGAGGCAGGAGAGTTGCTTGAACCTGGGAAGCAGAGGTTGCAATAAGCCAAGTTTGTGCCACTGCACTTCAGCCTGGGCGACAGAGCCAGACTCTGTCTCAAAAAAACAAAACAAAACAAAAACACATTGATACTGTTTTCTTTGTGTCATTGAAATGATAATTTTATAATTAAGGGCAGTGTGCATTAAGTAATACGTAAGCCAAAGGAACATGCTTACTTCTCCACTACATGATTAAGGTTTTCTTCAGAAGCTCAGAAATATTAAGTTGTTCTTATATGGAGTAGGTATTGATCCATTCTTACTACAAATCATAATTAAGTTTTTCCCACAGCGTAGGTGGATTTTTTGGGTTATAGTATTAAAATAACATACATTATTCATCTTGAGAAAAAATTATACTGAATGATGTGAAATTAAAAGATAAATTTGGTTTTAGAATCCTGAAGTATAAAATTAAGTAGAAAATATTTTGATATAACAATTGATTACACAGTTATTTTGTGGCTTAAGACATAATTTTTAAAGGGTCCAGTATATACTGGAATTTATTTTCATCAACTTTCAGCAAAAGAAATTTAAACTACAAAGCAAATGGATAATGAATCAAATAAATAAACATTTAAAACTTGATCAAAGGAAAATACCTTGACTTACTTTCTTGTTAACTTCCTTATCAGCTTCAGTTGCCTCAAAACAAAACCAACCTAAAAAACATACTAAATCACATGTGACAACTCCTGTGAAGGGAATGTACAGTCTGTGTTTCAGAGATTATAATGCTAAACAATTTAAATTATCCATTTTAAGTAACTGTTTTTAAAAGTGTGAATCCATTTGCATTATTTTTCAAAACTGGTTAATTATTCTTTCTCCAAGTAAGTGAGCTATTAAATATTTAAGGAATAGCTAATGTGTCTGGTCTTTTGTAAAGATTTCAGCATCCTACTCTAACAAAACAAACTGTTCCTTTTTCTGTGCTACTGCTCAATTTGAGACTTAGCTCTATTCTATTACTTAATACTGCCTGCGATGACTGATCCCCATGTTTTTTTCCCATCTTACAATATCTGGTGCCTAGCACAAAGACTAACATATATTATGTAATCGATAAACAGTTACTGCATGAATGGCTATGGTCCATCACTCATATTCTCCAAAATCACTTCAATAATCTATGTCCTTCAATTCTATAAATTCACTATATGAGCAAATTTCTTTTGGACTTTTTAACACCAACAAAAATATATATTGGCCCTTAATAACCTACACATGTAAATATTAACACATGGCAAATAATAGTTATCATTTCCATAAAAAGTGATTGAGGAATCATATATACATATATATATATATGTGTATATTAGATATACACATATATATACATATATCATATATATACACATATATATAGATACACACACACATATATGAAAATTTTTGAAAAAGTCTTTTGCTTTGCAAACACAAGTTGCTATTGGCTGGTTATACAGATAGCTAGTAGCATAGCCAGAATTGAATCTAATTTGCCGAAATTCAGAAAACATTTTCTTCTTCTTCCCTGTAATATTTATTGTGTCAACATTTTCCAAACTTCTGTCACCTATGTACAATCATCACCATTTTTTAATGTATTTTTAACTCAGTGACTTTTAAACTTAAAGAATGTATTTATAAACTCTACATTACTATAATAAATGGAAGCAGTGTGTATTAATGTTTGGTGTTCATCTCCCATCTCTGTTTTTGTCCCCCTATTCCACCTTTTTTTAATCTTCTTTGGTGTTAGTCAAATGTTTTTATTTTGTTACTTCATTTTTCTTTTAAATTAGCTTGTTTTATCTTTTTTTATAGTGGTTATTCTAGATATAAACCATTCATTCTTGCTTACTAAAGTCAAATGAAATGAGTACTTTAGCTTCCTGAACAATTAATGAAACATAATACTTAATACTTTACACCATTATCATTGCCATTTATTTTATTGCTACATATATTACAGGCTGTACATCATTTCTCTTTAACAATCAATATTCCTTTATAACTACTATATATCTTCTCTTTCTGGTACTTTTCTATCTTTCCTAAAGTTCCATGCTTCTTGGAATTATTTTCCTTAAATTTCAATAATGTATTTAATATGTCTTATAGTAAAGATACGCTGCTGATGAATTCTTTCAGGTTTTTTTTAGAGGATATTTTCTCTGGAGGATAAATCGTGGGTTGCAAAAAAAAACCACCCTGGATGAAATGGATTTGCAGCTGAATTCTAACAGAGGTACAAAGAAGAGCTGATACCAATTTAACTGAAAGTATTCCAAAAAAAAATTGAGGAGGAGGGATTCCTTTCTAACTCATTCTGTGAAGCCAGCATCAACCTGGCAAAGATACAACAACAGGAAACTACAGACCAATATCCCTGATGAACATAGATGCAAAAATACTCAACAAAATACTAACAAACTGAATTTAACAGCATATTAAAAATTTAATCCACCATGATGAAGTAGGATTCATTCCTGGGATGCAAAGTTGGTTCAACATACACATATCGATAAATGTGATTCATCACATAAACAAGATTAAAAATGAAAACCATATGATCATCTCCATAGATCCAGAAAAAGCTTTCAATAAATTCCAACATCTCTTCAGAATAAAAAACTTAAGAAACTAGGCATCAAAGAAGCATGCCACAAAATAATAAGTTATTTATCTATGACAAACACAGAGCCAACATCATACTAAATGGGCAAAAACTGGAAGCATCCCTTTGAGAACTAGAACAATACAAGGATGCCCACTCTAACCACTCCTATTCAACATAGTATTAGAAGTCCTAGTCAGAGTAATCAGACAAGAGAAAGAAACAGAAGGTAATAAAATAGGCCAAGAAATCAAACTATCTCTCTTCATGGAAAATATCATCCTGAACCTAGAAAACCCTAAAGATTCTACCAAAAGGCTTCTGGAACTGACAAGTGACTTTAGCACAGTTTCAGGATACGAAGTCAACATACAAAAATTAGTAGCATTTATATACACCACTAAAAGGTTCAAGCTGAGAGTCCAATCAAGAGTGACATCCCATTTACAATTGCCACAAAAAAATTTTTAAATATATAGGAATAAATCTAACCAAAAAGGTAAACAATCTGTAAGTGAAGGACTACAAAAGGCTACTAGAAGAAATCATAGATGAAACAAACAAATGGGGAAACACCATTCTCTACAGATTGGAAAAATCAATATCATTAAAGTGGTCATAATGGCCAAAGCAATCTACAGATTCAATGCTATTCCTATCAAACTATTGATGTCATTTTTCATAGACCTAGGAAAAACTACTCTAAATGTCACATGAAACACAAAAAGAGCCCAAATAGCCAAAGCAAGCCTAAGCAAAAAGAACAGAGCCACAGACATTACAATACCTGACTTCAGACTATACTATAAAGCCAGTTACCAAAGCATCTTGGTACTTGTACAAAAGCAGACATACAGACCAATGGAGTACAACAGAGAACCCAGAAATAAAGTAGCACATCTTCAGTCATCTGATATTCAACAAAGTCTACAAAATAAGCAATGAGGAAAAGACTCCCCATTTAATAGTGATATGGTATAACTAGGTAGCTCTATGCAGAAGAATAAAACTGTACCCCTGCGTTTTATCATATACAAAACTTAACTGAAGATGGATTAAAGATTTAAATGTAAGACTTCAAACTGGGATTCTTAAATCCTGAAGAAAAGATAGATAACACCATTCTGGACATCAGCCTTGGGAAAGAATTTATGACTAAGCCATCAAAAACAATTTTATGACATAAACAAAAGATGACAAGTGGGACCCAATAGAATTAAAGAGCTTCAGCACAGCAAAAGAAACTATCAACAGACTAAGCAAACAACCTAGAAAATAGGAAAACATATTTTCCAACTACACATCCAACAGATGTCTAATATCCTGAATCTATAAGACGCTTAAATAAATAAACAAAAAATGAATAATGCCATAAAAATGGACAAAAGATATGAGCAGACCATTCTCAAAAGACATACCAGTGTCCAACAAATAGATGAAAAAATGTTCATCATTACTAATAATCAAAGAAATGCAAGTCAAAACCACATTGACATACCATTTCATACCAGTCAGAATGGTCATTATTAAAAAGTCAAAAGACAACAGATGCTGGTGGGGCTGCAGAGAAAAGGGAACACTTATGTGCTGCTAGCGGGAATGTAAATTAGCTTAGTCACTTTGGAAAGCAGTTTGGCAATTTCTGAAATAAAAGCAGAACTGCCATTTGACCCAGGAATCCCATTACTAGGTATATAACAACAACAACAACAAAAACAAAAATGTATCTTTCTACCAAAAATACAAATGCACTCGCATGTTCATCGCAGCACTATTCACAAATAACAACAACATGGAATCAACCTAGATGCCCATCCATGGTGGACTGGATAAAGAAAATATAGCACGTTTCCATGGAATACTGTGTAGCCAGGAAAAAGAATAAAACCGTGTCCTTTTTAGCAACATGGATGCAGCTGGAGGTCATTATCCTAAGCAAAATAATCCAGGAATAGAAAACAAAATATGGCATGTAATCACTTATAAATGGGAGCTAAACATTGGGTACTCATGGACACAAAGATGTAACAATGGAAACTGGCAACTATCAGAAGGGAGAAGCAAAGGGACAAAGGTTTAAAAACTATCAATTACTATGTTCAGTATCTGAGTGATAGAATCATTCATACCTCAGACCTCAGCATCACATAATATACCCAGGTAACGAACCTGCCTGCACAGATACTCTCTGAAAGTAAAATAAAAGTTAATAAATAAATAAAATGAGTTATTTTAGCACTTAAAGATATCATTTTATTTTCTCTTGTCTTTCACAGTTACTATTGGAAAATTAACTTTATATTTTATTGCTTCTCTTTTAAAATAACACATAATGGTTTTATTTATTTTTCCTTTTCTTTGATATTTAATAATTTGACTGCAATGATCTTTGGTGTGATCATTTCTTATTTATCCTGCTGGGTGCTGTTAGATTTTTGAATCTGTAATTTGATGCTCTTTGTTACTTTTGGAACATTTTGTTTTTTCTGTTTTTAAATATTGATTTCCTATTATTTGTCTTTGCCTTTCAATTTGGCATTCCAATTGCATGTATATTTTAATTTCTCACTGTAGCTTATACATCGATATTTTATTTTTCTTTAATTATTCTTTCAGAGCTTCCTTTAGATGTATTCAACTATCTCTAATTTTATTTATAGTATCTTCTCTGTGTCTCTTCTCTTGTAAAACGCATCCAATAAGGATTTTTATTGTATGCACATATATATTAAGGAAACATAAAGGATCTGATTGAATTTATCTTTTTTCTAGATAGAGTTCCTGTTTTCTTCTGTAATGGGGGTAGGATACATGTGAAGAGTTTAATCACTTCTAGTCAATCACAGATTGTGGTGAGTAATTGGCTGGGTTGGTGCTTTAGTAAGAATTCATTCATTTCTGATTCATTCATGTTATTCAGGCATGGTCAACCTTCCTCTTAGGAGACTGGTAGGTTTCTACCTCCTGATCTCTAAATAACTATGAAAATTCAGTCAGCCTTTGTAGGTCTTGAGTTTTTCAGTTATTTAATAATATTACCTACATACAACATATAACAGGATTTTATCTGTTATTATAGAAAATCACTTTCTTGGGACTCAAATAACATGGCTGTTATATTTTACTAACTCAGGAAGATGATGGATACAGAGTAACAAATATAGATAGATGGTAATAACTATATATTATATCGTAACAACTGGAGGGTGAGTACTCTGATTGTAAGTTTAACAACTGGTAATACCTGAATTTATACATATCATGCCTACATAAAAACTCGTTTTAAGTTAATTTATCAAGAAAGAGACTCACACACTGAAACAAAGAAGCCACGTGAAAAACAAAGCTTTGGTGTTTTATTCCGGTATTCCTCTCCATTGGTTTATGGACTCTCTTTAACCTCTTAGTGAGGAGCGACTACTGACTCATGCTAGGACTACCATGCAGTTCTACCTGTATTTTACCTGGTGATTACATGTATGTTTATATTCATAGAGTGAGCTGCATGTAGTACTTTTCCAGAGTTTGCAAATTGCCTTAGATAATTTGTGTGTTTAAAAAATATTCTTACCTTGTAAAGAACCTCTTCAGAGAACCCAGTGAATCAATGCAGTCATAATCCCAGTCTATACATACAGTAAGTTTGGTAACTATTACCATCATGATTGTTTTAGTTATGACAGTATTTTATAAAATTGTACCCTCATAGGATCAATTCTCTTTAAGTATGTGAACTACTACACATGTGCATGGTATAGTCCTAAAATAGATGTCGCTGCTGTTTGATATTGCTGGTTTTTTTTTTTTAGATCTTTTTTCAGAATTCCTTTGAAACACTTTATATTTTCAGATTTCTAGGCTATATAATAAGAGAAAAGTATTCCTTTGGGAGGTCAGGCAACCCAATCACATATCCATTCTACCAGTTTGAAGATAGGTTGATAACATCGATCTCAATGCTACTGGTGTTCACTCGAAAAAGAATATTAAACTCTTTTCACCTTAATGTGATGAGTCTTTATCAGTAGCATTTATGTTTCCTTTATAGCATTATAAGACATAGCCTATAAACAGCTCATCTTTTTGTTTCATAAAAGAAGGCAGAAATTATAACTGCATAGAGAACCAAAACTTTAATATTAGATTTAATATCTTAGTCTTCAAATATTAAACCCATGACATACTTGCGCTTTCAAGGTACTATTTGATATTATTAAATTTATTCTTCAATGTCAGACTTTCATAAAAGATAGCTTTATAGGTTCAATTTTGTTTCATGCTCCCTGGTTTTAAGCTGGATATGAATTATAGAATTATAATTTGCCACTTAAGAACTTTTTGATAAAGGATTTCAGTCATTCAACAATTGTTTCAACTTCATTTTTTATGTAGTATATGTAGAAATATTATTATAAAGTTTGGACAGGGGCTAATGGAGACATTATAAAAGGCGACTGTAGATTAAAGGGCAAGGGTAAGCCAGATCTCACAAAGCAGAAAGACTGAGGAAAAAAGACAACAGAACAGACGACCTAAGTTAAAAGTTACATTTTTTCATTTACATTTTTTATTATTTTTCATAATAATCTCAGTATCTTCACTAGCACTGGCTCCTATCTCCTAGAAGCCACTGGTCCACAGTGGGATTTAGAGATGCTACTAAAAAGTGGGAAACAATTTCATATATACTATTGGAAGCAGCTTTAATAAAATTTAGCAGGGTAAAAAAACTATGGTCTTGAAAATTGTGGTTAAAAAGAATGTTGAATCCACTGTGCTTTCAGATTCTTTTCAGGATGTTTCCATTGAAATTTCATAATGTTGAAATGCAGAAGCATGTTATAAAATCAAAAGTAAAAAGCAGACATCTACATTAAGTGTAAGGGATGAGGAAAGAGATATCCTATATATGACAGATACATTATTTTAGACACTAAATATATGTTTATATTAGTGATTCTTACACTGTGCTGAAAAGCTATTTTTCAAAAAAAATTATATTCAGTATAGACCAGTATGCGGTCTTAAAACCTCATGACCAGTTTTATAACCACTGCTCATAAATATGCAGTGTACATCACATGATCCATAACCTCTTTTTAATTTTTTAATTATACTTTAAGTTCTGGGGTACACGTGCAGAACATGCAGGTTACATAGGTATGCACATGCCATGGTGGTTTGCTGCATCCACCACCCCATCATCTACATTAGGTATGTCTTCTAATGCTATCTCTACCCCAACTCCTCACTCCCTGCTATCCCTCCCCTAGCCCCCCACCACCTGACAGGCCCCAGTGTGTGATGTTCTCCTCCCTGTGTCTGTGTGTTCTCATTATTCAGCACCCACTTATGAGTGAGAACATGCATGTTTGGTTTTCCGTTCTTGTGTCAGTTTGCTGAGAATGATGGTTTCCAGCTTTATCCATGTCCCTGCAAAGGACATGAACTCATAACCCTTTTAATAAGGTAAGTCCACTGATCATGAGTTTGAATGTCAGAGCAATGTCAAATCACTATAAAAGTTTCTAAACTTCCTCCCAGTTTCTGTGTATCTCCCTGTGGAATGGTTAAAATTCTAGGGCCTAGTATATCTATTGTTTTGGGGAACAATGTATCTCTTTTCCTACTGGAAAGAGGATTCATTTGGTACCAGAAAAGACTCACCTCAAAACCTCAGTTCCTTGGTTTACTGTTTTATAGTTATGGTGGGCAAATAATATGGTGCTACTGGACATAGATCATACTCTATGGCTTCTGCTCCTCTTGTGCTTGTTTTGAAACTTATTTCTTCTTTAGTCTTTCTTTGGCAAGGGTTTAAGGTATCAAACATCGGTATTAAGAAAGTAATATTTTGTTTGCATTGGCAACTTGGAATCCCACATAAAAAAAAAGCTGATGGAGAGATATGATTTAGGGATTTCTTTTCCATGGTAAGTTAGTTTCTGCTGCAGGGAGAACACACCCCTCTTGGAGTCATGAATTTAGCCAAGGGCTGGGGAATTAAGGAGCTGAGAAAGATAAAAGTGCAGGTCATTCTGCTTCTCACTACCTCTGGGATGACATGCTTAGGTAAGTGCAAAGAGAAACATGTGGGGTCAATAAGCTTGAGTTTGGCAAAAGGATTTACAAAAGCAAAATTTAATCTCATGTGAGGTTCCCTCTGAATGAGTTTAAATTCAAAGATTGTGAACTTTGGATAATTGGCATCTTAAACTGAAATCAAGGAGAGTATTTCCATTATTACCATCTTTATCAGTACATGATGCAAATTGTTCACAGCTGGAAAAGGAAACATGAGGGCTTTTTATAATTATTATTATGAAATGCTGTTACTTTAGAGGAAATAACTGATTCTGATGTGTGTGGGTATAGGGCTGTTGGAGTTATTGTATGATCCAGGCTTTGTTTTGCTTTGCTTAAGAATTTATGATTAAGATAGAATCATATTTAATTATACTGTTCAAAGAACTTGGTATGTTCTAAGGGCAACTTGGTTTTAACCAACTTGTTTTTAATTTCTTTATGCTACATTAAGTTATAATTGAGAATACAATGATTAAATCACACTTGAACTAAACCATTTGCCAACTCTTATGAATATGAGTTAAAACAGTACAATTATCATTTAAAGCAAGATTTGCTATGAAAAATCTCTCCGCAAATAAATGAGAGTTGATCACACAAATAAGCCAACTCACTAGTGGTAGAAAACCAATATTCCTGAAGAAGATGTAATTTGTATAAAAGAAAACTATTTTTGTTTTGCTCCCACTTAAGAAGAAAATAATCTCACTTAAGGAGAAAATAATCTTTCAGAAAAAATAGGAAGAAAGAATACCTCTCTATTTATTTTATGAGGACAGCAGGATCTTTATATTAAATCCAAATAAAGATATTAATATAAAAGAAAACTAGAGACCAATTGCCCTCATGAGCATAAAAACAAAAAATCCTTCACAGAATGTTAACAAGTTGCATTTAGCAAATTCAAACAGATAAAAAGGGAAATATATCATGACCTATTGAAGTTTATCATACGTATACAATATTGATGAAACATTTGATAACCGATTTAATTTCCTATATAAAGGGGAAACCCACCTGATAACCTCAAAAGATACATAACTAGCATCTGACAAATTCAACACACATTTATGATTTAAAAAAAAGTTTTAGGAAGAGAACTGAACTTAATAAAGGGCAACTCTGAGAAAACTACTGTTAACACAGTTAATGCAAAAAGCCTGAATGCTTCTCCTTAAAATTGAAAACAAAGCAAGGATGTCCATTGTCATCACTTCTATCTACCACTTTACAGGAGAGCCTAGTCAGTTTATTAAGGCAAGAAAAGAAACAGTAAAACCCATACACATTGAAAAGGAGGTAATGAAACTGTATTTGTGGAAAACAAGGGTATATACATAGAAAATCCTAAGCAATCTGCAACAATGTCATGAAAATTACAGATCACACAAAGTTGCAGAATACAAGATAAATGTTACAAAAATAAATTTAATGTCTCATTAGGTGACACAAAAAATTGAAAAATGAAATTTAAAAGATATAAATTATAACAGCATCCAAAACTATAAAATGTTTTGAGATAAATTTAACAAAGGCACAGTAACTGTGCAATGTAAATCACACACAAAAAAGCACAGAAATTCAAGAAAACCTAAATGGAGCCATATTCCACGTGCTTTGAATAGAATACTCACTATTTTTAAGGTGACAATGTAACCCTCGATTGATTATCAGGTTTACTGCATGGTCAGTCATAATCCCAGCAGGTTTTCTTGGTGGACCTTGTAAAAATTTATATGGAAATTCAAAGTATTTGGAATGGCTAAAATATAACCTTGAAAAAAAGATAAGATATTGGAGAAATACACGCTGGTTTTCAAGGCTTATTATCAAGTTATAGAAATTATGATTATGTGATATTGGCATCATAACAAAGATTAGTGAACAGGATAAAGAGTTCAGAAATTGACCCATTCATATAAGGTCAGCTCAATCTCAACAGAAGTGCCAAGATAATTTCATAAGGGAGATGCTGGTATTTCAACCAGTGATGTTGGAACAGCTGTATGTTCATATTAGCAAAAGCAAATCTTATTTCTTACCTTTATGATGTACATAAAAATTAACTACAATGGATCACAAGTCTCAATATAAAAGCTGAAATTATAAAGTTTCTAAAGCTCACCACAGAATAAAACCTTCACAACCTTGATAGAGGCATATACTTCTTAGACAAGACCCAAAATGCCCCATACAGTAAATAAAAATTTATATATTTGACTTAATCATAAATTAAGCATCATACAAAAATATTTATAGAAGCTTTATGAAAAATAGTGAAAAATAATCTGGAAACAATACAGGTATATTTCAGCAGAGGACTGATAACCTGTGGTATAATATACAATAATATACTGCTCATCAAGAAAAAGGCACAAATTACGAATACATTCAATCACATTATGCTGAGCTAAAGGAGCTAGAGCCAGAATCCTTACTGTATTACCTCATTCGTATAAAATTCAAGAACAAGCAATTAAAAAATTGTGTATACATAGGTGTGTATATTTATGGGGTACTTGATATATTTTAACACAAGCATGCAATGCACAATAATCACATAAGAGTAAATGGGGCATCATTCACCTTAAGAATGTATGCTTTCTTTGTGTTACAATCCATTTATACTCTTTTAATTATATTTCAATGGATAATACATTATTGACTTCAGTCACATTATTGTGCTGTCAAATACGACATCTTATTCATTCTATCTATTTCTGTACATATTAACCAATCCCACTCCCCACCACTACCCTTCCCAGCCTCTAGTAAGCACCATTCTACTCCCTATCTCAATGAGTTCAATTGTTTCAATTTTTAGTCCCATAAATAAGTGAGAACGTATAAACTTTGTCTTTCTGTGACTTATTTCATTTAGCATAATGACCTCCACTTCCGTCCATGATAGTTGCAAATTAAAGGATCTCATTCTTTTTTATTGCTGAATAATATTCCACTGTATATATGTAGTACATTTTCTTTATCCATTCAAATGTTGATGGGACATTTAGGATGCTTCCAAATCTTGGCTACTGTGAATAATACCACAGTAAACATGGGAGGACAGATACCTCTTTGAAATACCTATTTTCTTTCTTTTGAGTATATACCCAGCAGTAGGATTGCTGGAACATCTGGTGGCTCTATTTCTAGATTTCTGAGGAACCTCTATACTTTCTTCATTGTGGTTGTACTAATTTACAATTCCACCAACAGTATACAAGGATTCCCTTTTTTTCCACATTCTCACCAGCATTTGTTATTGCCTGTCATTCGGCTAAAAGCCTTTTGAACTGGGATCGGATGATACTGCATTGTAATTTTGTATTGCATTTCCCTGATGATCAATGACATTGAGCACTTTTTCATATACCTGTTTGCTATTTGTTCATCTTCTTTTAAGAGATGTCTATTCAGATCTTTTGCCCATTTTTTAATCGGATTCTTAGATTTTTTCTTATAGTGTTGTCTGAGTCCCTCGTATATTCTGGCTATTAATCCCTTGTCAGATGGGCACTTTGCAAATGTTTTCTCCCATTCTGTGGATGGTCTATTTACTTTGTTGTTTCCTTTGCTATGCAGAAGACTTTTAAGTTGATCTGATCCCATTTGTCCATGTTTGCATTGGTTGCCAAGAAGAGACAAAACTAATCTACGGTGATTGCAAGTCAATCAGTGACTGCCTAGGATTTGGGATTGTTCATAGAAAGACATGGCCGGGCGCGGTGGCTCAAGCCTGTAATCCCAGCACTTTGGGAGGCCGAAGCGGGTGGATCACTAGGTCAAGAGATCGAGACCATCCTGGTCGATACGGTGAAACCCCGTCTCTACTAAAAATACAAAAAATTAGCTGGGCATAGTGGTGCGTGCCTGTAATCCCAGCTACTCAGGAGGCTGAGGCAGGAGAATTGCCTGAACCCAGGAGGCAGAGGTTGCGGTGAGCCGAGATCGTGCCATTGCACTCCAGCCTGGGTAACAAGAGCGAAATTCAGTCTCAAAAAAAAAAAAAGAAAGACATGAGGGAATGTTTAGTAATCATGAAAATGTTCCAAATTTCTATTGGGCTGCTGGTTATATAAGCATGTGTACACTTGACAAAACTCATTAACTTGCACACTACAAAGGGCTTGTTTTACTATATATAATGTATATTCCCATCCTTGTATTTTTGGACACATGGACTTTGTGAATAGTTCTTCTGTAAACAAACCTCCTCAATTCTATTTTAGGGATGTCATCTCAGCTTTGTACAGACTTAGAGAAACAATGGCTCTTACTTTTAGGCAGACATTCTTCAGACTTTTAAAAAATATAACGAGGCCAGTTTACTTTTTAGGTATTTGTGAAAGAATGAAGATTTCTGAAAGAGTCTTTGCTGACAAAACACACTTACAAAACGGAATCATCTGTGGCACCTTCATTGCCACATTCTCTCTAGCTGAGTATCATCCCTTCTGAGCACCATCTCCTAATCTAACATTCAAAATGCTTAAAGTACAGGATGTACAATATAACAAATAAAATCCTATAACCTGTTCAAATAAAATGGCTGTCTCTTCCTCAGAAAAATAAGGTATTTTAGAAAAGAAGGGGAAATCAAAAAACCCTTACTAATGTTTTAATTTAAAACAGGGAAAACCTGACAGTCTCTCAGTACCTTATGTAATGATAATGACATTGTTTGAAATTCCCCAAAATATATAGATCATCTCTTTTTATAAATTTATATCCCTTCATATTTTTTATGTTACAGATCTTGTCTTTCCAAATGCGGAGCTAGAAGCTGATAATCACCTGGTGCTATAAGCTAAATGATTCTGTTATTCTCACCTTTTCCCCCTTAGCATCGTGTAGTTTTACTTCTGAGAATTCCATCATTAGAATCTCTATTTCATTAACATGTCTATTTCTTATATACAAATGCTTCTCAAATGGAAATCTACAGTCACTATCATCAGACATGAGTATCACAATAGAGACAAGCTTTTCTTCTTCTAAACAAACATAGGAGAGTAAGGTCTTATCTGAAAGAAACAGGAACCCATTTTGATAGCATTCGGTGTTTAAAAAATATTTATGAAGTTTCCCTCCTCCTATATACCCTGTATCATGATAAGTTTACGAATATAACAATGTTAAAAAAAAAAAAAGGATATTGCCCTTGCTGATATGAAGCTTACAACCTTGTGGGAGAAGAGATAGATATCAAATGCATTATCACATAAAAGATAGATTCATCAACTGTGAAATGTTCCCTGAAGGAAAAGAGCCAGCTGCTCTGACAGAGAGCAGGGGCGGGGTGGGGGAACTCATATAAACTATAGAGCCAGGGAAAGTTTCTTAGAAGAAGGTCCCATTTGCAGAGATGTAAAGTATGGACAAGAGTTGTTGGGGAGAGGTGATGTGTGCCAAGGGGACTCCAAGCAGCAAGAACAGAAAGTTTAAAGCCCTAAGGCTGGAAAGTGCAATCCTCCTATTCAAGGAAAGAAAACAGGTCGACTGGTGGGCAGTGCAGCGAAGGAAGGAAAGACAGGCACGAATTGAGGCTTTGGCGGCAGCCCGGGCCTTCAGGTCATGTTAAACACATTGAATTTTAATTCTAACAAATGTCATAAGATGCCATTATTTACAAAGAATGCTTCCTGGAAACTCCAGTAGGCAACTGAATTATTGTTGGAATTGACAAGAGAGCTTACTAGATGGTTAGTAATGAGCTAAATACTGAAAAAAAAAAAAAAAAAAAAAAAATCAGCAGCCTCTCGCCTCTCTACATGAAAAAAATCCTATATTTAGGAAAAGGTTGAACTCTGGAAAGGACTTCATAATTCCACTTGTGCAAAAATTCAAAATGACTAAAAGAAATGTAAACTTACAGCCATTAGATGCATTCCTACCAAATAGGCTTGGGAATTGGTCCACTACAGCTGTTTAAACAGTATTAGTATTTTAAACACTCTTTTGGGTTTTTTATAAGGGACAATTTTTGTCTATTGTGAAAAACTTTTAAGCAAATGCCTGCTTCTTTTGATGATCTCTGCCTGGTTCTACTTCTGCAATAACTGAGTTACCTGTAAAACGTTTCCGTGCCATTTGTTTTCCTTTAGATTATCCAGTGTGTGACAAAAACTTTATCAGGAGGAATCTATCATGCTTGCCCACCTGAGTTAACATTAGGTTGATAGGTGATCAAATTGATACCTGTTTTCAGCCACACCCTTAGCATTTTTCCATTAATCACTTTTGTTGATTTTTGGTGATTATTGCTAATTGCATGGACACCACACTTGTTATGAATTGCAGGATTCACTTATGCCCTCTTTAATGTTCAGTTTGTCAAAAGTGTATCTTATATCCATATGTAATAATTATATTTTATTATTAGTTTTCTCTGATGTTTTTCTACCTTTATTTTCAATATAATCCTAGAACTCTCTTTTTAAAGTTCTTAATTTTTTGACCGTCACACTGCTGTTGAATTTAACAGATACGTTGGGTTATAGTATTCATAAACTCCCACAAAAATAATCAACTACAGGAAGCAAGACATACCTGAGCCATCCAAGAATAAAATGACTGTGGCCAAAACTCTTTCTATTTAATATTAATAAGCAGAAGAATCCACTTCTGCTTAGTAGCATATAAAAGTTGAATGCTGAAAACTCTTAAGTAAAAGAGCATCTGTATTAGCAAGAACCAAGTACAATGAAAATGAGTGAGATCCCAATCATACAAGGAACCAGGAATATTTAATATCTAGCAACAAATTTAACAATGAATGTAAACATAAAAGTATATACTGCATAATTATATTTCCACAGTTGAAACTTGATGAAATTGTCACATTAAGCTGAAGAAACACAAGTGCAAACAAATCTCAAAATGATTTTTCTTTTAGAATAGCAATGTAAACAACTGAAAATAGCCAGAAACTTTTTAAAGACAATGGGATATAGAAATAGAAATACCATATAACCCAGCAATCCCATTACTCGATATATATCCCAAGGATTATACATCATTCTATCATAAAGACACACAAACACATCTATTGCAGCACTGTTCACAGTGGCAAAGACTTGGAACCAACCCAAATGCCCATCAATGATAGACTGGATAAAGAAAATGGTGCACATATACACCATGGAATACTAGCAGATGTAAAAAAGGATGCATTCATGTCCTTTGCAGGGACATGGATAAAGCTGAAAACCATCATCCTCAGCAAACAGACACAAGAATAGAAAACCAAATACCATATGTTCTCACTCATAAGGGGGTGTTGAACAATGAGAACACACAGATACAGGGAGGGGAGCATCACACACCGGGGCCTGTCGGGGGTGGGGGACTAGGGGAGGGATGGCAGGGGGTGGGGGGCTAGAAGAGGGATAGCATTAGGAGAAATACCTAATGTACATATGGGGTGATGGATGCAGCAAACCACAATGGCACGTGTATACCTGTGTAACACACCTGCACATTCTGTGCATGGACCCCAGAACTCAAGGTACAATAAAAAGAAAGAAAGGAAAAGCAAGCAAGCAAAAAAGCAAGAAAGCAAGAAAGGAAAGAAAGAAAAAGGGAACTAACTTTATAGTCAAATATATTTTAAAGCTACATGTTTCTAATGCTTTATTATTAAAAATTTCAAACATTCAGCTAAGTTGAACAAATGCTTAAAGGCATACCCTATACTCACCACCCAGCTTCTACTATCATTATTTTACTCTATTTGCTCTATCACATATCTATTCATATAACCATCCCACTTTCCAAGGAATAGTTAGTTCTCCCTTTACCTATAGGAGAGTGCTGGTTGTTCCACATCTTTGCCAAAATTTGATGTTGTTAGTTGTTTTAGTTTTTAACATTTTGATGTGTATGTCATAGTACCTCATGGTGCCTGTAATTTTCATTTATCTAAAAACTAGTGATGCACATTTTTTGATGTGTTTATCGGCCACTCCTATATGTTCTTTTTTATGTGATGAAATCTTTTGCCCATATTGGGTTGTTTAACTTTTTAAATTGAGTTATAGGATTTGTTTTTGTATACAGTACATACTAGTCCTTTATTTTCCTCTGCAGGTTTGTTAGTTTTAACTTTTACATTTAAAAATATGATAGATTTTGAATTTTTTGTGTGTACGGTATGAGTTAGAGGTTGAGATTTGGTTTTGTTTCATTTTTTCTTCTTTCTATTTGGATACTCATTCTTTCACTCATTTCACTCATTCTAGCACAGTCTGTTGAAGAGTCTCTTCCCATTGGATTGCTTTGTCACTTATTTCAAAAATCAACTGCCCATATTTATGTGAGTGTATTTCTATTGCTTTTGTATCTTTCACTCTCATTCCAGTTTATCACTGTTTGATTACTGTAGCTTTAAAATATATCTTGGGGTCAGGTATTATATGTCCTCAAACTTTGTTCACCTTTAAGATTATTTCGACTATTCAAGTCCTTTATATTTCCACATAAATTTTAGAAACAGATTGCCAATTTTTATGAAAAATAATGTTGAGATTAAGAGTAGGACTGCAATGAATCTAAAGATTAGATGAGAGAAAACTGACATTTTATCAATATTACATCTTCCAAGCCACTAAGATAGCAAATTTGTTTATTTATGTCATCTTTAACCTCCCTCATTAACGTTTCTATGTTTTAAGCTGCAGAACTTGAACCACATTTAAAATTTATTCCTACATATGTTATGTGTTTTGATGCAATTTTACAAAATTCTTAAAATTACATTTCATAATTGTTTGCTGATAAAATTAAAAATTGATTTTGATATATTAAACTTGAGCCATATTTTACTAACATCACTTTCAAGTAATTGTTTTGCAGAATCCTTAAGGTTTTCTATACAAATCATCATTTTGTAGACAAATAAAAAGAACTTTGTTTCTTCCTTTCCAATATTTGTGCCATTTTTCTTGCCTAATTGCCTGCACTTATTTTTAAAAGTTGTAAAATTAGATGGAAAATTTATAGAAAATTAATAGTTCAGAAATAAACAAATATAATTTGGTTACATATACGTAATTTTGCAAATGATAAATAATAAAAATGTTCAATATTTTTGAAATATTAATTAAATAAACATGACAAAATAACATGTTTTTCAAAATATGTTAGGGTAATAAATAAATAATTGAATAGGTAATAGTTTTTCATGTCTCCTACCCTACATTCAAATAAATTAATATAGGCTAAATATACAAATGTTTGCCACAACAAGACTAGAAGAAAATCTTCTCATAATCTTTGTGTTGGGAATAATTTTATAAGCATTATCTCAAGGCAGAAACCCAGAGACTATGGGTAGATGTAGTAAAATAAAAATCTGTTCAAGATCAATAATGCTATGATACCATTTAAAATATGATAAACTGGAAAGGTGACTTTGATATATAAGTGAAAAATACTCTTAATACATAAATAACTCCTACAAATCTTAATAGAGATAATTTACCACAGAAGATAAATGTGATGAGAGCAACAGAAGAACAATAACAAAATAACAAATTCAAATGGCAAGAAATAAGAACAAATTTTGAATTTACCTGTTAAAAATAATACAAATTTGAAAATAAGATGTGTTTTGATCTTTCAGATTGGCATGAAAGGAATGAAAAGAGAGGGAGGGAGGGAAGGAGATAAAAAAGGAAGACAGAAAGAGTGAGCGAGGGAAGCAAGGAGAATTACAAAATGAACTCAAAATTTTTTTTAAATAAAATCTTTTTTGAGGACAAGAAGACAATTTACTAAATCAGTAATTACACTTTAAATAACTTAGAGCAATAGATTTGAAAACATATTACATATAATAATAAAAATGAAGTAACCTAAAACCTAATGTTAAAATGCTGGTTAAATAAATTATGGTATATCATCATATTTGAACATTTTACGATAGTATATACAGATGATAACTTATTTGCTGATGTCAGAACTATAATACATAAGTTCTGAAGTAAGACATGGCTGGGATCAGATCCCAGTTCTGTCATTTACTCATTGTGTGGCCTTTAACTTTACCCCTCAATGTCCTCAGTTGTAAACTGCAGCAAATGGGAACCACTTAATACAGTTGTGAGAATTAAATGAAATAACGGGATGAAAAATAGCAGTACCTGACACATAGTGCTTATAGCCATTCATCTTTTGCACAGTCTCCCACAATTTATTAAAATATATACATATAATAGTTATTATTAACACCTTTAAGTGAAAATAGAGCTATAAATACTGTACTCAAACATGATTTCATGTTTATTAAAATCATATATATATAAACACAAATACATACATATTTCTTTAAAGTATTTCTGGAAGAGTGTTTTAAAAATTACAAAAAGCAGTTTGTTGTAAGTGGGAAAGTGGACACTGGAAACAAAAGGAAGGGGACTTTTTAAACTTATTTCACGCTCAAGGGTCTTTGAAATTTTAAAGTGAGCATGGATTATTTTAAAATAACACACACAGACTGCTCACTCTACTTACCTCTGCATGTGGGATTTTACAAGCGATTTTGTTTTTATATTTGCATATTTTATTTTATTTCATTTTTTCTTTTAATAGGAGAAAAGACATGTTTATTTAATGTGTATACATGGGGGCCTTCACAATGAAGACTCAATTTCCCAATGAGTTATAGAAGCTTAT